>NC_057849.1:203337466-205769341 GCF_015237465.2 Chelonia mydas | reverse complement strand
GATTTTCATAAGAACATAAGAATGGCCATACTGGGTCAGAACAGTGGTCCATCTAGCCCAGTATCCTGGCTTTTGACAGCAGCTGGTGCCAGATGATTCAGAGGGAAAGAACAGAGCAGAGTAATTCTTGACTGATCTATCCCCTGTTGTCTAGTCCCAGCTTCTGGCAGCCAGAGGTTTAGGGAGACGCAGAGCATAGGGTTGAGTCCCTGACCATCTTGGCTAATAGCCGTTGACTGATGTAGCCTACAGGAACTTATCTAATTCTTTTTTCAACTCAGTTATAGTTTTGACCCTCATGCCATCCCCTGACAATGAGTTACACAGATTGAGTGTGCACTGTGTGAAGAAGTCCTTCCTTATGTTTGTTTTAAACCTGCTGTCTAATTATTTAATTGGATGACCCCTGGCTCTTGAGTTATATGAAGGGGTAAATAACACTTCCCTGTTCACTTTCTCCACACCATTCATGGTTTTATAGACCTCTATTATATTTGCCGTTAGTTTCCTCTTTTCTAAGCTGAATAGTCCCAGGCTTTTTAATATCTCAGATGGAAGCTGTTCCATACCACTAATCCTTTTTGTTGCCCTTCTCTGTACTTTTCCCCATTCTTATATATTTTGAGATGGGGTGACCAGAACTGCATGCAGTATTCAAGGTGTGGGTGTACGATGGATTTATATAGTAGCACTATGGTATTTTCTGTCTTCTTATCTATCCCTTTCCTGATGCTCCCTTGCATTCTGTTAGCTTTGACCATTGCTGTCCGTGGAGCAGATATTTTAGTGAACTCTGCGCAGTGATTCCAAGATCTGTGTTGAGGGTAACAGCTAGTTTAGACCCCATCGTTTTGTGTGTATGGTTGGGATTATGTTTTCCAATATGCATTACTTATCCAATATACATTACAGCAGGGGTGGGCAAACTTTTTGGCCCGAGGGCCACATCGGGGTTGCAAAATGGTATGGAGGCTCGGGTAGGGAAGTCTGTGCCTCCTCCTGGCCCCCGCCCCCTATCAGCCCCGTCCCACTTCTCGCCCCCTGACTGCCCCCCTCAGAACTCCCGACCCATCCAACCACCCTGCTCCTTGTCCCCTGACCGCCCCCTCCTGGGACCCCCGTCCCTAACTGCCCCCCAGGAACCCACCCCCATCCAACCCCTCCTGGGACCCCCCAACCCCCTGGGACTCCACTCCCTATCCTCCCTGTCTCCTGACCGCCCCCATCCCAAACCTCCCCCCCATCTGACCACCCCCTGACTGCCTCCTGGGACCTTCTGCCCCTTATCCAACTCCCCCACCCCGCTCAGAGCGGCTGGACAGGCTTATTGGAAAGCCTGGGAGGGGGGCAGGTGCAAGCCTCGGTGCCTGCGTGGCGGCGTGGCTGTGGGGGAGGGGGGACAGCAGGGGAGGGGCCGGGGGCTCAGAGGCCGGGCAGGACGGTCCCGCAGGCCATAGTTTGCCCACCTCTGCATTACATTGAATTTCATGTGCCATTTAGTTGCCCAGTCATCAGGTTGAGCGAGATCTCTTCGTAACTCTTTGGAGTCAGATTTGGACTTGACTATCTTGAGTAACTTTGTATTATCTGCATATTTTGCTACCTCATTATTCACCCACTTTTCCAGATCATTTATGAATACGTTGAACAGCATGAGACCCAGTACAGATCCTTAGAGGACAGTAAGTCTTGAAGCATTGGGGAAGTTCCAGAAGACTGAAAGAAAGCTAATATTATGCCAGATTTTAAAAAAGGGTAAATGGAACGAGCCAGGTAATTATAGGTCTGTCAGCCTGATATCATTCCCATGCAAGATAATGGAGCAGCTGATAAGGGACTTGATTAGTAAAGAATAAAAGGAGGGTAATATAGATAATGCAAATAAACATGGGTTTATGGAAAATAGTTTGACATCATCCAGCTTGATATCTTTGTTTTTGGTTGCTAAAAATAATAGCATTGAGGTAATAGACTTCTGTATGGCGTTTGACTTGGTACCACGTGACATTTTGATTAAAAAAACTAGATTGATATAAAATTAACATGGCACACATTAAGTGGATTGAAAACTGGCTAACTAATAGGTCTCAAAATATAATTATAAACAGGGAATGGTCATCAAGCAGTTGTATTTCCGGTGGGATCCTGCAGGCTCTGTTCTTGGCCCTAACATTTTTTTATCAATGACCTGGAAGAAAACATAAAATCGTACTGATAAAGTTTGTAGATGACACACAAATTGGGGGAGGGGTAAATAATGAAGGGGACAGGTTACTGATTCAGACTGATCTGGATTGCATGGTGTACTGGGTGCAAGCTAAAATATGTGTTTGAATATGGCTAAAATGTAAATGTATATACCTAGGAACAAAGAATGTAGGCTGTACTTACAGGATTGGGGAACATTATCCTGGGAATCAGTGACTCTGAAAAGGGTTTTGGTGGATAATCAGCTGAACATGAGCTCCCAGTGAGACACTGGTCAAAAGAGCTAATGTGATCCTAGACTGCTCAAATAGGGAAATCTCAAGTAGGAGTACAGAGGTTATTTTACTTCTATATTTGGCACTCATGAAACAGTGCTGGAATACTGTGTCCAGTTCTGTTGTCAACATTTCAAGAAGGATGTTGATAAATTGGAGAGGGTTCAGCGAAGTGCCCTGAGAATGATTAAAGAATTAGAAAATGTCTTATAGTGATAGACTAAGGAGCTCAAATCTATTTAGCTTAATAAAGAGAGGGATAAGGGGTGACTTGATTACTTTCTATAAGAACCTGCATGAGTAACAAATATTTAACTATGGGCAAAATTTCTCGACACTTTAAATGACTGCTTCTTGAAGCAGCTGGTACAGGAACCCACAAGGGGAGAGGCAATTCTCGATTTAGTCCTCAGTGGATCGCAGGATCTGGGCCAAGAGGTAACTATAACAGGACCACTTGGAAATAGTGACCATAATATAACAACATTTACCATTCCTGTGGTGGGAAGAACACCTCAGCAGCCCAACACTGTGGCATTTAATTTCAGAAAGGGGAACTATGCAAAAATGAGTAGGTTAGTTAAACAGAAATTAAAAGGTACAGTGACGAGAGTGAAATCCCTGCAAGCTGCATGGACACTTTTCAAAGACACCATAATAGAGGCCCAATGTATACCCTATGTATATCCTAAATTAAATAACACAGTAAAAGAACTGAAAAAGAACCACCGTGGCTTAACAACCATGTAAAAGAAGCAGTGAGAGATAAAAAGGCATCTTTTAAAAAGTGAAAGTCAAATTCTAGTGAGGTAAATAGAAAGGAGCATAAACACTGCCAAATTAAGTGTAAAAATGTAATAAGAAAAGCCAAAAAGGAGTTTGAAGAACAGATACCTTCTGAGTTTTTGGCTAATAACAAAATGTTTTTTAAATACATCAGAAGCAGGAAGCCTGCTAAACAACCAGTGGGGCCCCTAGATGATTGAGATACAATAGGAGCACTTAAAGACAATAAAGTCATTGCAGAGAAACTTAAATGAATTATTTGCTTTAGTCTTCACAGCTGAGGATGTTAGGGAGATTCCCAAACCTGAGCTGTCCATTGTAGGTGACAAATCTGAGGAATTGTCACAGATTGAAGTGTCGTTAGAGGAGGTTTTGGAATTAGTTGAGAAACTTAACAGTAACAAGTCACCGGGACCAGATGGCATTCACCCAAGAGTTCTGAAAGAACTCAAATGTGAAATTGTGGAACTATTAACTATGGTTTGTAACCTGTCCTTTAAATCAGCTTCTGTACCCAATGACTGGAAGATAGCTAATGTAACGCCAATATTTAAAAAGGGCTCTAGAGGTGACCTGGCAATTACAGACCGGTAAGTCTAATGTCAGTACCGGGCAAATTAGTTGAAACAATAGTAAAGAATAAAATTGTCAGACACATAGAAGAACGTAAATAGTTGCGCAAAAGTCAGCATGGTTTCTGTAAAGGGAAATCATGTCTTACTAATCTATTAGAGTTCTTTGAAGGGGTCAACAAACATGTGGACAAGGGGGATCCAGTGGACATAGTGTATTTAGATTTCCAGAAAGCCTTTGACAAGGTCCGTCACCAAAGGCTCTTATGTAAATTAAGTTGTCATGGGATAAGAGGGAAGATCCTTTCATGGATTGAGAACTGGTTAAAAGACTGGAAACAAAGGGTAGGAATAAATGGTAAATTTTCAGAATTGAGAGGGGTGTTCCGGAAGGGTCAGTCCTAGGACCAATTCTATTCAACTTATTCATAAATGATCTGGAGAAAAGGGTAAACAGTGAAGTGGCAAAGTTTGCAGATGATACTAAACTGCTCAAGATAGTTAAGACCAAAGTAGACTGAAGAACTTCAAAAAGATCTCACAAAACTAAGTGATTGGGCAACAAAATGACAAAGGAAATTTAGTGTGGATAATGTAAAGTAATGCACATTGGAAAAAATAACCCCAACTATACATACAATACGATGGGGGTTAACTTAGCTACAACTAATCAGGAAAGAGATCTTGGAGTCATCATGGATAGTTCTCTGAAGACGTTCATGCAGTGCGCAGCAGTAGTCAAAAAAAGCGACCAGGATGTTAGGAATCATTAAAAAAGTGATAGATAATAAGACGGAGAATATCTTATTGCCCTTCTATAAATCCATGGTACGCCCACATCTTGAATACTGCGTACAGATGTGGTCTCATCTCAAAAAAGATATACTGGCATTAGAAAAGGTTCAGAGAAGGGCAACTAAAATGATGAGGGGTTTGGAACGGGTCCCATATGAGGAGAGATTAAAGAGGCTAGGACTTTTCAGCTTGGAAAAAAGGAGACTAAGGGGGGATATGATAGAGGTATATAAAATCATGAGTGGTGTGGAGAAAGTGAATAAGGAAAAGTTATTGACTTGGCCCCTAGATCTTATATTATGGGAACACCAAATGAAATTAACGGGCAGCAGGTTTAAAACAAGTACAAGGAAGTTCTTCTTCACACAGCGCATAGTCAACCTGTGGAATTCCTTGCCTGAGGAGATTGTGAAGGCTAGGATTATAACAGGGTTTAAAAGAGAGCTAGATAAATTCATGGAGGTTAAGTCCATTAATGGCTATTAGCCAGGATGGGTAAATAATGGTGTCCCTAGCTTCTGTTTGTCAGAGGGTGGAAATGGATGGCAGGAGAGAGATCACTTGATCATTACCTGTTAGGTTTACTTCCTCTGGGGCACCTGGCATTGGCCACTGTTGGCAGACAGGATCCTGGGCTGGATGGACCTTTGGTCTGACCCAGTATGGCCGTTCTTATGGCTCTTCAGTCTAGCAGAGAAAGGTATAACAGGATCAAATGGCTGGAAGTTGAAGTTAGACCAATTCAGACAGGGAATAAGGCATACATTAACAGTGAAGGTAATTAGCCATTGGAACAATTTTCCAAAGGTTGTGGTAGATTCTCCATCAGTAACAATTTTTAAATCAAGATTGGGTGTTCTTCTGAAAGCTCTGTTCGACGAATGATTTTTAGGAAGTCCCATTGCTTTTGTTATACAAGAGGTAAGACTAGATGATTACAGTGGTCCTTTCTGGCCTTGGAATCTTTGAGCTCTGTTGTTTTTTCTTAGATAACTAAGGGATTGTCTACACTGGCCCACTGTTCAGACTATTTGGAGTGTGAATTATAGAATCATAGAATATTAGTGTTGGCAGGGACCTCAGGAGGTCATCTAGTCCAGCCCCCTTCTCAAAGCGATGCACGTTAAACTGGCAGCCCACACCAAACTGTTGCACTGTAACTTCCCTGGGTGCAAGCTGCAGGTATGATCAAAAAGGTTCCTAGTTTGTGTTAATGTAGTCCTTGGTAAAAAGCTTAGTTAACACGGAGATAAGGATGCCTGGTGATAGCTCATGCCCTTCCAGAATGTCAAGTTCAGCAAAACTCAGACTCCTGAAAACCAGGAAATACAGAGTGAAGGTAAAAGCCCATACAGTCTTAACTCTCCCTTCTTTGAGTGGTGCCCCACAATGCCTATATCACACACTCTGGCATTCTGCCTTTTCACTGAAATGGACAGGTGCCACCTGCATTAGGTCTGTGCTCAAACACTAAGCCTACTTCCCCCACAGAATACCACACTTGTAAAATTTAATAACCACTTCATACCCTTTATGACTTCTTCATATTTGCACCCAGATTACCACTTAGCCCTTTGCTATCCCCTGCTCATCGTTAAATCCACAGACTTCTCTCATATCATACCTCTCTACTGACAATACCCATTTCAAGATGACTCCAATGCACTGCTACTGACACAACCCACACAATTCCATATTGAAATTACCCAGACTGGAACCTCGAGATATACAAGCACTTCTTTCTTTTCATAACATGCTGAGGGGGCAGGGGAAGGGGCGGGGAGGGAGAGCCTTGGACCCAGATTCCCTCATAACACAATCACAGCTCTTCCAAGCTGCTTCAACTTCTCTATCATTCAATACAGCTACACTTAACACAATGAATGTAGCTGGAATGCATGCAGATATTTCCGAGTGGATATTGCCAGCTCCAGGATGGGTAAGTTAAGATTGTGTGGGTGTTTACTTTAACACTGTATTTCCTGTTTTTCAGAAGTCTTTTATGCTGAATTTGGTGTTCTGAAAGGACGTGCACTATCACTGGGCAACCTTAACTCTGCATTAATGAAGCTTTTTCTATTTAATGTAAATAGCTAAGCCCTCAACTAGGATACTGTGTGCAGTTCTAGTTGCCCCAGCTGTGAGAGATGTAATAGAAATAGAAGTGGTTCCAGAGACAGATGAGTAGTGACTGATGAGATTGAGACTGGTTAGAAGGAAGGCTAGTTAAAAGGAATATGATAAAGGAATATAAAATTTGGTGGCCATGTTTACTCTTTGTCAAAATACAAGAAAAAGGTGGAATTCAATGGAATTGAGAAGCAACACATTTAAAATTGAGAGAAAGGGAAATACTTCTTTACATAATTAATAATTTATTTATAGAACTTGGAGTCACAAGGGAGGGAGACCAAGCACCTTGTAAGATTCAAATAATAGGATTAGACATTTATTCAGAATAAGATTGTCATGGATTCCGTGACTTTCAGAGACGTCCGTGACATTTTCTGCTTCAGGCCTGGGGTGAAGGGACTGGAGCTGTCAGCCATCAAGGACCCTGGAGCTGTCTGGTGGTGGTGGGGGCTTGAGGCATGGCGGGAGTGCTGACCCCTTCTTTCCTCTCTTCCCCGGCTCAGGCTTCTGTCATCCCTCGTCAGCCCCTTTTCCCCCATTATTTTTAGTAAAAGTCAGACAGGTCATGGTTTCCATGAATTTTTGTTTGTCTGTGACTTTTACCTAAAAGTAACTGTGACAAAGTCTTATCTTTAGCATTTATAGGGAAGTTTATACAGAGAGATAAATATAAACAATGTTTTTAAGTAAGCCCTGAATGCAAGGAGATTTTGCTGACTTCTAACTGCTAAGAGTTCTTCTATGAGCAGGTTATTTTATAATTCTTTCCCTTTCCTCTGAAACACCTGGTACTGGCCAGTACCAGAGACAAGATATTGACTAGGTGGACCGCTGGTGAGTCCTGATATTGGAATTCCTATGTTCCTGTTATCAAACACTGGTTAGGTGTTTCAGTCAACAGTCAGTGCTACTCCTTTTAGTGGCTTATTGCTACATCAGTGAATATACTTCCTGAATTTTTTTTCCATTCACAAAAGCTCAGCCTAAAGCTGAGACACTGGCTATAGCTGGTGGAGTAAGCAGGCTGTAGTTGGGTATGGATACACAATGCATCGCTTCTGAAACAGCTTCTTGTCACTGCATAAAACCTTTCGAATTCAAGAGATTGGGAGCTTCCCAGATTCATGAATTCCAGGGCCAGAGGGGACCACTGTGGTCATATAGTCTGACCTGTATAACACGGGCGATGGAACTTCTCCAAAATAATTCCTAGAGCATATCTTTCAGATTTAGAAATTGCCACCAATGGAGAATCCACCACGACACTTTGTGAATTGTTCCAATGGTTAATTACTCTCACTTTTAAATATTTAAGCCCTCTTATTTCCAGTGTATTTCTGAATTTGTCTAGCTTTACCTTTCAGCCACTGGATTGTGTTCTACTGTTCTTTGCTAGGAAGGCAGCATATCATCCCGTTGTCCACCTCTCCGTTGCAGAATGTTCTTTCAATTCTTCTGAGTATTGAATCTTCAACAAGGATTTTCTGTCTTCCTTGGATAGTTGGAGAACTCTTTGTGGACAAGCTTGATTTTCTTACAAATTGGGCTGAGCTGCCATCCATGTATGTGCCCTGTACATCCCTCCGTTCCCTTGGACCTGCTGGATCTTGAGAGGTATCTTCTAGCGTTTCCACATTGAATACTTGGTATTGATTTGAAACTTCTACATGTGTGGAATTCCTTCTAGTCCTCTTCTTTTTGGTAGCCACAGCTTGTCCATCGTCTTCTGTCTCCAACTGGGTAGAAAGCTGCTGTGACTTCCTGTCTCTGGTGGTTACAAACCACCAGGCCTCTGTCTAACTTCCTCTCTCTCTGATTTCTAGGTGGTCAGCTCCATTCTTCCTTGTACTGGGGGTACTGGTTTTTCCCCAACCTGGCTGTCGTAGGAACTCCTCAGGTTGATTCTCAGTAGCATGTCAACTTGCCCCTCCAATCCAAGAATCTTGGCCTCCAGCACATCCACCAGCTTGCAGTTCAGACATACGAAATCCTTTCTGTCTTCAGGCAGGAAAGAAAACATGGCGCATCCATTGCAGGTTACCCCCACTGGCCTTTTTGATATCTCACACAGTGCTGAACCTGGAAGGAAAGCACCACTCGTCAAGTCCCACTACTTTCAAGCACAGAGTCTGCTGCTGCACCCTCTGAAACTCCTATTAGCTGCCTCTGTTCACAACTCTCTTTCTCCATGCCTCTACCTACATGTACGCTGGTAACAGATACCTTCATGCAGAAATGGAGTGATGCATCTTTTTCCACTAAAAAAATCAAGAGGGTTGGTCTCCCCAAAAGGCCTGCCTACACAAATATTTTAGAGCTCAGAGCCATATGCCTGGTGTGCAGGGCTTTCCTACACTTTCTTGATGTCTCAACAATGAAGTTACTGACAGACAACATCACAGTGATACACTACATCAGCAGGTGGGAGCAAGATCTTTGGCTTCTTTGCAGATGGGAATACATCAGTGGGAGTGGTGCATCTGACATCTCATGACACCAGTAGTTTGCCACCTTCCCAGTTTCCAGGTTACCCTAAAAGATTACATCAAGAAGGATTTTTCCAAAAACCACATGGGGTCTCTCAAAGACTCAGTTTTGCAGCTGTTGTTTTATGTGTAGGGACTACCAAAAGTAGAACTTCTTGCACATGTCACAACAACTATCAGACATTCTGCTCTAGAGGGGGCACAGTGCCAGGTTCCCTGATGGACACAGTCCTTATCCCATGGAGCTGATTAATGTGTCCTATCCACTTATATCTTGCTACCCAGAGTACTAAGGGAATTGAGACAAGATACAGGTTGCATGATCATGGTTTGACATTCAGATCTGCTGAATCTCAGTGCAACCATTGACCACCTTACCCATTCTATCTGACAGAGTCTCCCAGATCCTGCACCCAGACCCCAAATCCCTGCACCTGACATCCTGGATTGTATGAATCCCACTCAGAGAGTTATTAGCTGAGGTTCAGAACATTCTCCTCCAGACAGGAAACCTTTGATCAGACTTATCTACAGAGCTAAATGGAGAAGAAGTTCACTATCTGGACATTTCAGCCCATTTTCTCCACTGGCAGCATCATCCTCAGCAGTTATAGCCTATATTTTCTAGCCCTGAAGCAGTGGGGATTTTCCGTCAGTTCAATAAGAGTCCACCTGGCAGCAGTATCTGCAAATCACCCTCTTATTCAGGGCCAAACTTTTTTTTTTTTTTTTTTAACCTTCCAGTGGCAAAATTCATGAAGGGACCCCTCCCCCAATTAGGGAGCCCCTTCGTTTCTGGAACCTTAATATAATTCTAGTTGGATTGATGGGACTTCTGGGAGCTCTTGCTCCCTTAATCACTTATCAATTAAAAAAAATTTTTTTGTTAGCCATTAAATCAACTAGGAGAGAGTAATGGATTTACAGAGGCACTGTGTCCTGGCAGTGAGGCATACTGGTTGGAGTGGAGATTGAAGTTGGATATAGGGTCAGGACTGGGCCAAGGGTGGTACTTGAATTGAGATCTGGTATCAGAGCTGATCAGAGTCTGTAAACAAACCAGAATAAGTACACGGCTGGAGTCTAGGTGCAAGCCAGGGGTCAAAGCTTGGTGGTCAGAGTCTAGGGACAAGCCATGTCGCTGGAGTCCAGATACAGGCCAAAGGTTGAAGCTGGGTAGTCCGAGGGTCCGGGGAGGGTCAGGAAGTGGAAGCAAGGCTGGAGCTTGTCAGTAACAGTACTGGAGTGAGGTCAGAGTAGGGCAAGGACAAGACTGGAACAGGGCTCAGGCAAGACTGGGACAGGAACAGGAATGGGATCAAGAGCAGGCTGGGAGTCTCGAGAGTCTGATAGGTTGCAAGGAGAGTTCAGCGAGGTAGTGCTGTTGCACAGACTGATCTGCAGCTCTGGCAGGATTGGGGAGATACCTGAGCCTGGGGGTCATCTGACCCAGTTTCGGCTCAGGGTTAGGCTGCTGCCACATGCATGCAGGCTCTGTTGGAGGGGTAAGTCAGTGCAGCTGGGTTGTTGCTGCATGTTTGAGTGATGATTCATTGCAGCTTTGTTGGAGGGGCACCTGTGTGAGCAGTACTGGTTTGGATGAGGGTTTGCCTGGCACAGCTTTTAATGTGCTGAACTCTTCTGAAAAGGCAGGCATGTGGCCTCAAGAACTCTGAGATTGGGGCTTGGGGCTCCAGTACTCCTGTTTTCCCACCATGAGGTCCTATAGCGAGTCCAGCTTATTTCAGCCTCCTGTGGAGACTATCTTCTTAGGGAGGAATGCCACCCAGTAAGTATTTGCAGTGCCAGAGGGCAGCCTTTTCAAAGCAAGTAGCATTCATTAGTCACCTGGAATATACTGCATGAGAAAGCCCTTAGTTTAGCATGGAATAGACATGCTTAAATCAAGTCCATATTGGTAGAAGTAATGGTTTTGCTATGCCTTGAGTTTGAGGTCCATCTGTACTCTTTCTGTCCCTGTCTCTCTCTGCTTATCTTCTCAGCAGCACACTTGAAACACAGTCTGTTCACACTCTTGGGCCTTTGTTCTTCAAACTCAGCCATGCTGTATTCACATGTCCAGCCTGTTTGGGCTTCTCTGTAGTTGAGTGTTAATGGCTTGGTCCTCGGCCCTTTCATTGTTGACACAAGGTCTTCTGTACGTGTATATAGACTCAGCTGGTTCTTGTTAAGCTGTTTGGGTTAGAACCAGACAGTTTGTGACTCAAACCCTTAGCCCGTACCTTCGGGAAAGATAATAGCTTTCCTACCAACAAGTAGCAATACAAAATTGGTAGGGACCCTGAGTTATTTATTTATCTCATAAAATATTACAGTTACCATGTTCATCATAAAGGATAGGTGAAATGCAAGCTCTCATGGTTGGTTCCACATACCTGGTGTTTCACAAGGACAGTGTTACTTTTGGACCTTATCCAAAGTCCTGCTTCAGTTTGTTTCAGAATTTCATATAAATCAGTCCAGTCTCCTCCTGGTTTGCTCTTCCAATCCATATTCTAATCTGGGGGAAGTGAAGCTTCACATGGCAGATGTAGTAAGAGCTTTATCATTTTATTTAGATAACCTAGGTGCATTCCTGAAATATTTTATGCTATTTGTAGTATTTGCCAAAAGACTTAAGGGAAAACATATTTCCTCTCAGAGGTTATCCAAATGGGTTTCTGATTGCATAAATTCTTATTAGCTGGCCAAGAAAGGTCTCCCTGGTCATATTAAAGAATGCATTTCAATATGGCTGGGCAGCTTCTGCTGTCTGTTTGGTCTCCCTGGTCATATTAAAGAATGCATTTCAATATGGCTGGGCAGCTTCTGCTGTCTGTTTGGATAAAATCCCCCTACCTGTAATATGTAAAACAGCTACATGGAGCTTGATCCACACAATTAGCACTCTCTATTCCCTAGTGCAGGCTTCCAGATTGGATGCTAATTTTGATAGGGCAGCCCTGTGATCACTATTCAAGTAGGACATCTCTTACTTACCTCTGAGCAATTAGACAACTGCTTATTAGTCACCAAGAGTGGAATCTGTGTGGACAGTATATTTCAAAGATTCAGTTACTATAGAGTAAGTATCCTTTCTTTTCTGTCAGCACTGCCAACTACAGTGCTCTGGGTGAACTTGATTCAAGCAGATGAAGACTTCTTTGACAGTGTGGTTTGGAAATTATTGCCACCGAAGTTGTAAAGGGGGGAGGTTCAGTGGAAAAGAAACAGGAAAGAGTAGAAACTAAAGAACAGACATTTGTGACCTACAGAGGAAAGAGAACCAGGGGACATTCAGCCTGGCTGGTAGTATCTAATCGCTACCAGGCATTTAGCGAGGCACTTAAAATGTCTCTGAATGTTCATGCAGAGGAACGGAACAGTGAGTTGTTACTGGGGACACTGTGTGAGAGTAGCTGCTTGCTTTGTACTACAGGGATTTGCAAGAGCGTTTTCTCAACCATTTAAAGAAGTCCCGTAGTCCTTATCAGCATATGAAGTGGCCAGAGAGTTCAGTAAGGGATGCAAGGACAGCAGGATGGTGTGCTACCCCCCCAGTGAAGACCCAAGATGTAACTGCAAGATTGGATGGGATTCTTAAGTCAGCTGGCAAGTCTCCATTGATTCGTAGAGTTTTTAAGACTGAAAAGGATCATTAGATCATCTTGTTTGATGTCCTGTGTATCTCAGGCCATTTAATTTGATTGTTACTCCTGTATTGAGCCCAATCATTTGTTTTGTTAAAGCATACTCCAGAAAGGCATATTTTTCGTTTGAAGACATCAAGAGCTGGATAATCCACTATTTGGGTAGTTTGTTCCGTGATTAATCACCCTCACTGTTTGAAATTAGGCATAAATTTTTAATTTGAATCTGTCTGGCTTTAGCTTCCAACCATATTATGCTTTTTTGTGCTAGATTAAGGAGCCTTTTTAGTTATCAGTATTTTCTCCCTATGCAGGTACTCATACACAGTAATGAAATCATCTGTTGATTTTTTTGAGAAGTTAAATAGAGTTTAACTTTAAGACTTTTTCTCTACCCTAGCATAACTTTTGTGGCTCTTTTGAGAGATTCCAAGCGCAGAAGGGACCGTTGTGATCTTTTTGTCCAATTTCTTGTATAACACAGGCCATAGACCTTCCCAAACTAATTTGTTTTGAATTAGAGCATATCTTAAATGAATACTGGATTTCTTTTAATTGCCAGTGGTGGAAAATACACTGTAACATGGGGTAAATTGTTACAATTAATTACACTCACTTTTTAAAGAATTTACACTTTATATTCAGTCTGAATTTGTCTAGCTTCAACTTCCAGCCATAGTACCTTTATCTGTTACATTGAAGAGACCATTATCAAATATTTATTCCCCAGGTAGGTACTTGTAGACCAGGGGTGGGCAAACTACGGGCCAGATCCGGCCCCTCAGGGCTTTGGATCTGGCCCGCGGGATTGCCCCCCGTGATGCCGCAGGCTCTGCGCCGCTCTCAGAAGCGGCCGGCACCACGTCCCTGGGGCCCCGGACGGGGTGCGGGTGGCGGAAGGCTCTGTGTGTTGCCCCTGCCTCCAGGCACCGTCCCCCACAGCTCCCGTTGGCCAGGAATGGGGAACCGCGGCCAATGGGAGCTTTGGGGGAGGTACCTGGAGGTGTGGAAAGGGCAGCGCGTGGAGCCCTGTGGCCCCCCCCACCCTCCCACAGGGGCTGCGCAGGGATGTGGTTCCGGCCGCTTCCCAGAGCGGTGCGGCGTGGGGCAGGGCAGGCAGGCAGGAAGCTTGCCCTGGCCCCCGGTGTGCGCCGCTGCCACCCCGGAGCCGCTTTAGGTAAGCGGCGCCAGGCCGGGGTCCGAACCCCTCCCACCCCCTGCCCCCCAGCTCCCTGCCCTAAGCCCCCTGCCTGCACCTCGCACCCGTCCAGCACCCCAACCCTCTGCCCTGAGTCCTGTGCACCCCAACTCCCTGCCCAGAGTCCCCGCCACACTGGTCCTGCACCCCAACCTCCTTCCCTGAGCCCCCTCATAAACCCCCCCGCACCCCTTCTCTGCTCCAATCCCTTGCCCTGAGCCCGTTCCTGCACACTGCACCCCCTCCCACACCCCGCACGCCCTCCCGCACCCCAACCCCCTGGCCCGGCACTGCATACAATTTCCCCACCCAGATGTGGCTCTCGGCCCAAAAAGTTTGCCCACCTCTGTTATAGACTATGATCAAATCACTCTTTAACCTTCTCTTGGTTAAGTTAAATCAGCAGTTTTCTACTTTTTTTTAATTTGTGGACCCCCTAAAAATTTTAGTTGGAGGTGTGGACCCCTTTGGAAATCTTAGACATAGTCTGTGGACCTCAGATTGAAAACCACTGTTCTTTGGTAACAACAACCTTTCACAGACCCCTTAGACATAGTCTACAGACCCCCAGAGGTCTGCAGACCACAGATTGAAAGCCACTGAGCTAAATAGACTGAGCTCCTTGAGTCTGTTACTATATATGGTATGCTTTCTAATCCTTTAATCATTTTTATGGCTCTTTTTTGCACCAAAACTTGACTTTGGTGGGGCTCAAACCCACAACCTTTGAATTGCCCTGATTTCTCTAGAGTTCCAGGGCACGATTCATTATGCTACAGAGACAAGTACTCTGTGTCAGAATTTGCCAGCATGGAAATTTCAAAGATTTGTTTTAATTCACATGGAGAATTTATTTACAAAATTGGTGAAGGAAAGAAATGTTTGTTTCTTGTGATACAATACCCTTGCAATGTAGTTTTTTTTTTTTTTTAAGAAAAGCATTTAAAAGTTTTATTCATATTTTTAAGACTTCAACATTTTGTATGGAAACAATGTTGAAGTTTCTGAATGATCTGTTTGTGGAACTTTTATTTTAAAAAATAAAATTCCCTGAGGAATGTGAGCAGAGTGAGCTGGGAGTCTAGTCATTAATGGTAATAAATTCAGGTCTTATGCTAAATTCAGTCCAATTTATGAGTGACTGTCTAGTAACTGGGCTTCTGATTCGGGCTGTGGCCACTAAGCCTAGTCACCCCTGCTCCAGCCAGTAGACCAGCCTCCTGCTGTGACCATTAGGCATAACTACCCATGACCTGGTCCTTAACAGAAGCCACTTCTGGTCTCTGGAATTTATTTAGTATCATTACCAAAAATATTACCAGGTGTTTTTCACTAGAGCCCCTTAAGTTACTGAGAGCTGCCTTAGTCTATTTTTAATCAAGTTATGTTAACATCCTCATTGTTAATTGAAACATCCAAAGGTGAGAGTAGACTTACTACTGGCTGGATAATATTTGTCATGTGCTGAAGTGGAAAATGAACTTGTCTTGCACAGGGATGGGAGATTTTGAGAACCTACACATCACATTATACTCTTATTTCTTCATTTTAATTCAGTCAACATAAGATCACTCCACAGCCTGCAATATCTGTGCTTGTGAAACTTTTTGGATTTTGGGAACATATTTGCCACAACAGATTAGGCCACTGGACAATAACTGGCGCTTCAGAGAAGGTTTATAAGCTCCCTGTAATAAGGGCCAGTGTACTGTGTAACATGAGAACTAAATTCAGCAGCAAAGCCACCTGAATTCTGCAGTACAGTGCTGTTGAAATCTGTGGCATACTGGAAATTTTACATCTGTATGAGATGCATACACATATTCAGTGAGAATTCTATGTTTACCATCTCAAGATTTTAAGTGAAATGTTAGAAGAGAGAACAGCAATGCAGATATAAGATCTGATTCACAGCACAATTTTTTAAATGGAGTCTCTCCACTGACATCAGGATTTTGGATCAGGCTCAGTAACCCCACAGTTCAGCAAATATATATGAAACTCCAATAAACAGTGACCACCGCCAGACTGATGTCATTACTGTTGGTCTTCTCTGTTACCCAAGAAGAGAATATGTATGTGTGCTTTGATATCATAAACGGTAAACTTCAAAGCTACTCACTGGTGTATTTTAGTGAAATACAGCTTTATTTCTTCCTAGCTTCTTTCCTACAAACTGTATCCCCAAAACTTTAGAGTGTAACAGCCGATTGAGAGAAGGGAAAGAGATGAAATTCAGTTGAAATTTGAAAAGTTGGAGAATTAATGAAATGGAGAGAAATGGGAAAGCTACCCTAGAGTGCAAGGTTTATAGAAGAGAAGGCATTTGTGCTGTGAGTGGGGAGATTGTGTAGAGAGACAGATGTGACAGAGAAATTAATGTAAGTTTTGTGTAGTTAGCTGGGGCAAGTCCTTCAGTTTTTAAAAAGGAGGGAGGACAAACTAAGCCAGAGAATTTCAAATAAACTAGCAACTGACTAGGGGCTGTGCTCCTCTTGACCTGCTGCCTACAAACAGGGAAACATTGACAGGGGAAGTAGAAGTGGGTGGCAACCTAGGCAGCAGTGACCATGAGATGGTTGAGTTCAGGATCCTCACAAAAGGAAGAGGAGAGAGTAGCAAAATACGGACCCTGGACTTCAGAAAAACAGACTTAGTCTCCCTTAGGGAACTGATGGGTAGGATTCCCTGGGTAGCTAATATGAGGGGGCAAAGAGTCCAGGAGAGCTGGCTGTATTTTAAAGAAGCCTTATTGAGGGCTCAGGAACAAACCATCCCGAAGTGCAGCAAGAATAACAAATATGGCAGGTGACCAGCTTGGCTTAACAGTGAAATCTTCAGTGAGCTTAAACTCAAAAAGGAAGCTTACAAGAAGTGGAAATTTGGACCGATGATTAGGGAGGAGTATAAAAATATTGCTAGAGCATGCAGGGATGTAATCAGGAAGACCAAGGCACAATTGGAGTTGCAGCTAGCAAGGGATGTGAAGGGTAACAAGAAGGGTTTCTACAGGTATGTTAGCAACAAGAAGAAGGTCAAGGAAAGTGTGGGCCCCTTACTTAATGGGGGAGGCAACATAGTGACCGATGATATGGAAAAAGCTGAAGTACTCAGTGCTTTATTTGCCTTGGTCTTCACAGACAAGGTCAGCTCTCACACTGCTGCACTGGGCAACACAGTATGGGGAGGAGGTGAGTAGCCCTCAGTGGTGAAAGAACAGGTTAAGGACTATTTAGAAAAGCTGGACATGCACAAGTCCATAGGTCCAGATCTAATGCATCCAAGGATGCTGAGGGAGTTGGCTGACGTGATTGTAGAGCCATTGGCCATTATCTTTGAAAATCTGTGGTGATCGGGGGAGGTCCCGGACGATTGGAAAAAGGCAAATATAGTGCCCATATTTAAAAAAGGGAAGAAAGAGAACCCAGGGAACTACAGACCGATCAGTCTCACTTCGGTCCCCGGCAAAATCATGGAGCAGGTCCTCAAGGAATCCATTTTGAAACACTTGGAGGAGAGGAAGGTGATCAGGAACAGTCAGCATGGATTCACCAAGGGCAAGTCGTGCCTGACCAACCTGATTGCCTTCTACGATGAGATAACTGGTTCTGTGGATATGGGGAAAGCGGTAGTTGTGATATATCTTGACTTTAGCAAAGCTTTTGATACAGTCTCTCACAGTATTCTTGACAGAAAGTGAAAAAAGTGTGGATTGGATGAATGGTCTAGATGGATAGGTGGATAGAAGGCTGGCTAGATTGTCAGGCTCAACGGGTAGTGATCAATGGCTCGATGTCTAGTTGGCAGCCGGTATCAAGCGGAGTGGCCCAAGGGTCGGTCCTGGGTCTGGTTTTGTTCAACATCTTTATTAATGATTTGGATGATGGGATGAATTGCACCCTCAGCAAGCTCACAGATGACACTAAGCTAGGGGGAGAGGTAGATAAGCTGGAGGGTAGGGATAGGGTCCAGAGTGACCTAGACAAATTGGAGGATTGGGCCAAAAGAAATCTGATGAGGTTTAGCAAGGACAAGTGCAGAGTCCTACACTTAGAAAGGAAGAATCCCTTCCACTGCTACCGGCTGGGAACCAACTGGCTAAGTGGCAGTTCTGCAGAAAAGGAGCTGGGGATTACAGTGGACGAGAAGCTGGATATGGATATTGCAGTCAGCAGTGTGCCGTCGTTGCCAAGAAGGCCAATGGCATATTGGACTGTATTAGTAGGAGCATGGCCAGCAGATCATAGGAAGTGATTATTCCCTTCTATTAGTCACTGGAGTATTGCGTCTAGTTTTGGTCCCCCCACTACAGAAGGGACGTGGACAAATAGGAGAGAGTCCAGCAGAGGGCAACGAAAATGATCAGGGGGCTGGGGCACATGACTTACAAGGAGAGGCTGAGGGAACTGGGGTTGTTTAGTCTGCAGAAGAGAAGAGTGAGGGGGGATTTAATAGCAGCCTTCAGCTACCTGAAGGGGGGTTCCAAAGAGGATGGAGCTCAGCTGTTCTCAGTGGTGGCAGATGACAGAACAAGAAGCAATGGTCTCAAGTTGCAGTGGGGCAGGTCTCGGTTGGATATGAGGAAACACTATTTCACTGGTGTTGGTGAAATAGGATGGTGAAGCGCTGGAATGGGTTACCTAGGGAGGTGGTGGAATCTCCATCCTTCGAAGTTTTTAAGGTCAGGCTTGACAAAGCCCTGTCTGGGATGATTAAGTTGGGGTTGGTCCTGCTTTGAGCAGGGGGTTGGACTAGATGACCTTCTGTATTTTAATGTTAGCCTGAAGTATTTCAAGCATCCCCTGTACTGGTACTTTTATGCTGTTGTGAGAGTGACATATGAAGTGCATGCAAGTCCTGTGACCTATTTCTGCCTTCACTTAATAGTCTCTTCTTCTCCCAGAAATACTAGTCAGGGTGGGGACAGTGCCTGGAGGCATAACTAGCTACAGCTGTAATAAAGGTAGAACTGGAAGCGGTTTGTTCCTGAAGAGAAATCTATTGTTATGATCCACCTATTTTTAATTGCAGTATTCTAGAAATCATGACAACCTCAGGAAAAGATAACTTCCGATTGAAGAGCTACAAGAACAAGTCTTTAAATCCTGATGAAATGCGTCGTAGGCGAGAGGAAGAGGGCCTTCAGCTGCGGAAGCAGAAAAGGGAGGAACAGGTACTGCAGAAGTTTTCTCTTGTAACTATAGCCAGTCCACAAAAGAAGGCTTTTCTTGAAAATGTCTGCCCCCCTGTCCTGATAAGTTTATGCATGCTAGTATACTGTTGATTACAGAGCAGACTTCTTTGACAGTGGAAACAAGTTGTCCTGGTGCCTGGTTGCTCCTTGATCTACTGAAATCACATGTGTGTGCTAGAGCCCTGGTTCTACTATGATTATGATGATGTAAGTTCACACACTAACCCTGCTTATTAGACTGATATGTTGAATAGGGAGTTTAAAGTTTTTTATGTCCCCAATTGATTGAGAATCAAGAGAGATGCTGAAAACAACCACTGGACTAGTGGTTTCCTGTTATCTCAGGAGAAGGCAGCCTGGGAGCAGGGACAGTATTGAGAACCTTTTCTTACCAGGAGCAGTATGTTGAGTAGTACCAGAGGTCTTTATCCTTGGGATCTTGCTTGGTGTAGTTGGCCGACCCTCAGCTTTAGGTCAGCCATTGTATCTTTAAGTCTCTTGTCTCTGGGTCCACTATAGGAGCTCCAATTCCTGTGCAATCTTACTGTCCTCGGTGGGAGTTTAGCTTACTTCAGGGGTCTTTTCAGAGCCCAGTTTGCAATCCTTTTGCCTCTAGTCCCTGATGACTTCCCTGCTCCTGGTCCCACTCTCACCAACTGACTCCAGTAATAGACCCATAATCTCTGGCTGAGTTACTGAAGTCCTCAGATCATGATTTAAAGACTTCACATTGCAGAGAATTTACCAGTTACTCTAGTTCAAATGAGCAAGTGACCCATGCTGCAGAGGAAGGTGAAAAACCCACATAGTCTCTGCCAATCTAACCTGAGGGAAAATTCCTTCCTGACCCCACATATGGCGATCAGTTAGACCCTGAGTATGCAGTGAAATCCAGCTGCCGGACACCTGGGAAAGAATTCACCGTAGTAACTCAGAGCCCTCCCCATCTGGTGTCCCATCTCCAGCCATTGGAGGTATTTGCTATTAGCAGTCCCAGATGGACCACATGCCATTGTAGGCAGTCTCATCATACAGTTATTAATTAAGTTTTTTGCCTCCACTGCTTGGCTGGGGAGGCTGTTCCAGAACTTCACTCCTCTCATGGTTAGAAATCATCATCTAATTACAAGCCTAAATTTGTTGATGGCCAGTTTATGTCCATTCGTTCTTGTGCCAACATTGGCCCTAATTTAAATAACTCCTCTCCCTCCCTGGTGTTTATCCCTCTGATTATTTATAGACAGTAATCATATCCCCCCAGCCTTTGTTTGGTTAGGCTAAACAATCCTAGCTCCTTAAGTCTCCTCTTGTAAGGTAGGTTCTCCACTCCTTTGACCATCCTAGTAGCCCTTTTTTGCACCTGTTGGACAAACTGGAAACTTTGAGATGGATTATGTTTAAAGCCAAATGAAACTGCACTTTGGGTGATTGAGATTTTTGGAGCTAGGTTGAGGGCTGAAAGTAGCACATTGGATTTGTAATATCAGGTCAGGTCATCAATCCATTAAGACCAGAGAAAGGATACTGGAAGTGCCAATATCAGATGCTTCAGAGAAAAGTGTGGTTGGGGTAGGAATCCATGCAAATGCACCTAGTTGATTTGTATTCATGCGAGATTGGGAAGAGGAAATCTTTCCTGACCTCTACATCATGACATTGATCACTTCATTTATAGATTAGGACATATCACTAAAGATGTTAAATCAGAAAACAAATGCACTCCTCTTAAAAACCCAGTCCGCACCTTTGACTCTGATCTCTTTAGTGATTAGCCAACCTGTGGCAGTCAAACACTGTGTAGTATAATTTCTTTTTGATCCTAAACGGATTGTCTGCTGAAGTCACTTCATGACCACTTGTTCTTGTATTAATAAATATTGGGTAACACAGTAGTGCAGCGGTGCTGGCACATTTTGCTATAATAGTTTTTCAGGTTCTTTTAGAAAATTCCAAGAAAATTCCATTTCTGAGGGGTTCACAATTGAAATGTAAAAATTTCTGCTGGGCCAAAACTTATCTCAAAGCCTTCACCCAAGAAAAGTCTAACCCAGTGTTAACCTGCACAGAATTCTTCCCCATAAATCTTAAGAGCAAAGTGGTGTTACACATTTCTATACTATTAAGGTGTTTTCCCCATTTTTTTCACCCAGGGATATATCAGTAAACAAAAATAAATATCTTTATTGATCTCTGAAACATTTTTGTTCTCCTAGAATTTTCCTATTTATTAAAATCCAGTGTGGTATGTTTTTCCGACATTAATGAAAATCCTTTGTGTTACTAACATCTTAGGCCTGGTCTACCCTACAAATATAGGTCAATGTGGGGCAGCTTATGTCGACCTAGTTGAGCATACGTCTACATTTAAATTTGGCTCCCACCAACTTAAGTGCCATTTTTGAAACTCATTTTCCTGATTGCCCGTCTTGATGAGCACATCTACCAGCTCTCCATTGCTGAATGCAACTGCCCAGCTGACTATGGAGCAGACAGGAGATATTGGATCTCCCTGGGCCTGTGGGTAGAAGAGGCTGTGCAGGCACTGCTTCTAACCAGCCGTAGAAACTGCGACAACCCGAGCAATCTGCTCATAGAGATGCAGGAGAAGGGATATGACAGGGACCAGCAGCAACACTGTGTGAAAGCTGAGGAGCTGCAGCAGGTGTACCAGAAGGCCAGGGGTACTGATACGGCGCCGAGCTGCAGACCTACTGCTTTTACGCAGAACCACATGCCATACTTGGTGGAAATCACACCACCACCTGCCACAGCACTCTGGATAGTTCCAAGGAGCCCAAGTCACCAGCCTCTTCTGTGAACAGCAGTGAGGAGGTGGTGAACAAGGAAGAGGAGTATGTTGGACAGGTGACCAGGCAATCCAGCTGTGCAGTGAGCCAGTACCTCTTTTTACTCCACTGCAGTCTAACCAGTCTTGCCAGATGAGCATGGGTGAACCTATGCAGGTGAAGGAACCTCAGGTGAGCGTGTCGTTTAATTTTAAATTACAGGGATGGCACCCCCAAAGTAGCAGGACACTCTTGAGTTATTAATTTACTCATGGTAGAAGAGGTGGTGTTACAGCCAAGACAGATAGAGTTGCTATCTCCTTTTCATTCCCTTCTGGAGTTAGGTGGGGTGTGGGAGGAGGGCTGCAGAGCAATTTGTTTATGTTCATGGGGATGTTCGAATCCTTCTGAGAGATCTTGACGAAACTTTTATGGAGGTACTCTGCAATCCTCTGCCGAAGGTTTCTAGGGATGGCAGCCTTATTTCTTCCTCTGCAGTAGGACGCTTTCCCATGCTAGTCAGTGATAATTGTAGCAGGCACCGTTGCAATACACAGCCCAGCAGCATATAGTCCTGGGCTGCTTTGTGACACCCACCGCAGCTGTTCTCTTTCTGCCTTTGTTACTCTCAGGAGTGAAATCTGCTAAAATGACCACCACCTGTTGAAAACAGTGCCAGTATTCAGTGGCATTGCCCTATACTTAAGTCTCTTCCTTTTCAGTTTAAACTGATTTTTACCAAAAATTTTCCAGGTTTTACAAAAAGTATTATTCTTTTTTTTTTTCTGATTTTTTTCACCCTACTTTTGTATCATTCAAATACATAAAAAAACCCTTTTTATTAGGAAAATACAATACATTGCATGAGATCTATGTATTACGATAATCATAGAATATCAGGGTTGGAAGGGACTCAGGAGGTCATCTAGTCCAACCCCCTGCTTAAAGAAGGACCAATCCCCAGCTAAAGCCAGGGCTTTGTCAAGCCTGACCTTAAAAACCTCAAAGGAAGGAGATTCTACCATCTCCCTAGGTAACGCATTCCAGTGGTTCACCACCCTCCTGGTGAAAAAGTTTTTCCTACTGTCCAACCTAAACCTCCCCCACTGCAACTTGAGACCATTAGTCTGTCTATTAGTCTGTATGTGTATTAGTCTGTGTGTATGCAAAGTTGCCTGTTGAAGTAAGGCTATGTATTAGTCTAGAAGCTACACACAATAAACAATCAGGCACGCGCACAAGTTCTGAAGTGCATGTGCATCTGAACGTACTGATGAATTTCATGCCCAGGTACACATTTCAAGCTGTGAGCAGCTTTAAACCATAACTGTTTAAAGATTTGACACCCTAAAATGGGAAGAAAATGAAAATCTGTATCCAAATATATTTCAGAACACAAGGAAGCATTTGAAAGTTTAAAAGGATGGAGTGTATGCGCTGCAAATGGTGTGGCCCAGTTATTAAAAATAAATATTTATAGACTAATAGTTCTAACTCTACAATAGTAAACTATTTATTCAGATGAAAAGTTTTTAGATTAGAGATATATTGTTTTCTTAAACTCAGAAGTGGCATTGTGTTTTGAGTCGGGCTGTCAAGTGATTAAAAAAATTAATCGCGATTAATCGAGCGATTAAACAAATTAATCGCATGATTAAACAATAATAGAATACCATTTATTTAAATATTTTTGGATGTTTTCTACATTTTCTAATATATTTATTTGTTACAACACAGAATAAAAAATGTGTGGTGCTCACTTTATATTTATTTTTGATTACAAATATAAAGTGCTGTAAAAAACAAAAAGAAATAGTATTTTTTCAATTCCCCCATTACAAGTACTGTAGTGCAGTCTCTTTATCGTGAAAGTTGAACTTACAGATGTAGAATTATGTACAAAAAAGCCTGCACTCAAAAACAAAACAATATAAAACTTTAGAGCCTACAAGCCCACTGTCATAGCTGCCATCACAAGATATTTACGTGCCAGATGCGCTAAAGATTCATATGTCCCTTCATGCTTCAACCACCATTCCAGAGGACGTGCTTCCATGCTGATGACGGGCTCTGCTCGATAACGATTCAAAACAGTGCAGACTGATGCATGTTCATTTTCATCACCTGAGATGCCACCAGCAGAAGATTGATTTTCTTTTTTGCTGGTTTGGGTCCTGTAGTTTCTGCATCAGAGTGTTGCTCTTTTAACACATCTGAAAGCATGCGCCACATCTTGTCCCTCTCAGATTTTGGAAGGCCCTTTGGCTTCTTAAACCTTGGGTCGAGTGCTGTATCTATCCTTAGAAATGTCACTTTGGTACCTTCTTTGTGTTTTGTCATATCTGCACTGAAAGTGTTCTTAAAATGAACAGCATGTGCTGGGTCATCATCTGAGACTGCTATAACATGAAATATATGGCAGAATGCAGGTAAAACAGAGCAGGAGACATACAATTCTCCACCAATTAATTCAATCAAGTGACATTGTGAATAAGAAGCAGGCAGCATTATCTCCTGTAAATGTAAACAAACTTGTTGTCTTAATGGTTGGCTGAACAAGAAGTAGGACTAAGTGGATTTGTAGGCTCTAAAGTTTTACCCAGTTTTGTTTTTGAGTGCAGTTATGTAACAAACAAAATATACATTTGTAAGTTGCATTTTCATGGTAGAGATTGCACTACCGTACTTGTATGAGGTGAATTGAAAAATACTATTTCTTTTATCATTTTTACAGTGCAAATATTTGTAACCAAAAATAATAAGTGAGCACTATATACTTTGTATTCTGTGCTGTAATTGAAGTCAATATATTAAAATGTAGAAAAACATCCAAGAATATTTAATAAATTTCAATTGGGATTCTATTGTTTAACAGTTTGACTAAAACTGCGATTAATTGCGATTAATTTTTTTGAGTTAATCGTATGCATTAAACTGCGAGTAATCGACAACCCTAGTTTTGAGTTCTGTTTTAGTTCTGCAGCAAACCACAGTGGTGATTGAAATTGAAAGCATTAATCTACTGAATATTTTCCCCGTCTTTTCGTCCACCAAAATAAACCCTGATATTTACCCAGGAAAATTAATGTTTTTTTAACTGATTTTCACCTGTTTTTGTTGTTGTGGTAATAAACACTGATAAATTCCTGGGAAAAATAAAATAAAATAAAAACTGAAAGTGAAGGGCCCGACCTATACTTCTAGAATCATGCAACTGAGCAATTCCTTCCCCATTTTCCCAACCCCCAGCGGGCCATACTAACTGTGACTGGTGCTGTGGCTGGCACTGTGGACAGGCAGCCCCAAGCAGAAGTGAGAATGTAGTTTAGTCCTTAAAACTTTACCGGAGGAAGGGGATTGACTTCAGCATTTTTGAGTTTCACTTTCCATAGTGAGTACACTGACAATAGTACCTCTGTGTTTTATCTGCAGGTGCTGCCATTGCAGTCCTCATGGTCTGTCTCTGCACACCCACGGAATGCCTGAGGAGGAGAAAGAAGAGGACTCGGGATGACATGTTCCAGGAGATCCTGCAAGCCAGTGCTGCAATGGACAATGAGCACAGGGCCTACAGGATGAACACTGGGGACAACCTGGAGAAGGAAAGAGCGGAGAGGAGAAAGGTGCAGGAAAAGGAGAAGGAGATTCATCAGGATATAATAGAGATTCTCAGGCAGCAAACACAGATACTGAAGACTTTGGTGGACTTGCAGGTTCAACAATCCCATGCTTGCCTCCCTCTGCAGCCCATTGAGAACTCAATATCAGAACCTCCCATGCCCGCCTTCCCCCCCCCGCCCCAACATTCCATATGACATTAGGCGCTGCTGCACTACGGCTCCCCCGCCCCAGGGGACATTAAAGACAATCACAGCTTCTCATACACTGACCTGTGAAAGCCATGATTGCTGTAGGTGTAGCTGAGATGGACAAGAATGTTCTTTCCCCTTCATTAATTCTGTTCTCTTAGTTTATTAGGTTTTCTATTAAGTTTTTGATTTATGTGTTTTTAAATTACCTGAGGTTTGTTTTTGGTTTTATTTTCACTGATTTTGTTACAGAATAAAATTATTTGAAACATAATTCGTCTTTATTAGTTCACAACATATGCTGGCTGGTGCTCAGCTGTTCTGAAAATGACTACCTGTTTCTGCACAGTGTCACACAACTCAAAATAATTCACAAACAAAATTAATAGGTGCTTTGACAATGTTATATGCCTACGTGTACAGCAATCAACACAATTCATACCAGGCTGCAAAAAAGAGCATGGCCAGATAGAGCACACAACAACTTACGCTACTGTCGCCCACTATTAAAATGGTCTTTCAAAGACTGCCTGAGCCGTATGGCTCCACATTGAGCTCTACTAGTAGTCCTTGTATCTGGCTGTTCAAATTCAGCAGAGAGCTGCTCCACTTCCACCTGGGTGGAAACTTTCCCCCTTTGCTTCACAAATATTATGCAGAACCCAGCAATCAGCTGGGGATATTTTTCTCATTGAGGTCCAGTCTTGTGAATAAACAATGCCAGTGTCCCTTCAAATGACCAAAGGTACATTCAACTGTCCTTTTGCATTTGCTGAGCCAGTAGTAAAGTATTCCTTGGTGGTGTTGAGATGGTTGGATCATTTCAGCATTGCCAATGGTAACCTGCTGATTAGGAAGAAAAGTCCTTGCTTGCAGCTTTTGAACAGTCCTTTGTTCTTAAAGATGTGAGCGTTGTGCATCTTCCCTGACCAGCTCACATTGATGTCGGTGACGCATTCCTTGGGATCCACCAGAACTTGCATAACCATAGAAAAGTGACCCTTTCTGCTGATGTACTCTGGCAAGGTGGGCTGGTGGCGGAATTAGGGATATGCATGTCATCTATTGATCCACCTCCGTTTGGGAACTCCATTGCTGCAAATCCATCCACTATATCCTGCATGTCGCTGAGAGTCACAGTCCTGTATAGTAGGAGATGATTAATGGCCCTGCACACTTGCGTGACAAAGGCCCCCCACAGTGGATTTCCCGACTCCAAATTTATTCTCGACTGACCAGTAGCAATCTGGCGTTGCAAGTTTCCATAGTGCTATCATCACTCACTTCTCCGATGTCAGTGCAGCTCTCATTTTGGTGTCCCTGCTCTGGAGGGCTGGGGCGAGTTTGGCACACCAATCTAGGAATGTAGATTGCCACCACTGCTCGTCATCCCAAACCTGCGGTATGATGCAATCCTGCCAGCCAGTGTGTTTCTTGGGCCCAGAAGTGGTGCACCACCATCTGCAGCTGCTCTGTGAATTCGACGCGCAACTTTGAGTTGGTTCTTGCGATGGCCTACAACAATCTGTCCTCCAAGGAATTGTCATGTTCCCTGTGGCTCTTCTTGAGACTCTGCAAATACTACAGCATTGTGCACCTTGTGCTTGCAGCACTCCTGACAGCGGTGCAGAGCTGTGCAGGTTCCATGCTTCTGTTGGAGGTGGGAGACAGCAAGGACGGTCACGTGGGATTGTGGGATTTTAAAAAAGGTGCAAAAATTATGGGATACAGATGACATTATAGGTTGGAGACCGTTGCAAACTGGGAAGCTGACCATATACTCCTGGTCACCCCTGCACGACTTGTTTCAGCCCCATCATGCATTGCCAAAACTTCCCAAAAGATAGTGCTGTGGATGCTGGCGAATTGTATGCTGGGATACCTACCCATGGTGCACCACATTACATCAATAAAAGTGATCCTGGTTAGTACAAGCACCGCTGACACAAGGCACCAAGTATGCATGTGCACAAGAGATGTACTAACTGTGGCAACCGTATGTTTGACATAAGTTTGTAATGTAGACAAGGCCTTAGATTAGTCAGATGAATAAAAGTTTAGAATGTAATCTGCTCATCATAATGTGCTTATTTTCTTTTGCATTTGACTTTGTTTCTGGTCCGTTTCTGATGGGAACAGTTTGTTCTTTTCTGTTACAGTCATGCTGTTGGGTTTGCGTTTCTAGCGCCTTCAGGGGAAGAGTTTTTTTTAATTTAAATGAAAATGTGTTTAGACTTTTCTTACTAGGTTTTGTTAAATCCTTTTTAATCTACTACTAACCTTTGGTTTTAAATTGAGTTTGACTCTTTCCTCTAGTGACTTACTTGATTCCAGCGTTCCTTTGAAACCACAACTTTTAGCATATATATTTGTCTCAGTTCCTGAGTTAATTGCACCTCTGTCCCCCTTATGATCTCCATGAGGGCATCCCTGTTAGTCTCGGGTCTGTAGTTTTTATCTTTCTTGGGCCAGAATCCCATGATCCTCTCCTTCCAGACTGGAGTTTAGGCTGCAGACTCTTGCAAGTAACTGTGATCACTTCAGCAGATCTGACTTCAGTTCAGCATTTGCAGTTGTGTTCTCCCAGGGGCAATAACCAACCAGCTGTCCTAAATCAAAGAACTATTTATTCAGAACAAAAGCATTTTAGAGAAAACATCTTAAAAACAAACAGATTATGTGCATGCCTTGTTTACTAGATGACAATCCATCTTCCACATGGAGATTCTGGGAGATTTAAAGTGCTCCAGGTCTTTTCCACAGGGCCTGCCTTTCTTGGTCACAGTCTCATGTTAGTTCTTGTCTCAAGGGTGAGTGAACAAGTCCTCTGGTCAGGGCTGATATTTTATGAAGGTTCTAATCCATTGTCTGTTAAGGCCAGGTCACGTTAATCTGTGTGTTGTTTCCACCGGGGGGCGGGTGAAGCTTCATAAGGCTTGTTACTTGCATTGATTCAGCGTTTAAGTTTTACATTAATTACCCCTTAGTGCTTTTAGTTCCTGTAGAAAGCATCCTTGAGCTCATCCATTGAACCAGGAATACAATTAGTGGCAAGCCCATAAAAGTACATATATCATTTATAAATTTAACATAATGTCTTTGGATATTCTAGTGTTCCCTAGCATCTGTCACATCTCAATATAATAGTCTTGAAATATTCCATGTGCACCTGTCGCAACTTGTTTCTGCACAGCAATTAGGCGATCATGGGTGTCGGAGCTATTGCAGCCTACTGTGCTATTCTGAACGTAAGCTAGCCTTGGATTCTGTACTGCTGATACTAACTTCAAGTCTTTTCCTCTTTAGTTATTTAAGCGCAGAAATGTTGCTACAGCTGAGGAAGAAGCAGAGGAGGAAGTGATGTCAGATGGAGGTTTTCATGAAGCTCAGCTGAACAACATGGAGATGACTTCTGTAAGTGAGCATAATGCTTTCAGAATCTCTGCATACATCTTCTCTCTGGGTGTGTTTGTGTATGTGTGTAAATAAAATGGTTGGTAGGTAGGTGGATCGTGGTAGATAGTGCCATAGGCAGGATTGCCACCTTACAATGTATGGACTAATCCCAAAGAGTTTATATTCTAAAATGGACAGATACAACATACATGGTAATGGATCAGATTGCTCTGTAGAAACATGGTGGAAAGAGTGTGGGTTTGATTGGTTAGTTTTCTGAGAAAACTCTAGGTAAAATGTGCTGTCTGAAACAACTCTTCATGGATTTTGTTCTTGAGGCTGAGTGATGCAGAGAAACTTGCCAATATGTAGTAGTAGTAGGAAGGAGGCCTGAAACTTAAGCCCTTGTATCAGAGGCCTGGTATTAGACCTGAGGCCTGGACTAAAGTAAAGTGAAAAGAACAGGAGTACTTGTGGCACATTAGAGACTAACAAATTTATTTGAGCATAAGCTTTCGTGGGCTACACTTCATTGGATGCATGCAGTGGAAAATACAGGAGGATGATTTTAGATACACAGAGAACATGAAACAATGGCTGTTACCATGCACGTTATAACGAGAGTGATCAGTTAAGGTGAGCTATTACCAGCAGGAGAGGAGAAGAAAAAAAGAAACAAACCTTTTGTAGTGATAATCAAGATGGGCCATTTCCAGCAGTTGACAAGAACGTGTGAGGAACAGTGTGGGGGGGGAATAAACATGGGGAAATAGTTTTAGTTTGTGTAATGGCACATCCACTCCCAGTCTCTATTCATGCCTAAGTTAATTGTATCCAGTTTGCAAATTAATTCCAATTCAGCAGTCTCTCGTTGGAGTCTGTTTTTGAAGTTTTTTTGTTGTAATATTGTGACTTTTAGGTCTGTAATTGAGTGACCAGAGAGATTGAAGTGTTCTCCGACTGGTTTTTGAATGTTATAATTCTTGACGTCTGATTTGAGTCCATTTATTCTTTTACGTAGAACTGTCTGGTTTGGCTAATGTACATGGAAGAGGGGCATTGCTGGCACATGATGGCATATATCACATTGGTAGATGAGCAGGTGAACGAGCCTCTGATAAGTGCGGCTGATGTGATTAGACCCTATGATGGTGTCCCCTGAATAGATATGTGGGCACAGTTGCTGTCTGTAGGCAAGCCCCCAACCTGAAGCGAATACTCACCAGCAACCACATACCACACAACAGAACCACTAACCCAGGAACCTATCCTTGCAACAAAGCCCGTTGCCAACTCTGTCCACATAGCTATTCAGGGGACACCATCACAGGGCCTAATCACATCAGCCACACTATCAGAGGCTCGTTCACCTGCACATCTACCAATGTGATATATGCCATCGTGTGCCAGCAATGCCCCTCTGCCATGTACATTGGGCAAACTGGGACAGTCTCTATGTAAAAGAATAAATAGATACAAATCAGATGTCAAGAATTATAACATTCATAAACCAGTCGGAGAACACTCCAATCTCTCTGATCACTTGATTTCTGATCTCAAAGTGACTATCCTTCAACAAAAAAAACTTCAAAAACAGACTCCGAGAGACTGCTGAATTGGAATTAATTTGCAAATTGGATACAATTAACTTAGGCTTGAATAGAGACAGGGAATGGTTGATTCATTATAAAAAGTAACCTATTTCCCCTTGTTTATTTGTTTATTCCTTTCCGCCGCGCCCCCCCACCTCTCCCGTTCCTCAGACGTTCTTGTTAAACCCTGGATTTGTGCTGGAAATGGCCCACCTTGATTATCATACACATTGTAAGGAGAGTGATCACTTTAGATAAGCTATTACCAGCAGGAGAGTGGGGTGGGGGGAGAGAAAACCTTTTGTAGTGATAAACACCCATTTTTTCATGGTCTGTGTGTATAAAAACATCTTCTGTATTTTCCACAGTATGCATCCAATGAAGTGAGCTGTAGCTCATGAAAACTTATACTCAAATAAATTGGTTAGTCTCTAAGGTGCCACAAGTACTCCTTTTCTTTTTGAGAAGAGTCACTGATTTTCACCAAAATCACTAGGGATCTGCCCACTGATGTTTAGAACGTTCCCTGACATTTTGGAATTCAGTGGTTGTAGTTTCAAAAGTTACTGCATTACATACAGAGAAATGCCATTGAAATGAGTGTGCAGATTTGCTTTGCTCTGCCAAAAACTCATTAATGGAGTCACCTGCATGGTTCAGTGGATCCATAACGGGATATAGAGACTCACATAAGCTAGCTCTCCTAAAATGTATCCCGTGTCAGTAGTGACAGAAAGCTGTAACCATTTGTTCTAAAGCTTATGTGAAATGAACCAGGAGTAAAGCATGGGAGGGTGTGTCAGTCTAAATAGGTGCTAATTTTAAAAACTACAATTGCAAATATCTCAAATTAGCATCCATAACAATCTCAGAGAGAGAGGGGACTGTTGAAATTTAACTCTCCTCTTCTCCTAAATTACCCATCTTGCAAAATATAGACCAGTAATTCTTCACTATTGGAAGTGAAAGTGCAGAGAAAGCTCAGGTATTTTTATCAGTTTCATCTATCTCCCTCTTAGAGTAGGATTCTATGACATGGTGGTCAGAAGATCTGAGCCCTTTCTACACTACTCCTTCCATCTCTGGACCTGCATGTGTGGTGAACTATGCATCCATTTTTTTCTTGCGGTAGACAAAGTCTCCAGGTCAAAGTTGAAGGACACTGATCAGAGTAGTGTGGGAAAGCTAGGACTGCTGCTGTGATGTTCATGCTCAGGAATTCAGTCATCAGGGTTGTCTGTCTTTCACCAGAACTAAAACCATTTTTACTTTTTTAAAATTACAGGTTGTGTGAATTGTGGTGCTACAAAAATGGCTTGAAGCAAACATAACAGACAGGTCTAGACAATAACTTACCCTAGCCAACAGAAGCTGGTCCCTCATACTCTCAAACACCCATATATCAGTAATTTTACTATTTCAATCCTCAGCTTCCTTCTCCTGATAAGAGACTGCCAATTATATGGTGGTTTTGTGATGTGGAAAATGTCTGCTAATTTTGCTCATATAGTTGAAAATAAAATTTGGATTCTGGAGATGAAAGGTTCACAAATAGGCACGCTACCATCTAAAGCCTTTTGAATGATCACACTAACAGTCAATAATATAACTTTTGTTGGCTAGCTTCTTACATAGTAATAAACTCAATAGCACAGTTTGGCAAATGTTATTCTAATCTTTTCCCTCTGAATTCAATCCAAAATTTACTAGTTTCTTTTCCCTGTGTAATCCCAGAGTGCTGTCATCACCTCTGATATGATTGAGATGATTTTCTCCAATAGCCCAGAGCAGCAGCTTTCAGCCACTCAGAAATTCCGGAAGCTACTTTCAAAAGGTGAGTACTGAAGCTACTTAGAGTTGTAATGTTGAGGTGGGGGGACATGTTTTATATTCCAGCTAGTATCATAGAAGATGAGGGTTGGAAGAGACCTCAAAGCAGGACCAACCCCAAGTAATCATCCCAGCTAGGGCTTTGTCAAGCTGGGCCTTAAAAACCTCTGAGGATGGAGATTCCACCATCTCCCTAGGTAACCCATTCTAGTGCTTCACCATCCTCCTGGTGAAATAGTGTTTCCTAATATCCAACCTAAACCTCCCCCACCGCAACTTGAGACCATTGCTCCTTGTTCTGTCATCTGCTACCACTGAGAACAGCCTATCTCCATCCTCTTTGGGAACCACCCTCACCCCCCTCCTTCAGTTAGTTGAAGGCTGCTATCAAATCCCCCCCTCACTCACTTTTCTAGTAACGGGGTAGTGAACTCTCTTTGTGACATGAGATATCTTCAAACCCCTGCCAGTCTCACTACATATTCTAGCATCAGGGCAGTAATTCCTTCACAACATGTATAGGAACTTTCCTGAACATGCTTATTCAAAAACAACCACCCTACATCTTGAGCAAATGCCTCTGCAGATTCCCATATGATCATGCCCATCAGGGAGTGCTGGTTTAGAGCCTTTTAGAAAGCATTGATTATTAAGACTACTTGAATGCCCCAGCTCAGAACCAAATTTTCAGTGTGATAGGTAAAAAGTCTCTGTGGGCCTGATCGTTTCTGACTTGCTGCTGTCTCGTCTGGTTTGGAATCTATAATCCTCCACCATCCTCCTTTTTTTTTTTTTTTTTTAATTTGTTGTGCTTGTTCTTTATTATTTTAAAAGAAAGGTTTGGGGTTTTTATTTCTAGTTCCTCCTTGTGTGGCTTGCTCTGTTTCATGGCATTACTGTTATGGATCCTCACTGTAACCAGTGTTGTGTGCTTTTTTGGAAACTAACCCACTTCAGGGCCACAGTCAGCTTCATAGCTACTGATACCCTCCACCTGAGAGGCTAATCATTCATTTATTATTGTGGTAGCACCTAGAAGTTCTGATTAGGCCATTAGACTAGGCACATGTGACAGAACAATCCCTGATCCAAAGAGTTTATAATCTAAGGGTATGTCTACTCTACGAAATTAGGTCGATTTTATAGAAGTCGATTTTTAAAAATCGATTTTATAGTCGATTGCGTATGTCCACACTTAAGCACATTAAGTTGGCAGTGCGTCCTCACTACCGTGGCTAGCATTGACATACGGAGCGGTGCACTGTGGGTAGCTATCCCACAGTTCCCGCAGTCTCCGCCGCCCATTGGAATTCTGGGTTAAGCTCCCAATGCCTGAAGGGGCAAAAACATTGTCGCGGGTGGTTTTGGGTACATGTCATCAGTCACCCCTCCCTCCGTGAAAGCAACGGCAGACAATTGTTTCGCGCCTTTTTTCCGTGCAGATGCCATACCACGGCAAGCATGGAGCCCGCTCAGCTTAGCATCACTGCTGCTGTTGTGTCCTGGGTGCTGCTGTCAGCAGACGGTGCAGTACGACTGCTAACCGTCCTCATCCACCACTTCCACTGCAACTCTGCTCTCCTGCTCTTGTAAATGAGCTCAGTCTCAATAGCAAATTTCTCCACGTTGTTGTCATTCACCGCTTCCACTGCAACTCTGTTCTCCTGCTCTCCTGGTGCCATGAATGCACCTTGCAGGTCCTCTCGTCGTTCTGTATAAATATCTATTCTCGTGGCATCTGTCATCCACCGCTTCTGCTGCAGCTCTGCTCTCCTGCAGATGCCATATCACTGCAAGCATGGAGCCTGCTCAGCTCACCACTGCTGTTGTGAGCATTGTAAACATCTCACAGATTATCCTGGAGTATATGCAGAATCGGGCTAAGAGAGGCCAGCACAAGGATGATTGTGAGGAGGACATGGATGCAGACGTTTCTGAAAGCACGGGCTGTGGCCGTTGGGTCATCATGGTGGCAGTGGGGCTGGTTGATACAGTGGAATGCTGATTCTGGGCCTGGCAAACAAGCACAGACTGGTGGGACCGCATAGTCTTGCAGGTATGGGATAATTATCCCAGTGGCTGTGAAACTTTCGCATGTGTAAGGCCACTTCCCTGGATCTCTGTGAGTTGCATTCCCCTGCCCTGAAGCGCTGGAATACCAAAATGAGTGCTGCCCTGACAGTTGAGAAGCCAGTGGAGATAGCCCTGTGGAAGCTTGCTACGCCTGACTGCTACCAGTCAGTCAAGAATCAATTTGGAGTGGGCAAATCTACTGTGGGGGCTGCTGTGATTCAAGTAGCCAATGCAATCACTGATGTTCTGTTATCAAGGGTAGTGACTCTGGGAAATGTGCAGGTCAGGGTGGATGGCTTTGCTGCAATGGGTTTTCCTAACAGTGGTGGGGCGAAAGACGGAACGCATATCCCTATCTTGGCACTGGACCAGCTTGCCAACCAGTACGTAAACCACAAGGAGTACTTCTCAATGGTGCTGCAAACACTGGTGGATCACCAGGGACGTTTCACAGACATCAGCGTGGGATGGCCAGGAAAGGTGCATGACGCCCGCATCTTTAGGAACTCTGGGCTGTTTGAGCGGCGGCAAGAAGGGACTTACTTCCCAGACCAGAAAATTACCGTTGGGGATGTTGAAATGCTAATAGTTATCCTGGGGGACCCAGCCTACCCCTTGCTCCCATGGCTCATGAAGCTGTACACAGGCAGCCTGGACAGCAGTAAGGAGCAGTTCAACTATAGGCTGAGCAAGTGCAGAATGGTGGTAAAATGTGCCTTTGGACGTTTAAAAGCTATTCGCTGACTAGGTCAGACCTCAGTGCAACCAATATTCCCATTGTTATTGCTGCTTGCTGTGTGCTCCATGATATCTGTGAAAGTAATGGAGAGACATTTATGGCGGGGTGGGAGGTTGAGGCAAATTGCCTGGCGGCCGATTTTGAGCAGCCAGACACCAGGGCAATTAGAAGAGCACAGGTAGGCGCACTACGCATCAGAAAGGCTTTGAAAACCAGTTTCATGACTGGTCAGGCTATGGTGTGACAGTTGTGTGTTTCTCCTTGATGCAAACCAGCCCCCTTTGTTGATTTTAATTCCCTGTAAGCCAGCCATCCTTCCCCCTTTGAAATAAAGTAACTATCATTTTGAAACCATGCATTTTTTTTTAATTGATTAAAAAAAAATGCATGGTTTCAAAAAAGTGAGATAACTAACAAGGTAGCCCGGGTGGGGTGGGGGAAGAGGGAAGGACAAGGCCACACTACAAATCAAAACTGTTTGAATGACAGCCTTCTGTTGCTTGGACCATCCTCTGGAGTGGTGTGGCTGGGTGCCCGGAGCCTCCTCCCCTGCGTTCTTGGGCATCTGGGAGAGGAGGATATGGAACTTGGGGAGGAGGTCAGGCGGTTGTACAATGGATGCAGTGGGGGGTCTGTGCTCTTGTTGGCTTTCCTTCAGCTGCACCAGACGCTTCATCATGTCCGTTTGCTCCCCCATTAGCCTTAGCATCGCCTCCTGCCTCCGCTCCTTGCGCTGCTGCCTCTGCTCTTCGTGCTCACTTAATGCTATTCCTAGCCTCTAACACTCCATGCATTCAGCTGTGCCCTATCAGTGTGGGAGGACTGCATGAGCTCGGAAAACGTGTCATTGCGAGTGCGTTGTTTTTGCCTTCTAATCTGCGATAACCTCAGGGATGGAGATGATAGGGGGAGTCTAGAAACATTTGCACATGGGAGGAGATAAAAAGGGAGATAAAATTTAAGATGATACATTTCTGAGAATAAAAGGGAGACTCTTTCACAATGAATCAAGCAATTCACAGCTAACAGCACATGTGCTTGCACATTTTACCTATTATATTGAGCGCCTGCCGGTATGGTGCCACATCACACACGGCTGGGAAACAGGATTCGGTTTCCATGCAGCCATGATAAGGCAAAAGGTACGCGGGGTTGGCTTCTTCCACCTTCATAACATGTGGGAATGGTTTCAAACTGCAGCGCCATCCTTTCCCATAGCAAGCAATGCCAGTTGGGTTTCACATTTAAAAGGAGGGGCTGTGGTTTTCGGGTGGATGTGCAGCACACACCTCCCCCCACCCCACCGTGTGACTATTCTCTGGGATGATCCCTTTTAGCCAAGTGCAAACTACCCAGCATGAACGGGGTCCTTTTACTATTCCCTTACAAAAATTCCCCTATTTCAACCAGGTGACCATGAATGATATCACACTTGTGAGGCTAACACAAAGATATAGACCGAATGTTGCTTGAATGCGACCAAAACCCAGGACCATTCGCTGCCATGCTTTATGCTGCAATGATTCTAGAATACTTTTAGGGTACTTCCAGGAGAGCTTCATGGAGATGTCCCTGGAGGATTCCCGCTCCATTCCTAGACATGCGAACAGACTTTTCCAGTAGATGTACTGGCTGCAAATGCATCCCAATTCTTCAGAGAAAATCAAACATTAAACACTATTGCTTTTAAACCTTGTACTGTAGTTACAAATGTGCACTCACCAGAGGTGCCTTCTCCAGCTTCAGGGTCAGGGATCCTGCCTTGGGAGGACATTGGCTCCAGGGTGATGAAAAGGTCCTGGCTGCCGGGGAGAAAGGAGTCACCGCTTGCCTGCTGCGCATTCTCATTCTCCTCTTCCTCCTCCTCCATGTTGCTTGAGACTCCCCCTTTGCAAGTGTCCACAGACAGCGGTGGGGTAGTGGTTGGATCCTCTCCTAGAATGCCATGCAGCTGATCATAGAAGCGGCACGTATGGGGCTTTGATCCGGAGCCACTGTTTGCCTCCTTTGTCTTTTGGTAGGCTTGCCTCAGCTCCTTAACTTTCACGCGGCACTGCTGAGTGTCCCTGTTGTAACCTCTCTCCAACATGCCCTGTGAGATTTTGGCAAGTATGTTTGCATTTCTTCTTTTTGATCGGAGTCCGGCCTGCACAGATGCTTCTCCCCATTCAGCAATCAGATCCAGTTTCTCCCTTTTGGTCCATGCTGGAGCTCGTTTGCAATTCTGGGAGGACTGCATGTTCACCTGTGCTGCTGAGTTCTCCAAGTTTGACCAAACAGAAATGAAATTCAAAAGTTCCCAGGGCTTTTCGTGTTTACCTGGCTAGTGCATCGGAGTTCAAAGTGCTGTCCAGACCGGTCAAATTGGAGCACTCTGGGATGGATCCCGGAGGCGCATACTGTCGATTTGTGTCCGCACTACCCCAAATTCGACCCAGCAAGGTTGATTTTAGCACTGCTCCCTTTGCTGGAGAGGAGTACAGAAATCGATTTTAAGAGCCGTTTAAGTCGACGGAATGGGGTTGGTTGTGTGGACGCATTCACTTTAAAATCGACCTAACCCCGTAGTGTAGACCAGGTCTTAGAGAATAAGTGAATAAAATAAAGAAATAGAGGTAGTTGGGGAGGCAAGATAAAAAGTGAAACAATGACATTTAATTACAATATTCACTTATGGTGGTTTTGGGGGCCGTATGGATATCCTAGAATCATAGGTTTTTAGGAGAAGAGGGAACTATTGTGATCGTCTGTTGCAATCTAGATTGACCTCTTGTATAACATAGGCCATATAATTTCACTTTGTAATTTCTGTGTTAAACTCAATGTCCTCTATTTGAATTAGAGCCTGTCTTTTAGAAAGACATATTTTCTTGATTTAAATATTTCAAATAGAGAATTGTAAATGGTTTCACTTAATCTGCACCTTCTTCCCAGTTTGAGTTTGCCAAGCTTTAAGGTCTAACCATTGATTCTTGTTATGCCTTTGTCAGGTAGATTAAAGATCCCTCAACTCTCAGATATTTTCTCCTCAATTATAGTCCATAATGATGTCACTTCTTACATTTCTTCAATAGACTAGGTAGCGGTCACTGATGGAGCTGTCTAAGAGATACCATAGACAACACAGGTTTTGGGGATGTTTTGTAACTATTGGGAAAGTCTGAACTTGGCACAAGAATTGAAGTGCTGGTTTTGATTATAGTTCTGTTGGTTTTCAGCATAGAGTGTACTCTCAGCTTTGATGTCTTTTTTCACGTAGAGGCTTTGGCATGTGCCAAATTGGCTCTGGCTGTAAATCCAAATGAGACTGCTCTCGTTCTTCTCTCAGGGGTTAGAGTAATAGATCATCATCTGTCCTGAATTGTCCAGTCTCCCAACACTTCTCTGCATTCTTCTCTAGTCAGAGTATATGCTTCATCAGATTGGAGGGCTCAGATCCAAAAGTCTGCAGGAAGTGACCCTCCACTCTGTAAAATGGAGTCAGAGGTTTATTCTCTTGATTTGCATTAGCTGGATATCTGTTTTGAGAGAGCAGTCCTGAAACATTCAGCACTACTTGCCCCTCCTCCTGGGGTTCATTCTTTAATTAGTCTCCCAGAGAGGGGGAATGACAGACATTTCTTAAGGGACACAGAGAAGGATTACTTACAGTGGAACTGATGGCTATTACCATTAGAGATTCACAGAGCCCACCTTCTTTGGAATCCTGTTTTGGAGCTTCAAGTAGGTGGAAATTGTCAACAGTCAATGATACAGAAAAGGCAGAAATATTCATTGAACTTTTCTGTTCCATCAGTAACTAGGGAGGATGCTGAACAGCAACTGCTAAAGTCAAACATCTCTGAATCAACAGAACTGGATAACTTGCAGCAAAGAATATTTAAAAAATTGGCTGAGAAGTTCACTGAACCACTAATGTTGTTTTAAAACAAATTTTAGAGTACTGGGAAAGTTATATGCACATAAGAACGGCCATACTGGGTCAGACAAAGGTCCACCTAGCCCAGTATCCTGTCTTCCAACAGTGGCTAGTGCCAGGTGCCCTAGAGGGAATGAACAGATAATCAAGTCATCTATTGCCTATCACCCATTCCCAGCATATGGCAAACAGGCTAGGGACATCATCCCTGTCCATCCTGGCTAATAGCCATTGATGGACCTATTCTCTCTGAATTTATCTAGTTCTTTTTTGAACCCTGTTATAGTCTTGTTATAGTTCCAGAGGACTTGAAAGAGTTAACATTGTACAATATTTCAAAAGGGTAAAAAGGATGATATCAGTAACTATGATCTGGGGAAAAATCATGGAAAGGCTGATACGGAATTCGGTCAGTGCATTCTATACCAGGGAGGTATGGTAACATCATTAAAACTAGATAGATTGATATTATGGAAAATAGGTTTTGTCAAACAAACTTTTTTAATAAGATTATAAATATGGTTGATAAAGGTAACTGACATAATATACATTCCTTTTGGTATGGCATTTGGCATTGTTCCACATGACATTCTAATTTAAAAAAATAAATTATGAAAGCTCAGTGTAGCCTATATTAAATAGATTCAAAAAGTGGTTAACTAATAGATTTCAAAGAAATTGTAGAATGGGAATAATCATCCTATGTGGCTATTTCTAGAGGGATGCCCCAGGGATATATTTTTATGCAGTGCTATTCAATATCTTTATCAATGATTTGGAAGAAAATAAAATCATTGCTGGTAAAATTTGTACATGACAAAAACTGATGGAATGGTATATGATAGGGACAGATTAGTTCTACGCACCAATTTAGATCACTTGGTAAAGTGGGCTGATTTGAACAACATGCATTTAAGCACTGCCAAAAGAATCTGGGAATAAAGAATGGAGATCACCCTTAGAAGATGAGAGGTGGTATCCTGGAATACAGTGACACTGAAAAGGACTTGGGGATAATGGTAGATAACCAGTTGAACATGAGCTGATATTATACTGTATCTACGAGGGCAAACATGATCCTTGGATATGTAAGAAGTAGAATGTCAAGTAGAAGTAGGGAAGTGTTATTACCTCTGTACATGTTGATAGACTATTGCTATAGAATAGTCTGTCTGCTTCTGGTGTCAGCACTGCGAAATGGATGTTGAAAAATTGGAAAAGATTCAGAAGGTGCTACAGGAATGATTTGAGATCTGGAATACCTGCCTTATCGTGAGAGACTTAAGAAACTTGGTCTATTTTAGTTTATCCAAGAGAAAGTTATTGACTTGACTATGGGCTAAAAGTGCCTCATGGAGAAGAGATTTTTCATAGTAGATGGCTCTTTATGCATTTTCTGCTAAATGAATGAGCTCTAATGGTTGAAAACTAAAGCTAGACAAATGTATCATAGAATCATATCATAGAATATCAGGGTTGGAAGGGACCTCAGGAGGTCATCTAGTCCTCAAAGCAGGACCGATCCCCGATTAAATCATCCCAGCCAGGGCTTTGTCAAGCCTGACCTTAAAAACTTCTAAGGAAGGAGATTCCACCACCTCCCTAGGTAACCCATTCCAGTGTTTCACCACCCTCCTAGTGAAAAAGTCTAGAAATTTAGCCTAGAAATAAGGTGCAACATTTCAATTGAGGGTAATCAAACGTTGGAACAACTTTCTTATGGGTGTGGTGGATATCTTGAATCACTTGAAGTCTTTAAATCAAAAGACCAGATCTTTTCTAAAAGATAAACTAAAGGGCAAAAAAGTTATGCTCTTGACGCAGAAATTCCTGTGGGAAGTTTTATGGCCTCTATTATTCAGGAAGTCAAACTCATTGATTGTAATGGTCCCTTGTGGCCTATAATCTATGACTATTAAATGAAGAGGAGATGGTTTGGGCTGTTTTATACTCACAACAACGAACAACAAACCTTCGGACCTAGGCGATGCTTGTGTGGCCCAAACATGCTGCTTTTTGGAAAATTGTAAGACAGCTGCTCCACGTGCACCTGTGTCAAAATGACTCTGCAGAGATAGTAGCCTTTCTTTTTCATAAATGAGCCTGTTGGTTTTATGAATCAGCTTCTTTTCCTGTGTGTGTGTTCGTTCTCCCCCACTCATCCCCAGAATCATGGTGCTGGAATCAACGTTCTATGGCTGGAATCCATTTTCCTTGTCCTTGTTATGGGCAAAGTAATGTTGGTGTAAAATGTAATTTTGTTTGACCAAGAGAAAAATTAACATAATGGGATTTTGATGTAGTCACTTGGGAATTTCCGTGCAAAGAGATTCTTGTACTTAATTTCACATTCTATTTTAAACAGAGCCTAATCCACCAATAGATGAAGTGATCAGCACACCAGGAGTGGTGGCCAGGTTTGTGGAGTTCCTCAAACGAAAAGAAAATTGTACATTACAGGTGCACAATATTTTCCCCCCCTCTATTTTATGAATGGAGTTGGTGATCATGAAAATTAATGTCGGGATGTTAGTAGCTAAAACAGGTAGACATTAAGCAAGCTACCACCTTCCTCCCAGGTTATGACAATGAAACTGAATCTTAACTCAAAGGACTCCTGCGATTTCAGTTTTAGACCTCTGAGAAGAAGCTGAGTACGTCATATCATAGTATGGTGGCTAGGATGGGACCACGACATTGACTTTCTTCTATATCAGAAGCAGGATTTGAATGCCAGCCTGGAAAGGTGAAATACCAGTGAACTATCCCACATTGTCTTGTTTGTCCTTCATGTGATTGCACATGTCCATTCCACTTCAGGTATGTGCATGCCCAGTGCACCAGAGTTTCTTTGGCATGACCTGTCAAGGTGATGCATGCATCATCTGCTGCCTTGTGTTGCTGCATAATCGTATACAGTGCTGAGCCATCCTAGATCCCCCTGAGTTCCTTCTTGCCACCTGTGATCAGTAGTTGGAGCATGTCAGGTCAGATTGCTTCCGCAAGTTTTTGTCCCTTACATGGAGTGTCTTACCTTTCTGTAAATAGTTAATTGTACTTGTTAGTTAAATTAATATAAATTTTTTTTCTTTATTTTCTTTTGGCATTGGTTCACTATTGTTACGGGGTGCCAGAGCCCAGTACCAAGATATGCCTTGGTCTCCAGTGTTTAAACCTTGTGCTGTCTGCAAAAAGTTGAAGCTGGTGAGCGACCCTCATTTAGAGACTGCTGCCAAATTTGCAGAGACTTTAAGCCCTGGATGAACAAAGACAGAGGCAAGATTACATAAGGATGAGGAGAGACTGCATACCTTGGATGCTAGAAGAGTGTTGACTTTTTACTTAGAATGAGGTCTTTCAGATCTTCATCGCAGTTGTTTGTGACCGTTGCAGACAAGATGAAAGGCTTTACAGTCTCAATACAGAGGATTTCATCCTGCATTACGTATGTGCTTTGATATTGCTGATATACCCCCTCCAAGCAGAGTGGCAGTGCCCGCTACAAAATCTCAAGCAGCTTCTGGAGCTTTTTTTGGCCCAAGTGCCTATAGCAGATATTAGTAGAGTTGCAACTTGGTCATCGGTACATACCTTTACAACTCATTATGCTATATCTCAGCAGTCCAGAGATGTTGCCAAGTTCAGATGAGTAGTTCTTCAATTCTCGTTCAGGTAGACTTTGAAACCTACCTTTGGATTGAACTGCTTATGAGTCACCTGAAGTGGAATGGCATGTGCAATCACATGAAGAAGACAACACAGTTACTGACCTGTTCTGTAGCTGTTGCTCTTCGAGATGTGTTGCACATGTCCATTCCACAACCTACCCTCTTTCACCTCTATATCAGTGTGTGTCCAGTAAGAAGGACCTGGGGAGACAGGGTCTGTGGTGGCTCTACCTGTTATACCATTGTGTAGCAGCATGAGGCAGCAGAGTGTGCATGCGCCATCCCGAAAGGTATCACTGATGGGGAAAAGTCGGTCTCTGATTAACTGGATGTGTGCACACCTGAAGTGGAATGGACATGTGCAACACATCTCGAAGAACAACAGTTACAGAGTAGGTTAGTAACCGCTTTTATGCCAATCCAGAGTGAAAAATTTAGACCTGAATACAGATAACTTCCAGGGTGATAAAGGTAGGAAATCTGTAACTTGAATTGGTTTTGGAAATGTGATTATGGTTTAGAATAGAAGTTAATCTCTTTGTCACAAGCCAATCCCTTGGGAATTCCTTTCACTTTCACTTTGGTTCATTGTAGCTAGAATTTTTTCCTGGCCAGTAGAAAATAGAGGGAAAGGAAGGCCTAACCATACCAAATCTACACAGATTAATGGTAGTTTAATTAAATAAGTGGGGTAGAATAAATGTTCTTTCAAAATTCATAAAATAACAGGTACTTTGTCAGTGCAGTGTGCTGGTTAAATGCTGCCTATGGAGTTCTTCAATACAGGCCAGGGTTTCTTTCCTGTGAAATGGAAGGGTGTGATATATTATGATCTCTTCACACAATACTCTTGCACTCGGTGGCCTCCACTCTAATGGGAAACACTGCTTCTTCTTTGAGTAGTGTCCCTATGGATGCTCTGCTGTAGGTGTATCTGCATCCCTCCGCTGCTGATTGGAGAATTTTGGTAGCCGTGTCCATTTGACCTGTGCATGTGCTGTGTGCTCCCCCCCCGCTTTGTCGTCTGCCATGAGGCTAACCAGAGTTGCCCATGTGAACCCTTCTCAGTTCCTTCTCGACTGCCCGTGGCTAGAGATGGAGCTTTAGCTGTCTGTTAGTGGATCATTACATTCTATAGAATTGCTAATTGTTTAATCTTTTAGAGCTCCCTTTTCTGTTTTCACTCCTTTATCTTTTATTTATTTATATAGCTAAAAGAAACCCTTTATGTTAAACTTTTGTTTTTCTTTGCCCTCCCTCCTTTCATGGACAGGGTATGCCTGGTTCACTGGGCTTCAAGAAGTGACTCATTTTGCAAAGAATCTATCCCAGTGACTGACTGACATTCAGAGTGCGTCTGCTGCCTGAGAGAGAACCACATCCCACAGAAGTGTGGTTTTTGCCAACAATTGAAACCCAGATCCAGAAGGGATAGAGAACTGAAACTCAAGGTTCTCCTAATGGAAGTGGCCCTCCAACCACACTCGAAGCTGCGCTAAGATTCTGGATGGTGAGAATCCTCACCACAGCCCTCTGTATCTAAGGGAGGTGAGCTTAAAGTGTCAACCATGAGCCACTCTCAAAGGCCTCTATGAAAAGGGCTGTGAGTCCCCACAGCGAGCCCTGACCGAGCCGAAAAGTATCTCTGGCTCCCTCGATATCATCGGTACCAACAGCATTGAAGTCATCTAAATCTGGTACCAAGAGCTCACCCAGTACTACCCTGACAGAACATGTTGGGCTATCTAAGGACCCGACGGGCACTGGCAAAGAATTATTAGTACTGCGTGGGTGAAAGAAAACTAGAGAATCCATCCTAGGGAAGGCTCCTTCAGTGCAGACATCAATGTCACTACCGTTGTCAGCATTCCAGGCACCAGCGGACCATGCGATCAGGATGGCATCACCAACTCCTTCGTTGCATATGTCTCAGTACTGCCAAACCCTACCGGTACCGATGACTGCAGCACTGTTGGACTTCTGGCATGTGACAGACCTTTCAGCGTCTGACAAACTGGATTCACCTGTGCTTGGTACCAGGGCCCTGCTGCCGAGTCCACCCAGAGCTCCAGACTTGCCAGTGACATCATGCCATGCACCCTCGTTTTTGAGTGCTGAGTCAGACAGTGAACAAGAGGACAATCTCCCACCGCTCCTCTCATCTACCATACACTACCCATTTGCAGCATGGAACTCAGCTGTACCACCCTTCTGACCCCAGGCCTCCTTGGTATGGGCTGCTATGTTACCAATCTCTGGGGCTCTTCTAGGGTTGCCAACCCTTCCAGTTTTGCTGGGAGTCTTCTGGAATCAGGCCCTATCTCCTGGAGGCTACTGAAGCCGAACTGGGAGATTTTAGGTACTAAAAGGCCAGCAGTGCAGGGGAGCTAAGGCAGGCTCCCTGCTTGCCCTGGCCCTGTGCTGCTCCTAGAAGGGGCTGGCACGTCCCTGTGGCCCCTGGAGGAGGCCAGGGGGCTTCATAGGGTTGGAAGGAACCTCAGGAGATCATCAAGTCCAGCCCCCTGCTCAAAGCAGGACCAATCCCCAATTTTTGCCCTAGATCCCTAAATGACCCCCTCAAGGATTGAACTCACAACCCTGGGTTTAGCAGGCCAATGCTCAAACCACTGAGCCATTCCCGCCCCGAGTGCTGACTCTGCAGCTCCCATTAGTTGGGAATTGCGGCTAATGGGACCTACGGGGGGCGACGCTTGTGGGAGCAGCATGGGGCCAGGGCAGGCAGGGAGCCTGCCTTAGCCCTGTTGTGCTGCCGCCTGAGCTAAGCGCCTCCAGGCCGGAGCCTGCACCCTGCAGCCCCTTCTGCACCCCTACCCCAGCCCAGAGCCCCCTCCTGCACCCAAACTCCCTCCCCAAGCCTGCACCCCCCGCCCCTACCAACACTCCAAGCCCCTTGGGCCCAGCATGGTGAAAGTGAGGTGAGGGTGGGGGAGAGCGAGCGACAGAAGGAGGGGAGTGGGGCCTTGGGGAAGGGGGAGTGGCAGGGGTGTTTTGGGTTTGTGTAATTAGAGAGTTGGCAACCCTAGGCCCTTCCCACCTTCTCAGTGGCCTTACTGGGACTCTTGGCAGGCGTGTAGACACCGTGCCTCCTGTGGCTCTAGCCTGGCCTATCAAGAGCCCATGAGACCCCTCCTTCGGCTGCTGTGTCGAGGATGTCCGAGCTCCCTGAAGAGTTAGGAGAGGAACAAGAGGCTGAAGTCGAGGAGATTACCAGCCAGACCAACTTCTCATCTTCATCGCCAGATGAGAGAGTGATGACCCCTCCTCTGTCGTTGGCAGGTGACTTCAAGCTTTTCCAGGAGCTAGCTCAGAGGGTGGCAGATGCATTACAACTACCATTACAAGAGGTGACACCATAAGCCTATTGGACATTCTACACTCCTCTGCATTGTTCAGAGTAGCCCTCTGTATTAACAAGGCCTTCTTGGACCCTGCAAAACTCATATGGCAGACCCCAGCATCGGTCCTGCCAACACGCAAGCAGGACAATAAAAATTACTATGCGCCAGCAGAAGATACGGACTTTCTCTTCTCTCAGGTGCACGCCCCCATCCCTCCCAATTTGATTATTGTGGATGTGGTGAATTCAAGAGGCTGTCAGAATCACCTGAAATCCACCTTTTGTGACTGGGACTGGAAGAACCGTAATCTTTTTGAGAGAAAAATATATTTGGCGATGGTAATTCCAATGTTAGAAAAAGGAGACTGGTTCACGGCCTCGACTTCCAAGATGCTTATTTCCACGTTTCGATCATACTGTGTCACAGAAGTTATTTCAGATTCACACTAGGCCAGGACCACTACCAGTACAAGGTACTCCCTTTTGGCCTCTCATCGGCCCCAAGAGTGTTCTCCAAGGTCCTCTCTGTGGTGGCAGCCCACCTGTACTCCAAGGCATTATGATCTACCTTACCTGGATGATTGTCTCCTCAGGGCGCATTCCTTTGTCGAAGCCCAGCAAGTTATCCATACCACACTGGATCTATTCAAGAATCTGGGCCTGCAGGTCCATGCACAAAAATCAACATTAATACCAATACAGAGACTAGAATTCGTAGGAACTGATCTCGACTCTGAGCGAGAGCGCTCCTCCCACAACACAGATTCCTCAGTGTCTCCACGCTTATAGAGACAGTGCAATCCAGCCGTTAAATATTGGCCAGACATTGCCTTCAGCTTCTGGGGCACATAGCCATGAGCACATCAGTGATAATTCATGTGCCCCCCCCCCCCCCCCCCCGGCCCCCCAACTCATTAATTTTCCAACCTTTTATCCCAAACCTCACCAGGATAATAGGCAAGCCATGTTCCATATGCTCAACGTAAGGAGAGCCTTGGCGTTTTAGTTGGACAGGACAAGAGTTTTTAGAAAATCTCCAAGTCTCTTCCTTTCCATCATGGACAGGTCTAGAAGCACAGCGATTTCAGCTCAATGACTCTCTAAATGGGTCTTGGACTGTATCAAACTCTATCAGATTCACAATTTAGCACTCCCATCTACAATCTGCACACATTCTACGAGATGGGTTTCCTCATCCGTTGCCTTCTCCACGGGTATCCCTATATCAGAAATTTGCAGAGCTGCACATACATTTTGCAGAATACTATGACATCCTGGGGGAATCTGGTGCAGATGCATCATCCATCACAGACTCGACTCCAAACCCCCAGCCTCCAGTGGGGGATATTGCTTGGGAGTCACCTACAGTGAAGCATTCATAGAGACACTACTTGAAGAGAAGAAGTTACTCACTCTGTGCAGTAACAGTGGTTCTTTGAGATGTGTGTCCCTATGGGTGCTCTGAGTCACCTTCCTCCCCTCTACTTCGGAGTTCTCATCCATACAGTACAATCTGTAGTAGAGACGGAACTGAGGAGCATTCGCCTGCACAATGCTAGTTAGCCTCGTGGCCGACCACAAGGGGGAGGCAGTGCATGCACGGGCTGAACAGACACTGCTACTAACATTCTCCAATCAGCAGTGCAGGGACGCAGATACACCTACAATGGAGCATCCATAGGGGGACACATCTTGAAGAACCATCATTACTGCACAAGGTAAATAACTTCTTCATATTGGAATTTGTAATCTCCATGGACCACTCTTCTGTATGTAAGATGAGAATAGGTGAAATAGTGCTCCATTATGCGTAGATGGCAGTTCTCCAGGTCCTGACACGCTGTCAATGCAGTCCTAAATTGGGCAAAATTTTGTCTCCCCTACTATGTAAGTTACATCACCTGTGATTAAATCTATATTGAGAATTGAAGGGCAAAATGCAAACTAAGTTAAGCCTATAAATGTGTCAAACATCCCATGAACCAAGCTGTAGAGGGCAGAGATAGGTTTTTTTCCCTGTGAAGCATCAGGTGCTCCATGATCTATTACACCTGGGTTATTCCTCCTCCTCTTCTAAGCAGGGAGCTCTTTTCTCTCCCCCCCCCCCCCCCCCCCCCAAAATCTTTCAGCTACTTGGGACAGCTTTGCAGAATCTCCAAGCCAGTAGCTCCTTGCTACTCAGTGTCCCCGCCAAGGTGAAACCTGGCAACAAGGGCTGACTCAAACAGCAGCAACTGAGCAGGCAAGCCTTGAGTTGCTTGGAGTGGAAATTAAGTAGCAGGAGCTTGTTTTTTTTCAAAATGCCATCTGGGATGAATTATGGTATCCAGGAGTTGTAACCCATCATGCAGGATGCCCTATCGATTTCAGCCTGCCATAGTAATCAGGTGTGTTGCCCCAGATGCTCCAGAAAGGGTATGTCTACACAGCAAAGAAAAACCCATAGCTGGCCTGTGAGCCAGCTGACGTGAGCTGTGGGGCTGTTTCTCTGCTGTGTGGAATTCCAGGCTCGGGCTGGAGCCCAAGTTCTTGGACCCTCCCATCCCGCAGGGTTCCAGAGCTCGGGTTCCAGTCAAAGCCCAGAGGTCTACACAGCAGAGAAACAGCCCTGTAGCCCAAGGCCAAGTTGTCTGGCATGGGCCAACCATGGGTCTTTTTTTGTTGTGTAGACATACCCAAAGATCCTTAGCTAGTCCTTGTTGGTATCTTGAACACTCTCCTCCTTGCTCTGAAATGGAAACCACAGTTTAAAAGAAACAAAAAAAAACCCCACACTCGAATGGCTCCATTCCCCATATTTAGTACCAGTTACCATTACATCAGGGCAGGCTGAGGGTTATGTGCACAGATATTTGTTCCCCTGACATCTCCTTCAGAAGTGGGTTTGTGCAGCATGGTCTAGCCTGCTTTTTCTCCATATTTCAGTCACTCCTTTCACTGGTTTTGACTCATTGAGTCAGCAGAGCGGTCTGTCCTATAGTGCCAGCTTGCTGGTGACAGTTAACCCTCTATTCCCCAGGCACCCTAATAGGGATGTATCTGTGTGGCCTAGTCCTCCATTTTACGATTGCTTTCGCTGTTTTTTATTTTTCATAATATGCAGCAAAGTGACCTAGCGCACACTTCTAACCTGTCAGTGCCAATAGATCTAAAAAAAGAAAAGGAGTACTTGTAGCACCTTAGAGACTAACAACTTTATGCTCAAATAAATTTGTTAGTCTCTAGGGTGCCACAAGTACTCCTTTTCTTTTTGTGGATACAGACTAACACGGCTGCTACTCTGAAATAGATCTTCTGTTTTCTGTTTGGCCTCTCATAGGTCAGTGTAGTCTAACCTAGACTGCCTTCTTACCACACCTACTGATTGCTTTTCTTACCAATCAGCCTGCCCCCCACTGTCAGCCTGCCATGTGCCAGTAGACCACCAAAACAGTTGAACTCTTCAGGTTGAGGTGCATCTCCTTCCACTTTCACTTCATGCCAGATCAGCCTACCCTGCGACCTTATTGAATCTGACAGTAGCTTTCATCAAGTGCTATTGCTGAGTGTCTAGTTCTTATACTATCAACCTGAGTGCTTCAGTGGACAAGTCAAAGGACGACGATTCTGCACTAAAATGTCAGCATCAAGGGAGGAGAGTGCACCATTTTGTTGCAAGATGTAAAACTAATTCAGCAAAGTTTTAAAGCACACACAGCATTACTTCACGAGTTTCCAATATGAATGCTCATGCCCAACTCTGGTCTTCATCATTGGTATCATCTCCTACATTTTTAAAGGTGTTTTTTTTTTTTTTTTTTTTTTTGCGAGGGGTAGGGGGATGGTCTGAGGGGGAGCATTCCTGTTTCTTCTGGAGGCAAATCATAGGCTGGGACACTAGTAATAGATGTAGCTGCCTATGTATCAAATTCTTTTCTATAAAAATGTGGAAAATCTTGGGATTCCCTCATACTGGGTTGTGGCTTTGCTGTGAGTCTTTTCAATTTTTTTCTACAATAAGTGAATAAGTAAAAGTACTTTTTGCTAGAAGATGGCTTAATCATTCATAATGTTTATTAGTCAGCCCATATAACTTCTTCTCAGTTTGTGTATTTGGTGGTGGAGTTGGAGAGGCTATCAGTGCTGTGAACAGCTCCACCCGATGGCTGTACGTTGTAAAGCTAGAGGGTGGGGTGTGTGTGTTTGTTTTTTAAAAAAGAGGAGAGTCTGTGCTTGGAAGATGAGGAAAAATAATCCAGTTGTAATAGATCATGGAGCACCAGGTGCCCACTTCAGAGAAGAAAAATTACAGGAACGTAAGTAAATTTTAATCTTAACTGTCTCTTTTTAAAGAAATTCTCCTCCCCTGTTCTGTGAACTCTCCTTGTTACTTCCTAGTTCAAGGAACATATCTATTGCAGTCTGACATCACAAATACCAGAAGCCTTGTTGCAGCCTATCCTGTTTGTCTTGTCACAAAACAACGCACATTTATTTTAAAAAGTTGCAAATGCAAATTATTAACATAAAGTTAAAATTTGCAGTTTGAAAACAAACCTTCCTCTTACCTGCTGTGCCCTGATTTTATCCCCTTAAGGTTCTGTGTATGCCTTTACTATATTTGATTTAATCATTAATTCCTATGTGCAGGTTAGTGACGATTGCAGGATAGATATGTAGTCCTGAAGCCATGAATAGTAGTCTTGGCAAGCAAATTAACCTTTTAAAGGGATATAGTTGGATAAAGAATAATTTATATATTTAAAAATTCATTACTAATGTTAAAATTGGAACAATTTATAACTTCTAGTTTACTGTTTCCCTCTTTGCATTTCAACTTTAATTCTTTGGTTGTACTGTAAGTTGGTTTCTAGATAATCTTATTTTGACTCTCACATGCTAGCATATTTTAGCAATATTTGGCTTTTCATATGCCTTTGGAAATCCAGTCAAATTATGGTGGGTGGGATGTTTCTATTGACACTTAAAATAAACATTTCTGATAAAATATATTTTACGAAACCATACATTTTAACTTAAATAATGACATTGTTTTTATTTAAAATATTTGTAATTTTTAAATCATTATGTGGATTTTGTTAAGTCAAGATCTTAATTTAACTAAAAGTGTGTGTCTGTGATTAAATAAATACATCATGCACTAATAAATCCTAACAGTGATACAGAACACAGGAGTAACTAAAGAAATATTATGCTCCTTATTGTAGAGTAATATCAGGTCATAATTAGAAGGAAACACCATGGAAAGAGGTTAGGAAAATCTTAATATTCATTCCTAATGGATTCTAAAATGACACCCCTTTCTTTCATGTCCCAATAAGCTTGTGTCAAGCAGACTATTTATCCATCTCTGGTTCTGAGTGCATGTTCCGGTAGACAGCTGACCAGTGCATTGGACAGGGAGACTTGAGAGGCTCTGAGAATTATCCCTGTGTGAAAACTCGTATATAAGGATTCCACTCTTGCATATAGGTTTCTCTGGCAAAGAGGAAAGGGAATGGAACAAAGTAAAAGCTTCTGTGGAACTCCATAACAAAAATAAATGGTGGCTGAGATGCCATGGAAAATTTAATATTGTTTCTGTACGTTGTATCTCATATTAATAACTTTAAATTACTTTCCTATTCTTTAAAATGTTTGCAGATTTAGCCCAGTTAATTTGTTTAGTTACACCATAATTTTCTGTAATGTTCTTTTTTTATAGAAGATGTTTATACTTCCTGCTACTTGTGTATGCTGCTGAATGCTCTTAGTGAATGTTGCACCTGTATTTCATGTTCTAGTTTGAAGCTGCTTGGGTGCTGACAAACATTGCCTCTGGAAATTCCCTTCAAACTCGGATTGTGATTCAAGCAGGAGCTGTCCCTATCTTCATAGAGCTTCTCAGCTCAGAGTTTGAAGATGTACAGGAGCAGGTAAAAAACAAGAGTGATATCTTTGTGTCTTCCTAGGCAAGGGAGCAGGAGCTAACCTAGCAAGAAAATCAGATGCTTCTGGAGGGAGGAATGAACTGGGAGGAGAGCTTTGTATAATTGCCTGTATCTGTGGTAGATGTGGTAACTTGCTAGCATATGCAGTTGTAACTGCCCCCTCTTACTTTTTCAAAATGGTATGTTTGACAGTCATATACCTGTTGTCAATGAGTGAATGTATGTCATCTATAAAAATGGATAACTCTTTCCTACCTTCCACGGAGGTTATATTGCTTTGTTTATATTTAAATCGGTACTTTAGAAATGTACAGTTTTGGTCATTGTTTTTCTCCTGTAGGAATGAGTAACATTAACCAATGTTTGCTGTGTATCTATTATATGTCTTAGGAGAAAACGTTGTGAAACAGAATACAACTTTAAGGAGCTAGTAGTGCTCTTTGTAGGATGAGACTAAAATGGAATAATTCAGTATTCAATCTTTATTCTGTATGTGATAGTTAAGTATTCTGCAGACTAAATTAATATATTTAAAGTCTATAAAGGGCCATTATGATGATCTAACTTGATTTCATGCATAAAGTCGGCCAAAAATTTCACTCAGTTATTTCTGCACAAGCCCATAACTTGTGTTTTGAGCCAGAGCATATATTTTAGAAAGACATCCAATCTTGATTTGAAGACTTCAGGTCGTGGCAAATCCACCACATATCTTGATAGGTTGTGCCATGGGTTAATTACTCTATTTTAAAAATGTGCACCTTTATCCATAGTCTGAATTTATCAAACTTCAGCTCCCAGACATTGGATGTTGTAACTTTGTCTTCTCAATTAAAGAGTCTTCTATCTTCCCATGTAGCTACTTATAGATAGTGATCAAGTAACCTCTTAACCATCTCTTGAGTAAGCTATATAGATCAGACTTCCCTAACCCTTTCACTATAGGGTATGTTTTCCCACCCTCAAATAATTTGTCCCTTTTCTGAACCTTTTCTAATTTTTAAAAAATCTTTGTGATTTGAGGCCACAAGATCTGGACACCATTGCAGTAATGGTCTCTAACCAATGCTGTATACAGAGGTGATACCACTTCCCTTCTTATACTTGATATTTCTTTGCTTATTATATCCAAGAATTTAAGTAAACCTTTTAGCTACAGTATCTCACTGGGAGCTCACATTCAGCTGATTATCTACCATGGCCCATTGTTCTTTTCAGAGTGACAGTTTTACAGGATACAGTTCTCCATTCTATATGTGTGACCTACTTTCTGTGTTCCTAGATGTATGACACTGCATTTGGCTGTATTTAAAATGTATGTTCAAATGAGCCCATTTTGTCAAGTGATACAGATCACTTCGTATAACTGACCTGTTCTTATTATAGATGGTGTTGGTAGTACTGCATATAATTAAGGTTGCCTAACATTTTCCATTAGAAGACCCTGTTTCCAGTTGCTTACAGCTTTGCCAGACTTAAGCTGTGCTAAAAAAAATTTCATGCTAGAAGGCTATCTCCAGCTGAATTATTCTGGAAAGTTTCAGGTAAAACAATGTAGCTGATTCAGAGAACAAGATTAGGGAAAATGTTATGTTAAAAATCCTTATAACCATTTCATTGAAAAACTCCCGTGCCTCCTATTTTTTGAGCAGCCACTGGAAATTTGTCAGGGAGTCTGCCCTAATGTCAGGCCTATGCCTTCTGCTGTCCTTGTGAAAATCCACCCAAATTTGGCTAAGTTGTAAGCCTTTGAAAATCAGTTTGCACATACTCAGAGGTTTGTTAAAGGCTAATGGCATTATTTTCCAAAATTCCATCTTCACTAGCATGCGCCACCCCCACAGAGCAGTTTAGCATACTACAACCCCTGTAGGCTGAGCAGCACCTTCCCTGCAATTGTTACTTGTGGTATTGAACACAGGAACTCAGACTAGGGAGATTGTCTCCAGTGCTTTCAGTGCCACCCCAGCTGACACTCAGGCACCATGGAGGAAGAGAAATCAGCCCGATTCATATGCAGCGAGATGAGTGGGGGTGATAGATGAGCAGAGGGGGACTGGGCAGGAGTTTGAGGAGTGTAGGGAGTACAGGGAGCAGAGAATGTGACAGAAGCTGTTGGGGAAGTGGTGTTAGAGCAGAGGTATGGGGCAAAATGATTTATAGCCACTAGAGCAAACACCCATCCAGGGGGAGAGAGAGCTCAGTGGTTTGAGCATTGGCCTGCTAAACCCAGGGTTGTGAGTTCAATCCTTGAAGGGGCCATTTAGGGATCTCGGGCAAAAATTGGGGATTGGTCCTGCTTTGAGCAGGGGGTTGGACTAGATGACCTCCTGAGATCCCTTCCAACCCTGATATTCTATGAACTTGGAATTGAACCAGGATTCTTGAGTTTCTACATTTCTCTGAACATAAAAAACAGCCCTACTGGATCAGACCAAGGGTCCATTTAGCCCAGTATCCTGCCTTTAAACAGTGGTCATTGCCAGATGCTTCAAAGAGAGAGAACAGAACAGGGCAATTATCGAGTGATCCATCCCAAGCATCTGGCAATCAGAGGCTTAGGGATACCCAGAGCACAAGGTTGCATCCGTGACCATCTTGGCTAATAGGCATTGATGGACCTATCCTTCCTGTACTTAGCTCATTCTGTTTTGAATCCAGTTATAGTTTTGACCTTCACAACATCCCCTGGCAATGAGTTCCACACGCTGACTGTGTATTACGTAAAAAAGTATCATAGAATCATAGAATATCAGGGTTGGAAGGGACCTCAGGAGGTCATCTAGTCCAACCCCCTGCTCAAAGCAGGACCAAAGTACACCAGACCCTCGCTAGAATGCACGTCTATATAGCGCAAATTCGCATATAATGCGGTTGCAGCCATGGATCCCAAATTTAATTACTTTAATTGCAATTCATTTTAACGCGGTCCCCGCGCATGGATCCCAAATCCCGCGTTCTAGTGAGGGTCCGGTGTATTTCCTTCTGTTTGATTTAAACCTGCTACTTATTAATTTAATTGGATGACCCCTGGTTCGTGTATTATGTGAAGGGGTAAATGACACTTCCCTATTCACTTCCACACGGTCCATAATTGTATAGACTGCTATCATATCCTCCTTAGTCATCTCTTCTATAAATTGAACAATCTCAATCTATTTAATCTCTCCTCATATGGAAGCTGTTCCATACCCTTAATCGTTTTTGTTCCTCTTCTCTGTACTTTTTCCAATTCTAATATATCTTTTTTTGAGATGAGGTAACCAGAACCACACGCAGTATTCAAGATGTGGGTGTACCATGAATGTATATAGTGTCATAATATTTTCTGTTTTATTATCTATCCCTTCCTAATGGTTCTAACTTTGTAAGGTTTTTTTGAATGCTGCTGCACATTGATGGATGTTTTCAGAGAATTATCCACAATGGCTGCAACATGTCTTTTTTTGAGTGGTAACAGCTAACTTAGACCCCACCACTTTATATGTATAGTTGGGATTGTTTTCCAATGTGCATTATTTTGCATTTATCCACATTGAATTTCATCTACCGTTTTGTTGTCCAGTCACCCAGTTTTGTGAAATCCCTTTGTAACTCTTCACAGTCTGCTTTGGATTTAGCTATCTTGAGAAATTTTACGACATTTGCAAACTTTGCCACCTCACTATTTACCGTTTTTTCCAGATCATTTTTGAGTCTGTTGAACAGCACAGGTCCCAGTACAGATCCCTGGGGGACACCACTATTTACCTCTTTCCATTCTGGAATTGAATGACAAGGGATGGAGCTTATGTTATACAATGTTGTTAGCAAGTATCTGTGAGACCCATTGGTAAAGCCTCTCATATCCGTCTCTTGTGGCTGGTGAGAACAGCCTACTAGTGTTACCACTTATTCTGTTAGCTCTAATGATACAGATCTGTGCTGTGGGTCTAAATGTCCTAACCCTGCTGATGACCTGTGCAGAAGTAGTCATGTTTCAGCATAGTGGAACTTTTGGTGGGGGGTTTCAGTTTACTAAAAAAAAGAACAAAAAAACCCCCCTCCCAGCCTACCCCACACACTACCAACCAAAAACTGGACACCACATTCCAGTAATAGCTGCACTAGTGCCAAATACAGAGGTAATATAATCTTTCTACTCAAGATTCACCTATTTACACGTCCAAGCAATGTATTTGCCTTTTTGGCTACAGCTCTTCCAAATCATTGACTGTTAAATAGTGTTGAATGAAGAGCCGATCTCTGAGGGACCCCACTAAGGGTATGTCTACACTAAGAAATTAGGTTGATTTTATAGAAGTCGATTTTTAGAAATCGATTTTATACAATCGATTGTGTATGTCCCACTAAGCGCATTAAGTCAGAAGAGTGCGTCCTCACCACTGTGGTTAGCATCGACTCACGGAGCGGTGCACTGTGGGAAGCTATCCCACGGTTCCCGCAGTCTCCGCTACCCATTGGAATTCTGGGTTAAGCTCCCAGTGCCTAATGGGACAAAAACATTGTCACGTGTTGTTTTGGGTACATGTTGTCAGTCTCCCCTCGCTCCCTCGGTGAAAGCAACGGCAGACAATCATTTCATGCCTTTTTTTCTGGGTTACGCATGCAGATGTCATAGCACGGCAAGCATGAAGCTCACTAAGCTCACCGGTGCTGTTGCGAGCATTGTAAATGCCTCGTGTGTTGTACTGCAGTATGTACAGAACCTGGCTAAGAGACGGCAGCATGAGGATGATTGTGATGAGGACATGGACACAGATGTTCCTGAAAGCATGGGTTGTGGCAGTTGGGACATCATGGTGGCAGGGGGGCTGGTTGATACAGTATCTCCAGGAGAGCTTCATGGAGATGTCCCTGGAGGATTCCCACTCCATCCCCAGACATGTTAACAGACTTTTCCAATAGCTGTACTGGCCGCGAATGCGTCCCAATTCTTCAGGGCAAATCAAACATTAAACACTATTGCTTTTAAACCCTGTACTGTAGTTACAAATGTGCACTCACCAGAGGTGCCTTCTCCACCTTCAGGGTCGGGGATCCCACCTTGGGAGGGTATTGGCTCCAGGATGGTGAAAAGGTCCTGGCTGCCAGGGAGAACAGATTAATCGCTTGCCTGCTGCACATTCTCCTCCTCCTCCTCCTCCTTCTCCTCTTCCTCATCCACTAAATCCTCCTCTGTGTTGCGTGAGACTCCCCGCTTGCAGGTGTCCACGGACAGTAGTGGGGTAGTAGTAGGATCCCCCCCTAGAATGCCATGCAGCTGATCATAGAAGTGGCATCTGTGGGACGCTGACCCAGAGCAACCGTTTGCCTCCTTTGTCTTTTGATAGGTTTGCCTGAGCTCCTTGACTTTCACACGGCACCGCTGTGTCCCCCTGTTGTAGCCTCTGTCCATCATGCCCTGTGCGATTTTTGGCATATATATTAGTATTTCTTCTTTTTGATCTGAGTTCTGCCTACGCAGATTCTTCTTCCCATAGAGCAATCAGATCCATTGTCTCCCGTTCGCTCCATGCTGGAGTTCGTTTGCGATTCTGGGGCGTACTGCATGGTCACCTGTGCTGCTGAGCTCGCCACACTGAGCAAACAGGAAATTAAATTCAAAAGTTCCCAGGGCTTTTCCTGTGTACCTGGCTAGTGCATCGGATTTGAAAGTGCTGTCCAGACTGGTCAAATGGGAGCACTCTGGGATGGATCACAGAGGCGCATACTGTCGATTTGCGTCCACACTACCCCAAATTCGACCCAGCAAGGTCGATTTTAGCGCTACTCCCCTTGCTGGGGAGGACTACAGAAGTTGATTTTAGGAGCCCTTTAGGTCGATGGAACGAGGTTGCTTGTGTAGACGCATTCATTATTATATCGACCTAACATGGCTAAATTCGACCTAACCCTGTAGTGTAGACCAGGGCAGCACACATGCTTGTAGATGATTTCCCAGTTACAGTAACATTTTGAAACCTATCAGTTAGCTAGTTTTCATCCACACTGATTTTGTATTATTCTAGTTTTTTAATCAGAATGCTATGTGGTACCAAGTCAGCTGTCTTACAAAGCTCTGTTGCATGGATACCAGGGTGGATTTGATTTAAATTAGTGATTTAAATCATGATTCAAATCAGTTCAGTCATGAAGACTTGATTTAATCATGGATTTGTACACACGTGCATTCTTGGTTGTTATAACCTTAATACATATTCTTCACAACTAAGAGATAAATGTAGGTTTCATTTTTAGAAGTTACACACTATACATTTTCAGTGATTTATTTTGAAAATTTTGCAGATTAGTTTTACAGCTATATCAGAAAATGAATGGTTGTTTGGTTATTTGATTTACCAAGGGTAATTAAAGCAGTTATTTATGAAGTCATTGGGAGGTGAACTATCTCCAATTCAACAGGTTAATCATTAATATTTGGAGGATTTTCTTGCCATGCTGTATTAGGAGGAGAACATCACCAGACAGACATTTAAAATGTTTTATTTAACTAAAACAACAACATTATGTATTCTGGATTTTTTTCTTCAACAGCAAACATGTAGTGTTTTAACAAAACAAGCATATGAATTTTTGAATGTAGTTAAACATTCAAGATTTTTAAAATCAAGTTTGTTTCTGTTAAATTGTTTTTAACTAAGATAGTTAAATGAAAAAAGAAAAGGAGTACTTGTGGCACCTTAGAGACTAACCAATTTATTTGAGCATAAGCTTTCATGAGCTACAGCTCACTTCATCGGATGCATACTGTGGAAAGTATAGAAGATCTTTTTATACACACAAAGCATGAAAAAATGGGTGTTTACCACTACAAAAGGTTTTCTCTCCCACCACCCCACTCTCCTGCTGGTAATAGCTTATCTAAAGTGATCACTCTCCTTACAATGTGTATGATAATCAAGTTGGGTCATTTCCAGCACAAATCCAGGTTGTCTCCCCCCCACACACACACACAACCCCACTCTCCTGTTGGTAATAGCTTACCTAAAGTGATCACTCTCCTTACAATGTGTATGATAATCAAGGTGGGCCATTTCCAGCACAATTCCAGGGTTTAACAAGAACGTCTGCGAATACAGACTAACACGGCTGTTACTCTGAAACCTGTCATAGTTAAATGAAATATTTTTTTTAAAAAACAAAAATTAATTCGACTGGCAGCCAGGTCAACATGAGAAACTTAAAATATTGGCTTCTCCAGCTAACTCAGTTGTCTTCACCTTTGTTTTCCTGTTTGTTTAAAATCTGGAAAAGAAAAACAAGCTTTCCTGCTTTTTTATGTCCCAAACGATTTTTCAATTTGGAATGAATTAGTCCAAAGGAAGAAAATATTCTTACAACACCAGCAGAAGAAGCTACTTCTGTTAAAAGTGAGATTATCACTTCAACAGTCTCTCTGAATCCAAGTGCTTAAGTGACTTCCACAAGTTCACTGATGCGATTTTCTTTAAAACATCATCAGCAAACATATATATTTCTTGAATAGTTCGTATTCCCAAACTGGGTCTCTTTTAAGGCCTGCTGCCGTTATAGGTTTTCCCTTCTATTGAGAGAATGGTATGGTAGATCTCAAATTAATGAAGGCTGCACTCGGAATGACCTCAAGACTTCTGGAATATGCTGCTCACAGTTTCACTTTTTTTTTCTACTGCTGTCCCTCCCTTCTCACATTTATCTCCAGATTTCTTCTCCTTGTCCAGATCTATTCCGCCCCCAACAATCTTCTATTCATTGTACTTTTTGAAACTTTGCACTTTTAGAGAGAGGTAAGGGACTGACTCTGTGTACACAAATTTGCAGAGGGACAATAGGGTTGAGGTCTGTTATTTCTCACCTCTGTACGTTGTTTATTTATTTAAAAATATTTTTGCTGTTAACAAGCATGTTATGTTATCTCTGGAGACACAAATCCACAGTTTGAGAACTGCAAAACTAAGCATCTCTGATGGTATCTTCTAGACTGAGCACTGAGTCCCACTGGGTAGATAGAAAGATTAACCTAAATAATCTATACAGAAGCCCCTGGAATTCCATAAAATTGGATTCCTAATCCCTGAACTATTGGAACTCATTTACAAAACTTTTCTTAAACATTACATGAATATATTGTCTGATACTATGAAATTAAAATTTATAATCCCTATTCCATGATATCTTTCAGCTATAATGTATCTTAATTAAAATATCTTTAGAAAGGTTTTTTCCTCAAAAAGCATTTTATCAAAAAAATCAGTTTTTTAGGTTTTTTTTGGTTTTGGGTTTTTTTTAAAAAAATCTTCAATTTTTTTATCCACCCTGATGGACACTATTACCTTTATCAATCAGACTGGTAATCTCATCAGAAAAGTTATCAAGTTAATTCCATAAGCCCATGTTTTTAGTACTGCGATGAATTCCTCTTTATCTGTCAAGATGACATCTAATATAGAAATCACCTTGTTGGATGCAACATTTCTTGACTTAGAAAACTGTTATCTGTACTGTTTAGAAATTCCAAGGAGCCTTCAGTACTGGGAGCATGAGACCTCCAGCATATGCCACTTCAACTGAAGTCCCCCATGATAATGCAGTTTCTTTTCCTACACATTATACAGCAGCTTAAGGAGCTGGTAACCCTATTCTCTAGTGAGATTTGGTGGTCTGTAGGTGACACCTACTGGTACACCATCTTGCACTTTATCTGTTAAAACATTGATTCATAAACATTGAAGACCATCCTCTTCTGAGTTGTCAGTGACTTGGAAACAGGTAATGCCGTTTTTGGCATAGAGTGCCACTCCTGCTTCCAATTTTGCCCACTCAATCCTTCCTAAATAATATCCTAATGTGTGAATCCTCCTACCAGGTTTCAGTAATACCAGCTAGATTAAATGTAATGTTCATAAGTGAACATTTCCAATTCCTCTTGTTTGTTCTCCTCCTAACATTGGTGTATAGGCAATTAAAGAACTACTTCTCTTCACGTTCTTTGGTTTCTTGATTAATTTTGTACTCAACATCTTTATTTTGTGCTAAACAAGTGCTCATATATTCCCACTTTTCACCCTCCCCTTTTGTTATGAAGGTTCTGACACATCAACTACTTCTGTTCTGGGCAGAGCAAACATTCCTTTCTCTATCTGCACTGCCCATCACATGGGAGAAAGTGGATTAAGCAGAGTGGAACACCCAGAAGTGTCCTCATATGTTTGTCAATTTGATGGGCTGGTGATCTGGAAACGGCAGTAATGTGTCCTGCGGCTTTTCCTTGTGTCAGGACCTAGGATGTAAGGTGGAGAATGACCTCGTGCAAAGTTGGACAATCTCTCTGCTATATGCCTTCCAGCTTTTGTATGGTTGTGGGGAGCAGTGGAAAAGACAGGAACAAGAGATGTCAGGAATATTGTTATAGCATCTTCACATAGGAAGGCTGTGACTCTCAAACCTGATGAATCTAGCATTGGACCTTCAAGTGTATGTGTCTCACAGAGGAGGTATGCTATTGCAAAATCCAGTCCTCCATCCAGGACCAGAATGATTCAAAATGGATACTTGGATGATGTGATTATCACTCTTGTGGTCTCTAAAAAGAAGATAACAAATAGAACTTATTCTGTTGGACGAAGCAAAGTCCATGGTTTAACTACCATATTTAACAAGTGAATCATAGCCTTGAATTCCTCCAGTAGAGCCTTAATGTTGGATGTGTAAGCATTTCCAAGCAAAATGTCAAGTTTTTGCAGTGTAATATTATCAGTATGTTCAAGAAAAGGAAGTTGGGTACAAATCCCATCGTTAAATTTTTTCTTGGGGAAGCAACCCTTATTCCAACCCCACAAGATCATAGAACACAACATTGGAACCTCATTGTTATTGTTCATTAGTATAGCAGCAGCATCTAGGAGCCCCTATCGTGGAATGGACACTGGAACCATTGTGCTAGGCACTGTACAAATGCAGAACATTCTGCTTCTTACAGCCCTACCCATATTGAACCCTTGCAAAAGATGACCTTATACTTCCTGTCCATTAAAGTAGACCTCCCAATAGCTACTATTTCCAGTGAAATGAGTTTATGAAGTTGGGAGCTTTCTTGGATGAGACCTAATATTGTGCTTTTAATTTAGACAAGTAGACCTCACAACTGTCATAGCATCATTCCCAAAGTAAATTTAAAAAAAAAAAATAGCCAGTCCTTGGGAGTATTGATAATCTCAGGACAGAGAAGTCACATCTCTTTTTTTGACCACACGGAATCAGAAATATAGAGCTGGAAGAGACCTCGAGATCATCTAGTCCATCCACCCATACTGAGGCAGGATTAAATATGTCTAGAGCATCCCAGAAAGGTGTTTGTCTAAAAACCTCCAGTGGTGGGGATTCCACAGCTTTCTTAGGTAATCTGTGCTAGTGCTTAACTATCCATATAATTAATAAATTATTCCTAATATTTATCCTGAATCTTCCTAGCTGCAAACTAAGCCGATTGCTTCTCATCCTACCGTTGGTAGATATGGAGAACATTGATCACTAACCATCCTCTTTATGTATTTGAAAACTATGCCCCCCTCCACCTTTTCCTCTCTAAACTAAATGTGACCTGTGCTTTCAGACTTTCCTCAGAAGTCATATTTTCCAAACCTCTTATTTTTGTTCTCTTCTGGACTGTCTCTAATTTGTTCACATTTTTCTTAACATGTGGTGCTCAGAACTGGGGCACAGTACTCCAGCTGAGGTCTCATCAGTGCTGAGTAGAGCAAAACAATTACCCCTTCTGCCTTACCTTCAACATTCTTGTTAATACATCCTAGAATGACATTCACCTTTTTCTCCTCAGTCTCATACTGTTCAAATATATTCAATTTGTGATGAACTGTAACTCAGATCTTTCTCTTTAGTACGACTGCCTAGCCAGTTGTTTCCCAGTTTGTATTTTTGTATTTGATTTTTTTTCTTCCTAAGTGTAATAATTTGCACTTCTCTTTATTGAATTTCAACATATTAATTTCAGATCATTTCTCCACTTTATCAAAATCATGTAGAATTCTAATGCAGTCCTTCAGAGTGGTTGCAACTCCTTCCAGTTTGGGTGTCATCCTCAAATTTTATAAGCATACTCTACAGTCCAATATCCAAGTCATTAATGAAAGTATTGAATAGTACTGAACCTGGAACAGACCCCTGTGGCACCCCACTTGATACATCCGCCAAGCTTCAGAGTGAACCATTGATAACCTCTCTTTGGGCATGGCCTTTCAACGAGTTGTGCACCCACCTTATAGTCATTTTGTCTAGGCCATATTTCCTAGTTTGCTTATGAAGATGTCACATGGGACAGTTTCTAAAGACTCACTGCATTTTAGATATATCATGTCCGCTTCTTCCCCCGCAGATCCACTAGGATGCTTACCCTGTCGAAGAAGGAGATTAGGTTAGATCATTATGATTTGTTCTTGAGAAATCTCTGAGCTATTACTCCAGGACTGAACAAATTGTTTAATAATTTGTTCAAGGATCTTTTCAAGTATCAAGTTAGGCTGACTGGTCTATAATTCCTCAGGTCCCCTTTTCCGCCTTTTTTGATGATAGGTATTATGTTGTCCTTTCTCCAGTCCTCTGGGATCTCACCCATTCTCCATGACTTTCAAAAATACTCTCTAATGGTTCAGAGATTGCTTGGGCTAATTTAAGTACTAGGGTGAATTTCATGAGGTCCTGCTGACTTGAATACATCTAACTTATCTAAGTATTCTTTAACCTGTTCTTTCCCTATTGGTAATATTGTTTTAAGCATCTGGTCTCAATTGACTTTTTAGTGAAAGCTGAAGTGTAAAAGGAACACTTCAGCCTTCTCTGTGTCATCCATTATTTGTTCTCCTGCTCTAAGTAATGGACCTACACTTTCCTACATTGCTCTCTTACTTCTAATGTATTTATAGAACCTGTTCTTATGTCCCTTGCTTGTCGTAATTCATTTAGTGCTTTTGCCTTGCTGTTTTTGTCTGTTCTTTTATACCTTAGCAATTTGGTCTTGTTTCCATTTTGTGCGTGATTCGTTTTTGATTTTTAGTTCCTTAAAAAGAGTACCTGACACAGCCATATTGGTGACTTACTACTCTTCCCACCTTTCCTCCAGATCAGGTTAGTTTGCCGTTGTGCCTTTAATATTGTATTTTTAGAAACTGCCTGCTCTCTGGAACTCCCATTTCCCTAAGATTTCCTTCCCTTGGAATCATAATTGTGAGTTCCTTGAGTGTGTTGAAGTCTGCTTTTTTGAAGTCTCTCTTTACTTTGCAGCTCTCACTCCTGCCGTTCCTTAGAATCAGGAACGCTATAATTTCATTGTCACTTTCACCCAAGTTGCTTTCCACCTTCAGATTCGCAAGAGTTCCCTCCCTATTAGTCAGAATCAAATCTAAAATAGCCACCCCCATAGTTACATCCTCCAGCTTCTGAAACAAAAAGTTGTCCCCAATACATTCTAACAACTTGTTGGACTGTCTGTCCTGATTTGCCTACCATATATGTCCAATGTGCAGCTTGTAGGCAATATTTCGGTTCTGCCTGACCTGGCTTTCCTTCCAAGAGTATATGCCAAGGGACTTATAAATTTCTTGAGGCTTGGGCTCTGAATATTGGCTTGGCTATGCTATGCTTGATTCTTTTCTCCCACTGTTCCTAATGTGGTTGTGTAGAGAATGCATCCCCTTGTAATTTTCAGGAAATGCTAATATTGTTTTGGCCCTTGTTAGTGAGAACATCCCTTTGTTGGTATTTCCAGATGAGCCAGGCTGTATATCCATACCTCACAACTGGAATATATTTCCCCTCTGTAAGTTAGCTAGGATGTCAGCATTAACACAGAATATCTTACTCCTACACATACACTATAAAGGAAAACCTTGCTTGAGTAAAAAAAATAAAAGCAGATATTTTGTTTGTTCTTTCTTCACAGGCAGTATGGGCACTTGGCAATATTGCTGGAGACAGTACCATGTGCAGAGACTACGTGTTGGACTGCAACATCCTACCCACTCTATTGCAGTAAGTCTGTTTTGGTTTACTTTGTATCTTGCTCAAGATACTGGCAATAGTACTGAAGGACATACATTGACCAGACATGACAAGACAACCCAGACAATTATATATAATATGTGGTATGTGTAACCTTGCAGCTACACATAGTAAGTTTAGACCTTGATATAGGTAGACATAATTTGAAGTTTAATTCTATATAGGTTTATTTTTAAAGAAAAAATGTATTTAAATAAAACCATTTCATTTTAAGTAAAAAAATCAGATTTTATTTAAAAAAAATTTTTTTTATCCATCTTGGTACCAGAGTTTAGGTCCAGCTTCTGTGAATGTTCTTGTGTGTCTTCCCTGTTGGACAGCAGTTCTTTTTACAGTGGATTGCAGGAATGAGATTTGGAACTGAATTGTATTTGATGGGCAGCCAGTGCAGAGACCAGAGCATGAGCTGATGTGTGTTGCTAAACACATGCTGCTGTATTTTCTACCAGTTGAAGCTTTTTTCCGATCTCCCTCTCCAGAGAGGGGACAGAATGCCTCTACTAGACTCACCCCTCTCAAAGTCTTAAGGTGGAGTCCCATACCAGTGCTATGTTACTGAAATCCAGGTCAGTACAAACTGTCCCTTCTCAGTCCAAGAACAGCACTGCATCCAGTACTTCTAGGAAGATGTCATCTTCTGCACCAGTCATTCTGGTACCAAGCATTTCGGCACCAGGAGTCATGGCACTGAATGACCTCACACAAAGATCCATAGCACCAACATTCATCTCAGTGCTGTTGGAGTCAGTGGTTTGGGTAGTACATACCCACACATGGGTACTGGATTATGCCTAAGACACCAGGATTCAAGCTCTGTGCCTCTTGCCCATGTTCGTTCTCTGTCAGTGACAAGCACCAACACTGCCTTTACTGCTTAGAAGAAGTCCACATTTCATCCAGGTGCAGTATCTGCCAGTCCTTCCCAAGCTGTACCTGAAAAGGCAGGGTTCTCTGCCTCAAGAAACACCTCATGGAAGATGCCATGGGGCCTCAGTTGGACCCAGGCCAGGGAAGCGCCCTGTACATCAGCCTGAGAAAGCCAGGAGTGCACCTCCGGCTCCAGAGATAGAGTCCAGCTCTGGTGGTACCACTGCTATGGACCCCATGCCAGTGCCTAGTTGGGAGGCAAGGAAGAATGCACGTAAGCACGGTAGTAAGTCTTCCTCCAAACTGAAGAAGGATGATGCGCCTTCTACATGTTCCAGCCATGGAGGGGCAGAGTGTTCCAAGGTGCACAAGCACGACAAAAAATCCTGCAGACCACCGGATCCACCAGTATCGAGTCCCGCACGCCATCAGTGTTGGCCTCCCTTAAGACAAGGATCCTTCGGTTCTGGGACAGTCCTCTGCTTCGGTGCTGGCTCCAGCTATGGAATGGGTATTGTTAATGCTGAGGCAATTGGAGAATGCACCAGAACCACATGAGCAGTTCATCCTAGGGGAACAGAGATGTCCACGCCTTCCCCTGCCATCTGCACCTAGGGAGGTCCGATCTCCTATCCAGGACTTGCGTCAGTCAGGCCACACTTTCACTTGTCCTCCTGTGGTTCGCACGGTTCCGACAGTACTGCCACTGGAACCGGGATCCGAGCTCTTGTCATCGGAGCATTCTGATGGTGCGCAAGGGCTGCCTGTTCCCTAGTGACAGTATGAGTACCTGAAAGGACTGCCAGCGGCATGGCAGTATCTTCCCCCTCCAGCAGTAGGGAAGTCGCTGGTTGCCCTTTCCATGGGATCCTCCGCAACATCAGCCAGTTCCATCTTGTTGGCCCGAGTGGGGATCCTGGCCCCAGCACCCACTCTTGTAACCCACCCGTTTGTCAAGGAAGGCTTTACTCCTTGTCCCCACTTAGGGCACCATTGAGTAGGCTCTCCAAACTGGTTGTGGAGGGTGAACCACTCAGTCTTTTTCCGATGGTATTACCGGAGAAGAGCGTTTCCCATTGTCCTCTCCAGATGCTTCAGTAACTTCAACTTTCCCCTTACTCCCAGATGACTTTCAGCAATTCCAAGAACTCTTGCGAAGGGTGGCGAATGAGCTTCATGGTCTAATGGAGGAGGTACAAGACAAACAGCATCAGCTCCTGGATAGCCTTCATTTCTTGGTACCATCAGGGTTGCTATTCTCCAACCAGCTTGAACAGTTTGACATACCCTGGCCACTTACACGTCTACCCCCCAAGGGGGCAGAGAAGAGATACTACGTACCAGGTGCGGGTCAGAGTTTCTTTTCTCACACCGCCACCCAGTTCCCTCATGGTGCAGGCAGCAACGGAACGGTCCAGACAGCAACACCTGCACTCCACTCCGACAGATAAGGAGGGCAAACGCTTAGACCTTCTGGGACGTAAGGTCTTCTCTTCAGCAAGATTCCTATTTTGTATTTCAAACTACCAGGTCTTACTGGCCAGTATGACTTCCTTAACTACGGCAAATTGGAGGACTTTACTGAAAAGCTGCCTCACAAGATCAATCACGTTTCCAGTCTATCCTGGAGGGGGGCAAGCTGATGGCTAGAACGGCCCTACAGTTGGCCATGGAAGCTGTGGATACCTCATCATGCTTGATGGCCGCTGAAATTGTCATGTGGAGGGAATTGTGGCTACACTCATTTGGTTTCCCCAGAGAAGTGCAGAATATCATTGAGGACCCCCCTTTCGATTAGTTGCACCTGTTTATTCAGAAGACCAACGATTTCCTCCACTCCCCCAAGGATTCCAGAGCCACACTTTGATTGCTGGATATCTATACTATTCCGCTGCACCCAAGTGGAAATTCTACCGCCTGCCACCTACACAGTGATTCAGGACTCCTCAGTTCTTCCACTAGAGGGCTTACGAACCTTCTCATAAGCGCCAGAAGACCCAATGATCCTGCCCTCTGGGATCCCTTTGCAATTTTCATCATCTCGTGTTGAAACCTCTCAGAAACGATATTTGAGTGCCATTAGAGAGCAGTCAACTGCTGTGCCTATTGCCATGCAACCGACCCACCCCCTTCAGGGGTTGTCTCATACTCTTCTTACCAGCCTGGAGTGAAATAACAATGGACAGGTTTGTCCTGGATGTCATCCACCATGCTATTTCATCCACATCCCCCGCCCTGATCCCTTTTCAGGGACCACTGTCATGAGAAGTAGACTCCCTACCACAAAGGGGAGCTATAGAGCACATTCCTCCAAACTGTCAGGGCACTGGGTTCTATTTTACCTACTTCCTGGTACCCAAGAAGAAGGGCAGGTAGAGACCAATCCTGAATCTCCGTTGCCTCAACTGCTTCATCCACAAGCCCAAATTTTGTATGGTCACCTTAGCAGCCATCATACTGTCGCTAGAGAAGGGCATGTGGTTTACAGCTCTTGATATGCAGGACCGACCCTTGGGGCACGCTACTTGATACCGGCTGCCAACTAGACATGGAGCCATGAGTGCACAAAGCCTTTCAGGAAGTCAAACCAGCTGTTTGTAGCGGTGGCGGACCAGATGAAGGGACATCCTCACAGTGCATCTCTTTTTGGATTACAGGCTGTATCCATACCTGCTATGACCTTGCCAAGGTTCCAGCCCTGGTTATAACGGCCCACTTGACAAGGGCTCAAGCCTCTTCCACCTCTTTCCTGGCCCAGATGCCCATACAAGAGATCTGCAGAGCAGCTACCTGATCCTCCGTGCACACCTTTGCCATCCCTTGCACACCTTTGCCACACACCCACTGTGCCATCACACAGCATGCTAGAGATGATGCAGCTCTCAGTAGAGCAGTGCTCCAGTCAGTGATTCCTTAACTCTGACCCCACCCCCGTGGGAGAGCTTGGAAGTCACCTAATTGGAATTGATGTGAACAATCACTCGAAAAAGAAAAGACGGTTACTCACCTTCTTGTAACTTGTTCTTCAAGAGGTTTTCAGGTCCATTCCAATACTTACCCTCTGTTGGAAGTAGCCAGCAAGAAGGAACCGAAGGGGGGTCGGGTCGGCAGGGTCTCATGTTGAGCGCCATGAGGGCACCACTCCAGTGGGCTCCCTGGCCGATCTGACAGGAGCTGCTAAGGGAAAAAGTTTCCGACGACCGTGCATGCGACGTGCGCACAACTAATTGGAATGGACATGAACAACACCTCTCAAAGAACAACAATTACAAGAAGGTGAGTAACTGTCTTTTTCTTTTCCAAACCTCTCACCTCAGTAGATGAGTTGAGCCTTCACTTTCTCGATGTCCACAGGACCTTGGCCTTCTGCCCGCAAAGGACGAGACCAATCAGGAAGTCCCCTAGATTGTTTATCGCTATAGCTGAGAGGATTAAGGGGCAGGCCATCTCCACACAGAATCTCCACGTGGGTTTCAGGGTGCATTATGCTGTGCTATCAGTTGTTGGGACTGACTCCACCCCTTGGGGTGAGAGCCCATTCCACAAGAGCCCAGACGTTGACTGCTGCCACCCTCCACAATGTGCTGCTTCCAGGCATGTAGGGCAAGGTTCAGTTCATACCTTCACTGCACACTACACCTTGGTGCAGGACTCTGCAACATGCCTCATTTGGTGCAGCTGCCCTCCGCTCAACTATTCCATCCTCTTCCTCTCACCTTCTTCCAAATTAGATACTACTTGTTAATCACCCTCAGTGGAATACAATAGGGACTATTACTCGAAGAAGATGAAGAGGAGGTTACTTACCTGTAACTGGAGGTTCTTTGAGATGTGTGGTCTATATCTGTATTTCACTTCCCACCCTCCTTCCACTCTGTTTTGGATCTGTTCAATTTGTGGTGGAGAAGGAACTGGAGATGCGGTTGGTCTGCCTTGGACAAAACCATGAGACAAAGCAAGAATGCATACATAGACCAATGGACACTACTACTACTTTCAAATTATCAGGCTCTGGACACATGGCACGTGTGCATAAACCCTCAGTGGACTACAGATAGGGACCACACATCTTGAAGAACCTCCAGCTACAGTTAAGTAACCTTCTCATCTCAAAGGAGAAAAGGGGTTGGAGATCCATCCTCTGTCTCAGTTGTCTTAATACCTACATCCCTCACTTCTTCATATTCCTTATGGATACCCTTGCTACTGAATAGGGTCCCCTCCCTGAATTCCATTGACTGGTTCCCGGCTCTTCACCTTCAGACCCAGCCTACTTTTACATCTCAATATATCCCGCCACAGTAAGTATCTGAAGTTTCTCACAGGGACATCAGACTACCAACAGAACCCTACTCTTCGGCTTGTTCATGGCTCCACAGGTGTTCATCAAAGTCATTATTATGGTGGCCACCCATCTAAGACAGGGGTGGGCAAACTACGGCCCGTGGGCCACATCCAGCCCACGGGACCATCCTGGCTAGCCCCTGGCCCCTCCCCCGCTGTCACCCTCCCTCGCAGCCATACAGGCAGTGTGGCTAGCGCCCACCCACCTCCCAGGCTTTCAAATAAGCCTGTCCTGCCTCTCTGAGTGGCATGGTAAGGGTAAGGGGACAGGGGGAGGGCAGGAAGTCCTGGGGGGTAGTCAGGGGACAGGGAGCAGGGGGGGTTGGATAGGGATGGGGTCCCGGGGTTCGGGGGGACAGGGAGCAGGAGGGGTTGGATAGGGGTGTGGGGTCCCAGGGTTTGGGGGGGACAGGGAGCAGGGGGGTTGGATAGGTTGTGGGGTCCTGGGGGGGGCAGTTAGGGGCGGGGGGTCCTGGGAGGGGGTGGTCAGGGGACAAGGAGCAAAGGGGGTTGGATGGGTCAGGAGTTCTGAGGGGGGGCAGTCAGGGCACGGATAGTGGGCGGGGGCCAGGCTGTTTGAGGAGGCACAGCCTTCCCTACCTGGCCCTCCATACTGTTTTGCAACCCCGATGTGGCCCTCGGTCCAAAAAGTTTGCCCACCCCCTGATCTAAGAAGACAAGGAATCCAGTGAATCCCTGCTTAGATGATTGGCTAGCTTGGGGGAATATTTCCCTCCAGCCCTCACCCTCCAGCAAGTGACTGACTCACTTCAGAGGATACTAAGCCTCTTTGCCATGCTGGGACTCAGGATCAGCAGGGGAAAATCCACACAGACTCTGGCTCAAAATATAGAGTTTATCATGGGGCTATTAGATTCCAGCTTGGCAAGAGTGTAACTCCTTCAAGAGAGATTTCAAATTATGTTCTGTCTCATCAACTAACTCCAGACTCATCCCAGCACACTGGTGAGGTCCTGCCTCAGACATTTGAGCACATATCAAAATGCAACATATGCCACCCAGCATGTCAGCCTTCACCTTCAACAGCCCTTGCAAGGGTGATTGAGATTAGTGTATCTACTAAACAGGAACAGCATGAACAGGGTGGTCATGATTTTTTAAAGTCCTATTCTCAATAGATTGGTGGACAGATCTAACCCAGGTGCACAGCAGAGTATCTTTTTTTTCGTGCTTCTACCAGCAAAGACTCTATTTATGGATGCATCCACCTAGGGGTAGGGAGCACATTTCAACCACCTGAAGATTCAAGAGAAGTGGTCTCCCCAGGAGGTTATCCTACACATAAACATTCAGGAACTCAAGGCTATCTGACTAGCATGTAGAACTTTGCTCTTCCAGGATGTAATGATGTGAGAGTTTATGGACAACTCCACATCAGTGCACTACATCAACAGGCAAGGGGGAGCCAGATCCCTCTCTCCTGAGCCAGGAAGCTGTGCATCTCTGGGATTAGTCATGTCACTCTGCTAGCTATACACCTTCCCAGCCTCCAGAACATGCTGGTGCCTCAAGTCAGCAGAGACTTATCCAAGAGGCTCGAGTGGTCCCTTTAGATTTCAGTCCTCAAAGAGTTAGCAGCAAATGACAGTTCCTGCATGAGGACCTGTTTGTGGCCAATCACAACAAGAAGTGTTGTGTTCCAGAGGTGGCATGAGCTTGGGCTCCTTCTCAGACGCCTTTCTTATCCATGGGCTCCTGCTTTGATGTATACCTTTTCAAGGATACCCATAGTACGCTGAGTCTTGAGGAAACCAAAGCAGGATATGGGGTGAGTTATGATAGCCCCAGCGTGGGCCAGACAGTTTTGGTACTAGTCCCTTGTGAACCTGTCAATACAATGACTCGTCATCTTGCTGGTCCTACCAGATCTGGTCTTGCAGAATAGCAGACAGATTCTGCAACCAGATGTGATGTCCTTTGCACCTGACAGCCTGAATTCTGGCTGACTGACATCTACAGAAAGAAGTTTCTCTGCTGAGGTTTAAACCTCTCTCTCCTATGCAAGAAGCTTTCAGCCAGCCTGACATTGAGAGCCAAGTGGAGAGATTTTCTCTAGGCAATGCAGTGCCAGCTTTTGCTTGTAGCAGCCCTGATTCCTGCTATTCTAGACTATTTAGTTTCTCCAAAACAATCAGGCCGGGTCCTTAGTTGGATACCTCACAGCAATATCTGTAAATCATTCTGTACAAACCTATACTGTTGTCTTGCAGTCCGCAGTGATGAGATTCCTTCAGGTGCTCATGTGTTTTCCTGCTAGCCCAAGAACCACTCTCCCTCTCTCCTGGTGTTCACTGAACTGATAGGTCCTCCCTTTGAGCCACTGGCTACATGTTCTATTTACCACCTGTTGATGGCCTTTTTGGTGGCCATCATATCAGCTAGCAGGATAGGGATCCCCAGGGCCTCATCATGGGCCCTCCGTACACTCTCTTTCATGAGGACAAAGTCACATTCTCAGGCCTCACCTGAAGCTTCTGCCTAAGGTGGTTTCTGACTTCCACATCAATGAGTTGATTCACTCCTGGTTTTCTTCTCCAAATTGCATTCCACTCCCAGGAAAAATTTCACATGTAGGATGTCATGGGAGCATAGTAATTTTACTTGCCTAGGACTAAGGTATTCAGAGGTACACCTAGGCTTTTGTGGAAAGGGTTAAGGGATAACTTCTGTTGTCTTAGGGTATGTCTACAGTATGAAATTAGGTCAATTTTATACAAGTCAATTTTTAGAAATTGATTTTATACAGTTCATTATGTATGTCCCCACTAAGTGCATTAAGCTGGCGGAGTGCCTCCTCAATACCATGGCTATCATCGACTTACGGAGCGGTGCACTGTGGGTAGCTATCCCACAGTTCCTGCAGTTTCTGCTGCCCATTGGAATTCTGGGTTAAGATCCCAATGCCTGATGGGGCAAAAACATTGTCGTGGGTGGTTTTGTTACATGTCAGTCGCCCCTCCCTCCCTCTCTCCGTGAAAGCAACAGCAGAAAATCGTTTTGTGCCTTTTTTCGTGGGTTACCCATGCAGATGCCATACCACGGCAAGCATGGAGCCCGCTCAGCTCACCACTGCTGTTATGAGTATTGTAAACGCCTTGTGCGTTATCCTGGAGTATGTGCAGAACCAGGCTCAGCGACGCCAGCATGAGGACGATTGTGATGAGGACATGGACACAGGCGTTTCTGAAAGCATGGGCTGTGGCAATTGGGACATCATGGTGGCAGGGGGGGCTGGTTGATACAGTGGAACGCCAATTCTGAGCCTGGCAAACAAGCACAGACTGGTGGGACCGCATAGTCTTGCAGGTATGGGATGATTCCCAGTGGCTGTGAAACTTTCGCATGTGTAAGGCCACTTTCCTGGAACTCTGTGAGATGCTTTTCCCCGCCCTGAAGTGCAGGAATACCAAGATGAGAGCTGCCATGACAGTTGAGAAGCAAGTGGCAATAGACCTGTGGAAGCTTGCAACGCCTGACTGCTACCAGTCAGTCAAGAATCAATTTGGAGTGGGCAAGTCTACTGTGGGGACTGCTGTGATTGAAATAGCCAGTGCAATAACTGATGGTCTATTATCAAGAGTAGTGACTCTGGGAAATATGCGGGTCATAATGGATGGCTTTGCTGCAGTGGGGTTCCCTAACTGTGGTGGGGCGATAGACGGAACGCATATGCCTATTTTGGCACCGGACCATCTTGCCGACCAGTACGTAAACCACAAGGAGTACTTCTCAATGGTGCTGCAAGCACTGGTGGATCACAAGGGACGTTTCACCGACAACAACGTGGGATGGCCAGGAAAGGTGCATGATGCTCGCATCTTTAGGAACTGCAGGCTGTTTGAGTAGCTGCAAGAAGGGACTTACTTCCCAGACCAGAAAATTACCGTTGGGGATGTTGAAATGCCAATAGTTATCCTGGGGGACCCAGCCTACCCCTTGCTCCCATGGCTCATGAAGCCGTACACAGGCAGCCTGGACAGTAGTAAGGAGCAGTTCAACTATAGGCTGAGCAAGTGCAGAATGGTGGTAGAATGTTCCTTTGGACGTTTAAAAGCTTTCTGGCACTTTTGCTGACTAGGTTATACCTCAGTGCAACCAACATTCCCATTGTTATTGCTGCTTGCTGTGTGCTCCATAATATCTGTGAGAGTAAGGGAGAGATGTTTATAGCAGGGTGGGAGGTTAAGACAAATCGCCTGATGGCCGATTTTGAGCAGCCAGACACCAGGGCGATTAGAAGAGCACAGCTAGGTGTGCTGCGCATCAGAAAGGCTTTGAAAACCAGTTTAATTGCTTGCCAGGCTATCGTGTGACAGCTGTGTGTGTTTCTCCTTGCTACAAACCCACCCCCTTTGTTGATTTTGATTCCCTTAAGCCAACCACCCTCTCCCCTTCGATCACAGCTGGCAAAGGAAATAAAGTCACTATTGTTTTGAAACCATGCATTCTTTCTTAATTTAAAAAAAAAAAGGGGGGGGAAATAATTGATAAGGTAGCCCAGGTGGAGTGGCGGAGTAGGGATTTAATGCTTTCCTGGCCTCTGCCACTGAATGCTTCCATGCATTCAGCTTTGCCCTATCAGTGTGTGAGGACTGCATGAGCTCGGAAAACATGTCATCGTGAGTGCTTTTTTTTCTCCATCTAATCTGCGATAACCTCAGGGACGGAGATGGGGGTGGGGGGCATAGAAACATTTGCACCTGGGGGGAGATAAAAAGGGAGAGTAAAATTTAAGATGATACATTTCTGAGAACAAAAGGGAGACACTTTCACAGTGAATCAAGCAATTCACAGCAGACAGCACACATGCTTTAGGTACAAGGTCGCATTTTACCTTTTATATTGAGCGCCTGCCGGTATGGTGACACATCACAAAGGGCTGGGCAACAGAATTCGGTTTCCAGGCAGCCATGGTAAGCCTTTTGGTATGCAGGGTTGGCTTCTTCCACCTTCATAACATGTGGGAATGTTTTCAAACTATAGCGCCATCCTTTCCCATAGCAAGCAATTTCGGTTGGGTTTGCCATTTAAAAGGAGGGGCTGTGGTTTTCGGGTGGATGTGCAGCAGACACCTCCCCGCATCCCATCATGTGGCTGTTCTCTAGGATGATCCCTTCACCCCTCCCCATGCCGTGTGGCTATTCTCCAGGATGATCCCTTTTAGCCAAGTGCAAACAATCCAGCATGAACAGGGTCCTTTTACTGTTCCCTTACAAAAATTCCCCTATTTCAACCAGGTGACCATGAATGATATCACTCTCCTGAGGCTAACACAGAAAGATATAGACTGAATGTTGCTTGAATGGGACCAAAACCCAGGACCATTCGCTGCCATGCTTTGTGCTGCAATGATTCCAGACTACTTGCTACTGGCTTGGCGTGGTAAAGTGGAGGACGAAATAAGGCAGCGCTCCCCAGAAACCTGCAAAGGCTTTCAGAGTACCTCCAGGAAAGCTTCATGGAGATGTTTCTGGAGGATTCCCGCTCCATCCCCAGACATGTTAGCAGAGTTTTCCAGAAGCTGTACTGGCCGCGAATGCATCCCAATTCTTCAGGGCAAATCAAACATTAAACACTATTGCTTTTAAACCCTGTACTGTAGTTACAAATCTGCACTCACCAGAGCTGCCGGCTCTGGCTTCAGGGTCGGGGATCCCACCTTGGGAGGGTATTGGCTCCAGGATGATGAAAAGGTCCTGGCTGCCAGGGAGAACGGATTCACCGCCTGCTTGCTGCACTTTGTGTTCCTCATCCACTAAATCCTCCTCCATGTTGTGTGAGACTCCCCCCTTGCAGGTGTCCGCGGACGGTAGTGGTAGGGGTCCCCCCTAGAATGCCATGCAGCTGATCATAGAAGCGGCATCTATGGGGCTCTGACCCGGAGCGACCGTTTGCCTCTTTGTCTTTTGGTAGGCTTGCCTGAGCTCCTTAACTTTCACGCGGCACTGCTGTGTGTCCCTGTTGTAGCCTCTCTCCATAAGAACATAAGAATGGCCATACTGGGTCAGACCAAAGGTCCATCCAGCCCAGTGTTTTGTCTACCAACAGTGGCCAATGAAAGGTGCCCCAGAGGGAGTAAACCTAACAGGTAATGATCAAGTGATCTCTCTCCTGCCATCCATCTCCACCCTCTGACAAACAGAGGCTAGGGACACCATTCCTTACCCATCCTGGCTAATAGTCATTAATGGACTTAACCTCCATGACTTTATTCAGTTCTCTTTTAAACCCTGTTATAGACCTAGCCTTCACAACCTCCTCATGCAAGGAGTTCCACAGGTTGACTGTGCGCTGAGTGAAGAAGAACTTCCTTTTATTTGTTTTAAACCTGCTGCCCATTAAATTCATTTGATGGCCCCTAGTTCTTATATTACGGGAACAAGTCAATAACTTTTCCTTATTCACTTTCTCCACACCACTCATGATTTTATATATCTCTTTCATATTCCCCCCTTAGTCTTCATAGAATCATAGAATATCAGGGTTGGAAGGGACCTCAGGAGGTCATCTAGTCCAACTTCCTGCTCAAAGCAGGACCAATCCCCAATTAAATCATCCCAGCCAGGGCTTTGTCAAGCCTGACCTTAAAAACTTCTAAGGAAGGAGATTCTACCACCTCTCTAGGTAACGCATTCCAGTGTTTCACCACCCTCCTACTGAAAAAGTTTTTCCTGATATCCAACCTAAACCTCCCCCACTGCAACTTGAGACCATTACTCCTTGTCCTGTCATCCTCTACCACTGAGAATAGTCTAGAACCATCCTCTTTGGAACCACCTATCAGGTAGTTGAAAGCAGCTATCAAATCCCCCCTCATTCTTCTCTTCTGCAGACTAAACAATCCCAGTTCCCTCAGCCTCTCCTCATAAGTCATGTGTTCCAGACCCCTAATCATTTTTGTTGCCCTTCGCTGGACTCTCTCCAATTTTTCCATATCCTTCTTGTAGTGTGGGGCCCAAAACTGGACACAGTACTCCAGATGAGGCCTCACCAATGTCGAATAGAGGGGAACGATCACGTCCCTCGATCTGCTGGCTATGCCCCTACTTATACATCCCAAAATGCCATTGGCCTTCTTGGCAACAAGGGCACACTGTTGACTCATATCCAGCTTCTCGTCCACTGTCACCCCTAGGTCCTTTTCCGCAGAACTGCTGCCTAGCCATTCGGTCCCTAGTCTGTAGCGGTGCATTGGATTCTTCCGTCCTAAGTGCAGGACCCTGCACTTATCCTTATTGAACCTCATCAGATTTCTTTTGGCCCAATCCTCCAATTTATCTAGGTCCCTCTGTATCCTATCCCTGCCCTCCAGCATATCTACCACTCCTCCTAGTTTAGTATCATCCGCAAATTTTCTGAGAGTGCAATCCACACCATCCTCCAGATCATTTATGAAGATATTGAACAAAACCGGCCCCAGGACCGACCCTTGGGGCACTCCACTTGATACCAGCTGCCATCCAGACATGGAGCCATTGATCACTACCCACTGAGCCCGACAATCTAGCCAACTTTCTACCCACCTTATAGTGCATTCATCCAGCCCGTACTTCTTTAACTTGCTGACAAGAATACTGTGGGAGACCGTGTCAAAAGCTTTGCTAAAGTCAAGAAACAATACATCCACTGCTTTCCCTTCATCCACAGAACCAGTAATCTCATCATAGAAGGCGATTAGATTAGTCAGGCATGACCTTCCCTTGGTGAATCCATGCTGACTGTTCCTGATCACTTTCCTCTTGTGTAAGTGCTTCAGGATTGATTCCTTGAGGACCTGCTCCATGATTTTTCCGGGGACTGAGGTGAGGCTGACTGGCCTGTAGTTCCCAGGATCCTCCTCCTTCCCTTTTTTAAAGATTGGCACTACATTAGCCTTTTTCCAGTCGTCCGGGACTTCCCCCGATCCCCATGAGTTTTCAAAGATAATGGCCAATGGCTCTGCAATCACATCCGCCAATTCCTTTAGCACTCTCAGATGCAACGCATCCGGCCCCATGGACTTGTGCTCGTCCAGCTTTTCTAAATAGTCCCTAACTACTTCTTTCTCCACAGAGGGCTGGCCATCTACTCCCCATGCTGTGTTGCCCAGCGCAGCAGTCTGGGAGCTGACCTTGTTCGTAAAGACAGAGGCAAAAAAAGCATTGAGTACATTAGCTTTTCCACATCCTTTGTCACTAGGTTGCCTCCCTCATTCAGTAAGGGGCCCACACTTTCCTTGGCTTTCTTCTTGTTGCCAACATACCTGAAGAAACCCTTCTTGTTACTCTTAACATCTCTTGCTAGCTGCAGCTCCAGGTGCAATTTGGCCCTCCTGATTTCATTCCTACATGCCCGAGCAACATTTTTATATTCTTCCCTTTTTCAAGCTGAAAAGTCCTAGCCTGTTTAACCTCTCCTCATATGGGACCCGTTCCAAATCCCTCATCATTTTAGTTGCCCTTCTCTGAACCTTTTCTAATGCCAGTATATCTTTTCTGAGATGAGGAGAACACATCTGTACACAGTATTCAAGATGTGGGCGTGCCATGGATTTATAGAAGGGCAATAAGATATTCTCCGTCTTATTTTCTATCCCTTCTTTAACGATTCCTAACATCCCATTTGCTTTTTTGACTGCCGCTGCACACTGCGAGGATGTCTTCAGAGAACTATCCATGATGACTCCATGATCTTTCTCCTGATTAATTGTAGTTAAGTTAGCCCCCATCATATTGTGTGTATAGGTGGGGTTATTTTTTCCAATGTGCATTACTTTACATTTATCCACATTAAATTTCATTTGCCATTTTGTTGCCCAATCACTTAGTTTTGTGAGATGTTTTTGAAGTTCTTCACAGTCTGCTTTGGTGTTAACTATCTTTAGCCATTTAATATCATCGGCAAACTTTGCCACCTCACTGTTTACCCCTTTCTCCAGATCATTTATGAATAAGTTGAATAGAATTGGTCCTAGGACTGACCCTTGGGGAACACCACTAGTTAGTTACCCCTCTCCATTCTGAAAATTTACCATTTATTCCTACCCTTTGTTCCCTGTCTTTTAACCAGTTCTCAGTCCATGAAAGGATCTTCCCTCTTATCCCGTGACAACTTAATTTACGTAAGAGCCTTTGGTGACGGACCTTGTCAGAGGCTTTCTGGAAATCTAAGTGCACTATGTCCACTGGATCCCCCTTGTCCACTTGTTTGTTTGACCCCTTCAAAGAACTCTAATAGATTAGTAAGACATGATTTCCCTTTACAGAAACCATGCTGACTTTTGCACAACAATTTATGTTCTTCTATGTGTGTCACAATTTTATTCTTTACTGTTGTTTCAGCTAATTTGCCCGGTACTGACGTTAGACTTACCGGTCTGTAATTCCCAGGATCACCTCTAGAGCCCTTCTTAAATATTGGCGTTACATTAGCTATCTTCCAGTCATTGGGTACAGTAGCTGATTTAAAGGACAGGTTACAAACCATAGTTAATAGTTCCGCAATTTCACATTTGAGTTCTTTCAGAACTCGTGGGTGAATGCCATCTGGTCCTGGTGACTTGTTACTGTTAAGTTTCTCAATTAATTCCAAAACCACCTCTAGTGACACTTCAATCTGTGACAATTCCTCAGATTTGTCACCTACAATGGACGGCTCAGGTTTTGGAATCTCCCTAACATCCTTCATCATGCCCTGTGCGATTTTGGCATATATATTAGCATTTCTTCTTTTTGATCAGAGTCTGGCCTGGACAGATTCTTGTCCCCATACAGCAGTCAGATCCAGTATCTCCCTTTCGGTCCATTCTGGAGCTCGTTTGCAATTCTTGGGGTCTGCATGGTCACCTGTGCTGCTGAGTTCGCCACGCTGACCAAACAGGAAATGTAATTCAAAATTTCTTGGAGCTTTTCCTGTGTACCTAGCTAGTGCATCGGAGTTGAAAGTGCTGTCCAGAGCGGTCACATTGGAGCACTCTAGTATAGCTCCCGGAGGCTAATGCTGTTGAATTGCATCTATCCTACCCCAAATTCGACCCAGCAAGGTCAATTTTAACACTACTCCCCTCGGCTGGGAGGAGTACAGAAGTTGATTTTGAGAGCCCTTTAGGTCGACAGAACGGGGTTGGTTGTGTAGACGCATTCATTTTAAAATCGACCTAACACGACTAAATTCGACCTAATCTTGCAGCGTAGACCAGGGCTTAGACTATCCAAGTGTGTCTTGGACTGTCACTGTTTTATCTAAGAAAAATCCACCTGAACAGGTTAAAGCTCCTTCTACAGGCTCAGGCAGCCTGTATGGCCCATGTGGATAACATTCCCATATCAGAGTTGTGTAGAACAGATCAACACCTTTTAACATTTATTGTTCTCTGATGCAAGAATGCATGTTGGACGCTTTTTTTTGTAAGGCATTCCTATACTCACTCTTCACGTAGGCCTCCTGTGGCCTGCCTCCTACTAGTAGGGAAACTCTGTTTTAGTCACCAAGAGCAGAATATATGAACAATAAATAAATAAAAACTAACAGTTACTTACCTTGCAGTAATTAGTTCCCTGAGATGCTTTAAAAGAGCTGGCTGAGGCACTTGCTGGGCCGTTAATGTTGATTTTCAGTAAGTCTCTGAGCTCTGGAGAAGTTCCAGAAGTATAGAAGAAAGCTAATTTTGTGTCAGTTTTTAAAATGGTACATGGTAAATTATAGGCCTGTTAGCCTGATGTTGAAAGCTGGCTGTATTTTAAAGAAGCGGCACAGGAACAAACCATCCCGATGTGCAGAAAGAATAGCAAATATGGCGGGTGACCAGCTGGGCTTAACAGTGGAATCTTCGGTGAGCTTAAACGTAAAAAGGAAGCTTACAAGAAGAGGAAACTTACTGAGATGACTAGGGAGGAGTATAAAAATATTGCTCGAGCATGCAGGGCTGTAATCAAGAAGGCAAAAACACAACTGGCGTTGCAGCTAGCAAGGAATGTGAAGGGTAAGAAGGGTTTCTACAGGTATGTTAGCAAGAAGAAAAAGGTCAGGGAAAGTGTGGGACCCTTACTGAATGGGGGAGGCAGCCTAGAGACAGATGATGTGGAAAAAGCTGAAGTACTCAATGCTTTTTTTTTTTGCCTTGGTCTTCACAGACAAGGTCAGATCCCACACTGCTGTCCTGGGCAGCACAGTATGGGGAGGAGATGAGCAGCCCTCAGTGGTGAAAGAACAAGTTAAGGACTGTCATAAATATAGAGAGAAGGGTAGCATAAAATCCCTCCTTGGCAGCTATACTAAATTGCCTTACCTGTAAGGGGTTAAGTAGTTCAAATAACCTAGTCGGCACCTGACCAGAAGGACCAATGAGAAAAGAAGATACTTTCAAATCTGCAGGGGGGTGGGGGGAAAGGTTTTGTTTGTGCTCTGTTTGTTGTTCCCTCTCCGGATGGAGGAGAAGTCAAGCAGGTACAACATCTCCTGAAAATATACTTGGAATAATCCATCTAAATTCACACAAATTGTAAGTAGGGCAAGGAAATGAGTTAGGTTATCTTTTGTTTTAGCTTGTGAATTTTCCTGTGCTACAGAGAGAGTTTTATTCCTGTTTTTGTAACTGTGAAGCTGAGCCGAGTGGGGAATCCTCTGTGTTTTAAATCTTTTTATTACCTTGTAAAGTTACCTTCCATCCTGATTTTGCAGATGTGATTTTTATTTTTTTCTTTCTAAATAAAGTTTTTCTTTTAAGAACCTGATTGATTTCAGTGTCCTGAAGACAAAGCGTCTGGTCTGTGCTTACATTGTTAAGGCAACTGGTTGGTAGTTTATTCTCAAGCCTCCCCAGGAAAGGGCGTGAAGGGGCTTGGGGGGATATTTTGCAGGGATAGGGATTCCAAGTGACGCTTCCCTAAATTTTTGTGTAAATCACTTGGTTGGTGGTGGCAGCAATACTGTCCAAGGACAAGGAAAGGAATTTGTGCCTTGGAAGTTTTAACCTAAGCTGGTAGAATATAAGCTTAGGGGGTCTTTCATGTTGGTCCCCACATCTGCACGCCAGAGTTCAGAGTTTGTGTGGGAAAACCTGACAAGGACTATTTAGAAAAGCTGGACATGCACAAGTCCACGGGTCCAGATCTAATGCATCAGAGGGTATTGAGGGAATTGGCTGATATGATTGCAGATTACCTCTGAAAGGCCATTACCTTTGAAAACTCGTGGCAATCAGGGGAGGTCCTGGACGATTGGAAAAAGGCTAATATAGTGCCCATTTTTAAAAAAGGGAAGGAGGAGAACCCAGGAAGCTACAGCCACACCTCAGTCTCTGGAAAAATCATGGAGCAGATCCTCAAAGAAACCGTTTTGAAGTACTTGGAGGAGAGGAAGGTGATCAGGAACAGTCAACATGGATTCACCACAGGCAAGTCATGTCTGACCAACCTGATTGCCTTCTATGATGAGATAAGAGGCTCTGTGGATATGGGGAAAGCGGTGGACGTGATATATCTTGACTTTAGTAAAGCTTTTGATATGGTCTCCCACAGTATTCTTGCCAGCAAGTTTAAAAAGTATGGATTGGATGAATGGACTATAAGGTGGATAGAAAGCTGGCTAGATTGTCGGGCTCAGTGGGTAGTGATCAACAGCTCGATGTCTAATTGGCAGCTGGTATAAAGCGGAGTGCCCCAGGGGTCCGCCCTGGGGCCGGTTTTGTTCAACGTCTTTATTAATGATCTGGATGATGGGATTAATTGCACCCTCAGCAACTTCGCAGATGACACTAAGCTGGGGGGAGGGGTAGATATGCTGGAGGGTTAGAGATAAGGTCCAGAGTGACCTAGACAAATTGGAGGATTGGGCCAAAAGAAATCTGATGAGGTTCAACAAGGACTAGTGCAGAGTCCTGCACTTAGGACAGAAGAATCCCATGTACAGCTACAGGCTGGGGACCGACTGGCTAAGCAGCAGTTCTGCAGAAAAGGAGCTGAGGATTACAGTGGATGAGAAGCTGAATATGAGTAAGCAGTGTGCCCTTGTTGCAAGATGGCTAATGGCATATTGGACTGTATTAGTAGGAGCATGGCCAGCAGATCGTGGGAAGTGATTATTCCCCTCTATTCGGCACTGGTGAGGCCACATCTGGAGTATTGTGTCAGTTTTGGTCCCCCCATGTCATGTTATTGACTTGAACTGGGACCATATAGAACATGGTTGCAACCAAGGTCCTGTAGCAGCACCAAATCTTGTATAAAGGGGGTCAAATAAGGTGTCTAAGACAAGATTATGGTTTGCTGGTTATGATTATGTGATCTGTATGCATGTATCATTTTTGTATTTAAAGATATAAGTATTGGCTCTATACTGTCTGTATTTCAAACGTGTACTATGCTTCTGGGTGACACCCCAGACAAGTTGGTGTCAGCTCTGCCTAGCCTGCTTGATGGCCCATTAAGGACCATCAGCTATACAATTGACTCATTGAGAGAAGGCAGACACGCCTTGTGACTTAGCAAGGTATGCAGGGACATGCCTATGGACAGAACTCTGAGGTTTTTCCATGCCATGTGATGGACAGCTTGTCTTTGGAACAAAGAAAGAAAGACCACATGGCAAGAGAATATAAAAAGCTGCTGCAGCTCCTCCATCTTGTCTTCAGTCCTGCTTCTTACCTCTGGAACTTTGCTACACTGAAGCTTTGAACCAATGACTGATGACCCATCCCAACTGTGGATGTACTCCAGAGACTTGATTTGAACCTCCAGTTTATTCGATCACTGCTGCAACGCTGAACCAAGAACTTTGCCATTACTGTATGTAATTGATTCCATTTAACCAATTCTTGCTCTCATCTATATCTTTTTCCTTTTATGAATAAACCTTTAGATTTTAGATTCTAAAGGATTGACAACAGCATGATTTGTGGGTAAGATCTGATTTGTATATTGACCTGGGTCTGGGGCTTGATCCTTTGGGATCGGGAGAACCTTTTTTCTTTTATTGGGGTATTGGTTTTCATAACCATTTGTCCCCATAACGAGTGGCACTGGTGGTGATACTGGGAAACTGGAGTGTCTAAGGGAATTGTTTGTGTGACTTGTGGTTAGCCAGTGGGGTAAAACCAAAGTCTTCTCTGTCTGGCTGGTTTGGTTTGCCTGAGAGGTGGAAAAACCCCAGCCTTGGGCTGTAACTGCTCTGCTTTAAGCAATTTGTCCTGAATTGGCACTCTCAGTTGGGTCCCACCAGAACCAGCATCTTTACACCCCACTACAGAGGGGATGTGGACAAATTGGAGAGAGTCCAGCAGAGGACAATGAAAATGATTCAGGGCTGGGGCACATGACTTATGAGGAGAGGCTGAGGGAACTGGGGTTATTTAGTCTGCAGAAGAGACTAGTGAGGGGGGGATTTGATAACAGCCTTCAACTACCTGAAGTGGGGTTCTCAAGTTGCAGTGGGGGAGGTCTAGGTTGGATATTAGGACACACTATTTCACTAGGAGGGTGGAGAAGCACTGGAATGGGTTACCTAGGGAGGTGGTGGAATCTCCATCCTTTGTGGTTTTTAAGATCAGGCTTGACAAAGCCCTGGCTGGGATGATTTAGTTGGGGGTTGGTCCTTCTTTGAGCTGTGGGTTTGACTAGATGACTTCCTGAGGTCTCTTCCAACTGTAATCTTCCATGATTCTATCCCAAGCAAGATAATGGAGTGGCCGATAAGGGACTTGATTAATAAGGAATTAATGGCATGTGATGTAATGCAAATCACCACGGGTTTATGGGAAATGGATCTTTTGCAACGAACTTGATATCTTTTTTTGATGAGATTACAAAATTGGTTGATAAAGGTAATAGTGTTGATGTAATCTACTTAAACATTGTAAGGCTTTTGACTTGGTACCACACTACATTTTGATTTAAAATCTTGAACACTATAAAATTAACATGGCACACATTAAATGGATTAAAAACTGGCTAACTGATAGATCTCAAAATGTTTGCAGTGTTGTTGTAGCCATGTTGGTCTCTTTCACTAATGGAAGTTGGTCCAATAAAAGATGATATCTCACCATCCAAGTCTCAAAATGTAATTATAAATGGGGAGTTGTTATCAAGGAGATGTTTCCAATGGAGTCCCACCAGACTCAGTTCTTGTCCCTTTGCTATTTAACATGTTTTGTCAATGACCTGGAAGAAAACATAAAATCATCACTGATAAAATTTTCAGATGATCCAAAACTGAAGGAGTGGAAAATAATGAAGAGGACAGATCAATGATTCAGAGCATTGTGGATCACTTGGTAAACTGGGCACAAGCAGTATACGTTTTAATACAGCAAAGCGAGAATGGTTAAAGGATTAGAAAATGTGCTTTATATGATAGACTGAGTTCTTTCAGTCTATTTTGCATAAGAAAGATAAGGTTAAGGGGTGACATATTTACAGACTATACATCTACGTGGGGAACAGATATTTAATAATGATCTCTCTAATCTAGCAGAGAAAGGTATAACATGATCCAATGGCTGGAAGCTGAAGCTAGACAAATTCAGACTGAAAATTAGGTGTAAATTTTTAACAGTGAGAACAGTTTACCAAGGATCATGATGGATTCTCCATCACTGACTATTTTTAAATCAAGTTTGGACGTTTTTCTAAAAGATCTGCTCTAGGAATTATTTTGGGGCAGTTCTATGGCCTGTGTTATACAGGAGGTCAGACTAGATGATCACAGTGGTCCCTTCGGGCCTTGGAATCTGTGAATCTATATGTTGTCCACACAGATTCCACAAACTGCCTTCCATACCAGCTAACAGGAGTCCTGCTTCTAATCTATGGAATTCTTATAGGTGAAGGAACAGAGTGCAGATTCCAATCACCCCGCTCTAAATTGTCCTCTACTATGGGGAACAAGAGGGCACTCAGGCCACATGCATGATCTAAATATAGACTGCTGTTCTAAAGAATCAGATCTTCCTTGCGTGGGGCATATGCACACCAAGAGTGGAATGACCTCACATCTCAAAAAACCACATTTACTATTCTTTTGTATTTGAGAGAGCCTAGGCCAAGCCACATATGTTAGAATTATAGACTTTAAGGTCAGAAGGGACCATTATGATCATCTAGTGTGACCTCCTGCACAACACAGGCCACAAAATCTCACCCACCCACTCCTGTAACAAACCTCTAACCTATGTCTGAGCCATTGAAGTTCTCAAATTGTGGGTTAAAGACTTCGAGGTGCAGAGAATCCTCTAGCAAGTGACCCGTACCCCACGCTGCAGAGGAAGGCTAAAAACCGCCAGGGCCTCTGCCAAACTGCCCTGGAGGAAAATTCCTTCTCGACCCCAAATATGGCGATCAGCTAAACCCTGAGCATGTGGGCAAGACTCACCAGCCAGATACCCAGGAAAGAATTCTCTGTAGTAATTCAGATCCCACCCCATCTAACATCCCATCACAGGCCATTGGGCATATCTACCGCTAATAGTTGAAGGTCAATTAATTGCCAAAATTAAGCTGTCCCATTATATCATCCCTTCCATAAACTTATCAAGCTTAGTCTTGAAGCCAGATATGTCTTTTGTCCCCACTGCTTCCCTTGGAAGGCTGTTCCAGAACTTCACTCCTCTGGTGGTTAGAAACCTTTGTCTAATTTCAAGTCTAAACTTTCTGATGGCCAGTTTATATCCAATTGTTCTTGTGTCCACATTGGTACTGAGCTTAAATAATTCTTCTCCCTCCCTGGTATTTATCCCTCTGATATATTTATAGAGAGCAATCATATCTCCCCATAGCCTTCTTTTGGTTAGGTTAAAGAAGCCAAGCTCTTTGAGTCTCCTTTCATAAAACAGGTTTTCCATTCCACGGATCGTCCTAGTAGCCCTTCTCTGTACCTGTTCGTTTGAATTCATCTTTCTTAAACATGGGAGACCAGAACTGCACACAGTATTCCAGATGAGGTCTCACCAGTGCCTTATATAACGGTACTAACACCTCCTTATCTCTACTGGAAATACCTCGCCTGATGCATCCCAAGACCATGTTAGCTTTTTTCACGGCCATATCACATTGGCGACTCATAGTCATCCTGTGATCAACCAATACTCCGAGGTCCTTCTCCTCTGTTACTTCCAAGTGATGTGTCCCCAGTTTATAATAAAAATTCTTATTAATCCCTAAATGCATGACCTTGCACTTTTCACTATTAAATTTTATCCTATTGCTATTACTCAAGTTTACAAGGTCATCCAGATCTTCCTGTATGATATCCCTGTCCTTCTCTGTATTGGCAATACTTCCCAGCTTTGTGTCATCTGCAGACTTTATTAGCACATTCCCGCTTTTTGTGCCAAGGTCAGTAATAAAAAGATTGGTCCCAAAACCGATCCCTGGGGAACTCCACTAGTAATCTCCTTCCAGCCTGACAGTTCACCTTTCAGTGGGACCCATTGTAGTCTCCCCTTTTAACCAGTTCCTTATCCACCTTTCAATTTTCATATTGATCCCCATCTTTTCCAGTTTAGCTAATAATTCCCCATGTGGAACCATATCAAATGCCTTACTGAAATCGAGGTGAATTAGATCCACTGCATTTCCTTTGTCTAAAAAGATCTGTTACCTTCTCAAAGAAGGAGATCAGGTTAGTTTTACACAATCTACCTTTTGTAAAACAATGTTGTATTTTATCCCAATTAGCATTGACCTCAATGTCCTTAACTACTTTCTCCTTGAAAATTTTTTCCAAGACCTCTTTGTAAAGGAAACACATTGTTCTCCTCCCCCAGCTAATCATTACTCATAAGGATTTAGTTACAATGAATAATGCTGATAGATTAAAAGTGAAACTTTGGCACAACAATGACTTGTTTAATTAAAACAGATTCCACTTTCATAAAGATCCTGTTTGTCAAAGTAGCGGTTCAGTTGCAGTTCCTGTTCTTTGTGAAATTTTTTAGCTGGCTCAAGCTCTGTCAAAGATCTGTTTTCATGAAACTGTTCAGCCAGTTAAAGAGCATAGTAGTTGTTACTTTCACGAAGACCAGGATTGGTATGTAATTGTTCATATTATTTTAGGAGTGGTAGAGCTATTGAGCCAGCAGAACTGTTTCATGAAGAACTAGATCTTTGACACAATTGATGTTGCATTTTTTTGAAATATCCTTTTCGCTATAAGACCATTAAGTCAGTTGAGGAGCAGAGCTCCTAAACCAATTGAAAACTTTCATGGAGATCCTGATCTTTAGCAAAATTGCAGTTATTTTTCAAACATCATCTTTGGCACAGCACAAATGCCACTGGACTAGCAAAATCCACAGGGAGGGGCTCTGCAGGCAGGGAGCATGTGTATGATTCTTATTTCACCAGTGACACATGTTTAATGTAAACTTTCTAAGCTGGACTTTGGGCCACCTTAAATGCTTCATGCACCTGAAATAACAGTACTATAGTGTGCTTTGTTCTTGGACTGAGTTTACAAGTAAAGACCTTGACTGTTTTGTTTTGTTTTTTTTGTTTTGTTTTTAATGTTCAGATTACTTTCAAAACAGAATCGTCTCACCATGACCCGAAATGCTGTGTGGGCTCTATCAAACCTCTGCAGAGGGAAGAATCCTCCTCCAGATTTTGCCAAGGTAAGAAATGTGTTAAATCAAGGATTTGAGAAGTAGTGAGATGATGTCCATGAATAAGGAAGAAAGAAAGGCATTGTGGTGTTTAGTGCGAAGCAGCAGAAACGTTTGGGACTTTCAAAATTTCTCTTTGAACAGACTTCTTACAAATCAGGCTTGTTTTTGAGTGTGCTTGGTGCTGTTGAAATGTGTATAGATTGACAGCTTTGGAAGTAAAGTTCTTGATTCATAGAATCAGGTAGAGCATATAGTCAGCTGCAGTGCAGGCGATCAGCATGTTATCTCAAGTGCTTATATACGAATGCACAAAGCCTTGGAAACAAGCAGGGAGAACTGGAGGTCCTGGTGATGTCAAGGAATTGACGTGATTGGAATAACAGAGACTTGGTGGGATAACTCACATGACTGGAATACTGTCATGGATGGATATAAGCTGTTCAGGAAGGACAGGCAGGGCAGAAAAGGTGGGGGAGTAGCACTGTAGGTAAGGGAGCAGTATGACTGCTCAGAGCTCCGGTACGAAACTGCAGAAAAACCTGAGTGTCTCTGGATTAAGTTTAGAAGTGTGAGCAACAAGAGTGATGTAGTGGTGGGAGTCTGCTATAGACCTCCGGACCAGGGGGATAAGGTGGATGAGGCTTTCTTCCGGCAACTCACGGAAGCTACTAGATCGCACGCCCTGGTTCTCATGGGTGACTTTAATCTTCCTGATATCTGCTGGGAGAGCAATACAGCGGTACATAGACAATCCAGGAAGTTTTTGGAAAGCGTAGGGGACAATTTCCTGGTGCAAGTGCTAGAGGAGCCAACTGGGGGGGAGGTTTTCTTGACCTGCTGCTCACAAACCGGGAAGAATTAGTGGGGGAAGCAAAAGTGGATGGGAATCTGGGAGGCAGTGACCATGAGTTGGTTGAGTTCAGGATCCTGACACAGGGAAGAAAGGTAAGCAGCAGAATACGGACCCTGGACTTCAGGAAAGCAGACTTCGACTCCCTCAGGGAACTGATGGGTAGGATCCCCTGGGGGACTAACATGAAGGGGAAAGGAGTCCAGGAGAGCTGGCTGTATTTCAAGGAATCCCTGTTGAGGTTACAGGGACAAACCATCCCGATGAGTCGAAAGAATAGTAAATATGGCAGGCGACCAGCTTGGCTTAACGGTGAAATCCTAGCGGATCTTAAACATAAAAAAGAAGCTTACAAGAAGTGGAAGGTTGGACATATGACCAGGGAAGAGTATAAAAATATTGCTCGGGCATGTAGGAATGAAATCAGGAGGGCCAAATCACACCTGGAGCTGCAGCTAGCAAGAGATGTCAAGAGTAACAAGAAGGGTTTCTTCAGGTATGTTGGCAACAAGAAGAAAGCCAAGGAAAGTGTGGGCCCCTTACTGAATGAGGGAGGCAACCTAGTGACAGAGGATGTGGAAAAAGCTAATGTACTCAATGCTTTTTTTGCCTCTGTCTTCACTAACAAGGTCAGCTCCCAGACTGCTGCGCTGGGCATCACAACATGGGGAGTAGATGGCCAGCCCTCTGTGGAGAAAGAAGTAGTTAGGGACTATTTAGAAAAGCTGGACGTGCACAAGTCCATGGGGCCGGACGAGTTGCATCCGAGAGTGCTAAAGGAATTGGCGGCTGTGATTGCAGAGCCATTGGCCATTATCTTTGAAAACTCGTGGCGAACGGGGGAAGTCCCAGATGACTGGAAAAAGGCTAATGTAGTGCCAATCTTTAAAAAAGGGAAGAAGGAGGATCCTGGGAACTACAGGCCAGTCAGCCTCACCTCGGTCCCCGGAAAAATCATGGAGCAGGTCCTCAAAGAATCAATTCTGAAGCACTTACACGAGAGGAAAGTGATCAGGAACAGTCAGCATGGATTCACCAAGGGAAGGTCATGCCTGACTAATCTAATCGCCGCCTTTGATGAGATTACTGGTACTGTGGATGAAGGGAAAGCAGTGGATGTATTGTTTCTTAACTTTAGCAAAGCTTTTGACACGGTCTCCCACAGTATTCTTGTCAGCAAGTTAAAGTAGTACGGGCTGGATGAATGCACTATAAGGTGGGTAGAAAGTTGGCTAGATTGTCGGGCTCAACGGGTAGTGATCAATGGCTCCATGTCTAGTTGGCAGCCGGTGTCAAGTGGAGTGCCCCAGGGGTCGATCCTGGGGCCGGTTTTGTTCAATATCTTCATAAATGATCTGGAGGATGGTGTGGATTGCACTCTCAGCAAATTTGTGGATGATACTAAACTAGGAGGAGCGGTAGATACGCTGGAGGGCAGGGAAAGGATACAGAGGGACCTAGACAAATTGGAGGATTGGGCCAAAAGAAATCTGATGAGGTTCAATAAGGATAAGTGCAGGGTACTGCACTTAGGACGGAAGAATCCAATGCACCGCTACAGACTAGGGACCGAATGGCTAGGCAGCAGTTCTGCGGAAAAGGACCTAGGGGTTACAGTGGACGAGAAGCTGGATATGAGTCAGCAGTGTGCCCTTGTTGCCAAGAAGGCCAATGGCATTTTGGGATGTATAAGTAGGGGCATAACGAGCAGATCGAGGGACGTGATCGTTCCCCTCTATTCGACATTGGTGAGGCCTCATCTGGAGTACTGTGTCCAGTTTTGGGCCCCATATTACAAGAAGGATGTGGATAAATTGGAGAGAGTCCAGCGAAGGGCAACAAAAATGATTAGGGGTCTGGAACACATGACTTATGAGGAGAGGCTGAGGGAACTGGGATTGTTTAGTCTGCAGAAGAGAAGAATGAGGGGGGATTTGATAACTGCTTTCAACTACCTGAGAGGTGGTTCCAGAGCGGATGGTTCTAGACTATTCTCAGTGGTAAAAGAGGACAGGACAAGGAGTAATGGTCTCAAGTTGCAGTGGGGGAGGTTTAGGTTGGATATTAGGAAAAACTTTTTCAGTAGGAGGGGTGGTGAAACACTGGATTGCGTTACCTAGGGAGGTGGTAGAATCTCCTTCCTTAGAAGTTTTTAAGGTCAGGCTTGACAAAGCCCTGGCTGGGATGATTTAATTGGGGATTGGTCCTGCGTTGAGCAGGGGGTTGGACTAGATGACCTCCTGAGGTCCCTTCCAACCTTGATATTCTATGATTCTATAAGTTTCTCCCATATGTACTGTCCTTGCCAGTATGTCTCACCTCTAACATGGACACCACCTCTAGAAAAGAGAGGGAGTTCATTTTTCATGATTCAGTTACTCTTTGCCCTCTTGCTGAGACTATCAACAAGCGGGAGAGTGAATTAGCACCAACTGAAATGGTGGGGGTTTTTTTGTGATGTGGAGAGCTCTCCACAAGGAACTAAAATGGTACCTCCAAGTCCACCTCTTAGATAACTGATAGAGGTGGGGTTTTTGAATGGTTAGTATTTTTCAGAGAAAGGTATTTTATGAAAAAATCAATTTCCAAACCAGTCCTGCTAACCTAGTACATGGAATGAAGACTTGCTATCTTCTGGAGATCAGTTATTTTTACTTAATGTACAGAAGAATGTTCGTTCTTCCACAGAGAGTTTGGGTACCTTTCCATGATTTGTGCATTCTCCTGACAGAACTCTGCCTCACTTGTAACCGTCAGTTCTGTGGAGCCTGACTGCAACTCTCAAATTCCTTAAACTCGAGTCAAGCTTCTCAAGCAGAGCACCAATTATATGAGTGTCTGATGTATATTGGGGGGGTGGGGGGTGTTGATGATGGAGTGAGAAGTATTGAACAAACTGTCTGCAATCCTACCCATTATGTCTTCAATACTGTGTCATACCTATTTGCACTGAGCAAAGTCTGGCCTTTTCTATGCACTCATAGTAATAAGTGGTATGTGCACAGCATGCATCTAGTTTGAAACAGGAGGAGCAATCAATACTGGCAGGGCTTCATAGGGCACTGCCACAAGTGATACAGGCAGGATGGTTGCCGAGTTGCTTAGTCTAACATCAGGAAGTTGTGGGGTTCTGCATGGATGTATTTAAGACCTCTCTCTAATGCCACACTGCTTTGAGCTCATGTCATTTTACTTATGGTCACTCAAACTGGCCCAGGTCTGAAAGCGGGTGGGACACTTATACTAGTCTGGTGACTTTGCTGCTGGATAGTCCAGGGCCTGACAAAGCATTACGGGGCACTATCGATAATAGCTGCAACTTGTGCAGAGCCGGAAACCATATAATTGATTCTGAATGTCACACTGCTCCCAGTTTCTCCCGTGGTGATATTTGCTGCTGCATGTCTGACCATGTCTGCACTTCTGAGGTTGAAGCAGAATTCACTCCTGCTTCCCCATGAAGATTGGACACTGCATGGAAGTATTGATTTAGGTTCTCCACGTTTTCCAGAATGAGTACCTGCATATTCTACTGCTCAGTAGTCAAAAACAATACTTGCTTTTAGAATACTTCTCCCAGCTGTCTTGGCCCTTTGAATTCAACTATTCATACATCTGCTTTTTCTACTTAATGTAGGTTGCACCTTGTCTGAGTGTGCTGTCCTGGTTGCTCTTTGTCAATGACACAGATGTGCTAGCTGATGCCTGCTGGGCCCTGTCATATTTGTCTGATGGACCTAATGATAAAATCCAAGCTGTGATTGATGCAGGAGTGTGCAGAAGACTTGTTGAGCTGCTGATGTAAGAACTTCACTTTTAACAAGCGTATTACTCACTGTTACCTCTTTACACTTTCCTCACAGCTCAGCTTCCTACAATAGTAAGGTTAGGTAGAATTTCTGGAACAGTAGGGTTAAACAGTCATTTTCCTGGCTTAAAGCCAGCTTGTTCACCTATTGTACAGTCCCTGCTCTTCTCAAAGGCTGCTGCAGAAGAGCCGTCAATAGCAAGTGGGTGAACTTGAGGACTACAGACCAAGAGCAATTCTCAGACTTTGTTGCTACTTTCTTGTGCAAGAAATTGGGGCATGGGAGAATTGAGGGGATTAGGATTTGAAATCGGCTTCAGAACAAAGGGGTTAAAAATTGGGATCAACATTTTCAATCCTTGGTGCCCAAAGTTAGACTTCTAAATCATGTTCTTCAGACCCCTAAGTAAAAGTAGACTGATTTTTTCTGAAATGCAGACTCCCTGCAGCTCCCTTTGGCTTTAATGGGAGTTGTGGGTGATGAGTAATTGTATACATTTTGACTTTTTATTTTGGTACTTATATATGGACTTAGGAGCCTGGTATTAGGCATCCAAGTTGACAAATTTATGCTGAAATTTTCAGAAAAACATTTAGTCTTTCATACTGAAACAGTTTAAATAGTTTCTAGGGTATAAACAATATCTTTAAAAAAAGAACTTGATTTTGAAAAATAGCTTTTTAAGGTTCCGTTAAAACTGAAATTTGGTACAACAGTTTATTTTATACTGAAGTTACAAAAATGGGACTTAAGCCAATTCAGTCCATACTCATGTTAGTCTATTCTCTAACCTTCAAGACATGACTGCATTAATACAAATCCCTACAAAATGTGTAAAGAGAGAGAATGTACAACTCTCTTGCTAAAATGGCTAGAGGATAACCCAGTAATAAACAGAACCTAATAATCACTTATTAAGAATGCAATATGAGAGAAAATGACTGAAAAAGTTGCTACTTACTATTTTCTTTTTAATGTCTTATAATTAGAGGAAATGGCACCATTTCTACTTTTGCTCAGTTTGATCTTCAATAAAATGGTACCATTGATCAATCATAAATATAAAAAATAGTCTGTGAAACATCTGGAAAAACAAGTATAACTTGTTCCTTAAGAATGATCTAAAAGTTGACAAGGTAACCTCATTTCCAGTCATGGTTCATGCCAAAATTGAACTGAACCAATAGTGTGCCTTTAAAAAGGAACATGTGGTTCAGGAAAAGAAACAAAGCAAAATCTCCTCTGATGGAAGCAACAGATGCATTAAACTTAGGGTAAAGAATAATTAATTGTAAGCTGCTTAAAAATGTTCTTGCTGCAGCTCTCACCTATTCTTAAACTTTTCTCAAATATGCATGATATGTTTTCGATTCACTTCTCCATAAATACATAGATGTGGTAGTTGGTAAAACCCTGATTTAAATACTTTAAATTAGTTTCCTGACTTTTATATCGAGCAGACACACAAAATGGCCAGGAATAACGGCAGACAGCTCAGCCTATGGAAGTGTAATATTAGACTAGTTTCATTCTTTCATAGAAAGGATATTGATTTTGCATATCAGAGAGTCTTATACAATTAAGCTCTTAGGAATTATAAAATATTTCCTAGAATTTTCTCCATCCTATTAAGGGCCATATCACCATCCTCTAATGATGGAATCACTAAAGAATGAGAGAAGAGATACAGAAATTTGAGAATTAATCAAACTTTATCAGAATTAACAATTTCAGGTGATTTAGATGCAGATAATTTCCTAAGGTCCCTGCCACTCCAACAGATATTGTATTAATAGGAGGACATTTTGCTTGCCAGAATGTGGTCCACTCGAAGATATAGTCATGAGTCATTTATTTTTTGTGTATTCTGAGTAATTTGTCTGGTGTTAAGGGGAAGAGGGAAATTCAGTTTCCTATTAAAAGAAAATTCCAATTTACGCTCAGTGACTAATAAAGGCAGAAATAAAACCCTCCTAACAATTAAAAAAAAAAAAAAATTCTAAGGAACTAGTGACCAAAAATTTTGTGTACTGAAGTTGCCCTTAGAGATTAGATTTTTTTTTTGTAATTAGTTTATTTTGTGCATTTGGCAGCAGTTTGCGTGCAGTCAGTTTCACTGTTTCCCTTTTATAGCTAGTAAGTTATTTTCCATGCTGTGAGTATTTCATACAGCAACAAAGGAGAGAAAAATACTGTAAATAATGAGGAAAAAAACTGACTGGAGGACTTGGGGTCAGGTATAATATCTGAAACTAGAATCATAGAATCGTAGGACTGGAAGGGACCTCAAGAGGTCACTTAGTCCAGTGCCCTGCACTCATGGCAGAATTAAAGTATTATCTAAACCATCGCTGAAAGGTGTTTGTTTAACTTGCTCTTAAAAATCTCCAATAATGGAGATTCTACAAACTCTCTGGGCAATTTATTCCACCTGGACAGTAGGGAAGTCTTTCCTAATGTCTAACCTAAACCGCCCTTGCTGCAATTTAAGCCAAAAGCTTCTTGTCCTATCCTCAGAGGTTAAGGAGAATATTTTTTTTGCCCCCTCCTCCTTGTAACAACCTTTTATGTATTGAAAACTGTTAGCATTTCCCCTCTCAATCTTCTCTTCTCCAGCCTAAACAAACCCATTTTTCAGTCTTTCCTCATAGGTCATGTTTTCTAGACCTCTAATCATTTTTGTTGCTCTCCTCTGGACTTTCTCCAGTTTGTCTTCATCTTTCCTGAAATGTGGCACCCAGAACTGGACACAGTACTCCAGTTGAGTGGAGTGAATCAGCGTGGAGTAGAGCAGAAGAATTACTACTTGTCTTGCTTACAACACTTCTGCTAATACATCCCAGAATTATGTTTACTTTTTTTGTAACAGTGTTACACTATTGACTCATATTATATAAGTACTTTAATTACACTTTTAAAATTAACTAGATTTCTGATGACTGATTTTCAGAGGTTCTGAGCAGCTCCTATCCATTAAAACTGTGGATGTTCAGCACTTCTGAAAATCAGTTCAAAAGCTAACAGGGTTCCTTTAAGATTTTCACCCTAAATTTTTGAGACAAGATGAAATCAAATTTCTAAACGTAATAGTCCTTATCAGTTTATCTGGAAATTTCCTTTTGGTTTCGATAAAGTTGTCAAGGAAAAATACCGCTACCAGAGTGAATTATTCTTCACCAAATTTATATGTATTAGATTTTAACCTCTGAGAGCTATGTTTCATCATCATATGTCTACATTGTAATGGATTAGACAGCAATCGCCAAGAACCTAAAGTTAGGTTCCCAAGTCAAGGAGAGGAGCCTGGGTGCTTGGTGTTCTTTGAAAACCAGGCCACTTTTTCAGGTGCCTTTAGAGTTTAGAATTAATAGTCTAAATTGAGGCACTTACTTTTTAACATCATGGCCAATGTGTTGTTTGTTGTGTTTTGTTTAAAGCCTGTGCTCTAGTTAAGTGTTAGACATTTAAAAGCTATTAGTTTCAAATCAAAATGCATTTTAGCTTGTCTCTAACTCTAAAACAAATTCAGTAATTTCAGTCAAACTTGGCAGGAGAATTCTCCTAGGGCTAGCAAGGTGGCAGTGGGTCCTGACTAAAGGGTGGAGGTGCAGATACTTTTGGGCTGCTTAGTCTAAGTCTTTGCTTTGAATTGTAGGCACTGTGACTACAAAGTGGTATCTCCTGCCTTACGAGCAGTTGGGAACATTGTGACAGGGGATGATATCCAGACACAGGTATGGCCTCTGCTGCTACTGTCTTGTAATACCATCTTTCTTTCTCTTAGTTAGCAGGGGTAATTTATATACTCACAAGCCTCTGTTTTCCCTTTATTAAAAACTGTCATTTTTGGAACTCAAAAAGGGAACTGATCGCAGCAGAACACGTTTTTCAAGGTCTCACACAAACCTCCATCACTGCATTCAGTCCTGACCATGCTGTTCCAATCCTGGGTTCCCATATAGGTATGCAGATACTGGTCAGTCTTGACCTGCAACACCCTCTGAGTATTCCTGTTTTAGTATTCCCAAGCAAAAACTACCTGTTATGCTGAATTTTGTGGTGGTTCTATGATGTGGCCTAATGTCCTCCAAGTTCTAGGTTGAAAGCACTAAATTCCTTTTTCTTTGTGATCTGTGCCAAAGCTGAAACCCAGGTTCCTAACCAAGTGATTAGTTCATTAGTTCACTGATGACATATTGTGTATGAGAATACATCATTTTTGATACATCTTCTTCAGTCTCATAACACTGAGTTTGGGTAGGAAGACCACTTAATAGCAACCAGAAACACTCTGCTTCAGTTTAACAGAAGTAGTGCTTGAGACAGTTGAGTAATCTTTATAATTGTTACAGTGCATTATTTATATCTTATATCTGAGGGTTATGTTAACATTGTTGTATTTAACAACCAGCTTCTTTCGTATATAATTCAGTCACAGAAATCTGTTCTGTGGGGGAATCATGGTGTTCACAAATGGAATCCAGGAATCAGGTGTAGTATGGCATCAGGCCTCACAGGCTGTGACAGTGAGGCAAGGAACGAGAGAGCCAAAGAAATGCAGAGCCTGTCTGTTTAAGGAGTCTCAGTGCAAAAAGAAAACCAATAAAAAAAACAAACAAAACCTCCTTCATGTTCATTGGGGCCACATTTGGATCCAGGACCTCATATTGTGCTAGGTGCTGTATAAATACAGTAACTTCTCACTTAGTCATCCCGGTTAACGTTGTTTCGTTGTTACGTTGCTGATCAATTAGAGAACATGCTCGTTTAAAGTTGTGCGATGCTTCCTTATAACATTGTTTGGCAGCCACCTGCTTTGTCCACTGCTTGCAGAAAAAGCAGCCCATTGCAGCTAGCTGGTGGGGGCTTGGAACCAGGGGGGACCGGCAGCCCCCCCATCAGCTCCCTGCTCCCCTAAATTCTCTGTGCGGCAGATACCCAGCAGGCTGTCAATTGCTGGCACTTCAGCTGTCCCTTCCACCACTGCCATGTGCTGTTCCTGCCCTCTCCCCGAGCCTCTGCTTGCTGAGAAGGGGGGGCTAATGTCAGGGAGTCCCTCTCCCCCCTGCTCCTGCACCCCGCTTCCCCATCTTCCATAGAGCAGGGGACAAACACAACAGGGCTCAGGAGGGAGGGAGCTTCCTGGCAGCAGCTGCGTCTCAGCTTGCTGATCTACTTAACACGCACGCACTACGCACGCACACACACACACACTGTGTGTCTCTCTGTCTGCCATGCTGTCTCCCCTCCCTCCTTTCGTCCTGCCTTCATTCCCTGGGAAATACCCCACCCTCTGACTTCATCACCTCAATCAAGCTTCACAATCATCATCGCTGTGTACCACTATTAAATTATTTGTTTAAAACTTACACTGTGTTTGTGTGTGTATATAGTCTTTTGTCTGGTGAAAAACATTTCCCTGGAACCTAACCCCCCCATTTACATTAATTCTTATGGGGAAATTGGATTTGCTTAACATAGTTTTGCTTAAAGTTGCATTTTTCAGGAACATAACTACAATCTTAAGTGAGGCGTTACCGTACATATTGAACACATGGTCCCCGCACTGAATCACTTAATTTTTCTGTGCATCAGTTTCTCTGTCCATAAAATGAGGACAACACTTAACAAGGGGATTAATTACTATTTTGTGAAACATTTTGGAAACATCTGGTGAAAAGTGCTAGATAAATGTTAGTAATTGTCTTTTCCTTTTAGAGATTACCTGTTTCAAATGGCTGTCTATTCTAGACACAGTCTAAGCGTGCTCTCTCTCGCTCTCTCTTTTTCTCTTCAGGTAATTCTGAATTGCTCAGCTCTGCAGAGTTTATTGCACTTGCTGAGCAGCCCTAAGGAGTCTATCAAAAAGGAGGCATGTTGGACAATATCCAACATTACAGCTGGAAACAGAGCCCAGATCCAGGTAACCTACCCAGCTATGTTCCTTTTGTGATCTTTGGCCCACAGTCTAGGAGTTTATTTCATCAACAATCAGGTGGCATTGCTCTTATAGTTTATATGAGTAGAAGTAGGCTCATGACCACCCTGTATTTGTGGAAGGCTTTAACAATGCTGCCATCTCTGCTATAGAATTTGTTAGCTTAAACCATTTAAAACTTTTTTTTTCAAATTCAAACACTTGAGACGGGAGGAAAAGTTATGCCAGAAGAAAGCAAAATGCTATTAAATGCAAGAAAACAACATGGCTACAATCAATCTAGGAGAAAGCCCGATCAGCAAACAAAACAAAAAACACCAATCCCCTGTGATCTCATTCCCTCAATACCCAGTGTGTATAGATACTCCCAAGCAAATGTATATAATAAATTTGAGATGAACAGCCAAATTTTAGTTAAACACACAAACACTTCTTTACTTCACCACCTTATCTGGAAATCCACTCTCTCAAATACTTCCTTAATTTCTTCTTGTCTGCATTCCCTCAAAATTCATACCAATGACCATTGTACCTCATTTTGGCCTATCCAGCTCAACTAAAATCAAAATAATTTTTTACCAAGATATTGAAAAGCACTGACCCTCAAGCTGAGGATAGTCCCCTCCCTGAGTCTCTCAACCTTTATTACCATACTGTCTTCAGTGCTATTGTGTAGGAACAAATGTCATTTAAAGGTCATGTCTACACTACAGAGCCTGTGCTGGCAAAGCTATATCCGCATAGCTGTGCTGGTATAGGCCCCCCCGAATGTGATTGCAGCATATACCAAGAGGAGGATAAGTCCTGCTGGTATAATACCACCTTCTCAAATAACATCAGCTATGGTGACAGATGCACTCTTCTGTCAGTATAGTTGTGTTTACGCTGGTGATTCTGGTGGCTTTGAGCCTGGGGTTAGGGCTGGCCCTCAGGAAGAACTCTCCAGAATTGTCTGCCTCCAGTCTGCACTTGTAACAGACTGCAGGTCTCACTTCGGATTTAAAAAATATTTTAAACTAAACATCTCAAGTTTCCTCATTGGCTTTGAGGTTTTTGTCTCAAAACTGCCTGTGACAGATGGCAATATTCTGCAGTATCCTGAATAAACTGTATTGAATTAGGTTTAATACCTCTGGGGTCTATTGTATTAAAAATACAATTGTTTGTGTTGTTGTAGGATTGTATGCAACTTTTCTAGGGACATGACTAATGTAAATGTTAGGAATGTCAGAGGACTGTTTGGGACAATATGTGTGAAGTGGGTTTCCTAGGAGGTACTTGGGAGGCCTTTTGAAGCTATACCCTGAGGAGAAGAACCCATTATATACTGATTACCTGCTCCTGGAAACTCCAGATCAGAGATCCCTGAACTGTATAAAGGTGGACTAAACTTTTCATGAGTATGCTAGTTCTGAGCTGAATCTGTTCTGGACTCTCCATCCTTAGAGGATTTTAAGGCCTGGCTTGACAAAACCTGGCTGGGATGATTTAGTTGGTGTTGGTCCTGCTTTGAGCAGGGGGTTGGACTAGATGACCTCCGAAGGTCTCTTTCAACCCAAATCTTCTATGATTCTATGGACTTGTTGACCACAAAAGCGACCCCCTTTTGTGCTTGAAAGACTCACCTGGAAGAGCACATGTTGGAGGCAATTGGGGTGATCTCTGGTAAGTTTATTAGTATGCGTGTAGGTTTTTATTATTTTAATGTGTTTTCTCTAATGGTTTTTACCTTAAGAATAAAATAGACTTGCATAGGAAGTGCTGGGTGGTAATTTATAACTGTTGGCAATTACGCTGTGTACCATCTCTGAAGGGAGAAGCAAACAGGCCTGTTTAGGCAGACTATCTTTTGCTGGGAATAACAAAGAGAAGGCAGGGAACTGTTCAGCCTGGGAATGCTCAATCAGAAGAGAGAGAGATGTGGGTCTCAACCCATGAGAGGTGGCAGCCAGGGGAGCCTGAGAGTGGGTGCCCTTGCTGAACCACTAAGGGGAAATAAAGGTGTAGTTGCCCTCAAAAGAAAGTGGGGGAGGAGAAATACCTTTCTTTCCAAGGATGGTTTGCAGGACAGCACTTTCAGCTTCTCCCCATCAGAAATGGCAGACAGCAGGTGGTGGTATGTGGATGAGGTCCATGCTGAGACAGTTGAGCAGGCTGCATGGAAGCTCCCTCCTCTGAGACCAGGCCAGAAGCCTGCTATGGCTTCTGTAGTCAGATCAGCTGAAGGAGTATTCCCGCCAAACCTACAGAGGAGAATAAGATCACTTAGACTAAATATGGATGCAGTAGCTTGAGTCCTGAGAGTTTTGGCTGCAGTTTCCTATTGCACAGTTCTGTAGTCAATAAGGAGCCCATTGTGAGCATCAGCAAAATAAAAAAACCCTACATAAAATCATAGAATATCAGGGTTGGAAGGGACCTCAGGAGATCATCTAGTCCAACCCCCCTGCTCAAAGCAGGACCAATCCCCAATTTTTGACCCAGATCCCTAAATGGCCCCCTCAAGGGTTGAACTCACAACCCTGGGTTTAGCAGGCCAATGCTCAAACCACTGAGCTATCGCTGCACCCCTGTTTTAAACTAGATTTCCCAAGCAACATTTTCAGGACTGGTGCTTTACCTGAGTCCAGTTTGCTGTACATTCAAAATTACCAAAGATACATTTTAGGGGCCTGTGGCTCCGCCTGAAGAAATTGGAATTGCAAGCTAAAATCTGATATCTTTCTCAGTATTTTGTTGATAAGCTCTTTGAGGAGAGCATGTAGACAAAGCAGACACTGAGGCTTTAGACAAGAGAATAAGTCTGTCCTTCCAGTGAGAGAGAATCTTCAGACTCTCTTATCTCGGCAGGTGTTTGAAGCCACTGTTCCTCCAGGTTCTAGCACAGAGATTACATGGTAAGAGGATGCCATTGCTGCTTTTCCTGGTAACAGGAAGAGCAAGAGTCTGATTCTCTGGAAAACCATCCAACCCCAAAAGCTTCTTTTGTTTGGGGTTTCCGAAGTCTGAGCAGATTTCCTCTCCCCTCCCCCCATGAGGGGCACTTCATGGTGGGCCCTCACCTGAAAATAAACCACTTCAGGTACTTGAGATAACTAACGAAGCCTATTCAGTAAAACTAGCTCATTGTCCCAGGGACAAGTTTACCTTTTCCCCAAATGACAGGTTTCAAAGTAGCAGCCGTGTTAGTCTGTATCCGCAAGGAGAAAAGGAGTACTGGTGGCACCTTAGAGACTAATAAAGTTATTTGAGCATAAGCTTTCGTTAGCTACAGCTCACTTCATCGAATGCATTCAGTGGAAAATACAGTGGGGAAATTTATATACACAGAGAACATGAAATAATGGGTGTTACCATACACACTGTAAGGAGAGTGATCAGGTAAGGTGAGCTATTACCAGCAGGAGGGTGGGGTGGGGGCAGAAACCTTTTGTAGTGATAATCAAGGTGGGCCATTTCCAGCAGTTGACAAGAACGTCTGAGGAACAGCGGGGGGAAGGGGGGAATAAACATGGGGAAATAGTTTTACTTTGTGTAATGACCCATCCACTCCCAGTCTTTATTCAAGCCTAAGTTAATTGTATCCAGTTTGCAAATTAATTCCAATTCAGCAGTCTCTCGGAATCTGTTTCTGAAGTTTTTTTGTTGAAGAATTGCCACTTTTAGGTCTGTAATTCAAAAACCAGTCGGAGAACACTTCAATCTCTTTGGTCACTCTATTACAGACCTAAAAGTGGCAATTCTTCAACAAAAAACAGACTCCAACGAGAGACTGCTGAATTGGAATTAATTTGCAAACTGGATACAATTAGCTTAGGCTAGCTGAGTGTAAGGGAAGCTGAGTGTAAGGAACCACCATCACTTACTTTAAGAAGATGATAAACACCTTCCTAGCATCTCTGAGGAAACATACAAATAATGTCTATGTATCACTTGAGTTTAGATGTTGTTACAGGGAGTGCACATCAGGACAAAGGACATTCTAGTGTTTTTACATGATGGTCTGAGCATGGGAAAGACAAGTCAGTGACTGCAGTCATACTGCATTATAAGAAACCCGTGAGAATCTCTCATAACTGTCACGTATCAGAATCCTGAGGTTCGTCACACATATCTGTCCTCTAGCAATATGCAGATTCTTAATCTACATATCCTAATATCCACCTTTCAGCTTCACAGTTAGCAGATCTCTTCCTCTTCTCAATGAAAACATCATGCACAGTCAACATCTTTGTCCTAGACAGTTTTGGCATGCTCTCAGTGAATTCTCAGTTATATGTTCTGTCAAACATGGTAGTTCTTTGAACTAGCTAGGCCTCTATTTCCAAGGCACCCTAATCTTCCGCATATAATAGGAAGTGGTAGTGCTGCCCTTCTGCTTGAATTCAAACATCCTGAAGAAGTAGAAATGCATATGTTGGATGTGAACAGAGCCTGCAGAAGAATAAAGGTGTATATAGCAGTGGTATTCAAAGTCTCAGGCACAGATCTTCTCATTACTATGCACTCTGCAAAAAGCAGCAATTGAGGCGGGTGGGGGATGTTGCAGAGTGATCACATACATTTTATAAGGAGGTCTGTAAGGCTACTTCAGGTTCTTCCATATCCACACTTCCTCTGATGCTATAACATAAACATCCTCACACTTGGTGATGCAGTGTTTGGTAGAAGGGTGTTAAGGCAAAGGATGCCACCATAACCTTTAAGTTCCTTTTCAGTTCTACAGGTATAAATTGAATCCTCCCTCCTTCCATAGAGATGACTTTTACTACTTTCACATCCCACTGTGAAGACTGTCTTATGTAGAGGAAACCGAGAAAGCAAAAGTTCTGTCTTACCTGTGAATCTTCATGCTAAGACCTTCTGTCAGTCTGAACCTTCCTCGGAGGATTGCATTATGTCCAGAATGTGAAGGGTTTTTTGGTTGGTTGATTTGGTTTGTTGTTTTTGGCTTTTGCTCACTTGTTATATTTGAAAAGGAAGTGTGTTTCTTTACCAAATCCCTAAACTTCATGTCAATGCTTTGCTGCAAATGCTTTCAGTCGTGTAGCACTTTTATTATAGTAAACATTTTTTAGCTTTGGAAGCTGTCATTCTGGAGAGATCTTCCCAAGGGGCAGCCATAGGCCAGGCTCCAAGCAAAGATCTAGTCTGCCTCTGGTTGTCATGGAGACAGGAAATACCCCATTGTGAAGGCTGTCCTAAAATCAAAAGTCAGAGATAAGACAATTCTCCCTTTTCCAGCTTGATTTAAATAGCTCTCACAACTTGTGGTGAGTTAAAATTATTCCATTTCTGGGATTTGGTTTTATTCACAAAAGGAACTCAGTGAAACACAAAATCCATTCCAGACCTCCTCCTCGTCACCCCCCAAGTTTACCTGCTCGAATGCTTCCTTCCACAGGACTGCTCAGCCTACACTGTGGGTCCAACCTGGAGCCACTCCGACCTCACTTTATATCCAGATATGATAATGAGCCAACTTCACTATTTACAAAACTCACATAACTCTTTCCTAGCAAGAATACCTGCTTTTAGAGATGGGGGTTTCAGGCCAACACTGCTGACCTGATTTTTAAAGAGAGGATTATAAAAGTGTCCCTGTTCATTTTATTTGTTCTTAATGGGATTTGACTCTTGGGCAAACTTTGCAAAAAATTCATCCTGGGCAAAAACCAGGCCTAGAAATTTTTAGGCTAAAAAAAGAATTTTTCACAAAGTCGAGTAACTGAATGCACGTTTGTTGTGCTGGAGATCTTTATTACCAGTGTACCAGGTTAAACTGCACTGGTACAAATTTGCATGTGGTTTAACAGGTGGCTAATATCTCAAGTATGAACAAGGCCTTAGAAACATTTAGGCACCCCTTAATTAAACTTTTGCTAGCACTATAGGAATAATCCCTCTCTTAATGCAAAACAGGATATTTTAGTAATCTTCTCTGCTGTTGCACACTGAGTAGAGAATTAAATGTATCAGTAAACCCAACATCCAGCAGCTATACCTCAACCATATTAATTAACAAACAAAAACTACATTTAGTGACAGTTAAGAAGACATCAGAACACATCCCATCCATCCAAATTCTTTAAAGCATGGAAATATGAAGTTAAGAGGAAAGACTCCTGCATTCATGTCCACTTTCATGTTGCCTACAACACTGTCAGTAACACACTCCAAAGACTTTCACATCCCAGCTCGACAAGATACCAGAAATCAATACATACACCAACTTCATCAAACTAACACTATCAAAAAACCTTAACATTGACTTCATCATTATTAAGGTAAATAACTTCCAAATGTGACAGTCACATGTACCTGTATGTTTAATTGATATAACAGCATATGAGGTCACAGTTAAGTCTTATGCTGGAGATGGGAAGTGAATGCCTTTTGGAGTGTTCTGATGTGTTATCAACAGTATTGTAGGCAATATGAAGATGGAAAGGAATGCAAGAATTTTTCCCTGTTTTATTTCCATACTTTTGAAGTTTTCAGTGGATGGGGTGTGTCCAGATGCAACCTTATCTGTCATTAAGCATAGTTTGTGTTTGTTACTTTCTTAATTTTTATGCAGCTTTAGGTGTACCTCAGTGGATAGCTCCCCAGAGTCAGGGAGAAGGGAAGCTGCACCTGCCTGGGAATCAGAAGGAGAAACTGCGCTGCTGAAGTCAATCCTGACTGTCGACCCTTCTGAAGGGTATGAGAGGCTATAACATGCCTCGATAAGTGTTTCTATAAACTTTTATTCCCATTTAAAAATTATGGAAAGTAAGTATGCCAAGAGCAACCCTACTATATTTAGCAGTGATGACATAACCTGTCAATCTGTCATCACACACATCCCAAAACACACCATAGCTTCTTATTGGACTTCTGGAAACTGGATACAGCTAGGTGTGGCTGCAGCAGCAGAGTACCTGCATTACACCAGCAGGTCTACCTACTCTGTTCCACCTTCCTCAAGTTGTTCCATCCCTGCCACCATGAACGCATACCTGTCAACCCTCAGAATTTAAAAGCACAATTTTTTAAGTTGTGCTAAAGAACAAGGCTATCAATCCAAGAGTAATAACAGACTCATTTTCTAAATTGGGTATGGGGGGGCCCACAGCGGGAGCAACACAACCTACAATTTGACCCGTGGGTTACACAAGTAAAATGTGTAACAAATGACTGAAATGTGAGAAGCGTGTATTTTGGGGATTCTTGCACTATAGTTTACAGATAATCAATATAATAAGATTCCATGAATGTCACACTGTGTCACACTGACAACTATTATGTCTATAGAGTCCATGTGAAGCATGGAAACAGCTACAAGAATTTTTGGGGGCTCTTTCTGTTCAGAATATCACCAGGTTGAATCATCACTAGGTTTTATGCTCTATTACCATCCCAATTTTAAGTTCTCAGCCATTTTGACTTCACAAATTATACTTTTACAGTGTACAGTTACAGTAAGGCATGTTATATCTGTGCTATGCCAAGAGTCCTAGACCATGTTGGTATCAGAGATAACTCAACCAATCACTGCTCTTACTCTATAGCTAATTTGCATACAGCAGTTTCGTTGGTTGTATGAGGGAGACTGTACAGATGATTGATTACTTAACCGAACTGCCACACCTATAACGGCCACCCACACAAATCAACACATCTTCCATTGCAGCGCCCCCCCCGCCCCCTCCTGCCCTGAAAGAAATCAGCACAACCACCCACACAACAAGCAGATACAATAATCCCAAACACACTTTAGCCTCCCAGGGCAGCACGCCCCTTATTCACCACCCGTGGAATTCAATATAAATTTCTCAGCACAACCTCGCTGCCAGCACCAGACACAACTCAACACCTCTCCCAGCGCAACACACACATACTTGCCAACCATCACTCATACTTACCATGAAATCACAGATGTGAGTGGCAAAGCCATGGGTCATCATTAGTCACAGTTAAGTACAAAACCTGTGTGAGATCTTCTCACTGTGTGAATCACATGCAACCATAACATACCCCACATAGGCAAGTACCAGGGTTTGAATCTCTTTACTTTCTATTCCCTAGCATAGATTCTTACTAGTTGAACTACACGAGTAGCTTGTATTGCTAACTCCTTTGTAGACAGCCAATGGAGCATTTGATATATACTTCCTCAGTGGGTTACACAACTTTTTCTAGTCAGTGGTAGAATACTGATGATCAGGAATCCTGGACTGTATTCCTGGCTCCTGGACAGGAGCGTGGTTTAATGTGGTTTGAAATGTGGCATCTAAAACTGGTTAATTCTGTCTGAAAGGCAGTGCAGTGGTGTCATTTATCATGTTTACAGGTCTGGGTTCTATTCCTGGCCGCCTGTAGTGATCTCGCATAAGTTTTTTAGTAATTTACTTTTTAAAATGGATTGGGGTTCATGGGTTTAGTGAATAATAAGGTGTCAAGACCAGGATGTGGGCAATCTGACCTAGTGGTCGGAGCAGGAGTCAGGCCGGATCCAATATCAGGAGGTCAGAGTCTGAGACAGGCCAGAGGGCAAACCAAGGTCAGGAGGCAGGCAAGGTCAGGTTACCAGGAGATCAGCAACAGTCAGTAGGAGCAGGTATTGCAAGGGAAGCAGTCTGAAGCAGGGAGAACAGAGTTGTGTGGACAACTTCGTGTTTCTCTTCTGGGTTTATATTAGGGCTATTGATTAATCGCAGTTAACTCGCGATTAACTCAAAAAAATTTAATCGCGATTAAAAAAATTGCAATTAATCGCAGTTTTAATCACACTGATAAACAGTAGAATGCCAGTTGAAATTTATTAAATATTTTGGATGTTTGCCTACATTTTCAAATATATTGACTTCAATTACAACACAGAATACAGAGTAGACATGCTCACTTTATATAGTTATTTATTACAAATATTTGCACTGTAAAAATGGCAAACAAAAGAAATGCTATTTTTCAATTCAGCTCATACAAGTACTGTAGTGCAATCTCTTTATCGTGAAAATGCAACTTGCAAATGTAGATATTTTTTGTTACATAACTGCGCTCAAAAACAAAACAACATAAAACATTAGAGCCTACAAGTCCACTCAGTCTTACTTCTAGTTCAGCCAATCGCTAAGACAAACAAGTTTGTTTACATTTATGGGAGGTAATGCTGCCCGCTTCTTATTTACAATGTCACCTGAAAGTGAGAACAGGCGTTCGCATGGCACTTTTGTAGCCAGCACTGCAAGATATTTACGTGCCAGATATGCTAAACATTCTCATGCCCTTTAAAGCTGGGAACCTGCAGAAAATGTACATATCTCAGTGCTTGTACAAACATCCTCTAGGAAGCACCCCGAAAAGCTTGGTCCCACATCGCTATGAGAGTACCCCTTGGGGAGGGGGTGATGTCAGGGCCTGAAGGTCTTGAACTCTGGTTGATAGGACTCTTTGGCGCCAATAAGCTCCAACCTGCCACCCAGTGACCTGCTAACTGTTGTCAGAATAGAGGACCCCAGTCCCAAAATCCAATTGGCAGAATACTGGGGATCATGATTGGTTCACAGCTTCTATATAAACTAGGGCTGTCAAGCAATTCATTTTTTTAATTGCACCATTAAACAATAATAGAATACTATTTATTTAAATAGTTTTGGATATTTTCTACATTTAAAAATATATTGATCTCAGTTACAACACAGAATACAAAATGTAGAGTGCTCACTTGATATTTACTTTGGATTACAAATATTTGCACTGTAAAAAACAAAAGTAATAGTATTTTTCAGTTCACCTAATACAAGTATTGTAGTGCAATCTCTTTATCATGAAAGCTGAACTTAAAAATGTGGCATTATATACAAAAAACCTGCATTCAAAAATAAAACAATGTAAAACTTTAGAGCCTACAAGTCCACTCAGTCCTACTTCTTGTTCAGCCAATTGCTCAGACAAACAAGTTTGTTTACATTTGCAGGAGATTATGCTGCCCGCTTATTTACAATATCACCTGAAAGTGAGAACAGGCATTTGCATGGCACTGTTGTAGCCGGCATCGCAAGATATTTATGTGCCAGATGCCCTAAAGATTCATATGTCCCTTCATGCTTCAACCACCATTCCAGAGGGCATGCTGATGATGTGCATTAAAAAAAATAATGCATTAATTAAATGTGTGGCTTAACTCCTTGGGGGAGAATTCATAGAATCATAGAATATCAGGGTTGGATATTCAACTCAGGAGGTCATCTAGTCCAACCCCCTGCTCAAAGCAGGACCAATCCTCAACTAAATCATCCCAGCCAGGGCTTTGTCAAGGCTGACCTTAAAAACTTCTAAGAAAGGCGATTCCACCACCTCCCTAGGTAACGCATTCCAGTGCTTCACCACCCTCCTAGTGAAAAAGTTTTCCTAATATCCAACCTAAACCTCCCCCACTGCAACTTGAGACCATTACTCCTTGTTCTCTCATCTGCTACCACTGAGAACAGTCTAGATCCATCCTCTTTGAACCCCCTTTCAGGTAGTTGAAAGCAGCTATCAAATCTCCCCTCATTCTTCTCTTCCGCAGACTAAACAATCCCAGTTCTCTCAGCCTCTCCTCATAAGTCATGTGTTCCAGTCCCCTAATCATTTTTGTTATTGCATGTCTCCTACTCTGTTTTACCCACATTCTGCCATATATTTCGTGTTATAGCTGTCTTGGATGATGACCAGCACATGTTGTTTGTTTTAAGAACACCTTCACTGCAGATTTGACAAAATGCAAAGAAGGTACCAATGTGAGATGTCTAAAGAGAACTACACCACTCGACCCAAGGTTTAAGAATCTGAAGTGCCTTCCAAAATCTGAGAGTGACAAGGTGTAGAGCAAGAGTCTTAAACACGCGGGCCGCATGTGGCCTGCGGGATTATTTTCTGTGGCCCGCCAGCTCCCCATGGCCCCCCCACACCCCCCAGCATTTACCTAGAGCGGCTCTGGCCTGGCACGCACCGGGACCAGGGCAGGCTCCCTCCCAGCCCTGCCCCCGTGCTACTCCGGGAAGCGGCCGGGACCTGGGGGAGTGGGGGCACATGGGTCTGTATGTTGCCCTGGCCGCTCCTCCAGGTACATCCCCCAAAGCTCCCGTTGGCCGAGGTTCCCCGTTCCCGGCCAATGGGAGCTTCGGGGGTGGTACCTGGAGGAGCGGCCAGGGCAACACATAGAACCCTGTGCCCCCCCCTTCCCCAGGTCCCGGCTGCTTCCCGGAGCAGCGCGGGGGCAGGGTAGGCAGGCAGGGAGCCTGCCCTGCCACCGATGTGGGCCAGGCTGGACCTGCCCGTCCCCCGGAACCCCTCCTGCAGCCGAACCCCCTGCCCTGAGCCTCCTGCTGTACCCCACACCCCTCCTGCACCCCAGCCCCCTGCCCTGAGCCCCCTGCCCTGAGCCCTTTGCTGCACCTGCACACCTGCACCCTGACCCCCTGCCCCACCCTGTACCCCAACCCCCTGTCCTGAGCCCCCTGCACACCCTGGGGGCAGGGAGGGGGTGGAGTTGGGGTGGGGATTTCAGGGAAGGGGCGGGAAGAGGCGGACTGGGGGCGGGGGCAGGGCAGCGTGCGGGGGTGGTCAGTGGTGCGGCCCTCAGGCCAATGTATTAGTCCTCATGTGGCCCTCGTGGTCATTTGAGTTTGAGACCCCTGGTGTAGAGCATGCTTTGAGAAGTCTTAAAAGAGCAATACCCCGATGCGGAAACGACAAAACCCGAACCACCAAAAAAGAAAATCAACTTTCTGCTGGTGGCATCTGACTTGGATGATGAAAGTGAACCAAAGTCAGTCCACACTGCTTTGGATGGTTATCGAGCAGAACCCATGATCAGCATGGATGTACTGGGGCATGTACATTTTCTGCAGGTTCCCAGTTGCGCTCCTCAGACCATATGCCACATTTATGTTTAGAGTACAGGATTTTGTGAGCCACACATTCCTCATGGCCCTGTACCAGTACCGTGTAAAAATGGCTGTGTCCTGTGAGGGAAGGAGTCAGGTTAGCAGGAAATCGGAGCCCGAGACAGGCCAGAGGGCAAACCAGAAGTCAGGAAGAAGGCAGGGTCACGTTACCAGGAGATCAGCAGTAAGAGCAGGTATCACGGAGGAAGCGGTCTGAAGCAGGGAGACCCCAGTTGTATGGACAACTTTGTGTTCCTGTGATGGGTTTATATAGAAGCTGTGAACCAATAAGAACCCCAACATTTTGCCAACCAGATTCCAGGGCTGGGGTCCTCGGTCAGAGTTCATCTCCTATTCTGATGAAAATTTTGAAGATTACTGGGTGGCAGGTTGGAACTTACTGCCAAAAAGGGCTGAGCCTGCAGGGTTCAAGACCTGCAGTTCCTTACATAAGGGTAATGAAGTGCCTGGACAGATAAATAGCAATTAGAAGAGCGGAGATATGAACTCCTGTTCTCCTCTTTCCCAGCTCAAGAAAAGCTAAGCTTCTGTCTTGTTCAGCCTGTTCCTGTTTCTCAGTGGTGGCAGAGGATTTGCACCATGGCAGATATGTCATCATACGTGATCGGTTTGGCTTCGTGCACATATTTTCTGTTTTTTTCTAAAAGTTTATTAAATGCTCTATAGACACATGCTCCTCATGTGCTGGTTTCAAGTATATCAATTATATATAGGTGGCAACAATGAGGACAAAGATAAGTGAGACAATCCATTGAAAAATTGCCAGAAAGGGTGATTTTTGAACTCTTATTATTCTGCCAATCCATTTTTATCAAATCACCATGAAAAATTCAAATCATTTTGATTTAATTTTTGCTGTGTCAATGACTTTCTTACAAAATCAAGAGTTTAAAACTCTTGTTAAACTTAAATCTGTATGCGACTTTACCTTTGATTCATATGAGAGAGACTAAGTGGGTGAGGTAATATCTTTTATTTTAATATCTTTTATATTCCCTCACCCACCTTTTGTCTCTTATATCCTGGGATCGACACAGCTACAATACTGCATTTGAATCATATAGAAAGACACCATTGATGTGGTTGATTTAATATATCCTCTCTACACACATCATACAGCATTTGAAAGCTTATGTCTACTTTAAGATGAGGTATGGTGTAGATCCTTTATCATACAAACAGAAATAAACAATGACCTCATGAACATATTAAAATGACTGCTTTGAAATTTATTTGTATTTATTTCTGTAAGTTTAATGTCTGTGTATTATTTCAAGACCTAAAATTGGGTTTCTGTCATCTCAGAGCATCACAACAATATAAGGGATAAAACAAAATCTAATAATTTTGTACAGATATATACATAATGTAATAAGCACTGGTGACATTGCTAGTCAACATCATTATAATCAACTTGTTCATCAAAATGATCTTTGTCGAGAGTGCGTGGGTTACCACGGTCTTCATTGTCTTGGCATGTACACAGTTCTGTGCAGGGAAAATAGTGTGAACTACAGACACAGTTGATTGTGTAGTGACCTCTTCCTGGTACAGGCACAAATAAGGGCTTGTTGAAGCTCAGGTGCCTATGGGCCCTTCAAGAATGCCAGAAGTAGTTCATCATCCACATTTTGTCATCCATATTATAATTGTGACTCAATATCTAGTTAATTTATGTGCAAAGGCAACCAGATCTTTGTTTACCAAGATGCTCTTTTGACCTGCTCTTCAGAACTGTCCTCACATGGTGGGAGTTTGTCCAATGATTTGCCCTTTTTAATGACTAGATTGAGGCACAAGCAATGTGTGGGTCCTCCTTTTCTTTCCTGCTCTGGTCATACAGCACTGCTACCAACTTCCATGCTGCAGAAATTGCAGCTTTTATGTCACTCTCCCCCAACTGGGCAAGATCTCTGAAACAGTAAGCTCCCTTTGTTTTGGCAACATTAAACACAGATTTTTTTTTTTCCCCCAGTACCAAAAAGTCATTACACAGAATCACATCCAGTTAATGCATGGTTTTCACAAAATTGTGAAGAGACCTCTTTTTAGGAGGTCAACTTCAGGGTAGGCCCTTAATCTGGGAGTCAGCTACTTGGAAAATTAACTTAACCCCTGTATAGATAGTGCTAGGTCGATGGGAGAATTCTCCCATTAACCTCACTAACACCCCTGTTGCTATAGGTAGCATCTTCACTGAAGTGCTATTGTGGCTCAACTGTAGCAGTGCAGCTGCACCACTGCAGCATTTTAAGTGTAGACAAGCCTAAGTCTTTAAACTTAAATGGTTAACAGGGAAGGGTCTTTAAGAAGAAAAGTTCCTTGAAAAGGTGGTGGTTTCTGAGTTTGGGAAAGAAGTTAACTCATAAATATAAATCATATTAAAATGGCATTTTATATTAGTAAGTAGTTACAGCAAGGTCATTTGATTCTATATTTCTGCATATAGCTCTTGTGACAAAATGGCCAATGTTGGTATGGTGGATCCCCCACTTTTCTTGGCAGGGGAGCTAGGACGCCACCCCTTGCCCCGCTCTTGGGGCGCTGAGGGCCCTGCTAGTAGCCAGGGAAGGTGGTAGAGGAGGGAAGCAGGGAAGGGGTCTGGGTTTGCACCTCACTCTGAGCCCCAGCCCCTCTCAACCCGTGCGAGTTTCTTACCCTCTTCCCCCTTGGGTAGGGTTACCCTTGGTCCTTGACGCTGGGAGAGGGAGTCTCTGCCTTCCCTCCCTTCCTCTCTGATCTTTCAATTCTCAGCAACACACCTCCAAACTCCAGTCCTCTCTCCTTGCACCACCTTGTCTGCCTGAAGCAGGGGTTTTTATTAGGTTCCTGACAGGTCCTTAATTGGCTACAGGTGCTCCAATTAATCTGTAGTAACCTTCCCTAGTTGACCGGGAACCATGCCTTAATTAGGCTAGGGCTTATATATCTCCCCTCAACCACTCACTCACAGGCCGAGTCCTTGAGGAGCGGGGTCCTCCCTTTGTCCTGCAGGTGAGCCATGCTCGCCTTGCTTCTGAAGGAGTGGGACCTCCGTGACATTCAGAACTGGCATCCCATCTCACTCCTCAGCACAGACTATAAGATTGTAGTGAAGGCCATCTCGCTGCGGCTGGGGTCCGTGCTGGTGGATGTGGTCCACCCCAACCAGACCTACACTGTCCTGGGCCATACCATCTTTGACAATCTGTACTTGGTCCAGGATCTCTTGAAGTTCAGGTGTGGGGATGGTCTGTCATTTGCCCTTCTGTCCCTGGATCAGGAGAAAGCATTCGACAGGGTGGACCATGGGTATCTCTTGGGCACTCTGCGGGCATTCGGTTTTGGGCCCCAGTTTGTGGGTTCTCTCCAGGTACTATACGCCTCTGGAGTATCTGGTCAGGCTCAGCTTCGGGCTCAGGGTGCATCGGGGGTGTCTACTGTCAGGCCACCTGTATGCTCCTTCAGTGGAGTCCTTCCTGTCTTCTCCGTCAGAGGTTCATGGGGTTGGTCCTCTGTGAGCCAGAGTTGTGGCTGGTCCTGTTGGCATATGCCAACGACATGCTCCTCATGGTCCAGGACCCGGGCGATCTGGTGCAGGTGGAGGCCTACCAGGCCATCTACTCAGCGGCCTCCTCCGCCCGGGTCAACTGGGTCAAGAGCTCTGGCCTGGTGGTTGGGGACGGGTGGCAGGCAAGCTCCCTCCCACCTGTGCTTCAAGCCATCCGGTGGAGCGCGGGTCCACTGTTCTATCTTGGCATTTAACTTTCTGCCATGTATCCTTCTCCACTGGAGAACTGGCTGGGGTTGGAGGGCAGGGTGTCTGAGTGGCTGCGAAGGTGGACAGGACTACTCTGGTGCCTCTCCCTGATGGGGAGGGGACTGGTGTTCAACCAGCTAGTCCTGTTCATGCTCGGGCACCTGCTCAACACCCTGGTCCCAGCCCTGGGTTTCCTGGATGATATCCGGAAGCTGGTTCTGGAGTTCTTTTGGCCAGGGCTGCACTGGGTCTCTGCAGGGGCTCTCCATCTCCCCCTGGAGGAGGGAGGACAGGGCCTGACATGCTTGCGCACTCAGGTCCATGTCTTCCACCTCCGGCCCTGCAGAGACCCCTCTATGGTGCAGGTAGTCCGGCTTGGAGCACTTTGGCGCATACCTTCCTGCGCCACTTCCAAGGGCTCCCATGTGACTTGCAGCTCCTTTATCTCCATGGGAAAAGTCTTCCGCAAGACCTCTCCGGGCTGCCAGTCTTCTACCAGGACCTCCTCCTGACCTGGAAGCTGGTTTCGGCGACCAGGTCAGTGGCAGCTACCAAGGAGGCGGATCTCCTCGTGGAGCCCCTGCTACACAATCCCCAACTTCGTGTGCAGGTGGCGGGGTCCCCCTCAATGCAACAGAGGTTGGTCCTGGTAGAAGTCACCAGAGTCCGAGACTTCCTGGACTACGACTAGGGAGACTGGGTGGATCATCCCCGGACGCTTGCTCAGCGCATGGGGCTCTCCACCCTTCGTACTCCACAGCACGTACTTCAGAAGGTGAGGGCAGCCTTACTGCCCACTGCTCAGGTTTATCTTGACCAGGTCCTGCGGAAGGGTTCTCCCTGCCCACCCTACACTCCAGGCCCTCCGGACCTTTTCATCGGGCACCTGCCCCGTGAGACACCCCTTCCGCCCCCCAACCTGTCCCACCCGTACACCACGAGCCGGCTGCACGATTTGCAGCTGGTTCGCTTCCGGACTGTGCCGAGGAAACATCTTTACACGCTCATGCTTCACATCCTTCATTTCCTCACCCTTGTGTCCCGCCCCAATATGAAGTGGCAGGACCTATTGCCACCTGTTGAGGGTGGGCCAATGTATATTCTGCCCCAGTCCCAAGGCCCGCCTGGGATATTAGTTGGTGGCTCCTCCACAGAGGCGTGAGCATGGGTGTGTACTTGATGTGGTTCACCCCTGTTCCTGACGCCTGCCCCTTTTGCAGCGTGAGGGAGACCCTGGTGCATGTATACCTGGCTCCTCCTGACCATCCTTTTAAGTTTCTGGCTGCATTTTTCCCCTCACCTTTTCATATACTCACACCATATCCATGGCCCCACAAAGTCACGGGACCTCCTTGTCAGCCTCTTCCTAGTGCTGGTCAAAGTAGCCATCTATAAGGCCAGGGAGAGGAGGTTCACTAAGCGGGTTTCCTGTGACTGTGGGGCCTATTTCCGATCCTGCCTTCACTCACATATCCAGGCAGAGTTCCTCTGGGTGGCGTCCGATGGCTCCCTTGACACCTTCGAGGAGCAGTGAGCGCTGTCCGGGGTTCTCTGCTCGGTGTCCCCTTCAGGTTCTCTTTGTTTGACCCTTTGACTTTCACACCTGCCCCTGTTAAATAATTATGGGGGGGGCAACGAAAAATGTGAGTTCCTGGACCTTGTGAATCCTCCCCTAAGGCTGGGGGAGGGCCCTTTAGCAATGGGCAGGCGCAATTGGCCGGAACCCAATAGGACCACTCTCCCACTACTCCCTGGACCTGCTGTATCACACTGTTCACGTAGCAATATCATCAGGGAACGGTCACATAAAATGCTTGCATTTAAATACAGCATATTCACAAATAACTTAAAAGCTTGTTCTATTTTAAATATTTGGAGAATAAAGAGAAGTTCACCTTTAAATGGAATCATGAGCTAATAACTTCTATCAAACATTTCCCAACTATCAGTTTTCTCAAAGTATTCATTCTTTTTATGACTGTTTATAAAAAGTTAATTTTAATAAAAATTTCTAGGAATATTTGTTAGTGAGATGTGTTTTTAAACAAAACTAAGGTTCTCTTTACAGAGAGGAGGGAAGGGGATGGAGAGTTTAGAAAGCGATAGAGGCCCTTAGCTTATGTTTTATGGCTTTGGTAATGTATCCGACACACCGCTCCTTTTTGGGTTAACTTAAATAAAAAATAAATCTTTGCCTTATGTTTTAGAAAGAAATCTGCATATGAAAAAATATTTTAAGATGTTTTCTTGAAATAGAGATTGTGTGCCTGGCAAACTGGAAGTCTTTAAACAAGGAAAATGTGTCCTGGTTTTTAAGACTTTTTTTTTTTTAATAAACTAGATTGCTCCTATATGTATACCTTATTATTTGTAGTAATTACCTTAAAAGTTTGCAGTTAAAGACTCCTATCAAATATTCTGTGAAAGGTACAAATTACAGTTATTTATATGTATTTTTTTTAATATACTGTATATGTTAGAAGCAAAACTGAAGTTGTAAAGTTGCATTCCAGGGTCTGTGTAAATAGATTTGGAGGTCACAAATAGAGATTTTTTTTTTTTCCTAGAGAGTTTTCATCTTTGATACTTTCAAAGCCTTGGGTATATGCCTGCAACTCAAGATATGTCTGGGTATGTCTACACTTCAAACTTATTATAATTCTCAGCTCAAGGAGACACTTGCACTAGCTCTGATTGATCTAGTTCACTAAAAATAAAGTGTAGCCACGGAGATGCCCTGAGTCTCATGGTCCCACGGTCTCCAACAGGATTGAAGTGTAGACATACCCTCAGTGACAGAAGAAGGATTCCTAAGAATTTCTTTCATTAGTTTACACCCTTTTACATCACAGAAGCAACCCAAAAAAAAGCATATGAGCCGGCATGGTTTGAACATACTTTCAATCAACGTAATTGAAAGTATCATAAAATTCAGTGAAGGCAAATTTATAATGTATAAGACTATAATAATGTTACTAACCGTTTTTGCATCAATATTGATTCAAAACATTTTCAAGAATGTTGCTATTCGCTTCACGAAAAGAGCAATGGTATCATGGGCAGAGAGATCTTACAGTGAGATCTGCAGGACCACTGTATGGTCTTCCATCCCCATTCTCTCCTTTACAGATGCAGAGTTTGGCAGAAGGTGTTATGGAATGTGGTGCCCTAGTAACCCTTAAGTTCTTTTTCTATTTCTGCATGGTTAAATTGAATCCTTCCTCCATCCCAATAGATGATTTTACTGCTTTCCGCTATCCACTATGAAGGCTAACAGATGTGGCGAGGATGGAGAATGAAAAATATCAGTCTTTCTTTGTGAATTTTTTTTCTAGAATCTTTTGTCAGGCTCCCTTTTATGACTGCGTTTGTCCAGAGTTTTTCTGATTATTGCTCACATGTTAAGTACTTTTGAAAGGGAATTGTGTGTTCCTAGAGGAAATATTTAAATTTCTTGTCAAGGCCATACTGCAAATGGTTTCAGTTGAATAGGACTTTATAACATGTATGCGGTTAGTATTTTTCTTCTTTGAAAATTATCCTTTTAGAGTGTTCTTCCTGAGGGACATTCCTAAGCCATGCTCAGAGTCAAAGATCTGGTCTGCCTCCAGCTGTTGTAGAGATGGGGAACATCCCCACTGGGAAGACTCTCTGACATGAAGGATTCCAGACAGAAAAGTCAGAGCCAAGGCTGAGTTTTTCCATCCCTCAGCAATCCACTGGATTTGGGTGTGCTTAGTTTAAAAAAAAAAAAAAAAGTTGAGTAGAATTCCAGGTTTAGTTTGTAGGGTTAGGTGGAAATAGTCTCTGAATATGTGTATGGAATGAAGCAAGGGCTCCTGCCTCAATGATTGGTCATGCTGTGTTGGATTCCTAGAAAATTCCAAGCAAAAAATAATAAAAAAAAATGCTGTGCTTCCACTGTGAAGCATCTTGAGGTGGAAAATGCTGGAGTTATGGTGTAACAATTCTGCTCCCTTTTTGAATATGTATTATGATAGCCTTTACATGGTTTCTTACCATTGTTACTCCAGGACCACTGATTGCCTCATTCAGTGCACAGGTTGGATGGTAAATGAAGCAGTGTTCCACCCGACCCGTGACTCATTTGCTACAGGGGATGGCTGGTGAAAAGTGAGTGAGATATGATGCCTCATATTAAACAAACGGTAAAAATAAATAGAGAGGTCTGAAGAAGAGCTCGAAAGCTTGTCTTTCACCAACAGAAGTTGGTCCAATAAAACATATTGCCTCACAAACCTTGTCTCTCCAACACAGGGACCAACACAGGTAAAAAATAAATATTGAACAAGCTGCCCCATTCACTGAGTACCATGCATCCAGTGCACTGAATATAGCTTTTTTTTCTTCTTTTTTTAATGCAGTATTAAACATGTTGGGATCCCCTGTACGTAGATCTCTGAAAAGGAATTAGGTTTGTCTGAGATTATTTGTCTTTCACAATTCCATGCATACTTACATTTTTAGATGGTAGTTTTGCAGATGAATCCTAAGTTGCTGCTCTCATTTAAAAATCTATACATAAGTGTTTCAGAGACTTGTCCTAATGCTTGAGGTTAAACCAGTTTCATTTGTCAATTAATGCAAAAGGCTTTTTTCCCAGGGAAAATTACCTGAACTTTGAATTATTTACAAAATATATGGGTGACCAAAGTTAGTTTGATGTGTTAAACAGTTGACCATCATAATGGATAAGTATTGCTTTGCCTTTCAATCATGAGAGAATCTATTGATATATATACACTCCTTTTGTGTGGGTTTTTCGTCTAGCGATACGTTTTCTCTATGCTCTATTGTCTCACCCTATGGCAATTTTGTGTGACACAGAGATATTATTCTTTCTCCTGTATTTTTTTGGTATAATGACTTTACAGTTGAATGGCTTGCCACCTGGAATAATAATGTACTATACAATACTCCATTGCTAATAAGGCCTGATTCAGTAATACATCAGGTACCATAGTTATTTCAGTTGCATTGGTTTTGAAAAGCTGGTAGAATGAGCATAGATTTGAACGATAACTGGGGTTATGAATGTAAGGTTGAAGATTGCTGATTGACCCTTAAGAAGGCATCTTGCATTGTTTACTGCATTGTACTGAGCTTTGGAAGTAGATGTCTCAGGGCAAGAAAGTTGTATTTCTATTTGTAGTTGACACACTTAACTTGTGTGTCATTTCCTTTTGCAGACTGTCATAGATGCCCACATTTTCCCAGCCCTCATAAATATTTTACAAACTGCTGAATTTCGGACAAGGAAAGAAGCTGCTTGGGCAATAACAAATGCAACATCTGGTGGCTCTGCTGAGCAGATCAAGTAAGTAGCAGTGAAAATTGCTCTGAACGTTTAAATGGATGTAATGTTTATGTGAAAGGTACCATACTAAGAGCCCTGGACCTGTAAAGCCTTTGTTGAGAACAGACAGTTGAAGTGCCCAGTTTCCCTGTGTGATCTGTTTCCAATGTATCTCACTCCTCTGGAGTGGTCAGAGGCCACTTCTGGAGTTGAATTCAGTTATGAATGGTCCATTCAATCCTTGGCCTTGGCTGAGAGTCACCCATGAGAGAACCAGTTGTGAGGCTGGTGCTTGTAACAGAAATATCTCTCCTTTCACCTAGCTCATTTCACACAGTCCATCACAATCTGAATGTAACAACTTTCAATAAACCTGCACTAGACTCATAACTGGTGAACTGGAGAAGAATGGTTCAAAGGCCCATTTCCAACCCCCTGAGCCTGCCAATCCCTGGTACATTGTTCTTCCTGGTTTATGTACATGAACAAACCCTGCTCAAATGCAATCTCGGTTTCTACATTTTTAAAGCTGAGTTGGTGGAGGCCCACATAGATGATACTTTATCCAAGTGAGTCAGTATCTTACCTAGTGTGGCAGAGCTCTGACCTTGTCCCTGTGGGTCCCGTGCTTCCAGGCGGTTTATGCTAGCTTCAGAGGCTTACTGCAACTCTCCACATAGCCCTTCTCTCTCTGGGGCCAGGGATACAGTCTGCTGAGCCCTTTTCATCATAAGCCAACAAGGAGGTTGGTGAGAGAACTCCTACAGTCTCTGTTGCTCCTACGGCCTCATGCTAAAACAGTTTAGCCTCCTGTCCTGAAAGGGGCTTGTTTTCCCCTCCTAGGAGGTGTTTCTATAGTGGTGGGTTGGGGGGAACCCGGACCCACCCTCTACTCCGGGTTCCGGCCCAGGGACCCTAATGGTAGCAACTGTTGGCAGCCAACCTTTCACTGCCAGAGTTGCTACATTTCCCTGGGCCACTTCCCCACAGCTCTCCTGATTCTCCCTTCTTCACCCTTACCTTAGGGCTCCCTTGCCTATGACTTGAGGGTGTCTTCATTAACCAGCCCTTCAGCCAAACTTCCTCTCCCTTGGCTCTCCTCTGCCTGACTGGAGTGAGCCCTTTTATAGTATCAGAGGGGCCTTCATTAGAGTCAGGTGGTCACATTAGCTTAATGGCCTCACCTGACTCTTTGCAGATTAATTGGAGTCAGGTGTTCTCATTAGCCTGGAGCAGCCCCTTCTCTGGTCAGTCAGGGGACAGAAAACTGTTAATCCAGTGGCCAGTATATTTGCTTCTACCAGACTCCTGTACCCCACTAGTCTGGAGGGAGACTGCTGCTCCTGCTGGCCTTGGGCCCTTGCTGCTGCTGCCACTACTGCCCCTGCCCCTGCTCCAGCTGCTCCCCTGGCCGGGCCGGACACCATCTCCCCTACCTGGCTGCTGGCCAGCTGCTAGATTCCCCCACCCTTGGGTGCTGCTGCTGCTTCGTTTCCAACTACAGCCCCTTGGGGGGGGCTGCTGGCCCGCTCCCCAGAGGGGGGGAGTGAGGGACCCCTGCCCCAGCCGTTGCTGCTACCGCTGCTGTGAAGACCACCACCACCACCATCAACACCACCTGTGAGGGGTCCTCTCTGCCTGCCTGGCCACCGAGCTGCTGCCTGGGGCTGCTGCTGCTGCTGCCTGAGAGCTGCCGGACCCCGAAGGAGGAGGGGACAAGGCCATCTGCTGCTGGGGGAGCGCACACGGACTCCGAAGACCACTGTGGAGGGGGCCAGAAAAGCTGAGTGACTTTTGGACTGTGCTCTTGTGGTGGGGGTGCTGACTGTGTGTGCAGGGACTCAGGGGGTGTGGTGTGGAGCCTGCCCCCTAGTCCATCAGTGTGTCCCCCCCACCACCGCCACCACCACCGTCGGCGCTGCCCCCTCCACCACCCCCAGCGGACACTCACCATCTGCCTCAAGCTCCTGCTTCTGGGACTCCGCTGCTTGTTGGGCCTGCTGCCCCCTTTCACCACCTTTGGGGCCTGCAGCGGCAGCCAGCCCGCATTGACTTTTTTTTTTTCTTTTTTTTGCAAGCGCACGTGGGCGCACGTGCCCCCCGCCCCATCCTGGACTAACCCCCTTCCACAGCCCCCAGCCTTGTCCCTGGCTCCCTGCCCCCTTTTTCCCCTAGCAGCCTTTTTGCCCTCCCCTTTACCCCAGCACCTGGCTGACTTCAGTTTGTTTGCCTGCCCCGCCCTTCTCCCTCTGCAGCCCTTGCATGTTTGCCCCGCCCTTGCCTCTGAAGTCAGCCCCTAGGTTCCGTGTCCTGCTTCCAGCCTGGCTCCTCCCCCCCCCCCCCATGTGATAGCCCTACCCCAATTGGCCCCTTATTCAGTGCGCCCATGTCCGCGCCCATGCGCTTGTGCCCTTCCCCTGTTTGAGTTTGCCCCGACCTCACTACACTCCCCAAATGTTGTTATGACCCCCCTCCCCTAGTGCAACTGGAGGAGCCGGTTTTCTACCCCGAGTCGGTGACTGTCCCCCACAAGCCCTTGGAAACCCCCCTGTCCAGCCCATCCCCTTTGGTGCCCTCCTCCCCTGCCTGCAGCCTAGCGGGGAGGAGTGGTTCACCTGCTTCCCCTTTCCCCTTCTCTTCCCGGTGTCCTTCCCTCCCTCCCTGATCATTATGGCGGGGGATACGACTGGTGGGGCCCCTCCAGCAGCCCCTGATACCCCTCCCCCACCTGCCCCTCCGTCACCCCCCCGAGCCTCTACCTCAGCCGCCGCTACCAAACCATCTGGCACCACCCCCGCCGGGGCGCTGGCAGCGGCGGGCACCGGGGTGACCTCCGTTGCTGCCACGTCCCTCCCCCCCTTAGATTTTGGGGGAGCCCCCCCAGCCGGCGGGAAGGGCCGGGGTAGGAAGAAGGGGAAGGGCCCTGCCAAAAAGTCCAGGCCCTCCATGGCAGGGGCTGCCCCCACTGCCGCGGCCCCGCCACCGGCCGCAGCCTCCCACCCCGCTGCTCCTTCCGCCAGCTCTGCGGGTGTTCCTCCCCCGGCCCCCAGGGCGTACGCCCAGGTGGCGGCAGCCCCCGCGCCCACCGTTACATCATCTCTCCCCCCCGCCGCCTCCGCTACCATCTATAGCGGCCGGGGCCCCTTTCCCACCATGACCAGGAAGCACGGCGTCCGTTGCCTCCTGGTGCCCGCCTCGCCTCACGTGGAGACCTACGTGCGGGCGTTGGCGAGGGTGGTGGGGCCCACAGCCATTGTGGCGGCCTCCAAAATGTACGGGAAGGTGGTCTTCTTCCTGGCATCGGAGGCCGCCGCCCAGGAGGCGGTGGAGAAGGGCCTGGCGGTGGGAGGCGTGTTCGTCCCCCTCGAGCCGCTGGACGACCTGGGCGTCCGCCTGGTCCTGACTTCCGTCCCTCCCTTCCTTCCTAATGCCGCCCTGTTACCTGCCCTCTCTACCCTGGGGAAGCCCATCTCGGTTTTAAGCCCTCTCCCCTTGGGCTGCAAGGACCCCGCCCTCCGTCACGTCCTCTCGTTCCGCCGGCAAGTGCAGCTGCAACTGCCGCCGGCGGCGCGTGACGGAGAGGTGCTTGAGGGGTCCTTTTTGATCCCCTACCAGGGGGCCCAATACCGGGTGCATTATTCCACAGGGGAGGCCCGGTGCTACCTCTGCCGGGCGACAGGGCACGTCCGGAGGGACTGCCCTTTGGCCCGGCAAGGAGAGGCATCCGGGACCCCCGAGCCCCAGCAGGGCGCTGGCCCCGTCATCGCCAGCGCCCCTGGCTGCCCGGCGCCCGAAGCCACCCCTCCTCCCATCCAGTCCATCACTGCTCCCGCTCGGGCCCAAGGGGCACTGCCCCCAGCACGCCCAGACGAGTGGGAGAGCCCCGCCTCTGCTGCCTGCAACTCGGCGGGGCCCCTAGAGGAGGGTGCGGCAGGGATGCCGCCTAGCGTGGGAGAGGGCCCGCCCCAGGGGGACTCTTCCCTCCCTTTTTCCGCCCCACCGCTGCCTCCCACGGTCCCTGAGCCATCATCCTTGCCCCCTGACCCGACCCCTGCTAGCCAACCCCCCGATGATGCCATAGAGGGCTGGGCCCTAGTCCAGGGGAAGCGGGGCAAGCGGAAGGCTCGAGCTCAGCTCCTTTCCACCGATGCGGAAGCCCCCCGGAAGACCAGAAGGGGGGGCGCCGATGCCGAGCCTTCTGCCTTGCCCGCGGGCGTATACCATCCCCTGGCGCCGGCTGGGGAAGACGTGGCAGCACGGGAGGGCAGTACCGTCCCTCCCTTAGAGTCCCTTCCCCCCAAGGACCCCGATGTAGCCCCACCTGCCCCATTACCATCCACAAGCCCCGTGAGCCTCGGGGCGAGTGTCGCCTCGGGCACTAGCGGGGAGATCTCCGGGGTGGCGGAAGGAGAGCTCCCCTCCATTTATGAGGAGATCGAGGCCCTGGGTCTGACCCCAGTCACCCAGGGGGAGGACGACCCTCTGCTAGCGGGCCTCGATCTGAGCGACCTCACCCCGGCCCCGCCTTCCCCATGTCCCCTTCCCCTAACCGCTACCTTTGCTCCCGCCTCCGAGGGTTCCCAGGGCTCCTCCATCTGCCCGGCCGTGGGTGGCACCATGCTGTTAGCTGCCGAGTCCACCGAGGCGACCGCTGGTGCACTGCGGCTGGGACCCGAGCCCTACGAGTTGCCCCTCGAGGGCGTGGGGCGACCGATCTCTTCCCTGGGCGAGGACCCCGCTGACGGTGCTGGGACTATTATGCCAGCCGTGGTGCCAGAGCCCAGCATCATAGAGGGTCCCCTGCCCCACCCCCACCCCCCAGAGCCTGATCGAGAGGGGCCTTTTTCCAAGGGCTTGGCTCCTGGGGCCCTGGATCCCACCTTTGCCCCTCTCCCTGGCTCTGCATCCGACCCTTGCCTTGCCCTCACTCCGGATCCCTGCCCTGCCCCTGATGTCAACCCCGCCCCTGTTCCCCCCACTTCCCATGCTATCATTGCCGCCCCTGGGGCCGTCATCGCCTCGCTCCTAGAGGATAGCCCCCAGGGAGCGGCTTCTGTATTCCCCAGTCCCGACTCACTAGGGGCTGCCACCTTCCCTCCGCCGCCCCCACTCGAGCCAGGGTTTGAGGGGGGCTGCGTGGCGCCAGCCCATCAGGCGCCACGTCGGGGGTCTGCCCCTTGTCTACCCGTTTCGGTGGGCCACGGGGCTGTGTCAGTAATCCCTCCGGAGGACAGCCGGGGGCTAGTGGCCCCGGCCCCCCATACGCTGCGGGAGGAGATGCGGGAGTTCCTCGAGGACGTCCGGGGCTCCCGTAATAAGGTGCAGCTCGCCCTGCAGCGATGGGGGGATTTCCATCTCATCCTCCGGGCCGCGAGGGCCCTCATGGGGGAGGGTAAAAGGACCGGGAAGCAGGCTGCCACGACTTACCAGCGGGTCCGCCTCTTCCGTGACTCCCTAATTACCTACGGGGTAGGTCATGGATTGTTGTGCGGCCCGTTAGGAACCGCGAGAGTCCCTGCCGGTGAGGATCCCCCCCAGCCCTCCTCATGGAACCCCTTACCATCGTCACGTTAAACACCCGGGGCTGTAGGATGGGTCTCCGCAGGTGCCAGGTGCTCTCCTTCCTTCGGGAGGGGGGGTACTCTGTGATTTTCCTGCAGGAGACCCATACGGATCCGGCCGCCGAAGCTAGCTGGCGGCTGGAATGGGGGGACAGGGTCTACTTTAGCCATCTCACAGTTCGTACGGCTGGAGTGGCGACCCTGTTCTCCCCCGACCTACGGCCCGAGGTGCTGGGGGTCGCCGAGGCTGTGCCGGGCCGCCTGCTGCACCTCCGGGTCCGTTTGGAGAGGCTCGTGGTCAATCTTGTCAACATCTATGCCCTGACATCGGGCCCAGAGCGGCTACGTTTCTTTCAGCAGGTGTCCGCCTTCCTCGGCATTTTGGATCCTCACGAGTGTCTGGTCCTGGGCGGGGACTTCAATACAACCCTCGAGGAGCGGGACCGCTCGGGGACCGAGCAGTGCCCGGCCGCCGCGGACGTCCTCCGGGAGATAGTGGACCATCACTCCCTGGTGGACGTCTGGCGCGACCACCACCCGGACGACGCCTCGACGTTCACCTTTGTCCAGGTGGAGGCCCGTCGGTCGCGCTACTCCCGGTTGGACCGCATCTATTTATCACGTTTCCATCTCTCACAGGCCCACTCCTCCAGCATCCGGCCGGCCCCATTCTCCGATCATCACCTGGCTACCGTGACGGTCTCTCTCTGTGCAGAGAGGCCGGGGCCGGCCTATTGGCATTTTAATAACAGCTTGTTGGAGGATGTGGGCTTCGTGGTGTCCTTCCGGGAGTTCTGGTTGGCCTGGCGAGGGCAGCGGCGTGCCTTTCCCTCGGCGCGGCGGTGGTGGGACCTAGGGAAGGTGCGCGCCCGGCTCTTCTGCCGTAACTACACCCGGGGCGCCAGCCGACGGAGAGATGCGGCGATAGGGCAGTTGGAGCGGGAGGTCTTAGAGCTGGAGAGGCGTCTGGCCGCCAGCCCCGAGGATCCATCCCTCTGCGGAGCGTGCCGGGAGAAGCGGGAGGAGCTCCGGGCCCTCGAGGACCATCGGGCCCGGGGTGCTTTTGTTCGATCCCGCATCCGCCTCCTTCGGGAGATGGATCGCGGCTCCCGCTTCTTCTACGCCCTGGAGAAAAGGAGGGGGGCCAAGAAGCACATCACTTGCCTCCTCGCAGAGGACGGCACCCCCCTCACGGATCCGGTGGAGATGTGCGGGAGGGCCAGAGCCTTCTACGCAGGCCTTTTCTCCCCGGATCCGACCGATCCTAATGCTTGCAGAGTGCTCTGGGACGAACTCCCGACGGTCAGCGCGGGTGACCGAGACCGGCTAGAGCTGCCTCTCACTCTGGCCGAGTTCTCGGAAGCCCTCCGCCGCATGCCCACCAATAAATCTCCGGGCATGGACGGGCTGACCGTGGAGTTCTACCGCGCATTCTGGGACGTTCTCGGCCCAGACTTAGTTACCGTCTGGGCCGAGTCTTTGCAGAGCGGGGTCCTCCCTCTTTCGTGCAGGCGAGCCGTGCTCGCCTTATTGCCAAAGAAGGGGGACCTCCGCGATTTACGAAATTGGCGTCCCGTCTCGCTCCTCAGCATGGACTACAAGGTCGTAGCGAAAGCCATCTCGCTGCGGCTAGGGTCCGTGCTGGCGGACGTGATCCACCCAGACCAGACCTACACCGTCCCGGGCCGCACCATCTTCGACAACCTGTATCTGGTCCGGGACCTTTTGGAACTCGGGTGTAGGGACGGTCTGTCGTTCGCCCTCCTGTCCCTGGATCAGGAGAAGGCGTTCGACAGGGTGGATCACGGGTATCTCCTGGGCACTCTGCGAGCGTTTGGCTTGGGTCCCCAGTTTGTGGGTTTTCTCCGGGTGCTGTACGCCTCCGCAGAGTGTCTGGTCAGGCTCAACTGGACCCTGACCGAACCGGTCAGCTTCGGGCGAGGAGTACGGCAGGGGTGCCCCCTCTCGGGTCAGCTGTACGCTCTGGCGATAGAGCCCTTCCTCTGTCTCCTCCGCAGGAGGTTGACGGGGTTGGCGCTACGGGAGCCGGAGCTGCGGCTGGTCCTGTCGGCATACGCCGACGATGTACTCCTCGTGGTCCAGGACCCGGGCGACTTAGCGCGGGTGGAGGCTTGCCAGGCTGTGTACTCGGCAGCCTCCTCCGCCCGGGTCAACTGGGTCAAGAGCTCTGGCTTGGTGGTAGGGGACTGGCAGCAGGCGAGCTCCCTCCCACCCGCGCTTCAAGCCATCCGGTGGAGCGCGGGTCCGCTGCTCTATCTCGGCGTTTACCTTTCCGCCACGCATCCGTCTCCGCAGGAGAACTGGCAAGGTTTAGAGGGCAGGGTGGTAGAGCGGCTCCGGAGGTGGACGGGACTGCTCCGGTGTCTGTCCTTTCGAGGGCGGGCACTGGTGCTCAACCAACTAGTCCTGTCCATGCTCTGGTACCGGCTCAACACCCTGGTCCCGGCCCCGGATTTCCTGGCCAACCTCCGGAAATTGATTCTGGAGTTCTTCTGGTCAGGACTGCACTGGGTCTCTGCAGGGGTTCTCCATCTGCCCCTGGAGGAGGGAGGGCAGGGCCTGACGTGTCTCCGCACTCAGGTCCATGTCTTCCACCTCCAAGCCCTGCAGAGGCTCCTTTATGGTGCAGGTAGTCCGGCGTGGAGCATATTGGCGCACGCCTTCCTGCGCCGCCTCCGAGGGCTCCGATATGACCGGCAGCTCCTTTATCTCCATCCGAGGGGTCTTCCGCGAGACCTCTCCGGGCTGCCGGTCTTCTACCAGGACCTCCTCCGGACCTGGAAACTGTTTGCAGCGACCAGGTCCGTGGCGGCCTCCGTGGGGGAAGATCTCCTCGCGGAGCCCCTGCTACATAACCCCTACCTCCGTGTGCAGGCGGCGGAGTCCCCCTCGGTGCGCCAGAGGTTGGTCCTGGCAGAAGTCACCAAAGTCAGAGACCTCCTGGACTACGACCGGGGAGACTGGCTGGATCCCCTGACGCTCGCTCAGCGCATGGGGCTCTCCAGACCTCGTACTGCCCTGCGCGTACTTCACGAGGTGAGGGCCGCTTTGCCGCCCGCTGCTCGGGTTTACCTCGACCGGGTCCTGCGAGAGGGCGCGCCCCGCCCACCCTCCACCCCAGGCCCTCCGGACCTTTTCATCGGGCCCCTGCCCCGTGGACCCGACCGACCCCCCCGCCCCTTCACCGTGAGCCGGCTGCACGAGCTGCAGCCGGTCCGGTTCCAGACCGCGCCAAAACAACATCTCTACACGCTCGTGCTCCACACCCTTCATGTCCTCACCCTCGCGTCCCGCCCTGACACAAAGTGGCGGGACCTCCTGCCACCTCTAGAGGGTGAGGAGCCCCGGTGGGCCAGCCTCTATTCCACCTTAGTCCCGCGGCCCGCCGGGGATATCAGTTGGCGGCTCCTCCACGGGGCCGTGAGCACGGGTGTGTACTTGGCGCGGTTTACCCCAATCCCGGACACCTGCCCCTTTTGCGGCGTGAGGGAAACCCTGGCGCACGTCTATCTGGAGTGCGCCAGGTTGCAGCCCCTATTCCGGCTCCTCACCGATATTTTATTAAAGTTTTGGTTGCACTTTTCTCCTCACCTTCTTATCTACGCACTCCCTGTCCGTGGCCCCACTAAGTCGCGGGACCTCCTGGTCAACCTCCTCCTGGCCCTGGCTAAAGTGGCCATCTATAAAACCAGGGTGAGGAGGTTGGCCGATGGAGTCTCCTGCGACTGCGGGGCCTATTTCCGATCCTCCGTCCGTTCACGCCTCCAGGCAGAGTTCCTCTGGGCGGCGTCCACCGACTCCCTTGAGGCCTTTGAGGAGCAGTGGGCGCTGTCTGGGGTTCTCTGCTCAGTGTCCCCGTCCGGTTCCCTTCTTTTGACCCTTTGACCGCACTCCCGTCCCTGTTTTTCATTAGTTGTCCCCCGTAATTTTTTGGCCTCCAGGTCCTGTGGATCTCCCCCTTAGGCTGCGGGGGGATCCTTTAGCGGTGGGCGAGCTTTGCCCGCCCACTTCCTGGATCCCAATAGGGCTACTCTGCTGTAACTGCGGGGCCTGTTTCCGATCCTCCGTCCGTTCATGCCTCCAGGCAGAGTTCCTCTGGGCGGCGTCCACCGACTCCCTTGAGGCCTTTGAGGAGCGGTGGGCGCTGTCTGGGGTTCTCTGCTCGGTGTCCCCGTCCGGTTCCCTTCTTTTGACCCTTTGACCGCACTCCCGTCCCTGTTTTTCATTAGTTGTCCCCCGTAATTTTTTGGCCTCCAGGTCCTGTGGATCTCCCCCTTAGGCTGGGGGGGGATCCTTTAGCGGTGGGCGAGCTTTGCCCGCCCACTTACTGGATCCCAATAGGGCTACTCTGCTGTAACTGCGGGGCCTGTTTCCGATCCTCCGTCCGTTCATGCCTCCAGGCAGAGTTCCTCTGGGCGGCGTCCACCGACTCCCTTGAGGCCTTTGAGGAGCGGTGGGCGCTGTCTGGGGTTCTCTGCTCGGTGTCCCCGTCCGGTTCCCTTCTTTTGACCCTTTGACCGCACTCCCGTCCCTGTTTTTCATTAGTTGTCCCCCGTAATTTTTTGGCTTCCAGGTCCTGTGGATCTCCCCCTTAGGCTGGGGGGGGATCCTTTAGCGGTGGGCGAGCTTTGCCCGCCCACTTCCTGGATCCCAATAGGGCTACTCTGCTGTAACTGCGGGGCCTATTTCCGATCCTCCGTCCGTTCATGCCTCCAGGCAGAGTTCCTCTGGGCGGCGTCCACCGACTCCCTTGAGGCCTTTGAGGAGCGGTGGGCGCTGTCTGGGGTTCTCTGCTCGGTGTCCCCGTCCGGTTCCCTTCTTTTGACCCTTTGACCGCACTCCCGTCCCTGTTTTTCATTAGTTGTCCCCCGTAATTTTTTGGCCTCCAGGTCCTGTGGATCTCCCCCTTAGGCTGCGGGGGGATCCTTTAGCGGTGGGCGAGCTTTGCCCGCCCACTTCCTGGATCCCAATAGGGCTACTCTGCTGTAACTGCGGGGCCTATTTCCGATCCTCCGTCCGTTCATGCCTCCAGGCAGAGTTCCTCTGGGCGGCGTCCACCGACTCCCTTGAGGCCTTTGAGGAGCGGTGGGCGCTGTCTGGGGTTCTCTGCTCGGTGTCCCCGTCCGGTTCCCTTCTTTTGACCCTTTGACCGCACTCCCGTCCCTGTTTTTCATTAGTTGTCCCCCGTAATTTTTTGGCCTCCAGGTCCTGTGGATCTCCCCCTTAGGCTGCGGGGGGATCCTTTAGCGGTGGGCGAGCTTTGCCCGCCCACTTCCTGGATCCCAATAGGGCTACTCTGCTGTAACTGCGGGGCCTGTTTCCGATCCTCCGTCCGTTCATGCCTCCAGGCAGAGTTCCTCTGGGCGGCGTCCACCGACTCCCTTGAGGCCTTTGAGGAGCGGTGGGCGCTGTCTGGGGTTCTCTGCTCGGTGTCCCCGTCCGGTTCCCTTCTTTTGACCCTTTGACCGCACTCCCGTCCCTGTTTTTCATTAGTTGTCCCCCGTAATTTTTTGGCCTCCAGGTCCTGTGGATCTCCCCCTTAGGCTGGGGGGGGATCCTTTAGCGGTGGGCGAGCTTTGCCCGCCCACTTACTGGATCCCAATAGGGCTACTCTGCTGTAACTGCGGGGCCTGTTTCCGATCCTCCGTCCGTTCATGCCTCCAGGCAGAGTTCCTCTGGGCGGCGTCCACCGACTCCCTTGAGGCCTTTGAGGAGCGGTGGGCGCTGTCTGGGGTTCTCTGCTCGGTGTCCCCGTCCGGTTCCCTTCTTTTGACCCTTTGACCGCACTCCCGTCCCTGTTTTTCATTAGTTGTCCCCCGTAATTTTTTGGCTTCCAGGTCCTGTGGATCTCCCCCTTAGGCTGGGGGGGGATCCTTTAGCGGTGGGCGAGCTTTGCCCGCCCACTTCCTGGATCCCAATAGGGCTACTCTGCTGTAACTGCGGGGCCTATTTCCGATCCTCCGTCCGTTCATGCCTCCAGGCAGAGTTCCTCTGGGCGGCGTCCACCGACTCCCTTGAGGCCTTTGAGGAGCGGTGGGCGCTGTCTGGGGTTCTCTGCTCGGTGTCCCCGTCCGGTTCCCTTCTTTTGACCCTTTGACCGCACTCCCGTCCCTGTTTTTCATTAGTTGTCCCCCGTAATTTTTTGGCCTCCAGGTCCTGTGGATCTCCCCCTTAGGCTGCGGGGGGATCCTTTAGCGGTGGGCGAGCTTTGCCCGCCCACTTCCTGGATCCCAATAGGGCTACTCTGCTGTAACTGCGGGGCCTATTTCCGATCCTCCGTCCGTTCATGCCTCCAGGCAGAGTTCCTCTGGGCGGCGTCCACCGACTCCCTTGAGGCCTTTGAGGAGCGGTGGGCGCTGTCTGGGGTTCTCTGCTCGGTGTCCCCGTCCGGTTCCCTTCTTTTGACCCTTTGACCGCACTCCCGTCCCTGTTGTTCATTAGTTGTCCCTCGTAATTATTTGGTTTCCCAGGTCTTGTGGATCCCCCCCTTAGGCTGGGGAGGGATCCTTTAGCAGTGGGCGAACTTCGCCTGCCCACTTCCTGGATCCCAATAAGGCTACTCTGCTGTACCCAACTGGCCTGGGTCTGTCACACTAGTTGTTTTGTTCTCAGTCCTCTACACTAAACACTGGACAGTACGGCCTCATAAATTACACAGGTTACCTTAATCCAAACGATTGACCATGTTTGTGTATGGTGTTTTTCAGATACTTAGTAGAACTGGGATGTATCAAACCGCTTTGTGACCTCCTTACAGTAATGGACTCAAAGATTGTGCAGGTGGCACTGAATGGGCTGGAGAATATCCTGAGACTTGGAGAGCAGGAAGCCAAGCGCAGTGGCACTGGCATTAATCCCTACTGCGCTCTTATTGAAGAAGCATACGGTAAGAGCATAATCTCTGTAGAGGATAGGTGTTAGATGGCAGTAATCAGGAGCCCTTTGGGTATTCAGCAGCCCGGGAGCTGTGCTTTTGAGTACTTCATTATCATCACTTGTCGTAACCCCCTGAAAAAGAACTTTTCCTAGGCAAGTGTCCATCCATCATTGTGCTCCAACTCCTGGTTTAGCTCTGCCCACAGACAGCTTGGAGGAAGTTGTGACATAGCCATGGTACAGCCTATACTAATGAGTAGCTTGTCACTCCTGCCTTCTTACCTTGGGTGCCCATTACACCTCTTTGCTGCTGTAGCTTCCAGTCTGGACTGATCATAAACAGCATCCAGCATGTAAGTCACTCCCAGCTGTGCCTGTGTGTGAGCTGCAGCCAGCCAGCCCCACCTTGGCTCTTACCAGTCTTGGGTATAGTACAGGGTGACCGCAACTCACTCCCAATCTTAGATTTCCCCCCAGAAATATATGTCCTGTACTGTCCAGCCCACTCCTAGACAATACAAGTACATTAAATCCGTTACTTCTTGAAGATAATAATATGCCAGTTTATTATTCCAAATAGTTCATCAGACACTTCAATTTAATCACGCTAGATTAGATAAAACAGTAAAATAAGTTTAACTACAAAGAGAGAGATTTGAAGTGAATACAAGTAATGAGGCATATGTCAGAAATGGTTACAAGAAAAATAAGGGTAAAACAAAACTATTGCCTAACTTAACAAATGGTTAAATTCAAAGCAAGATTTTTCTCACCACATGCTCTCTCAGCAGTCTTACAGGCCAAACTTCATAGATCAGGACCCCTTCTTGAAAGAGAGAAGGGGGTCCCTTGGGTCATTGATTCCTCCTGGTTATAGTGTCAGTCCCCCTCTTGGAAAACATTTTCAGCTGAGATTCAGAAGACTGTGTGTCTATGTGTAAGGATATTCCCTGCAAGTTTTCCCCTGTTTGAACTCCCTTCCTGCTTGATGACTCTTGATGATTTACTGCTTAAATGCAAATTAAGCAGAACACACCTTCTTTTGTTTGAGGCAGGCCTGTTTGCCAACCTTAGTTTGGAATATGTGTTAATAACATTGTACAGGGAAATCCTATAACTTCATATACACTGTTGCCACACGTTTTATCAGGACAATATTGACCAGCAAATTATGAGTTTTCAGGTGATACCTTACAAGACCTATATTATACAAAGATTATTACAATAGTGTGTAGGGTGTGGACACAGATACATTCTGTCACAGCGGTATATGCACATTAACTTTTTACTCTGTTTGTGCCAATTATGGGTACATCTATACAGCACACTAAGTTAGATCTCAGACGTAGATTTGAAGCCAAGCCCCCCTTCCATCCACCCAGAAATTAGTTTGGCTTGAGTCAATAACCCCTCTTGACTCAGTCCAGTGGACACTGCTGGGGAGGAGAGGGGGAGGTCAGAGCCTGAATCCCACTGTGATGTGGTTCAGAGCCCAAGCATTTTGCAGTGTGGATGCAGCTCAGGTCTGGGTCACCAGACTTGTATCTGGAGAGTTTGCCAACACTATCCCTGAATCACCTGGGGCTGTGCTTCCGAGCCCTTCAATTCAGAAGCATCTTCCTGGTTTAAAAACAGCTGCTCGATGTTTAACCCTTCATTTCCATGTGGACTGCTCGCCTGGAAACAACAAACACAGTCAGAACTCGTGTATTTGCTGTGGCCAGCAGCAAGATGAAGTCCTGCATCAAGTGAGTGGCTAGCTGGCCAGAGGAACGCAGACGGATTCTAGTTAAACTCTGACGTGAGGCAAGCAAGACATTTGACTTCAGTAAGAGCATGAAAAATAACCATGTATAAAAATAATATACGAGCGACTGGCAGCATTGGAGATCGACTGGACAGCAGATCAATGCAGAGGGTGGATCAAGAGGCTGAGACAGACTACCAGAAAGTCAAGAATGCTAATGACAATTCTAGGACTCCTTGTCTTCCTGTCTCTTTTACAAGGAATTTGGCCATGTACTGGGAACTGCTCTGAGCCCCAGTGGTGCATGACACTGCTGAGTGACAATGGCGACCTTATAACCCCCATGTTACAGGCACCACCTGAGGAGAACAAGCTGCCAGATAAAGAGCAAGAAGTCACACTGGAGCTGAGACCGGTAACCAAAGAAGCCATGGTGCTGGAGCAGCTACAGCATATTGTGTGTCCGTACTCAGAAGACCTTTTCGGGGACAGCCCTATGGAGCAGTACCCTGCAGAACTGGTATCAGAACAAGTGCCGGAGCCTGGTAAGTTTCTGCTGCCATGTTTGTTTTTATTAGTATATGATAGGGAAGGATTTCCAGCTTATGAGTCTATTAAATTATTAATACAACCCAGGATTTCTGTGCATTTCAATCAGGATGGGACCCATGCCGTTCCACTTAGGGCCCACCCCCCACGTTCTCCACTGCCACATTGGAGTCAAAATGGACACAGTAAAAGGAGGAAAAATTACACAACCAGTTATGAAATTTTTACTAGTTACTCGCTGATTGGTGTATGTATATGGGTTGGTGCTCCACAATTCACAGCCTCACAAACCCCTCCCATGTAATACAGCACATCTTATAAATCGGCCGTGCACAAACTATTCCCAAATGCCTGTGAATTGATTCCCAGAAAACTGGGCTGTTATGAGTCCAACCAAAACTGTGGTGTGTGTTTGGTCCATTGCGGACTTTAACGCATGAGTCTAAACTACAGCAGAGTCGTGTCAGTCTTAGGATTCCCAAGATGAATGGCAGCGAGTTGGGTGTTTGCATGGATACAGGGTGCTAACAAGGAGGCTGTACCGCATCTTCATGCAAATTCAGTGTCTTGTTGATTTTTATCACTAATTTTCACCATTTCTGGCTGGTGATGAAAGTAGACTTCTCACGGAATAGGAACTCCAGACAGTCTGTTGCATTCCAGGACAGGGCATACTTATTAGGTCCCGCTTTATAAGTTATGAGCCCCCTCTCTCTCCATTCTGCAATGTAGTATTCATAGAATCTCAGAGTTGGAAGGGACCTCAGGAGGTCATCTAGTCCAACCCCCTGCTCAAAGCAGGACCAGTCCCCAGTGTTTGCCCCAGATCCCTAAATGGCCCCCTCAGGGATTGAACTCACAACCCTGGGTTTAGCAGGCCAATGCTCAAACCACTGAGCTATCCTTCCCCCCCAAGTCACTAGATGCTGAAATAGTTTCTTAGTACAGATGGCTATCGTGACCTCCAGAGCTTGCCCTGCCTGACAGGATTGAACAATCATTGCTTATAACTAGAGCACTCATAAGTCGTCTCTCGCCCCACACCCCAACTTCCCCTCATAGACTCCACCGTCCTCCCGCAAAAAAGGGGGACAGAGAAGTAATTAGAATTGAGTTTTGTATGTGTGTCTTAACATGATGTCTTCTGGTTTTCATTGCTGTTCCAAAGGATTTCTGAAGTGGACAGTGTTTTGTGTAAATAGAGTAGAATACAGCCCATTGATTTAAAAGTATGCATCTTTTGACCATGAATGAAAGTAGTAGTTGTTCCTTTAATAAACTGTGAAATGTATTTTTTTTTTTTTTTTTACCATGCTCAGAAAATAATGTTCTGTCTTTCTCCTTTCAATGCCACAGGGATAACACATGGCACCAGGAGCCTGGGTCTGCAGACCATCCATAGCAGGGGAAGAGAAAAAGAGCCCAAGATGAGCGGATCGGAGACCTGCTCAATAAAAATGAATTAGCACATCCAGGTCCAGGAGACCCAGCTCGACTACCAAAAAGATAAAGATGCTTGCAGGGTGGAAAGACAGAGAGAGAGGCTGCACAGCGCAAGGAAAGCATAGCAGACAGATTCATGAAGCATGATGGCCTGTTGAGGAAGGAAGATAGCGCACAGCAGAATTAGCTGTTCAAGTACTTACTGTAGCTGATGGCTACCAGACTGCAGGCTCCAATACCAACCAGTGTCTTCTGCTCCAGACCCACAGCCTGAGTCCCCTTACCACTATCGATCCCTCCAGAGCACCCATCCTTTAGACAATTCAGGGGGTGCCTGGAGCATGTCACAGGCAAGCACTGGCACATGGAACAGACATATGCACCCCGTGCACTCATCCTCTCCTGTCCAGGTGCAGCTTGCACATCCAAAATGTGCCAGAAAGGCCAACATGGATCTTTCGAGTGGGTTTTTTGTGGTCAAAGTTAGATTATACTATTGTGCTGCACACCATAATGGCAGCTGGTCTGCATTACTGATTGTTGCAACATTTAAATAAACTGTGTGAAATAAAATGTTGGATTGTGTAGAGCACAGCAAGCCACAATAACACAGACTGTATTAGTGACATTGGCGCCCAGATTATTTTGAAGGCAGCACCAATGGGATGTAAATCTGCCAAATGCACATTCTACCACCATCCTACGGCAACTGACTGTGCATTTGAACCTTTTTTTGCCAGATCCTCTGAAATTAGGGCGGGTTTTACACGGTACGGCAACAAAGGGTAAGCAAGGTTCCCTAGAATAATCATGGGGACAGTAATTTTATTTATAACAATAAGAAAAGGAGGACTTGTGGCACCTTAGAGACTAACCAATTTATTTGAGCATAAGCTTTCGTGAGCTACAGCTCACTTCATCGTGCATGCAGTGGAAATGCTCAGATAAATTGGTTAGTCTCTAAAGTGCCACAAGTCCTCCTCTTCTTTTTGCGAATACAGACTAAACACGGCTGCTACTCTGAAACCTGTCATTTATAACAATGTATTTGGTGGGAGTAATGCCCTATTTTCTCAATTAAGGTAAAGTCCCGATCTCTGGAACACCCTGGCATCATGCACCCTGCTAGTGCATCCCATGTTAATGTCCATGAATCTGCCCCTGTGGTCAACCTGCATAATGGTGGAGTAGTGTTCTTTGCAGTGGGCAAACTATAGGCACATAGAATATCAGGGTTGGAAGGGACCTCAGGAGGTCATCTAGTCCAACCCCCTGCTCAAAGCAGGACCAATCCCCAATTTTTGCCCCAGATCCCTAAATGGCCCCCTCAAGGATTGAGCTCACAACCCTGGGTTTAGCAGGCCAGTGCTCAAACCACTGAGCTATCCCTCCCCGATCTCATCAGGGCCCCAGCAGTTTGAAAACCCCATTTTCTGAAAACCAGCAATTATTTCAGGAATGTTTCTTATGCCCACCACCCTTGGGTAAATCACACTCCTAATGGACTCTCAACAATCCCCAGAGTTGATTTGCCAACTGCAAACTGATTAGCCATGAACCTGGAGCAGTCTAGGGTAGTCAGCTTCCAGATGGCTATAGTGACCTGCTTCTGGTGTAGCATGGCTGTCCGTATGTGGGTGTCCTCGTGCTGGAGGGCAGGAACAAGCTGATCACAAACCTCCAGGAATGTCCGTTTCTTCATGCGAAAGTTCTGGACCCACTGCTGATCATCCCCATCTGTATGACAATGTGACCCCACCAGTCTGTGCTGGTGGCTCTTCTCCAGAAGTGCCAGTCTACGCAGAGGGAATCTGCACCTAAGGCAACAGCAGACATGAGCAGCATCAGCTGGTTTGAAACTGGCATGTCAGTATCCTCCCCCGAGAGGTGCCTCCCACAGTTCAAAAACTGCCACTGAAATGTCCATCAGCATCTTGCAGATGCTTTGCCTGTGTCCCGAAATAGGACTGAGAGCATGAGATAGAGAAGTTCTTCCACCTGGGTGGGATCCATGATGGCTCCTGGCTGCAAGAAGAGTGCAGACACAAAATGGCTTGTCTGGATGCGTTCCTCAGCTAAAACTACCCAAAACACTCCCAGCCAACTCTCGCAGGATGGGCAGACAAGTTCTTTCACAACCCCTTATAGAGAAAACCACGGAACAGCGTAGGCTGATGAGGGCACAGGAACTTGGGGATACAATAGTATATGCCTACAGAAGCTGAAGTTTTGAGTTAGGTCATGTAGTGCAGTATGGATGCTCCAGCACAGTTGTGAGGCCCGAATGTGAACGCTCAAGCACGGGCTTGGAAACATGAGCCCACAAGTCTGGGTCCCACAGATCTGGGCTTCATGTCCTGCGTAGACATACCCTATGAGTTTTCTTGGTGGCACTCAACAGCAATATTTTTCCTTCATAAGCAGATGCAGTTCAGGATCTCTGCTCCCGTTATTTAATCCTACAGTTACAGGGCCTCTTTCATTCGTTCTAACCTCCTCCTTCTCCCACTTCTGGTCTGTGGAATCCAGGCAGGAAACAACTCCCTGTCTTGTTTGTAGCATAGCTTATGATCTGCTGCTCTTATTGGGGGTTCCTGGCGGGTGCTGATACCACTCGATCCTGGGGCTGTAATAACAGCTCCGTAGATTCAGTGTGGCTTAGTCTCTGCCACCCTTCAGCTGTCTTCCTTATTGGGGCATCCTGGTACCTTCTAGCTCAGGTCCAGCCATCTCTTGTCTGCAGCTGATTCCTCACCCCCTGGGCCAAGGTGAGAGATATTCTGGGGTCTGACTGTCTCCTAGAGTTGTGGGAGGGCAGGGATGGGGGAGGGCTTGTAAATTATCTGGCCTTTAATACCAGCTCTTTGCTTCTGGGTCCTTCCATACACCCTCCTTTTCCACAAAAACAATGAGGAGTCCGGTCCATACACCCTCATTTTCCATGTGCCCTCATTCAGGCAGTGCCAGATATTCTAGTTTTCTTCCTATTCCCTCAGGCTCACAGGGACAGTGGGGTATTACCGTGTGCCTGCTAACCTCAGTGTCAGATTTAAGGGGTTTTCATACTTCGATGAGGTCCCTAATTCCAAGCCTTTTTCATCAGTTGCATGAAGTCAAGGTCTCTTCCATCCAGCCTTCTGCTCTGACTTGGTGCATTCTACAGTGTCTGCCTTGAATCTCCTTCCCCTTTAGATTCCTTTGTACTCCCTAACAGGACGTCTAAAACATCCTCCACAACATTGAAATGCCAGCACTCCAAAGGGGCAAAGGCGTTGTCCTCAGGATGGAGAACTCACCCCACTCCTCTGAGTCTGATACTAGTGATACTAGTGATGCTAGGCTTTGATCCTAATGACCTGAGGGGGCTGATGGACAGGGTGCAAAGCACCGTAGATAGCTTGGAGGATGCATGAAACGCTACTGTGCTTCCTGGAAAAGGGCCCTCTCTTTCTGTCTGGAACACAGTCACTTCCTGTATGTGATTTTTTTTTAGCCTATTCTCTTTTCTGAGGCTCTTTGAAAATAATATGGGCACACTCACAATAGCTGTCAGTGAGGGAAAAAGGATCCATATTTTCCAGTATTTAGCCAATATTTAGTATTCCTGGAAGCCTACCAGGTGACATAAATGAGTAGTTTTGGTGCCTCAAGTTCCAGACAGTATGTTGGGAGAAATGTTCCCTGACCTTTTACTCTACTGGGCAATCCATTTCCTTACCAGCTAGGGCTTAGTACTATTTCCATCTGACAAGTTTGGAGTTGCCTCCATTGGGTTTCTGGACTGTCAAAATTGGGTTCAGAGAATTTGGACCATTCTAATTGAACCAGATTGATCACAAATGGTTCTGTATATTCACACTAATTGTGTTAATCCAACGTTAAGGGCGTCTGCAGGTTTGTTTTGTCTCCACATTAGTACTGTTCTAATTGGTTTCCAGTGCAGTGCCTGTCTTTTAGTTCCTGGCAAGTCTCTGAGAAGCTGACTGCCGTCTGTGTATTGCTGGCATTTTAGTTCATGCTGTTTCCCTGTCTCTTAGCATTAAATGCTGAATCCCATAGGTGAGCAATTTGAAGTTGAAGGAGTTTATGCCCATCAGGACAGTCTGGATGAAGCCCAAGAGAAACAGTTGAACACATCACAGTACAGTCCCACTTATCCCTGCCATATTTCTGAGACTGAACAGCAGGATTCCATAGCCAGCTATATTAAATGTTATGAAGAGGTCCAGCTATATGATTTTGCATATCTGGCCCTTATCCTCTTCAATCTGCCATCACCAGTATCTTTTTCTGCCTGAGGCCTAATTGGTAATGGTCCAGGATACTAATAACATGTAAGTGAAGTTGGAGGCAATCTTTGCTGAGCTTCCCAGCTTGCTTATTAGTAGTGCTTAGGTACTATGGTGATGGACTCTATAAAATGCTAAGATAAATGATACTGGGATATTAAACACTGAATGATAGCTGAAGAGCTCAGTTGTGTTGAGCAATAATTTCTTAAACAATAGCTGGATTGTGGTCTGCTTAGGGAAAGGCTGTATTCAGAGAGGGAAGGTATCATCTTCTAGAATTGTAGAAATATAGGGCTGAAAGGGAACTTGACAAATCATCAAGTCTAGCCCCCTGCAGTGAGACAGGACCAAGTAAACCTAGACCATTCCTGACAGATTATTATCTAACCTGTACTTAAAAACCTCCAGTGATGGGGATTCCACAGCCTGTTCCAGAGCTTAACTACCCTTATAGTTAGAAAGTATTTCCCAATATCTAACCTAAATCTCCCTTCCTGCAGATTAACCCCATTGCTGCTTCTCCTACCTTCAGTGGACATGGAGAATAGCTGATTCCCATCCTCTCTTTAACAGCCCTCAACGTATCTGAAGACTGTTATCAGGTCCCCACTCAGTCTTCTTTTATCAACTAAGTGTGCCCAGGTTTTTTAGCCTTTCTCCAGAGGCCAAGTTTTCTAACCCTTTTATCATTTTGTTGCTCTCCAATTTGTCCACATTTCTCTTAAAGTTTGGTACCCAAAACTGGACACAGTTGGAGTCTCCTCTCCTAGTCAATGTATGAGAGTCATTTTGTTTCAGTGTATCTTTTGTATGAATGTAAACCAATGAGGGCTCCGCAGATGTATCCGCTCATCAGGCAGAGATGGCCGCACAGGTGTGCCACAGTCTGCTTTCTTTGCTCACGCTTCTCTTTGGCTTTTTCTGTTCTGCTATTCTTGATGGCTTTGACTGCAGACCAACAGCTCTACCCACCATCCTGATCTGGCAGCAGTTTCTCATGTGTTTGGATTAACTTGGGCACCTTTTAGATGGACTTTGAGAGTGTCCTTATATTGTTTTTACATTGGCCTTCCAGTATACGAGAAGCTGGATATGAGTCAACAGTGTGACCTTGTTGCCAAAAAGCTAACAGCATTTTGGGCTGTATAAGTAGGAGCATTGCCAGCAGATCAAGGGACATGATCATTTCCCTCTATTGGGCATTGGTGAGGCCTCATCTGGAGTACTGTGTCCAGTTTTGGGGCCCACACTACAAAGAGGATGTGGCAAAATTGCGAAGAGTCCAGCGGAGGGCACCAAAAATTATTGGGGGCTGGACCACGTGATCTATGAGGTGAGGCTGAGGGAACTGGGATTATTTAGTCTGCAGAACAGAAGAATGAGGGGGGATTTGATAACTGCGTTCATCTACCTGAAAGGGGATTCCAAAGAGGATGGATGTAGACTGTTCTCAGTGGTGGCAGATGAGAGAACAAGGAGTAATGGTCTCAAGTTGCAGTGGGGGAGGTTTAGGTTGGATATTAGGAAAAACTTTTTCACTAGGAGGGTGGTGAAGCACTGGAATGCGTTACCTAGGGAGGTGGTCGAATCTCCTTCCTTTGAGGTTTTTAAGATCAGGCTTGACACAGCCCTGTCTGGGATGATTTAGTTGGGGATTAGTCCTGCTTTGAGCAGGGGGTTGGACTAGATGACCTCCTGAGATCTCTTCTAACCCTGATATTCTATGATTCTGTAAGTGCTCCCTTTTTCAGCTGTCCATAAAATATGGCTTTGGTGATCACATATCATCCATACGTACAAGGTGACCAGCCTAGCGAAGCTACTCCTGTATGATTAGTTACTCAACACTAATCATGCAGTAGTGGTCCAGGACTTCGATGTTTGGTATCCTGTTCTGCCCGCTTGATGTTACAGATAAGATGCAGACAGCGCTTCTGAAAATGCTGTAGTGGCTTCCAGACTACCAAGCCTGATTTTGTCATGCCTCTGTGTGCAATGCACATTTTTAATACTGCCCTGGGGAAGAAAAGGAGTACTTGTGGCACCTTAGAGACTAACCAATTTATTTGAGCATAAGCTTTCGTGAGCTACAGCTCACTTCATCGGATGCATTCAGTGGAAAATACAGTGAGGAGATTTATATACACACAGAACATGAAAAAATGGATGTTTATCATGCACACTGTAAGGAGAGTGATCACTTAAGATGAGCTATTACAGCAGGAGAGTGGGGCCGGGGGGGGAGAAAACCCTTTGTAGTGATAATCAAGGTGGGCCATTTCCAGCAGTTAACAAGAACGTCTGAGGAACAGTGGGGTGGGAGGGGGGAAATAAACGAGGGGAAATAGTTTTACTTTGTGTAATGACTCAGCCACTCCCAGTCTCTATTCAAGCCTAAGTTAATTGTATCCAATTTGCAAATTAATTCCAATTCAGCAGTCTCTCGTTGGAGTCTGTTTTTGAAGTCTTTTTGTTGAAGAATTGCCACTTTTAGGTCAGAAATCGAGTGACCAATGAGAGACTGCTGAATTGGAATTAGTGGAAAAGCAGCATCACTTGCCCCATAACCTCAGCCGTGCGGAACACAATGCCATCCACAGCCTCAGAAACAACTCTGACATCATAATCAAAAAGGCTGACAAAGGAGGTGCTGTTGTCATCATGAATAGGTCGGAATATGAACAAGAGGCTGCTCGGCAGCTTTCCAGCACCGCTTTCTACAAGCCATTACCCTCTGATCCCACTGAGGGTTACCAAAAGAAACTACAGCATTTGCTCAAGAAACTCCCTGAAAAAGCACAAGAACAAATCCGCACAGACACACCCCTGGAACCCCGACCTGGGGTATTCTATCTGCTACCGAAGATCCATAAACCTGGAAATCCTGGGCGCCCCATCATCTCAGGCATTGGCACCCTGACAGCAGGATTGTCTGGCTATGTAGACTCCCTCCTCAGGCCCTACACTACCAGTACTCCCAGCTATCTTCAAGACACCACTGACTTCCTGAGGAAACTACAATCTATCGGTGATCTTCCTGAAAACACCATCGTGGCCACTATGGATGTAGAAGCCCTCTACACCAACATTCCACACAAAGATGGACTACAAGCCGTCAGGAACACTGTCCCCGATAATGTCACGGCAAACCTGTGGCTGAACTTTGTGACTTTGTCCTCACCCATAACTATTTCACATTTGGTGACAATGTATACCTTCAAATCAGCGGCACTGCTATGGGTACCCCCATGGCCCCACAGTATGCCAACATTTTTATGGCTGACTTAGAACAACGCTTTCTCAGCTCTCGTCCCCTAATGCTCCTACTCTACTTGTGCTATATTGATGACATCATCATCATCTGGACCCATGGAAAAGAAGCCCTTGAGGAATTCCACCATGATTTCAACAATTTCCATCCCACCATCAACCTCAGCCTGGACCACTCCACACAAGAGATCCACTTCCTGGACACTACGGTGCTAATAAGCGATGGTCACATAAACACAACCCTATACCGGAAACCTACTGACCGCTATTCCTACCTACATGCCTCCAGGTTTCACCCAGACCACACCACACGATCCATTGTCTACAGCCAAGCTCTACGATACAACCGCATTTGCTCCAACCCCTCAGACGGAGACAAACGCCTACAAGATCTCTATCAAGCATTCTTACAACTACAATACCCACCTGCTGAAGTGAAGAAACAGATTGACAGAGCCAGAAGAGTACCGAGAAGTCACCTACTACAGGACAGGCCCAACAAAGAAAATAACAGAACGCCACTAGCCGTCACCTTCAGCCCCCGACTAAAACCTCTCCAACGCATCATCAAGGATCTACAACCTATCCTGAAGGACGACGCATCACTCTCACAGATCTTGGGAGACAGGCCAGTCCTTGCCTACAGACAGCCCCCCAACCTGAAGCAAATACTCACCAGCAACCACACACCACACAACGGAACCACTAACCCAGGAACCTATCCTTGCAACAAAGCTCGTTGCCAACTCTGTCCACGTATCTATTCAGGGGACACCATCATAGGGCCTAATCACATCAGCCACCCTATCAGAGGCTCGTTCACCTGCACATCTACCAATGTGATATATGCCATCATGTGCCAGCAATGCCCCCCTGCCATGTACATTGGTCAAACTGGACAGTCTCTACATAAAAGAATAAATGGACACAAATCAGACATCAAGAATTATAACATTCATAAACCAGTCGGAGAACACTTCAGTCTCTCTGGTCACTCGATTTCTGACCTAAAAGTGGCAATTCTTCAACAAAAAGACTTCAAAAACAGACTCCAACGAGAGACTGCTGAATTGGAATTAATTTGTAAATTGGATACAATTAACTTAGGCTTGAATAGAGACTGGGAGTGGTAGAGTCATTACACAAAGTAAAACTATTTCCCCTTGTTCCTCCCCCCCCCCCCCCCCCCCCCCCCCCCCCCACTGTTCCTCAGACGTTCTTGTTAACTGCTGGAAATGGCCCACCTTGATTATCACTACAGAGGGCTCCCCCCCACTCTCCTGCTGGTAATAGCTCATCTGAAGTGATCACTCTCCTTACAGTGTGCGTGATAAACACCCATTTTTTTCATGTTCTGTGTGTATATAAATCTCATTGTATTTTCCACTGAATGCATCCGATGAAGTGAGCTGTAGCTCACGAAAGCTTATGCTCAAATAAATTTGTTAGTCTCTAAGGTGCCACAAGTCCTCCTTTTCTTTTTGCCCTGGGGAACTGTTTCTCTGCTTAGCTGCTTTCCCAACTTGCCCAGTTCCTGGGGAAGAGCAGCTAATCAGACCTACTGCACAAAACAGCCAGAGTTTTCCTCTGGAACCAATACCATTCTCACAGGAGAGGAGAAGGGAGCAGAAAGAGCCCAGCAGTTCTGCTCCCTTCTCCCCACTCTCCTCCTGTGAATGATGGCACAGCTCCTCTGTTCCTCTACTGGCCTTGGAAGTGGGAGAAAGGGATCACCACTGCAGTCCTTCCACGCCTGGGAGAGGGAAGTGAAGTACCCAGGAGCTGCAGGAGGAGCAGAGGTGGGGCTGTTTGGGGCAGAACTGATGAGTGCGGAAATGGAGGGAGCGGAATTGATGTGGGGATAGCACTGATTTGGGGGTTGGTTAACATAATTAATTGCTGAGCTGGAGGACAGGCAGATGAGAAGGTGACAGACCCACACACACACTTTTTTTCAGACCACTTTAAACACTGTTTGCTGTAGTTCAGCTGCATTATACATGCAGAGTAATGGGTCCAGCACACAGAAGCACTGTGTGAACACTACTACAGCAAGCATACCCCCGACATAGTCTAATCATGAAAATGTTTCCAGGCTTTGCTATTCAAACCCTCAGAGCTTCAGTTCTTGATTTGGTTGTGCAATGGGAGACAAAGAACTTGTGTAACGGAACCTGGTCTTTTTGGTTGTCGTGGGAGAGAGAAGAGCTTCTGCGATAGAGCTCTTTCTGGAGGTGCGGAAGCTTGTTATCTATAGCAGGTGGGATGGGGAGAACATATCTGTCTGCCGTGGACTGATCTTTGCTTTTTGTTTGCTTCTTTCCCATATAGGCCTGGATAAGATTGAATTCTTGCAGAGCCATGAGAACCAGGATATCTATCAGAAGGCCTTTGATCTGATTGAGCACTACTTTGGGTCAGAGGACGAGGACAGCAGTATTGCCCCACAAGTGGATCTCAGCCAGCAACAGTACATCTTCCAGCAGTGTGAGGCTCCCATGGAGGGTTTCCAGCTCTGAGGTGCCCCATCCTATCTGTTCCTCCACCCAGACAGTCCTCATGTAAAGCCTTGAGTCACCGTTGGAGTGATTTCAATGTTTTCCATAACCCCTTACTGTCCCCATCTACCTGAGTTCCCTTCCCATATTCTTCCCTGGGTGCCTCCTTGGATGCCTTTGTGAGGTGTGTTCAGTCCTGGCACAAAATGTATCAGATTGATTACTTTGCTTAATGTGCCAGCCTGGGCCATTGGTATATGGAACACTTCACAGATATTGGAGTAAACTCTCTGTCCCCTGCAACTACAGCCTCCAGTGGACATGCTTTCTAGTTACTAGGTACATTGAACACAACTGAACCTGTCCCATTACAAAACAGCTCCCAAATTGGTCTTTACAGGCCACTTTGGAGATCTGGACTCTATCATTCTTTCCTTTCAACCCGAAAAGGACTTGTGAGTAGGTCAGTCTTATCACCTCCCTAAAAGCGACTTTTGTAACTGGCTTCTAAAATGGAGAAACTACCACACTGCCCAGTCCCTAATACAATGTGGCCTCTGTTAAAGTTGAACCCTTCCTCACTTCATTCTCCTGACTCTGGTCCTCACTAGCTTAGTGACAGATGATATATCTCTACCCACTCATCCACCCTTTACATTATTCTATGCAGCTTAACTTGAACTGGTTTCTGTTCCGTAAATTACCATTTGATGTAAAATCTTAGTGTGCTAAACTGTCAGCGTGAGGAGGACTCTGTAGTGATAGCTCTCCTTACTACTTTCAGTCTCATGAAGTAGAGCTTCCTGTTTAATGCCCCTACCAGCCAACTGATAAAATAGAAACATCCTGATCAGGGTCTGTTTAACAAGTATACTGTGATACTACTTCCCATCTTTCCATTTTCCCCTCACTACTCTCACGGCCCCAGATGAATTAGCATGGAATAAATGGTTCCTATAGGCCACATTTGTAAGGCATTGCTGAGGGCCTGACAGCTATAATTTACACCTATAGTCAGCCCTTCTGCTAGCAGCATGTTTTTGACTCCGCAGCCTGTTTGGATCGCAAGCATCTAATGCAAAGGTGGCAATTCAATTTCTGAATGTAATGGATTCTTTGGGCTACCTACTCCTTCCTGCATTGGGCTACATTCTCTCAAGCCATTTGGGACCTTTGGAATACACATTTTCCCTAGGGTAAATGTTTCCAAAGTTGCTCCTACTGCAGTGTCATGCAGCTGTGGTAAATCCTACTGGCAGAACTGTCTACAAGATCCTTCTTATGGCTTCATTCAATGACAAGCCCCTGCAAGAGCTTCAACCACTCACAGGATACTGGTTTAAAAAAAGCATTTATCAAACTGCTGAAAGGCCTAAGCATCAGCTCTGTGTGACCCCTTCTTTAAACATAGTCTTCATTTGAGCCTGTGCTTTAGGATGGAAACTGACCTGTGTGGGCATTGAAGAAAGCCACCTGTTGCCTCCCTTTCTAATCCAGTCAGTCTCCACTTTCCCTGTTACTTTCTCTAGTGCTGCTTTGTACTCAAGGAACATTTAGTTTACTGCACTTGACCTGTAAATTGACTTCAATTCTTTGTAATTTTAGAGGTTAAATTAGGTGATTAATTTAAAAACAAAACAAAAAACCCCTGTGTTGCATTTACATCATATGATAAATTACTGTTTCTCTTTCTTGAAGGGTAACTTGAACTGTTTCTCTTTCTAGAAGCACTGATTAGTAGCAAAATCTTGTTTTGTCATTTGGATTTTTTGTGCTAGATTTTAAGTGTAAATTACCAATAACATCATCTCTATAGAATTTGTTTAAAATCATGTACTTTTTTTGGATGGTATGAAAATGCTACATATTTTGTAAACAAATCTAGGCAAAGTGTGTGTGTGTGTGTATATATATATATATTGTGTATATATAGATGTATTATTCTGTATGTATATACACACACACACACACAGTGTGTTTTCTCCCCCAGGCTAATGAAAACAATGTGGTGCATTGTTGTATATCCTCGCCCTCCCCCCCACCACCACCCTAAGGAAATAATTACAGTTGCCTCTAAATAAGTGAATTAAAACAAAGTCCATTTAAACTGAGTGGCTTGCCTTTCTATGTAAGGAACTTGGCTGGTGTTTCTGTTACTTATGCCAGTGGGTATGTGAATTCAGAGCAGAAAGGGATCCATTTTTAATGGGCAGCAACATAGTCTAGTGCATGGAGGAGGGGACTGAGAGTCAGGACTCTTGAGTTCTGTTCCCAGTTCTATCATCTAGTATGTGTCGCCTTGAGGAAGTTACTTTACCTGTTTGCACCTCTCTTTATCTATCTGTAAACGGAGGTACTCACGTTTGAGATCCTCATCCGAGTACCTTCCTCAGCCTATGATCTTATTTAAGCTCTGCCTAACCCTTTGGCCTTGCCACTATTGCTCACCTTCTAACAGTATCAGTGCTTTAAGCTGGGCATTAGCCCCATTTCACAGAAGGGAGAATGCAGGGCTGCCAGATGTCACACATCTGGTAACTTTGTCCTCATCCCTGCAGCTCAGCCTGTCACACACTTGGTTGAGCTATAGGCAGGAGCTGCATTTCCTCCTCTAGCCACTAAAAGCTGCTGTGGAACCTGGCAGGAAACTAGGCCCCTGCTTGATCCGAGCAGGGAAGGAGCAGCAAAGGCGACGATGGTTGTGGTGGGTGGTTGGCAGGGACCGAAAGTGAGGGGGACTCAAAACTACCCACAAGCTTCAGCCAGCATCTGATCTCTTTGCTGGAGCACGGGCCCTCCAGCTTGCATCTTTTTAAGACCTTCTCTGCAATTTGATCTGTTCCAGGACCAGCACAGGGGCCCATCAGTGCCATCTGGAGTGGGTTTTCTGGGGGGACCCCATGCCAGTCTTTCCCTCTCAAATGCCTGGGACCTGGAAGGATGGTACACTCTGGCTGTATTTGTGGCCATAGGCACAGGGCTCCTAGATTGAGGCAGCATGGTTCAAGCCTCTAGTTCTTCCACCTCATATAGCTCTGGAAGACACCCGCTACCTTCAGCCAGACTGGGCTATGGGACATGTGCTGTGGATGATTATTTTACTTCTTAAGGTAATTGTGACCCTGAGCCTTGTTATGGAGCAACCAAAGAGCAAGATGGATATGAAACAGCATTCTGTAGATGATCTGTGCTCCCCTCAGTCAGTCTTGATTTAGAGTTGTAGGCCCAGATAAGGGGTTTTGTTGGGGTGTATTGAGGGGGCCTCCAATCAGCCAAACCAAGTATCTAGGCCAGAAACCCACTTTCCAGCTCTTAACCATGGGTTGTTGAATAACACTGTCCTGGAAGCCATCACAGTAGGAGAGAGGCTATATTGTTTGGAGACCACATCTGGAAACATAGATTCCTTCACTACCCCCATGAGAAACATGGAGTTTACTTTACCTGTGCTGATGCTCAGGTGCCTACAAAAACAACACTAAATCAGCAACAGTTCAGAGGAGGAGCATAAGGACAGCCCTACGGCCCAGCCCTTGTTTGAAACTCTAGAACCCAACCAGGACTAGAACAATGTAAATATAAAATGGCAACATCTTCTACATTAACATTAATTGTTTGTAAACTAAAATTGGCTTTGCATTATTTTTGTCAGATACAAGAAAACGTATTGGTATGACTACTTGTGTTTCAGCAAAACAATAAAATAAACTTTATACCTTCAGCTAAAGGTCAGCACCTTGGTTTTACATTAAGCTATGATGATTAAATATTGATTGTACATAGAACATCAAATCAAATTCATTTATCATGTCTTAAGGGTAAACTATTTTAGACACTTTTATTGCAGGGTTGCCTAAAACAGAAACAAAGTAAAACCCTTAAAGCCAGGTTGCAGCACACCCACAATTTCTTGTCAGATCATTGAATTATTGCTCTGTAGGTGGTGTTCCCTTAATGGTAGATTGAAACTATGAACCATTGGGGCCTGAAGATTCAGGCCACATGTTTTTGCCCTTTTTGGCTTTCGAATGTATTTCTTTACTCCTCCCTGACGAGGGGAGTAGCGCTAAAAATCTACCTTGCTGGGTCGAATTTGGGGTAGTGCAGACGCAAATCGACAGTATTGGCCTCCAGGAGCTATCCCAGAGTGCTCCTTTGGGACTGCTCTGGACAGCACTTTGAACTCCGATGCACTAGCCAGGTACACAGGAAGAGCCCCGGGAACTTTTGAATTTCATTTCCTGTTTGGTCAGTGCAGCGAACTCAGCAGCACGGGTAACCTTGAGTCCCCCCAGAATCGTAATGCGTAAAACGTTTCTACGCTAAACCTATCATCTCCATCCCTGAGGTTATCGCAGAAAACAGAGAAGTCTGCTTCTTGCCAGGGGCTAAGATTCGCGATGTGATGGAGAGACTGCCGAGACTCATCAAGCCCTCGGATCACTACCCCTTCCTGCTTCTCCACGTGGGCACCAATGATACTGCCAAGAATGACCTTGAGCGGATCACTGTGGACTACGTGGCTCTGGGAAGAAGGATAAAGGAGTTTGAGGCGCAAGTGGTGTTCTCGTCCATCCTCCCTGTGGAAGGAAAAGGCCGAGGTAGGGACCGTCGAATCGTGGAAGTCAACGAATGGCTACGCAGGTGGTGTCGGAGAGAAGGCTTTGGATTCTTTGACCATGGGATGGTGTTCCATGAAGGAGGAGTGCTGGGCAGAGTCGGGCTCCACCTAACAAAGAGAGGGAAGAACATCTTTGCGAGCAGGCTGGCTAACCTAGTGAGGAGGGCTTTAAACTAGGTTCACCGGGGGAAGGAGACCAAAGCCCTGAGGTAAGTGGGAAAGCGGGATACCGGGAGGAAGCACAGGCAGGAACGTCTGTGAGGGGAGGGCTCCTACCTCATACTGAGAATGAGGGGCGATCAGCAGGTTATCTCAAGTGCCTATATACAAATGCACAAAGCCTTGGAAACAAGCAGGGAGAACTGGAGGTCCTGGTGATGTCAAGGAATTATGACGTGATTGGAATAACAGAGACTTGGTGGGATAACTCACATGACTGGAGTACTGTCATGGATGGTTATAAACTGTTCAGAAAGGACAGGCAGGGCAGAAAAGGTGGGGGAGTAGCACTGTATGTAAGGGAGCAGTATGACTGCTCAGAGCACCGGTATGAAACTGCAGAAAAATCTGAGTGTCTCTGGATTAAGTTTAGAAGCGTGAGCAACAAGGGTGATGTAGTGGTGGGAGTCTGCTATAGACCACCGGACCAGGGGGATGAGGTGGATGAGGCTTTCTTCCGGCAACTCGCAGAAGCTACTAGATCGCACGCCCTGGTTCTCATGGGCGACTTTAATCTTCCCGATATCTGCTGGGAGAGCAATACAGCGGTGCATAGACAATCCAGGAAGTTTTTGGAAAGCGTAGGGGACAATTTCCTGGTGCAAGTGCTAGAGGAGCCAACTGAGGGGGAGCTTTTCTTGACCTGCTGCTCACAAACCGGGAAGAATTAATGGGGGAAGCAAAAGTGGATGGGAATCTGGGAGGCAGTGACCATGAGTTGGTTGAGTTCAGGATCCTGACACAGGGAAGAAAGGTAAGCAGCAGAATACGGACCCTGGACTTCAGGAAAGCAGACTTCGACTCCCTCAGGGAACTGATGGGTAGGATCCCCTGGGGGACTAACATGAAGGGGAAAGGAGTCCAGGAGAGCTGGCTGTATTTCAAGGAATCCCTATTGAGGTTACAGGGACAAACCATCCCGATGTGTCGAAAGAATAGTAAATATGGCAGGCGACCAGCTTGGCTTAACGGTGAAATCCTTGCGGATCTTAAACACAAAAAAGAAGCTTACAACAAGTGGAAGATTGGACAAATGACCAGGGAAGAGTATGAAAATATTGCTCGGGCATGTAGGAATGAAATCAGGAGGGCCAAATCACACCTGGAGCTGCAGCTAGCAAGAGATGTCAAGAGTAACAAGAAGGGTTTCTTCAGGTATGTTGGCAACAAGAAGAAAGCCAAGGAAAGTATGGGCCCCTTACTGAATGAGGGAGGCAACCTAATGACAGAGGATGTGGAAAAAGCTAATGTACTCAATGCTTTTTTTGCCTCTGTCTTCACGAACAAGGTCAGCTCCCAGACTGCTGCGCTGGGCATCACAGCATGGGGAGTAGGTGGCCAGCCCTCTGTGGAGGAAGAGGTGGTTAGGGACTATTTAGAAAAGCTGGATGTGCACAAGTCCATGGGGCCGGACGAGTTGCATCCGAGAGTGCTAAAGGAATTGGTGGCTGTGATTGCAGCGCGATTGGCCATTATCTTTGAAAACTCATGGCGAACGGGGGAAGTCCCGGATGACAGGAAAAAGGCTAATGTAGTGCCAATCTTTAAAAAAGGGAAGAAGGAGGATCCTGGGAACTACAGGCCAGTCAGTCTCACCTCAGTCCCCGGAAAAATCATGGAGCAGGTCCTCAAGGAATCAATCCTGAAGCACTTACACGAGAGGAAAGTGATCAGGAACAGTCAGCATGGATTCACCAAGGGAAGGTCATGCCTGACTAATCTAATCGCCTTCTATGATGAGATTATTGGTTCTGTGGATGAAGGGAAAGCAGTGGATGTATTGTTTCTTGACTTTAGCAAAGCTTTTGACATGGTCTCCCACAGTATTCTTGTCAGCAAGTTAATGAAGTATGGGCTGGATGAATGCACTATAAGGTGGGTAGAAAGTTGGCTAGATTGTCGGGCTCAGTGGGTAGTGATCAATGGCTCCATGTCTGGATGGCAGCTGGTATCAAGTGGAGTGCCCCAAGGGTCAGTCCTGGGGCCGGTTTTGTTCAATATCTTCATAAATGATCTGGAGGATGGTGTGGATTGCACTCTCAGCAAATTTGCGGATGATACTAAACTAGGAGGAGTGGTAGATACGCTGGAGGGCAGGGATAGGATACAGAGGGACCTAGACAAATTGGAGGGTTGGGCCAAAACAAATCTGATGAGGTTCAACAAGGATAAGTGCAGGGTCCTGCACTTAGGACGGAAGAACCCAATGCACCGCTACAGACTAGGGACCGAATGGCTTAGGCAGCAGTTCTGCAGAAAAGGACCTAGGGGTGACAGTGGACGAGAAGCTGGATATGAGTCAACAGTGTGCCCTTGTTGCCAAGAAGGCCAGTGGCATTTTGGGATGTATAAGTAGGGGCACTGCCAGCAGATCGAGGGATGTGATCGTTCCTGTCTGTTTGACATTGGTGAGGCCTCATCTGGAGTACTGTGTCCAGTTTTGGGCCCCGCACTACAAGAAGGATTTGGACAAATTGGAGCGAGTCCAGCGAAGGGCAACAAAAATGATTAGGGGTCTGGAACACATGACTTATGAGGAGAGGCTGAGGGAACTGGGACTGTTTAGTCTGCAGAAGAGAAGAATGAGGGGGGATTTGATAGCTGCTTTCAACTACCTGAGAGGTGGTTCCAGAGAGGATGGTTCTAGACTATTCTCAGTGGTAGAAGAGGACAGGACAAGGAGTAATGGTCTCAAGTTGCAGTGGGGGAGGTTTAGGTTGGATATTAGGAAAAACTTTTTCACTAGGAGGGTGGTGAAACACTGGAATGCGTTACCTAGGGAGGTGGTAGAATCTCCTTCCTTAGAAGTTTTTAAGGTCAGGCTTGACAAAGCCCTGGCTGGGATGATTTAATTGGGGATTGGTCCTGCTTTGAGCAGGAAGTTGGACTAGATGACCTCCTGAGGTCCCTTCCAACCCTGATATTCTATGATTAGAAAGTGAAAAAAATGCACTCGCAATGACATGTTTTCTGAGCTCATGCAGTCCTCCTGCACTGATAGGGCACAGCTTAATGCATGGAGGCATTCAGTGGCAGAGGCCAGGAAAGAATTCAGTGAGCGCGAAGAGCGGAGGCAGGACATGATGCTGAAGCTAATGGGGGAGCAAACAGACATAATGAAGTGCCTGTTGCAGGAGCAAACAGACATGATGAAGCGTCTGTTGGAGCTGCAGGAAAGCCAACAAGAGCACAGACCCCCCACTGCATCCACTGTATAACCGCCTACCCTCCTCCCCATGTTCCATAGCCTCCTCACCCAGACGCCCAAGAATGCAGGGGGTGGGGAGGCTCCAGGCACCCAGCCACTCCACTCCAGAAGGCTGTCATTCAAACAGTTTGATTTTTAGTCTGTTTACAATAAGTAATGTGGCCTTGTCCTTCCCTCCTCCCCAACCCCACCTGGCTACCTTGTCCATTATCTAATTTTTTTTTTAAATTAAGAAAGAAAGAATGCATGGTTTCAAAACAATAGTGACTTTATTTCGAAGGGGGATGGTGGTTGGCTTACAGGGAATTAAAATCAACAAAGGGAGCAGGTTTGCATCAAGGAGAAACACACACAACTGTCACACCAAAGCCTGGCCAGTCATGAAACTGGTTTTCAAAGCCTCTCTGATGCACAGCGTGCCTTGCTGTGCTCTTCTAATCGCCCTGGTGTCTGGCTGCTCAAAATTGGACACCAGGAGATTTTCCTCAACCTCCCACCCCACCATAAACGTCTCCCCCTTACTCTCACTAGGGACTAGGGACTAGGGACCGAATGGCTAGGCAGCAGTTCTGCGGAAAAGGACCTAGGGGTGACAGTGGACGAGAAGCTGGATATGAGTCAGCAGTGTGCCCTTGTTGCCAAGAAGGCCAATGGCATTTTGGGATGTATAAGTAGGGGCATAGCGAGCAGATCGAGGGACGTGATCGTTCCCCTCTATTCGACACTGGTGAGGCCTCATCTGGAGTACTGTGTCCAGTTTTGGGCCCCACACTACAAGAAGGATGTGGATAAATTGGAGAGAGTCCAGCGAAGGGCAACAAAAATGATTAGGGGTCTAGAGCACATGACTTATGAGGAGAGGCTGAGGGAGCTGGGATTGTTTAGTCTGCAGAAGAGAAGAATGAGGGGGGATTTGATAGCTGCTTTCAACTACCTGAAAGGGGGTTCCAAAGAGGATGGCTCTAGACTGTTCTCAATGGTAGCAGATGACAGAACGAGGAGTAATGGTCTCAAGTTGCAATGGGGGAGGTTTAGATTGGATATTAGGAAAAACTTTTTCACTAAGAGGGTGGTGAAACACTGGAATGCGTTACCTAGGGAGGTGGTAGAATCTCCTTCCTTACAGGTTTTTAAGGTCAGGCTTGACAAAGCCCTGGCTGGGATGATTTAACTGGGACTTGGTCCTGCTTTGAGCAGGGGGTTGGACTAGATGACCTTCTGGGGTCCCTTCCAACCCTGATATTCTATGATTCTATGATTCTATGATTCTCACAGATATTGTAGAGCACACAGCAAGCAGCAATATCAATGGGAATGTTGGTTGCGCTGAGGTCTGACCTAGTCAGCAAACGGCGCTAGCGAGCTTTTAATTGTCCAAAGGCACATTCTACCACCATCCTGCACTTGCTCAGCCTATAGTTGATTTTGGAATTGGGGAGCTCGTGTGGGGGAAGATTTTGGAATTGGGGAGCTCCTGGTGGCCTGCAATCATCATCTCCTACAGAGTCACGACCAAACATCAGGCAATCTCCGGAAAGCACTGGGTGCAATGGTTTGGGGACGGGAAGTTCTCAGAGGTTTCAGCAGACAAGCTGATGGGTCTGATGGCTTTTAGGCAGCATTTCAACCACTCCACGTTTAATAAGCTGGTCTCCTATTGACGAGCCGTACACAATGACCTGGAGGTTGCTAGGAGCCGGGCAGGGAAGACGTTCACAGAGCCCCCAGCCAAGCGGCTAAAGACTATCTTCTGCAACAACAGCAAGGAGCAAATGGTTTCTGAAGTCATAAACAACAACAGGAGCCTTGAAGACAGTTGTTTATCGTGCGGGATTAAAAACCCAGCCACATTCCACCCGCTGTTTGAGGGGGGGCCTTTGCCAGACTTGCAGGGATCGATTCCTGGAGCTCTTCTACATGTACAACGAGGACGGGTACCAGTCCCACTGCACCGTCTGCTGCGAAGACAAGGAGCTGCTGCTGTGTAGCAATGCCAGCTGCTGCAGGTGCTTCTGTGTCGAATGCTTGGAGGTCCTGGTAGGGCAAGGTACCTCAGCCAAGGCAAAAGAGCAAGAGCCCTGGAGCTGTTACATGTGTCAACCACAGAAGTGCTATGGGGTGTTACAGCGCCAACCAGACTGGAATGTATGGCTTCAAGACTTCTTCACCAGCAACAAAGGACAGGAATATGATGCACCTAAAATGTAAAAAGGCCCGCACATTTCCCAGAGTCACTACCCTTGATAACAGAACGTCAATGATTACATTGGCTTCTTGGATCACAGCAGCCCCCACAGTAGACTTGTCCAGAATAGAAGTGGTGACAGTGAGCTGAGCGGGCTCCATGGTATGGCGTCTGCACAGGTAACCCAGGAAAAAAGGTGCGAAACGATTGTCTGCCGTTGCTTTCATGGAGGGAGGGGCGACTGACGACATGTACCCAAAACCACCCGCGACAATGTTTTTGCCCCATCAGGCATTAGGAGCTTAACCCAGAATTCCAATGGGCAGCAGAGACTGCGGGAACTGTGGGATAGCTACCCACAGTGCACCGCTCCGTAAGTCAATGCTAGTCATGGTAGTGAGGACGCACTTCGCTGACTTAATGCACTTAGTGGGGACATACGCAATCGACTGTATAAAATCCATTTCTAAAAATCGACTTCTATAAAATCGACCTAACTTCGTAGTGTAGACATACCCTAAGTCTTGTGCCCCAGAATTGGAATCTACAAATTTGATCTGATCAGACTCCATAAGTACTTTGAATCCTTCGAACCTAGCAAAGCGTGTAGTTCAGAGCTTACTGCTACCTTTTGCCCCTTAAATATATCTGCAAGTTGAACCTTACCTTTCATTGATTTCTGCTCCAAGGAATACAAAATCCTTTTCCCTAAGGTAAAGCAACAGTCCCTTTGGAAGTAATCAGATACACTTCATATAGCAAGGAAATGTTACTTCTTACGCCCTTTACTTTGTTTTTCATATTCATCTACTTTAAGTTTGTGTTAATTAGCCACCATTTAACCATAAGAGAGCCCACTACTCTCTCTCCACGAGCTTTAGCCAAACTCATTCCACCCTTTTCAACTGTGGCTTGCAAGCTAAGACCACATAACGAATCATTTAAATTACCCACACATGGATCACCCTCATATATCTAATCCACTGGATTTATTTGCCTACATGCTTCCAAATCAGAACTAAATAATCCTCTGTGTTGTTCATATCTTCACAATGGGCACACTTGGCAGGGGTAACCATCTTAATATGTAGGACCTTCCCACATTATGAACTATTTGGAGCAAGTAAATATTTCCAGGCTCAATATAAGGTATGCTGACAATACATGCACTCTCTAATTTTCCCTTATTAACATAAATGGGTGTCACATCTTCTACCCTGGAGGTTACACCTATTGCTTAAGGCCTATTTTCTTGGTATTATCTTTATTTACTGTTTACTTTATCATCTCAGCCGATACCCAATATGATGGTATTCAGTTGCTTTTTACATGTTTAATGCTGGTGCTGATTTGTCTCGTTAAATTCTCTGTTATACTTTTGATTTTCTCCATTTGGGTCCTCTTGGGTAAATAACCGTTGAGTCATTTTATGAGCAGTGTTACTTAATGCAATATGGAACCTCTATCAGATTCTATTCTCCAGGGCCAGAGGTGCCGACTTTCTAATGTGCTGGAGGTGCTTCCCCCTGGCTGCGCCTCTGGCCCCGCCGCCACTCCACCCCTTGCCCAAGACCCCACCCCTGCCCCAGTTCTTCCCCCCCCCGCTTCTTTCCTGAGCGCACCCCAGCTGCCTCCTTTCCCCCTCCTCCCCAGCACCTACCACATGCTGCTGAACAGTTGATCGCCAGTGCACAGGAGGTGCTGGGAGGGCTTGGGAGGCACTGATCGCTGGGGCTGCCAGTGGGCGGGAGGCACTGGGGGAGGAGCTGCTCAGGGGGGCTGCTGGTGAATGCTGAGCAACACCTTTTTTTTAGCACCCATGGAGTCGGCGCCTATGTCGAGGGCAATCTCTACCTGGTAAAAACATTATTCACCAAAAGAAATGTGATGACAATAGTTTCACTGGGGGCTGCAAAGCACTCCACCCATTTTGTAAAATGACAAATCACAACTCATAAATATTTGTTTTCCTATTTGGATGTTGGCACAGGTCCAATCCAATCCACCTTGTTGGGGTACATTAAGAACAACTGAATATTAAAGCCCTAAAATTGAGGCACGCTTCAAAACGGAACACAGGAAAATTTGTAATGACTTTTTTCGTAAGAGAGGCAAGGTGGGTAAGGTAATATCTTTTACTGGACCAGCTTCTGTTGGTGAATGGGATGAGCTTTTGAGCTACACAGAGCTCTTCTTCAGGTCAGCTGTTTTTTTTTTTGTAATGATTCACAAATAAAACTGGACTTTGAATGAAAAAGGCCTTTGACAAACCTATGTTTGCAGAAGATAAAAACAATGTTGACATTAAACAATCCTAGCATGCTCTCCAAAACCCTCCTTAATAGATTAAAGGGTAGAACAGAATAGCATAATGTGATGGGGTGTATACCCCACACCAGCCCCAATAGGGTTAACAAAGGCCTGAGAGGCCAATTAGATTACCTGTTGTCACCTGAAAGAGAGAGGGCCAACCTCAATTGAAAGTGAAGCCCAGCTGGAAATGGGCTGGGACAGCACTGTAAAGCCAGGAGACAGAATGACCTGCAGTGGAAGGAGGATACAGTCACTCCCTGAGAGAAGGGAGGCCACCGGGAACAAGGAGGAAGTCTAGGGGACGAGTAAGCGCTGGGATCCTACCCTTTCATAAGGAGTTTGGCAAGAAGCTAGGAGGGGTGAAGCAGCCATAGGGAGCAGAGTAAGCTCCAGTAATAAATCAAAACAAGCAAGATGATAGGCTGAGTAGGAAGGAGCCAACAACAGGACTGGGACTGAGCAGACCTGGATTGCTGATTGTGGGATCCCTGCGCAGGAACCTGGTGTGTTGGATGGGCCTGGGTTTCCCTGCCACCCACTGGTATAGTGGCACAGACCACCTAGCTGGGACAGAACACTGGCTGGAGACAGCATTTGGACAGTTGTCCTGTTTGACTTTGTAACTCCAGAAAGGGTGGGATAAATGGTGATCCAGCCAGAGAACCAGAAGTACAGAGCAAGCAATGAGCACCAAGGGGGCACCTGATGCAGTGAGAGCTACCTTCCCAGACCAAGACACAAGCAGGCATGCTAGTGGTGAGTGGGAACCCTGTTACCCATTCATATACCGAAACAAAAATGAAGGGTTGCTAATGGTAAGACTGAAAGCGTTGTTAGTTCTATTTTAATGGTTTGTAATTATGGATAGTGAATGAGTTTAGGTGAGGTAACACTTAGGCCAAGACCTTGCCTGGCTTGAGTGCATGCTTGGAAATTCTTCTTTGATATAAATTGCTGATTGGTTTAAAATAATATTGTTATTGGCACGATGAGTAATGTGTCACATTGGAGGATGAGTGAGAGGTACATCAGTATGTAATGATAAATATAAAATCCCTTCTTTCTGGGAATGCGCAGGAATGGGGTAACATAAAACAACATGATTCAGAAACTCCAAAACCAGCAAGAAAAGTGCAGAAGTTGGGTAATGAGGCTTGTGCATGCATAATGTACAGTTTACATAAAAAAGAAAGGGGTGTTGTGCTAAAATCTGATTGGATAAACATTACTTAATCTGTAATTTAAAAATATATAAAAGACCCAAATGAAGATGGCCCAAATTAAAGAAACACCAGACCAGAAACCAAAGGATGGGACTGAAGGATCAGAGGAGATGACGATCGTCAAGAATTGTAGGAGGACTTGCTTGTGCCCTGGAATGTGATAACTTGGGCCATTTACCAATTCCATCTTATCTGTGGTTATTGTCTGCCATAAATGTATGTTCAGATATTAAAAGTGACAGTAATTCTATCTGAAGTTGTATAAATAAAGGCAAAAACTGATTAAGCCTAAATTGGGTGGACAAAGCACTGAGATTCAAGCAGTAGGAAGTAGAAGTATTGGATACAAATGGTTACATATAAAACAAAATCCTAACACATATTCTAGAGCCTAGACTTAATTAACAAGATACTCTCATGTATTGTAGAATATTGCTCACCCAAAATCCTAGCAGTTCTTTACAGCCAGGATGGCTGTGATCCTCTGTTCATGAGACAAGTACATTGTTAGCTTGATTCCCAGATGAAGAATTTGTTGTGTTTCTTTGCCACCCCCACCCTCCAGTTATATTAGTTCCAACCTTTGTCTTATTCATAAACAGGATGCCCCTGCTGTTTGTTTCATCCCGTGGATTTCCTTTTTTTTAGATTTCACAATCTTTCATTTTGCAACTGACTTAGTATGCAGATAAAATACAATGTGAGGCATACAATACCCAAATGGCCAGACAGAGAGAATAGGCATCTGTTACCTCCTGCCTGAAAGGAACATTTCTGAGTTTTGTCATCTAGTAAGAACATAATTTTCCATATAGATACACAACTGCTTAAATATTACCCATCCAGCCATCCATACATTTTGCAGTGATTATGAGGATCAATGAGCTACTGTGTCTCAGTGCAGACCTCACATGCCACCCTTTGATGAACTCTTATGCATATTTCTGACCCAGAGGATCCCTGCAAAACCCTGTGCATCTTGTGCTCTCTGTCCATTGGCATGAAGGGGTCCATGAGTCACATTCTCTCCTTCCTTTTTCAACACATTAATTTGAGAGTCCAAATTAATGTACTCAGAGTTTCTTTTGGCCAGTCCTTCCTGTGCCACCTTCAAAATCTCCTTCATAAAAGCCAGTTCCTCACCCTTTTCTCTCCACATCCTTCCTAGTTCTGTTTGAAACATACCTACTCTTCCTCTCAACTTACAATTCTTTAATACACTGTCCAGTTCCTGAGAAAAAGATGGTAACTGATCTCTATGCATCAGGCTGATGAACAAGTATTAGCTGCCAAACCTTGCACAAACAGCAATCAACTGTTTCTCCTTTTTACACAACCAGTACTTTTGCAAATGTGCATAATTACTCTCAAACAAATATAACTTTTGTTTATGTGCAAACCATACCTCAACAGAATCTGCATCTCTGGGAACACTCTCATATACACTGAGGACAAAATTTCCAACTCCTTCTCCAACAAATCCCTGTTTGTCCTATCACCCCTTATAGTATCTAATTCAGGTGGAACAGCCTCAGAACTAAAACTGCATGAACAATTTGAATAATCTTTTAAAGGGGTTACACCTGATGGTAAAGAAATCATATCCCTCTGGAGCTGCAGGGGGAATTCCATCACTTACTTTGCTCTTTTGAGAGGTCTTATCTTGAAAAGACCCTGGATTACAAATATTACAGACCTCAAGAAAGCAAACAGGGTGCAACAACATTCAAAATCAAAACACCAGGGGGAAAAACCCACAGGTCATAAATAAAAAGGTGAAGAGGAAATAAAACAATTTAAATAAGGAAATCTTAAAAAGTGTCAAACAAAATGAAAATAAATCCTTGTAGCACTGACAGGAAAGAGAGTGTGTCACTCTTTGAATTCCTAATAATTTTCAACCTTTGTTTTTTCAAGCCAATTCTAAAATCATCCATCTGTTCTGTTTGCTAAGCAAACCAACTGCCAAGTATATATTAAATCTTTAAGCCCTCCCAGGGACACCAAAAATGTATTAATTTAGATGAAATTATATAGGTCCACATTGTTAAAGGTGTTAACATGACTCTGAAACTGTTCAACATTAAATAGTTTTAAACAAGGTTCAGGGTTTGGTATCCAGAGACCTTGGTTTGTTAGTTTCATTGCAAACTTTAGGAACTTATTAACTAAGATACACAAAAAGAAGTTAAAACAAGCTATAATGCAGTTTAAAAGTGAAATTAATTATGCAAAACAAACTATCAAAACCAAAGTCCCTTTTGAAGAGAGGATATCACAGTCCCTTATTTAGAAACTTCCAGGTCTGTGGGGAGGGGCTGATCCTCATCTTTGTTCACATCTATGCCATGGTGCCAGGCCCAGAGTGGGTATGGTTCTATCTGCAGATGTCTACTTTCCTCAGCACCTTGGATCCTCACGAGTGCCTTGTCCTGAGTGGGGACTTTACCACTGTCCTGGACATGCGGGACTGCATTGGGAAAGAGAAGTGCCAGGCTACCACAAATGTCGTCCAGGGGATTGTTGACCATCACTCCCTGGTGGATGTCTGCCATTACTATCATCCAGACAATTCTATCACTTTTACTTATGTCCAGGTGGAGTACACTTGGTTGTGCCACTCCCAGCTGGACTGCTTTTATGTTCCCAGTTTTAGCATCTTATAGGCCCACTCCTTCAGTAGAAGGCCTGCGCCATTCTCGGACCACCACTTGGTGGCCATTATGGTCTCATTGACACCTGAGAGGCAGGACTGGCCTACTGGCATTTCAGTAACAGCCTTTTGGACAGGGGCTTCACGGCATCCTTCCATGAGTTCAGGCGGGGGTAGAGGCAGCCCTCCTGCTGTAACTATACTTGGGGCAGTCAACAGAAGGGCGTATCATAGAAAATGAGGGTTGGAAGGGACCTCAGGAGGCCATCTAGTCCAACCCCCTCCTCAAAGCAGGGCCAATCCCCAATTTTTGCCCCAGATCCCTAAATGGCCCCTTCAAGGATTGAACTCACATCCTTGGGTTTAGCAGGCCAATGCTCAAACCACTGAGCTATCCCTCCACCCCTCTTAAGGATCCAGTAGAGAAGTGGGAAAGGGCCAGGACTTTCTACAACAGCCACTTCACCCTGGATCTGACTGATAATGATCTTTGTGGGGTCCTGTGGAATGAATTCTCTACAGTCAGCATGAGTGACCAAGATTGGCTAGAGAACTTTCTCATGCTGGTTGAGTTCTCAGAAGCTCTCCTTCTGATGGCCACTAACAAATCTCTGGGTATTGATGGGCTGAGTGTGGCGTTCTAACAAATGTTCTTGGACGTCGTCAGCCTGGACTTCACCACCATCTAGGCTGAGTCCTTGGGGAACAGAGTGCTCCCCCTGGCATGCAGGCAGGCTGTACTTGCTTTAGTGCTCAAAAAGGGGAACCTCTGCAACCTAAGAAATTGGCACCTAGTATCGCTCCTCAGCATGGACTAGAGAACTAGACTGTTAGGGTTGGAAGAGACTTCAGGAGGTCATCTAGTCCAATCCCCTGCTCAAAGCAGGACCAATCCCAACTAAATCATCCCAGACAGGGCTTTGTCAAGCCGGGCCTTAAAAACCTCTAAGGATGGAGATTCCATCACCTCCCTAGGTAACCCATTCCAGTGCTTCACCACCCTCCTAGTGAAATAGTGTTTCCTGATATCCAACCTAGACCTCCCCCACTGCAACTTGAGACCATTACTCCTTGTTCTCTCATCTGCCACCACTGAGAACAGCCAAGCTCCATCCTCTTTGGAACCACCTTTCAGGTAGTTGAAGGCTGCTACCAAAACTCCCCTCACTCTTCTGTTCTGCAGACTAAATAATCCCAGTTCCCTCAGCCTCTCCTTGTAAGTCATGTGCCCCAGCCCCCTAATAATTTTCGTTGCCCTCCGCTGGACTCTCTCCAATTTGTCCACATCCCTTCTGTAGTGGGGGGACCAAAACTGGATGCAATACTCCAGGTGTGGCCTCACCACTGCCGAATAAAGGGGAATAATCACTTTCCTCGATCTGCAAGCATTTTGGGCTGTATACATAGGAGCATTGCCAGCAGATCGAGGGACGTGATCATTCTCCGCTATTCGGCATTGGTGAGGCCTCATCTGGAGTACTGTGTCCAGTTTTGGGCCCCACACTATAAGAAGGATGTGGAAAAATTCAAAAGAGACCAGCAGAGGGCAACAAAAATTATTAGGGGGCTGGAGCACATGACTTGTGAGGAGAGGCTGAGGGAACTGGGATTATTTAGTCTGCGGAAGAGAAGAATGAGGGGGGATTCAATAGCTGCTTTCAACTACCTGAGAGGTGGTTCCAAAGAGGATGGATCTAGACTGTTCTCAGTGGTACCAGATAACAGAATAAAGAGTAATGGTCTCAAGTTGCAGTGGGGGAGGTTTAGGTTGGATATTAGGAAAAGCTTTTTCACTAGGAGGGTGGTGAAGCACTGGAATGGGTTACCTAGGGAGGTGATGGAATCTCCTTCCTTCGAGGTTTTTAAGGTCCTGCTTGACAAAGCCCTGTCTGGGATGATTTAGTTGGGGATTAGTCCTGCTTTGAGCAGGAGGTTGGACTAGATGACCTCCTGAGGTCCCTTCCAACCCTGATATTCTATGATTCTATTCTAATACAGCTCAATATGCCGTTGGCCTTCTTGGCAACAAGGGCACACTGCTGACTCATATCCAGCTTCTCATCCACTGTAATCCCCAGGTCCTTTTCTGCAGAACTGCTGCTTAGCCAGTCGGTCCCCAGCCTGTAGCGGTGCATGGAATTCTTCCTTCCTAAGTGCAGGACTCTGCACTTGTCCTTGTTGAACGTTATCAGATTTCTTTTGGCCCAATCCTCCAATTTGTCTAGGTCACTCTGGACCCTATCCTTACCCTCCAGCATATCTACCTCTCCCCCGAATTTAGTGTCAGCTGCGAACTTGCTGAGGGTGCAATTAATCCCATCATCCAGATCATTAATAAAGATGTTGAACAAAACCAGTCCCAGGACCGACCCCGAGGCTCTCTGCTTGATACCGGCTGCCAACTAGACATCGAGCCGTTTTCATAGTAAAAGCCATCTCACTGTGGCTGGGGAGCCACCCTGATCAGACCTACGCTGTCCCAGGCAGGACCATATTCAAGAATCTGCCTGTCAGTCCCAGGATCTTCTCCATATGGCATGTAAAGATAGTCTGTCATTTGCCATCCTGTACTTGTATGAGGAGAAGCATCTGACAGGGTGGATCACGGGTATCTCCTGGGCATTCTGCAGGTGTTCAGCTTCAGTGTCTGCTTTATGGGGTTTCTCCAGGTGCTGCATGCCTCTGCAGTGTCTGATCGAGCTTAACTGGGCCTTGACCAAACCTATCACCCTCAGTCGAGAGGAGCGTGCAGGCTGCTCACTGTCTGGCCAGTTGTATGCCACTGCCATCAATCCCTTCCTCTGTCTCCTCCGGAAGAGGATGAGAGGGTTGGTGCGTTGAGAGCCAGACTTGCAGGTGGTCCTGTTGGCATATGCCAATGATATGCACCTTGTGGCTCAGGACCTGGGAGTTCTAGTGTGGGCAGAGACTTGCCAAGCCATCTATTTGGCAGCCTCCTCTGCTTGAGTCAACTGGGTCAAGAGCTCTGGCTTGATGGGGATGGATGGGAAGTGGGCTCCCTCCCATCCATGCTCCATGCCAATCTGGGACAGTACCTTTCTGCCAGTGAATCCTCCCTGTGGGACAATTGGATTGATCTGGGGACCAGGGTGTCTGACCAGCTGCACGAGAGGCTTGTGTGATGATGCATAGAAAAGGTATGTACAGACAACCATGATGCTGCCTTGCATGTATTAGCTATTAGAATATTGCTCAGGGAAGCTGAAGGGGAGGACTGAGCTCTGGTGGAGTGAGCTGTTATCCTTGATGGGGGAGAGACTTTAGCAGAGTCTGACACAGGCAGGAATCCAGTGAGAGATTCTCTGAGATGGCACAAGTTAACTCATAGCTCTTTCAGCAAAGGCTCTTGGGGAAGATCTAAAGAAACTAGTGTGGTCCAAATAAAATGTGAGAGCTCTACAAGTGCCTCCTTATCCTTAGACAAATGGGGTTTCAGGAAAAAGCCAGAAAGTTATAGGTTTGGCTTTGATGGAAGGTTGACATTACCTTAGGCGTAAACTTAGGATGTGGCCGAAGGAACAGCTTGTCCTTATGAAAGCCATGAAAAGAGGATCAGCAAGAACAGCTTGAAGTTTTGAAACCCCCACGGAAGAGACTGCCACTAAAAACGCCCTCTTCATAGACAGACAGTGAAGCTGTAGACATGGTCTCAAAAGGGGGACCTATGACTCAACACCGAACAAAAGTTAAATCCCATACAAGCACCAAAGCAGATACAGGAGAGTAAGTGTTAACTAGACATTTCAAAAATCTAGAAACAAGCAGATGAGAGAAGATGGCACCTGTTGGCAGATGTAATGCTAAAACAGAAGCCAGGTGAACTCACAGAACTATTTGAGAGCCCTGATTATTTAAAATATAGGAGTAGTCCAACACCACCTATAGTTTCAGTGTGATGGGGTGATAATTTGTGGGATTATGCCCATAGAGAAAAAATCTCTTCCACTTTCATTTGCATGTGGACTCCTTCTGCTACTCACCAAGATGGCTTGGACCTCTTGGGAGCACAGTTTCTCATGAGTGTTCAACCAGCAATCATCCATGCAGTAAGGTGGAGACTTGAGGTTTGGATGAAGAGATTTGTCCTGGTTCTGTGACAGAAGATCTGCCACTAATGGTAAAGTTATCAATGAACAGATGGAGAGGTGATGTAGAGCTGTGAGTCAATATTATCTTGGCAATGCTGGTGCTATGAGGAGAAATAATACTTTGTCCTGTTTCAGCTTCCTGAGACCTCTGGGAATGAGATGAATTAGAGGGAATACATACAGGAGCTAATTAGAACAGGGAAGAAGAAATGCATCTGTGATGGAACCTGGACTGTAGCCAGCCCTGGAGCAAAATCTCATGCATTTGTTGCTTAGGATGACTGCAAACAAATCAACTTTCAGGCACCCAGCATCAGAAAATCTGGAGGAGGATGTCCTTCCTGATTGACCCCTGGTTATGGTCTGTGAAAGCTCTGCAGAGGAAATCCACTAGTGTATTTCTGAAGGTGAATAGCCTTCAGGGAAATGTGGTGAATACACAGATTCCAAAGGAGGACAGCTTCTCAGCACAGCTGAGTCGATCTTGCATCTCCCTGTTAGTTCAGGTAGAAGGTGGCTGTAATGTTGTCTATGGGAAGTCGCACCTACTGGTTTACAATGGAGGGCATAAATAACGCACAGCCCCAGTGAACAGCTCTGAGTTCCAACATGTTTATATGGAGGGAAACCTCCTGAGGTGACCAAAGAGCTTGTGTTTGAAGATGACTGAGATGATAGAGGCTTCTGTTACCAAAGTCCAGGTCAGTTCTGGGGACAATCCTTGGGTCTAACCACCAATCCAGATAGTGAAGCACCCGGGCAGATATGCAAATCCGCAAGTCCAGAAGATGCCTGAGAGAACAATGCACCAAATGAAGCCACGCTTACATATAGCAAAGATGAAGTCTGGCATGAGGCATTACAGACATCCACAAGGCCTTATGGCAGTAGTTCTCAACTCTGGTCCACCGCTTGTTCAGGGAAAGCCCCTGGTGCGCCGGGCTGGTTTGTTTACCTGCTGCGTCTGCAGGTTTGGCTCCCACTGGCCCCGGTTCGCCGCTCCAGGCCAATGGGGGCTGCAGAAAGCGGCACGGGCTGAGGGATGTGCTGGCAGCCCTTCCCGCAGCCCCTATTAGCCTGGAGTGGCCAGTGGGAGCCGCGATCGGCTGAACCTGTGGACGCGGCAGGTAAACAAACCGGCTCGGCGCGCTAGGGGCTTTCCCTGAACAAGTGGTGGACCAGAGTTGAGAACCACTGCCTTATGGCCTAGGAGCTGCAGATATGTACACACTGTCATTATAGGGCTGGATCTGAGGCCATTGGAAAGGGCAGCTATGGTTTGATACCCTTTTACTAGGAGATAAGCCATGGCTGTTGTGAAATCAAAGTCTGCCTCTATAAAAGGTGTTGAGTGGGTTGTAATTGAGACTTCTCCAATTTAGTTTCAGGCAGAGACAAGAGAATACCTATCTTATGACCACGACACTGTCTTGGATCTGGTCTCTCAAAGCTGCCCATACCAGCCAATCATCCAGGTAAAGGAAAATATAAATGTCCAAATGGGAGGTGGGCTTCCAGCACTGACATACACTTGGTGAAGACCCTCAGGGCTTATGACAAACCAAAAGGGAACACTGTATAGGGTGCATACAACAAATAGAAGGTATTTCCTGTGGGAGGGATGTATTGTGACATGGAATTATGCATCTTGTAAAGGCGAGGGCAGCGCACCAATCTCCAGGTAAGGAATGACAGAAGCAAGGATGACCATCCTGAGCTTGGTCTTTTTGATGAATTGGTTCAGCTTTCTTAAATCTAGAATAGGATGGAGGCCCCCCCAGATTTTTTCAGAATCAGGAAGTATCAGGAATAGAAGACTTTCCCTCTGTGCTGGTGAGGAAATTCCTCTATTCCTCCCAATTACAGAAGAGACCGTAGCTCTTGAAATAACACTGTCTCATAAGAGGTGTCCCTGAAGAGGAATGGGGAAGGTGGGTTGGGAAGAGGAAGGAAAAGGAATTGGACAACACATTTCTCCTTTAGTGAGTACCCACTTGTTTAATATGATGTTTTGTCAAGCATGGAAAAAAGAGGGATAGGCATGATCCAAAAAGAGAATATATTGTTGGTACATTGTCCTTCATCAAAAGTCAAAATGACTGCTTTGAAGTCATAAACATCTGATGAGAATGCTTCAATCAAACACAGCTGGTGATGTCCAGGATGTCTTGACCTCTCCTTAGGGGGATAGTGAGGTCTGTATTGGAAAGAGGAGCTACAGTGATACTGCCACCTAAAATTGCTTTCTTTTCATAACTGGGGTGTAAAACCCCTAAAGAATGAAGTGTTGCACAAGAATCGTAACATGTGAATGGCATCATCTATTTTTTCAGAAAATAATATAGAATGGTCTAAGTCCTCTATTGTGGTCTGCAGCAACTTTCGGATGCCAGAAGCTTGCAACCAGGAAGAATGCTGCATGGAGACTGCAGGGGCCACAGAACTAGTGACAGTATCACCCACATCTATTACAGCCTGGAGGGATATTCCCGCTTTAAGATGGCCCTCAGACACCAAAATAAAAAGCCGGTCTTAAAATTCCTCGGGTAGTTTATCAGCAAACTTGAATATAGCAGAGAAATTAATAAAATTGTATTTAGATAAAAGAACCGATAGTTGACAACTCTCATTTGGAGTGTGGCAGTAAAGTTTACAGCCATAGAGTCTAGCTTCCTAAACTTCTTATCATTTGGAGTGGATTTAGGATGGGTTTGGCAAGAGTGCTCATTAGCAGCTGCTGCTGCCAGAGAATCAGGAACTGGACTAGTAAAGAAATGCTTGAAAACTTGCTGGGGAGCCTGATACCACCTAACCACTCACTCAGCATTTGGGGGTTGTGACACTGCTCCCCATAGTCGTCTTAGTAACATTATTATAATATGGTTATGGCATAATTATGATGCATTTTGTGCCAGATAATTCATGTGAGGTGTCATTGGAAAAGTTATGATTTGCTGAATATGACTATCATGTTTGTATGCATGTATCATTTTTGTATATGAAGTTATAAATACTATGTTTCTGTACTTCAAATGTAGCTACACCTGGGTAACGCCCACTAGACAAGATGCTTTCAGTCTAGATAGCTAATTTGGAAGGGCCTATTCAGGGCAATGAGCCATTAGGGAAAACAATGGGCCTTATGAGAAACTTATCTCCCACTTGGTGAGCCTTCCTGAGAATGCTACAGACAGCCTTTCAGTAATGGCTGCTATGACTCTACAGGGACATGTGATCAGACCACATGATGCTGGACTCCATCTTGGGATGTGAGTATTTTTCCACAAACCGGTCTGGGAACCAAGTTTTGAAACAAAGGGTTCCCTCCCTGTGCTAAAGCTATATAAGGCAGGGAGTGACCTCATCCATGGTTCTTCACTCCTCCCATAAGAAGACTCCTGGAAACACCTGAGGAACAAAGATTGAACTGGGGGAAGTGTTGGATCCAGGGTAAAGGGATTTCTAGCCTGTGTATGAAACACCTGGGGATTCCAAGCTGCAAAGCAAGTGTAGTTTGCCCCTTAAGCATTGGTAGCCTGCCCGTACCATCAGTTAGGGTGAGAATCTGCTATTCATAGCCAATCTGTTTAGTATATTAAGCTTAGTTTGCATTTTGTGTTTGCTAGGTAATCTGCTTTGCTATCACTTAAAATCTCTCTTTTGTAGTTAATAAACTTGTTTTTGTTTTAATCCAAACCAGTGAGCTTTGACTGGAGTGCTTGGGGAAAATCTCTGCTTGGTTCCCACAAGTGTGCATGGTCCTCGTCACATTGAGAGGGGGCAGACAGGGTGTTAAACCCATATACTGGCCAGATTTGAGCAGGGCAGGACGGTACTGCTCTGGGGTCCTAGGCTGGGAGTTAGAGAGCCTGTGTGTAACCGCAGCTGGGTGTGTCCCTACCTGTGTGAATGCTGGTGAAAGTGCAAGCTTGGAGGGCTGTGCAGCTTGTCACAGCAACAGTGTGACACACAACCAGGCTGGTGGGTCAGAGGGCTCAGTGGTACTCCAGTCCAGGTGGTACCCCAGGGGGAGCCCATCACAGGGGTGTCAGACCAGAGTCTGCCCAAGAGGCTTCTCTAATAGGAAAGAAAACCTTTCCTGGATCAGGAGTTTGTAGAATAGCCAGGAGGGTGTGGCAGCAGCTGGGCTTTATTTCACACAGCTGCTCTCTCACTTTCACCTTAAGGCAGTTGGTATTTTCCTCCTTCCCACAGGGGGTCCCTTGGCCTGGCATTGTATTTCAAGCAGTCTCTCTGCAGCTTGCCTTACGGCAGTCAGTATCTCCTTCCTTCAGACCGGAGAGCCCCAGCATGCCTGCTTAGAGCTGGGGTTTAGGCCAACTCCAGGGCTTTAGCCAGCTTCTTCTTCAGCTGGCCTACTTTCCCCTCCCCCTCCCCCCCATTAGCCCTGTTAGGAGGGTTCAGCAGGCAGCCAGTTCTATTGCCAGTGTGTGCCCTACTATGAGGGAGGAGAGCGCTTATAGGCAAGTCCCCCTCTGGAAGTTGATCCCCATGGTCTGGGAGAGGGGAGTCAGGCTTGGAGGCAGCTTCCTAGTGATTAGGAAAGAGTGGGTGGGTGCCACAGCATGGTATCCAAGCAGTAAAGAAATAAACTAAATAATCCAAGCTCTGTCCCCAAGTCTGTTGTAGCTTCACAGTGACAGCTCGGCACCTGAAGTCTCTGAACACCAACATTCACTGTGGGATGAAAAATTTCCTCTTGAACTTTCAGAGGAACAGATGGAACAGACAGATTATAGGAAAGAATCTCTGCCTGTAAGAGATGAAAACCTATTTCTTTACTTGGTTATGACACTAGGGGAGGAGAGTAAATCAAGTCCATCCTAGAAGGATATGGCAGTATTGCTACAATGAGGAAACAGAAGCACTGAACATTCTGTATGAAAAGCAACTACAGCATCTGCTCAGTTTTAGCACTTTCCTTGTTCTTTTAAGCTGTTCAAAATAGGCATTCTGGTGATAGCCCAATAAAAAAGTCAAGACAGATTTTTAGTATTACTACAAAATAATTTATTTGTCTTTTCCTAAAGCGTAACAGCAGAGGATTATAACATAAAAGCAAAACACATGAAGATCTACCACTCGCTCATCAATGAAGAAAGCATTTGTATGTTTTGTATCCTCCTTCCCAGGTCTCCTCCCTCTCCTAGGGTTTGGCAGATGCACTCTGAGCAACCTCATCTCTCCAGCGAGCTTTTCTTTCCATGTTTTGGGTTGTAAGGGATTCATGCCTTCCGACAGCCTACAATAGTATGATAAAGGGAGAGCAAACATGTTACTTATGGTACTGTAGAGATGAAGTTTGAACAAGCAATGAACAAACCATCTGGTAGTCTGAGCTATACCTCTGAAGAATGCTCCCTTACAGAGATACAGCTCTCATGCCTAGATACTCTTTTGTAATATGCCAGCTTTAATGCTAGGAAGAGCTAGAGGGTTAAAATAAACTCTGAAGGCACAAAATCCTGGAATTCTTTTGGTTTAAGTTAGTTATTTCCTTAGGGCTGAATTAAGCCAATATACTGATGGCTCTGGCAGATGCTTTCCCTTTTTCTGTTCAATGGTAATAAACTTCTTTCTTCGTTGAAAGCCAGGAGAATTCGGAAATAAAGTAAAGGTAGATAGACCATATTCTAGTAGCAACTGCTGCTACAGTTAAGAACAGCTTCCATTCTAATCCCCCTTCCCACTCACTCATAACTCTCCCAAATGTTCACCTCTAGGGTTGAAACTGCCTTTGGTTGGTGTAAGCATATCTGAACCACTGTTCTTAGGGATCTTTTAATTGCTTAACTAAAGAAGCTGACCTGAAAGCTGAATTTTAATTTTTGGAGAGTTTTACTGAGTATTGTTAACAGAAGCAACTAATACTATAGAACAGTGGTCGTCAATTATTTTTTGTCAAGGTCCAAATTTCTTGGTAATGGTATAGTCAAGGTCCAGACCGACCCCCCCCATACCCAGCTCCCCTGCCCTCCCCTCGCCCCCATGATTGCTCTCCCAAGCTTCCCCATCACCTGCCAGCTCCCTGCCCAGAAAGTAAGGTGACCTTATTTGCCTAAACTGAAAATGGGATCCATGGGGCTGACCTGAGCTCCCTAGCATTGCTGATTGCCCCCCTCCCCCAGAAAACATTCTTCCATGCCCCCAACTGAGTCAAGTAACAGAGATGGGGGGAAGGAGGAGGGGGAGAGGAATGGGTATGGGCTGGGATCTGGTCAGCAAAGCAGGGTGCGTGTATGTGAGTACTTCTGAGCTTGGAGCCAGAAGGTGAAGCTGCTGGACTATTATCCAGCTAGCTATGTGATGCCCCTTTGGGGGCTGGGACAGCAGAGGGGTAGGAAGGAGGTTCTGGGTGGCAGGAACCAGCAAGAAGACTCCAGAGAGAAGCCCTGGGGAGACGTGGGGAGGACAGGATGCGGCACAGGTAGGTGACTGGAGGTGGACTGGGGAGGGAAAGAGGCCAGTGGGGGCAGGGCAGCTGGAGAGGGCTCTGGGGATGAGAGATTGGGAGGACATGAGGCCAGCGTGGGGGGCTCTGGGGACTGTTCATGGGTGGGGGAAGCATGAGGTTGGGGAGGGTGGGCTTCGGGGACTGCTTGGGGGTGGCGGGAGGGTGTGCTCCAATCGATCTCCAGCCACACACACACACGGCTCTGCATGGCTTCAGCCCCAGCTCGGCTTCAGCCCGAGTGCAGAGACGACATGTAGTTTGGGGGGAGGAAGAGCTCAGCCAGCCACTCTGCTGCACGGACACACAGCTGCCGGGGCATGATGTCTCCTCACTTCTGGGCATATCCTCCAGAGGCATCCGGAGCAATCGCGGGGGGAGGGGAATTGCGACCCCTGCATGCCCTGTCCGTGCATCACCTCTGCCCCCACAGTCCACTGAAAAGCACCTGGCGATACAGGTTTGGGTCACAGTCCACCTACTGCCTCCCTTGGTAGGGGCTATAAAATGAATATTGAACTATGATTTAGCTAACAAGCTAGAAAATTGGTGAAAACAAACATTTAGGTGTTCAGAATTAAATCTCACAACCACGATAGTGAGTATAAGTGTTATTTTCTATTGTGGGAAGGTGACTTTGGTTAGATTTTTGAAAAAGAGCCCCTCAGAATAGGGCCTTACTTGTGCCAATTGGTTATCAACTCCAGTGTTGCTAACATGGTGCGGGGAGTCAAAGCAAAAGTCAAAGATAATTTGGTCAGCTACTTCCATGCCAATTCACCAAGGTCTCCATCCTGATAGATCTATTAACCTACTTACCAATGAAGGATATTAGTTCCAGGATCTGACTAACACTCCTAACTATGTAAAACTACATTTATGAAGACTGTATAGATTGAGTGCTGTTTAAGAGGCTTGAATGTTGGTCTGCTTTATGTCTGTATGCACCTAGAAGTTGAAAGGCAGCATGAATCCTTTAAATATGGTAGACACAGGTAGTGTCCTACAATCTTAGTTAACAGGAACTTATTCAGTTTAAAAGCTACTTTACCTCAATCTTGATTTGAACCTGTTACAAAACAAGAACACCCACTGTAACTCTGACAATCTTTAAATCACAACAGCACATATACTTCCTTATTAATTAGGTACCCAGTTTCAGGAAGTGGTAAATTAACTGATTTGAGTAGTCACCCAATAAAAAGAGAGAGAGAGAGAGAGAGAGAGAGAGTGTGTGTGTGTGTGAGTGTGTGTGTTTGTTTTTTCAGCTCAGTTTCTATTCACAGCAATCACAGGTAAGTGAAGAACAGCCATAACTACAGTGCTTTCTGGTGCCATAGTAGGCAACCCTGGAAAAGAGACGCACATAAAAGTGCCTATCTGAGACAGATACTTGATGTCACCAGGAGGACTTCCAGCTGGCCAGTCGAGGACCTCAGTCTTCTCCTTTCCTGGTGACTTTGGGGTTTGGGAAGTGATGTGCTGAAGGAAACAAGCAGTTTTATCCTATTTCTGCTGGGTGATCCAACTTAGTTCATCTTCTTGGAGGTCCTGCTGTGGACCAGTCAGATGGTGACCACTATTTCTTCCAAAGATTGAAAATATCCAACCAAAATAAGAATCCCCCTCTCTCACCATCCAGTCAGGGATCAAGACACCACCTTTTGAGTTCTTGCAACTGGAGCTGGAATTTTCTAGTATTTTTGTTCAACGCATCTTGTCAGACCAGCTTGTATATGACAAGTTAGGGCATAGCTTTTGATACAACCATCTTGGGACAGACCCTGAACTCGGACTGGTTTGCTTTGGTCATCATCTTACTGCCACCAGTCGCTTCCCGTGAGTCCCTTTGTGGTGCATCCTTTGTCCATCTTTGCAGTTGTGCTTGCTCAAGTTTCAGTTTCTCCATCAACACTCTGCTAGCTGCTGAAGTATCTAGTTTAGCGTTTGTATAAATTATACGAAGTCCCTCCATATTCTCTGATGCTCTTTAAACTTGTCTCACAGTACATTTTACAATGTACTCACACATTCCAAAGCCAGAAAGGACCATTGCGATCATCTAGTCTTTCTGAGTAATACAAGCCATAGAACTGCCCCAAAATAATTCCTAGAGCAGAACTTCCAATCTTAATTTTAAAATAGGCAGTGATGGAGAATCCACCACGATCCTTAGTAAATACCAACACTGGACACTTCACAAGTACTCCACAGAACTGCTAAGTTCACTGAATATTTTCATATATCCAATAGATTAGTAAGTGGGACTGGTTTACGAATACTTCCGAAAGCCAAAACTAATTAAATTTTGGATCACACCCCAACTAGTCCTACTTCCCAGACTGTGGAGCTTGTCCCCTCATGAATGTAGGCTGCAAGCTACTCAGGGCAGGGAATGGCTTTTAGTGTGATTTTGCACACTCAATGGGGATCTGATCAACTGAGCCCTGTAGGTTCCATAATTAATAATAATGATAATACACTCTGATATTTTCTCTCAGACTATTTCATCAGTGCTGCTCTGAAATAACAGCTTAGGAATAACATTAATGTCAATAACAAATGTGTATGATGCTCGTGGATCCAGTAGAGACCCATCCAAAGCATTCTGGGTAATGGGAACATTTCTGACAGAATGATCAAAAGGAGGGAAGCGATTATTCTCCTCTATTCAGCACTGGTGAGGCCACATCTGGAGTACTGTGTCCAGTTTTGGGCCCCCCACTACAAAAAGGATGTGGACAAATTGGAGACAGTCCAGCGGAGGGCAACGAAAATGATTAGGGGGCTGGGGCACATGACTTATGAGGAGAGGCTGAGGGAACTGGGCTTATTTAGGCTGCAGAAGAGAAGAGTGTGGGGGGATTTGATAGCAGCCTTCAACTACCTGAAGGGGGGCTCCAAAGAGGATGGAGCTAGGCTGTTCTCAGTGGTGACAGATGACAGAACACGGAGCAATGATTTCAAGTTGCAGTGGAGGAGGTCTTGGTTGGATACTAGGAAAAACTATTTCACTAGGAGGGCAGTGAAGCACTGGAATTGGGTTACCTAGGGAGGTGATGGAATCTCCAACCTTAGAGGTTTTTAAGGCCTGGCTTGACAAAGCCCTGTCTGGGATGATTTAGTTGGGGTTGGTCCTGCTTTGAGCAGGGGCGTTGGACTAGATGACCTCCTGAGGTCTCTTCCAACCATAATCTTCTATGATAAGTTTATTAAAAAACATGAGTAACTAAAATATCAGCTGTTTTTAGAAATAAAAACCTCAACATTTTGGCATACATCCATAATATGATTTTGCATGTTGTCTGCACTGCAAATCATGAAGCCCCTATGTATAAAACATCTGAGTGACAGGAGACCTACAGAAACAGCTTACTATACACTTTAGTTTTCAGCTCTGAGAGAAAAAAAAAAAAGACCTTAGTGACCGAATTAAAGGGAAGACAGAAATATCTACATTTCCTTCAACAATTGTTTGTTTCTATTTAAAGATCAGGCTGGGGGCGGGGGGGGGGAGCTTTGCCAGGACTGTTGATGGCAAATATTTGGGGGCAGATCCTCAGCGAGTGTAAATTGTCATTGCATCACTGCAGCAACTTACTAAGGGTTGTGGTGGATTCTGCATCATTGACAATTTTTAAATCAAGACTGGATGTGTTTTCTAGAGGTTATGCTCTAGGAATTATTTTGGGGAAGTTTTATGGCCTGTGTTACTCAGGAGGTCAGACTAGGTGATCACAATGGCCCCTTGCAGACTTGGAACCTATGAAACCGCAGTCACGTTCCCCCCAGTGTTGTCTCTGTTAAGCTACATAAATTGAGTTCTTTGAGTCTATCACTAACCTATATGGCATCATTTTTAATCCTGTAATCATTCTCTTGAATCAATGAAGTCAATTCAAGAACGATTGTCCTCCAGCAGGCCAGAAAAGCTATGTAAGTTTACCACTTCTGTTCTCTTTGTTATCACAACAATGGTGGGATGCTGGGACATGTAGCTGAGCTGAGTCCGTGCACTATTAATCAAAGTTACACTTCTGATTATTCCACTCTGTGATCAAGTGTCATTATAAAAAACATACTATTTGGTTTAAGGTCCTTTTATTTACTGCCGGGGGGGGGGGGGGGAGGAGGGAGGGAGGGAGGGAGGGAGGAAAGAGGTGTGAGTGTCTGGGCCGGGGAGGTGGTACGGGGGTGGGTGTGCGGGTCTGTCTGTCTGCCCCCGCCCCCACCCGGGGTCTGGTGGGGAAGGGGCAGAGAAGCAGGAACTGGGTTCACAGGGATTTCTTTAAACTCTCCTGGAGAAATTTATTTCTGTGTCTGCATTGTTACATGTTACACACATACTTGCTGACAGGTATTTTGAAATAAATTACCAAAATAATTGATATTAGCGTGATTATATAGTGTTATTTTGACAAATAAAATTTGCAGAATTTTAAAAATTCTGCATACAAGTATTTTAATTTTCCGGTGCAGAAATCCCCCGGAGTAAAGTTTACAATATTTTGCCCAAAGCTCTATCTTACAGTCAATGTCCCTTTTATACATACAACTTCATTTAATCATAATATTAGATTCCAGCAAGTTCCCTATGTTTTCACTATTGCACATGGCATCATCATATATCATCTTACTGTCTGCTATTAATTTATTTTGTTTTAATACATTCATTCCCAGACAGGGAAAGAGTGGAAGTCTTTGGTTGCAGGGCTCTTGTTAAAGGCTGCAGTGATTGTATGTTTCCTCTGATACTTGCTGTTAGACCTTAAGGTATATTTTTTTGTTTTCCTCTCAGTCCTCTGTCTTAACTTTTCTAAGCAGCCTTGATGCCTGGGCAATTCTTAAACAGTATTAACTCATAACTTTGGGGGTTTACTGCACTGGTCTCTGCCAGAAAGTGAATTTGTTTTTGGAAAGTCTAAGGAAAATCCCTTCAGTCATTTGTTAGTTTAGAGAAGTTGAAAAAAACAAACACTTTACCCAATATGCAAAGGTGTTGTACACCTTTTAATTTCAAGGTGGAGGATACCTCAGACACAGCTGAACTTTGACATTTTACAGTATCAATAGTCTTCACTAAGAATGGGACTTGATATCTATAATTTTAATTACGGTTTTCTCCAAACTTAGCAACACCTGCAAATGGTATCCTGAGCATGCACAGTAGAATATTCTATTCTGGTGTTGTGCACGTCAGTGAGAATGCACATGCTGGACCATCTTAGGAGCAAGACCCTTTCCCCATATACAGCAACTTAAATTTGGGCCTTTCTACTCTGTGACCAGGCCCCACATCCTCCCTAAATAGTATTATTTGAATGTAGGATTAAATCAAGTGTCCCAGGTTGTCTATGTTTCCTCCCAAAATACAATGGACCCTCCAGAGAAATTTGAAGAGATGATCAACCTAATCACTGCAGCATCTAAATGACTGAGAGGGGAAACACCACCGCCCTCTTCTGCCTCATTTATCTATTGGGAGGGTCCTCATCCCTAAACTCCTCTCAGGATGACTTATTGGAGGTACCTGAGAACACACCGCAGTACCTCTTATTATGGACCCACCACCAGGAAATGACAGGCATCCTCAAATCCCAGTGAAGTTGTAACAATAGAAGTTGCACAGCATCTCACCTCCTATGTATGCACTTCCAGGAATGCTACCTCAGCAAAGTATACACATGAAGGGATAAAGTAGAACTGTGCACATTCCCACAGAGGCAGAACTGCTGCATTTGTAAGAAATGTAGCTCTCGGTCTCTCCTGGGACGGCACATTTTGGTGCTGGGTGAGTTTTGGGGGAGTCGTAGAGTGTTCATTTTAATTTTTGTTTATTGCTTTAAGTAGTATTTGTTGTTACTTCATTACGGATCTTAAGAGAGATCTGAGGATTGTGTGATAAGGTTCAGCTCCAGTCAACTATCCAATACTGTACTCACCCGCTTTCCTTCAATGACCATCATGATGCATCCCAGTATTGTCAGGGCAATCATCAGGTAGCTGATCTTCACACGCAATTTATTTCGCGCCGCATCGATCAGCTCAAACCTCATGAAGCAAAGGGAGGCCAAAATCATTATCAGAGACCTTAGCTTCTAATCTATTGATATCTCTTGTCATGCTGATAAACAAGAATCCATACAATCTACTGTCAAGAAACTAGCATTTGTATCATGCCTTTCACCAGCACCTCCCAAAGCACTTACAACAGAGAGAGGTAGCTTGCCCAAGACCACAGAATGAATCATTGGCAAAGTTGAGAACAGAACCCAGATTTCCTGACACTCCGTCCGTTGCTCTAATCACTAGACAATGCTGCATTTTCAGATCACTGGAATAGCGAATCCCTTTTGTTCTGCCTGACAGTCAAATCTTGTCTTCAGTAAGGGGGAAAGAAGTGTTTTCTTACCACTAGCTTCCCCCAGTGCTTACCGCAACCTGCTAATCCATGTAAAAACTACAAACCGCCTTCTCCACATTAGGATTTTACCATGTTAACCCATGGTAGACCACCTTTTTTCTAGTTTGGGCACATCCTGAAAGTTTTCAGGGTAAAAAGCAAGATTAAACTGTGAAAGAGTTGAGCTTTTGGGGATGGGGATGCACCAAAACTGGTTTATATATTTTTTTCCATTGGGCTTCAACACTCTGCACCATATATTAAACTTTTCAGCAAGATGGCTTCCTCCAGCACTGGGTTTGGAAATGCTAGCTGCAATTAGAAACATTTTTATAATATAGATTTCATGTCAGCTGTCTCCAATACGTTCACCAGCAATTTATGCCCCTGGGAAAATTTGAGCAGCTCTTGGTAGAAGTCTAAAACTTCACTTCCTACTGTCTTCTGGAACAGTTCTCAAGAGGGTTTAACTGAAGATGGAGAATTATTTATACCATACAAGTGTTGCCCTGTAGAGACTTTCTTGCAAATTTTAGTACATCTTATCTAGATACACTCAACATCTGCAGCTATATCACTTGCTTCTGGACATTTGCAGCCTGGCCTACTGTTAACTCTTAAGGAGGTACAGTTCCCTACAAGGCCAGTCATCTTGATCTTCCAAATGCCCTCCATGGAGGGCAAAGAAGAAGAATTAAAGGATTTGTGTTGTAAATACTTCAAATATCAACAATGAGTCAATGGTCTCAGGTTGGGCTAAACATTAAAGATCATACAACTAAAATTTAGTATTTCAGTTACAGTGGACCCCTACAAAAGTGAGCAGTGTTGGGATTAAGGATACAGATGCTAAATAGGCCTCTGTGGTACAAAATTTGTAGGCGAGTTTTCTATAAACAGAGACATACAGAATTTAATAGAGACAATAATCTTTTAAAAACTAACCTATAGAGTTCAGAAAATGATATCCCTCTAATAGAATTCTAATACTCCAGAAGAGAGTTTTTTGTTTTTTTTAAAGTGTCATACTGGAGAAGTTACAGATGAGTGGAAGAAAGCAAATGTCATGCCAAAAAACGGTAAATGGCATGAACCAGATAGATATAGGCCTGTTAGCCTGACATCAATCCCAGCCAAAATAATGGAACAGCTGATCTGAGACAGTCAAAAAACTAAAGGATGGTAATGTATTTAATGCCAACAAACATGGTTGACCATGGCAGAAAGGTTTTGTCAAATTAACTTTGTAATTTTTTAAGATTACAAATTTGGCTGATGAAGGTAACTGTGCTGATGATGTATATTTGGACTTCTGTAAGGCATTTGACTGCCTGACTTTCTGATTTTAAAAATTTGGCATAACAGCCAGTTTTCAATCCATTAAAAATATGCTATATTTATTTTCTAACCAATAGTGAGGAATCATCAATTGCAAGTGTTTCTAGCGTGGTCCCACAGTGATCAGATTCATAGACCTTAAGGTCTACCACCAGATCATTTAGTCTGAATTTCTTTACCACAGGCTATTAAATTTCACCCAGTTACTCCTGTATTGAGCCCTGTACCTTGTGTTTGGTTAAAGCATATCTTCCAGAAATGCAACCAGTCTTGATATGAGGACATCAAGAGATGGAGAATCCGCTGCTACCCTCCGTTTGTTCAGGTGGTTAATCAACCTCACTGTTAAAAGTACGTGCCTTACTTCTGATTTGAATTTGTCTGGCCTCTGCTTCCAGACAGTGGTTCTTGTTCTGCTTTTCTCGACTACTATAAAGAGACCTTTAATACCCAGTATTTTTCCCCCTGTGGTGGATGCTTGAGTCACTGCTATTTAATAGGTTTTAGGAGTGACCTGGAAGGAAATATAAAATCAGTGCTGATAAGGTATGCAGACAGCAAGATTCTGGGATGGTAAATAATGATAACGGCAGGTCACTTAAACGGAACAATCTGGATCCACAAGTACACTGGGCCAAAACAAAGAGCATGAATTTTAATACCTAAATATATTTCTGAACAAAGAATGTACCCCTTACTTTCTGGATGGGATATTTATCTTAGGATTGGTCTATACTTTAAAGTTAGGTTGGTATCGCTATGTCACTCAAAGGTGTGGGGAAAAAAACAAAACAAAAAACCCACAACCTCGCTTTTCAGCTATGCCGACAAAATCCCCTGCGTTGGTTCAACTATGTCAACAGAAGAAGGCTTTGATCAGTGTAGCTAACGTAGTTTGGGCAGGTGGTGTTCCTACACAGACAGGAAAGGGAAAAAAAAAAAAAAAAAAAAACGTCTGTGTAGGCTGCACCTACAGTAGGGGGTTGTGCTGGCTCAGTTATGCCCACACAGCTATGCCACTACAGACTCCACAGTGTAGACATACCTTTGAAAAGCAGTGACTCAGAAAAAGACTCAGTGGAATAGGGAGGTTACCTCTGTATAGAACACTAGTACGAGACCACCACTGGAACACTGTATCTAGTTTTGGTGTCCACACTTAAAAAAAAAAAAAAAAAAGTTTAAAAATTGGAGTTCAGAGAAGAGCCACAAGAAGGAACTGAGGAGTGGAAAATCTGCCTTGCACTGAGAGATGTAAGGAACTCTATTAGAATTCTTTGAAGGTATCAACAAGCATGTGGACAAGGGTGATCCAGTTGATATAGCGAACTTCAATATATATAGTATACCCCCAACATGACACTACAACATTAGAAAAATGAAGACACCACATTTTTTGAGCATCAATTGTTTTCTCCAATTTGACTCAATATTTCCACAGAAATTCTATCTTGGCACAAATTCATGCCTGTGGAATTTCAGGTGGATTGGTTTAAATGTAGCAAAGTCTAGCTTATACTGGTAGCCTTGATTCTGCCTTAGCTCTAGAGAGATGGCGTACGACAGTTAACAGTCCATCCGCAATATGATTTTATATTACCAACTGCTCTCGTGAAATTTTTAGGATTGGAGAATTCAGAGACTAATCAGTTATGCCATAGCAGAGCCTCTGCATGGCACAATCCCCACTGTGATTTTAATCACTCTCATCAGGTAATAAATAAGATTAAACTGGCAGAGCGTCAGCAAAACATTCCACTACTCTGCTGCATATTCCTAGGTACGAGGCTCTTCAGTTCTTCAGCTGTCTTAAAACAGGAAAGAGTAGTCAAGACCTCCAATCAGCTAAGCATTTCTGTACCACTCTGTTCTGCTACTAATACACAGATGAGCAGATAGTCCTATAGGACAAGGGCAAGAGTCAATGGAGATAACACCAAATATGAGCCCCAGGAGGATACAGGATGGGTTGCAGAGGATTGCAAGGAACAATAGGAATCGAGAGGACTTGCAGCCAGATGAAACAGGGGATAGACTGGAGAATCGCACCATTGCCAGGAAAAGGCAGGTCTATGTGGTTGGGGACTCATTACTGAGAAAAACAGACAGGCCTGTAACAAGAGCTGATCCAGAGAACAGAAGGGTGTGCTGTCTGCTGGGTGCTAAGATACGGGATGTGTACCTGAGGCTGAAGAGGATCCTAAGGGGGAGCGGGAAAGAATCCACTGATTATCCTTCATGTGGGAACAAATGATACGGCTAGATTCTCACTGGAACATATCAAGGGAGACTATGCCAGGCTGGGGAAGACGCTTAAGGAAATTGAGGCTCAGGTGATCTTCAGTGGGATTCTGCCAGTTCCTAGAGAAGGGCAACAAAGGTGTGACAAGATTATGATGCTCAACAGATGGCTCAGGCACTGGTGCTGTAAGAAGGGCTTTGGGATGTATGCTCACTGGGAAGCATTCATGGACAGAGGACTGTTCTCGCGGGATGGACTTCACCTGAGTAAGGAGGGAAATAGACTTCTAGGATGGCACAACTGATCAAGAGAGCTTTAAACTAGGAATTCGGGGGAGATGGTTGGGAGATGTCTACGTAATCTCCACACCGTATTTTCTCTTTGAGAGGGAAGAAAATGAAGTAAGAAAGGATACAGCCGTGGGTAGAATGGACATAAGGCGGAAGGGCAGTGTACATACCAATCCAATAGGTAATATTGGCGGTAGAATGTCTGTGCCAAATTGGGTAAAGAATGTGAGCGAAACCAAACAGCAAAAATTAAGATGTTTGTACACTAATGCAAGGAGCCTAGGTAACAAAATGGAGGAACTAGATCTACTGGTGCAGGAAGTGAAACCAGATATTACAGGGATAACAGAAACATAGTGGAATAGTAGTCACCACTGGACTACAGGTACTGAAGGGTATGTGCTGTTTAGGAAAGACAGAAATAAAGGCAAAGGTGGTAGAGTAGCATTGTATATCAATGATGAGGTAGACTGCAAAGAAATAAGAAGTGATGGAATGAATAAGACAGAGTCTGTCTGGGCAAAAATCACAGTGGGGAAGAAAACTACTAGAGCCTGCCCAGGGATAGTGCTTGGGGTGTACTATAGACCGCCAGGATCCAATTTGGACATGGACAGAGACCTCTTTAATGTTTTTAAAGAAGTAAATACTAATGGGAATTGTATGATCATGGGAGACTTTAACTTCCCAGATATAGACTGAAAGACAAGTGCAAGTAATAATAATAGGGCTCAGATTTTCCTAGATACGATAGCTGATGGATTCCTTCACCAAGTAGTTCCTGAACCGACAAGAGGGGATGCCATTTTAGATTTGGTTTTGGTGAGCAGTGAGGACCTCATAGAAGAAATGGTTGTTGGGGCAACCTTGGTTCGAGCGATCATGAGCGAATTCAGTTCAAACTAAATGGAAGGATAAACAAAAACAGATCTGTGACTATGGTTTTTGATTTCAAAAAGGCTAACTAAAAAAAATTAAGGAAATTAGTTAGGGAAGCGGATTGGACTGAAAAACTTGTGGATCTAAAGGCGGGAGGAGGCCTGGAATTACTTCAAGTCAAAGTTGCAGAAATTATCAGAAGCCGGCATCCCAAGAAAGGAGAAAAAATTCATAGGCAGGAGTTGTAGACCAAGCTGGATGAGCAAGCATCTCAGAGAGGTGATTAAGAAAAAGCAGAAAGCCTACAAGGAGCGGAAGATGGGAGGGATCAGCAAGGAAAGCTACCTTACCGAGGTCAGAACATGTAGGGATAAAGTGAGAAAGGTCAAAAGCCATGTAGAGTTGGACTTTGCAAAGGGAATTAAAAGCTATAGTAAAAGGTTCTTTAGCCATATAAATAAGAAGAAAACAAACAAAGAAGAAGTGGGGCTGCTAAACACTGAGGATGGAGTGGAGGATAAGGATAATCTAGGCATGGCCCAATATCTAAACAAAATACTTTAATGAGGCTAATGAGGAGCTCAGGTATAATGGTAGGACGACAAATGGAAATGAGAATACGGAGGATATGGGAACCGGTAGATATTACCACATCCGAGGTAGAAGCCAAACTCGAACAGCTTAATGAGACTAAATCGGGGGGCCCAGATAATCTTCATCCAAGAATATTAAAGGAACTGGCACATGAAATTGCAAGCCCATTCGCAAGAATTTTAATCAGTCTGTAAACTCAGGGGTTGAACCGTATGACTGGAGAATTGCTAACATAATTCCTATTTTTAAGAAAGGGGAAAAACGTGATCCGGGTAACTACAGGCCTGTTAGTCTGACATCTGTAGTGAGCAAGGTCTTGGAAAAAATTTTGAAGGAGAAAGTAATTAAGTTTCAGAGTAGCAGCCGTGGTAGTCTATTCGCAAAAAGAAAAGGAGTACTTGTGGCACCTTAGAGACGAACCAATTTATTTGAGCATAAGCTTTCGTGAGCTACAGCTCACTTCATCGGATGCATAAAGTGGAAAGTACAGTGAGGAGATTTTATATACACAGAGACCATGAAAAAATATACATTGTATGGAGAGTGATCACTTAACATGAGGTATTACCAGCAGGAGAGTGGGGTGGGGGGAGAGAGAAAACCTTTTGAAGTGATAATCAAGATGGTCCATTTCCAGCACATTTCCAGGAGTTAACAAGAACGTCTGAGGAACGGGGGAGGGGGAGGGGCAGGGGGGAATAAACAAGGGGAAATAGTTTCACTTAGTATAATGACTCAACCACTCCCAGTCTCTATTCAAACTTAAGTTAATTGTATCCAATTTGCAAATTAATTCCAATCCAGTCTCATATAGTTAAAGACATTGAGGTCAAATGTAATTGGGACAAAATACAACATGGCTTTACAAAAGGTAGATTGTGTCAAACCAACCTGATGTCCTTCTTTGAGAAGGTAACAGATTTTTTAGACAAAGGAAACGCAGTGGATCTAATTTACCTCAATTTCAGTAAGGCATTTGATACGGTTCCACATGGGGAATTAGCAGCTAAACTGGAAAAGATGAGGATCAATATGAAAATTGAAAGGTGGATAAGGAACTGGTTAAAGGGGAGACTACAGCGGGTCACAATGAAAGGTGAACTGTCAGGCTGGAAGGAGGTTACTAGTGGAGTTCCTCAAGGATCAGTTTTGGGACCAATCTTATTTAATCTATTACTGACCTTGGCACAAAAAGCGGGAACGTGCTAATAAAGTTTACAGATGACACAAAGCTGGGAGGTATTGCCAATACAGAGAAGGACTGGGATATCATACAGGAAGATCTGGATGACCTTGTAAACTTGAGTAATAGTAATAGGATGAAATTTAATAGTGAAAAGTGCAAGGTCATGCATTTAGGGATTAATAACAAGGAATTGCTGTTATAAACTGGGGACACATCACTTGGAAGTAACAGAGGAGGAGAAGGACCTCGGAGTATTGGTTGATCACAGGATGACTATGAGCCATCAATGTGATATGGCCGTGAAAAAAGCTAACGCGGTCTTGGGATGCATCAGGCGAGGTATTTCCAGTAGAGATAAGGAGGTGTTAGTACCGCTCTACAAGGCACTGGTGAGACCTCATCTGGAATACTGTGTGCAGTTCTGGTCTCCCATGTTTAAGAAAGATGAATTCAAACTGGAACAGGTACAGAGAAGGGCTACTAGGATGATCCGAGGAATGGAAAACCTGTCTTATGAAAGGAGACTCGAAGACCTTGGCTTGTTTAGCCTAACCAAAAGAAGGCTGAGAGGAGATATGATTGCTATCTATAAATATATCAGAGATATAAATACCACGGAGGGAGAAGAATTATTTAAGCTCAGTATCAATGTGGACACAAGAACGAATGGATATAAACTGGCCATCAGAAAGTTTAGACTTGAAATTAGACGAAGGTTTCTAACCATCAGAGGAGTGAAGTTCTGGAACAGCCTTCCAAGGGAAGTAGTGAGGGCAAAAGACATACCTGGCTTCAACACTAAACTTGGTAAGTTTATGGAGGAGATGATATGATGGGATAGCCTAATTTTGCCAATTAATTGATCTTCAACTATTAGCGGTAGATATGCCCAATGGCCTGTGATGGGATGTTAGATGGGGTGGGATCTGAGTTACTACAGAGAATTCTTTCCTGGGTGGCTGGCTGGTGAGTCTTGCCCACATGCTCAGGGTTTAGCTGATCGCCATATTTGGGGTTGGGAAAGAATTTTCCTCCAGGGCAGATTGGCAGAAGCCCTGGGGGTTTTTCACCTTCCTCTGCAGCGTGGGGCATGGGTCACCTGCTGGAGGATTCTCTGCACCTTGAAGTCTTTAAACCACGATTTGAGGACTTCAATAGTTCAGACATATGTTATGGGTTTGTTACCGGAGTTGGTGGGTGAGATTCTGTGGTCTGCGTTGTGCAGGAGGTCAGACTAGATGATCATAATGGTCCCTTGTGACCTTAAAATGTATGATTCTATGCTTACCAATAAAGCTATTTACCACTTAGATTCAGTGCTGATCTGCACCTTAAAAAGATAAGAATTATAGAGGATGTTCTGTCTCTGCATCATGTATTTACACAGGATGGACCATGTTTTAGAGGGAATCCCCAGATGTACTTATCTTCCTTGTGACATTCTATACCTTGAGGGAGTGTCCTGGAACCCCCATATTCCCCATTTGTATATAATCGTGATCTTACCTATAAAGCATGCCTTGTAAGGTATCAGGGGAAAGGTTATGATCTGCTGAAAGTCATTACTCTATCCATATATGTATATCATTAACACACATGAAGTTATGAGAATTGTGTTGTATGGTTCTCACTAAAACGGGGGTGGGCAAACTATCTGGCCCGCCAGCCGATTTAATCCGGCCCTTGAGTCCCCGCTTCAGCCAGGGGGTGGGGTCGGGGGTCGCTCGGCACGTGCATGCCACCACTCCACACGACTCCCGCAAGCAGCGGCATGTCCCCTGTCTGGCTCCTACATTTACGGGCAGCCAGGGGGCTCTGCGTACTGCCCTCGCCCCAAGCACCGCTCTCGCAGCTTCCACTGGCCAGGAACTGCAGATTTCCAGGAGCAGCTTGAGGTAAGTGCTGCCCGGAGCTTGAACCCCTGAGCCCACCCCCAACCCCAGCCCTGATCCCCCTCCTGCCCTCCAAACCCCTCGATCCCAGCCTGGAGCACCCTCCTGAACTGCACACCCCTCATCCCCAACCCCATCCCAGAGCCTGGACCCCCAGCCGGAGCCCTCACCCCCTCCTGCACCCCAAACCCAATTTTGTAAGCATTCATGGCCCGCCATACAATTTCCATACCCAGATGTAGCCCTCAGGTCAAAAAGCTAAAACATGCTGTAAGTTTGGGAATCAGCCAGATATTAGCTCCCCAGAGGCAACCACAAGGAAAGTAACCAACACCCTGGTGGAGTATCAATCAGCCCATCAACAACCATTGTCCAGCAAGGGAGCTACAATGTAATGGCTCGCCTGCATAAGGCCACACCAGGGGAATTGCTCAACCTTGCCTGGAGACTCAGCAACGGTTGGTGTATATCCACTTTCCATTGATGAAGCGGTGAAGCACTTAATAAATCTGCATTACTCGTCTTGAGCAGTGCAAGATGGTATATTCCTGAAATACAGTGCTGGGAGGATTTGGCTCTGGTGCCTTTCTCTGTATGATTCATGAGTGGCTCTGGGAGCATTCATGCAATCTAGCTAGGCATGGGGCTCCACATGTTGTTATGCTGAGTGATAACAGCACCTGGATGGGTTTTCTGCTGGTCACTAGCAAGGCATTGTGAGAGACAGCCCAGGCTGGAGAGAGTTCAGGGGGGCACAGTGGTCCCACAGGCCCTGTTACATTCCCAAAATGGTGCAAAGTTTAATTCACGTGGGGTTCACTTTTACAAAAGGATTTTAAACAGACATTGTCAACATAACACATTTAAAAAAGAAAAGTCCTTATCTACATTATTAACGCCAGGTGTAATTATTCAAAGAGGTTTTTTTAAGTACGATTTACATTTCATCCTGCCTGGACAGAGAGTCTAAAATGGTCAGTTTACTTTCTGGTTCTCACAGACGAGCACAGGGTTTGCACTGAGGCTAGACTTGCTGCAGAGAAATTTTGACAACGTTTTATTTTCATTAGAGGCCTAATCTACTATTTGCTTAGTTTAAATCCCAAGGGAGATATAATTGATAATTGATTATAATTGATAATATAATTATTATTTATGATCATATGGTTTATATTAGGAGTCTCGTTTCAATAATTATTGAATGATGTACTTTTCATGAAACAAATATAAAACACTTTTCATGGACATTTAAAAAAATCAGGAAAATATTTTTATTCATACTAAGGTTTGCAAAAGGTTTTAAAAAAAATTAGGACAAAAATAGCTGGTTCAGGGTCTCCTTCATTGAAATGACTGCTACTTATTCGTCTTCCTTTTGGGAGAATCACGAGGGAGCTAACTGCATGCTCTCTACATCAGGATATGGAGATCACAGCAGTGTTAGATTTCAATCATATCATGTTCCTGACGTCACACCTCTGCAGAACCGATACTCAGTCCTGTATACTTGTTTCTCGGTAGGCATACATTAGTGTACTTATAATTTCAGGATTGGCACTTACGAGACAGTCTCTGGTATATCATCTACTTTTTTGAAACGGCCTGCCCACAGCAGAACCTTCTTTTCCCAGTCTGAGGGCTTGTGTCCTGGCACTTTGAAGGTGGAATGCCCTATAGCAAATATGGAAGAGAAGATACAATATACAGAATAATCATAGCTTAATGAAACTGTCAGGGTGAGTAACACAAATCTGCAGGCATGAGCTCTGCTGTAACTAAAGAGGGAGCAGAAATATCACATGAGCGCTCCTAGAGAAGCTGTAAGGGCATGTGGAACTGAACCAAGTTTAAGGCGACAGAACTTTACCCAGGGCCCCATGTACTCCACAATTCTGAAGGCACAGAATGTGCCTCAGAACCCACAGCTTTCACAGAATCATTCCCCAGAATCAAAGTATTAATTTAAAAAAAAAATATTGTGGGGCTGGTTCTCCACTGCCTTGCAGCTTTTATCATAATTTACACCTGTAGAAAGTGTGTATTAGCTATGTTACAATAGGATAGTATTTCCTAAACCGCTGAGCATGAATCATAGAAGATTAGGGTTGGAAGAGACCTCGGGAGGTCAACTAGTCCAACCCCTCTGCTCAAAGCAGGGCCAACCCCAACTAAATCATCCCAGACAGGGCTTTGTCAAGCCAAAAACCTTTAAGGATGGAGATTCCACCACCTCCCTAGGTAACCCATTCCAGCGCTTCACCACCCTCCTTGTGAAATAGTTTTTCCTATTATTCAACCTAGACATCCCCCACTACAACCTGAGACCATTGCTCAGTGGTGTCATCTGCCACCACTGAGAACAGCTTAGCTCCATCCTCTTTGGAACCCCCCTTCGGGTAGTTGAAGGCTGCTGTCAAATCCCCCCCTCACTCTTCTCTTCTGCAGCCTAAATAAGCCCAGTTCCCTCAGCCTCTCCTCATAAGTCATGTGCCCCAGCCTCCTAATAATTTTTGTTGCCCTCTGCTGGACTCTCTCCAATTTGTTCACATCCTTTCTGTAGTTGTGGGGGGGAGCAAAACTGGGACACAATACTCCAGATGTGGCCTCACCAGTGCCGAATAGAAGGGAATAATCACTTCCCTCGATCTGCTGGCAATGCTCCTACTAATGCAGCCCATTATGCCATTAGCCTTTTTGGCAACAAGGGCACATGATTGACTCATGTCCAGCTTCTTGTCCACTGTAATCCCAAGTCCATTTCTGCAGAACTGCTGCTTAGCCAGTCGGTCCCCAGCCTGTAACAGTGCATGGAATTCTTCTGTCCTAAGTGTAGGACTCTGCACTTGCCCTTGTTGAACCTCATCAGATTTCTTTTAGCCCAATACTCCAATCTGGCTAGGTCACTCTGGACCCTATCCCTACCCTCCAGCGTATCTACCTCTCCCCACAGCTTAGTGCCATCTGCAAATTTGCTGAGGGTGCAATCCATCCCATCATCTGGATCTTTAATGAAGTTGTTGAACAAAACCAGCCCAAGGACAGACCCCTGGGGCACTCCGCTTGATACCAGCTGCCAACTAGGCATCGAGCCATTGATCACTACCTGTTGAGCCCGACCATCTAGCCAGTAGAAATATCCACCTTATAGTCCATTCATCCACTCCATACTTTTTTAACTTGCTGGCAAGAATACTGTGGGAGACCGTATCAAAAGCTTTGCTAAAGTCAAGATATATCATGTTCACCGCTTTCCCCATATTCACAGAGCCAGTTATCTCATCATAGAAGGCAATCAGGTTGGGCAGGCATGCCTTGCCCTTGGTGAATCCATGTTGAAGGACTAGCTCCAGAGATTCAACTTTCATTAAAATAAAAGTAAGTCTCCAGTTGCTATGGTTGAGAAGAAAACCTTTTAAAATGTGATTCAAATGTAGCCACTGCAGAAAAGTCAGCCTCAGTTTGTAGAGAACCTCAGACGTGAACCGCTTTACTCGTTTTAACGGGTGCTCACATGCCAATGACAACAATTTAGAAGCCAACATTTGGTTAACTATTTCACTGTTTTTCCAAACATGTAAGGAGAGGAAGTATGTTCTGAACGGCCTACCAATGTTTTCAATTTAGCAACATATGGTGGGAGTGAAGAGGATGAGATTGGTTACGTTCTCCTGAAGGTAGGCTCAGCTTTCAAGAGTCTGAGAAATACTGCACTACTGTAACATACTGGCTAAGTGTCATGTACCACCATTCTAACCTGGTGGCATTTCACATCTACTTTGCACAGCTAGAAATTACTACAAAAGAACGTGAAAAAGTAGAAAATAGGTCTTATGTTTCTAGCCCTCACATTTGTGAGGACAACCTTGGAAACATGAACCAGGAATAACTAATGCCTTTTGTCATCCTTTGTCAGCAAGCAGCCACAAAATATTACCTAAGACCTGTGAGCTGCCCACGTTTATCTCAATGAGTTGCTAACTATGAAACCTAAATATAAACTATTTTATCACCAACAATGTCACTGCTAATCATTGTAACAAGAACATTAGAGGGATGGAAACATACCACAGCTACGAACTACCCAAGGTGGATTAACAATTTTTTAAATGATTATTTAAATTGAATTTTTTAAAATGTAAATTAAATAAAGTTTATAAAAAAGTAACCTATTTAAAATTAACATAAGTTGCCAATTTCAGATTTAAGGTTTAAACTTATTATAATCTATTACAATTATTTGAAGTAGCTACCAAAACATTAAGCAGTACATGTTTGCTGCCGAAGTTTTAAAGTCAGCCCATTGAACTAGTGTGGAACTCAATGCCTAAGCAGCGGGAAACAGAGTTTGTTGAAGTGCTAACCCAGCTTTTGAGAGCAATAACCTCTTCTGCAGGAGCAGTGAGAATATTTTCATTTCACTCAACTAGTTCAGTTCAATGATTAGTTCATTCAAAGGTAAGAAACAAGTTGAGAGATGAAAAAGCAGGAAAGCTCGTTTTTCCTCTTCCAATCTTTGAATAAAAACTAGGTGTGAGGATGAAATCTACTAGTTTTAAAATCTCAAAGGACATGGTGACCAGAAACAAATTAGTTCAATTTACTAACTATAGATAAAATTATCTACCTATCTAAACTATGTAATAGATTTACTGAACATTTAAGTAAAAAAACCAAAACAAAACCAAAAAAAGCATTCCATGTCCTGGAAACCTAAGAAAAAAAAGTTTAAGGTAGTCTTTTAGTTATTAAATAAAAGGTAAAATGATGTTTTGTGCATTTTAACTGAATCTGAATTTCCATCCAAACAGAGCTTGACATAGAATCACAAATAAAAATTAACCTAATAAATAAGAAATGTAACATAAAAAAAAGTTAAAATTAAAAATTAAACAAACAGAAGTTAAGCTAATTGCTTAAATAAATGTGAACAGCTCTAGTGTAGCCTCCTGACTAACAAAAAGAAGCACCAAATGTAATGCAAAGAGTAGATCTGGTTGCAAATCAGCATGTTGTAATGGTTACCAACCAATAAGAATCAACATTTCATTAGGGAAATATGTTAATGCAATGTTAAAAAATGTTAATGCAAAACATGATTAAAATTTATTATTTCAATCAGGTTTTCTGCTTGGTGATTTAAATCATGATTAAGATTGGTGATTTAAATTGCTTTGATCTAAATCAATCCATCCTGAAACTCACTCTCTCTTGTCTTAGGAGGATATTTAATATTGATATCAGCAGCTATACTGATTATTTTTGTATTTAATTAAAATCCTCATTTTAAAAATGTTAAATGAAACTGCTACAGAATTTCCTGTCTGCGTCACAGTTTGCGATGGAGCATAAGCCTTTATCTTACCTGGCGATGTAAAGAGCTCTTCTTAAGAATACTGTAGGTCTCAGGACCATATGCCAAACCAGTGAAGTTGACGAGAACTTTGTCGTTGACTTCAATGGGCACAGGATCAGACCCTCAATGCCTCTCTCTTCCAAACTCATTCTCCCGGTCCATACACAAGCAAAGGGGGGCAATTTACGCTTTGTTTTCAACACAAATGTGGCTAATGCCTCATATTTAAGAATGCTTTTTTACTAGGGCTGTCAATTAATCGCAGTTAATTCACGCGATTAACTAAAAAAAAATTAATCGTGATTAATCGCACTGCTAAACAATAGAATACCAATTGAAATGTATTAAATATTTTTGGATATTTTTCTACATTTTCAAATATATTGATTTCCGATACAACATAAAATACAAAGTGTACAGTGCACATTTTTATTACGAATATTTGCACATTTTTATTACGAATATTTGCACTGTAAAAATGATAAATAGTATTTTTCAATTCACGTCATATAAATACTGTGGTGCAATCTCTTTATCGTGAAAGTGCAACTTACAAATGTAGTTTTTTTGTTACATAACTGCACTCAAAAACAAAACTAAGTCCACTCAGTCCTACTTCTTGTTCAGCCAATTGCTAAGACAAACAAGTTTGTTTACATTTACAGGACATAATGCTGCCTGCCTCTTACTGTGTCACCTGAAAGTGAGAACAGGCGTTTGCATGGCACTTTTGTAGCTGGCACTGCAAGGTATTTACGTGCCAGATATGCTAAACATTCGTATGCCCCTGCATGCTTCGGCCACCATTCCAGAGGACACGCTTCCATGCTGATGACGCATGTTTTTTTTTTTTTTTTTTTAAAAGTGTTAATTAAATTTGTGATTGAATTCGCTGGTGGAGAACGGTATGTCTCCTGCTCTGTTTTACCCGCATTCTGCCATATATTTCATGTTATAGCAGTCTCGGATGATGACCCAGCATATGTTGTTCGTTTTAAGAACACTTTCACTGCAGATTTGACAAAACGCAAAGAAGATACCAATGTGAGATTTCTAAAGATAGCTACAGCACTTGACCCAAGGTTTAAGAATCTGAAGTACCTTCCAAAATCTGAGAGGGACGAGGTGTGGAGCATGCTTTCAGAAGTCTTAAAAGAGCAACAGTCTGATGCGGAAATGACAGAATTGAACCACCAAAAGAGAAAATTAACCTTCTGCTGGTGGCATCTGACTCAGATGATGAAAATGAACATGTGTTAGTCCGCACTGTTTTGGTTCGTTATCGAACAGAACCCGTCATTGGCATGGATGCATGTCCTCTGGAAGGGTGGTTGAAGCATGAAGGGACATATGAATTTTTAGTGCATCTGGCACATAAATATCTTGTGACACCGGCTACAACAGTGGCATGCAAACACCTATTGTCACTTTCAGGTGACACTGTAAACAAGAAGTCGGCAGCAAATGTAAACAAACTTGTTTGTCTGAGCGATTGGCTGAACAAGAAGTAGGACTGAATGGACCTGTAGGCTCTAAAGTTTTACATTGTTTTATTTTTGAGTGCAGTTATTTTTTGTACATAATTCTACATTTGTAAGTTCAACTTTCATGATAAAGAGACTGCACTACAGTACTTGTATAAAGTGAATTGGAAAATACTATTTCTTTTGTTTTTTACTGTGCAAATATCTGTAATAAAAACTATATAAAGTGAGCACTGTACACTTTGTATTCTGTGTAGTAACTGAAATAAATATATTAGAAAATGTAGAAAACATCCAAAGATATTTAAATAAATGGCATTGTATTAATAGTGCGATTAATCACACAATTAATTTTTTTAATCACTTGACAGGCCTACTTTTTACCCATTGGCACCGACAGTCAAACCAATAATTGGTCTGTTACACAGAGGGTCCGGTATAGATTATCACTGTTCATTCTAATCTTAAAGATAAAATCGGATACCAGACCTATCACTGACTTGAAAGGAAAAGGAATCCCGTCTCAAAGGATGAACTAGGTCAGTGGCAAACTCAAAATGATCCTGCAGTGCAGAGGCAGCATACTTCTAGTGGATCACTGCCCTGCTGTGGGAAGGGCTCTGCTAAGGAATTCTCAACACTATCACAACACTCACAAATATAAAAACAGACTGATTGTGGGAAGGAAGTGATTAGTTACAGAATGCAACTGGGAGATTCTGAATGCATAAACTATCAAACAAGAACTTCTCTTAACCTACTAAGAAAAGAAGGCTGTCCCTAAAAAGAAAAAGCTTTCCTTTGATTAGTAATACAGACAGTCTTGGATTTGACATCTAAGTTCTGTCTTTTGAGTGAGAGAGAAAACTTAAGTCCTTTTCAAAAGAGCAGAGCCTTGTATTTGACTAAATTCTTACTCAGGACATTCTGGCTACCTAAATACCTGCTAAAGTTTTCATTGTGCAAGAAATTTTTCACTTTCTGAACCAACTTGTTGGCTGACATTGCTATGCGCTTTTGAACTACCATGTTCCTTCCCAGAGATAGCTCCATTTCAGAGTGATAATGATCCCTATGTATAGTCCGTACGCTTGGTTGACAAAAACCATATTGTGAAGAGTATGCTTTAGAATGAATGTGCTATATATACGTAAGACGTTTGATCTATGTTCTTGATTTAATGATTATTTAGCAGTTCTTTACACTTGTTCCTCAGCCTGGTAGCTACTCTAATAGTAACACTGATACCTTTGAATCTCAGAGCAAAAAGCTTACCCCCTACTTCAGGCTTTTGTTTGCTCCCCTCCTGTGATTTACTGCAAAAACCTCTCTTGATCTTCAGATCCATTCGTTTAGTTGGTCTCAGAATTGAGGGAACATTCCTTTCCAGCATCTTAGTAGCTCTGCCTAGAAATCAGAAGAAAGGGGCGGTAATGGGCTGAACAGAATCCAAAAGGTAACTCAAAAATTTTCAAAGCAATCCGAGTAACCATGCAGATTTTAGAGTACTTAGAAGAGTTGAGCTTTAAACAGAAAACTGTTCTAAACTTTAATTACAGTAGACCTGGTTATCCATTACATTGAGATAAATTTTTTTAAAATATATGAACACATATGCAAGCACGTGTTTATACGAGGAAATTAGAAAAAAGTAAAAACCTAATGCGTAAGGTGGGACAGACCTCTGGACTTATAACAGAGACTGACAGAAAAAAAGAAAGTTTGATATCTCAACACTTCACCTGATCTTGACCATACTCTTCCATGCTGCAGTTTTATGTAAGCACTTTCCTAAACACTGACCCTGTAGGTATCATGATTACACGCCGTTAGTGCTTTCAGATGCCTCACTTTCAATCCAGGCAATGCCACTTAAAGGAAGTGCACCAGGTTTTCACCAGGCTTGTCATACTCCAAAACTAAGGGTATGTCTACACTACGGAATTAGGTCAAATTTATAGAAGTCCATTTTTTAGGAAGTGATTTTATACAGTCGATTGTGTGTGTCCCCACTAAGCGCATTAAGTCGGCGGGGTGCGTCCACAGTACCATGGCTAGCGTCGACTTTTGGAGGGTTGCACTGTGGGTAGCTATTCCACAGTTCCCACAGTCGCTGCCGCCCATTGAAATTCTGGGTTAAGCTCCCAATGCCTGATAGGGCAAAAACATTGTCGCGGGTGGTTTTGGGTATATGTCGTCAGTCGCCCCTCCCTCCGTGAAAGCAACGGCAGACAATCGTTTCACGCCTTTTCTCCGTGCGGATGCCATACTGCTTTCAGCAGACGGTGCAGTAGGACTGCTAACCGTCGTCATCGAACCACCGCTTCCGCTGCAACTCTGCTCTCCTGGTGCCATGAATTCACCTCGCAGCTCCTCTATATGACTGTTGCCATCCACCGCTTCCGCTGCAACTCTGCTCTCCTGCTCTTGTCTCGCCATACCACGGCAAGCGTGCAGCCCGCTCAGCTCACCAACACCGCTGCTGTTGTGTCCTGGTGCTGCTGGCAGCAGACGGTGCAGTAGGTCTGCAAAACTGGTCATCCAATCACCACTTCCTCTCCAACTCTGCTCTCCTACTTGTTGTCTCGATAGTGAATTTCTCCATGTTGGCTGTCATGGGCTCCCACTTCCGCTGCAACTCTGCTCTCCTGAATCCACCTCACAGGTCCTCTCGTCGTTCTCTATAAATATCTATTCTCGTGGCATCTGTCGTCAGCCACCGCTTCCACTGCAACTCTGCTCTCTTGCAGACGCCATATCACGGCAAGCATGGAGCTCGCTCAGATCACCGCGGCAGTTATGAGCATTGTAAACATCTCGCGCATTATCCTGCAGTATGTTCAGAACCAGAACCTGCAAAGGCAGGCAAGGAGGCGACAGCAGCAGAGTGACAAGAGTGATGAGGACATGGACACAGACTTCTCTCAAAGTACGGGTCCCCGACAATTTGGACATCCTGGTGGCAATGGGGCAGGCTCATGCCATGGAACGCTGATTCTGGGCCCAGGAGACAAGCACAGACTGGTGGGACCACATAGTGTTGCAGGTCTGGGATGATTCCCAATGGCTGCGAAACTTTCGCATGCGTAAGGGCACTTTCATGGAACTTTGTGACTTGCTTTCCCCTGAGGTGCAAGAATACCAAGATGAGAGCAGCCCTCACAGTTCACAGGTCAGTGGCAATAGCCCTGTGGAAGCTTGCAATGCCAGACAGCTTCCGGTCAGTTGGGAATCAATTTGGAGTGGGCAAATCTACTGTGGGGGCTGCTGTGATCCAAGTAGCCAACGCAATCACTGAGCTGCTGCTATCAAGGGTAGTGACTCTGGGAAATGTATAAGTCATAGTGGATGGCTTTGCTGCAATGGGATTCTAACTGTGGTGGGCGATAGACGGAACACATATCCTTATCTTGGGACTGGACCACCTTGGCAACCAGTACATAAACCGCAAGGGGTACTTTTCAATGGTGCTGCAAGCACTGGTGGATCACAAGGGACGTTTCACCAACATCAACATGGGATGGCCAGGAAAGGTACATGACTATCGCATCTTCAGGAACTCTGGTCTGTCTGGACAGCTGCAGCAAGGGACTTACTTTCCAGACCAGAAAATAACCATTGGGGAAGTTGAAATGCCAATAGTTATCCTTGGGGACCCAACATACCCCTTAATGCCATGGCTCATGAAGCCATACAGAGGCACCCTGGACAGTAGTCAGCAGCTGTTCAACTATAGGCTGAGCAAGTGCAGAATGGTGGTAGAATGTGCATTTGGACATTTAAAAGTGCGCTGGCAAAGTTTACTGACTTGGTTAGACCTCAGCGAAACCAATATTCCCATTGTTATTACTGCTTGCTGTGTGCGCCACAATATCTGTGAGAGTAAGGGGGAGACATTTATGGCAGGGTGGGAGGTTGAGGCAAATCGCCTCGCTGCTGACTATGCACAGCCAGACACCAGGGCGATAAGAAGAGCACAGCAGGGTGCGCTGCGCATCAGAGAAGCTTTGAAAACTGGCCAGGCTATGGTGTGACAGTTCTGTTTGTTTCTCCTTGATCAAAACCCGCCCCCTTGGTTCACTCTACTTCCCTGTAAGCCAACTGACCTTCCGCCTTCGATCACTGCTTGCAGAGGCAATAAAATAATTGTTGTTTCAAATTCATGCATTATTAATTTGTCACACAAATAGGGGGATAACTGCCAAGGTAGCCTGGGAGGGGTGGGGGAGGATGGAAGCACCAGGTGGGGTGCTAGAGGAGGGAAGGACAAGGCCACACTGCACTTCAAAACTTATTGAATGCCAGCCTTCTGTTGCTTGGACAGTCCTCTGGGGTGAAGTGCTTGGGTGCCCGGAGGGCTTCCCCCCCGCGTTCTTGGGGGTCTGGGTGAGGAGGCTATGGAACTTGTGGGAGGAGGGCAGGTAGTTACATAGGGGCTGCAGCTGTGGTCTGTGCTCCTGCTGCCTTTCCTGCAGCTCAGCCATATGCCACAGCATATCAGTTTGATCCTCCAGTAGGCTCAGCATTGCATCCTACTTCCTCTCATCACGCTGCCACCACCTCTCCTCTTGTTCCCGCCTCCTGTCCTCGCGTTCATTTTGTGCTTTCCTGGACTCTGACATTGCTTGCCTCCACGCATTTTGCTGAGCTCTTTCAATGCGGAAGGACTGCATGAGCTCAGAGAGCATTTCATCTCGAGTGCGTTTTTTTTCGCCTTATCTGTGCTAGCCTCTGGGACGGAGATGATAGGGGGAGTGTTCAAACATTTGAGCTGCATACAGTTCTAGGGGTGCTCCTACCACTGCCCCACCCCTGTACGTGTACTCCTGCAAGGGGGGAGTCTCATGCAACAGGGATGACGACTTAGGGGACGAGGAAGATGAGGAGGAGGGTGAAACTGTTCTCCCAGACAGCCAAGAACTGTTTATCATCCTGGATCCAATACCCTCCCAACCCTCCCAAGGCGGGCTCCCAGACCTTGAAGGCGGAGAAGGCACCTCTGGTTTGTAAAATTTGTAGATTTTCCTTTGTAAATATAATACATGGTTTAAAAGCAAGCGTCTTTAATGATTAATTTGCCCTGAAGACTTGGGATGCATTCGCGGCCAGTACAGCTACTGGAAAAGTCTGTTAACGTGTCTGGGGATGGAGCGGAAATCCTCCAGGGACATCTCAATGAAGCTCTTCTGGAGGTACTCCCAAAGCCTTTGCAAAAGGTTTCTGGGTAGGGCAGCCTTATTCCGTCCTCCATGTAGGACACTTTACCACGCCAGGCCAGTAGCACATAGTCTGGAATCATTTCATAACAAAGCATGGCAGCATATGGTCCCGGTGTTCGCTTGCATTCAAGCAACATCTGTTCTTTATCTCTCTGTGTTATCCTCAGAAGAGTGATATTATTCATGGTCACCTGGTTGAAATAGCGGAATTTAATTAAGGAGACATTCAGAGCTGGCCGTTCGCCTGTGGCTGAAAAGAAATCCTCCCTGCTGTTAGCCACACAGTGGGGGGAGGGGTGAAGCGATCATCCAGAGAATTGGGGGGGGGGGGGGTCTGGGGGGGGGGGGTTAAGCTGTGCTGCACGTTAACCCGAAAACTGCAGCCCCTCCTTTTAAATGGTCAACCCATTTTAAATGGCCAACCCAATGGGTGCTTGGTATGGGAAATGAGGGCGCTGCTGTTTGAAAACATTCCCACATGTTATGAAGGTTAAAGAAGCCAAAAGACTGTGGCTTACCACGGCTGCCTGCAAGCTGAATTCTGTTGCCTGGCCCTGCGTGTATGATCTCTCACACCAAACTGCAGGCCCTCAATATAAGAGGCAAAATGCGACCTTGTACCGAAACCACATGTACTATATAATGCTAACAGCTTGGTTCACCGTGAAAGAGTCTACCCATTGTTCTCTAAAATGTGTCTTTTTAAACACTTTTCAGTTATACTCCCCCCCCCCCCCTTTTTGTCTCATCTCCCTCTTTGAATACAAGTGAAGTGGCTTTCCCCCTCCCGCCCCCGGAATGCTTGTGGGATGATTGGGCTGGTTGAACAGCTGGAAGATCAGAAGAGCTCCCAGGTAGACAAGGTGTCTGGCACTCTAATTAGGCAGCAGTCACACACCTAATGCACCGACCCTGCGTGGACACTGGCCGAGGTGGAGTGTGACCAACCAGATGCGGCCAAGTCATCTGTAGTCGCAGGCCATGAGGAGCAGGTCCTTAAAAGGGGAAGGGGCCATGTGCTCAGGAGTGCACTCACAAGCTTGTATCTCCCATGAAGGCCCTTCGCCTGGACTGTCTGGCCACTGGTTCGCTGCATTGCATTCCATCGTGCCTCGGGAAGACTTACCTTCATCACACCATCCATCTCTGCGCTGTGGGACACTTACCTTGAAGAATCCTGACATCTCCAGTGCTGTGCCTGTCCTGGGAGCGTGAGTATGCGAGTGTGACCCCCCTACCGCCGCAACAGCGGCATCATAATAAAACAATATAAATGTAACCCTGGGTTGGTTTCCAGGGAAATTGAGGTAACAGAGAGTGCTGTCCAGAGCCGTCACAATGGAGCACTCTGGGATAGCTCCCGGAGGCCAATACTGTCGAATTGCATTCACACTACCCAAACTCGACCCGGCGATGTCCATTTCAGCGCTTATCCCCTCGTTGGGGAGGAGTACAAAAATTGATTTTAAGAGACCTTTAAGTCAACAAAAATGGCTTCATTGTGTGGACGGATGCAGGGTTAAAAGGATCTAACGCTGCTAAATTCGACCTAAACTCGTAGCGTAGACCAGGGCCAAGTCAGAAACTTGAGGCAGAGGTAGCAATAGGAAAGCAGAAGTTTACAGTATTGAGACAGCTGCCTTATTGTGTAACAGAAGAAAATTCACATCTACAAAAAATAGGAATTATTTTGGGGAAGTTCTATGGCCTGTGCTATACAGAAGGTCAGAGCAGATGATCACAGTGGTTGCTTCCAGCCTTAGAATCTATAAACTGTTAGAAAAGTTATAATGGAGGAAAATTCAGGCACTAAAAATCCGTTGCAAGGGCACCTTTAAAAAAAAAAGTTAGGCTTAGTCCCTTTTTACTCCTTATGCTGGATTAGCAAATAGGGTTTTTTCCCCAGTTTTTTATTTTAAACCTTAGAATTACCTGGAATGTTAAGTCTAAACTTCCCTGGTTTTGCTGTAAGATCTCTGGGAGAACTCGGGAGTGTTTATTGTGACTCCTTAAGTAAAAGGGTAAGGGTGCTGATTCTTTAAAAAAGGCTTTGTTGACCCAAAATGTTAGTCACTAAAGTTAAACAAGTGTTAAGGGGGAGGAAGAAGAAACCAAACCCCCTCCAAAAATTTAAGTGTAACCATCAAAAAATATAAGGCAGCATAACTTTCATTCTCTTGGCTCTTGTGATGTCTTGGCTCTTTCACTAGTCCTCTAGACATAACCCCTTCCAGCCATGACAGAACCTGAACATCTAAATGTTAAAAAACAAGCAGAAAAAACCCTCAAAACTTTAAAAACAAAACAAAACAAAAAAAAAAAAACACAACAAAACCTTTGAAGCCTTCATAAAGAAGCAAAAAAGGACATAAAGGACTTGCAAAGAAGGAATGGGTTTAAGGCCAATGTGCCTGGAATTTTAGCTCACATTGCTGTACTCTAGGAGATAGGACATGCCACCCTGTTCAGTGTTGCCAAGCCTCACAGTATTTGGTATTTTTCTTAAAACCCCAACATGTGGAGTCATGTGATTACATGAAATCTCAGCTTTCACATAAAAAAGGTAAATTTTTAGCCCTGGTGGTTACAGAGAGCTTGAAAATTATGACCCAAGTATACCCTGAAAGTTCAAAAACTAGAAAGCAAATAAGAAACCAAAATGTATTTTCATCTCATGATTTTAAGTAAATCTCATTATTTCTGAGGGTTAATTCTTAATTTATTGAATGCTTTGGTTTGACAATATTGCGTTTGAACAAAGCAGAAATGAAAGCTGCAGTAACATTAACTCTCTAGCTTTTGATCTTTAAAGTATGCAATCACAGCGTGAAATTTGTGTATTGTTGTTCGGAAACTTTAGTGAAGGTCCTATAGATAAAAGCTTCATACACTGGGGAGGAAGAATAGTCTTGTGGTTAAGGCACTGGACTAGGACTTAGATGTGAGAATATGACTGGGCGCAAAACCCATTTCAGTTTAAGCCTGATGCCATGGATTTGCCAGCAACTGAAACTGAACAGCTCATTGAAATTTCCTGTGATCAAACTTATGCCCAACTTTCTCTCCCCTAGTTCTGGTTCACTGCCAAGAATGAATATCCTGCACTCTCAACATGCAGCAACATGCGCCTTGATACTGACAGTGCCATTTGCCAGCACAAATTTGTGTGAAGCTGAATTCAGCACACTTCTGTCCATCAAGTTTTGGTATCAATCTACCATTGGTGTCACATCGGAGATTAGATGTGCAATTTCTATCACACGGCTGGACTTCAAGAAGCTATGTCGCAATACGCAAGTGCATGTGTCACATTAGAGGGCACTAAACATACTTAATGTGTTAATTTGTTGGTAACTAAGTTGTTTTGTTGCTGCCTGGGGTTACAGGAAACAGTAGGGCAGGTCTGTGCCAGGAAATTAGGTCAGTATAACTTCCTTGCTCATGGGTGTGAAAAATCCATATCTGAGTGACACAGTTAAACCTACCTAACCCTTGACGTAGACAGCACTAGGTTAACGGGAGAATTCTCCTGTGGACCTAGCTGCCCTCTCTCAGAGAGGTGAAATACCTACACCTACAGGTGAAACCTTCCTATCTTTAAATGTAGCGTCTTCCCTGCAGGGATGCAACTGTGCTGCTGCAGTGTTTTAAATATAGGCAACCCCATTTTGCAACTAAGGGCTTATGCAGCCAAAAAGTTAGGGACCCCGATCTATGCCACAAATCAAGAGAATAATAAGCTGTTAGTAGGATGATCTTTTGTTGCAGTCATCAAAATAGGAGGACTGGTGAAAAAGATGAATAGATTTTTACCTCTGAAGAATGCAGGTCACATTTTCACTTCCTGTCCTTTTCATTAACCACATTGAGATTTTAAATGTTACACTGAAGCACACACTACAAAATATTTTATTACTAGCAGGAAAGTTTTAAAAATTACTATTAATTAATTCCAGGGTTTCACCACTTCCCATGACTGAGATTTAGGGCAGGTCTAACATTATTTGACACTTTAGAAGTGGCTAGGGACAATGGGCCAGGGAGTCAGAATCTGGGGTAGGGCAGGGTGGGGGAGGAAGTGGTGCAACATTTGCTAGACAAAAAGAAAAGGAGTACTTGTGGCACCTTAGAGACTAACCAATTTATCTGAGCATAAGCTTTCGTGAGCTAGAGCTCACTTCATCGGATGCATACTGTGTTAGACAGTATGCATCCGATGAAGTGAGCTCTAGCTCACGAAAGCTTATGCTCAAATAAACTGGTTAGTCTCTAAGGTGCCACAAGTCCTCCTTTTCTATTTGCTAGACTATGCATCAAGGAAACAAATTAAGGAAGAGCGGTGAAACCCCATGGAATGAAGCTAGATAGAGAAGATGAAAGGGACGTTACTTGTCTCCACCACTCTCTGATCTGAAGTAGACTTGGCAAAGTTGGCTTTTCAGACCCTAGTTCAAGGGAGCCCCCGTCCTGACTAGAACATGGGCCCATGAAGTCTGAACGCCTGAACCTGAGTTTGACAGGCGCAGTGAGGCAATGACGACTGGAACTAAGAGAGCAATCTGCGGTCTCGAGCCCGGCTTTCCCCGCACGCCCAAGAGCCACGCGCTGGTCCCACCGCCCGCCGAGGCCCCCGCGCTGCACGTGCCGCTCCCCCACGCCACCGCACGGCTCCCCACCGGATCAGCTTGCTGCCCCCCTTCGCCGCCCGCCGTCACTCACCGGCGGCGGCGGCCCACATGGCGCTGGCTCCGGGCGCGTCCAACCTCCGTCCCCGCGGGGTCGAGTCTCTCGGGCGGTGCCAGGCTGGGGCGGAGCCTCTCGCACGTCACTACCCAGCCGCGACTCCGAGCGACGGGCCGCGGGAAGGGTCAGCCCGCGCCGAGCCCCTCCGGGGCCGCTCTGCGGCTCTGCGCCCGCTGAGCGAGCATGCGCCGTAGCAGCCCTGGCGCGGCCCGCCCCCGTGCGGGGCGGAGTCTGAGCTGGGGGCGCGGTGGGAGCGCAGGGGAGTCAAGCCGCTGGAGGCGGAGGCCGGACAGGGGCCAAATCGGGTGCAGGGAGGAGGAGTAGTGTTGCCCACTGCCTCACCACACCTACCCAAATACCCTTCCCCGCCCCTTCCCCTAGGCCCCGCCCCTTCCCCTAGGCCCCGCCCCACTCGCTCCATTGCCCCGCCTTCTGTCACTTGCTCTCCCTCCCCCACCCTCACTCACTTTCACCAGGCTGGGGGGTGAGGGGTGCAGGCCCTGGGAGGGAGTTTGGATATGGGAGGGAGTTTGGTGTGGGCTCCGGCCAGGAAGCGTTTACCTCCGGCGGCTCCCGGGCAGCGGCGCAGCAGGGCTAAGTCCGGCTCCCTGCCTGCCCTGGCCCCACACCGCTCCCAGAAGCAGCCGGCATGTCCCTGCTGCCCCGGGGAGCGGGAGGATGACTCCGTGCGCTGCCTGTGCCCACAAGCAGCGCCCCCGCAGCTCCCATTGGCCTCACTTCCCAGCCAATGGGAGCTGTGGAGTCAGCACTCGGGGCGGGGGCAGTGCGCTGAGACCCCCTGACCCCGTCCCAGGGGCCGCAGGGACATGCTGGGGGCTTCTGGGAGTGGCGTAGGGCCAGGGCAGGTAGGGACCCTGACTTAGCTCTGCTGCGTCACTGGACTTATAGCAACCTAAAATCTCCCAGTCTGGCTTCGGTGGCCTCCAGGAGATAGGGCCTGATTCTGTGAGACTTTTGGCGAACCCCGGGAGGGTTGGCAATCCTAGGAAGGAGCTGGGAGAGAGGCGGCGGTAGTGGCAGAGGGGATAAAACTTTCCACAGGTGGGGTGAACCATTGTCAGGGGAGCTGAGAGCCTTTGAACCAAACTGTAAACCCTGTATATGGTGATGGTACAATGTGTTGGGTCACAGAGACCCCCTTGGTACTGTTATCTGATGTGCTGAAACTACCTCTGAGCCTGTTTTCCCTGTCAGCTTGGGACTCCAGAACCCTGCCTTTTTCAGCCAGACACGCTAGTCTGCTGCAACACAGACCCAGGTCTGGTCCACGCCCCCCAAAGCTGCAGTCTAAACAAAAAATGCTCAGCAAGTACTCCTGTCTCCAACACCCAGACACCCAGTTCCCAATGGGATCCAAACCCCAAATAAATCCATTTTACTCTGTGTAAAGTTTATACAGGGTAAACTCATAAATTGTCAGCCCTCTATAACACTGATAGAGAAATATGCACAGCTGTTTCCTCCCCCAGGTATTAATCACTTACTCTGGGTTTACTAATAAACAAAAGTGATTTTATTACATATAAAAAGTAGGATTTAAGTGGTTTCAAGTAATAACAGACAGAACAAAGTAAGTTACCAAGCAAAATAAAACAAAACATGCAAGCCTAAGCCTAATACATTTAAGAAACTGAATACAGGTAAATCTCACCCTCAGAGATGTTCCAATAAGCTTCTTTCACAGACTAGACTCCTGCTTAGTCTGGGCCCAAACTTTTCCCCGGTACAGTTCTTGTTAGTTCCAGCTCAGGTGGTAACTCGGGGATTTTTCATGACTGGCAGCCCTCTTTGTTGTGTTCCACCCCCTTTTTATAGCTTTGGCACAAGGCAGGAATCTTTTGTCTCTCTGGGTCCCCAACCCTCCTTCTAAATGGAAAAGCACCAGGTATAAGGTGGATTCCAGTTCAGGTGACATGATCACATGTCCTGTGAGACCCCAGGCCTCCATTCTTTCCAGCCTGACTCACAAGAACACAGGAAGGCTGACAAGTAAACAGAGCCATTTACAACCAATTGTCCTAGTTAATGGGAGCTATCAAGATTCCAAGCCACCATTGATGGCCCACACTTTGCATAGTTACAGTAGGACTTCAGAGTTATACTTCATATTTCTAGCTTCAGATACAAGAATGATACATTCATAAAAATGGGATGAACACACTCAGTAAATTAGAAGCTTTGTAATGGTACCTTACAAGAGACCTTTTGCATAAAGCATATTCCAGTTACATTATATTTACACTCATAAGCATATTTCCTTAAAAAATATGGAGTGCAACATCACAGGTGGGAACCACTTCAAGCCAGGGGGTGCGGTAGCACCCCTAGTTCCAGCCCTTTGGCTATAGGTACTGGTTACAGAAACAGCGTGCAGGTGGCAGAGGGACTTTGATTTCCCCCCTCTCAGGAGGGTACATCTCAGCATCTGCTTTCCAGGGCTGGGTTTGTAAATGCACCATGTCCTGGTTTTCTTCACTATCTGAAATGAGAGATTGTGCTGGTAATAGAGATGGAATTTGGTGAGATATTTTACATGCACCTCCTACAAAAGTATATAATTGCCATAAGTGGTTTTTGCATCTGCGGACCATTTTCTGGATAGTGGATTGCATGCGTATACAACTGCGCAGGTCTCCTGGTGGCACCTGTCCCATGGCATCTGGCTCAGGCAGCCCGGGGGAGGGGCAGGGCATACAGTGCACTCAGGGCCAGCGGCCAGCAGCAAGTGGCTGGGGCTGGGGTGGAGGCCAGGGTTGGGGCTGTCTAGCACCGGCTCACTGTGCTGCTTCCTATCCAGCGGCTCAGGCAGCGCCTGCATCCCCTCCATGGCCCAGCTTGGCAGCACCAGCTGCACTCCCAGCCCCGCTGGCTCCTGGGCAGCAGGGCCCGCCCCCAGCCACTGGGATTGTAATGGGCGTGGCTCCAGCACCCCACCCCTCTGCCCAGCTGTTATGCACATGCTGCTGCCATCGCTTGCAAGTCCCCGGGAGCAGCATGCGATGTGCTGTGCCTTTCCCCCACCCCATGCTGCCCCTTCTCCTTGAGACCCCACCCCTTCCCCCCAGCCCCCATGCTGCCCTTTCTGCTTGAGACCCTGCCCCCCGCTCGCTCATCTCCGCTTCCCCACCCACCCATCTTGCTAGCTCTTGTGAGAAGGCTTGCTGCTGTGGGTGCAGATACAGGTAAAAGATGGCTAGCGGATCGTGGGTCGGATCACAGGTTGGTTCTGTCGGATGTGGATCGGATGTGGATCCACATTTTTGTATCCATGCAGGGCTCTAGTTTTAGAGTTTAAAAGACTCCCTTTCAGTGTATATATCAGCATGAAAACACCTAGTTCACAAATTTAGCTTACTTGCTCTTCTGATTGCCTGAATTGGACTGCCTTGTTCTTGTAATGCACTGAAAATACAATTTCATGCCTTTAAATTATTTACTTTTTAAAATGTTATTTTTATTACTGTTAGCGTTTCATCATTTACCTTCGCTGACATTGTGCAGAGAGATGAAAAGAAAACGGAATAAACATTTGGAATTAAAAACTGTACGTTACAAAATCACAATAAAAATAGGATGTTATACTAAAAACACTGAGATGTGACTGCTGAAGCTTCTAACAGCTATTTCTATTTTAGCAGCAGATAAATATTGAAAATATTAATAGTTGCTAGTAGCTTCAGCAATCACATCTCACAATGTTTCTAGTATGAAACTTCCTGTTCTTATTGCAATTTTGTAATCTACATTTAATTTTTTTTTATAATACAAGCTTGGTTCTTTTGGATCATATGATTTCAAGGCTAACTGATTTCCTGGGTTGGTGTCAAAACTTCTTCAGTTTCCTTTGATCTGCCAATGGGATTTCCTTTGTCAAGTGTTATTTTGCCCTTCTGTGTACCATGCTAGTGCTTTTTCATGTTGCCACTTGTGTATAGAACTTGATTCTCAAATATTCACTAAAGGCCACATTTTTAAAGGTTGAAAGCACCTAGATGATTTTGAAAATCCCGCCAGTGACCTAAATACCTTTAGCAATCTGATCCTAAAGAGCCTTTCTTGTATGAAATAGTTTTCAAAGGTAAACTTCTACTGTAATATTTACTAATCATAGATGTACAACCCCAAGATAGATTGACCACCACTAGAATTCAAAAATGATGAATCATGTACCTGAACGTCATTAAATTAAAATACTAAATAAATACAATTTTGTTTTGTTTTATTTGCCTTTTTGTTTGAGCCTTTAGGATGCACTAGCTTCATACTTCTGCTGTTACCTTTTTCCATATACCTAAAATGGTTGTACATTCCTGAAACATTTAATACCATTTTAAACTTCAAGTAACAAGATTCCCTCCCTTTTTAATTTACATTTTATTTAAAATCCTTATTTCTGTAATCCCCCATCATGCAAACGCTGAAGCACACAGTTTATTTTTCTGTTACTTCATTGGTTAGATACATAGTTCTTGTTTTTTATCTACTGAATTGTTTATATTTCTAATTGCATATTTTAATTTTATAGCCTTTTATGTGTGATACATGTTGTGATATAATACAGTTAAGTGATGTTCTTCATTCTGATAAGTTTACTGTTTTGTACAGCCAAAATCAAAGTTTTTTTAAAACGAATTATTCTGTTGCTCCTTTGCACTGGTCGGGGCGGGGGGGAGGGGAGGAAGGGAGAGGGATGGCCACAGTGCTTGTTATGATACAGATATTCAGGCCTGCCTGTAAAGGCCTATACTTTAAGAATGTAGGTATATGTTTATCATTTAGCTAGTAATAGAGGTATAGAAGAAAATATCTGTGTAAGGGCCTTCTCTCACTGTGACAGTCTGAGGCCCTGTTCTTAGGCCAATGCCTTTGGCTAAGCAGCAGAGGCAACCATAAGCTGGGAAGCGAGACAAGAGGAAGGTCACATCCTCACATTCCAAACTAGTCAATATGGGGCTGTTAGGAAGGTGATCGGATCTATCACCTCCAGAGAAAGGGAAGAGCCTAGAAGATGTAAAAGGAAATTTAGGTTGATAGTTTTCTGTCTGGTAAGAACTCACTTATCAATAGACACAGCTGGGAAACCCTTATGTCTTTATAGATGTAGTTGTGATCCTCAATCCTCACTTCTGTATTGTTTTGTCATTATAGTTCCCACTTTGCTATTGTTTATTTGCATGGTCTCTGTCTGGTTCTGTGATTGTTTCTGTCTGCTGTATAATTAATTTTGCTGGGTGTAAACTAATTAAGGTGGTGGGATATAATTGGTTAGCTAATCGTGTTACAATATGTTAGGATTGCTTAGTTAAATTTCAGTAGAATGAGCGGCTAAGGTATAGCTAAGAATATTACTATATAAATTAGGGGCAAACAGGAAGTAAGTTGGGATTCAAAAATAAGGAAAAAGGAACTTGGATTTAAGCTTGCTGGAAGTTCACCCCAATACACATCCAATTGTTTGCATCTTCCGACTTCGGGTATTGTTGCTCTCTGTTCAAGCGAGACAGACCAGGGAAGTGGGAGAGTGAAGGAATAAGCTCTCTAACAGTGCTGATCTCACCTAGTTTGCCTTTTGGTGAAACCAAAGTGCCTTGTCCCCACTGTGGTTTTACAGTGGGAGAGCTAATGCATGTTAAGTGACTCCATGGTAGGGTGACCAAATAGCAAGTGTGAAAAATCAGGACAGGGGATAGGGGGTAATAGGTGTCTATATAAGACAAAGCCTGGAATATCGGAACTCTTCCTATAAAATCGGGACATCTGGTGACCCTACACCATGGTAACAACGTACATTTTCTCAGCATTGAGGACACAGACTGTAATGCTGACTCAGATGTTAAATGCATCATAATTGTTCATGGCTCGACAAATCTGACACTGATTGTGTCAGTAACACTGTTCCTTTGCCATCAGAGTTATTTGCATTTGAATCTCTGCAGCCCACCCCCACCCCCATCAATGTCCTTTATTCCCTCCCCTTTACTTATTAAGGGCTTGTCTACATAGGCACAGGAAAGGCGTTAAGTTAATGCACATAAGTTACAACTCCTGAAGCCCATGTGGATGCTCTCATTCAGAAGTAAGTGACTTAGTTTTGATCATAGAAGATTGCAGGAATCCTTTCCCAAAACACTGTAAATCATCAAGCTTTTGACCTGTCTTGAACATTTTTGTACAGTCCAAGTGTAACCCACATTTGATTTTTTTTTAGATCCAAAGAGAAGGAAGAAAGCAATGGAGCACTCATCTTAACTCTCCTGAGTGTTGCCTGAGCAGAAAAGCCTTTACAGCATTTTACAGGTATCAATTTTGACATGACATGTCAATACATGGTTTATGGTTCAAATTTGATACAGGTTTGATTTAATTTGATAACAAGAATTGTCAAATAAATAGGCCTAATCAACTTTATTAATCAAAGATTATTAGTCAAAGATTAAAACAGCAAGGAGAAAGGAAGAACAATATGTTACCACTGATCTGGGAGACAGTTGTGCAGCTGGCCATTTGACTCAATCTGAGCTTCACTCTGCCTCCATATATACTAGTGTTGAGGGTTTCACCATTTCTTTGTATTATTCCTTATCCTTCTTATCTATTACCTTTGACATATTTTGAGGACTTTTTGCTAGGCTTGCACAGTCCCTGCAGTACATAGGACAAAGTTTGTAACTAGTTTATTATCCTGTTTTTGACCATATTCTAGAAGCCAGCAAAACCTTAGAGACATCCTTCACCAGTTATAGCTTGGTACAGAGGGCGTGTTAGCTAAGCATCAGCAATATTGTTTGTATTGTCCTTGATCTTTGGAATATTTTTATAACTAACACTGAGATGACAATACTTCACATCTTCCTTTGGTTACACAATTTAATGTAAGCAAAAGCATTTTGGAAGAGCTTAACATAAATCAAATTAATAGATATACAAAAACATATGTGATATTGTATATAATATTGTATATGATATTGGCTTAAAACTTCAAATCCAGACTCCAGCGAGAAACTGCTGAATTGGAATTCATTTGCAAATTGGATACTATTAATTTAGGCTTAAATAGAGACTGGGAGTGGCTAATTCATTATGCAAGGTAGCCTATTTCCCCTTGTTTTTTCCTACATCCCCCCCCCCGACGTTCTGGTTAAACTTGGATTTATGCTGGAAATGACCCACCTTGATTATCATGCACATTGTAGGGAGAGTGGTCAGTTTGGATGAGCTATTGCCAGCAGGAGAGTGAGTTTGTGTGTGTGGTGGAGGGGGGCGGTTTGAGAAAACCTGGATTTGTGCTGGAAATGGCCCACCTTGATTATCATGCACATTGTAGGGAGAGTGGTCAGTTTGGATGAGCTATTACCAGCAGGAGAGTGAGTTTGTGTGTGTATGGGGGTGGGGGGGTGAGAAAACCTGGATTTGTGCTGGAAATGGCCCACCTTGATTATCATACACATTGTAAGGAGAGTGGTCACTTTGGATAAGCTATTACCAGCAGGAGAGTGAGTTTGTGTGTGTGGTTTTTGGAGGGGGGGGGGTGAGAAAACCTGGATTTGTGCTGGAAATGGCCCACCTTGATTATCATACACATTGTAAAGAGAGTGGTCACTTTGGATGGGCTATTACCAGCAGGAGAGTGAGTTTGTGTGTGTGGGGGGGGGGGGGGCGGAGGGTGAGAAAACCTGGATTTGTGCTGGAAATGGCCCAACTTGATGATCACTTTAGATAAGCTATTACCAGCAGGAGAGTGGGGTGGGAGGAGGTATTGTTTCATGGTCTCTGTGTATATAATGTCTTCTGCAGTTTCCACAGTATGCATCCGATGAAGTGAGCTGTAGCTCACGAAAGCTCATGCTCAAATAAATTGGTTAGTCTCTAAGGTGCCACAAGTACTCCTTTTCTTTTTACTATAAGCCTTATAGACTTTATCTGGATTCATTCATATTTGCAAGATGGAAGATCTATAGCAGCCAAGCACAGCAGAATACCTAAAGGCAGGAGGGTTGAGTGTATTTCTCAAGCATTGTACTCTCCTGCAGTATACAGAGCAAGAGTTATGCAAAAAAAAGTACAGCACCTAATTATAGTATAGTTTCAGCATGAATGTAAAGAATTCTAAATATAATGTACTATACTTATCCATTACTAGTGACTGTCTTATTCTGGTTACATAACATCTCCTTTTAAAACACATTTATAGCTACAACAACCAAATTTCATGATTTGATTCATACATTTTGCTTGTGAGCTGAATGCATCTATTTTCTATTAGTTAGCATAAAGCAATTTACATTCCTTGTTAATGATTCTGTTTCTGAGAGCAGTTTTCCCAAAATATTTTGTTTACATTAGTCAGTTTTACAAATCTTGATAAAGTCCATTTCTTATCTGATAACTAATCTGCAGCAGTTAATACCGTAAGAACTTTGCAGACTGAGTTTTTCCATTTTGCCTTTGGTCTGGCTACAAACATCAGAAGCTTGGTTTATTTCAGTCAACACATTTAAGGTGATCTCACTCCTTCTCTGTGCCCTGTACTTATCAAGGCATTTTTCATGATGAAGAGAATGAAGGCCTGATAGTATCATGGTAGATCCTGCTGGGCCCACTGAGGTTGTTGGCCAACTTGTACAATGATCCCTTCTATGAACAATGGATATAGAGTGGTGGCACTCTTGTCCCATTAGAATGAATCAACTGATCCACATTTTTGGAGCTTCAAACTGTAAAGATTCCTCGAATCTCAGCTTATACTTGCTTGCTAACCACACATGATGTGAACCTTATCGTTTACTAACTATGTGCTCCCAGGAAAATTTAATTTACAAACACAGCATTGTCTCTTACACCTTTCTACATTATGATGGAAATAAGAATTAGTCCATGACTGCAATATATAGAATAGGATATATTCAATATTATAGAATTATATGTAGAATATATAGAATGATAGGCTGTAATAAAATTATTTTCAGCTCACTTAAAACATTGAGATGTGCAAAGTGCGGGGCTAATCACCTGATCCAGAAACATCCAGAAATAGGGTGTTGCAGTTACTAGACATGCTCTGTATTTGTTTCTAAAGCTTTCATTAAAAAGAAAAGGAGGACTTGTGGCACCTTAGAGACTAACCAATTTCACTGTAGGCAAGCCACCTGGACTGTCACATCCCATTTACTGACCTGATAGCTCTGCCAGTCAGGCCTCAGGGGGGGAAATTTTATCAATATATCAATATATATCAATATATAAGTCATGTGATATCAGTGAAAGCGCATGCACATCCGCTGTGAGGGATGGGTTTGCTGACAATACGAGAAGTGTTTTGAATAAAAGGAGGTCACTGACATTCTTATCAAGATCTGAAGAAGCCCGGTACGTACACTACATATTAGGGCCACATTATAGAGACTTGGACTAGATTCACAGGTACATAGGCACCTACAGATTGAGGTACCTAAATCCCAGTTTTAAGCTCCACTGGAATTCACAAAACTCCCTGTGAATCCTGTAGGTGCCTAAACTCAGTGCCTACATTTTCAGTACAAAAGTTCCCTAGGTGCCTAAATTGCTGCCTCTGAACATGTGCACTGCTGCCTCACTCTAAGCATCTGGATGCCTATCTCCCACCTAAGCCCCAGTGTGATTAACAATCGAGGGAAGACAGGTGGACAAATGCCTATCTTGCATGCAAGGCCTAATCTGGCAGGTATGCTCAGGGGCTGCCTGCTGAATGGATCAGTTCCCATTCAAAATCTGACCAGAAGAGGTGGTAGCGGTGGCAGTGTTATTGCCTACCTTATAATTTTTAGTGCAGTGGTTAGAGCACTCACCTGGGATTTGGGAGACCAGGGTTCATTCCCCCATTCTGGTAGAGGGGGAGAAAGAATTTGAACAGGGGTCTCCCACATCCTAGGTTAAGGCTCTAATCATTGGACTATAAGTTATAAGGTGGACACCACACCATCACGTCTTCCTGTGGCCTCACTTATTCTCACAAGTGTAAATTTAGGCCTCTTAAGCTGCCTGACTCCAGGAGAGGGGTTCCTAGTTGTGAATTGTTAGTGGAGATAAGCACTCCTAGGCAGCTCAGATTTAGGTTGCCAATTCTGTGAGGGGGAAGGGTTTATGACATACCCCTCATATCAGCATTTCCCATTGGTTAGTTTAGGCTAGTATGCTGGTTTTTGTTAATCCCATTCTAAAGTGCCTATCTATTCCCATTCATTGCATAGGGAGCCTAAGCCTAGGTGCCTAATTTAGCCTTTGCAAATTGCAGTGGTGTTCCACTGATTTTCTAGGTCCCTGAAAGTTAGGCATTGTGACGCTTGGCACCACAATACCTATGTCCCTTTGAGAATCTAGCCCTGAGACCTTTTCCTCACTGCTAAAAAAGGTGATTTTTTTTTTTTTTTTTAACATCAGGGTAACTAACGTGCAGGAGCTATTCTGAGGGGAAAAAAACATGGTGAGAATAAGGCATGTCTGTTTTAGCAACGAGGAAAAGGCCTGAGAAAATCTCTCTGAAATAAGTTTAGAGAGCAATATATTCATATATGCGTGCCAAAGTACAAAAGTGCAAATTTTGTGTTGGGAACTTGTACAATATGTGTAGCAGTAACAAAGCAGGGGTGGGGTGGAGTCTGTATAAAGAACAGTGGTAGATTTTCTGCCTAACAGTCTCTGAGTAAATGGTATTCATAAGTATTCCAAATACTGTTTACAATGCTTTATGCTATTTTCAATGTTTTATGTGCATTATATGTTTGTTTACTACAGAAACTGCAATTTACAAAGGAAAAAGACTAATAAAGATGTGACGGGATCTCCGGGTTGCAGCGTGGGACTGTGGGACTGCTGTGCCCCCTTAACTCTCTCCAGCCTGGGCTTTCTCTCACAATGGCTCACTAGTGCCCAGCAGCAAATGCCTCCAGGCACTGTTATCTCTCAGCATAACAGCATGTGAAGCCCCACACCCAGCTAGATTGTATTAATGCTCCCAGAGCCATTCATGAATCAAACAGGCACCTGAGGCACCTGAGCCAAATCCCCCCCAGCTCTCCCAGCACTGTATCTCAGGAATATACCATCTTGCACTGCAAGACAAGCAATGCAGATTTATTAATTGGTTCATCACTTCATCAATGGAAAGTGGACATACACCAGCCTTTGCAAACCTGAGCAGATTTGCCCACACTTCATCCAAAGTCACTGGTAAAGATAAACAATTACACAAATTTATTGACTATAAAAGGTAGATTTTAAGTGATAGGCAAAAAGTCAGAGTTAGTTACCAAAAGAAATAAAATATAACCATGCAGTCTGAGCTCTCAACCATATAGACCGGGCAACAACTAGATTAAGCAGTTTTTTCTCACCCCACTGGATATTGCAGTCCTTTAGTATACAGATTCCATCCTTGAAATCTGGGCCAATCACTTCTGTTGGTGTTGTGTCTTCTTCTCAGTGTCTTAGCTGCTTGTAGCATAGGTGGGGTCAGGAGAAGGCCAAGCATGTGGCCACTCTGTTTTATATCCTTAGTCCATGTGCTTGGAAAACAAGTCCAGGCATTTCTGGGTGCATGGCTAAGTATCCAGGCAAAGTTGAGCAATTCCCCTGGTGTGGCTTCATGCAGGTGAGCCATTGTATTGTAGTTCCTTTGCTGGACAGTGGTTGTTGGTTGGTTGATTGACACCCCGCCTAGGTGTTGGTTACTTTCTTTACTGGGGAGCTAATATCTGGCTGGTCCCCCAACTTGCAGCATGTTGACAACCGTACAACACAATTCTCATAACTTCATATGCATTAATGATACACATCTATAGATAGAGAAATGACTTTCAGCAGATAATAACCTTTCCCCTGATACCTTACAAGGCATGCTTTATATGTAAGATCATGATTATATGAAAATGAGGAATATGGCGGTTCCAGGACGCTCCCCCAAGGTATAGAATGTCACAAAAGCGATCACTCCTTCATTCAGGGTTGTACGTACAACAACCCTCAGGTTTAACTCTGTAGAGTGATTTTTTCAAATTACAAAACTACCACTATTTGTGTCCAGATTTAAAGGCGAGGTTTCACAATGGTAGAAGATGCGATGGGGATGTCCCCACCTCTCACAACTGGCTACCCACAGGCCATCAGCTGAGGCAAGGCAGAGGCAGCAAATCGTGACATAGCAGCAAAAGCGAATGCCTAGATGCCAACAACTGCCGCCAGCAGCAAACTGTGGCGGGAGCAGCTCGCCGCTGCGGCTACGCTCCACTCAGGCGAACTCGCGCCCTTGCTCCTCCCGAGTCACGTCCCTGCTCGCACCACTCCGCGCGCTCTGCAAAGAGCGGCCTCGAGCGCTGCTAGCCAATCCCGTCAGACGCTCCACGCGTCACCCCCGCTGCCCGCTGATTGGCCGGCGTCGGGCTCCGCGGCCTCTCCAATATGGCGGCGCCCAGCGGAGTCCGGACCTGCGAGGACTTTGCCGAGTTCCAGGTACCAGCAGGGCCCGCTGGGGCCCCTCCGTGGCCGGGCGCTGCGCCTGGTGTCAGCCGGGCCCTGGGGGTGGCCGCAGCGGTTCCTGCCTCCAGCCGGGAGGTGACGGGAGCGGGTTGGAGCAGCCGGCTCTGCCCCACGCGGAGCCGGGGGGCAAATGGCCTCTTCCCCGCCCCCCACCGGCCTCCGTCCGCGCGGGCCGAGGGAGCGGCGGGGCCCTCCCAGGACCCTGACTGACAGTGGGGCACGAGCTCCCGCCGCCCCGCGCGGAGGAGGGGAAACAAGGCAGGCGGGCGCCCCTCCCCTGCAGCGTGGGGGACAAGGTGCCTCTCCCCCACTGGGAGCAAGGGGTGTTTCCCGAAGTTGGGGTGCGGCCGGGAGATAAGTGTCCAGTGGGGATCGGGGCCTTCTGCTTGTGGGGGAGGACTCGGGGGTGGTGAAAATTGCAGAAACTGGTCGTGGGGGAAGATTCTAAAGGAAGGCGTCTGAGGCACCAGGTGGGTGCTTGGGCCATTGTCTTCACCTATCCCTCCTAGTGTAGCGGCAATGTATACCAGCAAAAAGGTCATTTTTGCTAGTACAGCGTATACCAGTCTCCTGTGCAAAATAAACAATGCTGCCCAAAGCACTTTTTCGCCAGCATAAAGGTATCTGTCTTAAGGGACTTCCTGGTCTAGAAATGTTGCAAACCCTGCTTCCCCTCCACCTAACCAACTTTAATGTCCCAGCAAAACTCTTAAGTGTAGACCACTCCTGAGATGGTATCTGAGCTTTGGGCAGCCCCCAGAAGATATGGAACTGTGTACTGTCTGATGTATCCACAGTAGTTGTAGCCCTGTCAGTCCCAGGATATTACAGTGACAAGGTGGATGAGGTATTGGACCAACTTCTGTTGGTAAGAGAGACAAACTTTTAAGCCACACAGAGCTCTGAGACCTGAAGATATTAGAAGAGATATTACCTCACCCACCTTGTCTCTCTAAGGCCGTGTCTTCACTTCGGCGATAAGTTGACCGAAGTTATGCAACTTCAGCTACGTGAATAATGAAGCTTACTGTCGTGTCTACACAGTGCTGGGTCGATGGGAGACACTCTCTCGTTGACTTAACTTCCGCTTCTTGTTCCCATGGAGTACTGGAGTCGATGGGAGAGCGATCTGCTGTTGATTTAGCAGGTCTTCACTAGACCTGCTGTATTGACCCCTGGTTCTCATCAATCGCAGCAGCAGGGAGTGGGTGGGTAAGGGTAGACGTGTCCTATCTGCCCATCAGTTCATTTAACTTCTGTGCAATTGACCCAAAAGGCCAAGACCCCTTCTTTCCTTGTTTGTCTGATGCTTGCTGTCAGTGCACAGATAGTTGTTTATCTGGCTTTATATTTTTATATCTTGTGTGCTTGCTAGGTAATATGCCCTTAAAGTCTGGTTTGGCATTCATATTCACATGCCTGGAACTAGATTTTGTATGCAAACTCTCCATAGTTTTAAGCAAAATATTCATAATTCCCCCTTCCCTGTGTCAATTTCACTTGTTATAATTGGATATTTGAGAAGTTAAATGTGATCCAATTTTTAGATTTCAGGGGTTGGCAGGTATGATAGAAGTGCACTGATACAACAGTATTACAATAAAAAAGGAAAGAATTCAGGCAACTGTATCTTTGATGTTGCTAAAGCACATAGATATCTGTCTTGAAGAAACAGTAGGCTCGCATGTGATCTCAAAGTATTTCCTAGTGGAAGAACTTCTCTAGACTACAACATATTTATCTCTCCTTCAAATTATGCTATTGTGCTGCCTCTATTCTCAAAATGCTCTGTATATTTTCCAGAAAAAGAACAAACAGCAAACATTTCCAGCAAATATATCTAATATGATTGTCCATGGCACTGCTTTCTTCTTTGGTTGCAATTATGAGAGTGTTTTGTTTTATTTAAATAGAGAAAACAAAGGAATAGATTCCTCAGTGTCTCACTTATCTGGTCTGTTGCATGTGCAACAGGTGTATCCTAGGTTAAAAGAATCACTCTTAAAATATTAGCAGCACATCACAGTACTTCCATGTTAGATTTTATGTGGGTTATTTACATTTAGAATAATTAATATAAAATACAAAATGTGACTGACTTACACCAGGAAAAGTCCAGGGGCTAAGTTCTGCATGATTCTGTGGCTATGGAATTTGCAGTTTTTCTAAGATGCTACAGAATTCAGTGGGTTTTTTTGCTGTGGGATTTGCCATTCTGCTGCACTTAGATGCCCCAAATTGTGTTTACTTATTCGCATTACCATAGTGTTTAAGAGCTCTAGTCATGGACCAGGACCCCATTTTGCTAGGTACAGTGCAAATACAGAACAAGATGGCCCCTGCCCCAAAGAGCTTTCTGTGACTTTTTTGTAGCTGTCTCTTGCTCTTCAGCTTTTCTCAAAAGGGGGAGTTAGTTGGATTTCAGCATACATTGTTCTATGGAGCTAGGCAGCTGGGCTTTGAAAGCCATAGATGGATATTCAGCTTGCAGCCACTGAGTAGGAAAACCAGAAGTGTTGGCCAGCCACCCTGAGCTGCCTCAGGGACAGCACAATAGCTGATTCTGGAAAGATGAGACGCTGCTGAAACCAGCTACGAGTACTTCTCTAGCGCACACACTGAGGGGAATGAGGGTCTAATGCAAGATACCTGCAGAGCAGGGGAGTGGAGCTGGGCAGCCTAGAGAACAAAGTGAAAATACTCAAAGGCAATCTCCCTGGACACTCAATAACAGACTTAAAAGTGGCAGTTGAGGAAAGGCAGAGGCAGCAAATCGTGACATAGTAGCAAAAGAGAATGCCTAGATGCCAATAACTGCCACCAGCAGCAAATTGTTAACCTACACGCAGGCTAACTTGCGCCTTTGCTCCGAATCACGTCCCTACTCACGCCGCACGCTCCCCAAAAAAACCTCAAAAACAAACTTCAGTGGGAAACTGCAGAACTGGAATTAATTTGCAAACTTGACTCCATCAAATTAGGCCTGAATAAAGACTGGGAGAAGAGAAGAATGAGGGGGGATTGGATAGCTGCTTTCAACTACCTGAAAGGGGGTTCCAAAGAGGATGGATCTAGACTGTTCTCAGTGGTAGCTGATGACAGAACAAGGAGTAATGGTCTCAAGTTGCAGTGGGGGAGGTTTAGGTTAGATATTAGGAAAAACTTTTTCACTAGGAGGGTGGTGAAGCACCGGAATGGGTTACCTAGGGAGGTGGTGGAATCTCCTTCCTTAGATATTTTTAAGGTCAGGCTTGACAAAGCCCTGGCTGGGATGATTTAGTTGGGGATTGGTCCTGCTTTGAGCAGGGGGTTGGACTAGATGACCTCCTGAGGTGCCTTCCAACCCTGATATTCTATGATTCTGTTTCGCTACAAAAAATAATTTTACCTCTGATGTTCACCCCTTCTTGTCTGTTGGAAATGGGCCACATCTACCATGATTGAATTGGCCTCGTTAGCACTACAAAAAGTAATTTTCCCTCTGTTAATATTCACCCCCTCTTGTCAACTGTTGAAAATGGGCCACATCCACCCTAATTGAATTGGCTTTATTAGCACTGACACCCCACCCCCAACTCGGTAAGGCAACTCCCATCTTTTCATTTGCATACCTGCCTACGGTATTTTCCACTCCATGCATCTGATGAAGTGGGTTTTAGCCCATGAAAGCTTATGCCCAAATAAATTTGTTAGTCTCTAAGGTGCCACAAGGACCCAAAACAATATTCATCCTCAAAAAATTCAGCAAAGACTGTTTCATGGATGGCACTTTTTTGGTTTTTTTGCTATGTTCTCCAGGTAACACAGCTATTCAACTTAAAAATTGCTTAATTGTACAGTTCCTCTCTAACACGGCTGCTACTCTGAAACCTCTAATTTCCCTGTCATTCAAGTATAAGCAAGGATTTTTATTTTTACATGCAGGATTTGCTCAGGGTGATGCGGACAATTGATGACAGAATAGTCCATGAATTAAACACTACACTTCCAACAGCTTCCTTTGCAGGGAAAGTCGATGCTAACCAAACCTGTAAAGAGCTCTACCAGTCTGTAAGTGTACCTATTCCATTATAGCTTTTTTTTAACCAATTCCTGATGCTTTATTAAATGTAGTGTCCAGAAACACAAAATCACCCGTTCCCCGGCTTGTTACAAATTGCTAGCACAGCAGACACTCCAATATGCATCCACAACTGGCCTACTTGACTTTTTATATAGCTAGTCCCCACACACGTAATGGCTGCTTTACGTCAGGAACCCATGTGCAGAGTTTGTTGTTTTTTTGCTCCACTCTAGCATTCTTGCAGGATATTCTGCTGACCGTAGTATGTGTTAGACAGCTCATCCATTACTCCATCTAAATAGCAGGGCTAACACATTTCCGCAGTACTTTCAAAGCAGTCTACTTCTATAAAGTTAAGGTCTTCACCTTTTCCTCTGTCTGATACTATTTGTTAAATTCAGTTACTTGGTATTCTGAACAACATTGCTTGCCAGGATATAGATTAAAGAGTCAAAACTGATTCTTATGGGATCACAGACAACTGATTCTAAAGATTATAACAGCAGCCACCAGATTTGAAACCTTTATATCATAGAAACTCCTCCCTGGAGCAGTTAGAGCCTATACGGTGGTAGGATGTGGGTGGGAATCAGGCTTAGCACGAAGTAAAGGCTTGTGTACATGTACAATTAGCAACACTGTAGTACTTTAGTGAAGACTCTGCTGTGCCAATGGGAGAGCTTCTGCTGTCAGCATAGTTAATCCACCTCCATGAGAGGCAGTAACCTTGTTGACAGGAGAAGTTCTACCGGTCGACATAGAGCTGTCTACACTGGGGGTTAGTTCAGTATAACTACATCAGTCGGGTGTGGATGTATACCAATGTAAATTTGTAGCATAGACCGGACCTAAGGAAACAACAAAGCAATAGGGTGCATCAAGGAGAAGCAGCGCCTATGAAAGATTTGACCTGTCGGCTCTGTGTAATGGTGTAGCCCACTGTCTCTTGTTCCACCATCAATCTACTTTGTTTTAGTCACTTCCTGTAAGCATTGAGGAATTTCAGTTGTTGGTACTGAGCGGGAATATTATATCCGTGAGATGTTTTCTTTAAAAAAAAAAAGAAAAGAAAAGCAGTTGGACTCACTTTAGTATCTTTATTGTGTCTTTCCCTGCTAGTGTTGTGCTCTTCTAGCACCTGCTCCATAGGTTGCTGTGTACCCTGCAATGTGAGCCCCTGATAGCACGGCGCCAGCATAGAAAGACCAATATAGTTATACTATTGCTATTCGATTCCCCCACCTACCTTAGAATTGGAAATAAGATCTTGTGTACAGCTGTCAGTTTGTGGGGAGTGGGATCCACTTCTGAGAGAAGGAAGGGGTGTTCTCTCCTTGTGATGTACGGAAATGGGGACCTGTCACATAAGCAGAAGTATAGGAGAGCAGTTGTGGCAAGACTGCTCTACCAACAAGGAGAGCTGCTATTGTAGCTGTACTGTGAGACGCAACACAGCATGTTTTGTTTTGTTTTTAAACTTGTTTTTGTAATTTAGCGGCTTTTTCTTCCCATAGGCCATTGAGCTAGATAATCTGATTATTTTTTTCTTCTCCAATTAGCTGATGGAGGCTCATGCCAGCAGAGAGAAAATAATCAAAAGCTGTATTGCTCAGACTTCCAATGTAGTAAAAACTCTTCGAGAAAAGAGGGAGAAGGCCCAGGATGACATAGCATTATTAAAGCAGCTCAGGCAAGAGCAGACAAAGGTGAGTGGTGGTACTTCCTGGAATTCATTCAGGGAGAAAGGGAGGGTTGGTGTTTCAGCTAACTGATTATTTCCATTGTGAAGATCTGTCATCCTGTACCGAATTTTAGCTCGTACAACTCAAATTTGGCTACTTGTTGGCTTGGTTGGTGAGAGGACTCCCTTCAGTCCACAAGACAGAACTGTGCACACTTTTAATCTATAATCTGTTATGACAACACGTAAAATAAACACAATTCATTCACCAAATCATAGACTACGGTCTTAACCAAATAACAGTCATTAACAGGTAGTGAATGTCACTCAAAAAAGGAAAGAGAAGCAAACCTTTGTTAAAGATGTCCTGACAGGGCCTCATAACTGGGGCCCTACCAAATTCATGGTCCGTTTTGGTCAATTTCAGTCACAGGATTTTAAAAATCATAAATTTCATCATTTCAGCTATTTAAATCTGACATTTCATGGTGTTGTAATTGTAGGGATCCTTACCCAAAAAGGAGTTGGCAGCGGGGGGTGTCACAAGGTTATTGTAGTGGGGGTTGCGGTACTGCTACCCTTACTTCTGCGCTGCTGCTGGTGATAGTACTGCCTTCAGAGCTGGATGCTGGAGAGCGGTGGCTGCTGGCTGGGAGTCCAGCTCTGAAGGCAGAGCCGCCACCAGCAGCAGCAGCGCAGAAGTAAGGATGGCGTGGTATGGTATTGTCACCCTTACTTCTGTGCTGCGCTGAGAGCTGGGCTCTCGGTCATCAGCCACCACTCTCCGGCCACCCAGCTCTGAAGGTAGCAGCGCAGAAGTAACAGTGGTATGGTATTGCCCCCCTTCAGAGCTGGGTGCCTGGCCAACAGCTGCCACTCTCCAACTGCCCAGCTTTGAAGTTAGCGTAGAAGTAAGGGTGGAAATACTGTGACACCCCTCCCCCCAAAAAAACAACAACAACAAGAAACAAACAAAAAAACCAAAACCTTGCCACCCATCTGCAACTCCCTTTTGGGTCTGGACCCCCAGTTTGAGAAATGAAGTCTTCCTCCTTTGAAATCTGTATAGTATAGGGTAAAAGTACACAAAAGACTAGATTTCACATGGGGAGACCAGATTTCACGGTCTGTGACGCATTTTTCATGGCCGTGAATTTGGTAGGGTCCTACTCATAACCTTTCAAAACTTGTGCCTGCTGAAAATGAAGATCTTGGAGAATCAGAGAAATAAACACAATGCAAACACTAGCGAATATGGCAATACACAATTTAGTTAACATTCCAGAACCTCAACTCTGCCCCCTTGATCTTTGCCACAAGGGGTGCTTCAGAGAGGTGGCCCTACCAACCCCTCACTCAGTTTGTTAACAAGAGCTCAAACTATTGTTCCTAGTGAGGTCTGCCAACCTACGTCTAGGTCCCTGAGTCAATGGTGCTGCAAAAATACAGTGAGGATGGAAGTGTATAAACAGGAGTGCTGATATTGGGGTTTGTGTGAGGTGTGAGAAATTGGCAGTTTTCATTAGACTGGGTAAAGTAATGTTATATTCCTATTGCTATCACCCAAGGGGTAGAGTTAAGGTGGTGTGTGGTATGGAAAGCATTACTATAACTGTACAATTCCTTCTTTTCTAATGTACTCCAAACAAAATAACACTTCCTGAATTTTGGAGGTGTCAGTTTGAAGGGTCTGGGGCACTGCCAGGCAATTGCAACTCCCCTTTAACCAAGTTTTTATTAATGTTCCTTGTTTTGTGAGGAGGTAGGGTAGTGGTGGGGTCATGATGGGAAGGCTTTGGGGCCACATGTCACCACCTCTCAGGTACCAGCTGTGCCTTCCTTCAGGCACCTTATACAACCAGTAGTACTGGAGGGGCCACAGTGAGAAAATGTTGTAGTTGATCAACTGTGAGGAACACATACACCAACTTGGAGGTAGCATAGGGAAGGAAAGGGGACCCCCAGAGTCCCTACTCCATTTCAGAGACTAGCATGGGGGGGATTTTGCATATGTCTCTACAGCATATGAGGTTTACAGAGGAATGAAGTGCCCTGTTGATCTCAATGGGTGTTCTCTTCCCCACTTGGCCCATCTCAGTGCTATGTGCCTGTGCCCTGCATGAGAGCATACCTTTCTCATTTCCCTACTCTGTTTTCAGCACAGTGTGCGTGTGGCATGCATTGAGTGTACCTATTAGTTCCTGATGCAGGCTGGATCTGTTGTTCGCAGTGGTGCCTGGCAGGAGTTCACTGAGCCTTGTTTGGCCCATAACTGATTTGTCTTAGCCAGACTCTTACATTGATCTCACTCGTGTGCTTGTCAACGTGACAGCAAGTTCCTCCTATATTAGCCATACTGGCTTTCATATCCCAGCACAGTACTGCCACAATCTGCCAAACTATTCTAGGGCAGGACTTGGGCTGATGTGTAGATAGTGCTGGAGATACACTTCTGTGGTGTTGCACTTCCTCAAAATTCATACACCACTCATACTTCCAAAAGAAGTTCCATTGTGGCCCCAGACAGCAAGAAGGGAAGTGCTAATTGTCACACTCACAAATCTTCTGAGGAGAGGATTTGAATTCATGGTCCGTGGGTTAAAGGGCCAGAATCTGTTTCCCAAGCAACCAAATGTTACTCAATGTGCCATTGACAAAGGTGTTTCCTAGTAAACAATAGCTTGAAGAGGGGTGAATTGTCTGTAAACCTTTGTCTCTCTAAGGCAGATACTCTGTTACCAAAAGATGCTTGCCAGAACCTGGTGTACCCATCTGGAAAACCAGAATGCGAATATGATAACCAGTTTTGAAAACCAGTATTTCAAAGAAGTTATCGTTGAATCGCGATCCTCATTAAGACACAGCCATAACGTTTTCCCTGGCTGTGGGGGGGAACAAAGTTATAGGAATTGATAAATGTTAAAAGCAGCTTTTAGGGGTATACATATGTTAGAAACGCTTTGACCAAATCATCCCAAATTTGCACCACAAAAGTCTAGTCTAGGCCCCAATGGGGCCAGTTTTGAACCAAGCTGAATTTTGAAATACTGCTTATACATAAAATTTTGCTTCAGACTTTCTTCCTCCCTTTTAGGAAGTTCCCGCATGAATGCTGTTTTGTTGGTTCAACCTGCCATGCATTGTACTCTTTAGAAAAGAATGAAAGTCAAATAAGTTCTGAATTATTAGGTTTTGAAGCTGGCTCTTGGCGCAGCACACTAAGGGTACATCAACACAGCAAAAAAACAAAAACAACCCCTCACCCCTGTGTTATCCAGTTTCAGAACCTGGGTCAACTGATGTGGGCTCACACTGCAGGGCTAAAAATAGAATCATAGATGTTCGGGCTCAGGCTGGAGCCTGGGTTCCGAGACCCTCCCCCCTCGGCGGGATTCACAGCCTGGGTTCCAGCTTGAGCCCAAATGTATACACTGCTATTTTTAGCCCTGTGTGCTCGAGTTAGTTGATCCAGTCTCCAAGACTTGCTGCTGTGGGTTTGGTTTTTTCCCCCGCTGTGTAGGCATACCATAAATGAGCTCAGGGCAGTCCACTTATATAAGCTTTTTTTTAAGACCGGGGGGACCCTTGTGGTCACATAGTCTGCATAACACAGGTCATAGAACTTCCTTGAACTAAGTCCTGCTGATTTAAATAATACTGATTTAAAACACTTCCAGTAATGGGGAATCCACCACAGCCCTTGTTAAGTTGTTCCAGTGCTTAGTTGTCTTAAAAGTGTGTGCTTTATTCCAAATCTGAATTTATCTAGCTTCAATTTCTAACCACTGGATCTTGTTTTATCTTTGTCTGCTAGATTGAAGAGCCCTCTTATCAAATTTATGTTTACCATGTAGCTACTTGTAGATTGATCAAGTTATTCCTTAACTTTCTCTTTGATAAGCTAAATAGATTGAGCTCCCTGAGACATGTTTTTCAATCCTTAGATCGTTCTCATGTCTCTTTTCTCAATCGTCTCCAAGTTTTCAAAATTCTTCTTGAAGTGTGGACACACTATTCCATTAGCAGTTGCATCAATGCAAAATAACAGAGATAATGTAATCTCCCTACTTCTCAAGATTCCTCTGTTTTATACGTCCAAGGATTACATTCACCCTCTTAGCCATAGTGGCAAACTGCAGTTTATGTTCTTCTGGTTATCCACCATGACCTCCAAATCCTTCTCAGAGACACTGTTTCCCATGTTAAGAGTTCTCCATCCTGTAAGTATTGCTAGCAGTCTTTGTTCCTAGATATATAACTTCACATTTGGACCTACTGAAACACATTTTGTTTGATTGTGCCCAGATTACTAAGTGGTGCTGATTGTTCTGTGTCTGTGACCTGTGGTCCTATTTACCATTGCCCCAATTGTTGTGTCCTCTGCACATCATCATATAGATTTTGTTTTCTTCCTGGTCATTTGCTAAAAATGTTAAAAGTTTAGGACCAAGAACCAGTCCCTGCGGGACCCCACTCAAAATGTATGTGCATGAATCTGTTTATAATTATGTTTTGAAACTTATCAATTATTCAGGTTTTAATCCATTTAATGTATATTATGTTGATTTTGTAGCTTTCTAGTTTCTTAATCAAACTGTCTTGTAGCACCAAGTCAAATGCCTTACAGAAGTCTATTACATCAACACCATTATCATCCATACTTGTAATCTTATAATAAAAAGATATCAAATTAGATTAATAGTCACTTTTCCATAAACCCATATTGATTGGCATTAATTATAAACTGAGTCCCACGTCAGACATTCCATTATTTTGCCTGGGGTCGATGTCAAGCTGTCAGGATTAAAATTACCCAGGTCATCCCAAGTACTCTTTTAAAATATTAACACATTAGCTTTCTTTCAGTTTTATGGAACTTCCCCAGTGTTTCAAAAATGTTGATTTTCAATAATTAGTAGTCCAAAGAACTCATTGGATAGCTCTTCTAAGACACTTGGATGCACTTCCTCCAAACTTGTTGACTTTAAACAAGTCTAGCTTTAGTAGTTACTGTTTAACATTATCTTTAGTTAGCTTTTGATATCTCATGGCAATGAGGTCCACAGTTAATAATACATTATTTAAAGATTTTTCCTTTTATAATGGTTGCCTTTGTTTCACCGAATGTCTGGTTATTATTATGGTGGAGTTGTAGTGAAGCCATAGTTAAGGTTGTGTGAGAGAATTGTGTTTAACAAGAAAAAAGAATGGTAAATGATTTACTCGCGGGGGCCGGGAGGGAGAGTGTAGGAGAGTCCCTTCCATTTTGTTTGCAGTTAGAATTTGTAGGGAAATAAGCATCTTAAAATATTTTGGGAATAAAAACAGATGGGTTTGAAGTTGGGTCCCTGATTTTTCACTGTTTCTTAAACACCTTTTGCAAAGAGTACATACAGACTGTACACTGTATTTCCAGTGTTGATTATTGTGTATCTGTGGGGTATACAAATATCACTTTCCTATATTTTTCATTTTGGAATTTCTATGAAAAGATTTTAATCAATAGCTGATTTGAGTGTCATCAATTTTGAAAACACAGAATTAACTATAATGACTTTCTTTGCTAGGTAGCACTTTGTTCAAAAGAGCAACTCTGCCAGATTACAATGGTTGTATTTAATGTTGATGCTTTTCCATTGTCAAATGCTCAGTATAGCGGCTATGTTCACTACTGCAAAAAATGTAAGGCACTGTTTGCTTTTTACTTATCTCCAGTTTACGTAGTTTTTGAGTAACATAAGGGAATTCATATAGGAAAAACTTCATTTAAAGTTAATGTTCTGTTTTACTTGAGTAGCATTTCCTCAAATTCTGAAAATCTAGCATATACACAGTCAGGGTCTACAATCCCGCTGTTGCTTTCTACAACCATCTTTTACTTACTACTATCCTCCTTCCACATTAACATGCAAGGCTTGATAAACTGCCATGCAGCCTTAACTCCAGCATACCGTCAGAGTTTAAGGCCAGAAGGAACCACCAGATCATCTAGTCTGATTGCCTGTATGTCACAGTCCACTAAACATCATCCAGCAACCTCCATATTAAGCCCAACAACCAGAATAGATCAAAGTGTAGTACGAGCCTCAGAAGACTAAACTATTGTGTGCCACAGGCAGAGAACATGAAGGACCAAGGTGCACCAATGCCCAAGGCCTCTGCAGTGCAAAGTAATTAAGTGAGAAATACCAGATGATCCTAGCACATGATCCATGTCCCATGCTGCAGAGGAAGGTGGGGGAAAAAAAACAAGCTCACTCGTCCTGGCCCTGAATATGGTAATCAATTAGAACCCTGAGCATGTGAGCAAGACCCACTGGCCAAGTACCTGAGAGAGAGGATTCCCTGGCTTACCCCTTCCAGTATTATCAGACATGGTCATCTCTGATGCTTTATAGGAAGAACACCCAAATCTCCCAGAATACATTGGGGAGAAAAAATTCCCTTCCAGATCCCTTCAGTGGACTGGATGAAGCCCTGAAGCATGAGATCTTAGAAACATAAGACATGAACCTGAAGAGACATCCAGGGCTGCTGAGCCCAGTTCCACACCACCACACGCAAATCTATTATCTAATCTCACTCAAATTTATCAAGCCCTATCTTAAAACTAATTAAGTTGTTTTCCCCCACAACATCCACTGGGAGGCTGTTCCAGAACCTCACTCCTCTGATGGTTAGAAACAATCTAATTTCCAGCCTAAATTTTTGTATGACCAATTTATACCCATTTGTTCTTGTGCCAACTTTGTCCTTTAGCTTTAATAGCTCTTCATCCTCCTTGGTATATTTATACAGAGCAATCGTAGCCCCTCTCAGCTTTTGTTTGTCTAGGTTGAGCAAGCCAAGCTCTTCCAGTCTCCTCTCATAAAATAGGCCCTTCATTCCCCTCACCCCCTCAATCATCTAAGTCAATCTGCCTGCTGACCACAGTGGAATGCCGCTTTTGGGCTTGGGAAACAAGCACTGAGTGGTGGGATCGAATCGTGATGCATGTCTGGGATGACGAGCAGTGGCTGCAGAATTTTCGCATGAAGAAAGCCACATTCATGGGACTGTGTGATGAGCTCACCCCAGCCCTGCAGCACAAGGACACAAGAATGAGAGCCACCCTGTCACTGGAGAAGCGCATGGCTATAGCAGTCTGGAGTAGCCAGCTTCCACAGTGCAACTGATCGGTTGCTAACCAGTTCAGAGTGGGAAAGTCGACTGTTGGAGTCGTGTTGATGGAAGTGTGCAGGGCCATTAATCGCATCCTGTTTCCAAAGACCGTGACTCTGGGCAACGTGCATGAGATTGTAGATGGCTTTGCACAAATGGGCTTCCCTAACTGCGGAGGGGTGATAGATGGCATGCACATTCCAATTTTGCCACCAGACCACCTAGCCACCAAGTACATTAATCGCAAGGGGTATTTCTCAATGTTTCTCCAGGCGCTTGTGGATCACTGTGGGCATTTCACGGACATTAACGCAGGCTGGTCCGGAAAGGTGCATGACGCATGCATCTTTCAGAACACTGGCCTGTTGAAGAAGCTGCAAGCAGGGACTTTCTTCCCGGACCAGAAGATCACTGTAGGGGAACTCAAAATGCCCATTGTGATCCTGGGAGACCCTGTCTACTTCTTAATGCCATGGCTCATGAAGCCATACATGGGGCAACTTGACAGCAGCAAGGAGCAGTTCAATAACGGGCTGAGCAAGTGCAAAATGACTGTGGAGTGTGCATTTGGCCGTTTAAATGCTCACTGGCGCTGCTTCTATGGGAAGCTGGACATGGCTGATGACAATATTTCTATGCTTATAGCCGCGTACTGTACGCTCCATAATGTTTGTGAAGGGAAGGGTGAAAGCTTCACTCAGGGCTGGACCACAGAGCCTCAGTGCCTAGAGGCTGAGTGTGAACAGCCAGAGACCAGGGCTATTAGAGGGGCACAGTACGGGGCCATAAGGATCAGGGATGCCTTGAGGCAGCAATTTGAAGCTGAAAGTCTCTAATATTTGTTGCTATGCTCAGGATTGCAGTGCTTGTAATACTAGGAGGTGCTTGGTGCATGTGATGCAAGAAGGGGCCTTAACATTATTGTATGTTGCTTTGCAGTGCTATTTTTGCTTTCACTTAATAGAATAAAGATTGCTTTCAAACAAACAATTCTTTTATTAAAAGACAACAACTGGAGGAGGAGTCAAACAAAAAAGTCAGCAGGGAGGGGAAGGAGGTATGGGGGAAGAGAAGCTCTCAAGAGGAGGAGGGGTCCCAGGACAGCTACAGATTTGTGTATGTCCAGGGATCATACCCAATCTTCTCCTTTGGAGTACAATGCACCCAGTGCTGTACTTCAGCAGGGCCAAACTGCAGATGGATGGGTGTTGAGTGCAGTGGGTAGTAGGAGCCCACACTGCTGGACTGTGAGGAGGGAGGAGTGGAATGCTGTGGGTAGAGAGTGGAGCCAGGGGGACAGTGTGTGTGTGTGTGGGGGGGGGGGGTGCATGGGAAAGAGTTTTGTGACAGCGGCTGCAGGGGAGGGCGAGTGCGGAGCTGCTCAGTTTGAAAGAGCTAGTATCGCCTGGAGCGTGTCCACTTGGCACTCCATAACTGTTAGGAGCCGCTCTGTGGCTTCTTTCTTGTTTGCCGCATTCTCCTTTCAGTCCTTTTCTCGCTGTCCTACCACTCCTTCAATTCCTGTTTCTTGGTGGCCAAGTACATTATAACCTCATGCAGAAAGTCCTCCTTAGTCCTTCATAATTTCTGTCTCCATACTTTCCACAGGAGGTGATCATTCTGGAAGATATCTCATAGCTGAGGGTGAGCAGGGAATCAAGGGAGGGTCTTCTCCAAGCCTGTGGCTTCCGCCCTGGCACCTATGCGGCTAGCCCGTGTGCAGCAATGGTGTCCTGGTCATGGCCCCTTTCTATCATGCATCATCTAATCTGTCCATAGGTAACATAATTCCTATGGCTGGAGCACAGCTGGACTGCACAGCTTCCTCTCCTCAAATGCCGATGAGGTCCAGCAGCTTGGCATTGCTCCAAGCGGGGGATCGCCTGGTGCGTGGAGCAGGCATGTCCACCTAGAAAGATGCACTGAGACCACTGCACACATCACCGAGCAAAGAAGAAGGGCACTTTCAAATTTGCAAAGGAACGTATGGGGTGGGGCTGACGGTTGGTAAGCCAAGAGCAGGGCAGTAGAGTTCAAACTGATGGCCAGAGAGCTCTGTAATTGCCATGGTGTGTACACTGGCACCACAGTGCTGTAGCCCCAGCGCAGAAAGCTCTACGCCTCTCGTCGAGGTCTTTGGTTTTTTTTAATAGCGCTGCAAGTGCGCTGAAACTGCTCACTAAGTGGCTTGGTAGTGTGTACACCTCAGGAGTTTAGTGCACAGAAACTTTCCAGTTTAGATAGGGCCTAAGAGTCTGCTCTGTGCATTCCTACAAAACTGTTTCAATGTTTGAAATAAAACACTGTGCTTGATGTAAAAAAAAAACAAAAAACCCCAAACACCATTGTTAATGTTGCTATTGATAGTTAATCTCATTCTCTGAGGCAGAAATGTAGCAGCCTGCCTGCTAGTAACATTGTTAATGTTCCTATTGTTAGTTAACTGTCCCCATTCTCACTCAGTCCCGAGGAGTGTGAAACCTGTAAATGTTTTAAGGCTCCTTTACGTTGCCAGAATGTAAAGGAGCCTTATTATAAATGATAGGGAATCCTCAGCTAGGAAGATATATGTGCTTTCTCACTTTTTTTTTTTCCTGTGCCAAAGTGGCACAATGTGATTTAGATTACAGCTCAGGATTTATTTTACTTACCCATTTAAAAAAAAGACTTTGAGGGCAAATAAAACATGTCAAGACAATCAGAACCAAGTACTTCCCAAAGTACCCAGCCAGGTCCAGATGAAGTTACCAAAGGCAAAGGGATGTGAATGGCCTTCACATCCTGCATCAAAAATGGTTACACCAGTTTCTCACGCTCGAGAATTCCCTACAAAAAACTGCATGCGGATGGGGACAAATTATTTTGCACATCCTGCAATGTTGTTCTCAATTATGACTGATGGTCTGTAATTGTGGATCATTCTGCATTTTTAAAAAAACCCACATTTTTGACACAAAATATGCAGAATTTAAAAATCTTGTGTGCAGAATTTTTAATTTTTTGGTGCAGAATTCCCCCAGGGGTAAACTCTGCACTGGAGCTGTGCTATTTTGAATTCCCCCTCCTTGAAAGTGCATGAGCAGAACTGTACACAGTATTCCAAATGGAGTCTTAACAGTGCCTTGTACAGTGGGACCAATACTTCTCTCTGGAAATACATTACCTCATACATCCTAAGATCATATTTGCCTTTTTCACAGTTGCATCAACTTGGTGACTCAGTCATCCTGTATCAGTAACACACTTAGCTTTCTTGTATCCTCTGTTGCTTTCAGCTGATGAGCTCACAGCCTGTAGCAGAAATTCTTATTGTTAGTTCCTAAGTGAGTGGCTCTACACTTTCCACTATTGAATTTCATCCCAATTCGATTACTTCAGACCTCAGGGTCATCCGATTCTTGTATAATATTCCAATTCCCCACTGTATTGACACTGCCTTCATTTGGTGTTATCGGCAGAGGTCATTAGGACACTCCTACTTTTTGTTCCAACAACATTAATAAAAATATTAAATGAGTTTGCTCCCAAAACTAATTCTTGCAGAACTCCACTAATAATCTCCCTCCAGCCTTGATAGTTTGCTTGTCAGCACAGCCTGCTGTCTTTTGCCCTTTTGCAAGTTTCTTATTGTGCTCTTGCTCATCTTTATTTTAATTTATTTCCCATATGACACAACATCAAATACTTTCTTAAAGTCCAACTATCTTAGATCTACTACATTTCCCTTATCTAAAACATCAGTAATCTTCTCAAAGTAAGATACTGGGATAGTCTGCCATGTGCTACCTTCAGTAATTCCATGTTGCATTACAGCCCTTTTTCCATATACTGTGATGCATTTAGTAATCCTTTCCTTCGGAATTTATTCTGAAACCGTACATACTATTAAGGTCAGGCTAAGAGGTCTGTAGTTGCCTGGATAACTTTTTTCCCCTTTCTGAAATATAGGTTGGCAATTCTCTGCTTATACAGTACTGAACCTAAATTGACAGATTTATTAAAAATCCTGGGTATTGGACCAGCAGTCTCATCTGCCAGTTCTTTCAGTATTCAGGGATGGAAATTATTCACCCTCCCAATTTGAGCAAATTAAGATCTAAGTCTTTCGCCTGCCATGTGGTAATCTTTGCTTCTCTACGCATTTCCATCAGCCATCCTGCCTTCATGTCTGTGTTCTGTACTTTCACCTTTATTGAAAATTGAGGCAAAGTATTCATTTAGTTTTAGGGCAATACTTAGATTATCTTTTATCTCTACCCCAGCCACACTGCATAGTGGCCCTTCCTCATCCTTCATTTTCTCTTTTTATTATATAACTACAAACTAGAGATATAAATGTTTAACCGGTTAACCAATAAGCATCGGTCTTACTAGTTTTGGTTAACGATTAAACTCCACTGCCGCATAGGGCAGCGGAACCCCACGTAAAATGTGCAGCACCCCCCGCACCCGTAGTTCCCCTCTTACGTGAACTCCTTAATGGTTAACCATTTAATGGATAGAATTTTAATAGGTTACACAGTTACTATTTATAAACCCTGTTTACATCCCTACTACAAACCTCTTACTGTTAATTTCCTTTGCAAGGTCTAGCTCAGCTTGATTTTAACAATTCTAAATTTATTCCTACATTTTTCTGACCTCCAAGGCATATAGTTGTCTTTGATTGCTCCCTTTTTCCTTTCCCTGTATGTTCTGTGTTTATTCCTAATATTCTTTCTGCGGTGGTAATTCAAATTAGGTGTGGAGCTCTTTCCTACAAGTGTATTCCCTTACATGGGTTTGTAAATTCCCAGATAGATTTTGTACCTTTGACTTAAAGAAATTCCAAGTGTTCTGAGTGCTAGTCCGTGAGCACTTCAGTCCCATTGACTTCTTGAATTAATTCCCTTAATTACCCTTTTGAAACCAAAAATCCTAGTAGCCAACCTTGTTTAGATTATCATTCCACTTAATTTAAACTGAACCAGTTTGTGATCACTCAATCCAAGGTTATTTCCTATGACCAGCTCCTATATAATATCCTCACTACTTAACAAAACCAAGTCTAAAATTGAATGACTTTTTGTTGGTTCAGTGACCATTTAGTGAAGAAATCTGTTGTTATCTATGATGTCCAGATATACGGGTATAACTGGGCTGTATCATTATGAGTAGCATTTATTCTCCAGTATAAGGACACCTTAAAAGTATAACTCTTTTTGAGGTGCGTCCCTTGGAATTTTCTTTCAACTGAATGTGTCCTCTGGTCTATATGGTTGGTGATTTAGTGCACGACAGGCTAGTGCACTGTAGATTTACAGCCTGGCTTGCTGTAAACTAAATCACATAGACAAGTCCTGTTTCACAGATAAGGTTACTCAGTAGTTTATCAAGCTTTGCAGGTGTACAGTATGGTGTAGATAGAGGATAGTAATAGATAGTTATAGGTACTCAAACTGTAAACACAAACCTGGAAACTCTTTACTGATAAAGACTACAGGTGTGTACCTCATTGAATAAAATGTTTAACTGTCTTAACTCTCTTAACCGTAGTTCCTTGAGATGATTGCCTGTATGAATTCATACTTTAGAAAATTCCCTCAATTTTCGAGTTAGCATTGTCATTTGTGGCTGTACATTTGTACTCACAGCCTTAAGTTTGAGCCCAATGGTATCAAAGGGAATGAAAGTGCAAATTTGTCACTCATTTCCTTCTGAAAAATACAATGCACAGCCTGAATAGTCCCTCAAAAACTCTGTGGCCTTGCCTAGGTTAGTATTTCAAATAGGGCTGTCAAGCGATTAAAAAAATTAATTGCGTGATTAATCTCAGTTAAACAATAGAATACCAATTGAAATTTATTAAATATTTTGGATGTTTTTCTACATTTTCAAATATATTGATTTCAATTGCAAACAGAATACAAAGTGTACAGTGCTCGCTTTATTTTTATTTTTTATTACAAATATTTGCACTTTAAAAAACAAGAGAATTCTACAGAAAAATACTATGTACAAAAAACCCCTGCATTCAAAAACAAAACAATGTAAAACTTTGGAGCCTACAATTCCACTCAGAACTAAGACAAACAAGTTTGTTTACATTTACGGGAGATAATGCTGCCTGCTTCTTGTTTACAATGTTACCTGAAAGTAAGAACAGGTGTTCGCATGGCACTGTTGTATCTGGCATCGCAAGATATTTACGTGCCAGATGCGCTAAAGGTTCATATGCCCCTTCATGCTTCAACCACCATTCCAGAGGATATGCACCCATGCTGATGAAGGGTTCTGCTCGATAACAATCCAGAGCAATCCCGACCGACGCATGTTCATTTTCATCATCCGAGTCATATGCCACCAGCAGAAGGTTGTTTTTTGTTTGTTTGGTGGTTTGGATTCTGTAGTTTCTGCATCGGAGCGTTGATTTTTTAAGACTTCTGAAAGCATTCTTCCACACCCCATCCTGATCAGATTTTGGAAGGCACTTCAGATTCTTAAACCTTGGGTTGAGTGCTGTATCTATCTTGAGAAATCTCACATTGGTGCCTTCTTTGCATTTTGTCAAATCTGCAGCAAAAGTGTTCTTAAAACAAACCACATGGGTGGGTCATCATCCAAGACTACTATAACATGAAATATATGTCACTTTCAGGTGACATTGTAAACAAGAAGCAGGCAGCATGATCTCCTGTAAATGTAAACAAACTTGTTTGTCTTAGGTCTGAGTGGAATTGTAGGCTCCAAAGTTTTACATAGTTTTGTTTTGCAGTGCAGTTATTTAACAGAAAAAAATCTACATTTGTAAGTTGCTCTTTCATGATAAAGATATTGCACTACAGTACTTGTATGAAGTGAATTGCAAAATACTCTTTCTTGTCATTTTCACAGTGCAAATACTTGTAATAAACTAATGTAAAGTGAGTACTGTACACTTTGTGTTCTGTAAAAAGAAAAGGAGGACTTGTGGCACCTTAGAGACTAACAAATTTATTTGAGCATAAGTTTTCGTGAGCTACAGCTCACTTCATCGGAGGCATTCAGTGGAAAATACAGTGGGGAGATTCATATACATAGAGAATATGAAACAATGGGTGTTACCATATACACTGTAACGAGAGTGATCACTTAAGGTGAGCTATTACCAGCAGGAGAGCGGGGGTGGGGGGAAACCTTTTGTAGTGATAATCAAGGTGAGATATTTCCAGCAGTTGACAAGAACGTCTGAGGAACGCGGTGGGGGGGGGAATAGTTTTACTTTGTGTAATGACCCATCCACTCCCAGTCTCTATTCAAGCCTAAGTTAATTATATCCAGTTTGCAAATTCATTCCAATTCAGCAGTCTCTCGTTGGAGAGACTAAACTATCTAAACTACTAAATGCCACAAGGGGCCACAACAGTGGTTCCCTTAACCCACCCAACAATATTGTTAATCTATCCAGCTATACTCTTAGGACAGATTCTTCTGCTGGGCTATCTCGGCGCCTCTCCTTCTGCCCCTCCACCCCCACGAACATGATACAGTTCTGTGGTGACCTAAAATCCTATTTTCGACGTCTCTGACTCAAGGAATATTTCCAGCACACCTCTGAACAACATACTAACCCACAGAGACCTTCCTACCAAGACTGCAAAAAGAAGGATTCTGGATGGACTCTTCCTGAAGGGCGAAACAACAGACTGGACTTCTACCTAGAGTGCACGGGCTGAAGTTGTGGAAAAGCAGCGTCACTTGCCCCATAACCTCAGCCGTGCAGAACACAATGCCATCCACAGCCTCAGAAACAACTCTGACATCATAATCAAAAAGGCTGACAAAGGAGGTGCTGTTGTCATCATGAATAGGTCGGAATATGAACAAGAGGCTGCTAGGCAGCTCTCCAACACCACTTTCTACAAGCCATTACCCTCTGATCCCACTGCGGGTTACCAAAAGAAACTACAGAATTTGCTCAAGAAACTCCCTGAAAAAGCACAAGAACAAATCTGCACAGACGCACCCCTGGAACTCCGACTTGGGGTATTCTATCTGCTACCCAAGATCCATAAACCTGGAAATCCTGGGCACCCCATCATCTCAGGCATTGGCACCCTGACAGCAGGATTGTCTGGCTATGTAGACTCCCTCCGCAGGCCCTACGCTACCAGCACTGCCAGCTATCTTTGAGACACCATTGACTTCCTGAGGAAACTACAATCCATCGGTGATCTTCCTGAAAACACCATCGTGGCTACTATGGATGTAGAAGCCCTCTACACCAACATTCCACACAAAGATGGACTACAAGCTGTCAGGAACACTATCCCCGATAATGTCACGGCAAACCTGGTGGCTGAACTTTGTGACTTTGTCCTCACCCATAACTATTACACATTTGGGGACAATGTATACCTTCAGATCAGCGGCACTGCTATGGGTACCCGCATGGCCCCACAGTATGCCAACATTTTTATGGCTGACTTAGAACAACGCTTCCTCAGCTCTCGTCCCCTAATTCCGCTACTCTACTTGCACTACATTGATGACATCTTCATCATCTGGACCCATGGAAAAAAAGCCCTTAAGGAATTCCACCATGATTTCAACAATTTCCATCCCACCATCAACCTCAGCCTGGACCGGTCCACACAAGAGATCCACCTGCTGGACACTACAGTGCTAATAAGCAATGGTCACATAAACACCACCCTATACTGGAAACCTACTGACCACTATACTTACCTACATGCCTCCAGCTTTCATCCAGACCATACCACACGATCCATTGTCTGCAGCCAAGTTCTAAGGTACAACTGCATTTGCTCCAATCCCTCAGACAGAGACAAACACCTACAAGATCTCTATCAAGCATTCTTACAATTACAATACCCACCTGCTGAAGTGAAGAAACAGATTGACTGAGTCAGAAGAGTACCGAGAAGTCACCTGCTACAGGACAGGCCCAACAAAGAAAATAACAGAACGCCACTAGCCGTCACCTTCAGCCCACAACTAAAACCTCTCCAACGCGTCATCAAGGATCTACAAGCCATCCTGAAGGACGACCCATCACTCTCACAGATCTTGGGAGACAGGCCAGTCCTTGCTTACAGACAGCCCCCCAACCTGAAGCAAATACTCACCAGGATCCACACACCACACAACAGAACCACTAACCCAGGAACCTATCCTTGCAACAAAGCCCGTTGCCAACTGTGTCCACATATCTATTCAGGGGACATGATCATAGGGCCTAATCACATCGGCCACCCTATCGGAGGCTCGTTCACCTGCACATCTACCAATGTGATATATGCCATCATGTGCCAGCAATGCCCCTCTGCCATGTACATTGATCAAACTGGACAGTCTCTACGTAAAAGAATAAATGGACACAAATCAGATGTCAAGAATTATAACATTCATAAACCCGTAGGAGAATACTTCAATATCTTTGGTCACTCCATTACAGAGGTAAAGATAATTTGTCCAAAAAGCAGCTTTCACTCAATTAAAAATAATCACACTTCAGTGAAAATGCTGTGCCTGCTATTGGTTTCATTACACAAAGTAAAACTATTTCCCCATGTTTATTCCCCCACCCCCACCGTTCCTCAGACGTTCTTGTCAACTGCTGAAAATGGCCCACCTTGATTATCACTACAAAAGGCCCCCCCACCCCCGCTCTCCTGCTGGTAATAGCTCACCTTAAGTGATCACTCTCGTTACAGTGTGTATGGTAACACCCATTGTTTCACGTTCTCTATGTGTATAAATCTCCCCACTGTATTTTCCGCTGAATGCATCCGATGAAGTGAGCTGTAGCTCACGAAAGCTTATGCTCAAATAAATTGGTTAGTCTCTAAAGTGCCACAAGTACTCCTTTTTTTTTGCGAATACAGACTAACACGGCTGCTACTCTGAAACCTTTGTATTCTGTGTTAAATTAAAATCAATATATTTGAAAATGTAGAAAAACATCCAAAAATATTTAATACATTTCAATTGGTATTCTATTGTTTAACACTGCGATTAAAACTGCGATTAATTGTGATTAATTTTTTTTGAGTTAATCGCCTGAGTTCCCTGCGATTAATCAATAGCCTTAATTTAAAAGTGTGATGTTAGATGGAGCTAGATAACTTGATCTCACAAACATCTTATAAGGGAGAGCCCAAGTTTTAACTCTACCCTTTTAGCACATTCAAAAGTGCAATTGTTTTATCTTGCCAAGTATCAGAAGGTGTGTTAATGAGATCAAATTAGGTTACTCTAGTATTACATCTTGTCTCGACAAGGTTTGTGATTTATCCCTTCTGCAAGAGGTGTGAGGAACGCTTACCTTTTTATCACAAACAAGAATGCAGTGTGTCAGTTCTAGGCAACTGTGCACCTCTGTTCCCTTTCTGTGATCTAGCAAGGGCACCCACTCTTAGGGTTCCATCTCCCCAGCCTTCACCTCTTTTGGGCAAAGATATGTCTCTCTCCCTCCCAACCAGAGTATTTCCAGGCTGTATGGCTCCCTGCCTACACAGTGAATTCCCCAGCATAGACAGACTGCCTCTCCAGGTCTACATCTGTGCTTAGCTTTTCATAGCATTTGAAAGGTAATCAACTTGCCATAGATATCACACAGCTCCTTCTAAGCAAGTACATTTATTCTTAAGGTAAAATTATTACAGAGAAAACAATTAAAACCAACAAAACAAAACCTACATGCTTGTTTATAAGCTTACCAGAGACCACCCTTTGACTCCAACAAGGGCTCTGGCTGGTGAACAGTACTTCAAACCAAAGGGGTTTTCCTATGGTTACAAGTTCATTATCACCTTGGCTCAGAACAAGCACCCACTGAATCTGAGGGTCACTCTTTTATCCAGTTTGGGCCTCTGGTCTGTAGGTGATCAGCAGACCAGCTTTCCCCTCAGGATGCAGCTTCAAAAGGATGGGTCCAGAGGTGAGAAGTTGCCTTCCCCACCTCCCAGGTATTTCCTAGGAATCCCACTTAACTTTGTCTAGCACGTTGTTTCAAATAGTCTTTTGTAGCTCTTAACACTTCCCAAGATTTCCATTAGTGAGGTCTCCTCTTTAGAGACGTTATGTACAATTCCGTAATAATACACAAACATTTGCATTTTAAATACAATGAACTAAGATGCTTAAACTTAATTCAGTATGGTTTTTACAGGATATTGCAGGAAATTGCTGTATCTGTCTCAGAGTATCTGAAATTGTGTTCCAGAGGAAGCAGGGATCTGGATTCTGGTGGGTGGCACTTCTCTGGCGTGGGGTCAGTCAATGTGCTTTTCCCCTAGTGGCTCTTATTCCCGAGATCCTCAGTAAGACTAGACCAACAGAGCTCCAGTCTTACTGATTTATGCCAACTTGGGCATCTCAATTTTAAGTTTTGGCTCTAGTATTGGAATCTCTGTTAAATGTCCTTCGTGATCTACTATCCAAGATCAAGGAGAAGTTTTCCATCTAGATCTGAAATCATTGAGCCTGTCAGCATGGATGTTGACTTGTTAAAGCAGCTTGGACAGCAGTTATTCCCTGGAAGTGCAACTTAATCCTCCTTACATAGAAGATTTATACTTTGAACTTTTGAAATGGTAAAAATTTTCTGAATGGGTGTTTTGTGAAGACTTTAATCCTTATCAGTCCGCCATGCTGTTAATTCTAGATAATTTGTTATATCTTGAACAGTCTGGAATTTTTTTGAGTAATGTGAAAGTTCATAGAATCATAGAATATAATCATAGAATATCAGGGTTGGAAGGGACTCAGGAGGTCATCTAGTCCAACCCCCTGCTCAAAGCAGGACCAATCCCCAACTAAATTATCCCAGCCAGGGCTTTGTCAAGCCTGACCTTAAAAACCTCTAAGGATGGAGATTCCACCACCTGCCTAGTAACCCATTCGAGTGCTTCACCACCCTCCTAGTGAAAAAGTTTTTCCTAATATCCAACCTAAACCTCCTGTTCAGCTGGCAGTCACACCAGCATTCAAGAATACCTGTATTTGTACATCCTACTTCCAAAGGCTTTTCACAGATTGAGGTCAGATCATCTAGTTTGACCCACTCCCTCCCGTATGATACAGGCCACAGAACCTCCCCAACATAATTCCTAGTGTGTACCTTTTAGAAGAACATCCAATATGAGCACCTGGGGAATGGAGGTTGTTCATAACTCTGAACAAAATGATATGGTGGTTCTTTCAAAAGTTTACAACTGAACATTGACTTAATACAACTTTGAAACTTTACTATGCAGAAGAAAAATGCTGCTTTTAACCATCTTAATTTAAATGAAACAAGCACAGAAACAGTTTCCTTTATCTTGTGAAATCTTTTTTTAAACTTTTTCTTTATTTCTGTAGTAGTGTATGTCTAACACCGTACTGTGCTGTATTTGCTTCTTTTGGTCTTTGCTGCTGCCTGGGTGCGTACTTCCGGTTCCAAATGACGTGTGGGATTGAACGGTCAGTTTGTAACTCTGGTGTTCATAACTCTGAGGTTCTACTGTATTAAATATGTTCATGTGTTCATGAACAGCCACCTTGGGATTTGAGTTAAGTACTTAAAAAGGGAATCTGTTTGATCCTTGGACATAATGGTTGTAATATCATCTCTCCTTAAAGATTATGGGTAAGATTCGTGAAAAACCAGAGTTTAAGTTTAGGCTCTTCAGGAGAGCTTTTTCTAAGGCACAAATGGCAGCTTGGTGCCAAAGTCCCCTACCAGTGACTTTTCAGTGGGAGTTTGGCACTTTAACTGCCATTTGTGCCTTAGAAAATCTCTACCTTTAAATCCTTAGACTCAAGCAAGAGATCTGATTTTTAAAATTGCTGAGTTGTATCTCCCACTGAAATGCTTAGCAGTTTAAAAAGGCAGGTCTCTTGGTATCTAAATTAAGATGTAAAGCCCAGCTTCAGGGACCCATTTTTGAAAATGTTGACCAGTAGCTACAACATCAGCTTGAAGTGTTTGAGATCCAAAACCGTATGGCTGACCCGCACATAAATTTTTCATAACGTTAACAGGTTTTTACACTGGCATGCTAATTTTTTTACAGAGATCTGTGATTTGCATTTCAGCCAGTCTATTCATTCACCTATGGGTTTTCCTCAAATCACATTCATTATCAAAAGAAACAAATGTATGTAGTCTGGATGTTGAGGACACTTGGTTATTATCTCGCCAGGACAAATCTTGGCTCAAGCTGCCTGGAGTGTTTGTAGCATGTAGTTCAAATCTAGAGAATAAATGTTCACTGCCAAGATACTACTTTTCACTTGATATAAGGCAGTTTCAACTGCATGTCTTTTAAGTGTGTCTTTGGAATGCTGCTACTTGCAGCTCCATTTCACCATTTACACAGCATTACTCTTTGGGTCTGACTCCTAAAGCCAGTGTCCAATTCAGAAAGCAGTCCTCTAATCTCTGTTATAGGTAGAGCTGATAATACATGTAGTTATACCTCTTTATTCTAGAAGTTTTAGTAGCATATAATTTTGCCAAACTTTGAAATGTATGGGGCTGAATTTTCTTTCAGAAAGTTTCAGCAAAATTACTTAGCTACTTCTACAGATAAGGTTAGGGAAGAATAAAGAGCTTTGCTGCTAATTTTTTCTACCATTTCCTCAAAGAGCTAGAGTGCCCTCTATAATTTTGAGACAGGGACTCAAAATTTAGCAGGGAATCCCATTGTTGGGGTCAGAGAGGGTCTTTTACTGTCCCCATGAAAATAAAACCTGGTAGGGCCAAGTCATAAGCTTTCGAAAATCCAAGTTTGTGCATGCCTTTAACTGTGCTGAGCTTGTTGGCTGAGTGAAGCAAGGCCCCACGCTCATTTCAATGTCATTTTTCTTTGTAACACTTAAGTTTTGAATTCTGCCTTTGATCACTGGGGTAAAGCATGTGTTCTAGTCCCAACTCTAAGTGGTATTAATTGTGTATTCTTTGACCCTTTTTATTGAGTAAGGCATCATACCTCTGTCCTGTAAGGGAGTCTTCCCTCCCGTTTTACAAGGGAAGCAACCGAGTTGTTGCCCAAGGTCACTTCTGGCAGAGCTGGGGGTAGAACAGCATCTCTAATTGCGCAGACCCAAGACACATTAATTTAGTCACACTGCCTTTCAGAGTAAGTGCACCAAATCTGTGCGGTCTAACTGCAAGAGCAAACTCCTTTCCAGAGCCAGGTATCCTGATCCCCAAGATTCCACTGTGTAGAAAACAGATGTATAAGCCAGTGGCAAAGTGTTTTCCTCTGCCTCTTGTGGCTGGCCTACTAATATTAATGCTGTTAGAGTCACTCCTTTAGCTTGAGTGGCTATGCTCTGTGCTATGGCTCTATAGGACCTAGGTTGACATGTGGAGGAGTCAGTATGGTGCCACACACTAGAAAAAAGAAAATCCTTCTAAACTGTCTAGAAATTACACACAATTAAAGAATATTACGGTTGGAGTGCTTGATCTTGTAAAGTTAGGAAACGCCAGAATTAACATGGCCTGTGCAACTTTACTTTGCTCCAGGGTGGTAAAAACTGATTTAAAAAAAAAAAAGTAGAATTTGAGGTTTGAATTTACTAGAATCTATTGGAGACAAGGTGGGTGCACTAATATGTTTTATTGGATCAACTTCTGTTTCGAGCTACACGGAGCTGCTCTTCTTCAGTGCTGGTATGTGTGACTTGGGGTGCCCAGGACTGAGAGTCACCTTGTTACCTCACTGCATCCAGAGAGAGAGAGAGACAGACAGAGAGATGCTGGTGCTTAACTCGGTGTCAGGTCCCTGAGAACACCAGCCTAGTAGCCACCCAAACAATCTCCTCAGGGCAATGCTAGCCCTCATTGCTTTGCAGGCTAACAATGGGTGCATCTCAGTCCCTGAGCTCCTCTGAAGCATTCCCCTGTGATATCCAGCCCCTGTCTCTGGCTACTTACAGGAATACCAGGTTTGCTTTCCCCAAGGGACAGTGTACACACCATGTCAAGGCTGATTCCCCACTCTGGCACTTCGAGTGCAGAAGGTGGGGGCCCACAAGGATTCTAAAAGTTAATACTTGCCACTCCAGGCGTGTATTAAACTTCCAAGGTTACAGCTTTTCTCTGACCTTGGATTGGTAGATGCTTCCATCACCCACGTGCAAAACCCCTTTGAGAACCCAGGAAGATGCACTTGGGAATTCCTTCCTGTGGGGTACCCTCAAACCCTTTCATCCCTCCTCTGGGGAAGAACGGGGGGAGGGAGGGGGAGGAGAGGAGAAAGGGAAGTCGGTTGTTTCCAGCAGCTAATTAAACAACATGTGCACAAACCTCTTAAGACACACAAATCTAATTCTGTTCTTAAAAAAGGTAAACATTTTTTTCTTTTTTTTAAAAAAAAATACATCTGGGAACTGAGGCTTTTGCTAGATTTAAAAAAACAAACAACTACAAGGATTAAGCATCAAGAATAGCTCTTTTGAGGTCCAGCTTAAAGGTTACAAGCAAAATAAAAGCACCTGGGGTTAGCACAGAGGAATCCACAAGCCATAAAGAAATAAAAGAGAGAATCCTAATTGCGTCGTCTTAGACATTTCCTGATCTACTTACATACCTGCGGGTTTAAATGATTAGTTTCTAGGTATGATATGGATGATTTTTCATACCTGGTCCAAGCGTCTCATAGCATAACTGTTCCCTGTCTGCCTTTCCCCAAGAACAACAACTGACAGACAAAAGGGGAGTCTTGTTTCCATTTTAAAAAGTTCTAGCCTTCCCATTGGCGCTTTTGGCCAGGTGCCCACTCACTTCCTTTTACCTATGCAGAGCAGTGAGACTTTTTAACCCTTTACAGGTAGAGCAATTAGAGAACTGCTACTGGCTGGCTGAGCGTCCATAAAAGGGAGCTACCCCCCTCCCCCTTTCATTTATCACAATACCAGTTTGTTCGAGTCATCTGAGGATCAGTTCCCATATATCACATCACAGCACTGAGATATTTATTGTGAAAACAATCAAATTTATTGTCAAGGATTAAGAGATAATGGAAAGAGGAAGGTTACGTATAAAAAAAATCTGTACGTACTTTCTAGTGACTAAACTTAAACAGCATAACCATCTGCCTAAAAGGCATCTTATCTTGCCTGAATGTCCTTTGCAGTGCTTCAGATACAGGATAAAGAGCTGTCTTTTTGCCTTCTCTTTGTATCCCTCAAAATGCATATTTTGTCCCCAGAGTCAGGATGACCCCCAGGGTATTCCTTGGTGTGGACTTCATATGAAAACAGGGCTTCCATTGTGTTGGCTTCCTGTACGCTTGTACCGAGAGGCAGACAGTTAAATATGCATCCCTTGTCTGGTAGAAACCTGTTCGTCAACCTTGCCTTGATTCTGACATGTTTAGGAAGACACTTAAAATGTCTCGTTGTGTGTATTTATAGGTAGGTTTGTGGATGTGGGTACGTACACACACAGTATTTGTACATACATCTCATGCTGATACTCATGACCAGCATGACCCCAGCTTTTATTGAAGACCTCATGTGACATTTTTTATAGATAGAAAGCAGTGTGCTAGGTGTACTGAGTTTGTCAGGAGTTACTGTTACAGAGCAGTGAACCCTTTACCAGTTGGCATTGAGGGGTTTTTAGGATCACATTATGTGAATTGCCAAGACTGTGGGGGCCTGTTCTTAATATCTGACTCTGAATGCTGTCTGTCTTCTCTCATACTTCTTGCAGTTGAAGTTGATGCAGTCTGAGTTGAATGTGGAAGAAGTAGTAAACGACAGAAGCTGGAAGGTACAGAAGTCGTTGTTTTATTAAGTTTGTGATGTTATCTGTTTAAACTGATGCATGACCATAGTGCATCGGAGTGTTATGGAGGGGGTGAGGGGAGGAAAAAAGTAGGCAGTTCTAGGGAACTGGCTCCAAATCCCCACTTTCACCTCCCCCCTCTGAAGTCATTAGTTTACAGATAAAGAACCCTTCAACGAAACTGCGAAGGAAAGATAAAAACAGGCTGAAAGGTGTGCGTGAGAGAGATGGGCTTTGAAGTATTTCACCTGCAGGTCACCTATTCTAGTCTGATTCAGGTTTGTAGTGACTAAAAGTTGTTTCCCTATGTTTAGTGGTTTCTGTGAGGTGAGTTAGTGTACCTCAGTGTAGCTCTTGGGGGATAAGTATCTGTTTCACAAACACCATCACATCTGGCATTATTTGGCGTTCTTGTGAGCCGTCTCAGTTGGAGATACCTAGGACTGAGTGGGCCAGGAAGACTGAACTCCCTTCTACCTCTGGAAGGAGCTTGTGCGTGTCAGGATGGAGGCACCCTTGTGCGGTGAGGCACTGTGTAGGAGGGAAGTTCTGCTGCCCGTACTATACCAGTTTTGTGGAAAATAGTCCTTCAATTTCTGGGGTGGGTAATCTAGCACCAAGATCATTTTAAAGCCAAGTACTAGAACTTCTGGGCATCTCACTTCTATGAAGTGAGCTGTAGCTCGCGAAAGCTTATGCTCAAATAAATTGGTTAGTCTCTAAGGTGCCACAAGTACTCCTTTTCTTTTTGCGAATACAGACTAACACGGCTGTTACTCTGAAATATGACTCCTAAGATCCTCTTCTAGTTTCAAATAGGGTAGAAAGCTTTCTTTGTCCAGTAATCCATATCTCATTCCAGTATTCCCTACAGAAAGGGGATTGATTCTCGAGACACTAATACTGATATCAGGCCAGGCTGTATTATGCTGTCTGTTCTGGTACTGTGGAGTCAAGTCCCACGCATCCTGTCTAAGTAAGCTCTGACCAGTAAGAGTTGTATCTCATTTTTAAATTCTGAAACTCCCAAGAGGTAAAAAAGAGGGATGCACAGCACAAGATACCAAAAAAAAAAAATATATGGATTTTTCTCTTGTTTGGTGCAGATGAGAGTAGGGAATAAGAAACTGGGACTCTGGGATTTTATCCCCACTTCTGCCAGTGTCTTGCTGTATGACTGAGGGCATGGCTACACTTGCAGATGTAGAGCACTTTGAGTTAAGCCAGCCTTCAGAGAGCGCAGTAGGGAAAGCGCTGCAGTCTGTCCACACTGACAGCTTCAAGCACACTGGCATGGCCACATTTGCGGCACTTGCAGCGGCATTGGGAGCGGTGCATTATGGGCAGCTATCCCAGCATGCAAGTGATTGCAGTGTGCTTTTCAAATGGGGGGGGTGGAGTGTGACAGGGAGTGTGTTGTGTGTATGTGGGGGGAGAGAGATGGGTTTTTCGGGGACTGAGAGCATGTCAGCATGCTGTCTTGTAAGATGAGACAGCAGCAGACCCCCCTTCACACACAGCACTCCACACTAATGGCTTGCTTTGTCTCGGAGCAGGTAAGCAGCCAGCTGTTAGAAATGGAGCTTTCAAAGGGCATATCCGCATTCCTGCAGCGATTCAAAAACAATGACAAGAGTGGCCACTTGACTTAAGGGGATTATGGGATGTTTCCGGAGGCTGATCAGAGCGCAGTAATGCAACACCTCATTCACACTGGCGCCGCGGCGCTCCAGCGAGGGCACAGCAAACGTTTTTCCACTCGCTGAGGTGGAGTACCAGCAGCGCTGTAGCCACGGAGTCAGAGCTCTCTGCGTGACTTGCCAGTGTGGACGGATAGTGAGCTAGTGCGCCCGGGGCTCCTTTATTGCACGGTAACTCGCAAGTGTAGCCAAGCCCCAAGTAAATCTAATTTCCTTCTTCTTTAGTCTCTCTGGAACATCAGAATACTATAGTCTTGTAAAATGCTTTGAACCCATTGGTTGAATTAGAGACTGTTAATCTATTATGCAGTTATGCAGCATTACAAATGGCTGCCTAATTGCCCAGTTTTGTAAGTGGCTGTTAAATTGTGTACCAGAACTGAAACTGTCATTTTTTTAAAAAGTATGTAGCCCTTATGGCAGAAAAATAAACTTCAAAATGCAAATTAACGCTAACCAGTACCAGAGCTGGCTGCAAAATAGGGTTTGTTTGTTTTGTTAAAAGTGAAATTGTTTTCACTTCAAAATATTTTTTCAGAAGTGTTTCATGTTTTGTCCAAAAAACATTACCAAAATGGTCATTGAATTTTTGTTTCCTGCAAAGCAGGCTCTTGGTAAGTAAGCCATTTGGATAACTTTTTTTTTATTGACCACTTTAATTTTTTTTTTTTAAATTGCATTTGACAAACTGCATTCAAAGTATTTCAAACAGTTCTACCCAATACATTGATCTGTGCCTCAGTTAGGTGACAGCCTGAAATAGTATCTTTGAGGGAGGTATGAATTGCTCCCATCCATATCAGTGGGAAGCTAACTCTGAAACCAATAGTTTCAGAGTAGCAGCCATGTTAGTCTGTATTCGCAAAAAGAAAAGGAGTACTTGTGGCACCTTAGAGACTAACCAATTTATTTGAGCATAAGCTCACGTGAGCTACAGCTTACTTCATCGGATGCATTCAGTGGAAAATACAGTGGGGAGATTTATATACACAGAGAACATGAAACAATGGGTGTTACCATACACACTGTAAGGAGAGTGATCAGGTAAGGTGAGCTATTACCAGCAGGAGAGCTGGAGGGCGGGGGAAGGGGAAACCTTTTGTAGTGATAATCAAGGTGGGCCATTTCCAGGAGTTAAAAGGAACGTCTGAGGAACGGTGGGGGTGGGGGAATAAACATGGGGAAATAGTTTTACTTTGTGTAATGAAACCAATAGCAGGCACAGCATTTTCACAGAAGTGTGATTATTTTTAATTGAGTGAAATCTGCTTTTTGGACTAATTATCTTTACCTCATTCACCTCAAATTGGCAGTTACTAAGAAATGAATACTGTGTCTCTGGGGAGCTTGGAAAGTAGGTGTGGCTTAGCAGAAAAAGGGTGCTGTTTTATGGGATTGTCTACTAGTAGAGGTGAATCTGGTTTATACCACCCATCTAGCCATCAAGGGCTACATTCACAAAGAAACTTAGGTCCCACTGAAAACCCCTGCTAAGCTGCCACCTAACCCTGGAGTCACCTAAAAATCACTCAGAGCCTACATTTCTGCCGTTAGGTACATCAGGGACTTGAAGTTTCTTCCTCTGGGCATGTATACGGCTGCCTCAGTCTTGGTGCCCAGGTGCCTAGCTCATGCTGAAGCCCCAGCAGGATCCTCAAACCAGGTGAAACTAGGCATTACCCTGCCTGTCTTGCCTGCATGGCCCAATCTGGTAGGTGTTTTCAGAGCACGCTGAACTGCACACAAACTGGGAGGGGAGGAGAGGCGAGCACTCACCTGAGAGGTGGGAGATGCATGTTCAAATCTCTTATCAGGCAGAGGGGGTATTGAACAGATCTTTGAAAGTAGAATCTGAAGCTGTGCACTTCGCAAACTTAGAATTTTTTGCTGAGGTTGGTGGCAGGCCCTAAAGATCCTCTCCTTCCCTTCCTTTCCCTTCCCTTCCCTTCTCAATCCAGAGAGCATGGGACTGTGGAAAGGGACAACTCTGAAACAGGTTTAAGTACTTCTATGAAATGAGCCATAATTGGCTGAACACTAAATACCCTACCCTTCTAGTTGGTGGTAAGAATGTGTGTGACGCACGCATTACAGCTCACGCTATTTTAGGGTATGTCTACACAGCCCACGTTACAACACAGCGGCAGCGCTGTGACGTGGGCAGCGTCGTCACGCTGTATCGCCAGGGCACAGCTCTCCCAGCGATAAAACATAACCACCGCGAATGAGGGGTGGTAGCTTTGTGCTCCTGGCAGTAAAGCACTCTCTATACTGGTGCTTTTCAGCGCTAAACCTTTTGTCACTTGGGGGTGTTTTTTCACACCCCTGAACGACTAAAGTTTTAGCGCTGAAAGTGGCAGTGTAGACACAGCCTTAGATCTTAAAAGGTAAGAGTCAGGTCTGGTTATGACTTAAGAAATCTCCATGATAAACCATCTTATTGCAGGAAAAGGTATTGAGTCTGAATCAATACTGAGTCAGCACCCCAATTTGATTCTAGGTGGTGCTCTTGCCATTTTTCAGGGCTTGTCAGCACACAGACTGGTAACGAAATAACTAACCCAGTTGTAAGTTGTCTCTCTAGTTATTTTGGTGCATAAGCGTTATTTCAGTTGAGTGTTTTATTTCAAGTTAACTTAAATTGATTTCTATAGTTGCTTCTCCTAGTGAACTCCAATGGTTAATTTCTTGTATGAGCCAGTTGTATGGGGTTTGAGTCCTCCAATTAGGAGAAATGGGAGAAGGTCACCTGAGCTTACTAGTTCTATTTACCAGATTTTAGCCAAGCATGGTGCTGAAGGTGAGTGTTGCAAGTGCTAGTATGTGCAGCTGAAGGGGCAGACTGCTATCAAGTAGTCAAAATTATTTTGATCCAAAAACATTGATTTGATTGCAAACAGTATACAATAACTCTACAAAGCTTTTACAGACTGGTGTGACCCATAAATGTCATTTGCATTTCACCCTCCACTGTAATGCCACACCCCTGGTGTGCAACATGGCATCTGTTGAACAGCACAGTGATACAACACAACAGATTAGCCCAGAAAGTAAAGAACAGCTGTATCCAGTTAAAATGCCACAGTGAATTTAGACTGACAGAATGTAGTACGCCAGTGCTTTTCCTCTTGTGAAATGTGCCACAGGTGAGTGACCACAAATGGTTACGATCTAAATTTTGTCTCATCTGAAAGTGAGCACCTCTAGTGCTATGCCATCTCTTAGCACCAGGCTGCAAGTGTTGGAACACTGACCTGCATGGAAGGTGAATAGGCCCAGGGATCTGCGAGAGTGGTAATGATAATTAATGCTGCAAGGTCAGTCATCAGTCATAGTTTTGACATGTGCACTGTAGAAAGGGAGAATTGCCAGTTCTGGCCCCAGCTTCTGTTGTGTTGAGGATGCTTATTACAAGGTACGACTCCCTTTTTATTTTGGTCTCCTAGGTATTTAATGAGCGCTGCAGAATTCACTACAAGCCTCCAAAGAGCCAGTGATGCAAGAGTGCTTCCCATGAAGTTGTTCTACAATCATGAGAGCAAAGCTGAAGAGACATGGGGCAAGCTGTGAGAGACCGTTCCAGAACCAGGAGAACCCCGCCTCATTTTGTTTTCAGACTCATCTAGTTAAAATCTCACATTCAGCTGATTCTCCTAATTAAGAGAAACCAACTCCTGTTTTGTACAAAATGTGAAAAACTAATACATTTTATAACTATTAAAAAAAATTTCAGATGGAATGGGATACTACCACTTTCTTGAATTCCCCAACCCACAGCAGCCCTAGAAGGGGAAGAGATAATAGAGAATTGCTCCCTCTGTTGTTGCACCAGGGAGGTCTTCCTGTATTACTGCTTTCACCTTTAGCATGGTGGATAAATCTAGTCTACCTTTAAGTGTGACCTGACATGGTCAAAAAAATATAACTTTTATAGTTTGAATGAGTTTAGTGCTCAAGCAGTGCTCAAAGTAGGAGGCTAAAGGCTTTGTCTTGAACCATTTACCACAGGTGATAGTTCAGTAAGGTTATACACAGACACAGCTTTGCCAGTACACTTCAGTCCTGACCTGCAGACCCCCTATATACCATTCCTCTCCTCTCCAACATGGATCTATAATATCTCCTAATGCAGTTCTGGGTTTCTTTTTGAGCAGACATTGCTAACTGGCATAGACTGCATGATGGCTTTGTGATGGAGACAGGAATGAGACACCCAAATCCTTTTTCACCTATGACATTTTAACAGTGATGACTGTGTTACGAATTTTAACAACTGATGAAAGTATTAATGCCAAACTCGCTTTCTGAAGCATCTTTGAAACCAGTTTGATGAGCATACCAGTGCGGTAGGAGTTGGTGAGAGAAGAACTGCATCTCTAGACTTTAAATGTGCTTATTTGTGATATCAGTGAAACTGGACATAGTGTTGAGTACCTAAACTTTTCTTGGAAGATGAGCATCCTATATAAGCAGCTCAGAATAGGGGGCGTTGAGTGGCTTTCATTAACTCACACACAATGTAACTCCCACAAGCGAGGCTATTAGGTATTCTGGGGTGGGTGTCCGTCTTCCCTGGTGGAGCTGTTCCACTTTTTATAAATTAAATATTCATTGAAAGCGAGAGTGACTTTCTAACCTGGTGGCTCAACGGGTAGTGATCAACGGTTCAATGTCTAGTTGGCAGCTGGTATCAAGCGTAGTGCCCCAGGGGTTGGTCCTGGGGCTGGTTTTGTTCAATGTCTTTATTAATGATCTGGATGATGGGATTAATTTCACCCTCAGCAAGTTCGCAGATGACACTAAGCTGGGGGGAGAGGTAGATATGCTGGAGGGTAGGGATAGGGTCCAGAGTGACCTAGACAAATTGGAGGATTGGGCCAAAAGAAATCTGATGAGGTTCAACAAGGACAAGTGCAGAGTCCTACACTTAGGAAGGAAGAATCCCATGCACCGCTACAGGCTGGGCACCGACTGGCTAAGTGGCAGTTCTGCAGAAAAGAACCTGGGGATTACAGTGGACGAGAAACTGGATATGAGTCAGCAGTGTGCCCTCGTTATTGGGCTGCACTAGTAGGAGCATTGCCAGCAGATCAAGGGAAGTGATTAATCCCCTCTGTTCGACACTGGTGAGGCCACACCTGGAGTAATTGTGTCCAGTTTTGGTCCCCCCTCTACAGAAGGGATGTGGACAAATTTGAGAGAGTCCAGCGGAGGGCAAAGAAAATGATTAGGGGGCTGGGGCACATATGGACTTATAAGAAGAGGTTGAGGGAACTGGGGTTATTTTTTCTGCAGAAGAGAAGAGTGAGGGGGGGATTTGATAGCAGCATTCAGCTACCTGAAGGGGTGTTCCCTAGAGGATGGATCGAGGCTGTTCTCAGTGGTGGCAAGAAGCAATGGTCTCAAGTTGCAGTAGGGGAGGTCTAGGTTGGATATAGGAAACACTATTTCACTAGGAGGGTGGTGAAGCACTGGAATGGGTTACCTAGGGAGGTGGTGGAATCTCCTTCCTTAAAGGTTTTTAAGGCCTGGCTTGACAGAGCCTTGGCTGGGATGATTTAGTTGGTGTTGGTCCTACTTTGAGCAGGGGATTGGACTAGATGACCTCCTGAGGTCTCTTCCAACCCTAATATTCTATGATTCTATAGCACTCACCGGTTGGGGGAGACTTGGGTTCAAATCCCTGCTACAAGTCAGGGTAGTGGAGATTTGAATCTGGGTATTGAAGTTTGGTCCCCAGGTCCCTAGGCAGTCCTCAGACTGGACCACCACCCAAGTAGCTCACTGTGACCAGCAGAGAGCATGGGCTGGTGGAGCCTAGCTTACCGGAGGCACGGCCCATGAAGGTCTTTGTGGCAGAGTGCTGGGCAACACCCTCTGAGCCAGCAGCCTGCTGGTCACTGCAGCTCCAATTAAAGACTGCAGAATAGACCTCTTTAAGAAGAGCTGTGCCTAATCGGTAGGTGGAGGGGAGCTGGAAGGCTAATTAAGCCATTAGGCAGAGGATACAAAAGGGCACAGAAGGAAATAGGAGAAGAGAAGCAGACAGTGAGAGGGATTGCTCTTCCTTCCTTGCCTCAGGAGCTGAGGGCTCCCTATGACTGTAGGAGTATAGCTGTATAGTGTACAAGGGTGGTGGGAACCAACATTGTAAACAAATTCCACTGGGTGTTTTACCAGCATAAAGGTCTCTGAGCTGTTTGTGGACTCAAGCAGAGGCAGGAGTGAGTGGGCCCTGCCACACTCCTGATGGGACGAGATGTTCAGCCTCTCTGATTGGCTTGAATCACTCTTTAAGCCCAAAGGAGGGCGCAGGAAGTTATCTGGTTGCCTCCTTGAGGGTCTTCCAGGCAGACTTACCCTGGGCTGGGCTGGGCTGGGCTGGCAGGTGGGTGGAGAGTGGCTGTGCCCTGGAGATGGCAAAAGCAGGATGAATCTCACAGAAGTCACTGTAGAATGTGAGGGAGAAGAAGCTAGGAATGAAGAATGGATGCACATTAGACGACAAGAACAGACACATCTGAAGAAGCAGCAGGAACAAAGGGAACAAAGAGTAGGGTGGGAAACCACAATATTGCCAGTGCCAAATCGCTGAATAAGGAAGTAAAGAGAGGTGAATAAGGAAGTAAAGATGGGGCGGGGGCGCAAACCATCCACAGCTGTGAAAATAACATGTAAAGCAAGGACTTTACATGTCAGGATAAAGCTAGGATATCAGTTGTTTTGGTCTAAACCATGTATTCCACCCCCTTTGAGATTTTAGGAGTGTCAAAAGTTTGGATATGTGACAAATGTGTGAAGAGGTAAAACAAAATGTGGTAAATGTGGAGGGGAGCATTCATATGAAAACTGCAGAAAAAGCAGACCTAAAATGTATTGACTGTGATGATAACACAGTACAGTGTATGAAGGATACATGGTACCTAAACAGGCTAGAGATCTACGAAGAACAAGAATTATCAACAAGATATCTAGACTTACACAGAAGCTAAAAGCTGCTAAAAAGTATTTAAAGAGACAAGTGAGGAAGGAGAAAACAAACAATACTCTTAGGACAGATTCTTCTGCTGGGCTATCTTGGGGCCTCTCCTTCTGCCCCTCCACCCCCACGAACATGATACAGTTCTGTGGTGACCTAGAATCCTATTTTCAACATCTCTGACTCAAGGAATATTTCCAGCACACCTCTGAACAACATACTAACCCACAGAGACCTTCCTACCAAGACTACAAAAAGAAGGATTCTGGGTGGACTCTTCCTGAAGGGCGAAACAACAGACTGGACTTCTACATAGAGTGCACGGGCTGAAGTTTGTGGAAAAGCAGCATCACTTGCCCCATAACCTCAGCCGTGCAGAACACAATGCCATCAACAGCCTCAGAAACAACTCTGACATCATAATCAAAAAGGCTGACAAAGGAAGTGCTGTCGTCATCATGAATATGACAATCTAGCCAACTTTCTATCACCTTATAGTCCATTCATCCAGCCCATACTTCTTTAACTTGCTGACAAGAATACTGTGGGAGACCGTGTCAAAACCTTTGCTAAAGTCAAGGAACAACACATACACCGCTTTCCCCTCATCCACAGAGCCAGTTATCTCGTCATAGAAGGCAATTAGATTAGTCAGGCATGACTTGCCCTTGGTGAATCCATGCTGACTGTTCCTGATCACTTTCCTCTCCTCTAAGTGCTTCAGAATTGATTCCTTGAGGACCTGCTCCATGATTTTTCCAGGGACTGAGGTGAGGCTGACTGGCCTGTAGTTCCCAGGATCCTCCTTCTTCCCTTTTTTAAAGATGGGCACTACATTAGCCTTTTTCCAGTCGTCCGGGACTTCCCCGGATCTCCATGAGTTTTCAAAGATAATGGCCAATGGCTCTGCAATCACATCCACCAACTCCTTTAGCACTCTCAGATGCAGCGCATCCGGCCCCATGGACTTGTGCTTGTCCAGCTTTTCTAAATAGTCCCAAACCACTTCTTTCTCCACAGAGGGCTGGTCACCTCCTCCCCATGCTGTGCTGCCCAGTGCAGTAGTCTGGGAGCTGACCTTGTTCGTGAAGACAGAGGCAATAGTTTTGGATATTTTCTACATTTTCAAATATATTGATTTCAGTTACAACACAGAATATGTACAGTGCTCACTTTATATTATTTTTATTACAAATATTTGCACTGTAAAAACAAAAGAAATAGTATTTTTCAATTCACCTAATACAAGTATTGTAGTGCAATTCTTTATCATGAAAATTGAACTTACAAATGTTGAATTATGTACAAAAACCAACTGCCCTCAAAAATAAAACAGTGTAAAACTTTAGAGCCTACAAATCCACTCAGTCCTGCTTCTTGTTCAGCCAATCGCTCAAACAAGTTTGTTTACGTTTGCAGGAGATAATGCTGCCCACTTCTTGTTTACAATGTCACCTGAAAGTAAAAACAGGCATTTGCATGGCACTGTTGTAGCCGATGTCGCAAGATATTTATGTGCCAGATGCACTAAAGATTCATATGTCCCTTGATGTTTCAACCACCATTCCAGAGGACATGTTTCCATGCTGATGACGGGTTCCGTTCAATAACGATCCAAAGCGGTGTGGACCAATGCATGTTCATTTTCATTATCTGAGTCAGATGTCACCAGCAGAAGGTTTATTTTCTTTTTTGGTGGTTCGGATTCTGTAGTTTCCACATCGGAGTGTTGCTCTTTTAACTCTTCTGAAACTGTGTTCTGCACCTCGTCCCCCTCAAATTTTGGAAGACACTTCAGATTCTTTGGTCGAGTGCTGTAGCTATCTTTAGAAATCTCACATTGATACCTTCTTTGTGTTTTGTCAAATCTGCACTGAAAGTGTTCTTAAAATGAACAACATGTGTTGGGTCATCATCCAAGACTGCTATAACATGAAATATATGGCAGAATGTGGGTAAAACAGAAGGAGACATGCAATTCTCCTCCAAGAAGTTCAGTCACAAATTTAATTAGTGCATATATTTTTTAAACGAGCATCATCAGCATGGAAGCATGTCCTCTGGAATGGTGGTCGAAGCATGAAGGGGCATATAAATGTTTAGCATATCTGGCACGTAAATACCTTGCAATGCCAGCTACAAAAATGCCATGTGAACACCTGTTCTCACTTTCAGGTGACATTGTAAATAATAAGCAGGTGGTATTATTTCCCATAAATGTAAACAAACTTGTTTGTCTGAGCAATTGGCTGAATAAGAAGTAGGACTTAGTGGACTTGTTGGCTCTAAAGTTGTGCATTGTTTTGTTTTTGAGTGCAGTTATGTAACAAACAAACAAAATCTACATTTGTAAGTTGCACTTTCATGATAAAGAAATTGCACTACCGTACTTGTATAAGGTGAATTGAAAAATACTATTTCTTTTGTTACCATTTTACACTGCAAATATTTGTAATAAAAATAATGTGAGCACCGCACACTTCTGTACACACAATATGTTCTGTGTTGTAATTGAAATCCATATATTTGAAAATGTAGAAAAACATCCACAAATATTTAAGAAATTTCAATTGGTATTCTTTTGTTTAACAGTGCGATTAAAAGTGTGATTAACTTTTTAAATCGTGATTAACTTTTTTGAGTTAATGTGTGAGTTAACTGGGATTAATCGACAGTCCTAATTGTAATAAAAGCAGCAGAAAATTATGTGCATGCTAGTAATTTTGCAACAGAGCACATTCATGCATTTTTGAGTGAGGACAGTACTGTGGTTTAACTAATATGGTACTAACTTGTTGTTGTTGTTGTTGTTGGAATGTGCAAAGCCCAGTAAACCATGGTCAGGAACTAAAAAAGACTATTTTTGAAACGGAGGACAAACCTGATGTTATCTGTATACATGAAACATGGTTAATGGAATAGCTGTCTCTTAAAGTTCCAGGATATGGTACAGTCAGATATGATAGAGAAATATGAATGGGGAGTGTGTACATTTATATGGGAAAATCTGTGTTATATTGAAATGAATGTAAAGAAACTGAGTTTTGAGTATAGTGCTATTGAAATTCCAAAGCAGAATAAAAGTACCTCTTTAAGGATCTATAATGTTTACAACCCCTGTAAAGATTTGGAGATCTTGGAATTAAAAGAGCTAATTAGAGATGTAAAGGGTCCATGTATTATATGTGGAGATTTGAATAGCCATAATGAATTATGGGGAAGTGGGAAATCTGATCACAATGGCAAATGTTTGGAAAAGTTTATTGATGAGCACCATCTGATAATACTAAGTAATGGAACACCAGTTAGGTTTAACTCAGTTGCTGTTTCCTTTTCCTGTTTGGAGCTGGGAATTGCAACAAGTATAGCTAGTAAATGTAGCTGGGAAATTTACAAGGAAGAGGGAATGGGAAGTGGTTGTTTCCTTGTACTTAGTATGAACCAAGGAAAGGATGACATTGAAGACACGACTAGAGGAACTCCTACTGGGAATTCTAAAAGGGCTGATTGGAAGCTCTTGTGGAGTAAGTGTGATGAGTGCTTGAGTAACACGTGTATAAGTCATGAATACAGATGGTGTACTACAAACAAATATAAGGGTAGGATTAATCTACGTGGAATCACAGACTTGTAGGGGTGGAAGAGATCTCGAGAAGTCATCAAGTCCAGTCCCGCATTGAGGCAAGACCAAGTAAATCTAGACCATCCCTGACAAATGCTTGTCTGATCTGTTTTTGAAAACCTCCAATGATTGGGGATTCCACAGCTTCCCTTGGAAGCCTATTCCAGAGTTTAACTACCTTTCTATTTAGAAAGTTTTTTTCATATATCTAACCTCAATCTCCCCTGCTGCAGATTAAATTCATTACTTCCTGTTCTGCCTTCAGTGGACATGGAGAACAATTGATCACCGTCCTCTTTATAACAGCCCTTAACATATTTGAAGACTGTTATCAGTCTTGCTGGGAGCTGGAGGGGGCACCACTCACTTGGGGGGCAGGAGGATGGAATGTAACAGCAGTGACCCCAGCCCCAGGGAAGGTAGAGACTGTTGTATTCATTTAGGTGGAATAAATAAGCCCAAAGAGTCAAAGGTGTTAACATGACCCTAAACCTGTCCAGCATTAAACAGTTTTAAACAAGGCTCAGGGTTTGTTATATATAGAGATTTCAGCCTTCTTAGTACCATGGCAAACACATTAGGAAACTCATGACAATTTATTAATTGAAACACAAAAAAGGAAAGGAATCAAAGCAAGGCAAAACCCACTGAAATTGAGTTATGCAACACAAACTTAGTCAAAACCCATCAAAGTCTTTTTAGAAAGGTTGACTATTAGTATCTTATTGTGCCAAACAGCTTTCCTTGGTGGGGAAGAAAGGATTAGTTCTGTGTTTCAGCTTGAGTTGGGAATCACAGTCACTTTCCTGCTTTTGACAAAACAGACCCATAATGTGGGAAAAAAGATTGGATAGTAAAAGATGGGGGAAATGCAGCTTTTATTGACATTGTTGGGATACAGGGCAGCTAGTCAGTCTCAGACAGATGCTTTGCATTGGCAGGTTGGTTACAACATCTGTTGCGCCAGATTCTGGTTCACCGCCCCGGTCAGGGATGTCATGCTGCAGAACTCTTTCTGCCCACAGTGCTCATGTGCTGTTTGCAAATGTTAACACCTTCTCTTTGCTAGGGCAAAAACTGAGTTTAGGTCGGGAATAACAAACAGGAGCTACCTACACCTGGCCTACACTCAAAACACTGAGTATACGCCACAGAAACAGCCCAGACTTGCTAAATATCACTACTCCTTCACCCTTGCGCTGAAGATTCCTTCTGTGATGGTGCCTTCCCTTACCATCCCTAAGCCCTGGAGACCACTGTCATGTAGGCCACCAGACTGCTGAAAATCCCCATGGCAAGAAGACATCCTTGTCTGTGCTGTTCAACGTATTTATTAATGATCTGGAAAAGGGAGTAAACAGAGAAGTGGCAAAGTTTGCAGATAATACAAAAATGTTCAAGATAGCTAAGCCCAAAACTGACTGCGAAGAGCTACAAAGGGATCTCACAAAACTGGGTGACTGGGCAACAAAATGGCAGATGAAATTCAGCATTGATAAGTGCAAAGTAGTGCCCATTGGAAAACATAATCTGAACTACACATATATAATGATGGAGTCTAAATTAGCTATTTCAACTCAAGAGAGGTCTTGGCGTCACCATGGATAGTTCTCTGAAAACTTCACCTCAGTGTGCCAGCTGTGGACAAAATGGCTAACTGAATGTTAGGAATTATTAGGAAAGGGATAGACAGAAAATATCACAATGTCACTATATAAAATCCATGCTGTACCTATACCTTGCATACTGTGTCCAGTTCTGATTGCCCCATCTCAAAAAGGATATGGTGGAACGGGCAAAGATTCAGAGGAGGACAACAAAGATCTCAAGGATATGGAGTGACTTACATATGAGGAGAGACTAAAAAGATTAGAACTGTTCATCTTAGGAAAGAGATGACTAAGGGGGGATATGATAAAGGTCTGTAAAATCACAGGTAAGTATGACTGGTTTCCAGCTATACACTTGTAAGTGTTCAGTGGCGCCTGGAGCCTTGGCATGAGCTTGTGCCTAAGCCTGCCAACATCACAACCACCACCTTTACTAAGATATAAAGCACTGTTTTTTACCTCTGGTAGACTGAATGATATGAGACCTTGAAATTGTAACATTATCTGTGGAAAAATACCTAAAAATTAAAACAAATTTTAAAGCATCAAAACAAAACAAAACAAAAAAAACCCCACCCTAGAGTGACTCATATTAAATGAGGACATTGATATAATAGGCATCACAGAAACTTGGTGGAATGAGGATAATCAATGGGACACAGTGACACCAGGATACAAAACGGGGGAGGGATAGCTCAGGGGTTTGAGCATTGGCCTGCTAAACCCAGGGTTGTGAGTTCAATCCTTGAAGGGGCTATTTAGGGATCTGGGGCAAAAATTGGGGATTGGTCCTGCTTTGAGCAGGGGGTTGGACTAGATGACCTCCTGAGGTCCCTTCCAACTCTGATCTTCTATGATATTGGAAGGACAGAACAGGTCATGCTGGTGGGGGAGTAGCACTATATGTGAAAGAAAGTGTAGAGTCAAATGAAGTAAAAATCTTAAATGAACCAAACTGTACCATAGCATCTGTAGGGATAGTAATTCCATGCTTGAATAATACGAATATAGTAGTAGGGATATCCTACCGACCACCTGACCAGGATGGTGACTGTGAAATGCTCAGGGAGATTAGAGGGGGTATAAAAATAAAAAAACTCAGTAATAATGGGGAATTTTAACTATCCCCATTGTGATGGGTTGGACCCCCCCTTCTGGGGTGCCACCTGATGTACTGGGGTCCCACTAAGCCCACCCATTCCACTAGCCTGGGCTCCCTCACCCTGTCCTGCTGCACACAGAGGTAGGGACACACCCAGCTGTAGAATTACAATCTGCAATCAGCTCTGTGTGGGAAGAATCACCTTGGAGATTTCCCAGCACTCAGGTGCACACACCCTCTGGAGTGTAAACCCAAAATTATATTGTCTTGTGCTGTACAGAGATCTATACAGTGTAAGCTCATGACATTCGCTCCCCCCACCCTCAATGTGGAGGAAGATATGCGCAGCTTCCCCAACCCCCAGTTATGAATAGCCCAAACTGGGTTTTAGAATAAGCAAAAAACAAGTTTATTAACTACAAAAGGTAGATTTTAAGTGATTATAAGGGACAACAAACAGAACAAAGCAGATTACTGAGCAAATAAAACAAAACACGCAAACAAAGCTTAATATACTAAAGAGTACTGACTGAAAATAATAACTTTCACCCTGAATGTTGTTTTAAGCAGGTTGCAGAGTTTCTTGAAGGTGAACTGCATGGCTTGCAGCTTAAATCATAGACTATCAGGTTTGGAAGGGACCTCAGGAGGTCATCTAGTCCAACCCGCTGCTCAAAGCAGGACCAATCCCCAACTAAATCATCCCAGCCAGGGCTTTGTCAAGCCTAACCTTAAAAACTTCTAAGGAAGGAGATTCCACCACCTCCCTAGGTAACCCATTCCAGTGCTTCACCACCCTCCTAGTGAAAAAGTTTTTCCTAATATCCAACCTAAACCTCCCCCACTAAAATTTGAGACCATTACTCCTTGTTCTGTCATCTGCTACCACTGACAGCAGTCTAGATCCATCCTCTTTGGAACCCCCTTTCAGGTAGTTGAAAGCAGCTATCAAATCCCCCCTCATTCTTCTCTTCTGCAGACTAAACAATCCCAGTTCCCTCAGCTTCTCCTCATAAGTCATGTGTTCCAGTCCCCTAATCATTTTTGTTGCCCTCCGCTGGACGTTTTCCAATTTTTCCACATCCTTCTTGCAGTGTGGGGCCCAAAACTGGACACAGTACTCCAGATGAGGCTTCACCAATGTCGAATAGAGGGAACGATCACGTCCCTCTATCTGCTGGCAGTGCTCCTACCTATACAGCCCAAAATGCTGTTAGCCTTCTTGGCAACAAGGGCACACTGTTGACTCATATCCAGCTTCTCGTCCACTGTAACCCCTAGGTCCTTTTCTGCAGAACTGCTGCCTTACTACTTGGTCCCTAGTCTGTAGCAGTGCATGGCATTCTTCCGTCCTAAGTGCAGGACTCTGCGCTTATCCTTGTTGAACCTCATCAGATTTCTTTTGGCCTAATCCTCTAATTTGTCTAGGTCCCTCTGTATTCTATCGCTACCCTTCAGCCTATCTACCACTCCTCCCAGTTTAGTATCATCTGCAAACTTGCTGAGGGTGTAATCCATGCCATCCTCCAGATCATTAATGATCATTAAATCATTAAACCTCCAGGTATTCCTTTCACAGGCAAGATCTTTCTCACCTGGGTTCAGTCCCTACCCCCCTAATGCTCCCCCAGCTTAGTTCCTTTGTTTCTTCAGGTGTTTTCAGCAGTGTTCCTTCTTGGGTGGGGAGGCACTGGAGAAGAACCAAGATTAACTCACTCCGCAGCCTTAAATAGGATTTACATATGTTGGGAGCCTTTTGTTTCCTAGTCTGATGCCCACCCCCTTCCAGTGGAAAAATACCAGCAGCTCAGGATGGTATCCTGTACCAGGTGACATGATCACATGACCTTGCAGTGTTAAAGCAGCATCCCAGGAAGATTCTCAGGAAGGTGGGAGATTACTATCTTCAAAGTCCTATTGTCCTTCCTAATGGTCCATCCAGGCTGATTGCCTATTGTCTGGTGGACGTTCCCCAGATGCAAGCACTTTTGTAATTGATACATAGTCCATATTCCTAACTTCGGATACAGAAATGATACAAAAACAACAAGGAGTCCGGTGGCACCTTAAAGACTAACAGATTTATTTGGGCATAAGCTTTCATGGGTAAAAAACCACTTCTTCAGATGCAAGAAATGATACATACATACATTCAAATAGAATAATCACATCTAGTAAATCATAACCTTCCCAATGATACCTCACGTGACCCAACTTGCATAAAACATATCTTAGTTATGCCATATTCATATCATAACAATATGTCTCTGAAGAATATGGGGCATAATGTCACACCCATATTGACTGGGTACATGTCACCTCAGGACAGGATGTACCAAATGACTGGAGGATAGCTAATGTGATGCCAATTTTTAAAAAGGGCACCAGAGGTGATCCCGGCAATTACAGGCCAGTAAGCCTAGGGTGACCAGATGTCCCGTTTTTATAGGGACAGTCACATTTTTTGGGACATTTTCTTATATAGGTGCCTATTACCCACCACCCCCTGTCCCATTTTTTCACAGTTGCTATCTGGTCACCCTAAGTAAGTCTGACTTCAGTATCGGGCAAACTGGTTGAAAATATACTAAAGAACAGAATGGTAAGACACAGAGATGAACATAATTTGTTGGGGAAGAGTCAACATGATTTTTGTAAAGGGAAATCATGCCTCACGAATCTATCAGAATTCTTTGAGGTGGTCAAGAAGCATGTGGACAAGGGGGAATCCACTGGATATAGTGTCCTTGGACTTTTAGAAAGCCTTTGACAAGGTCCCTCATCAAAGGATCTTAAGCAAAGTAAGCTGTCATGGAATAAGAGGGAAAGTGCTCTCATAGATCAGTAACTGATTAAAAGGTAGGAAACAAAAGGTAGGAATAAATGGTCAGTTTTCCGACTGGAGAGAGGTAAATAGTGGTGTCCACCAGGGGTCTGTACTGGGCCCAGTCCTATTCAGCATATTCATAAATGATCAGGAAAAAGGGGTAAACAGTGAGGTGGCAAATTTGCAGATGATACAAAACTACTCAAGAGAGTTAAGTCCAAAGCAGACTGTGAAGAGCTACAAAGGGATCTCACAAAACTGGGTGACTGCACAACAAAATGGCAGATGAAATTCAATGTTGATAAATGCAAAGTAATTGAAAAACATAAACCCAACTATACATATAAAATGATGGGGTCTAAATTAGCTGTTACCACTCAAGAAAGAGATGTTGGAGTCATTGTGGGTAGTTCTCTGAAAACATCCACTCAATGTGCAGCGGCAGTCAAAAAAGGGAACAGAATGTTGGGAATCATCAAGAAAGGGATAGATAATAAGACAGAAAATATCATATTGCCTCTATATAAATCCATGGTACGCCCACATCTTGAATACTGCATGCAGATGTGGCCCCATCTCAAAAAATTTATATTAGAATTGGAAAAGGTTCAGAAAAGGGCAACAGAAATGATTAGGGAGATGGAACAGCTTCCCTATGAGGAGAGATTAAAAAGACTGGGACTTTTCAGCTTAGAAAAGAGCCGACTAAGGGGGGGATATGATAGAGGTCTATAAAATCATGAGTGGTATGGAGAAAGTAAATAAGGACGTGTTATTTACTCCTCATAACACAAGAACTAGGTTCACCAAATGAAATTAATAGGCAGCAGATTTAAAACAAACAAAAGGAAGTATTTCTTCACACAGCGCACAGTCAACCTGTGGAACTCTTTGCCAGAGGATGTCGTGAAGGTGAAAACTATAACAGCGTTCAAAAAAGAACTAGATAAATTCATGGAGGATAGGTCCATCAATGGCTATCAGCCAGGATGGGCAGGGATGGTGTCCCTAGCCTCTGTTTGCCAGAAGCTGGGAATGGACAACAGGGGATGGATCACTTGATGATTAACTTTTCTGTTCATTCCCTCTGGGGCACCTGGCATTGGCCACTGTTGGAAGACAGGATACTGGGCTAAATGGACCGTCAGACCCAGTATGGCAGTTCTTATGTTCTTACGACTGAAGATTAGGTCCAGCATGTGACCAACTGCGTGGGTTGAACTAGAGATGCCCTCTGAAAGTCCTAGGGAGCCAAGTGAGGAGATCAGTGACTGGGCTTTTGCAGCTACAGCCTTTTGACATGCATGCATGAAAATGAATATGTGTTGGTCCGCACTGCTTTGGATGGTTATCCACCAGAACTTGTTATCAGCAGGGATACATGTCCTCTGGAATGGTGGTGGAAGCATGAAGGGGCATATGAATCTCTAGCGCATCTGGCACATAAATATCTTGCGTTGCCGGCCACAACAGTGCCATGCGAATTTCAGGCGAAACTGTAAACAAGAAGCGGGCAGCATTATCTCCTGCAAATGTAAACAAACTTGTTTGTCTGAGCAATTGGCTGAACAAGAACTAGGACCGAGTGGACTTGTAGGCTCTAAAGTTTTACATTGTTTTATTTTTGAATGCAGTTATTTTTTTGTACATAATTCAACACTTGTAAGTTCAACTTTCATGATAAAGAGATTGCACTACAGTACTTAGTTGAACTGAAAAATACTATTTCTTTTGTTTTTTACAGTGCAAATATTTGTAATAAAATTAAATATAAAGTGAGCTCTGTACACTTTGTATTCTGTGTGGTAATTGAAATCAGTATATCTGAAAATGTAGAAAATATCCAAAACTATTTAAATAAGTGGTATTCTATTGTTTCACAGTGCGATTAATTGTGACTTTTTTAAATCACTTAACAGCCTAATTAATACATAATCTATAGATCAGCTACAATGGGTGCATTAACCAAGTTTACACTGTTAGATTTCCTTTGAATTCATAAATTCCAAGGCTAGAAGGGACCACTGTGATAATCTAGTCTGGCCTCCTGTGTAACACAGGCCATAAACTTCCTCAAAATAATTCCTAGAGCAGATCTCTTAGGAAAATATCCAATCTTGATTTTAAAAATTGCCAGTGATGGAGAATCCACCAAGATCCTTGGTAAACTGTTGTAACGGTAAATTACTCATTGTTAAAAATGTATGCCTTATTTCCAGTCTGAATTTATCTAGTTTCAATTTCCAGCCATTGGATCATTTTATCCTTTTCTCTGGTAGGCTGAAGAGCCAATTGTCAACTCTTTCTTCCCCATGTAGGTACTCATACACTGTAAGTTACAGGGGTGTGTGTGTGTCTGTGAATGCTGAAAAACAAGTATAAATGTGTGCGCGCCTTTTCTATAAAACTAGCTTGAGTGTATGCTTATAGCAGTTTATCTATACAAGATGGCTTGAATGTATGCTTAATTGTTTTGGGAAGGAGGAGAGATGGGTGGATGTTGGTGTTGTGTGTTGAAGGGGATTAGCAGCATCCTTATCTCAAAAGTAATCATCTGTTTTACGTAAATAGTTCAAACGAAATCTTCATTTTGTCTACGGTCAGGTGTATTAACCAATTTTACATTGTTAGATTTCTTTTAAGTTAGGCTGTGTATACGTGCATGTTTGGTATAAAATAATGCTGAAAAACATTAACACGTGCGTGTGTGTCAGTGACTTATCTATATAATAATATAGAATTATTTTGAATGTATCCTTACAATGGTTTATCTATAAAATAGTCTACAAGTTGGCTTGAATGTATGCTTAATTGCTTTGGGAAATAGAGCAGGGTGGGGTGTGGAGGCATGAGTGGTGCTTTGTGTGTTGTATGTTTTGCTAAAAACTTTTTAATTTATTTGTCCTTCAAAAACTGTACTAAAATTAAGAGTCTCTAATACAATTTAAGCCAAGAGGTGCTAATTTTCAATAAATACAAAAGGCTGTGAAGAACTACATTACTTTAAGTAGGAATAAGGGAAATTGTTCTAAAGATTAGGCATATCTTTCATTGGGGTCTATCTGCCAGTTTTTAAAGACAAATGCTAAAGGAATAATGTAGAAAAAGGAAATTTTATTCCTGGTGCAAAATTAGAAACAAGACTAATTGCTAAATGTACGTAGGTTTTGTAAAAAGTTTGATAAAGAATCTACATGCATGCTCATTTTGGAGGGTGGGTCATATTTCTTCAAATAAAAGGTAAAACACAAGGAAAAGAAGGGGTTAAGGTGGCAGCATGTGCCAGCATTCTTATCTCTGTCCTTTCAACAGTTAGAAAACCTTTCAGTTTTCTAATAAACAATAGAGAAATAAAAGAATTAAAGAGTGCTAGCTTTGCACTCTTAGGGATAAACCAGAATTGCTGCAATGAAACCAGAGGAGAATGTGTGGTAATTTTAAGGGAAATATTGGGAAATATTTGGGTGTAGCTCAGTGTTCACAATCACTTCCCGAAGCACAAAGAGTCACACCCCAATTAGAGGTGTTGAAACTGGTGATGAGTCAAGAAATTGCCAGACCAGCCTGCACCAACTACCATAATTAATAGGGGTCGGGGAGTTATTTGTTTTCTGCTTTTCTGGTGTCCACGGACCACTATACACATAATGATATTTAAAGTACTCTCTCTCTTACTATTGACAATATTACATTTTTTTAAATTCTGTTTTGTTCCTTTCTTCTCTCCTCTCCCCTCACAAGCCTGACAATGGTAAACTCCACCTATACAAACCACATGACTGTGTGACTATATAATATCAGATGTCTGACTATTCTTGGTCACATTTGCTCTAGATTTTGCTTGTCAGAGTTTCCAAACATCCTAAGAAGTTATTTGCCACTATGATGCCTGGAGGCTTAACCGAGGCCAAACCTGCGACTCCAGAAATCCAAGAGATTGCTGACCAGGTGAGTTGCATCCCATGAAAGATGCAAAACAGAAACTAGTAGCACAAAAGCAAATTCCAGAGAGATTATGGAATGAAGCTAAAATTTACTTTAAAATCTAACAAGAAGCATTGTAAATGGAAGCCCTCTTGATTGATTAGAAGCATGTAGTATGTGGCATGGAAAAATTGCTAAAGAAGTGACTGCACTGACTCCAGTCCAGGAAATTCTTCGATTCGTATCTGCCAATGCCAGAAGGGACCATGTAGTCTGACCTCCTGTATAGCATAGGCATAGAACTTTTTTCATTCTTTTAATCCATTTAAGGTGGCTGTGTTAATTTTTGTATTGTTCTAGCTTTTTAATCAAAATGTCATGCGGCACCAAGTATAATGCCGTACAGTACTCTATTACATCAACGGTGTTGCCTTTTATCAACCACATTTATAATCTCATCAAAAAAGATTTCAAATCTGTTTGAAAGGATCTATTTTCCATACATCCCCATTGATTGGCTGGCATTAAGTATAGTGATTTCCTTTAATTCATTATTAATCAAGACCTGAATCAGCTGCTCCAATTTCTTACCCGAGATCAGTGTCAGACTGGCAGGCCTATAATTACCTGGGTTACCCCATTTATCCTTTTTAAATAGTAGCACATTAGCTTTCTTCCAGTCTTCTGCTGTTCTGCTTTTCAGTCTTCTGGGAGCTCTAGAGACATTGACGGCTGTGTTGCAGATAGAACTATATGAAAGACAGCAAGCTCTAGTGGTCAGTACGGGCACCTGAAGCTGAGCCTACGCTGCCTAATTAACCACCAGTAGAGTTCCACGGATAGTAGCAGCGGTAGAAGCACCTGTGTAGACGGGTTTTAAGTGTCCTTACAACTGTGTCATCAAACCCTGATCTGTACAGAACAGGCTGACAGGGCAGTAAAAATATCATTGTTCTGCCTACGGTGGTTCTTGTGTACTTGGGCTCGTGGAGCTGCACCGGCGGTGAATCGGAGGTCCCATGTGCTAATGCAGAGCAGGCCAGGGAGTCAGGCTTTTGTTCCTATTGCCAGGGCTAGCTCTAGGGTCCCATTACTAGGGGGGCAGAGGAGGAGAGTGGGTATTTCGGGGGCCCTGTAAACAAATAACCTTCTAGAAGTCCAGAAGCTAGTTGGATCCCTGGAAAATCGTGGATTTTAAGAGTTTAAGTCAGTATTTTCCTGTGATTTATAACTTTGGCCTTTCTGACAATGATTTAGAGCCCCTTGAAGGTTATTTGGGCTGGGGGGTGAGGGGGAAATGTCCTGGGCCTGCCTGGCTCTGCTGTGGACTCACTGTGACACCCTGGTCAAATCACTTGGCCTCTTTGTGCTTCAATTTCCTCAGCTGTAAAATGGAGGGGGGCAGCGGAGGATAACACTTCCCTTCCTCACATGGGGACTGTTAATTCCTATTTGTAAGGCACGTTGAGATTCTTCCTCGAAAGGCACTATAGAACTACAAAATACTACTGCTGTTGTGTGTATGCTCACTGTAGAAACGTAACAGATGGTCTCTGTCCAAAAAAATCTTAGAATCCACGTTTAAATGTGCTCCCAGCATGTGTCAGAAATGAGGCCACAATTCTTAGTTTTCAGTGGACACAAATATGGCGCAAAAGGTGAATCTTCAAGTCAGATTCTGCTTTCATTCACACGGGTCAATTGAGGTTCTTAAATTGACTCCCCTGTTAAGTGAGAGCAGAGTATCGCCTCTGGAGGGCAGATATGTATGATTTCTGAACTACTTTCAGGAAAGTGTCATGTACTTGGAATGATTTAAAGCAGCAGTTCTCAACCTGGGGGGCTGCAAGCAGGCTTCAGGGGGTCTGCCTAAATAAACCAGAGACAGGGCTGGCATTAGACTTGCTGGGGCCCAGGGCAGAAAGCCAAAGCCCAAGCCCTGCCACCCGGGGCTGAAGCCGAAGCCTGGGCAACTTAGCTTTGCAGGGCCCCCTGCGGCCTGGGGTCCCAAGCAATTGGCCTGGTTGCCACCCCCTACCGCTGGCCCTGGCTCTTAATCTACTGGATATGCAGACAAACAGTTGTGACACAACGTGGGCTGTGGAATTTTTATAGCATGCTGGGGGGGCCTGAGAAAGGAAAAGGTTGAGAACCCCTCATTTAAAGCACTCGTCTGTTCAGTGATCTTTTAAACATGTAAATACAATTATTCATTGCTCTTTATTTTCTAAAAGGTGAAACTTTTAACTTGTGCTTAGATCTGTGTGTGCCTTGAAGAGGTAGATTTTGAAGAGTACTTGGCATTTGTGCGTCACCTGGGAACTCCACGGTATTTCTTAGCAACAGAAAGCATCTGACTACCAGACTGCTGACGAGAAGACTCGTGGTGGCTCTCACCCCACCCTTCATGCATCCTTTTATGGAAAGGGAAAGTGGCTGCCAGCAGAAAAATGGCATTGCCGATTGGCTTAAATACATGAATTGCCTTTGACTAGATGCTTTTAAAGAAATGGTCAAAGTTCCCAGTTAGCTAATGAATGAAGCACAACGGATTGTGGTTGGTGCCCTGGGACTGGTAGTCATGAGACAGATGTGATTCCTGTGTCAGCCACAGACTCATTGTGTGGCCTGACTTTGGGGAAGTCACTTCAGTGCTCTCTGCCTCAGTTTCCCCACCTACAATGCTGTCATTATGTTGGATTTCATTGTAGTGTCCAAATGCTCCTAAAAGAGGCTCCAAAGCAGACCATTAAAATCACAGCAAAGGGAAACGATGCTCTGCCAAAAGCTCTTCTGAGAGGAAAGGATTTTAGCCCTGATTTCCTCAGCAGGTACAAGGCACTTTTCATCTGGCAATCTGAAAGCACAAATCCCAAGCAGAGATGGGCACCTCTCTCCGGCCTGTCAGTCAGGTGCATAAGTACCTTTGTAGATCTGGGCCCTATGCCTTGCCCCTCTTCTCTCCATTTTACTTTTGGCCAGCTTAGATGGCTCCCCACTCTGCCTGCTGGGAATCCCTTTCTTAAGCAATTAAGTCTCCCCATACAATACAGGGGGAACCTGGGTGCCTAACTCAGGGCTAAGAATTGCACTAGTCAGCAGGGTGCCTAAGATCCCTGGTGAAACCTAGCCCCAGAAGCCCTAGCCCTATCAATTTTGGAGAGGTTTTCTTGTAGCATTGTTGACCCCTGAGTGATACCTTCATTTCTGCCCTAATCCTAGCTGAGTCCAGAAACAACAACCAACCATACATTTGTTCAGGAATGTATTACTTATTAAATAGGCATGAGCCAAGGGCTTCAAACTGTCCATTTGGGAACTAGGCAGCTGGCTGCTTGACCTCCCTTGAAGGGGTGGGCCCTTTCAATAAATAACTGATGGGTAAATAGTGCTTGGAGGTTGGGAAGGTCATGAATGGTGGGAGTGGAGGATGACAGTTTATTTTCTGAGACAAGGACAGCTGGTGCTGAGGGGACACTTAACTCAACACTTCCAAAGAAGTGGGAAGCCTGGGTGTAGTGTGGTGAATCTGCGGAGAGCAGCAGAAAGGAAAGGCTCCCTGGGAGCTGGGAGAATAGTTCGTCAAGAGTGGGTGTATTGGGATTTTGGGAGGAGTGTCGTGATTGCAGCATTTGGGTTGAGAGTGGCAGCCTGTGACGCACTGGAACAGCTGCTCCAGAGTTGACACTCAAGCAGAAGATGCTGCATCAGTGTGAAAGAGCAAGGCAAGGGGGCCCCCAATGAGTCGTACCACAGAACTGAACTCTGACCAATGACTTCTGCTGCGTGGATGGAGTAAGATATTCAGACAGTGAGGCCTGAGGACCCCAACTTTTTTTTTTTTTTTTTGAACTGTCCCACAAAGGATAAACTGAGAAGGACTCTGAGCTGTTGAGTGAGCCGAGGGTATTTGTCCTTTTCTGGCAGCCTTCGTAAATTAGTATTTCTTTTGTGCTGGGTGTCAGAGCTTTTTGGGACCCACTAGCTGTTGCAGTCCATGCTGCCTCACAGCTGAAGTCTCTTGAATGCTTTCCTCTGAGACACAGAACATCTGAATCTGAGAAGGGCTGATGTACCAGAGCACTCCAAAAAGAAAAGGAGGACTTGTGGCAACTTAGAGACTAACAAATTTATTTGAGCATAAGCTTTCGTGAGCTACAGCTCACTTCATCAGATGCATTCAGTGGAAAATACAGTGGGGAGATTTATATACATAGAGAACATGAAACAATGAGTGTTACCATACACACTGTAACGAGAGTGATCAGGTAAGGTGAGCTATTACCAGCAGGAGAGCAGGGGGGAGCGGGGGAAGGGGAAACCTTTTGTAGTGATAATCAAGGTGGGCCATTTCCAGTAGTTGACAAAAACATCTGAGGAACAGTGGGGGGTGGAGGAGGGAAGAAACATGGGGAAATAGTTTTACTTTGTGTAATGACCCATCCACTCCCAGTCTCTATTCAAGCCTAAATTAATTATATCCAGTTTGCAAATTAATTCCAATTCAGCAGTCTCTCGTTGGAAGCTGTTTTTGAAGTTTTTTTGCTGAAGAATTGCCACTTTTAGGTCTGTAATCGAGTGACCAGAGAGACTGAAGTGTTCTCCAACTGGTTTTTGAATGTTATAATTCTTGACATCTGATTTGTGTCCATTTATTCTTTTATGTAGAGACTGTCCAGTTTGACCAATGTACATGGCAGAGGGGCATTGCTGGCACATGATGGCATATATCACATTGGTAGATGTGCAGGTGAACGAGCCTCTGATAGTGTGGCTGATGTGATTAGGCCCTATGATGGTGTCCCCTGAATAGATATGTGGACACAGTTGGCAACAGGCTTTGTTGCAAGGATAGGTTCCTGGGTTAGTGGTTTTGTTGTGTGGTGTGTGGTTGCTGGTGAGTATTTGCTTCAGGTTGCGGGGGGCTGTCTGTAAGCAAGGACTGGCCTGTCGCCCAAGATCTGTGAGAGTGATGGGTCGTCCTTCAGGATAGGTTGTAGATCTCGCTCCAATGACCCCATCAAGTGAGTGTAATCACAATAGTCTCAGGGAAAATTTTAAAAAGTCACTTGATTGTGACAGATATGACACTCACCTGCAATATCCTGGACAAAGCATATTGAATTAATTTAGTATTATAGGAGTTCGTTGAATTAAAAATGCAAACATTTATGTATGATTGAGGGATTGTACATAATTCAATGGGGGAGGGGAACCATAGCCCTCTAGGAACTAAGAAGAGTGTGGGGAGGAGAGGCAAATTAATTCAGATTATCACCACCTGGAGAGATACTTGTATTTACTGGTTAAAAGGATTTTTAGAAAAATAGTTTAAACTGACTTAGGGCCTTTTTTCTGATCCAGCAAATGGTCAGCACCTTCTGTCCAATCCTTGTGGAAAGCTTGGAAAGACTTAACCTACCAGAGCCCTAGGTTGGAGCTTGGGTGACCTCTGGTAAATTTTTTAGCATGTGTACGTTTTTATTGAGTTAATGTTTCCTGTGTAACGCTTTTACCTTAAGAATAAATGTGCTTGCTTGGAAAGATCTGTGCGATAACCTGTCACTGCTGGCACTCCATGTTCAGAGCCTGTGGAGAGAAAGCGGCACAGACGCTGGCCTGTTTAGGCAGTCTGGCTTGATGGAGATATCACCGTGTAGATTAGGAAGCTGTGCAGCCTGAACTCCCTGGCCAGGAGGGAGAGAGACATGCACCTTTGCCCAAGAGAGGTGATGCCTGAAAAGCTGGGGGCCTCCGCTTGGTGGACACAAGGGGGGACTGCAGGTGCAGTTGCCCTGAACTGTGATAGTGGGTACTTAGCCTTTGAAAAGGTCATTGATAATGTCACTGTCAATTCACTGATGAGCCCCAAACTTCCCTTCCCTTCAGATGTATGTTATCATGGGGAAACACTCCTTGTTCTACATCATATTTTTGAAGTACTGGCACTGAATAAATTTGAAAAATCCACGGCGTTTAAAGTTGTTCCCCTGCATAAACTCGTCTACCCAAACCTGCCTCCAGCACAAGGGAGTCTTGCCTTTGCCAGCTGGGTGTTAGCTCCCTAACACAACCAGCCTGTCAACCACTCAGCCACTGTCCTCTGGGCTGTGCGAGCCCTGCCTTTGCCCTGCAGATTGAACATAGGTGCACCCCAGCCTCCGAGTCCCTTTGAAGTGTCCCCCTGTGGTATTCAGCCCCTGATCCCTGGGCACCACAGAAATTCCAGTCCCTCCACTCCAAAAGGAACAGTGGACCCCAGGTTTACCTTAGATCACAGCTGCTGTGGCACACCCAACACTTCAGTTCACTTCCAGTAAAACAAAAGAAAATGTATTTAAGATTAAATGGAAACAAGTGTGAGTAATGGAAACAGATGGTTCCATATTAACTGCAAACTAGGGCCTACAGTTAAGTTACCTTTCCTATCTAATCATGTAGATTCTTAGCCCACAGTTCAGTCTTTTGCTGCACTTACTAGCCCCAAGGAGCCAAGACCCAATCTTTCATGAAGCACCCCTGCTCATCAAGGTGCCTCCTTAGTCCATGTATACAGAGCATCTTTCTCCACCCTGTGATATACCAAATCAGTCTTTTGTCTTTATTCAGCAAACATGCCATGTCCTATTATTCCTTTTCACAGTCAAGTGGTTTCAATGCTTAGTTTGTCTTTGATGGTTTTTTCAATTGATTTTTCTGGGTTGATGCCAAGGCAGGCAATGAGTAATGCAATACACAATTGGCTAGCCCAGGGTGGGTGACAACTCCCTCCCGCTTGAATTGTCCGTCACCGAGACATATTATTCCCTAGTCACCCACTTTCCCTCCAAGACCGCCATAAAGGCATAAGTTTCAATACAGTTACATTGTTCTTTAAATATCACCCGTACACACATCTCACACTGATTATGGGTTTGATAAGTTACAAGTTTTCAGCAGAGACCTCACATGCTAACCTTCATGGGTGAATACCATGAAAGCAGTGTGTTAGGTGTAGTGAGTTTGTCAGGTCTAGACAGGAGTTGCTTGTAGAGAACAGCGAACCTTTTGCCAGTTGGCAGCAATGGGCCTCTGTATCACAGTGACCAAGTATCATGTGATGGCATACTGGAGGTGGTGCCTCCTTTAAGAGGGAGCTGGGTCAGACAGACTCTGAGGTCAGTGGATGGACAGGTGTTTTGGGGGAGATGTTTGCAGAAAACAGGAGCTTCAGGTGAGAGGTATTTCAGGTAAAGCCAGGCAGCAATCCTAGTTTTCACAGGGGTGTGAAGCCTGGCTGCAAGGAACTGTGGAGCCTAGGGAATAAGGCTGCAAGATCTGAGTTGAGTTGAATTGTTTGTTAATAAGCAAGGCCCAAAGAAGGGAAATGTTAGGTGCTGCATATCAGTCTATGTGCATTCTTTGGGAAGCTGAGAAGAAGAAACTGAGGCCGTAGACATACAATGAGAAGGGGGTTTGCTGACCCCATTACACCACCTAACCCTCTTTCTTTTTTCTACAGGTGAAGCCACAGCTGGAAGAGAAAGAGAACAAGACGTATCCAGTCTTTGTAGCCATAAAATATAAAACTCAGGTGGTTGCTGGAACAAACTACTTCATTAAGGTCAGTACTCAACAAAATCCCCCACTTCTTCCATCATTGCATAAGTGTTCTAATTGAAGAAGAACATAGGTATAATTTTGAGTGCCTTAAAGCAAGATGTTCAAATAGTGAGCAAACGTTGCAGGAAAAGGTTCCAATATGACTTTTAATCAAGGTAGGGATTACCTCCTGTTGGATGCGATTTCGCAACAAAAATAGAAAAGATAAACAGCTTGTTTTGTGAATCTCATTTAAATCTGATCTTAGTATTTATAAAGCATGAGTCCCACTCTTTCAGCTAAAAGAAAAGGAGGACTTGTGGCACCTTAGAGACTAACAAATTTATTTGAGCATAAGCTTTCGTGAGCTACAGCTGAGCTGTAGCTCACGAAAGCTTATGCTCAAATAAATTTGTTAGTCTCTAAGGTGCCACAAGTCCTCCTTTTCTTTTTGCGGATACAGACTAACACGGCTGCTACTCTGAACTCTTTCAGCTGTATATTGTAAAATTTTAGGATTGCCAAGAGGGCGATCTCCATTCAAGACTCTCCAACTGCTTTCTCAGCTCTCACCCTTAGAGCTGGCCTTAGCTGTTGTTTGGGCAGGCGGGCAAAACAATGGCTTTTTCATCCTGCCATCTCCAGGCCCTGAGAGAACATAGAATCCTCTTCCCCATGATCAGCCCAGTAGGCACACGGCCAGCCTGGGGATTTTGGGGAGTGTTACTGAGAGGATTCTGTGGTATACACCTCAAACTCCTCTGAGCAATTTTAAAAACAGTATGTGTGTTTGTTTGGGAGTGGAACAGTGGAACAGCTTCAGTAAGCGAGACAGAGAAACCTCCTCTTGAATACCTCATAGCCTACTGGTTAGAGCACTCTACTGAGAGGCAGGAGACCCCAATCAACTCCCTTCTGCACCTCAAATGAGGATGATATTGAACCCAGGTCTTCCATATCCCACCTGAGTACCCCCAACCACTTGGACTAAAAGTTATAAGGTGGGACACCACCATCTCCTCCTCTGGCCATTTTGCAAATCTCTCTCCCCCCAAAAATCAAAAATAATCAATTTGGAAATATTGCAACAGTTTGTCAGCATTTCCAAACAAATATTTTTTGATTTGAGAGACAGTCAAAATTCACAAAAACTCACAAATAGTTTTGGTAGATTTGAAACTGCATTTTTTTGGTGAATAAAATATTTGTCTGAAAAATCTTCACCCAGCCCCTGTGAGGGTGTTGGCTTGCTTCACCCCAGCATTCAGCTTTCTTTGCCCCCTCCCCCAGTGTCTTTGCCTACAGCTCTGGCCTTCCTCGGGTGAATAGGATTAACTCTTTCACTGCCGGCCTAGGCATGGGATCTGAGTGAAGTCAATGAGACTTTGCCTTAGGAAAAACTGATAGTTAAACCCAAACGTTTTCAATCAGATTTTTTGTAGAGCAAACTCTCATTTACTTCACTCAGATACCTAAGGTTATGTGCAAAAGCAGAAGATGAAGGGGTTGAGTGGGAAGGATAACTTTGGGGTTTGAAGAATACGACCTAAATTCTGTCCAGGCATAAATAGGTGCAACTCCTGGAGAAACCAGTGGAAGTGACACCTTCTTATGGCAGGGCTGAATTTGGCCTTGTGAGGTCAGGGATAAAATTTCTATTTCTGCTGATCATCAGGAACACCCTAATTTGGACATACAAGCCTGTTTCTGCTCACACATGTGCTATGAAATGGGATAGTCTCTACAGACCAGGTTTAGGGTATTGAATACCATGTGTGATTTAATTTTTACTTTGTAGCTATTCAAAGGTTCAGCACTTCATCTCCCCAAAACATCCCTTCATGAGAATGTGCTTAGTCCATGGGTGTCCCATTCTCCTTGTCTTTCAGGTTTCCATCAGCAACAGCACCGATGAGTGTGTACACTTGAGGGTGTTCCAAAGGCTTCCTCATCAGAACAACGGGCTCAGTCTTACCAGCTATGAGACTGGCAAAACCAAAAATGATCTACTGAGCTATTTTTAATGAGATGCTTGGGATGGGCTCTTCTGTTGCTCTTTCTGCAGACTCCCAGCTCGTACCGCCAGTGCCAATACATGGATGAAAATAAAATGAATCTGATTTTGAAAACTAAGTTTGTGTTTCCATGTTGCATGTAACAGAAGGTCTGTCTTGATTCCAGCAGTAAATAACTGTGGCTAACTTACAAAAAGCCTCCAAGGAAATGTGCTGGATCTACCCAAATACCAACGGTTCAGCACTGCATCTCCCCAAAAAATGCTTCCATTAGAATCTGCTTAGTCCATGAGCTTGACTGTCCCATTTCTCCAGGTTTGCTGCTTTCTGCTAATGATAGCACTAATGTAGAGAACTAGAAGAATTCTTCAGCCAACTCCACCTCAAGTAAATCTTTCACAACAAAGACACCACCCACAACTACCACATCCCCACTGACAGTCACAAGAAAACAAGTCATCTGAATGGACACCCTACAGGGAAGAAAAGCACCCAGTGGATCATTACATCAATTGCTTCAGGAAAAAAAATCAACTGTGAAATCCTCAGACATGCATTACATCAGGGCTGGCCAAACTTACTGACTCTCCAAGCCGCATACAACAATCTTCAGCCCCACAGGAGGCGCCTGCCAGGGCCCAGTGTTTCAGCCCCGCTCCTCCTGAAGCCCTGAGACCCCTCCATCTCCCTGCTGCAAGGCAGCGGTCCCGAGGTCCCTGTCCCCCCCGCCCCCACTCTGGTAGGTGGAGAATGGGGGGTTGGGGGGGATCTGTGAGCCGTAGTTTAACAGTAAAAGAGCCACATGTGACTCACAAGCCAGTTTGGCCACCCGTGCATTACGTCCACTGCAGTCTCTGTACCACCCAGGGGAAAGTCCCTGATATCCAACCACCAGATAATGATAAAACGCGGAGACGAAGGGGGCACTATTGTAGTCCCTAATCATGATAACTGTGTCAACAAGATCAACAGACAAGTCTCTGACACCACCTACAAGAAAGAACTGAAAAAAGACCCCACACCATAATTCACACAGGAACTTAAAGAAACTATCAAATCTTTTCCCAAATAACTCTTTTAACCAAATAATGTGGGGGTGCAGGGACACGCAGGGACAGGGGCAGATGTGCCTGACTGAATGGGAGAGGCTCGGGGTCAGTCAGGGTCTGCATGGGGGAAGGCTCCCCAACTCTGTAACAATCCCCCCCACCCCCCAAAAAAGAAACTATTCCATACTTCTCCCACCCGCACCTAAAAGCACTCCAGGTTCACTCCCAGGCTCATTCCCTCTCTCTCAGCTCATCCATTACCCCTGACTCCCCCAAGCCTTTGCACTGCTTCTGAGGGGGGCGGGAAATACGTTTCTGTAGTTTAAATGAAGTACTTAAAGTTCTGTATTAATATACTTAGTAAGGATTCTGTTTGTCAAAAAAAAATTCCTGAATCTTTTTATTTGTCTGTATTGTTACAGACATACTTGCTGGCAGAAACTGGCATGATTATATTGTGATATTTTGATAACTAATATATGCAGAATTCTAAAATACTGTGTGCAGAATTTTAAATTTTCTGGCACAGAATACTCCCAGGAGCATAGTAGACAAAGCCACCATATCACCTCTAGGCAAACACTTTTCAAAAAGCGGTCACTCTATATCTGATCTTTCAAAACTCATTCTCAAAGGAAACCTACACAACACCTTCAAATGATGAGCCTGGGAACTTACATTTATAATGCTGCTAGAAGCTAAAGACCATGGATTTAATAGGGACATTAATTTCATGGCTTGTTACAACAATTTGGAACAGCACCTGCCTGCTAAATCTTAATGGCCTGCTTTAAACTGCTTTTACATAACCGTCTAACCTTTATTGCCCACTTCATTTCAAGTGGCATCCTAAGACATGCAATACTTTTATGCTTAATAATAATGGTCCCAACTTGTATTTAGATTAGACACTCTGATTTTTTTCTTTCCCTTGACTCATTAGCTTGAAAGCTTGTACCATCTATCAACAGAAGTTGGTCCAGTAAAAGATATGACTTCACCTACTTTGTCTCTCTCATATCCTGGGAGCAACATGGCTACAACAAGGCTGCAAACACAAATTAAAAGTTAACAATGTCTCTTTTAACATACAAGCTCAAAATGCCCAAATACAATTGTGGGAATTGTTGCTATAGTGTAAATTTCCCATTTGCGGGATGGAAAAATTCTCTTAATCAGTGCAGTAAATACATTCTTCTGTATCCCGAAGCAAACACACTTGCATCTTATGTGAATGTGCAACTTGATGCTCAGAGTGACATCAATACACCAGGGTTGTTCCTGCTGTCTGGAATTCACGTATCAGTCAGGTGCGAGTCCTCTGGTTGTGCACACGGGGTTTCTGGTCAGGGTCAGCATCACTGAAAAGCAGCATGTCACCCAGTCACACTCTCTCCTCGGACATCGACTGACACCTCCCCTCACCTCCAGCACAACAGAATCTGATCTATGCCACCGTCATCTTCACAGTCGATATCTATCTCCACTTCATCATCATCCACCATCACCCTGCAAGTTTGCCTTCAACTATCTCCCACAGGCCAGCCCCCTGCTCTATGCCCTTCTCATGGCTGGTAACAACAATAACCAGCATAGTATTCCGTTGACAGTCTCCCTCCCCCAGCACCATCTATGCCTGTCCCTCCCCACTCCACTGATGGAGCCAGGATGCCAAGGGATCCCATCCCAGGCCCAATTCTGCTGATGAGGCGGCCCTTGACCAGAACCCCAGCATGGCTTTATGCTTCTTGTCAACCAGAACAAGGCCATGGTGTGGGAAATACTGGGTTGAAATGGGAGCATGCAAGAGGCCTCACAAGTGTGCTGGGGCACATGGATCGAATAGCAAGGCCCACCTGAGCAATTACTTTAAAAGTAGGGTGGACCAGGCCATCTCAGCCTTGGCTGTAAGGTTGGAACGGAATAGCAGATGCAGGACCTCCTCAGGATCTGATGACACCTTCACGGACTGTTTTAGCAAGTGGAGTTTGAGCCTTGTAACTTGCGACTTACTCAGTTTGCCTGTCACTTTTGCTAGGTAGCACATCTGCTGTGTATGTGTGTCTCTACGCACCCAATGGCCCAGGTAAGGGATCTTTGCTGCCCCCCCATTCTCCACTTTGACACCTTGAGTGTGAGGCCTGCCTCCCTGAGGTTTCTCAATACCTTCCCCACCTGTGCTTTGTGCTCCTCCCTGGTGTGGCTAAATCTAGTGATATCATCAACGTAGCTGATAGCAAAGTCCTCAACCCCATGTAATACCTGATTAACCAGCCTCTGGAATGTGGCTCTCGCATTAATTAGTTAGAAGGGTAGTACTTTAAATTAAAAAAGTACAAAATCAGTAATGGATGCAGACTTCTTCTGTGAGTCTCTATCCAAGGAAATTTACCAGAATCCCTTGGTTAAATCCATAGTAGCTGTATTAGGAAGAGAGCTGGAGACATAAGCCCTTGAATGAGAGGCCTGGTATGAAGCAGGATCTGCTCACAGAATTTGGCAAGAACAGGGCTGATATTGCAGAAATACACATTCCTAAGAAGTGCTAGCCACAAAGTACTCACGCAAACACATCCCGATATTAAGTGGTACCAAAACATTTCAGAAGAGTGGTCCTGATATCAGAGCATCCTGATATCAAGGATGGTACAAAAACATTCACCAAGGATAACAGCAACACACCGACCCCTCCTAAAAGATAAGGTCAGGATGACCGTATGTAATAGAGATGTTCTGATTGAAGCAACATGTACGAGGTGATGGGTGATAACTAGCCACGTCAGGGGGCAGTAACTATGTCAAAGGCAGTATGTAACTTGTTTGTATCAGGGGATAAAGATGTATCTCAGAGGGAGTATCTTTGCCCAGCTGAGGCGGGGAATGGAAAGTCCTGCTATTCACTGAGCTGCGTCCTTTGTCACAGGCATACTTGTCTTAGTATCCTCGTAGAGTCTGCCAGGTGCTATTACCATGCTTTGTTGACAATAAACCTGGCCTGGTGCCTTCGTACCTTAACAGATCTTGTGGTCATTGGGTAGTTTGCTCGAGGTCTGCTGTGCAGGCTGTCTGTGCAGAGCTGGGGCAGCATACAAGGAGAACACACACCCACAGCCGAACATCTAACAACAGTAGCTAACTGATTGTCACACCATATTTCATGTATCATTTTTGTAGTAATTTTTCTTGAGCTCAACACCCCAGATTTTAACAAAGACTTGCATGAGCAAGGGCAGATAAGGAGTATGCTACCTTGTAGAATCATTGATCCTGGAATCATTTCCTTCTCTGCATCCAGAGTATTGTGAATTCCCCATAAAACTTTTGACATGGATATTATCCAATTCTACCTGAGAGTACCTGGGGAGTATTTCCCAGAATAGAGGAGTCCTGTGGAAGTCACAGTGGATATGTCTCAAGCTACATTGTGTGTCACAATTCTTCCCACTTCATTTGCGTTATAGTCCCTTATTTTCCATAATCTTGGTATGAGATTAAATTCGGCTTTTGCAGGAGCTAATATTAACTAACACGGTGGTTGGTACATATGGATGCCGGCATACATTGTTTTCTATATCTGTTTCCAGAATTTCTCTCATTCACTGTGTCCCATTATTTATATTGTATCAGCACAAGGGAGCACTTTCATACCAATTTTTCAATACGTCTTAAACTAACCTATAACGGAGATCAAGTTATGTATCCCGAAAAAGAAATATGACGGGCTACTCACAAAGAACAGCCAAACGGACACCACTTGCCAAATAATCTCTTCTTCCTGAATGGCCCAGAAGTGATGATTTTCTCCGATCTCACCTGCAGCCAGATTGGTGACATTTACATGTGAGCATTACTCACCAATTTCAAACATTAGTTAAAAACAGTCATGTGATAAATGAGCCAGTCAGGTACTAGAATTTGTCTTGTGTATGTAAAAATATTTCCTTAGCATTGAATACCATGTTTTACAGTGCATGGATGCCAGGATTATATTAACATAATTTCTCCTTTTCTCACACACATGCACACACAGTGATAGATGGCCTGCATTGTTTTCTGAAAAAGGTCTGCAGAGCAGGTGACCCAGCCTCCTTGGGTTCCTCTTAGAATACAGAACATTCCTGACTTCAGAATTTGAGCCACAAATTAGTTCCGCCATATTCTGAAATCTCATTACACCAACAAACGAAGAAGGGCTCTTCTTTTTCTTCCTTGTGTTAATTGCATCAAATGGGGTCCACTCTACGAATCCTCTCCCTCCAAAGTGCTCTGTTCAGTGCCACATGCTCTATCACACTACAGCGAACATGCCTTTCTTTATGACATCTCGTCACTTCTTGTTGGGTCAGCCTCTGTCTTTTCCCCCCATCAATCTTGATCTGTTGGACTCTCTTACCCATATAGTTGTCAGGACTGTGCTGTACATGACCAAACCATCTGAGCCTCCACTCCCTCATTTTTTCATTTATGGATGTTATTTTGAACATGTCTCTAACACACACGTTCTCCGTGTAGTCCTTCTTGCTTACGCCACTTGTCCATCTCAACATTTGAATTTCTGTGCATCATTTGCTCATGTTTCTTCTTTGTTGCCCAACACTGAGTGACATACATTAAAACTGCGCCCTGGTGGAGCTGCAGCATCCAGCGTCAGCCCGTTGCATCTCTGTGGTTTGCAGCTGGTCCTCCGCCGTAGCAAGCGTGGAGGCCGCCTGTCCTTGCTGGGCCTCTGCTCCTATCCTGTCCCCTCTCCTCTCCGCTGAGGCTACGTCCCATCGCCAGCTGCCCATGTTGCTGCAGTTTCAGCAGGTAGTGTCCCCTGCTGGAGCCCAGGTCCAGCCCTCCTCCTATTGCCAGCCCCAGCAGCTTTGCCCTTAGTAGGGACTTGGGGAGGATGGTGACCCCCACCCCAGCGGGAAGCCAGCACCAGGGGACTAGATTGGTGTTGCTGGGCAAAGCCCTGGCAGGACCCAGCCAACCCTTCCCAAGAGGCCAGGCTAGAGCAGGGCTGCTCCCTTTCCTTCTCTCTCTGCTCGCAGGGTTACAGGGCCCATTCGAGCAGAGCAGCAGCCCCCTGGTACTGAGACACCCGCCCACTGCAGGCGGAAGGGTTGGGGAGGGGACCCCACCTGCTCTGGCCCAGGGCCCCGCAAAACCTTAATCCTTCTCTGGCTCCATGGCACCAACCAGAGCAGCAGCCGTTACGCACTATCTGGCTTAGGGTTCCAGCCTCTGACCTGGCCAGGAGATAGGGCCTCAGGGGAGAGTGGGGGGGATGAAGAGGAGGAGGAGGTGGGTGTGAGTGTGTGTGGCTGCCTCCAGGATTGCCCTGCTTTGGGTAAGGCACTGCAGCTTGGTGGGGCAATGTCCGCCGTGCCTCCCCAACTCCACCCATGGGCTCTGAGCTTCTGCCCCACGGGGTGGTGGGGCTTGGAGACCCCCTGAAACTGGCTCACAGCCCCATAGGGAGCTGCTGAGCCCCAGTTGAGAACTGCTGATGTAGAACATCCCTGGCAGGTGTTTGTCTAACCTGTTCTTAAAAGCCTCCAATGTCGGAGATTCCACCACCTCCCTAATTGGTTCCAGGTAATTTGTTCCAGTGCTTAACAACCCTGACAGTTAGGAAGTTTTCTAATGTCTAACCTAAATCTCCTGTGCTGCACTTTCAGCTAATTGCTTCTTGTCCTGTCCTCAGTGGTTAAGGAAAACAATGTATCACCTTCCTCCTTTTGCATATTTGAAGTCTGTTATCATGTTCCCCCTCAGTCTTCTCTTCTCCAGACTAAAGAAACCCAGTTTTTCCAATCTTCCCTCAGAGGTCATGTTTTCTAGACTTTTAATCATTTTTGTTGCTCTCCTCTGGACTTTCTCCAATTTGTCCACATCTTTCCTGAAGTGTGGTGCCAGAACTGGACACAGTACTCCAGTTGTGGTCTTATAAGTGCCGAGTAGAGTTGAAGAATTACTTTTCATGTCTTGTGTACAACACTCTTGCTAATACATCCCCAAATGATCCCTTTCCCCCCCAACAGTATTACATTGTTGATGCATATTTAGTTTGTGATCTACTAGAACCCCCAGATCTTTTTCTGCAGTACTCCTTCCTAGGCACTTATTTCCCATTTTGTATTTGTGCAACTGATTGTTCCTTCGTAAGTATAATCCTTTGCCTTTGTCCTTATTGAATTTCATCCGATTTAATTCAGACCATTTCTCCAGTATGTCCAGATCATTTTGAATTCCAATCCTATCCTCCAAGGCGTTTGTAACCCCTCACAAACTGATATTGACTGCAACCTTTATAAGTGTACTCTCTCTGTGATTATCCAAATTATTTTTGAGGATATTGAATAGAACCAAACCCAGAACAGGCGTCTGTGGGACCACATTCGATACGCCCTTCCAGCTTGACTGTGAACCACTGAGAGCTACTCTCTGAGGGTGGGTTTTCAGCCACTTGTGCAGCCAGCTTATAGTAGTAGGCTCGAAGGGTCCGTTATGATCCTCTGGTCTGACCTGCTGTGTGACAGAGGCCACAGAATTTCTCCCAGCAATTGCTTCAGTGGAGGGACAGTAACTTGGAGTGGAACTAACTCAGTGTTTCTCAAGCTTTTCAGGGAGAAGACCCCTTTCTTCAAAGCCAAAATTCTTGGCAACCCCTCATATTTGGGAAAAGGAAGAATAAACAATGTGTCAGGGCTAACACTGATACGCCCATAGAGTTTACTTGTGTGTGTGTGTTTGGAGAGGTTGGCAGAGAATATTTCACCTTGAAATGTCAGGATAAGTGGGGAGCAAGACTGTCTTTGTTAAAGGTTGTAATAACATTTGCTATGCCCTGCAGCCATTGCCTTTTGTGGTCCCCTGGAGAAACACTGAACTAACGCAGGTCTTTTGGAAAGACGTAATGGCTCAGTGGCTAATTATTCTCACTGTTAAAAAGTTGCACCGTATTTTCAATTTGAATTTAACTGTTGTTCCCCCCCACCCTTTTGGATCTCATTCTGCTTTGTGTCTGACCCAGCCGTACATGAGGCGTATGGCAAAAGGGGCTAACACAATGCCTTGCGCTGGGAGCTGGTGCACAGCTGAGTATCGACAATGATGCCTGAGTCCTTCTCAGAGTTCTTGCTTTCCAGGATATAGACCCTTTAGTGGAGAAAATAACAATGTGGAATCATGTATTGATTCAAACACATAGAAAACTTGGTTGCAAACAGAGTTACTCAGAACCAACATCCAGCTCAAAACTACAAAAAAAGCGAATAAAGCCATGCAACTACATGCAGAATTTATTCTCATCACATACACCCCCCAGTCACTCACCAGAGAGCCTATGCCTACCACAAGCAATTCAACTGTTACCCGCCATAGTCACCAAGGTGACCCCCAGGCAAGCCCTTTGGGATGACAGTGGCCCTGTGTGATTTGATTTTGAGCTCAATGCTAAGTGAGTATACAGCTGTTCTCTATGTTAAGTATTCCAAGGAGCTGGGCCAGATTAAAGCATAAACCCTGTTGGCTTGTGCCTTGAGCCCCAGCTCCTGGAGTCACATGATGAGCTCAGGAAGCTAGTGAACAGGAGCGGCTAACAGGGGGGTTTTGGGAGGGAGTTCTCCAGGTGAAGGAGGAGCAATTATGTGACCCTGGGGGTAAGTTTGTTGTCTGTAGTGTGTGTGTTTGTGTTTGTGATGTGCTTGTTGCTTGACTGAAATATACCGTGTGGTCTGTTTGTTTGGGGGACCGTGTGCTGACCGTGTGTGTGCTGAGCCTAGTGGCTTGCTAGGCATGGCTGAGAGCTTCTTAATGAGGCTTTGATCCCTAAGCCCTTTAGCACCCATCAACCCTTAACCAGCGGGTGGGGCTACTCAGGAAGACCAGGGCATTAAAAAGCCCACTCCTAATCGACCAGAGGAGCTAGCGACCAGGAGCAGCAAAAAGGGGAGTTTTGCGAGAGAGTTGTGAGGGGAATGTGGGGCGGGGGCGGGCACTAAATACACTTAACATTTTTTAAGCTTAAAGCCAAACACCCCCTGTTAAATGTAAAACAACAGCAAAGGAACGAGCTTCAGGAGTAAAAAGATAATGCAGGCAGAAGTCCAGCAACAGAGTGGGAGCTATCCAGTTTATTGCACCCAATGCAGCATGTATGATTACCTGCCCTATGGGCAGGTGGCGTATGTGTACATTCGGTGCAAGGAGCTCCTGGCTCTCAGAGACCGTGTACGTGCTTTGGAGACCAGAGTGGCTGAACTGGAGGAGCTGAGGGAGACAGAGAGGTACATAGATGAGACTTCCCAGGACACTGTAGAACGGTCCCACCCCTGGTCTGACAGCCTCTGTCCTGTTGAGGAGCATGAAAGTCTCAGGGAAGGAGAACATCCAACTGGAGCAGAGGGAAATGATCCCATAGTTGGGACCCTCCTTCCAGATGATGTTGTGACTTGCCTGCCTGGTGTGAAGGTTGCGGATCTCTCAAGATATCTAGATAGACTTATGTGTAGTGCTGGGAGGAGCCCATGGTGATGGTACATGTAGGAGAGAGGTCCTGAAGGCCTCTTCCTAATAACTGGAGTTCCCTCCCCTGAAGAGGTATCCTCAGTGCGATAATGCGATAATGCAAAAATCAGCCAAGTGCTGAAAACTATTGCAGATACAGGACATCACTCTTGGTGGAAAACACTATTAGGGTGGTCACCTTCTGCAACTGGTATGCTAAATATAATGGTTCACCCCATTGTGGTGATCATTGGAATCCAATTGGCTTTATTAGTAAGCACAGTAGCTTTGGCTTGCTGGATGAAGAGAACTGTTCGAAGACTACAGGAAGCTGGCATGCAAAGTCAAATAAGGCCCTTGTTAATTATACCCAGGAGGCAAGCCCAAGCTCAGCAGGTCTGAGTATTGGACTCCTGGAATAGTAATGATGGCTTTGGTAAAAGTGTCATTAAGAAGGGGACTGTAAGGATAAGGCCTTCTCCTGTAGTCATATTGTAAGGCCAAAGGCCTTCATCTGCAGCCATATTAAAAGAGCAGCCAAGCAGCAGCCATTAGAAGCAGGAAGTCACATCCTCACATTCCATCTACATTACATTAAACCAATGTAATATCAGGCTGTTAAAAAGGAGACCCCCAGCCTATTGGCACCCACTATCACCAGATAAAGAAACACATCTTAAGATGGTTAAAGAAAACTTAGTTTGATGGCATTCTGTCTGTCAAGAAATCCCTTATCAAGAGTTGTGGTTGTGAAATCCTCATTTCTTTATTGTTTTGTCATTATGGTCCCCACTTTCCTATTGTTTATCTGTGTGGTCTCTGTCTGGTTCTTTAATTGTTTCTGTCTGTTACATAATTAATTTTGCTAGGTGTAAATTAAGGTGGTGGGGTAGTATTGGTTAAATAATTTTTTTACACTATGTTAGGATTGGTTCGTAAAATGTTAGTATAATGATTGGTTAAAGTATAGCTAAAAAGAACTCAAATTTCACTATATAAACTGGGGTCCAAAAGGAAGTTCTTTGGGAACCAACTCTAGGATGCAGCCCCAAAGATCAGAGCTGCCAGACCTCAACACTCTGCCAATGATACAGTGCAGAAACTGGAGTCCCCCAGATGGACCTGATCCTGACTGGCCATCAAGAAAAGTTCATCTGTCTTACTGGGAGTGGTGAGCACTGTATGTGTAGCGTAGGCAGTCTGTTTTTGGTGATTGTTAATCAATAGAGGTTATGTAGTATATGACTGCGTAAGGCTCTTTCACTGGTAAAAGGTCCTGCAAACCCGCAGAAGTAGTATACACCCGGAGCCCTACGTACTGGGAAAGGGTGTGGGTACTTAAATTGACCAGGGTTAGTTACACCCTGAGCCCTACGAATTGGGTCCGGGTGGCCCTGAGCCCTACGGATAGGGTAAGGGTAGGTGCTTTTCGCCTGGAGCCCTACGAATTGGGAAGAGGTGGGGGTGCTTAAATTAACCGGGTTACGCCTGGAGCCCAATGGACTGGGAAAAGGTGGGATGCCCTAATGTGTGCAGGTAACAGTTTTAATGCAGGAAGGACCAGATCAACAATTCCAGCCTGTCGTGTTTCTCAGCAAAAAACCTTCTGAGAGGGAAAGCCACTGGTCAGTCTCAGAAAAAGACTGTTACGCCATTGTGCGTGCTGTGGAGAAGCTACGCCCACACATTTGGGGACGGCGTTTCCACCTGCAGAGTGACCATGGTGCACTGAAGTGGCTTCACACAGTCAAAGAGACTAACAAAAAATGTCTTCGGTGGAGTTTAGCTCTTCAAGACTTTGATTTTGAAATACAACACATTTCAGGAGCCTCAAACAAAGTGGCCGATGCACTCTCCCGGGAAGGTTTCCCAGAATCAGTCAGGTAAAAATGTCCCCGTATTCTAAGTCTTTGTCGTCCTTGAAATGTGAAAAATACTGTTTAGTTCTTCATGTAATTATTAGTAAAATTAGAGGTGCAAGTATCTTATTAACTCTGTTTCCTAAACTTCCAGGGAGAAATCCCAGCCGGTGTGGACCCGACCTGAACCAGGCTGGCCAGCACCATCTGTGATTTGGGGGGCATGTGATAAATGAAGGGAGCGGGTCGCTCCCTTTTATGGACACCCAGCTAGCCAGTTAGCTATAAAACCCCTGTTAGTAGCTGTTCTCTACTTGCTTTACCTGTAAAGGGTTAACAAGCCCACAGGTAAAAGGAAAGGAGTGGGCACCTGACCAAAAGAGCCAACGGGAGGGCTAGAACTTTTTAAAATGGGAAAAAACCTTCCCTTTGTCTGTGTGTTGTGGTTCTCCAGAGAGGGCGAGCTGAGGCACAGAGCAGCAATGCTGTAAGCAGCTTTAAAACCAGCTATGAAACAGCATCAACCTCGAACCTACTGATCTGAAACCCAGATATGTAAGTAAATCAGAAATGTCTAGAAAGGGTTAGGGTTTAGGGTTATTTCTTTTATTTTGTAAGGCTTGTGGAGTCCTCTGCGCTAACACCAGATGCTTTTGTTTTGCTTCTAACCTTTAAGCTGAACCTCAAGAGTGCTATCTTGATGCTTAATTTTTGTAATTTGTTTCTTTTAAATCCAGCAAAAAGCCGAAGTTCCAAATGTAGTCCCTTTCTTTTTGGGTTTAATAAAATTTACCTTTTTAAAGAACAGGATTGGATTTTTGTGTGCCGAAGAGGTTTGTGCATATGTTGTTTAATTACCTGGTGGCAACAGCTGATTTCCTTTGTTTTTTTTCTCAGCTCTTCCTGGGAAGGGGGGGTGCAAGGGCTTGAGGGTACCCCCACAGGAAGGAATTTTCAAGTGTTCCTTCCTGGGTTCTCAAAAGGTGGCGGGGGGGCGGGGTGAGAGAGGGAAGGGGTTGCACTTGGGTGGTGGCAGCATCTACCCATCCAAGGTCAGAGAGAAGCTGTGACCTTGGGAGTTTAATATAAGCCTGGAGTGGCCAGTATTAATTTTTAAAATCCTTGTGGGCCCCCACCTTCTGCCTTCGAAGTGCCAGAGTGGGCAATCAGCCCTGACACGGTGTCTGGGGATGGAGGTGCAATGAGATTCAGTCATCTTTAAAATTCTGAAAAAAAAATCTTAAATTTGACACCCCCACCTCCGTTCATGCTTACATCTTGTTCTGTGCCCCTCTGAATATCTGCAGCAGTGGGATTTATTTTTTCTGGTTCGTAGGTGGTGTGAAGGAGCATGGATGTACTCCTGTCGATCTCAGGCAGTATCGGTGGTAGTGGGGTGTAAGTTATTATATTGGGACTCCCACTTGTTTCAAACCTAACCTTTTAAACTAAATTGATTTGACAATATTGGTTTAATTATTGTAGTTAATATTTTTGCAACACAAAATTAGTTTTTGATATACATTTTATTGAAATTTTAAAAAATAATTTAATTTTAATAAACCCTATTTGATTTAATCTAGGGATTGTTGCCCGCTGTTTCAATGTTGAATTTATTCACTAAGTTGCTTTTCTTCCTCCAGCAGTAGTTTTCAGTGAATGGCAGATTTCTTCTCTGGTGTCTGCCTTTTGATTTTTAAAAATGATTATAATTTTGTCTTTGACTGCAGACAATTTCTCACTAACCATTACAAGAGAATCTTTAAGTCAAATGGTTACACAGACTGTGTACAGATGACCACTCAACTTACTTAGTCTTGTCAGAATTTGATTTTAATTTGTTTATAATTCTGACGGATAATATCGATGTGTATTTTAACTATTTTTTTAGATTTTTATCAATTCATTTTTCACAGATGTGTGACATTGTGAGTGAGTCAGGCAATTATTTAATGACAAGAGATGTTGAGATTCAAAAAGTTAAAGTTTTATAAATGATTAATGCAAATTATCAACTCCACCTGTCAAAGGCTACACAGTAAAAATCAAATCAACAAATTGTACTTGTTGTCACTGTTCATTCCTTCGTCCATTTGTAATGAGCCTAATTCAAAATTCGAAACCACTCGATTTTGACTCTCAGTTCTCAAGCAGCGTTTTTCTTATTTTGTCTAGCTGTATATTTCTATTATCAATGGAAATATTTTTACAGCAGTTGTGAGTGTACGGTGAAATCAATGTTTACCGACATTCAGCAATAAAAATCTAATCCTTCCAAGGTTAAACATACAGTTTGAGAGAAACAAATGGATCAAAGTTTTTATTTGATTATACAAAAATTATGGTTGGGCCGTAGCAATGGAAAAAAAATTCTGTGATTTGTTTGACCACTGTGAAGTATTACAATTTCCTGCACAAGTCGTGTATAAAAAGGAAGGTACAGTTTAATTCCTGAACAAGCTGACAATTGCCAACTCGCAGGTTGTTTTTACTGTACTTTTAAAAGAAACTCTGTATATGACAGGTAGTGTTCCATGTTTTCAGTTTTTACCGATTTTTGCTGATAAATTACCATTTTTTTCATTGAAGGAGTTCAGTTTTTACTGATTTACACCCATTTATCAATCCACTCGGTATTTTTTCGAGTACTTATTTTTGTTAAACACTAACGCTTTACGTGATTGTTGCGTCCTACAGCTCTGGGACTGAAGCAGTTCCACAGTGTCAAACACAGCACACACACACACACGGTGGAGATCGGAAAATCAAACAACGTTAATATTGCGCAGTGATTGGGTCTCGAGGAGATGCTATTCACCTGTTTATTTGTTTCCATTTAATGTGGCGCTGATTTGAAACAATCAATCCTCCACAGATAAAGCTATGTAATGCCCCCTATCCACCCGGTTACCTCCTTTGTGCCAATATCTTTACAATTTGGATGGACAGGCTACTCCCAGAATGGTTTCTCCTCCCTCTAGGGCTCCCAGGGAAGGGCATCTCATTCCCTGTTGGTCAGGCTTGCTCTTCTTCCCAGGCTTTCCTTTGTCAATCATTTCACTCTGTCCCTCCTCTGAGCAGGCACAACTGCAATCCTTCCCCAGACTAAGAGGGGCCCCTGTTGTTTTACATAGTGCCTCTATTCTTTCCCTCTTGGTTGCTGAGCAGACTCTGAGTCTGCCCTTGCCTTCCCCTTCCTGCCAGGGACAGCTCTCCCTGAGCTGCCAGCACAGAGTACCAGGAACTTAGGTAAACTCCTTGAGGGTTACAGATAGATAAGGTAAACAGGTAAGCATGGGGTAATCTATGCCTCGTAAACAATGAGAAAATCAGTGCATAGAAGTTTTCAAGAAAAGTAAAGACGGGAATGAAGAAGATGCCAGTACTGCAGCACTGAGGTCAGTGGAACACCCATGGAAAAAAATGAGTGATGCTCAGCACCCACCAGCTCCTCCCTCTCACCCCCAGGGCTTCCGGCCAGCGGCTCTGCCAATCAACTCCCTCCCCTCCCTCCCAGTGCCTCCCGCCCGCCGCGATCAGCTGTTCAGTGGCATGCAGGAGGCGCTGGGGGGAGGGAGAGGAGCGGGGATGGGGCATGCTTGGGTGAGGGGGCAGAATGGGGTGGAATGGGGCAGGAAGAGGCCGGGTGGGGGTGGGAAGAAGCAGGGGAATGGGGTCTTGGGGGAAGGGCTGGAGTGGGGGCGGGGCCTGGGGCATAGTGGGGAGAGGAGGAAGCCGATGTCTGTGCCCCTGTGATAAATGAATGGGGGTGGGGGAGCTCCCTTTTATGGACACCCAGGCAGCCAGTAGCTATAAAATCCCTCTTAGTAGCTGTTCTCTAATTGCTCTACCTATAGAGGGTTAAAAAGTCACACTGCTATGCATAGGTAAAAGGAAGTGAGTGGGCACCTGGTCAAAAGAGCCAATGGGAAGGCTAGAATATTTTAAAATTGAAAAACGACTCCCCTTTTGTCTGTTTGTTGTTGTTCCCTGGGGGAAGAGGCAGACAGGGCAGAGCTATGCTGTAAGAATCTTGGGCCAGATATGAAAAAATCATCAATATCATACCTAGAACCTACTCATTTAAAAACCAGATATGTAAGTAGATCAGGAAATGTTTAGGAAGATGCGATTAGGTTTATCCCTTTTATTTCTTTATGGCTTGTGGATTCCTCTATGCTAACCCCAAATGCTTTTGTTTTGCTTGTAACCTTTAAGCTGGACCTCAAGAAAGCAATTCTTGGTGCTTAATCCTTGTAGTGCTATTTTAAAATTTAGCAATAACCTGACTTCCCAGATGTATTTTTTTTTCTAGCTTCGTGGCAACGAAATAGCTGGGCTACAGTAGGGCAGCCCTGTGCATGAGGTTGCGGTTGGGCACCAAACCGAGAAAAGCTGTAACCTTGGGAGTTTAATACAAGCCGGGAGTGGCCAGTATTAATTTTTAGAATCCTTGCAGGCCCCCACCTTCTGCACTCTAAGTGCCAGAGTGGGGAATTAGCCTTGACATGGTGGCAGAGGTGGGAGATCCAGTTCCTGGGACCCAGCTAGAACCAGCCCAAGGATCAGAACTGGCCAAGCAGTCAGCACCAGAGTCAGGGAAGCCAGCACCAAAGGGCCCCCCAGAGCCTGTACCTGCAGCAGCAGCTAAACCGGCACAAGAAGCTCAACCGGAGCCTGAAATACAACCTAGTGTACCAGAGAAGAGCGGTCCACAGTCAACGGAAACACGCCCATCACCTGCATCGCTTCCAGTGGGACCAAGCCCCAGTCCACAATCCAGCGAGGAACTAATGTCTCCAGCATCAAGGGAGCAGTTCCAGGCAGAGCAGAAAGCAGACGAAAGCCTCAAGGGAGCTTGGATGGCAGCATGGAGCGACCCACTGCCTCTGAGCTCTTCTAATAGGTCCAGGTTTGTTGCAGAAGGAGGACTCTTATACAAGGAGACTCCTTCTGGTGGGCACAAGGAGGACTGACATCCTCAGAGATAGTTGGTCGTTCCAACTAAGTATAGGGAAAAGCTCTTGAGCTTAGCCCACGATCACCCTAGTGGCCATGCTGGGGTGAATAGGAACAAAGACCGTTTGGGAAGTCATTCCACTGGGAGGGAATGGGCAAGGACATTTCTACGTGTGTCTTGACTTGCAAGGTGTGCCAGAGCGTGGGAAAGCCCCAAGACCAGGCCAAGGCCCCTCTCCAGCCAGTCCCCATCATTGAGCTTCCCTTTCAGCGAGTAGCTGTGGATATTCTGGGTCCTTTCCCTAAGAAGACACCCAGAGGAAAGCTGTACATACTGACTTTCATGGATTTTGCCACCCGATGGCCGGAAGCAGTAGCTCTAAGCAACACCAGGGCTAAAAGCGTGAGCCAGGCATTGACAGACATTTTTGCCAGGGTAGGTTGGCCCTCAGACCTTACGGATTCGGGAACTAACTTCCTGACAGGGACCATGAGACATCTTTGGGAAGCTCACAGGGTAAACCACTTGGTTGCCACCCCTTACCACCATCAAACAAATGGCCTAGAGGAGAAGTTTAATGGAACTTTGGGGGCCATAATACATAAATTGGTAAATGAGCACTCCAATGATTGGGACCTGGTGTTGCAGCAATTGCTCTTTGCCTACAGGGCTGTACACACATCTCAGTTTGGGGTGTTCACCCTTTGAACTTGTTTATGGCCACGAAGTTAAGGGGCCATTACAGTTGGTGAAGCAGCAATGGGAGGGGGTCACATCTTCTCCAAGAACTAACATTTTGGATTTTGTAACCAACCTGCAAAACACCCTCAAAGACTCTCTAGCCCTTGCTCAAGAAAACCTACAGGATGCTCAACAAGAGCAAAAGGCCTGGTATGATGAACATGCCAGAGAGCGTTCCTTCAGAGTAGGTGATCAAGTCATGGTTCTGAAAGCGCTCCAGGCCAAGCAGATGGAAGTGTCATGGGAGGGGCCATTTATGGTCCGAGAGCGCCTGGGAGCTGTTAATTACCTCATAGCGTTCCCAGACTCTACCCTAAAACCTAAAGTGTTCCCTGTTAATTCTCTAAAGTCCTTTTATTCCCGAGAAATCAAGGTTCTCCAGTTCACAGCCCAGGAGAGAGATGACACTGAGGGGCCTGAAGGATTCTACTATGAAGGGAAAAGCAACAGCGGTGTAGAAGAGGTGAGCCTTTCCATAACCCTTGGGCATAAGCAGTGACAACAGATACAGAAGCTGTGCACCAGCTTCGCGCCAGTGTTTTCAGCCACCCCAGGATGGACAGAGCAGGCGTACCACTCCATTGACACAGGTGATGCTCACCCAATTAGAGCCCAAACGTACCGGATGGCTCCTCAAGCCAAAACCATGATAAAAAGGGAGATCCAGGACATGTTACTGATGGGTGTCATCCGCTCCTCTGAGAGTGCATGGGCCTCTCCAGTGGTTCTGGTTCCCAAACCAGATGGGAAAATCTACTTTTGCATGGACTACCGTAAGCTAAATGCTGTAACTCATCCAGAGAACTATCCAATGCCGTGCACAGATGAGCTATTGGAGAAACTGGGACGTGCCCAATTCATCTCCACCTTAGACTTAACTAAGGGGTACTGACAAGTGCCGCTAGATGACCCAGCCAAGAAAAGGTCAGGCTTCATCACCCATGTAGGGCTGTATGAATTTAATGTGCTCCCTTTCAGATTGCAAAATACAGCTGCCACCTTCCAGAGACTGGTAGATAACCTTCTGGCTGGTTTTGTGGAATTTGCAGTCACCTACCTTAACGATGTGGCTATATTCTCAGATTCATGGGCAGAACACCTGGAACACCTCCAAGCTGTCTTCCAGTGCATAAGGGAGGCAGGATTAACTGTGAAGGCCAAAAAATGTCACATAGGCCTAAACAGGGTAATGTACCTTGGACACCAGGTGCGTCAAGGAACTATCAACCCCCTACAGGCTAAAGTAAATGCTATCCAAAATTGGCCTGTCTGTAAGTCAAAGAAGCAGGTCCAATCCTTCTTGGGCTTGGCTGGGTATTACAGATGATTTGTAGCACACTACAGCCAAATTGCCACCCCACTGACAGACCTAACCAGAAAAAAACAGCCAAATGAAGTTCAGTGGACTAAAAAGTGTCAGAAAGCCTTTAACCAGCTTAAGGTGGCCCTTACGTCTGACCCCATACTAAGGGCCCCGGACTTCAACCAACCTTTCATTGTAACCACAGATGCGTCCGAGTGTGGTGTGGGAGCAGTTTTAATGCAGGAAGGACCAGATCAACAATTCCAGCCTGTCATGTTTCTCAGCAAAAAACTTTCTGAGAGGGAAAGCCACTGGTCAGTCTCAGAAAAAGGCTGTTACGCCATTGTGTGTGCTGTGGAGAAGCTACGCCCACACATTTGGGGACGGCATTTTCACCTGCAGACTGCCCATGCTGCACTGAAGTGGCTTCACACAGTCAGAGAGACTAACAAAAAACTTCTTCAGTGGAGTTTAGCTCTTTAAGACTTTGATTCTGAGATACAACACATTTCAGGAGCCTCAAACAAAGTGGCTGATGCACTCCCCCAGGAAGGTTTCCCAGAATCAGTCAGGTAAAAATGTCCCTGTATTCTAAGTCATTATAGTCCTTAAAATGTGGAAACTACTGTTTAGTTCTTCATGTAATTATTAATAAAATTAGATGTGCATGTATCTTATTAACTCTGTTTTCCTAAACCTCCAGGAAGAAATCCCAGCCGGTGTGGACCTGACCTGAACCAGGCTGGCCAACACCGTCTGTGATTTGGGGTGTGTGTGATAAATGAAGGGGGTATGGGAGCTCCCTTTTATGGACACCCAGCAGCCAGTAGCTATAAAATGCCTCTTAGTAGCTGTTCTCTAATTGCTCTACCTATAAAGGGTTAAAAAGTCACCCTGCTATGCATAGGTAAAAGGAAGTGAGTGGGCACCTGGCCAAAAGAGCCAATGAGGTTAGAACTTTTAAAATTGAAAAACGACTCCCCTTTTGTCTGTCTGTCGTTGTTCTCCGGGGGAAGAGGCAGTCAGGGCAGAGCTATGCCATTAGAATTTTGGGCCAGGTATGAAAAAATCATCATTATCATACCAAGAAACTATTCATTTAAAAACCAGATATGTCAGTAGATCAGGAAATGTCTAGGAAGACGCGATTAGGTTTATCCCTTTTATTTCTTTATGGCTTGTGGATTCCTCTGTGCTAACCCCAGGTGCTTTTGTTTTGCTTGTAACCTTTAAGCTGGACCTCAAGAAAGCAATTCTTGGTGCTTAATCCTTGTAGTGCTATTTTAAAATCTAGCAATAGCCTGAGTTCCCAGATGTATTTTCTTTTTTTTTTTTTAAATAAAATTTACCTTTTTTAAGAACAGGATTGGATTTTTGAGTCTTAAGAGCTCTGTGCACATGTTGTTTAATTAGCTGGTGGCAACAGCTGATTTCTCTTTTTTTTTCTTTCTCAGCTCTTCCCCGGAAGGGGGTGGGGGGGCAAAAGGACTTGAGGATACCCCACAGGAAGGAATTCCCAAGTGCACCTTCCTGGGCTCTCAGAAGGGGTTCTGCACTTGGGTGGTGGCAGCTTCTACCAATCCAAGATCAGAGAAAAGCTGTAACCTTGGGAGTTTAATACACGCCTGGAGTGGCCAGTATTAATTTTTAGAATCCTTGCAGGCCCCCACCTTCTGCACTTGAAGTGCCAGAGTGGGGAATTAGCCTTGATAGCCCCAAAGCATACAGAAGGCATTTTCAGGGAGTTTGGAAAAAAAGAGGATATGAACTATGCTGAGATTGCAACCCTAATGAGGGCTTACGTCAGAAGACGAGGGCTGTTTGGGAAGTTACCACGACTGATGAGTCTTACGAGTAGATTTGGGTGAATAATTGATTTTTTGGTGTGGTGGCTGTGGCACTGTATGATTAAAATATGACATGTAGATTATTGTTGCTACCACTGTTATATAATTGCAACAAATCTTGTACAAAGTATGTCATGTAAGGTATCAATGGAAAAGTTATGGTTTGCTGAATCTGATTATCCTACTTGTATGCATGTATCATTATTGCATCTGAAGTTATGAATATTGATTATGTATCTGTATTTCAAATGTATTTGCTCTTGTGGTAACACCCACAAGGTAGTTTACACGCAGTCTATCCAGCACTTTGTGAACGAACCCTTCTAGTTGATGGCCCAGCAACAAACTCAATGGGACACGGAAGAAGCTTATCCCCACCTAAGGGACTTTCCTGTGGATGTTCCAGCCAGAATGTGGGTAATATGATGGATTCTTCTGCTGCCATTTCTGAAAAAATCGATGTTGTTTTGAAGATGTATTCCACTGCTGCTACTCTGGAAGAAAATCCTCTCTCTGCTCCTGAGACACCCCCAGCTGCACTGTGTAACGCCTCTGCTGCTGCTGCTGCTCCACAGAAGGTCCCTCGGACAATGACTATGAAGAAGATCCTCGGTGCCTCCAGGATATCACAGACCAGCAGCGTGAATGGGAAGAACGGTGCCTCCTCGAAGGACTCCCCAGAGATGGTGCTCCAGAAAGATCCTGCGTCCTGAGGCCGGCCTGTCAGGACATCACAACCAGAAGGAACATTCCCCCCGCTCTCCCCAGCAGCACCAGCCGCTGAGGGACAGCCCCTGCTCTCTCCAGCAGCTGCTGGGGGACAGCCCCCCCGCTCTTCAACAGCACCAGCTGCAGACAGACAGCCCCCCTGCTCTCCAGGTGCAAGATGCTCTGAAGCAACCACCTTCCACCACCCAGCTGCCCAGGACCCTGACGCTGGTGGTGCTCTCGCTGCTCTACACACCATCCAGAGAGGAATCTCCACAGACGGGACAAGCATCTCTCCAGAGACCACCCAGAGGGTCACCAGCACCTCGCTGGATGCCTGCCCAGCCTCAGAAACCACCCAGAGGGACCCCAGGACCTTGCTGGATGCCCGCTCAGTCGGACTTCTCGACCCCACCCGTCCACACCAGGGAGAACCAGCCAGCGGTATTGCCGATGATGCTGAAATCCCCCCACTGCAAGGTAATGAGGACACCATCTATCTGCAGTATCCCCTCGCTGCGAACGTGCTCATCTGTCCCATCTGCTCCCTGCCCCAGTGCTTCCATCTCCTTGGTGGCATCACCAGGCACCTGAAGAGATGCCACAGCAAGTGGGTCACCTTCAGCTGTGCCCTTCGAGACGCAAAAGTAATACAAGATGCATCAAGTCTCCTGCAAGAAATGCCTCAAGGGAACAACACAGTCTACTGCCTCGGCTCTCAGCCCTCCTGCTGCGTGCTGGCCTGCTGCTCCTGAGCCTCAACGAAGAAAGCCGACCTCACAAGCTGCTCTCACAAAGCCTGCCCCCATCGCCAGGCCACAGGAATGGGATTCTGTGATCGAGAAGGTACCTGCTGCCTTGGGAAACATCACCCAGGTCTCGCCAGTAGGAGGCCCATCTCACCCTCTCATTTTGTCAAGAAGATCTCCATGCGGTAAGAATGGGTAATTGATAGCAGCCTTCAACTACCTGAAGGGGGGTTCCAAAGAGAATGGAGCTCAGCTGTTCTCAGGGGTGGCAGACGACAGAACAAGAAGCAATGGTCTCAAGTTGCAGTGGGGGAGGTCTCGTTTGGATATTAGGAAACACTATTTCACAGGAGGGTGGTGAAGCACTGGAATGGGTTACCTAGGGAGGTGGTGGAATCTCCATGCTTACAGGTTTTTAAGGCCCAGTTTGACAAAGCCTTAACTGGGATGATTTAGTTGGTGTTGGTCCTGCTTTGAGCAGGGGGTTGGACTAGATGACCTCCTGAGGTCTCTTCCAACCCTAATATTCTATGATTCTATGAATGCCCCCTGCTATGACTCATTGAAGCATGCAAGGGCATGTGACCAGCTTATGTGACATTGGACTCCAGCTTGTCCCTGTACTTTCCCACAAACTTTGCTGGGAACTTTGCTTGAAACAATGAAGTTCCTGCCACATGGCAGAAGCTATAAAAGGCCCTGGAAGCATCTCCATTTTGTCTCTTTCCAGCACTGGTCTCTGGACTATGGACTTATACTAATGGGAGCATTCTAATCAAGAGACTGAGGATCTTCCAATCATTTGGAAGCAACCAGAGAGTTAACAAGCCAGCAGTTTATTCCATCACTGCTTCAAACCTGATCCAAGAACGTTGCAGTTTTTTTATGTATTTGATTCCTTTAACGACGGTTAACTCTCAGCTTCCTTCCTTCCTTCCTTCCTCCCTCCCTCCCTCCCTTCCTTCCTTCCTTCCTTATAAATAAACCTTTAGATATTAGGTACTAAAGAATTGGCAACAGCGTGATTATTGGGTATGATCTGAGTTATATATTGACCCGGGTATGTGACTGGTCCTTTGGGATCAGAAGAACCTTTTATTTGATGAGACTGTGTAGGAGCAGGATTTTATAATTGTACTATGAGAATTAATGTATGATTTGATTTCATCCTGCCAGCCACCCTTTTTGAATAGCAGAAAGGAATGACCCTCTGGGACGATGGGATTCTGTTTGCCATATGCATCACAAATTTGGCCCTTTTTAGTTCTTTGTTTTAAGGTTTAGTTAGTAAGAGACAGGATCCTGTATTGTGTTTATGTTAAGTAGATTAGAGGAACATCGAAGGCCTGGGCCTCAATGTGAATTGTTTTGGTTATAAAACTTAGCAAGGTTTAATTTACAATGTCTTTTTGCTCGATATAAAATACTGCTGTTTGTGTTCTCAAAGGTCTCTGTAAAAGATTGTGTGAATGAGGAATACATGCATCAGGAAAAAATAAGGTGTGAAGGCCATTGTTAACCAGATGGTCAAGAAAGGAGGAGCGAAGACACTTATCGAGACTTATTGACTCCAGAGAACCATCAACGCGCATCCATGGTTGAGGAAGGGCAGACTGACGACCCTGCGGTGGAGGCTGCAGCCTTAAAGACAATTGATTAAATCAAATCCAGGACAGGATGACCCTCTCGGAGGTGTTTTGGAATGTTTACATCAAAAGATAACACCAATTAAGGAGTAACCGGCCATAAACTGACACAGCAAAATCCATAGACTTCAACAGAGAAAAAAGATTATAAGAACAGGGTGCTTTGCCATGGGACTTTGGGTTCGTCTTGCCACTATTCCAGGAGCATCGGATCGCGACTGACAGAGCCCGGCTCCCCTCTGCGACCAATGTGGCTGGCCACTAGATTGATCCAGACTCTGGACTGGTAACTGTAAACATCGACTGGCAGGAATGTGTGCATGGTGTGTGTGTGTGTGTGACTGCAAAACATATGCTAACTGCTGTATTCTCAATGAATGCGGCATGATGCCTTCTCCCCTATAAAAGATCTCGTGTGCTTTGTTTAAGCATAACAACTGCTTGTAAAGAACCACACACCTGGTGTGCTGGAATTGGTACTTGCAATGTTCCAGTAAATCTGTCGTGATTCTATAAGCAGCTGTCATACCTGGTGGCAGCAGGTTCCAGATGACAAAGGCCCTTTTGACTGAGAAGAAATGTACCGGTCGTGTGGATGAGCCTGGAGTTCATGAGCCCATGGCAGACTTTCAGATGTTGCTCTCTGTGACTGAGTGGACTGGAGAGAACAGCTCAGTAACTAGCAAAAGCATTTTCTCAGGAGCCAGTGCGGAGTGTGGATCTTACAGACAGTTACGCAAACACATACACAAGCGCTATGAGGAGGGATTGGCCTTTTTGAAAAATGGATGGAATGGTCAGCCAAGAGGTGGCAGAGAGTGGAGCCCTGGCATAGTTCTTTGTGTTCATTGAGGAGACTGTTAGATAGGGCTTTCCCTGCCCCACTCTGGCTTGAGTGAAGCAGAACGTGCTGCGCAGAATCTGGAACTGGAAATGCAAGGAGGGGCCAGTGCTTGGTTGGATGCTCTGAGAGAATCCTGTGTGAAAAGCCATTTATAAATGGTTTAACAGATATCAGCTGTTAATTCCCAGCCTCAGGGGGACTCCGTTATACCTGATGCAGCAGTCCAGGAAACGATTGCTACTGTCACAGTTTCAGGGTTACCTGCACCTTTGACCCCCACCTCGCTCTCTTGGTTACAAGTTCATGTCAGGTTTCAGATCAAGAAGAATAATGTGGGACAGTTCAGTTGTTTCTTTATATAGCTTAGGTCTTTGATCTCTGGCCTGAAACAGTTTAGACCCATCAATGTCCCTCTTCTCCAGGGACGAAGCTTCAAAGGCTGCATTTTTACGTAGGAGTTGTTGGGGAATTTCCATGAACCACCCCCCCAGGGGATCCTCAAGAAACCCACTCAGCAAGCCAGGACCCCCAAAATACATTTCCTACATTTTGTCACACCAGTCCATGTCTGTCTGGCACATTTCAATATCTCAGGTCCTCATGCTATAATTATTATAAGGTGGGTACACAGCTGATTGAAAGACCATTCTCAAAGACTAATTATCAAGGTTCACTGTCAAACTGGGATGGCACATCTAGTGAGCAGGTAAGTACTAATATTTTCATTAATGACTTGGATGCAGAATTTGCAGATAACACCAAGCTGGGAGGGGTTGCTAGAACTTCAGAGGACAGGATTAGAATTCAAAATGACCTTGACAAATTTGAGAATTGGTCTGAGTTCAACAAGCTGAAATTCAATAAAGTTAAGTGCAAAGTACTTCACCTAGGAAGGAAAAATCAAATGCACAACTACAAAATGGGGAATAACTGGCTAGATGGTAGTAATGCCGAAAAGGACCTGTGGGTTATAGTGAGTCAACAATGAGATGCAGTTGCAAAAAAGGCTAATATAATTCTGGGGTGTTGTGGTGCTATATAAAAGAAAGTTGACCATTTATATCAATGTTGTCACCACTGTGATAAATCTTGTACAAAGTATGTTATGTAATCTATTAATGGAAAAGTTATAATCTAACTATGATTATCCTGTTTAAATCCATGTATCATCACTCTATCTGAAGTTATGAATAGTGGCTATGTGTTTGAATCTCAGATATGTTTTGCTCTGGGGTGATATCCCCAAGACAGATTTATGTCAGGACTAGCCAGACATGTGTCGAGGGACCATTAAGGATAATCAGCTCTCACAATGGACCATTGAAGAGACTCGACTCACCCAGTGAGCTCCTCTTGGAGACGCCTCAGAAAGAATATGAAGAATGGAGGCCCAGTGACCCAGCAAGGCATGTAAGGAGATGAGATATGGACAGCTGAGCTAAGACTCCATCTTTTGCCAGTAACTTTTCATGCACATGGGCTCAAAGGAGGAGACTGTGACATCACTGCTTTGTCCTCATTCCTGCTTCACTTTTCTGGACTGTGAGTTTTAATAACAAAGCTTTGAACAAAGAACTGAATGACCCCCAATTTGTTTGGTTGATCCAGAGAGACTTTTTGCATGCTAGCAGATTTACCATCGCTGCTATGAGCCTGATCTACAGAATCAAAAATCAAATGGAAATGTATATGATTCCTTTAACCATTTAATAGGTTTTCTTTTCTTTTTATGTTATTAAATCTTTAGTATGTAGTTACTAAAGGGTTGGCTACAAGTGTGATTTTTGGGTAAGATCTGAACTTTATATTGACCTGGGGAAATGGCCGATCTTTTGGGGTTAAAAGAACCCTGTATGTGATTAATCTGGTCATAGGTGCTGATTCTGTGGGTGTTTCGGGGCTGGAGCACCCATGGGGAAAAAATGGTGGGTGCTAAGCACCCACCGGCAGCCCTATCAGCCTCCTTCCATCCCCCAGCGCCTCCCACCCGCTGGCGGCCCAACCGATCAATGTCTCCCCCTCCCTCCTGTGCCTCCCGCCCACTGCGATCAGCTGTTTAGTGGCGAGCAGGAGGCTCTGTGGGGGAGAAGCAAGGATGCAGTGTGCTCAGGAAAGGGGGCAGAATGGGGCAGAAAGAGGTGGGGCAGGAGTGTGGTGGGGGAGGGAAGAGGTTGGGTGGGGAAGGGGTGGAGTGGGGGCGGGGCCAGAGGCAGAGCCAAGTTTCGAGGCCCCCCCCCCTCCCCCCAGCACATTGGAAAGTCGGTGCCTGTGACAGTTTTCAGTAACCTCTCATCATAAAGACCAGCTGTCTGGCTGATAAGCCAGGGGCTGGAATCCCTAAGGGGACTGTGGTTTGGCTTCTTGTTAACCAGTGTGGTAACACAGGATTGGCTTGGTAAAATCCTTGATGATATGTTGGAGAGGCTTTAGGTGGGGGGCTGTAGGTGATGGCCAGTGGCATTCTGTTACTTTCTTTGTTGGACCTGTCCTGTAGTAGGTAACTTCTGGGTACCCTTCTGGCTCTGTCAATCTGTTTCTTCACTTCCCCGGGTGGGTATTGTAGTTTTAAGAATGCTTGAAAGAGATCCTGAAGGTGTCTGTCCCTGTCTGAGGGATTGGAGCAAATGTGGTTGTATCTTAGGGCTTGGCTGTAGACGATGGATCGGGGGGTGTGGTGTGGATGAAAGCTGGAGGCATGTAGGTAAGTGTAGTGGTCAGTAGATTTCTGGTATAGGATGGTGTTTGTCCATCCCTTCTTTGCATGGTAGTGTCCAGGAAGTGGATTGCTTGTGTGTACTGGTCCAGGCTGAGGTTGATGGTGGGTTGGAAATTGTTGAAGTCCCGGTGGAATTCTTCAAGGGCCTCCTTCCCATGGGTCCAGATGATGAAGATGTTGTCAATGTAGTGCAGGTAGAGTAGGGACGTTAGGGGACGAGAACTGAGGAAGCGTTGTTCTAAGTCTGCCATAAAAATGTTGGCATACTGTGGGACCATGCAGGTACCCATAGTGTTGCCACTGACTTGAAGGTATAAATCGTCCCCAAATCTGAAATGGTTGTGGCTGAGGACAAAGTCACAAAGTTCTGTCACCTGGTGAGCCGTAACATCATCACTGGCCATCACCTACAGCCCCCACCTAAAGCTTCTTCAGCACATCATCAAGGATCTACAACCTATCTTGGAAGATGATCCCTTGCTCTCACAAACCTTGGGAGACAGACCAGTCCCTTCTGGTTAGAAAGTTTTTCCTAATATCGAACCTAAATTTCCCCTGCAGCAGATTAAACCCACTATTTCTTATCTGACCTCCACTGCACATGGAGAACAATGGGTCAGTAACCTCCTTAAACCTGTCCTGTAAATACACCCCACATTTGTATGTGCTTTTTTTGCAATTGCATTCCATTGTCGACTCATCTTCAATTTGTGTTTCACTATAACCTCAGATCCTTTTCAGCAGTACGACCTCCTAGCCAGTTATTTCCCCATTTTGTAGTTGTGCGTTTGATTTTTCCTTCCTAAGTGAAGCACTTTGCACTTAACTTTATTGAATTTCATCTTGTTGAATTCAAACCAATTCTCAAATTTATCAGAGTTGTTTTGAATTCTAATCCTGTCCTCCAAAGTGTTTGCAACCCCTCCCAGCTTGGTGTTATCTGCAAATTTTACAAGCATACACTCAATATATTGAATAGTACCAGACCCACGACTGACCCGTGCAGGACCCCTCCCAGTTTGACAGCAAATCATTCATAATTACTCTTTGAGAATGGGCTTTCAAGCAGTTGTGAACCCACCTTGTAGTAATTATAGCATTAGGACCTGAAATAGTGAAATGAGACAGACTGGCATGGACTTTTGTGACAATAAGTGGGAAATGTGTTTTCGGGGTCCAGGCTTGCTGAGTGGGTTCCCTGAGGACTCCCTGAGGAGTGGTTAATGGAAATTCCCCAACAACTCCTATGTAAAACTCAGAGTTTGAAGCTTCGTCCCCAGAGAGGAGGCAATTGATCGGTCTTAGCTTTTCAGGAGGCCAGAGATCAAAGGCGTAAGCTATATACCAGAGGTGGCCAAACGTACCAACCCTTTAGGCCACATACAATAATTCTGAGAAGGTTGAGAGCCAGGTGCGCCTGCTGGGGCTTGGGGCTTCAGCCCTACTCCTGCTGAAGCCCTGAGCCCTGGCAGGTGTGCCCTACAGGGCTGAAGCCCTGAAACCCCCCTCCCTGTTGGATAGAAGACCCTAACCCCACCAGTCCACCTGAGGGCAGAAGCCCCGAGCTTCCCTCTCTCAGTCTGTTAGGCGGAGAAATGGCCTGAGGGGTGGGGAGCCTGCGAGCTGCAATTTAACTGTAAAAGAACCGCATGCAGCTCACGAGCCGCGTTTGGGCCACCCCTGCTACACACAGAAACAGATGAACTGTGCCAGGTTGTTCTTCCTGATCTGACACTTGACATGAACTTGTAATGAAGGGAGCAAGTTGGGGGACAAAAGTGCAGTTAACTCTTAAACTGTGACAGTACCAATCATTTCCTGAAGTGCTGCATCAGGTACAAAGGAGTCACTGCAAGGCTGGGAATTAACAGCTGATATCTTTAAGGAACCCCCAATTTCTGCTTCCACATTTTGAACTCTGCATGTAATCTGCTCCAGAGGTTGATCCAATATGTTATCTTCCTTCACCAGCAGGTATGACGTTCCCCTGTTAAACTCTTTATAAAATAGCTCTTCACACAGGATTCTCTCACAGCTTCCAACCAGACCCCTCTTTGCATTTGTAACCCTTCTGCCAGGCAGAGTTGACAGCAACAAGGGCCGGGTTCAGTACATAGGGGTTCCTTTTCAACAACACAATGCAAAACTGGCTCAAGCCCCCACCCAGTGACCTGGGAAAATTACACACACACCCCTGGGCACCTCAAAGAGGCAATGCTTCCCCTCTCGCAAGCTGGGAGTCTCAGTGTAGCAAAAACAACTCAGCATTAAATTGGGAAAACACCACAACTAGGGTTCATAAACATGAACCAGAAGACCCACCCCGAAGTAGATTGGACCGTGTCCTTTCCCTTTGGTTCTTGAGTCCAGCAACCCAAAAGTCACTCCACCCACAGTTTCTGTCCTTGGTCAGTGCAGCCCCAGAGCTCAGAAGTTCATCTGCACAGTTTACCTCCCAGCCTGGGGGGGGGGGGGGGGGGGGTCTGGAGGCACCTTACATGCTCCACTGCTCGGGCCACATGGGTGAAAGCATCTAAGGCCTTCCCCGACAGTAACAGAGCCAGGCACAGTACGTCTGCCTGCCTTCCCTGGTTCAACTCACACCACATTTTAAAAACTTTTAAAAACTCACCCATGTCCTCCCCTTCCCTAAGTGAGGAAATAATTTGGAGTTCACAACACCCAGGGAAACAGGTATATGGGCTCTAACAACATGTACTGGATGAGGGCGCTATAGGGGCAGTTTCTCCATTTCCAGTTCATGCTGAGGGCCCTTTTCTCTCTCCTCGCTCTCCTGCTGTTGTTGCTTCTCCAACCCAGGTCTGCAAGTTGCTGGGTTTCCAAGTGCAGTTTGTCATTCACTGATTGTAACTGCTCCTCCGCAACGTGGTGACGTTTCCACAAAAGCTGCTGAAAGTGCATTCAGTCTGTGAGGAAGCAGGGCCTGCAGCAGAGCCAGTCTCCAGGCAATCTAAGGAGCGCAGCTGGCCTGAACTAGGCTGCCTGACTGGTTACCTCACCTGACAGGTGGGAAGTGTGAGCAGAGCAGCTCTTACACCCAGCAGCAGCAGTTCAGTAGCTGCTCAGAGCATTTTTCTATGATTGTGCCTGTGCCTGCTTGTTCCCAGCCTAGTTCCAGCTCTGCTCCTGCCTTGGCCCCAGCCTTGCACTGCCTTGCCTCTCTGCAGGCAAGTTGTTTTTGATCCTCAGCTCCAATTCCTGACTTTGGCTCTGGCATCTGGTCTCTGCTGCTGATCCCTGCTTGAAGCACTAGGCACAAGCCCTTTGTGACTCTAGCAGGCCAGATGCCAGCTCTTGCCAAAGCTGCAGGCATTAGCTAAGATCTGACAAACTCACAGCTGGACACCAGACCAGTTCATTGATGTGTTAATGTTGCTCAGAATAGGTGTTAGTCTGATAAGAGTATGTTTAGTGTTTAGACTCTGTAGGATGTTTGCAGGGTGCTGCATGCGTCAATCTGACCTGTAATGTCTGTATTCCATGCTATAAGGAATTAGGTAAGGGCTGCTTTATAACTTTCAGAATGTTTGCTCTAAACTTGTGTAAGGGGACTGTTGTCCCCTTACTAAAACTCAGTGGGCGTGTTTTGGTTGGTTAGGTCCCAGTACCAAAAGAAAGGGGAAGGTCGATGGGAAATCAGGACCCTGAGACTGACAGTCCCCAGGAACAACGGGGAACGTAAGAACGGCCATACCGGGTCAGACCAAAGGTCCATCAAACCCAGTCCTCTGACAGTGGCCAATGGCAGGTGCCCCAAAGGGAGTGAACAGACAGGTTATCATCAAGTGATCCATGCCCTGTTACCCAATCCCAGCTTCTGGCAAACAGAGGCTAGGGATACCATTCCTGCCCATCCTGGCTAATAGCCATTGATGGACCTATCTTCCATGAATCTCTCTAGCTCCCTTTTGAACCCCCTTATAGTACTGGCATTCACAACACCGTCTGGCAAGGAGTTCCAGAGGTTGACGGTGCGTTGCGTGAAAAAATACTTTCTTGTGTTTGTTTTAAACCTGCTACCTATTAATTTCATTTGGTGGCCCTTTGTTCTTGTATTATGAGAAGGAGTAAATAACATTTCCTTATTTACTTTCTCTATACCACTCATGATTTTATAGACCTCTATCATATCCCCCCTTAGTCATCTCTTTTCCAAGCTGAAAAGTCCCAGTTTTATTAATCTCTCCTCATATGGAAGCTGTTCTATACCCCTAATAATTTTTGTTGCCCTTTTCTGAACCTTTTCCAATTCCAATATATCTTTTTTGAGATGGGGCGACCACATCTGCACTCAGTATTCAAGATGTGGGCGTACCATTGATTTATATAGAGGCAATATGATATTTTCTGTCTTATTACCTATCCCTTTCTTGATGATTCCCAACATTCTGTTCCCTTTTTTGACTGCCGCTGCACATTGAGTGGATGATTTCAGAGAACTACCCACAATGACTCCAAGATCTCTTTCTTGAATGGTAACAGCTAATTTAGACCCCATCATTGTTTATGTATACGTATAGTTAGGATTATGTTTTCCAATGTGCATTACTTTGCACTTATCAACATTAAATTTCATCTGCCATTTTGTTGCCCAGTCACCCTGTTTTGTGAGATCCTTTCGTAGCTCTTCGCAGTCTGCCTGGGACTTAACTCTCTTGAGTAGTTTTGTATCATCTGCAAATTTTGCCACCTCACTGTTTACCCCTTTTTTCAGATCGTTTATGAATACGTTAAATAGGACTGGGCCCAGTACAGATCCCTGGGGGACACCACTATTTACCTCTCTCCAGTCTGAAAACTGACCATTTATTCCTACCCTTTGTTTCCTATCTTTTAACCAGTTACCAATCCATGAGGGAACCTTCCCTCTTATCCCATGACTGCTTATTTTGCTTAAGAACCTTTGGTGAGGGACCTTGGCAAACGATTTCTGAAAACCTAAATACACTATATGCACTGGATCTCCTTTGTCTGCATGCATGTTGACTCCCTCAAAGAATTTTAATAGATTGGTGAGGCATGATTTCCCTTCACAAAAACCACGTTGACTATTTCCCAACAAATTATGTTCATCTCTGTGTCTGATAATTTTGTTCTTTATGATAGTGCCAATGCTTCAGTTCTGCCAGATTGACAGGGCGGGCAGGCTAATCAGGGAGTCAGGAGAACAGGGGGGTCCCATCCTCCGTGTGAGCTGGAATTGCTTGGGTCAGACATAATGGGGCCCAGCTAGGGAGAAAGCAGGGCCCAAGATGAGCTGGGGAGCAGAGCTGTGCCAGATCCAGAGTGGTCAGAAAAGCAGCTCAGGAGGCAGAGTCACAGAAGCAGCCCACAGAGCAGACCTGTCCTGGGAGGAGAGCTGCAGCAACCAGCACCAGAGGGGCCAGAGAAGCAGCCCAGGGAGCTGGAGGCAGAGCAGCAGCAGCAGCCGTGCTGAGGCAGAGTGGAGCTGGAACTGGAGCAGTCCGGAGCCAAGTGTGGTGAGCAGCTGGGGAGAGTGAGGGGGACCCTGGGCAACGGACCCAGCGCAGGGAGACCCCACCAGCCAAGAAGCCCTGAAGGCCAGACTTGGAGGGGGATCGTAACCCCGACGGGGCAGAGGCGATGCTGGGAAGAAAGGTCCTGCCACCTAGAGCCTTAGAGCCTGTGGCCACCGCCAGAGCAAGGGTCCGACCCGCAGCATCCCTGCAGCACAGCCAGAGTCTGAGAAGAAGGCCTGGGACTTGTGAGGAACAGACTGAACTTCCCTTACATTCAGGAGATGCTGGTTGTGATGACCCCTGTTAGGGGGCTTATTCCTTCACCCACTTGATTGTATTCCTAACAGCCCAATAGCACCTTATTTCAATGTGACTAGTTTGGAATGTGAGGAGGTGACTGTTCACTTCCCAGCTTATGGCTGCCTCTGTTGCTTAGCCAAAGGCCTTAGCCTAAGAACAGGGCCTCAGACTGTCACAGTAAGAGAACGACCTTACACTGGCAGACAGTGATTTTGATTCTTTCTTTTATACCTCTAACTAGCCAAGTGATAAGAATACACCTAAATTCTTCGAGTACAGGCCTTTACCGACAGGCCTGAATATCTATATCCTAACAACCCCGTACCATAGAGAGGGGTGATGTGTTTTCCTTTAACCTTTCCCATTTTTTCCTTATCTTTTTTAATTGATTGCTGTTTAATAAATTGTATTTGCTTTGAACTATATGTAATGATCAGTGGGTCAGGGAAGCGTCCAGTGCAGAGAGAGCACTCCGGAGTGGGGTTACGAGGACTCTGCCACACAGGAGAGTGGAAGGGGAGCCCTTGAGGTAAGGCAGGCCTCTGGGTAAAAGAAGTGGGAGCAAGGACTCAGATCCTTTCGCTAGCCCACTTCACCAGGGTAGTGTATAAGCCAGGAAAGTTCCACACAATAGCGGGACCATTCCCCGGCTTACACTAGTAAACTCAGATGGGAAGTTTCTCATGAATGACAATATCTTATCTGAGGTGGAGGGAAGTGGTCAGGTTGAGGAGTAGACAGAACAAGTGAGGCCAGATGGTCCCCTCAGAAGCAGTGGCAGCTGTAAGATTTGTGTGAGGGGAACTTGCTTTTACTGACTGCGTGTCTGGTTCTCTCTCAGGATTTGCTGCTGAAGTGAAGGACCTGGCTACTCCTCACCTTAGAGATTCAGAGGAGACAAAGCTGGATTCCTAAGACTGCTGGCCCTTCTGCTTCCTCCAGTGATGGTTGTGTCAAAAGCAGCCAGAAAACCAACCATGAAACCAAACGTGGCATTAATTCATCCAAGTATATCATTCCAGTTCAACCACTTCGGGGGCCCGAAACAAGCTATTCCACTAGGGGATTTCCATCCACTAGTGGAGGGGAGAGAGTGAAAAGGGAGCACTTTCAGTTTGTTTTTATTCCTGGTATAAAACTTTCCCCATTAAGTCCACTGCAGAAGGGTTCAGAGAGCCTGTTCATGGTCTTCTCTTCTTGGGAAGACAGCACTTAAGAGTCCATTCTTGGAGGCAGCAGAGAAATCCAGTTCATGATTGCTGCCATATGAATTGACATGGAATTTGCCATTGACCTCCAAGGTCATTACTGTAACCCTGTCATTTAAAGAGAGGCCCAGGCCCTGAAGCCATTGAGAGCTATGCCCATCCCCTCAGAATGTGTGTACATGAAGGTCTCTCCTTCCCCCATCTTTCATCACATGGCAAACTTAGTGTAGGAAACATTGTCCAGTTGGGAGTCATTCTTCTTACAGTACCTGATGAGTTTCCCCAGCCTTGTCCTTGAGTTCATTTTCCCTCTGTGTCTTCTCCCTTTTCTCTCTCTGCCCTCCACTCTCTGTACCCTGCAGTAGCAAGATGTGTAAATGTGAATCTCTGACCCTCGCTCCATGCTTGTGGTGTGTGTGTGGCATCTTGGGCTCGCAATAAAAGGAGATTGTGGCCAACTGACCCTGGGCTCTGTAAGGCTGTTATTGGCACGCTCACATCTTCACGCTACAGTCCTCTAAAAATGCTCATGATGCTAAGACAGTTCAGGGCATTGTATAGTTTGTTGTCATTTTTGGGGGGGGCTGCAGGGCGGAGGGGGAAGAGAGGGGTGAAAGGAGGAGGAGAGAAAAAGAGCTCGCTCCACCCACAGGAGGGGACCTCTCACAGTGCTAGTCCCCAATTCCAAAGCAATAGTCCTTCGCCAACCCTGGTATGCGTCCCGTCCCCAACACTGCCCAGGAGAGAGAAAAAATCAGTCACCCAGGCTGTTGTGGCTCCCAGCCAAGTCACACTCACGCCAGGGAGAGCGGTCTCCTAGCCCAAACATGCTCAGCCAAGGAAGTGGTGACTCCCGAGAGGTGATATGGCAGACAGGTTACTAGGCCACTTGAGATATTGGTCTGTTCTGATATAGAGACCTAGATATTGCTGTATTTGTTTCTTATTTTGTGAGGCACCTAAATCAGGGCTGAGGATTCCACTAGGCCACAGGTATCTAGCTCAAATGTCATTTTTCAGAGTAGAATAAATTGCACTTTGTGGGGGAATAATCAGCCAGCGTGTCCCCACAATGCAAAATATCCAGGCTAACAATCAGATGAAATTTATTCCAAGTGAGGGATTCAGATAATGAGAGAGAATTACATTATACAACAACCACATGAGAGGCGTTCAAGTGCACAGCAATGCAGGGATAATGAGGCAATGGACTGGAAATACGGGCTGAGCTGCAAGGCACTGACACAGACAGGACTCAAACCCTGCTCTGAGCTCTCAGCCTGAAAACGATTTCCTGCAGCCAGGTCAGGAGAGTTGGAATATATAAAACTTACAGCTGTAGTTCCCCTAGCAGTTCCCACTGATCACCAAATACTACCCACTTTGGGTAGATTGAGACAAAAACCTGACAAGCATTTACACTTCACAGGGTGAAACAAATTGAGTTGTTCTCAGCAGCGCACTTTCAGACTGCAGACCACTAGTGAGACAAGATTTCAATCACCCTTATCAGCCAGCCAGAGCTCTGCCATTGCCCATGACCCTATATTAACATTTCACTCACCAAAGTGTCACCACATCCCCATCCTGCCTGGAAAAATCTCTCTGTATGGTGAAAAATTAGTCTCAGTCTATCACAGAGCTCTACCTCAGTAGAACTAGAGTCTCCATTATTCTCCTGACAGAGGATTCCAGGGGAACATCACTGCTCTCCTCTCAGACCCTCTGGGACCCTAGATGCCACGTCTCAGTCATGGATGTTACTGCTTCATTCGAATTTTGGTCACTTATTTTCTGGTTGTTTCATATTGCACCTGGATATCTCACATCCTGGGTTTTGAAGCTGCAGGAACTGGTCCCAGCCATTTCTCTCCTGTAAGAAAAGCCAACATAAATTAAATCCTGATACTGGGGGTGGGTTGCAGAGTAAGGCTGCCCTTCCTCCTCATGGAATGGGTAATTGTGCTGAAATGGGAATGTAATTAATGGGATGCAGAGCTTTTCACATCTAGGCTACTGGACTCTGCTACCTGAGATGTACTGCCCAGCACCAAAGATAAGCTTGAATGTTAAGATCTGGGGGTTAAGGATGGGCTATGGAGCCTGTCATCAAGCTTGGCATCCCTTAGCCAGTTTCCTCACACTGCTAGGTCAAAAAGGGATCATAAACTCATTTCCCATGACTGACAAGCCACTCCCCAAACACTGCCAAATCTGAGGTTGAAATTCAGTTTCCCTTTTTCTGGCTCATCCAACAGTGGGTAATGCTGTTTTTTTTTTTTTTTTTTACAGTCACCACAACCTATGCCAGTTCTCTTAATTAAAATCAAAGTTATTTTAGAACAAAAAAGAAAAAGAAATCACAAAACTATAAGGTAAGCAGAATACACATCCAGCTGGACTGTCTGCTATGGAAATGGAACTAGAACCCCTCTCATTTTAGGATTAATGAAGTCCTGGTAGTAGGTCTCCATTGTAATCCTGAATTTGTTCTCTTTCTCCTTGCTAAAATCCATAAACAAGTTTTAGGCTGATTTCCCTTTACTAGGGTAAGTCTAGGATTGAGGTATATTCTTCTGTCAGATTTGAAATGATTTGGACAGGTGGTTCCTCAGCTATTACACCCAACAAAACAGGGTCTCACCTGAGCTCAATTTTTTTTGCCACTTTATACCAAAAATAAACTTTACTTGACTTAGCTAGTTGCAATTTCCTGTCCAGTACCTACAATTAGTTTTCAAAATTCCACCTTAATCAGCTACAGTAGTGTGAGAATGGCACCTCGGAGATGCCGACAGTCTTAAAACAGGACATCAGGTGACTGGGAAGGCTTCAATTTTTTTTATTTTTTTTTTTTTTAAAAAGGCTGGATCTTTAGCTGGGGATTTAGTCCACAGTGTGTAGCTGCACCATTCCCCAGCTGAGCATCTGGTGATCAGTCTCCAGACATTCTGCCAGCAGAGGCAGAGCTCAACATGTAACCTCATCACTGGGGAGGGGGCTGGCATGGGGAAAAGGAATATTGCCACCAAAGCGGAGTTAATCAGACAAGCATACCTTCTTTTACAGTGGTAACTAAGGAGGATGTTACACAACTTCTACTAATGTTAAACATTGTAAAATTAGCTGATCTGATTGATTTGCAACCAAGAGTTTTAGAAGACCTTATCAAGGCGCTCTTTGGTCCACTGATGTTAATTTTTAAGAACCCTAGGAAAACTAGAAAGGGACAGAAGTGGAAGAAAGCCACTGTCAGGCCAATCCTTAAAAAGGGTAAATAGGATGATTTGGATAATTAAGGGCTAGTCAGTCTAACATAAAGCCCAGGCAAAAATAACGGAGAGTCCGGTCAAACAAATTTTATATAATTCTTTGAAAAGATTTCAAGTCTGGTAGATAAAGGTAACTCTGTGGAGATGTGGATTTAAGTAAGACATTTGAATTAATGCCACCTGACATTCTGATTCAAACATGAGTGCTACTCAAAATCAATATGGCTCAATAGGTTAAAAGCTCGGTAACTGACAGGTTTCAACATGTAGCTACTAACTGAGACTTAAGTACTTGGGGTGCCTTCACTGGAATCCTTCAGGGATCAGTTCTTGGTATAATGATATTCACTATTTTTATCAATGATCTGGAAGAAAATGTAAAATAATTGATAACATGCAGATGATACAAAGATATAGCTCTCCCTTCCCCTGGCCCAAGAGGGAAGGAGATTCTGATTCTTTGGGTATGTCTACAATGCAATTAGACACCCATGGCTGACCTGTGCCACCTGACTAGGGCTCAGGCTGCAGGGCTGTTTAATTGTGGTGCAGACATTCGGGCTTAGGCTACAGCCCGAGGTCTGGAACCTCCCCCTTTGCAGGTTCCTAGAGCCTGGGCTCCAGTCTGAGCCTGAGTGTCTACACTGTAATTAAACAGCCCCTTAGCCTGAGCCAGCTGGCACATGCCAGCCATGGGTTTTTAATTGCAGTGTAGACATACCCCCAGAGTGTTAATTTGTCTGTCACATTACACATCCCATTAGAGCAGATGGATAATTACCAGGGAGAGAAAATAGAGGGAAACATTACTAGAAACACTCACCTATAACATTGCCCAGGAGCTCTAAACGATCAGAGCCAAAGAAGAGGTGAGATTCACCATTAACATGGGCCACAAGTGCTGGCATTCCAAATGCCTAATGCCCCCATGGAGACAAAACAGGGAGAATCACAAAGAGACGAATAAGCACAAGACCAGTTCTAAGAAAAACTTCTACAAAGAACTGTATCACCTTTCCTCCTCCCTCGCGCTCTCACTTTCTTTTTCCCTTTCCCTTCCTTTCTTCTTTCTCTATCTCAAATCTGGGTCCCATGCACCAAGCCTGGATTCTGCAAAACTCTTATGGCCCTGTCATCCCATGGGACTGAGAGAAAAGGAATCAGAATCAAACCACGGCTTCAGGCATGGTAGCGGAGAGCAGTGACCCCAGGCACTAGCTCTGGTCTCTGGCATACCAGTCCCTTGACACCTCCCTTGGAATGGGCCAGGAATCAGACCTGGGTTTCCCAAAAGATAGTTTCCTGCACTAATACTGAGGGTATTGAGCTGGCTTGCAAGATGTGTGTTTAAAATACAAAAAAGTCTGAGAGCAATGGGATCCTTGTGTATTCTGATCTACCCTTTCATCCTGCCTTGACCCACAATATCACTGCTGGGAAAGGAACACACATATCTAACCCCATGTGGCAATGGGAGCTTCTCACCCCATAGTTCAGTGCCTCCTCTGTTGTCGCCTTCAGGCGATTCTTCACCTCCGGGGTCGAGGTCATTGCTAGTAGCTTCTGGGCCAGCGCTGAGGGTAACCCAGCCTCCCCTGCAGCCTGAGGAGGCAGACAGACGGAAAATAGGAACAGCCACTGTTTTCATGATAGTTACATAATAAATTACATGCAGCTTCATTGCTTGAAGATCTGTTGTCACACAATTATTCCGCCTACAACATTTCTCTGGCAGGACATCTGGCCTACTTTCTCCCATTGCCTGGTTACATCACCTATTCCGAGTGACTTTTGAATATGAAGATGAAGGGATATCACCTCCCAGGCTCAAAATATGCAGCTCTTGTTAGGTGGGCTTTCAATTAGCTAGCCAAAGTGCGAAAGGGAGTTTATGCTTAGTTCAAGTTAAGTACTTTCAACATATGAACTAAGACGGATGAAGTGCTGCAGTGGAAGAGAAGATGAAGATGAGTATTAATGTATTAAAAGTGTCTAAACAGTATTGGAAGGAACCTGCCAAACACAGCAAGAGAGGAACGAGTAGTGACACTGCATGACAGAGACCAAACTCAGTAAGCCTAACTGGAAGTTGATGGGTGATCTTCAGAACTGGAATGCTGGTACAGAAGGGCAACGCATGTTCTACTTCATTGGAGACAAAAAGAGGATCCTCATCCCTTGTTCTAGCTGTGAACTTCTCAAACTTCAAATCTGCCATGGTGTGATGCCAACAATCAAAATGTGAGACATTGGGCCCAAAAGTGGGACACCCATATCTTACTGTGTCACAACAATGCACAGATTATAAAGATATTTACTATAAAATCTCCCTGTGTCAATGAAAGAACCCCATTTAAAAAAAAAAGAAAAAAAAAAAAAAGAAAAAACTTGAACAAATTCTCTCACATGTAACCATAAAGTCCACAAAATGGACCATCACCAGGGTTGAACCTGGATATTCAGGCCTTGTCTATACAAATAAGCTGCACCAGTTGAATGTAAATTGGTTTGCAACGCCCTGCTCTGGGGATACTTATTTCATTCGGAGGGTTGCTTATTTCTGTTTAGCTTAAACCTGTTCCCATCAATTAATGTTAACCTGAAAAAAACTGCTCCCAAACCAAAATAAGTGTCTAGACAAGGGTTTGCTCCAATTTAGCTACTTTATTTTAAATTCACTCCTTATATTAAACTGGTGCAACTTTCTCACATAGTTAAAGCCTCAGTTCAACAGCATACAGCTTTACTGCTTGAGCTACAGGAGTAACTGCTAACTACTATGTGGACCAGCCACTAAGAGTGGCCTTGACACATCTTTTCCCATTGGATTTACATTTGCTAGGAAGAAGTAGACTACTGGAGAGCTGATGTTCTGAGTTCTAGCTCTGGTCTAAGAGGGAAAAGAGACAGGACAAGCCACAGCACATATACCTAGAACATTTATTCTGAAAGGTAGTGTGACTGTGTGGCTAAGGGCTGGTCTACACTGCCAAGTTTTTTCACCAAAAGGCAGCTTTTGGCGATGAAACAGCAGAGATGTACATACTACAAAGCCACTTTTCGAGACAAACCTCCTTAGCTGCAGCGTTTTAATAAAACCACCTAGACAAGAGTGATAAGGCTTTTTATCGCCAAAGTGCCAGCATGAACATCCTGCTTGCTTTTATCGCTGTAATTGGCCTCCGGAGGTGTCCCACAATGCCTGAAGTAACCGCTCTGCTCATTGTTTTGAGCTCAGTAGCCCTGCGGGCATGCACCCCTCCCCTTTCAAAGCTCCGTTCTGACAGTCAGCACACTGTGCTGCTCTGCTCCATGGAAACAAAGAGCAAATCATTAACATGGAAGGCTCCTGCTGTCTCCCACACTAAACACAGACGCAGGCAAGGTTGGGTCTGTGTCTGTCTGTCCCAGAGCCAGGGAGGGAGGGAGGCAGGGGCTGATGTTGGGTTTTCCCCAGGACTGATTGTTTCTGGTGGCTGTCTGAATTTACGAGACAGCATGAGGAGACACACACACACACTCTCCCCCGCTACCCTCCACACTTCAGTTGAAAAGTGACTAGCAATCTATTAGGATGCCTGTGGAACAATGGGATTGAGAAACCTGCATCATGTGAGGCACTGCAAACCCTTCCCAAAGCACCCAGCCAGTTGCACAGTGGGATAGCTACCCACAATGCACTGCTCTCTTGTAATAGTAATAGCAAGAGCTGCTAGTTTGGATGCACTCCAGCGACACAAGGAGCAGAGAGTGTGGACATGCAACAGCGGTTTAATTAAAGCGCTTTAATAAAAGTGGCATAACTTTTGGTAAAAAGAACTTAGCATGTAGACATAGCTTAAGACTTTTAGAGACCTGGATTCTCACGCTAACACTGCCTAAAATAATCTTCTGCAACCTCTCTGCTTTGAGATATACTGATGAAAAGTGCTATATAAGAGTAGTAGTAAAAATAGTGTTTGTAAAATTAAGATGGGAGCTAATACTTGGCTACCATCTAGAGCTAGAATATGAGATCCTAGTTTGGGATCAAATTGGAACTGTGGCCTTGATTTGGCCTCAAACACAAACCCCAAAACTAATCCTGGTTCAGATCTGAACACTGTCTTCTGCCTATCTCTGCATAATAGCCAGAGATCTAACAAACAGAAGAGGCAGGATGCAGAGAGTGGAACTGAGGAAAAGAAGAACTGACACTATTTCAAAGCAACTTCAAAGAAAGGCATACCAATTGGGGTTTGAGAATGGAGCCCAGCTACACCACCACCACTGCCCCCTCCACAATCTGCCTTCTGAATCAAATTTTAACTCAAGTTAAAAGCCTTTTATAGAAGCAAACCCACTCCCTTCCCTGAGCTCCCTCTTGAACATTGCTCCTGGCTTTATTACTGTTTATTAATTATATTTTAAATAAATAGTGTATCCACTGCCTATTCTGGGGCATCCTGCTAGGGAAGGCACCAGTACCTAAATATCCACCCTAGGCCTGGCAATAAAATGCACCAGAGTTACTTGGGAAATTACCCCCACATTTCCACAGACTTAGGGGATTGGAGTCACTGACATGGGAGTCACATTTTCCCTAACGGAATTTCCTGATAACTCCAAATATCCCTTAAAAAATCCACAGCCAGTGAAAATTATTTAAGTTGTCTCCACAGACGGTAACCCTAAGACCCACATCCAATAAATCACAACAAATGAATGTAGAAGCAGTAGTGACAGGGAGAAACTTACTGCCAATATACTCTCTGGTTGGGTGATATCTTCATCCTGGTGAGAGGAGGAGGAGTAAATCAAATGGTTAAATGTTTATGAACAAGATGCTGAATCTACAAAGAGAATTTCTCACAGTGACCCTGTCTTCCTGCAGGGATGGAGTCAGAAAAACTCAGCTGAGGACAGGGATCCTATTGGAGAATTTCCCACAGGAAAGAAGAAAAGATCCCATTCACCCAAACTGGAACTGGATTATGTGGACTCTGGAATTAACTATTGGTGCAGCATCCACACACTGAAAGAAACAGAAACTGAAATTGACTTGAAATGTAGTGCTTTCCTTGGATTGGACCCTGAACCACAGATTTCAACCCTCCTGCTGACACTACATGGTTGTGGGTAGAGGAGGGTCAGGAAGATGGGGGAAAGGAGCTGGATTGGGGATATGTAGAAGTACTCACCCGGGACCAGATGCGCATCCAGAGCTCTCTGGACACGGGTTCCAGGAACTGTGGCTGTGTCATATCCACAGCTGTGATAAAGCGCATGGCAGAAAGGCTCCCTGGGTTTGATGTGAAAGACAGAAAGACACATTGAGGAGGCATAGGAACAGCATCAACCAATGAAGTCTGCCACTGCCCTGGGAATGTCCCCAAGGAGCAAAAAGGTCATTAATGAAACTCTTGCCAATGTTCATAAGAAGCCTACTTCTGTATGGGATTTCCTTGGGACTGTCCCAAGGAGTTAGCTACTCAAGTCTGCAGCAGGGTCTGAACAGGGAGAGGGTGCTCTAGGAAAAGGACATAGTTGGGATTCATCTATGGGAATAGCTTGCTGAACACAGTCTGCACTGGTCTCAGATAGAGAGTGGACTCAAAGTTTGTTATGGCCAAAAACATCATGGGCCAAACTTTCAAGAGTTGCTTCTAGGTCTGGGACCTCCAAATTGGAAGTCCAACTAGAGACAAATAGGACCTGATATTCAGAGGTGCTCAACATCCTCAATTCCACTGATTTTAACCAGAATTGTGGGTACTCAGCTTCTCTGCATGTTAGGCACTAGCTCACTAATGTATGAACTGCACAGGGCAGATTTCAAGTTAAGTGCTAAGAAGTAGCAGTATTAATATCTTGAGCACTAGTTATATTCATGGATGTCCAATGTACAGTGGCACCAGTCCTTGGCGTCTTAACCCTCTCTATTAGAGCAGGTCAAACTATTCATTGCCAGTAATACTTGTTTTGAATTCAGCCCCATTTCTGTTGAGTGACTCATTCAAAAGTCTATCCTGATTCCCACTGATCTATTCATTATTTCTAAATAATCAATAAACTTGATGAAGAATTTTCAGCCTATGGAGGGTTGTTGTAAACGGTTCACTTCAGTCAGTTGCAATTTGTTTCTGGTTGCGTGTGGTTGGTCACCTAAGTCACATGGAATTGGTTCTGCACTCTGCTTTGATGATGGAAACTTTTTTAAAGCAGTAGTATAATAAAAAACCAGGGTGAATAAAAAAAAAATCATTTTTTTTAAAAAAAAAGTTATTAAATCAGATTTTTTTGATAAAATGCTTTTGGAGGAAAAACCCCATCTAAAGACTGTTTTAATTAAGAAACAATATAACTCAAAGATATCTCATCATGGAATAGGAATTATAAATTCTAATTCTATAGTATGAGACAATATATTCATGTAATGTTTAAGAAAAGGTTTGTAAATGAGTTCCATAGTTCATGGATTAGGGACCCAATCTCATGGGGTTCCAGGGGCTTCTGTATATTTAGGTTAATCTTTCTATCTACCCACTGGGACTCAGTGCTCAGTCTAGACGATACCATCAGAGACGCTGAGTTTTACAGTTCTCAAACTGTGGATTTGTGTCTCCAGAGATGTTAACAGCAAAAATGTTTTTAAATAAATAAAATATAGAGGGGAGAAATAACAGACCTCAACCCTACTGTCCCTCTGCAAATTTGTGGACACAGAGTCAATCCCTTACCTCTCTCTAAAAGTGCAAAGTTTAAAAAAGTTCAATGAACAGAAGATTGTTGGGGGCGGAATAGATCTGGACAAGGAGAAGAAGCTTGGAGATAAATGTCAGAAGGAAGGGACAGGCAGTAGAAACAAAAAAGTGAAACTATTTGAGCGGCATATTCCAGAAGTCTTGAGGTCTTTCTGAGTGTAGCCTTCATTGATTTGAGATCTACCATACCATTCTCTCACTAGAAGGGAAAACCTATAATGGCAGCAGGCTGTAAAAGAGACCCAGTTTGGGAATATTTTAATGAAGTTCCTCTACCTGTGGGTAAGACTGGCATGCGTGCAAAATGCAAACAGTGCAACAAAGAAATACAGGGCCTGGTTGCCAAATGAAACAACATCATGAGAAGTGTTCCTTCTCAGGAGGAAGCTGCTTTGAAGATGATGAAAGGAACATGTCTGAACATGCAGGATCTTCAGGTTGGTAAACTTTTTTATTTCATACTTCTTTCTTAAGGACTGCCTGTCTTCCTTCTGGACTATTCTTAAATTATCATGTTTGAACAAAAAATATAGTTGTTACTCTATGGTACTATCATTTTAGATGCAGTTGTGATAAAAAATAAATAGCTGAAATAGGCAGATCTTCTTTTACAATTTCACCTTTAAAGTAGTACTGAGTGTCAGTGAATGCAACAGAGTAATACTAAATGAGCAGTATGGTAATAATAATTAAATAACTGCATTGACTCATTTTGTTTAGGAAAATCCATCCTCAACATGCAGGATTCTGAAGACTATCCACCTTCAAGATCACCATCATTTTCTATAGTTTCAGAGTTATCTGCCAATGATAGTGTTTCAGTCATATCATGTATGTCACATAGCCACAGTATATCACCTGTAGCAAAAAGAAAAAAGAAAAAGAAAAAAAATCATCCAGAAACAACCATAGATAAGTTTGTGATAAGAACCAGCAGTTTACAAAAAGTGGCAATTGATGAAAAAATTGCCCTGTTTGTTTATGCAACAAACTCTCCTTTCCGTGTGATTGAGAACCCACACTTCAATAACATGGTTCAGTCATTAAGACCAGGATAGAGTCCACCCAACAGAGCAGATGTTGCAGGCAAATTGCTGGATAAAGTGTATGAAAGAGAAATTGAGTAGTGTGCAAAAGGTCTAGAGGGTAAAATTGTTAACCTGAGTCTTGATGGGTGGAGCAATGTCCACAATGATCCTGTTATATGTGCTTGTGTGACAGCAGAAGAAGGGAATGTCTTCCTTACAGAAACAATAGATACATCAGGAAATGCACACACAGCAGAATACTTACAAGTAGCAGCAGTAAAAGCTATAACAAACTGTGGAAAAAAAAATTCAAATGTTTACTACACAGCTTGGTCACAGACAATGCTGCAAATGTATCCAAGATGAGAAGAAATTATTTAGAAGAGAGAGTCACAAGCTAATAACATACGGTTGCAGTGTTCATCTGATGCACCTCCTAGCCAAAGACTTCAGTGTTCCAGAAATAAAGGCTAATGTTGTTGAAATTGCAAAATACTTCCGTAACAGCCACTTTGCAGCAGCTGCTCTGAAAAAAAACTGGAAGGAACAAAGCTAACTCTCCCACAAGACGTGCGATGGAACTCAGTAGTGGACTGTTTTGAGCACTATATCAAGAACTGGCCTAATCTGATGACAGTTTGTGAACAAAATTGTGAAAAAATAGATGGCGCTGTCACAGCCAAAGTTCTCAACATGGGGCTTAAGAGAAATGTTGACCACATGCTGAATATCCTGAAGCCTATTTCTGCAGCCATGAACAAAATGCAGGGAAATAGCTGTTTTATTGCTGATGCTGTAGAAATTGGGACGGAACAGAGTGAGATCTTAAAAAGAGAAATATGTGAGGACAGAGTTACAATACAGTCCAGGAGAGCTGGCTGTATTTTAAAGAATCTTTATTGAGGTTACAGGGACAAACCATCCCGATGTGTAGAAAGAATAGTAAATATGGCAGGCGACCAGCTTGGCTTAACAGTAAGTCCTTGCTGATCTTGAACACAGAAAAGAAGATTACAAGAAGTGGAATATTGGACAAATGACCAGGGAAGAGTATAAAAATATTGCTTGGGCAGGCAGGAGTGAAATCAGGAAGGCCAAATCACACTTGGAGTTGCAGCTAGCAAGAGATGTTAAGAGTAACAAGAAGGGTTTCTTCAGGTATGTTAGCAACAAGAAGAAAGTCAAGGAAAGTGTGGGCCCCTTACTGAATGAGGGAGGCAACCTAGTGACAGAGGAAAAAGCTAATGTACTCAATGCTTTTTTTGCTAATATGGAAAAAGCTAATGTACTCAATGATTTTTTTTGCCTCTGTCTTCACGAACAAGGTCAGCTCCCAGACTACTGCACTGGGTAGCACAGCATGGGGAGGAGGTGACCAGCCCTCTGTGAAGAAAGAAGTGGTTCGGGACTATTTAGAAAAGCTGGACGAGCACAAGTCCATGGGGCCAGATGTGCTGCATCCGAGAGTGCTAAAGGAGTTGGCGGATGTGATTGCAGAGCCATTGGCCATTATCTTTGAAAACTCATGGAGATCGGGTGAAGTCCCGGACGACTGGAAAAAGGCTAATGTAGTGCCAATCTTTAAAAAAGGGAAGAAGGAGGATCCTGGGAACTACAGGCCAGTCAGCCTCACCTCAGTCCCTGGAAAAATCATGGAGCAGGTCCTCAAGGAATCAATTCTGAAGCACTTAGAGGAGAGGAAAGTGATCAGGAACAGTCAGCATGGATTCACCAAGGGCAAGTCATGCCTGACTAATCTAATTTCCTTCTATGACGAGATAACTGGCTCTGTGGATGAGGGGAAAGCAGTGGACGTGTTGTTCGTGTCAAAAGCTTTGCTAAAGTCAAGGGTCTCCCACAGTATTCTTGCCAGCAAGTTAAAGAAGTATGGGCTGGATGAATGCACTATAAGGTGGATAGAAAGCTGGCTAGATTGTCGGACTCAACGGGTAGTGATCAATGGCTCCATGTCTAGTTGGCAGCCGGTATCAAGTGGAGTGCCCCAAGGGTCGGTCCTGGGGCCGGTTTTGTTCAATAGCTTCATAAATGATCTGGAGGATGGTGTGGATTGCACCCTCAGCAAGTTTGCAGACGACACTAAACTGGGAGGAGAGGTAGATACACTGGAGGGTAGGGATAGGATACAGAGGGACCTAGACAAATTAGAGGATTGGGCCAAAAGAAATCTGATGAGGTTCAGCAAGGACAAGTGCAGAGTCCTGCCTTAGGACAGAAGAACTCCATGCACCGCTACAGACTAGGGACCGAATAGCTCGGCAGCAGTTCTGCAGAAAAGGACCTAGGGGTTACAGTGGACAAGAAGCTGGATATGAGTCAACAGTGTGCCCTTGTTGCCAAGAAGGCCAATGGCATTTTGGGATGTATATGTAGGGGCACTGCCAGCAGATCGAGGGACGTGACCCCTCTATTCAACATTGGTGAGGCCTCATCTGGAGTACTGTGTTCAGTTTTGGGCCCCACACTACAAGAAGGATGTGGAAAAATTGGAAAACGTCCAGCGGAGGGCAACAAAAATGATTAGGGGACTGGAACACATGAGTTATGAGGAGAGGCTGAGGGAACTGGGATTGTTTAGTCTGCGGAAGAGAACAATGAGGGGGGATTGGATAGCTGCTTTCAACTACCTGAAAGGGGGTTCCAGAGAGGATGGATCTAGACTGTTCTCAGTGGTAGCTGATGACAGAACAAGGAGTAATGGTCTCAAGTTGCAGTGGGGGAGGTTTAGGTTGGATATTAGGAAAAACTTTTTCACTAGGAGGGTGGTGAAACACTGGAATGCGTTACCTAGGGAGGTGGTGGAATCTCCTTCCTTAGATATTTTTAAGGTCAGGCTTGACAAAGCCCTGGCTGGGATGATTTAGTTGGGGATTGGTCCTGCTTTGAGCAGGGGGTTGGACTAGATGACCTCCTGAGGTCCCTTCCAACCCTGATATTCTATGATTACAAGCATTAAAAAACAAACGGGACAAGCACTATCCCCAGCTCATTTTCTTGCAAACATTCTCAATACTCGGTACCAGGGTCAACCCTTAACTGCTGAAGAAGAGGAGTTGGCTATGACATGGCCATCCAGCAATCATCCCTCCAGAATGCCAACTATAATAAACTTCAGAGCTGAGGGTGAAACCATTCAAGAAATATATGTTTGCTGATGATGTTTTAAAGAAAGTCACACCAGTGAGCTGGTAGAAGTCACTTAAGCACTTGGATTCAGAGACTGTTGAAGTGATAATCTCATTTTTAACAGCAGTAGCTTCTTCTGCCGGTGTAGAAAGAATATTTTCTTACTTTGGACTAATTCATTCCAAACTGAGAAATCATTTGGGACCTGAAAAAGCAGGAAAGCTTGTTTTTCTCTTACAGATTATGAACAAACAGGAAAATGAAGGTGAAGACGACTGAGTTAGCTGCAGAAGCCAAAATTTTAAGTTTCTCATTTTGACCTGGCTGACAATTGATTTAATTTTTGTTTTTTTAAAATATTTCATTTAACTATTTTAGTTAAAAAACATTTTAACAAAAACAAACCTGATTTTAAAAATCTTGAATGTTTAACTAAATTAAAAAATTCATATGTTTGTTTTGTTAAAATATTATGTGTGTGCTGTTGAAGAAAAAACCCAGAACACATAACATTGTTGTTTTAGTTAAATAAAACAATTTAAATGCCTGTCTGGTGATGTTCTTCTCCTAATACAGTATGGCAAGAAAATCCTCCAAATATTAATGATTAACTGTTGAATTGGAGATATTTATTAAGTCATTGGGAGGTGAAGTGCTTCAATTATCTTTGGTAAATGAAATAACCAAACAATCATTCATTTTCTGATAGAGCTGTAAAACTAATCTGAAAAGTTTTCAAAATAAATCACTTAAAAAATGTATAGTGTGTACCTTCTAAAAATGAAACCTACATCTATCTGAGTTGCGAAAAATATGTATTTAGGTTATAACAACCAACAAGAATGCACTTTTTAATCCTGATTTCTATATAATCGAGCTTTCCTGACTAGTGATTTAAATCAAATCCACCCTGTAAATAACAAAGAACAGACTTTCCTGTATGAATTTTTGACCAAATAATTTTTGTGTTAATATTTTAGATTTTCAGCATTTGTGAATATTGTCATGAATTTCTGGCAGTCATCTGAACAGTCACAAGTAAAATGACCCTGTGAATAGGACTGATCTGAACTTAGTGCTTTTATTTGCAAAACTATTTGCTATTTTTAAACACAGATCTGTGCCTCATGTAATTCAGTGATGAAAAAAATATTACAGTGTCAGAGCTTGTGGGCTTGCCTCCTACCTCCTTGCCTCCTACCCTGAGGTGTTCCCCCTCCCAGCTCTGCCAAAGCACTTTAGTCAGAATCTGCAGAAACTCTTATGCTATCCCACTCTCAGCCCTTTCCCGAGTAGGAATTTCCACTCATGTGAAGCTATGCACTGACTTCATACAAATCACAAATGGGGGAAGAAGAAGAGAACATTTAATCTCATTTTCCCCCCTTCAATGTCATGTAAGATTTGGACCCAGAGCTCCTTAAGGTGAAAGGTCAACTCACTGACCAAGCAGCCTCCTCTACTTACCTTTTCTGATAACACTTCCAAAGAAATCCTTGGGGAGCTGCAGTGGGACCTGGTAATATTTTGCCATTCTCTCTATATCCTTCTTCATGTATTCCCCACGTTTGGGCACCATCGCTGGGGGCTGGTTGCCTTACAGAAAAGGTGAAATTACAAAATGAAGATTCCAGTTATAATGAGGTAAGCCAGGTCTACACACAAGTTTAAACTAGTCTAACGAAAAGTGTAATTTTATATTGATTTAGTAAAACAGTTGCAACTTTGTGTGAGTACACTCTTATATGAGTTTAAGCCTGGCTTACTTCAGTTTCACTTGCATCAGTAAATTTGCAGGTGCTAAACTGACATAACCAGTTTTAAACCAATAAGAATGTCCACAAAGGAGTTTGCACCAGCTAAATCAGTTTTTAAAAGATTAATAAACTTTTGGGTACAGTAAAGTGCTGTTCATCATAAAGCACTTTACTAAGGAGGGTGAGGATCATTATCCCTATTTTAAAAGTGAGAAACTGAGGCACAGCAAGGTGAAGTGTTTTGCGATTTCAGGCAAATCGAATCTCCAACAGAGCCAGAAACAGAACTCATGACAGAGCCCTCCCGCTGGCATAATTCAATCTAACGAGCAGCAGTAGCTATGTCCACATAGCTTTTGCTGGTGAAACTTTTGTCAGTTGGGGGGGGGGGGGGGGGGGGGGGGGGGGGGAAGAGAGAGAGAGAGAGAATGTTTCCTGACCAACAAAAGTGCTAGTGTAGACAAAGCCTTAGACCTCCGAGTAGAATGGAAGGGCTTCAGCAATGCCTGGCTAATGACAGCAGGGAGTCTCAGTGGTCTGTGATATTCCCCATAGAAACCATTTTGGGGTCTGTGGTGAGCTCCCTCACAGCAGTGCCCTGCCAGAGCCCAGGTGCAAGATGGAATCTCCACTCTTTCATAGCCACACTCTGCAGGAGGTTCCAGATGTTCTCTGTTGAGGGTCAGGAGCAGTCGAACACCTACCAGTCTCCTTCATTATGCCTCCAAGGAAAGCAGGACGAAAACGCAACTCAATGCTCCAGTTGTGCCGGTACCGGCAAAGCACCTGCAATGGGACAAATAATAATGGATAAACAACATCTAAGACCTGCAATGAGGCCCAGGGGCTCAGTCTCTGACAGAAGCCAGGATCTGGGCACTGAAATACATCTAGCAGATAAAGCCTGATCTGTCTGAGACCATTAGAAATAAACCCTGGGATCAGCAAGGCACTTCAGATCTTCATGCCAGTGATACTGTGGGGAAGGTTTGTAAATTCCTACGGAGGGACAGGGATTAAAATATCAAGCAGCCCTAAACCCCTGTGAAATGCACTCCAAACGATAGCCATGGAGATAAATGCACCACTGCACCCAGGTTTCTCTCTGGAGCAGGAAGAAGAAATGACACACCAGATTCATTTCTCTCTTTTAAATCAGGAAAACAACAGCATCTCCCCTTTCTTTAAGCACTTCATGAGTATAAGTTAGATCTATTTCCTCTGGGCCTGTCTCACAGAACAACTCTGTTTATTGCTGCTCTAATCTACTTAATCCAGGACCAGATGATGATATAGATGCTATAGGACCCAGCTATGGAGTCATGTGATAAAACGAGAATCTCAATTTTCATTTTAAAGAGTGTGTCATGTGATGCCCCAGGTGTGTCACTGGCAGTGGAGACTGAACCCACTATCTATTGCTTGAGATATAACTATTAGCCTCAGATTGCCTTAATTTTGCCTTGATTTTAATGTCATTTTCACGGTAGCAACATACTTGCCACCCAAAGCATCACTAAAAAAAAACAAAAACAACAACAAAAAAAACATCCTGAGATTTTGGAAACACCACCATTGGGCTTGAGAAATCCCTGAAAAACCAGAGGTTAGGCAGGTATGACGTCAATGTGTGTATCCCTAAAGTCACCCTTGTAAGTCTTGTACAAATAGAGTGGGTTGAAATTTCTCATTCTAAACATTGACAAACAAAGGTCATTTTAAAAAAAATGAAAGTTACTGCAATTTGTTTTGTTGCAATTTTCAATTTTTGACAAAAGTGAGAATTTTTTGGCTTTGTTGTTAAAATTTGTTTCCTTGCCCCTTTCTCCTTTCTTTTGCTCCCACTTTCATTAGCCAAAATGGAAACAGGAAATAGTTGAGAGAAATAGGGGAAACCGCAAACTAAAAAGTTTGTTTACAACATTTTCAACCAACCAAAAATAAAACAAAAACAACAAAGACAACCCCTCCCAAAACCTGGTTCCTCTTCAAAATGTGTGGAATGAAAATTATTGCAAATTAAAAAAAATAGCAGCATTTTCCAGCTAGCTTTAGGCATAAGGCGCAGTAGGCTCCTCATGTTCCTGAAACGGTTTTGATTTCACTGAGTTTCCATGGGGCTCAATTTAGTCCAAAGGCCCTGTGTAATTAAGATTAAGATCAGGCTCATAACCTGTGCTCCAGTAATAACTGTAGAACATTAATCTTCTCTGAAGTATAATGAGTAACTTTCTCCCGTGAACAGTCAGCACTCCTCGCTGGCTTTTATCCAGTTGTACTAACTTCGGTTGTTCCAGGCAAGGCAACGCAGTCAGCGTGAAGAAAAGGAGGACTTGTGGCACTTTAGAGACTAACCAATGCATTTGAGCATAAGCTTCCGTGAGCTACAGCTCACTTCACAAACACAGCTCTGTAAAAGAAAACAAGAGCTGGAATCCTGTAGGAAACCAACTAAGCCAGAGCTGGCCAACAGACCAGCTGTAAGTACACACAGAGGGGAGCTGTGACCTTGCAAACTACTCTTACTACACACACACTTCTGCTGGAGAGAAGCGCAGGGGTGGGGGAGAAATGATCTCCCATTTCGCCAGCAAGGTCCGGACCAGGCCTGCTGCCAGCCAGGAAAAATTCCGCAATGACACGGAGGGGAAGCACCTTGGGGCTCGGAGACTCAGGAAACACCGGGGATTTCCTAGGACTTCCACAGGCCTAAAGTCTAGTCTTCCCCGCCCCCGCTGCCCTCGTCCCTCTCCCCCTGCGGCTCTCGGTCTGTCTGTCCCCGCCTCACCTCGAACCCGAGCCAGGAATACGGAGACACCACGTCGTAGAAGATTTCCACCACTTTCTTGCTGCCGCCAAAGCCTCCCCCTGCTGCCGCCGCCGCCGCCGCCATTGCCCCGCTCCCCGGGGGCGCCGCTCGGCCCCACAGCCGCGGCTCGGGCGGCTGCGATCCCTCCGGCCCGCTCGCTCCAGCCCCGTGGCGGCCTCTGGCCGGGGGCGCTTATTGAGCCGCGACCACACGGCGTGACACGGACCCCGCCGCGCTGCGGCAGGACGCTGCTGACCCCTGCTGGCCGCTCTCCCCAGGCCCTGAAGCGGTTCCCTTTGCCGCCGGCCGTGCGCGCCTCCGCGCAGAGACCTGGTACCAGGGCTGCTGGGGCCTTCTACTCGCCCGTGGTCCCGGGCAGGGCTCGCCACTGGTTTTGAAGTGGGGGCCACTTTGGCAAAACCCCTTCAATGTGAGAGACACACGGGGTGGGGCCGAGGGGTTCGGAGTGCGGGAGGGCAGAGGGTGGGGTGCCGGCAGCGGTTTCCCCAGGAATTGAAATGGGGGGGGGGGTGGTCAGGACCCATGAGGGGTGAGGCTGTGAGGGTGAAGGTGGGCGGGCGGTATGGCACCATAGTAAAAACTGAAAAATGTTTCATGACCATTTTATGAGATTTAACACAAAATTAAAGTTGGCTACTCAAACCTTCTAAGAAGCACTTCTACATTCGTTTTGGTTTCTTGTTACAATTTTGTACAACTCTGTTAATGAACTTCTTGAATGCATTGCATTCATCTTTGGTGGCGTCTCGTGTGTCCGGTACTTGCATTCCTTCAACTGATATGCTCATTAGTTCATTCACATGATCAGGCAGAAGGCGACTTCTTTCAGAACACTAAATTCTGTTCAATGATGAAAAAGAACGCTCAGCTGTAGCTGTTGTGACTGGGAGTAGCAAGAGATGAACTCCTACTTCTTTCAGCCCAGGACACGGAACACAAAGATCAGGTCGAGCCACTAGTTGAAGTCAAATCTTCATTCATTCGTCCCATGATATGCCACTCTATGCTCAAATTCTCTATTCTGTCCTGATCACATGGCAGTCCCATTGCTGGTAGTGTCTCACTCCACTCAGCTGTCAGTGTTTTATAGGACAGGCATCTGTAAAAGCTACACAGAGGTTGAGTAGAATCTAGAAATCGCTGTTGTAGATTTTTAAGAATCAAGTCTGTGTAATTTTTCAGTTGTCTTAACAAACACTTCTTGTCTTCTTCACTTAAGGATTGAATATAAATGCCTTCATTAGTCAACTTCTGGACTGAAGTCTTTGCTTCTTCCAGTACTTTTTCAATGGATAGCTCTCTGATTGATCCAAATGTAGCTTCTACCCCTGACATCAAGATAAAAGACACAATGACTTAATACTTGATGCCCATTTGTATCGATGCATTCATTAGCCATGTATGCAAATTTTTTGAATGTGGTGAGAGAGTTTCTTCACTTTTTCAACTGTTAAGTCTTTTGCACCACATGCTTCTAGCCAGTCAGTTGAGTTTCTGCAGAAAGATAGTGAGCTTTCTGCACGTTGATGCACTCCAGAGGCCTGGTGTTTTGCAGCCTTTTCACGTAGTTTGTCAGCATTGGCTTTGCTGATCGGTTTGACAAACCAAGCTCCTCCACTTTTACCAGTTATAGCATTGGGAAGCTTTCCTTCTTCGCAAGCTTTCTTGCAAAAGGTGTACCAGTAGCCATCTTTTGTAACGTCAATAAATGGGAACACTTTGACCAACAAACATCGTGAAATGCCTTTAGGTTTTGGAGACACTGTTTCTTCAATAGGTAGCTGTATTTGTGCTTCGGGCTGGTCGGCTGTAGATGCACCACTTGAACCTTCAGTTGACATGTTGATATATTCTTGGTTCTTGATGTGTTCTTCACCTTGGTTAGTTTTTGAGGCCTTTGAGTGGAAAAACTGTTGTATTGTTTTTTGTCTTTTCATTTTCACTGTGACCTGCAACATACAAAAGAGATATGAATAAAGTCAGTGTTTTGTTAGGATAATGCAAATTTAACATAAGGATAATGCAAGTTACACCAAAACACATAACAGGTCTAGAATTCTAAAAAATATATATATTTTTAAAAAAAAATGTATTTAATTTAAATTGACTTTTGAAAAGTAAGCCATCATGGGATAAGAGGGAAGTCCTCTCATGAAGTGAGCCTGACTTCTGCCTCTCTTGTACAAATTCGAAAAGACAGAATGAAAGTCTTTAAAAGAAAGACAATGAAGTCACAGCAAATATAATTGTTTCACTAATTTCAGATATCAGATAGACTTGTCTCAAATGACTCACTCACTAATTCATTGTTTTCATAGCTAGTCTATTGAATTAATTATTATTTCACAAAAGTAAGAGCTATTTGGTATAATATCAGTCCAATTAGATCTGAGCATAATGCTTAGCTTTCAAACAGAAAGAGGAGAAAATGTGTGTATAAGGAAGCTAACACATTGGATGCATTTGTAACAGAAGATGGCCTTTCATATTCTCTTTAAACAATCCCGTTTATTGCTATTTCCTATTTACATAGCACGGACAGCAGCCTCGGTGCTATACAATGCACAAAAATAAAGATCGTCCCAGTCTCACCTGGTTACCCAATAAAAGGAAAAGAAAAGAGGATTAGGCCCTGTACCACGTAGCTGAGCTGGACACTGAGCAGACAAAGCAAGGCATGAAGCAGATGTCAAGCAGCTCCATGGAAGCTGCTGAATCCAAATCTTACACAGTTCTTACTGTTTCCTTGTGCTTCCCTTGTCTGCATCTGTTTACTCTTATTTTATACTGAGACTATAAACTTCTCGGAGCAGGGACTGTCTTTTTGCTGTGTTCTGTATAGTGCCTGCCGCAATGGACTATGACTGGGGTCAGTAGGTGATACTGCAGTATAAATAATAAATAATATGGCTGGCAATGATTAAAAAAATTAATCACAATTAATCATACAATTAAAAATATTAATCGCACTGTTAAACCATAATAAAATACCATTAATTTAAATATATGTTGATGTTTTGTACATTTTCAAGTATATTTATTTCAGTTACAACACAATACAAAGTGGACAGTGCTCACTTTATATTTATTTTTATTACAAATATTTACACTGTAAAAAAGAAACAAAAGAAATAATATTTTTCAATTCACCATATACAAGTACTGTAGTACAATCTCTTTATCATGGAAGTTTTCACTGTAACAGTGTACTTGCACTACATCTGCTCATCATGCTGCTCTAGTGATCATTGAGCAGAAGTAAGAACTGGAGTCTGATCAGTTCTATCCTTAAACAATGGAGTGGGAGAGTTAAATCATATAAAACTATTTTAAACAAAGGCTTCACTGTTGCAACCCCTTTTAACTTCTTCCTTGATTTGGCAGCACTACCCCGTGTAGTAAGTGAGGTTCAAGGCTCAGTTGGTGCATAGTAAGTACAGTTTTGCTGCCATTTAGTCATACAATAGTTGTTTAGCACTGATTTTAATACTAAGCCAAAACTGATCAGATTGGAAACGCATGTCTGTCCATACCAATATCGTTTGCTTCTGAGGTCTTTTCCCTCAATTCACCAGTAGGTGGCAGGTGAGACCTCTTTCTGACCCTGGAATGCATCAAGTACTGCTGTAGTCCTTGTAAATAAACTTCAAACTTCTTCTTTAATGAGGATAGGAAAAGTACATTTGCCCGTAAGAGTCCTACCCTTCTCTTTTTCTTTCAGTCAGACACATCTTGTTTCCCTGTTTCTTCACTAACTTGTCCCATTTCAACTACCAAAAATTCTCCTTCTATCTTCTCCCCATGTTCAACAAATTTTTTTATACAACTCAGTTAAACTAAATGACATTGAACAGACAAAAGAAATCATAAACACCCAAAAAATAGTAACAGCAACAAAGACTTTTGTGAGCACATTGTGAGATCCTTGTTGCAAGCTGCATTCAATACGTCTAAAGTGTCAGTGACAACTGTCTCCTCATCGATCAAGTTTTCTGATCTGCTACTCAGCTGTCTGATTTCCAGAATCCAAACATGCAGTAGCAAAGATAAAGTCATCACGGTTTCATAAAACTAATACATTGTAGAGGAAGCTATTGAAATATATGTGAGCAGAAAGAAATACCAGTAATAGAATCTGCCTGAAATTTGCATCATCCTAAATACAGCTGGCTCTTTTATAATCATCTGAAAATATCCCTAATTTTGTCATCAGCTGTAGTGCTGGACTAATATACAAAGATGGAAGGTGAGTGCATGTGCCAACCAAATACCAGCAGATTTGCACTGTAGTTAGCCCTGTTCTCTTATGCGATTTCTCCTAGAAATTGTGGAACAGAATTCAGGAGTTTGGTGACTGTGAATTGAAACACGTCCGCTGTGTTTCCTATCCTTGCTCTGATCATTTTAGTGATTGAGTTAATCATGGGGATTATGGGGAATGGATTGATCACATCTGTGATTTGCAGTGACTGGTTGAAAAGCAGAAAAACTGACCTTCTGTGATATGATTCTGGCAAGTCTGGGCATCTCCAGAATTTTTTTCCAGTTCTTAATTATGGTGGAAAGCGTCACCTACCTATACTCTCCAGAGAACTGTAATCTTGCATTTTAAACTCTCTGTCTCTGGTTTGCCACCTGGCTGGTGTCTTCTGTTGAGTGAAGATCACCGCTTTCTTCCACTCCTCTTCCTCTGGCTGAAGCAGAGAATAAAAAGCTCATGAGCTCCCTATTTGTGTCCTCAGACACTTCTGTCCCATTAGTGTGTATGAATTGTTCACTTTGGGACTCTTGATATTGCTTAATCCAAAACTGAAACAGCGATCAATAGGGATTCTGAATCTCACAAAATGCCATCTGAAAGAAGAGACTTCATAACTCCGTGCTACTAAGAGGAGAGATTGGGAAATGGAAGGACAAAGCTCTTCCCACAGTTTTTGATATTTCCTAATATTCTATCCCCCTTTCTCCTCTTCATTCAAAGTTTTGCCTCTTCTCAGAACTCAGAAGGAGAGTTTTTTCCATTCTCTTCCCAGGTATGTATTAATTAGCTCCTCCTGAAAGTCAGAGCCAAATGGCTGTAATTGCACACAAGAGTGTCAGGGACCCGGAGAGGAAGGCAGCGTTAACAAGCTGAAAGGAGGCCATGAGCTAGCACATGTAATCTGAGCAAAGCTTTGAAAGAGATTCACTGTAATTAAGCTTTTGAAGACCCTGGCAATGACCCAAAGACATTTGATGACATGCTCTGGATAGTAAATGTTACTATCCACTGCCTAATAAAACCAGGAGTGACTTAGAGGCTTTACCCTTCTTATTGAACTGGGCATCAATTGCTACTTTTGCCCCAAGACTTTTGATAAAAACAAAAATCAGGTTTCATATGAAATGAATTGTAGACTTTAATTAATTGGAGTTCATATATTAATCAATGGACCAGTCCTCCACCACTTTAGAATCAGTTTTACTTCTGCTATAGTTTTAGAATCAGCAGGGTGAAAGTTACATCTAAAACAGTTGTTAGAAAGGAAAAATTCACACAAGAGAAACGAGTAACAACATGGATCAAGCAGAATGGATGCTGACTAAATTATTAGATAGATAGACTACATGAAGTATTAGCCAGCCTGGAGGGATGGGAATTGGATAGAAGCGATAGATTACTGTCCAAAGTAGCCTTTGGGCATTAATTTTGCCTTATGAGGAAAGATCAAGTCAAGAAATGCAGAGGAACAAGACCCACTCAGTCCAACCTACATCCATCCCCTTTCTGGCCACTTTCCATCAGCACCCATAGATACTGTAGAGATAATCCAGGCGGATATTTATTAAGAGATGCATAGCATAAACCCACATCAAGTATCAAACCCCCCATATGCTTCCGTGCATCACTAAATAGCCTGCAGAAGTGGTATATCAACCACATGAGATTCCATACGAAGAAAAAACTAGCACTTAATAAGCATAGGCTAATTAAGGCTACATATAGAACTTTGAGTTATGCTTATAATGAATTTTAGTGTGTGCCGTGTATCAATACGTAATTGTTGTTATGGAGTTCTTATTTTCCAGAATATTCATTCCATTAAAGGGGTTAATTGTAGCCAATAATCTTAACCCATATGCAATCAATGTATGATGAATAGATTTAATTGATAGGTATAATTATAGGCATATGGAAGAGTGTAGTATAGGAGTCTAAGGCTGTTCAGCATTTATGAGCGATAAGTCTGTGCTAGATATATAAGATAGTAATGGAAGGTGTTAGAGGGTTTTCCCTTCACCCTTCCCCTGGTTCTTGTCACGCAGGCAGAAAGCAGAAGACCAGAAATCCGAAGTGCAGACAATGCGAGGTTTATTGGAGTTAATGCCAAGTAAACATTGCTCTGCGCACCACCAGAGTCTGTTTCCTAGTGTTCCATTTCCTGCTCTGACATCACAGAGCATTTTACTCCGTATCCTTCTTCCCAGCTCTGATGCCGCGGAGCCTTTACCCCGTACCCCCTTCCCAGCTCTGACGCCACAGAACCTTGCCTGTGTCCCCAGTCTCATTTCCCATTTCCAATTCCCTCTTCTCCCTTCTTTGCAGGCCCAAATATACCTGCAATGCACGCCTACAGTCCCTTACAACTTACGGTCATGTTCCAGTGTACAAATACTGCTGTTAACAGTCTTGGAACTTTTCACAGGAGAAAAGACATTCCAGACCTAATGTATTCTACGAAAAGGAAAACTAAGGCACACTGCTATTTTGCTTTCACAGCTGAATGCCGATTCCTATACTATGAACAACATTAATATCTACATTGTCCTACTACTAAATGGGTTCCAAACATTTTCCAGCGCTTGTATGGATAAAGCAACTATATTCTTTAGCTCTTGGCAAGATCACATGAGACATACAGGAACAATGCTGCAAAACCAGATCCAATCCACTATTGTTCTAACCAAGTTTTACCTTGAATGTGTAAAGCGAGTCAATCTTTTTACTAAACGTGACTTTGATAAACCATTTCTGATATGGCTTCTAACCCAATACTAGCTGTGGTAAGACTTAATAACCAAGGGAGGTATTGGGATGCAGTCAGCGATGTTTTTACCATCCCTTCCTGCGTCAATTTTTGCATTGGGATGTGTGTGACATTATTGACACAAACTGTGACCGTATGTTGCAACCACTGGTATATATGAGCAGCAAATACTGTATAATGGTTATCATATGAGGTGTCTATGCAAAGGTTATGGTTTGCTGGTTATGTTTATGCTAGCTGTAGGTGTGTAGCATTTTGTAGTTAAAGTTATGATTATGGGCTATGTACTTGTATCACAATGTGTTTGATTCTAAGTAACCTCAGTGAAGCATTTGGTTAGCTTCTTGACAAAGGATTATTCTCAGTAAGTTCCCAAACAAGAAACACTTGGGTATCTGGGGGCAGGGACACACATATTTTCTCTGTGTGTTATTGAAAGTGACAGTAAAGTTGTGACACGAAGCCAGAATGGGTTAAGCAACCAGCAGGATAAATTGGCCAAAGATCAACCTTTAAGAACATATTAGAGAAGTATTGAATTGCTAAACAGGGCCATCCCTTGTAAATAGTTCATAAAGCCAAATTACATAGATCAGAGTATTCAAAATGTGTTTCTACTGTTAGAGAATTAGAAGCCAATACAAATTCTATTTGTCTGTGTTTACCTATATATGTTAGAACCCTCAAAATGTGGTCTCATTAGCTTGAAGCTGGTAAACTTATTTCTTGTCTGTTTCTGTATTTTATTGATTGAGAGAGCAAATGGGAATATTCACAATTTGATTAAATGTGTGGGTTAATAATATCATTGTCTTTATTTCTCTTGGAAGTGTGAAGTAAATAGTCATGATCAGCTTGAATGGTTAATTACCGTATGCTGATTAATGTAGCTAGCTACTGGTATGTGCCTAAGAAAGAGGGATTTTATTTGAAGCAACAATTTGCATTACCTATTCTTCAACCAAGGAATGCCTGTTGTGTTCTCTGACAAGAACATCTGACTGACACACAGTCCATGCATTTCGTCTGCCTTAACATCGCTGGAGCTTGGACTTTGCATGAAGGTGCAAATCTGAAGAACTTGGGGTGCGCTTTGCTTCCCAGTATTTTCTAGGAATGGCACAATCCATGCATTCTTTACATGACAGGAAATTTACATGACGGTGTATGGGATTAAGAATGAAGCATTAAAATAACCAGGTACAATTATGTCATTCTCAAGGAAAGCAATTAAATAAACAGAACCACTATTAGCTAGCACTACAAGTTCTCCCAGGCATGGGGGTGGGGGTGGTAGTGGTCATGTTTTGTTGGGGTCAGAAATTCTGCATCAAAATAGTGGCATTTGTTACTGTTCAGGAAGCACTCACATTGTAAGGAGAGTGGTCACTTTAGATAAGTTATTACCAACAGGAGAGTGGGTTTGTGTGTGTGGGCAGGGGTGGGGGGGGGGGGGAGAGAGAAAACCTGGATTTGTGCTGGAAATGGCCCAACTTGATTATCATACACATTGTAAGGAGAGTGATCACTTTAGATAAGCTGATAAGATGATTTAATTGGGGATTGGTCGTGCTTTGAGCGGGGGTTGGACTAGATGACCTCCTGAGGTCCCTTCCAACCCTGATATTCTATGATTCTATGATTTCTATTACCAGCAGGAGAGTGGGGGGTGGGGGGAGGTAATTTTTTCATGCTTTGTGTGTATAAAAAGATCTTTCTACACTTTCCACAGTATGCATCCGATGAAGGAGCTGTAGCTCACGAAAGCTTATGCTCAAATAAATTGGTTAGTCTCTAAGGTGCCACAAGTACCTCCTTTTTCTTTTTGCAAATACAGACTAACACGGCTGTTACTCTGAAACCTGTAATTAAATAAGTATTTGCTCTCAGGAGACCTCAGTATTTGCAGCACACGAAGCTGTACAAGGAATACTGCAAGCATAGTTAACCATATTTGTCAAAGTGGCAAGTCTTCAGATTGTCCAGGTAGCTGTGCCAGTGGCCTTTCAGCTTTTTTACTCTTTATGCCGCTGTGTCCCAGATCTAGGGTCTATGACTCTATTTTATAATTACACACGCAATTACACTTGATTTCAGTCACCAATATTTCACAATGTTGAATGAGCGCATGCAGAAGTAAGACTCTACTAGAAAAGTATTCGTTATGGCCCTAAATAGCAACTTAAATATATTTGGTTTGTGCCAAAGAAACAATAAGACACAGAGATTATAACTGAACACTACTGAACTGAAATGCAGGCCAAGAATTCAGAAAAGGGTGCTGCAGTAGGCTAACGTAGGAATAGTTCATGGAAAGAGTGGTTATTAATTAAGGATCTGTGAGAACAGAGAAGGAGAGCGTAAAAAGGTGGGAGCCTTTTCCATGCAGGACTGGGAGTGAAACAGCAATTCAGCAAATCATTTATCTGAGGAATAGCATGGAGGAAAAAAACATCTCATGTGAAATGGAGACTATGGATTTGAGTCCCTTCCTATGTTTGGATGAGAGTGAAAGGCCCCCTCTTTGGGGTGTTGAAATAGGATTCATGGTCGGCATTTGATTGTATGCAACTCTTCCTGACAACGGTTTTCGGTTTTGGATTGGTCAGAACCAAAATAATGAGGTGTCCAGAAGGATATGCAGAAAGTAGAACTTCATAAGGGTTTTGAAATTTATTGTCTCCGTCAGAGTGATATTATAGTCACAAAATATATAATGAAGAGGGTAAAGAAGGAAAGCAGAGATTTCATGGCATTGGTATGGGGCTTTCACATGGAGATCCTTTGAAACCAGTAACATTGGTTTTTCATTTTCTTTGCGTATTTCCATGAGAGATGAGCAATAGGATGGATGAAACCAAGAATATAATGAAAGGGATGGCAGATACAATTACTTCCGTAGGCATAAAGAAGAGATCTGGGATATCTTTAGACTCAGTCAAGGTTTTGTTTTCCTTCTGGGCTTTTTCTTGAGTTGCGTAGATCAACCCCAACATCAAGCCAGACTAATGGGATGGCACTGAAGAAGGAAACAATCCGGGAGTCCAGGAGAAGCCTTGGCACCAGCCAAACAATTCTCAGCTTCAACAAGAGAAAAAAGGGTTGGGTGAAGTTGGCAAACTTTAGAGAGATGAAGACGCTAAGCCAGGTGGCACACCAGAGACTGACCAAGTTTACACAATTCCACAAGAGTCCGAATGCTTTGTGTTTGCATTCGAGTGCAGAAGTCCACGGAAAAAAGATATAAATGATGTTGCTTAGCATTACAATCCATGGTGGGAGAAACCTGGAGATTCTCAGGGAGGTAATAATGAGCTCACACAAAGCCAGCTTTCTGCTTCTGATCCAGTCGGTGAAAATCACAACTATAATAATTCCATTCCCCAGACTTGCAACAAGAGACTCAGGTCCCAAAAGGATCAGCGAGCTGAGAGCTGGAGTGAGAGTGTTTCTAACTGTTGTTTTCCAAGCCTGCGCTGATTCTTCGGTTCTTGGAGAAACTGCAAAAAGGGAAATTGTGACTCTTGTGCTGCTCTGCTGGGCTCTGGCTGGTATTGACACTGTTGGTTTAAGCGTTTTCTAAGGGTAGGAACTGCATTTATAGGGATGCAAATCATCGAAGAATCTTGGCCTCAGCTACTGTCCATATAAATGTCTTTCCAGTGTTATGCCTTTTTTATGAAAATCTTCATTTCCGTCTACAGTCCTTTAATTTCTTTCTCTGCCGTCTCCCTCTCTCCCACTTGCTATTTTTTATTGTTTGACTTCTAGCTTATCTCACTAGAAGAGCTGGCGCTAGGCATAAGCAAGACTAAGCAATTGCTTAGAACCACAAGCAGCTCAAGCAGCTCCCTTTCGCTTTTTATTATAAGAACTTGCATGTTTTAGTATTGTGTTCGTGTGTGTGGGCAGGGGGGAATATTCCTGCTTAGGGGCGTCAGTGGCCTATCACCAGCACTGCTCACCTGATAGATAAGTTCTATTGTGAGCTATGCTCGAAAAATGTAATCCTACCCACAGACGCCACTCGTCCCTGTGCCCCGAGGGACTTCCTTGTAGTGCGTGAGCCACAGCAAGTGAAAAAAACTTCTTGTTCCCCAAAGACAATGAAAATAGAAGTTTCCCACACATTACTGGCGTGAAATCCCCAACGGTGACAAAGTGGAGTGGCCATGGCTTCTGTACTCAGAAACCCATTATGGAGGATAATGCTATGACAGGAAGTGTTCCTGGGCTAACAGTGGCAGAGGGAACTGAAATCACCAGAAACATACATAACTGCAAATTTCTGTGAGGCTTAGTGTTGTGGCATGACATACTGTTTGAAATAAATGTGGTAAGCAAGAGACTGCAAGGTGTTGCCCTTGATATATCTGGAGCAATGGAACAATTGGACAAAGCAAAGTCATACGTACAGTCTTACCGGTCAGATGAAAGATTTCAAAACGTTCTGAAGAGTGCACAGAAGTTGGCAGAGGAACGTCACACTGAAGCTATTTTCCCACCCATTCAAGGTGCAACAGGATCTTTGCCCCTTTACAGATCCAGACTAACAATTCACAAGAGTCACTGAAGAAGAAGACATTTGATACGAGGCATGAGATAATCCCATAAGAGACCCCAACAACAATTTCTAAGTTGAATTCTTTAACCAGGTGCTAGATTGTGCAATACAGTCAGTTGAAGAACGTTCATGCATCTCAAGGAATGAACATATGCAGTATATTTGGGATGTTGTGTGCCCTGCATTGCTGGTGTAGGTCTTCTTCAGGTATAGTGAGGAGTTCCTCACTATACCTGAAGAAGATCTACACCAGCAGTGCAGGACACGAGAGACAGTGCTGAGACATGAGGACATGCGCGAGGTTGATGCGAGTGATTTAGGTGATGAACTGAAAGCCCTTTCAGGTTACATTTCAGCAGGATCAACGCCAAAGGCTGCTCTGGAATAGATGTGCGCAAATTAAGACGACCACCCCTCTTCCAACATGCTTTGGTTGCTCTGCGCATACTTCTAAGACTTCCTGTAACAGTTGCCAGTGAAGAACGCAGAGAACAAACAGCCTACGTCCGTTTGTCAGCTTCTGCCTCTTAAATATATTTTATGAACATCTCTTTCAGCACACATACATAACTCCTTAAACATCACCCCCAAATATATCACACAATAATCATGAGGATCAATATGACCCTCGTTTGGATAAATACTATGAAAGCAGACATGTAGGTGCAGTGAGTGTGTCAGGTTCTGATAGGAATTATTGTTACAGACCAGTGAACCATCTACCAGTTGGTATTCAGGAGTTTGTAAGGTCACAACACTGTTTTGTACTACAGCTTCCCCCAGTGGAGCACCACCTATTGAGAATAATGGCAAAGGAAACTTTGGGTATAGACAACGCCCCTAGTTACAGCTCTTGGTGTCTAAACCAGTCCCTTTCCCTCTTGTGGTTAGTTAGTTGTTCCTTCAGATGGCTCACATCATTTAGATGTTCCTAGATTTTTAAGGCCAGAAGAGATCATTACAATCCTCTGCTTTGATTTCTTGGAAAACACAGGCCATAAGAATTCATCTGGAGATCCCTAGAGGAAGGAATTATTCTTCCCTAGGAAAAGTTCTTTGGCAACAGGATCATGCCTATAAAGGGCTCAGTCCTTTATAGGGACTGAGGCTGGGACTATTATCGGTAAGAAGCTAATAAATCATGTACCATTGTAAGTGCTGTTTTGGCTAAGATATAACTCAAATAAGAGCACAGGACTGGGACCTCAGGACCCCCTGGGTTCTTTTTCCTAGTCTGAGCTAAAAGAACAAGGGAGGATTTTTAAATTGGATGGAATATTGACACTATTTTCCACAGGTGGTGGTGGTTTTTCGCTGATATCGTGCTCCTGAGAATAACAAAAGGCACAACGGCCTACTGGGGGAACGTACCTGGGCCTGTATGCAATGGTGCCAGCTGAATTCACCATGGAGTGGTGTGGAAAAGCGTTCCATCATGGAGGAAGAAATAAGGCAGCCATCTCTAGAAACTTTTGCAACGAGGGTTGCAGAACACCTCCATGGAAGTTTCCTAGAGATCCCTTGGGAGGATCCAAGGGACATGTCTATGTACAGAAACAAACTGCTCCACATGCCTCCTCCCCCTGCCTAGCCCTACAGAGCATGAAAAGCAGATAACTCTCCCACTGTTGCCTGTACCACTGCCTCTTCGAGTATGAGTAACGTAGCGAAGGGCTAGGCCAGTAAAAAGACTCTGATGCACTCTTCCCTTGATAGGTTTCAGAGTAACTTGATGCTGATCATCTACCTTTAACCTTAGGCCATTCAAGCTCTTTTCCACCTATGGAATGCTCTCTGGTGATTTGCTGCCTTCTCATGGCACGCCAGATTCTCTAGCCAGATTTTTTTCCAGTCCTTTGTTTCCTGTAGAACCCAATGTGGCTGGTAACATTAGACTGGAAGAATTTGCAACAAAAACAGTATGCAGCATTCTGGGTTTTTGAGTACCCATGGCCTCGCCACTTTGTCACCATTGGGGATTTCACGCCAGTAATGTGTAGGATGGAAACATCTATTTTCATTGTCTTTGGGGAACAGGAAGGTTTTTTTTCACTTGCTGTGGCCCATGCAGTACAAGGAAGTTCCCTCGGGCTTACTGCTCAACTGGGTCCACAGTCCTGGATCATCTAGACTTAAGGAAGTAAACTCAGCAGCACCTGTTCCTTGCGCCCTCCACCACACTCTTCTCTGTTCTACACTTTTCTTCAGGAATTTGCATGGTTACATTCAATTGAGATGGAGATATGGATGCTGCAGTAGCTGCCAGGTCACCTGCACTCTGACTAACTGGCAGATCAGGCATCTCTTCAGTGGGGCTGGAAGGCTCACCCTGAACATTTTGTGTCTATGTATCTCAGGAGAGCTCCTTCCTACTTAGCTAGAAAAGCTTCCTTTGCTTTCTTTTCTTCTTCTGAATGCTGCCCCAGAGGGCCTTCTTTTCTTCTCTCACTCATGACTGCTGTTCTGTGCCAGCTTATAGTGGCTCTCAACACTCAGTTTGAAGGGGACAAATAAGCAGGCTGGTAGCATGGCCTGAGTGAGGGACGATATCAGCGTCCTTAAGGGCCTAACTGGCTCTTACTATTTCAGTTGACTTTTCTGTTCTCCTCAAGTGGGTTCAGGGAAGCAGCAGGAAACAGGAAGCTCCCCGAGAAGTTAGTGGTAATCAGGCCAGGCTCCTGCGGGTGCTAGAGAGGGTACATAAACAGATAACACTAAGATGGGGAGAGAGGCAGATACGTTGGAGGGTATGGATAGGGTCCACAGTGACCTTACACAAATTGAGGAGTGGTCCAAAAGTAAATCTGATGAGGTTCAACAAGAACAAGTGTAGCCCCCGCCCCCAGTCTGGCACCTGAGGCGGCCGCCTCAGTTCACCTCACAGTTAAGATCCGCCCTGGTCGAGCTCAGACTCATGCAAGTCTCTGATTCTGCCTAAGTAAAAAGTAGACTGCATGAAACTAAGTGCTTCCATGTGAGGAAGTCACATGACTTTTCACTGCGGTGACTTTTCACATATGTTGTTCTTCATAGCAGCAGTGTGGGGTGTCTGTTCTGATTTTGACAGTCTGCCCTGAGGTAGGCATGCAAGGTTGTGAGCCACTCCAGACAGTGCAACACCGTGCTCTAACCACTAGGCACAACCCCTGTTGTAACCACTAGGCACAGCTGCGCAAGTCCCAGTCTCTGACACAGTCTAGATGGAGCATGATTGTTGCCTCTTTTGTCCTCACCCTGCTTCCCTTTCGGGAGTCATCTCCACAATTTCTCCTGGCTGCTGGAATCTCTGCCAGGAACCTTGCGATCCTGGACCATCCTTTCTTTTCTGGTTCTCAGACTGCAGCAGTTCAGTTAGCTGTGCCTTTGTCAACCCTGACAGCTTACTTTTCTCACTCTGCATATCTCAAGCCGCCTCCATATTCATCCTTCCTTTTTCCTTTCCTGAACAGGCTGGGAGACACTTTTTCTTCATGCTTTTCCTCCTACAACACTTGCTTTTACTGCTGTTGGCATTTATTGGCAATTCCTCTTCACTGTCACAGATCCCACACACACACACGGTCCACCCGGGTCACAGTTCCTGAGGTAACTGCACCAATGACTCCTTTGTGGCTGGCGTGAGGGCACCCCACCTAGGTCTCGGGCCTCTAGCTGTCACCTTTCTCATGGTAGAACCCACGTCTTTGCAGTCCTGATAAGGGATTTAGGCAACTCCTCCTGTTCTTCATTGTGATCACCTGAACAGGTCTGAAGCTTGTTTTACACTACAGCAGTACAATGGCACAACTCTGGTGCTGCAGATATGCTGCCCTAGATACGCAGCTGTAGCACTGTCATGTAAATACGTTTACACTGATGGAAGGGGCTTTCCACCCATGTAGGTAATCCACCTCTCCAAGAGGCGGTAGCTGGGTGGATGGAAGAATCCTTTCGTCAAACTAGCTGCATTACCGTGGGGGTCAGGTTGACCTAACTAGGTCACACAGGGCATAAAATTTTTCACAGGCCTGAGTGATGAAGCTAGATTGACCCTAAGTTTTAGTGTGTAGACCAGGCCTGAGTTTAGTCCAGGCACCTCCCATCCTGCTGTCTGCAAGGCAGTGGCAGAGTTAACCAGTGACCAGCCAGCCTTTATACAGCAGAGTATTATTTATTCAAAACAAAACTATTACAGAGAAAGGATATCATAAAACAACAAACAGTTCACACCCATGCTTATCACGCAATACCTGTATGCCACATAGGACCCCAGTAGGCTTCAAAGTAATTCAGGTTCCTCTCACAGGACTGGTTCTGTTTGGGTCACAATCTCATATCAGATTTTGGATGAGGTGAGAGCGACCCTGTCCCCCTTTCCTCAGTCAATGGATCATTAGATTATTTTCAGTTCTTTGCTTTGACAGTCTTTTGAACCAGGTTTTCACATGTAGGTCACGAGGCTGTATCCAGCTTGACTTGGAGACTTTAAGGTCGGACGGGACCAGCCTGATCATTTGTACCTAGGGCCTGGGTGGGCAGAGCTAGCCTGTCCTGCTGAGACCTCACTGCTGTTGTCTACTTGCGTTAGCTTTGATCAAGCTAGCTCAAAGCGAAGCTGAGGTCTATCTACACATACTGCCAATCACAGCTCCCAATTGCAGTTCAGGGAGCTGGAACAATTTTTATAGAGGGACGCTGAGATGTCATTGAACCAAGCTGTAAACCCTGTATATAATGGAAACCACTTCAAGCCAGGGGGTGCTGCAGCATCCCCAGCACCCCTAGTTCCAGTTCCTACATTGCACTGCTAGACATACCCTTAGTGAGAGCTGTTTCGGTGGAATGGAAAGGGTGAGAAGGCAGAATGAAGGGGCTTGCAGGATAAGGATGGAGAAGAACACAAGAAAACAGTTGTAAATGGCTCATTTGGGTCCAGCGAAGAAGGGAAGGTGGGTGGTCCTTTTGAGCCACTGGGACATGGGTGAGTGCTAGCTCACCCACTGCTTAAAAGCCCTCCCCCAGCCTAGGGAGGGGCTACTAAATCCAGAACCCAATGAGTTTGGGGGACAACAAATGCAATAACGGGAACAGGCGTGAAGGTCAAAGGGCCAAAACAAGGGAACCAGAAGGGGACACCAAGCAGAGAACCCTGGGACAGCACCCACTGCTCCTCAAAGGCCTCGAGAGAGATGGTGAATGCTGCCCAGAGCAACCTCTGCCCGGATACGTGAACAGATAAAAGAATGAAAAACAGCCCCACAGTCACAGGGCCCCACCCTCTGCCAACCTCCTCTCCCTGGTGTTACAGATGGCCACCTGGCCATGGCTAGGAGGAGTGTTGACGAGGTGGTCCCGCGACTTTTTTGTGAGTGCCTCGGATAGGTGTGGTGTAAATAAATAAGTGCGGGGAAAGTGCAGGCAGAACCTCAATAAGAGGTTCTGGAGGAGCTGGAAGAGGAGCTGCAGCCTGTGCACTGAAGGTACGCATGCGCCAGGGTCTCCCTCATGCCACAAAAGTACAGGCTTTCAGGGACGGATGGTGAACCGTGCCAAGTACAAGCCCATGCTCTAAGGCTTCATGCAGGAGCTACCTGCCGATATCCCCCAGCAGCCTGGGGACTCAGATGGAATGTAAACTGGCCCACTGGGGTCCCCACCCTCACTGCTGGTGAAAGGTCCGCCACTGGTATCAGGGCGGGACACGAGGGTGGGGGTAATGGAGCGTGTGCAGCACAAGCGCGTATAGATGGTCCCTGGGCGCGGTGTGGAAACAAACTGGCTGCATAGCACGCAGCGGCTCGAGGTACAAGGAAGGGGGGCCAGGAAGGCTCAGGGGGCAGGTGGCCAAAGGAAAGATCCGGAGGGCCTGGAGGAGGGGGCGTGCAGCGCGCACCCTCTCGCAGGACCCCGCTCGAGGAAAAACGAGCCGCAGGAGACAGGGCCTGCCTCTCCATCCTGGGAGTACATGCCAAGGGGTCGTAAGGGTGGAGAGCCCCATGCGCTGACTGAGCGCCTGGGGATCCACCCAACCCCCCAGGTCATAGACCAGGAGGTCTCCGATCCTGGCTATCCCACCAGGCTCAAACCTCCGGCACACCAAGAGGACTCCTGGGTGTGTGGGTGGTAGTGGAGAGGCCAGTGAGTGGGTCCAGGGTTGGTGTTGTGAAGATAAAGGAGACCTGAGCATTCTATGAGGGGAAGGAGCTAGAAGAGGGAGAGGGTTAAAAATACCTGAGTGGAGAAGGGAGGTAGTAGCTGGGGAGAGGAATGAGAGCGATGGGGAGGGAGAGTGTGCAGGTTAGAGAGTCAGCAAGAGGTGTTGGAGACAGCTGGACAGAACAAAGGCCCTGTTATCCCCGCTCGGCTAATCACCTGAGGAAGGAGCATGCTCCCACTCAGTTTTGTTTCAGCTACTCGTGTATTTATCTGTTGTTTCAAATGACACTAATTTCCTCATTTTCCTCACAAAACAGCAAGTCTCCACTGATCAGGGGCTGCCTCCCAGACCGTGACTCTCTTTCTTTCTGTCTTCTCTCTGCAGCGGGTCAGGCTCTTTTCGCTCCAAGATCCAACTGCAGGGGTTCCACAACACCCACCACAACTGAATAAGATCATCATTTATGAGCATGGAAACTTCAACAGTTACTTCAGAGAATGACCCCTGACATCTCCCACTGGAGTCTGTAGACATGGAAGGACTGCATCTCCTCGCTGAAGGTCATTCCTGGGTGGCCTACCAGCATCATCATTGTTCGGGCAACATCAGGGTGTTTGGGGAAGATGAATACCACCTTTGTCGGTCATGATATGAATGATGAGATCACCTCTCTCCAGCTGATTACTGAAAACCCGCACAGTCCTCAGATCACCCTGTACAAACACCCACACTATTGAGCGGAGAGCAAGGGGGTAAGAGAAGGAACCAACCTGGCCAGGGGACTTTTCAATGACAGAGTACCTTCTCACAAGGTCCAGAGCAGCACCTGGCCGCTATGTGAGCACAGTGATGGAAATGGCTGCTGTTCTGTAGCCCAGGAAGATGAATGGCTTCCAAACAATGGTTCCATCTGTCTCAACAAGAAGCTTATATTTCTGCCTCCCCTGTGACCTGGCCACCGCTAGAGCTGACAAGCTGCAGAGAGCCGGCCATCCTGGGGTGTCAAGGATTAGGGGTGGCGGAGAGGAAGAGCTCTGTCCATGCTGCACTTCATTCTTCCACACACTATGGAATGAGTGAAATTGGGATAAATGATCCACCCACTAATCAGGAAACTGTCCAGGTGCCTCTACTGGCCAAGATCTCTCCTCACACAGAGGTGATCATGCATGCACTGAAGTGCCATCTTAGTCCTGCTGGTGTTGCCACCCTCTATTGTGGGAAAAGGAGGACTTGAACATGAGATGCACCAGAGCACATTGGGGCGTAGCACCCACCCCGGGCACTCTAAACCGGGCAGAGCAGTGGCTGGAACTCAGGTCTCCCACATACCAGGCCACACACACGCACATGCTCTCTCTTTCCCCTCCCCAGATATTGACATGTTCTCCTGAATGGAAAATCAGCCTTTGGACACAATTTTCATTGTTCTGTAAATGTTCAAAAGTTTTTGGGTTTTGTTCCAATGCAAAATGAAAACAAACTCTGAAACCTTGAAAGCTACTGCTAAATAGCTCTAAGAATTTACCCTCACTGTCAAAAATGTGTGCTGTGTTTTCTAATCTGAACTGATCTAGCATCAGCTGCTAAGCATTGGATCTTCCTGCCTCGGTGGAAGTGCTGTATACTCTGAGAAACCTCTTCCCCAGGAAGGTATTTGGAGCCTGCGATCCAGTTGTCACAGATCCCGATGGTAATACACCTTTGTGCTTATTGCATTTCATCCTATTAATTCAGACCATTTCTCCAGTGCGTCAAGATCATTTGGAATTGTAATCCTGTCCTCCAAGGTGTTTGCAACCCCTCCCAGCTTGGTATTGTCTGCCAAACTTTATAAGTGTACTCTCTGTGCCATTATCCAAATTATTTATGAAGATATTGAACAGAACGAGGACTGAGGACAGATCCCTGCGGGACCCCAGTCGATAGGCCATTCCAGTTCAACTATGAACCATTGATAACCACTCTCTGAGTATCGTTTTCCAGCCATGTCTGCACCCACCATATAGTAGGTTTGTCTAGGCTACATTTCTCTAGTTTGTTTATGAGAAGGTCATGTGAGACGGTATGAAAGCCTTACTAAAGTCAAGCTATATCACATCTACTGCTTCCCCCCATCGACAAGGCTTGTTACCCTGTCAGAGAAGGACGTTAGGCTACTTTGACATGATTTCTTCTTGACAAATCCATGTTGATTGTTATTTATTCACTTTTTTTTCCTAGATGCTTATGAATTGTTTGACCATTTGCTTCTTTGTCCTTCTAGGTGCCAAAGTTAAGCTGAGTGGTCTATAATTCCTTGGGTTTTCCTTATTCCCCCCCTTTTTTTATAGATAGATGCTATATTTGCCCTTTTCCAGTCCTCTGGTATCTCTCCCATACTCAACCAGTTCTCAACGAGAATTGCTAATGGCTCAGAGATCTCTTCAGTCAGTTCCTTAAGTATTCTAGAATGTATTTCATCAGGCCCTGCCGACTAGAAGACATCCAACCTGTCCAAGTAATTCTTAACTTGTTCTTTTCCTATTTTAGCCTCAGATCCTACCCTATTTACACTGATGTCGGCTATGTTAGTCGTCCAATCACTGCTAAATTTTTGGTGAAAACTGAAAAAAAAAAAAAAAGGCATTTAGCACTTAAGCCATTGCTGCATTTTCTATTATTGTCTTTCCCTCCTCATTGAGTAATGGGGCTACCCTGTCCTTGGTCCCCCTCTTGCTTCCCATGTATTTCTAAAATGCTTTCTAGTTACCCTTTATATCCCTAGCTAGTTTAATCTCATTTTGTGCCTTGGCCTTTCTAATTTTGTCCCTATGTGCTTGTGGGGTTTTATATATATATATTATACACACATCCCTTGTCATTTGACTTAGCTTCCTCTTTTTGTGACTCTCTTTCGAGTTTCAGGTCATTGAAAATCTCCTGGTGAAGCCAGCGAGGTCTCTCATCAGACTTCCTATCTTTTCTACTCATTGGCATAGTTTGCTCTTTTGCCCTTAATAATGTCTCTTTAAAAAATTGCCAGCACTTTTTTTCCCTTGGACTTGCTTTCCCATGGGATCTTACCTACCAGTTCCCTGAGTTTTGCTGAAGTTTGCCTTCTTGAAGTCCATTGTCTTTATTCTGCTGTTTCCACTCCTACCATTCCCTCAGTCATTTCATGGTCACCTTCAGCCACGCTGCCTTCCACCACAATCCCCAACAGACCACACTCTGCACTTTACGCAAGCTAAAAGAAAAACCCAAACAGACAAACAAGCTGGCCGCTCACCCCAAGCATTAGTGCTGGCTCCTTCTTTCAGTAGGGCTCTCCTTCCCATACTCCCCTGTTCGCTGCGCCCTGTTCGCAGAGAAGGAACCAAGCTGAGAAAGGGAGATTTTCAATGACCAAGTGCCTTCCCCTAAGGTCCAGAGCAGTGCCTGGCTATTGTGTGAGCATGGTGATGGAAGTGGCTTTTTGTTATGTTGCCCAGAAAGCTGAATGGCTTCTTAACGGTGATTCAATCAGTCCCAATGACAAACTTTCATTGCTGTGTCCCCTGAGACCTGTCCAGTACTAGATCTGATGAGCTGCAGACCTTCATGCTCTCCCTGATTGGCAGCTTCCTCTGGGGTGTTTCCCTCTCCTCCCAGGACCATTCACACAGCTCTGACTAGGAGGCTTATTCAGGGCTCTGCTTGGCCTCTATCTGCCATTTCTTTTCGTTTCGATCCCTTCTCCTTGGATTAGACGTTGGTGTCACAGGAAAGGCAGAACTCCTTAGCTACCTCAGATTCCCAACTTGCAGCTGGAGTCTCAGCCACAACCTTGCTCTGTTCTGCCTCAGTTTCCCTGGTAAGGGCAGGCAGTGATCTGTTCTCCCTGGCCATGGCTACAGGACCCAGGCAATGCACTTTCACATCAGTAAAATATCCAGTGTGGGAGCAGGGGATGGTGTCATCCTCCCCTCCCCTCAGACTCTGGTATCTATCTGCATAAGCTGGGAAGGTAAATTGAGCTTAACCCTGCTTTTCCTTTTGTTACAGGAAAGGAGAACATGCCCACACCCCACCTCCACTTCTCCCTTTCAGCAACTTCATTTGCAGGGACACTGTAACAAGCTGTATTCTTTCAGTCAGCTGTGATTGCCTTTGCAGGAGAAAAGGCTGGAGCACATCAAAAGGTATATCACTTAAGATCCCAAGCAACAACACATCTGACCCTTCCTGTGTCTGCAGGCAGTTGCCATAATGGTTTCACACCAGGAATGGCATAAAATCACTGCCCAGTCTGCAAAATGTTGTAGAAATCTCTAAAATATTGTCAAATCCACACACATGCCCAGAATTGGACACAATACTGCAGCTGAGGCCTTATAAGTGCTGAGTAGAGTGGAAGAATTACTTTCTCGTGTCTTGCTTACAACACTCTGACTAATACAACCCAGAAATGATGATCACTTTTTTTGCAACAGTGTTATATTGTTGACTCATATTTATTTTTGTGATCTACTATAACCTCCAGATCCTTTTCTGCAATACTCCTTCCCTAGGCAGCTATTCCCATTTTATATTTGTGTGTTTGATTATTCATTCCTAAGTGTTGTACTTTGCATTTGTCCTTATTGAATTTCATCCTGTTTAATTTAGACCATTTCTCCAGTTTGTCCAGATAATTTTGACTTGTAATTCTATCCTCAAAGCACTTGCAACCTCTCCCAGCTTAGTATCATCTTCAAACTTTATAAGTGTACTCTCTGTGCCACTGTCCAAACTGTTTATGAAGATATTGACTAGAACCAGACCGAGGAAAGATCCCTATGGCTGGGACCTCACTCAATACACCTTTCCAGCTTGCTTGTGAACCATTGATAACAACCCTCTGAGTAAGATTTTCCCGCCACTTGTGCACCCACCTTATATTAGGTTTGTCCAGGCTATATTTCTCTAGTTTGTTTACGAGAAGGCCGTGAGAGACAGTGTCGAGGACTCGAACCCCAGACGGCACGGTTCGTTGTCTGACCAGAGAGAGACATGCAACACCAGCAAGGTCCAAACACAAAGCTCTTTATTGAAGACTGCACACAACAATAGAGAGCAGCCTGTCTCCAAAGAGAACCAGCCAGCCTCTAAGTAAAACTCATAGGTTTTTATAGACAGTCCCGTCGCATCACAGATTTATTCATTAAAGCAGCCCACCCCCACTATATTAGTTTAAAATCCTCTTTCTCTATATGCATTGCACGTTCTACCCCCCTTATTGTAGATAACTTTTTGCAAATCGTCTAGTGCTTCACTAACTTTCTTATCGGTATGGGTGTCAACCAGGAGACGAGGAGTTAAAACAGACAATAACACAAGAGCAGGGAGTGGAAAACAGCGTCTCTGTATCTCAAGGACTGTTCCCAGCACATCTGGTACAAAAATTACAGGAATGCAGGCCTCCCCTTTTTTCTCACTCTCTGTAACTTAAACAAATATTCCTTCATTCTACTTTCAGAGACTTTCCAGCAGCCTCTCTGAGCCTGACTTTGGTTCGGTTGGCATAACTGCCTTCCTGTTTAGCTTTTCTCACCTAACAACAGTATCAAAGGCCTTACTAAAGTCAAGCTATATCATATCAAGTGCTTCCTCCTCTCCACCAGGCTTGTTACCCCTGTCAGAGAAGGATGTTAGACTGCTTTGACATGATTTTTTCTTGACAAATCCATGTTGACTAATATTTATTCCCTTATTTGTTTCTAAGTGCTTGCAAATTGATTGTTTGACAATTTGCTCCTTTGGCCTTCTGGGTACTGAAGTTAAGCTGACTGGTCTATAATTCCTTGGATTGTCCTTCTTCCCCCCTTTTTATAGATAGATACTATATATGCTCTTTTTCCAGCCCTCTGGTATCTCTCCCATCCTCCACGAGTTCAAACGAGAATTGCTAATGGCTCAGAGATCTCTTCAGCCAGTTCCTTAATTATTCTAGAATGTATTTCATCAAGCCCTGCTGACTTGAAGACATCGAACTTTTCCAAGTAATTCTTGTTCTTTTCTTGTTTTAGCCTCAGATCCTAAGCTATTTACACTGATGTTTTGCTATGTTAGTCATCCAATCATTGCCTAAATTTTTGGGGAAACTGAAACAAAAAAAGGCATTTAACACTTCACCCCATTGCTGCATTTTCTATTATTGTCTTTCCCTCCTCATTGAGTAATGGGGCTACCCTGTACTTGTAACCTGTCCATTTCTCATGTATTGTAAAATGCCTTTCTAGTTACCCTTTATATCACTAGCTAGTTTAATCTCATTTTGTGCCTTGGCCTTTCTAATTTTGTCCCTATGTGCTTGTGTGTTTATATATATACACACACACACACAGACATCCCTTGTCATTTGACTTAGCTTCCTCTTTTTGTGACTCTGTGCTTGTGGGGGCTTTTTATATATATATATATATATATATATATATATATATATATATATATATATATACACATATACACATCGCTTGTCATTTGACTTAGCTTCCTCTTTTTGTGACTCTCTTTGAGTTTCAGGTCATTGAAAATCTCCTGGTGAAGCCAGCGAGGTCTTTCACCAGACTTTCTATCTTTCCTATTCATTGGCATAGTTTGCTCTTTTGCCCTTAATAATGTCTCTTTAAAAATTGCCAGCGCTTTTTTCCCTTGGACTTGCTTCCCACGGGATCTTACCTACCAGTTCCCTGAGTTTGCTGAAGTTTGCCTTCTTGAAGTCCATTGTCTTTATTCTGCTGTTTCCACTCCTACCATTCCCTCAGTCATTTCATGGTCACCTTCAGCCACGCTGCCTTCCGCCACAATCCCCAACAGACCACACTCTGCACTTTACGCAAGCTAAAAGAAAAACCAAACAGACAAACAAGCTGGCCGCTCACCCCAAGCATTAGTGCTGGCTCCTTCTTCAGTAGGGCTCTCCTTCCCATACTCCCGTGTTCGCTGCCCCTTGTTCACAGAGAAGGAACCAAGCTGAGAAAGGGAGATTTCAATGGCAAAGCAGTGCCTGGCTATTGTGTGAGCATGGTGACAGAAGTGGCTTCTGTTATGTTGCCCAGAAAGCTGAATGTCTTCCAAACTATAACTCAATCAGTCCCAATGACAAGCTTTCATTGCTGTGTCCCCTAAGACCTGTACGGTACCAGATCTGACGAGCTGCAGATCTTGTCATCCCGGGGTGCCATGGATCAGAGGGAGCCCCCACAGGGAGGTGCAGAGTTAGAGCTCTGCCCACGCATGCACTTCATTGCTCCACACACCACAGAATCAGTGAATTTGGGAAAGCGCAGCTCATCCTGTGCAGCGCTTCATAGTCTTGTGTCCTGCTGTTTGTCCCCCAAGGCCGTGCAGAACTTCCTCCCAGACCTCACCCTCCCAGTCTCCTTCATGCTCTCCCTGATTGGCAGCTTCCTCCCTTCCCAGACCCTTCACACAGCTCTAACTAGGAGGCTTATTCAGGGCTCTGCTGGCCTCTTGTCTGCCATTTCTTTTCCTTTTGATCCCTTCTCCCTGGATTAGACGACCTCTGGAGGTCCCTGCCAGCTCTACATTTCTATGTTTCTATGATTTCTAGGATCACAGAGGGGGCCTCAGAGGTGCTAGGACTGACACTGGAACTAGCTGCCCCATTATCACTGCCAAGACACCGTGGCACTCACAGACAGATTGAAAGGAATGTCATCATAGATGAAACAGAAGGAATCAACCAAACAGATCGTCAGCAAACCTTGATCACCACAATCTAAAGACAGCAAGAGATCTCCAGTTTCTACAGCTTCAGGGGGATGGGAAAGGGGATGAGGAGGGGTTCATGTTCTTTGCGGAGATAGAAACCTCCAGCACCTCCCAGTATCTACAGGGGATAAATGAGCACCCACCAACAGGGAAAATGTCAAGGTGCTCCACTGGCCAAGATCTCTCCTCACACAGCACTGGTCATCCATGCCCTGAGGAGAGAACGTGCCATCTGAGCATTGATGGAGTTGATCACCGCCTAGGATGGAAGAAGAAGAAGAACCACACATGTGGTGCACCAGAGCACACTGGTGCGTAGAACCCACCCAGGGCATTGTTCAAAAACAGGAGTAAGCTCCAGCCTGCAGGTGACTCCACAAACCCTCTGTGTTTCCTGCCCCTTCCATCCCAACATGCTCATATCTGCTCCCAAGTATGGGTTGAAGGGTTTCCAGTTTGCTAGCTTCACTGAGTGATTTATTGTTAACCTGCTCTAATAAAGTGATTTACAAGGAAACTTGGATTAATGGTCTCCTGTTCCGATAGCCAGTAAAGGTTCAGTCCCTAGGAGAGCTCCTTCCTGCATAGTAACTGCCTTCATCTAGACTGGACTTTGCTTTTCAGAGCAGAATGAACCTAGAACCAGCGCATTTCCCCTGGGGGTGGCACTGCTGGAGGGAGCTGTGACTCTGCTGCATTAAGCCCTCCCCCAACTCAATCCCACCAAAGCCTTTTGTGTGGGTGGTTCACAAGGGTTCAGACCCATGGGTGGAGATGGGTCAGGTGAAGAGCAGGAGTGGGGGTGGCCTCATATCCCCATGTCTGATGGGGCATCCCATTGCAATAGAATCAAAACAACAAGGAGTCCGGTGACACCTTAAGATTAACAGATTTATTTGGGCATAAGCTTTCGTGAAAGCTTATGCCCAAATAAATCTGTTAGTCTCTAAGGTGCCACCGGGCTCCTTGTCGTTTTTGTGGATACAGACTAACACAGCTGCCCGCTGATACATTGCAACAGAAAGTGCAGCACAGTCTTGGTGGAGTGTCAAATGGAAAGTTAATCTAAGTGTACGTTAATGAATAGGTAACAGACGTTATCAAGCAGGAACCCTTGTAATAGATTCATAGGGTACGGATACACGGGAATAAACGACCCGCGGCATGGCCTCGGCTGGCTCAGGTCAACTGACTTCGGCCTGTGGGGCTCAGGCTGTGGGGCTAAAAATTGATGTTTAGATGTTTCGGTTTGGCCTTGAGCCCAGGGTCTGGGACCCTCCCTCCTTACTTCATGGAGGCACTTACAGGCTGATCAACTTTGCATCTGAACCAACTGTACATGAGCTCTGTGGCAAAAGGGGCCAACACAACACATTGCACTGGAAGCTCATGCCCAGCTGGTTATCTACAATGACCCCTGAGTCCTTCTCAGAGCCATTGCTTTGCAGGATAGCTAAGAAAGGGTCTCTGTAAAAATAACAATGTGGCATCATGTATTGAATCAAACACAAAAAAACTTTGTTACAAACAGGGTAAGTCAGGACCAACATCCAGCTCAAAACTACAAAAAAATCAAATAAAGCCATGCAACTACATGCAGAATTTTATCTCATCACATACACACCCACAGCGACTCACCACAGAGCCTGTACCTACCAACAGCAAATCAACTCTTACCAACCACAATCCCAAGGTGACCCCCAGGCAATCCCTTTGGGATGACAGCGACCCTGTGTGGTGAGCTTGTAATTTCCTAACTTGGGTGGATTTGATTTAGAGCTCAATGATAAATGAGCATACAGCTGTTCTCTATATAAGGTATTCCAAGGACTTTGCCAGAATAAAGCATAAGCACTGTAGAGCTGTGCCTAGAGCCCCAGCTCCTAGAGTCAAATGATGAGGTCAGAATCTCAGCTTTCACTTTAAAATTTCTAGCAAATTAATACTTTGAAATTGTGACCCAAGTGTAACCGATGCAGTGGTGTCTGCCTGGCTCTGCAGACAGCCAAAAACATCTCTGAGAGGTGTGAACTGCCCCAGTCATCCCCATGGGATTTTCATTCTAATAGACATCACTCTGGGGTTCCTGCCAACACCACCCCATCTGAGAACTCTCTGTGGGGCAGAGGAGTGCAGCAGTCCTGGTCACCTACCAGATGTGCCTCACCTGTGAAGATAAATACTGGGTGCTGCCACTCTTGACTCTCCATTTGGGGAGAAGGGATCCCCATCTCTGCTGCTGCTAAGGATGGGGGCCCGGCTACCAGTTCTGCCATGGATGAAGGGGTCCCATGCAGTTGCCCCTCCAGAGGGGAGGTGGCCCCCTTGCCACTGGTGTTATTTCCAGAAGTGGACGCTATATTGTGATTCCGCAGAGGGTAATTTCTATGTATTTGGAGAACTCCGCTTCCAGGAAGCGTTTGGTGAGAGAGAACAGAGCGTGTGGAGGAAGGAATAAAGCCTGTATGTTGCACTCTCTCTCTTCTGATGGTTGAACACTGAACATGGCATCTGAAGTGGGTCAGTGCCTGCAGGAACGTGAAACCAGAAACACAGAATATTAATGCAAAACCAATCCCCACAACTAACCACACAATAATGACAACAAAGAGAAAACAGGAATCCTCGCAGCATACCAGAGTCCTGATCCTGAGCAGAGGGACATGAAAGCAGACGTGTTTAGCAGCTGGGCTTTCTTTAGAACAGAATGGCAAAAGTGTGAAAATTGCAATGGGGCGCAAAAAAAGGAAAGCAAAATAAGAGTAGCCACCCTGTATGCTCCAAGAGCATATGGATATGTCAGCGGCAGACCTAGAGGATCCATGTAAATACCTAGAAGCACTCTGTCACTGCGGTGGTGCCTCTCTGGAGGTGTTGAGTGAATTTTCCTACTCACTCTCCACTGTTCTCCGTTCCTGGAGGGTTGTGGTCACCCTTCCCCATGGAATAACATACAATTCCTGATGCATAAACTTAACGCAGTAACATCTCCAAAAGATATTGCAGGAAATTGCTATATCTGTCAGACGCTACAAAAGCACTTTCCACTCACAAAAATATCATATACAAAAGCTGTCTTTTTAACAAGCGTAATTGGAAATCGGATATATTATGATAAATCCTCATTCATATAATATAGCAGTGGATGGGCACATATTACACCCTAAAACATATTACACCCTACATAAACATATTACACCCTAAAACCTACACCCACTATGAACACAAGACAAAAACACAGATGTGGAGGATGGTGAAATACACACTCTCTTGAGACCTGATCAGCAGGACACAAAGAAACACGAGCTAAAAAGTGACTAATAGATATTGGAACTGATTCTCAAAACAGCCCCACACAAGGAGCACTAAGTGCAAGACAGTCTCTTATCACAAGAAAGGTTTGCATTTGCTCCAGCATCAACCCAGTTGCCAGGTATACGTGAGCGTTTTTATAGAACTAAGGAGTGAAAGACCAGCATTCCCAAAATCAGAGAAATCTTTCTTGGCAGCTAAGGTATTTAAGAGTTAGTTAATTAAAAATAATAAGAGTTAAGCGAGCTGTAGCTCACGAAAGCTTATGCTCAAATAAATTGGTTAGTCTCTAAGGTGCCACAAGTCCTCCTTTTCTTTTTGCGAATACAGACTAACACGGCTGCTACTCTGGAACCTGTTTATCTATGATGGTATAGCCTGTATGGGTATATAACAGAGTGTTAAGTATTCAGGCAAGTTATGGTACTGATGTTTAAATTTGCTGTCTCCAATAAACATGACAAAAGGGATGTTTCGATAAATAGCTTCCCAGTAAAGAGAGCTACAGTATCATTCTGTATAGGAATTTACAGGAATTCAGGAAGTGCTTGATGAGAGAGAACGATGTCGTGGAGGAAAGAATAAAGACTAAATACTGCTCTGTCTGGGCTTTCTCTCTTTTATGCTTAAACACTGAACAACTGGCACTCCAGCTGGAGGTGAGGCCAGGGTGTAGGGCTGGGGCAGTATGGAGCCCTGTGCTGTGCTGTGCCTAAGGTCCTGGATTGTCTTAATCTGCCCTGCCAACGAGTGATAGTTAGAAGTTGGTGTTATTAAAGCCATAGAGAGCCTAGCCAAATGGACCACTTCTCTTCATGCACTTCTCTTCTCTTTACAGAGCAGCAGCCCACCAGGTTGCCACACATCAGGGTAAGCCTCCATGAGTCAGGGTAGCAGAGTGTAAGTGGGGTCGGCCAAAATAACAGTGGGCACAGACATCTCACTGATATCCATATAGTTTAGCAGGAACAAAATACCTGCTTTCCCACCCTGACAGCAAATCTACTCTACTGCGCTGCACCGATGCAGCTGTGCTGCTGGAGTGCGTCTGGTGTAGACATGCTACGCCAATGGCAGAGTGCTCTTCCGTGGTGAGAGGTGGAAGTATGGTCAGTGGGAGAGCGTCTCCCGCTGACATACCACTGTGGGGACATCGCTTTAAGTTGACATAACTTACGTTGCTCAGGGGCCGTCGTTTTCATACCCCTGAGTGACTTAAGATACATTGAATTAAGTGGTAATGTAGACCAGCCCTGAGACAGGCCAGATCTCCGGAATACCTGGACACCCTGCACTTTGACGTCCATGATCTCCCTTGATAGTCCTTCTTAGGTCTGAATAACAAGGAGTAATTTATTTTTCTGCTGATATACTCGTGCACCTTGAGGGGCCCAGGTAACAGACATGCGTGTGCCATTGATAGCCCCAGCACAGATTGGGAATGCCCTTTGTTCAAAGCCAGAAATGATTCTGGGGACATTATCCAACTTCACCACATGTGGGTGCAGCCCAGCAATAACTGCCTGGCAAACATCCATCATCACAGCAACAACAGTTGACTTGCCAACCTCAGAGTGGTTACCCACAGATGGGAGACCGTCTGGGGTGGCAGCTTCCAGAGAGTTGTAGCACCCCGCTTCTGGCCTGGCATTTGCATTTTTCATCCTGATGCGCTTGGGCTCAAGTGAGCTCTTCACACAGCTCAGGGAACACGGCCCTCCTATAAAATTCTGGGGTAGCTCCTGGTCATCCCAGGTCTTCATGGTGATGTATTTCCACCACTCTGTGCATGTGATCCTGATCCAGATCTATGCTGTGGAGGAAGGTGAAAAACTCCCAGTGTGTCTGCCTATCTGACCTGGGGGAGAATCCCTTCCTGAACTCAGTATGGTGATTTTTTAGACCCTGAATGTGTGGGTGAGACCCACCAGCTAGACAGCTGGGAAAGAATTGCCTGTAATAACTCAGAGACCTCCCCATCTACTGACCTTAGGAGACCGCTGCTAACAGCAGTGGCGGATAGGCCATATGTAAGGCTACGATTTAGTGACTTCCAGCAACCTCCATGACTTCAGCTTGCGGTGGTCGAGAGCTGCAGGGTTTCCCGCTGCCCGTGGGGGCAGGGAACTGTGGGCTACCCCCGAGTTCCCAGCCGCCAGAGACCATGGAGGTCTGTGACAGGTGCTAAGCAGAAAAATGCTTAGCCAACCCTCTGTCACTCCAGTCCAACTAAGGGAGGTGAACTGGAGCTGGGGAGATCACCTGGCCCTGATGGGGGAAGCTGGAACAGATGCTGTCTCTTCAGGCTGGGGCTGGATAAGAGCCTCAGGGGAAGGAGCTGGAAAGAGGGAAGCTGCAGTAGAGGAATGGCAGTGAGGGGAAGCAGAGAGAGAGTGCTTGCCCCCTCTCTCCTGCTGGTGGATCGTAAGAAGGGGACTATGTGTATGGTGGAAAGTTGGTCAGAGCACAGCCTGTAAATAAAAGCACCAGGTGAGCACTGCACCAAGGCCTCTGTGTGACTTGCTCAGCCCAGTGGGGGAAGGAGCCAGGAGGGCCCTGCAGGGACCCCATTACAGGGTCCCTGGAGCTGCTGGTGGTGGAGGAAGCCCCGAGTTCCTGGCCACTGCAGGCCTCTGGAACTATAGGAAGGGGAGGGACTATTTACTTTGTAGGAAGGGGTGGCAGACATTACAGGAATGAAGAACAACTCTTTCCCTGCTTTGTGGCTGCTTCTGACTTACAGACACACACGCAGCTCCTCACAAAGCAATCCCCAGCCCTTGTGTTTGCATCCAGTCTAGCCTTGGGGTGGTGCCTTCCATTTTTTCAGTGGTCATTAAACAAATGGGTATTTAACTGCTATGTTATTTCGCCTGAATGAAAGGTGGATGCCATAGCCTCAATGAGGTGTGTGACTGCCTGTAGATCAAAGACCCGCTTGGTGGGAGACACCCAACCTTGAGCATAACAGTGTGTTATAGGAAAGAAATACTCACAGTAAGGGAAACGCATGTTTGTGATCTTCAGTTCTTCTTTTGAAGAAGAGGAACCTGCTTGTGCTGGGCTTTGTGCACATCAACATTATAACATTTGCAGCGGCCAATTGTCCCAATAAGATGGGGGTAGGGTGGGAGAGAGCGGGGGATTGGCCACTGGAGGTTTTTATGTGAATTCAGGTGACTTTTAGCTTTGCTTTACAATCCTTAAATACTTAATCATCACAAAGAACAAGGGAAGTATTAATATTCCTCTTGTACAGATGGGGAAACTAAGGCACAGGGGTTAACATGAACATTTTCAGTTGAGTGCCTGAAGTTAGGCTCTTAAATCCATATTCAGGCAGCTTTGTAATAGTCTAATCTTCACAGGTTTCCTGAATTGGGGCCAGGAGGAGGAAGAGCACACACAACAGGAGGTGAGTATATACTGCATAAATGCAGCTGAGACAAAACAGGAATTTGGCTCATAGGACATTGTAATAATTTGACATTTGTTTATGTCCCAAATTGGAAAAATACCAAAAATGTTCACAAAAGAATTTGTTTAGTAAATGTTGAAACATTTTGTTTCAAGTCAGTTTGACATTAAACTGCATTTGCTTATTGCCTCATGGGACAGGTAGTTTTGGGTACCTCATGCTTTCATTCTTCCCTATGGGGCAGGCTCCTTTGCAAGAATACATCTCCCTGAGGTGCCATGTGGCCCTGTCAGAAGGGAGACCACAGTGCATCATGGGGAATGTAGTCTGGGTAAGGGTCCAGGTCATGGGAAAGAATGGGGGCACAAAGCACCTGAACTATGACTCCCATGAACCATCAAGGCACTCTGGGCGGAAGCAGTTTAATGTTGAACAGCCCTGAAATGAAACACTTTGTTTTGATTCCCCCCAAAAATTCAGCAACACTGAAAATTTCCCATTGAAAATTTAGATTTCATTTTTTTAAGAAATTGTCCAAAAATCACTTCAATAGAAAATGCCCAGTCAGCTCTATGTACAATGGAGACCCTAGCCAGGCCCCATTCTCTGCCAGAACCATCCACTTCTGGGCTATACATCCCCCTTTCATCAAGCAACAGTGGAATTATGGCTGCTTTATACAGCTGTAACCTGGTGCCCATCAGAGTTCCTATCCATAGGGAACTTTGCCAATTTATGTCAGAATAAATCAGCATAAAGCCTTCCATTCTGTAGGTAAGATTGCATTTACTGGGCCAGATTCATCACCAGTGTAATGCAAACACTTTAGTCCAAAGCACCACAAGCCCCTAGGCAGCCAATGGAACTATCTGTGTGAGTAAAGTTGTGCAGATGCTTACGTGTCTGCAGGACTGGTTCCAAACTATGGTAACCAACCCCACTGCAGAGTGTTTCCTCTAAGCCCTGTGGCAGACTAGTCCCTTCTGGATGTCTGGTACGGTAGCTGTGTACCACCAGCACGGAGTCAAGCATTGTAGGTGCCCCATGCACTAGACTCTGCAACAGGGGTTGCCGACCTGTGGCTCCAGAGCCACATGCGGCTCTTCAGAAGTTAATATGCGGCTCCCTGTATAGGAAACCGACTCCAGGGTGCCAACTTTCCAATGTACTGGGGGGTGCTCACTGCTCAGCCCCTGGCTCTGCCAAAGGCCCTGCCCCCACTCCACCCCTTCCCTGAGCCTGCCGTGCCCTTGTTCTCACCCCCCCCCCAGCCTCCTGCACACCACAAAACAGCTGATCGGGAGGTAGGGAGAGGGAGGTGCTGATTGGTGGGGCTGCCAGTGGGTGGGAGGCGCTGGGAGTGGGGGCTGGAGCTGATGTGTGGGCTGCTGACGTATTCCTGTGGCTCTTTGGCAATGTACACTGGTAAATGCTGGCTCCTTCTCCGGCTCAGGTTGGCCACCCCTGCTCTGCACGCTCTAAATCCATTCTTTTTTCACTCCCTGCTTTCAACATGACCCTGTCTCTCTTTCTCCATTTCCTTCCCTTTCTCTCATCTTCTCTCTCTAGCTCTTCCCCTTGCCCATAGCCCCTCTCTTCTCCTATCTGTGTTGTCCTCTCTCTTCAGTCCCCTTTCTCCCTTCTTCCCCATCCTTTCCCAGCCAACTCTTTCCCAAAATCCCAGAGGGAAGAGAGAGCAGCAGGGGGTATCTGTTAAGGGTACACTCCTCCCCAGCATGCCGGAAATTGGTGTGTGTGGGGGGAGGGGGTATGTGTACACATTCCTTCTGATGCCTTTGTAAATGTAATTTATTTACTATTTCTGATCCTCAGTGAAAGCAATTATTAAACTTGGAATAACAAAAGGGATAATATAATGCCTCATGAGGTTAGGCAGAGTTTCTTTATGACACGTGTTTAGCCATGCTAAAGTATGCAAACTAACAGAATAAATACAAAACTGAATCACTAAATATTTGAAACGTTTGTCAAAATGTCCCTAAAATCCAGACCACCTCTTAACCTTGTACTCCTTTTCTTTTTCCCTCCCCCCCTGCCCTGTTACCTTTAAAATTCTGGGCTACTGTGTGTAGCGCCCCCTCTCCACCTGGTTACCTCCTTTAATGCCAATCCGCTTACAGGTTTTGATGGACAGGTCTGGGTTCTTTTGGATCCTGCCACCCACTCAGCGGGGTGAATCTTCTTTTCTTTTTTTCCTATGAAATTATTTGGCGGTGCCTCCACTCCCCTCACTCCTTCCTGGCAGGGTCACCAGGGAAGCTTGGGCAGAAAATTCTAACGACAGAGTAATCCCCACTTACTTGCCAGATAGTTGGAGACTTCCAAGAAATAACACAAACACATAAAAATATATTCAACACAATTAATTATATTAAACAGGAGACAAATACCAACAGACCAGGGTAAAACCCTATTTTTAGGGTCACCAGTGCCCACACTGCAAATACCAGTGACTTGATGTAGCAAATGTAAAATTAGTGTCCCGTTGGTACGCATACTTTGCTGGGGCCCTTGATGACCTATAACCACAAAATTCTTCTTTGCAGTGGTTTAGCAGTGTGGCTGACTGGGTTTAGTACAGCCCATAGGACTCACAAGTGGGAGAAGGTGGTAAATCCCTCCACAGGTGTAATATGCAGCAGGTTATAAAATCCTCAAACCCTTACGCCCTGGCTTGAGGACACAGTTCAGAGAGCAGGGGGTCCCCAGAACAAATTCCCTGACTAAACGATGGTGCACTCACAAACTCCAGAGTGCCATGAATGATCCTCAGGTTTGAAAATGACTCTGGACTCCTCAGTCACTGCAGAGGGGCTGATCTCTGCTGGCAGGGATCCTCCTCAGGCAGGAATCAGGCTGTGTGGGTCCCAGGATTTCCCCTCACCACAAAGGGGTGCAGGGCTCAAGGTGTAGATTACACAACTACATTAACATCCAAACTGTAGCCTCCTAGCCCAGCCTCCAGTCACACACTCAGCTGGCAGCTTCCCTGAACTAGCAGACAGAGCAGAGCTGACCATGTGGTGACTGGTCTCACCCAGGGAGCTGGAGGGAGAACTCAGCCTGGCTGGGAAGTTTCCCAGCATATGCTACAAATTGGGAATCATCAGTGGGGAAGGAAAAACCCAGCTGAGGGATCTACTGTTGGTTCCCTAGAGGCCTGTTCTCAGGGGGAACCCTGCATGCAGGCCTGGGACTCACCAGCTCCCCAGGCAGCCAGTCCAGCCCTTTTCCTGGCTGGCTCCAGACTGACCACCAAATGGCTTCTCCCTGGGAGGGCCTCACTCCCTATTGGTTGCTGGGAGGACTCTGAGTCTGCCTTGGCTCCCCCTCCCTACCAGGGACAGTGTGCCTCTCCCAGAGCTGCCCGCAGACAGAGTCCCAGGAATCTACGGAATCTCCTTGGGGGTTACATGTGTATTTCATGATTTTTAATTTCTTTTTTACATTTTGCTAAATGTGCCAAAAAAAGTTATTCATGCAAAATATTTACTGAAGCATTTAAGGCACACTGAATTTTAAGAACATTTTGTTTATATCTACTGCCTCTCAAACACTAAATGAGAGGTTTCTCTCCACTGCTGTTTTTATGTTAATTAAATCCAAGTTACTCATTTTAATTAATCTACATTTCATACTTTAAATTTTGAAAGAGGTACATTTTATCCGAACAACAAGGGCATAGTTTGTGGAGAATAAAGTAAAAGTGTTTGTCATAAATATAAAGGGAAGGGTAAACACCTTTAAAATCCCTCCTGGCCAGAGGAAAAACCCTTTCACCTGTAAAGGGTTAAGAAGCTAGGATAACCTCGCTGGCACCTGACCACGATGACCAATGAGGAGACAAGATACTTTCAAAGCTGGAGGGGGGAGAAACAAAGGTCTGGGTCCGTCTGGGTGATGCTTTTTGCTGGGGACAGAACAGGAATAGAGTCTTAAAACTTAGTAAGTAATCTAGCTAGATATGCGTTAGATTATGATTTCTTTAAATGGCTGAGAAAATAAGCTGTGCTGAATGGAATGGATATTCCTGTTTTTGTGTCTTTTTGTAACTTACGGTTTTGCCTAGAGGGATTCTCTATGTTTTGAATCTAATTACACTATAAGGTATTTACGATCCTGATTTTACAGAGGTGATTCTTTTTACTTTTTCTTCTATTAAAATTCTTCTTTTAAGAGGCTGAATGCTTTTTTCATTATTCTTAAGATCCAAGGGTTTGGGTCTGTGGTCACTTATGCAAATTGGTGAGGATTTTTATCAAACCTTCCCCAGAAAAAGGGGGGTAAGATTTGGGAGGATTTTGGGGGGAAAGATGTTTCCAAACAAATTCTTTCCCAGTAACTGGTGTTAGACATTTGGTGGTGACAGCGGAAGTCCAAGGGCAAAGGGTAAAATAGTTTGTGCCTTGGGGAAGTTTTAACCTAAGCTGGTAAAAGTAAGCTTAGGAGGTTTTCATGCAGGTCCCCACATCTGTACCCTAGCATTCAGAGTGGGGAAGGAAACTTGACAGTGGTGTTAGCTCTTTTTTTCCACAAATAGTTTAAACTAGGCCTGCATTTAGTCTTGTACATGGTGTAGCCCATAGGGCTAGCTTGCCTTTGCTATATTCACTGCCTTGCCTTCATTATATTTAGCTGCTTTCATTATATTCAGCTGTAATGCAGGAAACCTACAGGCCTGTATCCTGTAAGACATTAGCTAAAGCATAAATTAGCATAAGTGTGGTTAAGTAGGCTGGAACCCTTGGCATAGATTAACAGTTACCTTTAGATTTTGGGAACTAAGGGTATGCTATAAAAAACCCACCTCCACGAGGGGAGTAGCTACCATCACTGGGAGTGTGGCTCCCAGCACTGGTGCACTGTCTACACTGCCACTTTACAGCGCTGAAACTTGCAGCGCTCAGGAGTGCATTTTTTCACACCCCTGAGCGAGAAAGTTGCAGTGCTGTTAAATGGCAGTGTAGACAAGACCTAAGAAGAGCTGCTCAATGGTAGGAGTTAGAATGTTCCAGTAAGTGCTACTGCAAGGAACATGGAAGTAATAACCGCAAATCCGCTTACGCAAGGGGTGATGGGTATGATCATGAGCTGAAATGGTAGTTACACGTATTAATATAGTAACCTATAGAAGGAAGACACCTCAACATTAGTAGGATGAGGAAATACAAATAAGAAAAAGGGGAGAAACACCTACTAAATATGCATTAGACACAGTGGTGTCAGCATAACATATTATAAAACTTACATCTGAGCCTGTGGGCAGTAGGAGAGAGAGATGTAGACCTTGGGAGGTGCCAGAATGATGGCTACTGATGATGAGGGGGAAGGTAATGGTGATGAGGAAGATGATGGCTCACATTTCAGGTTGTCCTGCAAGGGATGGGGTGCGTAGATGGATGTTCAAATGGACATTCTGTAGTCTACCTTGATGGGGTGGAGTGTTTGTGACTTTGCTAAATGTATTAATAAATTCTTCGTAAATATAGAAGAGTTCCTACAGTGTGAGTGTTGCAACTGTGCACACTGGGGTTCACAACTATATAGTAATTTTAATAATACTGGGCCTGATCTTGAGACAAGGATCTGTCTACCATCAAAGTGACAACTGGGAATTCTTAAGTAATCAACATAAATAATACTAGGGCTGTCAACTAATCGCAGTTAACTCGTGTGATTAACTAAAAAAAATAATCATGATTAAAAAAATGAATCACAGTTTTAATTGCACTGTTAAACAATAGAATACCAATTGAAAAGTATTAAATATTTTTGGATGTTTTTCTACATTTTCAAATATATTGATTTCAATTACAACACAGAATACAAAGTTAACAGTGCTCACTTTATATTGTTGTTTGCAAAGAAAATAACAGAACACCACTAGCCATCACCTTCAGCCCCCAACTAAAATCTCTCCAACGCGTTATCAAGGATCTACAACCTATCCTCAAGGACGACCCATCACTCTCACAAATCTTGGGAGACAGGCCAGTCCTTGCCTACAGACAGCCCCCCAACCTGAAGCAAATACTCACCAGCAACTACATACCACACAACAGAACCACTTACCCAGGAACCTATCCTTGCAACAAAGCCCGTTGCCAACTGTGCCCACATATCTATTCAGGGGACACCATCACAGGGCCTAATAACATCAGCCATACTCTCAGAGGCTCGTTCACCTGCACATCTACCAATGTGATATATGCCATCATGTGCCAGCAATGCCCCTCTGCCATGTACATTGGTCAAACTGGACAGTCTCTACATAAAAGAACAAATGGACACAAATCAGATGTCAAGAATTATAACATTCATAAACTAGTCAGAGAACACTTCAATCTCTCTGGTCACGCGATTACAGACATGAAAGTTGCGATATTACAACAAAAAAAACTTCAAAACCAGACTCCAACGAGAGACTGCTGAATTGGAATTCATTTGCAAATTGGATACAATTAACTTAGGCTTAAATAGAGACTGGGAGTGGTTAAGTCATTATGCAAGGTAACCTATTTCCCCTTGTTTTTTCTTACCCCCTCCCCCACTGTTCCTCAGACGTTCTTGTTAAACCCTGGATTTGTGCTGGAAATGGCCCACCTTGATTATCATACACATTGTAAGGAGAGTGATCACTTTAGATAAGCTATTACTAGTAGGAGAGTGGGGTGGGGGAGAGAAAACCTTTTGAAGTGATAAACACCCATTTTTTCATGGTCTGTGTGTATAAAACATCCTCACTGCATTTTCCACTTTATGCATCCGATGAAGTGAGCTGTAGTTCACGAAAGCTTATGCTCAAATAAATTGGTTAGTCTCTAAGGTGCCACAAGTACTCCTTTTCAACTTACAAGTGTTGAATTATGTACAAAAAAATAACTGCATTCAAAAATAAAACAATGTAAAACTTTAGAGCCTACAAGTCCACTCCGTCCTAGTTCTTGTTCAGCCAATTGCTCAGACAAACAAGTTTGTTTACATTTGCAGGAGATAATGCTGCCCGCTTCTTGTTTACAGTATCGCCTGAAAGAGAGAACAGGCATTCGCATGGCACTGTTGTGGCTGGCAACGCAAGATATTTATGTGCCAGATGCACTAGAGATTCATATGCCCCTTCATGCTTCCACCACCATTCCAGAGGACATGTATCCATGCTGATAACAGGTTCTGATAGATAACCATCCAAAGCAGTGCGGACCAACACATATTCATTTTCATCATCTGAGTCAGATGCCACCGGCAGCAGCCTTTCTTTTTTGGTGGTTTGGGTTCTGTAGTTTCTGCACCGGACTGTTGCTCTTTTAAGCTCTCAAATTGTGGAAGGCACTTCAGATTTTTAAACCTTGGGTTGAGTGATGTAGCTATCTTTAGAAATCTCACATTGGTACCTTCTTTGCGTTTTGTCAAATCTGCAGTGAAAGTGGTCTTAAAATGAAGATGTGCTGGGTCATCATCCAAGACTGCTATAATATGAAATATATGGCAGAATGCGGGTAAAACAGAGCAGAAGACTACAATTCTCCCCCAAGGAGTTCAGTCACAAATTTAATTAACACATTTTTTTTTAAACGAGCGTCATCAGGATGGAATCATGTCCTCTAGAATGGTGGCCAAAGCATGAAGGGGGCATATGAATGTTTAGCATAACTGGCACATAAATACCTTGCAATGCCGGCTACAAAGTGCCATGCAAATACCTGTTCTCACTTTCAGGTGTCATTGTAAATAAGAAGTGGGCAGCATTATCTCCCATAAATGTAAACAATCTTGTTTGTCTTCGAGATTGGCTGAACAAGAAGTAGGACCGAGTGGACTTATAGGCTCTAAAGTTTTGCATTGTTTTGTTTTCGAGTGCAGTTATGTAATAAAAAAAAATCTACATTTGTAAGTTGCACTTACATGATAAAGAGATTACACTACAGTACTCGTATGAGGTGAATTGAAAAATACTATTTCTCTTGTTCACCATTTTTACACTGCAAATATTTGTAACAAACAACAATATAAAGTGAGCACTGTCAACTTTGTATTCTGTGTTGTAATTGAAATCAATATATTTGAAAATGTAGAAAAACATCCAAAAATATTTAATACTTTTCAATTGGTATTCTATTGTTTAACAGTGCAATTAAAACTGTGATTCATTTTTTTAATCATGATTAGTTTTTTTAGTTAATCACATGAGTTAACTGCGATTAGTCGACAGCCCTAGTATTATTTATGTTGATTACTTAAGAATTCCCAGTTGTCACTTTGATGGTAGACAGATCCTTGTCTCAAGATCAGGCCCAGTATTATTAAAATTACTATATAGTTGTGAACCCCAGTGTGCACAGTTGCAACACTCACACTGTAGGAACTCTTCTATATTTACGAAGAATTTATTAATACATTTAGCAAAGTCAGAAACACTCCACCCCATCCAGGTAGATAGACTACAGAATGTCCATTTGAACATCCATCTATGCACCCCATCCCTTGCAGGACAACCTGAAATGTGAGCCATCATCTTCCTCATCACCATCACCTTCTCCCTCATCATCAGTAGCCAATTTCCAGCCATTGGCTCATTTTATCCTTTTCTCTGGTAGGCTGAAGAGCCAATTGTCAACTCTTTGTTCCCCATGTAGGTACTCATACACTATAAGTTACAGGGGTGTGTGTGTGTCTGTGAATGCTTAAAAACAAGTATAAATGTGTGTGCGCCTTTTCTATAAAACTAGCTTGAGTGTATGCTTATAGCAGTTTATCTATACAAGATGGCTTGAATGTATGCTTAATTGTTTTGGGAAGGAGGAGAGATGGGTGGATGTTGGTGTTGTGTGTTGAAGGGGATGAGCAGCATCCTTATCTCAATAGTAATCAGCTGTTTTACATAAATAGTTCAAACGAAATCTTCATTTTGTCTACAGTCGGGTGTATTAACCAATTTTACATTGTTAGATTTCTTTTAAGTTAGGCTGTGTATACGTGCGTGTTTGGTATAAAATAATGCTGAAAAACATGAACGTGTGTGTGTGTCAGTGACTTATCTATATAATAATATAGAATTATTTTGAATGTATTCTTACAATGGTTTATCTATGAAATAGTCTACAAGTTGGCTTGAATGTATGCTTAATTGCTTTGGGAAATAGAGCAGGGTGGGGTGTGGAGGCATGAGTGGTGCTTTGTGTGTTGTATGTTTTGCTGAAAACTTTTTAATTTATTTGTCCTTCAAAAATTGTACTAAAATTAAGAGCCTCTAATACAATTTAAGACAAGAGGTGCTAATTTTCAATAAATACAAAAGGCTGTGAAGAACTACATTACTTTAAGTAGGAATAAGGGAAATTGTTCTAAAGATTAGGCATATCTTTCATTGGGGTCTATCTGCCAGTTTTTATAGACAAATGCTAAAGGAATAATGTAGAAAAAGGAAATTTTATTCCTGGTGCAAAATTAGAAACAAGACTAATTGCTAAATGTACATAGGTTTTGTAAAAAGTTTGATAAAGAATCTACATGCATGCTCATTTTGGAGGGTGGGTCATATTTCTTCAAATAAAAGGTAAAACACAAGGAAAAGAAGGGGTTAAGGCGGCAGCATGTGCCAGCATTCTTACCTCTGTCCTTTCAACAGTTAGAAAACCTTTCAGTTTTCTAATAAACAATAGAGAAATAAAAGAATTAAAGAGTGCTAGCTTTGCACTCTTAGGGATAAACCAGAATTGCTGCAATGAAACCAGGGGAGAATGTGTGGTAATTTTAAGGGAAATATTGGGAAATATTTGGGTGTAGCTCAGTGTTCACAATCACTTCCCGAAGCACAAAGAGTCACACCCCAATTAGAGGTGTTGAAACTGGTGATGAGTCAAGAAATTGCCAGACCAGCCTGCACCAACTACCATAATTAATAGGGGTCGGGGAGTTATTTGTTTTCTGCTTTTCTGGTGTCCACGGACCACTATACACATAATGATATTTAAAGTACTCTCTCTCTCTCTTACTATTGACAATATTACATATTTTTAAATGTTGTTTTGTTCCTTTCTTCCCTCCTCTCCCGTCACAAGCCTGACAATGGTAAACTCCACCTATACAAACCACATGACTGTGTGACTATATAATATCAGATGTCTGACTATTCTTGGTCACATTTGCTCTAGATTTTGCTTGTCAGAGTTTCCAAACATCCTAAGAAGTTATTTGCCACTATGATGCTTGGAGGCTTAACCGAGACCAAACCCGCGACTCCAGAAATCCAAGAGATTGCTGACCAGGTGAGTTGCATCCCATGAAAGATGCAAAACAGAAACTAGTAGCACAAAAGCAAATTCCAGAGAGATTATGGAATGAAGCTAAAATTTACTTTAAAATCTAACAAGAAGCATTGTAAATGGAAGCCCTCTTGATTGATTAGAAGCATGTAGTATGTGGCATGGAAAAATTGCTAAAGAAGTGACTGCACTGACTCCAGTCCAGGAAATTCTTCGATTCGTATCTGCCAATGCCAGAAGGGACCATGTAGTCTGACCTCCTGTATAGCATAGGCATAGAACTTTTTTCATTCTTTTAATCCATTTAAGGTGGCTGTGTTAATTTTGTATTGTTCTAGCTTTTTAATCAAAATGTCATGCGGCACCAAGTATAATGCCATACAGTACTCTATTACATCAACGGTGTTGCCTTTTATCAACCACATTTATAATCTCATCAAAAAAGATTTCAAATCTGTTTGAAAGGATCTATTTTCCATACACCCCATTGATTGGCTGGCATTAAGTATAGTGATTTCCTTTAATTCATTATTAATCAAGACCTGAATCAGCTGCTCCAATTTCTTACCCGAGATCAGTGTCAGACTGGCAGGCCTTAATTACCTGGGTTACCCCATTTATCCTTTTTAAATAGTAGCACATTAGCTTTCTTCCAGTCTTCTGCTGTTCTGCTTTTCAGTCTTCTGGGAGCTCTAGAGACATTGACGGCTGTGTTGCAGATAGAACTATATGAAAGACAGCAAGCTCTAGTGGTCAGTACGGGCACCTGAAGCTGAGCCTACTCTGCCTAATTAACCACCAGTACAGTTCCACGGATAGTAGCAGCGGTAGAAGCACCTGTGTAGACGGGTTTTAAGTGTCCTTACAACTGTGTCATCAAACCCTGATCTGTACAGAACAGGCTGACAGGGCAGTAAAAATACCATTGTTCTGCCTAGACTGGTACTTGTGTACTTGGGCTCGTGGAGCTGCACCGGCGGGGAATCGGAGGTCCCATTTGCTAATGCAGAGCAGGCCAGGGAGTCAGGCTTTTGTTCCTATTGCCAGGGCTAGCTCTAGGGTCCCATTACTGGGGGGCAGAGGAGGAGAGTGGGTATTTCGGGGGCCCTGTAAACAAATAACGTTCTAGAAGTCCAGAAGCTAGTTGGATCCCTGGAAAATCGTGGATTTTAAGAGTTTAAGTCAGTATTTTCCTGTGATTTATAACTTTGGCCTTTCTGACAATGATTTAGAGCCCCTTGAAGGTTATTTGGGCTGGGGGGTGAGGGGGAAATGTCCTGGGCCTGCCTGGCTCTGCTGTGGACTCACTGTGACACCCTGGTCAAATCACTTGGCCTCTTTGTGCTTCAATTTCCTCAGCTGTAAAATGGAGGGGGGCAGCGGAGGATAACACTTCCCTTCCTCACATGGGGACTGTTAATTCCTATTTGTAAGGCACGTTGAGATTCTTCCTCGAAAGGCACTATAGAACTACAAAATACTACTGCTGTTGTGTGTATGCTCACTGTAGAAACGTAACAGATGGTCTCTGTCCAAAAAAATCTTAGAATCCAAGTTTAAATGTGCTCCCAGCATGTGTCAGAAATGAGGCCACAATTCTTAGTTTTCAGGGGACACAAATATGGCGCAAAAGGTGAATCTTCAAGTCAGATTCTGCTTTCATTCACACGGGTCAATTGAGGTTCTTAAATTGACTCCCCTGTTAAGTGAGAGCAGAGTGTCGCCTCTGGAGGGCAGATATGTATGATTTCTGAACTACTTTCAGGAAAGTGTCATGTACTTGGAATGATTTAAAGCAGCAGTTCTCAACCTGGGGGGCTGCAAGCAGGCTTCAGGGGGTCTGCCTAAATAAACCAAAGAGCAGGGCTGGCCTTAGACTTGCTGGGGCCCAGGGCAGAAAGCCAAAGCCCAATCCCTGTCATCCGGGGCTGAAGCCGAAGCCTGAGCGACTTAGCTTTGCAGGGCCCCCTGCGGCCTGGGGTCCCAAGCAATTGGCCTGGTTGCCACCCCCTACCGCTGGCCCTGGCTCTTAATCTACTGGATATGCAGACAAACAGTTGTGACACAACGTGGGCTGTGGAATTTTTATAGCATGCTGGGGGGGCCTCAGAAAGGTTGAGAACCCCTCATTTAAAGCACTCGTCTGTTCAGTGATCTTTTAAACATGTAAATACAGTTATTCATTGCTCTTTATTTTCTAAAAGGTGAAACTTTTACCTTGTGCTTAGATCTGTGTGTGCCTTGGAGAGGTAGATTTTGAAGAGTACTTGGCATTTGTGCGTCACCTGGGAACTCCACGGTATTTCTTAGCAACAGAGAGCATCTGACTACCAGACTGCTGACGAGAAGACTCGTGGTGGCTCTCACCCCACCCTTCATGCATCCTTTTATGGAAAGGGAAAGTGGCTGCCAGCAGAAAAATGTCATTGCCGATTGGCTTAAATACATGAATTGCCTTTGACTAGATGCTTTTAAAGAAATGGTCAAAGTTCCCAGTTAGCTAATGAATGAAGCACAACGGATTGTGGTTGGTGCCCTGGGACTGGTAGTCATGAGACAGATGTGATTCCTGTGTCAGCCACAGACTCATTGTGTGGCCTGACTTTGGGGAAGTCACTTCAGTGCTCTCTGCCTCAGTTTCCCCACCTACAATGCTGTCATTATGTTGGATTTCATTGTGGTATCCAAATGCTCCTAAAAGAGGCTCCAAAGCAGACAATTAAAATCACAGTAAAGGGAAATGATGCTCTGCTAAAAGCTCTTCTGAGAGGAAAGGATTTTAGCCCTGATTTCCTCAGCAGGTACAAGGCACTTTTCATCTGGCAATCTGAAAGCACAAATCCCAAGCAGAGATGGGCACCTCTCTCTGGGCTGTCAGTCAGGTGCCTAAGTACCTTTGTAGATCTGGGCCCTATGCCCTGCCCCTCTTCTCTCCATTTTACTTTTGGCCAGCTTAGATGGCTCCCCACTCTGCCTGCTGGCTTCTGGGAATCCCTTTCTTAGGCAATTAAGTCTCCCCATACAATACAGGGGGAACCTGGGTGCCTAACTCAGGGCTAAGAATTGCACTAGTCAGCAGGGTGCCTAAGATCCCTGGTGAAACCTAGCCCCAGAAGCCCTAGCCTTATCAATTGTGGAGAGGTTTTCTTGTAGCATTGTTGACCCCTGAGTGATACCTTCATTTCTGCCCTAAACCTAGCTGAGTCCAGAAACAACAACCAACCATTTGTTCAGGAATGTATTACTTATTAAATCTCCTTGTCCTACATTAGTTAGGCATGAGCCAAGGGCTTCAAACTGTCCATTTGGGGACTAGGCAGCTGGCTGCTTGACCTCCCTTGAAGGGGTGGGCCCTTTCAATAAATAACTGATGGGTAAATAGTGCTTGGAGGTTGGGAAGGTCATGAATGGTGGGGGTGGAGGATGACAGTTTATTTGTCTGAGACAAGGACAGCTGGTGCTGAAGGGACACTTAACTCAACACTTCCAAAGAAGTGGGAAGCCTGGGTGTAGTGTGGTGAATCTGCGGAGAGCAGCAGAAAGGAAAGGCTCCATGGGAACTGGGAGAATAGTTCGTCAAGAGTGGGTGTAAATTGGGATTTTGGGAGGAGTGTAGTGATTGCAGCATTTGGGTTGAGAGTGGCAGCCTGTGACGCACTGGGACAGCTGCTCCAGAGTTGACACTCAAGCAGAAGATGCTGCATCAGTGTGAAAGAGCAAGGCAGGGGGGCCCCCCATGAGTCGTACCACAGAACTGAACTCTGACCAACGACCTCTGCTGCGTGGATGGAGTAAGATATTCAGACAGTGAGGCCTGAGGACCCCAACCTTTTTTTTTTTTTTTTTTGAACTGTACCACAAAGGATAAACTGAGAAGGACTCTGAGCTGTTGAGTGAGCCGAGGGTATTTGTCCTTTTCTGGCAGCCTTAGTAAATTAGTATTTCTTTTGTGCTGGGTGTCAGAGCTTTTTGGGACCCACTAGCTTTTGCAGTCCATGCTGCCTCACAGCTGAAGTCTCTTGAATGCTTTCCTCTGAGACACAGAACATCTGAATCTGAGAAGGGCTGATGTACCAAAGCACTCCAAAAAGAAAAGGAGGACTTGTGGCACCTTAGAGACTAACAAATTTATTTGAGCATAAGCTTTCGTGAGCTACAGCTCACTTCGTCGGATGCATACTGTGGAAAATACAGTGGGGAGATTTATATACATAGAGAACATGAAACAACGGGTGTTACCATACACACTGTAACGAGAGTGATCAGGTAAGGTGAGCTATTACCAGCAGGAGAGCGGGGGGCGGGGGAAGGGGAAACCTTTTGTAGTGATAATCAAGGTGGGCCATTTCCAGCAGTTGACAAGAACGTCTGAGGAACAGTGCGGTGTGGAGGGGGGAAGAAACATGGGGAAATAGTTTTACTTTGTGTAATGACCCATCCACTCCCAGTCTCTATTCAAGCCTAAGTTAATTGTATCCAGTTTGCAAATTAATTCCAATTCAGCAGTCTCTCATTGGAGTCTGTTTCTGAAGTTTTTTTGTTGAAGAATTGCAACTTTTAGGTTTGTAATCGAGTGACCAGAGAGATTGAAGTGTTCTCCAACTGGTTTTTGAATGTTATAATTCTTGACGTCTGATTTGTGTCCATTTATTCTTTTACGTAGAGACTGTCCAGTTTGACCAATGTACATGGCAGGGGGGCATTGCTGGCACATGATGGCATATATCACATTGGTAGATGTGCAGGTGAACAAGCCTTTGATAGTGTGGTTGATGTGATTAGGCCCTATGATGGTGTCCCCTGAATAGATATGTGGACAGAGTTGGCAACGGGCTTTGTTGCAAGAATAGGTTCCTGGGTTAGTGGTTCTGTTGTGTGGTGTGTGGTTGCTGGTGAGTATTTGCTTCAGGTTGGGGGGCTGTCTGTAAGTAAGGACTGGCCTGTCTCCCAAGATCTGTGAGAGTGATGGGTCGTCCTTCAGGATAGGTTGTAGATCTCACTCCAATGACCCCATCAGGTGAGTGTAATCATAATAGTCTCAGGGAAAATTTTAAAAAGTCACTTGATTGTGACAGATATGACACTCACCTGCAATATCCTGGACAAAGCATATTGAATTAAATTAGTATTATAGGAGTTCATTGAATTAAAAATGCAAACATTGATGTATGATTGAGAGATTGTACATAATTCAGTGGGGGAGGGGAACCATAGCCCTCTAGGAACTAAGAACAGTGTGGGGAGGTGAGGCAAATTAATTCAGATTGTAACACCACCTGGAGAGATACTTGTATTTACTGGTTAAAAGGATTTTTAGATAAATAGTTTAAACTGACTTGGGGCCTTTTTTCTGATCCAGAAAATGGACAGGACCTTCTGTCCAATCCTTGTGGAAAGCTTGGAAAGACTTAACCTACCAGAGCCCTAGGTTGGAGCTTGGGTGACCTCTGGTAAATTTTTTAGCATGTGTACGTTTTTATTGAGTTAATGTTTCCTGTGTAACGCTTTTACCTTAAGAATAAATGTGCTTGCTTGGAAAGATCTGTGCGATAACCTGTCACTGCTGGCACTCCATGTTCAGAGCCTGTGGAGAGAAAGCGGCACAGACGCTGGCCTGTTTAGGCAGTCTGGCTTGCTGGAGATATCACCGTGTAGATTAGGAAGCTGTGCAGCCTGAACTCCCTGGCCAGGAGGGAGAGAGACATGCACCTTTGCCCAAGAGAGGTGATGCCTGAAAAGCTGGGGGCCTCCACTTGGTTGACACAAGGGGGGACTGCAGGTGCAGTTGCCCTGAACTGTGATAGTGGGTACTTAGCCTTTGAAAAGGTCATTGATAATGTCACTGTCAATTCACTGATGAGCCCCAAACTTCCCTTCCCTTCAGATGTATGTTATCATGGGGAAACACTCCTTGTTCTACATCATATTTTTGAAGTACTGGCACTGAATAAATTTGAAAAATCCACGGCGTTTAAAGTTGTTCCCCTGCATAAACTCGTCTACCCAAACCTGCCTCCAGCACAAGGGAGTCTTGCCTTTGCCAGCTGGGTGTTAGCTCCCTAACACAACCAGCCTGTCAACCACTCAGCCACTGTCCTCTGGGCTGTGCCAGCCCTGCCTTTGCCCTGCAGAGTGAACATAGGTGCACCCCAGCCTCCGAGTCCCTTTGAAGTGTCCCCCTGTGGTATCCAGCCCCTGATCCCTGGACACCACAGAAATTCCAGTTCCTCCACTCCAAAAGGAACAGTGGACCCCAGGTTTACCTTAGATCACAGCTGCTGTGGCACACCCAACACTTCAGTTCACTTCCAGTAAAACAAAAGAAAATGTATTTAAGATTAAATGGAAACAAGTGTGAGTAATGGAAACAGACGGTTCCATATTAACTGCAAACTAGGGCCTACAGTTAAGTTACCTTTCCTATCTAATCATGTAGATTCTTAGCCCACAGTTCAGTCTTTTGCTGCACTTACTAGCCCCAAGGAGCCAAGACCCAATCTTTCATGAAGCACCCCTGCTCATCAAGGTGCCTCCTTAGTCCATGTATACAGAGCGTCTTTCTCCACCCTGTGATATACCAAATCAGTCTTTTGTCTTTATTCAGCAAACATGCCATGTCCTATTATTCCTTTTCACATTCAAGTGGTTTCGATGCTTAGTTTGTCTTTGATGGTTTTTTCAACTGATTTTTCTGGCTTGGTGCCAAGGCAGACAATGAGTAATGCAATACATAATTGGCTAGCCCAGGATGGGTGACAGCTCCCTCCCGCTTGAATTGTCCGTCACCGAGACATATTATTCCCTAGTCACTCACTTTCCCTCCAAGACCGCCATAAAGGCATAAGTTTCAATACAGTTACATTGTTCTTTAAATATCACCCGTACACACATCTTACACTGATTATGGGTTTGATAAGTTACAAGTTTTCAACAGAGACCTCACATGCTAACCTTCATGGGTGAATACCATGAAAGCAGTGTGTTGGGTGTAGTGAGTTTGTCAGGTCTAGACAGGAGTTGCTTGTAGAGAACAGCGAACCTTTTGCCAGTTGGCAGCAATGGGCCTCTGTATCACAGTGACCAAGTATCATGTGATGGCATACTGGAGGTGGTGCCTCCTTTAAGAGGGAGCTGGGTCAGACAGACTCTGAGGTCAGTGGATGGACAGGTGTTTTGGGGGAGATGTTTGCAGAAAACAGGAGCTTCAGGTGAGAGGTATTTCAGGTAAAGCCAGGCAGCAATCCTAGTTTTCACAGGGGTGTGAAGCCTGGCTGCAAGGAACTGTGGAGCCTAGGGAATAAGGCTGCAAGATCTGAGTTGAGTTGAATTGTTTGTTAATAAGGAAGGCCCAAAGAAGGGAAATGTTATGTGCTGCATGTCAGTCTATGTGCATTCTTTGGGAAGCTGAGAAGAAGAAACTGAGGCCGTAGACATACAATGAGAAGGGGGTTTGCTGACCCCATTACACCACCTAACCCTCTTTCTTTATTCTACAGGTGAAGCCACAGCTGGAAGAGAGAGAGAACAAGACGTATCCAGTCTTTGTAGCCATAAAATATAAAACTCAGGTGGTTGCTGGAACAAACTACTTCATTAAGGTCAGTACTCAACAAAATCCCCCACTTCTTCCATCATTGCATAAGTGTTCTAATTGAAGAAGAACATAGGTATAATTTTGAGTGCCTTAAAGCAAGATGTTCAAATAGTGAGCAAACGTTGCAGGAAAAGGTTCCAATATGACTTTTAATCGAGGTAGGGATTACTTCCTGTTGGATGCGATTTCGCAACAAAAATAGAAAAGATAAACAGCTTGTTTTGTGAATCTCATTTAAATCTGATCTTAGTATTTATAAAGCATGAGTCCCACTCTTTCAGCTAAAAGAAAAGGAGGACTTGTGGCACCTTAGAGACTAACAAATTTATTTGAGCATAAGCTTTCGTGAGCTACAGCTCACCTTAGCTGTAGCTCACGTAGCTCACGAAAGCTTATGCTCAAATAAATTTGTTAGTCTCTAAGGTGCCACAAGTCCTCCTTTTCTTTTTGCGGATACAGACTAACACGGCTGCTACTCTGAACTCTTTCAGCTGTATATTGTAAAATTTTAGGATTGCCAAGAGGACGATCTCCATTGAAGACTCTCCAACTGCTTTCTCAGCTCTCACCCTTAGAGCTGGCCTTAGCTGTTGTTTGGGCAGGCGGGCAAAACAATGGCTTTTTCATCCTGCCGTCTCCAGGCCCTGAGAGGACATAGAATCCTCTTCCCCATGATCAGCCCAGTAGGCACAAGGCTGACCTGGGGATTTTGGGGAGTGTTACTGAGAGGATTCTGTGGTATACACCTCAAACTCCTCTGAGCAATTTTAAAAACAGTATGTGTGTTTGTTTGGGAGTGGAACAGTGGAACAGCTTCAGTAAGCGAGACAGAGAAACCTCCTCTTGAATACCTCATAGCCTAGGCATGGGATCTGAGTGAAGTCAATGAGACTTTACCTTAGGAAAAACTGATAGTTAAACCCAAACGTTTTCAATCAGATTTTTTGTAGAGCAAACTCTCATTTACTTCACTCAGATACCCAAGGTTATGTGCAAAAGCAGAAGATGAAGGGGTTGAGTGGGAAAGATAACTTTGAGGTATGAAGAATACGACCTAAATTCTGTCCAGGCATAAATAGGTGCAACTCCTGGAGAAACCAATGGAAGTGACACCTTCTTATGGCAGGGCTGAATTTGGCCTTGTGAGGTCAGGGATAAAATTTCTATTTCTGCTGATCATCAGGAACACCCTAATTTGGACATACAAGCCTGTTTCTGCTCACACATGTGATATGAAATGGGATAGTCTCTACAGACCAGGTTTAGGGTATTGAATGATACCATGTGTGATTTAATTTTTACTTTGTAGCTATTCAAAGGTTCAGCACTTCATCTCCCCAAAACATCCCTTCATGAGAATGTGCTTAGTCCATGGCTGTCCCATTCTCCTTGTCTTTCAGGTCTCCATCAGCAACAGCACCGACGAGTGTGTACACTTGAGTGTGTTCCAAAGCCTGCCTTGTGAGAACAAAGGGCTCAGTCTTACCAGCTATGAGACTGGCAAAACCAAAAATGATCCACTGAGCTATTTTTAATGAGATGCTTGGGATGGGCTCTTCTGTTGCTCTTTCTGCAGACTCCCAGCTCTCTGTACCGCCAGTGCCAATACATGGATGAAAATAAAATGAATCTGATTTTGAAAACTAAGTTTGTGTTTCCATGTTGCATGTAACAGAAGGTCTGTCTTGATTCCAGCAGTAAATAACTGTGGCTAACTTACAAAAAGCCTCCAAGGAAATGTGCTGGATCTACCCAAATACCAACGGTTCAGCACTGCATCTCCCCAAAAAATGCTTCCATTAGAATCTGCTTAGTCCATGAGCTTGACTGTCCCATTTCTCCAGGTTTGCTGCTTTCTGCTAATGAGAGCACTAATGTAGAGAACTAGAAGAATTCTTCAGCCAACTCCACCTCAAGTAAATCTTTCACAACAAAGACACCACCCACAACTACCACATCCCCACTGACAGTCACAAGAAAACAAGTCATCTGAATGGACACCCTACAGGGAAGAAAAGCACCCAGTGGATCATTACATCAATTGCTTCAGGAAAAAAAATCAACTGTGAAATCCTCAGACATGCATTACATCAGGGCTGGCCAAACTTACTGACTCTCCAAGCCGCATACAACAATCTTCAGCCCCACAGGAGGCGCCTGCCAGGGCCCAGTGTTTCAGCCCCGCTCCTCCTGAAGCCCTGAGACCCCTCCATCTCCCTGCTGCAAGGCAGCGGTCCCGAGGTCCCTGTCCCCCCCGCCCCCACTCTGGTAGGTGGAGAATGGGGGGGTGGGGGTGGGGGGATCTGTGAGCCGCAGTTTAACAGTAAAAGAGCCACATGTGACTCACAAGCCAGTTTGGCCACCCCTGCATTACGTCCACTGCAGTCTCTGTACCACCCAGGGGATAGTCCCTGATATCCAACCACCAGATAATGATCAAACGCGGAGACGAAGGGGGCACTATTGTAGTCCCTAATCATGATAACTGTGTCAACAAGATCAACAGACAAGTCTCTGACACCACCTACTAGAAAGAACTGAAAAAAGACCCCACACCATAATTCACACAGGAACTTAAAGAAACTATCAAATCTTTTCCCAAAGAACTCTTTTAACCAAATAATGTGGGGGTGCAGGGACACGCAGGGACAGGGGCAGATGTGCCTGACTGAATGGGAGAGGCTCGGGGTCAGTCAGGGTTTGCATGGGAGAAGGCTCCCCAACTCTGTAACAATCCCCCCCACCCCCCAAAAAAGAAACTATTCCATACTTCTCCCACCCGCACCTAAAAGCACTCCAGGTTCACTCCCAGGCTCCTTCCCTCTCTCTCAGCTCATCCATTACCCCTGACTCCCCCAAGCCTTTGCACTGCTTCTGAGGGGGCGGGAAATACGTTTCTGTAGTTTAAATGAAGTACTTAAAGTTCTGTATTAATATGCTTGGTAAGGATTCTGTTTGTCAAAAAAAAATTCCTGAATCTTTTTATTTGTCTGCATTGTTACGGACATACTTGCTGACAGAAACTGGCATGATTATATTGTGATATTTTGATAACTAATATATGCAGAATTCTAAAATACTGTGTGCAGAATTTTAAATTTTCTGGCACAGAATACTCCCAGGAGCATAGTAGACAAAGCCACCATATCACCTCTAGGCAAACACTTTTCAAAAAGCGATCACTCCATATCTGATCTTTCAAAACTCATTCTCAAAGGAAACCTACACAACACCTTCAAATGATGAGCCTGGGAACTTACATTTATAATGCTGCTAGAAGCTAAAGACCATGGATTTAATAGGGACATTAATTTCATGGCTTGTTACAACAATTTGGAACAGCACCTGCCTGCTTACTCTTTTTGGCCTACTTCAAACTCCTTTTACATAACCGTCTAACCTTTATTGCCCACGTCATTTCAGGTGGCCTCCTAAGACATGCATTACCTTTATGCTTAATAATAACAGTCCCAACTTGTATTGATTAGACACTCTGATTTTTTTTCTTTCCCTTGACTCATTAGCTCGAAAGCTTGTACCATCTATCAACAGAAGTTGGTCCAGTAAAAGATATGACTTCACCTACTTTGTCTCTCTCATATCCTGGGAGCAACATGGCTACAACAAGGTTGCAAACACAAATTAAAAGTTGACAATGCCTCTTTTAACATACAAGCTCAAAATGCCCAAATACAATTGTGGGAATTGTTGCTATAGTGTAAATTTCCCGTTTGCGGGATGGAAAAATTCTCTCAATCAGTGCAGTAAATACATTCTTCTGTATCCCGAAGCAAACACACTTGCATCTTATGTGAATGTACAACTTGATGCTCAGAGTGACATCAATACACCAGGGTTGTTCCTGCTGTCTGGAATTCACGTATCAGTCAGGTGCGAGTCCTCAGGATGTCCACACAGGGTTTCTGGTCAGGGTCAGCATCACTGAAAAGCAGCATGTCACCCAGTCACACTCTCTCCTCGGACATCGACCTACACCTCCCCTCACCTCCAGCACAACAGAATCTGATCTATGCCACCGTCATCTTCACAGTCGATATCTATCTCCACTTCATCATCATCCACCATCACCCTGCAAGTTTGCCTTCAACTATCTCCCACAGGCCAGCCCCCTGCTCTATGCCCTTCTCATGGCTGGTAACAACAATAACCAGCATAGTATTCCGTTGACAGTCTCCCTCCCCCAGCACCATCTATGCCTGTCCCTCCCCACTCCACTGATGGAGCCAGGATGCCAAGGGATCCCATCCCAGGCCCAATTCTGCTGATGAGGCGGCCCTTGACCAGAACCCCAGCATGGCTTTATGCTTCTTGTCAACCAGAACAAGGCCATGGTGTGGGAAATACTGGGTTGAAATGGGAGCATGCAAGAGGCCTCACAAGTGTGCTGGGGCACATGGATCGAATAGCAAGGCCCACCTGAGCAATTACTTTAAAAGTAGGGTGGACCAGGCCATCTCAGCCTTGGCTGTAAGGTTGGAACGGAATAGCAGATGCAGGACCTCCTCAGGATCTGATGACACCTTCATGGACTGTTTTAGCAAGTGGAGTTTGAGCCTTGTAACTTGCGACTTACTCAGTTTGCCTGTCACTTTTGCTAGGTAGCACATCCGCTGTGTATGTGTGTCTCTACGCACCCAATGGCCCAGGTAAGGAATCTTTGCTGCCCCCCCATTCTCCACTTTGACACCTTGAGTGTGAGGCCTGCCTCCCTGAGGTTTCTCAATACCTTCCCCACCTGTGCTTTGTGCTCCTCCCTGGTGTGGCTAAATCTAGTGATATCATCAACATAGCTGATAGCAAAGTCCTCGACCCCATGTAATACCTGATTAACCAGCCTCTGGAATGTGACTCTCGCATTAATTAGTTAGAAGGGTAGTACTTTAAATTAAAAAAGTACAAAATCAGTAATGGATGCAGACTTCTTCTGTGACTCTCTATCCAAGGAAATTTACCAGAATCCTTGGTTAAATCCATAGTAGCCGTATTAGGAAGAGAGCCGGAGACATAAGCCCTTGTATGAGAGGCCTGGTATGAAGCAGGATCTGCTCACAGAATTTGGAAAGAACAGGGCTGATATTGCAGAAATACACATTCCTAAGAAGTGGTAGTCACAAAGTACTCACGCAAACACATCCCAATATTAAGTGGTACCAAAACATTTCAGAAGAGTGGTACCAGAGCATCCTGATATCAAGGATGGTAAAAAAACATTCACCAAGGATAACAGCAACACACCGACCCCTCCTAAAAGATAAGGTCAGGATGACCGTATGTAATAGAGATGTTCTGATTGAAGCAACATGTACAAGGTGATGGGTGATAACTAGCAATGTCAGGGGGCAGTAACTATGTCAAAGGCAGTATGTAACTTGTTTGTATCAGGGGATAAAGATGTATCTCAGAGGGAGTATCTTTGCCCAGCTGAGGGGGGGAATGGAAAGTCCTGCTATTCACTGAGCTGCATCCTTTGTCACAGGCATACATGTCTTAGTATCCTCGTAGAGTCTGCCAGGTGCTATTACCATGCTTTGTTGACAATAAACCTGGCCTGGTGCCTTCGTACCTTAACAGATCTTGTGGTCATTGAGTGGTTTGCTCGAGGTCTGCTGTGCAGGCTGTCTGTGCAGAGCTAGGGCAGCATACAAGGAGAACACACACCCACAGCCGAACATCTAACAACAGTAGCTAACTGATTGTCACACCATATTTCATGTATCATTTTTGTAGTAATTTTTCTTGAGCTCAACACCCCAGATTTTAACAAAGACTTGCATGAGCAAGGGCAGATAAGGAGTATGCTACCTTGTAGAATCATTGATCCTGGAATCATTTCCTTCTCTGCATCCAGAGTATTGTGAATTCCCCATAAAACTTTTGACACGGATATTATCCAATTCTACCTGAGAGTACCTGGGGAGTATTTCCCAGAATAGAGGAGTCCTGCGGAAGTCACAGTGGATATGTCTCAAGCTACATTGTGTGTCATAATTCTTCCCACTTCATTTGCGTTATAGTCCCTTATTTTCCATAATCTTGGTAAGAGGTTAAATTCGGCTTTTGCAGGAGCTAATATTAACTAACACGGTGGTTGGTACATATGGATGCCGGCATACAGTGCTTTCTATATCTGTTTCCAGAATTTCTCTGATTCACTGTGTCCCATTATCTATATTGTATCAGCACAAGGGAGCACTTTCATACCAATTTTTCAATACGTCTTAAACTAACCTATAACGGAGATCAAGTTATGTATCCCGAAAAAGAAATATGATGGGCTACTCATGAAGAACAGCTAAATGGACACCACTTGCCAAATAATCTCTTCTTCCTGAATGGCCCAGAAGTGATGATTTTCTCCGATCTCACCTGCAGCCAGATTGGTGACATTTACATGTGAGCATTACTCACCAATTTCAAACATTAGTTAAAAACAGTCATGTGATAAATGAGCCAGTCAGGTACTAGAATTTGTCTTGTGTATGTAAAAATATTTCCTGAGCATTGAATACCATGTTTTACAGTGCATGGATGCCAGGATTATATTAACATAATTTCTCCTTTTCTCACACACACGCACACACAGTGATAGATGGCCTGCATTCTTTTACTATTGTTTTCTGAAAAAGGTCTGCAGAGCAGGTGACCCAGCCTCCTTGGGTTCCTCTTAGAATACAGAACATTCCTGACTTCAGAATTTGAGCCACAAATTAGTTCCGCCATATTCTGAAATCTCATTACACCAACAAACGAAGAAGGGCTCTTCTTTTTCTTCCTTGTGTTAATTGCATCAAATGGGGTCCACTCTACGAATCCTCTCCCTCCAAAGTGCTCTGTTCAGTGCCACATGCTCTATCACACTACAGCGAACATGCCTTTCTTTATGACATCTCATCACTTCTTGTTGGGTCAGCCTCTGTCTTTTCCCCCCATCAATCTTGATCTGTTGGACTCTCTTACCCATATAGTTGTCAGGACTGTGCTGTACATGACCAAACCATCTGAGCCTCCACTCCCTCATTTTTTCATTTATGGATGTTATTTTGAACATGTCTCTAACACACACATTCTCCGTGTAGTCTTTCTTGCTTACGCCACTTGTCCATCTCAACATTTGAATTTCTGTGCATCATTTGCTCATGTTTCTTCTTTGTTGCCCAACACTGAGTGACATACATTAAAACTGCGCCCTGGTGGAGCTGCAGCATCCAGCGTCAGCCCGTTGCATCTCTGTGGTTTGCAGCTGGTCCTCCGCCGTAGCAAGCGTGGAGGCCGCCTGTCCTTGCTGGGCCTCTGCTCCTATCCTGTCCCCTCTCCTCTCCGCTGAGGCTACGTCCCATCGCCAGCTGCCCATGTTGCTGCAGTTTCAGCAGGTAGTGTCCCCTGCTGGAGCCCAGGTCCAGCCCTCCTCCTATTGCCAGCCCCAGCAGCTTTGCCCTTAGTAGGGACTTGGGGAGGATGGTGACCCCCACCCCAGCGGGAAGCCAGCACCAGGGGACTAGATTGGTGTTGCTGGGCAAAGCCCTGGCAGGACCCAGCCAACCCTTCCCAAGAGGCCAGGCTAGAGCAGGGCTGCTCCCTTTCCTTCTCTCTCTGCTCGCAGGGTTACAGGGCCCATTCGAGCAGAGCAGCAGCCCCCTGGTACTGAGACACCCGACCATTGCAGGCGGAAGGGGTGGGGAGGGGACCCCACCTGCTCTGGCCCAGGGCCCCGCAAAACCTTAATCCTTCTCTGGCTCCATGGCACCAACCAGAGCAGCAGCCGTTACGCACTATCTGGCTTAGGGTTCCAGCCTCTGACCTGGCCAGGAGATAGGGCCTCAGGGGAGAGTGGGGGGGATGAAGAGGAGGAGGAGGTGGGTGTGAGTGTGTGTGGCTGCCTCCAGGACTGCCCTGCTTTGGGTAAGGCACTGCAGCTTGGTGGGGCAATGTCCGCCGTGCCTCCCCAACTCCACCCATGGGCTCTGAGCTTCTGCCCCACGGGGTGGTGGGGCTTGGGGACCCCCTGAAACTGGCTCACAGCCCCCTAGGGAGCTGCTGAGCCCCAGTTGAGAACTGCTGATGTAGAACATCCCTGGCAGGTGTTTATCTAACCTGTTCTTAAAAGCCTCCAATGTCGGAGATTCCACCACCTCCCTAATTGGTTCCAGGTAATTTGTTCCAGTGCTTAACAACCCTGACAGTTAGGAAGTTTTCTAATGTCTAACCTAAATCTCCTGTGCTGCACTTTCAGCTAATTGCTTCTTGTCCTGTCCTCAGTGGTTAAGGAAAACAATGTATCACCTTCCTCCTTTTGCATATTTGAAGTCTGTTATCATGTTCCCCCTCAGTCTTCTCTTCTCCAGACTAAAGAAACCCAGTTTTTCCAATCTTCCCTCAGAGGTCATGTTTTCTAGACTTTTAATCATTTTTGTTGCTCTCCTCTGGACTTTCTCCAATTTGTCCACATCTTTCCCGAAGTGTGGTGCCAGAACTGGACACAGTACTCCAGCTGTGGTCTTATAAGTGCCGAGTAGAGTTGAAGAATTACTTTTCATGTCTTGTGTACAACACTCTTGCTAATACATCCCCAAATGATCCCTTTCCCCCCCAACAGTATTACATTGTTGATGCATATTTAGTTTGTGATCTACTAGAACCCCCAGATCTTTTTCTGCAGTACTCCTTCCTAGGCACTTATTTCCCATTTTGTATTTGTGCAACTGATTGTTCCTTCGTAAGTATAATCCTTTGCCTTTGTCCTTATTGAATTTCATCCGATTTAATTCAGACCATTTCTCCAGTATGTCCAGATCATTTTGAATTCCAATCCTATCCTCCAAGGCGTTTGTAACCCCTCACAAACTGATATTGACTGCAACCTTTATAAGTGTACTCTCTCTGTGATTATCCAAATTATTTTTGAGGATATTGAATAGAACCAAACCCAGAACAGGCGTCTGGGGGACCACATTCGATACGCCCTTCCAGCTTGACTGTGAACCACTGAGAGCTACTCTCTGAGGGTGGGTTTTCAGCCACTTGTGCAGACAGCTTATAGTAGGTTCGTCTCGGCTACATTTCTCTCGTTTGTTTATGAGAAGGTCTTGTGAGACGGTATCAAAAGTCTTCCTGAAGTCAGCCTCCCCAGGTCAGCTGCAGGTGTTTCACTGCTGTGTAGCTGTACCCACAGAGTTTAAGGCTCGAAGGGTCCGTTATGATCCTCTGGTCTGACCTGCTGTGTGACAGAGGCCACAGAATTTCTCCCAGCAATTGCTTCAGTGGAGGGACAGTAACTTGGGGTGGAACTAACTCAATGTTTCTCAAGCTTTTCAGGGAGAAGACCCCTTTCTTCAAAGCCAAAATTTTTGGCAACCCCTCATATTTGGGGAAAGGAAGAATAAACAATGTGTCAGGGCTAACACTGATACGCCCATAGAGTTTACTTGTGTGTGTGTGTTTGGAGAGGTTGGCAGAGAATATTTCACCTTGAAATGTCAGGATGAGTCGGGAGCAAGACTGTCTTTGTTAAAGGTTGTAATAACATTTGCTATGCCCTGCAGCCATTGCCTTTTGTGGTCCCCTGGAGAAACACTGAACTAACGCAGGTCTTTTGGAAAGACGTAATGGCTCAGTGGCTAATTATTCTCACTGTTAAAAAGTTGCACCGTATTTTCAATTTGAATTTAACTGTCGTTCCCCCCCACCCTTTTGGATCTCATTCTGCTTTGTGTCTGACCCAGCCGTACATGAGGCGTATGGCAAAAGGGGCTAACACAATGCCTTGCGCTGGGAGCTGGTGCACAGCTGAGTATCGACAATGATGCCTGAGTCCTTCTCAGAGTTCTTGCTTTCCAGGATATAGACCCTTTAGTGGAGAAAATAACAATGTGGAATCATATATTGATTCAAACACATAGAAAACTTGGTTGCAAACAGAGTTACTCAGAACCAACATCCAGCTCAAAACTACAAAAAAAGCGAATAAAGCCATGCAACTACATGCAGAATTTGTTCTCACCACATACACCCCCCCAGTCACTCACCAGAGAGCCTGTGCCTACCAACAGCAAATCGACTGTCACCCGCCATAGTCACCAAGGTGACCCCCAGGCAAGCCCTTTGGGATGACAGTGGCCCTGTGTGATTTGATTTAGAGCTCAATACTAAATGAGTATACAGCTGTTCTCTATGTTAAAAGAAAAGGAGTACTTGTGGCACCTTAGAGACTAACCAATTTATTTGAGCATAAGCTTTCGTGAGCTACAGCTCACTTCATCGGATGCATACTGTGGAAAGTGTAGAAGATCTTTTTATACACACAAAGCATGAAAAAATACCTCCCCCCAGCCCACTCTCCTGCTGGTAATAGCTTATCTAAAGCGATCACTCTCCTTACAATGTGTACATTTATCTCCTTACATTTATCTCTATGTTAAGTATTCCAAGGAGCTGGGCCAGATTAAAGCATAAACCCTCTTGGCTTGTGCCTTGAGCCCCAGCTCCTGGAGTCACATGATGAGGTCAGGAAGCTAGTGAACAGGAGCAGCTAACAGGGGGGTTTGGAGAGGGAGTTCTCCAGGTGAAGGAGGAGCAATTATGTGACCCTGGGGGTAAGTTTGTTGTCTGTAGTGTGTGTGTTTGTGTTTGTGATGTGCTTGTTGCTTGACTGAAATATACCGTGTGGTCTGTTTGTTTGGGGGACTGTGTGCTGACTGTGTGTGTGCTGAGCCTAGCGACCTGCTAGGCGTGGCTGAGAGCGTCTTAACGAGGCTTTGATCCCTAAGCCCTTTAGCACCCATCAACCCTTAACCAGCGGGTGGGGCTACTCAGGAAGACCAGGGCATTAAAAAGCCCACTCCTAATCGACCAGAGGAGCTAGCGACCAGGAGCAACTAACGGGAGTTTTGCGAGAGTTGTGAGGGGAATGTGGGGCGGGGGGCGGGCACTAGATACACTTAACATTCTTTAAGCTTAAAGCCAAACACCCCCTGTTAAATGTAAAACAACAGCAAAGGAACGAGCTTCAGGAGTAAAAAGATAATGCAGGCAGAAGTCCAGCAACAGAGTGGGAGCTATCCAGTTTATTGCACCCAATGCAGCATGTATGATTACCTGCCCTATGGGCAGGTGGCGTATGTGTACATTCGGTGCAAGGAGCTCCTGGCTTTCAGAGACCGTGTACGTGCTTTGGAGACCAGAGTGGCTGAACTGGAGGAGCTGAGGGAGACAGAGAGGTACATAGATGAGACTTTCCAGGACACTGTAGAACGGTCCCACCCCTGGTCTGACAGCCTCTGTGCTGTTGAGGAGGATGAAAGTCTCAGGGAAGGAGAACATCCAACTGGAGCAGAGGGAAATGATCCCATAGTTGAGACCCTCCTTCCAGATGATGTTGTGACTTGCCTGCCTGGTGTGAAGGTTGCGGATCTCTCAAGACATCTAGATAGACTTATGTGTAGTGCTGGGAGGAGCCCATGGTGATGGTACATGTAGGAGAGAGGTCCTGAAGGCCTCTTCCTAATAACTGGAGTTCCCTCCCCTGAAGAGTGCGTAAGTCCCTCCCTCAGTGCGGTACTGCAAAAATCAGCCAAGTGCTGAAAACTATTGCAGATGCAGGACATCGCTCTTGGTGGAAACACTATTAGGGCAGTCACCTTCTGCAACTGGTATGCTAAATATAATGGTTCAATGGTGATCATTGGAATCCAGTTGGCTTTATTAGTAAGCATAGTAGCTTTGGCTTGCTGGATGAAGAGAACTGTTAGAAGACTACAGGAAGCTGGCATGCAAAGTCAAATAAGGCCCTTGTTAATTTATACCCAGGAGGCAAGCTGAAGCTAAGCAGGTCTGAGTATTGGACTCCTGGAATAGTAATGATGGCTTTGGTAAAAGTGTCATTAAGAAGGGGACTGTAAGGATAAGGCCTTCTCCTGTAGTCATATTGTAAGGCCTAAAGCCTAAGGCCTTCATCTGCAGCCAGATTAAAAGAGCAGCCAAGCAGCAGACATGAGCTGAGAAGCAGGAAGTCACATCCTCACATTCCATCTACATTACATTAAATCAATGTAATATCAGGCTGTTAAAAAGGAGACCCTGTCCTATTGGCACCCACTATCACCAGATAAAGAAACACATCTTCAGATGGTTAAAGAAAACTTAGTTTCATGGCATTCTGTCTGTCAAGAAATCCCTTATCAAGAGTTCGCAAAAAGAAAAGGAGTACTTGTGGCACCTTAGAGACTAACCAATTTATTTGAGCATAAGCTTTCGTGAGCTACAGCTCACTTCATCGGGTGCATACTGTGGAAAGTGTAGAAGATCTTATTATATACACATAAAGCATGAAAAAATACCTCCTCCCACCCCACTCTCCTGCTGGTAATAGCTTATCTAAAGTGATCACTCTCCTTACAATGTGTATGATAATCAAGGTGGGCCATTTCCAGCACAAATCCAGGTTTTCTCACCCCTCCCCCCCACAAACTCACTCTCCTGCTGGTAATAGCTTATCTAAAGTGACCACTCTCCTTACATTGTGTATGATAATCAAGGTGGGCCATTTCCAGCACAAATCCAGGGTTTAACAAGAACGTCTGGGGGGGAAGGGGGGTTGGAAAAAACAAGGGGAAATAGGCTACCTTGCATAATGACTAAGCCACTCCCAGTCTCTATTCAAGCCTAAGTTAATTGTATCCAATTTGCAAATGAATTCCAATTCAGCAGTTTCTCGATGGAGTCTGGATTTGAAGTTTTATTGTTGTAAAATAGCGACTTTCATGTCTGTAATCGCGTGACCAGAGAGATTGAAGTGTTCTCCGACTGGTTTATGAATGTTATAATTCTTGACATCTGATTTGTGTCCATTTACTCTTTTACGTAGAGACTGTCCAGTTTGACCAATGTACATGGCAGAGGGGCATTGCTGGCACATGATGGCATATATCACATTGGTGGATGTGCATGTGAACGAGCCTCTGATAGTGTGGCTGATGTTATTAGGCCCTGTGATGGTGTCCCCTGAGTAGATATGTGGGCACAGTTGGCAATGGGTTCTGTGGTGACCTGGAATCCTATTTTCGACGTCTCCGACTCAAGGAATATTTCCAACATACCTCTGAACAACATACTAATCCACAGAGACCTCCCTACCAACACTACAAAAAGAAGGATTCTAGGTGGACTCCTCCTGAAGGTCGAAACAGCAGACTGGACTTCTACATAGAGTGCTTCCGCTGACGTGCACGGGCTGAAATTGTGGAAAAGCAGCATCACTTGCCCCATAACCTCAGCCGTGCGGAACACAATGCCATCCACAGCCTCAGAAACAACTCTGACATCATAATCAAAAAGGCTGACAAAGGAGGTGCTGTTGTCATCATGAATAGATCGGAATATGAACAAGAGGCTGCTGGGCAGCTCTCCAACACCACTTTCTACAAGCCATTACCCCCTGATCCCACTGAGAGTTACCAAAAGAAACTACAGCATTTGCTCAAGAAACTCCCAGAAAAAGCACAAGATCAAATCCGCACAGACACACCCCTGGAACCCCGACCTGGGATATTCTATCTACTACCCAAGATCCATAAACCTGGAAATCCTGGGCGCCCCATCATCTCAGGCATTGACACCCTGACAGCAGGATTGTCTGGCTATGTAGACTCCCTCCTCAGGCCCTACGCTACCAGCACTCCCAGCTACCTTCGAGACACCACTGACTTCCTGAGGAAACTACAATCCATCGGTGATCTTCCTGATAACACCATCCTGGCCACTGTGGATGTAGAAGCCCTCTACACCAACATTCCACACAAAGATGGACTACAAGCCATCAAGAACACTATCCCCGATAATGTCACGGCTAACCTGGTGGCTGAACTTTGTGACTTTGTCCTTACCCATAACTATTTTACATTTCGGGACAATGTATACCTTCAGATCAGCGGCACTGCTATGGGTACCCGCATGGCCCCACAGTTTGCCAACATTTTTATGGCTGACTTAGAACAATGCTTCCTCAGCTCTCGTCCCCTAACGCCCCTACTCTACTTGCGCTATATTGATGACATCTTCATCATCTGGACCCATGGAAAAGAAGCCCTTGAGGAATTCCACCATGATTTCAACAATTTCCATCCCACCATCAACCTCAGCCTGGTCCAGTCCACACAAGAGATCCACTTCCTGGACACTACAGTGCTAATAAACAATGGTCACATAAACACCACCCTAGACCGGAAACCTACTGACCGCTATTCCTACCTACATGCCTCCAGCTTTCACCCTGACCACACCACACGATCCATCGTCTACAGCCAAGCTCTGCGATACAGCCGCATTTGCTCCAACCCCTCAGACAGAGACAGATACCTACAAGATCTCTATCAAGCAATCTTACAAGTACAATACCCACCCGCGGAAGTGAAGAAACAGATTGATAGAGCCAGAAGAGTTCCCAGAAGTCACCTACTACAGGACAGGCCTAACAAAGAAAATAACAGAACGCCACTCACCTTCAGCGCCCAACTAAAACCCCTCCAACGCATTATTAAGGATCTACAACCTATCCTGAAGGATGACCCAACACTCTCACAAATCTTGGGAGACAGGCCAGTCCTTGCCTACAGACAGCCCCCCAACCTGAAGCAAATACTCACCAGCAACCACATACCACACAACAGAACCACTAACCCAGGAACCTATCCTTGCAACAAAGCCCGTTGCCAACTGTGCCCACATATCTATTCAGGGGACGCCATCACAGGGCCTAATAACATCAGCCACACTATCAGAGGCTTGTTCACATGCACATCCACCAATGTGATATATGCCATCATGTGCCAGCAATGCCCCTCTGCCATGTAAATTGGTCAAACTGGACAGTCTCTACGTAAAAGAGTAAATGGACACAAATCAGATGTCAAGAATTATAACATTCATAAACCAGTCGGAGAACACTTCAATCTCTCTGGTCACGCGATTACAGACATGAAAGTCGCTATTTTACAACAAAAAAACTTCAAATCCAGACTCCATCGAGAAACTGCTGAATTGGAATTCATTTGCAAATTGGATACAATTAACTTAGGCTTGAACAGAGACTGGGAGTGGCTTAGTCATTATGCAAGGTAGCTTATTTCCCCTTGTTTTTTCTACCCCCCCCCCACCCCAGACGTTCTTGTTAAAACCTGGATTTGTGCTGGAAATGGCCCACCTTGATTATCATACACAATATAAGGAGAGTGGTCTCTTTGGATAAGCTATTACCTACAGGAGAGTGAGTTTGTATGTGGGGGCGGGGGGGTGAGAAAACCTGGATTTGTGTTGGAAATGGCCCACCTTGATTATCATACACATTGTAAGGAGAGTGGTCACTTTAGATAAGCTATTACCAGCAGGAGAGTGAGTTTGTGTGTGTGGGGCCGGGGGTGTGAGAAAACCTGGATTTGTGCTGGAAATGGCCCAACTTGATTATCATACACATTGTAAGGAGAGTGATCACTTTAGATAAGCTATTACCAGCAGGAGAGTGGGGTGGGAGGAGGTATTTTTTCATGCTTTGTGTGTATATAAGATCTTCTAAATTTTCCACAGTATGCATCTGATGAAGTGAGCTGTAGCTCACGAAAGCTTATGCACAAACAAATTGGTTAGTTTCTAAGGTGCCACAAGTACTCCTTTTCTTTTTGCAAACTGAAGTCGAGATTCCCAGATGTTACCCCTGGGTCTGGCCTGAAAGACAATGAATTAACAGATTGTGACAACTCTGTCACTCTTAGCATTTAGATTGCAACCCCTCTGTATATATGTTTGTTTGCTTCAACCTGTAAAAAAACTCTCTCATTCCTTTTTCCTTGTAATAATCCTTTAAGTTAATATATTACAGGATTGGCTACAGGTATTGTCTGTGGTGTCAGATCTAAGATACAAAATGATCTGGGGTCAGTGACTGGTTTCTTGGGACAGGAAGCAACCTGCGTATCTTGTGATTTCTTGGTCTAAGTGACCATTTATCATTAAGTCCAGCTTGCCTGGGTTACAAGATAGGCTGACAAGTCTCAGGGAACTGTCTGTGACTCCAGGGTGAGACTGTTTTTGTGATTTAGTGTTTTAGTGACAAGGTCAGCTCCCACACTGCTGTCCTGGGCAGCACAGTATGGGGAGGAGGTGAGCAGCCCTCAGTGGTGGAAGAACAGGTTAAGGACTATTTAGAAAAGCTGGACATGCACAAGTCCATGGGTCTAGATCTGATGCATCCGAGGGTGCTGAGGGAATTGGCTGATGTGATTGCAGAGCCATTGTTCATTATCTTTGAAAACTCATGGCGATTGGGGGAGGTCCCAGACGATTGGAAAAGGCAAATATAGTGCCCATCTTTAAAAAAGGGAAGAAGGAGAACCCGGGGAACTACAGACCTGTCAGCCCTGGAAAAATCATGGAGCGCATCCCCAAGGAAACCATTTTGAAGCACTTGAAGGAGAGGAAGGTGATCAGGAACAGTCAACATGGATTCACCAAGGGCAAGTCATGCCTGACCAACCTGATTGCCTTCTATGAGGAGATAACTGGCTCTGTGGATATGGGGAAAGCAGTGGACGTGATATATCTTGGCTTTACCAAAGCTTTTGATACGGTCTCCCGCAGTATTCTTGCCAGCAAGTGAAAAAAGTATGGATTGGATGAATGGACTATAAGGTGGATAGAAAGCTGGCTAGATTGTCAGACTCAGTGGGTAGTGATCAATGACTCGATATCAAGCTGGCAGCCGGTATCAAGCGGAGTGCCCCAGGGGTCGGTCCTGGGGCCGATTTTGTTCAACATCTTTATTAATGATCTGGACGATGGGATGGATTGCACCCTCAGCAAGTTCGCAGATGACACTAAGCTGGGGGGGGTGAGGTAGATACACTGGAGGGTAGGGATAGAGTCCAGAGGGACCTAGACAAATTGGAGGACTGGGCCAAAAGAAATCTGATGAGGTTCAACAAGGACAAGTGCAGAGTCCTGCACTTAGGACGGAAGAATCCCATGCACTGCTATAGGCTGGGCACCGACTGGCTAAGCAGCAGTGCTGCAGAAAAGGACCTGGGGATTACAGTGGATGAGAAGCTGAATATGAGTCAGCAGTGGGCTTGTGTAGTCTGCAGAAGAGAAGAGTGAGGGGGGATTTGATAGCAGCCTTCAACTACCTGAAGAGGGGTTCCAAAGAGGCTGGAGCTCGGCTGTTACTGGCTTGGTGAAATCTAATTATAGAACAGACTAGCGGTCTGGGGTGTCTGCCTTGTTTTTGACAGTCTTCCCTGAGGCAGGCACACCAGGTTGTGAGCCAGTCCAGACAGCATGCTATAGTGCTCTAACCACTAGGCACAGCTGCCAAAGTCCCGGTCTCTGACAGAGTCTCCATGAAGCGTGGTGGTTGCCTCTTTTGTCTTTACCCCGCATCCCTTTAGGGAATCATCTCCAGAATTTCCCCTGGCTGCTGGAATCTCTGCCAGGGATCTGGGTATCGCTTGTGGTCCTGGACTATCATTTCTTTTCTGGTTCTCGGACTAGAACAGTTCAGTGAGCAGTGCCTGTGTCAGCCCTGGACAGCTTACTTTTCTTATTGTGCGTATCTCAGCCAGCTGACTTTTCTTCAGCCCTTCAGTATTCATCTCTCCTGTTTTTCCTTCCTCTTTCCTTTCCTGAGCAGGCTGGGAGACACCTTTTCTTTGTGCTTTCTCCTTCTACAATACTTGGTCATACTGTTGATGGCACGTTTTGGCAATTCCTCTTCACTGTCACAGATCCCACACACACTACCGCCAGGTCACAGGTCCAGAGGGAACTGCACCTCTGACCCCTCGTGGCTGGCTTGAGGGCACCCAGCTAAGGTCTCAGGCTCCAGCTGTCACCTTTCTCATGGTGAAACCCAAGTTCCTCTCCCTGCAGATCAGGGATTTAGGCAGCTCCTCCTGCTCTGCATTGGGATCACCTGAGCACATCTGTGGGCATGTTTACACTACAGCACAACAATGGCCCAACTGTGGTGCTGCAGCTACACTACTGTAGCACTGTTGTGTAAATGCATCCTACACAGATGGAAGGGATGTTTCATCCATGTAGACAATCCACCGCTCTGCGAGGCGGGAGCTGGCTGCATGGAAGACCCCTTCCTCCTAGCTGCATCTACACTGGGGGTCAGGTCGACCTAACTGCGTCACACAGGGCACGTAATCTTTCACAGGCCTGAGCGATGAAGCTAGATTGACCTAATTTTTAGGTGTAGACAAGGCTTGAATTTAGTTCAGCACCTGCCATCCTGCTCTCTCCGAGGCAGGGACAGAGTTAACCAGTGACTAGCCAGCCTTCATACAGCAGAGTATTATTTATTCAGAACAAAAGCATCATAGAGAAAACATATCACAATAAGCAGTCACATACATGCTTACCATGCAATGCCTATCTGCCAGAAAGGACCCCGATAGGTGTCAAAGTAAATCAGGTTATTTCGCAGGACCTGGTTCCCTTTGGGTCACAGTCTCATGTCAGTTTTTTGATGGGGTGAGAGCAACCCCTCCCCGCTTCCTCCGTCAGGTTGGCCATTTTATAACAGTTTCAGTTCTGTTTGCCAGTCTCCTGAACCAGGTCTTTCCCATGTAGGTCTCCAGTCTGAATCCAGACTGACTCGGAGACTCCAAGGCCACAAGTGACCATCATGATCTTCTAGTTTGACCTCCGGCACATTGCAGGCCACAGAACCTCACCCACCCACTCCTGCAATAGGGCGGTAACCGCTGGCTGAGCTACTGAAGTCCTCAAATCTTCATATAAAGATGTCAAGTTACAGAGAATCTATCACTTATTCTAATTCAAACCAGTGAGTGACCCACACCCCATGCTGTGGAGGAAGGTGAAAAACCCCCAGTGTCTCTGCCTATCTGACCTGGGGGAGAATTCCTTCCCGAACCTAATATGGCGATTTGTTAGACCCTGAGTGTGTGGGTGCGACCCACCAGCTAGACAGCTGGGAAAGAATTGCCTGTAATAACTCAGAGCCCTCCCCATCTACTGACCTTAGGAGACCGCTGCTAACAGCAGTGGCGGAGAGGCCATATGTAAGGCTACGATTTAGTGACTTCCAGCAACCGCCATGACTTCAGCCTGCGGTGGTCGAGAGCTGCAGGGTCTCCCGCCATCCAGGGGGCAGGGAACTGCAGGGTATCCCCAAGCTCCCAGCCGCCACATGCGGTGGGGGTCCCTGGAGCTGCTGGTGGTGGGGGAACCCCCGAGTTCCTGGCCACCGCGGGCCCCTGGAGCTGCAGGCTGAAGGGGTACCCCGCAGCGCCCAGCTGCTGCAGGCGGCTCCTAGCCCCTGTGCAGCCGCCCCGCTTCAGGCAGTGTGGGGAGCCAGAGAGCCCCATTTTTTCACGGCGTCTGTGAATTTTTCTTTTTTGCCCGTGACCTGTCCGTGACTTTTCCTAAAATTATCCATGACAAAATCTTAGCCTTAGCCATATGCCACAGTAGGCAACCTCATCATACCATCCCCTCCATAAGTTCATCAAGCTCAGTCTTCAAAGAAGCAAGTTTATTTGCCCGCACTAATCTCCTTGGAAAGCCGTTCCTGAACCTCACTCCTGTGAAGTCAAACCACCATATGCAAATTCCCTTGGGAGGTGAGAGGCTTCCCAGTCTTATCAGCCTAAGGATTTCTTTAATTACACAACGAGTGAGTTTTGCTGCAGGAAACTCCTGCACTCACCCACTGAGTCAGGGTGCAATCACTCGCAATAAAGATAACTTTAATGATGTTGATTCCACAGAATTGTGTATTTCATGATTTTAAAGCTCACTTCCCATGTTCTCAGTTCTTGATATCTCAGCAGCACTTACGTTCCTTCCGCCCAGTCGCTGCATTGCTTGTCCTGTCTCAAGACATACATTAACACCTCCACACTTTGTGGGTAGCCATAGAATGTGAACGGAGAAAGTGAGTCACACATTTGTTTCATAAAAATCAATCAGAAGTTTCCCAGTTCTCCATAGATCCCCTCCAGTACTGTAAGACCCTGGGACTGAAATGAGAACCAGAATTGACAACTCCAGCCTCCCTTTCATTTGCTAGAAAGAGTGGTGGGTTTTGCCCTCTCAGTTGAGTTGTTCCAGTCTCCCAGGCCATTCGCTGGGGTTGGTGATGATATGAATGACAGGATCACTTCTCTCCAGCTGATTACCGAAAACCTGCACAATCCCCAGATTATCCTGTATGAACACATACACTGTCAATGGGAGATCAGGGTGGTGAGAATCATAGATTCATAGAAATATGGGACTAGAAGGGACCTCCATAGGTAATCTAGTCCAGTCCCCTGCACTGAGGCAGGACTAAGTATTATCTAGAACAGAGGTGGGCAAACTACGGCCCGCGGGCCACATCCGGCCTGCGGAACCGTCCTGCCCAGCCCTTGAGCTCCTGGCTGGGGAGGCTCGCCCCGGCCCCTCCCCTGCTGTCCCCCACCCCCGCAGCCTCAGCTCGCCACACCACCAGCGCTCTGGCCCGCCGCTCCTGCCGGGGAGCGTGGTGGCGTGGCTGGCTCTGGCCAGGCAGCAGGCTGCAATCTCATGCTGCTCTGAGTGGCATTGTAAGAGTTCAGGGAGCTGGGGGGGGTTGGATAAGGGGTAGAGGGTTCCGGGGGGCAGTCAGGGGACAGGGAGCAGGGGACGGTTGGATGGGGCAGAGGTTCTGGCGGGGGCAGTCAGGGGATGGGCGTGGGAGTCCCGGGGGGTTCTGTCAGGGGACAGGGGTGTGGATAGGGGTTGGGGCAGTCAGGGGACAGGGAGCAGGGGTGGTTGGATAGGGGGTGAGGTCCTGGGGGCGGTTAGGAGCGGGGGGTCCTTGGAGGGGGCGGTCAGGGGATGGGAATGCGGTGGGGGGTTGGATGGATTGGTGGTTCTGAGGGGGGCAGTCAAGGGGCCGGAAGTGGGAGGGGGCAGGGGCCAGGCTGTATGGGGAGGCACAGCCTTCCCTACCCGGTCCTCCATACAGTTTTTCAACCCCGAAGTGGCCCGTGGGCCAAAAAGTTTGCCAACCCCTGATCTAGAATAATCCTGACAGGTGTTTGTCTAACCTGCTCTTAAAAACCTCCAATGATGTAGATTCCACAACCTCCCTAGGCAATTTATTCCAGTGCTTAACCACCTTGAGAGATGGGAAGTTTTTCCTAATGTCTAACCTAAATCTCCTGTGCTGCAATTTAAGCTAATTACTTGTCCTGTCCTCAGGGGTTAAGGAAAACAATTTATTACCCTCCTTCTTATGACAACCTTTTACGTTCTTGAAGTTTGTTATCATGTGCCCCCTCAGTCCTCTTCTCCAAACTAAACAAACCCAATTTTATCAATCTTCTCTCATAGGTCATGTTTTCTAGACCTTTACTGATTTTGTTGCTCTTCTGTGGACTTTCTCCAATTTGTCCACATCTTTCCTGAAACGTGGCGCCCAGGACTGGACACAATACTCAGGTTGAGGCCTAATCAGCATGGAGTAAAGCAGAAGAATTACTTTCCATGTCTTGCTTACAACACTCCTGATGATACATCCCAGAATGATGTTCGCTTTTTTTGCTATGGTATCCTATTGTTGACTCATATTTAGTTTGTGGTCCACTATGACCCCCAAATCCTTTTCTGCCGTACTCCTTCCGAGGCAGTCATTTCCCATTTTGTATGTGTGCAACTGATTATTCCATCCTAAGTGGAATACTTTGCATTTGTCATTACTGAATTTCATCCTATATACTCCAGACCATTTCTCCAGTTTGTCCAGATCATTTTGAATTATAATCCTATCTTCCAAAGCACTTGCAACACCCACCCCCCACCACCACCACCACCGCCACTGCTTGGTATCGTCCTCAAACTTTAGCTAGGATCAGAAAAGAAAATCCTTCCTTGCAGTGGGTGCACTGAATCATACACAGAGAGGCACTTGCTTCAAAAAAGATGAGTTCTGAGCTGCATGAAGTTTTAAATGTAAAATTGTCAACTTTATCAAGTCCAGGCCCTTAGTGCTCACCTGTTTCACACTCTTTGCAAAGAGATGGGCTCAGAACATCAGCAACTGTTGCCTCTCACAGAGATTCGCTGACTTTCGAGGGGGAAAGTACTTGACAGACTGTTTGAATTGTGCACAGAAGTTCACATATTTCTTTCTGCTCATTCATTTCCACCTTCCTCTGTGTTTCACAATACTGTGTGATTAGCTCAACTTGCCTACCTTGCAGATATATTTAGCAAGCTGAATGATCTAAATTTGTCCATGCAAGCCCACAACCCTAACATTCTGAATCTCTATGACAATGTGGATGCTTTGATCAAAAAACCTGAATTCTGGAAGTTCACATGTGCAGATAAAGACTCCATGTGTTTTCCACTACTCCATGCATATGTCACTGATGTTGGCACAGGAGAAATTCAATAGAGCAAAATTAAAGAAATAATAGTAGATCATTTGGCCAACTTGACATCTGAGGTCAAGTCATATTCCCCCAACATTGAACACAGCTCAGCTCAACTTGACTAGGTAAGACAGACATTCATTTTGTCAGATGTTAGCCACAGTAACCTCTCTGCCAGTCAGCAAGAAAATCTTCTTGAGCTGGCCTCAGACCGTGGGCTGCGAATAAAGTTTAATGACTCCACACTAACCCAGTTCTGGTGTTTAGTACAGAAAGAGCTCACTGACCTTAGGAATCATGCTTTGGATGTTGTTACCTTTTGGGTCAACATATCTTTGTGAAGTCTCATTTTCTACCTTGACTGCCATCAAGACAAAGAGTAGCAACAGACTCAATGTAGAGAAAACCTTAATTGTTGCTGTCGCTTCACTGCCTCCCAGAATGACAAGGCTCACAAGTGAAAAGCAGACTCAAGTATCACACTGAAATGTAAGTACAAGAATTATCTTCCAGTCAATATATTTTATAATTATATGGTAAAAATGAGAAAAAAAATTTCAGTCATTTCAATTTTTCAGTAATAGCGTGCTGTGACATTTTGCATTTTTATGTCTGATTTTATAAGCAAGGAGTTTTTAAATGAGGTGAAAGTTGGGGGTACACAGGATAAATCAGACTCCTGAAAGAGGTACAGTGGTCTGGAAAGGTTGAGACCCACTGCTCTACTACACAGAAGAGCCCTGTAGGTAATTACAGATTGTAAGTTAGGCCGTGTTTTGTATAATATAATGTTGAACAGCAAGTACAAATGTGTGTGTGCACCTTAACTATAAAACAAGTTTGAATGTATGTGTAGGGTGGTTTATTTACGCAAGATGGCTTGAGTGTATGCTTAATTGTTTTGGGAAGGAGGAGCGATGGGTGGACATTGGTGCTGTGTGCATGTGTGTGTTGAGGGGTGGGACGGGTTGCCTGTGGGGTGCCATCTGGAACTGGGGTATCACTGAGCCCATTGACCACCAGATTGGGCTCCCTCTCACACTGTGCTGCTGTGACAAGTTGCAAAGCCCTCCAGGCTTGCACTTTCACCAGCATTCACACAGGTAGGGACACATCCAGCTGCAGTTACATGCAGGCTCTCTAACCACCAGCCTCCCATCTTAGGACCCCAGCGCAGTAACATCCTGCTCCTGGTCCAATCTAGCCAGTACACCCAGTCCGCCTCTCCCTCAATGTGAAGAGGACCATGTACACTTGTGGTAAGCAAGCTAAGATTTTTCCCAGACACCTTAGTTAAATGCTCACTGGTTTGGATTAAAACATAAAACAAGTTTATTAACTTCAAAAGATAGATTTTAAGTGATTATAAGGGATAGCAAACGGATCAAAGCTGATTACCTAGCAAATAAACAAAAGACAGAAACTAAGCTTAATATACTACATAGATTGGATATGAATTGCAAATCCTCACCCTAGTGATGATACAAGCAGGTTGCATATTCTTAAGGGGGCAAGCTGCACTAACTTACAGCTTGGAATCCCCAGGTGTTCTACTCACAGGCTAAAAATTCCTCTAACCTGGATCCAGCACTTGCCCCAGTTCAGTCTTTGTTCCTCAGGTGTTTCCAGGAGTCTCTTTGGCAGGGGAGTCAGTGAAAAACCTCAATTATGTCACTCCCCTGCCTGAAATAGCCTTTGCATATGGCAGGAACCTTTTGTTTCCAAGCTTGGTTCCCATACCAGCCATGCTGATATCCCAAGATGAAGTCCAGTCCCAGGTGACCTGGTCACATGTTCCTGTAGTGTCACAGCAGCCATGAATCGGAGGCCTTTTGTAGCATACTCAGGAAGGCCCCTCAGTGGGAGATAAGTTTCTTCTAAGACCTATTTTTTTCTCCTAATGGCTCATTAACCTGAATGGGCCCTTCCCCGCCAGCCATCTAGACAGAGCGCCTTTTGCCTAGTGGGTGTTTCCCAGGGGAAAACACATTTGTAACACAGATACATAGTCAATATTCCTAACTTCAGATACAAAAATGATACATGTATGCAAATAGGGTAATCATGTTCAGTAAATCATAACCTTTTCAATGCTATCTCACAACCTATCTTGCATAAAATACATCATAATTATGCCATAATCATATCATAATATCTCTGTGAAGAATATGGGGTGCAGCGTCACAAGGGGGAATAGCAGTAGCCTTATCCCTGATAAAAATGTGTAATCAACTGTTTTACATAAAATGGCTTAAACAAAACCTTCATTTTGTCTACATGGGGTGTATTAGCTAATTTTACATAGTTAGATTTCTTTTAAGTTAGGCTGTATGTATTGCGTGTTTGGTATAAAACAATCCTGAACAACAAATATGAATGTGTGTGTGAATGGGTGATTTATCTATAAAATACGTAGTGAGGTGGAGTGGCCTCCCTCCCAGGCTGACAGGGAGGAACCACGCCCCACCCTCTCGTGGGTGGAGCTCGGCCGGGTCTGCCCCTCATGCTGGAAGCAGAGGGAGGGAACAGGAAGTATAAGAGGCAGGACCTCCAGCTAAGTTGAGCCAGAATCAGGGAAGGAGCTGGACGCCTCTGCTTTGCTGCTGGCCCCTGCACCAGGGACCGAGCTGTGCCAACCTCTGCCCGTGGAGCAGGACCCAGAGGAAGAGGAGCTGCTAAGACTGCTGTTGGCCGAGTACCCCGAGGAGCTGCTGGGGCTGCTGGGTGCCGTGTACCCAAAGGAGACTGAGGACCCAGGAGCAACGAGACCCTGCAAAGAGGTAGGGGTAGAAAGTAGCCCAGGGAAACCAGACACTAGACCCGTTGTGTTGCTGAAACCACAGTCAGCATGCTTCCGCAGGATCCCCACTGACCCCGTGGCAGGATTCCCCACCACTAATAGGACCCTCGGCTGGGAGCTGGTGGAGTAGGGTGGGCCAGGGTCCCCCTGCCCCCTGCTGCCAACCCTACCCATGGGGTGGTGCCTAATCACCTTAGGCCGGACGGCCTGTGTTTGTCTGCTGTCTGCCCCAGCCAGAGAACTGGGCCATAGACTGCTACTGCTCTGCCCCATCCAGAGGGCTTGAGCCTGACTGTGTTTGCTGTCTGTCCCAGTCAGGCAGGTGGGCTAAACACTGCCAGTTGCTCTGCCCCACCCCAAGAGGCCAGGGCCCTAGACCCTTTGCTGACACTTACCATGCTAATCCCCCTCCTTTGGCCTCAACTGCTAGGTGGCGCAGCGAGGCAGTATGGCCTCCCTCTGTGGCTACAGTTATTTTGAATGTGTGTTTCCAATGGTTTCTCTGTCAAATAGGACACAAGTTGGCTTGAATAGATGCTGAATTGTTTTTGGAAATAGGGCAGAATAGGGGGTGGGCGGGTGTTGTGTTTGTGTGTTGTATGTTTTGCTAAAATATTCTTTTAAATTTATCTGTCCTTCAAAAACTTTACTAAAATTAAGAGGCCTCTGATACAGTTTAAGCCAATAGGTGCTAATTTCCAATAAATATAAAAGGCTGTGAAGAAATATATTACTAATATAATATATTATATATACTAATATACTAATATATTATATATGCTAATATACTAATATAATATATTATATTACTAATATAATATAATATATTAATAATATATTGTTCAATATCTTCATAAATGATCTGGAGGATGGTGTGGATTGCACTCTCAGCAAATTTGCGGATGATACCAAACTGGGAGGAGTGGTAAATACGCTGGAGGGCAGGGATAGGATACAGAGGGACCTAGACAAATGGGAGGATTGGGCCAAAAGAAATCTGATGAGGTTCAATAAGGATAAGTGCAGGATCCTGCACTTAGGACGGAAGAACCCAATGCACAGCTACAGACTAGGGACCGAATGGCTAGGCAGCAGTTCTGCAGAAAAGGACCTAGGGGTGACAGTGGACGAGAAGCTGGATATGAGTCAGCAGTGTGCCCTTGTTGCCAAGAAGGCCAATGGCATTTTGGGATGTATAAGTAGGGGCATAGCGAGCAGATCGCGGGACGTGATCGTTCCCCTCTATTCGACATTGGTGAGGCCTCATCTGGAGTACTGTGTCCAGTTTTGGGCCCCACACTACAAGAAGGATGTGGAGAAATTGGAAAGAGTCCAGCGAAGGGCAACAAAAATGATTAGGGGTCTGGAACACATGACTTATGAGGAGAGGCTGAGGGAACTGGGATTGTTTTGTCTGCAGAAGAGAAGAATGAGGGGGGATTTGATAGCTGCTGTCAACTACCTGAGAGGTGGTTCCAGAGAGGATGGTTCTAGACTATTCTCAGTGGTAGAAGAGGACAGGACAAGGAGTAATGGTCTCAAGTTGCAGTGGGGGAGGTTTAGGTTGGATATTAGGAAAAACTTTTTCACTCGGAGGGTGGTGAAACACTGGAATGCGTTACCTAGGGAGATGGTAGAATCTCCTTCCTTAGAAGTTTTTAAGGTGAGGCTTGACAAAGCTCTGGCTGAGATGATTTAATTGGGGCTTGGTCCTGCTTTGAGCAGGGGGTTGGACTAGATGACCTCCTGAGGTCCCTTCCAACCCTGATATTCTATGATTCTATGATACTTTGAGTAAATGGAATAAGGGACATTCTTCTAAAGATTAGTAAGGAATTATGCAGAAAAAGATCACCTTATTCCTGGCCAAAAACTGAAAACAAAGATGACTAATTGCTAAATGTCCATAGGTTTTGTAAAGATTTTGAGAGAGAAATTTCCCTGCATGCTGCTTTTGAAGTGTGGGTCATATTTCTGCAAATAAAAACTACAACACAGGGGTCGGGGGGAAAGGGGTGGGGAGAGGTAAGGAGGCAGCATATACCAGCACTCTTATTTCTGTCCTTTAAAGGGGTGGAAAATCTTTCCGCTTTGTAATGAAAAATAGAGAAATAAAATCATTACAATAAAAGGCCTACTGCCTTTGCCCATCTAAGAATGCAGAGAAAACCACATTTTAAGTTAAACAGGAATTGCTGCAATGAAAACAAGGGAGAACGTGTGGTAGTTTTAAGGCTAACGTTGGGATATACTTGGGCATAGCTCAGTGTTTACAATCACTTCCCTAAGCACAAGAACAGTCACCCACCCATTACATGTGTTCAGACTGGTGATAAGTCCAGAAATTACCATCTCAGGCTGAACCAATCACCATAACTATGGGAGTTGGGTGTTATTTTTTTTCTGCTTTCACGTGTTCACAGAGCATTTTACACATAGTGATATGTAAAGTGCTCTTTCCCTTACTATTAACAATACTAAAATTTTGCTTTTGTTTTGTTGTTCCTTTCTTCCCTTCTCTCCCCTCCTCAAACCTGATGATGGTAAACTCCACATATACAAATCACGTGATTATGTGACTACGTAATATCCGATCTTTGACTATTCTCTGATTACATTTGCTCTAGATCTTCCTTGTCAAAGTTTTCCAGCATGTCATCAGAAAATACTGGAGAATGGTCGGAGGCCTTGCGTGCAACCCCACAAATCCAAGAAATTACTAACAAGGTGAGTGGCATGCAATGAAAGATGGACAACAGAAACAAATGTAACAAGAGTGTACGTCTTTAAAGCAAATTCTAGAGAGATTAGGGAATGAAGCTTAAAACCTAACATCCAGCACGGAAAATGGAAGCCCTCTTGATTGATTAGAAGCACGCAGTATGTGGCATGGAAAAATTGCTTCGAAAGGGACTGCACTAAGTCAAGTCCGTGAAATTCTTAGATTCGTATCTGCCAAGGCCAGAAGGGACCATCTAGTCTGACCTCCTGTATAACACAGGCATAGAACTTTTCCATCTTTTAATCAATGTAATGTGTGCCATGTTAATTTTGTATCATTCTAGTTTTTTAATCAAAATGTCATGTGGTACCAAGTATAATGCCGTACAGAAGTCTAGGTCTATTACATAAACTCTATTACCTTTATCAACCAAATTTATAATCTCATCAAAAAAGGATATCAAGTTAGACTGACAGGATCTATTTTCCATAAAGCCACACTGATTGGCATTAAGTATATTATCCTCTTTTAATTCTTTATTAATCAAGTCCCATATCATCTGCTCGAATATCTTGCCCGAGATTGATGTCAGACTGGCAGGCTTATAGTGGTCTGGGTTATCACATTGATCCTTTTGAAATACTGGCACATTAGTTTTCTTCCAGGCTTCTGACCTTCTGCTTTCCAGTCTTCTGGGAGCGCTAGAGACATTCACAGCTGTGGTGCAGATAGCAATATATGAACGACAAGGTCTTCACTGCCTGATAAGCTACCAGTGCAGTTCCACTGGTAGTAGCAGTGTAGTAGTCGTAGAAGCACCTGTGTAGACAGGGTTTTAGGTGTCTTTGCAAGTGTGTCATCAAACCCTGATCTGTACAGAACTGGCTGACAGGGCACTAAAACTATCAGTGTCCTGCCTTCACTGGCTCTTGTGTACTTGGGCTCGTGGAACTGCACCGGCGGTGAATTGGAGGTCCTATTCGCTAATGCAGAGCAGCCCAGGGAGTCAAGCTTTTGTTCCTGGCTCCAGGGCTTGCTCTATGGTCCCATTACTGGGGGCAGAGGAGGGGAGTGAGTATGTCAGGGCCCCTACATGTCTCTATTTTAAAAAATAAAACACCTTGGATTTTAAGAATTCAAGAAAGTAAAAATTGGCTACTTTGTCAGTATTTTCCTGTGATTTATAATTTTGGCCTTTCTGATAAGATTTAGGGCCACTTGAAAGTTGTTTGGGCTGGGAGGTGGACATGGGACAAATACCTTGAGCCTGCCTGGCTTGGCCATGGACTTGCCGTGTGACGCTAGGTAAATCATTTCACCTCTTTGTGGTTCAGTTTCCTCCAGCTGCAAAATGGGAGGCGAATAATACTTCTCTTCCTCACATGGGAGCTGTGCGATTTAATTAATTCATGTTTGTAAGGCACATTGAGATTCTTCCTCGAAAGGCACCATAGACCTACAAAGTATGATGGCTGTTGTGTGCACACACTAGAAACGTAACAGATGGTCTCTGTCCAAACAAATCTTAGAGTCCGAGTGTGGTGGCTCTGAGCCCACCCTTCTTCATGCATCTCTTTATAGAAAGGGAGACCGGTTGCCAACAGACAAATGTCATTGAAGATTGGCTAAAATACATTAATTGACTTTATTGACTACATGTTTTTAAAGAAATGGTCAAAGTTAATTCATGAGCTCACTGGCGATCACAAGGGATTAGTAAAAAGAAAAGGAGTACTTGTGGCACCTTAGAGACTAACCAGTTTATTTGAGCATGAGCTTTCGTGAGCTACAGCTCACTTCATCGGATGCATAGCATATCGTGGAAACTGCAGAAGACATTATATACACACAGAGACCATGAAACAAAACTTCCTCCCACCTCACTCCCCCGCTGGCAACAGCTTATCTAAAGTGATCCTCAAGTAGAGCCATTTCCAGCACAAATCCAGGTTTTCTCACCCTTCCCCCCCCCCCCCCCCCCCACACATACAAATTCACTCTCCTGCTGGCAACAGCCCATCCCCCTTTGAAAGAGGGGTTTCAAAGGGGGATGGGCTGTTGCCAGCAGGAGAGTGAATTTGTCTGTGTGTGGGGGGGGGAAGGGTGAGAAAACCTGGATTTGTGCTGGAAATGGCTCTACTTGAGGATCACTTTAGATAAGCTGTTGCCAGCGGGGGAGTGAGGTGGGAGGAAGTTTTGTTTCATGGTCTCTGTGTGTATATAATGTCTTCTGCAGTTTCCACGATATGCTATGCATCCGATGAAGTGAGCTGTAGCTCACGAAAGCTCATGCTCAAATAAACTGGTTAGTCTCTAAGGTGCCACAAGTACTCCTTTTCTTTTTACGAATACAGACTAACACGGCTGTTACTCTGAAACCTGTCATTATGCAAGGGATTAGTGGTTGGTGCACTGGGACGGATAGTCATGAGACAGATGCGATTCCTGTGTCAGCCACAGAGTTGCCGTGTGGCCTGACTTTGGGGAAGTCACTTCAGTGCTCTCTGCCTCGGTTTCCCCACCTGTAATGCTGTTGCTATGTTGGACATCACTGTAGTATCCAAATGCTCCTAAAAGAGGCTCCAAAGCAGACAATTAAAATCACAGCAAATGGAAATGATGCTTTGCCAAAAGCTCTTCTGAGCTGAAAGGATTTTAACCCTGATTTCCTCAGCAGGTACAAGGCACTTTTCACGGGCAATCTGAAAGCACAAATCACGAGCAGAGATGGGCACCTCTCTCCGGCCTGTCAGTCAGGTGCCTAAGTACCTTTGTGTGCTGGGCCCTAAATCCTGCCCCTTTTCTCTCTATTTTACTCTTGGCTAATTTAGATGGCTCCCCACTCTGCCTGATGGCTTCTGGGAATCCCTTTCCTAGGCACTTAAGCCTCCCCATACAGTGCATGGGGAACCTGGGTGCTTAACTCAGGGCTAAGAATTCCACTAGTCATCAGGGTGCTCAAGATCCCTGGTGAATCTGGCCCCAACAGCCCTTGTCCTATCGCATTGGGACAGGTCTTCTCGTAGACCCCTGAGCGTTACCTTCATGTCTGTCCTAAGCCTAGCTGAGGCCAGAAACAACAGCCAACAATACATTTGATCAGGAATGTATTGCTTATTAAATCTCCTTGTCCTACATCTGCCGGGAATGAGCCAAGGGCGACAAACTGTCCATTTGGGGACTAGGCAGCTGGCTGCTTGACCTCCCTCAAAGGGATGGGCCCTCTCAATAAATAACTCATGGGTAAATAGTGCTTGGAGGTTGGGAAGATCATGAATGGGGAGGGGGGACAGAGTTTATTTCTCTAAGACAAGGACAGCAAGTGCTGAGGTGACACTTAATTCAACACTTCCACGGAAGTGGAAAGCCTGGGTATAGTGCAATGACTCTGCTGAAAGCAGCAAAAGGGGAAGGTTCCTGGGAATTGGGTTAGTCAAGAGAGGGTCAGGCAGGCAGGGTGTGTTGGGATTCTGGCAGGAGTGCAGTGATTGCAGCATTCGCCTTGTGAGTGTTAGCATGTGAGGAACTAGACCAGCTGCTCCAGAGCTGAGACTGTGACACAGAGCTGAAGCTGCTCCAGAGTTAGATGCTCACACAAAAGATGCTGCATCAGTGTGGAAGAGCAACGCAGAGGGGCCCCCAATGAGACATACCACAGAATTGAACTTTGGCCAATTGCCTCTACTGCACGAATGCATTAAGATGTTAAGATTGTGCACTAACTTCTTTTGAACTGTCTCCCCCCCCCGCGCACACACACCAAGAGTTAAACTGGAAACTACTCTGTTATTGTTAATAGGAGCTGTTTAAACTAGTGAGCCCAGGGTATTTGCCCTTTTCTGGCAGCCTTAATACATTAGTATTTAATTGGTGCTGTGTGTCAGAGCTTTTTGAGACCCAGTAGCTGTTGCAGCCCACGATGCCTCACAGCTGAAGTTTCTTTAATGCTTTCCTCTGAGACACGGACCATCTGGTGTGCTACCAAGTTCTGTATCTGAGAAGGGCTGATGTACCACAGCACTCCAATGACCTCATCAGGTGAGGCTGATCATAGGCATCTTAGGGAAAATTTTCAAAAGTGACTTAGTTATAACAGATATGAAACTAGCCAGGACTTACCTCCTGGAATTAAGTTGAAGTATTTTAGGCATTCATTGTATTAAAAATGCAAAAGTTGATGTAGTATTGAGGGATTGTAAATAATTCCATGGGGGAGGGGAACAACAGCCCTCCAGGAACTAAGAACTGTGGGGGATGGTTAGGCAAATTCACTCAGGTAGTAACACCTTCAGAGAGGTACCACCAGCTGGAGAGAAGCTTGCATTTACTGGTACAAACTGGATTCTCCACAGACCAACAGACAAAAAAGGGATTTTTGGATAAATAGCCTGAGTTTTAACTGACTCATGGCCTTTTTTCTGATCCAGCAAAGGGAACGGACCTTCCGTTCAAGTGGTGGGGCACAATCCTTGTGGAAGGACTTAACTTACCAGAGCCCTAGGGTGGAGATAGAGTTACCTCTGGTGAACTTGCTAGCGAGTTTGTATATTTTCATTGTGTTAATGTTTTACCTTAAGAATAAATGTGCCTGCTTAGAAAGAGCTGTGTGATAACCTGTCACTGCCGGCACGCCACTGTTCATAGCCTGTGGAGAGAAAGCAGCACCGAGGCTGGTCTGTTTAGGCAGTCTGGCTTGCTGGAGATATGGCAGGGTAGCTCAAGAAGCTGTGCAGCCTGAACATGCTGGTCAGGAGGGAGAGAGACATGGGCCTTTGACTTTGCCCAAGGGAGGTGACGGTTGAGGAGCTGGGGGACTCGAGTGGGTGCCCTTGGTGGACACAAGGGGGGACTGCAGGTGCAGTTGCCCTGAACTGTCACAGTTGGTACTTAGCCTTGGAAAAGGTCATTGATAATGTCACTGTCAATTCACTGATGAGCTCTAAACCTCCCTTCGCTTCAGCTATATATTACAGTGGGAAACACTCCTTATTCCACATCATATTTTTGAAGTACTGGCACTGAACAAGTTTTAAAAATCCACAGCATTTAAAGTTGCTCCTATGCATAAACATATCTACCTAAATCTGCCTCCCACACAAAGGAGTCTTGCCTTTGCCAGCTGGCTGTTAGCTATCTCACACAACCAGCCCGTCAGCCACTCAGGCACCCTCCTCTGGGCTGTGCCAGCCCTTCCGTTGCCCTGCAGATTGACAAATAGATACACCCTAGCCCCTGAGTCCCTTCAAAGTGTCCCCCTGTGACATCCAGCCCCTGATCCCCAGATACCCACAGAAATTCCAGATCTTCCATTCCAAAAGGAACAGTGGACCCCAGTTTTACCTTAGATTACTACTTGTGTAGCACACCCACCACTTGAGTTCACTTTCAATAAAACAAAAAAAAATATATTTAAGGAACAACAGATTCAAATAGGCACAAGTGTTACTCCTGGGGAAATTCTGCACCAAAAAATTAAAAATTTTGCAACAAAGATTAAAAATTCTGCTCACAATATTTTAAAATTCTGCAAAATTCTGCATATTTTGTTTGTCAAAATAACACAATATAATCACACTAGTTTCAATTATTTTCGTCATTTATTTCAAAATGCCTGTCAGCAAGTATGTCTGTAACCATACAGACAACAAAAAAGATTCAGGAAATGTTTTTTGACCAATAGATTCCTTACTAGGCATATTAATACAGAATGCTGAGTAATAATTCATTTAAACTACAATAGAGAACCATATTTCCCGCACCCCTCAGAAGCAGTGCAAAGGCTTGGCGAGTCAGGGGTAACAGAGGAGGTGAGGGAGAGGGAAGTAAATTGCTGGGAAGGAGGCTGGATGTGAACTTGGAGAGTTGTTGGGTATGGGTGGGAAAAGTATGGAATAGTTTTTTTGAGGGCTCGGGGAGGGATTGTTAGGGAGCTTCCCCATGCAGACCCTGATTGACCCCTAGCCTCTCCCTTTCAGTCAGACACATCTGCCCCTGTCCCCATGTACTCCTCCACTCCCATGTGTCCTTGCACCCCCATCCACATGTGTCCCTCCACCCCCACTCAGACATCCACTCCCCCATCCCCATGTTGCCCTGCACCTCCTCCCTCTGTCCCTGTGTGCCCCCACCCAGCCACTCTCCTGTCCCTATGTGTCCCTGTATCCCTTCCCCTATTCCCATGTGCCTCTGTGCCCCCACTCAGCCACCCCTGTCCCTATGTGTCCCTGCACCTCGTCCCCATGTGTCTCTGTGACCCAATCAACCACCCCCTGTCCCTATGCATCTCTGTGCCCCCACTCAGCCACCTTTTGTCCCTATGTAGCTCTGCACCCCTCCCCCATCAGGTGGCCCTACACCTCCCTCCCGCCTGTGGCCCTGTGCCTCCACTCCCATTCATCCCCTGCCCCAGTATGTCCTCCCCCAAGAACCTTTATGAGCCCCTGTCTAACCCCTCGCCAGCAACCCATGCTGTCTGTCTCCCCAAAGCCACTATCTCCTGACCTGGCCTGACAGGTGCTGCAAAGAAGGCAGGCTCTTTCTCTTCCATAGCTGACTGGGAGCTGCTCCTGTGTTCTATCACCACAGCACCCTGTGGTGGGCAAAAGGAGAAACTGGAGAAGTTATTTTCTGCTGGGACCTGCTGCTGTTCCTATGCCACAGCGCCCTCTGGTGGGCAAAAGGTGGAAGGGCAGCAAGATTGCAGCAGAAGCTTTTTTCTGTGCAGAAAAAAATTAAAATATGCATGGCTCATTAATCATGCAGGCATGCAGTAGCGCAGAATTCCTCCAGGAATAAAGTGTGAGTGATGGAAACAATTGGTTCCATATAAAAGAAAATCTTAAAACACTTATTAATAGTTACTTTTCCTATTTAATAGAAAAAATTCTCACCACACAGTTCAGGCTTTTACAGCATTTGTTAGCCACAAAGATCCAGTCTTGCAGGAAGCTCCCCCACTCATCAAGGTGCCACCTCAGTGAATGGATGTAGAGTGTCTTTCTCCACCCTGTGATATACTGAATCAGTCTTTTGTTTTTATCCACAGACAGGGCGATCCACTCACTATCATATTGTTCCTTTTCACTTGCAACTGGTTTTGATGCTTGGTTTGTCTTTCATGATTTCCCATTGCTTTTCTGGGTTGGTGCCAAGGCAGACAATAATGCAATATATAATCGGCTAGCCCAGGACAGGTGAAAATTCCCTCCTGCTTGAATTGGCTATGACTGAGACATATTATTCTCTGGTGATTCACTTTCCCTCCAAAACCATAAGGGCATAATTTTCAATATAGCTAAATTAATCCTTAAATATCACCCATGGAAACATCTCACAATGCTTATGGGTATTGATGTTACAAATTTTCAACAGGGACCTCACATGCTACCCTTCATGGATAAATACCATGAAAGCAGTGTGTTAGGTGTAGTGAGTTTGTCAGGTCTGAGACAGGAGTTGCTTGTAAAGAACAGTGAACCCTTTGCCTGTTGGCACCAATGGGCCTCTGTGTCACAGTGACCTAGTGTCATGTGATGGCAAACTGCAGGTGGTGCCTCCTTGAGGAGGGAGCTGGGCCAGACAGACTCTGAGGGCCAGTGGATGGATATGGGTTTTGGTGGGAGATGTTTGCAAAGAGCAGGAGCTTCAGGTGAGAGGTATTTCAGGAAAGGCCAGGCAGCAATCCTAGTTTTGGCAGGGCTGTGAAGCCTGGCTGCAAGGAACTGTGGAGCCTAGCGAGTAAGACTGGAAGATCTGAGTTGAGTTGAATGGTTTATTAATAAGCAAGGCCCAAAGAAAGCAAATCTTGTATGCTGCATGTAGGTCTATGTGCATTCTGAGAAGGGGAAACAGAGGCAGTAGACGTATGATGAGAAGGGATATGCTGACCCCATTACAACACCTAACCCTCTTTCTTTTTTATAGGTGAAGCCACAGCTGGAAGAAAAAGTGCATAAGGAATATACAGTCTTTGAAGCTGTAATATATAGACAGCTGAAGCTGTGTGGTGAAACACACTACCTCATTAAGGTGAGTAATCAATGTAGGATGGAAGAAGTGGGGGATTTTGTCACGTGTTCTCGTTGAAGAAGAACGTAGGGGTCATTTGAAGTGGCTTAAGGCAAGATGTTCAAATAGTGAGCAAACACTGCAGGGAAAAGTCCAATATGACTTTTAATCAAGGTAAGGATTATCTCTCATGTGCCTGTGCAGTGCCCTGCTATCACTTGTTGGGTGCTATTTCTCTACAAGAGTAGAAAAGAAAAGAAGTCTTCATTCAAGACTCTCCAATTGCTTTCTCAACTCTCATCCTTAGAGCTGGCCTTAGCTGTTGTTTGGGCAGGCTGGAAAAACAATGGCTTTTACTTCCTGCTGTCTCCATTCTCTTTTGAGAAAATAGAATCCTGATCTATGGTACCCATCCCAAACTGTTGTGAGCAATTTTAAATACAGAGAGAGAGAGAATGTGTGTGTGTGTGGGGGGAGGGGGGTAGAACCTTTCACAACCTTCCGCTAGGTCACAGAACCTAGGTCACAACCTTCCGCTGCATGAGTACAATCCAGCCACTAGTCCTTTCAATCCTAGTGATCAGCTTATATTTTCCAAGGCTCGCTCTTAAGGAAAGGGCTAGAAACCCCTTTTTAATGGTAGCTGAGATTTCCCCCTTTTAATGGTAGCTGAGATTTCCCCCTTCCCTAATGTTTCCCCAAAACAGGTGATCTATTTTCACAGGCTGCCTGGGGCCCAGAGGCCAAATCTGCTCCTTCTCTTAGAGAAATGATGGGTCTTCTTAGCTCTGTCATTGTGAGAAGGCCCTGTCAAAGCAGTTGGGTTTTCACTGTGCTCTGAACACTCCTGGCCCAGGTCTCATTCTGATCTCCTGTGGCAATGAGTTCAGTCCTTTAAGACCATCTGTTAGGAAAGTTAACATAAGAACATAGGAACATAAGAATGGCCCTACTGAGTCAGACTAAAGGTCCATCCAGCCCAGTATCCTGTCTACCGACAGTGGCCAATGCCAGGTGCCCCAGAGGGAGTGAACCTAACAGGTAATGATCAAGTGATCTCTCTCCTGCCATCCATCTCCACCCTCTGACAAACAGAGGCTAGGGACACCATTCCTTACCCATCCTGGCTAATACCCATTAATGGAGTTAACCTCCATGAATTTATCCAGTTCTTTTTTAAACCCTGTTATAGTCCTAGCCTTCACAACCTCCTCATGCAAGGAGTTCCACAGGTTGACTGTGCGCTGAGTGAAGAAGAACTTCCTTTTATTTGTTTTAAACCTGCTGCCCATTAATTTCTTTTGGTGGCCCCAAGTTCTTATGTTATGGGAACAAGTAAATAACTTTTCCTTATTCACTTTCTCTATACCACTCATGATTTTATATACCTCTATCATATCCCCCCTTAGTCTCCTCTTTTCCAAGATGGAAAGTCCTAGCCTCTTTAATGTCTCCTCATTTGGGACCCGTTCCAAACCCCTAATCATTTTAGTTGCCCTTCTCCGAACCTTTTCTAATGCCAGTATATCTTTTTTGAGATGAGGAGACCACATCTGTGTGCAGTATTCAAGATGTGGGCGAACCATGGATTTATATAAGGGCATTAAGATATTCTCCGTCTTATTCTCTATCCCTTTTAAAATGATTCCTAACATCCCGTTTGCTTTTTTGACTGCCGCTGCACACTGCGTGGATATTTTCAGAGAACTATCCACGATAACTCCAAGATCTTTTTCCCGATTAGTTGTAGCTAAATTAGCCCCCATCCTATTGTATGTATAGTTGGGGTTATTTTTTCCAACGTGCAAAGTTTCCCACTGGATTGTCAATGAGGGCAGCTACTTGAAGGACTTGGATAGAGAGGTTTTCTATGGTATCTGGGCATTTCAGTGCCTAAATTCTAGGCACCTAGTAACCTTGTGGAATTCACAAACCCTGAATTAGGTGTTCAGGTTCCCTACAGAATGGATGGGGAAAGCGAGGTACCTAAGACTGGATTCACAAAAATCTGCTCACTGACTGAGGAGCTGCCTAAGTTAGCCAATAGGAAATACTGAGGAAAGGGCTTTGTGTCCTAAATCATAGAATATCAGGGTTGGAAGGGACCTCAGGAGGTCATCTAGTCCAACCCCCTGCTCAACGCAGGACCAGTCCCCAACTAAATCATCCCAGCCAGGGCTTTGCCAAGCCTGACCTTAAAAAGCTCAAAGGAAGGAGATTCCACCACCTGCCTAGGTAACACATTACAGTGCTTCACCACCCTCCGAGTGAAAAAGTTTTTCCTAATATCCAACCTAAACCTCCCCCACTGCAACTTGAGACCATTACTCCTTGTTGTGTCATCCACTACCACTGAGAACAGTCTAGATCCATCCTCTTTGGAACCCCCTTTCAGGTAGTTGAAAGCAGCTGTCATATCCCCCCTCATTCTTCTCTTCTGCAGACAAAACAATCCCAGTTCCCTCAGCCTCTCCTCATAAGTCATGTGTTCCAGTCCCCTAATCATTTTTGTTGCCCTCCGCTGGACTCTTTCCAATTTTTCCACATCCTTCTTGCAGTGTGGGGCCCAAAACTGGACACAGTACTCCAGATGAGGCCTCACCAATGTCAAATAGAGGGGAAAGATCACGTCCCTCGATCTGCTGGCAACGCCCCTACTTATACATCCCAAAATGCCATTAGGCTTCTTGGCAACAAGGGCACACTGTTGACTCATATGCAGCTTCTCGTCCACTATAACCCCTAGGTCCTCTTCTGCAGAACTGCTGCCTAGCCACTCGGTCCCTAGTCTGTAGCGGTGCATGGGATTCTTCCGTCCTAAATGCAGGACCCTGCACTTGTGCTTGTTGAACCTCATCAGATTTCTTTTGGCCCAATCCTCTAATTTGTCTAGGTCCCTCTGTATCCTATCCCTACCCTCCAGCGTATCTACCACTCCTCCCAGTTTAGTGTCATCTGCAAACTTGCTGAGGATGCAATCCATGCCACCCTCCAGATCATTAATGAAGCTATTGAACAAAACCGGCCCCAGGACTGACCCTTGGGGCACTCCGCTTGATACCGGCTGCCAACTAGACATGGAGCCATTGATCACTACCCGTTGAGCCCGACAATCTAGCCAGCTTTCTATCCACCAGTCATCCGGGCCTTGATTTCCACTCTGATGGTGGTTTGCTTTGGGTATGGTCGTTAGCTCGGCAAAGATCCAACAAAAATTCCAAACACATCTTCAGCCCTTTCTGTAAACTTAAATAGAACCTTAGACCTTGGAAAGTCCAACAGGAGGATTTCTTCCCACTACATGCCTCTTTCGTGGCTTTAATCAACTGACTTCTTGTACAGAGGCTGATGAAAAGTCTCCTTTTTTCCAACTTTCTTTGCCCTTTCTGAGAGTCTTTGAAAACTGCTATGGCCTTCTTACAGCAAAAAGGGGGTTAATTTTTTCACTGCCAGACTAGGCATGGGATCTGAGTGAAATCAATGAGAGTTTCCCATTGGAAAAACTGATGAAAAACTTTTGGGTTTAATCATCAGATTTTCTGAAGGCAAACTCACATTGACTTCACTCAGATCCCCACAGTTATGTGCAAAAAGCAGAAGATGAAGGAGTTGAGTGGGAAGGATATGTTTTGGGTATAAAGACTTTGGCCTAAATTCAGTCCAGGCATAAATAGGTGCAATTACCAGAGCAACCAATGGAAGTGGCATTTGTGAATACCAATGGAATTTGGCCTTGTGAATGTGGAATAAAATTTCTACTTCCACTGATCATCAGGGACACACTACCATGGACACAAAGGCCTGTCTCTGTTCACACATGTGGTATGAAATGGGACAGTCTCTATAGCTTTAGGGTATTGAAGGATAGTGGGTGTGATTTAGTTCTTATTTTGTAACTATTCAAAAGTTCAGCACTGCATCTCCCCAAAACATCCTTTCACTGGAATCTGCTTAGTCCATGGTTGTCCCATTCTCCTTGTCTTTCAGGTCTCCGTCAGGAAGATGCCTGATGAGTGTGTACACTTGTACGTGGTACAAGCCTTAACTCATGTCCTACTGGAGCCAGAACTCATCAAGTATCAGCTGAATAAAACCATAGATGATCCACTGGAGCCATTTTGATTTGAGAGGCTTTGGATGGGCTCTTCTGTTGCTCTTTCTGCAGACTCCCAGCTCATACCGCCAGTGCCAATACATGAATGAAAATAAAATTAATCTGATTTTGAAATTTAAGTTTGTGTTTCCATGTTGCATGTAACAGAAGGGTATATTCATTCCAGCAGTAACTGCTGCTAACTTACGATGAGCCTGTAAGGAAATGTGCTGGATCTACCCAAATACCAACGGTTCAGCACCACATTTCCCCAAAACATGCCTCCATTAGAAGCTGCTTAGTCCATGAGCTTGACTGTCCCACTCTCCTGCTTTGATGCTTTCTACTAATACTAACCTAGAGAACTAGAAGAATTCTTCTGCCAACTCTGCCTTAAGTAAATCTTTCACAACTACCACATCTCCACTGCAATCATAAGAAAAAAGTCATCTAACTGGACACCGCACAGCGGAGAAAACCACACAATGGATCATTCCATTGGTTGCTTCAGGGGAAAAAAATCAACTGTGAAATCCTCAGACATGCATTACATCCACCGCAGTCTCTGTACTGCTCAGGGGATAGTCCCTAAAATCCAAGCACCAGATAGTGATCAAACCAGTAGACAAAGGGTGGCACTATTGTAGTCCCTAATTGCCATAACTGTGTCAACAAGACAAACAGATGGGTCTCTGACACCACCTACTATAAAGAGCTAAAAAACCGCACCCCACACCATAAGTCAGACAGGAATTTAAAGACACTATCAAATCTTTCCCCAAACAGCTCCAAGAAAAGTGCTATAATGTCATCCCCCACAAACCCTCCCCATGGAACTTCTATCTGCCTCCCAAGATACCCAAACAGGGGAACCCAGGCAAACCTATCGTATCTGGCCCTGGCACTCTCACTCAAGCAAATTCAAGATTCTCACAAACCATCCTCAATCCGCTCACCACCGCAAGTTTCCTCCAAGACACTACCAAGTTCCTCCAGAAACTCTGCAACATTAACAACCTCCCCCAGAACACCATCCTTGCCACCATGGATGTCAACTCCCTATGCACCAGCATCCCCTCACCATGATGGCATCACTGCCTGCCTCAAATACTTACAGAATAATGTAAAGCTCTAAGAAATGTACCCAACACATATAGCCAAACTCATCCATTTTACCCTCACCCACAGCAACCTCATATTTAACAACAAACACTGTCCAAACCATGGGAATAGCCATGGGTACTACGATGGCTCCCCAAAATGCCAGCGTCTTCATGGGCCACCTTGAGGACGAAGAAGTTCTGGAAAAATACACCATAAAAGCCAATGACATTTTCATCCTCTGGATGGATGACCTAAACTCCCTCACAGATTTCCACCATAACTTCAACAGCTACAACCCATCCAGGAAACTCTCTCTAGAACACTGCCACACCAGCAGCAACTGCCTGGACAATGCAATTAGCTTCAACCATGGAACCCTAGACACAGTTATAGACGAGAAACCCTCAGATCACCACGCTTATCTCCACAGATCCAGCAACCACCCAGACATACCAAGAAATCTGATCTACAGCCAGGCACTCAGATACCACAGAATATGCTCTGAAAAGAAAGTCTGGGATACACACCTAAAGATTCTTAACACCCCCTCCACTAAACAAGGACACAACACCAGAGATGTAGATCGCATCATGGAAAGGGCCACCCAAATAGCCAGGGAGAACCTGCTTCAATACAGAAAACAAAATAACTCACTGACCACACACCCCTAGTTGTTGTCACCAATCATCCCACCCTGGAAACCATACATGGGGTATCAAACAATTACAGCCAATAATTGATATAAATTGAAATAAATCATTCCTGATCCCCCTTCTGGCCTTCAAACAACTGCCCCAACCTCATCATCAGAACCAAGCTGCCCCCACACCAATACCACACTCTGCCGGAAAAACAGATGTAAAACCTGCAGACACAGCTCCACTGTTGCAATGATCAATACCACCCACACCCTTTTAAGACTCATAGGTCCTACACATTCCTATCACAGCATGTGGTGTATCTCATCCAGTGCATTAAATGTGCCAACAACTATGTGGGTGAAAAGAGACAATCACTATTCTCTTGAATGAACTCACACAGAAACGATAATAGACAAAGCCACGTTACCTGTAGGCGAGTTTAGGTCTCTTTCATATCCTGGGAACAACATGCCTACAACAACACTGCAAATCTATAAGGTCAAAGTGCCTAAATACAATTGTTGTGGGAATTGTTGCTCTAGTGTAAATTTCTCAACCTTTGTGGGATGGAGAAAAAAATCTCACTCAATGCAGTAAATAGATTCTTTTCAATCCCCGAGCAAACACACTTGCAGTTTATGTGCATGTGCAACTTGATGCTCAGAGTGACGTCAATACACCAGTATATAAACTGCACTGAGGTATTTACCATTTCCCTGGTGCTTCCAGGGATACCAGCGCCACCGACACATTCAAATGTGCTGTCTTATATTCTAAGCAATTGTCTATTTCAAGACCCCGAGCCCTAGATCTGGAATCCACATCTTGGTGTGTAGCTAAAGAATGACACATAACGTACTGTGCTGGCCTTCCTCTCCCCCGTTAGGTGAGCTGCAGGTGGGTGGGGTTTGGGAGAGACACTACACTGGTGGAAGAGAGTGAAATAAAGTGTCTGATTTGAGCACTGGCCCCTGTTGCCATTGGTAGGGGAGACACTGCAGTGTTAGGGCCCCAGGCCCAGATCCTCAAAGGTATTTAGGAAGCCAGTGGGAGTCAGGGGCCTGGATACCTTTGAGGATCTGGGCACTAGACACAGTTTGTTGGATTTTTAGATGATGTGGTCTTGACTCTTTCTCTTGGACACCACTGATATTAAACAGGTCTCAGAATTGCAGGATGGGGCGGAAATGAATTGCTGGCAAAGAGAAGCATGGTTCAGTGAGCAGCTGCCACAGCTATAACCAAAAAGGGCAACATGGAGCCGGCCAGGTCACAGTCACTCCCACCCTCTATTTCTATCCCAGAAGAGCAGGTTGAGGATTATTCCTGCTGCATTAATTAGAAGGGTAGCACCTTACATTCAAAATGTACAAAATCCGTAATGGAAGCAGACTTCTCCTGTGACTCCCTATCCAAGGATGTTTACCACCATCCCTTGGTTAAATCCATAGTAGCTGATTGTCACACTATATTTCACGCATCATTTTTCGTAATTTTTCTTGACCGCAAAACCCCAGATTTTTACAAAGCATTGCATGTGCAAGGGCGGGTAAGGAGTATGCTACCTTGTAGAAACATTGATCCTGGAATCATTTCTTCCTCTGCATCCAGAGTATTGTGAATTCCCCATAACACTTTTGACACTGATATTAACCAGTTTTACCTGAGAGTGCCTGGGGAGTATTTCCCAGAATAGAGGAGTCCTGAGGAAGTCAAGGTGGATATGTCTCAAGATACCTTTTGTGTCACAATTCCACCGAGTTCATTTGAGTCTTAGTTACTTATTTTCCATAACCTTGACATGAGGTAAGACATGGCTTTTGCAGGAGCGGATATTAACTAACGTGGCTGTTAACTAATATGGATGTTGGCGTATGTTGCTTTCTATGTCTGTTTCCAGAATTTCTCTGATTCATTTATATCTCATATTGTTTATATTACATCAGCACAATGTGGCTCTTTAATACCAACTTTTCAATACATATTAACCGAACCTACGATGGAGATCAAGATACGTATACAGAAAAAGAAATATGATGGGCCACTCAAAGAACAGCCAAACAGACACCACATGCCAATTAATCTCTTCTTCCTGAATAGCTCAGCAGTGATCATTTTTTTCTGATCTCAGCTGCAGACAGAGTGCTGACATTTACACGAGATATGATTGGTGAGTAATGCTCACCAATTTCAAACATTAGTTGAAAACAGTCACGTGACAAGCGAGCCAGTCATGTACTAGAATTTGTCTTATGCAACAATATTTCCTTAGCATTGAATACTTTGTTTTACAATGCATGGAGACCAAGATCATATGAATATAATTTTCCCGCTTTAGGAATATACCCAGTATAATACACACATACACAATGTAATATATGGCCTGCATTCTTTTACTATTTTCTAAAAAAGGTATGCAGAACAGGTGACCCAGCTTCCTTGGGTTTCTGTTAGAATACAGAATATTCCTGACTTCAGAATTTGAGCCACAAATTAGTTCTGCCTTATTCTGAAATCTCATTACACCAACAAACGAAGAAGGGCTCTTCTTTTTCCTCCTTCTGTTAATCCCATCAAATGGGGTCCACTCTACAAGTCCTCTCCCTCAAAAGTGCCATCTCCTCAATCACACTACATGCTAACATGCCTTCCTTTATGACAACATCTCACCACTTCTTGTTGGGTCAGCCCCTGTCATTTTCCCCCATCCATCTTGATCTGTTGGACTCTTACCCATAGAGTTGTCAGGACTGGGCTGTACATGACCAAACCATCTGAGCCTCCACTCCCTCATTTTTTTGTTTATGTTACTTTCAGCATGTCTCTAACACACACATTCTCCACCTAGTCTTTCTTGCTTACTCCACTTGTCCATCTCAGCATTTGAATTTCTCCGGATCATTTGCTCGTTGTTGCCCAACACTGAGTGCCATACATTAAAACTGGAAGGACCACTGTTTTGTAGACTTTCCCTATGAATCTTATTGGTTTCTTCCTGTCACATTCTGCTCCGCTTATCTCTTTCCATTAGAGCCAGGCATTTATTATCCTAGCTCTACAATTCTCCTTCACTAACCCAGATTCGGGAACCCAGATACTTGAAACTTTGCATTTTCAGTCCTGTCTGCCAATCTAGTTTCAGGGAGAATTCGTCAGTGTTCACATTACTGAAATTACACACCCTGCCCTGTTTTTCCTCTGCTTATTTTGAGCTCATGTTTCTCCAACACATCTCTCCATTTATCAAGATCCTCTCCTCACGGCACAGAATTTCAGTTTCAAACAACATGCAGCAAGGTGCCTCCTTCTGTATGTTTCTTGTGAGGGTATCTAGGACCAGGATAAACAAGGGCTCTACGCTGATCCCTTTTGCACTCCAACCTTTAATGATAGTTCATGTCTTTCAGCACCAGAAGTTCTGACTCTTGGTGTTGCACCGACATATTTGGCTCCAATAAGCTGCACCAAGTTCTGCACTATCTTCCCCCTCAGGCACCACCAGAGGACTTCCCCTGGAACTCAGTCAGAGGCTTTTTCCAGATCCATGAACTTCATGTGAATACTTTTCCTCTGCCAGAACCAATTCCAAGCCCAGTTGAAGGTTGGCATCAGGTTGTGCAGCTGGTTGTAAAAATTTGCATAACTTGACACTGAGTCCTGAAATGAATCAAGAAAATGAGGGGTATTCTCGAAACGATGCACAGTGCCCCCGCCCCAGTGTGGTGGAAAGCTGGCCAGGGCTATGGTACAGCTTTGGACGTGTGCAGCTAACGAAGCTACCCCAGAAAACTAAGATCAGACAGGCAAGTTGGAATGTCGGCACACTAACTGGCTGTAGCGTGGACCCAGCAGAGACACTGAAGAGGAGGAAGGCACAGCGAGCATACATCCAGGGAACAAAACAGAAAGGGGAAAAAGAAAGAAAGAAATAGGCGAAGAATACAAAATGCTGTGGGGGCTCTAACTCGAGACATGGAATAGGCATAGCCCTTGAGAGTAAAATAAAGGAAAGAGAGGCTGACAGTAAATAGAATCAGCTTAAGGATGGTCAGGCTGGCTTTTGAATATGGCTTGCTAAACACAGTTAGTGCATATGCATCCCAGTCTGGCCGTGGGGAAGATGAGAAGACAAGTTTCTAGGAAACGTTAGGCACTGCTCTTCAGCAAATTCCAGGAAATAGTTATCAGCGGCCACTTAAATGGATGTCTTAGAAGAGACAGGTATGGAAATGAAGTGCTATTATTACAAATCTCAGGAATTTCTGAATCCTCCTTTGTAATCAGGGTTAAAAAGTGTCCTCTCAGTCAGTAAGTTCCTTCTCCTCACCCCAATATGCTCTGGATCTTGGCAGCACCATTTCTGCTGGATGGATACTGAAATGAAGTTTGTTTTCCAACAATGCTCTGTACCCTATATATCCCAGGGTTTCCTAGCCCATTAAATCCACAGTATTAAACCTCAACCTTTCCCTGCTCCTGATGAGAGCTTCACAGAGCCTCCTGCTTTCTCTCATAGTCAGCTGAATTTTCTGACTATCCAGATATTTTAGAACACATTTCACTCCATTTCCACTGAATCCATTTCACTCTGTGCCACATGAACTCATAGCAGCTAAAGAAGCACACCACCTTACAGCCCTTTTCCATACTGAAAATCTTTCAAACTCTTGGGAGAAAGTTTCAATGCGAGTTAGATTCCTAACTGCCATTTGTTCTTTGAAAAATCTCCTCTTGTATGTCCTTCAAAACTTACTTTTACCATAGTTGCTATTTGCTTTGGGGTCAAAGCTTTCCAAAGTGACTACGATGAAGTGAGCTGTAGCTCACGAAAGCTTATGCTAAAATAAATTGGTTAGTCTCTAAGGTGCCACAAGTCCTCCTTTTCTTTTTACCTAAAGTTCGGCTCCTAACTCCATACTTAGGTACTGTCATGTTGCACCTCTGTTGCCTTTCTGGTCTCTCTGAATGCACCCCTCCCTCAGGTGTTCAGCTTCTCCTTACCTGTGTCTCAGGGGAATCTTATGATTATTCCTACTGATGTCTACACTTCAAGCTGGAGGTGCAATTCCCAACATGAAGAAACATACCCGGGCGAGCTCTGATTGAGCTAGCTTGCTACAAATATAGCATAACCTTTGTTCAACCAGTTAATGAATAATGATACTTAGCTCTTATATAGCGCTTTTAATCTGCACTTCAATGGCAGCTGGTCTGTCAGGGAGATTGCCCTTTCTTGGGGTTGTGAGGAAGATGGCCCTTACAAATAAAACAATCATACATCTTCAACAGCTAAGAGAACAGAGCGAAACTCCTGCTAAATACACCCTTCCGTAGAAGTATTATCTGCTTAAAAGTGCCTATGTGGTTTTAATGCCTTACAAGGACTTTTGGTGAAGAAGCACTGTCATATCTGACGTGTCCTCTATTGGGAACTATATCATATCCTTGCAGGGGGATAGATTCGATCGCCTAGGAAGTGCTTCTTTTTCAAATGAGTATGATCCTATTTCTTTTCACTTTTTCAAGTTTGCTCCAGTGTTGTAAACCTCCATCTCTAGTTCCCTAACAATAACATGGGTTTGTTCTTTACAATTTGAGTAACACTGCCATTCTGTAACAGGGCTAGAAGAAATTCTAATTCTTATACTGCTCTATGTCACAGTTGTACTGGTTACACTCCCTTTTCTTCTAGCTCACAACAGATTCTATGGGCATGATTCTCTAGTCACTTACATGGAATTTACGCTGGTGTAAAACCATTGATTTCAATGGAACTATGCCTGTTTTACTGCCAGTTCCCTTCTTTGGGATACTGAGGAGGGAGGGAACTCTGGAAAAGGGATTGATTTTTCAGACAAGATTTTTAAATGCACTTTCATTCTCTTCATTGGTACAGGAAACATCACTCTGTAGCCTATTAAAAAAAATTTAGGGGCTTTGGAAGAGCCTCTAAAAGTCAGTCAGCTCATCATGCTTAGTCTTGTTGCTCTGATAACTGGAGAGGCTCAGAGGTTTGTTCTCATGAGGAAGGCTTTTGAACACTCGCAAGTGCAAGAACTCCTCATTGCCAACATGGACCTGAAAGGTCAGAAGAAAGGGACAGTAAGTTCCATGGAATAAAAGCCTTCCAGGGACAGGACAGTTTAGCGAGTGTGTGTTTTGGGTTGGGGGAAGGGAAGAGGGGGCCAAGGAAGGGCTGTCTTGTTGGGGCACAGATTAGGAGTCATGAGCTCACTCCCTGGCTCTTTCACACATTCATTGTGTGGTCCTGGGGCAAGTCACTCAGGCACAGAAAGGTTGTTTCCCATCTGTAAAACAAAGGATAATCAGATTTGTTTACCTGGCCGGGGTGGTGTTAATTTATTAATGCAGTGAGGTGCTCTAATCTAATCTGGGACCACAAACACTAAAACGCCTTCATCACAATCACATAGTTGTTGCATGGGGTCACTACAGGGAAGAGTGGCTCGTTTGGGTCCATATTAAACAAACATACAGTGGGATTTTCCATCTTCCTCTCCAGGGACACTACCAGCAAGTCACCACCTGGAAACACTTTATTCCCAGTTCCTTTTGCCCTGATCCAGGGTCCCCCTTTCCAGGTCTCTTTGCCTGAGAGTGACCAGTCCTCCCACAGCCTTTTGCTCAGGTCTTCACCCTGAGGGCTCCCTCTCTTCCAGCATTCCATTCCTCCAGGCCAACCTGCCCATCACACCTACCCCTTCCCACTCAGGGGAATCCACCCTCCTGCAAAAACCCTCAATTTCTGGGCTCAGCTTCCCCTGATTGGGCCAGATCTTCCCCTTTTCCTAGGGCACACTGCCTGAGGCTTCCGCTTGTCAGGGGTCCCTAGCTTCGGTCTCCTCTAACCAACAGCCTTCCTCCAAGCTCCTCACTAGCAGTTCATAGTTACTGTTCTCCTTCTAACCTCAGCTCTCTGCCAAGCAACTCCTGCCAGCTCTTCCTTGCTGCTTCCTGTTACACTGAGTGTGTGTGTGTGTGTGTCTCTCTCTCTCTCTCCCTGCCATGGTCTCAAACAGTTCTCACCTGCCAATCTTGACACCCTCCCCCCTCGCCCCGCCCCGCCCCAATGATTGCAGTATGTGTAGACAGACCTCAGCTTGCTTTGAGCTAGCTAGATCAAAGCCCAACACAAGTGACAACAGTGAGGTCTCAGCAGGACAGGCTAGTTCTGCCCACGCAGACCGGTCCCATCTGGCCTTGAAGTCTCCAAGTTGAGCTGGATTGAGACTGGTGACCTATGTGAAAACCCTGGTTCAAGAGACTGGCAAACAAAAAACTGAAAATGATCTAATGACCCACTGACTGAGGAGGGGGGAGGGGTTGCTCTGACCTCATCCAAAAACTGACATGAGATTGTGACCCAAACAGAACCAGGTCCTGAGAGAGAACCTGAATTACTTTGGAGCCTACCAGGGTCCTATGTGGGAAACAGGTATTGCGTGGTAAGCATGGGTGTGAACTTTTTATTGTTTTATGATACGTTATCTCTGTAACGGTTTTGTTCTGAATAAATCATACTCTGCTGTATGAAGGCTGGATGGTCACTGACTAACTCTGTCACTGCTTTGGAGAGATCTGGACAGTAGGTGCAGAATTAAACTCAGACCAGGTCTACACTTAAAACTTAGGTCAATCTAGCTTCATCACTCAGGACAGTGAAAAATTTCATGCCCTGTGCAATGTAGTTAGGCCGACCAGACCCCGCAGTGTAGATGCAGCCAGGAAGGATTCTTCCATCCACTCAGCTCCCGCCTCTCGGAGAGGTGGATTGTCTACATAGACAGAAAACTCCATCTGTGTAGGACGTATTTACAAGACAGTGCTATAGTAGTGTAGCTGCAGCACCACAGTTGTGTAATTGTCATGCTGTAGTGTAAACATGCCCTCAGATATGCTCAGGTGATCCCAATGAAGAGCAGGTGGAAACACCATTTTTAAATGTATGGGCGTAGCTTTTCCAGAGCATACACAATGACCTAACATTCCTTTTCGGTGACTGACCAGTGCCTTTCCCCCTGACAGTTTTTTGCTGAGAAACATGACAGGATGGAATTCTTGATCTGGTCCTTCCTGCATTAAAACCACACTCGGATGCATCTGTGGTTACCAGGAAAGGTTTGTCAAAGTCTGGGGCCCTTAGCACAGGGTCAGACATGAGTGTCGCTTTAAGCTGGTTAAAGGCCTTCTGATACTCTTCAGTCCACTGAGCTGCATTTGGTGGTTTCTTTTTAGTCAGATCTGTCAGTGGGGCAGCAATTTGGCTGTAGAGCAGTACAAATCGCTTGTAATATGCGGCAAAGCCTAAGGAGGATTGGATCTGTTTCTTTGACTTTGGGACAGGCCACTTTGGGATAGCATCTACTTTGGCCTGTAGGGGGTTGATAGTTCCTTGACCCACCTGATGTCCAAGGTAAGTCACTCTGTTTAGGCCCATCTGACACTTTTTTAGCCTTAACAGTTAATCCTGCCTCCCTTATGCGCTCAAAGACTTTCCGGAGATGCTCCAGTGGTTCTGACCATGAATCAGAAAATATGGCCACATCCTCAAGATAGTCTCCTAGCGGGATTGGGAGAATCTGCAGTTGCCTATCTACAGGTTTCCGGAAGGTGGCAAGTGCATTTCGCAGCCCGAAAGGAAGCACATTAAATTCATACAGCCCTACATGGGTGATGAAGGCTGACCTTTCCTTGGTGGATTCATCTAGCTGTACTTGGCAGTACCCCTTGGTTAAGTGTTAGGTAGAGATGAACTGGGCCCATCCCAGTTTCTCCAATAGTTCATCTGTGCGTGGCATTGGATAGTTGTCTGGGTGAGTCACAGCATTTAGCTTACGGTAGTCCATGCAAAAGCATATTTCCCCATCTGGTTTGGGAACAAGAACCACTGGAGATGCCCATGCACTGTGGATTATACCCATCTGTAGCATGTCCTGGATCATAGAATATCAGGGTTGGAAGGGACCTCAGGAGGTCATCTAGTCCAACCCCCTGCTCAGAGCAGGACCAATCCCCAATTTTTGCTCCAGATCCCTAAATGGCCCCCTCAAGGATTGAACTCACAACCCTGGGTTTAGTAGGCCAATGCTCAAACCACTGAGCTATCCCTACTGCCCTAAACTTATGGTTGTTCTTTCATAGAATCTCATGGTTGGCAGGGACCTCAGGAGGTCATCTAGCCCAATCCCCGGCTCAAAGGGGGACCAATCCCCAATTTTTACCCCAGATCCGTAAATGGCCCTGTCAAGGATTGAATCTCAACCCTGGGTTTAGCAGGCCAATGCTCAAACCACTGAGCTATCCCTCCCATTCTATAGTGGTTTTGGCTTGAGGAGCCACCCGATAAGGTTGGGCTATAATTGGGAGAGCATTACCTGTGTCAATGGAGTGGTATGCCCGTTTGGTCCATCCTGGGCACATCAGCACGAAGCTAGTGCACAGCTCATATGCAGCGACAGCAGATCTATGTCCGAGGGTCATTGAGAGGTTCACCTCTTCCACGCCACCATCACTGTTTCCTTCATAGTACACCTTCAGGCCACTCAGCGTCATCTCCTCCCTGGGCTGTAAACTGACAAACCTTTAATTCTCTGGAATAAAAGGGCTTTAGAGAATCAACATGGTTCACTTTAGGTTTTAGTTGTGAGGTGGGGGATGCTATGAGATAGTTAACTGCTCCCAGGTGCTCTTGGACCATAAATGGCCCTTTCCACAACACTTCCATCTTATGGGCCTGGAGTGCCTTCAAGTCCATGACCTGGTCCCCTACTTTGAAGGGCCACTCTCTCTGGCATGTTTATCATACCAGGCCTTTTGCTCTTCCTGAGCATCTTTTAGGTTTTCTCTAGGAAGGGCTAAAGCGTTTCAGAGGGTGTTTTGTAAATCCAGAATGTTAGTTCCTGGAGAAGGCGTAAAACCCTCCCATTGCTGCTTCACCAATGGCAGTGGCCCCTTAACCTCATGGCCATACACAAGTTGAACTGGTGAAAACCCTAAACTGGGATGTGGTACAGCTCTGTAGGCAAAGAGCAACTGCTGCAACACTAGGTCCCAATCGTTGGAGTGCTGATTTATGAATTTATGTATCATGGCCCCCAAAGTTCCATTAAACTTTTCCACCAGGCCATTGGTTGGTGGTAAGGGGTGGCAACCAAGTGGTTCACCCCATGAGCTTCCCAAAGGCTTTTCATGGTTCTTGCCAGGAAATTAGTTCCTGAATCCATAAGGATGTCGGCGGGCCAACCTACCCTGGCAAAAATGTCTGCCAATGCCTGGCACACACTTTTAGCCCTAGTGTTGCTTAGAGCTACTGCTTCTGGACATCGGGTGGCAAAAATCCATGAAAGTCAGTCTGTACTGCTTTCCTCTGGGTGTCTTTTTCAGGAAAGGACCCAGAATATCCACAGCTACTTGCTGAAATGGAACCTCAGATTATGGGGAGTGGCTAGTCTTGGGGTTTTCCCCACTCTTTTTGGCACATCTCACAAGACCAGACATGAGCAGAAACGTCCTTGCCCATTCCCTCCCAGTGGAAGGACTTCCCCAAACGGTCTTTGGTCCTGTGCCAGGGTCAGGACTCACCACCACTGGCGCCATCTGCTGGTTGCTCTTGGAATTAGCTCTGTCCAGTTATGGAGCACCTTTTGCGCATGGTGCCCTGCCCTTCGTCTGCTCTGCTGCTTTGGGGACCCGCGTTGCTCCCCGCTCAGCGGCATCCTCTTCAGGACACTGCCCTCCGGCAGTGCCCAGTGCTCCGGTCTCACCCCCTTCCGGGGGTTTGGTGTTGTTAGCAGCCTATCTACACCAGCTCTAGTGGCTGACTGCAGCCTCAAAGTCTAGCCCCTTTGTCGCAGGGGCCAGCCACAGCCTGTATCAGGCCACGCTCCTCCTCAGCCAGGTGTAGTACAAGGGGGAAGCGGGGGGACCCAGGCCCACCCGCTACTCTGGGTCCCGACCCAGGGACCCTCTAGCAGCAGCCTCTCTGCCCTCCTTCTCTCCCCTTGTCAAACTATTGTCCTTGGGCCCTTGGCTAGCTTCATATGATTGGCCAAATCTGCTCGCAGCAGCATGGGAATGGGGTAATCATCATAGACTGAAAAAGTCCACATTCCTGACCAGCCATTGTACTGGACAGGCAACTTGGCTGTAGGCAAGTCAAAAGAGTTTCACTTGAAGGGTTAAATCATCACTTGGACCTCTGGGTTGATGAATTTGGGGTCCACTAAGGATTGGTGGATAGCTGACACCTGTGCTCCAGTGTCCCTCCATGCGATAACCTTCTTCCCGCCCATGCTCACAGTTTCCCTTTGCTCTGAAGGTATCTGGGAGTCATCTGGGCCTGAGGACCTTTGGTGTGGCTCCGGTTCAATGAACTGTAATCTGGTGGGTTCTTGGGACAGCTGGCCTTTACATGCCCCAGCTCATTACATTTAAAACATCGCCCAGCTGGCTGGTCACTGGGGCAAAGTGGGTTGCTGGAGAATGGTGTGGTGGGACAATAAGGTGTCTGGGGTTTTCCTTGGGGTGTACGTTGGGCCTTGGGCTGCAGCTGGTGGTATGGTGTGGTCTCGGGGTGTCCCTTCTGGTATCCGCCCAAACTGTGACCAGGGTTGTTCCTCTCTGCTACTTCCATCTGCTTTGTTCCGATCTGCCCCACCTCTCTGACGGTCTGGGACTGCTCGTATTGATCAGCATAAGAAGCAAAACTTTCTGCTGCGTCCATTTTCTTATCCCATAAACACTGTTTTAGATCATCATTGGTCATAGTCAGGAACTGCTCCTGTACAACTAAATCACATATTCCTTCAGCGCTAGTTACAGCCCTTCCTTTGACCCATTTATCTAACAGATCCTTCATCTGGTTTACATAAGCCACATTACTTAGTCCAGCCCCTCTCTTAAAGGCTCTAAATTTTGCACTGTAAGTTTCAGGTGTAATTTGAAATTGTTTCAAAACCAAATCCTTAAATTTACCATAGTCAGAAGCATCCTCCATAGGCATCTTGTTGAATATGTCCAGAGCTCTTCCAGTCAATTTTGCTACCAATGTGGTCATCTTGTGATCTTCAGGAATTACATGGAGGATGCACAGTCTCTCAAAGGTGATGAAATATTCAACAATATTACTGGATTCATCATACTGTGGACATAGTCACTCCCATTTGTGGATTTTTGGGGAAGTGAAGCCAGCTGCTGAAGGGTTCAATCTTTTTAACTCCATAACAGCCAGTTCATGCTTCTGGGCCGAAATCTGGGCCTGTATTTGTCAGGGTTCCTTCCCCACTCTGAACTCTAGGGTACAGATGTGGGGACCCGCATGAAAGACCCCCTAAGCTTATTTTTACCAGCTTAGGTTAAAAACTTTCCCAAGGCACAAATTCTGCCTTGTCCATGAACAGTATGCTGCCAGCACCAAGTGATTTACACAAAGAACCAGGGAAAGAACCACTTGGAGTCCTATTCCCCAAAGCCCTACACCCCCTTTTCTGGGGAAGGCTTGAGAATAATATCCTCACCAATTGGTACAGGTGAGCACAGACCCAAACCCTTGGATCTTAAGAACAATGAAAAATCAATCAGGTTCTTAAAAGAATTTTATTTAAAGAAAAGATAAAAGAATCACTGTAAAATCAGGATGGTAAATACTTTACAGGATAATCAGATTCAAAATGCAGAGGATTCCCCTCTAGGCAAATCTTTAAAGTTAAAAAAAAAAAGAGGGGGGGGAATAAACCTCCCTCTAGCAAAGGGAAAATTCACAAGTTGAAAACAAAAGGTAATCTAACGCGCCTTGCCTTATTTACTTACTCTTTTTGTAATACCAGAGACTTGTACAGGATGGTTTATAGGAGAAGGAGTTTTTTGACCTGATGCTTCTCTGCTTTCCCCAGAGAACACACCGACAAAGCCTTCCACCCCACCCAAGATTTGAAAGTATCTTCTTTCCCCATTGGTCCTTCTGGTCAGGTGCCAACTAGGTTAATAGAACTGATTGAACTAACCCCTTACACATAAGAGATTCTGTATCTCTGGCCAGTAGGGATTTTATATTACTGCAAACATAAAAGGTTGTTACCCTTCCCTTTATATTTATGACAATAGTGGATTACATTTTTTTATCAGGGACAAGGCAACTGCTGTTCCCCCCTCAACACATACAAGTACACAGCACCAAGGTCCACCCATCGCTTCTCCTTCCCAAAACAATTAAGCATACATTCAAGCCATCTTGTATAGATAAACTACCCTAAGCATACATTCAAACTGGTTTTATACATAAGGCGCGCACACACATTCATCCTCAGTGTTCAGCATTATTTTATATCACACACACACACACAGAGCCTAACTTACCATCTATAAGTACATTCGTGGGGAACAAATATTTGATAATGGGCTCTTCGGTTTAGCAGAGAAAGGGATAAGATGATCCAATGGCTGGAAGTTGAAGCTAGACAAATTCAGACTGGAAATATGGGGTAAATTTTTAACAATGAGAGTAATTTACCATTGAACCAAGGTTGTGGTGGATTCTCCATCACTGGCACTTTCCAAACCAAGATTGGAAATCTGTCTAAAAGCTCTGCTGTAGAAATCATTTTGGGGGAGTTCTGTAGCCTGGTGTTACACAGGAAGTCAGACTAGATTATCTCAATGGTCCCGTCTGACCTAGGAATCTATGAATTTAAAGGAATCTAACCATGTAAACTTGGTTAATACACTAAATGCAGGCCTACTTTAAACTATTTTAAGCAAAAAGAGCTGATAAAAGTTTTACTTCTTTTTTCACAAACCTTTTTGTTAAGGTGTGACGTTAATAATATGAACTGTGACCGTATAGAACATTGTTGCAACCAAGGTCCTATAGGGGCACCAAATCTTGTACAAAGAAGGTCCAGTAAGATGTCTCTGAAAAGGTTCTGATTTGCTGGTTATAATTATGCTACCTTAGGGTGACCAGACGTTCCAATAAAATCGGGACTGTCCCGACTTTTAGTTCTTTGTCCCGTGGATTGGTCGGGACGCCATTTGTCCCGATATTGTGGCTTTGGCTTTTTTTTTTTTTTTGCTTCGGCAACTCGGGCTCCGGATTTTTTTTTTTTTTTTTTGCTTCCCCCATGTGTCCCGATATTTTGTCCATTTCATCTGGTCACCCTATGCTATCTGTATGTAGGTATCATTTTTGTATTTAGAGTTATGGGTATTGTCTGTATAGTGTCTGTATTTCAAACTTGTGCTATGCTTCTGGGTGAAACCCCAGACAATTTGGCGTCAGCACTGCCTAGCCTGCTTGATGGCCCATTGAGGACCATCAGCTACACAACTGACCGTTAAGAGAAGGCAGATACACTTTGTGACTCAGAAAGGCATGCAGGGACATGCCTATGGACAAAACTCTAAAGTTTTTCCATGCCATGAGCTGGATAGCTTGTCTTTGGAACAAAGAAAGCAGAGGCCACATGGCAAGAGAATATAAAAGGCTGCTGCATCTCCTCCATCTGGTCTTCAGTCCTGCTTCTGACCTCTGGAGGAATCTTGCTACAAACTGAAGCTCTGAACAAAGGACTGAATGACCCATCCAAGCTGTGGATGTACTCCAGAGATTTGATCTGAACCTGCAGTTTATTCCATCACTGCTACAAGCCTGAACCAAGAACTTTGCCATTACTGTATGCAATTGATTCCATTTACCCAATTTTAGCTCTCATTTATATTTCTTTTTTTTATGAATAAACCTTTAGATTTTAGATTCTAAAGGACTGGCAACAGCATGATTTGTAGGTAAGATCTGATTTGTGTATTGACCTGGGTCTTGGTCCTTTAGCATCGAGAGAACCTTTTTTTTTTTTTACCGGGGTATTGGTTTTCATAACCATTCATCCCCATAACGAGTGGCACTGGTGGTGATACTGGGAAACTGGAGTGTCTAAGGGAATTGCTTGTATGAATTATGGTTAGCCAGTGGGGTGAGACCAAAGTCCTCTCTGTTTGGCTGGTTTGGTTTGCCTTAATTGTAAAGGAACTCCAGCTTTGGGCTGTAACTGCCCTGCTCTAAGCAGTTTGTCCTGAATGGGTACTCTCAGTTGTGTCCCAACAAAGGCAGCATCGTTATATAAGGTAAAGCTGTAACACTTTCAGAATTTAAGGTATGAACTGTATATTAAGTAATAAATAAAATAAAAACAGCAGCGGACTATTAGGGAAACCTCTATTTTAGTATTTGTAAGGCAGTAGATACAAAGAAAATGTTCTTAAAATCCAGTGTGCCTTCAGTGTACATATACTGGGACAAAACTGCAAGATTGGTCGCTTCTGACTGCGAGGAAATACACTATACTATAACTACAATGCTTGTCGTTACATCCTGAGTGATATTTTATAGACATACATCAAAACTAACAACAACTTTTGTTTGTTAGTACCCGAGACACATTTCTTACCCTAAAAGAACAGCAGCAATGAGCCATGATGAAACCTAAAGGAATGCTATGTGGGGAAAGGGCAGGCAAAGCCATTGTCTGGATTGCATAGCCACACTGGTGCAAAACTTCAAGCCCAAATTTGAGTGAGTGGCGTTGTGACCTTTGCACAGGCTCGAAACATCACTCAAATTTGCAGCAACTAGGAAAAGGTTTAGTGTTAAAATTTGCGATTTCCCCAACAAAATCATAGCCTCAGCTATGTGTTGGAGCTTTATAGCGGTATTTCAAAAGTATTGGCTTCTCCTTAAACTTTCAACCTAAGGGGAAGGAAATTTTCTGTTCCATTAATTTCAGTTCATCTGCAATTGCTTTGTGATTGGGGAAGCCCAGAATTCTGTGGTCGCTGGACCCAGTCAACAGGCGACCAGTGTCCTTTGCTCTGATACAGCTTAACTCGGAACAGAAAAATGGCAGTTTTTGTTAGGGATTGTGAGGCAAATCCACGGCCAAACCAGGGCTGCTGGATCAGCTCCTGCCCCCTCCCCCCACAGTTTCTCATACACTTGGACATGAGGCACTATCTCAGCTGCACATACTTCCCCTTCCCACACAGCCTGCAGTGACTCAGGCCTCAGCAGCAGCCTATCCCTGAGCGGATCCTGGGTCAGATGCCCCCTTAGGCTCAGCTGTTTCCCCAACCCCACCAGAGCTGCAGCTCAGTCTGTGCAACAACCTGGCTGGGAACACTCCTTCTGCTTCGCAGTGTAATATATCCTCTCGCCCCCCTAACCCCCCAGCCTGATTTTGTTCCAGCTCCTGATCCTGCCCCAGTCTTGCCCAAGCCCTGTTCCAGCCTTGTTCTTGCCCCTCTCTGACCTTGCTCCAGCCCTGTTACTGACCCGCTCCAGCCTTGCCTTCTCCTCCTGACCCCACTGAACCCTGGTCTCCGACCGCTCAGCATCAACGACTGGCCTGTATGTGGCTTCTGACTACGATACTGATTTTGTCTTGTCTACGAACTCTGATCTCAATTCTGACCCCAGCCAGTCCCCAGATCTCGGTTCCAGCTCTACCCTCAGCCCAGTCCCGATCCTACGTCTGGCTTCATCCTCTGGTCCAACCACTAGGCCTGACTACCGGGAAGCAGCTCCTGACAGTTTGTGCAGACTCCACTGAACTGGGCCCCAGGGCCTTGATGAAGCAGCTGGGTGCTGCGACCCCAGAGACAGCATCCCTATTCCAGAGCTTCCAGAATCAAATCGCCGAGCTGCAGTTGGAAAACACCTCCCCCGAGCACAAGTGCAGACCCCTCTAGGACCCTCAGGCCCATCCATGGCCGCGGCCCTGGAGTGTGCTCCAAAAATTCCCTTGTCTGAGCAGTTTGAGGGCGACTACCACAAGTTCCAAGGGTTTATCAACCAGTGCCACTTGCTGTTCCTGATGCGGCCATCTTTGCACCCAGACAGCCAGATGAAGGTGGGCTGCTTATCAGTCCACTGTCCAGAAACGCCCTAGACTGGGCCTCACCTATCCTGGATGGTGACCCTATGGGGGGGCCACTTTAAGGACTTCATTCACTCCTTCTCGTCAATATTCGACAACACCAATTGAGCCTGTACCGCCGAAGCAGCCGTACAGTTCCTCACCAAATGTTTGCGACCCATCTCCACCTACGAGTCCCACTTCCATTGCGTGGCCACCGATATGACCTGCAACTGGGCAGCTCAAGTCTACCATTTTCACTGAGAAGTGAATGATGCTGTAACAGAACAGCTGGCAGAGACGTGTAAAGAAGTCACAACAGGAGTCAGAATTATGCCCTATTTGTTGACCAGGGTCAGAGACAGCATACTGGAGTAGATGGACCACTGGGTATTATCCAGGGTTATGATTCCTGCCTTCCTCTGCCTTTTAATGAGGGTACTGGAAGATCCTGTGTGTTCTGCTCTCATGTAAAGAGCAACTGAATGAGAAAACAAAATATACTTCCAGTACTTTTTAAAAAAAAATATTGGCTATTCAGACAGACATCATTTCAATTTTATTCCTCAGGTAAACCAGGGGACATTTCACACCTGAAAGAATTGTACAAGTGCTTATCCAATGTCCAGCTGGAAATACAAAAAGTGAACAATTTCTGGAATGATGTGAAGAATGTGATTGAAGGGCTAGAGGGAAAGCGTGAGGCCACAGGGATACTATCAGACCTACAAATGGACAAGGAACAATTTCAGGAAGGAGTTAATTTGGCTTAAAAGCTAATATCCAGTATTCTGGAGCCACAGGTCACAGCCTACGTAAGACACAAGCATGCCTCCATGATAAGCTTTACTGCTGTCACCCTTCTAGCTTTGCCAGCATGCCCACCCCATTCTTGTGGCCTGCAACTAATCGTGCTCTGTTTCAGACTACAAAAGAATTCTGGGGAAGCATGAATGAAATCTATCAAGCTGCTTTGAGGTTTAAAGCAGTGAAAAGCTAACTTGATTCTGACTTCTGCAAAAAAGTCTACATATTTTTTATCCACTCATTTTTCTGGACAAAACTCAGGATAGGCTTCTAGGGGCACAAAGCTCTAAAGATATAGAGCAGGTTGCACAGAGGAGCCAAGAGGCCAGTGAAGAAGCTTGGCAACATGTGACCTCCAGAAGAGGTAAGCGGAATGTCCGGGTTCCAGTAACACAGACACAGGTAACTAACCGCTTTCATGTTCTCTCCACAGGTACCATTGAGGAGAGTGGACCAGATGATATGTCTGGGGGAGAAAGCAGAAGGAGACTCCGCTGGTTGGAAGGCATGAGGTGCGATGTCCTGAGGTTGGGGGTTCCACGACCACCACTCCCAAGAGGAGAAGGCGGGTGGTGGTGGTCGGGGACTCTCTCCTCCGGGGGACTGAGTCATCTATCTGCCGCCCTGACCGGGAAAACCGAGAAGTCTGCTGCTTGCCAGGGGCTAAGATTCGCGATGTGACGGAGAGACTGCCGAGACTCATCAAGCCCTCGGATCGCTACCCCTTCCTGCTTCTCCACGTGGGCACCAACGATACTGCCAAGAATGACCTTGAGCGGATCACTGCGGACTACGTGGCTCTGGGAAGAAGGATAAAGGAGTTGGAGGCGCAAGTGGTGTTCTGTCCATCCTCCCCGTGGAAGGAAAAGGCCTGGGTAGGGACCGTCGAATCGTGGAAGTCAACGAATGGCTACGCAGGTGGTGTCGGAGAGAAGGCTTTGGATTCTTTGACCATGGGATGGTGTTCCATGAAGGAGGAGTGCTGGGCAGAGACGGGCTCCATCTTACGAAGAGAGGGAAGAGCATCTTTGCCAGCAGGCTGGCTAACCTAGTGAGGAGGGCTTTAAACTAGGTTCACCGGGGGAAGGAGACCAAAGCCCTGAGGTAAGTGGGAAAGCGGGATACCGGGAGGAAGCACAGGCAGGAATGTCTGTGAGGGGAGGGCTCCTGCCTCATACTGGGAATGAGGGGCGATCAACAGGTTATCTCAAGTGCTTATATACAAATGCACAAAGCCTTGGAAACAAGCAGGGAGAACTGGAGGTCCTGGTGATGTCAAGGAACTATGACGTGATTGGAATAACAGAGACTTGGTGGGATAACTCACATGACTGGAGTACAGTCATGGATGGTTATAAACTGTTCAGGAAGGACAGGCAGGGCAGAAAAGGTGGGGGGAGTAGCACTGTATGTAAGGGAGCAGTATGACTGCTCAGAGCTCCGGTACGAAACTGTGGAAAAACCTGAGTGTCTCTGGATTAAGTTTAGAAGTGTGTGCAACAAGAGTGATGTCGTGGTGGGAGTCTGCTATAGACCACCGGACCAGGGGGATGAGGTGGATGAGGCTTTCTTCAGGCAACTCACGGAAGCTACTAGATCGCATGCCCTGATTCTCATGGGTGACTTTAATTTTTCCTGATATCTGCTGGGAGAGCAATACAGCGGTGCATAGACAATCCAGGAAGTTTTTGGAAAGCGTAGGGGACAATTCCTGGTGCAAGTGCTAGGGGAGCCAACTAGGGGGGGCGCTTTTCTGACCTGCTGCTCACAAACCAGGTAGAATTAGTGGGGGGAAGAAAAGAGAAACAAAAACAAAAGAAAGAGAGAAAGAAAAAGTGGATGGGAATCTGGGAGGCAGTGACCATGAGTTGGTTGAGTTCAGGATCCTGACGCAGGGAAGAAAGGTAAGCAGCAGGATACGGACCCTGGACTTCAGGAAAGCAGACTTTGACTCCCTCAGGGAACAGATGGCCAGGATCCCCTGGGGGACTAACATGAAGGGGAAGGGAGTCCAGGAGAGCTGGCTGTATTTCAAGGAATCCCTGTTGAGGTTACAGGGACAAACCATCCCGATGAGTCGAAAGAATAGTAAATATGGCAGGCGACCAGCATGGCTTAATGGTGAAATCCTAGCGGATCTTAAACATAAAAAAGAAGCTTACAAGGAGTGGAAGGTTGGACATATGACCAGGGAAGAGTATAAAAATATTGCTCGGGCATGTAGGAAAGATATCAGGAGGGCCAAATCGCACCTGGAGCTGCAGCTAGCAAGAGATGTCAAGAGTAACAAGAAGGGTTTCTTCAGGTATGTTGGCAACAAGAAGAAAGCCAAGGAAAGTGTGGGCCCCTTACTGAATGAGGGAGGCAACCTAGTGACAGAGGATGTGGAAAAAGCTAATGTACTCAATTTTTTTGCCTCTGTTTTCACTAACAAGGTCAGCTCCCAGACTGCTGTGCTGGGCATCACAAAATGGGGAAGAGATGGCCAGCCCTCTGTAGAGATAGAGGTGGTTAGGGACTATTTAGAAAAGCTGGACGTGCACAAGTCCATGGGGCCGGACGAATTGCATCCGAGAGTGCTGAAGGAATTGGCGGCTGTGATTGCAGAGCCCTTGGCCATTATCTTTGAAAACTCGTGGCGAACGGGGGAAGTCCCGGATGACTGGAAAAAGGCTAATGTAGTGCCCATCTTTAAAAAGGGAAGAAGGAGGATCCTGGGAACTACAGGCCAGTCAGCCTCACCTCAGTCCCTGGAAAAATCATGGAGCAGGTCCTCAAAGAATCAATCCTGAAGCACTTAGAGGAGAGGAAAGTGATCAGGAACAGTCAGCATGGATTCACCAAGGGAAGGTCATGCCTGACTAATCTAATCGCCTTTTATGATGAGATTACTGGTTCTGTGGATGAAGGGAAAGCAGTGGATGTATTGTTTCTTGACTTTAGCAAAGCTTTTGACACGGTCTCCCACAGCATTCTTGTCAGCAAGTTAAGGACGTATGGGCTGGATGAATGCACTATAAGGTGGGTAGAAAGCTGGCTAGATTGTCGGCTCAACGGGTAGTGATCAATGGCTCCATGTCTAGTTGGCAGCCGGTGTCAAGTGGAGTGCCCCAGGGGTCGGTCCTGGGGCCCGTTTTGTTCAATATCTTCATAAATGATCTGGAGGATGGTGTGGATTGCACTCTGAGCAAATTTGCGGATGATACTAAACTGGGAGGAGTGGTAGATACGCTGGAGGGGAGGGATAGGATACAGAAGGACCTAGACAAATTGGAGGATTGGGCCAAAAGAAATCTGATGAGGTTCAATAAGGATAAGTGCAGGGTCCTGCACTTAGGATGGAAGAATCCAATGCACCGCTACAGACTAGGGACCGAATGGCTAGGCAGCAGTTCTGCGGAAAAGGACCTAGGGGTGACAGTGGACGAGAAGCTGGATATGAGTCAGCAGTGTGCCCTTGTTGCCAAGAAGCAATGGCATTTTGGGATGTATAAGTAGGGGCATAGCGAGCAGATCGAGGGACGTGATCGTTCCCCTCTATTCGACACTGGTGAGGCCTCATCTGGAGTACTGTGTCCAGTTTTGGGCCCCACACTACAAGAAGGATGTGGATAAATTGGAAAGAGTCCAGCGAAGGGCAACAAAAATGATTAGGGGTCTAGAGCACATGACTTATGAGGAGAGGCTGAGGGAGCTGGGATTGTTTAGTCTGCAGAAGAGAAGAATGAGGGGGGATTTGATAGCTGCTTTCAACTACCTGAAAGGGGGTTCCAAAGAGGATGGCTCTAGACTGTTCTCAATGGTAGCAGATGACAGAACGAGGAGTAATGGTCTCAAGTTGCAATGGGGGAGGTTTAGATTGGATATTAGGAAAAACTTTTTCACTAAGAGGGTGGTGAAACACTGGAATGCGTTACCTAGGGAGGTGGTAGAATCTCCTTCCTTAGAGGTTTTTAAGGTCAGGCTTGACAAAGCCCTGGCTGGGATGATTTAACTGGGACTTGGTCCTGCTTTGAGCAGGGGGTTGGACTAGATGACCTTCTGGGGTCCCTTCCAACCCTGATATTCTATGATTCTATGATTCTATGATTCATAACTCAAAATGGTTTTGGTTTTTTTCGGGTTTTTTTTTAAACTTCTCCTGCCCTTTCTCCTTCTTGAAAATTAGCACACAGGGTATCTTTAAACTAAGGTGGCCTAAAATAATTGACCACTCCTAAACCCCTACCAACCACCAAAAAAACCGCACTAACCCAAAAAAGGGGGAAGTGCCAGAGACTCCAGGAAATCTATCAGAGACCTCACTATTGCTATTGGAGGCTCCTTGCCTAGCATGCTGGTTTCGGCAAATCACATTCTCAGGTGCCAAGTATCAGGGGGTAGCCGTGTTAGTCTGTATCCACAAAGACAACAAGGAGTCCGGTGGCACCTTAAAGACTAACAGATTTATTTGGGCATAAGCTTTCGTGGGTAAAAAACCACTTCTTCAGATGCAGATTCTCAGGTGCCCTACCACTCCCCATTCATTGTATAGGGAGCCTAGGTACCTAACTCAGGCTTTGTGAATTGCAGTGATTTTATATCTGCCTAAAAGTTTGGTGTTGTGACGCTCAGCACACAGCATTTTCACAGCACCTAACTCCCTTTGTGCATCCAGGCCTCAGATACTGCAGGGATGGGTGATAAAATAAACCCCTACAATAGAAAAACAAAAAAAATGTTATTACACATTGTCACAGTTCAGGGCAACTGCACCTGTATTTTCCTTCCATGTTCCAGCAAGGGTACCCACACTAGGTTCCAGTCTTCTCCACCCTCATCTCTCTTGGGTGGAGACATGCACCTCTTTCCTTTCTGACCAGGGTATTTCCAGGCTGTACAGTTGCCTGAATATCCTGTGAGATCTCCAGAAAAAGACAAACTGCCTTAGCAGGCTTCCTTCACTTCTCTCCTCAGACTGTAAAACAGCGTAACAGCCCATAGTTAAGGTACCACACAGTTCTTTCTAAGCAAGCACACTTATTCTGAAGTAAAAGCATTATAGAGAAAACATTAAAAAAGTAAAAGAACCTACACACGTGCTGATAAGCTTACCAGAGATCACTTCAACTCCAACAAGGGTTCTGGAGGGTGATTTAGTGCACAGTCCTTCAGACTCCACCCAGGGGTATTTCTGTGGTGACAAATTCATAACAGCTTCATCTCAAAAGAAGTACACCCATGAGTAAGTCAGTTACTCCTATAGACAGTTTGTCTTTGAACTATCCTCATGTAACCAGTGATCAGCAGACAAATGATTTTCCCCCCTCGGGGCAAAACTTCAGAGGCTGAGTCCTTAGGTGGGAGTTTGCAATCCCCTCCTCCCAAATACCTCCTAGGAATTCCACTTCACACATATGGTCCCAAAGGATCATTCATGTCCTCTACATTGTTCAACATAGTCTATTGAAGCTAACAGTGCTTCCCAGAGATTGCATGAATCCTGTCGTCCTCCTAAAGAAGTTCCATACAATCCCACGATAATGCATAACCATTCACATTTTGAATACAATGAACTCCTAAAATACTTAAACTTAATTCAGTGAGGTTTATCCAGGATATAGAAGGAAATTTCCAAAACTGTCACATCATTTTTTTAACTGGTTAATGACAATGGAATGAACTGGCAAAATGCCAGAAACTCTGTCAGCAATAACTCACTGTCTGCAGCTCAGGAAATCAATGAATTTCTGATTAACTGTCTGCACAGGTGTAACACGTACTGAACTGCTCAGATGCCTCAGATCCTCTGCACAAAAGTGTTTACATGTCAGAGTCTGCAGGGCACTTTTCTACATCTGTTGAGCTTTCAGAGAATTTGAAATTGTGTGAGCAAGTCTGTGGCAGAGAAGTTGTTCAGGTTTTGCATCACTCATTAACTATAACATGAAATACAAATATATTCATTCTTAATAAAAAACTCAAGTTAGACTGACATAATTATTTTAGGGTGGGATTTTCAAAAGGGCTCTGGTCTGACCTAACTCTGATCCAATTAAAGTCAGTGGGAGTTCTAATGTCAACTTTAAGAAGGAAAATTAGGTCAAACTGAGAGCTATTGAAAATCCTGTCCTTAAGCACCATGGGACTCAATTAGAATAGGGCTGTTGTGACCCTACGAGCATCCCAATGCCAGAGGGCAAGGGGCACCCTGGCATCTAGCCATGAGTCCTAGCTGGCCCAACCAGCTGAGTGCACCCCAATTTGCTGTTGTCATAATCTGTATCTAAAAGGGGTTCTGTGAGATACCATATGTGACTGGTAACACACTAGTCACTAATATTATTGTACGGCATATGTCTAGGTGATATATGAACAATTATAAATATGTGCTGGAAACATAAATTTTTTCTGGGACAGAAATTAGGATCTGAATTGGCAACTCCCTCCTTCCTTTCATCTGATAGGGATAGAGGGGAGTGGTGCCCTCTCAGTCCAAGGTGTGCCAGTCATCCAGGCTGTCCACTGGGGTTCCCTCTCACTGGTGGGGGTTGGGGAGCACCCACTCAATCACTGGGAGAGTCAGGACAGGCCTGTCCCCCTGCCACACCGCTGTTAACCATGCAGGTCCTTTAACATCTAAAGGATCCCAAACTTCTGCAATGGAGAATCTGCACGTCTTCCCAAGCGGCAAATCCCTTCTTCTGCCCATCTCCTCGCAGGCCAGGACCTGGGGACACCTGTGGGATCCCGCAGTTCCCCCAAAGAGGGGAGGTAACAGATGCCCCCAAGCTCCTGTTCCACTGGATTTGTCCTTTGTCCCACACCCAGAGATGAACTGTGTTTCTTCCCCCACCCCACTCAGGAGCATGTGCCCTTTCACAGGCTAGGGGGAGAAGTTCCCCCTCCCTCATGGCTGCTGCCACCTCTGCAATCTCCCAGGCAGCTGTCTTACACTTGGCTTGGGCTTTTCCCTCCCTCTTGTGGGTGTCACAGGACTGGCAGAACTCCCTAGCTGCCTCAGATTCCCAACTTGCAGCTGGAGTCTCAGCCACAACCTTGCTCTCTTCTGCCTCAGTTTCCCTGGTAAGGGCAGGCAGTGATCTGTTCTCCCTGGCCATGGCAATGCACTTTTGCATCAGTAAAATACCCAGTGTGGGAGCGGGGGATGGTGTCATCCTCCCCTCTGCGTCTGGTATCTATCTGCAGAAACTGGGAAGGTAGATTGAGCTTAAGCCTGCTTTCCTTTTGTTACAGGAAGGGAGAACATGCCCACACCCCACCTCCACTTCTCCCTTTCAGCACCTTCATTTGCAGGGACACCATAACAAGCTGTATTCTTGCAGTCAGCTGTTAGTGCCTGCTCCAGACTCTTTGCTTTTGCAGGAGAAAAGGCTGGAGCATATCAAAAGGTATATCACTTAAGATCCCAGCCAACTTTTCAGTGTTTTCCCCAGGAATTGAAATTTGGGGGGGTGTTCGAATTTATGGGGGGGAGGTCAGGGCCAATGAGGGGTGAGACTGTGAGGGCGAAGGTGGGCTGTATGGCACCATAGTAAAAACGGAAAAATGTTTCATGACCATTTTATTAGATTTAACTCAGGTTTTCAAATCATCACACAAATTAAAGTTGGCTACTCAAGCCTTCTATGAAGCACTACATCTACATCCTTCTTGGTTTCTTGTTATAATTTTGCACAACTCTGTTAATGAACTTCTTGAATGCAATGCGTTCATCTTTGGTGGCTTCTTGTGAGTCCGGTAGTTCCATTCTTTCAGTTGATATGCTTATTAGTTCATTCACATGATCAGGCAGAAGGCGACTTCTTTCAGAACACAAAATTCTATTCAATGATGAAAAAGAACGCTCAACTGTAGCTGTTGTGACTGGGAGTAGCAAGAGATGAACTCCTACTTCTTTCATCCCAAGAAGCATAGCCACAAGTGATGATAAAAAAGAAGTTGAAGTCAAATCTCCATTCATCCATCTTATGATATTTCACTCTGTGTTCAAATTCTCTATTCTGTCCTGAGCACATGGCAGCCCCCAGCTGTTGGCATTTTATAGGACAGGGATGGAATCATAGAATATCAGGGTTGGAAGGGACCTCAGGAGGTCATTTAGTCCAACCCCCTGCTCAAAGCAGGACCAAGCCCCAATTTTTGCCCCAGATCCCTAAATGGGATTGAACTCACAATCCTGGGTTTAGCAGGCCAATGCTCAAACCACTGAGCTATCCCTCCATCCCTCCTGCCTGTAAAACCTATGTAGATGTTGAGTAGAATCTAGAAGTCGCTGTTGTAGATTTTTAAAAATCAAGTCTGTGTACTTTTTCAGTTGTCTTAACAAACACTTCTTATCCTCTTCACTTAAGTATTCAATATAAATGCCTTCATCAGTCAACATCTGGACTGAAGTCTTTGCTTCTTCCAGTACTTTTTCAACTGATAGCTCTCTGATTGATCCAAATGTAGCTTCTATTGCTGGACAAAGATTTACTACTGTTGTAGCAGATGCCTGGATGGCATTGTTAATGACCCAAGTGGTTTCAACAGTAGACTTACAAGAGCGAGAATGGCAATAGTCTTCTCTGAACATAGTAGCAAAAGTAATCCACCAGCCTCACTACTTAGACCATCCCATCTTGGTAGATACTTTCCAAAGCCAGTAATAACGGCTGGAATAATTTTAAGACAACAGCCAAGGATCGCTCATGAGAAAGCCAGAGGGTTTTCCCAGGTTGGACTAATTTGAACTTCAGTCTCAGTGTATCTTCTATATTTTCCAAGATATTCAGTCTTTTTGGACTCTTGCTGAAAAATATAATGAAGACATTACATTTATAGCTTTTAAAATGTCTTTTGAAGAGTCTGCAGCTCCTACTAGTGCTAGTTGGAGTAGATGACCTCTGCAGTGTGTATAGGAGAGATCAGGGTTACACTTTTCTCTGAGCAAAGCTTGTACTCCATCATGTCTTCCAGAGAAGTCTGCAGCTCCATCAAATGCACAAGCAGCCATCTGTTTGGGGTCCAACTGACAAGCATTTAACTCTTCTAAGATGTGGGATGTCACAGATGCAGCTGATGTGTCTTCTATAACTTGAACATCTAGAAATGTATCTACTGGCCTACCACTGACATCAAGATAACATACACAATGACAATACTCGATGCCCATTTGCATTGGTGCATTCAACAGCTATGTATGCAAATTTTTGAATGTGGTGAGAGAGTTCACTTTTTCAACTGTTGAGTCTTTCACTGTTGCACCACATGCTTCTAGCTGGTCAGTTGAGTTTTTTGCAGAAAGATAGTGAGCATTTGCTGGTCTTGGTCAGAACCGTATTAATATGCTTAGTAAGGATTCTGTTTGTCAAAAAAAATTCCTGAATCTTTTTATTTGTCTGCATTGTTACACACATACTTGCTGACAGAAACTGGCATGATTATATTGTGATATTTTGATAACTAATATATGCAGAATTGTAAAATACTGTGTGCAGAATTTTAAATTTGCTGGCACAGAATACTCCCAGGAGCATAGTAGACAAAGCCACCATATCACCTCTAGGCAAACACTTTTCAAAAAGCGATCACTCCATACCTGATCTTTCAAAACTCATTCTCAAAGGAAACCTGCACAACACCTTCAAATGATGAGCCTGGGAACTTACATTTATAATGCTGCTAGAAGCTAAAGACCATGGATTTAATAGGGACATTAATTTCATGGCTTGTTACAACAATTTGGAACAGCACCTGCCTGCTAACTCTTTTTGGCCTACTTCAAACTCCTTTTACATAACCGTCTAACCTTTATTGCCCACGTCATTTCAGGTGGCCTCCTAAGACATGCATTACTTTTATGCTTAATAATAACGGTCCCAACTTGTATTTAGATTAGACACTCTGATTTTTTTTTCTTTCCCTTGACTCATTAGCTCGAAAGCTTGTACCATCTATCAACAGAAGTTGGTCCAGTAAAAGATATGACTTCACCTACTTTGTCTCTCTCACATCCTGGGAGCAACATGGTTACAAGGCTGCAAACACAAATTAAAAGTTGACAATGTCTCTTTTAACATACGATCTCAAAATGCCCAAATACAATTGTGGGAATTGTTGCTATAGTGTAAATTTCCCGTTTGCAGTAAATACATTCTTCTGTGTCCCAAAGCAAACACACTTGCAGCTTATGTGAATGTGCAACTTGATGCTCAGAGTGACGTCAATACACCAGTATATAAACTGCACTGAGGTATTTACGATCTCCTTGATGCTTCCAGGGATACCAGAGCCACCTACACATTCAAATGTGCTGTCTTATATCCTAAGCAGCTGTCTATTTCAAGACCCTGAGCCATTGATCTGGAGTCCACATCTTGGTGTGTAGCTAAAGAATGACACATAACGTACTGTGCTGGGCTCCCTCTCCCCCTTTAGGTGAGCTGCAGGTTGGTGGGGTTAGAGAGACACTGGTGGAAGAGAGGGAAATAAAGTGTTGATTTGAGCAGTGGCCCCTGTTGCCATCACTCAGGGAGGCACTGCAGTGTTAGGGTCAGAGGCCCAGATCCTCAAAGGTATTTAGGAAGCTAGTGGGAGTTAGGGGTCTGGATACCGTTGAGGATCTGGGCACTCGACACAGAGTTGGTTGGATTTTTAGATAATGTGGTCTTGACTCTTTCCTTTGGATACCATTGATATTAAACCCTTCTCAGAATTGTGGGATGGGGAAGACCTGAACCCTTGCCGGCAAAAGAAGCATGGTCCAGTGAGCAGCTGCCACAGCTATAACCAAGAAAGGCCAGCATGGAGCAGGCCAGTTTACAGCCACCACCACTCTCCATCCCTGTCCCAGAAGAGTGGGGTGAGGGTTGGTTCCTGCTGTCTGGAATTCACATATCAGTCAGGTGCGAGTCCTCAGGTTGTGCACACGGGGTTTCTGGTCAGGGTCTGCATCACTGAAAAGCAGCATGTCACCCAGTCACACTCTCTCCTCGGACATCGACCAACACCTCCCCTCGCCTCCAGCACAACAGAATCGGATCTGTGCCACCGTCATCTTCACAGTCGATATCTATCTCCACTTCATCATCATCCACCATCACCCTGCAAGTTTGCCTTCAGCTATCTCCCACAGGCCAGCCCCCTGCTCTATGCCCTTCTCCTGGCTGGTAACAACAATAACCAGCATAGTATTCCGTTGACAGTCCCCTCCCACAGCACCATCTATGCTGTCCCTCCCCACTCCCACTGATGGAGCCAGGATGCCAAGGGAATCCCATCCCAGGCCAATTCTGCTGATGAGGCAGCCCTTGACCAGAACTCCAGCGTGGCTTTATGCTCCTTGTCAACCAGAACAAGGCCATGGTGTGGGAAATACTGGGTTGAAATGGGAGCATGCAAGAGGCCTCACAAGTGTGCTGGGGCACATGGATGGAATAGCAAGGCCCACCTGAGCAATTACTTTAAAAGTAGGGTGGACCAGGCCATCTCAGCCTTGGCTGTAAGGTTGGAATGGAATAGCAGATGCAGGACCTCCTCAGGATCTGATGACACCTTCACGGACTGTTTTAGCAAGTGGAGTTTGAGCCTTGTAACTTGCGACTTACTCAGTTTGCCATGTCACTTTTGCTAGGTAGCACATCCGCTGTGTAGTGTGTCTCTACGCACCCAATGGCCCAGGTAAGGGATCTTTGCTGCCCCCATTCTCCACTTTGGACACCTGAGTGTGAGACCTGCCTCCCTGAGGTTTCTCAATACCTTCCCCACCTGTGCTTCGTGCTCCTCCCTGGTGCGGCTAAATCTAGTGATATCATCAGCGTAGCTGATAGCAAAGTCCTCGACCCCATGTAATACCTGATTAACCAGCCTCTGGAATGTGGCTCTCGCATTAATTAATTAGAAGGGTAGTACTTTAAATTAAAAAAGTACAAAATCAGTAATGGATGCAGATTTCTTCTGTGACTCTCTATCCAAGGAAATTTACCAGAATCCCTTGGTTAAATCCATAGTAGCTGTATTAGGAAGAGAGCCGGAGACATAAGCCCTTGTATGAGAGGCCTGGTATGAAGCAGGATCTGCTCACAGAGTTTGGTAAGAACAGGGCTGATACTGCAGAAATACACATTCCTAAGAAGTGCTAGTCACAAAGTACTCACGCAAACACCATCCCAATATTAAGTGGTACCAAAAACATTTCAGAAGAGTGGTACCAGAGCATCCTGATATCAAGGATGGTACAAAAACATTCAGCAAGGATAACAGCAACACACCGACCCCTCCTAAAAGATAAGGTCAGGATGACCGTATGTAATAGAGATGTTCTGATTGAAGCAACATGTACAAGGTGATGGGTGATAACTAGCAACGTCAGGGGGCAGTAACTATGTCAAAGGGCAGTATGTAACTTGTTTGTATCAGGGATAAAGATGTATCTCAGAGGGAGTATCTTTGCCCAGCTGAGGGGGGGAATGGAAAGTCCTGCTATTCACTGAGCTGCATCCTTTGTCACAGGCATACATGTCTTAGTATCCTCGTAGAGTCTGCCAGGTGCTATTACCATGCTTTGTTAACAGTCTGTTTTTGGTGATTGTTAATCAATAGAGGTTATGTAGTATATGACTGCGTAAGGCTCTTTCACTGGTAAAAGGTCCTGCAAACCCGCAGAAGTAGTATACACCCGGAGCCCTATGTTCTGGGAAAGGGTGTGGGTACTTAAATTGACCAGGTTAGTTACACCCTGAGCCCTACGAATTGGGTCCGGGTGGCCCTGAGCCCTACGGATTGGGTAAGGGTAGGTGCTTTTTGCCTGGAGCCCTACGAATTGGGAAAAGGTGGGGGTGCTTAAATTAACCGGGTTACACCCGGAGCCAAATGGACTGGGAAAAGGTGGGATGCCCTTATGTGTGCAGGTAACAGTTTTAATGCAGGAAGGACGAGATCAACAATTCCAGCCTGTCGTGTTTCTCAGCAAAAAACCTTCTGAGAGGGAAAGCCACTGGTCAGTCTCAGAAAAAGACTGTTACGCCATTGTGTGTGCTGTGGAGAAGCTACGCCCACACATTTGGGGACGGCGTTTCCACCTGCAGAGTGACCATGGTGCACTGAAGTGGCTTCACACAGTCAGAGAGACTAACAAAAAATGTCTTCGGTGGAGTTTAGCTCTTCCAGACTTTGATTTTGAAATACAACACATTTCAGGAGCCTCAAACAAAGTGGCCGATGCACTCTCCCAGGAAGGTTTCCCAGAATCAGTCAGGTAAAAATGTCCCCGTATTCTAAGTCTTTGTCATCCTTGAAATGTGAAAAATACTGTTCAGTTCTTCATGTAATTATTAGTAAAATTAGAGGTGCAAGTATCTTATTAACTCTGTTTCCTAAACTTCCAGGGAGAAATCCCAGCCGGTGTGGACCCGACCTGAACCAGGCTGGCCAGCACCATCTGTGATTTGGGGGGCATGTGATAAATGAAGGGAGCGGGTCGCTCCCTTTTATGGACACCCAGCCAGCCAGTTAGCTATAAAACCCCTGTTAGTAGCTGTTCTCTACTTGCTTTACCTGTAAAGGGTTAACAAGCCCACAGGTAAAAGGAAAGGAGTGGGCACCTGACCAAAAGAGCCAACGGGAGGGCTAGAACTTTTTAAAATGGGAAAAAACCTTCCCTTTGTCTGTGTGTTGTGGTTCTCCAGAGAGGGAGAGCTGAGGCACAGAGCAGCAATGCTGTAAGCAGCTTTAAAACCAGCTATGAAACAGCATCAACCTCGAACCTACTGATCTGAAACCCAGATATGTAAGTAAATCAGAAATATGTAGAAAGGGTTAGGGTTTAGGGCTATTTCTTTTATTTTGTTAGGCTTGTGGAGTCCTCTGTGCTAACGCCAGATGCTTTTGTTTTGCTTGTAACCTTTAAGCTGAACCTCAAGAGCGCTATCTTGATGCTTAATTTTTGTTATTGTTTCTTTTAAATCCAGCAAAAAGCTGAAGTTCCAAATGTAGTCCCTTTCTTTTTGGGTTTAATAAAATTTACCTTTTTAAAGAACAGGATTGGATTTTTGTGTGCCGAAGAGGTTTGTGCATATGTTGTTTAATTAGCTGGTGGCAACAGCTAATTTCCTTTGTTTTTTTTTCTCAGCTCTTCCCAGGAAGCGGGGGTGAAAGGGCTTGAGGGTACCCCCACAGGAAGGAATTCTCAAGTGTTCCTTCCTGGGTTCTCAAAAGGGGGGGGGGGAGCGGGAAGGGGTTGCACTTGGGTGGTGGCAGCATCTACCCATCCAAGGTCAGAGAGAAGCTGTGACCTTGGGAGTTTAATACAAGCCTGGACTGGCCAGTATTAATTTTTAAAATCCTTGTGGGCCCCCATCTTCTGCCTTCGAAGTGCCAGAGTGGGCAATCAGCCCTGACAGGGTGACTGGGGATGGAGGTGCAGTGAGATTCAGTCATCTTTAAAATTCTGAAAAAAAAATCTTAAATTTGACACCCCCACCTCCGTTCATGCTTACATCTTGTTCTGTGCCCCTCCGAATATCTGCAGCAGTGGGATTTATTTTTTCTGGATCGTAGGTGGTGTGAAGGAGCATGGATGTACTCCTGTCGATCTCAGGCAGTATCGGTGGTAGTGGGGTGTAAGTTATTATATTGGGGCTCCAACTTGTTTCAAACCTAACCTTTTCAACTAAATTGATTTGACAATATTGTTTTAATTATTGTAGTTAATATTTTTGTAACACAAAATTAGTTTTTGATGTACATTTTATTGAAATTTTAAAAAATAATTTAATTTTAATAAACCCTAATTGATTTAATCTAGGGATGGTTGCCCGCCGTTTCAATGTTGAGTTTATTCAGTAAGTTGCTTTTCTTCCTCCAGCAGTAGTTTTCAGTGAATGGCAGATTTCTTCTCTGGTGTCTGCCTTTTGATTTTTAAAAATAATTATAATTTTGTCTTTGACTGCAGACAATTTCTCACTAACCATTACAAGAGAATCTTTAAGTCAAATGGTTACACTCCACCTGTCAAAGGCTACACAGTAAAAATCAAATCAACAAATTGTACTTGTTGTCACTGTTCATTCATTCGTCCATTTGTAATGAGCCCAATTCAAAATTCGAAACCACTTGATTTTGACTCTCAGTTCTCAAGCAGCGTTTTTCTTATTTTGTCTAGCTGTATATTTCTATTATCAATGGAAATACTTTTACAGCAGTTGTGAGTGTACGGTGAAATCAATGTTTACTGACATTCACCAATAAAAATCTAATCCTTCCAAGGTTAAACATATAGTTTGAGAGAAACAAATGGATCAAAGTTTTTATTTGATTACACAAAAATTATGCTTTTCAGGAGGCCAGAGATCAAATGTGTAAGCTATATACCAGGAGTGCCCAAATGTACTCACCTTCTGGGCCACATACAATAATCTTGAGAAGTCTGAGAGCCAGGTGCACATGCCGGGGCTTGGGGCTTCAGCCCTTCCCTGCTGGCAGAAGACCCTAACCCCACCAGCCCACCCCAGGGCAGTAGCCCCAAGCTTCCCTCCGTCAGTCTGTTAGGTAGAGAGTGGGCTGCGGGCTGGGGGCGCTGACAGCTGTAATTTAACTGTAAAAGAACCGCATACGGCTCGTGAGCCATGGTTGGGCCACACCTGCTACATACAGAAACAGATGAACTGTGCCAGGTTGTTCTTCCTGATCTCAAACGTGACATGAACTTGTAATGAAGGGAGCGAGTTGGGGGACAAAAGTGCAGTTAACCCGTAAACTATGACAGTAGCAATCATTTCCTGAAGTGCTGCATCAGGTACAAAGGAATCACCGCAAGGCTGGGAATTAACAGCTGATATCTTTAAGGAAGCCCCAATTTCTGCTTCCACATTTTGAACTCTGCATGTAATCTGCTCCAGAGCTTGATCCAGTATGTTATCTTCCTTCACCACCAGGTTATCAAGTTCCCCTGTTAAACCATTTACAAACTGGCTTTTCACACAGGATTCTCTCACAGCTTCCAACCAGGCACAGACCCCTCTTTGCATGCCCAGTTCCAGATTCAGCCCAGAAGGTTCTGCTTCACTCAAGCCACTTCTCAGCCAGGGTGGGGCAGGGAAAGCCCTGTCGAACAGCCTCCTCAATGCCCTCTGTGCAGCTGTGGTGCAACACAGACGATGACACGCATCGTCCACGAATGCCTGCTCACTAGGTTCAGCGGTGGCCTAGAAGAACTGCTTCACGCCCCTGAAGATGCCATCGCTTGGCTAGACGACTATGCACACGCTAAATAAATAATCATGTGATTGGCCTAAAATTCATGAGATTGTTAAAACAATAGTAAATGTTGGGTTCTTTTTATTTTTCTTCTGGTTTTTGAATCTTTCAGGGCATGTCTACACGGCAACTAGGCACCTGCTGCTGGCCCGTGCCAGCTGACACAGGCTTGCAGGGCTCTGGCTGCGGAGCTGTTTCATTCCAGTGTAGACTTCTGGGTCTGGGCTGGAGCCCAAGCTCTGGGACCTTCCCAGGCTCCAGCCTGAGCCCAAAGTTTACACAGCAATGAAAGAGCTCCACAGCCAGAGCCCTGTGAGGCCGAGTCAGCTGGTGCTTAAAACCCCCCAAGAAAGCTGAGATTCTCACATAATGACACAACTTCAGGAACTGGGGCTTTATGAAAGCACCAAGAGACTGTGATAAAATCATGGGAGTTGGCAGTACTGCATTAGGCTTTGTCATTAGCCTGTCTTTCTGACGTGGGGGGAAGAGTTCATTTGTACCGTAGTTACCAATTCATGTTATGCTTTCAGAAACCACATCTTAGGCTTTTCCTGTAAGAAGTCTGTTTTCAACACACAGCCTGTGGGCACACACTGAGGGCACTCTCCCTCCCCGAGATGCCTTGCATGTACATTGAACAGGAGAGGTGGCAGAGTTCAGCCCCACACAAGAGTGCCCTTGAGTCAGAAGAGCTGGCACCCATCACTACACTCTGAGGAGGGGACGAAATAGCAGCAGTGCTCAATGGTGACTTCCTCTACCCCCCTCCTGGGTTCACAGAAATGTTGCTTTGTGGCCAGTGGGATCAAAGGCAGCCGACAGCTTTAAGGGCCTGATCCAAAGCTGGAGGAAGTCAATGGAAAGACTCTTGTTGACTTTAATGGGGTTTGGATCAGGCCATAAAAGAATTGACATGGAAGTGATCTTTGCCCATCACCAAGATCAGTGAGGCCAAGTCTAAAATCAGACTGCAGGGGATCTAGGGTGTAATGCAGGAGTCTCAAACACGAGGCCCACAGGGTTATTTCCTGCCTGCCGCCAAGCTCCCCTCCTCCCTGCTCTCCCTCCCCCCAATGCGTCGAGTCCCAGCTCATCTCCAGGCGCTTCCCGCCACCAAACAGCTGTTTGGTGGTGCTTAGCACTTTCCAGGAGGGAGGGGGAAGGAGCGGGGAACCGCACGCTCAGGGGAGGAGGCGGGGCAGGGGCAGGGATTTGGGGCAGGGGTTGGAATAGGGGTAGGGAGGGGACGGATTTGGGGTGGGGATTTTGGTGAAGGGGTTGGAATAGGGGCAGGGCCAGGGGCAGGAGGGAGTGCGTGTCTGTGATGCGGCCCTCGGGCCAGTGTACTAGTCCTCATGTGGCTCTCGTGGTGATTCGAGTTTGAGATCCCTGGTGTAATGGAATGTAAAACTGTATTACACTGTTCGGCCACTAGGTGGCACTGAGTGTAAAATACCTTATTTAAGATCCGCTATACCTGGCAGAGCATTAAGAGATCTTTTGATGAACACATCTAGTGTGAGCTCTGTGACCAGCCCATGTCTGGTGCACAAGAACATGACACAGGGAATCTGAGGACTCTAAGTGTTGCCAAAGCTAGTTTGCCAAACCCTTCCCCAGAACAGGAAGGTGAGAGAGAACGTGATAGGAGAGTGCTGGTGTCAAGGGAGCTTTTTGAGCAAAGGCCTTATGACTGATTGTTTAAGAGATACTGGCACCCACCGTCCACTGGGGAGGCACCTTTCATGGACCCAGTGCCTTTCCACTGGATTGAAGGTGGGATTTTCAAGAGCACCTGGTATATTGGGAGCCTGAATTCCATTCCCTTTTGAAGGGCCTTGCACTCCTAATTCACATGGGCTCTTTTGAAAATCCCACTTTTAACCAGCAAGGAGGGACACGGATCCAAACTTCAGGTCAGATCCTGAGGTTCCTTGAGCATTTCCAGCCCTGCGGTGAGTGACACCTGGTGAAAGTCGAGGAGAGACGCTGTTGTACCTCCCCCTACTAGGAGCAGTGGTTTTGCTTTGTGGGGGCTCTGAGTAGTGCAACAAGGAGGAGGGAATGGGGCAAACAGCAGAGCTTTCCCCCAGCAACAAACCAGGGGCAGTACCAGCTGGATCCCCAATGCACTAGTGCAATGACCTTCTGCATGTCCTAGAAGCCCCCCTCCACCTGGCACAAGATGTATGTCCCAATTTTAACCCACCTCCGATCCTGTTCTGATTATGGATAAACAGGGACATCATTTGGAGCCTGCCTGTCCATGGAACCATCTTCTTCGTTATGATCCAGATGGCTGCCCACATAGCTCTAAGGGGACTCCCAGGGCTGGGAACAAACTGCAGGAGAAGGTCCCTGGGCACACACAAGGAAACTTTGTACCCACCCTGGTTCCCTTCACACTGCATTTGAAGAACTGGGAACCTTCTGATACATTTTTATGGAAGGTTTCAGAGTAACAGCCGTGTTAGTCTGTATTCACAAAAAGAAAAGGAGTACTTGTGGCACCTTAGAGACTAACCAATTTATTTGAGTATAAGCTTTCGTGAGCTACAGCTCACTTCATCGGATGCATACTGTGGAAAGTATCGAAGATCTTTTATACACACAAAGCATGAAAAAATGGGTGTTTACCACTACAAAAGGTTTTCTCTCCCCCCACCCCACTCTCCTGCTGGTAATAGCTTATGTAAAGTGATCACTCTCCTTACAATGTGTATGATAATCAAGTTGGGCCATTTCCAGCATAAATCCAGGTTTTCTCCCCCCACCCCCCTCACACACACACACAAACCCACTCTCCTGTTGGTAATAGCTTATCTAAAGTGATCACTCTCCTTACAATGTGCATGATAATCAAGGTGGGCCATTTCCAGCACAAACCCAGGGTTTAACAAGAACGTCTGAGGGGCGGGGGGTGGGGGGTAGGAAAAAACAAGGGGAAATAGGTTACCTTGCATAGTGACTTAGCCACTCCCAGTCTCTATTCAAGCCTAAGTTAATTGTATCCAGTTTGAAAATTAATTCCAATTCAAGAGTCTCTCGCTGGAGTCTGGATTTGAAGTTTTTTTGTTGTAATATCGCAACTTTCATGTCTGTAATCGCGTGACCAGAGAGATTGAAGTGTTCTCCGACTGGTTTATGAATGTTATAATTCTTGACATCTGATTTGTGTCCATTTATTCTTTTACGTAGAGACTGTCCAGTTTGACAAATGTACATGGCAAAGGGGCATTGCTGGCACACGATGGCATATATCACATTGGTGGATGTGCAGGTGAACGAGCCTCTGATAGTGTGGCTGATGTGATTAGACCCTATGATGGCGTCCCCTGAATAGATATGTGGGCACAGTTGGCAACGGGCTTTGTTGCAATACAACTACAATACCCACCTGCTGAAGTGAAGAAACAGATTGACAGAGCCAGAAGAGTACCCAGAAGTCACCTACTACAGGACAGGCCTAACAAAGAAAATAACAGAACGCCATTAGCCATCACCTTCAGCACCCAACTAAAACCCCTCCAACGCGTCATCAAGGATCTACAACCTATCCTGAAGGATGACCCATCACTCTCACAAATCTTGGGAGACAGGCCAGTCCTTGCCTACAGAGAGCCCCCCAACCTGAAGCAAATACTCACCAGCAACCACATACCACACAACAGAACCACTAACCCAGGAACCTATCCTTGCAACCTGGATTTGTGCTGGAAATGGCCCAACTCGATTATCATACACATTGTAAGGAGAGTGATCACTTTAGATAAGCTATTACCAGCAGGAGAGTGGGGTGGGGGGAGAGAAAACCTTTTGCAGTGGTAAACACCCATTTTTTCATGCTTTGTGTGTATAAAAGATCTTCGATACTTTCCACAGTATGCTTCCGATGAAGTGAGCTGTAGCTCACGAAAGCTTATGCTCAAATAAATTGGTTAGTCTCTAAGGTGCCACAAGTACTCCTTTTCATTTTTATGGAAAAATAGGTATGAGTCAGTTTCCCCTCTCCCCTTATATTGTTACCCACTAGGAGGGACTGGGTTAATTTCTTTTCTGGAAACAAGACAAGCAATACAGTGTCTAGGCGGAAGTCACCTAAGCCATGAATGAACTATCAGGAGCTAATGTTATGGGGTGGGGGTGAGTAATTACGGCAGATCTCTAAGTCTCTAGATCTCAGTCTGCAGAAGTAACACCATGAGGGTGGGGAGGATTGCATATCCTGGTTTTGATTGAGTTCAAGAAGCCCAGCAGACAGAGAACTGAGACTTGTATAAAGTGGAAGCTTGACATGGAGAGGGGTCACTTACTGGAGCCAAGAACTGACATGACACTGTGCCCCAGAGGGACAGACCCTACTGAAGGGGTTGGAAGGGCTGGGTCTCCAAGCAGAAGAGGGGTGACACCTGGTACGAGAGGCAGGCTCCGGCTCATAAGCTGTTTTTTGTTGTCCAAAGATGTGTTGTCTGTAATGTTTTTGTTCTGAATAAATACTCTGCTGTATAAAGGCTGGCTGGTCACTGGTTAACCCTGTCATTGCCTTGGAGACAGCAGGATGGCAGGCTCTGAACTAACCTCAGGCTTGCTAAGATAATCACAATGAAGAGCAGGAGGAATTACAGCCTAAATCCTTGGTCTGGAAGGAGAGGAATGCAGCTTCCCACCCTAAGATAGGTGACAGCTAGAGGCCTAAGTCCTGAGCAGGGTGCCCTCAAGGAGGCCAGGATGGGGTCAGAGGTGCTGTTACCTCAGGAACTGTGACCTCCTCACTATGCAATCCCTTGTGATCCTGTTCTTCTCACTGTGTGCTCCTGCTGGTCTTTTTCTCTTCATGCATGACTCCCTGTGGTCCCAGTCTGGTCCTTGAATGACTGTGCACCATCTTCCCTGCATTCACCAGTCTGTGTAGCTATCTGGGGCAAATATGTGTTGTGGTTTCTAGGCAGCAATTGTGCATAAGCTGCTGAAATCACAGCATTGTTGCATTGTGTCCTGGGATGAGGTCAGTCAGAGACATGAAAGTCCCGGCTGAGCTGAGTTTTGATCTGCTCAGCCAGCCCAATCTGGATCCTCTGTTGCTTGGTTATTGGTTTCAGAACAAGACATGCAGCTGTCCAGAGAAGCAGGATTATCTAATGGTTAGAGCAAGGGCCTAGGAGCTAGAACTCCTGGGTTCTATTCCTGGCTCTGCTGTTGATTCAGTCTTTGGGTGGGTCCCTTTTCTCTCTGTTTCAGTTTTCCTCTCTGTGAAATGGAGCTAATAATACTGACCCTTTGGCCTCCCTTGGTAAAGTGCTCTGAGTCCTTGTGACAGGATGCCGTGCTGGAACATGTTGGAGAGTTAGTAACTGGCGCGGCTGACATGGCGATGTGCTGCTGTTCGCCAGCCCCTGCTGCTCCCCAGAGATGTGTGAGGGGGTGAAACATCTCCCCATGGGGGACAATTAGATTGTCACCTCTATGCTGATAATTTTCAAGCATTCACACATTTTGGAAACAACAATTCCCAGTCACATGCAGTTAATAAAGATCGAGGCACATTGTTTGTAGGAACTGGGGATTCAGGGATCCACCGTGGCGTCCTGGCCAAGCCCAGCGCTGCAAATTCCATTCCATGTACACTGAGATTTCCATTGGCTATAGGATTCTTCATGTCCTGCCCAGTCAACCAGCTGTTGTGTCCAAGGCCGGGGCAGGGTGTGGGGGGAAGCGATCCCTTTGTATCCCATCTCCACAGGATTGAGAAGCTTAATTAATGGCCATCTACGCTGGTAAACTCAACGTGCTTTGAATTCTTTTTCATTTTCAATAACCCACATGGGACTCAGCTAGGCCAGCTGGTCAGAATGAGGCAGGGCTTCTTTTAAGTGGGTTTTGGAAAATAAAATGTCCAGCCCATAGGACTGCCTGGGGCAGGAGATGCCATTGTTTTTACAGAGTTCAGCTGCACAGGCATCATCTCAGAGACCTTTTATTTTTCACCCTTTTTGGGTGGGGATGGAGCATCTCTCTGTGTCTGGGCTGGGCAGAGCAGAATAAGAATGGAACGCTTGGTTAGCTGTGGGGGCACAGACTGGCTGGGGCATGTGGACAATGGTGGGGGCAAGGGCAGTTTATTTTTTGTTAAAAGTAACTTAATAAGATGTGCACCTTTGAAATTTATGGCTGAGGTACTACCTGGGACTCAGGAGATCTGGGTTCTCCAGATGTTAGTGGGATTTTAAATTTCATTCTGAATCTCAGTCCACCAAATATTTGGGATTCTCATTTCAAGGGGCCTTGGCCATGCGTCCAAGGGACTTTGATGGAGATCAGCCTCCTGATCCCCTGATGGAGATCAGCCTCCATTCCAGCTCAGGATAAAGCTCTCTGCTGTTGAATGTCAAGCTCCATTGCCAGAGGAGATTCTCCACATCTAGTTGGGAATCATTAAGAAAGGGATAGATAATAAGACAGAAAATATCATATTGCCTCTATATAAATCCATGGTACACCCACATCTTGAATACTGCATGCAGATGTGGTCACCCCATCTCAAAAAAGATATATCAGACTTGGAAAAGGTTCAGAAAAGGGCAACAAAAACTATTAGGTGTATGGAACAGCTTCCATATGAGGAGGGATTAATAAGACGGGGACTTTTCAGTTTGGAAAAAAGCCAACTAAGGGGGATATGATAGAGGGCTATAAAATCATGACTGGTGTGGAGAAAGTAAATAAGGAAGTGTTCTTTACTCCTTCTCATAACACAAAGCCTAGGGGTCATCAAATGAAATTAATAGGTAGTAGGTTTAAAACAAACAAAAGGAAGTATTTTTTCATACAACGCACAGTCAACCCATGGAACTCCTTGCCAAGGATGTTGTGAAGGCCAAGACTATAACAGGGTTCAAAAAAGACCTAGATAAGTTCATGGAGGATAGGTCCATCAATGGCTATTAGCCAGGATGGGCAGGGATGGTGTCCCTAGTCTCTGTTTGCCAAAAGCTGGGAATGGGCAACAGGGGATGGATCACTTGATGATTACCTGTTCTGCTCCTTCCCTCTGGGGCACCTGGCATTGGCCACTGTTGGAAGACAGGATACTGGGCTAGATGTACCTTTGGTCTGACCCAGTATGGCCATTCTTATGTTCTAGTATATGTGGGGGGGAAGGTTATTCCCTATATAGCTCTCTGTGTGTGCATGTGTTTGTGAATGGGGGTGACTGTCCTTACTTATTTGCAAGGGATGTGGTGATTGGCCCTATCCATTGTGTGTGGAGTGTGGGTGAAGGGAATCTGTGCAGGTACAGGCAGAAGATACATGGAATCCCGCAGCCTCAACACAGGAAGAGGGCTGGCACTTCTTCTCCACATTGAATTAGCGGCTGATGTTGCCAAAGCTGGAGTTGCATGAACTCAGTTGTGTGAGATGCACCATATGGTTATCACAATGTACTACACAGACATATCACTGTCCAAACACAAGAGGGTTCAGAGCAGGGCTTGGGCAACTTGGGACAACAGAAATGAGAGGCCAAGTCTTTCACACTGAGGCCACCAGTTCAGATCTGGTCTGTGACCAATTTTGTTATCATTTGGCGGTTGTTCGGTGGCCAGTGTGAAATGAGTTGTTGGTCTTAGTCCTTTTCTTTGTGGCCTCCTGCCTGTATTACACAAACTGCCACAACGGGATCAAGTACTTCCTTTGGGGACAGTCTCTGCAGAAAGACAGAGGGCTGATGGGCCACAAAGACCAAACTATCCTCCTACCCCTCTCAGAGGTGCTTTAGGGTCAGAGGTGAGGCAAGGAGCAGAAGCAGGAAGGAGAAACATGGGGCCTAATTCTCCAGGCTGTCAATGTGGCCCACTCCCAAGCCATTTGCCAGCTCTGGTGCTGCCATCAGTGAAGCGAGAGCTCATGGGCCTTGAACCTGGGCCCATGAGTCCCCAGGCTGTGCTCAGACCACGATCAACATCGAGCAGCTCACTTGAGTAACCAGAGAAGGGAACCAATGAAGTGCTAGGTCGCAGAGGGCCCCACCCCTGAAGCTCCTGATTGGAGGAAACATCATAGAATTATAGAATATCAGGGTTGGAAGGGACCTCAGGAGGTCATCTAGTCCAACCCCCTGCTCAAAGCAGGACCATTCCCCAATTTTTGCCCCCACATCCCTGGGTTTAGCAGGGCAATGCTCAAACCATTGAGCTATCCCTCCCCCCCATCCAGCACCCCTGATTAGCTGTGGAGCTCTATATAAACCAGGAAGTTCCACAGGAAGTTCTCTGAGCAACTAGAGGATTCTCTGGCTGACTGTTTCTACTCACCTGATTCCTGCCTGCTCTTGGTTCCTGTCCTCCTGTCACAGACTCCCATCTATTCCCAGTTCCTGCTGTCCTGCCTTACTCCAGGTCTCTTCTCCTATGCCTTACTCGTGACACTGTCTCCAGCTCTGACCCCTGGCTTGGCATCTAACTCTGTCTCTGATGCTGTTTTTGGATCTGACCTTTGGCTCTGATGACTAGAATTGACTCCTGCCCTCACTACTAGGCCTGACCCCCCATGTCCCAGTCACTGCAGGTTTACCTGTTCAGCAGGTTGTATTTGCAGATAAAGGGGAAAGCAAATCCAGCAGAATAATCATTCCACGTGATGGCACCGGAAGTAGATGGGATGAAAACGTTTTAGATGATCAACAATAATAAAGAGTGCTTGACAGGGCTAGCCCATGACTATGGGTCTTGCTCCAGGAAGAGATCAGAGTGACCACGGACCTCAGTGCCTTGGGATGAAATGTAAACCCCATTTCTTTGACTTTGCTTTCCCTCAGTAACTCCCCCAGCATAATGTATTTCAAACCAAACCAAAATTCAAGAGGTCCTACAGCACCAGGAAGGGGAGAGGGACCTTCAATGCAATAGATGTATCTGATGCTCTGATACCGAGGTGATGGTTCTGGTGTGAGTAGACTGATGCAGATCCCTGTTCAGTCCTGACCCCATGTCTCCTCTCATATGTTCACACCATGCCCTAAACAGGCTGCATTTAAAACTCAGTTCACTCAAGAACTAATCTTTAAGGGAAGATAACTTTGGGCATCTCCTCTTCCCTTGATAGAATTGAGAGTGGCTCTCTGGTTAGCTAAGGACAAGAGGAAAGGAAGCTGACAGTTTTGGACAAATAGTGAGGGGAAAAAAAATCTCTGAATATGCACAGCTCCCCGTTCTGTGCCCAGTTACACAAGCATGCCTGCTACTGAAGTCAACAGGAGACACATTTGTTGGGCAAAGCTGGGTTGCTAATGGATAATGGAATCATGAGCAATAGGCAGCACGGGGATGTTTCTGAAATATTCAGAAACAAAATATGTTGTTCAAATGAGTTATGGTTGCTCTCATCAATCAAGCCATAAAAAAGTAGGAAATACAAAGTTAAGAATTAAAAGTCAACTACAATTTCTAATTGACTTAAGAATTACAAAAATTTAGAAATCTAGCAGTACAAAATTAGTGAGAGATAGGAATGCAGCGTGAGTGGATTTCAATAACGCATCAGATGTGGTGTCTCATAAAATCTTACTCAAAATTCATTCAGATTGGCTTGGATAAAAGCATTAATTAATGTTTGTAAAACACTTTTGAAAGCAAAATGCTATACACATTATTATTAATTTGTATTACTAATATGAACTGAAAACTGGCTGATGGTCCAAAAACAAAGGTTAACAATAATGTATTGGGAATGGGAGAAGTATCTGGTAGGGTATTGGAGGCAGTTTTTGGAACCAGGTCTTGCTTAAGATCTTCATTCTTGCTTAAGACCTTCACCCTTGCTTAAGGTCTTCATTAAGATCTTAAATAATAATAATTAATAGTAGATTAAATGTTCAGATGATACTAAGCTCCCTTCCAGGATTCAACTTGGAAAAATACATGTCATATAAGTGGGGACAAACCTATTAGAAACAGAGATAGTCACTGGGAGTGAGAAGCCTGAGACGCAGTAACTAATAGCAAGGGGTGATAGTGGCCAGTAAATTAGGCATGAGTTTGCCAGGCGATACAACTACAAAAAGAGCCTGTCCACGTTTGGGCTATGTATGGAGAACCATCATATTGTAGAACAGGGAGGTAACCGTCCTTGTCTAAATGGCTCTTTGCAGTTCTGGGGACCTCATTCTTAGAAATATTTTGACAAACAGAAGAAAAGGAAGGAAAGAGTAATTAAAATGATCAAGAGGCTGGGAAGAATGGTTTACAAGGAAAGATTAAAAGAGTTGCATCTGTCTAGCTTGACTAATGGATGACTAAGGAAGGCATGGTAACACTAAGGAGGAATGGGGTGGGGGAAGCTTGCTCTGCTTCTTCCCAGCATGTTGATAAATACACACTTAGGCTGACATTTTTCACCAGCCTCAAATTCACATATATAAATTTGGAAAGTTAGGTACAGGGAGTATTTCCTTAGGTGGCTGGGTAAGGCAGTGCTTTTAGTACTCTAAATAAATCATGAGCTCCAATCCAGTAAGCTTTCCCAGAGTGATAGTCCTGGAGTTTCCCCCTCAGAATGAAAATAAAGTTGTTTTCTTCCGCCGTGTGGATGGAGGCCAAGTGGGCATTCTGCAAATATGCCTGGCAAAATGCCTGAAACAAATCCCCAAGGAGAGACTGAACAGTTAGTCTCAGAAGGCCATGCTCACCCATGGTCACATGAGGAGAAGAGAGGCCACAATCACACACAGTCAGGCAAGGCTTGCGGTCCTTATGGTCTCAATCCAGCACTCATGCATGGATTCACATGGAGACATAGGGCCACAGACAAATGACAGGCTTTCATGAAACCCTAGAAGGTCACATGAAGCCATGGTTTTTTATGGCTTTTTTTATCCCATATAGCCCAGGTTGTGTGGGTCCACACTCCCATATGATGACATAGATCACCTGAGACCATATCCCCAGACAATGGCAGTTGTGCATGCGCACAGTTATACAAGCTCACGGAGAGGCCACACTACCATAGAATTACACCAAGTTACACCAGGGTAGGCCACAGAATGGTTCATTACATTAATCCTATATGTTGACCTGAGGATGTTTGGGCCCAATTTGTTCAGAGTATAACAACAAGCCATCCACACAAGGAGACTGCAGGTGGGAAATGGTTTCCAAAGGACAAGGTGAAAAGGGACAGTGAGGGTCTTTTTTGCTAACTTTAAAGTCCAGTAGGTCATGCTTTCATCTTTAGTCCAACAACAGGAATCTTGGCAAAGCCGTGTCTAGCAAGAATGCTTACTGACAAAGCATAAAATCTCTCTCTACTTCTCTCACCCCCTCTGTGCCCCTCTCCCTCTACATTTGAGACATACAGTGGATATGGCTCAAGATACAATGCTTACCTCTGCTTCTGGCCAGCGCTTTGGTTGCATCACTGCTCTGTAGTAGGCACTTTGGTACTGCACCCAGCCCTCCTCACAAGACCCTTGGGCACACAAGTAGTTCTCTCTGGAACTGGCACCTGCTTTAAATTCAAGAAACACAGAGGAGAAAGATGTCTTTATCTGTCATGTCTGCTCATTGTCTGAGTAACAGAGAGAACGGAGGATTACATTGTCCTGAACTGTGATTTGACAGAAAAGGTGCTAGAGAAAAACATAGTTGTGTATGTCTCCTATTACAGTACACTAAGGCATTAGGGTAACATATTGAGCAGTACAGCTATGTGAGAACTGTAAAAAAAAAAATTCTCTAGACTATTTTCCTATTTTTGATCACATTTTTTTTATTTCATTCCTTTTGTGTTTGTTTCCCACGAAGAGCCCAGCAAGTTGAGAGTACCAGAAATGTCTTGTTTAAGGTAATATTGGAGAATATTCCTGGAATGTGGATTTTGAGTCATAAACACAAACACAGTAGAAACCTTATTGCAAGAGTCTGGCTCATTCAAACAGGGAACACAAACATCACGGGGTCTATGTTTGACAAACAAAACAAACTGAACTGCTCTCACAAAAGCATCTGACAAAGGAGGATTCAGAGAAAGTATCTGGTGCATAAATTTGAACAATTAATTACATTAAGAAAATTGCAATCTGTTCATAGACAATTTGGGAACAGAAGAAGAGATGAAATTAATCAAATATAGTATTTGGCACCAATTATTTATTCAGTTCTATTGACAAGCAACATCCCTGGTGACTCAGATCCTTTATTCACTCCCAGAATAGGGACAGCTCACAGTGAAGACACCCAGAGGAAAGCTGTACATACTGACTTTCATGGATTTTCCCACCCGATGGCTGGCAGCAGTAGCTCTAAGCCACACTAGGGCTAAAAGCATGAGCCAGGCATTGACAGACATTTTTGCCAGGGTAGGTTGGCCCTCTGAAATCCTTACGGATTCGGAAACTAACTTCCTGGCAGGGACCATGGAACGTCTTTGGGAAGCTCACGGGGTAAACCACTTGGTTGCCACCCCTTACCACCGTCAAACAAATGGCCTGGAGGAGAAGTTTAATGGAACTCTGGGGGCCATGATACGTAAATTTGTGAACGAGCACTCCAATGATTGGGACCTGGTGTTGCAGCAGTTGCTGTTTGCTTACAGGGCTGTACCACATCCCAGTTTGGGGTTTTCACCCTTTGAACTTGTTTATGGCCACGAAGTTAAGGGGCCATTACAGTTGGTGAAGCAGCAATGGGAGGGGGTTACATCTTCTCCAGGAACTAACATTTTGGACTTTGTAACCAACCTGCAGAACACCCTCAAAGACTCTCTAGCCCTTGCTCAAAAAAACCTACAGGATGCTCAACAAGAGCAAAAGGCCTTGTATGATGAACATGCCAGAGAGCGTTCCTTCAGAGTAGGTGACCAAGTCATGGTTCTGAAAGCACTCCAGGCCAATAAGATGGAAGCGTCATGGGAGGGGCCATTTATGGTCCGAGAGTGCCTGGGAGCTATTAATTACCTCCTAGTGTTCCCAGATCCTACCCTAAAACCTAAAGTATATCATGTTAATTCTCTAAAGCCCTTTTCTTCCTGAGAAATCAAGGTTCTCCAGTATACAGCCTAGGAGAGAGATGACGCTGAGTGGCCTGAAGGATTCTACTATGAAGGGAAAAGCAACAGTGGTGTAGAAGAGGTGAGCCTTTCCATAACGCTTGGGCGTAAGCAGTGACAGCAAATCCAGGAGCTGTGCACCAGCTTTCCATCAATGTTTTCAGCCACCCCAGGATGAACAGAATGGGTGTACCACTCCATTGACACAGGTGATGCTCACCCAATTAGAGCCCAACCGTACTGGACGGCTCCTCAAGCCAAAACCATGATAAAAAGGGAGATCCAGGACATGTTACTGATGGGTGTCATCCGCTCCTCTGAGAGTGCATGGGCCTCTCCAGTGGTTCTGGTTCCCAAACCAGATGGGAAAATCCACTTTTGTGTGGTCTACTGTCACCTAAATGCTGTAACTTACCCAGAGAACTATCCAATGCCATGCACAGAGGAGCTATTGGAGAAACTGGGACATGCCCAATTCATCTCCACCTTAAACTTAACTAAGAGGTACTGGCAAGTGCCGCTAGATAACCCATCCAAGAAAAAGTCAGGTTTCATCACCCATGTAGGGCTGTATGAATTTAATGTGCTCCCTTTCCGACTGAGAAATGCAGCTGCCACCTTCCAGAGACTGGTAGATAACCTTCTGGCTGGTTTTGTGGAATTTGCAGTCACCTACCTTAATGATGTGGCTATAGTCTCAGATTCATGGGCAGAACACCTGGAACACCTCCAAGCTGTCTTCCAGCGCATAAGAGAGGCAGGATTAACTGTGAAGGCCAAAAAATGTCACATTGGCCTAAACAGAGTAATGTACCTTGGACACCAGGTGCGTCAAGGAACTATCAACCCCCTACAGGCTAAAGTAAATGCTATTCAAAATTGGCCTATCCGTAAGTCAAAGAAGCAGGTCCAATCCTTCTTGGGCCTGGCTGGGTATTACAGATGATTTGTAGCACACTACAGCCAAATTGCCACCCCACTGACTGACCTAACCAGAAAAAAGCAGCCAAATGCAGTTCAGTGGACTGAAAAGTGTCAGAAAGCTTTTAAGTAGCGTAAGGCAGCCCTTAGGTCTGACCCTGTACTAAGGGCCCCGGACTTTGACCAACCTTTTGTTGTAACCACAGATGCATCCGAGTGTGGTATAGGAGGAGTTTTAATGCAGGAAGGACAACAAGTACTCCTTTTCTTTTTAGTATTAGAGGAGAAACCCTCGGATCACCACACTTACCTCCAGAGATCCAGCAACCACCCAGGCAAACCGAGAAATCTGATCCACAGCCAGGCATTCAGATACCACAGAATATGCTCTGAAAAGAAAGTCTGGGATATACACCTAAACGCTCTTAACACAATCTTCACTAAACAAGGACATGCCACCAGAGATGTAGATCACATCATGGAAAGGGCCACCCAAATACCCAGGGAGAACCTGCTTCAATACAGAAAACAAAACAAAAAAACACTGACCATACACCCCTAGTTGTCATCAATCATCCCACACTGGAAACCATACACGGGACATCACCAAACAGGTACAGCCCATAATTGATGGGGACCACATCCTGAAAAATCTTTCCTGAACCTCTCTTCTGGCCTTGAAACAACCCCTCCAACCTCAACAACCTCGTCATCAGAAGCCAGCTCCCCACAGACTAGGACATACCAACTCACAGCAGCACCACACCCTGCCGGAACAACAGATGCAAAACCCGCAGACACAGCCCCACTGTTACAATGATCAATATCACCCCCACAACACACCTTTTAAGACTAATGGGTCCTACACATGCCTATCACAGCATGTGGTGTACCTCATCCAGTGCATTAAATGTGCCAATAACAACTATGTGGGTGAAAGCAGACAATCACTATTCTCTTGAATGAACTCACACAGAAAAATGATAATAGGCAAAGCCACCAGATCACCTGTAGGCAAACACTTTTAACAAAGCGATCACTCCATATCTGATCTTTTAATACCCATTGTCAAAGGAAATTTGCACAACACCTTCAAATGAAAAGCCTGGGAACTTAAATTTATAATGTGCTAGACGCTAAAAACCATGGATTTAACAGGGACACTTGTTTCATGGCTAGTGTGGTGGGGCGGTGCCCCACCCACAGGCTAGATTGGGCTGCAAAAGGCCAGAGTGGCTGCATGGAGCAGCAGCCAATCAGAGAGGGCCTGTGGGGGATCCAATCAGTGCCGAGGATAGGGCAGCCAATCAGGGCCAGGCTAGGCTCTATATAAAGGCTTTCCAGGAGAGGAGCAGGGAGTCTCTCCCAGACCTTCAAGGGAGAAGGTCTGTCTCCTGAGGGCAGGGCAGGGCAGGGCAGGGCAGGGCAGGGCAGGGCAGGGCAGGGCAGGGCAGGGCAGGGCAGGCTCGGCTCGGCTCGGCTCGGCTCGGCTCGGCTCGGGGGAGCAGAGGAGAGCTCCAGCCTGATACCTGCCACGCTGCAGGCCCTAAGGAAAGGGCCTAGAGGGTGCAAGGGGTCCGAGGGGAAGGGACCCAGGGAAGACGGACAGATGAGGGGAGTGAAGGAGGGTATGGAGGCTGTCACTACAGGTCCCTGGATTGGGGCCCAGAGTAGTGGGTGGGCCTGGGTCCCCCCCCTTGTACTACACCTGGCTGAAGAGGAATGTGGCCTGATCCAGGCTGTGGCTGGGCCCTGCTATGACGGGGCTAGACTCTGAGGCTGCAGCCGGCCACTACAGCAGGGGCAGATGGGGGACTGCTGATAACACCAAACTCCTATGCAGGTGGTGTCGGAGAGAAGGCTTTGGATTCTTTGACCATGGGATGGTGTTCCAAGAAGGAGGAGTGCTAGGCAGAGATGGGCTCCGCCCAACAAAGAGAAGGAAGAGCATCTTTGCAGCAGGCTGGCTAACTTAGTGAGGAGGGCTTTAAACTAGGTTCGCTGGGGGAAGGAGACCAAAGCCCTGAGGTAAGTGGGGAAGTGGGATAACAGGAGGAAGCAGGAGCGCTCGAGAGGGGAGGGCTCCTGCCTCATACTGAGAAAGAGGGACGATCAGTGGGTTATCAAGTGCCTATACGCAAATGCAAGAAGTCTGGGAAACAAGCAGGGAGAACTGGAAGTCCTGGCACAGTCAAGGAATTATGATGTGATTGGAATAACAGAGACTTGGTGGGATAACTCACATGACTGGGGTACTGTCATAGATGGATATAAGCTGTTCAGGAAAGACAGGCAGGGCAGAAAAGGTGGGGGAGTTGCACTGTATGTAAGAGAGCAGTATGACTGCTCAGAACTCAAGTATGAAACTGCAGAAAAACCTGAGAGTCTTTGGATTAAGTTTAGAAGTGTGAGCAACAAGGGCGATGTCGTGGTGGAAGTCTACTATAGGCCACCAGACCAGGTGGACGAGGCTTTCTTCTGGCAACTCGCAGAAGTTACTAGATTGCACACCCTGGTTCTCATGGGAGACTTCAATCACCCTGATGTCTGCTGGGAGAGCAATACAGCGGTGCACAGACAATCCAGGAAGATTTTGGAAAATGTAGGGGACAATTTCCTGGTGCAAGTGCTGGAGGAACAAACTAGGGGCAGAGCTCTTCTTGACCTGCTGCTCACAAACCGGAAAGAATTAGTAGGGGAAGCAAAAGTGGATGGGAACCTGGGAGGCAGTGACCATGAGATGGTCGAGTTCAGGATCCTGACACAAGGAAGAAAAGAAAGCAGCAGAATACGGACCCTGGACTTCAGAAAAGCAGACTTTGACTTCCTCAGGGAACTGATGGGCAGGATCCCCTGGGAGAATAACATGAGAGGGAAAGGAGTCCAGGAGAGCTGGCTGTATTTTAAAGAATCCTTATTGAGGTTACAGGGACAAACCATCCCGATGTGTAGAAAGAATAGTAAATATGGCAGGCGACCAGCTTGGCTTAACAGTGAAATCCTTGCTGATCTTAAATACAAAAAAGAAGCTTACAAGAAATGCAAGATTGGACAAATGACCAGGGAAGAGTATAAAAAATATTGCTCGGGCATGCAGGAGTGAAATCAGGAAGGCCAAATCACACCTGGAGGTGCAGCTAGCAAGAGACGTTAAGAGTAACAAGAAGGGTTTCTTCAAGTATGTTGGCAACAAGAAGAAAGCCAAGGAAAGTGTGGGCCCCTTACTGAATGAGGGAGGCAACCTAGTGACAGAGGATGTGGAAAAAGCTAATGTACTCAATACTTTTTTTTTTTTTTTTGCTTCTGTCTTCATGAACAAGGTCGGTTCCCAGACTACTGCACTGGGCAGCACAGCATGGGGAGGAGGTGACCAGCCCTCTGTGGAGAAAGAAGTGGTTTGGGACTATTTAGAGAAGCTGGACATGCACAAGTCCATGGGGCCGGATGCATTGCATCCGAGAGTGCTAAAGGAGTTGGCGGACGTAATTGCTGAGCCATTGGCCATTATCTTGGAAAACTCATGGCGATCGGGGGAGGTCCCGGATGACTGGAAAAAGGCTAATGTAGTGCCCATCCTTAAAAGAGGGAAGAAGGAGGATCCTGGGAACTACAGGCCAGTCAGCCTCACCTCAGTCCCTGGAAAAATCATGGAGCAGGTCCTCAAGGAATCAATTCTGAAGCACTTAGAGGAGAGGAAAGTGATCAGGAACAGTCAGCATGGATTCACCAAGGGCAAGTCATGCCTGACCTAATCTAATTGCCTTCTATGATGAGATAACTGGCTCTGTGGATGAGGGGAAAGCGGACGTGTTGTTCCTTGACTTTAGCAAAGCTTTTGACACTGTCTCCCACAGTATTCTTGCCAGCAAGTTAAAGAAGTATGGGCTGGATGAATGGACTATAAGATGGATAGAAAGCTGGCTAGCTTGTCGGGCTCAACGGGTAGTGATCAATGGCTCTATGTCTAGTTGGCAGCCAGTATCAAGTGGAGTGCCCCAAGGGTTGGTCCTGCGGCCAGTTTTGTTCAATATCTTCATAAATGATCCTGAGGATGGTGTGGATTGCACCCTCAGCAAGCTTGCAGATGACACTAAACTGGGAGGAGAGGTAGATATGCTGGAGGGTAGGGATAAGACACAGAGGGATCTAGACAAATTGGAGGATTGGGCCAAAAGAAATCTGATGAGGTTCAACAAGGACAAGTGCAGAGTCCTGCACTTAGGATGGAAGAATCCAATGCACCGCTACAGACTAGGGACCGAATGGCTCGGCAGCAGTTCTGCAGAAAAGGACCTAGGGGTGACAGTGGATGAGAAGCTGGATATGAGTAAACAGTGTGCCCTTGTAGCCAAGAAGGCCAATGGCATTTTAGGATGTATAAGTAAGGGCATTGCCAGCAGATCGAGGGACTTGATCGTTCCCCTCTATTCGACACTGAGGCCTCATCTGGAGTACTGTGTCCAGTTTTGGGCCCCACACTACAAGAAGGATGTGGAGAAATTGGAGAGAGTCAGCGGAGGGCAACAAAAATGATTAGGGGACTGGAACACATGAGTTACGAGGAGAGGCTGAGGGAACTGGGGATGTTTAGTCTTCGGAAGAGAAGAATGAGGGGGGATTTGATAGCTGCTTTCAACTACCTGAAAGGGGGTTCCAAAGAGGATGGCTCTAGACTGTTCTCAATGGTAGCAGATGACAGAACGAGGAGTAATGGTCTCAAGTTGCGGTGGGGGAGGTTTAGGTTGGATATTAGGAAAAACTTTTTCATGAGGGTGGTGAAACACTGGAATGCATTACCTAGGGAGGTGGTGGAATTGCCTTCCTTAGATATTTTTAAGGTCCGGCTTGACAAAGCCCTGGCTGGGATGATTTAATCAGGATTCGGTCCTGCTTTGAGCAGGGTGTTGGACTAGATGACCTCCTGAGGTCCCTTCCAACCCTGATATTCTATGATTCCTGGAAGGGGGCTAGACCGGAACAGTGGGCACTGCCGGAGGGCAGTGTCCTGAAGAGGATGCTGTTGAGCGAGGAGCAATGCGGACCCGGATGCCAGCAGGGCGAGAGATGAATGGGACACTACCAGCAGAGGGCACTCCGCACTGGACTGAGCTAATTCCCGGAGGTGCAGTGTTGGTGAGTCCCAACCCCGTCACAGCTAGTTACAGACATGTAACTGATACCTACCTGCTAGCTCTTACTGGCCTACTTCAAAAACATTTTATGTAACAATCTAACTTTTTCCTCCCACTCCATTTCAAGTGGCCTCCTACAACATGCATCACCCCTTATGTTTAATAGTCTGTCCCAACTTGTATTTACCTCAGGGCTTGTCAACACTACAGGTTATGTCAGTATAAATTATATCGCTCAGGGGTGTGAATAAGTCACCCCCTCTGAGTGACGTAAGTTACACCAGCCTCAGTGCCGGAGTGGAGAGTGCATGCCAGTGGGAGAGCTTCTCCTGCTGATATACTACCTCTCACTGAAGTGGTTTTGTTATGCTGACAGGAGAGCTCTCCACTGTGGACACAGAGTTTCACCAGACGCGCTGCACCGCTGTAGTGCTTCTAATGTAGACTAGCCCTCAGAAACTCCGATTTCCTTTCCTTAACCCATTAGCTCAAAAGCTTGTATCTTCCACCAACATAAGCTGGTCCAGTAAAAGAGATCACTACACCTATTTTGTGTCTCTCACATCCTGGGAACAACATGGCTACAAGAAGCCTGAAAACAAAAATTAGAAGTTGATAGTGTCTCTCTTTTAACATACAAGGTCAACGTGCTCAAATAGAACTGTTGTGGGAATTGTTGCCACAGTTAAATTTCCCAACCTTTGCGGGATGGAAAAATGTTCTCAATCAGTGCAGTAAATACATTCTTCTGTGTCCCCAAGCAAACACACTTGCAGTTTATGTGTATGTGCAACTTGATGCTCAGAGTGACGTCAATACACCAGTATATAAACTGCACTGAGGTATTTACTATTTCCCTGATGCTTCCAGGGATACCAGTGCCACCTACACATTCAAACATGCTTTGTTATATCCTAAGCAGTTGTCTGTTTCAAGACCTGGTGCCCTATATCTGGAATCCACATCTTGGTGTGTAGCTGAAGAATGACACATAACGTACTGTGCTGGGCTTCCTCTCCCCCGTTAGGTGAGCTGCAGGTGGGTTGGGTTTGAGAGAGACACTGGTGGAAGAGAGTGAAATATAGTGTTGATTTGAGCAGTGGCCCCTGTTGCCATTGGTAGGGGAGGCACTGCAGTGTTAGGGCCCCAAGCCCAAATCCTCAAAGGTATTTAGGAAGCCAGTGGGAGTTAGGGGCCTGGATACCGTTGAGGATCTGGGCACTAGACACTGAGTTGGTTGGATTTTTAGATAATGTGATCTTGACTCATTCCTTTCGACAGCACGGATATTAAACTGGTCTCAGAATTGCAGGATGGTGAGGAAATGAACCCATGCCGGCAAAGGGAAGCACAGTTAAGTGAGCAGATGCCACAGCTGTAATCAAAAAGGCCAACGTGGAGCTGGCCAGGTCACAGTCATCCCAACCCTACATTTCTATTCCAGACGAGCAGGTTGAGGATTATTCCTGCTGTCTGGAATTCACATATAACTCAGGGGTGAGTCCTCAGGTTGTGCACATGGGGTTTCTGGTCATGGTCTGCATCACTGAAAAGCAGCATGTCACCCAGTCACACTCTCTCCTAGGACACCCTGCCCTCCAACATCTGAACTGCACTGCTGTCATTTTCATTTTCACAGTCAGTATCTATCTCCAGTTCATCATCATCATCCACCATCACTCTCTGTAAGTCTGCCTTCAACTATCTCCCACAGGTCAGTACCCCGCCCCATGCCCTTCCCATGACTGGTAACAACAATCACCAGCATAGCATTCCGCTGACAGTCTCCCTTCACCATCTACGCCTGTCCCTCCCCACTCCACAGATGAACCCAGGATACCAAGGGATTGTGCCCCAGGCCCAGTTCTCCTGACCGCACAGCCCTCAACCAGAATCTCAAGCTGGTTTTACACTCCTTGTCAGCAAGAACAAGGCCATGGTGTCGGAAAGATTGTGCTTGAAATTGAGCATGCAAGAGGCCTCAGAAGTGTGCTGGGGCACATAGACCTAGTGGTCAGAAAGGCCCACATGAGCAATTACATTCAAAGTAGGGTGGACCAGGCCATCTCAGCCTTGACTGTACGGTTGAAATGGAATAGCAGATGCAGGAAATCTTCAGGATCAGATGACACCTTCACAGACTGTTCTAGAAAGTGAAGATTGAGCTTTGCAACTTGCGACTTACTCAGTTTACCTATCGCTTTTGCTAGGTAGCACATCTGCTAGGTAGGTATGCCTCTGCCCACCCAAAGACCCAGGCAAGTGATCTTTGCTGCACCAGCCTACACTTTGACATCTTGAGTGTAAGGCCTGCCTGCCTGAGGCTTCTCAATACCTTCCCCACTTGTGCTCCTCCTTGGTGTTGCTAAATATAATGTTATCTACTTAACCGATAGCAAAGTCCTGGAACTCTTGTAATACCTGATTAACCAGCCTCTGGAATATGGCTCTTGCATTAATTAGAAGGGTAGCACCTTAAATTCAAAATGTACAAAATCATTGTTTACCATCATCCCTTAGTTAAATCCATAGTAGCTGATTGTCACACCATATTTCATGCATCATTTTCTATAGTAATTTTTCTTGACATCAACACCCCAGATTTTTACAAAGCATTGAGTGTGCAAGGGCAGGTATGGAGTATTCTACTTTGTAGAAACATTGATCCTGGAATCATTTCTTCCTCTGCATCCAGAGTATTGTGAATTCCCCATAAAACTTTTGACACTGATATTAACCAGGTTTACCTGAGAGTGCCTGGGGAGTATTTCCCAGAATAGAGGAGTCCTGAGGAAGTAGTTCATTTGAGTCATAGTTACTTATTTTCCATAATCTTGATATGAGGTAGGAAATGGCTTTTGCAGGAGATATTAACTAACGTGGTGGTTGGTATATATGGATTTCGGCGTATGTTGCTTTCTATGTCTGTTTCCAGAATTTCTCTGATTCACTTAATATGTCATATTGTTTATATTACATCAGCACAAGGGGACACTTTAATACCAACTTTTCAATACATATTAACCTAACCTATAATGGAGATCAAGATAAGTATACAGAAAAAGTAGTATGATGGGCCACTCAAAGTACAGCCAAACAGACACCACATGCCAATTAATCTCTTCTTCCTGAATAGCTCAGCAGTGATCATTTTTTCCCGATCTCAGCTGCAGCCAAATTAGTGACATTCTCATGTGAGATATGATTAATGAGCATTATTCACCAATTTCAAACATTAGTTGAAAACAGTCACGTGACAAGTGAGCCAGTCGTGTACTAGAATTTGTGTTGTGTATATAACAATATTTCCTTAGCATTGAATACTTTGTTTTGCAATGCATGGAGGCCAAGATCATATGAATATAATTTTCCCACTTTAGCAATACAGACAGTAAAAGAATGCAGGCTATATATTACATTGTGTATGTGTGTATTACACTCTGTACTATTTTCTGAAAAAGGTCTGCAGAATAGGTGACCCAGCTTCCTTGGGTTCCTGTTAGAATACAGAACATTCCTGACTTCAGAATTTGAGCCACAAATTAGTTCCGCCTTATTCTGAAATCTCATTACACCAACAAACTAAGAAGGGCTCTTCTTTTTCTTCCTTCTGTTAATCCCATCAAATGGGGTCCACTCTACAAGTCCTCTCCCTCAAAAGTGCCATCTCCTCAATCACACTACATGCTAACACGCCTTCCTTTATGACAACATCTCATCACTTCTTGTTGGGTCAGCCTCTGTCTTTTTCCCCATCAATCTTAATCTGCTGGGCTGTTTTACCCATGTAGTTGTCAGGACTGGTCTGTAGAGATGCATTGGTGGTATAGTGGTGAGCATAGCTGCCTTCCAAGCAGTTGACCTGGATTTGATTCCCGGCCAATGCAAGGATGCATTTTGTCCTTCTCTGGAATTAATTTTGCGGTGAGGGATAGCTCAGTGGTTTGAGCATTGGCCTACTAAACCCAGGGTTGTGAGTTCAATCCTTGAGGGGGCCATTTAGGGATCTGGAGCAAAAACTGGGGATTGGTCCTGCTTTGAGCAGGGGGTTGGACTAGATGATCTCCTGAGGTCCCTTGCAACCCTGATAGTCTACATTACCAAACCATCTGAGCCTCCACTCCCTCATTTTTGTGTGTGTTACTTTCAGCATGTCTGTAACACACACATTCTCCACCTAGTCTTTCTTGCTTACGCCACTTGTCCATCTCAGCATTTGAATTTCTCCGGATCATTTGCTCGTTGTTCCCCAACACTGAGTGCCATACATTAAAACTGGAAGGACCACCGTTTTGTAGACTTTCCCTATGAATCTTATTGGTTTCTTCCTGTCACATTCTGCACCGCTTATCTCTTTCCATTAGAGCCAGGCATTTATTATCCTAGCTCTACTATTCTCCTTCACTAACCCAGATTCTGGAACCCAGATACTTGAAACTTTGCATTTTCAGTCCTGTCTGCCAGTCTAGTTTCAGGGAGAATGCGTCAGTGTTCACATTACTGAAATTACACACCCTGCCCTGTTTTTCCTCTGCTTATTTTGAGCTCATGTTTCTCCAACACATCTCTCCACTTATCAAGATCCTCTCCTCACGGCACAGAATTTCAGTTTCAAACAACATGCAGCAAGGTGCCTCCTTCTGTATGTTTCTTGTGAGGGTATCTAGGACCAGGATAAACAAGGGCTCTACGCTGATCCTTTTTGCACTCCAACCTTTCATAATAGTTCATGTGTTTCAGCACCAGAAGTTCTGACTGTTGGTGTTGCACCGACATATTTGGCTCCAATAAGCTGCACCAAGTTCTGCACTATCTTCCCCCTCAGGCACCACCAGAGGACTTCCCCTGGAACTCAGTCAGAGGCTTTTTCCAGATCCATGAACTTCATGTGAATACTTTTCCTCTGCCAGAACCAATTCCAAGCCCAGTTGAAGGTTGGCATCAGGTTGTGCAGCTGGTTGTAAAAATTTGCATAAATTGACACTGAGTCCTGAAATGAATCAAGAAAATGAGGGGTATTCTAGAAACGATGCACAGTGCTCCCGCCCCAGTGTGGTGGAAAGCTGCCCAGGGCTATGGTACAGCTTTGGACGTGTGCAGCTAACGAAGCTACCCCAGAAAACTAAGATCAGACAGGCAAGTTGGAATGTCGGCACACTAACTGGCTGTAGCGTGGACCCAGCAGAGACACTGAAGAGGAGGAAGGCACAGCGAGCATACATCCAGGGAACAAAACAGAAAAGGGAAAAAGAAAGAAAGAAATAGGCGAAGAATACAAAATGCTGTGGGGGCTCCAACTCGAGACATGGAATAGGCGTAGCCCTTGACAGTAAAATAAAGGAAAGAGAGGCTGACAGTAAATAGAATCAGCTTAAGGATGGTCAGGCTGGCTTTTGAATATGGCTTGCTAAACATAGTTAGTGCATATGCATCCCAGTCTGGCCGTGGGGAAGATGAGAAGACAAGTTTCTAGGAAACGTTAGGCACTGCTCTTCAGCAAATTCCAGGAAATAGTTATCAGCGGCCACTTAAATGGATGTCTTAGAGACAGATATGGAAATGAAGTGCTATTATTACAAATCTCAGGAATTTCTGAATCCTCCTTTGTAATCAGGGTTAAAAAGTGTCCTCTCAGTCAGTAAGTTCCTTCTCCTCACCCCAATATGCTCTGGATCTTGGCAGCACCATTTCTGCTGGATGGATACTGAAATGAAGTTTGTTTTCCAACAATGCTCTGTACCCTATATATCCCAGGGTTTCCTAGCCCATTAAATCCACAGTATTAAACCTCAACCTTTCCCTGCTCCTGATGAGAGCTTCACAGAGCCTCCTGCTTTCTCTCATAGTCAGCTGAATTTTCTGACTATCCAGATATTTTAGAACACATTTCACTCCATTTCCACTGAATCCATTTCACTCTGTGCCACATGAACTCATAGCAGCTGAAGAAGCACACCACCTTACAGCCCTTTTCCATACTGAAAATCTTTCAAACTCTTGGGAGAAAGTTTCAATGCGAGTTAGATTCCTAACTGCCATTTGTTCTTTGAAAAATCTCCTCTTGTATGTCCTTCAAAACTTACTTTTACCATAGTTGCTATTTGCTTTGGGGTCAAAGCTTTCCAAAGTGACTACGATGAAGTGAGCTGTAGCTCACGAAAGCTTATGCTAAAATAAATTGGTTAGTCTCTAGGTAAAAAGAAAAGGAGGACTTGTGGCACCTTAAAGTTCGGCTCCTGACTCCATACTTAGGTACTGTCATGTTGCATCTCTGTTGCCTTTCTGGTCTCTCTGAATGCACCCCTCCCTCAAGTGTTCGGCTTCTCCTTACCTGTGTCTCAGGGGAATCTTATGATTATTCCTACTGATGTCTACACTTCAAGCTGGAGGTGCAATTCCCAACATGAATAAACATACCCCGGCGAGCTCTGATTGAGCTAGCTTGCTACAAATATAGCATAACCTTTGTTCAACCAGTTAATGAATAATGATACTTAGCTCTTATATAGCACTTTTAATCTGCACTTCAATGGCAGCTGGTCTGTCAGGGAGATTGCCCTTTCTTGGGGTTGTGAGGAAGATGGCCCTTACAAATAAAACAATCATACATCTTCAACAGCTAAGAGAACAGAGCGAAACTCCTGCTAAATACACCCTTCCGTAGAAATATTATCTGCTTAGAAGTGCCTATGTGGTTTTAATGCCTTACAAGGACTTTTGGTGAAGAAGCACTGTCAGATCTGACGTTTCCTCTATTGGGAACTATATCATATCCTTGCAGGGGGATAGATTCGATCGCCTAGGAAGTGCTTCTTTTTCAAATGAGTATGATCCTATTTCTTTTCACTTTTTCAAGTTTGCTCCAGTGTTGTAAACCTCCATCTCTAGTTCCCTAACAATAACATGGGTTTGTTCTTTACAATTTATTGAATAACATTGCCATTCTGTAACAGGGCTAGAAGAAATTCTAATTCTTATACTACTCTATGTCACAGTTGTACTGGTTACACTCCCTTTTCTCTTTAGCTCACAACAGATTCTATGGGCATGATTCTCTAGTCACTTACATGGAATTTACGCTGGCGTAAAACCATTGATTTCAATGGAACTATGCCTGTTTTACACTAGTGTAAATGAGAGGAGAACCAGGTCCCTTCTTTGGGATACTGAGGAGGGAGGGAACTCTAGAAAAGGAATTGATTTTTCAGACAAGATTTTTAAATGCACTCTCAGTCTATTCATTGGTATCGGAAACATCACTTTGTAGCCTATAAAAAAAATTTGAGAGGGGCTCTTTGGAATAGCCTCTAAAAGTAAGTCAGCTCATCATGCTTAGTCTTGTTGCTCTGATAACTGGAGAGGCTCAGAGGTTTGTTCTCATGAGGAAGGCTTTTGAACACTCGCAAGTGCAAGAACTCCTCATTGCCAACATGGACCTGAAAGGTAAGAAGAAAGGGACAGTAAGTTCCATGGAATAAAAGCCTTCCAGGGACAGGACGTTTTAGCGAGTGTGTGTTTTGGGTTGGGGGAAGGGAAGAGGGGGCCAAGGAAGGGCTGTCTTGTTGGGGCACAGATTAGGAGTCATGAGCTCACTCCCTGGCTCTTTCACACATTCATTGTGTGGCCTTGGGGCAAGTCACTCAGGCACAGAAAGGTTGTTTCCCATCTGTAAAACAAGGATAATCAGATTTGTTTACCTGGCTGGGGTGGTGTTAATTAGATTAGAGCACCTCACTGCATTAATAAATCTGGGACCACAAACACTAAAACGCCTTCATCACAATCACATAGTTGTTGCATGGGGTCACTACAGGGAAGAGTGGCTCGTTTGGGTCCATATTAAACAAACATACAGTGGGATTTTCCATCTCCATCTCCAGGGACATTACCAGCAAGTCACCACCTGGGAACACTTTGTTCCCCGTTCCTTTTTTCCCTGATACAGGGTCCCCCTTTCCGGCCTCTTTGCCTGAGAGTGACCAGTCCTCCCACAGCCTTTTGCTCAGGTCTTCACCCTGAGGGCTCCCTCTATTCCAGCAGTCCATTCCTCCAGGCCAACCTGCCCGTCACACCTACTCCTTCCCACTCGGGGGAATCCACCCTCCTGCAAAAACCCTCAACTTCTGGGCTCAGCTTCCCCTGACTGGGCCATATCTTCCCCTTTTCCTACGGGACATTGCCTGAGGCTTCTGGTTGTCAGGGGTCCCTAACTTTGGTCTCCTCTCACCAAAAGCCTTCCTCCAAGCTCCTCACCAGCAGTTCATAGTTACTGTTCTCCTTCTAAACTCAGCTCTCTGCCAAGCAACTCCTGCCAGCTCTTCCTTGTTGCTTCCTGTTTCTCTCTGCGTGCGTGCGTGTCTCGCGCGCTCGCTCGCTCTCTCTCTCTCTCTCTCTCTCTCTCTCTCTCTGCCATGGTCTCAAACAGTTCTCACCTGCCAATCTTGCCCCCCCATCAAGGGCCCAAGTGCCCTCTTTTAAGCCCAAATCGGGGGTGAGCTGATGAGCAATAGGTGCCCATTCCCTCTTAAAGGGGCCAGTCCCTCTGTGACACCCATTCTAAGGGCCAAATCACAGGAACCTCTTTGTATTTAACTAATTGAACAAGAATGAAGTATAAGATACTACACATATAAAATTCAAATTGAGAGCCCATTCCCCTCTGCCCTGTACCTTGATGAAGTAGTTTATTCCAGCAACCAGCTGAGTTTTAAACTCCACAGCAGTGAAGACCTCAAATTTCTTCCCTTCTTTTTCTTCCACCTGAAGCTTCACCTTAAGAAGAAGAAAAAAAAGAGGGTTCTACTAGTTATTCGAGGCAGACGTAAAGTCTGGAACCCATGAGCTCCATTGTTAGTGTTTCTAAGATGCGGTACAGGTCACACTGCCATGGTGTCCCTGGACATGTTGCTCTTCATGTTTCTCAAAAACATAATGGCTAAAATGTGAGATGTTCCATAAAGCAAGATGTCAAGGTTCCTTCCCCACTCTGAACGCTAGGGTACAGATGTGGGGACCTGCATGAAAACCTCCTAAGCTTACTTTTACCAGCTTAGGTTAAAACTTCCCCAAGGTACAAACTATTTTACCCTTTGCCCTTGGACTTCCACTGCCACCACCAAACATTTATCTGGGTTTATTTTTATTAGGAAAGCGTCGTTTGGAAACGTCTTTCCCCCCCAAATCCTCCCAACCCTTGCACCCCACTTCCTGGGGAAGGTTTGGTAAAAATCCTCACCAATTTGCATAGGTGACCACAGCCCAAACCCTTGGATCTTAGAACAATGAAAAAAGCATTCAGTTCTTGAAAAGAAACATTTTAATATAAGAAACAGTAAAAAGAATCACCTCTGTAAAATCAGGATGGTAAATACCTTACAGGGTAATTAGATTCAAAACATAGAGAATCCATCTAGGCAGAACCTTAAGTTACAAAAAAGACACACAGACAGGAATATTCATTCTATTCAGCTCAGCTTAATTTTCTCAGCCATTTAAAGAAATCATAATCTAACGCATATCTAGCTAGATTACTTACTAAGTTCTAAGACTCCATTCCTGTTCTGTCCCCAGCAAAAGCATCACACAGACAGACACAGACCCTTTGTTTTTCTCCCTCCTCCCAGCTTTTGAAAGTATCTTGTCTCCTCATTGGTCATTTTGGTCAGGTGCCAGCGAGGTTACCTTTAGCTTCTTAACCCTTTACAGGTGAAAGGATTTTTCCTCTGGCCAGGAGGGATTTTAAAGGTGATTACCCCTCCCTTTATATTTATGACAAGATGTAACAGATATGGCAATTTCTTGTACTATCCCTGAAAAACCTTACTGAATGAAGTTCAAGTATCTTTGGGATCCAGGGTATTAAATACAAAGGTTATGTATTATTGTGGGCTGGGACTGTGTGATCTCTCTCTACGGGGGGAGATGTGATATGAACCCTGGGAAGTGTTATGACCTTCAACTGGACTGTATTTAATAACGTGCCAGACAAGAATGGACTTTTGGGACAAACAGTAACTAGTGGTTTGCTTGGGCCTCCAGGGGGAGGTGAAAGCAAATTCCTCACCTCCAGTTATGCCCAAAACCCAGCCTTTTGAAGCTACACCCTGAGGAGAGGACCATTTTCTGCGGATCACCTGTATTCAGAGTCTAAAGATCAAAGGCCCAAGCTGTATAAAGGGGAGACTGAACTATTCTGAGCTAAAGGCTGTTATGAACTCGTAACCACAACCCCCACCCTCCCCGTGTGCAGTTTGAAGGACAGACTCCTACCAGAAAGAGCCGGTGGTAACCTGTAACTGCTGGCAATTGCAGTTGTTCATAGCCTGTGGAGAGAAAGCCAGATGCTGGCCTGTTTAGGCAGTCTGGTTTGCTGGAAATATCACAGTGTGGGCGGGAACTCTGCAGCCTGGAAAAACCCTGGTCAGGAGGCAACGAGATACGTGTCTCCACCAAGAGAAGTGACAGCTAAGGATCAGGGAGCCTAGAGTGGGTGCTCTTGAGGGAGCACTGAGGGCAACTTCACTTGTATTTCCCCTGAGTTGTGACACAGGCTCACCAATTGGCCCTAATTCTAGACAGGCAGTGAACCTGGGGAAGCAGTGTGGTTCAGCAGACATGATATGAGGCTGGAACTCAAGAGATTTGGCTTCTAAATCCAGCTAGCCAGCTACTTTGCTATGTGACCATTGGCAAGTTATTTCCTCTGTCTGTGTCTCAGCTTCCCCTTCTCTACTGTGGGAAAATCATACTGACCCACCTATGCAAAGTGCTTTGAAATCTGCAGCTGAAAAACACTAGGTGTCAAAAACACACAAAACCATTCCTCTTGACAAAAGTCCTCTTCGGATCCATCTTCCTTTTCAAAATTAAAAACTGTTATTAACACCTGGATGCACAGAAGAACTCAGACTTTGTAACAGAGGCATGGCGCCTGTTGCACATCTGTGATTTTCACGGCATCTCACTGCAATCCACAAAGCCTGAGTTAGGCACCTAGGTTCCCTGTACAATGAATGGGGAGAGAGGGACAGGTTAGACTGCAAGCCACAAAAAGGCAGCAAGCTAGGCAGGGAGCTGCCTAAGCTAACAAAGGCTAGCCGATGCTGACAAAAGGGTATGCCAACCTCCACTCCTCCAACGGAGATTAGTGCCTACGCCCAGGTTGCAGGGAGGCGCCGCTCTCTGTTTAGTGATTCACGAACAAAACCCTCCGCCTGGTGTCAGGTGGCTTAGGTGCCTAAATAGTTTCTTGTGGGAATGAGTTAGATGCCTGCCTTGCCCACACAAAACAGGGGAGGGGGAGGACACAGGAGGAGGAAGAGCCGGGCTTTTCAGCCCACTGTTCAGAGCACTCATCTGGGATGTGAGAGAACTAGATTCTTCCCTCCTGCACTTAGGATTTGAACAGGGGTCTCTCTTCTCCCCCTTTTCTCCCCTCAAGCCAAGAGAAGAACTGAACCTGGGGCTCCCACATCCTAGGTGAGTGTGATAACCACTGAATTATGGGGTATTCTGATGTGGGGCTCCCTCAACCTGTCCTGCTGAGGATCAATAAAGAAAGAGTCAAGCGTGGGGGGACTGGACTCAGGGCCTCCTACCTCACAAGTGGGTGCCCTAGCCACCAGGCTATAGAGTCTCTCTCGCTCTGACTGTTCCATGGTGTACAAGTACTTACACAGCACTGCCACCTCTTCCTTCAGCCAGATTTTGAATGAGACTCTGTCTGGTAGCTGGCCTCTGGGCACACTTACCAGAACGTGGGCCCTGCACGTGACTTACGCAGCTGACTGCCTGTCTGGCTCTGGCTCATGGATCACTCCGAGGCTTAGGATGGAGATAGGCATTTGGATGCCTGGAGAGAGGCAGCAACGCGCATACTCAGAGGCAGAAACTTAGGCACCTTGGGAATTTTTACCCTGAAGACTTTGGCATTCGGTGAATTTAGGCACCTACAGGATTTGGCAGAAATTTTGTGGATTGCCATGGAGCCAAAACCAAGACTTGGAACCTAAATCTGGGCCTAAATTATATTAAACCTAGCTACATTACTATTAGGCAAGAGGGTTTGGGGATTTCCTCCAATGCTCCCCGCTCCCATTCTCCATCCATTGTATTGTAGTTTAAATAAATTACCGAAATAATTGAAACTAGAGTACTTGTATTGCATTATTTTGACAAATAAAATATGCAGAATATTGCAGAATTTTAAAATATTGTGTGCAGAATTTTTAATTTTTTGGTGCAGAATTTTTTATTTTTTTGCACAGAATTCCCCCAGAAGTAAGTTTTTAAACCACAAAATAATTTGGTGCTGAAGTAATGTCCCATTTCCTACAGGAATATAAGCGAAGGCCAGTTAAGTGAGGCTTTAGGAAGTCTGTTTAATGGATATTTCACAGTATGACACTTATGACTGGTAATAATAATAAATAAAAAGTGTTATAAAGTAATAAAGTTTTGCATTTCAAAAATTCTTTGACCATTGATTGAGGTTTACAACCCTTTGTGAGCTAGCTATTCTTATTCTCATATTACAGAAAGGAAAACTGAAGCACAGAGAGAGGAAGTGACTTGTCTAATATCATAGATAGAGGCAGTGATAGAACCTGAGAGAATTCACAAATTACTTTTGGTCTTTCTGTGCTCAGATCACTGAAGCACACTAACTACAGCATACGCTTTAGGTCAGGGGTGGGCAAACCTTTTGTCCTGAGGGCCACATCTGGGAATAGATTTTGTACGGCGGGCCACGAATGCTCACAAAATTGGGGTGCACGAGGTGGTGATGGCTCTGGTTGGGGATGCAGGCTCCAGGGTGCAGGTTCTGGGGTGGGGCTGGGGATGAGGAGTTTGGGGGGTAGGAGGGTGCTCCGGGCTGGGACCAAGGGGCTCGGAGGGTGGGAGAGGGATCAGAGCTGGGGCAGGGGGCTGGGGTGAGGGAAGGGGTTCAGGCTCTGGCTTGGGGTGTAGGCTTTGGGGTGGGACTGGGGATGAGGGGTTTGGGGTACAGGAGGGTGCTCTGGGCTGGGATCAAGGGGTTCAAAGGTGTGGTTCCTGGCCAATGGGAGCTGCAGGGGCAGCACTTGGGGTGGCGACAGCGTGCAGAGCGGAGGCCCCTGGCAGCCTGTACACATAGGAGCCGGAGGGGGGGGCCATGCTGCTGCTTCTGGGAGCCACGTGGTGCGGCCCCCGACCCTGATCCCCGGCTGGAGCACCAGGAGGGCCAGAGTGGAGTGGCCCCCAATCTTGCTCCTTGGCTGGAGTGAGGCAAGTCCCAGACCCCGCTCCCTAGTGGGAGCTCGAGGGCCAGATTAAAATGGCTGGTGGGTGAGATCTGGCCCGTGGGCCGAAGTTTGCCCACCCCTGCTTTAGGTTGAAGAGAGGGATATTTCAAACTTTACTTATAAGGACAAGGAAAGTTAATGATACTGACCAGTAATGCAGCCTTGTAGTGCCTCAACCCCAGCTCAATACAGCTGGTCTCACCTCCTTTGGGTGTATGGCTATGTATTCCTCCACCTCTCTGCTGTGCAGGAACACAAGCAAGGAGCATATACACAATCCAGCTCAGAAAAGGAAATTCCTGTTCCCTGTAAATATCCATTAAACAGGAGGAAAAAAAACATATGCCATTGTATTGCCGAGTCAGCACACCTGCTCCCACTCCAAGCACAGAAGGTTCCAGCTGGCTCCTCCTCAGGCTACTTCATGAAACTGTGGAGTGGAAATGTACCTAAAGGATTCCTGCATCCAGGACTCCCCCCACCCCCGGCAGGAGAAAAAGACAGGACCAAGAACTCGCTCATTTCACAGTCGAGCTGAGCTCTAGGTCACTTGTACTAGCACCTTCCCTCTCATAGGGCATGAGAGGGAGCTCTGGTCACTCTGTACGCTGTCTGTCATGGGGAAGGGCTCCCGTCCCCACCTGTACCCCCACTCATAAGAGTACATCTCATCGTAACTCCAAAACTGAAGCAGTGAAGCTCTAACTCTCCCCATGCAAAATGCAAATAACCCCCAGCAATCTTGTATTTTACAATGGGAGAATACGACCCACAGAGGGTGCAGTCAGTCTTAGCCCAATTCCTTTTCCTACAGTGCTACAGGTAAGGATATTACTAAGAGCCAGCTAGTGGACTGAGTGTGCCTGTCACTGCATTAGCAGCCAAGCTGCTGCTGCTGTGAACATTCTGTGTAAACACAACTGAAGTGCTGATGAGCTAATGCTGCAGCACTAAACCCGAAGGAAAAATCCAGTAATATCATGACCTTCCCCTCAGTGATTCTAGGCCCTGCTCTGAGTGTTAGAGGCTAGGCAGACAACCTGGATCAGCATATTTTGTTTTTCCACCCTAAAGCAGAACACTTGGCTCCACAGATGCAGATGAGCCACAGTCATATGTAGCCCGGGGGCTGACATTATTACCACAGAAACACCGACTCACAAGAGCATGTGACTGATGGGCATCACCAGGAGGGAGGGGAGCTCACATGAGAAGTGGTTCTGTGGTCCAGAAGAAGGGAGGAGGTAGACCAGTAGAGAGTCTCTGAGTAAAAATAAAAGGGTTAAACAAAAATAGGGTTGATGTAATGCTGGGGGTGTGTGTGTGTGTGGTGGGGGAATGCTACTATAGACCACTAAATCAGGGAGAGGAGGTGGAGGAGGCATTTCTAAACAAAAATATCCAAAACACAGGATCTGGTAGTAATGGGGGACTTTAACTACAGACATCTGTTGGTAAAGTAATACAGCAAAACACAAAAATCTCCAATAAGTTCTTTGTATGTATCCAGGACAAGTTTTTGTTCCAGAAAGTGGAGGAAGTAACCAGGGGCACAGCCATTTCAGACTTGATTCTGACCAGCAGGGAGGAATTCGTTGCGAATCTGAAGGTGAAAGGCAATTTGGGTGACAGTGATCATGAAAAGATGGATTTCATGATTCTAAGGAAAGGAAGGAGTGAGAGCAGCAAAATAAGGATAATGGACTTCAAAAAAGCAGACTAAAACTCAGAGAACTGGTAGTTAAGGTCCGATGGGAAGAATATCTAAGGGAAAAAATCAGTTCAAAAGAGCTGGCAGTTATAGAATCATAGAAGGTTAGGGCTGGAAGAAACCTCAGAGGTCATCTAGTTCAACCCCCTACTCAAAGCAGGACCAGTCACCAACTAAATCATCCCAGCCAGGGCTTTGTCAAACTGGACCTTAAAAACCTCTAAGGATGGAGATTACACCACCTCCCTGGGTAGCCCATTCCAATGCTTCACCACCCTCCTAGTGAAATAGTGTTTCCTAATATCCAACCTAGACCTCCCACACTGCAACTTGAGACCACTGGTCCTTGTTCTGTCATCTGCCACCACTGAGAACAGCCGAGCTCCAGCCTCTTTGGAAAACACTCCCTCCCTCCCCCCCCCCCCCCCATCAGGTAGTTGAAGGCTGCTATCAAATCCCCCCTCACTCTTCTCTTCTGCAGACTAAACAAGCCCAGTTCCCTCAGCCTCTCCTCATAAGTCATGTGCCCCAGCCTCTTGATAATTTTCATTGCCCTCTGCTGGACTCTCTCCAATTTGTCCACATCCTTTCTGTAGTGGAGGGCCCAAAACTGGACACATGTGTGGCCTCACCAGTGCTGAATAGAGTGAAATCATCACTTCCCTCAATCTGCTGGCAATGCTCCTACTAATGCAGCCCAATATGCCGTTAGCCTTCTTGGCAACAAGGGCACACTGCTGACTCATATCCAGCTTCTCATCCACTGTAATCCCCTGGTCCTTTTCTGCAGAACTGCTGCTTAGCCAGTCAGTCCCCAGCCTGTAGCGGTGCATGGGATTCCTCAAGGAGACAATATTAAAGACAACTATAAACTATTCTGACGCAAAGGAAAGATCGGAAGAATAGTACGAGGCCTATATGGCTCTATCAGGAGCTCTTTAATGACCTGAGAATCAAAAAGGAATCCTACCAAAAAGTGGAAATGTGGTCAAATTGATAAGGAGGAGTACAAAAGAACAGCACAAGTGTGCAGGGACCAAAATCAGAAAGGCTAAAGCACACCTAGCAAGGGACATAAAAGGCAATAAAAAGAGGTTACTTAAATACATTAGGAGTAAGAGAAAGATGAAGGAAAGTGTAGGTCCTCTATTTATTGGGGAAGGAGAGCTAATAACTGATGGCATCAAGAAAGCTGAGTTGCTTACTGCCTATTTTGCTTCAGTCTTCACTAAAAAGGTTAACGATGACCAGATACTCAACACAATTATTGACAACGAGGGGGAAGGAATGCAAGCCAAAATAGGGAAAGAACAGGTTGAAGAATATTTAGATACGTTAGATGTATTCAAGCAAGCAGAGCAGATGAAATCCATCCCAGGGTACTTAAGGAACTAGCTGAAGCAATCTTGTTAGCAATTATCTTTGAGAACTCCTGGAGGATGGGTGAGGTCCCAGAAGATCGGAGAAGGGCAAACAAAGTACCTATCTTTAAAGGGGGGGAAGGGGACGACAAGGAGGACCCAGGGAATTATAGACCAATTAGCCTAACTTCAATATTTGGAAAGATACTGAAGCAAATTATTAAACAATCAATTTGTAAGCATCTGGAGGATAATAGGGTTATAAAAAATAGTCGGCAGAACAAATCCTGCCGAACCAACTTAATTTTCTTCTTTGATTGGATTGCTGACCAAGTGGATGGGGGTGGGGCGCGGAAAACATGATATACTTTGATTTTATTAAGGCTTTTGACACAGTTCTGCATGACATTTTCACAAGCAAACTAGGGAAATGTGGTCTAGATGAAATTACTATAAGGTGGGTGAACAACTGGTACTCAAACAGTAGTTATCAATGGTTTGCTGTCAAATTGGGAGGGCACATCCAGTGGGGTCTTGCAGGGGTCATTCCTGTGTCTGGTACTATTCAATATTTTCATTAAGGACTTGGATAACGGAGTAGAGAATATGCTTATAAAATCTGCAGATGACACCAAGCTGGGAGGCGCTGCAAGCCTTTTGGAGGACAGGTTTAAAATTCAAAATGACCTTGACAAATTAGGGAATTGGTCTGAATTCAGCAAGATTAAATTCAATAAAGACAAGTGCAAAGTACTTCACTTAAGGAGGAAAAAATCAAATGCACAATTACAAAATGGAAATAATTATCTAGTTGAAGTGCTGAAAAGGTTCTGGAATTTATAGTGGACCACAAACTCAATACGATGCAGCTGCAAAAAAAGTTAATATCATTCTGGGGTGTATTAACAGGCGCATTGTATGGAAGACACAGGAGGTAATTGTCCCGCTCTACTCAGCACTGGTGTGGTCCCAGATGGAGTCCTGTGTCCAATTCTGGGCACCACAATTTAGGAAAGATGTGGATAAATTGGAAAGAGTCAAGAAAAGAGCAATAAAAATGATAAGAGGTTTAGAAAAGCTGACCTACGAGGAAAGGTTAAAAATAACTGGGTATATTTAGTCTTGAGAGAAGAAGACTGAGAGACCTGATAACAGCCTTCCAATATGTTAATGGCTGTTTTAAAGAGGAATGTGATCAATTGTTCTCCATGTCCACTGAAGGTGGGACAAGAAGTAATGGGCTTAATCTGCAGCAAGGAAGATTTAGGTTAGAAATTATTTCCTATTATCTAATTATAAGGGTAGTTAAGCTCTGGAATAGGCTTCCAAGGGAGGATGAGGAATCCCATCATTGGAAGCTTTAAAAACAAGACGGACAAACACCTGTCAGGGATGGTCTAGGTTTACTTGGTCCTGCCACAGCACAGGGGGCTGGACTTCTACCTGCTGCACATCCTCTTGTAGCTTGAAAAGTTTCAGGCTGGCCAGTCAGAATCACGTATGGGAGAGTATATTAGGATGAACCAGCAGCAACATGGACCTGCCACACTAGCCTGGGGCACACTGAAATGACTCCTCATGCTATCCAGAGCATGCCTATTTGCATTGTGCTGTGAGGTTCCCAGTTCTCTGACACTCCCTCTTGTGAGGTTAGGAAGGAGGTAGGGGATGTCTGAAGGGAGAAACATTGCATAAGGCTCTGTGAGAACATAGGGTGTTGGGCTGGTGGATATAAGAGGGAAGGTGAGGGCAGAATACCATATGTGAAGAGGAGTCTCTACCCAGTGGGATACGGTATGGTTTTGTAACTGTGTAGGCAGACTGTCTCTGGAGTTTCTGTATGCTGTGTAAGGAATCAAATCCACAGAGAGGTTTTGAAAACTTATAACAGACTTTTGGGAAACACTTAAATTGGACTTAGCACTACATGCTTATTCTATTTAAAAATTAGCACTATCCAAAAATCAATGTAGCATGTATTAAACACATTTAAAACCAGCTAAATTACATCAAAAAAGTAATCATTTAGCAGGGAATTATCATCCATTCTGGGGTGTTTCTGGTGGGGTCCCATAGGGATCTGTTATTGGCTCAATGCTATAAAATTTGTGTAAGCACAGTCAGGATGAGCTCCACCCTGACATCTGGTGGTGAGGTGTGGCAAGTTGTGGAAAAGAACTTCAGGGGCCAATCTCATTTGCATAGGCACACCCACCCTGCCTAGAATGAGGCCATAGCTGCCCAAATGGTCACTTTGGCTGCTGTGGGATCCCCTGTGTCTCTGTTATTGGGGCAGGAAGAATAAATTGTTATTACCCTGATTATGGGAATCAAGGACAGTGGAACTGTACTTGGCCTTTTGTTATGATGGAGGGACTCACCATCAACTAAGTAGCACTCGCTAGGCAAGGGACATGGGTTCCAAAACTCTGTGAATTGAGAGAGGTTGGGGATAGGTATTAATACTTGGTGGCATGGGCCCCCTGGTAAGGGCCTTACATGCTAATTGCACTTCCTCCTCTCTCCACTGTAGAATATCAGAGCCAATTTTGATTCCGTTAGGAGTCTAGTTACAGGCTGTTGAGCTGAATTCACTTTCAGCTAATGGTGCACCAGCACTGAGGCTTCCCTACTACAAGATGAAATCACAAAAGAGCTAAACTTACTAAGAGCTGAAATCACTGAGTGTTGTGTTAAGTAGTGGGGGAGCCTGAAGATATATGGTGGAGCAGTTTGCGGGATGGCTGGCAGAGCAGCTGGTGGAGCAGAGCAGTTTGTCGGATGCCTGGAGCAGCTCATGGGGTGGCTGGCAGAGCGGAGCCCCATGGAGAGGTGGGGCAATCAGCTTTGGACCATGTAAGGTGCCCCTTAACGCCCCCCCCACCCATCTCCACCCAGGTTGGGAGGTAAAACTCTGCAGATAAACTTTCGAACTCTGGGGCTGCCCTGACCAGGGACAGAGACTTTTGGGTCGTGGGACTTTGGGTGATTTTGGGTTGCTGGACTCAAGAACCAAAGGGAAAGGACACACCCCAATTTGCTTGGGGTGGGTTTTTTGCTCATGAGTTGTGTTATGAATCCTGTTGGTGGTGTTTCACCAGCATAATGCCACATTGTTTCTCTCTGTTATTAAAAGGCTTTTTGCTACACTCAGACTATGTGCTTGTGAGAGGGGAAGTATTGCCTCTCGGAGGCGCCCAGTGGGGGTGGTATATATTTGTCCCAGGTCACTGGGTGGAGGCTCGAGCCGGTTTTGCATTGTCTTATTGGAATGGAACCCCTAGATACTCAACCCAGCCCTTGTTGCTGCCAACACTGAGAGGCAGAAGGGTTACATTTGTTTATCCATGCATTATGTCTTGGAGAAAATATAAAATCATGGCTGGCAAATTTTGCAGATGACACAAAAAATTGTGGAGGTGTAAATAAGAACAGGACAGTTCTACAGAATGATCTGGATCACTTGGTAAACTAGATTAATTTAACAACATGCACTTTAATACAGCAAAATGCAAGGTCATACTTCTAGGAACAAAGAATGCAGGTCACACTTATAGAATGTGGGAATATATCCTAGAAAGCAGTAGGGATGTAAAATGTTAACTGGTTAACCGATAAGCATCGGTCTTACCAGTAACGTATTCAGTTCATGTTTAAATGCCTAATGTGTACATGAAAAACACCACAGCAGTACTATTTCATAGGGCAGCAGTTTTCCAACTTTTTTTCTGGGGACCCAGTTGAAGAAAACTGTTGATGTCCTCAACTCAACAGAGCTGGGGATGAGAGGTTTGGGAGGGGCTCAAGGATGAGGTAGAGGGTTGGGGTGAGGGCTGTGGCCAGGAATGAGGGGTTCAGGGTGTGGGAGAGGGCTCTGGGCTGGGGCAGGAGGTTGGGAAGGAGTCAGGGCTCTGGGCGAGGATGAGGGGTTTGGGGTGCAGAAAGGGGTTCCAGGTTTGGGGAGGCTCAGGGTGGGGCAGGGGGTTGGGGTGTGGGATTGGGACATGGGCTTACCTCCCGTGGCTCCCGGTCAGCAGTGCAGCTGGGGTGCAGAGGCAGGCTTCCCTCCTGTTCCAGCACCGCAGACTGCGCTGTGCCCAGGAAGTGGCCAGCAGCAGGTCTGGCTCCTAGGTGGAGGAGTGCAAGCGGCTCCGGGCGGCTCTCGCCCGCAGGCACCCTCCCCCTCCCCAGTGGAGCCGGTGCTTGGGGCGGGGGCAGCGTGTGGAGCCCCGTGGCCCCCCTAGAAGCCAGACCCACTGCTGGCTGCTTCCAGGGCACAGTGTGGTGTCAGAACAGGTAGGCACTAGCTTGCCTTAGCTGGGCACCACCGCCGACGGGACTTTTAACGTCCCGGTCAGCAGCACTGACCAGAGTGACCCAGTGCCTGACATGCCTGACCCAAAGTTTGAAAAACGCTCTCATAGGGTATGTGATAGGTATGTAACAGGTTCCGCATTGTTTGGACCATTGCTATGGAACTGACATCACATTTTAGTAGCATTAAACCTTCAAACATCATCACGTAGGTTATCGTGATTTTTGGTAACTACTATTCCCTAGTGAAGATGGAGTGATCGAAAAGGAGTAATGCCTGGAATCATTTCACAAAAATAACAGAAGACACCATTACGTGTAAACTGTGTAATACAGAGCTGAGATATGCAAACAGCACCAGAGCAATGCTGAACTATTTGAAGCTGAAACATCCCTCTGTTTCATGTGAAAAAGGCGGCAAAAATCAAACAACGCTGACCGTGTTTGTTTCTGGCAGTTCAAGAAAATGCAAAGAACAAGACTGACACCAGAGCATGTAAACATGTTAATTTTTCTTAACAAAAATCAGCAGTAGGTTGAAATTCTAATCGGACTTTTTGTGTTTTTGGATGGCTCAGGGCTATTACAGAAAAAATTAAACAAAAAAGTGGGTTTCACATATAAGACTGTCTGTTTTTGTTGTTAGTAAACGCACTTGACAAAGATAATGTGTGTGTGGTAGATTCATGGTGAACTTGTTAACGGTTAAACGGTTAACTGATACTTTTTAAAATGCTATTTACATCCCTAGAAAGCAGTGACACCGAAGAGGATTTAGGATCATTCTAAATAAGCAACTGAACATGAGCTCCCAGTGTGATGTACCTAAGACAGCAACATGATCCTTGGATGTACGAGCAGGATGGCAAGTAGAAATAGGGAGACGACATTACCATCCTGTCCAGCATTTAGTGAGACCATTACTGGAATACTCTGTCCAGTTCTGGTGTCTACACTTCAAAAACAATGTTGACATATTGGAAAGGGCTCAGAAAAGAGCTACAAGAATGATGCAAGTTCTGGAAAACCTGCTTTACAGTGAGAGACTAAAACTCTGCCTGCTTAGTTTATCCAAGAGAAAAGAGATCTTGATCACAGTCCATAAGTAACTACATGGGAAGATTTCTGATAGTAGCAGGTTCTTTACTCTAGCAGACACAAGCATAATAAGATCCAATGGCTGGAAGTCAAAGCTATATAAATTCAGAATAGAAATAAGGCCTACAGATGAGCATGGGCACATAGACTCCCCTGCCAGGGCCACATGCCACTGATCTTGAGCAACATGTGCAACTGCAGGACTTTTTGCTGCCACTCCAGACACAGCAGAGGGGCAGCTATTCCCTGCTAGCCCGCGTATCATCCCAAAACAGATAATCATACCCTAAGATTTTATTACAGGGATGAGTTGTCCCTTTAGGACTCTGAGAAGGAAACATCTTGGTGAAAGTGTAACTCCCCAATAACCCCACACCACACCTCTCCCTAAACCTGCTGCCGGACTGAAATCACTGCCTTCACTGCAACTGTGTTCTGCTTCCCAAAATACTTGAAATGCCTCTTCCGGATGGGGCTGAATGCAGAAGGGTACAATTACTTTAACACGAAGCCCTCTCCAATCCCCCACTGGCCTCTTTCACTCCCCAGTCTGCCTCCAGTCACCCGCTTCTGCCACATCCTGCCCTTCCCCCACCACCCCAGAGCAGCTATCTGGAGTCTCTTTGGTCCCTCCTGCTACCTGGAGCCTCCTTCCTGCCCCTCTGCTATCCCCCAAAGCAGGATTTCCCCCGAAGGACCATCACACTGCAAGGTGTATCATAGTCAAATAGCTTCACCTCCTGGCTCTGAGCCCAAAAGTACTCACATTCCCTCACACACTCACACTGTTTTGCTGTCCAGATCCCAGGCTATCCCCATTCCTCCACTCCCCACCGCCCCCCGCCCCAATCTCTGCTACTTGGCTCATTTGGTGGGTCGGAGGAATGTTTGGTGAGGGGGAGGGAGTGGCGATGTCAGGCGGCTTGGGCCACCTCCGCGCATCCTGTTTTCAGTTTAGGGAAATATGGTCACCCTACACATACTCTGCACTGCTGACAAGTTGCCAGCATTCTGCAGTTATCACCAGGAAGACCACAGTCAAACACCAAACATTCCTTTATAGAAAAATCCTATAGAATGTAATAGAAGATAAAAACCTTTCTAGAGAGTGTTGCAATCAATCTGCAGTATCATATAGCGAGGATATAATTATCTATTGAATCCTACAGGATGGTTTAAGAAGTCTGTAGAAAAGATCCTATTCTCTCCTAAACTCTGTAGGCACAATGGCCACACAGAGGAGTAAGGGGATAACCACCTTACTCCCCTTCTTGGGCTAACTACATCACAGGTAGAAGCAAGTGGGGGAGAGAGGGAGGGAAGGGAAAAGCAGCCTCTGCAGAACTGCTAGTCCCCCTCTTCTGCAGATGGGTGGGGAGTAGGGGAGCCAGGGCTCTGTCCCCCAACACACCAGCCAGCATAGTTGAGGTGGCATGCCATGGGAAGTACAGTAGAACCCCATTTATCCAACCCTACATTATCTGGCTCTCCGTATTAACCGAACAACTTGCGCACACAGGAAATTGACCTCACGTCTGTAACCATAGTGTCTTTTCAGCCGTGTAAAACAGATTGTATATTCTGTTAAGTAGCTAAGAAGACATTCTCATAAACTAGGGGAAACTGTTCCCAGAAAGTTTGTGGATGATACCAAGCTGGGAGGGGTTGGAAGTGCTTTGGAGGATAGGATTAAAATTCAAATAGATCTGGAGAAATGGTCTGAATTAAATAGGATGAAATTCAATAAGGACAAATGCAAAGTACTCCACTTAGGAAGGAACAATCAGTTGCACACATATAAAATGGGAAATGGGCTTAAAATGCTGTACTGATTCCTTTCTGCTGTACTCCTTCCTAGACAATCAAATGCTTGATTGTCTAGGAAGGAGTACAGCAGAAAGGAATCTGCAGGGTCATAGTGGATCACAAGCTAAACGAGTCCACAGCATAACAGTGTTGCAAAAAAAAAAGCAAACATCATTCTGGGATGTATTAGCAGTAGTGTTGTCAGCAAGACACAAGAAGTAATTCTTCTGTTCTACTCCATGCTGATTTGGCCTCAACTGGAGTATTGTGTCCAGTGCTGGGCACCACATTTCAGGAAAGATGTGGACAAACTGGAGAAAATCCAGAGAAAAGCAACAAAAATGATCAAAGGTCTAGAAAACATGACCTATGAGGGACGATTGAAAAAAATTGGGTTTGTTTAGTCTGGAGAAGAGACAACTGAAGGGGGACACAACAGTTTTCAAGTACATAAAAGATTGTTACAAGGAGGAGGGAGGTAAATTGTTGTCATTAACCTCTGAGAATAGGACAAGAAGTAATGGGCTTAAAATGCAGCTACGGCAGTTTAGGTTGGACATTAGGAAAAACTTTAATTGTCAGGGTAGTTAAGCACTGGAATAAATTGCCTAGGGAGGTTCCGGAATCTCTGTCATTGGAGATTTTTTAGAGCAGGTTAGAAAAACACCTGTCAGGGACAGTCTAGTCCTACCATGAGTGCAGGGGACTGGACTAGATGACCTCTCGAGGTCCCTTCCAGTCCTACAGTTCTATAAGGCGGGTATGTATGTTTTAATGCTTTTCTGGACAGGGTCAGCTAGTTTAAAAGCAACTTCATATTTTAAAATAATGGATAAAAAGCTCTTTGCCCATTCTCCTGATTATCTGAATTTTGGATTATCTGATCTGGCCCCGGTCCCAATTAGATCCGATAAACGGGGTTCTACTGTAATTTGTTCCAGATACAGGGCTGGCAGAGATAACTTTTCCCCTGGAGCAAGGGGGAGTCTAAATTCCAATCTGGTTTCTGGTCTGCCCTTGGGACTTCACACAGGTCCAGGGACCCCGGAACCAGAGGTGTCAGGGGGGCCATAGCCCTCCCACTTTTTGAAAGTGGATAGGCCTGGGCCGTCCAATTTTTGCCAGGGCAGACCTTGCTCCCTTCTCCCCGAGGCCCCACTCACGAGGCAGGCCAACATGGAGCCTGGCTGGGGAGCTGGGACAGTTGCGTGTGGATCTTCCACCTGCCCACGGTGTGAGAGCAGCCCCAGGCCTGTGTCCCCACCCCCAGGATCCGCACCGGGCTGTGGAGGTGCAGGGTCCATGACTCCGCATGGGCTCCCCACAGCTGCCCGCGCAGCTCTCAGGAAGGGGGGGCTTGGAGCAGCTGTTTTTGGCTCACCCTGAACAGGCACCCTGGCCCCACTCTGGCTTCTGGCTTGGCTGGGGGCAGGGCCCCCAGTGCCCCCACTTTTGGGAAGGCTCCAATGCCCTTGCACAGGTCTCAGAGCAAAGCCAGAATTGAGCCCTATAAACATTTTAAAGTAATTTTTATAGACCCCCCCTCCTTTTGATTTCATCCTTATTAAATTATGTAAGACTTCTCATTTTTGAAGAATTTTTTAGGCAAATTTCGAAGCCTCTCCTTTCCGGTGGAGAAGGATTTCGTTGTGTGTTTCAACAAGACATAAAACAATCTCCCTCATTCAGAGTGTTCCTAAACGACAGTCCCTGCTCTTGATTTACAGGCCCCCACATTCCCGTGCAGAGGTGAACCTCCTGAGAAATCATCACTGGCATTACCACACTTTTTTACTCTCTGCAGCAGACAAGTACCTCATGCCCTGAGCAGCAGCTCCGCTTGTCACTCAGTTTCTATTCTCAATACACGCTGTTTACGAGAGAAAAGTTGCTTTTATTTTGTAGTGCGTTGCCATTTCCCCCCTCTGTAGGGTGACCAGACGTCCCGTTTTTAGACCCTCTTGCAGATGTCCCAACTTTTTTTAAAAAAAATGGGCAAACTGTCCCATATTTTCTGTCGGTCCGTCCTCCATCAGTACCGGCGGGTCCTGCTGCCGGCTGGATCCCTACTCGCCAGCTGCCTGCCCACCAGCGGTGGGGTGGGGCGGAGTGGGGGGTCCAGTGGCTGAGGGTGGGGCTGGGTGTGCAAGGCTGGTGGCAGGACAAAGATGCAGCGTGTGGGGCTGGCCGCTCCTGCCAGTCTGTCAGCGCAGCCCCTGCTGAATGCTGGCTCTTGATCAGCAGGGCCCTGCCCCAGTCCCGTTTCCGGCTGGCGCTGGCTGCACGCTGTGAGCTGAGTGTCAGCAGGTGCCACACAGCGGCTGGTTATGTGTCACCTCTGCTACCCCCCCCTTACCTGCTCCTCCTCGGTCTTTTTAACAGGGGCTCAGTCCACTCCATGTTAACTTGAACGTTTGCACTGCATCACTCTGATTGCTTGCCGCTGAACTCACCTGAACAGGAGTCATTTTACCAGGTGTCTCAGACCCAGCACAGGGACGCGAACCATGGGCACCCTGCCCGCCGCCGCTCAACCAGGCGCGCTGGGTGCAAAGGCCTCCTTGCCCCCCGCCCCGGCTTAGCGGCTCCGTAGCCCGGCCAGGCGCCCCCTCACCTCATCGAGGATCTGCTGCGTCTCCGGGGTGGCCGGCCGGACACCCGTCAGCCCGCCACACTGCATGGCGGCGGCGGCAGCTGAGTGCGGAGCTCCGAGTCCGCCACCAGCCAGGCCGAAGCGACGTCGCCAGGACCAAAGGTTCCGTCACGTGAGCTCAGCCCCGGGCTCCTATTGGGCGGGCTGGAGGAGAAGGTGGGTGCGACTCTGAGATGCCAACTCACGCGCCCTGACCAGGCTCCGGGCAGGGGCGTGTGACGGGCAGGCGCGTCCCCAGCGAGCCAGCCCCGCCCAGCCCCGCGAGCCCGCCCGCGCGCCTCCGTGGCGGAGGCTGGATCCGGCTGCTGTCCCGGGCGGGACTCGGGGCGCCAGCGCCTCCTCCCCGCTCAAGGAGCGCGGTGGGGGCCAGGGCGCGGCCCCGTGGAGCGGGGACGGGGAAGCCCCGGGCAAGCGGGGGGAGCGTAGATCTCGGAGACGCGCCGCACCGTCCTTTGAGAGGCGTTGAGAAGAGGCCTGAGCGCTCACCCCTGGCTGCTGCCTCGCCCTGCATGAGTCCGGGCAGGGCGAGGCCAGTCTGGTGCACGAGAAGTGGCTCCAGGCAGCGGCAGCGCCCGGGACAGGCATGGGCAGAACTGCTATCCCATGATCACAGCACTGAAGTGGGTCAGTGTGGCAAGTAAACAGCTGATCCTTTGGCACTGACCCTACGTTTAATTCACTCATTGTATATAAAAAGTGTATGCAGGTGGGGTGCAGGCTTTAAGACCTCTTTCCACCCACCTTGTGCTGCAGGAGACAGGGAGACCAGCTACTTGCGCTGGGGTCTCTGTATTGTTGCCAACTTCTGGAAAAGTTTTGCAAGGGACACTTGGCCAAATATGCTGGGTTTCTGGGGTCACTGAAAGTTTTGTGTACATTCTGAAGAGGTTTAAGATTCATAAACTTTATAAATGTTAACTACTTAATGGCCACAAGTCCGCTGTGGTGTTATGTCCATTTTACGGATGGGGAAATTGAGGCTCAAATAGATTATGGTTGACATTTTCAAACTTGGGTGTATAAAATCATGAATCTATCCATCCAAGTTGACCTGATTTTCAGCTGTGATGAGCATTTTCAGACCTCATTACTTTCAGTGGAAGCTGGCGTGCTCAGCATATCAGGATTTAAATGCCTAAGTTTAGGGACCCCGGTTTGAAGATTCTGGGTAATGGATGCTGACCCCTATCTGTGCCTATCCTTGCAACAAAGCCCGTTACCAACTCTGTCCACATATCTATTCAGGGGACACCATCATAGGGCCTAATCACATCAGCCATGCTATCAGGGGCTTGTTCACCTGCACATCTACCAATGTGATATGTGCCAGCAATGCCTCTCTGCCATGTACATTGGCCAAACCGAACAGTCTCTACACAAAAGAATGAATGGACACAAATCAGATGTCAAGATTTAACACATTCAAAACCAGTCGGAGAACACTTCAGTCTCCCTGGACACTCAATTTCAGACCTAAAAGTCGCAATTCTTCAACAAAAAAAACTTCAGAAACAGACTCCAACGAGAAACTGCAGAACTGGAATTAATTTGCAAACTGAACACCATTAAATTAGGCTTGAATAAAGACTGGGAGTGAATGAGTCATTACACAAACTAAAAACTATTTCCCCATGCTAATTTTTCTCCTAATGTTACTCACACCTTCTTGTCAACTGTTTGAAATGGGCCATCCTGATTATCACTACAATTTTTCCCCCCTCCTGCTGATAATAGCCCACCTTAATTGATTGGGGGGGGGGGAGGGATAGCTCAGTGGTTTGAGCATTGGCCTGTTAAACCCAGGGTTGTGAATTCAATCCTTGAGAGGGCTATGTAGGGATCTAGGGCAAAAATTGGGGATTGGTCCTGCTTTGAGCAGGGGGTTGGACGAGATGACCTCCCAAGTTCCCTTCCAAACCTGATATTGTATGATTACTCTCATTAGAGTTGGTATGGCAACCCCCATTTTTTCTTCTGCCGTGGTGGGTCCTGAGCTTATTGGTGGATTTACTCGCCTCAGAGGTTCATGGCAGCCCTCAGTTTGACCATTTTCATGGCTCAAATGTGCCATTCACTCAGGTAGCCTTATCACTGGCCAGCACGGGGAAAAGGAAGAACAACAATCCCCACAGTCTCTGCTGATCCACCTGGTGGATCAGGGAACAGACCAGAGACCTTCCCCTCTGGTGGAAACCACAGTCCAGGTCAACTCCTCCGGTATTGAGTTGCGGGGATGGAGGGAACCCAGGCCCGCCCTCTACTCCGGGTTCCAGCCCAGGGCCCTGTTTCAAAAAACAAAACAAAAAAAACAAAAAAAATCCTTCCCTGTTCCCTTACCATGGGAAAAGGGACCTGCTTTACCTGGGACCAAGAGCTCTCTCTTTGATCACTCTCCTGTAGTGCCCTCCTATCTCTTGATCAGGAGAAGGCGTTCGATAGAGTGGACCATGGGTACCTCCTGGGCACTCTGCAGGCGTTTGGATTCGGACCACAGTTTGTGAGTTTTCTCCAGGTGCTGTACGCTTCCGCGGAGTGTCTGGTTAGGCTCAACTGGACCCTGACCGAACCGGTCAGCTTCGGGCAAGGAGTGCGGCAGGGGTGCCCCCTCTCGGGCCAGCTGTACGCTCTGGTGATCGAGCCTTTCCTCTGTCTCCTCCGCAGGAAGTTGACAGGGTTGGTGCTGCGGGAGCCGGAGCTGCGGCTGGTCCTGTTGGCGTACGCCGATGACGTACTCCTCGTGGTCCAGGACCCGGGTGACTTGGCGCGAGTGGAGGCTTGCCAGGCCATCTATTCGGCAGCCTCCTCTGCCTGAGTCAACTGGGTCAAGAGCTCTGGCTTGGCGGTGGGGGACTGGCGGCAGGTAAGCTCCCTCCCACCCGCGCTTCAGACCATCCGGTGGAGTGCGGGACCACTGCTCTATCTCAGCGTTTACCTTTCCGCCACGCACCCTTCCCCGCCGGAGAACTGGCAAAATTTAGAGGGCGGGGTGATAGAGCAGCTCCGGAAGTGGACGAGGCTACTCCGATGTCTCTCCATCCGAGGGAGAGCACTGGTGCTTTACCAACTAGTCCTGTCCACGCTCTGGTACCGGCTCAACACCCTGGTCCCGGCCCCGGGTTTCCTGACCAACCTCCGGACATCGATTCTAGAGTTCTTTTGGTCGGGAATGCACTGGGCCCCTGTTGGAGTTCTTCATCTACCCCTGAAGGAAGGAGGGCAGGGCCTGAAGTGTCTGCACACTCAGGTCCCTGTCTTCCACCTCCAGGCCCTGCAGAGGCTCCTTTATAGTGCAGATAGTTTGACATGGAGCATATTGGCGCATGCCTTCCTGCGCCGCTTCCAAGGGCTCCAATACGACCGGCAGCTCTTTTATCTCTGTCCGAGAGGTTTTCCGCAAGACCTCTCCGGGCTGCCGGTCTTCTACCAGGACCTCCTCCGGACCTGGAAACTGTTTTCAACGACCAGGTCCGTGGCGGCCACCGTGGGAGCAGATCTCCTCACAGAGCCCCTGCTACACAACCCCCAGCTCCGTGTGCAGGTGGCGGAGTCCCCCTCGGTGCGCCAGAGGTTGGTCCTGGCGGAAGTCACGAGAGTCAGAGACCTCCTGGACTACGACCGGGGAGACTGGCTGGATCCCCTGACACTCGCTCAGCGCATGGGGCTCTCCAGACCTCGTACCCCCCGGCGCGTACTTCAGGAGGTGAAGGCCGCCTTGACGCCTGCTGCTCGGGCTTATCTCAACCGAGCCCTGCGCGAGGGTGCACCCCGCCCACCCTCTACCCCAGGCCCGCCGGACCTTTCCATTGGGCCCCTACCCCGTAGATCCCAACAAACCCCTCACCCTTTCACTGCAAGCCGGCTGCATGAACTGCAGCCGGTCAGCTTCCAAATCGCGCCACGGAAATATTTATACACACTCACACTTCACACCCTTCACGCCCACACCCTGGTGTACCGCCCCGATACAAAGTGGCGGGACCTCCTGCCACCTTTGGAGGGTGAGCAACCTCGGTGGGCCAGCCTGTATTCCACCTTGGTCCCGAGGCCCGTCGGGGACATTAGTTGGCGGCTCCTTCACGGAGCTGTGAGCACGGGCGTGTTTTTGACACGGTTCACCCCCATCCCGGATATTTGCCCTTTTTGCAACGTGAGGGAAACCCTGGCGCACGTATATTTAGAGTGTGCCAGATTGCAGCCCCTTTTCCGGCTCCTCACGAATATTTTATTACGCTTTTGGCTCCACTTTTCCCCTCACCTTTTTATTTACACACTCCCCATCCATGGCCCCACAAAATCGCGAGATCTCCTGGTTAACCTCCTCCTAGCCCTAGCTAAAACAGCCATTTATGAAACCAGAGAGGGGAGTTTGGCTCATGAAGCGTCCTGCGATTGTAGGGCCATTTTCCGATCCTCAGTACATTCACGTATCCGGGCGGAGTTCCTCTGGGCGGCGTCCACCGACTCCCTTGACGCCTTCGAGGAGCGGTGGGCGCTGTCTGAGGTTCTCTGCTCGGTGACCCCGTCGGGTTCCCTCCACCTGACCCTTTGATTGAGGGGAACAGCGAGAGACCCCAGCCCCAGCCATTGCCGCTGTGGATACCATCATCACCGTCACCTAGGAGGGGTCCTATAACACGTGGGTGTACACCCCCCCCACCCCAAAACCGCCCACCCCGCAGCCGTGCCAATCTTGTCAGGCACTCTCAGGAGAGGAATAATCGGTGACACTGGGCGTGGCACTAGGTAACTCGAGGGGGTGGAAGACATGAGTGTTGAGGAAGCCCCCCCGCTCTGGGCCCAGGCTAGCCTGAACACTTCTCCCTCCTGAAGGCTGCTGTGTTATACCTTGTCTTTGCTTTTGTTTTGTTGCATAGTTTTGCTTTATCCTTTTTGGTGATTCTTGTAAGTGTTACACAAATAAAATTCTTTTCTGCTTCAAAAAAAAAAAAACACTCTCCTGCTGCCCTCTGGCAATGCTGTATCACACAACATACAGGCTCTGAATGACTGATGCGCACTGCTCAGCAAGTATTTACGAGCGTCAGGCCTCGTCCCTGAGTGGTTCTCAGACCAAAAGATGGGCCACACTTGTATTGATTTTATGGTCTGCTTCTGCCTTCATCCCAGATTTGACACTAATGTTACTCCATTAACTTCAGTAACATTACTCCTCATTTACACCAGCGTACGTAAGTGGAGACTCAGGCCTGCTATCTGTAAAGGAGACTTTGACCAGCTCTAGACCGGCTACCGACCAGGTATTAAACGTTACACAGCACATCTTTTGGGAGCCCTGTGTCAGTTAAGTTAATCTGGGGCTGGAGCAGTGCAAATTCAGATGTTCTTCTTTAAGTGTGTTCTCTCCCAGGCCACCTGCTTTTCCAGACCTTAGATCAGAGGTTAACCAAGGTAATGGTTAGACTAATGCTAAACAGGTATGCTAGAGCCTCAAGAGCATACAGGCAATTTCTGTGTTGGGAGTCAATTCCCCAGCTCGCTTTATTTGCTGTCACTGCAATGCTCTTAATTCTGTCTGCTAGTGCTGTGTTCTGCTCACTATTGGTATGCCCATTTGCTGTCCCCCACTGTGCTAGGGCTTGGGCTGCATATTTCCTACTCTGCTGAGTATAGGGTGACCAGACAGCAAATGTGAAAAACTGGGACAGGGGGTCGGGGGGCCTATATAAGAGAAAGACCCAAAAATCAGGACTGTCCCTATAAAATCGGGACATCTGGTCACCCTAGCTGAGTATAGTCAAGTTGTTACTTAGTGCACTGCAAAAATTCCTCTCCTCTCTTCACACACGCCCTGTCATTTCTCCCCGCCCCTCCCTAAGCCTGTTCTCTGCACAAAGTGCTTGTCACCTCTAGAATCCAGCAGAGAGATATGGTGGCTACAGACAAAATTCACTCAATCTCCCTTGAGGCCATGACTTGGCCAACTGGGAAGCTCAGTGCGACACTGCTTCAACCATCAGCAAATTAATTGTTTTTCTCCAATTCTGTCTCTTAAAGAGAGGGGTAGTAAAATCAAAGGTCACTACTGGAAAAGTTTCTGACCTGCTGGGGAGTTGTTCTTCTGGAGAGTGTCCCTGCCGCTAGGAGGCATCTGACCAGCATTTGTGGATTGATAATATACTCAGGGCTTGATTTATGTTTAAAAAAAAAAAATCACTCTCCTGTAGCGCCCTCCTGTCCTTGGATCAGGAGAAGGCGTTCGACAGGGTGCATCATGGGTATCTCCTGAACACTTTGCAAGTGTTTGGCTTCGGATCCCAGTTTGTGGGTTTTCTCCGGGCGCTGTGCGCCTCCGCAGAGCGTCTGGTCAGGCTCAACTGGACCCTGACCGAACCGGTCAGCTTCGGGCGAGGAGTACAGCAGGGGTGCCCCCTCTCGGGCCAGCTGTACACTCTGGCGATTGAGCCTTTCCTCTGTCTCCTCCGAAGGAGGTTGACAGGGTTGGTGCTGTGGGAGCCGGAGCGGTGGCTGGTCCTGTCGGCACACGCTGATGACGTGCTCCTTGTGGTCCAGGACCCGGGCGACTTGGCACGGGTGGAGGCTTGCCAGGCCATCTATTCGGCAGCCTCCTTCGCCTGGGTCAACTGGGTCAAGAGCTCTGGCTTGGTGGTCAGGGACAGCTGGCAGGCGAGCTCCCACCCGCGCTTCAGGCCATCCGGTGGAGCGCGGGTCTGCTGCTCTATCTCGGCGTTTACCTCTCTGTCACGCATCCCTCTCCACCGGAGATCTGGCAAAATTTAGAGGGTGGGGTGGTAGAGCGGCTCCGGAAATGGACAGGACTACTCCGGTGCCTCTCCCTTCGAGGGAGAACGCTGGTGCTTAATCAACTAGTCCCGTCCATGCTCTGATACCGGATCAACACCCTGGTCCCGGCCCCTGGTTTCCTGGCCACCCTCCGGACATTGATTCTGGAGTTGTTTTGGTCAGGACTGCACTGGTTCCCTGCAGGGATTCTCCATCTACCCCTGGAGGAGGGAGGGCAGGGCCTGAAATGTCTGCACGCTCAGGTCCATGTCTTCCGCCTCCAGGCCCTGCAGAGGCTCCTTTGTAGTGCAGGTAGTCCGGCGTGGAACATACTGGCGCAAGCCTTCCTGTGCCGCTTCCGAGGGCTCCGATATGACCGGCAGCTCCTTTATCTCCATCTGAGAGGTCTTCCGCGAGACCTCTCCAGGCTGCCGGTGTTCTACTAGGACCTGCTCTGGACCTGGAAACTGTTCTCTGCGATCAGGTCCGTGGTGGCCACTGAGGGGGCAGATCTCCTCGTGGAGCCTCTGCTGCACAACCCCCAGCTCGGTGTGCAGGTGGTGAAGTCCATATGACCAGGGAAGAGTATAAAAATATTGCTCGGGCATGTAGGAATGAAATCAGGAGGGCCAAATCGCACCTGGAGCTGCAGCTAGCAAGAAATGTCAAGAGTAACAAGAAGGGTTTCTTCAGTTATGTTGACAACAAGAAGAAAGCCAAGGAAAGTGTGGGCCCCTTACTGAATGAGGGAGGCAACCTAGTGACAGAGGATGTGGAAAAAGCTAATGTGCTCAATGCTTTTTTTGCCTCTGTCTTCACTAACAAGGACAGCTCCCAGACTGCTGCGCTGGGCATCGCAACATGGGGAGTAGATGGCCAGCCCTCTGTGGAGAAAGAGGTGGTTAGGGACTATTTAGAAAAGCTGGACGTGCACAAGTCCATGGGGCCGGACGAGTTGCATCCGAGAGTGCTAAAGGAGTTGGCGGATGTGATTGCAGAGCCATTGGCCATTATCTTTGAAAACTCGTGGCGAACAGGGGAAGTCCCAGATGACTGGAAAAAGGCTAATGTAGTGCCAATCTTTAAAAAAGGGAAGAAGGAGGATCCTGGGAACTACAGGCCAGTCAGCCTCACCTCAGTCCCCGGAAAAATCATGGAGTAGGTCCTCAAGGAATCAATCCTGAAGCACTTACACGAGAGGAAAGTGATCAGGAACAGTCAGCATGGATTCACCAAGGGAAGGTCATGCCTGACTAATCTAATCGCCTTCTATGATGAGATTACTGATTCTGTGGATGAAGGGAAAGCAGTGGATGTATTGTTTCTTGACTTTAGCAAAGCTTTTGACACGGTCTCCCACAGTATTCTTGTCAGCAAGTTAAAGAAGTATGGGCTGGATGAATGCACTATAAGGTGGGTAGAAAGTTGGCTAGATTGTCGGGCTCAACGGGTAGTGATCAATGGCTCCATGTCTAGTTGGCAGCCAGTGTCAAGTGGAGTGCCCCAGGGGTCGGTCCTGGGGCCGGTTTTGTTCAATATCTTCATAAATGATCTGGAGGATGGTGTGGATTGCACTCTCAGCAAATTTGCGGATGATACTAAACTGGGAGGAGTGGTAGATATGCTGGAGGGCAGGGATGGGATACAGAGGGACCTAGACAAATTGGAGGATTGGGCCAAAAGAAACCTGATGAGGTTCAATAAGGATAAGTGCAGGGTCCTGCACTTAGGACGGAAGAACCCAATGCACAGCTACAGACTAGGGACCAAATGGCTAGGCAGCAGTTCTGCGGAAAAGGACCTAGGGGTGACAGTGGACGAGAAGCTGGATATGAGTCAGCAGTGTGCCCTTGTTGCCAAGAAGGCCAATGGCATTTTGGGACGTATAAGTAGGGGCATAGCGAGCAGATCGAGGGACGTGATCGTTCCCCTCTATTCGACATTGGTGAGGCCTCATCTGGAGTACTGTGTCCATTTTTGGGCCCCACACTACAAGAAGGACGTGGATAAATTGGAGAGAGTCCAGCGAAGGGCAACAAAAATGATTAGGGGTCTGGAACACATGACTTATGAGGAGAGGCTGAGGGAACTGGGATTGTTTAGTCTGCGGAAGAGAGGAATGAGGGGGGATTTGATAGCTGCTTTCAACTACCTGAGAGGTGGTTCCAGAGAGGATGGTTCTAGACTATTCTCAGTGGTAGAAGAGGACAGGACAAGGAGTAATGGTCTCAAGTTGCAGTGGGGGAGGTTTAGGTTGGATATTAGGAAAAACTTTTTCACTAGGAGGGTGGTGAAACACTGGAATGCGTTACCTAGGGAGGTGGTAGAATCTCCTTCCTTGGAAGTTTTTAAGGTCAGGCTTGACAAAGCCTTGGCTGGGATGATTTAGTTGGGGATTGGTCCTGCTTTGAGCAGGGGGTTGGACTAGATGACCTCCTGAGGTCCCTTCCAACCCTGATATTCTATGATTCTAAGTCCCTCTCAGTGTGCCAGAGGTAGGTCCTGGCAGAAGTCACCAGACTTAGAAACCTCCTGGATTAAGACCGGGGAGACTGGCTGGATGCCCTGACACATGCTCAGTGCATCGGGCTCTCCAGGACTCGTACTCCCCACGTACTTCAGGAGGTGAGGACCTCTTTGTCGTACGCTGCTCAGGTTTACCTCGACCGGGTCCTAAGAGAGGACATGCCCCACCCATCCTCCACCCCAGGCGCTCCGGACCTTTTGATCGGGCCCCTGCCCCATGGACCAGACCGCCCCCCCCCCACCCATTCACCATTAGCTGGCTACATGATCTGCAGCCAGTCCACTTCTAGACCGTGCCAAGGAAACATCTATACACGCTCGTGCTCCACACCCTTTACGTCCTCACCCTTGCGTCCCGCCCCAACACAAAGTGGCGGGACCTCCTGCCACCTCTAGAGGGTGAGGAGTCCCAGTGGGCCAGCCTATACTCCACCCTGGTCCCGCGGCCCGCCGGGGATATAAGTTGGCGGCTCCTTCATGGGGCCGTGAGCACGCGTGTGTACTTGGCGTGATTCACCCCTATCCCGGACACCTGCCTTTTTTGCGGTGTGAGGGAAACCATGGCACACATATACTTGGAGTGTGACAGGCTGCAGCCCCTATTCCGGCTCCTCACGAATATTTTACTACGCTTTTGGTTACACTTTTCCCCTCACCTTCTTATTTATGCACTCCCTATCCATGGCCCCACAAAGTCACGGGACCTCCTGGTCAGCCTCCTCCTGGCCCTGGCTAAAATGGCCATCTATAAAATCAGGGTGTCATAAATATAAAGGGAAGGGTAAACACCTTTAAAATCCCTCCTGGCCAGAGGAAAAACCCTTTCACCTGTAAAGGGTTAAAAAGCTAGAATAACCTCACTGGCACCTGACCACAATGACCAATGAGGAGACAAGATACTTTCAAAGCTCGGAGGAGGGAGAAACAAAGGGTCTGGGTCTGTCTATGTGATGCTTTTGCCGGGGACAGAACAGGAATGGAGTCTTAGAATTTAGTAAGTAATCTAGCTAGATATGTGTTAGATTCTGTTTGTTTAAATGGCTGAGAGAATAAGTTGTGCTGAATGGAGTGGATATTCCTGTTTTTGTGTCTTTTTGTAACTTAAGGTTTTGCCTAGAGGGATTCTCTGTGTTTTGAATCTGATTACCCTGTAAGGTATTTACCATCCTGGTTTCACAGAGGTGATTCTTTTTACTTTTTCTTCTATTAAAATTCTTCTTTTAAGAAACTGAATGCTTTTTCATTGTTCTTAAGATCCAAGGGTTTGGGTCTGTGGTCACCTATGCAAATTGGTGAGGATTTTTATCAAACCTTCCCCAGGAAGCGGGGTGCAAGGTTTTGGTGAGGATTTTGGGGGGAAAGACGTTTCCAAACAGGCTCTTTCCTAATAAAAAAATACCGGTTAGACATTTGGTGGTGGCAGCGAAAGTCCAAGGGCAAAAGGTAAAATAGTTTGTACCTTGGGGAAGTTTTAACCTAAGCTGGTAAAAGTAAGCTTAGGAGGTTTTCATGCAGGTCCCCACATCTGTACCCTAGAGTTCAGAGTGGGGAAGGAACCTTGACACAGGGCGAGGAGGTTGGCCGATGGAGTTTCCTGTGACTGTGGGGCCTATTTCCAATCCTCCATCCGTTCACATATCTGGGCAGAGTTCCTCTGGGCGGCGTCCACTGACTCCCTTGACGCCTTTGAGGAGCAGTGGGCACTGTCCAGGGTTCTCTGCTCGGTGTCCCCGTCCGGTTCCCTTCGTTTGACCCTTTGACCACACTCCTGTCCCTGTTATTTCATTAGTTGTCCCCTGTACTCATTTGGCTTCCAGGTCCTGTGGATCCCCCTCTTAGGCTGGGGGGGGATCCTTTAACAGGATCCTTTCCTGGATCCCAATAGGATGACTCTGCTGTAACCATCTGGCTTGACCCTGTCACAACACACACACCTTCCTACTGTATTTTCCACTGTATGCATCTGATGAAGTGGGCTTAGCCCACAAAAGCTTATGCCCAAATACATTTGTGTTAGTCTCTAAAGTGCCACAAGTACCCCTCATTCTTTTTGCTGATACAGACTAACACGGCTACCACTCTCAAACTTTGACCCCTAATCCCTTCAGAATCCCTTAACAAGTGGGAGGGACTAACTCAGGGAATACAGGAGTTTAAAAAAAGTGACCAGAACTGCAACAAACAGGAGTTCTGCAAGGGACTTTAGAGAGGGAGCATGAGCAGCAGATGCACCTGACAACCATACTCTGATTGAATTTAGGCTAATCACCTTCCAAACATACAATCCCACTCTCCACCGCAGGAGTAAAAAGAATGCAGGCAGACATTCAGCAGCAGAGTGGGGGCTCTCCACTTTATTGCAGTGAATGCAGCATGTATTCTTGAGAGCAGAGTGACTGAATTGGAGGAGCTAAGGGAGACAGGTACATAAAGGAGATTTTCAGAGAGACAGTAGAGCGGTCCTACCTCCAGTCTGACAGTCTCTGTGCTGTTAAGGAGGATGAAAGTTTCAGGGAAGGAGAACATTAAGCTGGAGTGGAGAGAAATGATCCCATATTTGGGGCCCTCCTTCCAGATGATGTCATGGTATCATCTTGCACTGAGAATACCCCTCTGAGGGAGGGAACCCCAGTTATTAGGAAGAGGCAGGTAATAGCAATGGGGGATTTTATTGTTAGAAATCTAAATAGTTGGGTTTGTGATGACCAGGAGAACTGTGTGGTAAATTGCCTGGCAGGTGCAAAGGTTACAGATCTCATGAGACATTTAGACAGACTTATTTGCAGTGCTGGGGACGAGCGAGTGCTCGTGGTACATGTAGGTACTAATGACATAGGGAAAGGTAGGAGAAATGTCTTGGAGGCCAAATTTAGGCTGCTAAGTAAGAGATATAAGTCTGGGACCTCCATGGTATTGGTAGCATTCTGTGAAATGCTTCCAGTTCCACCCCCAAGGCCAGTTAGACAGGCAAAACTGAAGGGTCTCACTGCGTGGGTGAGACGATGAAGTTGGAAGGAGGGATTTAGGTTTATTAGGAACTGGGAACTCTCTGGGAAAGGAGGAGCCTATTCAGAAAGAATGTGCTCCACCTAAACCAAAACACAACCAGATTGCTGGTATGTAAAATTAAAAAGATCATAGAGGAGTTTTTAAACTCAGGGCTGGAGGAAGCTGACATGGGTGGAGGAGCACATGGTTTGGACAGAGACCTCAATTAGGGGAGTATTTATTAAAGGGGATACACGGTATTCTACAGGGCCGGCTCCAGCCACCAGCGTTCCAAGCACATGCTTGGGGCGGCCCTGAGAAAGGGGCAGCAGCCCGTGTGCCGTCAGGGCGGCACTCGTCTTTCCACGGCAGTGGCAATTCGGTGGCAGCTTTACTCTGCAGGCTGCGCTGCCGTGGCAAATCAGAGGCAGCTTCTGTCTTCAGACGTCCTGCTTGGGGCGGCAAAAAGGGTAGAGCTGGCCCTGGTATTCTCGTAAAAGAGAAGAGGATAGAAGTTGATAAAGTACATGTAGGAACTGAAGAGAAACAGGTAGTGAAAATGTCCTATTCAAATATATCACATGAAGGCAAACAACTAAATATTGACAAATTTTGTAAGTGCTTGTATACAAAAGCTAGAAGTCTAAATACCAAGATGGGTGAACTTGAGTGAGTGTTATTAAATGAGGATGCTGATATAATAAAACAAACTTGGTGGAACAATGATAATCAATGAGACATAGTAATACAAGGGGACAAAATATATAGGAATGACAGAGTAGGTTGAGCTGGTGGGGGAGGGGCACTATAGGTGAAAGAAAACATAGTCAACTGTGCTGGACAATCTGTATGGCTAGAAATTCCATGCTCAAATAATAACTGTATACCAGAAGAAATATACTACCCACCACCTGTCCGTGATGGTGATTGTAAAATTCTCAGGGAGATTAAAGAGGCTACAAAAACTCAATAAGCTGAAATTCCTCATTATATCTCCCTATTGACTGGGTACATGTCACCTCAGAATGGGATGCAGAGATAAAGTTTCTAGACACCATTAATGACTGCTTCTTGGAGCAGCTAGTCTGGAAATCCACAAGGGGAGGTTTCTTGATTTAGTCCTAAGTGGAGCTCTGGATCTGGTCCAAGAGGGGAATAAAGCTGAACCGCTGAGTAACAGAGATCATAATGTAATTAGATGTAACATTTGGGAAGGGAAGGGGGAGAAATACCAAAGAAATACACCACAGCAGCATTTAACTTCAAAAAAGGGAACTACTGTACACAAAAATGAGGAAGCTAGTTAAATCAAAATTAAAAGGAACAATCACAAAAGCTTCATGGAAACTATTTGAAAACACTACAATAAAGGCTCAAACTCAATGTATACCCCAAATAAAAAAAAAAAAAAAATCAGTAATGAGTACCAAAAAATGCCACCGGAGCTAAACAGCAGAGTAAAAGAGACAGTGAGAGGCAAAAAGGCATCCTTTAAAAATTGGAAGTCAAATCTTACTGAGGAAAATAGAAAGGAGCATGACCTCCGGCAAGTCAAAGCGTAAAAGTACAATTAGGCAGGCCAAAAAATAATTTGAAAAGCAACTAGCAAAAGACACAAAAACTAACAGTTTTTTTTAAGTATAGCAGAAGCAGGAAACCTGCCAAACAATCATTGAGGTCACTGGATGATCATGGTGCTAAAGGAGCATTCAAAGAAGACAGGACCATTGGAGAGAAGCTAAATGAATTTTTTGCAGAGGATCACTGCAGAGGATGCGAGGAAGATTCCCACCCCTGAGCCATTCTTGTTAGGTGATAAATCTGAGGAACTGTCCCAGATTGAGGGGTCAATAAGAGGAGGTTTTGGAACAAATTGATAAACTAAACAGCAGTAAGTCATCAGGACTAGGTGGTATTCACTAATTCTGAAGGAACTCAAATATGAAATTGCAGAACTACAAATTGGTATGTAACCTATAACTTAAATCAGGCTCTGTACCAGATGACTGGAAGATAGCTAATGAAATGCCATTAAAAAAAAAAAAAAGGCTCCACAGGTGATCCTGGCAATTGCAGACCAGTAAGCCTAGCTTTAGTACCAAGCAAATAGGTTGAAACTATAGTAAAGAACAGAATTATCAGACACATAGATGAGCATTATATGTTGGGGAAGAGTCAACATGGCTTTTGTAAAGGGAAATCATGCCTCACCACTCTATTAGAAATCTTCGAGTGTGTCAACAAGCATGTGGATATAGTGCACATGGACTTTTAGAAAACCTTTGACAGTGTCCCACACCAAAGGCTCTTAAACATAGTCGGGAGTCACAGCATAAGAGGGAAGGTCCTTTCATGGATCAGTAGCTGGTTAAAAGATAAGAAACAAAGGACAGGAATAAATAGTGTGACAGAGCTCTGACCTTGTCCCTGGGGGTCCCATACTTCCAGGTGGTTTATGCTAGCTTCAGAGGCTCACTGCAACTCTCCACATAGCCCTTCTCTCTCTAGGGCCAGGGTTAGTCTACTGAGCCCCTTTTCATCATAAGCCAGCAAGGAGGTTGGTGAGAGAACTCCCACAGTTTCTGTTATCCCTACAGGCTCATTCCATAATAGTTTAGCCTCCTGTCCTGATAGGGGCTTATCTTCCCCTCCCAGGAGATGGTACTGTAGTGGTGGGTTGGGGGGAACCCGGGCCCACCCTCTACTCCAGGTTCTGGGCCAGAGACCCTAATGGTAGCAGCTGTTGGCAGCCAACCTTTCACTGCCAGAGTTGCTATATTTCCCTGGGCTACTTCCCCACAGCTCTCCCTCTTCTCTTCTCTATCCTTACCAATGGCTTGAGGAAATCATCATTACTCAGTCCTTCAGCCACACTTCCTCTCCTCTAGTTCCCTACCTCTCCTCAGCCTGACTGGAGTGAGCCCTCTAATAGTATCAGAAGGGCCTTAATTAGAGTCAGGTGTTCACATTAACTTAATGGCCTCACCTGACTCTTTGCAGGTTAATTGGAGTCAGGTGTTCTCATTAGCCTGGAGCAGCCCCTGCCTTGGTCAGTCAGGGAACAGCAACCTGCTTCTCCAGTGGCTGGAAGCCCTGTCTCTCACTACTCTCCTCTGGCCTGGAAGGAGGTGAGAGGCTGCTGCTAAGACCTGGGCTCTCGCTGTTGCTGCTACTGCTCCTGTGCTACTTGGTTGCTGGCTAGCTGCTGGATCCCCCACCCTCAGTTGCTACTGCTCCAGCTACAGTCCCTTGGGGAGCCTGCTGGCCTGCTCCCCAGAGGAGGGGAGTGAGGGACCCCAGCCGTTGCTGCTGTGGACACCACCACCACTACCTGTGAGGGGTCCTTCTTGCCTGGCCACTGGACTGCTGCCTGGAGCCGCCAGAGCTGCTGCTGTGTTTGCTGCTGAGGAGCTGCTGGAACCCCAAGGAGGAGAAGAAGAGGACTATCTGCTGCTGGGGAGCACACAGAGACTCTGCAGACAACCATGGAGGGGGCCTCTAAGACTGAGTAACTTTCCACCTGTGCTCTTGTGGTGGGGCTTTTGATTGTGTTTGTGGGGACGCAGAGGGTGTGGTGTGGAGCGTGTCCCCCTTTGCCCCTGCCACCATCGCTGCCCCCTTAACCATCCCCAGTGGACACTTACCATCTGCCTCAAGGTCCTGCGTCTGGGACTCAGCTGCTCACCATTTGGGCCTGAAGCAGCAGCCTGCCCAAACTGACTTTTGCAAGCGCACGTGGGCGCACGTTCCCCCCTCCTTGGACTGACATTCCCTCCCGCCCCTCCCCCCGCAGCAACCCCTCAGCTTTGTCCCTTGCTACCTGACCCATTTTCCCCTTGCAGCCTTTTGCCCTCCCCTTTGCCCCAGCCCCTCTCACTAGCTTGAGTTTGTTTGTCTGCCCTGCCCGTTTCCCTCTGCTGCTCTGTATGACCCGCCCCAGCATCTGAAGCTAGCCCTTGGGTCTCCTTGTCCTACTTCCAACCTGGTTGTTCCCCCTCCCCCTGCGGTCCCCCTTGCCTGATTAGCCCCTCGATCTGTGCACCCATGCCCCCCTCCCGTGTGCTTGTGCCCCTCCCATTTTAGTTGACCCTCATATCACTGCACCCCCCTAATGCTATTGTAACCCCCCCCCTCCTCTAGTGCAGCTAAAGGAGCTGGAATCCTGACCTGAGTTGCTGACAGACACCCACCCCCACGTCCTTAATAGCCCCCCCCCCATCCAGCCCCCCCACCCCCTTTTTGGCGCCCTCTTCCCCTGCCTGCAGCCTAGCGGGGAGGTGTGGTTGACCTGTTCCACTTCTCCCCCCTTTCTCTGGTGTTTGTCCCCCCATCTTATTACGGTGGGGGATGAGGCAGGTGGGACCCCTCGGGCAGCTCCCACCGCCCTTCCTCCACCTGCCCCCCCGTCGCCCGCCTAGCCTCTACCTCAACCGCCGCTGCCGAACCACCTGCTATTGCTCCCACTGGGGCGCCAGCCGCGGCGGGCAACGGGGTGACCTCCACTGCTGCCACGTCCCTCACCCCCTCCGATTCTGGAGGAGCCCCCCCCAGCCGGTGGGAAGGGCCAGGGCAAGAAGAAGGGTAAGGGCCCTGCCTAAAAGACCTGGCCCTCCATGGCAGGGGCTGCCCCCACTGCTGCAGCCCCTCCACTGGCTGCAGCGTCCCTCCCCGCTGTTACCTCCACCAACTCTGCGGGTGCCCTCCCTCAGCCCCCAGGGCGTACGCCCAGGTGGCGGCAGCCCCCCCGCCTGCCGTTACATCATCTCTCCTGCCCACCGCCTCTGTTACCATCTCTAGGGTCCAGTGCCCCTTCCCCACCTTGACCAGGTAGCACGGCATCTGTTGCCTCCTGGTGCCCGCCTCACCCCTGTGGAGACCTACGTGTGGGCGTTGGCGAGGGTGGTGGGGCCCATGGCCATCGTAGCGGCCTCCAAGATGTACAGAAAGGTCATATTCTTCCTAGCATCGGAGGCTGCTGCCCAGGAAGCGGTGGAGAAGGGGCCTGGCGGTGGGGGGCATATTTGTCCCCCTGGAACCGCTGGAGGACCTGGGCATCCGAATAGTCCTGACCTCCGTCCCTCCCTTTCTTCCCAATGCTGCCCTGTTACCCGCCCTCTCTACTCTGGGGAAACCCATCTCCATTATCAGCCCTCTCCCACTGGGCTGCAAAGACCCCGCCCTCCATCACATCCTCTCAATCTGCCGGCAGGTGCAGCTTCAACTGCCTCTGGCAGTGCATGACAGAGAGGCGCTTGAGGGGTCCTTCCTGGTCCCCTACTAGGGGGCCGCTACCAGGTGCATTATTCTCCTGGGAAGCCTGATGCTACCTCTGCCGGGAAATGGGGCACAGCAGGAGGTACTGTGTATTGGCCGGCATGGAGGATTGTCCAGGACCCCCGAGCCCTGGCAGGGCGCTGGCCCCATCATTGCCGGCACCCCTGGCTGCCCGGTGCTGCCCCTCCTCCTTCCCAGCCCATCACTACTTCCGCTCGGGCCCAAGGGGTACCTCCCCTAGTATGCCCAGATGAGCGGGAGAGCCCCATCTCTGCTGCGTGCAATCTGGCGGGGCCTGTGGAGGAGGGTGCATCAGGGACGCTGCCGGGCATGGGAGAGGGCCCACCTCAGGGGGACTCCTCCCTCCCTCGTGCTGCCCCACTATTACCTCCCCGAGTCCCTGAGCCATCTCCCCTGCCCCTTGACCTGACTACTGTTAGCTCAAGCTCCACTCCTCCCATCAGATGCGGAGGCCCCCCGGAAGACCAGGAAGGGGGTACCGATGCTGAGCCTTCCACCTCTCCCATGGGTGTATTCCATCCACCGGTGCAGGCTGGGGAAAACGTGGCAGCACCGGAGAGAAGCACTACCCCTCCACTGGAGTCCCTTCCCACAGAGGCCCCTGATGGAGCCCCTCCTGCCCCCTTAAATCTGAAGCCCCTGCTAGCCCCCAGGCAAGTGTCGCTTTGGGCACTGGTGCGGAGAACCCCGGGGTGGTGGAAGGTGATCTCCCTTCTATCTACCAGGAGATCTAGGCCGTGGGTCTGACCCCGGTCACCCAGGGGAGGACAACCCTCTGCCAGCAGGCCTCGATCTGGGTGACCTCACCCCGGCCCCCCCTTTCCCCGTGCTCCCTCCCCCAACCGTTGCTTCTGCTCCCAGCTCCGAGGGTCTCCTGGATTCTTCCATCTGCCTGTAGGTGGCACCCCGCTGATGGCCGCTGAGCCTACTGAGGGGGACCTGAGTCACCAGAGGCACCCCTCGTTGGTGCAGGGCAACCAACCTCCTTCCCAGGTGGGGGCCCCACCGAAGATCGTCGACCTCCTGATGCCGTGGCTGTCACACCCACCATAGAGCCTGAGCCTGCTCACCTCCTGGATACCAACAGGACTACTCTGTTGTACCCAACTGGCCTGGGTCTATCACAATAGGCAGTTTTCACAATGGGAAGAGGTAAATATTGGGGTTCCCCCAAGGATCTGTACTGAACCTGTGCTGTTCAACATATTCATAAATGATCTAGGAAAGAGCGCTAAACATTGAGGTGACAACGTTTACACATGATACAAAATTATTCAGGATAGTTTAGTCCAGAGCTGACTGGGAAGCGTTACAAAGGGATCTCATAAAGCTGGGTGACTGGGCAGGAAAATGGCAGATGACATTAAATGTTGATAAATACAAACTAATACACATTGGAAAAAATAATCCCAACTATACATACAAAATGATGGGGTCTAAATTAGTTGTTACCACTCAAAGAAGAGATCTTGGAGTCATTGTGGATAGTTCCTTGAAAACATCTGCTCAGTGTGCAATGACAGTCAAAAAAGATAACAGAATATTAGGAACCATCAGGGAAGGGCTAGCTAAGACAGAAAATATCATAATGGCATGGTATAAATCCATCATATGCCCACACTTTGAATACTGCATGCAGTTTTGGTTGCACCATCTCAAAAAAATGTATTAGTATTGGAAAAGGTACAGAGAGGGGCAACAGAAATTATTTGGGGTATGGAACAGCTTCCGTACAAGGAGAGATTAAAAAGGCTGGGATTATTTAGTTTAGAAAAGAGACGACTGAGGGGAGATATGATAGAGGTCTATAATATCAAGAATAGTGTGGAGAAAGTGATTAGGGAAGTATTATTTACCCCTTCACATACCACAGGAACCAGGAGTCCCCAATGAAATTAATAGGCAGCAGGTTTAAAACAAACATAAGGAAGTACTTCTTCACACAATTCACAGTGAACCCGTGGAACTCATTGCCAGGGGATGTTGTGAAGGCTAAAAGTATAACTGGGTTCCAAAAAGAATTAGATATGTTCCTCGAGGATAGATCCTTCAGTAGCTATTAACCAAAATAGTCAGGGACTCAATCTCATGCCCTTGGTGTCCCTAAACCTCTGATGCCCAGAAGCTGGTAGTGGAGGCTGGGGGTAGATCACTCAATAATTGCCCTGTTCTATTTATTCCCTCTGAAGCATCTGACACTGTCCACTGTCAGAAGACAGGATGCTGGGCAAGATGGTCCATTGGTCTGAGCCAGTATTGTTCTGATCCTGTCCAGGGCTCCACCCACACTTAAAATGTCTCCTCATTCCCCATTCTGAATTTCCTAACCCCCTATGCAGAATTATAACTTTAAATAAGTCATGCCAAATACCCTTACTTAATTTTGTCATTACACTAACCTTTACACAGGAACCAATATGGCCCTTCCACTTATTGCATGGGGGGGAGGGAGATAGTAACTCTACTCTGGAGAGACTCCTACTTGAGATGTAGAATGTGGGGAAGAGTCTCACTTGTGTGGCACCATCCCTCTCCTCCCCCAGAGCCCATAGATACCACTTTGCTGGGGCTCTGTGCAGAAGGGGCTTTGCTGGGGTCAGGATGAGAGGAGACAGTGGATCAGACTAGTTGCTTTCCTTGGAACCATTCCCAGCACACCAGCCAGATTTCCATGGAATTCCAATATGAAGTTAATATTCTCTCTGGGTCTCCTCCACTGTAGTAACAGTAGTGTCTCCACAGGCTGATCCTACAAATAGCAGCAGGGCTGTAGCAGTAGTTAATAGGCAGCAGGTTTAAAACAAACAGAAGGAAGTATTTCTTCACACAACGCTCGGTAAACCTGGGGAACTCTTTGCCAGAGGATGTTGTGAAGGCCAAGACTATAACAGGGTTCAAAAACGAACTAGATAAATTCATGCAGGATAGGTTCATCAATGGTTATTAGCCCAGATGGGCAGGGATGGTGTCCCCAACCTCTATTTGCCAGAGGCTTGGAATGAGCAACAGGGAATGGATCACTTGATAATTACCTGTTCTGTTCATTCCCTCTGCGGTACCTGGCATTGGCTGCTGTCGGAAGACAGGATACTTGGCTAGATGGACCTTTGGTCTGACCCAGTATGGCCATTCTTATGTTCTTATGCTGTCTGGGAGCCATCTAGAGGGGTAATTATTCATGTGGACAGCTCCGGCCACCGTGGTGGATCTTTGGCTTGGTTTTTTGGCAGAAGGACACTGCTGGGTGTCCAAGTTGTTTTAAGTTTTAGTATTCTGTGTGTGCTGCAAGATGTGTTTAGACACAGGTCCTATCAAAGCTTCCTCCCCTCTTGGGGTTGTCAGGTGGAGAGCTCTTGGTCTTGGCTGGTGAAAGATGACTTGAATGACAATCCCCTTTATGACATGGGTTCTTTTCCTTAGGATGTCTATTGCAGCAAAACTGCACCTATTGTACACCTCAAACTAGATCAGGGTTGCTGGTGAAGGTGGACAAGGACAGAATCCAGCTTGACTCTCAGAGGATGAATGTGTAGTGGTGACAATTAGAATCACCCCTTCATCCATTTCTTTACCTGCAAATTGAATACATTTTATTGGGAGTCACTGGTGACCCAATAAATATGGGGCCTCATGATAGCAAAGTCACTTTTCAGAGTAGAACTGCACTTTATGTAGATATATACTATTTTAAAAACCCCAAAACTTGGAAATAAACATGAACATTATCCATTGAAAGATAAATTCACTCCTTTCAGCTTATGTAAAATGAGTACTGACAGAAGCAAGCCATAAGTTACTTTCCAGATCTCATCTGTGCAGTGGCCATGGACATATGTGTGTTTGTGTTTGTGTTCCTGTTTATACTTTAATTTTACTCACTGAATGCACCTGTGCCTTGGCTGGTGACTCGGGATTTGTAAAGTCTGCAGCAGCGATTCTGCCAGGTGAGTCTCAGTTATGTTTACCATTTCGCAGACGATCTATTGAACCAAGACATACGTCTTTGGAAACTATTCTCAGGATTAGGCTAGAATCCCACTTGTCTTATTCTTTAGCTACTCCTGCCATCTAGTGGCCATTTTCTTGCACTCAGTTAAAGCCAGAGACCAAGATTTTCAAAATTGCTTACCTGAAATTAGGCTCCTAAATCCATATTTAAGCACCTATGTATGTAGCCTGGTTTTTAGAAGTGTTGAGTACCTGAAGTTCCCTTTGGCTTCAATGTCAGAGCCGACTTTTAAAAATTGTTCCACAGTGTGTATTTTTAAGTTTTCTCCCTGAAGTTTAATTGTTTTTAACAAATGTCATTTTAATATGTTGGTCACTGAATTAATTTTCTGCGGTTTTTCTACATATCAGCAGAAGCTCTGCCTGCACAGGTGTATGCACACACAGCAATGAAAAGGTTAATTAATCCCTACCTTGAAAAAGTGTCTCTCCACGTTCAGACTACCCCTGTGTTCCCCACAATATTCCTCCTCCGCTAACACCACAGACAGTAAAACAAACCCTTACATGGCAATATCATCTGGAAGGTTTATTTTCTTGCCCTGACCAAAAAAAAAAGCCCCCCAAACAATGCCAACCTAATAGTAACAATAATGAGATTTTAACCAAGGCATTTCCACAGACCTTTGTTTGTCTCTCCTCCAGGTAAGTCTAAGGCCAATCTACTCTGCTGTAGTGACCGAGAGCATTTTTTAGTATTTTGAGAGAAGAGTATAATCGATTCACACAGGCTGATAACTGTTACACAGAGGGCGCTAAATTAACTTTAACTCATGATTGGATGTTTTTCTAAAAGATGTGCTCTAGGAACTATTTTGGGGAAATTCTATGGATAGTGACAGGTTTCAGAGTAGCAGCCATGTTAGTCTGTATCCGCAAAAAGAAAAGGAGGACTTGTGGCACCTTAGAGACTAACCAATTTATTTGAGCATAAGGTTTCGTGAGCTACAGCTCACTTCATCGGATGCATGATACTTCATCCTTGCCTTTTCTATGGATAGTGTTATGCAGGAGGTCAGTGGTCCCTTAGGGCCTTGGAATCTATGTGGCAATGAATCCCTGACATAAGCTCATTGTCTGCAGTGTGGCCGTACAGGTGCATTATTTCTCTGATCCATCCACATGCCAAATTTTCACATCAGCAAGTTCATTTCAAACATCCTCAAAGTGGGTGGGAGAGGAGTCGGCACATCTTATAAAAAAAATTGGAGGTACTTGCATCAACCTTGAGAAAGCCACTGAAGAGAGTGTCTTTAAAGGTCTCTTCTGCTCACCTCCCAACCCTTAAAACTTCTCTTTCAAATAAAGGAGATATGTCCTGTACCATACACCCCTTCAAGATGGACCAGGATTAAAACACTTGCTCCGGCTTACCTACTCTATAAATTCCCCAAAAGCCTAGCTGCTCCAAAATATTCAGCTGACTATTACCTCTGTGCATGACACCAAACCCAAAACATCTGGCTGCCCATATGCATTTCCTCATACTGCACCCAGCCACTTGTCTGTGTGCCCCTCTAATACTCCTCTTTCCTTTGGCTACACCCAAACATAACCACTTCTTGGGGACAGTTTCCCCATCTTGAAATGTGTGTGTGAGAGAGAGAAAAATTAATATGGCAAAACACAATGTAGGTTGTGATGTGAATGTTTAGCCATGTATGTCATATGGGACATTACAGCAAAGACACTTCATTAAGCATATAACTACTAGGAACATAATCACTCATGGATACATCTCATTGAGATCTCACAACATTCTCCCTTGGGTGGCAAACTGTCTTCCCTCTCCACCAAAATAGGCAGCCTGGGGGTGACAACATGTCAATGGGAACAAACCAACAGGCCACTAGTAATTCGATCTAATGCACTGATGTCTATGAAGAATACTGTCCAGCATTCGCTACTGCTCACGCTGGCAGCATCAGGAAGCAGGGGTTGGAACATCATCTTATATAAATAGCAGGGAGGACCGTCTATCATATTAAATACTTTGCATGTTCAGACTGTTGGCTGTACAAAGCATTCAGAATATTTATGTATTTATTTGTTTTATTTTTAAATGACCCCTTCCCCGGGGTCAAACTGGAAGTCCTGTTTCAGTACAGCTGAGTCCTTTCCTTGGTTTAACATGGTTAGAGATCTCACATGTTGGATACAGAGGGACTATTATACACAATGGGGAAGAGGGGTATTATACATCAGTGTAAAAGCAGAGTAAAACGAAATTGCCTAAATGCTTACAGCCAGCTGAGCTGCCATCTGGCAGGCAGGATCGACAATGGCAAGGCAGTAGGCAAAGTTTTACTAAAACTGAGCTGGAGAAGATTTTCACTTGTCCTTTCAAGATGTCCTGATGCCAATTTTTTTAAAACAAATACAATGTCAGTACAAGGGTCCCTAGATGTAGCCTTCTGATAGTCTGTCCTCCTGTGTGTCCTTTGGAAGTGAGGGTCTCTTTGCTTGTACTAACAATAAGGTGTGGTGGCTACATCTCAGATGCGTCTTCGGTGTCTTTCCCAAAGAAGAAAGCAGGTGAGCTGGTTTCTCTGGAGAACTGTGGTGGATTTTATCATTTTTTGGTTTGTTAAAAACGTATTGTGTTCTCTATGACAGAGCCACCTCCGCTACCTATAAAATTCTGGGAATTTGCTGATGGTGGAGGAGGCTCTTCTGGGCTTTGCACCTCTTGTTTGGTTTCTCCCACTCCTGACTCCTGTAAGCTTGACTCTTGTCTTGAAGGTGCTTGGAAGCCAGACTCTACACCTAGGGGTTCGCTGTTCTGTAGAGGAAGCAGGGCCCTGTGCCGCATCAGGCTGTCATCACTGTTTTGGACTTCTAGGGAGTTCCTGTGCTTGGCATTCTTGTTGGCCACAGAGTTCTTCTGGGGCTCCTCAAAGCTCAATGACAGGGTGACTGTCCCACTGCCAAAGCTGACTTTTTGCTTGCATCCCCGCTTCTGCTGCTGCCGCTCCGTGGAGGTAGGCAGAGGACAGGGGTCTTCATGGTTGCTCTTGCTACTGATGGAGGATGATGGGGTAGAGCCCGTGGAACCACCTACACTGTTAGACCTCTTGCGTGACACGTTGCTACGTCTCAGTGTGGCCCTGGCTGCTACTTTGAAGGCATGTGCAGCTGTACTGCAGCGCACTTCCTCAATGGTGTTGCGGGAAGGCTTAAAGAGGATGATGTAGACTTTGTTGAAGAAGATGCAGGCCAACTGTCCAAAGCTGGCAGCCAGGATGGCAATCACCTCCACAGCTGAGACAAACTTGCCATAGGTACTGGCATAGGCAGGTATGAAGGAGATCCAAACAATGAAGAAGATCAGCATGCTGAAGGTGATGAACTTGGCCTCGTTGAAGTTCTCTGGCAGCTTCCGAGATTTGAAAGCGAAGAAGAAGCAAATGGCAGCCAGGAGGCAGGTGTAACCAATCAGGAAGCCCAGAGCCATCAGGGAGCCTTCATGGCAGGTGAGGAAGATGATCTCATCCTCCAATTCATGGTTCCGGTAGCTGGAAGGGGGAGCTGTGTAGAGCCAAATCACACAGATGATGATCTGCACAAAAGTACACAAGAAGACCAGAAGGAACTGCAGGTTGAGGCCCCACCATTTGCGATGGAGGCTTGTAGGGATCTTGGCTTCAAAAACCAGCAGGATGCGATTGGTCTTTACCAGGATGCAGGAGATGCAGAGGACAAAGCTGATGCCAAAGGCTGGCTGCCGTAAACGACAAGTCCAATCCTGGGGCTGGCCAATGAAGAATAGCGAGCTGGAGAAACAGCACAGCAGGGAGAACAGGAGGAGGTAGGACAACTCCCGGTTTGTGGCCTTGACAATGGGTGTATTGCGGAATTTGGTGAAGACCCCCAGAACAAAAGAGGTCAGGAAAATTCCCAGGACAGCAAAGAGAGTAAGAGCTATTCCAAAGGGCTCTGTCCAGGACAGGAACTCTATCTGCTTGGGGATGCAGGATGTGTGGTTTTCATTGGACCAGAAATCCTCTGGACACTTCTCACAAGCACTCGCATCTGCAAAATAAATAACACTGGATGAACAAGTTTGTTAGACTAGAAGGCCACCCAAAATAAAATGGGGCAATGTTTAGCTCCCTTCATCTTAAATACAGAAGTGCTTCCTATAAGAGATTACAGGTTCCAGCATATAATGCTCTGAATGAAGAAGGAACATTGCATGATGGGACCTGTAGCCTCTCAGGAGCCATAGGTCTGTATTAAAGATGAAGGCCATTTGTGAGCCACACGATAACGTTTTGGGGCTGCACTCTGGCTTTTCAGACCAATTCCTTTGGCAAATTTTAGAATTACTGGTGAACAGTGCACTTTATACTGCAGCTCTGCATCCATCCATCTATCTGTCTATCTACCTCCTAATTTCTATCTCTCACCTCACATACGTACTTCCTCCATTCTGGCTGACTTGATAACAAATGATGAAAATCAAAAGAATATGCTAGCTTCTTTAGCTGCACTGGGATCCCACTTCACATCCTAGGGAGGTAAATCTTGGATGTATTTAAACTGTTTGTTTAAAGCAGACCATCAGTGCCCTTGATTCTCCAATATCTTAAAGCCCTCACTTCAGAATGGCAGGGAAAGGGAATCCTGATTAGCTGATGTCTTTATGTTTTTCTAATCATGCACAGCACAACATCCCACAAAAACATACAGAACAGAAATTGGGGTGTCCACCAGGTGCATCCAGGCCTTTCAGTATGTGCCTGTGTAAAACACATGGAATGTAGGTGTGGGATTATGTCTCCCTCTAATGGCTGGCATTCCACTCAAATGGGGCTTGTGGTTTTGGTGCTGAAGATCTGTGGATGACCTGTGGTGGGATGCTCATTATAAGTTTAGAACCTACACCTCAGCCATCAGCACCACAGTGCTGCGAGCTGACAAAGCATTCTGAGTACTGATCTGCAAATACCTCTGTCTGCTGTCTCTCACTCTCGTTTTCAGAGCTTTCTATCTGAGTACTGATTACAGTCACAGCACATGGCTTTGAAACTGGAGTGAGGCATTTGACTGATATTAATAATGCAGCCAGTAATGCTCTGCTAATGAGGGCAGAATATTCTAAACTCTCTTTCTGGAAAAGAGGTGACATCATGGGCCATGGCATGCCCAAAGGACTCTTCCATGGTCATTGTTGGAGAAGGTTATTCTTTATTTCTGCTTAAAAATAACAATAGCCATTAAAATAGTGAAAAACAATAAATAAATAAACCAGGGTTCTTCAGAATCTGTTAACAAATATTTCTCTGTGATATCTCTCTCTTAATGTTTAGTTGGTCTTTTGTAAATTGTTCTTGTGACAAAACGTGAATAGAGAAAAAAGAACCCCTGTTAATATAGAACAGACAGTGCAATTTAGGTATTTCATTAACATTCATTCAGTCAAAAGTATAGTAATTATTTATAGCCCTTTTCATCTCACTGGCCTTTGCAAACTGTACAGTACTTCACACACCACTGAAACGCAGCCACCTATCAGAACCTGGGACCATGGAATTTCTGGGCTGCTGACACTTCTGCATCACCACTGGAAGCTTAGGCAGGGTTTCTGCTGGAGAACCCTAGCTAGTCACTGCAGGAAGTACCTCCCAGCAGGGCCTGAGTGGCAGCCCCCCGCAGCCCTCTGATTGGCTCATGCTGGTATATGAACCAAGAAGCCATCATGGACAGCTGTGTGAGCAATGACTCAAACAGCCTACTTGCTTCCGCTCCAGACCTTGCCTTGCTGTGGATTGTAGACTCTGGCTTCTGACCCTGGTTCATTTCCAACTCAGCTACTTGCCAGTTGTCTTGTAACCTGGTGCCTGACCCTGACTTTCTGGTATCCTGACCCGGCTTGAGCCCAACTCTGCTGCTCATCTTAACTGCAACTTGGTAACTGACCACACAGGCCACCCACAGCCCAGGTCAGACAGTTTTCTCAGACCCCTTTGGTTCCCCACTCCATCCAACCCCTCCACAGATGATGGAAGGGGCAGGCTGCCCTCCGACAGTGGCTCCCTGAGGGCTGGGACTTTCAGGACCAAGTCATCTGCCTGCAGGCAGAGAACCTCATGCTAAAGGCCCAAGTGAGATAGGCTCTGTGCTTCGGTAGAGATCTATGTGAGCAGCTAGCACACTCTCAGGCCCATAGCATAGCTGCTTCTCCCTGTATCGGGTCCCACTGCCCAAATGGCTTGGTGGGGAGTGCCGGAAATTCTGGGGGTTGCTGAAACAATGCAGGCTGCTCCTCCTGCTCTGCCCCAGTACATACCCCACAGACCAAACAAAGGTGGGGCTAGTAGTCAGCCTTCTTACCAGCAAAGTGCTTGATTGGATGTCCCCATTGGAGCAGAACAGTCCTGTGCTCTTAAACTGTGATGCCTTCCAGAAAGCCTTCTCAACCATTTTTGAGGACCTGCATTGGATCTGCTCTACAGAGGCTGCCCTCTGGAAGCTTCACCAGGGGAAAGGGCTGGTCATCTCCTATGCTGCACATTTCCAACGGCTTGTGGCTGATGTCAAATGGAATGGAGCAGCCCAGCTATACCAATTCTGGTGAGGACTCAGTGAGGATGTAAAAGATGAGCTAGTTGCATTGAAAGCCTCACTTGCTTAGAGGTCTTTCTTGATCTTGCCCTGTGCATCGACTCTCAGTTAATAAGGGGAGGGAAGAAAGCAGGGGAGCCTAATGCCCCCGTGCAAGAGGGTTACTCGCCCTGTGCAGTAACTGAGGTTCTTCGAGATGCATATCTATGGGTGCTCCACTGTAGGTGTGACAGTGCCCCCTGTGTCTTGGATCGGAGATCTTCACCAGCAGTGCCCATCGGACCGCACACGTGCCCCTTCCCTCTCTCCTGCTGTGTGCGGGATGGATATAGATATATATATATAGTGCTGTGCAATCCGATTGCCCCCAGTTCCTTCTCTGCCACAGAGTTTATGTTCTCAGCTCCGAAGCAGAGGGGAGGAGGGCGAGTAGTAAAGCACCCATAAGGACACACATCTTGAAGAACCTCAGTTACTGTACAGGGTAACAACTTCTTCTCTGAGTGATGTCCCTGTGGGTGCTCCACTGGAGGTGACTAGAAAGTAGTGCCCCTTGTTGGAAGGCTGAGGCTTTGAAGCGACATGTACAGCTGAGGAGAGGACAGCATCTCCAAGGAGAGTGTCCATTGCCTATGTGGCAGCCTTATAAATGTCATCAATGGGGACATTATTAAGAATGGCAATTGAGGTAGATAACAAATATATGGAATGTGTTCTGATTGAGGTAGGAGGTTGTCTATCGTGGAGTTTGTAAGATAAATGTATACATTGGGAGATCCATTTAGAGAGGCATTGTTTAAATATAGCAGTGCCTCTAGATCTTTTGGTGGTGGAGAGGAATAATCATGGAAATTTCCGGAAGGGGTTAGTCCTATCCAAGTAGATAGCTACTGTGCACGTCACATCTAGGGTGTGTAGAGCCACCTCCTGTTGATTATTGTGAGGCTTCAGGAAAAAGCAAGGGAGGTGTATCGGTTGATTGAGATGAAAAGTTGTTGGGACCTTTGGTCAAAATCTTAGGTGTGAGCATAGTGTAACTTTGTCTTTATAAAACACCGTGTATGGTGGATATGCCATGAGGGCTGTGTTTTGCCCACCTGTCTAGCAGAGGTGATGGCAACAAGAAAGGCTGTGTTCATTGCTAGGTGTTTGTAAGAACAGGTTGCCACTGGTTCAAACGGGGGCTATTCAGGGAACGTAGGACTAGGCTGGGGTCACAGGCTGGGATTGGGTCTCATATGGGGATAGAGATTTTGAATATGCCTCAAGAAGCACATTATGAGCAGGTGTCTGAAGACAGAGTGGACGTAAATAGGGCAGTGAAAGGTAGTGATTGCCACCAAGTGTACCCTAATAGAGCTATTGGCCAATCTGACTGTTTAAGGTGGAGAATGTAGGCAAGAATAAGGGACACGGAGTGTGTGCTGCATCAACCTTGTGTGAGGCACTCCAGCAGTGAAATCGAGTTCATTTGTGAATGTAAGTTCATCTGGTCATCTCACGCCTGCTATTCAAAAGTTTGACTGCATCTGAGCAGATTATTTCTGGACCCTGGGACCACAGAGGAGCCAGGATTTGAGGTGGAGCATCTATGGATTGGGATGGAGATGCATCCTGTGAAAGGAACCATGGTATTAGGTGGAGAGAGATCAGTGGGCATACTATCATGCGTAGAAGCTAAGTATAACGGACCTATTGTGGCCATGCTGGAGATATTATTTTGCAAAGTGCTCAGAATAGGAGGGAAAAAAGAGGGAAGACATAGGGGAGTGGTGCATCCCAGGTTATGAGGAACATGTCCCCCAGCGATCTGTGCCCCAGTCCCAGCCTGGAACAGAATTGAGCGCAGCGGGCATTGTGTTGAATGGCAAAGAGATATATGGTGGGACTGCCCCATCAGTTGAATATGGGTTGAGGTGCTTGCATATCTAGCTCTCAGTCATGATCATGTGAGAACATCCTGTTCAGTGCATCCACAGTGGTGTCCTGGTGCCCTGGGAGGTACGCGGCTGAAATGGAGATGTCGTTCTGGATACACCAGTTCCAGTTTGATCGCCTCCAAGCATAAGAGTGGGACCTCGCTCCACCTGCCCTGTTGATGTAATACACGCAGGCGAGATTGTTCATCATCACTCTGATGGTATGATGTTTGAGAAGAGGTAGGAAATGTTGGCAGGCATTACGGACTGCTCAGAGTTCTTAGGAAGTTGATGTGTAAGATGGAGTCGGTGGATGAACATCTGCCCTGTACTGTGTGTTCATGTATATGTGCTCCCCCAACTGATTAGGGAAGCATTGTGGTTCAGATCATAGTCCGTGATGGTTGTAGGAAAGGAACTCCAACACAAATGTCACTGAGCTGTGTCCATCACAGCAGTGAGTCCTTGACATAGATAAAAGTTTGTGAATGCTGTGCTTGTGGGGGAGGTATACAGGATGGAGCCATGCTTGAAGACCTTGCATGTGCAGTCTTGCATGCCTGACCACAAACGTGACCGCTGCCATGTGGCCTAGAAGCTGGAGGCATGTTCATGGAAAGATCTGGGGGGCAGAACCATGTGGCGGATATCAGATCCATTATAGCTGAGAATCTGTGAGGTGGTAGGACGGCTCTGGCTTGTATGGCATCCAACTGTGCACTGATGAATTCCAGCTGTTGTACTAATGTTAGAGTGGACTTTTCTAGGCTCACAAGGAGGTCTAGCTTTGTGAACAGGTCCATTGTTACATGGACGGCTCAGAGAGCATCCATTTTGGATGGGGCCTTGAGGAGACAATAGTCCAAGTATAGGAAAATGATTATTCCTTGTTTCCTTAGGTAGGCCATGATTATCGTGAGGACTTTGAAGAACACCCAAGGCACAGTGGATAGTCCAAAGGGCAGTACTTTGTACTGGTAATGGTCAGTGCCCATGACGAACTGGAGGAATTCTCTGTGAGCAGGATGTATGGAAATATGAAAGTATGCATCTTGGAAGTCAAGCGCTGAGAACCAGTTCCCCTGTTCCAGTGCTGGGATAATAATGAAGAGGGTAACTATCTTGAAACATTGCAGCTTGATGAATTTGTTTAGATTCTGAAGGTCTAGGATGGGACACCAGCCGCCAGACTTCTTCTGACTCAGAAAATAGTAAGAGTAGAAGTCCTGTCCCATGTGTTGGGAAGGAACCTGTTCTATGGCTCCCAGTTGCAGAAGATGACTTATTTCTCCCCTTGAGAGGGGTCCCTGAAGAGGGATGGTGAGGAAAGGTGGTGGGGTGGGATATATAGGAGAGGGACCGAGTATCCTTCCTTGATTGTCTCTAGAATCTACTTGTCCAAGGTGATGAGACTTTAAGATGGGGAAAACGGAGCTAGTCGGTCACCAAACTGTTGGAATGTCAGGGATGGTAGGGATGACTGGAACAAGGGAAGGCTTCTTGGTACCTTGACCACACCTTCAAAATTGTTATTTTGGTGCTAGTGCATGAGAGGTAGCCCACTCCTCAGGGGGCTATCTACTTTTAGTCAGAGTCCTTTGTTGACAGCATTGTGTATTGTTGAATTTGGGATTGCGGGGGGGGGGGGGGGGGGGTTGGTACTTCGCCGAATGTCTCTTTGGTGCTGGCATATATATCCTGAGAGAATGAAGTGTAGCTGGGGAGTCTTTAAGGGAGCGCAGAGAGTTTTCTGTGTGCTCCAAGAATAGCTTCTGACCTTTGAATGGTAAATCCTCTACTGGTAAGTCATGGCAGAGTGCCTCCAATATGGAGTAGTTCAGATAATTATACTTGGTCATAAGAGCTTCATAATTTGAAATCCTAAATTGGAGCATGGCTGAAGAATGTCTTGCATCCAAATAGGTCCAGGCGTTTCCAATCTCTGCTTGGATGACTAGAGCGAGATTGGTATTGACAGCTTCTCTCCTGCACCTCACTGACCACCAAAAAAGTGGGGCGGGGTATGAAAATAAAAATTCAGCATCCTTCTCCAGAACATAATATTTTTTGTTGGCACATTTGCAGGTCAGAGAGATGGAAGCTGCGGTCTGCCACAGAACCTTCACAGGTTTGAGAAGAGCCTCATTGATTGGTAGTGTGATCTTTGAGGAAGAGGATGTGTGGAACATATTCAGCTGTTTATGTTGCTGGTCTTTGGCTTCCTCCAATGGAATCTATAGGGAGTCTGCCATCCTATGGAACAGATCTTGAAAATGCCTGAAGTCATTGGCAGATGCAGGGGGTGGAGGCATAATCTCCTCGTCAGGTGAGGAGGAAGAAAAACGTAAAGTTGGAAAAGCCTCCTCTTCGTGCCCCTCTTCCTGTTTTTCCTCCTCAGTGGGTACCAGTGGCAGTTTGACTTCCTGAGGCGAGAGACTGATGGAGAAGGGAGAGGTATAGGTCTCTGGCTTTCCTCTCTGGGAGGGTTCCCGAATTGTGCCCTGAACATGGCCCCAGGGTCTCAATGTGACCAGTTTGGTGGAAGTGTGTGATGAGGTCACCTATGAATAAACAACCTGAAACTGGGGTACCACTGTACCCCCTTAACTCCTAGCCTGGGCTGTCTCTCACAATGCTTTGCAAATGAAAAGCAGCAACTCCCCTGGGTGCTGTTATCACTCAGTACAACAGCATATGGAGCCCCACACACAGCTAAATTACATGAATTCTCCCTGAGCCACTCATGAATCACACAGTGAAAGGCACCTGCACATCTCCCAACCACCCAGCCTTGCATGTGGAATATGCCATCTTGCCCTCATCAGGAGCCTGACCAGTATAACTTTATTACCCACTTCACCCCTCCCTCAATGTGGAGAGGACACACACTAGCCTTTGTAAACTGAGTTGAGGTTTCCCAAGCATTTCAACCAAAATACACTGTTTTAGGTAAAATATAAAACAGATTTATTAACTACAGAAAGATAGACTTTAGTGATTAGAAGTGGTAAGCACAAAAGGTCAGAGATAGTTACCAAAGAAAATAAAAGGTAAGCTCACAGTCTAAATCTTAAACCTTATTAGAATAGGCAGTATTTAGATCAATCGGTTCTCTCACGCTACTAGATGTTAAGTTTTTAATACACAGGCTTCCCCTTGAAACCTGGGACGAGTCTCCTCAATTTAAGTCTTTGTCTTCCCAGTGTTCTTGTTGCTCCCAGTGTAGGTGGGGGAGGAGAAAGGCAAAGGCATGATGCCACTGTCCCCTATTTTATATCCTCAGTCCATATGCCTGGAAAACACTAGCCCAGACATGTCCTGGTGGGCTTTGCTGAGTCACAGAGTTGAGCAATCCCCCATTGTGTGATGCTTGTGCAGCCCTCTTACAGTATTGTAAATTCCTTGTTTACAACTCCCCTACTGATTAATGGTCACTTAACACCGTCCTGGGAGTGGATCACCCCCTAGCAGTAGAGACTCTCAAACTAACAACATATTTCAGTAACAGCCATACAGTAAAATCTCATAACTTCACACACACTAATGATATACATATTTGGACAGAACAATGGGTTTCAGCAGATCATGACCTTTCATATGATATCTTACATGGCATGCTTTGTATGAAATATCATAATTATATGACAAGGATGAATATGAGGGTTCCAGAGTGCTACTTTGAGGTACAGAGTGCCATAGAGTGGTATATGTGGCTGCATCCATGGTGGTCCCTGTCAGGATTGGGGGCCAGAGGTGGTTTGCATATAGTGAGGATAAGCCAGTGCAATTTGTCCAGTAGTCGAGGGAACAATGGAACCCTCCTCCTCCTTCTCCACTTCCTCCTCCTCCTCCTCCTCCTCCTCACTGGGGAAGGGAGGCGCTGTTCTCAGCGGAGAGAGGGAGGAATTTCGTGAGTCCAGAGAGGAGGGTAGAAGTGGTGGGAGGTCCTGTCGAAGAAGTGAGGACTTACTCGGTGTCGATGGCTTCGTTGGTGCCAGAAATGGTGTCTGTGCCATAGCTCCTGCACATGGGCCACCTCGGTCTCCAGAGCTGGGAAACGGTGCTGAGGGCTGAAGGTCTGCACAGATAGGGTCTTTGGTACCGACTCAAAGAAACAGTCTAGAGGTACTTGGATGAGCCCTGGACCTGTGTCCCCTGTCGGATGAGGCTGAAGCCACCGACCTAGCTGGGGATGGTATTCTGGCAGGCTGCGCCTCAAAAGTGTGAGGAGGAGGAAGCCTGTTTCTTGTCAAATGCACAATCACAGTATGACTTTCTCTTCACAGTGTGTGGAGAGTGGGGGGTCAGCTGATGACCTGGCAGAGCATGAGAGCCTCTCTGGGGAAGAGTCCGGACCCAGGTTCATTGCCGCACGTAGCGATTTCTTCATGAGGAGAAATTTCAATCTAATGTCCCTTTCTTTCTCGCTCTGGGTTTCACGCCAAGACAAATGGGAACATTTTTGAGGGACATGTCCCTCTCCCTGACAAAGGATACACTGCAGGTGGCCATCTGTTATCAAGAAGATGGCCCCACACGAATCACACCTCTTAAACCCGGAAAAGCCGGGCATAAGAGTGAATGGAAAAGGCTTCCTGGTTGGCAAGGGCAGGAAGCGGCGGAAAACAGAAACCTAAATTATGAGAAGAACTGTAAAGATAAACAATTTTTTTTTTAGATAGGAGGAAAATACTAACTAAGAGGGTATAGGAGAAGTGGGCTCTGCTAGCAGAGTCCGTCCCAGACCAAAGATGTTGGAGAAGGAACTAGGGTCGGTTGGACTGCACAGCGCGTGCGCGCGCTCTCTCTCCATTCATTCATATATATGAATGTCCCACATGCAGTGCAAAAGAGGGGAGGTGCCCATGTGCTGTCCAATGGGCACTGCTGATTAAGATCTCCAAACCCAGGTGCAGGGGATGCTGCCACACCTACAGTCGAGCACCCACAGGGACATCACTTGAAGAGGACCTGCCTGCTACACCAAAGCCTGTAGACCCGAGTCCTGAACTGATGCAGGTTTGCCTGGGTTGCAGACACCTGACCTCGGAGGAGAAAGAATGTCAATGGCAGCTGAAACTCTGTATTGTGGGGTTCCAGGACATGCCCATGTCTCCTGCCCAGCTCAAAAGAGCTTGGAAAATGGACCAGTCCAAGTCCGGTACGGGGGTACAGCTTGGGCATTACCAGAGCTCCGTGCCCTAGAACCACCCTCACCCCTCAAGTAGAACCTGACCCAGGATCCATGGGGTCTCCCTGCATTTCTAATTGCTGCTGAGGTTGTGGATCTTCAGGCAGGGGCAGCAGATCCCACCACAACTGCTGATGATAGATGTCACTGTCAACTTTATAGGCACTAAGGTAGCCCAAATCATCCAGATCCCTCTCTGGCCAAAACCTACACCAGACCTGGTAGAAATGGTTGATGGGTCACCTCTGCTGTCAGGACTGGTGACCCAAAAGACTGTTTCCTTAGAGGTCACAGGAGAAGGGCACTAGGAAATAATGTTTTGATGTGCTCCACTCTCCATTCTTCCCAATAATTCTTGGCACTCTTTGGTTGGAGTGACATGGCCTGCATATCTCCTGGTGGTGGAGGAACATTTGCTTCTCCTCTAAATATTGCCAGAAAGTTTGCCTCCAACAAATCGACAACCCCCCAGGTTACCTGCAACCAGGGCCCCAGGGTCGGATAAGACCCTTGGAAGCGAGACCCCGGATGGCAGGGGCTAACCCAGAAAGGAGTAACTCCAGACCAGAACCTCAGCTTCCCCTACAGATACCAAGACTACCTGGGTGTGGTGGAAAAGAAAAACATGGATTCATTACCTCCACATAGGAACTACAACTGTCCAACAGACCTACAACCCATGGCACAGCTGCCCTGTGGATAGATATACACCATGCCTGAACCAGAAATGGGGCCACTATGCATGTATATCCAGGAAAATCTTGTAAAGGGCTTCATTCATTCCAAGATCCACCTCTTCAGCAGGGGCGCACCAGTCCTCTGTGCAAGAAAAGAATGGATCACTGCACCTCTGCATAGACTATCGTACATTGAATCAGGTGACTATTTGTAACCAGTACCCTCTGCCCCTCATCCTGGAATTGCTGGACCTCCTGATGACTCACCTAGGTTCTAGGGCGCATACAATCTAGAACACATAAGGCCTGGGGATAAATGGAAGACTGCTTTTTGTACCTGATATGGGCACTTTGAATACTCAGTAATGCTCTTTGGCTTAACCAGCACCTTCACAACATTTCAAGAGTTTGTAAAAAATATGTTCAGGGACATCTTGGACTGTATATGATCACCTATCCTGATGATATACTGGTGTTTTCTGAGAACCCTGAGCAGTACTGTCTGGTCTTCCCTGGAGGCACTAGGGAAGCATGGTTTCTATGCCAAACTTTGACCAGACCACCCTTGAAGTTTTATGTTCCCTAGTCTCCCTGGAGGGTACTCACATGGACCTGTAGAAGATAGAAGCCATTCAAAACTGGACAGCACCCCAACTCCTCTGAGAACTTCAGCGCTTCCTGGACTTTGCAAATTTTTATAGGTGATTCATCGCCAACATCTCAGAACAAATAACCCCCCTGACCTCCCTCCTTCATAAAGCCATTTGGTTCACTTGGTCACCTGAAACGCAGCTCACTTTTGACCGGCTTAAGATCGCCTTCACCACAGCCCTGATTCTGGCATACTCTGACCCAATTTTCCTGTGAATAGTGGAAGTGGATGTATCCAACATGACCATCAGGACAGTACTCTTGCAGAGAGTTGGACCCCAGTCAGTTCTGCACCCTTGTGCATTCTACTCTCAAAAACTCACCCCTACAAAGATACACTATGGCATAGTGGACAAGGAGCTCGTCGCAATCAAAACTGCATTTGAAGACTGGCGTCACCACCTTGAGGGAGCTTGGCACACAGTACAGGTTTTTACTGACCATAAGAACCTGGAGTACCTCTGCAAGGCCCAAGATTTGAATCAGAGGCAGTTAAGGTAGGCCTTGTTGCTCTCTGAGTTCAAGTTTATTACCTAATGCCTAGGAAACTGAAATGGGAGAGCCAGCCTCTATCGCGGAAGGGGAGCTACTACCAGGAAAACAAGGAACTTACTTCTGAGACTCCCGCCTCCTCAAGCCTAGTAATGTTGTCAATGCCACAGTTCAGCAAGACCTGGTCACCCTTATCCATTCTGCCTTGAAAGAAGACCCACTTGCCCAAAGAACACAGTCTATGCCATTGTGGGCTAAGAGACACTGTTCTGTGAGGGATGGGATAACTTACTTTGGTAAAAAGAAAAGGAGTACTTGTGGCACCTTAGAATGCACCTTAGAATTCGATGCATCCGATGAAGTGAGCTGTAGCTCACGAAAGCTTATGCTCCAAATAAATTTTAGTCTCTAAGGTGCCAAAAGTATTCCTTTTCTTTTTGCGAATACAGACTAACACGGCTGCTATTCTGAAACCTGTCATACTTTGGTAAGTGCATATAAGTCCCTATGGGGCAACCCGGACTGGAGATACTATGACCATGCCACAGTGCTCCATTGGTGGGTCACTTTGTCTACCTAAAGCTCTCCTGCATGGCTGCCCATTTTTTCTGGTGGTCCTGCATTCTGGCCAAAGTCTGAGCTTTTATGGACTCCTGCAAGTGCTGTGCATGTACCGAGATGTTTTGAACGGAACCCCTCAGTATCTTAGTAGCCCTGGAGACTCCAACTAGGCCTTGTTTGGCCATCAGCCTCATCATTGTGGAGCTCCCAGGGTCTGATGGCTGCACAGCAGCCTTGCCATTTGACTACAATGGCCAACTTCATCCCGGCAACTACCTGCCTTCTGCCAAGACCACTGCTCATCTCCTGACACAGAATATGGTTTGTCTCCATAGACTTGCAGACCACATAGTTTCAGACTGAGGCCCATGGTTTACATTCATGTTTCCCTTCTGAAGCCCTAGACTGAGAACCTCTTCCTGGCTGTACCCCACCACTATCTCCACCAATCAAAATGCAGCGTCACGATGATTAAAAAGTGCATGCCAACCGCAATTCCCAATGGACATGTGGCCGCCTAGTGGACTGGGAAGTCTACACCCCCGAGGAACACACATAGGGACCTGCTTCCCACGTCCACACCCCTGACCTGGTGGGGGAATGGCACAGGACTCATCACGACTAGCCTGGCCTGGAACCACCTTGAAGGGGGGTACTGTAAGAACCTGTGGGATTAGAACCTGGGACTGTGGGGTTCTGGGCCACTGAAGCTTCTGCATTGCCATTGGCAATTTAGGTTGGGTTCCTGTGAAGCTAGATGTTACAGGAAGTACCTCCCAGCAGGTCCTGAGCAGTGGCTCCCTGCAGCCCACTGATTGGCTCATGCTGGTATATAAACCAGAAAGTCATCATGAGGAGCTGTCTAAGCAACAACACAGACTGCTTGCTTCTGCTCCGACCTTATCTTGCTGTGGATCCTAGACTCTGGCTTCTGACCCTGGTTCATCCCTGACTTTGCTACTTGCCAGTTGTCTGTAACCTGGTACCTGACCTTGGCTTCCTGGTATCCTGACCCAGCTTGACCTTGACCCTGATTCCTCCACTTGCCTCCCACCTGCAACTTGGTGCCTGACCCTGACTTCGTGACCCTGTTCAACTGTGATGATACCAATTGTTTCCTGACCACTAGGTGGTAACTGACTAGTGCACATGGGCTGTCCGTGGCCTGGTCCAGACACCCCCTCTGGGGTGAAGAGTGGCAGTTGGTTAACTGTGTATAGCAACACTATAAAACAGGTAAGCACAGGAAATGAAAAAGAGTAACACAGCCAACTGAAATAGGAGAAGAAATTTAGAAAGGCAGAATGAAATCACCCAAGTTAGAATTTTACCAGGGCAGCAGAAACCGTTCCTTAAATCTTGAGAAAAGTGTCAGGGGATCTTTACTTCAGATCTTTACAGAGGTCAGGATCTCTGCTTTCTATCTAATTCAAAATAAGCTATTATATGAATATTATATGAATATTGATTTTAAGTTCTTATAGTATTTGAATCAAGAAATGTATGGTACCATATTCCCCTATTAAAGAATGGTAATTCATTTCTGATTTGCTGAGAATGTGATTCACACGCATGGTAATACACACATGGTAGCACATTCACACACACGCTGCAGCCTGGACTATGACACATGATGCCAATGAGGGCAAGGAAACGGCTGTACTTTGGAGCGTAGAATGGTTTTGGATGCAGAAATTTGCTGACACAATAATTTGGTTTCATTGTCTGGGACGTGCCAACCCTGAGGCATCAGTCTGACTGAGACACTGGAAATTCAAAAATTTTCAATTTGCTCTAAAACTGTTATTACATTTTCCCTCCAGAGTGGAACTGTATGATTTAATCAGACTCTCACTTCAATAAGAGTTGAACTGTGCCCACAGGTCATATCAATCTGCTTTATTTCCTGCAGAAACTGTGGAAGCCAATTCAATTAAGGGAACTGTTCATCTGTGCAGTGTGAATACAGGGGTGTCTGATTACAATGGATTCTGCTACAGAATGGACTTTATTTCCTGATAAAATGGGGAATATATAAACATATGAAAAGGTGGATGCAGATTGGAATTGAAATATGGAGTATTTCACCTACAGGTTGTTAGGGGACCAAAAGCTATTGCTATGGTATAGCAGGAATACTGATGTCCGATTCTGGGTATTATTTGTGGCTCTTCCACGGGCTTCCTGTGTGCCCTTGAGCAAATCCTTTCCTATCTCTCTTCCTTAGGAAACCTAACTGTGCAACAGGGGATAAGACTGACATGGCTCTGAGGGGGCTGAGAGCAGGGTTTCTTTAGCAGAGGTTAGGAAACGAATGAGCCATGAAAACTGAACTCCCCTCTGCCCTTTAGAGAGGGTCCCAATTATGTCTATTGGCAGGGCCTTGAGGCAATTTGAACTAGGGAGGCTGCTGCATGTACTGTACCTATTCTGGGGATAATTGAGAGGTTCATTCTTCAGGTCTGTGAATCTGGCAGCTTTCATCAGCACAAATTCACTTAAAAAAGGAACGAATAATTCTTCATGCATCTTTCCTATGTAATATTCTCTCAGAGGACTTTCCAAGGGAAATGTTCTCTGTTGCTTCAGCTTAGCATTATTCTAACAGACTAGAACAGTGGCTGGGAATTAATTGCACTTACAAATATGATCCATTGGTGGAGACTCACAGGAATCTTTGCAAACCACACACGCCTTTTCCATATTACCTGTTTCATCACTGTATTCCCCGTCAGAGCATTTCACGCATTGAAAGCAACAGGTGGGCTCTCCCTCGATGATACCTTTTCTGGTACCCGGGAGGCAATCCTTGCTGCAGTTAGAGACTGGCACCTGCAAGACAAAGAGCAGTCCGGTTAAACATGCAAATGCATGATCCAGAACCTTGCTGGGGAAGGGGCTCATACACACTCTACTCTGTGGTGAGAAATTACAAAATGTGCTAAGGTCAGATACTATGGTGATGAGCACAGTATAAAATTCTGGAGAGATACCTGTCCTGAAGATCTCTCTGTCTCAATATTCTCCAATTTTCTAACCCAAAAAATGTTGCCGCCAACACAGGGGAATTGTGTATTAGACCTTGTCCTAACAGATAAATAAGAACTGACCACAGAAGTAAAAGATAATTCTAACTTAGGTACAAGTGATCATGACTTGATCACATTTATATTGCGCAAGCAGAAGTGCCGATTTTGCAAAACTGAAAATAATTATGAGCTAAATCAGCTGGGATGAAGAATTTAATTAAAAAATATGAATGATAATTGGGAGTAATTTAAGAACACTGTACTAGATGCCCAAAAAGTCACAATCCTGCAATTGAGGAAGAGGACTGTGCAGGTTAAAAAAACAATCTCGGCAGGAGGGGAAGTGAAGGAAGCTATAAAACAATAAAACGCACACAGATGCACCAAATGGAAGAAAGGGGAAGTTGATGGTAATTAAAATAAATCAGAAGTTAGGAATTGTAGAAAATTGATAAGGGAAGCCAAGGGACACACAGAAAAAGCTGCGACCAGCAAAAGTAAGGATAATAAGGCATTTAAAAATATATTAAGAACAAAAAGTCTTGACAATGTTATTGGTCCATTACTAGACAGAAAAGGTAGAAAAATCAATAATAATGCAGAAATGGCAAAAGTGCTCAATAACTATTTCTCTTCTGGATTTGGGGAAAAAACAGATAATGCAGTCTCATCATATGGTGATAACACTTTCTCAATTCCACTAATATCTCAGGAGGATGTTAAACAGAAGCTACTAAAGTTAGACATTAAATCAGCAGGTCTGGAAAACTTGCATCCAAGAGTTTTAAAAGAGCTGGCTGATGATTGCACTGATCCATTAATGCTGATTTTCAGTAAGTCTTGGAGCAATGGGGAAGTACCAGAAGACTGGAAGAAAGCTAATACTGTGCCAGTTTTTACTAAGGATAAATGGATTGACCTGGGTAATTATAGACCTGTCAACCTGACATCAATCCCAGGCAAAATAATAGAATCATAGAAGATTAGGGCTGGAAGAGACCTCAGGAGGTCATCTAGTCCAACCCCCTGCTCAAAGCAGGACCAACCCCAACTAAATCATCTCAGCCAGGACTTTGTCAAGCCGGGCCTTAAAAACCTCTAAGGATGGAGATTCCACCACCTCCCTAGGTAACCCATTCTGGTGCTTCAACACCCTCCCAGTGAAATAGTGTTTCCTAATATCCAACCTAGACCTCCCCCATTGCAACTTGAGACCATTGCTTCTTGTTCTGTCATCTGCCACCACTGAGAACAGCCGAGCTCCATCCTCTTTGGAACCCCTCATTTAGGTAGTTGAAGGCTACTATCAAATCCCCCCCTCACTCTTCTCTTCTGCAGACTAAACAAGCCCAGTTCCCTCAGCCTCTTCTCATAAGTCATGTGCCCCAGCCCCTTGATCATTTCCGTTGCCCTCCACTGGACTCTCTCCAATTTGTCCACATCCTTTCTGTAGTGGGGCCCCAAAACTGGACGCAGTGCTCCAGATGTGGCTCACCAGTGCCGAATAGAGGGGAATAATCACTTCCCTCAATCTGCTGGCAATGCTCCTACTAATGCAGCCCAATATGCCATTAGCCTTCTGGGCAACAAGGGTACACTGCTGACTCATATCCAGCTTCTCGTCCACTGTAATCCCCAGGACGCTTTCTGCAGAACTGCTGTTTAGCCAGTCGGTCGCCAGCTTGTAGCGGTGCTTGGGATTCTTCCGTCCTAAGTGCAGGACCCTGCACTGGTCCTTGTTGAACCTCATCAGATTTCTTTTGACCCAATACTCCAATTTGTCTAGGTCACTCTGGACCATATCTAACTCTCCTCTACACTTAGTGTCATCTGTGAACTTGCTGACGGTGCAATCCATCCCATCATCCAGATCATTAATGAAGATGTTGAACAAAACAAGACTCAGGACCAACCCCTGGGGCACTCCGCTTGATACCAGCTGCCAACTAGACATCGAGCCATTGATCAATCCCGGTTGACCCCGACAATCTAGCCAGCTTTCTGTCCACCTTATAGTCCATTCATCCAATCCATACTTTTTTCACTTGCTGGCAAGAATACTGTGGGAGACAGTATCAAAAGCTTTGCCAAAGTCAAGATATATCACATCCACTGCTTTCCCCACACCCACAGAGCCAGTTATCTCACAATAGAAGGCAATCAAGTTGGTCAGGCATGATGTGCCCTTGGTGCATCCATGTTGACTGTTCCTGATCACCTTCCAGCAATACTGGACTTGATTAATAAAGAATTCAACCCATGCAAATCAACATGGATTTACAGAAAATGGATCATGTCAAACTAACTTCGTATCTTTTTGATGAGATAAGTTTGGTTGATGTAATTTACTTAGACTTCTGTAAAGCATTTGACTTGGTGCCGCATGACATTTTTATTAAAAACTGAAATGACATAAAGTTAACATGGCAAACACTAAATCGATTAACAACTTGCTAACTAATAGGTCTTAAAATGCAGTTGCAAATGGGGAATTGTCATCAAGCACATCAGTTTCCAATGAGATCCCTCAGGGATTAGTTCTCGGCCCTACACTGTTTATAATTTTTATCAATGACCTGGAAAAAAACATAAAATAATCTCTGATTAAGTTTGCAGATGACTTTGTGGGGAAAAAATTGGGGAACTGATAGATAATAAAGAGGACAGGTTAGAGATTAAGAGCAGTCAGGATCGCTTCGTATACTGGGCACAAGCAAACAATATGCGTTTTAATATGGCTAAATATAAATGTATACATATAGGAACAAATAATGGAGGCCATACTTACAGGATGGGGGAGTGTATTCTGGGAGGCAATGACTCTGAAAAACACCTGGGGTGGCAGGGTTGTGGTGGATAATCAACTGAACATGAGCTCCCAGTGTGTGACGCTGTGGCCAAAAGCTCTAATGCTATCCTGGATGCATAAACAGGGGAATCTCAGGTAGAAGTGCAGGGGTTATTTTATCTGTGTATTTGGCAATGATGAGACCACAGCTGGAACTGTCCAGTTCTGGAACCCACAATTAAAGAAGGATGTTGATAAATTATAGACAGTTCAGAGGATAGCCATGAGAATGATTAAAGGATTAGAAAACATGCCTTATAGTGATTGAGTCTATCTATTTAGCTTAGCAAAGAGAAGGTTAAGGGGGTGACTTGATTACAGACTGTAAGTACCTATATGGGGAATCAATAATTAATAATGGGCTCTTCAGTCTAGCAGAGAAAGGTACAACATGCTCCAATGGCTGGAAGTTAAAGCAAGACAAATTTAGACTGGAAATAGGCATACATTTTTGACAGTGAAAGTAATTAATCACTGGAACAACTTACCAAGGGTCATGGTGGATTCTCCATCACTGACAATTTTAAAATCAAGATTGGATGTTTTTCTAGAATATCTGCTCTAGGAATTATTTTGGGGAAGTTCTATGGCCTGTGCAATACAGGAAGGCAGACTAGATGATCATAATGGTCTCTTCTGGCCTTAGAATCTATGAATCTCTCTCATATCGTTGCTCTGATTCTGGTCTTACAGGCCTGTTGCTCAGGGATTGCAGGAGAAGCCTGAATATAGCTGGTGCATGGCAATGCAAGGAAGATGTATTGTGACAATATGGGAGCAGATAAATTCTGTAAGTGGTGTCGAAACTGCAAGGGTAAAAATGAATTTAGTGCTGGTGGAAAGTGTCAGATTGACAGCCCTGGAAACTAAAATCTGCTGAGAGAACATGTGTAACCGAAAAACTGTCCTCCCTCAACCAGCCTTATCAGTATTCTCCACTTTTGTGTTTGAAGGACCATTTCCAGGGAGTAGAAGGTAGACCACAAGTCCTTGTAATCTCTGCGGCATAATGGACCCTAATTTTACTGGGAACTCATATTTAGGGTACTATTTTTAGCTTATAACAGATAAACACCAATAAAACACCCTCGATTAGGAAAAAAAATGAAATCAGTTAGAAATGGTTTCTCAATTCATGCTTACTACACCTCTTTCCCAGTGAAGTTTGTTTATACAGGTGATATACCTGCTCCCTGGCTTGTATATAAGGGCTTGTCTACACAGAGCAGCAATGCAGACTACTGGGGTGTGATTTCTAAACTGCACTAATGTGTTGTGCATTAATTGGCTGGTATACAATCTACTGGCGCACACTAAAGGTTCTCTATTGTGCTCTAACATAGTGCTGTTTGAAACAGTACTATGCCTGTGCGTATGTGTGTGTGTATATATATATATATATAGAAAAAGCCTTGAAGAAAATCCAATTTTTGGCCATCTACATAGAACCCCAAAATTGCTAAAAATAAACCCTGAAAAATGAAATTATTAAACCCCGAAAAACAGAAGCCCAACTGATGTTACTCATAACATCTAAGTGTTATCAGGTGGTAACAAAAGTCAGTTCTTACTGGCCTGAATTTGAATTAGCAGACTAGAGGTGAAAGGTTCTAGTTACCATGAAACAAACCGCTGAGTCAGCCAGTCCCCTTGATATTGCATGATGATTACGAGTAACTAAAGCAAAGTAAAATGATTTCTTGCCACTCACTTTTACCCAATATCCCCTCCCACACAAATCCTCCCTCCAACATTGAATAAAACTAATTAATTAACTATATGAAAAATATACACTACCCTGAGAAAAGGTTTAACCCCCAAAAGGGAGAAGGGCTAGATTTTTAGGTACTTAGATGCCTAAAATTGCAGATAGGCATCTAAGGGGATTTTCAAAAGCTCCTAGGCACCTAACTGCCATTGAAATGAAGGGAATTAGGTGCCATAGGCTAGGGACTCAAAGGGACTTAGGTGCCTAACTGCCACTGAGATCCTCAAAACACCTGGAACCTAAATTCGCATGGTGCCTAAGTTTCTGTCGGTAGACATGCACAAAACTGCCTGCGTTCTGATGCTGATAGCTGCTTAGTGGGCTAGCTCATGCCGAAGTCCCAGCAAGATTCACAAACTTAATGTTCTCTGCCTGTGTCATCTGTGGGGCCTGATCTGCTAGGTGTGCTCACAGTATGCCCAACCCTACAAAAGACAGCTAGGGACAACCAGGTGGGGACTTTTGGGGCTGGCAAAAATCTATCCAATAGCCCGGAGATTTGGCTACCTGCTATAGTCACCAGGGATGCAGGAGACTTAGGTTTCAATACCTAATTTGGAGCAGGGACTCAAACTTCCACTCCTATGTGAGTGCCCTAATCACCATGCTCAAGGGTGGGTGTGTCTCTATCTGTCCTTTGGGAGCTGTTCCACTTTACAGAAATAATTGAATATTACTAGGAGCAGGGTCTTGACTGACTTTCCTACCTCTCGGCTGAGTGCCCTAATCACCAGGCTACAGAGTCAATCTCTTTCTCTCTTCATCCGGCTCAAGGCGTATGTAATTATTTACACAAAAGGGTGCGTCTGGGGGCCTGACTCTGGGTCGCAAATTCCACTGAACAGCAGGGTGCCTAGGAGTTAGGTGTAGAAGTGCCTAAATCCCTTTGTGGATCTAGCCCCTTGGCACTTTTGAAAATCCCACTAGGCATCTAGCTGCATCTTTAGGCGCCTAACTACCTTTACAAAACTGACCCAAAGTGCCAGAGACTCCATGAAGTCCATAAAGGATTATGCTATTGCTTTTGATTACATATGGAAGCTGTATAAAACCCTAAGACAGATAGATGGTTGGAAAGATCAATAGATCACCAATGAATCAATAATAAACTGTTATACATAAAGAAGCCTTTCATCCTCAAGGGACTTTAAAAGCTTTACAAACTTAAAACATGTAGAGAATCATAGGGGTTACTACATCCATCCTGATCCAACTCAACCACCTCTGTAATAGAACATAACAGCTGTTTCATGGGGTATAATAATGCCACAGAATAGTATAGGTCAGAAAGTGATGATGAATACTGTACTCAACTGATACTGCAGGGGGACCTTAAACCAGAAGAATGTAATTACCCAATCTAGAATCTAGCCAGAAAATTTGGGCTCACATTACAACTTTTGGGGAAAGTGCCAGAGGATCTGTATCATGACAGGTTTCAGAGTAGCAGCTGTGTTAGTCTGTATCTGCAAAAAGAACAGGAGTACTTGTGGCACCTTAGAGGCTAACAAATTTATTAGAGTATAAGCTTTCGTGGGCTACAGCCCACTTCATCGGATGCATAGAATGGAACATATAGTAAGAAGATAGATATACACATACAGAGAAGATGGAAGTTGCCATACAAACTGTAAGAGGCTAATTAATTCAGATGAGCTATTATCAGCAGGAGAAAAAAACTTTTGTAGTGATAATCAAGATGGCCCATTTAGACAGTTGACAAGAAGGTGTGAGGATACTAAACATAGGGAAATAGATTCAATATGTGTAATGACCCAGCCACTTCCCGTCTTCACTCAAACCCAAGCTAACGGTATCTAGTTTGCATCCGATGAAGTGAGCTGTAGCTCACGAAAGCTTATGCTCAAATAAATTGGTTAGTCTCTAAGGTGCCACAAGTACTCCTTTTCTATTTGCAAATACAGACTACCATGGCTGTTATTCTGAAAGGTATCTAGTTTGCATATTAACTCAAGCTCAGCAGTTTCTTGTTGGAGTCTGCTCCTGAAGCTCTTCTGTTGCAAAATTGTCATCCTTAAATCTTTTACTGAGTGGCCAGAGAGGTTGAAGTGCTCTCCCACTGGTCCTTGAATGTTATGATTCCTGATGTCAGACCCATGTCCATCCATTCCCCTGCGTAGAGACTGTCCAGCTTGGCCAACATACATGGCAGAGGGGCATCGCCAGCACACTACAAAAGTGATTTTCACTACAAAAGTTTTTTTCTCCTGCTGATAATAGCTCATCTTAATTAATTAGCCTCTTACAGTTTGTATGGCAACATCCACCTTCTCTGTATGTATATATATATATCTTCTTACTATATGTTCCATTCTATGCACCCGATGAAGTGGGCTGTAGCCCACGAAAGCTTATGCTCTAATAAATTTGTTAGTCTCAAAGGTGCCACAAGTCCTCCTGTTCTTTTTTTTAGAGGATCTGTAATGATCCGAATGGGCTGGCACCTCAGTTTTTACATCTCTTTTGAAATGAAATTTATTGCTGCTGCTCCCAGACCCAGAACTTTGGCCTCTGAACTTGCCTAGGGGATATAAGAGTCAACTACTCAAGGATGGCAGGGAGAGATCTAACAGGGGCCTATTGGACAGCTGCAGGAACTGAAAGCAACTGGACGATCATAGGGAGAAAGGGTCTGTTGAAGGTAACACTGTTCAGTACAGGGCTTGGGACATGCAACTCCACGGTTCTAGGCCTGTTGCTTATGGTCCCATAAACCTCTGAAGCGGTGTTCCAGTCAGGCATCTACTCCAAATAACACTGACCCATGGCATGGCTATAGGTCCTTCTATCCAAGGATCTCAAAGTATTTTACAAACTTTCATCAGTGATTTTCCTGTTCCCCTTGTGCAAGTCAGTATTAATAGGGAAAGTCAGGCAGAGAGAAGGGAAATGACCTTGCCCAATCAATACGTCAGCGGCAGAGCTAGGAATGGAACCCAAGACTCCTGGCTCTTCAACTCCTGCCATAGTCTCTCACTCACATTCCTTACGAATGTGTAACATGTATTCCCTCAGCTACTGTGACGTGAGGCAGTGTCGGGGAAGGACTAGCTGAGTGTGGGGATTCTAGATGGATCTCTTAAAAGTTTGTCAATCTGAACTTTCATTTTAAAAAAGTGTAAATTTCGCGTAATGAATAAAACTTTCAAAAGGTGAAGCAAGTATAAGTGATGCAGACTCTTCTGCTTGAGCTTTCAGAGACTGAAACAATAGTTTTGAGGTGTGAACTGTCCCATTAATTTCAATAGACTCTAAGTCAGTGGCTAACAATGAAAGATGCTAATAGCTGCAAGTATTGGATCTAGGAGCCTATCTAGATTAATAGTGCAGCCCAGTTTGCTGTGCACCAAGTGTTCATCTAAACAAGCCCTAAAATCTAAAGTTAATCATAAACCTAATTAAAACCAGTGTGTGTGTAAAGTACCTATCAGGCTCAACAGAAGGGGCTGTAACATACAGTAAAGCAGCTGCAGAAAATGGAGGCTATTGCCTGAGACAACAACAAGGCTGCCCAGAAATAATTTAGGTAGATTAACAGACGTTTGCCCTTCTAGTAAATGCAGGGGCTCAATCAGGATATAGATTAAAGATCGTGGGTATTGGAGATAGGAAGCCAGCAAATAGATTTCTAGCCTCCTGAAAGGAAAAAATTCCCTGAGAGGAAGTAATGTGATAGAGTTTCTTGGGCACAGAGCTTGCTAGAGTGGCAGACCTGGGGATTTCTGAGCAAGGAAACTGCATGCTGTTGTTTGTTTCTACTGTGCTCAGGGAAACGGGACTTTGTGTACATTCTCTTCTTAAAAAAACAACAACCCAAACCCAAGAATATACCGCATTTTGGCTAGCTAGTCGGGCCAAAAGGGGCAACACTATTTTAAATATCAGCATTCTTAACTAGGAGAGATTGAGAAGTGAAGCACTAGTCGAGGAGGATGGAAGATATATAAATTAAGATGAATTAGCCCTTAATAACACATGGTGGTATTGCAATGGAGGGGTGTGTGTGTGACAGAGAGATTGTTCTAATTTTCTTGAAGAAAGGCTCAACTTTCAAAGATTTAGGGAGCACTGTAGTGAGGGGTTTAAGGTGATCTATGGCACTTACCTCCCTGGAGAATCCACTCCACAGGATTTTGTTTTCATTGATAAAGAGCCTCTCTCCCTTCTTGGCATAAACATTGTAGTGTCCGACCTCCTCAAACATGATGGAGCCATCCTCTGGTGACAGGTGCCAATTGATTATCGAGTAATTCCCTATCAGGTCCCCAGACTCGTCAAAATCCACTTGCTCCCCCATGTTACTGGTGAAATTTAAATGGCGCAGATGCTTCAGTACCTAGAGAGAGAGACAAAGATGCCTTGAACACCTGCATGTAACCATCCTTCCCAGGCACAGGCCTTCTGGAGTATCAGCACAATACCCCCAAAACCCTACCACTTGAGGTGACTTCATTACCTCAGAGCAGTAGCAGGCTCCTGTCTTGTATGTGGACCAGTCACTAAATGAGGATATCACACCACTTAGCCAGCCTGTGACATACAAACCACACTCCCCACCTTCGCTTGGATCTTCACTGAACAATCAGTTATTGACTGACACGGAGATATTACTCAAAGCTTTTTTCTTCATTTTGTAAAAAATACACTGCATTCCAGATGGAACATTAAACTACGTCTCTTGACAACTTGTAGGCCCTAGAGTTCTTGTGGCATTTTTCCAGAACTGTGTGGATCTGGCATCCTAGTCATATTGCAATATGGATAATTATATTCTGCCTCTGTACATTCTCTCTGCAGTTTAGTTAGAGTATTCTTCACTTCCTGTCTTAAACTCCAACGTGCTGTTGGTGTGAGCAGTTAAACAATCCCAGGAACACTGGAGTTGCCATATCAGATAGGGCCATTTGTCCATTTAGTCCAATATCTTGTCTCTGACAGTGCTTAGTACCAGATGTATCAAAGGAAGGGACAAGGAACCCTGTATTGATAAGGAATAACTTCTCCTTATATGAAGTTTCTTCTAATCCCTGCCAGTTAGTTTCTGCTTTATCCCTCAAGCATGATGTTTATATCCCTTATAGTATTTTCTCCTATTTACAGTAACTGTGGATATTCTCATAGCTCATACTTACTTATTACTTATTTGAATAATTACATTTCTATAACATACTTAAAAGAACATATCTTGACACCTAGGTGCCCTTGACATCAGTTATAAATATATTACATAATCAAAATAACCCAATGAGTAGCACATTCCCCATTCCTATGTATACAACCTCAAACAGCAAATCAAATCAAAACCAGGCCTGCCTATCTGAGCCTTCCAGTCAGGCAGGTGTAGCTGCGGGGAGGGAGGAGAGGGATGGAGACAGTAGCAGTTCCTCTTTTCTGAATCTGGAGTGCTGGGGAGCTCACCTTGGATATGGAACAGAGGCTCCAAATCATCTCTCCCTTCCCGTCTACTCACAGTGTCGACAACACTTGAAGGACAAAGGAAGCTTCAGACAGAGATCCTGTCTGAAAGGAGTTCAGTCAGTAAGACTGCTAAAGCATGTGGTGAGAGAAACCTTTTGCTTTGAATTCACTTAGTTTGTTAAGTTAGGTGTTAGTTTCTTTGTAACCAATTCTAACTTTTATGCCTCATTACTTGTAACCGCTTAAAATCTCTCTTTCTGTAGTTAATAAACTTGGATTGAAGTATTTGGGAAACTCCATTTGAGGTAACAAGATTTGTGCATATCATGTTCTATCAATGAAATGACGAACTTTATATGAGCTTGTGTTGTCCAGGAGAGGGCTGGGCAGTACAAGATGCACATTTCTGTGCGGGAAAGTCTGAGACTGGGAGTTTGCTAGTGTTGCCCTGCAATGTAATTCATAGGTGGCTGGCTATAGCACTCAGACAGTCTAGCTGGGAATTATTTACATGCTGGAGGCTGTGTGTGAGTGGACCGGGAGTGGTTGCTCTCACAGCAAAGCAGTGTCAGAGGCACCCCAGTTTGAAGAATTGAGGGGACACAGCTGTACATCAGTCCAGGTTGTACCCTGAGGAACGTGTATACTTGGTTTCCCTATGTATGTAAATCCATAATTTGCTTTGTTGATCAGGTATTTTTGTATGTGCCTGTGACAGTCTACACTATTACGGTCACCACTTTTACAAAACTATGATAAATCTTGTACAAAGTATGCCTTCTGAGGTATCATTGGAAAAGTCAATCTGTTGAACATTACTGTCCTGTTGATATGTATGTGTCATCATTGTATACGAAGTTCTGAGATTTTGCTATATGTTTGTTACTGAAACATGTTGTGAGTTTGAGAAACGTCCACTGACCAGTTCCCTAGAAATAACCAAGGAACTGCAAAACAAGCATTACATGTCAAGCCTCACGTATATGGAAGATGCAAGCAAGAATTTGCAATTCATATGAAGGACTGGGTGTGAAACACGTAGACAATGGGGGCTTCCTAACCCCATGACACAGCAAAGATTTTTCCAGCACCTGGACGAGAGTATAAAGTAAGAGACAGTGACATCATCAGATCACCTCTTGTCCCCCACCCATACTGAAGGCAACAAGATTGTCTGGAAAAAAGAAACATCATTGACTTGGGGGAAGTGGTCCTAACTGGAAAACTTTCCAGTGTGCACAGACTGCTGTAGACTTTTGGGTAAGAGAAAAAATGGTTACTTACCTTTCGTAACTGTTGTTCTTAGAGATGTGTTGCTCATGTAGATTCCATTCTAGGTGTGTGCGTGCCCATTTGCACGGCCGTAGGAGATTTTTGCCTTAGTGGTACCCGTAGGGCTGCGGAGCCCCTTGGAGTGCCGCATTCACACCACAGTATATCAGGTGTCTCCAGCCCTACGTCCTCTGTTCCTTCTTGCCGACCACTCCAACAGAGGGGCAGGAGGGCGGGTAATGGAATGGACATGAGCAATACATCTCTAAGAACAACAGTTACGAAAGGTAGGTAACTGTTTTTTCTTCTTCAAGTGCTTGCGCATGTTGATTCCATTCTAGGTGACTCACAAGCAGAATCAATGGAGGTGGGCTCAGAGTTCACAGTCTTGTAGCTTGCAGCACTGCTCTGCCAAAGCTAACATTGTTTCGAGCCTGCTGAGTCAGGGTGTAGCGTGACATGAATGTGTGGACCAACAACCAGGTTGCGGCCTGACAGAACTCCTGGATTGGCACCTGTGCCAGGAAGGCTGCTGACTGTGCCCTAGTCGAATGAGCTGTCACGATGGCTGGCGGGGGCACCTTTGCCAGCTCATAGCAAAAGCGGATGCAGGGTGTGATCCAAGACGAAATTCTCTGGGCAGACACTGGGCAACCTTTCATCCTGTCAGCGACAGCAACAAACAACTGCGTTGACTTACGGAATGGGTTTGTTCTATCAACGTAGAAGGCCAGTGCCCGTTTGATGTCCAGGGTATGCAGCCTGCGCTCGTCACCCGTAGCATGAGGCTTTGGATAAAGGACTGGTAAATAAATGCCTTGACCAGTGTGGAACTGGGAGACGATCTTGGGCTGGGTGCGGACGCAGCTGGACCTTGTTCCTATAGAAGACATATAGGGCAACTCTGACATGAGCGCCCTGGTCTTGGACACCCTACAGGCCGAAGTTATAGTGACCAAGAAGGAGACTTTCCAGGAGAGAAGCAGGAGGAAGCAGGAAGCCAAGGGTTCGAAGGGGGGGGGGGGACCCATGAGTCTGGACAGCACAAGATTCTGGTCCCAAGACGGGACTGGGTCTCGGACATGCAGGTAAAGGTGCTCCAAACCCTTCAGGAAACGTCCAGTCCTGGGATGGGCAAAGATCGACCGGCCTTGAAGCAGAAGGTGGAACACCGAAATGGCCGCCAGGTGTACCTTGATCGAAGATAGTGACAGACCCTGATGCTTAAGCTGCAGTAAATAGTCGAGTATGTCCTGCAGTGGGGCCTCATCCATATGATTGCGATGATCCGAGGCCCAACATGTGAACTGCTTCCACTTTGCCACGTAGGTCACCTTGGTGGTTTTCTGCTGCCCAGCAGGTCCTGCTGGACACCAGTGCAACACCCCCATTTGTTCGCACTCAGCTACACAGCAGCCAAGCTGTCAAGTGCAGCTACTCCAGGTTCGGATGCAGCAGGTTGCCATGGTTCTGTGACAGCAGATCCAGCCAAAGAGGTAGCTGCAGCAGCATGGCTCCCAAGATACTCAGAAGCATGCTCAACCAGTGTTGACGAGGCCACGCCAGGGCTATGAGGATGATCAATGCTTTGTCTTGCTTTACCTTGAGCTGGACTCTGTGGATCAGCAGTACCAGTGGGAAGGCATACATCAGCACTCCCAACCATGGAATCAAGAAGGCTTCCAACAGGGGAGCCTTTGTCCCTGCACTGCAGAGAACAGAACTGATGGCACTTCCTGTTCTGTCTGGACGCAGGGAGTCCTGGGGAATCCCCAACCTGCATAAGATGAGGCTGACCACTTCTGGATGAAGCAACCATTTTTGGCGAGATGACAAGGTCCTGCTGAGGCAATTCGCCAGGATGTTCTTGGCTCCAGGCAGGTGGGCAGCTACCAGATGAATGGCATGCCGCACACAAAAGTCCCAGAGACTGAGCATTTCCTGACAAAGGGCTGAAGACCTGGCTCTGCCTTGCCTGTTGATGTAGCCCATCGCGGCTGTACTGTCTATCAGGACCTGCACCACCCTGCCCTTCAGGTGGGGCAAGAACACCTGGCAGGCCAGACGCACCACTTTTAGCTCCCTGGCAGGAGTGGGGGTCCCATACCACTCCTAAGAGTCGGTGGCGGACCTTTCAGGGGACTGGACACCCCAGCCGGGGAGGCACGATCACGTGGCACCAGAGCAGTCTGATGGGCAGGCCCGGGTCCCTTGATAGATGACCCCTGGGCCTTCTTGCTCAGTGCCGGGGAGTGCTTCTTGGCCTTCTTCTTCGGCACCGGTGCTGGCGAACAGTGCCGTGAGGAGCCGGGTGCCGCGGTGTGCTGCACATGGAGGCTGAGGCACTTGGTGCGACCAGCTCGGAAGCTGGGCGGAGGGTGGACTCCATCAGGAGAGTCCTGAGGCGGAAGTCCCACTCCTTCTGGAGGCAGGGCCAAAAGTTTTTGCAAATCCGGCACTGCTCCTTTAGATGTGATGCCCCCAGGCACTTAAGGCAGCTGCTGTGGGAGTCACTCACAGGCATAGGCCTGCTGCAGTCTGAGCAGGGCTTGAACCCGGGCTTGTCCCACCTAGGGCAAAGTCCCGCTGGGATCCTAACTACTAAGTAACTCACACTTAACAACTATTTAAGAACTACTTGACAACTACTTAAGACTAGCAAAGCAAAGTATATACAACAGTCTTAAGGCATGAAGCTTGAAATGGTAGACAACTGCTAGCTCTTGCCAAGCAAGAGAGAAACTCTGACTGACCACCATGGACGGTAAGAAGGAACTCAGAGGGTGTAGGACTGGCGGCACCTGATTTACCGCGGCATAGGCGCTGACTCTGTGGGTGCTCTGGAGCTGGAGCACCCACAGGGAAACATTGGTGGGTGTGGAGCACCCACCGGCAGATCCCCACCACGCCCCCCTGCCCCAGCTCATCTCTGCCTCCGCTCTGCTTCTGCTTCCTCCCCTGAGCGGGCCAACACGTCCTGCTTCTCCCCCCTCCCTCCCAGCGCTTGCACTGCGAAACAGCTGTTTTGCGTGGCAAGCCGGGGGGAAGCGGGATCGTGGCACACTTGGGAAAGAGGCGGGGCCAGAGCAAGGATTTGGGGAGGGATCCAATGGGGCAGGGAGGGGGCCAGGGGCGGGGCTGGGGGGAGCGAGCACCCACCGGCACCAACAAAAGTTTGCTCCTGTGTACCGCAGCATGAGTGCGGCACTCCAGAGGGCGCCACAGCTGGCCCTACGGGTACTGCTGAGGCAAAAATCTCCAGTGGGCGCACACACACCTAGAATGGAAGCAACATGAGCAAGCACTTGAAGAAGAAACCTTATTGCTTCAAATTTGACTTAGCTTGATAAAGTTTAGGAATTAGAGTGTGATTTTATCTTTTATTTCTTTTTGTAACCAATTCTGCACTTCTATGCCTATACCACTTATAGTCACTTAAAATCTATCTTTCTGTAGTTAAACTTATTTTAATGTTTTATCTAAGCCAGCGTGTTTTTGACAGAAGTCTGGGGAATCTACTCAGGTTACATATTCTTACTGTTTGATGCAACGACAAACTAATTAATGAGCTTACTCTGATCAAGGGAGTCTTGAGCAGTGTAAGGCACACATTTCTGGGGTGCAAGGCAGGGACTAGGCAAATGCGGGTGTCACCCTATACATAATTCAAGAGTGGCTAGGTATAGCATGCTGGTATTTGTCAGGGGGTGACTTGCATGCCAGAGGCTGGGGTAAGTTGGCAAAGTGGCAGCTCACAAAGCAAAACAGGGCATAGTGCACACCAGACTGGCAAGTTAAGGGGGCACAATGATCCAACAATTCAGATTTGTACCCTGCGGCATGTCACAGTCCCCTTTATTGATGTGCTAGGAATTTATTGAAGATGAAGTGACTTATGAAGCCTTTCACCTCTGTGAGAGAAATAGTGTAATGGGAGTACAGATCTAGTATAAACTTCAATTATTTCCATTTCAAATGGAATTCATATTCATAAGCTGTAAAGTAACTTTCTGCTTTGAGATGGACAGTTAATAAAGGACACAAGCTGTGTAAACCTTTTACCCAGTTAGACTATAATGGATGTTAAGTTCCCAAATTCTCTTGTTTGCAAAGGAAAGATGTGACATCTGTCATGAGAGGTCTGAATTTATTTTTAATAATTGCTGATGAAAGCATGATTTTAGTGTGTGTTTCTTCTGTCAGAAACTTTTGCAACAAAATATTGCTATGGATGTTTGAGGCGGGAACAGATATCAGCGCATAACTGTTTGACCCAGAAGAGGGCTGTGGCAACTTCCGCAAAACTTTGATTCTTGTGCTTCTTTCATTTCTGATATTTTGGGGGTTCACACATACCCACTGCATGTGGTTTGAAACAATGGATATTTCAAGAAAACTGCTGGCTTTTCTAAATTGACATTATGCCAAAGTTTGCCTCACTTCAGCTGAATTGGGCCATGCTGCTGGAGTCCAAGGCATACTTCATACATGATTTAGACCCTGGAAGGAGCCATGAGGTGGAGCAAGCTAGAATTGCAGCCGTAAAGGTGGAAGGCCTTGGTTCCTGTGGCTTAACATGACATCTGAACTGATGCTTCCTGAGGCAAGCCTACAAGAAGACAACATTGAATGGGTTATGCCAGCCCCTGACCAGTCTGCCAGTATCCAAAAGGCCCTGCTAGCATGAAGCATAGTCCCAGCAACATTATCATCTTGTTTCTTAACTGCAGCTACAGCTCCTATTCCATAAGAGTCTGAGGACTGCAAGAGTTGGAGAGGTCAAACCCCTCTTATCTTAGGTATCTTGTTTTTCCTTTTCTCTACTTTTTCCTTTTGTTTTTATTAACTGGGAAACTTCCCACCCTTTTTATTATTTAGAATGTGAATATGTGGCTGGTTGCCTGCATGTGTGTATGAGTCCACACGAGAAAGAGGCCAGATAGAATGAGTCTTCAATTCCAAAACAGCCCTAAACCGTGTCTCATAAACTCATTGAATGTGTGGTTCTTATTCCTTGCAAGTGTCCAAAGACGCTATGCTGTCAGCTACAGAGTGTTAAGTGAGAGCTGTTAAATTTCTGCTTATTGAAGTCTCAATAAGGTCTGAATCTGTGTTGGGGATGGAGGAAGGAGAGTGTAACAGTGAAATCCAAAGAAGACACTTTAATTGGCTTGTAGGTTGTAAGACTTAGATGTAAACAATAATTTTGTTTCAGTACTAAAATATTCAGCCAGCTAAATTGGTGAGTGAATTGGTGAGCATTGCTGTGAGTGAAGTTCTCTAATTGGGGGTTATAACTAGGCCCCTACCAAATTCATGGTCCATTTTGGTGAGTTTTATGGCCATAGGATTTAAAAAATCATAAATTTCATGATTTCAGCTATTTAAATCTAAAATTTCATGGTTTTGTAATTGTAGGGATCCTGACCCAAAAAGGAGTTGTGTGTGTGAGGGGGGGAGGGTCGCAAGGTTATTGTAGGGGGTGTTTGCGGTACTGCTGCCCTTACTTCTGCACTGCTGCTGGTGGCAGTGCTGCCTTAAGAGCTGGGCAGCTGGAGAGCGGCAGTTGCTGGCTGGGAGCCCAGGTCGGAAGGCAGAGCCGCCGCCAGCAGCAGCGCAGAAGTAAGGGTGGCATGGTGTGGTATTGCCACCCTTACTTCTGCGGTGCTGCTGGCGCTACACTGCCTTCAGAGCTGGGTGCCTGGCCAGCAGCCGCCACTCTCCGGCCACCCAGCTCTGAAGGCAGTGCAGAAGTAAGGGTGGCAATACTGTGACCCCCCTGCAACTCCCTTTTGGGTCAGGACCCCCAATTTGAGAAACGCTGTCTCCCCTGTGAAATCTATATAGTATAGGGTAAAAGCATGCAAAAGACCACATTTCATAGGGGGAGACCAGATTTCATGGTCTGTGATGCGTTTTTCATGGCCACGAATTTGGTAGGGCCCTAGTTACAACTAAATGGACAGCCACCTCCTGGATTCCTGTTTTAGGACTTATGAGGACTGATTACCTGCTATATTAATCTGATGATTTGACTAAATTGATGACTTAATTCCAATCCAATATTGCTTCTGATCTGTTGACTTTTGATTTGATAATTGTATTGTTCAATTTTTAGATAAGTTTAGTAGTGTTTATAGTAGTTTAGCCTTAGTGACATGTTTTCTTGGTTTTATGTTTGTTAATTAACTTCAATACAATTTATAAAAAGAATACTTAGTCATATTTCTTTCAATAACTACCAAGAACCAGAACCTTTGATTCAGAAACTTGGTTGGCATCAACCAGTCCACCTAGGAACTTAATCATCTTTCTCTAAGTTAACAATATTAAACATCTTGGGCTTTGCATAGACATGCTACAGCACCAATATGGTAAGAGTGAAGAGTAAATAAAAACAGATTAAAAAAACAAAGTTTTTTATTTAAATTGAAATTTTTCTTTTAAATTAAATACAGGGTGTTTTTTTAAAATCGTATTTAAAATAAAATTTGAAGTTGACAACATATTTTAAAATCCTAATCTATTAAAATAATTTAAATTGAATACAAAACATAATATTAAGAAGTACGTGTTTGCCAACAAGTTTTAAAGGAAGTCAAATCATTGAACTGGTGAAAGTTGATGGCTAACCACCTGGAATCACAGTTTTTTGACATGCTAAACCAGCTTTTGATAGCAACAACCTCTTCTGCAGATGCAAACAATATTTTCTTCATGTCAGTTTATTCAACTCATACAGTTCATTGACGAGTTTATTCAAAGTTAAGAAACCATCCTGGGGTGAAAAAGTAGGAAAGCTTGTTTTCCTCTTCCAATCTATGAATAAAAACTAGGTGTGAGAGGATGAGATCATTTAGTTCTAAAATTTTGAAGGACATGGTGACCAGAAACAATCAGTGTACTGTAATTCATGAACTACAGATAATACTTTCTTTAATAAATCAGTAATTTTAAAATGCAAAACATGTTTTGATTAATTTTTGATAAACTTCTTTTTGTATATATTCAGCATGGCTGAGGTAGTTTTATTTAATAACAAAATTTAAATGCTGTTTTTCAACATTTTTAATTAAATTTGAATTCCTATCCAAATAGTGCTCGACACAAATCACAAGTAAAAAATTAATCCTCATCTATTAAATAAGAAATACTTTGCTCACAATTTTCTAACATAATAATGTAAAAATGAAGAATCTGAATAACTGTAAATTAAGCTATATAATTGCTTGAATAAATATGAAAAAAATATAGTGTATTCTCCTTGTTAGCAAAAACAAGCACCAAATTTAGTGTAAAAGCTATATTTGGTTGTAAATTGTGTGTTTTAATGGTTACCAACTAATGAGAATCAAGCTTTCTTCAAGAAAGTAACTAAAAAGTACAAATGAAAAACATGATTAAACCAATTATTTAAATCAAGGTTTTCTATCTGCTGATTTGAATAATAATTAAGATCAGTGATTTAAATAGCTTTGCTTTAAATCATGGAGTGCATGCAGGTGAGCATTACATGACTCATGTCCTTAGGTATTTTCTGCCTTTACAGTTCTTCTCTATTTGTTCAATATTGATAAATAGTAAGTGACACCTCTTCCTCCCTGTTTGCCCATCCTGACATAATGACCGTTCTAAGTGTTTGAAATGCAGTGTCTGTTTAGGTATGTCTCTACATGTGGAGAAGCCATGTATTGTCGCAAAAACATACACTGAAGATTTCATAATCAAGGGTCACTGTCTTTTGGGGCATGGCTGTTCTGGACAAAAAGTTTGCAATGAACATCAGAGACTCTCTTTTGCCTTGTACCTCCAAGAGATATTTTTGAATTTTCATAAATATCCTTTGAAAATATTGTGGAGCTGATAGCAAAGGTTTTTTAAAGGTGGTTTCCAGAGATTTGTGGTCATTGTCCACATGGATACGATCATGTCACACAAGATACTGGTCAAACTTGAAGCATGCTAAGACAATGGTTGGCATTTCTTCTCTATTTAAGCATAGTTATACTTTGTAGCAGAGAGTGTTCTAGAAGCTAATGCTACAGGCTAACCATCTTGGAACAACACTGCTCCCAATCCATATTCATTGGCAACACACTGAATAGTTACAGATTCCTTCACATCATAATATTTTAGGACTAGATGGTTAGTCACGAGCTCTTAGATTTGTTTGAAAAAGCATCTTGCGGTTGGGATGCCCACCCCCATCTTTACCAGTCAATTTCCTCATAGGCACTTGGATCTGGGAAAGTTATGGCAGGAAGTTGGATGGATAACTAGCAGATCCCACAAAGTGCAGTATGTCTTGCATATTTTGTGAAGAGGCAGTGTCCAAAATGGTTGGACCTTCTCTGGGCCTGGTTTTACGCCCTCTGCGGTTAGAAGGTGTCCAATACACAGCACTGCTGGCAGGCACACTCTGATTTTTTTCTTACTGAGTTTTAGATTCACTGATGTGCTCTATAAAGTAGTTCTGTCAGGATACAATCATGATCAGCAATAGCCTCTGTGGGTGTGTCTACACTGCAGTGGAAAACCCATGGCAGGCCCATGCCAGCTGACTCGGGCTGGAAGGGATTGGGCTAAGAGGCTGTGTATTGTGGTGTAGATGTTTGGACTCTGGCTGGAGCCAGCCTCTACGACCCTGTGAGGTGTGAGGGTTTCAGAGCTCAGGCTGTAGCCTGAGCCTGAACAACTCTATTGGCAGGGGCATAGTGCCCCCTCTATAAAAAGGGAAATAAAAACAACCCGGGGAATTACAGAGCAGTCAGCTTAACTTCAGTATCCGGAAAGATAATGGAGTAAATAATTAAGCAATCAATTTGTGAACACCTAGTAGATTACAAGGATCACCTTATTAAGTAACAACCAGCATGGATTTGTCAAGAACAAATCGTGTCAAAGCAACCTAATAGCTTTCTCTGACAGGGTAACAAGCCTTGTGGATGGGGGGAAGCATTAGATGTGGTATATTTTGACTTTAGTAAGGCTTTTGATACTGTCTTGCACGACCTTCTCATAAACAAACTAGGAAAGTACAACCTAGATGGAGCGTAAGGTGGGTGCGTAACTGGTTGGAAAACCATTCCCAGAGAGTAGTTATCAGTGATTCACAGTCAAGCTGGAAGAGCATATCAAGTGGGGTCCCACAGGTGTCAGTTCTGGGTCCAGTTCTCTTCAATATCTTCATCAATGATATAGATAATGGCATAGAGAATACACTGATAAAGTTTGTGGACGACACCTGGCGTGGAGAGGTTGGAAGTGCTTTGGAGGGTAGGATTAAAATTCAAAATGATCTGGATAAACTGGAAAAGTGGTCTGAAGTAAATAGGATAAAATGCAATATGGACAAATGCAAAGTACTCCACTTAGGAAGGAACAATCAGTTGCACACATACAAAATGGGAAATGACTGCCTAGGAAGGAGTACTTCAGAAAGGGATCTGGGGGTCATAGTGGATCACAAGCTAAATAGCGTCAACAGTGTAACACTGTTGTAAAAAAAGCAAACATCATTCTGGGATCTATTAGTAGGAGTGTTGTAAGCAAGACACAAGAAGTAATTATTCCACTGTACTCTGCACTGACAAGGCCTCAACTGGAGTACTGTGTCCAGTTCTGGGCACCACATTTCAGGAAAGAGGTGGACAAATTGGAGAAAGTCCAGAGAAGAGCAACAAAAATGTTTAAAGGTCTAGAAAACATGACCTATGAGGGAAGAATTAAAAAACTGGGTTTGTTTAGTCTGGAAAAGAGAAGACTGACAGGGGACATGATAACAGTTTTCAAGTACATAAAAGGTTGTTACCAGGAGGAGGGAAGTAAATGGTTCTCATTAACCTCAGAGAATAGGACAAGAAGCAATGGGCTTAAATTGCAGCAAGAATGGTTTAGGTGGGACATTAGGAAAAACTTCCTAATCGTCAGGGTAGTTAAGCACTGGAATAAATTGCCTAGGGAGATTGTGGAATCTCCATCATTGGAGATTTTTAAGAGCAGGTTAAACAAATACTTGTCAGGGATCATCTAACTAATACTTAGTCCTGCCATTCATGCAGGGGACTGGACTAGATGACTTCTCCAGGTCTCTTCTAGTCCTACAATTCTACGATCTACACCGCAGTTAACAGCTGCTTAGCTCAAGCCCCATGAACCTGAGTCAGCTAGCATGGTCCAGCCACGGGTTTTTAGCTGCAGTGTAGACATACCCCAGAATCCACCTACCGTGGGCAGTCTGAGCTTCTTGATTAACCCCTTCAGGGACATAATGGCAGGCAAGCAAGGAACATAGGCTTTGCAAAGAAATTTCCTAACCACAACTAATTTACTTTTAAAGAGCACTAGAGAGTTACACATCTTTGGAAAACAAGAAACAATTCTGTATGCACTCTTTGAGTCTGATCTCACCCCTCCTGTGTGTCCTGGGTTTGGTCAGTGTCCACAGGTAGCCCTTCCTGATTCTCTCTCCTTAGCTCAGTCTTCTGGCATGAGGCAATGAACAGTCCCCCTTCACAGAGAGCATTCCCCCTTAAATATAGCCTCTGACCCCTTTGGCCATGGGCCCAGGATGATGAACAGGAGCTCATTTCCTAGCCAGGCTTCTCTGTAGAGCAGTGGAATGAGTAGAGCAGGGAATGCAAGGCACTGGGTCGTGGCGGCTCTGGTCAGCATTGCCAACCGGGCCATTAAAAGTCCCGTCGGCGGTGCTGCCCAGCTAAGGCCGGCTAGTCCCTACCTGTTCTGACACTGTGCTGCGCATTTAACATTTAATATTCCCGTGGTGGGAAGAACACCTCAACAGCCCAACATTGTGGCATTTAATTTCAGAAAGGGGCACTATGCAAAAATGAGGAGGTTAGTTAAACAGAAATTAAAAGGTACAGTGACAAGAGTGAAATCCCTGCAAGCTGCATGGACACTTTTCAAAGACACCATAATAGAGGCTCACCTTAAATGTATACCCCAAATTAAAAAAACACAGTAAAAGAACTAAAAAAGAGCCATCATGGCTTAACAACTATGAAAAAGAAGCAGTGAGAGATAAAAAGGCATATTTTAAAAACTGGAAGTCAAATCCTAGTGAGGTAAATAGAAAGCAGCGTAAACACTGCCAAATTAAATGTAAAAATGTAATAAGAAAAGCCGAAAAGGAGTGTGAAGAACAGCTAGCCAAAAACTCAAAAGGTAATATCAAAATGTTTTTTAAGTACATGTCATAAATATAAAGGGAAGGGTAAACACCTTTAAAATCCCTCCTGGCCAGAGGAAAAACCCTTTCACCTGTAAAGGGTTAAGAAGCTAGGATAACCTCGCTGGCACCTGACAAAATGACCAATGAGGAGACAAGATACTTTCAAAGCTGGAGGAGGGGAGAAACAAAGGTTCTCTCTGTCTGTGTGTTGTTTTTTGCCAGGAACAGAAAGGAATGGAGTCTTAGAACTTAGTAAGTAATTTAGTTAGATATGAGTTAGATTCTGTTATGTTTAAATGGCTGATAAAATAAGTTGTGCTGAATGGAATGTATATTCCTGTTTTTGTGTCTTTTTGTAACTTAAGGTTTTGCCTAGAGGGATTCTCTATGTTTTGAATCTGATTACCCTGTAAGGTATTTACCATCCTGATTTTACAGAGGTGATTCTTTTACTTTTTCTTCAATTAAAATTCTTCTTTTAAGAACCTGATTGCTTTTTTTTGTTCTTAAGATCCAAAGGTTTGGGTCTGTGTTCACCTATGCAAATTGGTGAGGATTTTTATCAAGCCTTCCCCAGGAAAGGGGGTATAGGGTTTGGGGAGGATTTTGGGGGGAAAGACGTTTCCAATCGGGCTCTTTTCCTGTTATATATTTGTTAGACGCTTGGTGGTGGCAGCAATAAAGTCCAAGGGCAAAAGGTAAAATAGTTTGTACCTTGGGGAAGTTTTAACCTAAGCTGGTAAAAATAAGCTTAGGGAGTTTTCATGCAGGTCTCCACATCTGTACTCTAGAGTTCAGAGTGGGGAAGGAACCTTGACAGTACATCAGCAGCAGGAAGCCTGCTAAACAACTAGTGGGGCCCCTGGATGATCGAGATAGAAAAGGAGCACTTAAAGACGATAAAGTCATCGCAGAGAAACTAAATGAATTCTTTGCTTCAGTCTTCACGGCTGAGATGTTAGGGAGATTCCCAAACCTGAGCCGTCTTTTGTAGGTGACAAACCTGAGCAATTGTCAAAGATTGACATGTCACTAGAGGAGGTTTTAGAATTAATTGAGAAACTTAACAGTAACAAGTCACCGGAAACAGATGGCATTCACCCAAGAGTTCTGAAAGAACTCAAATGTGAAATTGCGGAACTATTAACTATGGTTTGTAACTTGTCCTTTAAATCAGCTACTGTACCCAATGACTGGAAAATAGCTAATGTAACGCCAATATTTAAAAAGGGCTCTAGAAGTGATCCTGGCAATTACAGACAGGTAAGGCTAACGTCAGTACCAGGCAAATTAGTTGACACAATAGTAAAGAATAAAATTGTCAGACACCTAAAAGAACATAAATTGTTGCGCAAAAGTCAACATGGTTTCTGTAAAGGGAGATCATGTCTTACTAATCTATTAGAGTTCTTTGAGGGGGTCAAACAAACATGTGGACAAGGAGGATCCACCACACATAATGTGCTTAGATTTCCAGAAAGCCTTTGACAAGGTCCCTCACCAAAGGCTCTTATGTAAATTAAGTTGTCATGGGATAAGAGGGAAGATCCTTTCATGGATTGAGAACCAGTTAAAAGACAGGGAACAAAGGGTAGGAATAAATGGTAAATTTTCAGAATGGAGAGGGATAACTAGTTGTGTTCCCCAAGGGTCAGTTCTAGGACCAATCCTATTCAACTTATTCATAAATGATCTGGAGAAAGGGGTAAACAGTGAAGTGGCAAAGTTTGAAGATGATTCTAAATTGCTCAAGAAAGTTAAGACCAAAGCAGACTGTGAAGAACTTCAAAAAGATCTCACAAAACTAAGTGACTGGACAACAAAATGGCAAATGAAATTTAAGGTGGATAAATGTAAAGTAATGCACATTGGAAAAAATAACCCCAACTATACATACAATATGATAGAGGCTAATTTAGCTACAACTAATCAGGAGAAAGATCTTGGAGTCATCATGGATAGTTCTCTGAAGACATCCACGCAGTGTGCAGCGGCAGTCAAAAAAGCAAACGGGATGTTAGGAATCATTTTAAAAGGGATAGAGAGTATGATGGAGAATATCTTATTGCCCTTATATAAATCCATGGTACGCCCACATCTTGAATACTGCATACAGATGTGGTCCCCTCATTTCAAAAAATATATAGTGGTATTAGAAAAGGTTCAGAAAAGGGCAACTAAAATGATGAGGGGTTTGGAACGGGTCCCATAGGAGGAGATATTAAAGAGGCTAGGACTTTTCAGCTTGGAAAAAAGGAGACTAAGGGGGGATATGATAGAGGTATATAAAATCATGAGCATGTGGAGAAAGTGAATAAGGAAAAGTTATTTACTTGTTCCCATAATATAAGAACTAGGGGCCACCAAATGAAATTAATGGGTAGCAGGTTTAAAACAGATAAAAGGAAGTTCTTCTTCACTCAGCGCACAGTCAACCTGTGGAACTCCTTGCATGAGGACGTTGTGAAGGCTAGAACTAAAACAGGGTTTAAAAGAGAACTGGATAAATTCATGGAGGTTAAGTCCACTAATGGCTATTAGCCAGGATGGGTAAGGAATGGTGTCCCTAGTGTCTGTTTGTCAGAGGGTGGAGATGGATGGCAGGAGAGAGATCACTTGATCATTACCTGCTAGGTTCACTCCCTCTGGGGCACCTGGCATTGGCCACTGTCCGTAGACAGGATACTAGGCTGGATGGACCTTTGGTCTGACTCAGTATGGCCATTCTTATGTTCTTATGCGCCCCGGAAGTGGCTAGCAGCAGATCCAGCTCCTGGCGGGGGGGGGGGGGGGGAGGTAATGGGGCTCCATGCGCTGCCCTCGCCCCGAGCACCAGCTCCGCACTCCCATTGGCCGGTTGCTGGCCAATGTGGGTGGGCAGTGCCTGCAGGCAAGAGCTGCACGGAGCCGTTTGCACACCTCCGCCTAGGAGACGGACCTGCTGCTGGCTGCTTCCAGGGCGCAGTGCAATCTGTGGTTCCAGGACAGGCAAGAAGCCTGCCTTTGCACCCCCGCTGTGCTGCTGACCAGGAGCCACCCGAGATAAGTCCGTGCCCCAATCCTGTGCCCCAATCCCCTGCCCCAGCCCTGAGCTCCCCGAAACCCGGAGCTCCTCCCTGCACTCCAAACCTCTCATCCCCGGCCCCACTCCAGAGCCTGCGCCCAGAGCCCTGACCCCCTCCTGTACCCCAACCCCCTGCCCCAGGCTAGAGCACCCCCCCGCCCCAAACCATGAAGTAACATGAGCTCCCAATGCGATGCTGTGGCAAATACTGCTACTGAAATCATTGCCTGTATAAAAAGTAATAGATTAGAAGATCAGAAGAGACCAGTGATCATCTAGTCTGCACTTCTATATAGCACAGGTGATGGGACTTCCCTGAATTAATGTTGGAACTTGAGCATATCTTTCAGAAAAACATCCAATCTTGATTTAAAAATTGTCAATGATAGAAAATCCACCACAATCCTTGGAAGGTTGCTCCAATGGTAATAACTTTCATGGTTAAAAAATTGCACCTTATTTCTAGGCTGAATTGTCTGCCTTCAGCTTTAGCCATTGGATCTTGTTATAATTGCTAGATTAAAGAGCCCATTTTAAAAGTTTTGTTCTTCATGTACCTACATATAGACTTTGACCAAGTTGTCCCATAACCTTCTTTTGGTTGAGATAAACAGATTGAGCTCTTGGAATCTCTCATTATAAGCATGTTTTCTAATCAATCAGTCATTTTTGTGGCTCTTCTCTGCACCCTCTCCAATTTATCAACATCCTTCTTGAATTGTGGACTCTAGATCTGGACACAGTATTTCAGTAGTGGTTGCAGCCAAATACAGAGGTAATATAACCTCACTACTTCTATTTGAGATTCCCTTTTTATATGTCATCTTAGTCCTTTTGGCCATAGTGTCATACTGAGGGCTCCTGTTCAGGTGATTACCCCTCTTGACTCCCCAAGTTCTTTTCAGCATCACTGCTTCCCCCATCCTGTAAGTATGGCCTGCATTCTCTGTTCCTAGAGTAGTGAGTAGAGAGGTGATTTTACCACTGTATCAGGCATTGGTGAAACGGACCCTGGAATACTGAATCCAGTTTCCATGTTTTTAAAAGGAAATTGAAAAATCGGACAGGGTGCAGAGAACAGCCATAACAATGATTTGAGTGCTGGAAAAAAATGCCTTGCAGTGAGAAACTTAAGGAGCTCAATCTGTTTAATTATCAAAAAGAAGATCAAGATGTGACTTGATCAAGGTATATAAAGTATCTTCACAGAGAGAAAATACCGGATACAAAAGGGATTTTTAATTTAGCGGAGAAAGGCATAACAAGAACCAACAGCTGGAAGTTAAAGCCAGTCAAATTCAAATTTGAAATCTGGTGCAAATTTTTAAAAGTGAGGATGATTACTCAGTGGAACAAAATACCAAAGGAAGTAGTAAATTCTCCATCTCTTGAAGTCTTCAAATCAAGACTGGATCCTTTCTGGAAGATATGCTTTAGCCAAACAGAAGTTGTTGGGCTCAACACACGAGTAGCTAGATTTAATTCTATGTCCTGTGTTATATAGAAATTCTGACTAGATGATCTAATAGTCCCTTTTGGCCTTAAAACCTCTGAATCTATGAATATAAATGAATTGCTGTGTTCAGCAAATTCACTCTGATTGCCATGCTGCCTTTCTCCTGTCTTGCATCCACTTCATAGTTTTCTCAGTGAGGTTCTAAAGAAACTACAGTTTTCACACTTACATTTGCACTGTGGCAGGGAGTGGAGTGTGGCTCACAGCCATTGCTGAAGTGACATTGTTGCCTTTGGTTGGCCACAATGATGAATTAAAGCAGTAAAAACTACTTTACTTCTGACACGTTATGATGTGCATGTAAAGAGCAGCCAGAGGAAACCATTTACAGTGCAAAACAACAAGTTTTATCAGTTCTATAAAACCCAGGAACTAGACTACATATTATTAACTGCCATCTACTGGTATCTTATCTATTATTAACTGTTTACATATATATAGATATAGAGTTCTTCTGTAAAAGCTCCCTGCTAGCTGCAGCTGCCTGTAGGCAACAGCCCATATGTAACATAGCCTTTTCAAAGTGGGCATGCATGACAGAAAACTTTGAACTGGCTTCATTCTGTAACCAAAAATGCACTACAGTTGAGAGGTATGATGCCTAGCACAACAGAGGCCTGATCCTGATCAGAGAGTCTAGGCGCTACATAATAGTAACCATATAGTATAAACCTCAGATTAAGCTTTCTCCCAAGCTTGGCTATTTCCAGGTTTCCCTGCAAGACCCCTTTGGGTATGTCTACATATCATTTTGGACTGAGCAGAAGCAAGCTTCCCAGCCCAGATCAACAGACTTGAGTTAGCAGGGCTCCTGCTACTGCTCTAAAAATAGTTGTATAGACAGTACTTTGAAGTTGCAGCTCGGGCTTTGAAGCCTAGGGAGTTGGGATATAGTATTTTTCTTCACTTCCTGTTCTGATCTGTTATGCAGTGTTTCAGTTTGCTATTAAACATTTACCGTGCCCCACCCTAGAGCTGGCTAGATTTCAGTGGTGGGTTGATGATCTCTGGGTGTATAAAGTACAGAGCTTTTAATTGTTTTGATAATAGACATTATACAAGTTCACAGATATGATGTTTGATTCTGCAAAAGTACTTGTACCGACTCATCACTGCACAGTGTTGCCTCTTTAGGGGCATGCAGAATGTTGGTAGTTAATAGTGTCAGTGAGGTGAACTAATGAGAAATGTCTGGGTTCCCTAGAAACCCTTTTGCTTTATTTTATCACATTCATCTCAGTTAATCTGTTCCTCTGCCTTACATCCTGACATTAGTCTTCCTAGAAATCATTATATAACCCTGGCTGGGGGTTGGTTCTACAGGATTACCTTAGTAGCACATTTTCTTCGGTCACATACACCATATATGAGGATTAGAGTCACCAGACCGTAGATATTTGCAAACCAACTCATGTATAAAATGATGCCTCTAATTTCCGGGGAGATAGTTGTACAAAAGCATTAACCTGCACTGAATGGCTTATTCTCTGGTATATAGAGTATCAACTGCAGTCCTGTCCAAGGAGTAGAAGATTCCACATAAGTGAGCTCCTGCAGGGAAGCAGCATACGAATGCCTAGAATACGAACCAGAGAGGAGGGAACAGCAACCAGAGGAATAAACTTTTTGATTCCTGTCTACCAATATGCTTGGCCTCCAATACTGGAATTTCTGATGAGCATCTCATGAAGCAACTCTTGAGTTGAAAAGGGAGAGGCCTTGTTACAGTCTCAGATGATCATGAACACAAGGTTCGGGGCCGACATGTGTGAAGTGCTTTACTATTAAATGTGGGACCAAACTAAGGAGGAGAGGCTCAAGCAACCCAGAAACGTTTAAGATCTAAACTTTAAAAGAAAGAGCTGCAGCCTGTGTTCTTTCATTGTGTAATTATGGGGCTTTTTTTTAAATAGGCACCAGCCTATCAATGATTAGCCAAACCCTTCACAGTCAAAAACATGTTCTGTAGCTAAAGATAGAAACATAAATACTGAGCACTCAATCTAACATTTAAAAGACTCTGATTCAGCCAGGGCAAAAGAGCATGTACTGTATGTGGGTCATAACCTGGAAGAGACATTTTGGAGAAGTAAAGTGATGGTTGGATGAATACATTAGACCAATACACCATTGAACGCTGGTAAAGGCCAGTGGGGAAGACGGCATTCTGTCAGTTACCACCTTCAGACCTTTTCCCAAGGTTGTAGGGAGACAGAACCCCATGGATTCTGCTACTTTTCCTTTCTCAGACCACTGGATGCCTTTGAATCAGAGTATTTAGTAATGGAAAAGACCTGTTAGGTTCCATCTAGTCCATCCTCTCATGAGTCAGTGCAAGATCACTGCCTACCCAGTATTAACCAGTGCTTTGTCCAGGTCAGTGTTAAATATCCTAAATAATAGGGTTCCCCTCTTACTTAGGAGATGATTCCACACCCCAATAGTCAATTTCTGTACAACTAGTTAAAGGCTAAGTCTAATGGCCATTTCTAGGCTGATATACCCCACATGCTTTCCTGCTCACTTTATGAGGGTTGCCAATGGTCAGAGTAGCCGATAATTTGACTTTAAGACTAAATGCAAATATAAAAATCCAACAACTTTACTGAAAACACCCAGTTATTCTGGAGAACTACAAAGAACTCTCAAACACTCTCATTGGGCCTCATGAGAAAACCTGATAGACTTATTTGGGGTTTGTCTCTCCCTTACGCATTTCAAAGTCTTAATCAGGAAAAAGAAGAGGGTCTTTCTACAACATTACAGTGGGCATTAGGAACATAAGAACTGTCATACTAGATTAGTCCAATGGTAATCTAGTTCAGTATCTTCTTTCTGATAGTGGCCAGTATCAGGTGCATCAGAGGAAGGTGCAAGAAACCCCATAGCAGCCAATTATGGAATAATCTGTCTATAGGTAACATTTCTTATGCCCTGAGACTATGTATCATAACTGTGGATATTCTCATTATCCATGTAAATGTCTAATACTTATTTGAATCCTACTGTATTCTTGGCCTTAGTAATATCTTGCATCGGTTAGTTCCACTGGCTATTAGCTTTTATCTGAGATCAGGTTTTTGGCAAATGCTCATTATCATAGTATTAAGAAGTCCTAATTCAATGGACCAGCCAGGAAAAAGCCAATGCTAGACTAGGATTTGACTTCCAATTCTTAAAGGATGCCTTTTTGCCACTAATCGCTTCTTTTACTTTGTTGTTTAACCATGGTGGCACTTTTTGGTCCTCTTACTATGCTTTTAGTTTGGAGTACACCTTAATTTGAGTCTCTATTATGGTGTTTTTGAAAAGTTTCCAGGCAGCTTGCAGGCATTTCTCTTTTGTGACTATACCTTTTAATTTCCTTTTAACTAGTTCCCTCATTTTTGTGTAGTTCCCCTTTCTGATGTTAAATGCTACTGTGGTGGGATTCTTTGGTATTTCCCCCCTCCCCCCCACAAAAAGGCAGTTAAATTTAATTATATTATGGTTGCTATTACTGAATGGCTCTCCACTGCACCCCACTCACAGTGGATTGTCCTTAGTCAGTGAATCAGAGCTTCATTCACATGGGTCCCCCTCACACCCGTGAAAGTCCAGGGCAGGGGCATTGTGCCACCATGTCTCTGCAACTGCCTCGCTCCTATCTCTGCTGCTGTTCACCACTTGCTATTGCTGTTACCTCTGCTGCTGCTCATCTTTCCCACTGTTATCATTGCTGCTGCTTGCCACTCACTGCCACCACTGTGATGCCATGTTCTGAGGTTCCCCCACCTAGCCTAGCTTGGTGATTTCAGCTCTGAGTGATTTCATTTGGTAGCAAGGAACCGCTGAGCTGCTGCCTCTTTGTTGTATTTCACTGCAACACCGTGCCTATGCCAGGTCTACAGGCTTAGCCCCTAGACTTGCTCATCAGTGATTTCAGCTCTAGTAATCACTGAATAGAAACAAGGACTCTCAGTTGAGTCCAATCAGCTCTGTCTTTCAACACTGGAGAAGAGAGAGTCAAATGGTGTCTAGGACGCATTAAGAAGAGTCCACACCATCACGCAGCAACACCAATCCCCATCTCTCTCTCATCTTCACTGGGATTTGCCATCCTTACCCTCTGCTTAGCAAGTGAGGTTCAGTTAGGGTGACACCCTCAATCAAGGCATGCTAAGTACAGTTCTGCTGCCCTTTAATCATATAATAAGGACAACAACATTTCATCATCTCTGCCTTCAATATGAATTGAATTGTAACCCCAAACCATGCAAAATCGATCATTTTGGCAAAGCAGGTGTGACTGCCAAACACCCAGGCAGAGTAGATGTGTCTATGGAGCTATCATGTGCTCCAGAAGTCTTTTCCCACAGTGCATCACTATATGTCACGGGAGAGCTTATTCACACCCTGCTTACATCAGATAGACAGGTTTCAGGGTAGCAGCCGTGTTAGTCTGTATCCGCAAAAGAAAAGGAGTACTTGTGGCACCTTAGAGACTAACCAATTTATTTGAGCGTAAGCTTTCGTGAGCTACAGCTCACCTCATCGGATGCATGCAGTGGAAAATACAGTGGGGAGATTTATATACACAGAGAACATGAAACAATGGGTGTTACCATACACACTGTAACAAGAGTGATCAGGTAAGGTGAGCTATTAACAGCAGGAGAGTGGGTGGGGGGAAACCTTTTGTAGTGATAATCAAGGTGGGTCATTTCCAGCAGTTGACAAGAACGTGTGAGGAACAGTTGAGGCAGTAGGGGAATAAACATGTGGAAATAGTTTTACTTTGTGTAATGACCCATCCACTCCCAGTCTCTATTCAAGCCTAAGTTAATTGTATCCAGTTTGAAAATTAATTCCAATTCAGCAGTCTCTCGTTAGAGTCTGTTTCTGAAGTTTTTTTGTTGAAGAATTGCCACTTTTAGGTCTGTAATCAAGTGACCAAAGAGATTGAAGTGTTCTCCGACTGGTTTTTGAACGTTATAATTCTTGACGTCTGATTTGTGTCCATTTATTCTTTTACGTAGAGACTGTCCAGTTTGGCCAATGTACATGGCAGAGGGGCATTGCTGGCACACGATGGCATATATCACATTGGTAGATGTGCAGGTGAACGAGCCTCTGATAGTGTGGCTGATGTGATTAGGCCCTATGATGGTGTCCCCTGAATAGAAACAACAGACTGGACTTCTACATAGAGTGCTTCTGCCTACGTGCACAGGCTGAAATTGTGGAAAAGCAGCATCATTTGCCCCATAACCTCAGCCGTGCAGAACACAATGCCATCCACAGCCTCAGAAACAACTCTGACATCATAATAAAAAAGGCTGACAAAGGAGGTGCTGTCGTCATCGTGAATAGATCGGAATGTGAACAAGAGGCTGCTGGGCAGCTCTCCAACACCACTTTCTACAAGCCATTCCCCTCTGATCCCACTGAGGGTTACCAAAAGAAACTACATCATCTACTCAAGAAACTCCCTGAAAAAGCATTAGAACAAATCCGCACAGACACACCCCTGGAACCCCGACCAGGGGTATTCTATCTGCTACCCAAGATCCATAAACCTGGAAATCCTGGACGCCCCATCATCTCAGGCATTGACACCCTGACAGCAGGATTGTCTGGCTATGTAGACTCCCTCCTCAGGCCCTATGCTACCAGCACTCCCAGCTACCTTCGAGACACCACTGACTTCCTGAGGAAACTACAATCCATCGATGATCTTCCTGAAAACACCATCCTAGCCACTATGGATGTAGAAGCCCTCTACACCAACATTCCACACAAAGATGGACTACAAGCAGTCGGGAACAGTATCCCTGATAATGTCACGGCAAACCTGGTGGCTGAACTTTCTGACTTTGTCCTCACTCATAACTATTTCACATTTGGGGACAATGTATACCTTCAAATCAGCAGCACTGCTATGGGTACCAGCATGGCCTCACAGTATACCAACATTTTTATGGCTGACTTAGAACAAAGCTTCCTCAGATCTCGTCCCCTAATGCCTCTACTCTACTTGTGCTACATTGATGATATCTTCATCATCTGGACCCATGGAAAAGAAGCCCTTGAGGAATTCCACCATGATATCAACAATTTCCATCCCACCATCAACCTCAACCTGGACCAGTCCACACAAGAGATCCACTTCCTGGACACTACGGTGCTAATAAGCGATGGTCACATAAACACCACCCTATACCGGAAACCTACTGACCGCTATGCTTACCTACATGCCTCCAACTTTCATCCAGACCACACCACACAATCCATTGTCTACAGCCAAGCTCTACGATACAACCGCATTTGCTCCAACCCCTCAGTCAGAGACAAACACCTACAAGATCTCTATCAAGCGTTCTTACAACTACAATACCCACCTGCTGAAGTGAAGAAACAGATTGACAGAGCCAGAAGAGTACCCAGAAGTCACCTACTACAGGACAGGCCCAACAAAGATAATAACAGAACGCCACTAGCAGTCACCTTCAGCCCACAACTAAAACCTCTCCAATGCATCATCAAGGATCTACATCCTATCCTGAAGGAAGACCCATCACTCTCACAGATCTTGGGAGACAGGCCAGTCCTTGCTTACAGACAGCCCCCCAACCTAAAGCAAATACTCACCAGCAACCACACACCACACAACAAAACAACTAACCCAGGAACCTATCCTTGCAACAAAGCCCGTTGCCAACTGTGTCCACATAGCTATTCAAGGGACACCATCATAGGGCCTAATCACATCAGCCACACTATCAGAGGCTCGTTCACCTGCACATCTACCAATGTGATATATGCCATCGTGTGCCAGCAATGCCCCTCTGCCATGTACATTGGTCAAACTGCACAGTCTCTACGTAAAAGAATAAATGGACACAAATCAGACGTCAAGAATTATAACGTTCAAAAACCAGTCGGAGAACACTTCAATCTCTTTGGTCACTTGATTACAGACCTAAAAGTGGCAATTCTTCAACAAAAAAACTTCAGAAACAGACTCCAACGAGAGACTGCTGAATTGGAATTAATTTTCAAACTGGATACAATTAACTTAGGCTTGAATAGAGACTGGGAGTGGATGGGTCATTACACAAAGTAAAGCTATTTCCACATGTTTATTCCCCTCCTGCCCCAACTGTTCCTCACACGTTCTTGTCAACTGCTGGAAATGACCCACCTTGATTATCACTACAAAAGGTTTCCCCCCACCCACTCTCCTGCTGGTAATAGCTCACCTTACCTGATCACTCTTGTTACAGTGTGTATGGTAACACCCATTGTTTCATGTTCTCTGTGTATATAAATCTCTCCACTGTATTTTCCACTGCATGCATCCGATGAAGTGAGCTGTATCTCACGAAAGCTTATGCTCAAATAAATTTGATTAGTCTCCAAGGTGCCACAAGTACTCCTTTTATCAGATAGACAGAAGATCCTTGTTGGTGATTCAGTACTCAGACGAACCAAAAGAACATTCTGCAAGGGCCAGGCAGGGCAACAGGACAGTGGGCTGCTTATCTGGAACCAAGAGACAAGACATCACGCTAAGACTGGATAGGCTTCTGAAGTCGCTAGGCAAAGATCATAGAATCATACAGTATCAGGGTTGGAAGAGACCTCAGGAGGTCATCTAGTCCAATCCCCTGCTCAAAGCAGGACCAACACCCACTAAATCATCCCACACAGGACTTTGTCAAGCCAGGCCTTAAAAACCTCTAAGGCTGGAGATTCCACCCCTCTCTAGGTGACCCATTCCAGTGCTTCACCACCCTCCTAGTGGAATATTGGTGATGATTCATACTGGCACAAATGACACTGCATTGTGGGATATCTCGCAGACAGTAGATAGCTTCAGGGCATTCAGAAGCATGCTGAAGCAGAGGAATGTCCAAACCATCATCTCTGGGATCGTTCATGTTCTCCAAGCAAAGGAAGCCAGAAGGCAGAATATTCTGGAACTGAATCCCTAGATAAGTAAGTGATGAAGGGTGGAAGACTTTGGTTCTGAGGAACATTGGTCCACCTTCTAAGGGGGGGGGGGGGGCTGTATAGTTTGAATGGCCTCCAGCTCAGTAGAAGGGGACACAGTCTCCTTGGGTAGGACTGGCTAAAGTGGTCAAGAGGGGGTTAAACTAATACCAAAAGGGGAGGCTAGAAAGAGGGAAGATATGATCATAAGCATAAAATTGAGATGATGAAAATTAAATAAATCAAGGAACCAAAGAACTCGAAGAGAAGAAATTCTTTAATTGCTTATTCACCAATGCTAGGAGCCCAGGTAATAAACAAGAAGAATTGGAATTCCTCATTTATGAGCATAAATTCTACCTAGTTGGTATTACTGAAACATGATGGAATGATTCATGCAATTGGAATGTTAAAATCAGTGGTTATAATCTATTTAGGAAGGACTGAGTGGGCAAAAGAGGAGGGTGAATGCCACTCTATATCAAAAATGGCATTAGCTGTTTTCGAGTCATTGATAACTTGGAAGAAAATGATTGCTTATGGATCAGTGTCCTAACAGCACAAGATGGAGTACTAGTTGGTGTCTGCTATGGACCACCAAATCACAACAGGAAGCAGGATGACCGCTTCCTTATATGAAAAAAGCTGTATGATCATGGTGGATTTCAATTTGAGTGTCATATGCTTGAGGTGTCATACTGCCAATATTAAAACATCCTTGGAATATCTAAATATTATAAATGACAATTTTAATAAGTTGATCACATTTATAAGGTGCAAAGTGACATGTATATGTCTTGTTTTAACAGGGCCAGTTCCACAAAGCTAAAAACAATTATGAACCAAATCATCTGGGAGGAAGAATTTAATCAAAGAAATGTAAAGGATAACTTGGAATCATTTAAGAATACCTTATTAGATGCCCAAAAACCGCAACTGAGGATGAAGGCTGTGCTGGTTAAAAAAAAAAAACCACCTTGTTTAGAGGAGAAGTGAAAGCAGTTGTAAAAAAATAAAATTTATACATATAACAAATGGAAAAAAAGGGAAGTTGATAGTAATGAATATAAATCTGAAGTTAGGAATTGTAGAAAATTGATAAGGGAAGCCAAAGGCCACAAGGAGACCTCTTTGGTGAGCAGATTTAAGGACAATAACAAATAATAAAAAATATATCAGGAACAAAAAGAATCCTGAGAATGGTATTGGTTCATTTCTAGATGAAAATGGTATAATTATCAATAATAATGCAGGTTTCAGAACAGGCAGAAGTGGGCAATAAATATTACTGTTCTGTATTTGGGGGAAAAACAGATGATATAGTCCCATCATATGGTGATAATACTCTTTCCATTCCACTAGCATCTCAGGAGAATGTTAATAAGCAGCTACTAAAGTTAGACATTTTTAAATCAGGAGGTCCGGATAACTTGCATCCATGGATTTTAAAAAACATCTGGCTGAGGATCTCACTGGATGGGTGGTTTTCAATAAGTTTTGGAGCACTGATGAAATTCCAGAAGACTGGAAGAAAGCGAATGTTTTGCTAGTGATTAAAAAAGATAAATGGGATGACCAGGGTAATTATACATCTGTCAACCTGGCCTCAATCCAAGCAAAATAATGGAGCAACCAATACAGGACTCGATTCATAAAGAATGGAATGAATATAATATAATTAATGCAAATCAACACGGGTTTATGGAAAACAGATCCAGTCAAAATAACTTGATATCTTTTTTTATGAGATTACAAGTTTGTATGAGAAAGGCTATAGTGTTGACATAATATAGTTACATATGACTTATGTAAGACATGTGACATGGTCCCACACAACATTTTGATGAAAAAACTAGAATGATATAAAATTAACATGGCACACTTTAAATGAATTAGTAACTGGATAACAGATAGGTCTCAAAATGTAATTTTAAAACAGGAAAAAGTCAATGAGTGGGTCCATTTTCCATGGGGTCCCACAGGGATCAGTTCTTAGCTCTACACTATTTAATATTTTTGATAACGACCTGAAAGAAAACATAAAATCCTCACTGATAAAGTTTTCAGATGCCATAAAAATTTGGGGAGTATTAAATAATGAAGAGGACAATTCACTGAATTCAAAGCGATCTGGATGGCTTGGTAAACTGGGCACAAGCAAACAATATGTGTTATATATGGCTACACGTAAATGTATGCATCTGAGAAAAAAAGAATGTAGGCCATACTTACAGGATGGGGGACTGTATCCTGGGAAGTAGGGACCCTGAAAAAGATTTGGGGGTCATGGTGGATAATCAGCTGAACATGAACTCCCAGTGTGACGCTGCGACCAAAAGAGCTAATGTGATCCTAGGATGGATAAATAGGGGAAACTTGAGAAGTAGTAGAGAGGTTATTTTAGCTTTGTATTAGGCACTGGTGCGATCACTGCTGGAATACGGTGTCCAGTTCTGGTGCCCACAGTTCAAGAAGAAGGTTGATAAATTGGAGAGGGTTCAGAGAAGAACCGCAGATTAGGGATTAGAACACGTGCCTTCTAGTAAGAGGCTCCAGAAGCTCAATCTATTTAGGTTAACCTAAAGTGAGTTAAGCAGTGACTTGCTCACTGTCTATAAGTACCTATACGGGGAACAAATATTTAATCTATTTAATATATCTTCAATCTATCAGAGAATGGTATAATATGATATAATGGCTGGAAGCTGAATTTCAGGTTTTAAAAGGTCTAACTTTAGCAGCTACTGTTTAACATCTTCCTGAAATACTACTGGAAGGGAAAAAATGTTATCATTATATGATGAGACTATATCATTGGTTTCCCCTCCCGCCCCAAAATATAAAGTAATAGCAGAAATATTTATTGAGCACGTCTGCCTTTTTTGCATTATTGCTGATAATTCTACCATTTCCATTTAGTAATGAACCAATGCTATTGTTACGATTGTTTTTGTTCCTAATATACTAAACAACTCCTTCTTATTTACCTTAACTTTGCTGACAATAGATTTTTGCCTTGTGTCCATTTGCTTCCCTTATCAATTTTCTACAGTTCCTAATTTCTGATTTACATTCATTACTATCAACTTTCCCTTTCTTCCATTTGTTTTCTATATAAGCAAAGCTTATAGGGTAAGTGAAGACAACTGTGTATATATATATATATATATATATATATATATATATATATACACACACACACATATACACACTGTGACAGGGACAGGCCAGATGGCTACAGGAGAGTGATAGAAGGCAGATATATTAGCCCCAGGTTAAGTAGGTCCCTTTTCCCTGGATAAGGTAACAGGAAAGGTTCCAGAACAATCAGGAACTTTCTGGAAACAATTAAGGCAGACAGTCTGATTAGAACACCTGCAGCCAATCAAGAAGCTGCCAGAATCAATTAAGACAGGCAGGCTAATCAGGGCACCTGGGTTTAAAAAGGCGCTCACTTCAGTTAGTGGTGTGCGTGCGAGGAACTGGGAGCAAGAGGTGCAAGAAGCTGAGAGTGAGAAGGCGTACTACTGGAAGACTGAGAAGTACAAGCATTATCAGACATCAGGAGGAAGGTCCTGTGGTGAGAACAAAGAAGATGTTGGGAGGAGGCCATGGGGAAGTAGCCCAGGGAGTTGTAGATGTCATGCAGCTGTTACAGGAGCCACTGTAGACAGCTGCAACCCACAGGGCCCTGGGCTGGAACCCGGAGTAGAGGGCAGGCCTGGGTTTCCCCTATCTCCCCAACTCCCTACTTGATACCAGAGGAGTTCACCTGGACTGTGGGTTCCACCAGAGGGGAAGGTCTCTGGCCTGTTCCCCGATCCACTAGGTGGATCAGCAGAGACTGCGGGGATTGTTCTTCTTCCTTTTCCCCATGCCGGCCAGTGATGAGGCTAACTGAGTGAACGGCAGATTTGAGCCACGAAAGTGGCCAAACTGAGGGCTACCGTGAACCTCTGAGGCGAGCAAATCTGCCAATAAGCGCAGGACCCACCAAGGCAGAGGAGGAACTTTGTCACAACACACACACACACACATATATATCAGCTGTGTGTGTGTGTATATATATATATATACACACACACACACACACACATACATACACACAGCTGTCTTCACTTCCCCTATAAGCTTCGTTTTTTAACCAGCATAGCCTTCTTCCTCATTTGTGGGATTGTGCCTTTTTCCTCATTCATTCGCATCTTCCTGATTAAATTCTTCCTCATAATTATTTTTCAGCTTTGTGAAATATGTGTGTGTATATATATATATATAGAGAGAGAGAGAGAGAGAGAGAACTGGTCTGGACTGTTTGCACATTATAAATGTGATCAGCTCATGATCACTTGTACTTACGCTACCATTAATTTTTAGTTCTGTGATCTGTTCGTCTTTCTCTGTCAATACGAGCTCTAACATAGAAATCCCCCATGTTGGTTGCAACACACTTTTGAGTTAGGAAATTATTTATAATATTTAGACATTCCAAACATGTTTTAGTGTTGGCAACATGACACCTCCAGCATATGTCACTCAAATTGACATTGCCCATGATCACACAGCTTTCTTCCTACATGTTATAGGTAGGAGCTGGTCACCCTGTTCTTTAGTGTGATTCGGTGGTCTGTAGCAGACATCAACTAGTAGCCCATCTTGTGCTTTAATGGTTAGGACGTTGACCTTTAAGCATTTAAAATATTTTTTGTCCAAGTTGTCAGTGACTTGGAAACAGGTAATGCCATTTTTGTATTGAGCACTACTCCCACTCCTTTTTAGCCCAATTGATCCTTTCTAAATAGGTTATGACCATTGATTTTAACATTCCAATCATGCAAACCATCCCACAAGGTTTCAGTAATACCAGCTAAATAGAACTTATGCTCATAAAAGAGCAATGCAAGTTTTTCTTGTGTTACCCAGGCTCCCAGCACTGGTGAATAGGCAATTCAAGAATTTTTCTTCTTTCTTTGTCCTTTGGTTCCTTCATTAATTTTGTTCTCAATGTTTTAATTCTGTGCAAAACAAGCACTCATATCTTCCCTCTTTTTACTCTCTCTTTTTGTTTTTATTTTAATGTTCTCCTGCCTACTCTGGCCAGCCAGTCCGCAAAGAGATTGGATCCTCTTTACTGAGGTGGAGGCCATCTAAACCACACAGTTCCCCACACTCACAGAAGTTGGACAAATGTTCCACAAAACCAAAACCCTCCAGCCTACATCACTTACTTAGCCAGCAGTTCAATTCTGTAGTCTTCTGCCTTCTCTCTTCCTTCATGTGTGGAACAGGACCTCAGAGAAAACAGCTTGGACAACAATATTTATGACCATTCTTGAGAACCAAATATGCAGCATATTATAAGGTTGTTAAGTTAAGTTAACTTGTTAAGACCACACCACACAATCCATTGTCTACAGCTGAGCTCTACGATACAACTGCATTTGCTCCAACCCCTCAGACAGAGACAAACATCTACAAGATCTCTATCTAGCGTTCTTACAATTACAATACCCACCTGCTGAAGTGAAGAAACAGATTGACAGAGCCAGAAGAGTACCCAGAAGTCACCTACTACAGGACAGGCCCAACAAAGATAATAACAGAACGCCACTAGCCATCACCTTCACCCCACAACTAAAACCTCTCCAATGCATCATCAAGGATCTACAACCTATCCTGAAGGACGACCCATCACTCTCACAGATCTTGGGAGACAAGCCAGTCCTTGCTTACAGACAGTCCCCGAACCCGAAGCAAATACTCACCTGCAACCGCACACCACACAACAGAACCACTAACCCAGGAACCTATCCTTGCAACAAAGCCCGTTGCCAACTGTGTCTACATATTTATTCAGGGAACACCATCATGGGGCATAATCACATCAGCCACACTATCAGAGGCTCGTTCACCTGCACATCTACCAATGTGATACATGCCATCATGTGACAGCAATGCCCCTCTGCCATGTACATTGGTCAAACTGCACAGTCTCTACGTAAAAGAATAAATGGACACAAATCAGACGTCAAGAATTATAACATTCAAAAACCAGTTGGAGAACACGTCAATCTCTCTGGTCACTTGATTACAGTCCAAAAAGTGGCAATTCTTCAACAAAAAAACTTCAAAAACAGACTCCAACGAGAAACTGCTGAATTGGAATTAATTTTCAAACTGGATACAATTAACTTAGGCTTGAATAAAGACTGGGAGTGGATGGGTCATTACACAAAGTAAAACTATTTCCCCATGTTTATTCCCCCCGCCCCCCGCTGTTCCTCAGACGTTCTTGTCAACTGCTGGAAATTGCCCACCGTGATTATCACTACAAAAGGTCCCCCCCCCACTCCCCCCGTTCTCCTGCTGTTAATAGCTCACCTTACCGGATCACTCTTGTTACAGTGCGTATGGTAACACCCATTGTTTCATGTTCTCTGTGTATATAAATCTCCCCACTGTATTTTCCACTGCATGCATCCGATGAAGTGAGCTGTAGCTCACAAAAGCTTACTCTCAAATAAATTTGTTAGTCTCTAAGGTGCCACAAGTCTTCCTTTTCTTCTTGTTAAGTTTAGTCCTTAAGAACCATGTTACAGTTCTGTTTATATGTAACCCTTCTCTTTCCATTATCTGTACTCATGCAATACTGGGTGAATCACAGAATCATAGAATATCAGGGTTGGAAGGGACCTCAGGAGGTCATCTAGTCCAACCCCCTGCTCAAAGCAGGACCAATCCCCAACTAAATCATCCCAGCCAGGGCTTTGTCAAGCCTAACCTTAAAAATATCTAAGGAAGGAGATTCCACCACCTCCCTAGGTAATGCATTCCAGTGTTTCACCACCCTCCTAGTGAAAAAGTTTTTCCTAATATCCAACCTAAACCTCCCCCACTGCAACTTGAGACCATTACTCCTTGTTGTGTCATCTGCTACCACTGAGAACAGCCTAGATCCATCCTCTTTGGAACCCCCTTTCAGGTAGTTGAAAGCAGCTATCAAATCCCCCCTCATTCTTCTCTTCCGCAGACTAAACAATCCCAGTTCCCTCAGCCTCTCCTCATAAGTCATGTGTTCCAGTCCCCTAATCATTTTTGTTGCCCTCCGCTGGACTCTTTCGAATTTTTCCACATCCTTCTTGTAGTGTGGAGCCCAAAACTGGACACAGTACTCCAGATGAGGTCTCACCAATGTCGAATAGAGGGGAACGATCACGTCCCTCGATCTGCTGGCAATGCCCCTACATATACATCCCAAAATGCCATTGGCCTTCTTGGCTACAAGGGCACACTGTTGACTCATACCCAGCTTCTCGTCCACTGTAACCCCTAGATCCTTTTCTGCAAACTGCTGCCTAGCCATTCGGTCCCTAGTCTGTAGCGGTGCATGGGATTCTTCTGTCCTAAGTGCAGGACTCTGTACTTGTCCTTGTTGAACCTCATCAGATTTCTTTTGGCCCAATCCTCTAATTTGTCTAGGGCCCTCTGTATCCTATCCCTACCCTCCAGGGTATCTACCTCTCCTCCCAGTTTAGTGTCATCTGCAAACTTGCTGAGGGTGCAATCCACACCATCCTCCAGATCATTTATGAAGATATTGAACAAAATCGGCCCCAGGACCGACCCTTGGGGCACTCCACTTGATACTGGCTGCCAACTAGACATGGAGCCATTGATCAATACCCGTTGAGCCCGACAATCTAGCCAGCTTTCTATCCACCTTATAGTCCATTCATCCAGCCCATACTTCTTTAACTTGCTGGCAAGAATACTGTGGGAGACCGTGTCAAAAGCTTTGCTAAAGTCAAGGAACAACACATCCACCGCTTTCCCCTCATCCACAGAGCCAGTTATCTCGTCATAGAAGGCAATTAGATTAGTCAGACATGACTTGCCCTTGGTGAATCCATGCTGACTGTTCCTGATCACTTTCCTCTCGTGTAAGTGCTTCAGAATTGATTCCTTGAGGACCTGCTCCATGATTTTTCCGGGGACTGAGGTGAGGCTGACTGGCCTGTAGTTCCCAGGATCCCCCTTCTGGTAACCTTGATGTCACCATAGATAGGGAAAGCCCCGTTCTTTTTCATTACTGGCACTGTAAGGGTGCTCCATTCACTCCAGTTAAGCCTGGATATAATCCCAGAGTCTTGTAAATGCTGAAGTTCTAACTCTGCCTTTAGCTGTACCGCAAAAGGCACTGGAAGACATTTGCAAAATTTAGAAATTGCTCAAGCAAAGTTTTTTTTGCTTTCATGGGCTTTAAGTTTCTCATACCATCCTGAAAGATACCAGTTGCCTTGTACAAAAGTCTAGCTAATTTTTGTTTTGGGCTGGAATTCATTATTTTTTTTCAACCTGCAGTCATTTTATACTTGACCAGTCTTGCTGAAGCTCTCTCAGCTATTCTCTACCAAGTCCCAGCATAGGCTCTTGGCATCTGCTGTTTAGTTATATGTTACCTTCATTGTAATAAAAACCAGGTGATTGAGGATTTCCCCTGCACATGTATTTAGTAGTACTCAGATTTTTCTGCAACTTCATGTCTTTAAGTAGTCTCTACAATCCTGTGTGAAATTACAGAAATACCAGATCCTATATCAAGCTCCATTTTAATACTTAACCCTTCCACTTCTAAAGCAATCCAAATATCACTTCACTTATTGTCTGAGATGGCATAACAGTCAACTACAGTTGTAGAGATGAAATAATATTCTCACTTGACTCTGTGTTGTCATCTGCAAGCTGATTAATCTGAAATCCTCTGGTATTGTCGTTGTGCTTTTTGCACTGACCTGAACATTTTCTGTGTGTGCCCCCAATTTGTTAGTTTATGCAGGGTTTGTCCTTGAACCAACTATCATTTGCATTGTGAGACTGTTTCCCACAATGAAAGCAGTCAGTGATGACATGTGGTGCCTTCTGCTTGACTACCAGTTTATTTGTTACAAATCACATGATGGTGTTACAGCTTCCTGGAATCTTTAATAGCTATCTCCACTGATACAGCATTTTCTAATTCATGCTTTAGGGTCAAATCAATCCGTCAATAGCTGGTTTTGGATTGTTTCATTTTGCTTACGACAAACCAACTGGTCCCTTAAGGCACCATTTCAGTTCTCTCCGAACAGGCAGTGCTCTGTTAATTCCCTTAATCCAGTCACATATTCAGAAATTGTTTTATTTTCTTTTTGACTCCATTTAGGGATAGGCAATTTTCTAGAATTTCCACATTCTCTCTTGTTTTCTCTTCTAGTTTAGTTAAGCTAAGCAGCAGGTTACACATTTTAGCCCCATTACACTCAGTAGATCTGCTCCCTGTTTCTAATCAGTTATACTGTTAGTAATCATATACTCCTCCAGTTCCAGTCAGTACATACAAGGGTACAATGTCACTCAAACTTTAATTCCATCTCCTAATCCCATAAAGCCCAACCTCTGCCCCATAAGAACCCTCCTGCCATTGTATTACTTCCAGGGTAGAGTCTGGAATATGGCCAGAAGCAAGGGGTGTCAAATAACCTCTCTAAAAATTTCTCTCACCACCATCTACCAATCAGAGGGGATTTCAGCACCATAGATCCTCCCCAAGAGGGGTGGAGGCCATGTGACCCCTCTAAGAACTTCTACCATCATCCTTTGCCAATTGGAGTGGGTTTCAGCCCCCTAGAACACCCCCAAGAGTGGGAGTGACCAATTAGAGAAAGTTTAGGGGTTGGTTGACCCATCTGGAAGAGTATTGTGTGCTCCCTCTAAGACAGGGGTTCTGAAACTGTGGTTTGGGACCCCTCAGAGGATCACAAGGTTCTTACATGGGGGGTCACAAGCTGTCAGCCTCCACCCCAAACCCCACTTTGCCTCCAGCATTTATAATGGTGTTAAATATATAAAAAGTGTTTTTAATTTATATGGAGGGGTCACACTCAGAGGCTTTCTATGTGAAAGTGGTCACCAGTACAAAAGTTTGAGAACCACTGCTCTAAGAACTCCTCCAACTACACTCTACCAATCAACACAGGTTCTAGACCTGTAGGACATCCCAGATGGGAACTGTGTACCAATCAGAATAGTTATAGCACAAGTATTTAGCTGGAAACTCTACCATCTGGAGTGTAGTGGTTGGCTGGTCAGCAGCACCATCCCTGGAAGCCCCTCGCTGTGGCGAAGAGGCCATATGTTTCAAGAAAATGTTTTCAGAAATTATGGAAATGGTGAAAGGAAACATGGCAGCCTTCACCACCCCTGTGAGAACTATGGCATTTATTTTAGCTTGGTTACCTGCAAAGGAAGTGCAATATTAAAGACAGTTCTGAGGAGGAGAGAGTGGCCGAATGGAGCCCTTTAGCCCAGCCATTGCTGAATATGGCAGAACCTGACACCGAGACCCATGCGATCATGAGTCAGACTGACTAGCGTGATGCCCATCCAATGTCTGAACCCGTGGGGGAAGGTGACAAGGCCTCTTCAGTGACACCATTGGATAAGGTGAACTGAGGAGATGTTGCTTAGGTAAATAGATTCTAAAAAGTGGCAGTCAAGGAGGATGTAATGCAGTAGGATCTGACCTGAGGTTGTGTAAATCTAAAACAGAGGACTTACACCTGTTTCTGTTCTGAAAATCTTTCAACAGCTTGATGATACCTTTCTAGAGGACCTGGAGGCCCTGAACAATGTTGCATCAGAGAACGAAGATGAATAAGGCCAAACTTGTTGCTCAGCAGCAAGACAAGTTGATCAAGAGGACATCAACCATGAAGAGGATGACAGCTATATGGTTCTATGGAAGGCACTAGGCATACAGCTAATGGCATCCATGGCATGTTGGGAGTGTAAAAGAATTAAGCAGTTTATTCTATGCATTTCTGTTTATGCTGTCCTTAATTATTGTCTTAGGGAGAAGGTTTCTGAAGATTGTGAGGGCTGTGTTATAGATACACGAGGCCAGCAGCATCATGACTGTGTCAACTAGACTTCAGAGGATATAAACTGCAAGCTTTGGGACCTCTGTGCTGACCTGTTTTTGGAAAGCTAATTAAACACAGTTATTGCCATAGGTTACTCAATGCAATGTCTGTGCTTAACCTAAGAAAATGTAGCACTAAGGGTGGTCTTGGTAAATGCTTTGCAAATTGCTAGAGACTCTGGCAGTGTTTAAACAAAATTACCAAACTGAAGGATATCCACTTATTACATTATACTGACCACCTGATCTGCACAGAAAGTTACAGAACTCTGCTGAGGAAAAAGACTATTCTAAGAAATCTAAAAGGATAAAGTTACAGAATAGTGATGGGACAAACGTGATATAAAAATAAAATGTGTCATCTGTAAATGAAAATATATATTGAAAAGGTATCTGGCCATATCTGTGTTTCTGTTACAAAGCTTGTGTGAGGCCTTAAATAAAATGGGGGTTTTGAAGGATCCCCAAAGGAGCTTTCAAGGGGGATTTTAAAAAAAAGGAGCTTCTGAGATCCTAACTATTGTTTCTTAAAAGAAAAAAAAAAGACCTATTTTACAACAAAAAGATGGAATGTTTGTAGCCAATTCAGGTTGGGAAAAAAACGACTGTGTTTAAAATAAAGCAAAAAACGTCATCATGTTTTATAGCTATATATCTCAAACCATGTCTTGAGAACAAGACAGCTGACACAAGTCCATCAATATGACTAGGGGTTCCTGGTTTAATCAATCTATTTTTTGAAATTTCTCGGGTGTGGCCTATTGTCTTCACCAAATGTGTAAACAGATGCCCCAAGTCCTTAGCATTACAGCAGAATAAGATATTATGGTTTGCAAAAGTATCAGTAAGCAGTGTTGATGAATATTCAGATTTGGGTAATCATGATGTTTTGTTCAGAGTTACAAACGTTTCAGACTTATGAACAACCTCCATTCCCAAGGTGTTCGTAACTCTGAGGTTCTACTGTAATACTTAAATAAAGACAGTTTCTCTCCCAGAGACATCAAAAGGGAATGTTCAGGGAGGGATGCATAAATTCCACGTCTATTAGTTAAGAGCAACAGTGATCAAAACAATCTGGTAACAGACATTGAAGTTTTGTTTGAAACAAAGCAATATATTAAAGCAGATGTAAAAACCTGAGCTTTTTTTGGAGACAAAGAGGCCTGTATACTTTCCTGATGATACCATAGTCAGAATTACAAACACACGATGAACAGAACCACCAAAGAACCAGGAATATGCTCTGACACCTTGAGCAACAATGACACCACAAAGCAGCAGAAGACCATAGACACAGCATCAAGACAGCCCAATGCTCAGATACATCAAGTTAAATGACAAAGCAAAAAACACTGGTAAAAAGCAACCATGCAAACATGCCTCCAGTTCCGCACTAAGCCCTGAAAAAACGGTGAGTGAAAACACAAACCCAGAGCATGTGCTTTAGGGACCGTGAATAAAAAAAACAAGGTCTGAAAGTTCACACACTACCAAAATGTTTTGTTGTGAAATATCCAATACTGTTGGCGAAATATGGTCTCTCTTTAGGTTTAGTGACAAATTTGTTAAAGCTCTTTGTGAAAATTATGGTTCTTTGAAGAGACAGGTGATAAATAGATGGCTTTGTCTTGGGGGTTGCCACACACGATCTCCAGAGGGCAAAAGACATACATAAGGCTTTAAAAAATGTGAAAGTTTTTCAAGGGTTAACCTGTAGCTCTAAACAAACATGCCTAGGCGTGAGTAACAAGGTTGTGCAGAAAAAGGAGCATAAAAGGGGGCTGAATGCAAAAAGGACTGCACAGAGCTTGAGAGGAGGCAGTGTTAGGGTTAAGAACAGGGTTGCACAGCAGTTGCAGGGGAAACAAAAGGGGCAGGGGTCAGCATTTGGGGGATAAACAGACTGCTGCCAAAAAGTTATGTCCAGGGTTTTTGTAAAAAAAATGTGAAAAGGTGAAAGAGGCAATAAGGAGAAAACACAAAACCAAAAAGAGAAGCCCCCAAGTAGAGGCTCTCAAACGGACATGTCAGAAAATAGGATGGGGGATCTGGCCCTTATGGCCTAAGGGATGGTGGTGGCTCTAAGGGATAAATTATGAATTGCTACACTTGCTCAGCAAACGTACCTCAGGAAGGCCTAATCCTAATCTAGAAGCTTTTGAGGATGCTACCAAGATACCTTATGGGTACTGTGACAGACTCAGACCAGTTGGGTGCAGGAGTCTGGTCGAAGGCAAATATACTGGCCACTGTATGAATAGCTTTCTGTTCCCTGAGTGACCAGAGCAGGGGCTGCCCTAGAGCAATCAGGAACTTGCTAGAACCAATTAAGACAGGCAAGCTAATTAAGACACCTGGAGCCAATTAAGAACTTACTAGAATCAATTATGGCAGGCAGGCTAATCAGGACACCTGGCTTAAAAGGACCTTCCATCAGTTAGTAGGGCGTGCACAAGGATTGGGGAGTGAGTGGGTGTGCTGCTGGAGGACTGAGAAGTACAAGTGTTATCAAGCTTCAGGAGGAAGGGTGTGCGGTGAGGATAAAGAAGGTGCTGAGGGGAGGCCATGGGGAACTAGCCCAGGGAATTGTAGCTGTCATGCAGCTGATACGGGAGACGTTGTAGACAGCTGCTATCCATAGGGCTCTGGGCTGGAATCTGGTGTAGAGGGTGGGCCTGGGTTCTCCCCATCTCCCCAACAACCTATCTGACACAGGAGGAGTTGACTTGGTCTGTGAGAGACACCAGAGGGGAAGGTCTAATTTGCAAAGGGATCTGGTCTGTCCCTGAACCACTAGGTGGGACAACAGAGACTGCGGAGATTGATCTCCATTTCCCCCATGCTGGCCAGTGATGAGGTTAGCTGAGTGAACGGCAGATTTGAGCCTCGAGCAAAAGTGGCCAAACTGAGGGCTGCCATGAACCTCTGAGGCGAGCAAATCTGCCAAAAAGCGCAGGACCTACCAAGGCAGAGGAGGAATTTTGTCACCATACCTAGGGATGGATTTAAATGCTTCTACAAGAGAGGCTTATAGATTAAGAACTGGACTTTTCCCTCATGATTAGCCAGTGGCTTATACTTTGAAAAGTACAACAGCAGGGTGTAAAAAGCAATGAATTATCATCAGGACCTTTTTTAACAACCAAAGCTGCCGACCGAAAACATGTCTAGCTACATGAAGAGACACCTGGCCCTTTTAAAATTACTTAGCAAATCACCACAGCAAAGGAAAGATATCCTGTGTTCAGCCTCTGATGATTTAATAGTGGCCATTTCAGAAATAGCACTCAGCACCTTAAAAGAAAACATCCCTTTGACACAAAATCAAGTGTGCAGAAAATGAGTCACAATTTTATGAAAACTCTCTGTAATAAAAGGGTCTCTTTTAAAAGAAAGAAGCATCTCGTGAAACAGGCTGGGGCATTTATCGGACCTCTGTTAAGTTTTGTTATCCCTCTGATAATGGGGCATCAAAACATAAGAATGGCCCTACTGGGTCAGACCAAAGGTCCATCTAGCCCAGTATCCTGTCTTCCGACAGGGGCCAGTGTCCCAGAGGGAATGAACAGAACAGGTAATCATCAAGTGATCCATCCCATCGGTCATTCCCAGCTTCTGGCAAACAGAGGCTAGGTACACCATTCCTGCCCATCCTGGCTAATAGCCATTGTCTATTGTCTAAGCTAATAGTCTTGGTGAGTAATGAGGACCTCATAGAGGAAATGGTTGTAGGGGATAATCTTGGCTCAAGTGATCATGAGCTAATTCAGTTCAAACTGAATGGAAGGATTAACAAAAATAAATCTGCAACTAGGGTTTTGATTTCAAAAGGGCTGACTTTCAAAAATTAAGGGAATTAGTTAGGGAAGTGGATTGGACTGAAGAATTTATGGGTTTAAAGGTAGAGGAGGCCTGGGATTATTTTAAATTAAAGCTGCAGAAGCTATCGGAAGCCTGCATCCCAAGAAAGGGGAAAAAATTCATAGGTAGGAGTTGTAGACCAAGCTGGATGAGCAAGCATCTTAGAGAGGTAATTAAGAAAAAGCAGAAAGCATATAGGGAGTGGAAGAAGGGAGAGATCAGTAAGGCAAGCTACCTTATTGAGGTCAGAATATGTAGGGATAAAGTGAGACAGGCTAAAAGTCAAGTAGAGTTGGACCTTGCAAAGGGAATTAAAACCAATAGTAAAAGGTTCTATAGTCATATAAATAGGAAGAAAACAAAGAAAGAGGAAGTGGGACCGCTAAAAACTGAGGATGGAGTGGAGGTCAAGGATAATCTAGGCATGGCCCAATATCTAAACAAATACTTTGCCTCAGTCTTTAATAAGACTAAAGAGGATCTTAGGGATAATGGTAGCATGATAAATGGGAATGAGGATATGGAGGTAGACATCACCATATCTGAGGTAGAAGCGAAACTCAAACAGCTTAATGGGACTAAATCGGGGGGCCCAGATAATCTTCATCCAAGAATATTAAAAGAATTGGCACAAGAAATTGCAAGCCCATTAGCAAGAATTTTTACTGAATCTGTAAACTCAGGGGTTGTACCGTATGATTGGAGAATTGCTAACATAGTTCCTATTTTTAAGAAAGGGAAAAAAAGTGATCCGAGTAATTATAGGCCTGTTAGTTTGACATCTGTAGTATGCAAGGTCTTGGAAAAAATTTTGAAGGAGAAGGTAGTTAAGGACATTGAAGTCAATGATAAATGGGACAAAATACAACATGGTTTTACAAAAGGTAGATCGTGCCAAACCAACCTAATCTCCTTCTTTGAGAAAGTAACAGATTTTTTAGATAAAGGAAACGCAGTGGATCTAATTTACTTAGATTTTAGTAAGGCGTTTGATACGGTGCCACATGGGGAATTATTAGTTAAATTGGATAAGATGGGCATCAATAGGAAAATTGAAAGGTGGATAGGGAATTGGTTAAAGGGGAGACTACAACGGGTCCTACTGAAAGGTGAACTGTCAAGTTGGAGGGAGGTTACCAGTGGAGTTCCTCAGGGATCGGTTTTGGGACCAATCTTATTTAATCTTTTTATTACTGACCTGGGCACAAAAAGTGGGAGTGTGCTAATAAAGTTTGCAGATGATACAAAGCTGGGAGGTATTGCTAATTTAGAGAAGGACAGGGATACCCTACAGGAGGATCTGGATGACCTTGTAAACTGGAGTAATAGGAATAGGATGAAATTTAATAGTGAGAAGTGTAAGGTCATGCATTTAGGGATTAATAACAAGAATTTTAGTTATAAGCTAGGGACGCATCAACTAGAAGTAACGGAGAAGGAAAAGGACCTTGGAGTATTGGTTGATCATAGGTTGACTATGAGCTGCCAATGTGATATGGCTGTGAAAAAAGCTAATGTCGTCTTGGGATGCATCAGGAGAGGTATTTCCAGTAGGGATAAGGAGGTCTTAGTACCGTTATATAAGGCACTGGTGAGACCTCACCTGGAGTACTGTGTGCAGTTCTGGTCTCCCATGTTTAAGAAGGATGAATTCAAACTGGAACAGGTACAGAGAAGGGCTACTAGGATGATCCGAGGAATGGAAAACTTGTCTTATGAAAGGAGACTCAGGGAGCTTGGCTTGTTTAGCCTAACTAAAAGAAGGTTGAGGGGAGATATGATTGCTCTCTATAAATATATCAGAGGGATAAATACCAGAGAGGGAGAGGAATTATTTAAACTCAGTACCAATGTGGACACAAGAACAAATGGATATAAACTGGCCACTAGGAAATTTAGATTAGAAATTAGACGAAGGTTTCTAACCATCAGAGGAGTGAAGTTTTGGAATAGCCTTCCGAGGGAAGTAGTGGGGGCAAAAGATCTATCTTGCTTTAAGATTAAACTCGATAAGTTTATGGAGGAGATGGTATGATGGGATAACATGGCTTTGGTAATTAAATATTCATGGTAAATAGGCCCAATGGACTGTGATGGGTTTTAGATGGGGTAAGATCCAAGTTACCCGGGAAAGAATTTTCTGTAGTATCTGGCTGATGAATCTTGCCCATATGCTCAGGGTTTAGCTGATCGCCATATTTGGGGTCGGGAAGGAATTTTCCTCCAGGGCAGATTGGAAGGCCCTGGAGGTTTTTCGCCTTCCTCTGTAGCATGGGGCACGGGTCACTTGCTGGAGGATTCTCTGCTCCTTGAGGTCTTTAAACTACAATTTGAGGACTTCAATAGCACAGATATAGGTGTGAGGTTTTTTTGTAGGAGTGGTGGGTGAAATTCTGTGGCCTGCGTTGTGCAGGAGGTCAGACTAGATGATCATAATGGTCCCTTCTGACCTAAATATCTATGAATCTATGAATCTATGGACCGATCCTCCATGAATTTATCTAGTTCTTTTTTGAACCCTGTTATGGTCTTGGCCCTCACAACATCCTCTGGCAAGGAGTTCCACAGGTTGACTGTGCGTTGTGTGAAGAAATACTTCATTTTATTTGTTTTAAACCTGCTGCCTATTAATTTCATTTGGTGACCCCTAGTTCTTGTGTTATGAGAAGTAGTAAACAACACTTCCTTATCTACTTTCTCTACACCAGTCATGATTTTATAGACCTCAATCATATCTCCCCTTAGCCGTCTCTTTTCCTTTCTTTTTGCTGCCAAGAAGGCTAACAGCATTTTGGGCTGTAAAAGTAGGAGCAATGCCAGCAGATCGAGGGACATCATCATTCCCCTCTATTTGGCATTGGTGAGGCCTCATCTGGAGTACCGTGTCCAGTTTTAGGCCCCACACTACAAGAAGGATGTGGAAAAATTGGAAAGAGTCCAGCAGAGGGCAACAAAAATGATTAGGGGGTTGGAGCACATGGAGAGGCTGAGGGAACTGGGATTATTTAGTCTACAGAAGAGAAGAATGAGGGGGGATTTGATAGCTGCTTTCAACTACCTGAAAGGGGGTTCCAAAGAGGATGGATCTAGACTGTTCTCAGTGGTAGCGGATGACAGAATGAGGAGTAATGGTCTCAAGTTGCAGTGGGGGAGGTTTAGGTTGGATATTAGGAAAAACTTTTTCACTAGGAGGGTGGTGAAGCACTGGAATGGGTTACCTAGGGAGGTGGTGGAATCTCCTTCCTTTGAGGTTTTTAAGGTCAGGCTTGACAAAGCCCTGGCTGGGATGATTTAGTTGGGGATTGGTCCTGCGTTGAGCAGGGGGTTGGACTAGATGACCTCCTGAGGTCCCTTCCAACCCTGATATTCTATGATTCTATGAAAGGCAAAGCAATTAAAACTGATACAAGTAAATACTTTTTTTTACACAGCACATAATTAAACTGTAGAGTTTACTGCCACAAGATACAGAGTCCAGAAGTTTATGCTGAGGCTAATGGAGCCAAGACTTCTTAGGAGGAACACTGTCTTATCAACATACCATTTTGCCAATGGTTTGAGACACTATAATCATCTGTTATCTTCATCTTGAGCTCCTGTTATCTAGGAGCCATCTTGGTATAGTGGCTCCTAAACACCTTCTTGGCTCTATCATCACAGATCACCTTGGTACTCAGAAACCCTTTAACTAAGTGAAAGAGAAGATGGTGAGAGCCAATAGCCGAAGCGCCATTGTGTATTGGACTGATTCTGGCATAAAGGTTTTCTTGAATCTTATGTTGTGGCTGTGCAGAGGGTAAAGAAAGTTTTCTTCACCGGCACTACAGCATGTGTGAAATCCTCATCAGAGTAACCTTTCTGAGTGGTAACAAGCCATGTTAACCCAGGCTCTTTACACCTTGTGACAGAGATGAGAGTTAGTCACTATGAAGGGTTTACACACTATTTTTTGGATAAGGTAGCACAGATCCTGACTGAGCTGTCTTTGTCCAAGGAAATGAAATTGGGTTTTGGGAGGAAAGTACAAATTTCTCTCAGCTTTGAGATGCTCCCTAGGGCTCTGAAGATGTTGGGGGATGTAGCTATGTGAGCTGAAGCCATTTCCCTTGTGACTGGTGAAAACCTGTAGGGAGATGCTGAGGCAATACTTGATCTGGAGTACACAAATCACATGCCTGGCATTTAGTGCTATTCAGGTGAGGTCAAAATGAATTTTTTAAAAAAGGCACAAATATCAAATAATGCCAATGGCCACCACCACATAATGGTTGTCATTTTAAATATACTTTAATATATAGCTTCACCCACTTGTCGGCTCGCTGCATCCTCCAACCCTTCCCAAACTCTCTGCTTTATCCCCCATCTACTCTTTCCTTCTGCCAAGTTCTCTCCTCCATGATAAATATTGGTACCTACTATTCTTACCTAGCATCCTTCACTAAGTGCTGTAGCTATTTTTCAGCATCTGACAAATCCTCCAAAAGTGGATTTATTGCTTTCTTTCCTATAATCTATTTAACAAATATCACATATTTCTGAATACATTATTTTTATGCATACTTTGTTTTTTATTCTCCTAGTTTACAGAGTTGAGAGAATCATTTTCAAATATATATTAAGTTTGTGACATTTGTACAGACATATTTGTGCAGCTCTGACAGCCAGTCTGGCAGAAAGGCATTGAAAGACAGATGCCTCTGGGGTTATGTCTACACTGCAGTTAGACCCCGCAGCTTGCCCATGCCAGCTGACTCAGGCTTGCGGGGCTCAGGTTAAGGGGCTGTTTAACTGTGGTGTAGACATTCAGGCTTGGGTTAGAGTTCAGGCTCTAGTACCATGAGAAGTCAAAAGATCTCCTTAAATTCAGGGGAGTTCTGATTCCAGAGGTGTTTGGATCCAAGCTTTTGATTCAGGCTACAGCTGGGCAAAAAGTATTTGCGGAATAAAATGTTGGCATATGGGGTGGGGGACTTTAAAAACATTACCATTTTTGAAAATATATTTGATATTAGAAAATATTGAATGTTGAATATCACAGCCAAACATATGGCAGCATCTGGAGTATTTGCAAAGTATCAGAGAATAAAATTAATTGCCTGAGTCAGTGGTCCCAAAACTGTGGGACGCACCTCCCTAGCAGGCAGAGCAGGACCAAGGCCAGTCCCCACAGGGGGCAGGGAGGCAGCACCACCCAGCCCTGCTTTGGCCCCCACTCTGCTCTAGCCCTGTCCCAAGCTGTGGCCCCAGCTCCCAGCTGCAGCTCCACTCCTGGCCCCAACCCCGCCCCCATCTGCAGCCTCGGCTCCTGGCCTGGCTGCAACTCCAGCCCCAGCCCTCTTACCCCTGTCCGCACCCAGCCCCCGCCCACCCAGGAGCCATGGCCCCGCTCCTGGCCCTGGCTCCTGACCACAGCTCCCAGGGTTGGGGGGCACAGACAGGGTAGCAGGGGGTGCAATGTGAAAAGTTTGGAGACCACAGGCCTAAGTATCACAGTGGGCAGAATACATCTATTGACTATGTAAATTTGACCAAATCTTTCAGATCCATTTTAAAGTTTTGTAAATTCACAGATACGAAAAGACTTGAATGTTGAAACAAACCAAATGCCTAGTATTTGCTAAATAGTCGCAAATTATTTTCCTCCAGGATTCAACATTCTCTAGTTTGGGCCTATATCTAATTAGGACATTGGGATCAAACTTAAAATTTGGCTGGTAGGCAAAAATGCTATAGGATTGCAAAAGACATAGAAATTGACTGAGAAAGTGAACTCCAAAATGTGTTATTGCTTACTTATTTTCTCAGATTCCCTTCTCTTCCCAATCCCAGATTGTCAAAGGCACCCTTTCCCAGGACAGCAATGGAGAGATCCTGTCCAGTTTGGTCTCTATTCTATGGATATACATACATAGGCACTCTTTATACTGAAAGTAAGACTTACCTGCCATGCCTCAACCTTCTTAATGTCTGCACATGATCCATTGGTGAAGAGGCCTTTTCCAGGGGTACATGTGTATATATCCTGCAAAGCATGGGCAATAGAATACACTGCCAAGTACACATTATAAGATATCCGCAGGTGTGTGTAGTCCATGTATGGTGTCTCTACATTGGTGATATTCTCCTCCCCTGTGCAAGGGAGATGGAAGGCAGCTGTGCTATTTCCAACTCCACTTCCTTCTTCATGGCCCTTGTGGAAGGAGACTGAAGCTGGGAGATTCTTGGACCCTTCTGGGAGGTAGCAGTTAAAGGTCTCCTCCCAAAACTCCTTGGCAAAGCCATTGTAGGTGGATTTCTTGGGATGCACTTTCTGTAGAAACTCACGAAAGCCTGGGATCTGCCCTGCCTTCAGTGCAAACCCAATGGTACCTCCAATGACATGGAAGAACTCTGGCATGGCTATCAGGGAAGAGCTGGCCCAAGCCTCACTTGCCAGCCAGATCCTGCCAGTTATGTTACGCCTGACTATCTCCTTGATGAGGGGTTCAAGGTCCGGTCCACTGGAGAAGACAACAATCACTTTAGCAGTGGAGTTCTGGATGACCTCCACCACTTGCTGGATCTCCTCCTCCACTGAGTACTGGGAGATGAGCTCACTGAAATCAATGCAGATGTCCCTTTCCTCTGCCTCCTCCCGGAACTTCTCAATCCCTGGCCGACCATAGTCATCATCAGCTGCAATTGTTCCCACCCAGTTCCAGCGGAAGTACTCAATGATATCTGCCATTGCAGTGGCCTGGTGCTCATCATTGGGGATCGTGCGGAGGAAAGACTTGAACTGGTTTTTGTTGCTCAAAAGTCGGCTGGATGAGGCATAACTGACCTGTAGGAGGACAGGGAGCAAGCAGTATGGCTCATTAAGTAAGCTGTATGAAGATAAATTGCCTAGTCTTGTTTTAGGGTCACCATCTCGATGCGTAATCTGAGATGGCGATGCTCAGCCAGCCACTTACTCTTGGGCATTTACAGTGCCTGAAATTACATTTTCAGATGGAAACTGAAATTTGGGTATGTTCTTATGGTAATAAATGACTTGCAGAAATGTGTGCTCAGTGTGTCCCTAGCTCTCAGTGAGCTAGATAAGTGGGGCAGACATATGTACACCTCATTGGTCAGAGATCTGGGGAAATGGGGCAGAAACACGTAGACACACAGACTGGGGGAAATGGACAGAGATGTGTGCCACTGGCAGATCACACAAGCAAGTCTCTGCACTTCTTGCCAAATCTGGAAAAACAAGAACTTGTCATTAGAGTAAACTAAGAATGTATATATCAATTCAGATAAAATACAAATGCTCCCTCCCTGAATGTGACATCTACAGACTTTCATTATCATCACAACCTCAGCTACATCACTGGCCTCCTGAAGTCCTTCCTCCATTCCCTTCTCCTTGCATTCCATTAAGCAGACTTAGCCATGAGCCATCAGATCTCCATGCGATACCATCGCCAACTATTATTTCAGTCTCGGTGCAAGAAGTGCGTGAGAAATCAGAAATGACATGGACCTGTGGATAGTATTAAATAGTTTATTTCGTATTAAACTATTTATTAAATAGTTTATTCAAAATATCCATGGTCAATCTCAAAAAAGCAGCAGTGTGGTAATTATGAAGACATAGTTACTGAATCCATGGTCACGGTGCATTGAGTTTTGCAATTAAAGTGGAATTTCAATTTTTTTGTTAGGGCTGCAAACAAATGTTTTTTCCTAATGAAACTTACTCTTAGGGGATAGATTAAATCTTCTAGAAACTTAGAAGAAAAAACATTGACTAATATAGGGATTTGAAAGAATTGAAAATTACTCCTCTGAAATTTCAGGACTAACGTCTAATTTTTCTGAGGACTCCGTCTAATGTACAAATGGCTTTGCTTTAGCATTTCAGACTTTGAAAGATGAAAAAAACCCACATAAAATCTGATTTTATTCATCTAAAAGAATTTAAGAACAAAAGCCCAGGTACACAAAGGTGCATAAGCACCTAAAGCCCAGACGTAGTTGAATAAGACTGTGGTTTAGGATCCTAAATCCCAGTTTTAGGCTTCACTGTGATCCACAAAACTCCTTCCATATGCTGTAGGTGTCTAAGTTTTCGCAGTAAAAGTTCCCTAGGTGCCTACATTCCTGCCTCTGGGCATGCCTCACTCAAGGTGTCCAAACACCAATCTCCTGCCTAAGCCCCAGAGCGATCCATGAACTGGGGAAAGACAGGCAGAGGAGCACCTATCTTGCATGCAAGGCCTGATCTGACAGGTGTGCTCAGAGGCCACCTACCGGATCAGGTCCCATTCAAAATTTGGCAGGAAAAGGGTCTGAGATGGTGGTGGTGCCCGGTGGTTAGAACACTCACCTGGGATGTGGGAGACCCAGCTTTGATTCCCCAATCTCTGCCTAAGGGGGAGAAACGATTTGAACAGGGGTCTCCCACTGCTTAGGAGAGTGTGCTAAACACTGAGATATTTTGAGGTGAGAGTTTTCTCAACCTCTTCTGTTGAAGCTGTTTCATTGCAGAAAATACTTAAAGAGTCATTGAGCCAGAGAGCGAGAAAGAGGATGACTCTGCCGGCTGGTAGCTAGGGCACTGAGCTGGGAGACCCGGTGTCCCCTCTTCCAGTGATTCTCTAATTATTTATATGCAGTGGAACAACTTCAATAGGAGAAACTGAGAAAGTCCCACATCAGAATATCCATACCTGCGCAGCGACAGCATGCACCTGAGAGGTTTGAATCCTTTCTCCCCCTTAGGTAGAAGGTTGACCTGAACGTGGGTCTCTAATATCCCAGGCGAGCGCTCTAGCCACTGGGCTAAAAGCTAGCAGGTGGGCACCTCTACAACCACTTGCTGTTTTGTGTGGAGTGAGGCAGGTGCCTAAGTTATAAGACTCCAGGAGAGGGGCTCCTGATTGTAAATCACACGCAGAGATACACACCTATCTCTGTGAAAGGGGCAGGCTTTGGATTCCCACTGGCGAGCTTAGGCAGCTCCCTGCGTAACGTGCTTGCTTTTGTGGATCACTTTTGAAGATGCCTATTTCTCCCCATTCATTGCATAGGGAGTCTAGGTACCTAAGCTGGCTTTGCGGATCACAGTGCTGTTCCTGTGATTTTTCTAGCACTATTGTTTCTTACTACTTCTTTTGCAAAAGCCGATAGATTAAAAAATGCCTTATGTTGATGCATAAAATTTTGCACGCTAAAATGCTGGCATTTAAAATTTTAGATGTCAACTCTTCTGAGAGAGAAAAGAAAGAGCCTGGCTAGCAAAGAATATTCCCAGCACTGCCCACCCTCAGGTTTATAGAAGAGAAGCTCCTCTTTTGAAGACCTTAACACCTTCTAAAGTGAGTCGGGGGTACAGGAGAGGAGTCCCGTGCCGGCACACCTCATAAGGTACTCAGGAGCTGAGCTCTTTTTCTGTTACTTTTAGGTCTGCAGGACAAGAGTTGCCCTTCTGTTCACTTTGGAAGGTGCTAAGAAGGGGAGTTCCTCTGTGCAATTCCAAAGAGCTACACCTTATACCACTGATGGCAAGCAAAGAATCAGTTTCAACATGTTTGTGTTTATTAAGTTGGCAGAGTGTGACTGATGAAGTCTAATTATTCCTTAACTTTTTTAGGGTTTTTCCTTTGTATTATGCATTTTTTTTAATTAAAAATAATCTGAAGTTGCGAATTCTCTCTGCATAACATCTCTAAGATATAGCCTTCCTTATCCACACAAAACGTTAAGAGTCTCATCAAAGCTCTCTCATCATCTTACATCTCAACTACTGAAAATATCCTTCCCTCTGGCCTTGACAAAAACAATCTTTCCCCCACTCATATTCTGAATAGTCAGAATGCTTCTGCAAAGACCATTTTCCTAGCCTTTCCTTGCTTTGACCATGTCACCGCTCACCTTTGCATCCCTCCACTGGCTTCCCTTTCTCTATCACATCAAACATGAGTTGCTTCTCTTCACTTTCAAGGGCCTTCACAGCCTATTCCCCACCACCTATCATCCCTCATTCAGTATCAAGAAGTTGATTGCTGTCTCTGATAGACCCTTAATGCCTTCACTGCCCACTTGTTAAATTTTCAAACAAACATCTTCGTGCTTTCTCCCATGCTGCCCCACACACTTGGGACATGCTCTGATTAACCATCCACAAAGCTGCTTAATTGTTTTCCTTCAAATCCCTCCTCAAAACTCTTCTGTGCTGTGATACCTACAAAACACTTGTTAGACTGTTATTGTGGAGAGATCACTGCCTATCATGCCGACCAATACTGTCTCAAGCAAAGACCAATACTGTCTCATTATTTCCTTGTACTCCCCCATCAGTCTATATCCATCTATTGTCTGTTGTCTTATCCTCTGATTATAAGTTCCTTGGGGCAGGTCTGTCTTTTTGTTCTGTGTCTGTACAGCACCTAACACAATGGAGTCCTGATCTATGACTAGAGCTCCTAGGCATTAGGGTAATACAAATAATAATGTTTTTTCTACACAGGGACCCACAAGGGTGGGGGAGGTACAAGCATAACTGATGGATATAAAACGTCACCGTTTGAGCACTTGGCACAGAGAAGGAGGCCCTATTTAGTAGAATAGTTCTGTTCTGCGCAGGGGACTGATGACCGCCACAAACAGGAAGGACTTGCACTAGACAGAGGACAGGAAGGACTCTGCCCAGCCTGAAATGCTGATGAACACTGGGCTCCCAGAAAGGGTGAGCTAAGCTCTGACTAGGGGAACCTGTGTCTCAGGATTTTTGTTATTTTCAAAAATCTGTAACTGTCAAGCATTTTAAGAGTAAAGTCACTGTGATTAAGAAATGTCTTTGTTACGCCTGGGTTCCTTACTTTCCTGCCACATTGTCCCTGAAGTGATTAAATGAGTAAGCCAAAGAGTCCAGACAAGAGGGCATACATAAGCAACTGGGCGGCGGGGGGTGGGGGGGCGTTGGCTGGTTTCAGGTTATTGAGCAGTTGGACAAGCATCCCAAAGAAGGCTGCAGACAAGAGGCCTGAGCCTGGGAGTGTGCCCTACAGTCTCAGAGCTAGAAATAGTGACTAGACTCTACACAAACTCCTTTGGCTTGGAAGCACTTGGGGCCCAATTATTTGATCCACTAGCAACAGGCGGGTAACTGTATAGTGGGGTTATGGGACCAGTTTCTAACAGCTGACATGCACCTCATTTTAGGTCACACTATTTATTGACTGAAAAGTCATCTCTGAAGGAAGATCAGAGGGGCAAGAAGATATTTATATTTGTGCTAAAGTACTCAAGTGTAAATGTTATGCTAAAACTTTATGTTGTAATGCACATATTATAAACCAAATTTTAATTCCATAAATGTTTGTTGTAATGACAGCAGAGTTTGTATAAGACTGTGTAGCAAGATACATGATGAGATTTAATAGCTTTTGTTTATTTAAGGCCTGGGTTAGTTTTTGAATGACTATGAATTCCCACTATTTATAACAATGAATGGTCATTGGGCCACAAAAAGATAGAGAAAATGATTCTATAGAGTGTGTGGCTGGGGGAGGGCACTCACCTAGGATGTGGGAGACCCAATTTCAAGTCCCTGATCCAATGACCATTTAATTATTTATAAATAGTGGAAAAGCTTCAGCAGAACAGACTGAGGAAATCCCACACTAAACTGTCCTATAGCCCAGTGGCTTAGGCACTTTCCTGAGACTAAAGAGACTCAAGCTCAAACCCCTTTGCCTCATCGGGGGGGAGGGGGGAGAGGAGGGATTGAAGCCAGGTCTCCCAGAGCAGTGCCTTAAGCACTGGTCTAAAAGTTATAAAGAGGGCACCTCTTGCTCCTCCATTTATTTTGTGAAACTAGTCTTCCTTTGCTTCTGTTAAAAACACCCAAAACTGAAAGTAAAAATTTTGAGTTGAATTGAAACAAAATAGTTTGTTTGGACTCTGTGTGAATTATTTTCCACGTTTTCAACCAGCCAAAAATGATGAAAAATGTATTGTTCAGTTTGACTCAAAATGAACCTTTTTTTGATTTTTAAGAAGTGCCAGCAAACCAAAAAATTCACCCAGCTATAGCAATGAGCCAGTTGTCTATAGTGAATGGCAACTGCAAATGATTTATTTGAACTAATGGTATTCAGGGAACTAAATCACTGAAGAGAATGTCAGTGAGATATGTATCTGGTAATCATAGGTTCTGTCTACTCCAGATTGCTTGTGGCTGGAAGTTGTTTCCATCTGTTGGCGTCTTGGTGGCCTTTGGCTTTATGAAATGAGTTGGATGCATTTCAATCCAATTCCCAGCAGCACAAATGTTCACATCACAACCAAACAATGCAATTTGTAGTAACTGAGCTTGTTGGCAGTCTCAACAGACAGGTAAAGGAAAGAATGGACTGAACTCCTTTTGTGCTTCTAAAGGTGGTCCTGCTAGGGCAGGACTAGGGCAAATTGACAGAGAGTGGCAAATGGAAGCTTGCAGTGCCATTGCCCAAGGCTGTACCTATTCAGTCAGTACACACAGACCTGGCAATTCTGGAGAGTGAAATATAGCACATTTCACCAACAAAAATATTGAGTCCTCCGTGACACAAAATATTTATGAAAGGAATAGGTTGTGTCACATCATATAAACTGATCAAGTTGTACTGTTGTATGTTATTGTAAATGTGTGTGAGTCACATAAGGGTTCTGTCCATCTCATGGCACTTTGAGGGCCTATTTGTACTACAAGTCCTTACCAAGAAAGCTTACAGTTAGGCCCTCCATGCTAAAACTGTTTTTGTCTGTAATGGAGAAAGGACTAAAAGGAGCTAAGATCACATTAGGTTGTAATACAATTCCTGAACATGACTCAGTAGATTTGTTTTTCTGTCCACACTACAAACAATTAGCTATTTTACAAAATAGTTTCACCTAACTTTGCCCTGGCCTGGTTAGTCTATAGAGTAGACAGGCCAGGCCCTAAGATCTAACCACCTTGTAAGCTAAATAAGAGAAAAATATGCAGTACCTGAGGTATGTAAAAGAGTCCCAGCAGATTGGCCACTGCAGTGGAGATCCCAGAGCCGGTTGCCCCCACTACTGCAATGGTAGAAGGAATGTGGTCTGAGCAGTTGCAGAACTCATCCAGGTTCAGGGAGTCTATCTTGTTCTGGGCCACAAAACTCAGTGTGGCCTCCAGGGCTTTGGAGACAGTGTTGCAGGTATCAAATATCCTGTATCCCAAGGTCAAGTTTGGAAGGAGGGTCGGGCTACTGTTTATTTCCTCTATGGCAAAGATCATAGCCTGCAACCACCGGAAACCTCGGAAATTATACCTACAAATGAGCAAGAAATAAAAATAAGAGAGTGGGAGGTAGAGAAAGAGAGGGGGAGACAGTGTACAGATGAGAAAGAGAGAGAGAGAAAGCAAGTGCATATTAGATATAGTGAACAAGAGAGCATGTGAGCAACAGATTGAGAGATTTTGTGTGTGTGCGCGCACGCGTGAGAGAGAGAAAGAGAGCGCGAATTGGAGGTTTTAGATATGAAAATCAAAAGCACAGTATAGTGTGAAGAGCCCAGTCTTACATCCTATTGTATTTAATGGAAAGTTTTGCTATTGACTTCAGTAGGTGCAGGAAAAGGTCCCTGGAAAAGATGGGCCTAAACTGCAAGATTTGGATCAAGATTTCAAACTCACATATTTGGGAGTGGGTTGGATTTGAGGATCTGGTTCTCATCCAGAGCTGGCTGTGGATTTCTAACCCCCCCCACCTCTGGAGTCTGGGGAAGATGAAGGAGATCAGGTCTGAAGTGCTGCTTGGTGTCTCTTGTACCTTGGAGACCTTACCAGATACAAAATAATTACTTAGTCCCCAGATCTAACTTGGGTACATATGGGAAGAGATCCTTCAAGAAGGTGATCCTTGCTCACACTTACAAGATTGAAAGGCCTATCAAATTTGGGGACAAGATCAAATTCCTTCCTGACCAGAGACCTGTGATTTACTCCTGATCAAGTCGTGAACAGGGATCACCTTTGGGGTCAGGTGGATGTATTCCATTGCAGGGAGTGAACCTCGATTTTCCTGAAGCTCAGTCTTTTTGTATGTTTATAAACCTTTATAAATGTTATATCCACTAACTATCACGCAAGCACTGTAATTATTACCAGGCATTCACCTCACAAACACTGAATGGATTGCCCCTCGTAACACCCATGCAAAATAGGTCAGTATCAATCTGCCTGTTTTACAAATGGAGAAACGGGTGCACAGAGAGGGGAAGTGATTTTCAAGTCTACAGAAAAAACAGGAATAGTGTGTAAATTTTCAAAAGTGCCAAAGTGGGATTTATCCTCCCAAGTGTCTGACTTTTGAAAATAGGATACAGGCTCCTAAATCACTTAGATGGTTTTGAAAAATTTAACAAGAATACAGAAGTCCTGGGTCCCAGTCCAGTGCTTCAACTACAGTCTTCCTCTGTTATAATGATCAGGGCAGTTGCCTTTAGATAGGAGCTCAGAACCTCGCAAGTAGATCTTGGCAGGGAACTCCACGACTCATGGATATTTAAGGAGTGCCTCATAAGATTGCTGCTGCCACTCTGCTCTGGAATGGCAAAGCCGTATTTCAGGACTGCTTTTCAGCTCTGGACTGAGCTTCCACAGTGACATACATTGACAATCAGAAATGGGCATCAGGGCACTAGGAATTCAGATCTGGAGTGTCACCTTGGGGTGGAGTGAGCATTATCCCTGTGATGTGCTAAACTTTCTAATTGAAAACATTCAGAACATAAGAACAGCCATACTTGGTCACACCAAACGTCCATCTAGCCCAGTATGCTGTCTTATGACAGTGGCCAATGCCACATGCGTCAGAGAGAATGACCAGAACAGGTAATCATCAAGTGATCCATCCCCTGTCACCCATTCCCAGCTTCTGGCAAACAGAGGCTGGGGACACCATCCCAGCCCATCCTGGCTAATAGCCATTGATGGACCTATCCTCCATGAACTTATCTAGTTCTTTTCTGAATCCTGTTATAGTCTTGGCCTTCACAACATTCTCTGGCAAAGAATTCCCTTTTAAATTATTTTTTAAAGAGGACTTTTCCAGAATTGACACTAGTAAAGGATGACCTAACTGGAACCTGACTGGATCAGGCTGCATGACTACAAGGTAGGCCTCACACATGATCTGTCAAAGATCTTGGAGGGAGGTGCTGCCAGGCTTAGGGAAGGTCTACACTTAAAATGCTGCATCAGCACAGCTGCAGCTGCGCCACTGTAACACTTTGAAGTCACTCTTACACCGATGGGAGAGATTCTCTTATCAGCATATTTAATCCATGAGAGGCGGTAGCTATGATGACAGGAGAAGCTCTCCAGCCGACATAGCATGGCCTACTCCATGGGTTACATTGGTATCACTACATCGCTCAAGGATGTGGATTTTTCACATCTCTGAGCAACGCAGTTATACCGATATAAGTCTGTAGTGTAGACCTGGCCTGAGTAAGTGAAGAGAAGACAGCTATAAATAAACAAATAAATAATTTCAAATTGAAGAAAGGGGAAGCTGATAGTAATGAATATAAATGAGAAGCTTAGAATTGTAGAAAATTGATAAGGGAAGCAAAGGGACACAAGGAGAACTCTATGACCAGCAGAGTTAAGAATAGTAAGGAGATTTTTAAATATATTAAGAACAAAAAAAATCCTAACAATGGTATTGGACCAGTACTAGATAGAAATATTGGAATTGTCAATAATAACACAGGAAAACCAGAAGGGTTCAATAAGTATTTCTGTTCTATATTTGTGAAAAAGACAGATGATATGGTCATATCACATGATGCTAACAATACTCTTTCCATTCCAACATTGTATCATAAAGATATTAAATTGCAGCTATTAAAGTTACACATTTTTTAATTGGCAGGTCTGGATAATTTGCATGCGAGAGTTTTAAAAGATTTGGCTGAAGAGTTTGCTGGACTGCTAATGCTAATTTTCCACAAGTCTAGGAACACTGTGGAAGTTCCAGAAGACTGGAGGAAAGCTAGTGTGCCAATATATAAAAAGGGTAAAAAGGATCACCTGGGAAATTACAGACCTGTCAATCTGACATTGATCCTGGGCACGATAACAGAGCAACTGACATGGGCCTCGATTTATAAAGAATTAAAGGAAGGTAATAAAATTAATGCCAATCAATATGGGTTTAGGGAAAATAGATACTGTCAAACTAACTTGATACATTTTTTATGAGACAACAAGTTTGACTGATAAGTGAATTGATGTAATAGATTTCTGTTAGGCAATTGACTTGGTACCGCATGACATTTTGATTAAAAACCTAAAATGATATGAAATTAACATGGCACACATTAAATGGATTAAAAACTGGCTGATAGGTCTCAAAATATAATTATAAACAGGGAATCATTATCACGCATGTGTGTTTCTAGTGAGGTCTTGCAGGTATTTGTCCTTGGGCCTATGCTATTTAACATTTTTATTAAAGACCTGGAAGAGAACATAAAATCATCACTGATAAAGTTTACAGATGAGACAAAAATTGGGGGAGCGATAAAATAATAAAGAAAACAGGTCACTTATGTATAGCAATCTGTCTCACTTGGTAAGCTGGGCGCAAGCAAACAATATGAATTTTAGTATGGCTAAGTGTAAACGTATTCATCTAGGATCAAACAGTGTAGGCCATACTTACAGTATGGGGGATTCTATCCTGGGAAGAGGTGATTCTGAAAAAGATTTGGGGGTCATGGTGGATAATCAGCTAAGAATAAGTTCCCAGTGCGATGCTATGGCCAAAAGGGCTGATGCAATCCTTGGATACATAAAATGAGGATTCTCAAGTAGGAGTAGAGAGGTTATTTTACCTCTGTATTTGGCACTGGTGCAACCGCTGCTGCAATACTGTGTCCAGTTCTGGTGTCCACAATTCAAGAAACATGTTGATAAATTGGAGTGGGTACAGAGATGAGCTACGAGAATGATTAAAGAATTGGAAAACATGCCTTACAGTGGTAGACTCAAAGAGCTCAATCTATTTAGCTTAACAAAGAGAAAGTTAAAGGGTGACTTGATCACACTTCATGAGTATCTACATGGGGAACAAATATTTGATAATGGGCTCTTCAATCTAGCAGACAGACATATAACAAGATCCAATGGCTTGTTGCTGAAGCTAGACAAATTCAGACTGGAAATAAGGTATATATTTTAACAGTGATTGTAATTAACTATTGGAACAACTTACCAAGTATTCTCCATCACTGGCAATATTTAAATCAAGGTTGAATGGGTTCTTTAAAATATGTGTTTACTTCAAAAAGGAATTATTTTGGGGAAGCTCTATGGCCTATGTTATAAGCAGGTCAGACTAGATGATAACAATGGTCCCTTCTTGCCTTGGAATCTATGAAGTTTTCAAACTGTAAAACTCAAGGGTCAGATTGAGAAGCCTCACCTTTGAGTCAACAAGCCACCTGAGAGAAAACTGATGTTCCAGAATGCCCAAGACTGATCATCTTGTAAAGAGGAAGTCATAACATCAGCAAACAGGGTACTCCAGCCATTGACCACTCTGTCCCTGTACCTACGGAGATGTGCTGTGCCAGCAGAACATCACTACCTGCTCCTTGACTGCAGGTTCCAGCTCCTAGACAATAAGTCCAAAAGACTGTGAAAGCTGAAGAGGTCGCAAACCCTTGTTATCTTTATTTTGTCTTTTATTTTTATTAGCTGGGAGATGTCCCAGGCTTTTTATTTTCTAATTATAGGATGCAAAAGGGTGACTGTGTGCATGTATGTATGAGAATCCACAACGTCCACATGGTGAAGTTACCAGAGAAAAAGTTTAAACTCCCATAATCTTTGTCTCGTGAAGATACTCATTGAAGTGTCTTTGGTATTCTATATTTAAAAGTCCTAAGAAACTTAAACTGTAGCAAACACTTTGGTTCATAAGAGAGCTGTCAAACTCCTGCTTATCAAAATGTTTTCTTAGAGCCTGTCTTATAATATGTGTTCTAGTCACCCCACTAGAATTCAATTCTAAGAAAGAAGCATAATGGCTCTGAGGTAGTGATTCAGATATTAGATAATTTGGTTTCAATATTAAGTTTTTAACCAGCTCTAAGTCATAGATTTGATTGAGGTCAGTAAAATTCTTTAGTTGGGGGTTTATAACCAACTGGACAGTTACCTTCTTAAGAACTGTCTTTAGAACTTAAAGTCGTTTATAATTTTTACAACTAATTTGATGATTTAACTCATTTTATTATATAATTCCAATTCAGTGAGATTAATTTGCTAATTTATTGATCTGACCAAGATTCAATATTGACTTGATGGTTGTATAGATTTATTTTATTTATGTATTAGTTTAACATTAGCAATAACAACGTATCACCAAAACTGCTACTACTCCTCAGGGTGGACCACATCCACCCTGATTGAATTGGCCCTGTCAACACTGGTTCTCCACTTGTAAGGTAACTCTGTTCTCTTCATGTGTCAGTATATTTATGCCTGCATCTGTAATTTTCACTCCATGCACCTGAAGAAGTGGGGGTTTTACCCACGAAAGCTTATGCCCAAATAAATCTGTTAGTCTTTAAGGTGCCACCAGACTCCTCACTGTTTTTGTGGATACAGACTAACATGGCTACCCCATTCTTTTAAATGTCATTAAAGGTGGACTGGTGGGGCTAAAGCACAATGCTTTGATTTTGGTTCACAGATTTTTAAGGCCAAAGGGACCCGTAGATCATCTAGTTTGACATCCTGTACAACACAAACCACAGAAATTTAGCCAGTTCCCATTTTTGTCCTTTACTGCTTCTCCAGGATCATTTTATGGACTTTTAAAATTTAACAGTTCCCTGTATTATAAGCAAGTACTCTTAAAATGTTCAAGGTTTGCTCAAGACATGACCCACAGTATTTTCATTTAGACCAATGGCACTTGAACTGTTTCATATGATGGACCACTATTTAAGATGTAGATGTCTACTCCACAATGTAAGCCTGGGTTTAGACTCAGGCTCAAGCCCAAACCCCGCTTCCATCTACATACAGTTCTGTCTGACTTGGGCCAATAAGCCCTCTGGGCCCTGGGACCAAGCAAGAGGAGTGGGTTTGAGCCCAAATCCCACTGGGACTTGGGTCCAAACTCCATCATTTTGCTATGTGGATGCGACTCATCTCCCGGTCCCAGAGACTCATGTCCTGAGAGTCTGCCAATGCTACCCCACAATCCTATTGGCCAGTGTTCCCTGTCCTTTCTATCCCAAGATTAGCCAGTTGACTCCCAGGAAATGGAAGCAACCCCCCTGGTTCAAGTACAGCTTCTCAGCATTTAACCCTCTATTTGATTCTGACTGCTGAGCTGCAGATGGCCACTAACAAGAAGTCCTTTGCCGAGCACACAGCTATCTGCTCAGGGGATCACAGACAAGTTTTGATGAATCTCTGGTGAGAGATGAGCAAAATGTTTGACTTCAGCAAGAGTTCCAGGAACAACCAAACGCATCAGGAAATAGCAAAGAAGCTGGCAGCACTGCAGATTCACTGAACCAGTGCAGGGGGCCAATTAAATGGCTCAAGTGCAACTGTCGTAAAAACAGAGATGAGAACTACACCTCTGGGAACTCAGCATCATCCTGCCTCTTTTACAAAGAGTATAATTAGGTGTTGGGTACTGCTCAGAGCAGTGAGCCACCAGCATTTCACAATAGCCTGGTCAGCCATGATAGTGTCTTCTGACCCCCGAATCTAGTCAGCAGACACCAGCTCAGGTGCTTATACTGCTCTCTGAGGAGGCTTTGCTGCCTGCAGCACATCCTGGGTCCCTACTTGAAGAGGCTGTTTGATGATCCCCTGGAGGAGCAGTCCACTGCAGAAATGGCAGCAGAAGCAGAAGAGGTGCAGAAGTTACCTACCTGATAAGCTGGTAGCCTGGAAAGTTTTTGGCTCCATGTTTGTTATTAGTATAGGAATGTGAAGGATTTCCAATTTATGACCCAATGTAAAATTGATTACAAGCCGTGGGAAGCAGTGTGTATCTGCTAATGGCAGAACGTGTGCCAGCACCTTGATGTCACCACCCCCCAAGTGGAATTCAGAAGTGAAATACAACTGTTATACAAGCATTTATATTGAAATTTTTATTTGATACTCACACATTCTTACAAGGATGTGCCAGGGTGTTAAAAGTAAGAACCGTATATGGCCTTCCCTTTTAGTATGCTGCTCTGTACAAATCAGCCATGACACAGCATAACTAGTCTCCTGTAAACAGATAACTATACGGGGGAGGGGCAACGTAGGCCATGGGTGATGAAATTAATGTTCAAAATACAACTGAGTTTTTTTCTGTTGTCCAGAAATGTGCCAGGGGACAGGGAGGGGAATGACTGTGTAGTTCTTTGAGAGTCCGTATTATTGTGTGCGTTTGTATGTAGTCCATAGCTAGATGTAGTCAGAGCAGACTACATCGGAAGCTGCAGGGAAGCCGTAATCCATGTGAATGCTAACGCAGCATCCGGTTGATTACCCCAAGAATTTTGACCCAATCCCAGGTGCTGATAGCTGCAAACTTTTCCCATGGTAGACAGTTCAGATAAGAAGTCACATTTTGAAGAAGGGTGTATTTTCTGGGCCAATCTCTGTAGGACACCAGCCCACTCCATTCATAGATGTGGTGCTCAGCCACCATAAGCTTCAAAATCTCTGTGCCACGCTTGCCACCAGCAGAATAGAATGTCCCTTTACATTCAGGAACCTCCAGGATTGTTACGTCACGTGGAATGGTGAAAGGACAGAGAAGGCTGGGTAGTAAGTCATGCTGTCCCTGCCCCGCTCCCCAGGCTACAATCGTCTGCAATTCTTAAACATATAGCATATGTAAATTTCACCTTACCATTATGTGTGCACTCTTTTCACTCTGATTAACTCAGTTGTGTCTATGGAGCTTCTGGGAACCAAAGGGTTCCTCTGACCAATGTACTGAAGCAGAGTTTAACCAAGTATTGTTTTTTGGCCTGGAGAGTCCACAGATACTTTTCTCTGTGAATGTGCTGAACCTTTTTTGAAGTACTGAGACAATAATGTATTTCTGATGGATGTTTTCAGGTCCTTCAACCTCCACAGGCTGCACTCCATCAGGAGCCTGAGATTTAGAACGGTCATGGAGTTGCCCAAGAGGAAGTGTTTCCCATGATGCACTTATGGTGAACACGCGGGACAGAGCCAACAAGCAGGTTTAATACCAAAGAGAGAAGGATTCATGGTAAGTGGAAAAGTACAGACAGGATGCAGAGTGTGAGGACAGAATTGCAGCGCACGGGGAGAGATTGGCAGCGCAATTTGCGGAGTAGGATCCTCACTTCAGGGAAGAAGATAGAGCCCTGCAGAAAGACCTGTTTGAGAGGCTGCTTCTACTCGTAGGCTGCAAGAGTGCAGGCTCCTGCTGCACCTGCCACACATCCTGAGTCCCCTCCATCGTATCATAAGCTGCAGTTGACAATTCCATTGTTAGGTGGCCCATGCAGCTGGGACTAGCTGGACAGGGCAAATGTACCCCTGTAGTCTTCTACCCTCGTGCAGCAGTGCCACGTAAATGCTAAATGGGCAAGAAAGGGATGCCAGGGGACACACACAAGCAGAGAACTTGTCAGCACTAGTTTCACTGTTTGCCCTGTTCAATGTTTGTTTTATTACTGTTTTGATGTTGGCGTATTACTTGTATTTGTTGTTATAATGGCAGCTAACCTGCCTGAAAACACTTTAATGTTGTTTTTTTTAAAAAAAAAAAAAATACAGCCATGTTCACAAATAAAGGCTTTTATTTTATTAAGAAAGTTTATTACCATCACATCATGTAACGTGTACTTCCAATAATAAACACATAAGGCACAGCTGGAAAGTTGTATCCAAAACACAATTTCTCAATACATCTATTTACATCAATCCATAATTAAAATCCACAGTTCTTGCCATACAGTGCATCCTCCCCCGATTACATAAGAAGTCATCTCATCCATAATTAAAATTCATGACAATCATCCCCTCATTCATTGCATACAGGGACAGTATCTCATTCACTGTTAACATTGCTGTAAAAACAAATTCATGAATATACAGTTCTCCTTCTTCCATTGGTCCATACAAGTCCATAATGTGGGAACACAGAACATCCCTGATTTCTGTTGCACATCACCTGCTCTAGCGGTCACAGGTGTCTCACTGGCTGAGTATACCAGGTCAGCGATCTATTACTGTCAAAAGTCCATTTGGGGGGTGTACTGAAGCGAGACTCACCAGTGCGGCACCTCCTGCTGGTCATCCTGGGAATTACCTCTTCCAGCCCAGAGCACCCTCTGCAGACTGGTGTCTCGCCTGCCACTGGCCCCGTGTCCCTCACGAATCCCGGTGCCCTTTACCTCAGGGTCCTGCCCCCAGCAGTACCCCCACACTCTGGGTCTCCCCTCCCAGGGGGACCCCCAGCCCTCTAAATCCACCTTGCCTCAGTGGCTACTGCCAGTCATCATCTAAGACCCACTCACTGGGGCAGACTGCAGTGTAATGGCCACTCATCATTGGCAAGGGATTAGGACCAGCTACCTGTGCCTATTCCCAGGCTGCCCCTCTGAAGCCCCAGTACCTTTGTAGGCCTCACCAAGGCCTGCAGCCTGGGGGTTTACCAGGCTGGAGCGCCCCAGCTCCCTTTGCCCTTCCCCAGCACTGCTCCCGCTCTAAGTACCCTACTCCCAGGCAGCTAGCCCTCCCCACTCTAGGGCTAGGGTGAGACTCTTCTTCTGCTCCTGGCTCACAGCCCTCTTATAAAGGCCAGCTGGGCCCCGATTGAGCTGGCCACAGCTGTGGTCAGCTACTCACTCAGCTTCCCCCAGCTGTTCTCCCCAGGGCAGCCCTCTCCCAGGGCTGTTTTAACACCTTCAGGGCTGGAGCAGGGTGATCACCCCACTACAGGGGGCAAATGACTCATCTTTGGTTTCACAAAGATTGTGAAGAGCTCAGCAAGCCACAGCAATGCAGGCAGCATTGATGACAATGGAATCCAAAGGGTTCTGTAAACAGCACCAGTGGGATTTCAGTCTGCCAAACACACATTCAATCACCATTCTACACCTACTGAGAGTGTCATTAAATCCCCTCTTGCCAGGGCCTCTGAGATCAGGATACATTTTCATAAGCCAAGGCAAAAGGGGGTATGCAGGCTCCCCTAGAATAACAGTGGAAACAGCTACTCCATTTATGATAATATCATTTGGTGGGAACAGTGTCCTGGCCTGACCTTGAAGACAGACTCACAATCAGCAGAAAACCCTGGTATCATAAACTTTCCTAGTACAGCCCACGCTGGCATCCATAAATCAGCCTGCATAACAATGGAGTAGTACTCTTTGCGGCTGATGTACTCGTGTGTTCCTTAAGGAGGGTGAACTATGAGCACGAGTCCCATCAATGGCCCCAGCACAATTTGGAAACCCCATTCTCTCAAAACCAGCAGTTACTTCAGGAATATTGTTTACGCCCGCCTCCTTGGGCACACCTCATTGCCATACACTTGATTGCCCCAGAAACCTCTGCTACCACTTTATCCACAGTTGACTTTCCATTGCCAAGCTGCTTAGCAATGGACTTCTAGCAGTCTGAGGTAGCCAGCTTCCAGATGACTATAGCAACTTGATTCTGAACCAGTATAGCTGACCACATGAATGTATCATGATGCGGGAGGGTTGGAGCAAGTTGCTCACAAAGCTCCAGAAGTGTAGCTATCTTCATGCTAAACTTCTGGACCCATTGCTGGTCACGCCAGGTGCACATGATAACGTGATCCCACCTGTCTGTGCTCCAGAAGCTGCAATCTACAGAGGGGACATCAGCGGCTGTACCAAAAGCCTTCAGCAGCCTCAGCCAGTTCAAGTGTGTCATTTCTATATCATCTTCCTCCTCCAACAGGTGCCTTTGGTAGCTCAGAAAATGCTGCCAAAACATCCACTAGTATCTCATGGACACTCTGTCTATTTCCTGAAACAGGAGTGAAAGTCCAAGCAAGATATATTCTTCACATGTTGACTCCTCTATGTTGCTGGCTCTCATTGCCAGGAGTGTGTAGATCCAGCAGACAGCTCGGCAAGTTGTGTTGGCAGGCTGCGACAACCTCCTGTAATGTGCAGGGTGGACACTCAAGTTTTTCCACACTGCACCACGATCTAAGGGCTACAGTGGCTACAGTTGAAGAGGGTGCTAGGAAGCCTGGTACAAGCTGGTTTGACTCAGGTTTATGTAATGCAGTGTGGAGGCCTGACCACAGGTGTGAGAACTGGGGTCAATATTCAGTGCGGCCGCTCAAGCCTGGGCATACAAATACAGAGCCAACGGGCTTGAGCCTGGGCTTACATTGCAGTGTACACGTACCCACAGACATCTCCTCTCCAAATCCTCCTGCTGCAACTAAAGTGCTAGGTTTAATGCAAGTTATAGCACGACGATATTAAAGAAACAAGATGAAAATAAACACACTTTACATAACTTGTGTCAACCAAAGATTGCAGTGTAGACATGGCGTAAGCATTGCGACACCTGAAACCTAAATCCCTTTGTAGATCCTGGCCAAAGTGTTTAATTCAAATGACTTGCCCAAAATAATACAGCAAGTCAGTGGCAGAACTTGGATCTTCTGACTCCAAATCATGTGCCTTAACCAGGTGACCATGTTTCCTCTTCAAGAAGGAAAAGGTACTCTTCAGCCTAGGTTTTCACTAGCTGTCACAGGCTGTGCCCTGCTTAGAACCATTAGTTGTTCTGCTTGGAATCAAGTACATTCTCAAAGGTTCTAACTGCAGCTTGATGTGTGAGAGGAGTTTCAACAATGTTCTCAATGAATCTCATCATATTAATAGAAGATCCAATGTTTCTCTTCTGTGAATTCCCCAGTCATTAAAGCAGTGGTCCCCAAACCGTGGGGCGCGCTCCTCTAGAACGTTGGGAGGGTTCACGGCAGGGACTGGGGTGCAGGGAGGGAATACCACCCTGCTCCACTCCGCTTCCAGCCACAGCTCTGCTCCGCCCCCAGCCCAGCTCTGGTCCCAGCCACAGCTCCACTCTTCCCCTGCTACACCCACAACCCAGCTCTGCCCTCATTCCCTCTCCACCCCCAGGCCAGCTCCACCTCTAGCCCCAGCTCCTCCCCAATTCCGCAGTTCGGCCCCCAGCTCTGCCTTCAGCCCAAGCTCCTCTGCTGAGCCAACTGTTCTATAATGGAAGGTGGGGCACGGACAGATTCCATCACTGGTAAGGGTGGGGGGAGTGACAGGAAAAGTTTGGGCACCACTGCATTAATAATGAGTAAGGCTGCATGTCTGTCACAGAGGTCACGGAAGTCACGGATTCTGTGACTTTCCATGACCTCCGTGACTTCTGCAGCGGCCGGTGAGGCTGGCTGCTCCGGGGCTGCCCAAGCAGATCAGGCATCCCTGGGCCAGCAGCCCTGGCCATTGCTGGGGCAGTTTGGGTGTGGGAGGGGGCTCCGGGCTGCTGGGGCAGGGGGTTGGGGTATGGGGCGGTGCTTACTTCATGCGGAGGGGCTCCCCGGAAGCAGTCGGCATGTCCCTGAAGCTCCTAGGGGGAGGGACCAGGGGGCTCCACACGCTGCCCGCGCTCGCAGGCGCTGCCCTCGCAGCTCCCACTGGCTGTGGTTCTCAGCCAATGGGAGCTGCAGAGCCGGAGCTCATGGCAGGGCCTGCACGGGGACACCCCTCGCTTTCCCTCCCCCTAGAAGCTGCAAGGACACATGGAGCCGGTTAGGGAGCCTGCCAGCCCTGCCAACCCTCCCGCCCCCAGCACCAGCAGGGGTCCTGGGTCACCACCCCCCAGCACCTGCGGTGCCCTCAGACCTCTCCCTCCTCCCCCCCAGAGCACTCGCGGCCCCACAGCTCAAGTTTTAGTTAGGGGTATATAGTGCAAGTCATGGACATGTCATGAGCTGTGAATTTGTTTACTGCCCGTGACCTGTCCATGACTTTTACTAAAATACCCGTGACTAAAACATAGCCTTATTAATGAGACCTCATTTCAGGCACCAGAAAACAGCAGGGCCTGGGGTGTTGGGGGCCTTTAAGGGCTGAAGAGCTTCCCAGACAGGCAGCTGGGGTGAGCTGCTCTGAAGCTCTTGTTATACACAGTCAGTTGAAACTGAACACAGAGCAAAGCAGAGTTTTTCCGAGCCCTTTAGGCACTGAGGGATCCGTGGATGGCACAGGGCAGAAGGAACTATGGATCTGGATCATAAACTGTGTGTGTGGGAACAGGTTTTCAGACCAAACCCCTCCTTCTTTCTGTGAATCTCAACAGCCCCAACCCTTTCCACCCACTTTGGGAGGGAGGATGGCCTAGCAGACATGGCTCCAACCACTGGTTCTATTTCTGCTCCTGCCACAGGCTTATGTTGTGATCCCAAGTAAGTTGCTTCTCCTCTCTGTACCTAAGCGTCCCCAACTGTAAGACAAGGATAATGCTACTATCCTACTATATAGGGCAGGGGTGGGCAAACTACAGCCTGCAGTCCGGATCTGGCCTGTCAGGGCTTTCAATCCGGCCTGCGGGATTGCCAGTTCCCGTGGCGTCACGGGGCTGAGGCAGGCTCCCTACCTGCCCTGGCCCCACGCTTCTCCCAGAAGCGGCCAGGGACCATGTCCTGCAGTCCCTGGGGGACGGGTGGGGGCAGAGGGTTCTGTGTGCTGCCCTCGGCTGCAGGCAGTGCCCCCCGTGGCTCCCATTGGCCGGGAACGGGGAACCGCACCAATGGGAGCTTCGGGGGTGATACCCGCAGGCGAGGGCAGCGTACGGCGGAGCTAACATGGAGCCTCCAGGAGCCTCCCCAACTCCAGGAGCCACTGCCGGACATGCTGGCCACTTCCGGGAGCGGTGTGGGGGCAGGGCAGGCAGGGAGCCTGCCTTAGCCCCACCGTGCACCGCTGCCCCTCGGAGCCACTTGAGTAAGCAGCACTGGGCTGGAGCCTGCACCCCGAACCCTCTTGCAGCCCGCACCCTAGCCCCCTGCCCTGAACCCCCTACCCCCCTGCCTTGAGCTCCCTGCCACACCCCTCCTGCACCCCAACCCCCTTCCCTGAGCCCCTTCCTGAACACCACACCCCCTCCCACACTCCGCACTCCCTACCACACCCCAGCTCCCTGCCCCAGCCCTACATTCATGGCCCTGCATGCAATTTCCCCACCCAGATGGGGCCCTTGGGTCAAAAAGTTTGCCCACCCCTGATATAGGAGGTTGTGAGACTTAGTTAATATTTGTAAAGCACAGTGGGATCCTCACAGTGGCGACATTAAGCACTTGCAACCAATGTAATCACGGGGGGGCCTAAGTAGCAAGGAGCCCCCTGAAAGCCAGATCCCACTCACAAAAGTCTTCTGTTTGACCCATCAGGCATCAGCTACTAGGTCCTGCTCCCTGCTGGGGGCTCTGCTGTAAGGACTGCCCTGATACCCGGCTCCAGCTCCACCCTGGGCTGCTGGCAGCTCCAGCATCTGTGTGCCCCTGCCCGGTCACATCTACAGTGTTCCCATGCTGACCTGCCTTTGAGCACCCCCACCCCAGCTCAGAGGATGCTCTACAGCCAGGAAGAAAGTGGCCACCTGGCAGTCAGGGAGCACAAAGTCCGGAACTACCAGGAGCTTGGGGCAAGCCAGAGCTGGGTAGCAAAGCAGTCTTTACAGCAGACCCCCCATTGGGGAGCTAGAAGGAACTGATACCCAGCAGGCCAAACAGAAGGTCCTCATCAGAGGTTCCTGCTCCTGTGCTCCCATGTCAGGCCCTTTCCCTCCCCTGCAGAGCATCCTCTAAGCCAGTACATGCTGTTGCCAGGTCCAGGTGGAGAGTGAGAGGTGCTTAGAGGCAGAGGGGACCAGGCAAGGGTGTGCAAGGGCTGGAACTGCTGGGAGCCTGGGGCGGACCCAGAAGCAGAGCCAGAGCTAAGTAGCAAAGCTGCCAAGACAGCGGAGCTACCAGCTGGGAGCAGGAGCCAGAGACAGGCAGGGGGAGATGGATGGGAGAGGCTTTGAGAGGAGTTACCCCCTGCTTCCTTGAGCCTCTCCTAATTCCCCTGCTGCCCCCAACACTGGTAGGGGCCCCGGAATCGAGGTTTGTAGGGGGCCCACACAGGACAAACACTGCCACTAGACCCTCAAGTGGAAGGAGATATAAAGGTGCCACTTCAACAAACCTCCTCACCCTCCTCTAACATGCTCAGCAGACAGTAACATGGACATCTCTGCAGCCTCCCTCTCCACAATTATTTCCCTTCAGGCTGCCCCACTTCAAAATATTCATTTGTGGGCCCAGCAGTGTCACCTTAGCTCAGGGCCAGATGATTTGTTCTGCTTGCACTTGCCTCCTTAGACCTTCAACGTACACTGGTGTGTTTTTTACAAGGAAGCCCAGAAACATTTTTCGGTTTGAACAGCTCCCACAGCCTGGACCCAGAGGAGAGATGAAGATCTATTGGAACACTCAACATCTTTATGTTACACAGTGACTTCAGTGCAAAAACAACAAATCTTCATCAGCTGCACCCACCAAGACTTAAAATCCACAAGCATGAAACCAATAAAACAAGAGAGGAAGGAACAACAAAGTAAAGTGATAACTCTAAATGCAGCTTTATCTTAAATTTAAAACATCCAGAGATTATGCACTTTTACCTGACTGTGACAGTAAGGAGTCCCCACAGGCAATGGACATAATCAGCTAAAGATCTTTCTTACAAGTAGGAGAGTCTGAGGGGGGTTGTGGAGGCTGGGAAATTACAGATAGCTCAGGGAAGAAGGAAGGAAAGAGAGAATGAAGGCCCCTGAATAATTTGGTTTCAGAAGTAGAGTCCAAATAGCAGGCTACTCATGTAATTCGCCATTTGAGATTGTGGACATCTCCATGAGAAAATTAGAGCTTTTAAAGGCAGAACAAAAGATGTTTCCTGTCCTGATTATAATGGGACATCTAACGTGGGTGCAAAGGATGTTAAAATGTCCTGAAATCAGGAAGGTGCACTGTGATGCAAAAATACTGTTTTGCAGTGTGGAAATGTGTCATAGTGTGGACGATCAGATTATGGAGATGTGCATCAGAATATTGCATTATTGTACTGCATTCTGGTGATACGATGGCATTTTGTCACCATAAGGCAACGATGTATCGTAATGCTGTGAAGATTCACTGTCATTGCAAAAAATCACAATACTATGATATAAACAGTTCATGATTAGGGTGCCTAGATGCTACGCTATTTCAAATAATACATTAATAATAAATAATGTTTCTGAGATCTAAAAAAGACAGAGAGATTAGGATATGAATAAGGCCACTGGGGACGGATTCATTCTCTGATGTATTCTGCCTTTGTTACCATTCTACACAAAATGTATACACCAGAAATGTGATGGGAAACAGTCTAAGTAGAGCTGCAGGCAAATATATAACATAGGAGATGAATTTTACTTCACTCTCTCAATACTTGCACTACTTAAACAATTAATTATATATAAGATATTTCAGAAACACAAGCTGCAAATATGCAATTCCTGTGGCTTGAGATACCCCCATCTTACATTTCCAATGAGGATGAAAATTGTGGGCAAGTTTCTCTCTTAGGTTTTAGGACTCAGCCCTCAAACTGGTAAGACCAAGGTAGGGAGAAGTATTTTGCCAATGACACTGGGACAATGAGAGCAATGGGGAAATTCTTACTCTTCTTTCTTCTTTTCACTGTTAAATTCAGTACGAGAAATTTTCCAGATAATATTATGTAAGATACACAAATTAAATTTATGTCAATGAATATGCAGAGGCATTGGATAGCTAGACAAAGACTGACAAGAGGCAATTCTACAAGTATTTGAATGGGGAGGAGCAGGCATGGAACTGTTTTGTGTATCCTGAGAAAATATGATAGGAGTAAAAGGATGAAACTGATCAAGGCTGAATATCAGGAAAAATATCCTAACACTGCAGTTCAGGTTGAATAGTTTCAAAATGGAAGGGGTGGAAGCCCCATTGGTTAGGACATTTATCAGGCAATAGAATAGACCAGTAAGGAGCAATGGAGCCACCTGGAATGCTAGGGATGGACTGGATGGAACTCATACGTCTTTCTTCTCTCTCAAGGCTAAGATTCGGCCACAGAATAAATATGGTGGCTTTCTGCTATTACTGTCTAATGAAAGAAAAGAATGAGAAAAAAGAGAAAGGTACCATTTTGGACATACCCATTTAAAAAGGCTGACCAAATGCTCATGAACAGATTGGGCTCAATTTTCCCATATGGTTTGACACATGCCTTTGATAAAAAAGATGCAGTTGTACCCAGTCATCTAAAATAAGGTCATATCATCCAATGCCAAATTTAAAGGGAATTAATAGAACAGGGCAATTATCAAGTGATCCATCCTTTGTCATCCAGCCCCAGCATCTGACAGTCAGAGGTTTAGGGACACCTAGAGCATGGTGTTGGATCCCTGGCCATCATGTATAATACCCATTGATGGACCTATCCTCCATTAAAACATCTAATTCTTTTTTGAACCCAGTTAGACTTTTGGCCTTCACAACATTCCTTGGCAATAAGTTCCACAGGTTGACGGCGCGTTGTGTGAAGAAGTATTTCCTTATGTTTGTTTTAAACCTGCTACCTATTAATTTCATTGGGTGACCCGTTTCTTGTGTTACATGAAGGGATAAATAACACGTCCTTATTCACTGTCTCCACACCATTCATGATTTTACAGACCTCTGTCACATCCCTTCTTAGTTGTCTCTTCTCCAAGCTGAACAGTCCCAATCTTTTCAATCTCTCCTCATATGGAAACTGTTCCATACCCCTAATCATTTTTGTTGCCCTTCTCTGTACATTTTCCATTTCTAATATATCTTTTTTATGAGATGGGGCAACAAGCCCTGGAGCTTTAGATGCAGCAAATAGTCCAGGATGTTCTGCATCAAGGCCTCCTCAGGACGAACGTGCTTGTCCAATGTCCAGCATGCGAAGCGCTTCCACTTGGTCACATACGTAGCCCTGCTGGAGGGCTTCCTGCTGCCCAGCAGGACCTGCTGGACTGCCGCGGAGCACCCTCGCTCGTCCGTGTTTAGCCATGGAGCAGCCACACCGTCAGGTGCAGCAATGCCAGGTTCGGGTGCAGCAGATTGCTGTGGTTCTGGGATAGCAGTTCTGGACGGAGAGGTAACTGCAGCGGGTTGGCCATTGAAAGATTCAGAAGCATGTTGAACCAGTGCTGGTGAGGCCACGCCACGGCAATGAGAATGACCCACATTCTGTCTTGCTTCACCTTTAGCAGGACTCTGTGGATTAGCAGCACTGGCAGAAGACCACGGGATCAGGAAGGCATCTGACAGGATACCCCTGTCTCCACCATATAGGGAGTAGAACATGTCAGCCTGGACTCAAATAGGTCCAACTGGGGAGTTCCCCACCGTCGGAAGATCAAGTTGACCACCTCCAGATAGAGGGACCCCTTGTGGCGAGAGGAGAAGGTCCTGCTGAGGTGATCTGCCAGGACATTCCCGGTTCCAGGTAAAAAGAAAAGGAGTACTTGTGGCACCTTAGAGACTAACAAATTTATTTGAGCATAAGTTTTTGTGAGCGACAGCTCACTTCATTGGATGCATTCAGTGGAAAATACAGTGGGGAGATTTATATACACAGAGAACATGAAACAATGGGTGTTACCATACACACTGTAACAAGAGTGATCAGGTAAGGTGAGCTATTACCAGCAGGAGAGTGGGGGGGAAAAAACCTTTTGTATGATAATCAAGGTGGGCCATTTCCAGCAGTTGACAAGAACTTGTGAGGAACAGTATGGAGGGAAGTAAACATGGGGAAATAGTTTTACTTTGTGTAATGACACATCCACTTCCAGTCTTTATTCAAGCCTAAATTAATTGTATCCAGTTTGAAAATTAATTCCAATTCAGCAGTCTCTCGTTGGAGTCTGTTTCTGAAGTTTTTTTGTTGAAGAATTGCCACTTTTAGGTCTGTAGTCGAGTGACCAAAGAGATTGAAGTGTTCTCCGACTGGTTTTTGAATGTTATAATTCTTAACGTCTGATTTGTGTCCATTTATTCTTTTACATAGAGACTGTCCAGTTTGGCTAATGTACATGGCAGAGGGGCATTGCTGGCACATGATGGCATATATCACATTGGTAGATGTGCAGGTGAAGGAGCCTCTGATAGTGTGGCTGATGTGATTAGGCCCTATGATGGTGTCCCCTGAATAGATATGTGGACAGAGTTGGCAACGGGCTTTGTTGCAAGGATAGGTTCCTGGGTTAGTGGTTCTGTTGTGTGGTGTGCAGTTGCTGGTGAGTATTTGCTTCAGGTTGGGGGGCTGTCTGTAAGCAAGGACTGGCCTGTCTCCCAAGATCTGTGAGAGTGATGGATCTTCCTTCAGGATAGGTTGTAGATCCTTCATGATGCGTTGGAGAGGTTTTAGTTGGGGGCTGAAGGTGATGGCTAGTGGTGTTCTGTTATTTTCTTTGTTGGGCATGTCCTGTGGTAGGTAACTTCTGGGTACTCTTCTGGCTCTGTCAATCTGTTTCTTCACTTCAGCAGGTGGGTATTGTAGTTGTAAGAATGCTTGATAGAGATCTTGTAGGTGTTTGTCTCTGTCTGAGGGCAGATGGAGCAAATGCGGTTGTATCGTAGAGCTTGGCTGTAGACAATGGATCATGTGGTGTGGTCTGGATGAAAGCTGGAGGCATGTAGGTAGGCATAGTGGTCAGTAGGTTTCCGGTATAGGGTCGTGTTTAAGTGACCATCACTTATTAGCAGCTTAGTATCCAGAGAGTGGATCTCTTCTGTGGACTGGTCAGTGGGGCTGTCAATCTTCGCTCCAACACGGGCACTGATGAGCACTGAGAAGGGGGCGACGTCTTCACCGGAACGCCCCATGCTCCCCAATACGGCCACTGTGTTGGCCACTGACATTGCTAGAATGGAATTGACATGAGCAAGCACTCAAAGAACCTTTGTTCTCAGAGTTAGATCAGTTAGAGAGTGCTTATCTAAAAGCAGGTTTCAGAGTAGCAGCCGTGTTAGTCTGTATCCGCAAAAAGAAAAGGAGGACTTGTGGCACCTTAGAGACTAACAAATTTATTTGAGCATAAGCTTTCGTGAGCTACAGCTCACTTCATCGGATGCTGTAGCTCACGAAAGCTTAAGATAAATTTGTTAGTCTCTAAGGTGCCACAAGTACTCCTTTTCTTTTATCTAAAAGCAGTCTACATAGATACATAATGGCTTAACTGCTTTGCTTCAATATCAGCCTGATCCAAACCCCACTGACGTCAATGAACCCATTTAGATCAGGCTTTATGTAAGCAAGCACAGGCTGGATCTTAAGATGTCAGTTTGCACATTTAAAATGCAATTTTACTGCATCTAAGACAGCAAAGGAATGCTGAATCAAGTTCAAATGCTGACACGTACCACTGCTTTGAGAGTGTGACAGAGAAGGTATGCTGGATTTTATATACGTTCAGTGCTAGATCCACAAGGAAATATAGGCACCTAATAGCTGCTTTAGGCACCTAAATCCAAAATGTAGATGCTCAAAACCCTGCTCAGCTGCTTCCTAACCCTGAAGTAGGGGTGCTGGAACAATCTGTATAATTGGGGTGCTGAGAACCATTGAACCAAACTGTAAACCCTGCATATGATGGAAACCACTTCAAGCCAGGGGTGCAGCAGCACCCCCAGTACCCCTAGTTCCAGCACCTGCCCTGTAGGGGCATAAATTCCCTTGGCACCTAGATTTCTGCTAAAAAAATCCCTGAGACACCTATATTTCTCTCAGTGGCCATGCGCAAAGCTGCCTACGTCCTGCTGCTGCTGAGCTGCTCTGTGCCTAAGCCACAATGGGGTTCTCAGACTAAGCATTCCCCTGCCTATCTTGTCTGCGGGGCCCAATGCAGTAGTCATCCTCAGAGACTGCCTCAGAACAAGCTTACAGGATTGGGCCCTGCACAAGGCAGATCTGAGGAGAATAGTTCAGTGGTTAGAGCATTCACCCAAGTTGTGGGAAACCCAGGTTCAAATCCCTGCTCTGTCTGAGGTGGAACAAGGATTTGAACCAGATCTACCCCCAACCAATGGGGTACAGGGTATTTTAGGGCTGGGGTTCTCTCAGTGTCTCCCACTGAAGCTGATCAACTTTGCATGAAATAGTTAAATATGCACTGAAGAAGCAACAGGAACTTGAATCTGGGTCCCCCACATCAGTGCCCTAACTAGCAGGCTATAGAGTCATTTTTCACTCTCTGGCCCAATGAATGGATGTGCTCAAACCACTGGGTATGCGGCAGGGGGCGCCTCTTCCCCCTCAGTTTTTTTGCTACAAAGGACTGCCTTGGTTCATGGCTGTGAATCTTGAGTGGAAGGAGGCATCCAACTCCCCTTGAGGGGATGGGACGTAGGCATTTCCTACTGATTAGCTTAGGCCTCTCCCTGATCAGCTTGGTGCCTTCCATGAATACCTTTCCCAGGCACTTAACTCTCCTTGTGAATTGTACAGGGAGCCTGGGGACCTAGCTCAGGGCTGTGGAGTCCACTGGGTGGCAAGGTGCCTAAATGTCAGCTATTGCAACACTTAATCTACGTCTACTGTGTAGAATCATAGAATCATAGGACTGGAAGGGACCTCGAGAGGTCATCTAGTCCAGTCCCCTGCACTCTTGGCAAGACTAAGTATTATCTATATCATTCCTGACAGGTGTTTGTCTACCCTGCTCTTAAAAATCTCCAATGATGGAGATTCCACAACCTCCCTAGGGAATTTATTCCAGTGCTTAACCACCCTGACAGCTAGGAAGTTTTTCCTAATGTCCAACCTAAACCTTCCTTGCTGCAATGTAAGCCTATTGCTTCTTGTCCTATCCTCAGAGGTTAAGAAAAACAATTTTTCTCCCTCCTCCTTGTAACAATCTTTTATGTACTTGAAAACTGTCATCATGTCCCCTCTCAGTCTTCTCTTTTCCAGACTAAACAAACCCAATTTTTTCATTCTTCCCTCATAGGTCATGTTTTCTAGACCTTTAATCTTTTTTGTTGCTCTTGTCTGGACTTTCTCCAATTTGTCCATATCTTTCCTGAAATGTGGCACCCAGAACTGGACACAATACTCCATTTAAGGCCTAATCAGCATGGAATAGATTGGAAGAGTTACTTCTTGTGTCTTGCTTACAACACTCCAGCTAATACTGCCAGAATGCTGTTCACTTTTTTTGCAACAGTGTTACACTGCTGATTCATATTTAGCTTTTGATCCACTATGACCCCCAGATCCCTTTCTGCAGTACTCCTTCTTAGGCAGTCATTTCCCATTTTGTATGTGTGCATCTGATTGTTCCTTCCTAAATGGAGTACTTTGCATTTGTCCTTATTTAATTCATCCTATTTACTTCAGACCATTTCTCCAGTTTGTCCAGATCATTCTGAATTTTAATCCTACCCTCCAATGCACTTGCAACCCCTCCCAGCTTGGAATCGTCCACAAACTTTATAAGTGTACTCTCTATGCCATTATCTAAATCATTGATGAAGATATTGAAGAACTGATCTCTGCGGGACCCCACTTGTTATGCCCTTCCAGCATGAGTGTGAATCACTGATAACTACTCTCTGGGAATAGTTTCCCAACCAGTTTTGCACCCACCTTATGGTAGCTCCATCTAGGTTGCATTTCCCTAGATGTAGATCTAGCCTATAGTTTTTAAGTAAGTGTATTGAATAAAACAAGAGAGGCTTTAGAATTGTTTTGTTGAAGTTCTTTCCTTCTGCTCTCTTATGCACTGTATTCAGACCACTATGTGCTGTGACTCTGTCTGATCTTATAAACTAGTTGGATTGAACCAGCTAAGTATTTGGATGGGAGACCACTAAGGAAACCTAAGTCAGTGGTTTTCAACCTTTTTTCATTTGCGCACCCCTACAAAATTTCAAATGGAGGTGCAGACCCTTTTGGAAATCTTTGACATAGTCTGTGCCCCCAACAGGGATCCACGGACCACTGGTTGAAAACCACTGTTCTATCGCAATGACAACCTTTCCCGGATTTCTTAAACATTGTCTGTGCTCTCCCCCGCAGGGGTCTGCGGGCCACAGGTTGAAAACCACTGCTCTAGGCAAAGCAGGAATGGTGTTAGGCATTCATTATCATCATTCTGAATCCGTATTGAACTAATTCCCCAGCCTAGTATTAGAAGTCAGTGTGCTTCTAGACATGCTGTTTTTAGATAAGGTGTAAAACAGACACCCTGACCACGTGTTGTTATTAAAGTCCCATGCCTCTTTACTGCTCAGGAGCACAAGTGTTTCCCCCCTTTGCCATGACCAAATTCCAAACTGAATATCTTACATTTTGCCTCCATGAAGTTTCAATTGAATTCAATTTTTGTCGTAATGTCCAATCTTAAATTGCTATGTAGTGTTGCTGTGCAAGGTTAAACATCTGCCACATCTCACCCCAGAACTGGCTATATTTCAGTAGTGGAAGAAGCAATTCACATACATACACATAGACCTTAGTGCCAAAGACTTTGCCCAGTCTATAGGCAGTATCTACACAAAAGTAATTGAATTTTGGTTGAGCAAGGATCGATTACGGAATTCAGCTTTGGGCCCATAGGGCCAGATTTTTTAAAGTATTGAGGTGCCTACAGAGGAAGACAGGTGCCTAGAGGAATTTTCAAAAGTGCCTAGGCATCTAATGCCCACTTATCTGTACCTTCAGGCACCTAAACACTTTTAAAATTTAGCTCACAGTTTAAGTGAAGTGCTTTGGGAGGGAGGAGGAAAGGCACAACAAAAATATGAGATTTCATTATTTCAAAACCCTTTTTTGCCACATATAACTGTAGTCAGACAATCTTATAAAAAATTTTGGTCACTTCCATTGCATTTGCTGTGATTCTAAGTAAAGTATATATATATATTATTTATTAAACATCCATTATTCATTGCCTGAATAGATTTGTGTATTTGTGATTTGGCAGCATTGAGAACTATAACTTGCATTGTTCTTTCTCACTGTAAGCCACTAAATAATTCTTAACATTTACTTTCATTTATTCACCATTCATTCTCTTTACACCACACACTTCCATGGTCTTGTATTACTTAGCTCTGTGGGGAGCAACTCTACTGTCTTCACATGGTGCTCCCCATCAGTAGCAAAAAGCAAAGATAATGTAGATGGAATGCAAAATTGGAGCTTGAGTTCTTGTCATAAAAGCAAAAGACAAATACTTAACTCTGTAAAGCATTTGGGTTACAAATTGTATTAAAGATACTATACACAGTAAAGATGTGTTGTATTTGATAGCTAGCTACCGCTATACTACTGAAGCAGTAAGGCACCTCACTTATAACTGACTAAGGTAAAGGCTCCAGCATTGGAGATTTTTACCAGTTTCTTTTTGGCTTACCTTATACACTCCACTGATTCTGGCCTAGATTTTAAATCCTGGTCTTTGGCAGCCACTCCAAAATGAATGGGGAACAGTCCCCCAAGAATAATGTCTCCCTTCTTCTGCGCCCTTTGATTTGGTCCGTAGGCAGAAGTGTTCCAGGTAAACACCAAGAAGATCAAACAGCAACTATAAAAAGTCATCATTCCTTTTTTCATAAGTGCATTACAGGATGCAAAAGTAAAAAAGATGTAAGAAAATAAATGGATCTAGTAACGTCTGACAAGTATTTCCTCTCCCTAAGACAGCACACTCTGGGTTGGGAGTGCATGCCTGCAGTACAATAAGCCACACGATGGTAGAGTCAGGGCTGGTATTTCTCCTGCTATCTTCTCCATTGTACACTACTGATCCTACAGTCCTTGGTTCTTCAGAACTGAAGTGTTATGTGGAGCCCATCTCTGAGACCTTCTGAAAAAGAATGAGATAAAAAAGTGACCAGCTACACAAAGAATTGTTATTTGCACTTTTGTGCAGTGCCTTTTATTCATGTACCCCATCGCTGGCTGCATTATGCCTACTCTATTTCAGTTTTCACAGGACAGCAAGGGTCACCACTCCTCCCAACATGTGGTATAGGCCTGGTTTTCATGGGTTTATCCTACTTCTTGGGCTACTGAAGAGTTCCAAAGTCATGATGGTGTTACACCACTGCACCTCCACACCACAATGCTGCAACAATACATGGCAAGTATGTGACATGCAGCATAATGAAACATCAATGGAAATTCTGTATGCATAGCAGCACCAGTCCTAGCTAGACACATACCAGGTGCAAAATTTTACAGGGTCCCATGCGTTCAAGGGCAGCCCTGCTTTGTCAAATCCCCTTCCCAGGACACATCCGGCCCCTCCTCCACCCAACAGCCCATAACAACTCACTCCCACTTTGAAAGATGAACCTTGGGGCCCCACCTCTTCTAGTTGCTGAGATGCTCCCTGCCCCACTTCTAATTTATGAAATCTACATGACCATCCCCAACCCCTTAATAACAAGTACCCTGGACCCTCTCAGCTGCCAAATTCTCCCATCCCCAAGATGTGCTAAGTGGGTTACAGAAGTCTGCCTGACGTCTGTGAAGTCTGCCTGTCTTACTTCACAATGAGCCTTGCAAAATCTAGAGTCAGCCCTATATAAACAGAACATATAGTGGTTACTGGGGATCGGGGTGGAAGATTGCATCCCATTTGGGATAAGAGAGATGATATAAAGCAAGTAGAGAATGGGAAACCCTACTTAGGTAAAGTAAGAACCAACCTACACCTTGGCCCAAAACTCAGACCAAACGTATTTGATACTCAGAGAAATATGGTAAACTGTTTGGCTTGGGTTTTCCACCCCATTTTCACAGAGTCCTTACCACCTTCCTGTTTGGGCCAGATTCCTTTCCCTCCAGCAGAAAGAAGCTAACAAGAAAATCTTTTCTCACAAGCCTTCCCACCCAAAATGGCTTTGGAAACCTTGTAAAATCAGGATATTTCTCCAAGTTGAACCTCTGAGTCTTCTGAGGTTCACTGATCATACCATTCCTGGTTTAGTTACGAATCCTGCTTTGAGGACTGCATTCTGCTACATATTGTGTCTCATCTGTGTTCAGTAGATTTCCTTCTGTAACATAGTAACAGACCTGCTAAGTTAATAGGTGGCTTAATTAGAGTCTGCACGTATGTACATGCGGAAAAGAAATCTGATAATGGAAGGCTCTTCAATCTAGCAAAAGTATATCAAGATGCAAGGTCTGGAAACTGAAGCTAAGACAAATTCAGATTAGAAGCAAGGTGCACATTTTTAACAAGATAATCAACCACTGGAGCAACGTACCATGGGTTGTGGTGGATTCTCCATCAATTAACATTGTAAAATGAAGATTGGATGTATTTCTAAAAGATGTGATCTAGTTCAAACAGGGATTAATTCAAGGAAGCTCTGTGGCTTGTGTTGTGCAGGAAGTCAGACTACATGATCACAGTGAATCTTGGGGCCCCACTGTGATCTGTGAATCTGTAAGTGTCATGGACATTGTGTGAGACACATTTGGAAGTATCTCATGCATTCTCAATAAATTGCCTTTCTCAGGAAACAATAACAGACAGTGGAAGAACTGAGAGTAGAGCTCAGGGTCTCTAGGTTTGTAGTTCTGTACACAAAGACTTGAGGGAGAAACTCTCTTGTTATGCACATATATACTGAGACACACACATGTACACATATAGTCATACACAAAAACTCCTGTGCCCCCTGCACCTTTTTGTTTCTCGCCCACTCCCGCAAATGTTGCCAGATGGCCCTTCATTTGTCTTTGTTTTCATGTATTGCTTCATTTGGGTCTTCTGTGTCCCTGCACAGGATCTAAAAGCCAGGCCTAGTATCATAGGGAATCATGATACTATTGTGGGTTTGGGTTTTTTCCCTTTTGTCTTTTTCCTTAGTTTTTCCTCCCATTTCTCACCACCATGGCTAGGCCACAACTCTCTCCCTGATGGGAAAGGTATGTGATTCTGCCTTCTTAAAGCAGCTGCTGGTTGGAGTGGGCAGAGAGGGTTTCCTTTAGCCTCCTCACCAATGTTTATGGTCAGGATGCCATGCTGTTCTCCCAAGCCCTAGGTCCCCAGGCGCTTGAGGTGGCTGAAGTCACACCAGGAAACCTGCTGACCTCCTAGTGAAGAGGCTAGTACTAAACCTCCTCTACACCTATACCCTGATATGGGACTTGGAGCAAGTGCTTTTCTATCAGCAGGCATCTGATTTCCTAGGAACCTTGGGTCATTGTTAGTTAGAGCTGGTCAAAAACTTTCCACCAGAACTTTCCTGCAAAACATTTTGATTTTGTTGAATCAGAATGTCATAATTTTGTCAAAATGTTCAATGAAAAATTATCAAAACACTTTCAGTAAGGTCAAAGTGCTTCATTTCAACTTCACTGCTTCAGCTGTTACATTAAAATTGAAACAAAGCATTTCAACCTTGTCAAAATGAAACTATTTTGATGAACAATTTCACTAATTCTGAAATTACATTTTTCAGAATTTTAATTTCATAGGAAATGTCAAAATTTTGACTTTTTGTTGAAATGTTCCATTTAATTTTTGAGTTTGTTTTTACCTTTAGATTTTAAATAAAATTGAAGTTCAAAATTTAAAACAATCAATCATTTCACACTGAAAATAAAAACATTTCATTTTGAAAAAACTTCATCCAGCTCTAACGGTGGGGTCCTGGGAGATGAACTCCCAATGGTAAAGTGGCCAGTATAGGCAACTGGAGGTGGCTAGAGCTTCTTTCTCACTCTGGCCTAATTCTCAGAAACCCTCCAAGTGGCAATTCTTCAACAAAAAACCTTCAAAAACAGACTCCAACGAGAAACTGCAGAACTGGAATTAATTTGCAAACTGGACACCATCAAATTAGGCCTGAATAAAGACTGGGAGTGGATGGGTCATTACAAAAACTAATTTCCCCATACTAATTTCCCCCTACTGTTACTCACACCTTCTTGTCAACTGTTTGAAATGGGCCATCCTCATTAGCACTACAAAAGTGATTTTTCCTCCCTTGGTATTCTACTGTTAATTGAATTGTCTCGTTAGCACTGACCCCCCCCTTGGTAAGGCAACTCCCATCTTTTCATGTATTGTGTATATATACCTGCTACTGTATTTTCCACTCCATGCATCTGATGAAAGCTTTAGCCCATGAAAGCTTATGCCTAAATAAATGTGTTAGTCTCTAAGGTGCCACAAGGACTCCTCATTGTTTTTGCTGATACAGACTAACACGGTTACCACTGTGAAACCTTCCTCCATCTAATGCGCAACAGCAAATCCCTGGGAATCTATAAAATGACCATTGAGTCACATGGGCTGAGGAAAGAACACAATCCAGAACAGGGAAAGAACAGATTACAGCGGGGTCGGCAAACTTTGGCACGTGGCCCCTCAGGGTAATCCATTGGCTGCCGTTTCCTGCAGCTCCCATTGGCTGGGAACAGCAAACCGTGGCCACTGGGAGCTGCAGGGAGCCATGCCTCCGGATAGTCAACATAAACAAAATATCTCGCGGCCCGCCAACGGACTACCCTGATGAGCCACATGCTCAAGGTTGCCAACCCCTGGATTAAAGAATATTTAGATAAATTTGATGTATTCTAGTCAGCAGGGCCTGACAAAATTCAGATTAGGGTACTTAAGGAACTAGCTGAAGCAATTTCAGAACCATTAGCAATTATCCTGGAGAACTCCTGGAGGACAAGTCCGGTCCCAGAAGACTGGAAAAGGGCAAACGTAGTACCTACCTTTAAAAAGGGGAACAAAGTGGGCCCAGGAATTATAAACCAATCATCTTACTTTCTGTACCTGACTTTTTGTTACAGATACCAGGACAAATTATGAAACAATCACTTCATAAACACCTGGAGGATAATAGGGTTATAAGGAACAGCCCATATAGATTTGTCAAGAACAAATCATGCCTAATTAACTTATTTCTTTCCTTGACAGGGTTACTGGACTAGTGGATGGAAGGAACCAATAGACATGATATATCTTGATTTTAGAAAGGCTTTTTTACTCAGTCCCACATGACATTCTCATAGGCAAACTAGGGAAACATGGTCTACATGAAATTACTATAAGGTGGATGCACAACTGGTTGACAGATTGTATTCAAACAGCAGTTGTCAATGGTTTGCTGTCAAAAAGGGAGGGCATATCTAGTGAGGTGCTGCAGGGGTCTGTCCTGGGTCCAGTACCATTCAACATTTTCATTAATGACCTGGCTAATGGAGTGGAGAGTGTGCTTATAAAATCTGCAGATGATACGAAGATGAGAGGGGTTGCAAGCACTTTGAAGACAGGATTAGAATTCAAAATGATCTTGACAAATTGGAGACTTGGTCTGAAATCAACAAGATGAAATTTAACAAACTACTGCTCTTAGAAAGGGAAAATCAAGTGCAGAGATACAAAATGTAGAATAACTATCTATGCAATAGTACTGCTGAAAAGGATCTGGGGATTATAGGGGATCACAAACTAAATATGAGGCAACAATGGTATGCAATCCTGAAAAAGGCTAATATCCTTCTGGGGTATATTAAGAAAATGTCAGAAGTAAAATACGTGAAGCAACTGTCCTGCTCTACTCAGCACTAGTGAGGTCTCTGCTGGAATACTGCGTCTAGTTTGGAATGTTACACTTTAGGAAAGCTGTGGAAAAATGAGAGTCCAAAGGGGAGCAAAAAAATGATCAATGGTTTCGAAAAACTGACCCAGGAAGAAATGTTAAATGAACTGAGCATGTTTAGTCTTGAGACAAGAAGACTGAGTGGGGATCCAATAACAGTCTTCAAATATGTTGAGGGCTGTTATAGAGGGGGGTGATCAATTGTTTTCCATGTTCACTGAAGAAGGGATAAGAAGTAAATCACTTGATATGCAGCAAGGGATTTTAGGTTAGATATTAGGAAAAACTTTCCAACTATAAGGGTAGTTAAGCTCCGGAATAGCTTAACCTTCCAAGGGGTGTTGTGGAGTCCTTCTCAGAGGTTTTCAAGAACAGTTGGACAAAGACCTGCCACGGATGGTCTGGGTAAACTTGGTCCTGCTTCAGTGCAGGGGGATGGAATCTCGATTTCCCTTCCAGCCCTACATTTTTATGATTCTGTGTTCTGAGACATCCTGAGTCTAGACTTTCTCACTGTGTGGACTAGTTCACTGGGGAGCTGAGTACTCCCCCATTCATGCACAAAGATTGTGCTTGCACTGCTGCTTAAGAAAGAGCTTTTGTGCGCTAAGTTATTAATATTCTTCCTATGCATGGACTTTAAAGTCATAAGGAGGGTAATCTTGCTGCAGCAGAAGTATATGATAGTAGTGACTCACCTCAACCAGACCTACTCTGTCCCAGACTGACTATATTTGACAACTTATTCCAACTGGTCTCAGACCTCCAGCCTGCAACTAGGGATGGTCTTTGCCCTCACCTTTCTGGCACTTGGCTAGGAAAATGTGTCTTACTGGATGGATCATGTTTATCTTTTGGGAACACTGCTTCTGTCTGGCTTTGGGATCCACTTTGCAAGGTTCCTTTCAGTGGCATACAGTTTTGCAGATGCTTGTTTAAGCTCAACCAGACCCTGATCAAAACTGTTATCAGGAATGCCCTCTGTCCAACCAACTACTCCACTGCCATCAAGCCCTTCCAAAGAGGATGGATCTAGACTCTTCTCAGTGGTAGCAGACGACAGAACAAGGAGTAATGGTCTCCAGTTGCAGTGGGGGAGGTTTAGGTTGGATATTAGGAAAAACTTTTTCACTAGGAGGGTGGTGAAGCACTGGAATGCATTAGGGAGATGGTGGAATCTCCTTCCTTAGAAGTTTTTAAGGTCAGGCTTGACAAAGCCTTGGCGGGGATGATTTAATTGGGGATCGGTCCTGCTTTGAGCAGGGGGTTGGACTAGATGACCTCCTGAGGTCCTTTCCAACCCTGATATTCTATGATTCTATGATTCTATGATCATTGCAACCAGGGACTCAGAAGATCTGGTGAAAATGAATACGCAGGCTAATCTCTAGAACAGTATTTCTCACTCTTTGCAGGTTGGGGGCTCCTTGTTCAAAGTCAAACATTTTCACAATCCTTTACATTTATTATAAAAGTATGAGTAAAAACATGCATCAATTGTAACAATGAAAAGCATATAGCATTTGTGTGTGTTCTGAGAAGTTGACAGGAAATACTTGAACAGATTTTCTTTGCTTTAAACTGTAATGAAATGTTCACTGCTTTGCAACTTCCCTGAATCACATTTCCTAACCTCCCTGGAGGTCAAAACATGGCTCCAGAAGAAAGTCCTGGACTACTCCTAGCAAGCCTGGTCTGTGTTTGAAGGTCTTCTGTGGTCACTGAAGTTAAGAGCTTTAGGCTTCTGCACAGCCCTGTCTTCTTGGCCTTCCAGATATCCCCCATTTTCCACCCGAGAGGGCTGCATCCTATCCAATCATTTTTCCTTCCAGCTCCACCCATGGAACACCTTTACATGCTTAAACTCCATACCATCCACTCTCTCATCTTTGTGTCCTGCCCAGGCACCAAGTGGGATCCTCGGTGGGAGACTGTATTCTCCAGCCTTGTTCTGCGACATGCCAGGGATGTGAGTTAGTAGCTCCTTTACGGAGGCATGAGCATGGGCATGTTGCTGGTGAACTTCACAAATTCCCCTGATACCTACCAGTATTGTGTGCACAGGGAAACTGTGGCCCATGCTTATCTTCCCTGCACCAGGCTGCAACCCTTTCCTGCGTTTTTAAAAACAATGCACATGGAACTCATTGCCACACGCTATCATTCAGACCAAGAGCATGACAAGATTTTTAAAAGGATTAGATTTAAATACAGATAATGAAAACATGAGAGAGTTAAAATATAAATTTCATGGCATAAGCCAAGTACAGATGTCCACTATGGGGTTTCTTGCATCTTCCTCTGATGAATCTGGAACTGGCCACTATCAGACACTGGACTAGATGTGACACTCATCTGAACTGGTATGTATCTAAATGAGGTGAATTATCCAAATAAAACACTTTTCCCTGAGGAAATAGATTGGAAGCCAGATTTACAAAGATATTTAGGTGCTTAAAGATGCAGATAGGTGCCTAGTGGGATTTACAGAAGCACCTAAGCAGGGCAGGGACCTAACTCCCATTCAATTTCTTACACACTACTGAAAATCTCACTAGGCACCTACCCGAATCTTTAGGTGCCTAAATGCCTGTGCAAAACTGGCCCTGAGATTCCCCAACTCACTTTATACAATCCACAAGAGTTATCAAATATTTTCAGTCACAGACATAGAGAGGTTTTATAAACTGATGTGTAGATGCAAAGCTCTTGCTTCTTGCCAGCATACTGAATTAGCCAGCCCCTCCACCCTCTGTCATCTTTTGTTATCACAGATCTTCCTTGGGCTCTATTTTCCTTAATTTCATTAAGAATGTCGGTCTCTTCCATATTAATGACAACTTTTTCCAGTCAGTGGTTGAATTATCCACTAATGCATGCCTGAAGTCATCAAAATGTATTAAAGGATAGGGTGGAAATTGTGCTATTAGTACAAATAATTTTGTTCCTGTGGTTTCAACACACAAATTAAAAGATCAGATTACCAAGTGATTGAATTGAGCAGAAGGCTCTGTATCTATTTCTACTTCCGTTCTTTAGCAAATATTTGTTACAGTCTAAACTTTATTCCGTAACAGAAAGCAAATATTTATATTGCAAGCTCTTCAAAATTGAGATCTCGTCTTTCTACATGTCTGCCTCACGCACACAGCTGGTTAAGATTTTTTGTGAAGAATTAAAAAAATATCCTTAATGTTTTCAATTCAGATTTTTTGAAACAGCCTTATTCTTCATTTTCCATTTTTATCGAAGTATTTTTTCTGTTTTATAAACACAGACTCCAGGTTTTGGACTCCACAGGAAGCAAAAATAGAATGTCAGCCATTTTGCCTGAACTCCTGTGGAGGGAATTAAAGAGGTTTCAGGGAGAAAGGAAGATGGAGGGCCAGGGAAGAGGGAGCTGAAGAGGATCCTGTGCAGGCAGACACAGAATCAGGGGAGGGAGCAGAGGGAAGAACAAAAGAAATCATAGCAGTGGCATGGATCTTTTACTCAGAAGGATCTAAAATTGTTAATAATGATGCAGAAAAGTTCAATAAATATTTTCTGTTCTCTACTTGGAAGACGCCGGTTGATGTTTTTACATTACCTAGAAGAGAAAGTATTGCATAATCAAACAGTAACTAGGCAGGATTTTAAACAGCAATCACTAAAGTTACACTGCTTAAAATCTGCAGAACCAGGTATTTTGTACCAAATTGTTTTAAAATAATTGGCTGAGGAGCTCTCAGAGCCACTGCTGTTGATTAGTGAACAAATCTCAGAATACTGGGGAAGTTCCAGAGGTATGGGGAAAAGCTAATATTGTGCCAATATTTAAAAACAGTAAACAGGATTGCCTGGAGAACTACAAGACAATTAGCTGATCCAGACTGAAATCAGTAAAGAATAAAAGGATGATACAAAAACTAATGCCAATCAATGTGGTTTTGTGAAAATTAGGTTTTGTTTTACAAATGTGAAATAGATACTTGATGGGATTACAAGTTTAGCTGACAAAGTTAACATAATATATTCAGATTTCTGTAAGGCATTTGACTTGGCATCAGATGACATTTTATGACCCGTGTTATGCAGTAATTCAGACTAAATAATGATAATTGTCTCTCTGGTCTTAATAGATATGAATCTACAAGGGTCTGCTCCACAGTCTGACAGTGCTTCAATGAAGTGGCAGAGAAGCCTTAGTGGGTAACTCCTCACTGCTTCCAGAAACGTATGTAGCGGTGGTCTTAGGACATCAGTGTGCTTCAGAGCCATTTCTCACAGAGGCACATGAGGCTTGTGCCACTGCTGTGGGCTCAGATGTTGCTACAGAAGCCACCGGTGACCTGTAGCCCCACCAGCAGCACCAACCTCGGCCTCCAAAAGAGTCACAGCAGCAGTTGCTATCACCACCACCACCTGCAGTTGGTCGTTCTCCCAACAACAAAACCAGATGCTGCTGCCAAAGGGGAGGGCTCATTAAGTCACCCTTTCTTCTGCTCCCTCTGGCCTCTTCCTCTCTCTACTCCTCACAGCCACAATAAAGCCCCATCCCCACCCCACAGATCACATGTGCATGCAAGACTACACCAAGCTGACACAGGTCGCTAGGGATACATCTACACTACGAACTAGAGATGTAATTCCCAGCTCACGTACAAGCCAGTGTGAGTATAAATAGTCACGTAGCCACAGTAGCATGGTCAGTGGCAGTATGGCTTAGCTGTGCCGAGTACGTACCCACTGGGTTTGCCATGCTGCTGCTGCCTTTGCTATAGCAGCTACCCTACTATTTATACTCACGCTAGCTCTCTCAGTGAGCTAGCATAAGTATGTGTACATGAGCTGTAACTCACACCCCCTGCTCGTAATGTAGACGTAGCCAATGCCCCATTGCTTTAAAGAAGCTTATGGGCCTGGCCTGCCTGCAGCTACCTTTTACACATAGATAGGCCAGGACTAACCCCCCCAAAAGTCCCAGAGGTTCTTGTGACCACTACAGGCACTTGCAATCGCCTCTCGAGGACACATCCCTCTCCAAAAGGTCCCTGTGGCTCACCTAATGAGCCTTCCTTGGGGTGACAATCTTCCTTCTTCCACAAACACATTGCCTGCATACCAAGTCACACTGGCCCAGATCATCAGAGGTACTTAGGCATTGCTCTGCTCAGAACTGCCATGCCTAATCCCGAGGTGCACTGCCACCTAATGAAGTCCTTAGCCCCAAGTCAGGTACCAGGCTTCCCCTACGATGCATGGGGAGAGTTAGGTGCCTAAGGAAGGGATCCTCAGAAGCCAGCAAGCTAAGCAGTCACCTGCCAAACCTCACCAGGACTGAAATACAGAGGAAGGGGGCAGTGAGAGGGGCTTAGGTGCCTAACTGAGGGGCCAAAGATGGGCACCTCCCTCCACTTAGGATCATCAGCTGTAAATGCTCTCCAGGAATTAGACACCTGAGCCAAATCAGCACATGCCCTATCAGGAGAAACCCAGACCTTTGGATGTGTTTCATGAAAAACCAGAGAGAGAGCTTCCAGGGTAACCAATACCCTGCAGCTGAGAGCACTCACCTGAGCTACGAGAGGCACTGGTTCAAATCCCTACATGATCTGATTCAGAACAGGGACTTGCATCTGGGTCTCCCACATTCCTGTCGAGTGTCCTAATGACTAGGTTATTGGGTATAATGGGGTGGCCTGTTTCTCTCTCTCTGTGGTTTCATGAGACAGGGCATGGGCTACCTCAACAGCTGACCTAGATGAGGTGCCTTACTTCAGGAGAGGCTCCACAGCTGAGAATCTCAAGTGGAGGGAGGTGCCTATTTCTGGCCAGTCAGTCCAGTGCCTAAACCCCACAGCAACGGGAATTAGATACTTAAATACCTTTGAAGATTTGGGCCCTAAGCCCTCCCTCTTTCCCTGGTAATTCCTATTGGCTAGCTTAGGTGGCTCATCGCTCAGATTGTTGGCTTCGGAGAATCATAGAATCATAGAATATCAGGGTTGGAAGGGACCTCAGGAGGTCATCTAGTCCAACCCCCTGCTCAAAGCAGGACCAATCCCCAACTAAATCATCCCAGCCAGGGCTTTGTCAAGCCTGACCTTAAAAACTTCTAAGGAAGGAGATTCCACCACCTCCCTAAGTAACGCATTCCAGTGTTTCACCCTCCGAGTGAAAAAGTTTTTCCTAATATCCAACCTAAACCTCCCCCACTGCAACTTGAGACCATTACTCCTCGTTCTGTCATCCGCTACCACTGAGAACAGTCTAGATCCATCCTCTTTGGAACCCCCTTTCAGGTAGTTGAAAGCAGCTATCAAATCCCCCCTCATTCTTCTCTTCTGCAGACTAAATAATCCCAGTTCCCGCAGCCTCTCCTCATAAGTCATGTGTTCCAGTCCCCTAATCATTTTTGTTGCCCTCCGCTGGACTCTCTCCAATTTTTCCACATCCTTCTTGTAGTGTGGGGCCCAAAACTGGACACAGTGCTCCAGATGAGGCCTCACCAATGTCCAATAGAGGGGAACGATCATGTCCTCGATCTGCTGGCAATGCCCCTACATATACATCCCAAAATGCCATTGGCCTTCTTGGTTACAAGGGCACACTCTTGACTCATATCCAGCTTCTCGTCCACTGTAACCCCTAGGTCCTTTTCTGCAGAACTGCTGCCGAGCCATTCGGTCCCTAGTCTGTAGCGGTGCATGGGATTCTTCCATCCTAAGTGCAGGACTCTGCATTTGTCCTTGTTGAACCTCATCAGATTTCTTTTGGCCCAATCCTCTAATTTGTCAAACTCTTTCTAACTCTCCCCAGGCATCGTATGAGGAGCCTGCACACCTAACTTGGGGCTGAGAATTCTACTAGGTGGCAGGTGCCCTAGGAGTGGCAATGTCTTAATCCTTTTTAAGGGGGGAGGGATAGCTCAGTGGCTTGAGCATTGGCCTGCTAAACCCAGGGTTGTGAGCTCAATCCTTGAGGGGGCCATTTAGGCATCTGGGGCAGAAGTTGGGGATTGGTCCTGCTTTGAGCAGGGGGTTGGACTCAATGACCTCCTGAGGTCCCTTCCAACCCTGATATTCCATGATTCTTATGTGGATCTAGCCCTAGTTTGTTTCTCAGTGTAATCAGTTCTACAAAAACCAGGCTACATACACAGCCCACATATCTAGGCTAAGTCCTTAACTTTTCTGCAAATATGTATTCTTGTAAATTTCCTTTTTAATATCTACTTTTGCATTTATTCAGCATACATACAAAACTACAAAATCATGAAAAGTTGCCAAGAAGAGGTAATTCTTATTTCTTTCACAATAATGCAGAAAAAGTTCCTAGTAAGCAAGGTCCTCTTTCCATACATACATTAGTAAATCTAGATTGCATGTGCACTTATCAACTTGTTTCACATTCCCTGCTTATTTAAGTTCATCTGTCCTCCTAAAGCACGGTCAAGTAATTTTGAGTCCATTCCTCCTCCACTGAAAAAAAACATAGTGAGAGGCACATATGGCTCCATCAGGACGCTCTTTAATGACATGAAAATCAAACAGGAACCCTATATAAAGTGGGAAAAATTGCTAAGGGAGAGTACAAAGCATAGAAACAAAATCAGAAAGGCTAAGGCAGGCCCACCACCAGCAATTCCAGGCCCCGGGGCCAGGGCTGCCCCCTAGAGGCGTGTGAGACCCAAGGCAGAAGTGACGAATCCATCACTTCTGGGACCAACTGCGCTGGCCAATTGCACCGTCCCAAAGGGCCCCCAAAGCACAGGGCCTGGAGCAGTCGGCCGATTTGCCATACCCTAGGGAGGGCTCTGCCCAGGGCAGAACAGTCAATCAGTCCATTGTCTGATAGTGGCAATGTTCCAGATTCATCAGAGGAAGATGCAAGAAACCCCATAGTGGACATCTGTACTTGGCTTATGCCATGAAATTTATATTTTAACTCTTATCTCTTGTTCCCTAGGAAGGCCTGCCTGACATTTGGGCTGTGCTGGCTGGTGTCCAGCGAGCTGCTACCAGATGCACTGCTGGTGCCCAGCTAGCTGCCGGCTGTGCTGCTGGGCGCGCTCTTCCGGCACGGCCAGAGCTTCCACATGCCCGCCCAGCTGCCTTCGCCGCTGCCGGTACCACCCCACACGCACCTAGGAGCCCTTCGGTCTACCTGGGCGATTTAAAAGATCCCGGGGTTTCCGGCTGCCGCCACCGCCACCCCCAAGCCCTTTTAAATCGCCCAGGCCCCAGGCAATTGCCCCCTTAACCCTCCTCCCCCCATCAGCAGACCTGGGCTAAGGTACAAAATTAGTTACACCTAGCAAGGGACATCAAAGGCAATAAGACAACATTCTTTAAATCTAGGAGCAAGAAAGAGATGAAGGAAAGTGTAGGTCCTCTTCTTAGTGGGCAAAGACAGCTAATAACTGATGACATCAAGAAAGTTGAGGTATTTAATACCTATTTTGTTTCACTAACCTTTTGCTTTAACTAAAAAGGTTAATGGTGACCAGATTCTCAACACAATTAATGTTAACAAGAAGGGGGAAGGAAAACAAGGCAAAATAGGGAAAGAACAAGTTAAAGAATATTTAGATAAGTTAGATGTATTCAGATCAGCAGGGCCTGATGAAATTCATCCTAAGGTACTTATGGAACTAGCTGAAGCAATCTCAGAACTGTCAGCAACTGTCTTTGAGAACTCCTGAAGGACAAATGAGGTACCAGAAGACTGGAGAAGGGCAAACATAGTACTATCATTAAAAGGGGGCAAAGAGAGGACTCAGGAAATTATAAACCAGTCAGTCTAACTTTGATACCTGGAAAGATACGGAAACAAACTATTAAACAATCCATTTATAAGCTCCTGGAGGATAATAGGATTATAAGGAACAGCCAACCTGGATGTGTCAAGAACAAAGCATGCTAAACCAACCTAATCTCACTCTTTGACAGGGTCACTGGCCTAGTGGATATGGAGAAACAGCAGACATGATATATCATGATTTTAGTAAGGCTTTTGACCACAGCCCCACATGACAGTCTCATAAGCAAACTATGGAAAAGCAGTTTAGATGAAATTACTATAAGGTACATCCACAACTGGTTAAAAGACCACACTCAAAGGGCAGGTCTTCACTACCCGCCGGTTTGTCGGGTAGTGATCAATCTATCGGGGATCAATTTATCGCGTCTTGTCTAGATGCGATAAATCGATACCTGAACATGCTCCCCGTCAACTCTGGAACTCCAGCTCGTGAGAGGCGGAAGCGGAGTCAACGGGGGAGCAGCAGCAGTCAACTCGCCACTGTCCTCACGGCCAGGTAAGTCAACCTAAGATACACTAACTTCAGCGACACTATTTACGTAGCTAAAGTTGCGTATCTTAGGTCGACGCCCCCTTCCCCCCCCAGTGTAGACCAGGGCAAAGAGTAGTTATCAATAGTTTGCAGTGAAAATGGGAGGGCTTATGTAGTGGGGTTCCACAGGGGTCAGTCCTGTGTCTGGTACTATGCATTATTATCATTAACGATTTAGATAAGGGAGTGAAGAGCATGCTTATAAAATTTGCAGATGATACCAACCTGGGAGGGGTTGCAAGCACTTTGGAGGACAGGATTAGAATTCAAAATGACTTTGACAAATTGGAGAATTGGTCTGAATTCAACAAGATGAAATTCAGTAAAGACAAATGCAAAGTACTTCATTTAGGAAGGAAAAATCAAATGCACAAATACAAAATAAGCGAATAACTGGCTAAGTAGTAGTACTGCAGAAAATGATCTAGGAGTTATAGTGGATCATAAACTGAATATGAGAAAACAAGGTTTTATTAACAGGAGTGTCATATGTAACAAGGTTTTATTAACAGGAGTTTCATATGTAACAAGGTTTTATTAACATGAGTGTTATATGTAAGATGTAGAAGATAACTGTCCTGCTCTACTTGACACTGGTGAAGTCTCAGCTGGAGTATTATGTCCAGTTCTGGACACCATAATTTAGGAAATATATAAACAAACTGGAGAGAGTCCAGAGGAGAATAACAATGATAGAAGGATTAGAAAAGCTGACCTATGAGAAAAGATTAAAAAATCTGGGCATATTTAGTCTTGAGACAAGATGACTGAGTAGGAACCTAATAATAGTCTTCAAATATGTTAAGTGCTGTAATAAAGAGAACGGTATTCGATTGTTCTCCATATCCCCTGAAGTTATGACAAGAAGTAATGGGCTTATTTAAGATTAGATATTAGAAAAAACTTTCTAACTACTGTATAAGGGTATTTAACCTCTGGAACAGACTTCAAAGGGAGGCTGTGGAATCCCCATCACTGGAAGTTTTTAAAAACAGATTGGACAGGGATGATCTAGGTTTACTTGGTCCTGATTCAGTGCAGGGCACTGAACTTGATGACTTCTTGAGGACCCTTCCAGCCCTACAATTCTATGATTCTTGTATACTCCATTTTATCCCTTGTATTTACAGTGACCAGATCTGAGAACTGCGAGTCAAATACAATAAATATAAACGTAATGTAATTGGGCCCAACCTACCCACCCTGTGCTAACTTTGAAATGTGAAGGGGAAGAAAGGGAGGATATGCATGAGTTCTGCAAACAAAGGGAACAGGTAGGAGCCGCAGCCCAGTGCGCTGAATGGAAGGCAGACAAGTGAAGTGGTGATGGTCTTTCTCACTCCCACTCTCTCTTTGTCTGGAATCTCCAGCTGAAATTATTCAAAGTCTGACTCAATATCCATGATGGCAGTGTGTGCCTGGTGTCTGATATGTCTGCATCCTGAATTGGTGACTCAAGTTAATCACTCCACATGGAGGTTTTAATGCAGGCAGGGGAATATGGAAGACATGGTGGAGAATAGATTCAAGTTCCTGAAAGATCCCTTCTATGCACTCCTCCTTTTCCTCACCCATGGGCTGTTTACTAGGAAGCCAGCTGGTAGCCACATACTCAGGCACAGTATATTCCCTGGGCAGCAGGTGACTATTAGTCATAGACTATCAGGTTTGGAAGGGACCTCAGGAGGTCATCTAGTCCAACCCCCTGCTCAAAGCAGGACCAATCCCCAACTAAATCATCCCAGCCAGGGCTTTGTCAGGCCTGACCTAATGAAGTCCTTATGAATGAAAGCTGGGGGAACTGCAAGAGCCATTTGGAATCATTTTTATGTTATGCAGAGGCTTATGGGCTGCAGTGCTGATGAGTTAGATAGAACTCAGACAGAAGCAGATCTCTGTCGGGCTTCTTGGCTCTGAGTGGTCACTGAACACCACATGGGGCCCGGAATAAAACCAACTAAGAAAATATCTTGAGTGGAAGAATGGAGCAATTAAAAGCTCCATCAGAGCTGAAACTCTCTGGAAATGTGAAATACAACTGGAGAAGGCTTAAACAGCACTGCACTCTCTATCTGCAAGCATTGGGTGCCAGCAAAAAGGGAAGACAGTCAAAAGATCACCTGATTTCTGACAATAGCTAGCTCTGAAGCACTTAATGTGTTTAACAATTTTCAGTTATCTCAGGCAGAGGAGGCTAACTATTAAACTGTGATACAGAAACTTGAGGAGTACTGCACTCCACATAAAAATGTAACATATAAGAGAGATGTTTTTAGATAGAGTGCCAAAAGAAAGAGCTTAAGTGATCAAAGGCTGAAGAGCCAATCTTCAAACTTTGGGGGGCTGTCACTGAGAAGAGACCAGATTGTGACTGGGATCTGGGACAAAAAAACTCAGAGTGCTATTTGGGTTTTGCTCAACACCTGAGATGTTTCACTGGAAAATATGACACATTTTTGATGGCCTACAGGGGACTAAGGTTTACATAGATGACATTTTGATCTGGGGAAAAACAGTAGAAGAACAGGCCCAGAGGCTCTGAGTAACTCTGGAAAGAGCCAGAGCTGCAGAGCTAAAGTAAACAAACAAATATGTAGAATCATAGAATATCAGGGTTGGAAGAGACCTCAGGAGGTCATCTAGTCCAACCCCCTGCTCAAAGCAGGACCAACCCCCACTAAATCATCCCAGCCAGGGCTTTGCCAAGCCAGGCCTTAAATGTTATATGTAAATTCCATATAACAAAAATAACATATATTTGGGAGAGAAACTAACACAGCAAGGTGTACAAGTAGTTCACAGTAAGGTTGAAGCCAGAACAAATATGCCTGTCCCCATAAGCGGCAAGTTATATGGGCCTGTGGTGCCCATGCTCCACCAATATTCAGGAAGGTGGGCCTGGCTCCATCAATATTTGGGCTTTTATTTTCAAAGCCATCCTGTCCATAGGATGGACCGGGGCAACCGCTCTGGGCCCCACGCTTTGGGGCCCCCTGCGCTTCAGAGGGACATGGGATCCAGGGCAGCCTGGGGAGTTAGCAGGGGGCCCGGTGCCAGCACCAGTGAGCAACCCAGCCCCAGCCTGCCCTGCCCCACCTCTTCCTGCCCCGTCCCCATCCCCACTCCACTCCTTCCCCCAAACTCCTGCCCCACCTCTTTATGGCTTCCGCCCTCTCCCCCAAGCGACGCCAGGAGCTGGTGGGGCAGAGTGGGGCAGGCTGGGCCTGGGTGGCTTGCTGCTGCCAGCGCCAGGCCCCCCGCAAACCCCGCAGGCTGCCCTGGACCCCACATCTCCCTGAAGCATGGGGCGCCCCTAAGTGCGGGGCCCGGGGCGGTTGCCCCAGTACATCCTATGGATGGGACAGCTCCGCTTGGACCCATTCCTGGCACCACCAAAAATTATACAAACCTGGCGCCCATGCCTGTCCCAACAGACAAGGAAAGGCTTCAAAGATTCCTTGGAATGATGAACTATGTAGGGAAATCTGTGCCAGTTCCGTCCAAATCAGCAATCTGAGAACACTATTGTGCAAAGATGCCCAGTGACTTGGGATGAAAATCTTAATAAGGTGTTTGAGAAACTGAAGGAGTTTATTAAATAGGCCACAGTCATGGGTTACTATGATAGTAAGTGTAAAACTAAGTTGTCCATGGACGACTCTAAGGAGGGCATTGGTGCAGTGCTCTTACAACAGCTGGTCAAACTTGGAGACCAGTGGCTTATGAGTCATAAGCACTAACATAAACTCAGTATCAATATGCTCAAATAGAGAAGGAAACTTTGGCCTTAGGCCATGGTTGTAAAAGGTTTCATTTCTTTACAGGATGCCAGTGTTAGCTGAAACTGACCATAAAACACTTATCACCATTACCAAAAGAGGCCAAGAATACACTCCCCCAAGAACACAGGGACTATTTTATCAAGTTATAAATGTATGATTTGCAAACTGAATGCAAACTTGGGAGAGATTTGGTAGGTGCAGACACTCTCTAGAGCACTTGACAAAAATACAGTGGAGCAAAGTCCAAACCTAGATTTTGTACTTGTCAATCTGATAAAAAAAAATCTGTCCAGTCTCAGACAAAATGTGGACTGTGACTGCCAGAGCTACTGTTCAAGAGGACACCCTACAGAAAATAATTAAAGCTATTTGCACTGAGTGGCCAGGACAGCATATTCCCATCCCCTACTATCAACTGAAAAGAAAGCTCTGAGTCTTAGATGGGATTTTGTTTAAAATCACCATGATAGGGATCCCTAAGAAACATATGTTAAAAAAAGACACATGAAGGTCATTTAGGGATTGAAAAATGTAAAAGATGGACCAGAGACATTTTATACTGGCCTCAAATGACCAGTGACATTGAGGAAGCTGTTAAGGCTTGTTGTATGTGCCAAACATACACAGGACACGTCAAGCAAAAGGGCCCACGTTGGTGGTACAGGAAAAATTGCCCCCCTTGAACAAAACAGGCATAGATTTGTTTCCATTGCCTGGAAAAATCTATGTAATTGTCCCAGATTATTATTCTCACTTCCATGAGATAGCCTTATTAGAAAATACTACGGCTAAGCCGATTATTGTGCATATCAAAAATCTTTTTCTGCTAGACGTGCTATACCTGACATAGTAATTTCTGCCAAGGGGCTAGTTTGGTGGGTATGAGTTTAAGCAGTTTGCAAAGGTTTAGATATGTAACCACCAGTCCTCATTATCCCCAACTCAATGGGTTGATGGAAAACAGTGTCAAAATAATAAAGCTCCAACTGAAAAAAGCTTCGGAGTCAGACTCTGATCTGTATTTAGCACTGTTAAATTACAGAAGGACACCACTGAAGCATGGTTGTCACCTGCTGATGTTTTGGCCAACAGAAAACTGAGACAGGTAAGGCAAAATAAACATTCAATATGGTTTTGGGTCCTGGGAGCTGTCACCATTTCACGAACATGACTTTGTGCATATCTATGATGGAAAACAATGGTCACAAACAGCAGTGGTATCAGAAGATGTAGCCGTGAAGTCCTATAAGGTTGTCATTCCAGGTGGACACATACAGAGGAGGAAGAGGTGACACCTTCTCCAGATCTCAGAAGGGAAGGAGATAAAGGGCACTGAGTCACCCGTCTTGCTCAAGCGGGTCTCAGAGAGGAAATAACCACAATAAGTTGAAATGCCTGTGTTATAATCCTGGGGTTCATAAAACAACAAATCAGTGAATGAGAAAAGAATAAAACTTCTATGAAAAACAAACTAGAGAGTTTTTGTGGTAAACTGGTATACATATCTACTCTGTGTTCTCTATCCCTGGTTCCAGGACATGTCTCCATATTCGTATATTCATATTACTTTCCCTTGTGAGGGAGCCCCTATAAATTATAATCTTACACAAACATATCTCTACATCGTCCCTCCTAAAAAAACAATTAGTTATCTTTTTACACACACACACACACATATATATATATATATATATATATATATATATATAAAGATAACTATCTAATAACACATACATTAAATTCTCAGCCCATCTAGTAAATTTCCATAAACACAACATGTCAACTACCTAGAGAGGAGAGGTTACCAGCTCACTTTCCACTTACTTTCCTCAAGTACCCTTTCTTCAGGCAGGTTAGAAAGTCTCCACAACTCTTTCAGGACATTGAATCTCTCTCTCTGATCTTAGTATCAGCCTTTCATTAAAGTCTGAGTTGTTCTCTTGTTGCTTGACAGTTTCTCCTTTGTCCATTGATGATTAAACAATCAAGTCAGTTGGTAAATGCCAGAGTCCACATCGACTGTCAGTGTTTTGGAACGTTCTGTGATTATTCTTAAATCCCTGATTATGCTGAAATGTGTTCCCTTGGTCAATCTGGACTATGTAAGGCTTTGGATGCAGCTGTCCTTTAATGGTAACCCATTTGGTTCCAAGTATTAGCGGTGTGATGCCTCAGGCACACTCTATCACCTAGATTAAGATAGGATCACGGGCCCTTTTTTTCAAAATAATATTTCTGCTTCCCCTCTGATTTTCTTTCATCTTCCATACAGTTTAATTGTCATGGGATTTCAGCTCGTTATCAGTGACTGGTAAATTAGATCTGATCCTTCTTCCCTTTAATAGCTGAGCTCGAGAAGAGCCATTCCCCAGAGGTGTACTTTGGTAAATCAGTAAAGTTTTATGAAAATCGCTCCCACTGTAGAAAGTCTTTTTCATAAGGTTCTTTACTGTCTATATCGACCCTTCCACAAGTCCATGTGACTGGGGGTAATTTGGACTTGATGTTTTGTGATGAAAATCTCAATCTAGGGCAATCTGCCTAAAATCTGCACTGGAAAATTGCAGCCAATTATCCCTAAAGACTTCATCTGGAATTCCATGTCTGGAAAAGATTCCCTTCATGCCGGCTATCACTGACTTACTATTAGTACTGTGCAGTGCAAATTTCTGGATATAGAGAAAAATAGTCTGTGACTATTAAATAAGCTTTTGATTGCCAGGTAAATAAGTCAGTGACTACCTTCTCATAAGGCCTTTGTGCAACTGGGTAAGGTCTCAGCGGCTCTGCCTGTTGGCATGGTTTGTATTTCAAGCATGAGAACAGTTTCCTACCACATTAGTAATGTCATGAATGATCCACAGCCAATACATCTCGTGCGTGTTGTTTGCACTTCTCAATTCATGAATGACTGTCATGGATCGTCTGTAGCATTTCTTTCCGGAGGCTCATTGGTATTTACAACCTCTCTACCATTGAAAATCACCCCATCTATCACAGTAAATTCATGTCTGCAGTTCCAATAGTCTCTTATACTTGGACAGCAACTGCTCACTTCACTTCTTCAGGCTACTCTTTAATCATCCCCAACTCTTTAAGGATCCCCAACAATTAATCTTTTTGTGTTTCCCCTCTTATTTGTTGCAGTTTCCTGTTAGCTAAAGGAATTGACTTTACAATCAGATCTATACAGGCTTGCATCTCTATCAGTAAGGTCTTTTCTGGTTTTGTAGTAGGAGTCACCATTCTGGAAAGAGCATCTGCAGTGAACATGAATTTATCAGGCATATAGATCGCAACCAAATCATATTTTTGTAGTCTTATCATCATTCTTTGAATCCTTAAGACACAGTCATTTAGCAGTTTTCCAGATAATGCCATCAGGGGCCATTAGTCTGTTTCAACATCCACTGCCTGGCCATAAATCTATTGATTGAATCTCTCACAGGCAAACAATATCCTTAAAAGCTCCTTCTCAATCTGTGCATATCTGGTTTCTGCATCAGTCAGTGATTTCGATGTGTACGCCTCTGGTTTCCAACAATTCTCATTTTTCTGTAAAATCACTGCACCTAACCCAGACTGTGAAGCATCTGCTGAAATTTTAATAGGCCTGCCTAGTGCATAAAACTTCAGCACTGGTTCTTGTATCAGTTTTTGTTTCAAACCTTCCCATGATTCCTCCTGTTCTACACACCAGTACCATTCATTTTTATTTTCTAGGAGTTTTCTCAAATCCGCTGCTTTTGTAGATAGATTAAGTATGTATTTTCCAAGATAATTAACCATTCCCAGAAACCCTTGGACATCTTTCTTTGACTGGGGATGAGGCATCATTTCAATGGCCAAAATTTTCCTCTTATCAGGTTTACACCTTTGTTGGAAATAATATCTCCAATAAAAGTCAGTTCTGGAACCCATAAAACACACTTCTCCCTATTTAGTTTCAAGTTTGCAGCTCTAGTTTCATCCAAAACTTCCTGAAGTCTATAGCCATGCTCCTCTTTAGGTAAGCCTCAGATGATGATATCATCCACTGAGGTGTCAACACTGTTAATATGTTCACAGATCAGATGTATGGTTTTGTGGTCCACTTCTGGTGCTGAAGCTATGCCAAATGGTAGCCGTAAGATTCTGTATCTTCCAAAGGGGATATTAAATATACATAGTTTTGAGCTTTCTTCAATTAATTTTAGCTGTCAAAATCCTGAGGAGGCATCCTATATACGATAACTGTATGCATTCACAAATTGAGCTATAATCTCTTCTCTTGTTGGCAGTTTGAAATGTTCTCTTTTTATAGTCTTGTTGAAGTTTCTGGGATCTGAGCATATGAGTAGCTGGCCATTATTTTTCTCCACAATGACTACAGAGATCACCTGTTCCATTGGCTCCTTAATTGTTTGTATTACTTGCATTACTTCCAAACTTGCAAGCTCAGCCTTGAGTTTATCAAGAAGTGCAAATGGCACCTTTCTACATCAATGGATAACTTGACGCACCTGCTTGTTTATCTGGATTGTATGTTCATCCTGCAAGCAACCCAACCCTTGAAACAAATCACAATGTTCCTGAAGGAGTGCCTCACTGCCAGGTTCAGTATGATCTTTTAGTGAGCGCACCCAATTTACCAGATTAAGTTTTAATCTGGCGGCCAGGCCTAAAATCAGCGTCACCTCCTTTGGCGCTACAACGAATGGGAGTCTGTACATGGCGTGTGTATAGTTGATGCTAACAGTGCACCTCCTCTGCACTGGTATATTTGTTCCAGAATAACCAGTTACTTTTATTTTTGTTGGTCCTAGTATTAGTGTTATTTTCAGTGCCTCATAATCTTGTTCAAACAGACTATTAATCTGAGCTCCTGTGCCCGAGTGGAATAATTGTTTCTTTCACTTTCACAGGGCGGTATCCAGTCCCTTTCATCAGGTTTGCTTGGTCCCAGCATTTTTATTATTTTTTTTAATACTCAACCAGGTTGTCTTCAACTGAATGCACTTAACTTTTTTGCATGTGGGATCTGTAGCGTTTTGCAAAAATGATTATTTTCCCCACATTTATGACAGTGTTTCTCAGAGGCAAAACACTTGTTTGGGGTCATGCTGTGATCCACATCTTCCACATAACCATCTTTATCTAGTCTTCCCCTAGCAGTGACTTTCATAGCAAGTAGATTTGACTTTTCCTGGCCTTACTCTTTTGTACTTAGTATGTGGATAACCACTTCTGGTGAATTTAGCTCTTCAGCTTCCGCTTTGACAGTTTCTGCTGCCCTGCATATCTGGAGAGCTTTTTCTAAAGTTAAATCTCCTTCACAGAGCAGTCTCTCTCTTAACATATTGCTTTTAATGCCACAAATGATTCTATCTCTGACTAGAGATTGTGTCAACTCACCAAAGTCCCATGTTTTACTCAATGTACTTAATTCTGTGACATGTTGCTCTATGGTGTCATCAATTTTTTGCATGCATGTAAAAAAATTGTGTCTTATTTATTTTTGGAATGCAATGTTCCTTAAAATTAGTATTTTAATTAACTTCTTGCTTTCACTTTCTTCAAACTTAAAGTTGTTTTAAATATCCACAAAAAGAAAAGGAGTACTTGTGGCACCTTAGAGACTAACCAATTTATTTGAGCATAGTTGGTTAGTCTCTAAGGTGCCACAAGTACTCCTTTTCTTTTTGCGAATACAGACTAACACGGCTGTTACTCTGAAACCTTTAAATATCCAGTGCTACCTCCCCAACAACAAGATTCATGTTTTCTCTTTATCATTTTTCTCCTCCCGCCCCCCCCCCACCCCGTGGCTGCTAAATACAATTCAAATCTCTGTTGGAATTTCTTCCAGTTCTCTGCAACATTGTCTGACAATTGCAAACTGGATGGAGGTTCCCACACATTCATTTTTTGCTTTCTTCTCTTCTTAAGCTAGTCAAGCTAATAATGTACTCATAAAATACACACAAAAATCTTTGTTGTTCTCTGCTACTCTACATGCTCTCCTTTCCTCTGCTTTCAGTTTCAAAACCAGGAGTTAGCCTCAAAATGACTGCAGTCTCTTTCACATTTGGCACATCTGACACCAAGTAGAAAAGGAGTACTACACTTCATCGGATGCATTCAGTGGAATGTATTTTCCACTGAATGCATCTGATGAAGTGAGCTGTAGCTCACGAAAGCTTATGCTCAAATAAATTGGTTAGTCTCTAAGGTGCCACTAGTACTCCTTTTCTTTTTGCGAATACAGACTAACACGGCTGCTACTCTGAAACCTGACACCAAGTAGTAATCTTGGGGTTCATTGAACAACAAACCAGTGAAAAAGAATAGAATAAAACTTTTATGAAAAACAAACTAGAGAGCTTCTGTGGAGAACTGCTGTATGCAGCTACCCTGTGTTCTCTACCCCTGCTTCCAGATCATGTCTCCAAATCCCTATAAACATAATACTGTCCCTTATGAGGGAGGATCTCTAAATTATAATCTTACACAAACATCTCTACAGCAGGAGCCCCAGGGCATAGAACAATCAGAACAAGTGAACTTGCTGCTTTCTGACAGCAGTAATGCCAATGTTCCAGGGGAGCTCCACAGGTCCAACCAACAGTGCAGAGCACTGAGCCTTCTGCACTGCACTTCCAAAAGATGCAGCACAGAATTTCATCCTCTCTCTTTCCCATTTTACGGCTTGCAAATTCTGTTGTTTCCCCCCAAAGAAGTGCATGTTTTCCTCCTCCGCGAAGGAACTCCCCCTTTAAAAGGACACCATTAACTTGAAATTAATCAATTTCTACAAAGAGTTAAAAGCAGTTTCAGGTGCTGTGCTTGTCTCGGTGTGTCCCTGACAATTTTTGTGATTTTACAGTAGTATTTTCCTGTTTTTATATCTCCTCTCCCTTTTGCTGTGTGAAAGACCCACATAAGCAGAAGGAGAAACTGATTAAACAGAGGAGATAGTAAAACTGATTATACACCCGCCATCAAAAGGTAGAAAGCAAATAAACAGAAAAATATAGAAGTGAGCATTTTTTCACTCATATGTTTCATTTATATCCATCTTAGGCATTACTTGTAAAGCAGGGGGTACAATATTTTCACAAAAAAGTGTGATTTTTAGATTGCCAGTGCCCCTGACCTTGCTGTCTTCGGATGACATTACCACAATCCACATCAGACAGGGCGTAATCCAGGCTTGCTCCTTCTATACCAGGCATCGAGAGAGTCTTTTTTGTAAAGTGGATTGCAATTCTAGCATATATCATTAGTCCCAATGGGTACACAGTCGAGGATGAAAGAGAACCAGGGATACATACTTTGGGTTCATATGTATTCCCTTTGGAAAGGCACCCTGCTTCAAAGTTTGATTAGTTTAGACTTTTGCCTGGAGGTGAAACAGGCATTCAACATGTGTGCCTTTCAGAGTATATAATACATTCCTGCATATTATATATACATTCCTGCATCTCAAACATGCCATTTCTCCTACGTGCATTACAGAAGCTTTGCCAGTAACAGGTGTTAACACAATCACTTAACTGACTTGCTCTTACTGTCTAATGTACAATATTCATAATTTTTTCTATTTTTTTCAGCAAATGCAGAACTGGTGAAAGGTGCCAGATTCATACCCTTAGGGAATGAAGTCCTCCATTTACCTACTGAGCAGGTTCAGCCCAGGCAACAGGAAATGTTTCTCCAACACCCACCATCTGCCAGTGTGCCTGAGTCCAGTCTTGGAGGGAACAGTGCTAGGGGTCAGACAGGAGTTCAGCCTCTATGGCCTTCTCAGTCATTGCTCCTTGCTAAGACTGCAAATACAACATCAATTAGTGGGTATTGTGACAGGTGATTTTTTTTAATGTGGATACTTGTGCACTAGCAAATAGAAAGAGACTCCAACTCATTTCACACAGGTCAATGAACAATCAAAAGGCATCAACTTTCAGGTATTGCTGACGTAAGCTGGATTTGAAATGGTGGGCAAGAAATAAATGTCTGAGACTTGTTGCCACTTCCCTGATCCCCCCAGCCTCCTATTCCTTCTTTTAAAATCACTTGTGCTCAGCCTTCGTTACCTATTCAGAAACAAAAAGAAAAAAAAAAGGCAACTCAGAAGGAGGCTGGTCAGCAGGATTTACAGAATTTTCAGGACAGTTTAAATCGTTTCCTTTCTGTCTATTTGAGTGAGGGGAGAGGAACACAGAGCAATGAGAGAAAGATTGAGGCAGACAGAAAAAGAGACTGAAGAGCAGAGAGCAGCTGTACATAAGTTATACGAATTATACAATTTTATACAATTGTTATTCAAAATACAACTCGAACTTTCCAGTTGGCCAATGTAAGCAACTGTGGCTGGTGGGTCTGACAGTGATGGGAACCATGCTGAGAGGATAATGCCATCGATGAGAAGAGTAGTATGAGAGCATTCAGCATAGCTATCTGTACTGCTAAGGGGTTAATCATCAGATTTTTGATCAGTTTCCTATTTTACAGCTTAGCAGTGGGAGCAAATGATGCTCTTTCCTTGTAAATAAAGAAATGCAGAAAATGTATCATGTGTCAGCAGAATTGCCTCTTCAAAACTTTAGATAAGGAATTAACAATTCTTTAAAGCCGTAGTATTTATGAGCTCCTAGAAGAGCAGTCTGCTTGAGATGTAGCATTTCTATAAGACATGTAGGGTCCTTCGTTTTCTGTTTTTATTTTATTTAATTTTTCCCAGGAATTTATCAGTGTTTATTACCACAACAACAAAAACCGGTGAAAATTGGTGGAAAAACTATTAATAATTTTTCTTGATAAATATCGGGGTTTATTTTGGCAGACAGAAGGATGGGGGGGAAGTATTCAGTAGATTAATGGTTTGATTAATTTCAGAGTAACAGCCGTGTTAGTCTGTATTCACAAAAAGAAAAGGAGTACTTGTGGCACCTTAGAGACTAACCAATTTATCTGAGCATAAGCTTTCGTGAGCTACAGCTCACTTCATCGGATGCATACTGTGGGAAAGTATGCATCCGATGAAGTGAGCTGCAGCCCACGAAAGCCCACGCTCAAACAAACTGGCCAGTCTCCAAGGCGCCACAAGCACTTTCCACAGTATGCATCCGATGAAGTGAGCTGTAGCTCATGAAAGCTTATGCTCAAATAAATTGGTTAGTCTCTAAGGTGCCACAAGTACTCCTTTTCGGGTTGATTAATGGAATTCAATGTGGTTTGCTGCAGAACTAAAACAGAACTCAAAACACAATGCCACCTCTCAGTTTAAGAAAACAATATCTCTAATCCCCAAATAAAACTTTTCATTTGAATAAACAGTTTACTGTTGTAGACTTAGAACTATTAGCCTATAAATTTAAATTTACATTTAATAATTTGGCCACACCATTTGTAGTGCATACACTCAACTTCATCCTTTTCTTCTGTTTTTGTTTTTTTAAAACTTTCAAATACTTCCTTGTGTTCTGAAACATATCCTGATATAGATTTTCATTTTCTTCCCATTTTAGTGTGTCAAATCTTTAAACCATTATCTGCTAACAGCTTGAAGTGTGTATGTGATGGACGTGAGATTCGTCAGTAACTTTAAAGCATGTGTGCGTGCCTGTTTGTTTATTGTGTGTATCTTCTAGACCAGTGGTTCTCAAAGCCAGTCCGCTGTTTGTTCAGGGAAAGCCCCTGGCAGGACGGACCAGTTTGTTTACCTGCCGCGTCTGCAGGTTCGGCCAATCGCAGCTCCCACTGGCCATGGTTCGCCGCTCCAGGCCAATGGGGGCTGCGGGAAGGGCAGCCAGCATATCCCTAGGCCCGCGCCGCTTCCCGCAGCCCCCATTGGCCTGGAGCAGCGAACCGTGGCCAGTGGGAGCTGTGATTGGCCAAACCTACGGACACGGCAGGTAAACAAACCGGTCCGGCACACCAGGGGCTTTCCCTGAACAAGCGGCGGACTGGCTTTGAGAACCACTGTTCTAGACTAATACATACTTCAACAGACAGCTTTGCATATACACACATGTAGTATCGTAATACATATATCTCATGCGATGTATTGTACTTTCCTAATAAAAAAACTTATTTTTTATATATTTGAACAATACAAAAGTAGGGTGAAAATCAGAAAAAAATGAACAATACTTTTCGTAAAACCCAGGATTTTTTTGGTAAACCTGGTTTAAACTGAAAACAGAGAGGCTTAAAAACACGCTATCTGAGCTCTGATAGCAGGTTAGTATAGTCCAGCGGTTTCCAAACTTGCTCTGCCTCTTGAGCAGGGAAAGCCCCTGGTGGGCCGTGCCAGTTTGTTTACCTGTCACGTTGGCAGGTTCGGCCGATCGCAGCTCCCAGTGGCCACAGTTCGCTGCTCCAGGCCAATGGGAGCTGCTGGAAGCGGCGCGGGCCAAGGGATGTACTAGAAAAGGGGACTGTGACCCAATGCCTACATCACACTCTTGGCTCTGCCACTGACTTGCTACGTAGCTTTGGACTGGTCAATTCACTTGCCTGTGCTTGGTTTCCCAATCTGTAATATGGTCAGGGTCCATTTCAGAAATTTGTTGGAATTGTGTCCCACCAATGTCACAAAACAGAGGTCAAATGGAATATTAGTTCGATCCTGGCTAAATATGAGAAGGCAAAACTACTCCATAAAGTAGTACTAAAAAAATAGTGCTACTCCCAGGGTCGGACCCAAACATGTAGCTGTTCTGAGCCAATTTCAACATGGCATCAATTCAACAAAACAATCAAGAATGTGCTTAACTTTAGTGGGATTTGACTTCAGTGAAACTTAAGCAGATACTTAAAGCTAAGCATATGCTTTAGTACTATGCTGAATCAGAGCCTAAATTATCCCCAGCCCTAACTGCTGTACTGTAGCTTGCCCCTTTTATTAAAAACCCTTTTTGTTGGGTTGTTTATTGTAATTTTTTTATTCAATTCTATGTTGTTTATTAATAAACCATTTTGGATCTTATTATATGTCCTTTTTTCTTCCCCTTTCCTTTCTATATTACTTTATTTTTATATACTGTATCTTGATATATCTCTTTGTCCATTTTTCTGTGTCCATTTTCCGTTTTTCTTATTTTTCTAAACTGAGTAATAATTGTTCCCTCTACTCCCTCCATCTCTCTTCTTCTCTCCTCTGGACCCTCTTCCCAATCTCTCCCCTCCTCTGCTCCTGGACACTGTGTCTAATCTCTCTCCTACTACTACTCCCAAGAAATAATGATATATGGTGGGAAAGGGTCTTGGAAGAGTCTTTTGGACAGGGAAGATGAGTTCTCTAGGGAGGGAGTCCGTGAAAAGGGGTCACTAGAGGTGGTGGGAAGGAGGTAAGAAGTCTCGGTGAGCCAGTGAATGGGGAAAGCCTATTGGGCTCACACCCATGGCAGAGGAGTAGAGAAAAGTTAGATAGGAGGGACTACAGTTGTGTGGGGGGAACAGATGTGGGCAGTGAAGAAGAAGTGGCTATAGTGGGATGCAGATCTATCCTGCTGATCATACTCATAGAGTATGTCTACACTGCAGGGTCTCAGAGTCGAGGCTCCAGCTTGAGCCTGAACATCTACACTGCAATTTTTAGCTGCACAGCTCAATCCCCATGAGCCTAAGTCTTGGTGCCATGTTTTCTTTATTACAGTGTAGACATATCCATAGACTTTAAGGCCAGAGGGGACCATCATGATCATGTAGTCTGACCTCGTGCACACCACAGGCCACAGAACCTCAAACACAGTATTGGGGTCTGTTGGAAGAAAACAGCAGCATTGTTTTTGCTGACTCCCCTCTGCTGCTTTTCACTGTAGGACAGGCCCTCTGCCAGCATATTCCAGGAGGGCAGGAGAGCATGATGCAGCACTGAAGACACAATTATATGCTGTCTAATGAATCCTGAATGGGGCTAATGACCCTTGTCTTGCTGGGCAAAGCACTGCAAGACTGTTGGATCAAAGGTGATGTAGAAGGGCAAAGTTATTATCAGTTATTCACTAAAGAAAACTTCCTGTAAGGCTGCATGTTTGCTGAGGATGCCAAAGGGATGATACTTCAGGCATATGACTCTCAGCCAGTACAACCAGAGGCATTTCAAAAAGGACCAGTTGTCCTAACACCCAGCATAACTTCCATAGCAGTCCCCTTGCTTCCACTGCAACACTATTAACTACTCCTGGGTGAAATACATTTTCCCTGACTAATTTTCCCTATCTACAAGATGGGAAAGTAAGTTAAAGGTTTTCTCAACAATCACACTTTGATGCTGACTACCTCTTCCCACAATTCCCACAGTTACCCGTTATCCACTTTGTAGCCTATGTAGGACCATAGGAATTGCCATACTTATTCAGACCAGCAGCCTATTTAGCCTAGGACTCTGTCTCTGACAGCAGCCAGTAACAGATGTTTCAAAGGAAAGTGAAAAACCAGCCAGTAACAGATGTTTCAAAGGAAAGTGAAAAACCACCACAGTGGACATGAAGGGTCAAAATCCATTGCTGCTTATGTAATAACGTGATACATGGATTGTGTCAGCTTTTTCTACAGGCCCAAAGTCCAGAGTTTGGTCAAGAATTCAGAGGCCTAGCAAATAGTGATTAGCTAAGAGAAGCAGAATAAACCAAAGATAACCTTGCTTTTGCTAAAATAAGCCTGATCAGCAAAATGCCAGATGTTGGGGGCAATAATTCTATCTTATTCAAAGTTGCAAGGAACAAAGAAGCCATGTTCTGGTTGTGTTCGTTTCTTCTATAGGGAGATGTTCTTCCCACACACCAACCTTGAGTTTAGGAAAAGTTCAAGCACGTCAGTATAAGTTATGGCCTCCTTCTACCTCCCCTTCCCAGGCACCAGTGCCTGCCTTAAAAACACAAATGAGCAACTTGAAAGACAATCTTTAATGCCATATACTTTTCAATGTTTTTTGCTTTTATCCCTAGATATGTACCTGTTGGACAATCAGAGGAGTTACTTCATTCCTATGGACCCCAAATTGTATTCAACATATATATATATATATATATATATATATATATATATTTTATACTAATACATTTTATTGAAGTACTAATTAAGTGTTACTTGTTAACCTGAAACCATGGGCGGAGACATTATGCAACCTTTGACCACTGGCTACCGTGCTTATCTTGTCTTACTGCTAGACCTATCCAGGGGTCTGGGACTGCCTACCCCATCATTTCCCTCCGCCCATGGAAAATCCATATAATCCATTGTAATCAATTGTTCTGCAGTGTCTCTGAGCCTAATAAGCAAGGTGACACTCCGCCAGTGATGTGTGTAATAAACTCTTGTGCTTGACTTCTACACGGAGTGGATTTATGTTCCTACAGGACAGTTATGCAATAACTTCCACAGGGGAAGTTCCTTCCTTACCCTACTAGTCAGTAGTTGTCTTATGCCCTGAAACAAGAGGATTTATGAAAATCAGACTTATAATGTCATTGTTGCAACCTTAATGATATTCAAGCTACGGTCTTTCTCCATAATTAGGAGCATCAATTATGTTCCTGCAGCATTTAAAACGTCTGCATGGACTCCTGCAAATGTTGCTCTTCATTTTATGAAAGCTTATCCTTGAAGGGCCCCAGTTCTCTACTTGCTACAAGCTCCCACTCCTCTCTTCAGATGAAAATAAGTCTGGGGTCCTTTTGTCTGCACTCATGCTCAACTGGCCAAGTCTGTGTGGTGTTTTTCAATAGAATAGGCTCAGGGATAGAGCTATCAGTGTATCAGCTCTAGTCCTAGGTAGGAATTGTATCCTCCTCACTCCTGGCTTGATTTCAGCTGGCAAAGTCCATACTGGACCTGAATCAACCACCTTGAGCAGTATTTAACTCTGCACTTAGTACCATTTGGTCTACTTCCAGAGTGGCGTACTACTTATTGCAAGTAAGGGTGGCCAAATCAGGCCTAGAGGCAAGAGAAGGTAAGAGAGAGAACTAAGTGCTATTCAGCTCATGTAATCATTTGTTTAAAGTATTCTTAGCAGGAGTTTTTATGTACTGAATTCTTTTCATCATATACATGTTATATGTATAAAACTGTACGTGCTGATTTACTTTCACCACATGTGAAAACATATATGCATAACACTGCATGTGACAGTAAGACTTCAGCGTGTAACAACTTATTCACCAAAACATTAATGTGCTAAATCATGCCTGATCCTTCATGCCATCTGGCAGAGGCCCTCTCATGCAAAAGAAAGCATGCGATCCCAAATCTCCATTCAGTCCACTCCACTATGCCTCCTATCCTTTGATATTTTAAATAGAGTCTTCTTCTGTTTCTTAGGTTGTTGTCGTGTATGAATTTTTTCCAGCTCTGGCTTTAATAAATAAGGGGCAGATTATGGAAGGAGCTCTGGAAAATCTCCTGTGATACATTTCTGTAACCAACACAAAAGGTGCTCAGGGATTTGGGAAGAGAATAGAGTGTGGGTTTACATCACGGAAATGGTTGAGGAATCCCCTAGATTAATACATGAGCCGGCAAAATAATGGCAACTCATGATCAATGTCTCTTGAATGGCAAATCTCGTCACTAGAATTCCATTTGCCCCTTTGCCCTCACTAAGTGGAATGATCTATTAAATCTTTGGATTCTAGGGACCATTCAGGGGCAGTGTAAAAGCCTCTGGGCGGGAAGGGAAGCCGAGGTAAATGAATGTTGAAAACATATGTGAATGTTTTCACAGCTTTACCCCTTCCTGCCGGCTCACTCAGCAGCTCTGGAGTCAGATGGATAGAGATGGATTGTGGATAGAGAATTGGAGGATGGCACTCTGTCTGATGGAGTGGCCGTGAGGGCCCAGGAATTACATGGCCATAGGAAGCTTAATAGGCCTAAAATAGTCAGGGACAGCAGGTGTATGAGAGCAGAAAGCACATAGCACAATGACTAATATAATCTTCATTAAAATCTGTACAATACACTGTACTCCCAGCTACAACCACCTGTACTTTCTCAGTGCATGCAACACAGGAGAATACAGTCTCATTACCTGACAGTAACCAGGCAAATCTACCCACCATACAGTGTCTTTTCCAATAAAATGTGAAAATTGACTTTTTTTTACTTATTGTGAAGGTGATCTTTCTGCATAAGGTGGAACACAAAAACACCCGGGGTCACACTCCAGTGAGTCCCAGCCACTCACCTGCCTGCCAACTCTGCAGCAATACGCGTTCCATCTCCAGGACGACGGTGTGAGTTTTGGAGGCTCCATGCCTCATTTAGCCCTGGTAATGGCCTAATTGGGTTGGAAAAATGCAGGAGCAGGAGCGTGATAAAAACCAGCTTTGCTGTGCTTATTTAAGCCATCGGAAAAAAGAAAAGAAAAAGAACATTTCCCACTTTGACCAGCCATTTATTCATCTATCTCTGTTTATAATTATGCTGATTCTGGTGCTGCCACTGGCAGGGCTAACATCATAAGCAAGTGAGCCAGCAGGAAGGGGGCAAAGCCATGAAGCTTTCATGTATGTTTCACTTCCTACAATGGTTTCCACAGTAATATATCCCCCCCTCTCACCTACAGGCTTTCACTCCGCCCCTGAATGGTTCCCAGTAGCCATAGAGTTAATGGATGATTTCATTAGATGTGTGGGAGGAGAAGTAAGGGAATTCTAATAACAAGAGTTACTGCCATTCAAGACACAGATCCATTTTGCCATCTCATGTAGTGAGCCAGAAGTTCTTCCATTTCTATTCCATCGTTCCACGCTCCATTCTCTTCTCAAGGTACACCTTCCCTAGCCCAGATACTGTGCGCTGGTAACACAAACGCTTCACAGAAGGCACCATGCTCTCCTCTCCAGAACTCCTCCCATAATCTGTCCTTTATTCTATATAAATCCAGAAATGCAGAAAATGCACACACACACAAACCTAAGAAAGAAAAAAAAAGGAAATAGTCTATTTCTAAATACCAAAGGACGGGAGATCTCAGCATATGCTAAGCTGTTCTCAGCACGTATCTGGATGCAAAACCAGCAGTGGAGCAAGCTTGCCGAATAAGATTTGCTTTCACACACACACACACACACACACACACACACACATTTGACAGATAATTATGTTGGCATATACAATCCTAGAGATGAGCAAAGCCCAACTAGCCATACTTTTAGCTCTATTTGAGCCTTTGATACCAGTCATCACAGGGTTCTGGTGACTTTTCCTTAATTGTGGAACCCTGAAGCCCCTAGAAAGGCCCTAGCTTTTTTATGGCTCTGTTCTTTATTTTTAGAGTTAGGATCCCAGAGGACTGTTTTGGGTAGTTGCTTATCTTCTTGGAGAGCTCTCTGGTGGGAGTTTCTGTCTCCACTCATATTCAGTGACTGAGGAACTAGAGTGGTGTGGGGTGTATGTGTCCATAGCACAGCAGTAGCCAAAAGTGCTTTCTTCCATCTCCAGATGGGTCCCTTTCTTCTTGGCATAGGATTTTTTTTAACCAATTTATGGTAAATCAGAACAGGATGTTCTGAATCTAAGATAAAAGTATCCACACACAGCTTTCCACTGAAATAACCAAAAGGATGAATTAAAGCTGAATTAGTTGTTTTGGTGCACCTTTGTGTCGAGACCAGCATTATTCACTTAAACTTATCCCGCTGGGTACTAGCGTAGGACCATTCCCCACAGAACATCCTCCTGTCCTTTGTCCAGTCTAATTTAAAAGTCCCAAGCATTAGTCTCCCACCATTTCCTCCGGGAGATTGCTAATGCGGTTTGATAAAGCTCACCAATGGAAATTCTTTACTGATGTCTTTTTGCTCAGTGCCCTCCTGTTCCCAGTTACATTTTTTGGCTTCCCATAAAGAATCTCTTTTCCTCCCCAGTGTTTACATCCTTCCAATCCCTGTGGACAGTTATAATGTCTTCCTTTGGTTGTCATTTGGCCAGGTTAGATATATTTAATATTAGATTTTCCAAAGCCCTAAAGGACAAACAAAATAGTGTGCTGTCTTCCTGGAGTGAAGACAAGCCATGTGCCTGCAAGACTAGATGGGGTTCTGAAGACAGGAGGCAAGGCTCCACTGGTTATGACATATAATGACACAAATGACATAGCTTCAGGTAATAATTCACAGATTGCTGAAAACTTCAGAGAGCTCAGAAGGGAGCTAAAGGAGAGGAAAGGATCTTGGAGAGCATTTCTATCCCAGTAGCAAGAGAAGACAAATAACAGAAGATACTAAAAATGAACTGTTGGTTAGGTACGTGAAAATACGAAGACTGGGCCACCTCTGGAGACACGAGGATGGCTGTCTCTATAGAGACAGGAAGATGTCTGGCTTAGCCACCATCTCAGCAGAAGGGGAACAATCTCCTGATGACAGACTAGCTAGACTAGTTGGGTGGGTGTAAAACTAATAACAAAAGAGTAGAGTGCTAAGGGGATAAACATAGTACAAATACACAACCATAAAACTCATACTCAAGGTATCATAAAGAATGTAATATAATGAATCAAGTGACTTAGGAAAATAAATCCTTCAATTGTGTATATACCAATGTTAAAATCTTGAGTAATAAACAAGAATAATTAAGAGTGCTCATTTCTGAGAAGATATTTGATATAACTGGCATTATTGAAACCTTATGGGAGGATTCACATGACTGGAATCTTAAAATCAGGAAGGACAGAGTGGTCAGAAGGGGAGGTGGGGTCGTACTTTACGTTAAAGATACGGTATTCTGTTTTAGCATTATTGACAATTCAGAAGTATAGCTTTTGGAATGCTTATGGATCAATGTTCCAAGTGATAATGCACAAGATTTGATACTGATGGGGGTATGTGATAGATCGTGAGATGACGGAACAGGATAAGCAGCTTCTTAAAAATCTATCTATAATATGAAAGAAAAACTGCATTAACTTGGATGATTTAAATCTGGAGGACATATACTGGAGGTCTCATGCTTTCGTAAGTAAAACCTTTCCTAAAAATTATAGATGACAACTTTCTAATATAAAAATTCACGCCTAAAGTAGGGTTATTCTATATTTTAGCTCCTTCTGATGGATAAAAATGAACTGATCACTGCACTAATATTTAGTGGTTACATAAGTGCAAGTTATCATGATCTAGTTGTATTTGTTATGTGCAAATTAACTATTATCCTGACCAGTTATATATAAATGTTGGTATTTTAAAAGGCCAAACAATCATGAGCAAAACTGATTTTAAACAAAACAGTATGAATTATAATTGGGAGATGCTTAAGAGAACTTTATGCCTTTAGCCCTCACAATGCTACCATCTTGAAAGAAGGCTTCTTCCATTAAAAATGCCATCCTCGTTAAGAAGACATGTGAAAGCAGCAATAAACAACATGAAAACACATAACAAATGGAAAAATAAGGACGTTGATAGCAGTGACTACAATTGACAATTGATAAGGGAAGCTAGAGGCATCAATTAAAAGTCTATGGCCAGTAGAGTTAAAGACAATAAAAATGTATTTCAAAAATGTATCAGGAACACAAGAAACCCTAGCAATTGTATAGGTCCAGTACTAGACAGGGATATAAAATCATCATCATTATCAATAATAGTGATCATAATAATTAGTAGTAGCTGAAAGCCTGTGCTGTCACACAGGTGTAATTCATAAAGCTGTGTATGTAAAAAAAGCCAAAGATAACTGAGAACATAATTGGACAATAACAGATTGTGAATCCCAGTGATGATTGAATCTGGTGATATTCTAAAGAAAAAGAGCTCTCAACTAAGCTTGTTGCTATTTCCATTGCTTCACACTAACTCAACAGACATTCTAGGCTTCAGAGTTAGGATTAATGTGTGTGCTGACTGTATTGTGGGGGTAGTTGGGTTGATTTGTGTATGGGTGGTGCTATGTTGGGAAATTTGTTTTGATTTGTGCAGGTGGCGAATGAAGGGTGTGTGCTATGGTGAGGAGCTATATGTTTTTGGAATGCAGGTTGTGTTGATGTTTGGGTTGATTAGTGTTTAGGGGTTGTGCTGGGAGAGTTATGTGGATTTGTGCAGATGGCAAATGTTCTATATTTGTAAAGAGGGATAATGTATTCACATCTTCCTGTGGCAAAGAGATACTTTCTATTCCAATCATAACTAGGTAGTAGGGTAAGCAACAACGGCTAAGTTAAACATTTTTAAATCTGAAAGACTGGATAACTTGCACCAAACAGTTTTAAAATAACTGGCTGAGAAGCTCTAAACCATTGATGCTGATGTTTAACAAATCTAGGAATAGTGGGAAAGTCCCAAATTGATGGACTGGTAAATAATGCTAAGGATAGGTCAGTTCTACAGGGTTCTTCTATAGTTCTTCTATAGACTAAAGAAGCTCCATTATTTAGTTCATCCAAGAGAAGGTAAAGTGGGTACTTCACCACAGCCTATAAATACATACATGGAGAGAAGATTTCAAATAGTAAAAGATTCTTTTGTTTAGCAAAGTCATAGCAAGATCCAATGGCTGGAAGCTGAAGGTACACCAATTCAGACTAGAAATAAGGCACACATTTTTAATAGTGAGTGTAATAACCTTCTAAATCATTTACATTGGGTGGTGGTGGATACACTGTGTTAAATCCAGATTGAATATTTTTCATAAAAGGTATGATCTAGCTCATTTAGAAATTATGGGCTTTATGTAGGAATTACTGAATGAGGTTTTATAGTCTGTGTTATTCAGGAGATCAGATTATCTTCTTGCCTTAAAACCTACCCATATATGAAAACCAGCAGCAATTGGAAGTGAGCTAGTCACAAACCCTGAGTGCAGTTGACTCACTGTTTTCCCTTCTTATCTCACTAGTATACCATGGAAAGATAGAGGCAACAGAAAACTAAATCACAGCTTTGACAGACTAACAGGATTTTAGAAGAAATCAATCCAGCTTTCTTCCTGTAAATCAGCTGTGCTTATGGGATTGTATCTGTGCCAGGGAAGGTTTCTTTGTAGGGGAGAGAGAGAGAGAGGTGTATGTGTGTTCATCTGTGTATGGGGAAAGGCATGTGTGCATGTGTGTTGTATCTGTGAAGGGAGGATGTATGTGTGGAGAGCATGTTTAAGGTATGTCTACACTTACAGCAATGTGTAGACTACAGACACTGCATGCCCAGCTAGTACGGTATAAACAGCAGTGCCAACAGTGAATTCTGCTTAGGCAAGTAAAGAAGAGTGCCCTACATGCCTGAACTCTAGGGTATATACCCTACACAGCTCTCTACACATCCATGCATTGCCTGCCCCATCTACACTTCTATTTTTAGCAGTGCATTGTCCCATTGCCTTCCCATTGCCAGAGTCTTTCCCCACCACAGTGAAGGACAGTGAAGATATAAATTGTCACATGCCAATAACTTTTCTTCTCCTAAAAAAAGAGATTCTCACAATGTGATTCTAGTGAAAAAGCAAAAGAAAAACCCCTCAGGTTCACTCCAAAACCTAGACTCCCACTTCAGAGTCTGGAAATGGCTGGCAGTGCTGTGAAAGCCCTGAGGGAGAGAAGACTTTATATCACTAAATAGTGATTTCTCTGGCTGAGTGAGTGATCTATGCATTTCTTGTTGTCCAGAAAGTTGGCAGCCACAACACTGGGCCTCAACAGTGATGATGTTAGCATGGCAAAGTATGGGGGTGAGAGTCTACAGGGGTGTTATTGAAAGAGCTGAATGGCAACTGAGCCCAGTTCTGCTGCATGACAGTGCCACTGCTACTCTCAATCCCTTTAACTCCTCTAATGCATTTCTGTCTCTTCTGTAGAGTTAGTCAGAAAAATTTTAATGATCCAACATTTTGATGAGTGGGGGGGAAAAATGAAAAAATGTCATGAGATTTTTTCTGAGTTTTGATCATGTCTGCTCAATGTTACTTCAAGCATTCTTTCTGTTTTTACAAATGAGTAGACCTGCCACTTTAACCTTTGTCCTCTGGGATAATGTTGTTGAACGGGGACATTTTGATAGGTGTATTGTGATGCTGCTTTGCCATATTGCAGCCATGAGGATATTTTAAGGAATAGTGGCCTGAAAAACACAGGTTGTCCCATCAGAATAAGAAATGCTGTTTGAAAGAAGGGGCCCTACATAGTCCTAAAGAATCTCACCTCTACCTATATGTTAGCTCTCATCTACCCTGCTTATCCTTCTGCTCCCTACTCTCATCTGAGTCCTCTCGCCTGCTTGCTCCCTTCATTTCCTTCTCCCACTCTTGATTTCACACTTTCTATCACACTGCCTTCTTTGCTTGAAATGGTCTCCCTCTTCTTGTTCCCTAACTGATCTCTCAGTTCCCTTCTTCAAGCCTAGTCCTTCAATGAGTCTTTCCTCAATAGTAGTCTCTGCACACCCTCCCCTATCTGAGCTGTTGTTTTGTGTTTTGTCTAATCTGAGTTTAAGTTTAAGCACTTTGTGACAGGAACCATGATTTATGATTTATTAGGTAAAGCCAACATGCAAGTGGCATAAGATAAATGTCTCATCATCATAAAATGGCAACATGGTGACATGATTTTCTTGCAGACTTTAAACTTCAATTGCTGAGAGACTAATTTATTTCACAGCAGAACAATCACCAGTTAGTTGATTAAGCAATTTTTTTTTAAATGGGAAAAGGATCAGAAAAATAACTGAAAAATGGACATTACTACTATCTGTTCCCTGTATTTACTAGGTCACATCCACTTAATTTACTGACAAAGGACATTTTTCCTATAGAGTCAGCAGAGTGAGCATTGAAGTCCAGGCTCCATGTGTATTTGCCTTGAGCATAATCAAAAAACCCAGATGAGTTCAGACTCCAGAATGCTTATACTGTGGGTGATACTGTATTGAAGCAGAACAAACCCTGCTTGATTTTCAGATAGCAGGCTGAATTTGCACTGTCAGCAAAGGTGAGAAATCTTGTTTTGACATGTAAACTGAGTAGAGCAAAGACAAAGCCACTGAAGGAGAATAAATATGGTATAACAAGTCGTCATTTTACTGACAGTTTATTTTTCTGACAATGACCACCACATTTCAAAATGGAAAATGCAGCCACTGCTTTGAAAACTGATGCTACAGCCATTCCAGAGCTCCTCATTAAAGTTATACAGTATTTTGTCCTTTTTGAATTCTCAGCATGTACCATGTCAAATCCATCCCTGCCATGTCCTAAGCAAAGACCAATGAATTTAGAAGCAGCGGAAGTATCATATGAGTTAAAGGGAAATAACCCTTAAAACTGACCTGCTAAGGAGGGGTGGGGGGAAATTTCCCCACCCCCTTTACTCCTTCCTATTGCTGTAGAAAGAAGGCCCAAATATATGAAGGTATTTTACATTAGAAATTCAGGATCTCTGTATCCTGAAAAATGTTATGGAAATTCTGGAGGGCTAGTGAAATGATGACATCATAATAGTCCAGAAAGTCAAAATGTAGCAAGTGAGAAGGGGAAAGGATTTTAGTCAAACTGTTGAAACTCTTTGTTTTTTTGTTTCCAGCTATTTAACTTCAATGACTAATTTAGACAAAATTAAGGTGTAAGAGCTCAAAAATGACACCTCTTAGACTCATAGCAGGTTCTCTAGGAAAGAGCACACTTTACTTTCCTGATATTTCTAATGATAAAAAGAGGAAAAAATCTTTTTGGGAAAACAAAACCTTCCATTCCTTCAGATAAGACAGGCACAAACCCAATGTTAGCATTTATATTCTCTTTCCAAGCCTCAGAAAAACCACTACTGTCTAGGAGAAAAAACACTACCGTCTAGGAGACTTTAATTAAAATATGTTGCACTGAGCAGATATTTTGAGAAGGACTGTTGACTAGTGGTTGGAGCATCAGGCTGGCAGTTAGGGGATATATGTATACACTTTTGTTTCTTGCTCAGCCACTGACTTGCTGTGTGATCTCAAGTAAGTCACATGGCACCTTAACTTCCCCAGCTATTAAACAGAGATAATAAGAGTTACCTATATTTGGCACTCGTGCAACCACTGCTGAAATACTGTGTCCATTTCTGGTTCCACAATTCGAGAAAGTTGTTGGTAAACTGGAGAGGGTTCAGAGAAGAGCCACGGAGAATGATTAACAGATTAGTAACCATGCTTGATAGTGATAGACTCACGGAACTCAATCTATTTAACTTAACAAAGAGAAGGTTAAGGAGTGACTTGACTGAGGTCTGTAAGTATCTACATGGAGACCAAACATTTAATAATGAGCTCTTCAATCTAGCAGAGAATGGTATCATACAATCCAGTGGCTGAAAGCTGAAGCTAGAAAAATTTAGACTGGAATTAAGGCACAAATTTTTAACTGAGAAGAGTAATTAACCATTGGAACACGTTACCAAGGCTGACGGTGGATTCTCCATCACTGGCAATTTTCAAATTAAGACTGATTTTTTTAAAAAAGGATATGATGTAGTTCAAACTGGAATTAATTCAGGGTAGTTCTATGGCCTATGTTATGCAGGAGGTCAGACTAGATAATCACAGTGGTCCCTTCTGGCCTTACAATCTGTGAATATATCTTACTGGGGAGGTGGAATGGGGCGCAGAAGGAGGTTTAATTAATATTAGTAATTTGCAGGAAGGGCAAAATATTATCATCAAAATTGTAGAAAAAGAATATATGATACTTTATCCTTCCCTCCAAGAATCTCAGAGATCTGCACAAATAATATTAAATTAAACCTCAAAACACCACCAGGAAATAAATAAATCTTTTCAACCGTTTGCATCTGGGAGTATATAATGAGCAAGTTATTGCCTGCAAGTCTCATTTAATGACTTTATATTCATGATTTGATTTTAAAATGTGTAATTTTTTATTTCCCAAGTGTTAAATGAACAAAAAATATGTGTTATTTCACGTCAGCCCTTCTCCAGCCCTTGATCTTCATGTAGCAGCTACAACAGAGCCTTTAGATCCAATGTCTGTGTTTGGAGGCTCAGTCCTGATTATTCTATTGGTATCTTGGACATATCTGAAAATTAGTTCTTCTCCCAACTTTTTTTTTAAATGCATGTAAGTGCCCTTCATTTTCTCAACACCATTCTTCTCCACAATACTGAATTAGACAAATTCTTGAAATATCACCTCCTCTAGTTCACCTAGACGAAATCAATGTGCTGCAGGGACACGACCAAACGAAGGTGCAGTATTGGCTAATAATACTTTTTAGTATTAGTATTCACACAGAACTGATTAATATACTTTACAAATGTCACATACTGAATTTTCACAGCAGCCATATGCAGTGGATAATTATTCATTAGGACTCTCATTTTGCAGATGGAGAAATTCAGGCCAAGAGATTATATGACTTGGCCAAGTCCTCAGAGAGAGTCTGTGTCTGAGCCAGCACTGGAACTCACAGTCTCTCCATCTCATTCCCATGCTCATACTACCAGTCTACCACACCTCTGGGCAGGACAGTCATTAGAAAAAGGGTGAGAAATGAAAAGAAAGAAAATGACCAGAAGGGTTATCTCACAGGATGGAATGAAGAAAACAGAGTGAAATGGGGAGCACAGGGAGACAGAAAGAGTAAATGGAAGAACAATAGAGCAGCAGTATTCCACAAGAGCACCAGAGAGAGTCTACACAGGAGCATCAGAATTGTCAGAGTGGATCAGACCCATGGCCCATCTAGTCTTGTATCCTGACTCTAGGGTGACCAGATGAAACGGAGAAAATATCAGGACACATGGGGGAAGCAAAAAAACAAACAAACAAACAAACAAAAACGCCGGAGTGGCCAAAGCCGCAATATCGGGACAAATGGCGTCCCGACCATTCATCAGGACAAAGACCTAAAAATCGGGACAGTCCCGACAGTGGACAAAACCCGATATTTCAGAGGAAGGTGAAAGAATCCCTACAGTAGGCAGATGTAGAATAATTTGTCTCCTACATCAGGGTTTCCCACTAGCCCCCAGTAGTTAGAGATTTGCTGAAGTCCTGAAGCATGAGGTTTAATGTTTTCCCCTACATTTATATCAGCATTAACTCAAGATATTCTTGTTATTATTGATATAAACATCCAATACCTTTTTTAGATTTTGCTAAGTTCTTCTCTTCAGTGACATCCTGTGGCAATGAGTTCCATGGTTTATTTTTGTATTTTGTTAAAAAGTATTTCCTGTTACCAATTTTGAATTTGCCATCTTTCAATTTCATTAGATGTCCTCATGACAGGGCTGGTTTAGAGCCCTATGCCTGAAAGAATAACACCTCTATACCCCAGGGGAGTTTAGGTAAGAAGGAACAGGACCTAGGAAAGGGTTAATGAAACTGACAGGGTCTTAATTAGGACACCTTTGTGTCACCTGGGAAAGAGCTGTGTTTGGTCCTAATTGGGATTATCTTGATACATTTGAGAAAGGTGTCTGTGATGGCAGGCCTATAAAGAAAGCCTGTAGCATACTGGGAAGTGTGAGAGCCAAGCCAGAAACAGAGACGCCTAGGTGGCAGGAGGCCAGGGCTCCTGGCTTAGTAGGAAACCTTAGAGAGGACAAGAGGAAGACAAGGGGCTGAGCCTGAAAGAGGAAGTGGGAGATTCTCACTGTAGTGAGCCTGACACAGGGCCTTGTAAGGGATTAAGAGTATGTCTACACTTAAAACGCTACAGTGGCACAGCTGCGCCGTTGTAGCACTTCAGAGTAGACACTATCTACTCCGATTGGAAGGGTTCTGCTGTCGGCAGAGGTAATCCACCTCCCGGAGAGGCGATAGCTAGGTCGATGGAGGAATTCTTCTCTCTACACCAGGGATTAGGTCGGTATAGCTATGTCTCTCAGGAGTATGGATTTTTCACACCCCTGAGAGACAAAGCTATACTGATGTAAGTTCCTAGTGTAGACCAGGCCTAAGACACTGTAACAGGACTTTGCAGGGGACTCAGCCAGAGTGTGAGATATTTGAATGAGTTTTCATAGATTCCGAGGCCAGAAGGGCCCATTGTGATCATCTAATCTGACCTCCTATATAACACAGGCCCACAGACCTCACCCCAAATAATTCCTAGAGCACATCTTTTAGAAAAACAGCCAATCTCGATTTCAAACTTGTCTGTGATGAAGAATCCGCCATGACCCTGGCTAAATTGTTCCAATGATTAATTACCCCCACTGTCAGCCTTATGCCTTATTTCCAGACAAAATCTGTTTAGCTTCAACTTCCAGCCACTGGATCATGTTATTCCTTTTTCTACTTTGAAATTTGAAAATACCCCTTTGAAAATACCATTATTAAAAATGTTTTCCCCATGTAGATATTGATAGACTGTAACCAAGTTACACCTTAACCTTCTCTTTGTTAAGCTAAATAGCTTTTGAATCCATAGACACCGACTCTGTGGGTGCTCCAGGGCTGGAGCACCCATGGGAAAAAATTAGCGGGTGGCTTAGCACCCATCGGCAGCCAGCTCTGCCTTCCCCTCAGTACCTCCCATCCGCCGGTAGCCTCTCCCTCCCAGCGCCTCCCGCTCACCGTGATCAGCTGTTCTGCAGTGTGCAGGAGGCACTGGGGGGAAGGGGAGAGTAGCAGGGATGGCGTGCACTCGGGGGAGGTGGCGGAACTGGGAGGGAAGAGTCGGGGCGGGAGAGGAAGAGGCAGGGCAGGGGTGGGGCCTTGGGCTGAGCAGAGTTGAGCACCACCGGGCAAAGGAAAAAGCCGGCGCCTGTGTTTGAATGTATTACTATAAGGGATGTTTTCTAATCCTTTAATTATTTTCATGGCTCTTCTCTGAACCCTCTATAATTTACCAACATTCTTCTTGAACTGTGGACACCTGAACTGGACACAGTATTCCAGCAGCAGTTGCACCAATGCCAAATACAGAGGGAGCTCATGTTCAGCTGATTATCCACGATGACTGTCAGGAACTCAGCTGCTGCAAGCCTGGCAACCCAATGAGCTCAGCTGGGCCCAATAAACCATCACTAAGTGACTACACTCCCTGATTGGTCAGAAGAGCCAACAGATCACCATTTAAGCCTTGTAGCAACAGCAGCACAGTGGCTACTTGATGCATTCCACACCTGCATCCTGTCCAGCCCTTGCCTGCCCTGGCTCCAGCACCAGTCCCTGCCTACCTCTGAACACCTGATTCCTAACTCCTGCCTCTGATCACTGTCTTCTCTTCTGAGCCCAGCTCTAGCTCTGCCCTTTGGTTCTGTTCTGGTTCTTGATTCTGACCATTGACTTGTCTCCTGACCATGCCTCCAGTTCTGCCCATCAATTCTGTTCCAACAACTAGGCCATAGTCCTTCTCCGATCACTAAATTGCACCACCTACACCTGGGTGTGTGACAACAACCCCCAAATCTTTTTCAGAGTTTTGATTGCGTGCCATTTGTTGTAGAGATGACCTGAGGGCCTGGGGCCCAGGAAGGAGGTCCTGAAGATAGTGAGACTGTGGGTTTGACTGTGTGTCTATTTTGGACATGGGATTTAATGTCACAAAAGGGAAAGTTTCTGTTCTCCCTTCGTCTTAACAACATAAGGGATGGCTCAGCAGTTAGAGCATCCCCTAGCACTCAGTTGTAACTACCCCAAGTCTCCAATCTCTCAAGCACCCCTTCTGAGGCCCCATTTCTCTTCTGGGATATTGGCCCTCTGACCAGATCACAGACTCATCGAACATACATGTCTATGATTCTATGGCCTGGCTGGAGGACCCAGTTTCCAGAAGAGGAAGGGAGCACCTGGATGTCCAGAGGGGGTTCTTGAGATGTGAAAACTTGATGTAGTCATGCCCAAGTACTAAGGGGTGCTCTAACCAGTGGGTTGCCCCTTGATAATCACCTTATGTATTATGAGGAAGGGAGAACAGAAGCTCCCAATCTACCTTTTTTATAACAATGATTATTTAAATACACTTTTATCGTGTCCCCTTTTATTTGTGTCCTTTCTAAAATAATCAAACTCAATCTTTTCAATCTCTCTTCATATGAGTTTTTCCATGCCCCAAATTACTTCATTACTCTCATCGCAATCTCTTCTAATTCTGCAATGTCTTTTTTGAGATGAGTGAGAAGAACTGCACATATTTGAGATGAGGTTGCACCATTGAGTTATACAATTGCATCATATTTTCAACACTCTTCATCCCATTACTCACATATTCTAACATCTTCTTTGCTTTTTTGACCGCAGCTACACGTTGAACAGAGGTCTTCATTAAGTTGTCTACAGTGACACCTACATCCCTTTTGTGAATTGATTTAGGGTATGTCTACAGAGCAGCTGGAATGGTGCTTCCCAGCATGGGCAGACACACACACTCTAGCTCTGCTTAAGCTAGCATGTTATAAATAGCAATGTGATCACAGCAGCATGGATGGCAGTTTGGGCTAGCAGCCTGAGTACAAGCCTACCTGACCCCCTGGGTATGTACTTAGGTGCTAAACCAAGCCACCACTAGTGCTGCCATGGTCACACTGCTATTTTTAATGTGCTAGGCTGGAGCAAAGCTATGTGTGTAGAACATGTGGGAAGAACTCTCCCTGCTGCTGTGTAGACATACCCTCCTTTAATTTAGATCCATTGAGGTGTATGACTTGTTTACATTTATCTCTCCAATGTTCATTACTTTGCATTTATCAACATTGATCTTTATTTTCCATCATGTTGTCCATTCACCTAGGTTGTTTAGATCCCTCTAAAATTCCTTGTCGCCTCTCTGGTTCTAACTTAAATAATTTTGTGTCATCTGCAAATTTTTTTATTTCATTCAAACCCCTTTACAGATCACTAATAAATGTATTAAACAAAATGGGACCTAGTCAGAACTTTCCGGTTTCTCCACTGTTAACCTTTCCCATGATGAAAACTGACCATTTAATCCTACTCTTTGCTTCTTGTCTCTTAGCCAAGTTTAGATGACAATACTTTGCCTCCCATCTCAGGACTACTTAGTTTCTTTAGTAGCCTCTTGTGAGAGAGCTTGTCAAAGGCCTTTTAAAAGTCTAAATAAACAATGTCAACCACATCTCCTTTACTTTATTGAGATGTTCAAAGCATTCTAGTAGATTAATAAGGCATGATTTTCCTTTGCAGAGACCGTACTGGTTATACCATATCATAACTCAATATTTCACGTGTTTTGTTGTTCTATTTTTAATTATCATTTCTTGAAATTTACCAGGTACACATTTAAGACTTCACAATCTGTAACTTTCTTTAAATTGTCCATGTTTTCTAGCATCTACTCTTCTGACAGCTAGAGATCTGAGAACACCTCTGTGTATCCTTGAAAGACCTCGATACAATACGTTTATGTACTGTGGGCTGGAACTGCATGTAACTTCTCAAAGGGGGAGATGTGACAGACATTGCAACCTCATGCAGTATCTTTGGGGTCCATTGGTTTAAATGACCAGTTTATGTCTGATTGTGTTCTACTCCATGGGGGAGGGTTACCACAGCTCCTCCAGGAACTATAAACAGTGGGTGGTGATTATAGCAAATCAGCCAGGTTGTAACTCCCCCAGAGAGGTACCACCTTCTGGGGATACTTGCACATACTAGTTCAAACTGGATTCTCCAGGGAGCTACACAAAGGACTCTTGGACAAATAGCCTGACTAGGGGCCTTCATTCTGATCCAGCAAACAGACAGGGCCTTCTGTTTTAGAAAAGGAGAGAGGCAATTCTTATGGAAGGGTTGGAAGGACTTGACCTACAAGGGCCGTATAAGACTGGTGGGTGACCTCCAGTAAGCTTTTAGCAGGTTGTGACAGGGTTGGGCCAGATGGCTGCAGGAGAGTAACACAAGGCAGATATATTAGCCCCAGGTTAAGTAGGTCCCTTTTCCCTGGGTAAGGTAACAGGGAAGGTTTCAGAACAATCAGGAACCTTCTGGAGACAATTAAGACAGACAGACTGATTAGAACACCTGCAGCCAATCAAGAAGCTGTTAGAATCAATTAAGGCAGGCTACTCAGGGCACCTGGGTTTAAAAAGGAGCTCATTTCAGTTTGTGGTGTGCGTGTGAGGAGCTGGGAGCAAGAGGCACTAGGAGCTGAGAGTGAGAACATGGACTCTTGGAGGACTGAGGAGTACAAGCATTATCAGACACCAGGAGGAAGGTCCTATGGTGAGAATAAAGCAGGTGACGGGAGGAGGCCATGGGGAAGTAGCCCAGGGAGTTGTAGCTGTCACACAACTGTTCCAGGAGGCACTCTAGACAGCTGCATTCCACAGAAACCTGGGCTGGAACCCGGAGTAGAGGGCGGGCCCGGGTTCCCCCCAAACCTCCCAACTCCTGGTCAGACACAGGAGGAGTCGACCTGGACTGTGGGTTCAGAAAAACAGCCAAGCTGAGGGCTGCCGTGAAGCTCCAAGGCGAGCAAATCCTCCAATAAGCCTAGACCCACCAAGGTAGAGGAGGAACTTTGTCACAATGTGTATAGGAACTTTTACTGTTTTTATATATTTTCTCTCTAATGCTTTTACCTTAAGAATGTGCTTGCTTAGAAGGAGCTGCATGGTAACTTATAACTGTGGGCAATGCAATGGTCACAGCCTTCAGAAAGACACCTGGGAACTGAGGACCTAAAGTGGGTTCCCTTGGTGGACCACAGAAGGGGAACACAGGTGCAATTGCTCTGCAACTGTGACAACCTCACCCTTATTACTGGAAAAGAGAAAATCCTGGGTAGGCATCTCTCCTCACCATACTTGTCAGTGAAGACTGAGGCAAAGAAATTGTTTTGCTTCTAAGCAATATCCTTAATTGTTCTCTTTAATCCCTGGTGATTCATCAGACCACCAATTCTTTTTCAGGCTTCCTGCTTCTGAAACACTTAAAGAATTGTTTGTTTTTTATACCTCTACCTATTTGATCCTTGAAATCTATTTTAGCCTTCCTAAGTTCCCTCTTATATACCAGTTGCTGTGATTTGTGCTCCAGTTTATTGGCTTCACTAGGATTAAATTTCCAGTGTTGAAAGAATTTCTGTTTGGCATGAGCAGGCTCTTGAACCTTGCCATTCAGCCATATTCTTGCCTTCCTGTTTCCCTGTTTGTTCAGTGGTATGTATCTTCTGAAACTCTATTATTGCTTCCTTAAGTACCATCCATGCCACGTGTAAGGATTTTACTACCTTTACTTTTGCCTTTTAGGGTCTTTTTGACTAACATCCTCATCTTATTGAAATCACCCTCTCTAAAACTTAATGTCACTGTGACACTTTTTGCACCATACCTCTCCATAGGCTGTAGAATCTACTTATATTGTGGTCATTATTATTTAGTGGCTTGGCTACTGTTATTTCTTGAATTAACTGCTGGCTGTTACTTAAGAATAAGTCAAGAATAACTTTTTCTCTTGTTTGTATTAGAGCTAGCTGTTTCAAATCTCTGTATCTCATGGAGGGGCACAAGAGCCTAATAAATCCTAAACTTTTCTAGCAGGAGCTAAATCTCTCAGCGTGCTTTTCAGATATAAACCTGGTATGTTTATGCCATAGGCTTTTCTTTTAATAATCTTTTTAATTCCCCCCCCCCCCAATTTTAGGATGAATTTGATACTCTTAGAAAGTGTAGTACAGGCTAGATTTATGCACAGTGTAGGTTAACAACACCAGGCAAGCTGCTCCAACACAGAGCTTTGCCAATCACCTCAATCCTGAACAGGATCATCTGTTATTCTAATCCTGGGCCCATCTACAGCTCTGCTAGTGCATCTTAATCCTGCCTGGCAGCATTCCATTCCAGCTATGTATTATCCCCCTTTCTTCTTAGATCAGTCGTGACCTCAAGCACCCACTGCTATTCCTGTTTTAGGCCTCTCTTGTAAAATTATCACCTGTCCTGTTTTTGCTGCGATCTCTCCTGATTTTGTCGGGTTGATTCTGCATCCTAAAACCCTGATAATGAAAGGTTATGGATGTTTCCCCCTAACACTTTTCAGCATAATTTTAGAGATTCTGATCTCTGGTCCACAAATGCACAAAATCAGAATTGGAATATTTACCCATATGAGTGGAAAACAGCCTCAAAGTTTGGTTCTGCTGGAATATGGCCCTTTTCCCCAAAAAAAATCAGGTCTAGATCCACAGATTTAGATGTCCAACTGCCATTTTAGGCATCTAAATCCAAAATTAAATCCTCAAATCTGGGTGACTGGGCAACAAAATGAAAGATGAAACTGAATGTTGATAAATGCAAAGTAATGCACACTGGAAAACATAATCCCATCGACACATATAAAATAATAGGGTCTAAATTAGCTGTTACCACTCAAGAAACAGATCTTGGAGTCATTGTGGATAGTTCTCTGAAAACATCCACTCAATGTGCAGCAGCAGTCAAAAAAGCGAACAGAATGTTGGGAATCATTAGGAAATGGATAGATAATAAGACAGAAAATATAATATTGCCTCTATATAAATCCATGGTATGCCCACATCTTGAATACTGTGTGCCTAACCCTGTAGGTACTCAAATTCCCGATACTTACATTTCTGCTAGTGGGCAATCACAAAGCTACCTAAATCATAGAAATGTAGGGCTAGAAGGGATGTCAAGAAGTCATCATGTCCCACCCCGAGTTGAGGCAGGACCAGGTAAACTTAGAATATGCCTGACACATATTTGTCCAATGTGTTCTTAAAAACCTCCAATGATGGGGATTCCATTATCTCCTTTGGAAGCCTATTCCAGAGTTTAACTACTGTTACAGTGAGAAAGTTCTTCCTAATATCTAATCTAAATATCCCTTGCTGCAGGTTAAGCCCATTACTTCTTGTCCTACCTTCAGTGGACATGGGGAACAATTAAACACAGACCTCTTTATAACAGCTCTTAACATATTGGAAGACTGTTATCAGGTCCCTACTCAGTCTTCTTTTCTCAAGACTAAACATACTCAGTTTTTTAAACCTTTCCTCATAAATCAGGTTTTCTAAACTTTTCATAATTTTTGCTGCTCTCCTTTGGACTCTCTCCAATTTGTCCACATCTTTCCTAAAGTGTGGCATCCAGAATTGGACACAGTACTTCAGATGAGGCCTCACCAGTGCCAAGTACAGTAAGATAATTACCTCCTCTGGCTTACATAAAATATTCCTGTTAATATGCCCCAGAATTATATTAGCCCTTTTTGCAATTGCATCACACTGTATATAAGCCAATAATTTGGGATCCACTATAACACCCAGATACTTTTCAGCACGGCTACCATCTAGCCAGTTATTCCCCTGTTTTTTTTTTGTTGTTGTGCACCTGATTTTTCCTTCCTAAGTGAAGCACTTTGCACTTGTCTTTACTGAATTTCACCTTGTTGAACTCTGACTAATTCTCCAATTTGTCCAGGTCATCTTGAATTGTAATCCGGACCTCCAAAGTGCTTGCAACCCCTCCCTGCTTGGTGTCATCAGCAAATTTTAAAAGCATGCTCTCCACTCCACCATCAGGGTGGATAAAAATCAATGGGTTTTTTTTTTAAATCAAAAACATCAGATTTTTTTAATTAAAACTGAAGATAGTTTTAATTAAGATACATTATAGCTCAAAGATATCTCATCATGGAATTGGGATTATAAATTGTAATTCTATAGTATGAGACAATATATTCATGCAATATTTAAGAAAAGTTTTGTAAATGAGTTCCAATAGTTGATGGATTAGGGACCCAATCTTATGGGGTTCCAGGGGCTTCTGTATAGATTATTTAGGTTAATCTTTCTATCTACCCAATGGGACTCAGTGCTCAGTCTAGAAGATACCATCAGAGATGCTTAGTTTTGCCGTTCTCAAACTGGGTTTGTGTCTCCAGAGATAACATGCTTGTTAACAGCAAAAATGTTATAAATAAATAAATAAATAAAATATAGAGGTGAGAAATAACAGACCTCAACCCTATTGTCCCTCTGCAAATTTGTGGACACAGAGTCAATCCCTTACCTCTCTCTAAAAGGGCAAAGTTTCAAAAAGTTCAATGAATGGAAGATTATTGGGGGCAGAATAGATCTGGACAAGGAGAAGAAGTCTGGAGATAAATGTGAGAAGGGAGGGACATGCAGTAGAAAGAAAAGTGAAACTGTTTCAGCAGCATATTCCAGAATTCTTGAGGTCTTTCTGAGTGTAGCCTTGATTTGAGATCTACCATACCATTCTCTGACTAGAAGGGAAAACCTATAATGGCAGCAGGCTGTAAAAGAGACCCAGTTTGGGAATAAGAACCATTCAAGAAATATATGTTTGCTGATGATGTTTTAAAGAAAGTCACACCAGTTAAGCACTTCAATTCAGATACTGTTGAAGTGATAATCTCACTTTTAACAGCAGTAGCTTCTTCTGCCAGTGTAGAAAGAATATTTTCTTCCTTTGGTCTAATTCATTCCAAACTGAGAAATCGTTTGGATCATGAAAAAGCAGGAAAGCTTGTTTTTCTTTTCCAGATTATGAACAAACAGGAAAATGAAGGTGAAGACAACTGAGTTAGCTGTAGAAGCCAATATTATAAATTTCTCATGTTGATATGGCTGACATAGTCGCTTGAATTTTTGAATTTTTTAAAAAAATATTTCATTTAACTATTTTAGTTAAATTTAACAAAAACCTGATTTAAAAAAAACTTGAATGTTTAACTAAATTCAAAAATTCATATGCTTGTTTTATTAAAATATTATATGTTTGCTGTTGAAGAAAAAAATCCAAAATATATAACATTGTTTTAGTTAAATAAAACAATTTAAATGTCTGTCTGGTGATGTTCTCCTCCAAATACAGCATGGCACGAAAATCCTCCAAATATTAATGATTAACCTGTTGAATTGGAGATAGTTCACCTCCCAGTGATTTCATAAATATCTGCTTCAATTACCTTTGGTAAATGAAATAACCAAACAATCATTCATTTTCTGATATAGCCATAAAATTAATCTGAAAAGTTTTCAAAGTAAATCACTTTAAAAATGTATAGTGTGTACCTTCTAAAAATGAAACCTACATCTATCTCTGAGTTGTGAAGAATATGTATTAAGGTTATTACAACCAACAAGAATACACTTTTATGTAGAAATCCATGATTAAATCGAGTCTTCTTGACTAGTTTAAATCATGATTTAAATCAATTTGATTTAAATCAAATCCACCCTGTCCACCATCCATGTCATTAATGAAAATACTGAATATTACCAAACCCAGGACTGACCGTAGCAGCACCCCACTATATACACCCTCCCGGATTGACAGAGAACAGTTGATAACTACTCTTTGTGTATGGTCTTTCAACCAGTTGTGGAACCACCTTATAGTAATTTCATCTAGATGGCATTTCCCTAGTTTGCTTACGAAAATGTCACGTTGGACGGTGTCAAAAAGCCTTCCTGAAATCAAGACATATCACGTCTACAGCTTCCCCCACCACCCCCCATCCGCTAGCCGATAACTTTATCAAAAAGGAAAATCAGGTTGGTTTGGCATAATTTATTCTTGACAAATTCATGTTGGCTATTCCTTATAAGCCTATTATTTTCTAGGTGCTTACGAACTGATTGTTTAATAGTCTGTTCCAGTATCTTTCCAGGTATTGAAGTTAGGCTGACTGGTCTATAATTCCGTGGGTCCTCTTTATTCCCCTTTTTAAAGCTAGGTACTATGTTTGTCCTTCTCCAGTGCTAATCTGTCCTCCAGGGTAATTGCTAACAATTCTGAGATTGCTTCACTTGTTCCTTAAGTACGTAGGGTGAATTTCATCAGGCCCTGCCTAAAACCCAGTGCCTTTAGTCCATGCAGGATCTTCAAGCTAGGCATTCCTCTGCCTATCTTGCCAGTGAGGTCCAATCTAATAGGGATTCTCAGAGGCTGACTAGTGTATAACTGTCTCCCCACCCCCAACTGCTCCCTTTTTAGAGCCGTCACTAGGGATATGGGAGACCCAGGTTTAAATCCCCACTCGACCTGCTGTAGACTAGGGACTGAACACAGGTCTCTAATTTCTTAGGTGAGTGCCCTAACCACAAGCTATAGAGTCATTCTCACTTGCCATCCCAATGAATATTTCAGTGTTTTATTCACAATGGAACATCTTAGGCAGAAACTCCAGAATACCCCCACAGACCAGTGGTTAGGGCACTCGTCTCATTTATTTATTTATTTTGAGAGAAAGAGCTGACCTGGCTTAGGCACCTACCTCCAGGAGAGGGCTCACAGCTGCAAATCCTGAGTGGAAGGAGGTGCCCCTATTTTGAGGGGTGATGCTTAGGCCACTCCCCTCCACAGCATTTCCTTATAGCTCGTTTAGATGGCTCTGTGCTCATGTTCCTTCCTGGCTTCTGAAGAATACCTTTCTTATGCCCCATGCATTGTATAGGGAGCCTGGGCACTTAACGCAGGGCTGTGGATTCCACTGGGTGGCAGGAGGCCTAAACATTAGTCATTACAATATCTAATGTTTAAATCCCCTTTGTGGACCGAGCCCCTAGTGTTCAAGTCTGTACTCACTGATGCCAATGGTAAAACTCCGATGGCTTCAAGGGTGTAGGATCAGGCCTCAGGACAGATGTATATGTCTTATGTACCAAAATGGTTACTCTCGGTTAAAGTTGCATGCATACAAGAAGAGATAGGCAAAGTACTTACTGCAACAAGCCTTTTCCATCTTTAATTTCTGTAAATCTGTAATACTAAAGGGAGTCTCAGGGAAAGGATTACAGTTCTAAATTAGCAAACCCACTGCCACCTCTATTAGTGAAAATTTTGTTCTCTTAATTAACAGGCATACATCTCATAATCCCTTCCCATAACAGTATGTGAACTCTTGTTCACTTAAAATATTTCATTTAGGAGGAAATGTGTATCATTAGGAGGTGCAACTGTCACTACTGCATTATTCTTAACTAAGAATTATGATTTTTCCTTCCTTGTCCATATTTACAACTTTTTGTTTGTGAATAAATAGACATTACTGTATTGTGTCTTGATAAAATGGTGATAAGCACTTACAAATACCTTAGATTGTCTTAAATAAATTCTGACTTCCAGCCCACCTTGTATGGCTACAGTGAATGCTGCAATTGTTAAAATTGTTAAAAAAAAATTCATACATGGATTTCTAAAATCCCTCAGTGCTCAGTAAAATCTGGGTTGTAATAATACAGTTCTTGTTTCTGTGTTAGAAATGTGTCTCATTTGTATGTTTTATGTCATTGGCCCTCATATTTCTTAATAAAGTTTAGATATTGCTTTTTTTCTAGGTAATGTGTGTATTTAAAAAACTTGTTCAACTGTTTCTTAAACAGCTGATTGTGCAATTTATAACTACTTGTTATTCATTTGAAAAGTTATTAGTATATTTCTAGTCAAGTAAATGTAAATTGAAAAATGTGTTTCTAGTTGCTGAATATTCTAAATAACTGTATTATATAGCAGTAGTATATTCATTGTGAGATATATTAATGAAGCACTAGTTGTAGTGTTGTGGTTATTGAGTTAATTTTAAGGCTCTGTACATGCTGGCCCATTTTCACCATTACTCTATGTTGCTATTAAAGCTGGGTGAACAACTCACAATGAACAACTTACTCAGATAATTTAGCCACTTTTTGGTCTGTGAATTATCTATGAACAGACTTTGATTTTTGTCAGTTTGTTTCAGGAATGTTTGTGAACAAATTTTAAGTTTATGGTTCACTCACAACTACAAATTCATTTTTGGAGAAAGTTGAATTCCACGTTTAATTGTAGTCTATGGGCTAGGGCATACATTTAGAACTCATACTGCTCTTGATCCACAGGAGCTCGCCCACAGATGTCAGTAGGAAGTTTATACGGAGGTCCAGGCTAGAATCTGGCCTCTACATAATAAACGAAAACTTTTAGTTATTTGTTTAATCACATTCAGCATCACTCACTGGAAAATAGTCTCATCTTTAGAATCATTGCTCATTCTGCCTTCTATATTCCTTCAATAGCCTTGTTTCTTTTCACCAGCCTGCTTTTTTGTTTCTGTATAGATAACTGAAAAGTTCAAAATAAAATTGTAAATGGGGAACCAACATCAAACACATTTGTTTCTAGTAGAGTCCTGCAGGGATTTCTTGGCCCTAAGCTATTTAAGATGTTTATCAATGACCTGGAAGAAAACAAAATCACTGATTAAGTTTACAGATAACCCAAATTGGGGGAGTGGTAAATAATGAAAAAGACTGGCCACTGATTCAAACAATCTGGATCACTTGGTAAACTAGGAGCAAACAAACAGTATGAGTTTTAATACAGCTAAATGTAAATGTATACACCAGGAACAAAGAATGTAGGCCATACTTACAGGATGGGGGACTTAAACCTGGGAAACAGTGACTCTAAAAAAGATGCGGTGAATACATGAGCTCCCTGTTAGCTGTGGCCAAAAGAGCTAATGTGATCCTGGGATGCATAAACAGGAAATTCTTGAGAAGGAGTATAGAGGTTATTTTACCTCTATATTTGGCAGTAGAGCAACTGCCACTGGAATACTGTGTCCAGTTCTGGTGTCCCCAATTCAAGACAGATGTTTATAAATGGAGAGATTTCAGAGAAGAGCCATGAGAATGACTAAAGGATTAGAAAACATGCCTTAGTGACAGACTCAAGGAGCTCGATATACTTAGCTTAACAAGGAGAAGGTTAATGGGTGACTTGATTATAGTCTCTAGGTACTAAATGGGGAACAAATATTTAATAATGCGGTCTTCAATCTTACAGAGAAAGGTATAACATGATCCAAGACAAATTCCTACTGGAAATAAGGTATAAATTTTAACAGTGAGGGTAATTAACCACTGGAACAACTTACCAAGAGTCATGGTGGATTCTCCATCACTGACAATTTTTAAATCAAGATCAGATTTTTTTTAAAATATGTTCTGGGAATTATTTGGGGGAAGTTCTATGGTCTGTGTTATAGAAGGTCAGACTGGATGATCACAATGGTCCCTTCTGGCCATGAAATCTGTGGCTCTATCAAACCATGTAGTCCAGTATCCTGTCGCCCACAATGATCAGAACCAGATACTGCGGAAGAAGGCGCAAAAAACTCTGCAGTAGACAGATGTGGGATAATTTGTCTCTTAAGTCTTCATGCTAGCCACTAATAGTTAAAATTGGATAAAACCCTGAATCATTAAGTTTTATCTGCCTTCTAAAACCCTTTTTAAAGAATTATTAACTTTAACAACTCTGGATATTCTTGTTATCCATATAAATGTCTAGTTCCTCTTTAAATCTTGCTAATCAACAGCATCTTGTGGCAATGTGTTCCACAGTCTTGTATGACAAAGTATTTCTATCAATTCTGAATTTGCTGCCTTTCAATTTTATTAAACATCCCCTTGTTCGTGTGTTACAATACAGAGAACAGACACTCTCAATCCACCTTGTTTGGCATTCACTATACTTACTCTTATTATATTTTTATCATGGCTCCTCCTCTTATTCATCTCTTCTCTAAAGTGAACAACCCCAATCTTTTCAATCTCTCTTCACATGAGAGGTTTTCCATACTTCTCACCATTTCCATCACCCCTGTCTGAATCACTTCTAAGTCTGCAGTATTTTGTTTTGTGAGGGAGTGACTTGTGCTGAACATGGTCTCTCAAATGAGGGTGAACCATAGATTTATTTAGTGGTGTTATCATACTTTTCATATTATTCTCCACCCCATTCCTTATGCATGGTAACATCTTGTTTGCTTTTTGATCACAGGTGGACATTAGGCAGATGTCTTTGTTGATGGGACCACGGTGGTGCCCAGATATTCTTCTTCAGTTGAAACTGTTAATTTAGAAACCTGTTAAGTTATATGAGTCGTTTACATTTTTCCTTTCATGTGCAATGCTTTGTACTTATCAACACTGAACTTCAGTTGCCATTGTGTTGCCCACCATTCACCTAGCTTGGTCTGGTCCTCTGAAGTTACTCACATTCTTGTATGGACAAGAGTAGCTTAAATAGTTTTGAATCATTTGCAAATGTTATCACCTTACTACTCACCTTCATTTCCAGATCATTAATAAATGTATTAAACAACACTGGATGTAGTATGAAACCTTGAGCACTGCCTACTTCATTCAGTTTACAGTTGGCTCCCTCTTCACATGGATTCCCATTCTGTGCAGTGCATTTTAATAGGCCTCAGTGGTATAAACAGTGTTTAAAAAGTCAATAGTGGGACCAGAGAAGCACCTTTCAGATCCATTATTTATTTGTATGACAATAGCACCTAGAGACAATAGCACCTAGAACTTATGGAAATCAGGGCTCCACTGAGCTAGCTGCTTATACAAACACATAGTAAGAGACAGTCCATGCTCCAGAGAACTTACAATCGAAATAGATAAGACAGACAAAGGGTAGAGGAAGTTTTCAGAGGCAGTGGGTCTATTTGCTACTCCCTCTTGAAGACTGCAGAACGGGGGAGTGGTCAGTTAGCTGGCCATAAGGGTCACAGCAGTCCGTTGACCGCCCCTGAAGATGCCAGAGAAGAGGAACTGGAGATGTCAGGACCTGTCCCCAAATTTGACTCTACAGTAGACATGAGGATAGGTGATTATAATCTTAAGGAATTCCAGAGTGATATCTTTTTAAAAGTTCAAATTTTGAGCTTCCCAGCCTGGACAGCATCTTTTAACTTGGCAATTCCAAGACACTTTCTGCGGCTATGTATACAGTACAGCTTAAGTCAATATAAGTTATGTCACTCAGGGACATGAATAAGCCACCCTTCTGAGCAACGTAAAGTTACACCGACCTAAGCGCTGGTGTGGACTGTGCTATGTCGGCTTCTCCCGCTGACATAGCTACCGCTCCCCTCGGCTTAGAGCATCTTCACTAACAGCACTACAGCAGCAATGCTGCATCGATACAGCTGCGCCACTGTAAGCTCTGTAGTGTAACCAAAGCCTTAGGTAATAACAGGACAGACTTTCAAATGTGCAAATGTGAGCACCTCATTGTGTAGTGGATTGGGAGTTGCTTCTGACCAAGCCAAAGATGCACGTTTGAAAGAGCATTTGAAAAATTGGCCCAACAATCAATTGTAATAATACTACTTTGTATAGAGCCTTTCACCTGGGGATTTCAGTAGGGCCTTACAAACCTCAATTAATCCTCAAGACAGAACACCAGGAAGTAGATATTGGCATCCCCATTTTACAGCGGGGAAAACTGAGAAGAAGTGCCTTCCTAAGGTCAGAATCCCAGTCTGCTGCCTTAACCTCTAGATCATATGTGTATTATAGCCACATGGGAACTGATTACAACAATCCAGTGTATTTTGCATACTAACAAGTTCAGCAAGCAAGGTTTCCTTCACTCTGCAGAAATGTGGCATTCACACTTGAAATAGCCCCGGATGTGACAGGTGCAAAAATGTAACACTAAAGCTACCAGTTCTGTCAGGGCTCCACTCTATTAATGGACAGTTGGGTGGACAATGATCTTACAATGCTCGGCAGCAATTAGCGCAGGTAAAGCATTCCTCACTCCTGCGGTTAATAAGTGACTGAGAGGCATATCAACTTATGCAGTAGGAGCTGTTTGCAACCAGCAGTACACATGCAGATAAAGCGGGAGTTTATTGATGGCCAGTCTAGGCTTTGTCATTTTCCCAAGCAACACAAAGTCTCACTGACAGGTTTTATGTTGATTTAATAAAACAATTATAAAAATATTAATTATTTTTTAAAAGCACTGAGGTTTGAAAACTGTGCAAAACGTACCAGATTGATAGACATGGAGTCTGAAGTTCTCCCCTTATAGTACGTCTGCTCAGCACAAAATGACCCACGGCAATGAGTCTCAGAGCCTGGGTCAACTGACTCAGGCTTGCAGGGCTCATGCTAAGGGGCTAAAAATAGCAGTGTAGACATCCAGGCTTGGGCAGAAGCTCACACTCTGAAGCCCGGTGAAGGTGAAGAGTCTCAGAGCCCATGCTCCAGCCCAAGCCCAAATGCCTATTCTGCTATTTTTAGCCCCACACAGCAAGCAAGCCCCATGAGCCCAAGTCAATTGATCCAGCCTTAGACCTGCTGCTGCAAGGAGTGGCGGGGAGGGGTGTGTGTTGCTGTGTAGACACACCCATACTTACAGCACAACGTAAAGTACAGTTTAGGCAACAGCAGCACAGACTGCCCCAACAACATGCCTCTGCCCTTTCTAGAAGGGAAAGTGAAGTCAGGCTCAATCCTAACCCTGCTTCAGTCTACACACAAATCATGCTAACCCAGAGTTCCAGGACCCCCTGGGGTGGAGGGTCCGAGCCTGAGTCAAGCCCAGGGTTCAAGGCCTATTGTTTTGTAGTGTAGACACAGCCCCACTGGACTCGTGCTCTGGGAGTCTGCAAAAAGTATTCCACAATCCCACGGGCCAACTTTCTTTGTCCTTTAGAGAGCCAAGTTTGGTGGACAGTCACGTTTTTCCACATTGCATCATGAACAAATGGCTAGAGCGGCCACATTTTGAAAGGGCACTAGGAAGTCTGGGATATGGGTGGTTAGACTCGGGCTTGCATAATGCAGTGTAAACGCAGATGCCCCAGGTTGGGACCTAGGGATCAACAATTCCTAACCTAGGTTACAAATGAGCGTAGATGCCCAAGCCCCAGTTTAACAAACCCAGGGTGTGCTAACTCAAGTTTTACTACTAACCCTGGGCTTACATTGCAGTGTAGACATTCCATCTTCATAGTCCATTCAGTCCATGGCCTCCATGTGAAGACTGCTGAGATGACAGTGTGGTGGCAGTTTTTATGATGAGGCCACCTACCCACTTGGAAGTGAGCTGAAACAAAGTCACTTCATACAGGCCACCAAACACAAGTCACTACATACCTGAGACGGACTGAGAGAGATGACATAGAGGTGAACAGCTAGTTCTGTAGCTCATTACTAATCCTCTTTGTCACCCATCAATTTGCTTTAAACGGCTCTATTTTTCACTACTCTACACGGCACAACCACTGCAACAGCTTTCAGTTTATTCCATTAAACATCAGTTACTAAAACATTTTTTTAAGCTGCACAACTACCCAGTCACTTTACTATCTAGTCATTTAGCCCCATTACAAATATTTTTAATAATCACATTACTCACATTTTACTACTTCAATAAATCTAATGAAAACACATGTGAACCCAATCCTGGTCCCACTGAAGTCAATGACAGAACTCCCACTGAATTCAATAGGAGCAGAACTGGATTCTACATCCTTAAGGCATAAACTTGCATTTCTTATTTAGACTAAGGGCTCAATCCTGTATCTGAACAGAGCTTGGGTGCAGTGGAAGGAGCAGTGGGATAGACAGGTGATTGCTGCGAGATGATTCTTCGCTGCCCAGCCCTGGCATAAATTAAAAATACTGGGTAGCAGCTTTAATTTATGTTGTTGGCAATAGGTACCTCAGGGAGGCAGGGACTCAGCCACAACAAACCATCTCCCAGCCACACTCCCTATTCTCCTCAGACTTGCCCCTCCTACTCTTCTGGCAGGTGATAGGGCTGGTGTAAGAGGAAACAGAGTCTCTACATTGGCAGAGATTGCCTCTATACAGGGGAAATTCTCCAAGACAAATCTCCAGCAGGATTAAGCTCACTTTGTGCAATATGAGTGAAGTAGGCAGTGCAAAATTGATTTAGCAGACCAGAGAGTCTGACCCAAGGAAATTAAGGAGCGTTTAACCTGTGAGCATGTAATTGGAGGATCTGCCTTAAGAAATACTCTCTACAATAGAAAAAGTAAAATAGAAAAATATTTTATAAAATCAAAGTAAAAATGTCAAGATTATTTTACAATAACATTCTATGAAAATTGAGCTCAAAATGAAAACGTCAAAGCAAGATATGTTAGTTCACAAAATGTTTCCTTATACTTAGGATGAAATCTCTTCTAATGGTTTCATAATCTACCAGGCAGATTCTTTTGGTACATTTTCTGAGACACCATTTTTATTATTCATTTTCCATGAAGCATATTTGAGACAATTTTTTGCAGCCTGTGTGATTTCTATGTGACTAAATAGTTTTATTTTTAGGTAATTGTCTTAGCTCCACTAATTTCTCCATAAACCTCCACCTTGAGAAAACGTGTATGAATAGTACTGCTTGCCAATGAATTTTCTTTCACTTGGACACGTATATTTACAAAATACTTTAGGGCCAAATTCACAGGTTTTAAAATCAGTCCTTAATGGAAGTTTTGCCTGAGTAAGGACTACAATATTGGGCAATAGTTCGCCATTTAATTCCTATTATTTCAATGGCAAATTAATCATTTGCCTTATTACCATTACCCCTTTCAGAATGCTCTAAAACGCCCATTTTCCAAAGTATCCAAGGACGACTCTAGAGAGGCACCAGAAGAGCCCAGCAGCGGAATTTTATGCTACAACAACATGTTCCTTCTAGCCATGCATCGTAGGATGGCACTTAACCCCGGTACATATAACCAGAGGCATGAACATCTTTTAGACCTGGAATCGGCTTTGTGCAAAACCGTACGCTTCACACTGTGCTTCCCACTTTTTGTCCCCATTGGTGAAAACCTTCCAAATCCACCAAAACGTATCAGCCGTCAGCTCCTCTGCTCCGGAAGAAAAGCAGGTGAATTAAGTCCTGGGCTGATGCCAGCACAACAGAACCTGCACTAAAAACCAGCGCCCCTGGCCCAGGGGAGCTCGGCGCCGAAGGGGGGGAAGTGGTGCCCCGGGACCGGCAGCAGCTCTGGACTTAGCGGGGCTGTCTGCTCGCGCCTCACTTCCAAGCACGCTCTCCCGCAGTCACGGGCGCACCACGCCGCCCGATGCCCGCCCGCCCTCGCTCCTCAGCCTTTGCCGGGCTGCTCAGCAAACTCACCTCCCTCCCCGCGGGTGAAGGCAGCTGGCGGGAAGGGGCGCCAAGGCCATGTCCAGTCAGCGGCCCCGATCCCGCGCTGACCTTGCGAGGAGCAGGTCGGGCTGCCCCGGGCTGCCGTCCCCCCCGCGGGGGGAGCGCGGCCCCTGGCGGTCCCGCCGGCCTGCCGCCGAGAGAGCCGAGCTGGACCAGCTGGGAGCCCCGAGCGGCCGCGGAAGCGGCGCGTCCCCTCTCTGGGGCACCCGCTGCTTGCAGTCTGGAGGTAGCAGCGCCCCCGGGCTCCCGGCCCCGCCCTAGCCCCGCTCACCTCCTGCCCCGCTCCTGCCTTGGGGTCGGCTCGCTGCCTCGGCGGCGCCCAGCTCGGTGCCCGGCCGGAGGGGAGGCAGCAGCTTGCGCGCTGCGGCTGCGGAGATGCTCCAGCTGCTCGGTCTGCCCCCCGCTCCTACCCCTCCTCCGGCGCCGGCCAGGGCGGCAGCAGCGGCAGCATCTCCCGCAGGTCCCCCAGCGGCAGCAGCGGCACTTGCAGCCTCGCGGGAGCCAGCGGGGAGGGAGGAGGGAGAAGCCCCTGGTCAGCTCCCACTCCCCGCTCTCTGCTCCCTTCCCCGAGCACGTGGGCACTCACCCAGGCACATGCTCCACATGGACACGCGCCTGAAGATAGGTGGACTTACACCTCGTCACACACACACCTGCATGCACAGCGGCACCTGCTCCACACACGTACTGTGTTGTGTGTACATCCCAGTGTACAAATAAATCACTCTCCCCAGCTCCTCACACACACAAGTTCAGACAGGCAAATACACCTACTACGCAGGTGCACATACACAAATCTTAGCTGCCACAGCACACCCATGCAACCATCCTATTCCAGGAATATACTGGACTCACACTCCACATGCAATATACTGATACACCGGCTCTGCATGTGTTACCAGCATCGGCGCCGGGGGGAGGGGGGGGAGGGGCAAGGACCACTGACCGCGATACCCACTTGTGAGAACATGAACTCAGGAGCAGTGCAACGAGGGCGTTCCCCTCCCTAGGCCCCTGACTGGAGCCAGGTGGCATAACAGCGGAACCCCTTCCCTTACTCTCCCTCCCCCTTTCGGGCCACATTTGCAGCCCTTCTGGCACTGCTAGGGTTCCCATTCATCACCACAATATCTGAGAATCTCTGGAACAAGGAATTTATCCACAGCAGACTCCTATGAGGTAGGGAAGTGTTATTTTCATTTTACATGAACTGAGGCAGAGTGGAATTGATCCACATCACCTCAATCCTAGTTCAGTGCTGTGAACACAAGACCCTGACTGGGGCTCCTAAACAGAAGTAAATAATAATAATAATAATGATTACTTATTATTAATTATTATTATTATTATTTATTAAATGAAAGTGTTAGAACCATTATACAAGACACTGGTGAGACCTCATCTGGTATACTGTGTGCAGTCCTGGTCTCCCATGTTTAAGACTCAGACTGTAACAGGTGCAGAGAAGGGCTACTAGGATGTTCTGAGGAGAGGAGACTCAAAGAGCTTGGCTAGTTTAGCCTAACCAAAAGAAGGCTGAGGGGAGGTATGATTGCTCTCTATAAATACATCAGAGGGATAAATACCAGGGAGGGAGAGGAGTTATTTAAGTGCCAATGTGGCCACAAGAACAAATGGAAATAAACTGGTCATCACCAAGTTTAGGCTTGAAATTAGACAAAGGTTTCTAACCATCGGAGGAGTGAAGTTCTGGAGCAGCCTTCCAAGGGGAGCAGTGTGGGCAAAAAACCTAACTGGCTTCAAGACTGAGCTGATAAATTTATGGAGGAGATGGTATGATTGGACTGCCTATGATGGCATGTGGCCCACCGATGACTGCCAGTAGCAAAAATCCCCAATGGCCGGAGACAGGACACTAGACGGGGAGGCTCTGAGTTACTTCAGAGAATTCTTTCCTGGGTGTCCGGCTGCTGGGTCTTGCCCACATGCTCAGGGTCTAACTGATAGCCATATTTGAGGTCGGGATGGAATTTTCCCCCCAGGTCAGATTGGCAGAGACCCTGGAGGTTTTCATCTTCCTCTGGAGCATGGGACACGGGTCACTTGCAGGTTTAAACTAGTGTAAATGTTGAATTCTGTATAACATGAAATCTTTAAACCATGATTTGAGGACTTCAGTAACTCAGTCAGAGGTTAGGGATTTATTACAGGAGTGGGTGGGTGAGGTGGGGCCTGCAATGTGCTACATTGTGTGTCAGACTAGATGATCACGACAGTCCCTTCTGACCTTAAAGTCTATAAGAAAATAATATCTGTTTACCACTTTTGTAGGCTACTATAGTTGAGGCAGTTTACCCTAATACTATGAATAGGTAATGGAGATACTACAAAACTGTGTCTTTGAAGCTGAAGATTCTGGGTTGCATCTGTGCAGTTTAGTTGATGCTTGTGATTGTGTGTGTGTGACTGTAGCCACAGGTTTGCAGTATATACACACTACTGTAGTACAGTATTCGGATCTCAAGAGGTGTTACACTTAACAGAGTTTGCTCTTTTAATCTTTCTTCAACCACTGCCACCCCTGATTGTTTTTGTTGTTCTTCTCTAAATTCCCTTTAATTTCTGTTATGAGATGCCTAGAATTAAACATGGTGGACTATATTCATTGCTGATGTAACTGCATTGAGGCTGCAGTGAAGGTATACCACAGATTAAATTGGCCCAGTATTCCAGGAATGGTTTCACCTCACGTGGCAATGTAATGAGTATACTCATTTTGGAATACTCTGAATATTAGTTATTGATTTCCATGATCTACTCATGACCTCATGATATTTTATCACCTTGCAATATACCCCGTTATCACGATAACACATACGGAACATAAGCTGCTTACACCAATAAGCAGGGATACTGGAGAGACAATTGGACAAGCCTTTAAGATGTAACTGAAAGTGTGATGTTGCACCTATTTAGTTAATATTACGGTTATTGTAAGATAATTATTTAACACCCACCTGTTTCCTGTCATCCATATCATATATTGTCCAATGTCTTGCATTACTAACACAGGAAATGATTTGGGATACAGTGCATATGAATGAAACTATGCAAAATAAACTTATATTGCATTGTACAGTAGTTCACTTTCAGTTTAGAAAATGTTTGCAATTTAGGGGAAAAGGTGGAGTGTAAAATAGCAAATAAAGTGAAGACGCTTGTGCTTTGAAGGTCAGGGACAAGTCAAAAATGTTCTTTGAGGACTGCTTGGAATTATCAACAAGATTTGACCCATACAGAACTGTACATTCAGAGGCAGCGCTAGGCATAAACAGACTAAGCATTTGCTTAGGACCCCGAGTAGCTGAAGGGGGCCCCTATTCTCTTTTTATTATGTGTTGGGGGGGATATTCTTGCTTAGGGCCCCCATTGTGCGAGTACCACCTCTGTGTACAAACAAAGAAAAGCCAGGCTATGGTTAATTTGAGAACTGTGCCCAAAGGCAAAGACGAAAAATGTTTTCACTGTACCATGGCTACTGTCTTTCACTACTCTGCATCTCCATTTTACAATATAGCACAGTCACAGCTGCTACTAGGGAGACCAGATAACAGTGTGAAAAATCAAGACACTTTTTTTCAGGGGAGGAGGAAGGGATATAGTTGTATATATAAGACAAAGCCCCTAATATCGGGACGTCTGGTCACCCTAGCTGCTACCCACTGGCTGGGGTACTGGAACATTTTGGTTCATTTTGCTGACAGCCATTGAACCAAACTGTAAACCCTGTATATAATGGAAACCTCTGCAAGCCAGGGGATGCCGCAGCAACCCCAACACCCCTAGTTCCAGCACCTACGTCCACTAGCATTCATTTTTTGGTCTCCCAGTGCCTGAGATGTAGAGAAAAATCCTGTTGATCTAGTGCTACAAACGCTATAGTTCTGTTATTTTTTTCTAATCCACATTCTTATGGTGGCAGACAGCAAAGTGAATGTTGTGCCTGCTTTCTCAAATGCTAGACTTCTCTTCATGTATTTTTAATGCTGATAAAAGGGGTTGTATCGACAGCTTTGCAGACTGCAGTCTGCTGTCTGTCGCATAGCTACAGTGCAGGCAGTGATAACGCAATGGCTGGCCCCCAGAAATTGTGCAAACTTTTGTTATTGCTGGACTATATGGATTCTCCTTTTGCTGAGCTAGCAGTTACCTATGTTTCTTGAGCCAAAGGTTCTTCCCTGCTGATGACCATCATGTCTGCATGTCCGCAACACCCAGATTCATTACAGAGGAAGAGATCTTCAATTATAGGGGAGGCTGAGGTTGTTTCAATGGGTGTAGTAAATGGGAGCAATTCATTCACGATGACTAAATGCTTTAAAAGCTAGACTGGCTGTGACCCTGGAACATCTTAGTGACAACTGGCAAGGTGCACAGGGTAGGTGCAGTTGGGTTACAGGAATTGCTTGAGTCAGGCATGTACATTCTAGTTCACTAAAGAATGTTATGTGAGGTCTCAAACGAAAGCCAGGGTCACACTGGTGGTGAGGAGCCTCATAATCCCAGGTAGCCATGGGGAATCACACTGGCATTATGCTACACAAACTGGATCTACTGCTACAAGCTAGGATTAAAATATGGCAGGCAAAGTCTGCATTAGGCCTGGTAGAGAGCGAGCCTGAGAGCTCACACCCAATATATATTCGATAACATCAGCAGCTCTGGGGACTGAGGACAATCCAACAACAACTAGGCTGAGCTCCACAAATGTTATTGAACAAGTCTTATGAAGGCGTGTCCTATGTGAGTTAGCCTTAAACAAAGAGGATTAAAAAGCTCAACCTCATTCCCTCTTCATCCCTGTTGTCTTAGTTTAAAAAGGTGAAAAGTCATGATTGAATTGGCGTAACTTTTTATTTAATATGTTTAGTTCATATCTATGATTTTTTCAATATTTACCATATTGAAAAAGAACTGTAACTGTTGTACTAGGAAATAGAAATGGAAGAGACACAGTAAGGTCACATCCAGTCCATACCCCCTACTGCCAATGCAGCATTACTCCCTGCTGTACATTTTCCAGGACTTCCTCCAAACTAGTTTTGAAATGTTCCACTTTCCTGAGGAGATTATATCCCTACTGAATAGAGCCAACTACTTGGAAATATTTCCTGATATTCATCATAACTTCCCTTTGCTTAATTTCATCCATGCCTCTTTGTTATGCTCCGCACGCCTCTCCACTGGACCTCCCTCAATGACTCCTCTTCCTCCTTGGTGCTTACACTCTTCAACTTTTTGCAGACTTATTCATTAAAGATATGCACAGTTGGGCAGGGTTGGTCTGGAAGATACAAGCAGCCAAAGCAATGTCATTTGAGCAGGTATTTGTTGCACATCGGTGGGGTATCCTCCCCTGGGGAATATTTTTTTTAAAATGCAAGCTATTTGCTGAATGAAAGGGGGAAAGCCCACTGTCCATCTATTAATCACAACCAGCTTTCCCAGGCACAATCATCCTATATAGCAATGTCTCCATATATTATAAAATAAAAAGTGTATGTATTTTACCATCACATTTTGACATCAAATGTCAATCAAAATGTCTATACAGAAATTAAAAAATGAAACTTCTATGTCTCCTTTGTTTATTGTTCTTTTCTGTCTTCCTTCACTCCAGGAGCCACAGTGGGAAAGTTTGTGTCAGTTCAGAGAGCTGGGGGATTTCCCGGCTGATGGTTATTTTTGTCCTTCAGAATCTGAGCTTTCATTTAAATAAAAATTAAATCTCTAGTTTTTAGCACTGCAAAAAAAACAAACAAACAACCCCTTCTAAATCCAGCTCAGGTGTAACAGATGCAGTGACATCTGCCTCACCCTGCAGCTTCCCTGAAATAATAGCTCTGAGAGCTGTGAACTGCGCCATTCATATAAACTCTGAAGGCTACTGATGACTATTTAAATATCAGTAAGAGTAACTATTTCACTGCCTATTAAACAAAAGAAAAGGATAATACTAGTGTGAAGCTATGCACCTCAATATGTGACATCTCATTTTAGGGTCATGAATGAATGGAGGTTGGATTGTGGGCAGAGTTTAGCAGAGTTCCACTACCTAGTTTTTCCAGTGTGATCCCTTCTTCACTCCCTGATCTCGTTTCCTCAGTCATCTTCAGTTTTGCAGCATATTTACTTTAAATCTTATTTTTCCTCACCTTTTTCTTTGATTCTCACACCATTTTTATTCATCTTCATATTTATCAAGTTTGGTTCAGCTCCATGTGTGACCTCATGCAAATTATTTAATCAGCAAACTTGCATATTTACAAATAATTTGCATGAAACCATACACTTCTGCATACAAAAAATGGTATGGATTTAGTGCTGTTGAAAGGCATTGCCTTGACAGTCCTGGTAAATTAAGTCCTCTGTTTACGTTCAGAGAAGCAGGAGAGAAAGCTTCCTACACAGGCTGCTGTGCCAGCCTGCCTCAACCCTGAGCTGAGGGCTGAGACTTCCTGTAGGATCAAAAACGGTAGTTAAGTCTCCCTGGCTCATGAAGTTCTTGGCATCTTTGTTGAGTCTGCCAGTTACTGCGAATGTGCTATTTGAACTGAGATTCACCATATTCATCCAAATATGGGCTACTACAAATCTCATCAGTATTGCCAACTCCAGCCATTCTAAAAGCATGGGTGAGACCTCAAAAAATTATGATATTGGATTGAAATGCATGAGGCTTTAAATGAATAATACATTTGGGGAACTTTTTTAATTTGCCTGCTTCTTTTTGAGCCTTCTTGGGGAAGCTGCCACTCCTACTGTGTGGGTAGGGTTGCCAGGTGTCCAATTTTCGACCAGAACACCCGGCCAAAAAGGGACCCTGGCAGCTCCAGTGAGCAGCCGTTAAAAGTCCGGTTGGCACGGGGATGGCAGGCTCCCTACCCAGCTCCCCGTGGCTCCTGGGAAGTGGCCAGCATGTCCCTCCGGCTCCTAGGCGTAGGGGCAGTCAGGGGGCTTCATGTGCTGCTCCCACCCTGAGTGCCAGCTCTGCAACTCCCATTGGCTGGGAACCGCAGCCAATCAGAGCTGGGAGGCGGCACCTGCAGATGGGGGCAGCATGCAGAGCCACCTGGCTGCCCGTGAGCTTAGGAGCCAGAGCGACATGCCGCCCGCTTCCGGGAGCTACCTGAGGTAAGCGCCACCCAGAGCCCGCACCCTGACCCCCTCCCACACCCCAAACCTCTGCCCCAGCCCCCTCCTGCACTCCGAACCCCTCAGCCCCAGCCTGGAGCCCCCTTCAGCACCCCAAACACCTCATCCCTGGCCCCACCTCAGAGCCTTCACCTCCAGCCAGAGCCCTCCACCTCTCCCCACACACACTCTGAACCCCTCATCCCCACACTGGAGCCCCCTCCTGCACCCCCACCCCCTCATCCCTGGCCCCACGCCAGAGCCCACAGCCCCAGACAGAGCCATCACCCTCTCCTGCACCCCAACCTCTCTGCCTCAGCCCGGAGCCCCCTCCCACACTCTGAACCCCTTGGCCCCACCCCACAGTCTGGAGCCCCCTCCTGCACCCCAAACCCCTCATCCCAGGCCCCACCACACTGCCCACACCCCCAACCAGAGCCCTCACCCCTTCCTGCATCCCAACCCCCTGCCCCAGCCCAGAGCCCCCTCCTGCACCCTGAACCCCTCATTTCTGGCCCCACCTGGGAGCCAGCACCCCCGGCCAGAGCCTGGTGAAAATGAGTGAGTGAGTGAGAGTGGGGGAGAGCAAGCGACGGAGAGATGGGGGATGGAGTGAGTGGGGGCGGGGCCTTGGAGACAGGATAGGGCAGGGGTGGGGTCTTGGGGAATGGGTGAGGCAGGGGTGTTTGGTTTTCTGCAATTTCACTGGGTAAAAGAAGTGGGAGCGAGGACTCAGATCCTTTCGCTAGCCCACTTTACCGGGGTAGTGCAGAAGCCAGGAAAGTTCCCCACAATAACGGGACTATTCCCCCACTTACATTAAGGAATTAGGCTGTATCTTGATTCAGGCCTAAGTAACTTTGGTTGGCCAAATGTTTAACAAATGGTAGCATTGCTATGAAATGCTTAAAGCAGCTTTCTGAAGGTAGGCAAAAGATTATATACATATCCTAGCTGCTACCCTGATTCTTAGGTATTTTCCCCATATCATAATGAATTTATTGTCATGAGAATGTGTGGAAATGAGTGAATCTCGACTAAGTCATGAATAGGGCCTGACCAAATTCGTGGCCATGAAAAACACGTCATGGACTTTGAAATCTGTTCTCCCACCCTTGAAATCTGGTCTTTCGCATGCTTTTACCCTATACTATGTAGTTGAGAGTGTAGGTCAGGTCTGAATGAATGCTTCCCTGACAGCTAGCTGGGAGGGGGAGAGACTTTGGGTGTGTTTATGTAAACACAGTTTGTTCCTCCTCTGCTTAGATATTCAGCACATAGAGCGGTGTCAAAGTAATCAATTTTGGCTGGTGTTGGGTACAAATCACTTTAGTACTGAATACAGGGGTAGTGAAATGCTGTTACCAAAATGTTATAATTACTGTAGAAATACAGGGAAGCAGGACAGTGCTTAACCTGTCCCAAATGAGTGGGGTTGCCTTCAGCTAAAAGGACCTCGTTAAGCCAGGGGCTTGAATGCCAGAGTCCTGTGAAAGTAAGAGGGGTAGGGACAGATGTCCTCACTAGGAGGCTGCACAGCCTCACCAAGGGTCCTCCCTGGACTGGTTTAACTTGTTCCTCTCCACCATTTAAAGAAAGAGCTAAATGGGCTTCATTATGAGCTTCTTTGTTGTTTTAAAATGCTCAAATCAAAGCTAAAAATCACTGATAGGTGAAATCACTTGTGTGGGGCTGTGTTCTGCCCAGAGCTGAAAATCACTAAGAGCTGAAATCACTTGTGGCAGGACCATGTTTCTGCCCAGAGCTAAAAATCACTGAGAGATTGACTAGCAGAGGTCACATTGGAGAGGTAGGCAGGCAGGCGCGGCCAGCAAGAGAGGCGAGCAGGCGGCTGGCTGGAGCCCGGACTGCGGAGAGAGCATGGTGAATCTATGCAGAGAATCCATGCACCTCTGAACTCTGGATCTGCACTGACCAGGGACAACCACTGTGAGTGTGGTGTTAAGGTGGCGGGAAGACATTGTAGGAACTTTGGTGTTGGACTCAAGAACCTGAAGGAAAGGACACTGCCTAGCATACTCTGGGGAGGGTGTCTTGCTCATGCTTTTATGTTTATGAATACCGCTAGTGCTGTGTTCTCAGATTAATACTAGGTTAGATTAATTAAAAAACTCTTTCTACCTCAGCCTCTGTGCTTGAGAGAGGGGAAAATTGCCTCTTAGAGGCGCTCATACACATCCAAATGAGTGACAGTCTTAGATTCCAAAAGGTCATAGTAGCTGCTGTATATGCAAGCTCTATGTCCTTTAGGGCTAATCCAAACTAAGCAGCTTGGGGATGCCTTGCATATGCATAGGGCAAGTCTACACTACAAAATTAAGTTTAGCTAAGTTACACTGACGTACAGCCACCACAGCAATTAATGAGCTTTTGCACGTCCACACTTTTGCACGTCCACACTATGCTCCTTGCGCTGGCGGTGTGCATACTCACTACCAGTGCCTGCATCAATCCAGAGAGCAGTGCACCATGGGTAGCTATGCCATCGTGCAACTCACCACCATCTAGTGCACGATGTTTGGGAAGGGCTTTCGGTGCGCCTCGTGATGGCAAATGAATTGCGCAGGAGTGACATGGTTTCAACATTCCTTGATGCATTTTTGTACCTGCCATAATTGTACCTGCATCCCAGAATGTTTTGCACCTCTTTTTGAAAGCTCTACAAACCTGCACATCTGCCATCTGTGTGAGAAGCATTCTGCACAGCTCTGCACTATTGTGAGGAGTGTTGTGAGCACAGGGCACTGATCCTGTACTATTTGCAGAGCCGCCAGAGGAGAACACGATGATTCCTTGGAAGCTAGCTTGCAGTGGGACACAGACAGAAACAATTCAAGGTTGCTGTTAGCATTCACAGAGCAGCTGCAGATGGTGGTACGCTGGTTCTAGTCCAGAGAAACAAGCACTGACTGGTGGGATTACATCATTATGCAGGTCTGGGATGACGAGCAGTGGCTGCAGAACTTTTGGATGCGCAAGTCCACATTCCTGGATGCATGTGCTGAGCTCACCCCAGCCCTCCAGCGCAGTGACACCAAATGAGAGCTGCACTGCTAGTGGAAAAGCGAGTGGTGATTGCTGTGTGGAAGCTTGCAATGCCAAGTTGCTATTGATCAGTTGGGAATCAATTTGGAGTGGGAAAATCTATGGTGGGGGTTGCTGTGATGCAAGCATGCAAGGCCATTAATCATGTCTTGCTACGAAGGACTGTGACTCTGGACAATGTGCCGGATATAGTGCATGGTTTTGCAGCAATGGGGTTCCCAAATTGCAGTGGGGTGATAGATGACATGCACATACCAGTTTTGGCACCAGACCATCTTGCCACAGAGTACATCAACAGAAAGGGCTACTTTTCCATGGTATTGCAAGTGCTGATGGATCACTGGTGATGTTTTACCGATGTGAGATGGTCAGGGAAGGGGCATAACACACACATCTTTAAGAAGAGTGGCCTGTTCAGAAAGCTGCTGTGATTCTCTATGGAATATGAGTGACCATTTATAATATTGATATCAGTATTTCAAAATTTCAGTGAATCTTACAAGATATGTCATGTGAGGTATCAGTGGAAAAGTTATGATTTGCCAGGTATCATGAATTACAAATATGTGTGATACATCTGTATTTCAAACTTGTGCTGTGTTTCTGGGTGACACACCAAAACAGATTGACATCAGCACTATCCAGCACTTTGATGGCCTGTCAAAGGCAATCAGCTATTATAATTAACCCATTGAGAGAAGGCAGGGGCTACATCTTATGAATCAGCAAGACAAGCAGGGGCATGCCTATGGACAGAGAACTCTAAGGCTTTTCTATGTTATGTGCTGTGAAGCTTGCATTTGGGACAAAGGAAGTACAAGCCACATGGCAAGGATTATAAAACGGCAGCTGCATCTTCTCCATTTTGTCTTCAATCCTGCTTCTCATCTCTGGAATAACTTTCTATAAACTGAAGCTCTGAACAAAGGATTGAATGACCCATCCAAGCTGCGGATGTGTTCCAGAGGGACTTTCAAGCCAGCAAACTCAACAATACTGCTGAGAATCTGATATATGGACTCTGTGTTTGTATGTAACTGACTGCTTTGATCATTTAACAACTCTCTTCTTGTTCTTTTCTTTTGTAATAAACTTTTAGTTTTAGATACTAAAGGATTGGTTGGCAACATGGTATTTTGGGTAAGCTCCAAACTAATATTGATTTGGTAATGTAGGTGGCCCTTTGGGGATCAGAACATTTTTTATAGTGAGCAGAGTTTTAAATAACTTCTTACTGTATTGGACCTAGGTGCTGACTGGGAGCCAGAGAACTAGAATGTAATAAAGGGGGCTGTGTGATTTATTTTTTTTGCTTCTTGATAACCAGTGAGGGGTATCTGAAGCAGAGTTTGTGACTGGTTGGTTAGTCTAACTTCAATGTTAACCACCAGTTTTGGGAGACCATTTCAATAGTGAGCCATAGTAATGTGTTGTAGTGTGCTCTGTCTAGCATTGGTTTTGTTTGTTTGTTTGTTTTTGCACCCTGGGATGAACCTTGTAATGAGTGCTGTGTATGTAGTACTATAAGATTACAAATGCACCTATTGCTATTATCTGTGAACAATGTCACAACATATGCGGGCTCGGGCTAAACTAAATAAAGATGAACTAAGTTCTCATAGACAGACTTTTATTCCAAATAGACATTTATAACTGAATGAAACTTTATAAATACAGGGAAAGAACCTTTGAAGGGGAAAGAACAGTCAATTTCACAAACACATGCACTAAGTGAATCTTCCACAGGTGAGTGTAGGGGCAGATGTGATTGTCCGTACTCTCCCCTGCGGTGGAGTGGTAGTGCAGTGGCCTGTGATACCATGTGGAATGTGAGTGGGGGGTGCAGGGAGGTCCCAGAATGCAGTTCTCTGTGGGCTGCAGAGGGAGGTGAGTACAGGTCTCTTGAACCTGAAGGTTAACAAAAGTCTCCAGCATGTTTGTTTGCCTCTTGCAAAGCACCAGCATCTCCTGTTGCATGTCCATCCTTTTCTCCTCTCCGCTCTATCCCTGTCCATTCTGTCCCCAAGGGTGATCTTCTGAGCCATGTGCTCAGTATCCAAAGCACCAGAGGCTTACATGATCTCTTGCAACATCATCCCACCTCCTCTTCCTTCTCCTTATCTGGCTGAGCTGCTCCGCTAATATGGATGGAGAGACCATCAAGGCCAAATTGCTAGCTGCAAAGGAGGCAATGCACAGAGGTACTATTGAGATGTTTTCACTCCCCTGGATCCACACAAGTTGCAAGCACAGGTCTCACTTCTCTATGAGATTTATAGAGCATGGTGGCAGTCACAGCCATGGTGAGTGCGGCCTGGGGAGGGAAGGGGCGAGTTGGGACAATAAGCGGGGGATAGCTCACAGGTATGAGCATATGCAGATGTGGCAATTGAACTGAATACTGGCACCATTTTCCACAGGCGGTGGTGATTTTAGCTAGTCTCCTCCTGAGGGTAACAGGTGAAAGGGAACAGCTCCTGCTTGCGTCTGGCTGCAGATAGAGGCCATATGCTGCTAGCCTGTGTGCTGCAATGATGCCTGCTGAAGCAATTGCTGAGTGGTGTGGGAAAGTGTCCTGCCAAGGCAGTAGAAATAAGGCAACCCTTCCCCAGAAACCTTTGACAGAGGACTGTAGACTACCCTTCAGGAAAGTTTCCTCGAGATCTCTATGGAGGATTCACAGGACATCCTGGTGCACATAAACAAACTGTTCTGCAGGGCTCCCTCAGCCTAACTGTACGAGGGAATGAGAGACAGATAGCAACTCTACCTTTATTGGTTATTCGACTCCTCTTCTAGCATGATTAAAAAAAGTGGACTTGAACAGATATGTCCCTGCAATATCAAAGCAAACAGCATACTTCCCAGAGGTTCCTTCCCCTGCTGAGCTGTAGGGATTGGTTCAACTGCTCTGAAATCAAAACCAGGACCTGGCTGGCTGTGCCACGAGATTTCCCAGTCACTTGTCCCACATACACCCAGTGATGAGCTGCCAAAATCTTAACAACGGGTTCCCTCCTCACCCCATGAGGGGGTTGTTGCCCACCTCCGCCCCCCTGATTGCTACCAGAACATGGCAGGAGGGTCTCGTGGGCCACCATAGTGGGTGCCCACCCCACCCCTAAGAGCCAGAGGCACCTGCCGGGGGGCGAGGTGGGGAGGTGCTTACCTGGGGCAGCTCCCAGGAAGCATCCGGCAGGTCCCTCTGGCTCCTAGGGGTGGGAGAGCATAGCTGGGGGGGAGCAGGGGGAGCGGCCGCTCCCCCACTAATCACATCAAAAGTGGCGCCTTAGGCGCTGACTCCCTGGGTGCTCTGGGGCTGGAGCACCCATGGGGAAAATTTGGTGGGTGCAGAGCACCCACCAGCAGCCCCAGCTCACCTCAACTCCGCTCCTCCTCCTCTCCTGAACACACCGCCCCGCTCTGCTTCTCCGCCCCCCGGCTTCCCGTGAATCAGCTGTTCAGCGGGAAGCCGGGGAGGGCTGAGAAGCAGGCGGCGGCTTCCCGCTCAGGCTGAGGGTGTCAGAGATGAGCTGGGGCGGGAAGCGGTTCCCCCCCGGGCCCCGGGTTACCTGCTGTGGTGCGGGAGGCCCTCCTTGCACCCCCCTGCCCCAGCTCACCTCCGCCTCCCTGGGCCTGAGCGCGAAGCTGCAGCCTGCTTCTCAGCCTGCCCCAGCTTCCCGCGCGAACAGCTGATTCGCAGGAAGCCTGGGGTGGGGGGCGGAGAAGCAGAGCGGGGCGGCGCATTCAGGGGAGGAGGCGGAGCGGAGGTGAGCTGGGGCTGGGGCTGGGGCCGGGCCGGGCGTGGGGCAGGGAGGGGAGGGGAGCTGCCGGTGGGTGCTCTGAACCCATCAGATTTTCCCCTTGGGTGCTCCAGGGCTGGAGCACCCATGGAGTTGGCGCCTAAGGTGCCACTTTTGGCCAGTTAAATTTGGAAGCCCTTTTAGAACCTGTTGTCCCTCGCGGAACAACTGGTTCTAAAAGGGCTTCTAAATTTAACAGCCGGTACTAGCGAACCGGTGGGAACCAGCTCCAGCTCACCACTGCATGTACCTCCTCTTTGTCCCACACCTCCTCCTCACTGGGATGGGCAGGTGGGAGCTGGGGAGCTGCCCAGGGGAGTGCCACGGCGATCAAACACTTGCAGCTGCCTCCACTGACCAGAGCTGCCTCTGGTGCCGTGCACACTGGCCCCACGTGTCTCTAGAGGTGCTGCCTGGAGCCCCCAAGGAGGCTGCGTGGTGCAAGGCTCCAATCCCTGCTGACAGCACCAGTGCAAACACCAAGGCAGCGCATCTTGCTGCCCTGGGGAACAGCTATTCAGGAGCAATAGCTGGGCATTGCAGGAAGGGGCTACTGCTTTGCCCCCCCACCATCTCTGCCCATGATTTGGAGGCTATCCTGGAGGGGCGGGGAAATCTGCTGGTGGCTGCATGCAGCCACGGTGTCCACATTTCAGAAATGCTGGACTTAAGTCAAAGCCTGAGGTGCAATCAGGAGAGAGGTAAAGATCAAAGTCTCACCTCATGTGAAAGCTGCAGTTGCGCCATATCCGCAAAGAAACTGGTCTTAAGCTAATCACGAGTTAAAGACTACAAGAGAAGGTGTGAAGATCCTTCTGTAGAGTATTATGAGGATGCTTGAATTGCTCCTACACCTTGTGAATTACTAACTGTTCCCCAATATAGACATTAAACCCTTAAGTTTGATATTGAAAGAGTAAAGGATTTGGGGTTAAAAGCAGTGTTGTTTTAAAGATTCCATAAGTCAGGAGTTTTATAAATCATTTTGTGTTTGTGCCAGACTGTCAGAAAATTACAGGATTGTGCAACATGAGGAAGGAGTTTAATATAGTTACTTTGGTAAGCATGTTCAACTCACTGTAGGACAACTTACGTTTCAAAAAGTAATAGAAGCTTCTCCAATACGCACTGGGGAGCTTTTGCTTATGCCTAGTAATCCTTGGCGCACAGAGTCCAATCAGCATAAAGAGACAGTTCAGTGCTTGTAAGTTGCTTCATGCCTGAATATCATTTATAACATCTGTGTCAGAGAAGATTACGGTTGGAAGAGACCTCAGGAGGTCATCTGGTCCAATCCCCTGCTCAAGGCAGGACCAACACCAACTAAATCATCCCAGCCAGTGCTTTGTCAAGCCGGGCCTTAAAAACCTCTAAGGATGGAGATTCCACCACCTCCCTAGGTAACCCATTCCAGTGATTCATCACCCTTCTAGTGAAATAGTGTTTCCTAATATCCAACCTAGACCTCCCCAACAGCAACTTGAGACCATTGCTCCTTGTTCTGTCATCTGCCACCACTGAGAACAGCCGAGCTCCATCCTCTTTGGAACCCCCCATCAGATAGTTGAAGGCTACTATCAAATCCCCCCTCATTCTTCTCTTCTGCAGACTAAATAACACCAGTTCCCTCAGCCTCTCCTCATAAGCCATGCCCCAGCCCCCTGATCATTTTTGTTGCTCTCCGCTGGACTCTCTCCAATTTGTCCATGTCCTTTCTGTAGTGGGGAGGCCCAAAACTGGACACAATACTCCAGATGTGGCCTCACCAGTGCCAAATAGAGGGTAATAATCACGTCCCTTGATCTGCTGGCAATGCTCCTACTAATGCAGCCCAATATGCGGTTAGCCTTCTGGGCAAGAAGGGCACACTGCTGACTCATATCCAGCTTCTCATCCACTGTAATCCCCAGGTCCTTTTCTGCAGAACTTCTGCTTTGCCAGTCAGTCCCCAGCCTGTAGCGGTGCATGGGATACTTCTGTCCTAAGTGCAGGACTCTGCACTGGTCCTCGTTGAACCTCATCAGATTTCTTTTGGCCCAGTCCTCCAATTTCTCTAGTTCACTCTGGACCCTATCCCTACCCTCCATCGTATCTACCTCTCCCCCCAGCTTAGTGTCATCTGCAAACTTGCTGAGAATGCAATCCATTCCATCATCCAGATCATAAAAAAAGATGTTGAACAAAACCAGCCCCAGGACCGACCCCTGGGGTACTCCACTTGATCCTGGCTGCCAACTAGACATCAAGCTGTTGATCACTACCCAACAATCTAGCCAGCTTCCTATCCACCTTATAGTCCATTCATCCAATTCATACTTTTTTAACTTTCTGGGAAGAATACTATGGGAGACTGTATCAAAAGCTTTGCTAAAGTCAAGATATATCACGGCCACTGCTTTCCCCATATCCACAGAGCCAGTTATCTCATCAGAGAAGGCAATCAGGTTGGTCAGGCATGACTTGCCCTTAGTGAATCCATGTTGACTATTCCTGATCACCTTCTTCTCCTCCTCCAAGTGCTTCAAAGTGGTTTCCTTGAGGACCTGCTCCATGACTTTCCAGGGACTGAGGTGAGGCTGACTGGTCTGTAGTTCCCCGGGTTCTCCTTCTTCCCTTTTTTAAAGATTGGCACTATATTTCTCTTTTTCCAATCATCAGGGACCTCCCCCAGTCGCCATGAGTTTTCAGAGATAATGGCCAATGGCTCTGCAATCACAGCAGCCAATTCCCTCAGCACCCTCAGATGCATTAGATCTGGACCCATGGAGTTATGCATGTCCAGCTTTTCTAAATACTCTTTAACCTGTTCTTTCACCATTGAGGGCTGCTCACCTCCTCCCCATGCTGTGTTGCCTAGGACAGCAGTGTGGGAGCTGATCTTGGTCTGTGAAGACCGAGGCAAAAAAAGCATTGTGTACTTCAGCTTTTTCCACATCCTCTGTCACTAGGTTGCCTCCCCCATTCATTAAGGGTCCCACACTTTCCTTGACCTTTTTCTTGTTGTTAACATACCTTCTTTTTATCCTTCACATCCCTTGCTAGCTGCAATTCCAGTTGTGTTTTGGCCTTCCTGATAATACCCCTGCATGCTCGACCAATATTTTTAGACTCTTCCCTAGTCATCTGTCAAAGCTTCCACTTCTTGTAAGCTTCCTTTTTGTGTTTAATCTCCCCGAAGATTTCACTGTTAAGCCAAGCTGGTCACCTGCTATATTTGCTATTCTTTCTGCACATTGGGATGTTCCTGCGCCCTCAATAAGGCTTCTTTAAAATACAGCCAGTTCTCCTGGACTCCTTTCCCCCTCATATTAGCCTCCCAGGGGATCCTGCCCATCAGTTCCCTAAGGGAGTCAAAGCTTGCTTTTCTGAAGTCCAGGGTCTGTATTTTGCTACTCTTCTTTCTTCCTTTTGTGAGGATTCTGAACTCAACCATCTCATGGTCACTGCTGTCCAGGTTGCCACCCACTTCTACTTCCCCTACCAATTCTTCCCAGTTTGTAAGCAGCAGTTCAAGATGAGAATGGCCCCTGGTTGATTCCTCCAGTAGTTGCACCAGGAAGTTGTCCCCAGCATTCTCCAAAAACTTCCTGGATTGTCTATGTACTGCTGTGTACTCCCAGCAGATGTCAGGGTGATTGAAGTCCCCCATGAGAACCAGGGCCTGTAATCTGAAAAGTTCAGTTAATTGTCCAAAGAAAGCCTCGTCTACCTCATCGCCCACCACGACACCACCCTTGTTGCTCTCACTTTTAAACTTAACCCAGAGACTCTCAACAGGCTTTTCTCCAGTTTCATACTGGAGCTCTGAGCAATCATTCCACTCTCTTACATACAGTGCAACTCCTCAACCTTTCCTCCCCTGTCTGTCCTTCCTGAACAGTTTATCCTCATCCATGACAGTGCTCCAGTCATGTGAGCTACCCCACCAAGTCTCTGTTATTCCAATCACTTATAGCTCCTTGACTGTTCCAGGACTTCCAATTCTTCCTGCTTGTTTCCGAAGCTTCTTGCATTCGTGTACATGCACCTAAGATAACTAGCCAATTACCCTGCTTTCTCGGTTTGAATCAGGTAATATTTGTCACATATTATCAGGTAATATTTGAGTGGTTTGCACTGTAATCCTCTAACTGTGTAAGTAGTCAGACAGGAGAGAGACATTAAAGTGCTCATCTCCAACAGAAGGTGTTGTGCCCTGCCTGACAAGGAAGGCCCATTGACACCAGACAGACTAGAGTGCAACATTAAAGCAGATAAATATAATTTGTTTACTGTTCAAAGATTATATTAAGCAAGATTAACATCAGCTGTCCCTCAGTGTGAGGATGATGTCTGCCAAGGGGTTTATTGGTGGGTTTAAGTGTCTGAGGAGCCCAGTTCGAGCCCTGCAGATTTTCCCACAGAAGTGACACGTGTAATCTTGGAGGAGACATAGTTGTTGGCTGGACTGTTGTGTCCTTTCTTTCCTCCCTTGTTGCTTCTCTGTCTCATAAGCACGTCTGCTGTTCTCAAGATGAGCTGTGGCTTGCTGTGTGGTGTGGCGCCGCTGTGTTCTGTTCTGCGTGGAGAACTCCCCAATTTGTTGGGTTGATGCCTCCTGTTTTAAGGTGTACTTTTGGTATGTCTTTGAAGTGCTTCCACTGCCCTCCACAAGCCCTTCTTCCCTGACTTAACTGAAAGAAGAGTACTTGCTTCAGGAGGTGAGTGTCAGGCATATGTACACAGTGGCGAGCCCAACGGAGGTGGTATTTCATGACCTGCACTTCTATACTGCTGACGTTGGCTGCAGAGAGAACACTGATGTTAGTGCATTGGTCTTCCCAGATGATCCTGAGAATCCTCCTGAGACAGCGCTGCTGGAACCACTCCAGCCGCTTGAGATGTCATCTGTAGGCAGTGATGAGCTGCCAAAATCTTAACAACCGGTTCCCTCCTCACCCCACAAGGGGGTCGTGGCCCACCCTCGCCCCCCAGGGACTCCTGCCCCATCCAACCCCCCCGCGTTCCTTGATGCCCCCCCCCAGGACCCCTGCCCCATCCACCCCCCTCCCCTGTCCCCTGACTGCCCCCAGAACTGGGCAGGAGGGTCTTGTGGGCCACCGTAGTGAGTGCCCATCCCTCCCCTAAAAGCCAGAGGGACCTGCTGGGGGGCGAGGTGGGGAGTCCTGGTGGTGCTTACCTGGGGCAGCTCCCAGGAAGCATCCAGCAGGTCCCTCTGGCTCCTAGGGGCAGGGGAGCATAGCTGGGGGGGAGCAGGGGGAGCAGTCGCTCCCCCCACTGATCACATCAAAAGGCGTGGGAAGACAGGGAGGGCTGAGAAGCAAATGGTTGCTTTGCGCTCAGGACCAGGGAGGCAGAGGTGAGCTGGGGTGGGGAGCAGTTCCCCTGCATGCCCCCAACCCTGGGTTATCTGCTGTGGTGCAGGCGGCCCTCCTCACACCCCACCCCGCCCCGCCCCAGCTCACCTCTGGGGCTGATTCGCGGGAAGCCGGGGGGTGGGGGCGGAGAAGCAGAACAGGGCGGTGTGTTCAGGGGAGGAGGCGGAATGGAGGTGACCTGGGGCCGGGCGCGGGGCGGGGCGGGGAGCTGCCGGTGGGTGCTCTGCACCCATCAAATTTTCCCCGTGGGTACTCCAGCTCCGGAGCACCCACTGAATCAGTGCCTAAGGCACCACTTTTGGCTGGTTGTTAAATTTAGAAGCCCTTTTAGAACCGGTTGTCCCTCACGGGACAACTGGTTCTAAAAGGGCTTCTAAATTTAACAACCGGTCCTAGCGAACCAGTGCAAACTGGCTCCAGCTCACCACTGTCTATAGGCTACCCATATCTCACACCCATAGAGAAGGGTGGGGATGATAATTTCCCTGTAAACCAAGATCTTGGTGCCTGTTTGCAGATCCCTATCATTGATGACTTGTTTGAGTAGTCTTCCAAAAGATGTGTTGGCACAGCAGCTCCTGTATTCAATTTCTGTGTCGATGCTGACTGTTTGGGAGAGGTGGCTGCCACGCTATAGAAAATGGTCCAAATTTTCCAGCTGTTCTCCACTGATGGTGATTTGTGGAGTACGAAGAGCAGTTTGTGCTGGTGAGGGCTGGTAGAGTACCTTGGTTTTCCTGATGCTGAGAGGGAGATCCAGGCTGTGATAGACATCTGAAAAAAGATTTAGGGTGCTTTGCACGTCAGCCTGTGTGTGTGCAAGAATGACGCAGTCATCTGCATACTCAAGGTCAGTGATGGCAATTCTTGTGATCTTAGATTTTGTTACGAGATGTCAGAGATTGAGGAATTAACCATCCACATGATACTCAATCCCGATTCCATCAGGAAGGTGGTCACGGATGAGAATCAGGATCAAGACAAGGTAAATGGAGAAGAGTGTTGGAGCAATGACACAGCCCTGCTTGACACCAGTGTGAATGATGAATGCTTCGGTCTCTGAGCCGTTGCACAGAATGGTGGCAGGCATCCCATCATGGAGTAGTCTGATGATGGAAATGAATTTCTGTGGACAGCCAAACCTACACACCTTCCATAGGTCATCATGATTGATAGAGTCAAAGGCCTTGGTTAGATCGATGAATGCCATGAACAGTTCCTGGTGTTGTTCTCTACACTTTTCTGAATCTGTCGTGCCACGAAGATCATGTTAGTTGTGCCTCAGGATGGCCTGAAGCCACACTGTGATTCAGGGAGGAGTTCCTCGGCAAGGGGGAGAAGGCAGTTTAGTAGGATCCGGGCAAGGATCTTCCCTGCGATGGAGAGGAGGGCAATGCCTCTGTGGTTCCCGCACAAAGATTTGTCCCCTTTCTTTAATATTGTAACAATATTGGCGTTCTTAAAGTCAGGTGGTATTTCTTCGCAGGTCCAGATTTTGTGTCAAGGAGTTGGCAAAGTTTGTGCTGGAGCATTGTTCCACCACTTTTAAAAACCTCAGCTGGGATGCCATCTGGCCCTGGTGCCTTGTGATTTTTTGTCTGGGTGATGGCATGCCGGACTTCCTCAGAAGATGTGGGATCAGCAAGGTATTACTGAATGTTGTGGAATAGACTCAATGGTGTCTTCAGAGATCCGTGAATTCGAGGTGTAGTAGGCTCTCAAAGTGCTCCTGCCAGCATTGTTTAATAGCTGCATTGTCCTTGAGGAGGTTGGAGTCATCCCGGGAATATAAGGGAGTTGGGCCTTTGGAGCTTGACCCATATATATCTTTTGTTGCTTGAAAGAAGCTTCTCATGTCATCCTGGTCCAGGGGTGGCCAGCCTGAGCCTGACAAGGAGCCAGAATTTACCAATGTACATTGCCAAAGAGCCACAGTAATACATCAGCAGTCCATCAGGTCCCCCACCCCACGCCCAGCACCTCCCGCCCACCAGCAGCCCTGCCGATCAGCACCTCCCTCCCCACACCTCCCAATCAGCTGTTTCGTGGTGTGCAGGAGGCTCTGGTGGGGGGGGGAGGAGCAAGGGCATGGCAGGATCAGGGGAGGGGGCAGGAAGGGTTTTTTTTCAAACCAGTCTTGGTGCTGATGAGTGGAATATCCTATAGTTTCAGCACATGCACTGTGAATGCTATTTTTAAGTTGATCCCAGTGCTCTTGAATGTCAAATGATGTTATCAGGCAAGTTAGAGAGTTTCTCAGACAGGTGTTGCTGGAACGCCTCACAGCTGGCTTGGTCCTGAAGTGCTTTGACGTTGTACCATTTTTACTTAGTCTTTGGGTGTTTGTGGTGTGGTAGAGTGAGCTGCAGGTACATGATTGATCTTACTAATCGATGATCTGTCCAACAATAATCTGTGCCTCTCATAGCTCTTGTTATACGGACATTGGCGTAGTCTCGGGCTCTGACGATAAGATAGTCAAGGAGGTGCCAGTGTTTGGACCAAGGATGTTTCCAGGTGGTCTCAAATTTGTTACTCTTCCCAAGATGGTATTTGTGATGAGGACGTCATGCTCCACACATTTGCTGAGGAGGAGAATACCATTGGGATTTACATTTCGCACCCCGTCTTTGCCTATTGTGCCGTTCCGGAGCTGGGGAGTCCTGTCCAACTCTGGCATTGAAATCTCCCAGGAGGATGAGTTTGTTTGCCTTAGGTGTGGTTGGTTGTAAGGACGGCATCGAGAGCGTTATATAGCTCAGTGGTTTGAGCATTGGCCTGCTAAACCCAGGGTTGTGAGTTCAATCCTTGAGGGGGCCATTTAGGGATATTGGGGATTGATCCTGCTTTGAGCAGGGGGTTGGACTAGATGACCTCCTGAGGTCCCTTCCAACCCTGATATTCTATGAGTTAAAACACTGTGGAGAAAGTTAAAGCTGCTCCCTGTTGTCTTCCTCATCATCAAGTGTTGGGACGTATGCGCTGGTGACCGTGGCATATTGGTTGTTGCTGAGCTTGAGCTGAAGAGTCATGAGACGCTCGTTGATCCCCATGGGAAGCTCCAAAAGCTGACTGGAGATCTTATATTTGATAGCAAAGCCAATCCCTTGAATGCACCTCTTTGGTGGCTTTCCTGTCCAACAGAAGGTGTAGCCACCTCCATCCTCTTTTAATTGGCCCTCATTAGCCCAGCAGGTCTCACCAAGAGCTGCAGTGTCAATGCTGAGTCTTGCCAGTTCTCTAGCAATTATGGCAGTTCTTCTTTCTGGGTATTCACTGTGCTGAGAGTCCATAAGGGTGTGGACATTTCAGGTGGTGAAATTCATTGTCTTATCTCTCTTCTTTCTGCCGTGGAGTTGAGTGATCCCACTGGATACAGCCATCCAGTCGGAAGAGTGTGAGACAGCCTATGTTTGGGGCACCTTTTCTAGCCCCCTCCTTATTTGGGGAGAACAGAAGGATCCTAAAAAGGCCTGCTCAGTCACAGCTGCTGCTGCCGAAATACACTTCTGTCTCATCCAAGCACAAGATGACCGTAACATGGCTGCCACCTGCATGCAGATTTGTGACTAAAGACTCCCATAAATCACTGCTCCTCACTTTCCAGCCACACATCCATCGGTGAGGCTCCTGACTAACCATGGTCCAAACTTCACAAGACCCCAACAGTGGATCAGGCACATATAAAGGACCTTTTAGTACTCTGCGGCTATGAAGGTAGATGAGGGCTGCAGCAGGAGGGAGGCTCCAGGTTGCCTTGGATCTCCTTGCCACTGGGTCAGGGTTTTCCTCCTGTCTAGTCCTGTGTGGTCACCGCTTATGCACTGGTTTCCCCACGTTAAAAGAGTTCACGCGCAGGCCTCTTCCAAAGGGCTCATACCCACACAAAATGAGAGAGGTAACCAAAAGGAAGCTACCAAATTATTTTAAGAGTCATACTTCCTTAAAATCAAGATGAAGTAATAGCTGCTGCTTTCAGAAGAGTTTGAGTTAAATCAATCAAGTTAGAGGAAAAGGATCCTCCCATTAATCTTTCTTTGTAAAACAATAAAAAGGATTGTTCTCCTTAACTTGTTCAGTATAATTTAATCACTAATTGCAAAGGTAAATTGAACTATTAACTTATTGGTTGTATTTTAATTCTAGAGTCAGTTTGGCATTGTAATGTACTCTTGTAAATTAAGATAAGAGAACTATAAGTTCACCTAGCTAGGGTCATATTTCACTTAAACTGATGTTTTGTAACTTCCTGCTTTGTCTTTTAATACATTTAAATGAGAAACCAGTTCAGTGTATTTTCCAAAGCGTCAATGCAGACCAAGTAACCTACATAGGAGAAAAAAAGTAAAATCCTTAAGTAATTTCTGAGCCCATTCTATATTTCAATAAATTTAAAGTATAATCCTATTAGTCCTACAATTTCAATGACTGCTACAGAGATTGCTAGCAACTCCCTCATCAGCCCTGAGAATCAGGGGAAATGCTGAATATGCCTGGAAACGGTTCAAACAATTGAAGCTGAACGTTAAAGCGACAGGAGCAAATAAATTACTCTGCTCTCCTCTCAATGACTGGCACAGAAGCCCTAGATGTATACAATGCATTTTATGCAGATGGTGATGGGGAGAGAGTGAAGCTTTGCAGAAATAATGAAAATGTTTGAGGATCATTGAGTCACAAGAAAAAATGTTACTTTTGAAAGATGTGTGTTCAGGATGAGAATACAGAATGAAGGGAAAACAGAGTAGTTTATCACAGACTTAAAACTAAAAAAGTCAATACTGTGATTACAGAAATGAAAAGACTCTCATTAAAGACCAGATTGTCCTGGGATGCAACACCACAGTATGTGAATGGGTACTAAGGAAGATGGATCTGATGATAGGAAGGGAGATATGTATATGCCAAGCAGCAGAACAAACAGATACAAATAAAGCCTAGAGAAAAGTACAGAGCATATGACAGAACCATAGCTAAACCAGCAAGGGAAAAGACATTAGATTGGCCAGGGATAGAAAAATGGAAAGCAGGAAACAATGCCAGCGATGTGACAACCAGCATGAGTATAGGAAATGCCCATCATTCAGCTAAATATGTAGAAACTGTAATAAGCCCAACCATTATGCTAAAAATGTGCAGAGAAAGCATTTAGTGCAATAATTTATTAATCAAATGAAGAGGAAGACCTGTTCTTGGGCACAATAATGGAGGAAGTTAAAGAACTCAAAAGACTGGCTAATTAAAATGTGCACTAATGGCATTTATGTGACATACAAGATAGACACTGGGGCAGAACTAAATGTAATAAACTGAAACAGAAAGATATAAGGAGTCAAAATCATATGTGCGTGTGTATATATATACACACACACACACACATACACACACACCTATTGAAGAAAGGGGAAGTTGATAATAATAAATATAAATCAGAACATAGGATTTGTAGAAAATTGATAAGGGAAGCAAAGGGACACAAGGAGAATTCTAAACCCAGCAGAGTTAAGGACAATAAGGATTTTTAATGTATATTAGCAACCAAAAGAATTCTAACAATGGTATTGGTCCATTGCTAGATGGAATTGATAGAATTACCAATACTAGTAATGTAGGAAAGGCAGAGGTATTGAATAAATATTTTTGTTTTGTATTTGGAAAAAAAAGAAACAGATGTAGTCATATATGATAACACTCTTTCCACTGCATTAGTATCTCAGGATGTTAAATAGCAGCTACTAAAATTACACATTTTTAAAGCAGCAGATCCAGATAACTTGCATCCAAGTGTTTTAAAAGAGCTGACTGAGGAGCTCACTGGACATTAAAGTTGATTTTCAAAAAATCTTGTACCACCAGGGAAGATCCAGAAGACTGAAAGAAATGTCGTGCCAGGTTGTTTTTTTTTTTAGAACATGCAAATGGATGACTCAGGTAATTATAGCCTTTTCTAACTGACATCAATCCCAGGCAAGATAATGGAGTGGCTGATACAGGACTTGATTAACAAAGTATTAAAGTAGTGTAATGTAATTAATGCAAATCAATTTAGGTTTAGGGAACACAGATCCTGTCAAACTAACTTGATATCTTGTTTATGATATTACAGGTTTGATTGACGAAGGTAATAATATTGACATAATATTAAGACATTTGACTTGGTACCACAACATTTGATTAAAAAACTAGAATGTGAAATTAACATGGCACACATTAGATGGATTAAAAATTGACTAACTAAATGGGGAATAGTGATCCAGTGAGTGTGTTTCTAGTAGGGTCCTGCAGGAATCAGTTCTTAGCCCTATGCTACTGAACATTTAATGACCTGGAAGAAAACATAAAATAGTCTGATAAACTGGTGGATCCTAAAGAGATTTCTGGCAAGGCAGACAAGCTGGTGTGTCAGGGAGTGGTCACATAGCTTAGCAGTAGCAAAACTCACTTGCTGTGGTGACACAAGCCCTTAGGGAATGGTGTGACCAAAAACAAAGAAAAATCACATTTAGATGCAAGGTAAACAAAGACAGCTGGAGAGCAAGTGAGGAAAGATGAATACTTAATTTTGATGGGGGATGGAGACTGCACCCCCTAGAAGTCTTCCTGATTCTGGAAGCAGGGTCAATGAGCTTTGGGAAGTCAGTATGATGTCTGCACCCCAGCAGAAGAGAAAAGTTTTGTCTGGGGTTAGTTTCCAAAGGTGACATTTTAAAGGTTCACTGGACTATAAAAAGAAAAGGCGGGGGTTTGCGGGGGGGAAAGAGCCCCATAGTTATCCATTAATGGGCAGATACAAGAGGCCAGAGCATTTGTACATCTGATAAAAATGTATCCTTCAACCAAGGGGGGTTGAAGACTCGGGGAACTGAATTTAGGTGAGAAACCTGCTTAGGCAAAGATTGTAACTTGCTGAAATTAAAGTTTTAGAAGCTTTTACTATCTTTATGCCTAGTACTTGGTATCACTTAATCTTAATCATTTTGTTAAATAAACAATATGTTTTACTTTTTCTATAAGTCACTTCAGTGCTGTGATTGGAATAAGAGTTTGTCAAACCCCAATTAAATTAATGTAGTGTATTGTCTCTTTAAAAGGAGCAACAAACAACTTCTATAAGTGTTGCAGGACGGGGCTGGACACAGCAGGGAGGTTTCTCTAGGGAGCTCAGCCTTTACTGTTCGTTACCTGCAAGGCAATGTTTGGACTGGCACAGTCCTAAACGCGACAAGCTGGTGTGTCACTGTGTTCTCCCATAGCTTAGCCATAGCACATGCTCAGCTCAGTAGCACTTGCTGAGGCTGAGTGGGGTAACAGTGACTCAGTTCTGGGACACCCAGCAGATTTCACATAGGCAAACTGTTTTGGGGAAATGCAAGACTCCAATGCTGTTGGTGTCCCTCTGCATAAAGTAAGTAGGTGGTGGAAGCCAGGGTGTGAGTGGCATACTTGGAGGCTGGCTGATGGCATCAGGACGATACACTGCAGTGGCACAACATTTAAGGCACCCAGATTTGTAGGGCAGGCGCTTACAACACCTTACTGGCCTGGATTGAACCCCATGGTGTCACACTGGCATAGTCACAGCAGGATTTATGCCCAGCTTGCTACTTTAACTGAGGTTTACATTTTAAGCATTGGTGATGTAGTTTTTAGTGATTCCCAAGTGCAAAGGCAGGGAACAGTCAAAGACAGGGGTTAGAGTTTTATTACTTTGTTTGCTTATTTCAGGAAGGAAATAGAACAAAGCAAAGTACAGTGTAAAGACAAGTAAGCCACAGGAAAGCCAGGAGGAGCAAAGAAACAGATGCTGAGCTCACCAAGAGGCAGTTAGAAGTGCAGTATGCACAGCAAGGTCTGTCAGCAACTGATAAGAAATCTGAGCTAGTGCCAATGCTGCACTCTCATTCCATGAGACAGAATGGGGCACCTGCTCCAAACTGGGGGCCAGAAGGGTCCCTTTTTCTCCTACAAGGTATGCAGGAGATCCAGCAGACAGTTCCCCAGACAATCCAGCAGAACCAGCAGCAATGGCAAGAGGTCTCAAGCTGTGGAGGCTGGAGTGGAAAAGGTTGCCAACAGAAGAGAGATGAATGAAGCAGGGGGCCACGTGTCTGAGTGAGGAATCAGAGCTGGAGCAACAGAAGCTTGCTGAGCAGAACAAATGGAGGCAGCTCAAAGAGAAGAAAAGGGTAAAGTCACACCCATGGGACTGAGGAGGGAGGACATATTTGTGTGCCTGATCAGGGACTAGCAAACAACCAGATGTGGGTATTATGGAACCCATCACTCTGTAGCCTGAGTCATTATGGACACTACAAGCTGCTCTGGGATTGGGATTGTGGGAAATATTTTCTATAAAGATGTGGCAGGGTTGAGCCCTTGGGCTCAGGTACAAGCCTGCCATGGCTAGACTCAATGGCTGAGGAGGTAAATCCTCACCAGGGAAATTGAACTAGTGTTGAATATAGCTGGCATAGCTAAAAAGGTGCTGTGACCCAGGATCGGCTAGGAGTGGTGGGATCCTGGCATAACTAGGAAAACTGTGAGCCAGAACTCTACTGGGAGTGGGGCAGACTGAGGGTGGCAAGAGATCTGGTTTCACCCCTTTCAGGGGTGATAGAACCTTTACTGGCTTGGTGACCCAGGTGGGTGTGAAACAACTGTTGGGGGTGTAGTAGGGAAAGAGGACCAGGAGCACTGGGCTTGCTACAAGATCTAAGGCCTGAACCAGAGCCTGTGAACCAAAGTTAGGCCAAGTATTAAAGCAAATGCTTAGAAGTTCACTGTCTAGTACGTGAACTTGGCAAAGTTGTTGTTAGTATACTAGGCACTAGATATTTACGTAAATATATTCCAGCTAGTACAGCGGATACTTCTCAATCTAGTACAAGATAAGATGGTTTGCAACTTAATGAATAGGGATGTTTTATCCAGGATATCAGGAACAAGATGAGGTAACAAGTGGATGTCATGAAATACATAAAGTAGTGTGTAAGTTGTGTAGTCCAGTTATTTTCCTCCGCCTATAAATGTCAGGGTACTTGCCTTAATTCATTGTCCAGCCTAGGGGGCAGCAGAAAGTCCCACCGGTGACTGAGCTGAGTCCATTGTAATGGGTGTACATGTGTTCATGTACATGTAACCACAGAGCCAGGGCACTAGGACCATGCTCTGTTGACAATAAACCTGGCTGAGCACCTTCACCACTGAACCATGCCTGTGGTCTTCCTTTATGAGTAACATCGAGGTCTGCTGAATTAACATGCTGCACTATCTACTTATAACATTGGCGTTTGAAGGACAGAAGCACTTAGAAGCCTAAACAGCGTTACTGAGGCAATATTCCAGCCTCCAGCACTTAACCACACTGGGTAGCACTATCAAGGTCTGCTGAAGCAGCTATCTACGCCAAGCTGGACAGCACACTGAAAGAACACACACATGCAAGCCGACTGACAGCGGGGGTAGTGGGGGCGTATGGACGTTGGAGGTACCCCTTAGTCCAGTGGTTCCCAAACTTTTCAGGGTCATGCCCCCCCTTACCCTTGTCTGCACCCTCCCCCAGAGCCAGGGCTGGGAGCAGGACTGCGGCTCCTGCGGGGCAGGGGGAAGATGCAGACAGGGGTAAGGGGGCCCCAGCTGGAGCTGCAGCTGGGGGCAGGAGTGGGGCCGGGACCTGAGGCCAGGTGCAGAGCCACAGCCAGGTGGCACTCCCTCCCAGCCCCCCTGAACATTCCTCTGTGCCCTAAGGGGGCACACCCCACAATTTGGGGACCTCTGTCTTAGTCAATGGTTCAGTCTGGGGGTTCAATGCATTTAGTTTGCTGCTCCTTTAAAGAGACAATACACTGCCCCTTATTAATTTAATTGGGATTTAACAAATTCTTATTTCATTCACAACATGGAACTGGTTTATATTAAAAGTAAAACAGGTTTATTTAACAAAAAGGACATAGGATTAAGAATAAGCAAACAGAAGTGAAATTATGCTTCTAAGACTAAAACTGAATTCCAGCAAGTTGCAGTCTTTGCCTACAATCTCATCTAAAGTCACTTCCCAGAGCCTTCAACTCTCTTGGTTGAAGAATCCACTCTTCTCAGATGTAGAAGTGTTCTGGTCTCTCATCTGCCCATGAATGGACAACTATGGGTCTTTTTGTAGTCCAGTGAATCTTTGGTGTGCCTTTGAAAAGTAAGCCTAGACAATGCTTCTCACTCCTGCTGGGATGTAGATACCCTGCTGTCTTCCCAAAGTTCATTGACCCTGCTTCAAGAGGCAGGAAGGCTTCATGGGGGTACAGTCTCCAAGCCCTACCAAAATTCAGGAGTATTCATCTTTCCCCACTTGTTCTTCTGATGGCTTTGTTTGTCTTGCACACAAGTGTGCTTGTCTTTGACTTTAGTCACACCTTGCCTAATTCACATCAGACACGCATTCAAGCAGGCAGAGCCATATTCCTTTGTCTGAAACAGGCATGGCTTAGGCACTGCTTGCCAAATACATTTTAAGAGCACATTTGCAGTACTTTTCTCTGAAGTGCTTTGTGGTTTACCGTACCTATATCTCACAATCATTGTGATTATAATGATTTTAATAACTTTTTAGTGAAATTATTAGTTTTCCAATGCCACCTTTTGAGTATAAGCGTTGCTGACATGGTGGTTCACCGCTCTAATGGGCCTGTGTCACAGGGGACTTCTGGCTCTGCACCATAGACTGTAGAGTGGATGGAGGTAGTACAAGACAGGCAAGAGACTTCTGTAGATCTAGCCCCACATCACCAGAATAGTCAGAGGGCTATCTACTTTTGCAGACCCAAAACCAAGAGTTTGGGCTGCTTCTGGCCCTGCCAGCAGCGGATGTCATTGAGGGAGAGGGAGAGAAAAAGTTCTGAGCCTAAGGTTGCATTTTCTGAACACAGAGGGTTGTATGTGTGTTCTGAGCCTGGAGTGTTAGGTGGAAGAGGGATCAGAGTTGAGTGGGTGGTTCTGAGCCATGCACAGTTTAAGAAGAGATAGGTTCTTAGCCTTAGTCTACATGTGGTGAGGATGGGGACCGGTGTCTGAGTAGTTGTGGTTGTGTTGGAAAGGTTCTCAGCTGGGATGGGGGTAAGTTGTGTTGGTATGGTTGAATGTGGGGGGAATGGAATCAAGTGGCAAATGAGCCAGTTTGTGGGTGAATTGGAGATGTGAATGTTTGGGTGGGATAGCTGGGAAGGGGACAGGTTGGAATAAGAAGGAAACAGTAAATGGGTCTCAGAGGGACTGACACTGTTTTCCCCCCTCCCTGTCTTATACTTTAGAGTGTCTTGAGTTTTTTTATTCTGAAAGAGTGAGGCTGCCCTTTTGTCTTCCCCCTTCTTCACCAACCCCACCCCAAATGTTTCCTTGTGATGCTCTTGACCAGTATCTTCATTTTTTACTCTGAAAATATGATCAACCTACTCCGCACCCCGCTTATTTTGGGCACCAGCCACTGTGTGCCAAAGCCACATGCAACAAGTAACATGGCCATCTAAATTAATGCGAAAAAAACCTTTTACCACACCTCTTATCTAGCCACAAACTACTAGGTGACCTCCTTTGGTCAAACACCTTGTGCAATTTATTTACAGTGCTCTCCCCACCACCCTTACCAACTTGTGCAGTTCTGTATTTACAACAGCATACACTCCTTAGCTCACTCAGTCAAAGGGGCAGGGTGGGGGGTGGGGGGAGAGACAGAAAGTATCTTCCCTCTGGGAGAATGCTCCTATCTCTGACCCTGAAAAACCTGTTAGTCTCCCCTTGGGCATGTCCTTACTGTGCCTTTTGTGTCTGGGCTAATGGGTTAATTAGCCTTGCAGCTCTCTCCAGACCTTCCTCAATCTATCAGTTAGACACAGCCTCCCCCTGCCCCTCATCAGGTTTACTCCCAGAGAAATTTTCATTGGTTATGCAATGATCAGAGTGCTGATACAGCTGCTGTTTCCCAGCACTCTGTCACACATCTCCCACCCTTACCCCATGCTCTCCCTCCCTTACTGGAGATGCTTCCTTGTGAGCTTCTCCCTTTGTCTCCAGGGTGATCATTCAGGCCCTCCTTGTAGGTCTACCCGTTCTCCAGCCACATAAATCACATATTTTGGATGGAGGCTGCCCCCACTATTCAATTTTGGCCCACAGGTCCTCACACCATGGGCACCCTGGAGGTGCTATTTTTCCTATTCTCACCCCTTTGATCTTGTGGTAGGGCTGGTTAACTCCCCCCACACTCCTGGCTCTCCTAACCCTCTGAACTACGCCACAGCTTTTTCACCTTGGTGCACTGGTGGGGCATGGGTTCTGAGGGCCACCCAACCCCCATTAATGAGCTTACATTCTCTTTATCCACCAGACCTATGTCCCTATTTTCCTTTTCCTCCCTCTCAGTCCAAGTCTCTTGGGGGGTCTCCCTTTACATAGTGGCTTGCACTCTCCTGTCTACTATCTAACCTTCTACCTTGTTTTCATTCCTCTCCCCCTCAGGGAACTTCTCTTCCCTTTCATCCTTTTGTCTAGAAGCATCTACATCTAGTTTGTCATTTTCTTTCTCCTTGGGTATCACTCCCTCCCACTGTAGGGAAAAAACTTTGGTGCTTAATATCATAAGTGCGCCATCTTGAAATGCCCAAACAACAACTGGGAATCCATCTTGGTTGCCCTTCTTCCCCCTCCTCAGGTGTAGTTTCCCGCCTTTCTGCCGAGTAGACGGGGGAGTCGCAGGCAGTGATCTGGAAGCTCTTGAAGGAGCTGCGCTCAAGCCAAGGGCAGCTGGCTGAGCACAACAGCTGTCTTCAGGAAAGGGACAAGCTCCAGGATAAGCTAAGAAGGACTAGGTGTATGTTGCAAGCTTTGAATAAGACTCTTTATTATTTATTAAAACCTAAGACCAGTGCGAGTGCTAACAGCATCCCGATCCTCTCAGAGGAAGAATTCTGATGTGCTTCCTTACGGGATACTAGTGGCTCTCGCACATCGTCAGCTCCCCCACAAGAGGCCAGCAAGGAGGGGTTGAAATTGCCCATGGCACCAGTCACAACTACTGTAATGAGCTGTGGGTCAGGGTCGGCTAGACCTCCTGAAACTAGGCAGGATCTGAAGGCATATATGCCCAAGCAAGCTCGAGCGATGGGGAAAACTCTGGGACTCCTTATTTGGGACACAGCCCTAGATTGGTTAGCACAGTTGTGCTCACTGCCTGGAGTTTTAAAGGAGGATGCAGCGTCCCTAATCAGGGAGTGTATGGCAGGGGATGACTTCAGCGCCCTGCCATGCCAGCTGCAGGTGGGGGATGTTGATTCTTGCCTGCAGCTGTATGAGGGCGTGATGGGGTTTTTCTTTCTCCATCACAACCTGATTGGGAGGTACTATTCAGAGCGGCAGCATCTGGGGGAACGCCCAGAACACTACTTCAACAGAAAGAAACGTCTGTTTTGGTTGGTGGGGGCACTCTCCTGGGACACACCAGAGTTTGTTGAGGTGGCCTTGCAGGGTTTAAGTCTCACTTTAAGGATTGCCCTGGAAATGGTTGACCCTCAAATCACATCTCTAAAAGACCTAGAGGACCACGTTTGCATAGCCCATGAGCTGCAACGAGAGGCCTTTCCATCTGCTTCCAAGAAAAGGGTCTCAGTGGTGACTGAGTCCGGCAAGTGGCAATATACCAGGCAACATCCATCTAGCAACCAGAACAGCCCCCGCAGTAACCCCAAAGGCCCGCGACCTTCCAAAGGCCCATGGCCCACCAAAAGTCCAGCCCTTCCACACAAGATGTCCGGATTGGTAAGCAGCAACTTGGCTAAGGAGGAGGCCAAGTCTTTTCGCAACCTGATCTGGAAGCAGCTGCGCCAGTTTGAAAAGAAAGACTACATTGACAGGTTATTGACCGAGGAGCTGCTGCAGCGTCTGGCTTGAAAGAAGGAGCAGCCTGCAGCAACATCCACACCGTCGTCACCCGACTTTATGTGACAGGGCCGAGCATCCCCGTAACCCCAGAGGAAGGTGCCCATCCACCTGGATGCCTGGGGTAGGCCCACAACATTGGTGATCATCAAGGGGAAGTTCAGACAAGTCAGCCAAAGGCTTAGTGGACACTGGTGCCTCGATCTCTCTCCTTTGTTCGGAGAGAGACCCCATTGTAAATATAATCCCCATTCGAGACACTAAGGCAGAGGTGGGCAAACTTTTTGGCCCGAGGGCCACATTTGGGTATGGAAATGGTATGGCAGGCCATGAATGGTCACAAAATTGGGATTGGGATGCAGGAGGGGGTGAGGGCTCTGGCTGGGGGTGCAGGCTCTGGGGTGGGGCCACAAATGAGGAGTTCAGGGTGTGGGGGGGCTCCAGGCTGGGGCAGGGGGTTGGGGTGCAGCGGGGGGTGAGGGCTCTGGCTGGAGATGCAGGCTCTGGGATGGGGCTGGGGATGAGAGATTTGGGGGGTAAGAGGGTGTTTCAGGCTGGGACCAAAGGGTTCAGAGGGCGGGATGGGGAATCAGGGAAACAGCGGCATGTGCCCTCTCCGGCTCCTACGCAGAGGTGCGGCCAGGTACATCTGCATGCTGACCCATCCGCAGGCGCTGCCCCTGCAGCTCCCATTGGCCACATTTCCCGGCCAGTGGGAGCGGCGCTTGGGGTGGGAGCAGCGCACGGAGCCCCCTGGCTGCCCCTAAACGTAGGAGCCGGAGGTGGGACATGCTGCTGCTTGCAGCAATCGCGCAGAGTGGCGGCATGCATGCGCCAACTGGCCTCCGACCCCACTCCCCAGCTGGAGCACAGGAGCAGGGCAAGCCCCAGACTCTGCTCCCCATTGTAAGCTCGAGAGCTGGATTAAATCGGCTGGCAGGCCAGATGTGGCCCACAGGCCGTAGCTTGCCCGCTAAGGTATTGGAAGGGTATGCAGGGGGTAACAACACTATCTCCTTTACCATTCCAGTGACCTGCAAGATTAAGGACTTTGTCACTGAGACCACCTTCGGTATCCAATGTTTGGGTGGCCAAGGGATCTTAGGGATTGATCTAATGCACCAATTAAGGGTCATCGTGGATCTTCCCATCCAGTCCTGTCTAAGTTGTGCTGAGAACAATGCAAAAAGCTGTATTGTAAAAGGCCCACTACAGCATCACCTGGCCGAGGGCCCATGGTGCCAGTTGCAGATAGATTTCATTGGACCTCTTCCTCGCACCAGTCATGGGAATCGACTCTCTAGTGGTTATAGATGTCTTTACTAAATGGGTTGAGGCTTATCCTAACTGAAATTGCACTGCTGCCACCACTGCCAAGGTCCTCTTAAGTGAGACCTTCACCCAGTTCAGTGTCCCTGAAGTCATTGACTCAGACCAGGGACTGCAGTTTGAAGGTGAGATGACCAAGGTTCTTTGCCAGGCTCTTGGGATCAGGCAGAGGTTCCACGTACCGGTCAACCTCAGAGCTCGGGGACTGTCAAACACATGAATCGAACACTTAAAGACTGCTCTGAGGAAGATCATTGACCATCAAGGCAAAGATTGGGACATTAAGCTCCCCTTGATACTCATGGCAGTGAGGTCAATGGTAACAAGTCATGGTTTCACACCACATGAAGCCATGACCAGCAGAGCAATGAGGATTATTTCATTAGGAGGGTGGTGAAGCACTAGAATGGGTTACTGAGGGAGGTGGTGGAATCTCCATCCTTAGAGATTTTTAAGACCCAGCTTGACAAAGCCCTGGCTGGGATGATGTAGTTGGTGTTGGTCCTGCTTTGAGCAGGGGGTTGGACTAGATGACTTCCTGAGGTCTCTTCCAACCCTAATCTTCTATGATTCTGGAACTCTGGGGGGTAGGAGGCCAATCCCCAGATGACTACCAACCCAGATTAACTTTAGACAAGTATATGAAAAAGATTTTGGCAGACATAAGCACTATACAACACCAGGTAGCTGTGCAACTAAAATCCAGCACACGTGGCATGGATAAGCAGCCATTGCACGTAAAGCTAATAGAGTGGGAGGTCAGGACCAAGTTATGTATAAGTACTACTCAGACCAAGGCCATGCTCTTAGTCCATGGTGGGTGGGCCGGGCCCGGCCCGGCCCTTATCATCAGTAAGGCTAGTCCTTGTGTGTACCAGCTTGAAATTCCTGGAAAATTAGGAAAGAAAACTAAATGGTTTCATTCTAGCCAGATGAAATCCTGGAAAGGTGCTGCCACATCGGATGCAACCTGCTAACTCTGTCTTTCTCTGTGTTTGTGCCGTGTGAATCCCACCATCACCATCTCTTCTATCAGCATTCACTTACACTTATTGTAATCATTGTAAATAATGTACAGGGGGTGTTTTTCATTAAAGTGGGGGAATCACTTTTATTGTGACCAGGGGATTGCATCCTTAACTCCTGAATCAGAAAGTCAAAAGTTTATTAGGATTTTTCATGGCCATCATCAGGCTAAGGAGGTGAAGCCACTAACTGTTTTTGGTTATGTGGATGGACCCAAATGCATTTTGCTGTGGGTCTTGGAGACAGAGGATTTCTATGATTCTATTGTAAGGCAAGCCTCGGGGTCTTATCTCACATCTGTTTGGGCTGCAGGGCCATGGGGACAAGTAAATCAGATCCCAAAGGCATGCGTATGGGAGGTTACCAACCCATTAGTTAGATGCTTTGGCGGGCCTCTTACCACCAGCCCAGAAAAGTGCATCTGTTTTTCTACTCAACCATCCAGGAGGGCCTCCTTACTATTTGTATCTCCTTGAGCACTCAGTTTACACTTCCTAAGTTACAGTTCAGGATGCACACTCTGCTCCATTCATTTAATAGTATTATGGTTAATTGTAGTGGCAGTTTACTACATTTTTGTAATAACTCAAACAATGTTAATGGGTTCTGCTCTGCACAGACTCAAAACAAATTTGTAAGCAAGTGCTATGAAGACATCTCAGTTACCACCAATTCTAGTGAGTCTGGTACTTGGCATATAGTGGAACCTTATGGGGCTGTCCAGACACTCGAGTTGACTTTCATTTTTATTCACCTACAGTATCACAAACGGGTCAGTCACATCGAACCCATTGTGGTAAACGGGAGCTTAAGACGTCTCATCATCTCGGACCCTTGGTATTCCATTAAAAGAGTCAGTGTTAATCTGCAGGTCTTAGCCAGTAGCATAGAACTTACATGCTTGCCTTTTGTGAGATCTGCATGCTAGGCTGGGAAGCCTGGGTGCAAGGTGTGGAGACCAGGTACCAGGATCATGAGAGATGAGACCTTGCCCCTAAGATCATGGAGGAGTTGGAGCTGGACTTGGGCTCGTAAACTCCATAGGACCAGGGTCCCAGCTCTTAGAGTTAGCAATTTAGGTCAGGAAGTGGCAACATTAAACCAGCTGCTTTCTGAGGCCCTTAATAAGATTGGTGACCTTGGGTACAACTTGTCCAGTCATCAAGGACTGGTACCGTGCCCCAAAACAGGACTCTGCCAGGATCCTGCAGGGTGTCAAAAGTCTGCAAGGTAACTTCTCTTGGGCCCTTGCTTGTACCCAGGTACAACGATGGATACAAACCGTGTCCAGCAGTATCCTTAGGACTGGCTTTCAGGGAACCCTACCTATATAACTAAGGAGAATCATGCTTAAGGATGTCTCTCCATTCGAGGCTGAACATCATACCTAGTGGAAGCTCCTTGACTTTGCGTACAACCCTGTCAAGGTTCCTTCCCCACGCTGAACTGTAGGGTACAGATGTGGGGACCTGCATGAAAGACCCCCTAAGCTTATTCTTACCAGTTTAGGTTACAAACTTCCCCAAGGTACAAACTTTGCCTTGTCCTTGAACCCTATGCTGCCACGACCAAATGTGTTAAACAAAGAACAGGGAAAGAGCCCACTTGGAGACGTCTTACCCCAAAATATCCCCCCCCAAGCCCTACACCCCCTTTCCTGGGGAAGGCTTGATAAAAATCCTCACCAATTTGTATAGGTGAACACAGACCCAAACGCTTGGATCTTAAGAACAATGAAAAATCAATCAGGTTCTTAAAGAAGAATTTTAATTAAAGAAAAGGTAAAAAATCACCTGTGTATAATCAGGATGGTAAATACCTTACAGAGTAATCAGATTCAAAACATAGAGAATCCCTCTAGGCAAAACCTTAAGTTACAAAAAGACACAAAAACAGGAATATACATTCCATTCAACAACTTATTTTATCAGCCATTTAAACAAAAGGAAATCTAACACATTTCTAACTAGATTACTTACTAACTTAAGGAGTTATGAAGAGCATTCCTGATGTGTTCCCGGCAGAAGCATCACACAGAGAGACAGACCCTTTGTTCCCCCCACCCCCAGCTTTGAAAGTATCATGTCTCCTCATTGGTCAGGTGCCAGCGAGTTTCTTAGCTTCTTAACCCTTTACAGGTGAAAGGGTTTTGCCTCTGGCCAGGAGGGATTTTATAGCATTGTATACAGAAAGGTGGTTACCCTTCCCTTTATTTTTATGACAAACCCATACACAAAGGTGGCAACAGCTTGAGTCTTAACATTTATGAACGGCACTGTCCTGTGGGCATATCCGCTGCTCCTTCTTGGTATCATAGCAGATAGCATCATAATGGTGCCTACAGATCTTCCCCACCAGGTAACCCGAGGAGGGACAGACTATCATGCAGTAGATGTCAGCTCTTGCTCATGGGAAGATAATATGGGGTACCTGTGCCTATCGGAGGTATTCCTAGGGAACCACATCTGTCTAAGCACAGATGAAGGCAGATGTCATTCCAAGCTGCAGCCCAAGAGGTCAGAACATTCTGAGGTGGTGGTAATGACAACTGCATGTGTCTCCGCAGTACCTGTAAGTCTCTGGTGGTAAACACATTTTATGTCATCAATAATGAGGTGTATCCAAATTTGTGCTTATGCTTTGAAAATTGATATCACATCCCTTAATTGTTAACACAATCAGAGCAAACATCCAGAAACATCAGGACTTCATTCTACATGTATGATCATGTTGAACCTGTCAATTTGGGCCTTAATACTTCACTCAGCCAACTAATGGAACATCCTGAGCTCATTAGGAATGTGGATGAAGTAATGGAACAGGGTAGCTCTATCTTAATCACCATCCACCACTTCTTCAATCAAATTGAAGCAGTCCTAAAAAGGGTTAAAAAGTCTGCTGCAATCAGTGGAGATCTTTGTTCTGCGACCCCACCAAAGTGGCGGATACCTGGCATTTGCTTGCACATCCCTTTTCTGTTTTGTTTATGTTGCAATTTATAATGTTTATACTGTATCTAGCACAATGCAGGTGGTCGCAATGTAATTTTGGTAAACTGAGGTACAAGTCTAGATGTGCCAATGTGCCCCCATGTAATCGTGTGCCAGCATGGTAACTCCTGATGTTGGGTTCCTCGCTGGCAAGGAGGGGGGAACGTAGGGGAAAATCTTTGATGCTTAACATCACAGGTGCGCCATCTTGAAATGCCCAAACAACTGAGAATTCATCTTGGTTGCTCTTCTTTTCCCTCCTCAGGTGTAGTTTCCCACACTTTCTTCTGAAAGGGTGGGAAACCAAGCAACCCATGTGACCTATGATCTGCCCAGTAACAGCAGGGCAAATAAGGGCCTGCACAGCAAAGGGAAGGGGCTGCCCTTCTGAGTGGCAGAGTCTGGAGGTGCTGCTGCTGCAACTGTTGGAAAGCACAGAAGACACCTCAGCTCTCTAGATTGCCTCAGAGGAGTACGCTGAGCACCGCGCTTTTTCATCTGGTTGCAGGAGGGTAATTCTCACTTGGATGCAGAGAGGGTCATCAGCTGCCACTCTTTTACTGAGGACAAACACACCCCCATGATATCGCAGGGGGAGTACAACATGAGTCATCATTGGGGCAGAGCTGTTATCACCTGATCCTGAGGTCCCACCTTACCTGTGGGTTCCACCTACCTGGATGGAGTCCGGAGCTGTCCTGTCGTCGTAAGGGTCCTCAGAGCTGCAAGACATGGTAGTAGTCCATTGATCTTCCATTCTCTTACCTGGGTCCCATCCTAGGGGAGGGAACTCACCCTCAGGTACAGTCAGCATACTGCCGGTCCTTTACTTACTTTATTTCACCTGATGTGGGGGTCCTTGCTTTACCTGTGTTCCTATTCATTTGGTTTACCTTGTTTAGAACTGTGGATGGTTTAAGAAATACCTTGGTTGTTTACACCCATATATCCTAGTTGGTTGTCTTTTTTAAGGGGCTGACAACAAACCCCAATGATAGATGCAGGTATGGGAACATTCCTCTAGATTGGTTTCAACACCACTGGGACTTTATTTTTCCTGCGTTGCCTTCCCACCCCTCCCCCCCACCCGTGCTAGCTTTCTTTTTCCCCTATGGAAGAGGTTCCAGCTGACATCCAACACAATGAGATGGGGTAACCCATCCACTAACCCTACCTTTTTCCACATGAACCTCCCTCTGAGCTCTGGGGTAGCTCTGCTGTCAGGCTGTGCTTTTATCCCCACAGACATGCTCTAATGTTAAGCTTGCTCCTGGAATCACCCAGCTGGATTTTATCCACTCCTGCAGGACCAGACAGCAAGCTGAGGTCACATCTACTAGGCCCCTTTGATGCTTTTTAGCCACCAGTTGAAGTAGTAAAGTCCCAGCCCAACCACACTCCATATATGGGCAATCTCTTTTTTGTGTGTGTCCCTGCCACCCACACTAGTAACAGGTAAGGGTACAAGTCTCTGTCGGAACTCCTCTGAGCTCCTCCCTCTTCTGCTCTATGCCCTTCCTGATGGTGGGTTCCGTGGACTTCTTCTCCTGCTTTGATCCCCTAAGTGATTGACCTTCTATCCTGGGAATGTCCACATTTGCAAACTCTGCTATCAGTTTAACTGCTGCATCTAAGGTACCTGGCTGACACTATCTGATCCATACCCTTATGTTCTCAGGGAGGAGCCAGAGGAACTGCTCCCCCCAGAAATAATGAAATAAAATAAAAAAGTGCCTATGATCCCCACCAGAATTTGGGTGTTTGGTCTCAGCCACCACATGGCCCAGTCCATGAGCCTGTGGGCAAATGCCCAGGGTTGCAAAACCTCAGTCCATCTCACAGTTCAGAACTTCTCTCTATGCATTTCAGTGAACAGACCCGCCCAATCCAGGATGGCCACCTCAGCCACCCCCGTCTCAGGCCTGATCATTTAGAGTGTCATAGGCCACTTAAGCTTCTCCAGTGAAATAGGTGCCAGCCACAGGGCCCAGGTTCCCCATCCCAGCCTGCAGCAATGGGCACTCTCTGAAGGCACCCAGGAACACATCCGGGTCAGCTGCAGGGCCTGTTTAACAGAGGCCCTGGCCCAGATTGCCATTCCCCATCACTGGGCTCACCATTCTTTGTAGTGTCTGCTGCTGCTGCACATTCACTTGCGCTCAGATGAGGTCATGCAGGCTCTTTTACTACTTCACCTGCCAAGCAAGCAACACCTGCCTCTCCAAGTGGTGTGACTCCTGGAAACTGTGCATAGTCATCTACATCACCTCTTGCTGTTTCACCAGATATGACAGGGTCTCCTCCATTGTGCAGGCCACAAACCCCCACACCAGCTATGATCCTAGACAAGCCCCAACATGTGACAGGTCATTACCCAATTCCTCTTTCTTTCCTAGCCACACATCGCTCAGAGACCTTCTCACTCTACAGAGAAGGGGAACATCAGGTCTCTTCCCTGAGTATGTCCTTCCTGTGCCTTTTCTATCTTCTGGGCTAATGGGTTAATTAGCCTTGTAGCTCTCTCCAGACCCTTCCTAATCAATCAACTGGGCACAGCTTTGCCCCTCAGGTTTACTCTGGGGCAATTTAATTGGTGATCCAGCTATCAGAATGTTGGTATAGCTGCTGTTGCCAAGGACTCTGTCACTCACACACCCATACGCTTATATTTATATTAACTGAATACCCAATATGCCTATTAAGTAATAATAATACCTAGCTCTTATATCACTTTGCATCAGTAGGTGTCAAAGCGCTTTACAATCTTGAATGTGTTTATTTTCACAACACCCCTGTAAGGTAGGGCAGTGTGATTATCCCCATTCTATGGATGGGGAGCTGCAGTACAATTCAACATTAGCTGGATGCTGTTACAACTTAACATACCAAATAAGGAAAATCATAAGATGTTGACTAATGTCAGCTCAAAAATAGCTGCTCCAAATAAACTTGCCACATTCCCTGTCACCTTGCCCTGTCAAGAGGTAAAGTACTATCGCAACAGAAGTTTGTCTATTGGTCTTCAGTTGGTAATATGCCTTGTCTCAGGGCTGCTGCTCCAATACTGCCAATGTTTTCCTCTCGTTGTGTGTGCCGTGTTTAAATAAATGTCTCTTTGCACAAAGCAAATTCAAAGTATTTATTTTGCTTCTGTTGCTCATATTTGAGCAAGGGACAGACCAAGTTATCTGGATCAGGTTCAGTTGACAGCTTCAGAGTTGTTTTTCCACCCCTATATGGCTCCCAACATGCTGCAAATCCCTTATGGTTGTGGGATTTCTTGTTTATTTGCCTGAGGAGGGGTTTTTTTTCTCCCCCAGCAGTTAATTTCCTCAACAGCAGTGTGGAAAAGTGAGGAATGCAGCAAATCTCCCAGATCCCAGGAAGCAAGGAATGTGGGTTGTTGGCAAAAGGTGTCAGCTAAGACACATCCTGGATACCATCAAGTTAAAAACATCAGGGCTGTAGAGTCAATGAGTGCATCCACAGGGGAAAAAAGTCAAGCTGCAGCTATTAGGTCTTGGAGCATATGGTGAGGATGTGAATGAGAGCATCAGGATCAAAGGTTCAAAATTTAACTCAGATAATAGTGATGATAATAATACGTGGCACTACCACACTGCCTTTTATCTGAGGATATTAAAGTGCTTTTAATGGGCGGAACATTAGATATTGCCTCATCTTACAAATGGGGAAACTGAAGGGCACAGAGTTAAGGGTCTGGCTATAGTAACGAGGCAAATCAAGCTGGACTGCAATAGCTGAGTGAGCCAGTTTTTTATGCTGCAGCCTGCTATCTTGTTGCCACAGAAACTAAGATTTCATTAAAGAAAAAAAACAAAACAAAACACATTCTCTGCTAGTCATTGACTCTAATGGAGTTATGCCAACAGATTATCCCTAAATTTCTAGCCCTTTTGATGGCAAAGAAACACTTCAAAATATGCAGTTATGTCGAGTGTGTAGTGATCATTTAAATGTCAATGGGTGGTATTTTCAAAAATGCTTAAATGAGTTAGGAGCACAGCCACTTTTTTGAAAACCCAACTCAGTATCGCTATTTCATTGCTGAACAACACATGCAATAAAGTAGCATCGTGACCATATAATGATCAGCACAAGCTCCTGTGAGTGACTTTTCATTTGACATCACCGGTGCTTAGACCTGGGGCTGTGGGTAAAGCCTGAATAAGGACTACCTCTTCCCTCACCCCCCTCCCAACTGATTCTTTCACCAGGAAGGAGTGGCAGAAAATTACGTGACACCGAGCTTTATGAATGTATTTTTTCTTGCCGTCATGATGGAGCTGTGTTGGTCCCAGGATATGAGACAGATAAGGTGGGTCAGGTAATATCTTGTTGTACTGGACCAACTTCTGTTAGTGAGCGAAACAAGCTTTCAAGCTTATGTAACACGGACAGACCCCAGTCATTGGTGAGCGGGATTGAATCTGGAACTTCTGGAGCTCGGTGCATGAGCCTCTACTGCATGAGCTAAAAGCCCTATGGCTGTTAGCTAAGGCTGTAGAGCAGACTCATTAATCTCTTTCTAAGTGGTGTCAGTGCCACCAGCTGGGACAGAACACCGCCCCCAGGAGGTGTGTGGGTTACACACAGCTCTTCTTCAGGCGTGGGAAGGAGGTAGTGAAACAGAAGCATTTTCTCAGGGACTGGAGCCGCCAATTGTCAGCAGGAGGTGAATATCTAGGGAGACATGTTCTATGCCAGTGGTTTTCAGACTGCAGGTCGCGACCCAGTACTGGATCGTGGAATGGAAAGCGTTGGGTCACGGCACCTCTGGTCAGCACCGCCGACCGGGCCATTAAAAGTCCCGTCGGCAGTGCTGCCTGGATAAGGCAGGCTAGTCCCTACCTGTTCCAACACGGCGCTGCGCCCCACAAGCGGCCAGCAGCAGGTCTGGCTCCTAGGCAGGGAGGCAACAGGGCTCTGCCTCCTGCCCCCATCCTGAGCACTCCCTTTAGCTGGTTCCTGGCCAGTGGGAGATGGGGGGGCAGTGCCTGCAGGCAAGAGCTGCAAGGAGCTGCTTACGTGCCTCCGCCTAGGAGCTGGACCTACTGCTGACCGCTTTTGGGGCGCAGCACAGTCCGGGTGCCAGGACAGGTGGGAAACCTGCCTTAGCACCCCTGCTGTGCCACTGACCGGGAGCCACCCGAGGTAAGTTCGTGCCCCAACCCCACGCCCCTGCCCCAGCCCTGAGCTACCCACCAAACCCAGAGCCCCCTCGTACACCATAAACCCCTCATTCCTGGCCCCAGCCCAGAGCCTACACCTTCAGCCCAGAGCCCTGACTCCTTCCCGCACCCTAAACCCCTGCCCCAGCCCAGAGCCGCCTCCCACACCCTGAACCCCTCATTCCTGGCCCCACCCCGCAGCCCTCACTCCCACACCCCAATCCTCTGCCCCAGCCCTGAGCCCCTCCCACACCCAAAACCCCTCATCCTCTGCTCCACTGGGTCACGGGCATCAACAATTTTCTTCAACTGGGTCACCAGAACAAAAGTTTGAAAACCACTGTTCTATGCGACTGCGAGTGAGATGGGAAATGGTCTATGAGACAATCTTTCTACTGACACATGATGAGATAAAGTTGGAGAATTCCTGATATGACCCAAAACAAGGTAGGCATCGTTTCTGCTGCTATTGCCAACCTCTTGTCACCTGTCCAGCTGCTCATGTTTGCTCATTGTTGTCCTCTACAGACAAGCAGCTGAAGCCTGAAGCAGTGAATCCCAGTCAGGTGCAGGAAGGCTGGGAATCAAACAACAGAAGTATTACTTACGACAATCTACTAAACCCCTTTCAGTATTGAATGGAAACTGAGCACCCATGTGCAGTGCTTCAGTATACATGAGACAGGGAAATGCTCATGGCCCCTTGAAAGCTGCTATTGTTATTAAGAGGCAAGTACTGAGAGATCAACTGATATCCTCAACCTGGATGGATGAGAATATAATCTCAAGCATTGTCATTTGCTCTGGACAGCAGAAAATAATATCCCTGCCTGAGCACAGGGTACCAAACATGACAAACCTACATCCACCAGACTGCTATTTCCAAACTGCCTGACCCCGCTCGCTCCTGAGCAATGCTGGCTTTTATCCCAGCAGCCAAAAAATTCCCGAGGTTCAAAGGCTATGTAGGTAGAAAATGTCCACAATCTTTGCCAAACACAGCACAAAATGTGGATGTTACTGGCCAGAGAGAAATGTGGCAGCGGGATTGTGTGGTGCATTGATTCAGTTCAGTCGCTGAGCAGCCTCCAGGTGCTGGGCTCCTGTGAAAGGATGGATTTGTGGTTAAGGCATTGGGGTGGTATGCATGAAATCTGGGCTTCATTCCTGGCTCTTCCGAAGACTGCCTGTGGGACTTTGGGAAAGTCATTTAATTTCCCTGTGTCAGTTCACAAACTGTGAATGGGCATGATACTTTCCTATCTTGCTTGCAAGATGCTCAGATATTATAGTGATGTAAGCAACTAAATAGATAGCCTCAAACAGAACTTACAGTTAACTTCCCTGGCAGAAATTTCAAGGTCGGGCAGGCAAGGGCATCACCAGCTATCTCCCTTAGACTCCCTTAGGAGTCAGTGGTAGCTGTGTTAGTCTGTATCAGCAAAAAAAAACAAGGAGTCCTTGTGGCACCTTAGAGACTAGCAAATTTATTTGGGCATAATCTTTCATGGGCTAGAACCCACTTCATCTGATGTATGAAGTAAAAGATACAGGAGCAGGTATAAATACATGAAAGGATGGGGGTTTCTTTACCAAGTGTTAGGTCAGTCTAACGAGATAAATCAATTAACAGCAGGATACCCAGGGAGGAGAAATAACTTTTGAAGTGGTAAGAGAGTGGCTTACCACTTGCCACTTACCACTGTCTGTGAAAACACAACCTAAATAGGCCATTGTGCTGTTCCCCTCACACAAGGTGGCTTCCTCTCTCAGCAGCATTTCCTTGCTGCTGAGACCCCATTCCAAGGTCATTCACATGCTGTCTTTTCCATAACAAAGTATCTTGGGAAACTGGCTGTGGCTATGCTGTCAGGAGATGGTTCCAAGGCCAGTTTTCAGTTCAAATTCCTATTTATTTATTTTCATGTGCAGGTTTGGCTGCATGAGAACAGGGTTAGGAGAAGGGGTCCTTGGACACCAGTATGCAGAGCTGAATTTTTATCAGAGACACTGCAGATGACCCGGTAACCTTTTCCATGTGACATGAAGGTGACAAATTTCTCCCACTTTGTTTAAATCCAAGAAATTTTATCTGGACTTTCTAAAAGATTCCTGAGTAATTCAAAACAAAATGTACATGAAAACATTTTGCCTAAGAAGACAGAACCAGCTTTTTAAAATAAAATATTGGGCTGGACTTCACAGTGGAGTAGCAACATGACTTTTTAGTTAAGAAGTAAATCTTGCTCGCCACTTCTATAGGAGCAGAGGGTCCTAAACGCAGCGGAACTGGAAGGCCAATTTCTTCAAACTATCCGTGAGTCACCAGGAGACTTTCAATGCCCTGTAAAGCCAGCTTTATTTAATTACATGAATGACTTCATTTTGTAACATATAAGTGATTCCTGATTCCCAGCATTCCAATGGGCATTTGCACAATTAATTTGTCACATGATTTTCAATGCAAATATCTCAAAAATACACCACTCCCAACCAAAATCCCAGATCTAATCACTTCCCTCGACTGAGTCAGCCCCACCCCTGAGGTTTAAAACAAAGATCTCAATCACCGTAGATGATCTCAACATTCAGGATGTGAGTTAGCCCCCATCAAACATACAAACATAGAAAAGACCGTGAAAATCAGTATTTGTGCTGCCCTCAGTGGGATGAGTGCTTTGAACTTCTGCTCAGGTGGAAATTGTTCTCAGGTACACCCTGCCTCTGCTTTTACTCTCTCAGCTGTTGCATGAATCACATTCTTGCAGTATCTACAATGACACAAAATCAACTTGGCACACATCAAATGCATTAAAAGCTGGATAACTGACAGGTCTCAACATGTAATTGTAAATGGGAATTCATCATTGAGCAAGTATGTTTCTACTGGGGTTCAACAGGGACTGGTTTTTGGCCCTGTGCTTTTAAATATTTTTATGAATGATCACGAAGAAAAGAAAATAATGTAGATGACACAAAGTCTGCAGATGACACAAAGATTGGGGGAGTGGAAATAATGAAGAGGACTGGTCACTTTTACAGAGCGATCTGGGATCACTTGTTCAACTTCACACAAGCAAACAATATGGGTTTCAGTATGGTCAAATGCAAAGCCTACATTCAGGAACAAAGAATGCAGGCCATATTTACAGGATGGGGATTGGGGGAGCTCCAGCCTGGGAAGTAGTGACTCTGAGAGAGACTTGGTGGATAATCAACTGAACATGAGCTCCCAAAGTGACATTGGCTACATCTACACTGTGTGGCAGGCGTTGGCTGCCCCAGGTCAGCTGACCTGGGCTCATGAAGCTTGGGCTGCAGTGCTATAAAACTGCAGAGCAGACATTCAGGCTCAGGATCTGAGATCCCATGAAGAAAAAGGGACTCAGAGCCTGGGCTCCAGCCCAAGCCTGAATGTCTATACACTGCAATTTTCAGCCCTGAATCCCGAGGCCTACAAGCCTGAATTGTCTGACCTCTGCTCTCAGACTCGATGTCGCAGATTTTTTTATTGCAGTGTAGACATACCCATTGTGGCCAAAAGGACTGAGATCCTTAGATTCCTAAACAGAGGAATATTGAACAGGAGTAGGAAGGTTATAGTACCTTTGTATTTGGCACTGATGCAACCAGTACTGGAATACGGTGTCCAAGTCTGGTGTCCTCAATTCAGAAAGGTTGTTGATAAATTGGAGATTGTTCAGAGAAAAGCACAAGAATGATTAAAGGACTGGAAAACATGCCTTCTAGTGAGAGACTCCAGGAGCTCACTTTATTTAGCTTAACAATGCGAAAATTAAGGGGTGACTTGCTTACAGTCTATAACTACCTGCATGGCAGGGGCATGCACAAGGGGAGCAAACATCATGAGCCCCCCAATCAGCGGGGGCACAGAACCCCTCCGGGGCTAGGGCAGGGAGAGCAAACTTCTCCAGGGCCAGGCGGGAGAGACAGCTCCTCCAGCCCTGGTGCCATGTAGGGGAAGAGAGTTAGCTCCTCTGGCTGCTGGAGGAGAGCGAGCTCCTCTGGACCCAGGACCATGCGGGGAGGGGGAGAGAGCCAGCTCCTTCAGCCACAGGGCACGCAGAAAATACCCCTCCAAATTTTTATTTCTGTGCATGTCCCTGCTGCACAAAGAACAGAAATTTGGTAATAGAGGACTCTTCAGTCTAGCAGATGAAGGTATAACAAAACCCATTAGCTGGAAGTTGAAGCTAGACAAATTTAGAATAGAAATAAAGTGCAATTTTTTAAAAATGAGGTTAAGTAACCACTGGAACAATTTACCAAGGATTATGGTAGATTCTCCAGGACTGGAGATTTTTAAATCAAGATTAGATGTTTATCTGAGAGACATGCACTAGTTTAATTAGGAATTAATTCAGGGAAGTTCTATGGCTTGTGTTATGCAGGAGGTCAGACAAAGATGATCACAATGGTCTCTTCTATGAATCTCTCCTAAAAAATGTCTTCCCTGCTAGCAAGCATGCTATGCTGGGTTCCACATTCACCTGCTTCTCCCTGTCTTCTCTAAAAAAAGGTATTGTACAGCTGCCAATTTATCTAAAATAACCAGGAATAAAGGACCTAATATTCTTAATAGAGCATCCCAGACTCTGTATTTTGTTTAAACTTGATCTGGAAACATTTGTATCACAATACCACTGTATTACTCTACCTATCAAGATAAATTCACTGACTCTGCACCTGTCTCCTCTCTGCAATGCGGGTTGAGAGGGAAATTAATTAAAATATAGGATTGTTGGGTTTCCAAAAATATACTAGTGCTCATGAAAGCATGGCTCAGATAGTACTGGCTATAGTCAGGTTTGTGCTGGTTGGTGCTTTGCAGATTAACTCAAACAGCAGTGCCAGCACACATCTACCCTGACCTGCAACTCCCACTTCTATTCCAGTCCAGATTCCCTCCACAGCTTTGCCTGTCTTCCTGTTTGACTGGGAGAGGTATTCAGAGTTTAACATGCCACTCAGGAGAGATGTTGCGATACTTGTCACAGACACCGTCCTTACATGGAGGGAGTACATAGATATGTGCTAACAGGACAGAGTTAAGGTTGTTTGAAGACATTGGAGCTGCATTTCCAGATTTGCTAGTGTTTGAGTGCTTTTTTAGTGTAACTGTGCATTGCTCAGATTTCACACATTTATTTTTTAAACTACAATATCCTATTATAGTTCCTGTCTCTCTGTAAGTTATTGATCCATTGCTTAAAAGCAGTTAATTTTTTCTTTGAATTTCCTTTATTCTGTGCCTTTTGTTAATTTTGGGGAAGAATAATAATTCAGTGAGATCGTTATATATGTTATTGGGATGGAAGCTCCATCTTTGTCTGTTCAGAGTTTAGAAACTCTGCAATAGCTTGGGACTTTGGGTTGTCGTCACCCAACAAAGCATAAAATAAACCCTGGTCCTCACATCTCCCTGGTCCTTCCCACTAACCCTCAGCTTTCTTCCCAAACCAATTATAAATTATACACTTGTGTGAAGTAAAGTGCAGCAGCTTCTGGGATGGAATGCAGCAACCAACTCAGGATTGTCACAGGGTAGTCTAAAAACAGTCCCTCAGAACTGAGAAGACAAGGGAACTCCAATTCACTATGCTCTTTAGCCCTGAGGTTGCTCACCAAACTCTCCTGCCTTCCCAAGATCACTTCCTCTCCTTGTGGTAAAGCAAAGCCTCTCCTCTCTTCCAGTCCTGTTGTGTCTTTTCTTTTTACACAATATTCAGAACTCAAGGAAACCACATGGATACATCGGTGTTCCAAATAACCATGTTTGCTATGTACAAACATATGAGGACTAGCTACATATTTACACAGCTGTGCTGTTAGATCCTGGTGGCTTCTACAGTTGATGGGGACATCCACTAGAGGGCTCTCAAATTATTTAAAGCAGTGAAACTCAAGGCTTGTCTTCACTATGGAGCTAAATCTTTGCTGCTGCAATCAATGCAGTGGCATCGATTTAGTGGGTCTAGTGGAGACACACTCAGTCGATGGGAGAGTGCTTTCCCATTGATTTCTGTATTCCACCTCCACGAGAGGCGAAAGCAATGTTGCGGGGAGAGCATCTCCCATCGACATAGCGTAGTGTGGACCCCGCGGCAAGAAGATCTAAGCTACATCAACTTGAGTTACGCTACTAACATAACTCAAATTGCGTAGCTTAAATCGACCGGCAGCTGTAGTGAAGACAAGCCCTCAGACTGAGGTTCACAAGCTGCATGTGGCTCTTTAATGTGTCTCCTGCAGCTCTTTGCAGCACATGATAATAAAATCCTGTGTGATTTAATTATTAACCAATCTAAGTTATTAACCAATCAGGGTGCTTTTACTATGTTATTAACCAATTGTAGTTGATAAAATAATAATACTTGGTCAGTCATTTTGCTGTGAGAATTTATATAGTAAATGAACCAATGAAGTCACAGTACTGTGACTCTTTTGGGTAATATTGATTGCTAATTTGGCTCCTTAACCACTGAGGCGTGGGTATCACCAATTTAAAGCAATACTACCCAATTCATATACACTACATACTTTTTCTGCTTTAGTGTAAAAGGCCATGAACAAACTACAAATTTCAAAGTATCAAAACTACTATAATTAAATATACCACACACTACACATTGAGTCCGAGCGGTGGATCACATCTCTCTGAATAATGACTCAGTCATCATAACAGAATCTGCATTTTCTGAGGTAGCTGTATCAACATCTTCCTGCTCTGTAGCGTTTAGGTCACTTGTAGGAGAAACAGGGACATAAGGTTCACTGGCACGAGTCACTGTCTGTGGCTGTGCTACAGGCTCAGTATTTTCAGTGGGCATCACGGTGTAGAACATCCTGCAGAACTGTGCTCAAAAGCTGCTTGAGGTGTCTTCTCCAGGACCTGTTGGGTGTCACTGTTGTCTGATAAAGGCTCGGCCTGTAATCGCTCCAGGTTTCCACAAATTATCTCAGAAGTTTTTTACTACAACTTTTTCTCTTGTGAAAAAAAATACATTGTTGGGTGTGACTGGTTGGGGCCATTTGAATAAGAGTGTTTCTTACAAATGTCCCTGTGGAGATCAGGTTTTAACGAGTCCAGGTGAGACCCTAATTACATCCTATAAACAACATTGCTGATGTCTAATTTGTATTAGCATGTTTGAATTCCTATAGGTCAGTAGAAAATTTTGAGCCCTGTGTTGTAAACTATCTTTATCTGGAGCCACAGCGTTGGCTGAATGTCTGAATAAATGTTTCTACTAATCCATGTGGCAGGATGATACTCAGATGATGTGACATGTTTGATACAATTTCTTTTGACAAAAAAATGAGAACACTTTGGACGTGAACTGAGTTCTACAGTATTGTCACCTACAATCTGTTCAGGAACTCACATCCATGAAAACAAGTCTTAACACTTCCAACACCCATACTGAATTAGCTGAATTCATATGGAAACCTTCAGGCCATTTAGAATGGGCAGCTGTTGCAACTGAAATCATACGCCCCTGCCAACTGTTCTTGTGGCAGTCTCTCTGGAGGTCCTAGCTTTCTGCTCACTGGGCTCCCTCAATTTATCTCAAATTAGCCCAGACGATCAACTTAACCTAAAATGAGTCAATCAGCCTTGAAACACTAGGGCTTACAGTCTTCCTTTGTTTCCCTGTCAGTTTCAGAGGCAACCCAATGTGGAGCTATTGCCCCTCCTTTACTCCAGGCCTTTCTGCCTCCCATCTTTCTCTGTTCATCTTTATAGCTGGGTAGGTTTGTTCTCATTATTGGGCCCAGCTGTGGGTATGTGCCTCCATGACAGGCAGTTCTGCCCACTTGTGCTGGTGTGTGGTCAGCCTGGTTGCCTGTAAACAGAGAAGACACTCCTTTCCCTTTTGCACATGCGCAGTATGAGGTTTGTAAACCCCATTACAGCTTCCTAAATGGTCCAGCGTAGTCTATGTAGATTCACTGCCACAGAGTAAAAAGAAAAGGAGGACTTGTGGCACCTTAGAGACTAATCAATTTATTTGAGCATAAGCTTTCGTGAGCTACAGCTCACTTCATCGGATGCATACTGTGGAAAGTACAGAAGACGTTTTTATACACACAAACCATGAAAAAATGGGTGATTATCACTACAAAAGGTTTTCTGTCCCCCCACCCCACTTTCCTGCTGGTAATAGCTTATGTAAAGTGATCATTTTCCTTACAATGTGTATGATAATCAAGGTGGGCCATTTCCAGCACAAATCCAGGTTTTCTCCCCCCCCCCAACCTCCCCCCTCCAAAAGAACCACTCTCCTGTTGGTAATAGCTTATCTAAAGTGATCACTCTCCTTACAATGTGCATGATAATCAAGATGGGCCATTTCCAGCACAAATCCAGGTTTTCTCCCTACCCCCCCCCACCCCACCCCCCAACACACACACAAACCCACTCTCCTGTTGGTAATAGCTTATCTAAAGTGATGACTCTCTCCTTTTTTTGGGGGGGGGTGTTTGGGGGGGGGAGAAAACCTGGATTTGTGTTGGAAATGGCCCACCTTGATTATCATACACATTGTAAGGAAAATGATTACTTTACATAAGCTATTACCAGCAGGAGAGTGGGGTGGGGGGACAGAAAACCTTTTGTAGTGATAATCACCCATTTTTTCATGGTTTGTGTGTATAAAAACGTCTTCTGTACTTTCCACAGTATGCATCCGATGAAGTGAGCTGTAGCTCACGAAAGCTTATGCTCAAATAAATTGGTTAGTCTCTAAGGTGCCACAAGTACTCCTTTTCTTTTTGCAAATACAGACTAACATGGCTGTTACTCTGAAACCTGCCACAGAGTAGCTGGCCAGTAGAATTGGCAAATAACTGATTTGGGAGCTTGCTGGCTGTTCTGAAAAATTGGAAAAAAAGTCCCCCAAAAAGTCAGTAAATCAAAAGAGCCTGTTTTGTGTTGGGGGAAAAAAAGTCATTTGACCTGAAACATTTTGTTTCCAAGCACTTTTAAAGGGCTAGATTCACAAAACAACCAGAGGAGCTGGTGGTCGTGCTCACCTTAAAACTTTGAGTGAGCCCAGTGAGGTGGAAGACCCAGATTTAAATAGCTGTTCTGGTGGTTCCTCAAGGAACAGAAGGGATGGGAGGGGAAGTTGAAATGATGAGCAGAACTAGTGGCTGCATGAGTAAAGACAGATCAAAGTGGATAAATAACATCCCAATATTACATCTTCAAATAAGCAAGTGTTAGCCACCCCATCAATGGCTAATGGGAGGGAATGTTTCTGTGAGACCATAATAGTAAGCTGCAGTCCATACTATGGAAGAGCCTGAGAATTCCTGTTTCACACTAATAAATAAACACCAGCACAGCATTGCGGGGTGACTTCAGGATCAGACAGAAGGAGAAAGTTCTTATTCAGGCAAATATCTGCAAGCCAAGAACAGGCCTAGTCAAATCAATTGATTTTATCCAGGTTAGCCAAGTTTTTTTTATCTTCCTAGGATGGCAGGGAACTTTGAGCCAGCACTGGTCTAAGGGCCACTTATTATCTGTAATAAACCCTTTGGTTGGGTGATAGAGGAAACAGAAATCTGTTTACCTCAAGCAATATACTGCACAAGTAACAGTCTTCTGCAAGAGATTTTGAAGAACCACTAGGGGGCAAAAGAAGCACACTTTTAATGAGCGAACTGAAGGATATGCAGTTTACTTACTGAAAGATTTAGGGTTGTGATTTTTATATATAATGCAAAGCAGCTGTATTTAAAGAAGATGACAATGATGCTCTTGAAGCAGACTGAATGGTTTGGGGAATTATTAATGAGCTTCATTATACATAGTTTCCAGGTGGCTAATTCAAATGTGGCATAAGTTACCAGCAATTGAAAGTGCATAAAGGGATAGATTTTTAAGGCCAGAAGGGACTATTACAATCATCTAGTCTGACCGCCTGCAAAGCACAGGACAAAGAATCTCACCCTGTCATTTCTGCATCAAGCCCATACCCTTTTTTATAGCATAGCTTACCTTTTAAAAAGATGTCCTTGATATAAATGAGAGTGAAACCACCACATACCCAGATGAATTGCTCCTATCGTAAATTACCCTCACTTAAAAATGTGCACCTTATTTCTAATCTGAATTTTTCTAGCTCTGCCTTCTACCCACTGGATCTTGTTATGACTTTTTTCTGCTAGATCAAAGATCTATCTACTATCAGAAATCTCTTCCCCATGTAGGCACTGGTAGACCATGCTCAAGTCACCTCTTAACCTTCTCTTGGATAACCTAATAGATTGAGGCTTGGACGCACAGAAGGAGTTAGGTGCCTAAGCCCCAGTTTTAGGCTCCATTATGATTCACAAACCTGCTGCTGATCCCTGTAGGTACCTAAACTCACTCAGCCCCTAAATGTTTGCAGTAAAAGTTCCCTACACAGCTACATTTCTGCCTCTGAGTATGCATAGTGCTACATCCCGCCTATATCCCTGAGTGATTCACAAACCAAGAAAGACAAGAGTTTGCCTGAGCTGGTAGGTGCCCTCTGAGCATGCCTGCTGGACAGAGTCCCTCAGGCAAGTTCACACAAAACAGCCAGGGGAGAGAATGGCACCTCCCTCATAGCCTAGTGATTGGGGTACATACATGGGATGTAGGAGAGCCCCAGTTCAAGCCCCCATCCACTTGAGAGGAAGAAGGGATTGGAACAGGGATCTTCACCTCTCAGTGTGGGACCTGTCACAGGGCTATGGAAGATACAGATATGGAGCCCCCTGAGTCTCTCCTGTTGAAGCTGCCACACTGAATAAATAATTTTAAAAAAGGTAATTGGAGCAGGGCTATAAAGTCACTCCCATGCTTGTTCCCTCTCTCTCTCCAGCGCATATGACTACTTATTTAGCCACAGTGGAACAGCTTCAACAGGAAAGATTGAGAGAATACCCAGTCACACTGTAAATATCAGGTCACATTAGGTTACTCCCAACCCCAAATGGTCAGTCACTTACCCCAGGTCAATGGATACTCTCAATCTTACACCAGAGACAACACTGGCAGCCAATTTCTCTAGTAAACTAACTAAAGATTTATTAGCTAAGAAACAGAAACAAGAGTTAGACCAGTTAAATCAGGCAAAATATATCAACAGATGAGTCTAAGGTTGTAAGTCCAAAATGATAACAGAGATATAGTAATCTGCCAGTCTCCAAGAGTTTTCAGGGTTCCTCAGGATAATTTGGGGGATCTCTGCCTTCTTGTTTAGTTACTCCATCCTGTTAGAATACAACCCATCCAGAGATGCAGGATCATTCCCTTAAACCAGTATTTATAGATCCTTCTCACAGAAGACAATTTGAACAGTGTCTTCACCCACATGGGTTTTGATGAGTAGCAGTTGCAGACTTAGTGTACCATAAGCTTTTGTGAGCTACAGCTCACTTCATCGGATGGATACAGTGGAAAATACAGTGGGGAGATTTTATATACACAGAGAACATGAAACAATGGGTGTTACCATACAGACTATAATGAGAGTGATCAGGAAAGGTGAGCTATTACCAGCAGGAGAGCGGGGGCGGGGGGGGGGGGGCGGAAAGGGGGGACCCTTTGTAGTGATAATCATGGTGGACCATTTCCAGCAGTTGACAAGAACAGTAGGAGGGGAAATAAACAAGGGGAAATAGTTTTACTTTGTGTAATGACACATCCACTCCCCGTCTTTATTCAAGCCTAAGTTAATTGTATCCAGTCTGCAAATTAATTCCAATTCAGCAGTCTCTCGTTGGAGTCTGTTTTTGAAGTTTTTTTATTGAAGAATTGCCACTTTTAGGTCTGTAATCAAGTGACCAAAGAGATTGAAGTGTTCTCCGACTGGTTTTTGAATGTTAAGAAACAGATTGACAGAGCCAGAAGAGTACCCAGAAGTTACCTACTACAGGACAGGCCCAACAAAGAAAATAACAGAACGCCACTAGCCATCACCTTCAGCCCCCAACTAACACCTCTCCAACGCATCATCAAGGGTCTACAACCTATCCTGAAGAATGACCCATCACTCTCACAGATCTTGGGAGGCAGGCCAGTCCTTGCTTACAGACAGCCCCCCAACCTGAAGCAAATACTCACCAGCAACCACACACCACACAACAGAACCACTAACCCAGGAACCTATCCTTGCAACAAAGCCCGTTGCCAACTGTGTCCACATATCTATTCAGGAAACACCATCATAGGGCCTAATCACATCAGCCACACTATCAGAGGCTCGTTCACCTGCACATCTACCAATGTGATATATGCCAGCATGTGCCAGCAATGCCCCTCTGCCATGTACATTGGCCAAACTGGACAGTCTCTACGTAAAAGAATAAATGGACACAAATCAGACGTCAAGAATTATAACATTCAAAAACCAGTCGGAGAACACTTCAATCTCTTTGGTTACTCGATTACAGACCTAAAAGTGGCAATTCTTCAACAAAAAAACTTCAGAAACAGACTCCAACGAGAGACTGCTGAATTGGAATTAATTTGCAAACTGGATACAATTAACTTAGGCTTGAAGAGAGACTGGGAGTGGATGGGTCATTACACAAAGTAAAACTATTTCCCCTTGTTTATTTCCCCTCCTACTGTTCTTGTCAACTGCTGGAAATGGCCCACCTTGATTATCACTAAAAAAGGTTTCCTCCCCTCCCCCCCGCCTCTCCTGCTGGTAATAGCTCACCTTTCCTGATCACTCTTGTTACAGTCTGTATGGTAACACCCATTGTTTCATGTTCTCTGTGTATATAAAATCTCCCCACTATATTTTCCATTGTATGCATCTGATGAAGTGAGCTGTAGCTCACGAAAGCTTATGCTCTAATAAATTTGTTAGTCTCTAAGGTGCCACAAGTACTCCTTTTCTTTTTACAGATACAGGCTAACACGGCTGCTACTCTGAGACTTAGTGTGAATTTCCATTGTTGAAGACAACAATCCTTGTTTTGAAGTTAGCATTCTACTTCCTTTGCATTCACAAGTAATTTTGTTACAGATATACATAATGCAATTGCCTGACGTTGCATTATAATAGGTAGATAGTTGGTTTGTTTTCACTTAACATTTCATTGGTTTTTATGCAGTTTGCACATCAAACGTCTTCTCATCTTAGCCTCACACACACTTTGGTTTAGGGTTATCTAATTAGGGTATATGTCATGTGATAGCAATCAACAAGTTAGAAATAAGTGAAGATAATATTCAAATTTCTTTGAACTAAATTAACACTCAAATGAATTAGTACACTTAACATTTCTTTGATACTCACACAATTATCCTGAGGCTCTGGCATGCGCTGGCATCTGGCCTGTCGGTGTCACACCCCCATCACATACACCAGACTATACCATAGCTCAGTGGTTAGAGCACTCACTGGAGAGATGGTAAAGTCCTGTTCAGATCCTTCCTCCTCAGGTAGAGGGCGGACAGATCTTCCACATCCAGGTGAGTACTCTATCCACTGGGCAAAGAGCTGTGAGGTAGGTCCTTTTGTTCTTCTTGCAAAAACAGCATAGGGTCCTAACACCAAGAGTGATTTTCAGCTGTGAACCCTAGCAGAGATAGGTGCCTGCCTGCAGTCTGGACTTAAGTCCCACCCTTCTCACAGAGATAGGCACCTAGGACACACCCCTCTCATTGGCTAGCTTAGGCAGTTCCCTGCTGGCTTTTGTGAATCACAGTCTAAGGTGCCTATCTCTTCCCATTCATTGTATTGGGAGCCTAGACTCCCAACTCAGGCTTTGTGAATTGCAGTGATTTTTCTAGGTACCTATGTCCTTTTGGACTTCCACGCATATGATTCTTAAGTCTCTCAGTGTAAAGCAGCTTTTCCAGACCTTGAATCACTGTTATAGCTCTTTTCTGAACTTTTTCTAATTTTTCAACACTCTTTTTCAACTGTGGACCAGAGAATGGACCTAGTGTTCCAGTAATGGTCCCACCAGTGCCATATAGAGAGGTAATACCACCTCCCTACTCTCCTTCGATATTCCCCTGTTCATAGAGGCAAAGATTGCATTGACTCGCTTAGGCCATGGCACTAGGATCTGAGCACCTGCATTAGCTTGGCCTGGATATGAGCATCCCTACTACAAAACTGCACCCTGGTTATTGTGTCCTCACTATTTCTGCACTTACCTGTGTGGGTGAATATTCCAAGGTTCTTTGTATGGAGAAACTATAGGATTCTTTCTAAGTCAATTGTATCAATTGCAGGAGAACTTGTCTGTCCTTCAGAGGAAATTGTAAAAAGGCATTAGAGGACTACCAGCACTCAAATAATTTTGCCTGTGTTCTCACTGCAAAGTGGGTGGATTCATGCCCAAATTAAAGCAGAGCCTGGGTTCTAAGCTATGTAAGCTAGCCAGGCTTAAAATACCCCCAAACCCAGGTCAGAAGGTTTTTTCCCCTGTGGGCTACAACCCCAATCAGAGCCTGGATTAACTGTGCAGTGTAGACATATACCCTTAGGTATAGCATCGTACTGACAGTTTATGTTCAAATGACCCCTAAATCCTGTTCAGTGTCACTGCTTTCCACAACAGAGTCCTCCATTTTGTAAGGGTGACCTACATTCTTTGTTTCTAGGTATATTACCTTGCATTTAGCTGTTTTAAAAAAATATTGTTCAAATGAGCATACCAGAGTAGTCTCCACCATTTTTTATGTAATCTTTAAAGATTACCAATTGCGATTTTGTATTTTCTTCCGGATCATTGATAAAGATATTGAATGGCACTGGGGCAAGAACACATCCATGTGGGACCCCACAAGAAACAACCCCATTGGTGACAACTCCCAATTTAAAATTATTTTGCAATCAGTTAACAAGTTTTTAATCCGTTTAATATGGGATACATTGATTTTATATAATATTCATTTTTTAATCAGAATGTCACACAGGACTAAGTCAAATGCCATAGGGAAGTCTGATAATATTATGTCACCTTTACCAATCAAACTTGTAATAACGTCATCAAAAATGACATCAAGTTCATTGACAAGACCGCTATTCTATACAACCATGTGAATGGGCATTAATTATGCTATGATCCTTTAATTCTTTACTGTGTCCCATATCAGCCTTAGCCTGATTTTGCTAAGGTTCAGTGTCAGGCTAGTAGGACTCACAGTTTGCTGGATCATCTGGTTTACACTTTTAAAATGTGGGCATGTCATCAGCTTTTTAGATTAATTGATACCATCAGATAGTAATTGGTCAGTCATAGTCCAATTCCTCGTGGACAGGTGAGCATACTGTAAAAAAAAAGTGACCTCTGTTGGCAGCTTCCACAGAAGCCAAAGACTGAATTGGACATAGAAGGGAGGATACTGAACTGCTCTCATCCATAGAGGGGACGAAGAGGTAAGGCACACGGGTTACATGGATTTATGGAAAATAGAGCTTGTCAAACTAATTTGACTTTTTGTACGGGGGGGAAGATGAAGTTACAAGTTTGGTTGATAAAGGTAATAATAATTGTCACACTGTCTGAAATGGCTCACGACCATGAGCATCTACCTCAGGGCAGCCTGTCAAAAACAGGGCATACACCCCCAAACTGGTTGTGTATTAGACAGTTTGTTGCTGGCTTGGTGAAATCTAATGTGAACTCCTGGATCACTATAGCAGTCTCACCATGGACTCATAGACAATCCCCTTAGACTCGCCAGTCTCTCTTGCCACCCAGACAAACTGGACTTAGTAATAAATGGTCACTTATACTTTAAAAAAAAAATCACATCATATTCAGGTTGCTTCCAGTCACAAGAGACCAGTCACTTACCCCAGATCGATTGGTACCTTAGATCTTACACCAAAGACAATGCCAATTCTGTACTAAACTATCTAAAGGTTTATTAAATAAGAAAAAGAAATGAGAGTTATTAAAGGCTAAAGCAAGCAAATACATACACTGTGACGGGGCAAGGCCAGATGGCTATAGAAAAGTAGTGAGAGATAGATATATTAGCTCCAGGCTAAACAAATCCCTGGTACCAGGATAAGTTAAATGGCAGCTGCTCCAGGTCAATTAAGACATCTGGGGCCAATTAAAAACTTTCCAGAAGGCAGGGAGAAGGCTAGGTTGATTGGGACACCTGAAGCCAATCAGGGACTGGCTGAAACCAGTTAAAAGCCTCCCTGTTAGTCAGGTGGGTGTGGATGTCAGGAGCTGTGGGAGGAAGTTGTGCTGTTGGAGAGACTGAGCAGTACACACCATATCAGGCACCAGGAAGGAGGCCCTGAAGTAAGGGTGAAGTGGAGCTTGAGGAAGTGGGGGCTGCTGTGGGGAAGTAGCCCAGGGAATTGCACGTGTCATGTTTTTAAAAGGAAGGTCAGCCACCATAGCTGATACTATTAGGGTCCCTGAGCTGGAGCGTGGAGTAGAGGGCGGGCCCGGGCTCTCCCCTTTGCCCCCCCCCCCCGATTAATCACTGAGACTGGGAGACAACAGAGACTGTGCAAGGGAGGATAGCTTATCCTTACCTCCCTCGCAGGCTTATAATGAAAATGGCTCAGTAGACTGTGACCCTTGTCACTAGAGACGAGGGTTACGTGGAGGGTCACAGTGAGCCTCTGAGGCTAGCGAAATCTGCCAGGAAATGCGGGACCCACGGAGGCAAGGACAGAGCTTTGTCACAACTGGTGTGAAAAGTGGGATTTCATGCACAGCGTGGCGGAAGAAAGAGGTTTAAAAAAAAAAGTGCACTGGGGTTTTGGATTTTTTTTTGTTTTGGTTTGTTTGTTTGCTTTGTACTATAAGGTGCGGCAGCCAGGCCACTGGAAATTGGAGCAAATTTACCACATCAATCTTCTAAAATCTTGGCACGATCGAGAGGCATGCTTACTCATGCAGGAGACCCTTCCCCAGGAGGATAACTTACACGAGCAAGTGAGGATATCATCTGACTTGACACCGCTCCAAAAGATCGAGGCAGCCGACATGATTAATCGCAACCGAGATGTGTTCTCTACAAAACCGGGGCGGACGACTGAGACCTATCACCATATCTGCACAATCTCCGGAGCCAAGGTAACATTGAGACCCTACCGAATCCCAGCAGCCAAAAAAGAAGAAATCAAGACCGAAGTAAAGAAAATGTTAGAATTAGGGGTTATTGAAGAATCTTACAGTCAGTGGTCCAGTCCAATTGTGCTAGTGCCTAAACCTGATGGTACCACGATATTCTGTGATGACTTTCACCAACTGAATGAAATATCCCAGTTTGATGCATACCCCATACCACACATCGACGAACTGGTTGACCGACTGGGTAGTGCCCGATTCTTGACTACACTGGATCTGACAAAAGGGTACTGGCAGATTCCTCTGAACAAAGAAGCTAAAGAAGAGACAGCATTCTCCACCCCGGATGGGCTATTTCAGTACACCATCCTCCCTTTTGGGCTACATGGGGCCCCAGCCACATTCCAGTGCCTCATGGATAAGCTGCTGTGCCCCCATACTAGTTATGCAGCTGCATACCTAGCTGACGTCATCATCCATATGCCAGACTGGGGAACCCACTTGGAGAAAGCTGAGGCAGTACTGCACACCTTAAGGTGGGCTGGCCTCACTGCTACTCCCGCTAAACGTGCCATAGGGCTAGCAGAGGCTAGGTACCTGGGATATATTGTGGGAAGGGGCATAGTGAAGCCCCAAATGAATAAGCTAGAGGCAATTCAAAACTGGGCCTTGGCCGACCTGAAAGAAGCAGGTCCGTGCGTTCCTAGGCGTGGTAGACTACTACCGATGTTTTATTCCCCACTTCGCCACTAGGGCAAGTCCCCTAATGGACCTGGTGAAGGCCCGAGGTCCAGACATGGTAAAGTGGACCGACGCAGCAGAGGGGGCATTTACAGACCTTCGGATGGCCCTCTGTAATGACCCCTTACTCACAGTCCCGGACTTTAACAGGGAATTTATTTTACAAACAGATGCTTCCGAGGTGGGGTTGGGGGAAGTTCTGTCGCAAATGCTGGGAGAAGAGGAACACCCGATCCTCTACCTAAGCAGAAAGCTTCTCCCAAGAGAATAGAAATACACAGTAGTCCAGAGAGAATGCCTTGCTGTCAAATGGGCTATGGAGACACTGTGTTATTACCTCTTAGGCCGGCAATTTACTCTTGTGACGGACCATGCACCCCTCCAGTCGATGCAGCAGAAGAAGGAAAAGAATGCAAGGGTCACCAGGTGGTTCTTATCCCTCCAACCGTTCCAGTTCCGCATAAAGCACAGGGCTGGATGCCACCATGGCAACGCTGATGGTCTGTCACGAGCATACTGCCTGGCTTCCCAAGTTGTCTAACTCTATGGTATTGAGCAGAGGGGGGGATATGTGACGGGGCAAGGCCAGATGGCTATAGAAAAGTAGTGAGAGATAGATATATTAGCTCCAGGCTAAACAAATCCCTGGTACCAGGATAAGTTAAATCGCAGCTGCTCCAGGTCAATTAAGACACCTGAGGCCAATTGAGAACTTACCAGAAGGCAGGGAGAAGGCTAGGTTGATTGGGACACCTGAAGCCAATCGGGGCTGGCTGAAACTAGTTAAAAGCCTCCCAGTTAGTCAGGTGGGTGTGGATGTCAGGAGCTGTGGGAGGAAGTTGCGCTGTTGGAGAGGCTGAGTAGTACACACCATATCAGGCACAAGGAAGGAGGCCCTGAGGAAGTGAGGGCTGCTCTGGGGGAAGTGTTGCAGGTATGGGATGATTCCCAATGGCTGCGAAACTTTCACATAGAATCATAGATCATAGAAAATCAGGGTTGGAAGGGACCTCAGGAGGTCATCTAGTCCAACTCCCATCTCAAAGCAGGATCAAGCCCCAGTTTTTGCCCCGGATCCTTAAATGGCTCCCTCAAGGATTGAGCTCACAACCCTGGGTTTAGCAAGCCAATGCTCAAACTACTGAGCTATCCCTCCCACTCTTTCCTGGAACTCTGTGAGTTGCTTTCCCTCGCCCTGAAGTGTAGAAGTACCAAGACCAGAGCTGCCCTGACAGCTGAGAAGCGACTGGTGATAGCCCTGTGGAAGCTTGCAACACCTGACTGCTACCGGTCAGTCAGGAATCAATTTGGAGTGGGCAAATCTACTGTGGGGACTGCTGTGATTCAAGTAGCCAATGCAATCACTGACGTTCTGCTATCAAGGGTAGTGACTCCGGGAAATGTGCAGGTCATAGTGGATGGCTTTGCTGCAATGGGTTTCCCTAACTGTGGTGGGGTGATAGACGGAACGCATATCCCTATCTTGACACCAGACCACATTGCCAACCAGTACATAAACCGGAAGGGGTACTTCTCAATGGTGCTGCAAGCACTGGTGGATCACAAGGGATGTTTCACCAACATCAACATGGAATGGCCAGGAAAGGTGCATGACGCTCGCATCTTTAGGAACTCCGGGCTGTTTGAGCAGCTGCAAGAAGGGACTTACTTCCCAGACCAGAAAATTACTGTTAGGGAAGTTGAAATGGCAATAGTTATCCTTGGAGACCCAGCTTACGCCCTTGCTCCCATGGCTCATGAAGCCATACACAGGCAGCCTGGACAGTAGTAAGGAGCAGTTCAACTATAGGCTGAGCAAGTGCACAATGGTGGTAGAATGTACCTTTGGACATTTAAAAGCTCGATGACGCTGTTTGCTGACTAGGTTAGATCTCAGCGCAACCAATACTCCCATTGTCATTACCGCTTGCTGTGTGCTCCATAATATCTGTGAGAGTAAGGGGGAGACATTTATGGCAGGATGGGCGGTTGAGGCAAATCTCTTGGCTGCAGATTTTGAATCGCCAGACACCAGGGCGATTAGAAGAGCACAGGTAGGCATGCTGTGCATCAGAGAGGCTTTGAAAACCAGTTTCATGACTGACCAGGCTATCGTGTGACAGTTGTGTGTGTTTCTCCTTGCTGCAAACCTGCCTGCTTTGTTGATTTTAATTCCCTGTAAGCCAATCACCCTCCCCGCTTCGATCACAGCTGGCAAAGGAAATAAAGTCACTATTGTTTGAAACCATGCATTCTTTCTTTACTAATTAAAAAAAAAGTGAGATAACTGACAAGGTAGCCCGGGTGGGGTGGAGTGCGGGAGGAGGGAAGGACAAGGCCACTTGATTTGTAGTGTGGCTAAAATAAGCAATAAGTGTTTGAATGACAGCCTTCTGTTGCTTGGGCCATCCTCTGGAGTGGAGTGGCTGGGTGCCCGGAGCCTCTCCCCGCCACGTTCTTGGGCGTCTGAGTGAGGAGGATATGGAATTTGGGGAGGATGGCAGGCGGTTGTACAGTGGATGCAGCGGTGGTGTGTGCTCTTGTTGGCTTTCCTGCAACTCCACGAGACGCCTGAGCATGTCCGTTTGCTCCCCCATTAGCCTCAGCATTGCATCCTGCCTCTTCTCATTGCACTCACTTAATGCTGTCCTGGCCTCTGCCACTGAATGCCTCCATGCATTCAGCTGTGCCCTATCAGTGCGGGAGGACTGCATGAGCTCGGAAAGCATGTCATCATGAGTACGTTTTTTTCACCTTCTAATCAGTGATAACCTCAGGGATGGAGATGATAGGGGGAGCATAGAAATATTTGCACCTGTAGGGGAATAAAAAGGGAGAGTAAAATTTAAGATGATACATTTCTGAGAACAAAAGGGAGACTCTTTCACAGTGAATCAAGCAATTCACAGCAGACAGCACATGTGCTTTAGGTACAAGGTCGCATTTTGCCTTTTATATTGAGCACCTGCCGGTATGGTGACACATCACACATGGCTGGGCAACAGAATTCAGTTTCCAGGCAGCCATGGTAAGCCAAAGGGTACGCAGGTTTGGCTTCTAACACCTTCATAACATGTGGGAATGTTTTCAAACTGCAGCATCCTCCTTTCCCATAGCAAACAATGCCGGTTGTGTTTGCCATTTAAAAGGAGGGGCTGCGGTTTTCGGGTGGATGTGCAGCACACACCTCCCCCCACCCCTCCGCGTGGCTATTTGGGATGAGGCCTTCCCCCCTCCCCCTGCCACGTGGCTATGGGATGATCCCTTTTAGCCAAGCGCAAACCGCCCAGCATAAAAGGGGTCCTTTTACTATTCCCTTACAAAAATTCCCCTATTTCAACCAGGTGACCATGAATGATATCACTCTCCTGAGGATAACAAAGAAAGATAAAGACCGAATGTTGCTTGAATGTGACCAAAACCCAGGACCATTTGCTGCCGTGCTTTGTGCTGCAATGATTCCAGACTACTTGCTTGGCGTGGTAAAGTGTCCTACTGTGGAGGACGAAATAAGGCAGCCCTCCCCAGAAACCTTCTGCAAAGGCTTTCAGAGTACCTCCAGGAGAGCTTCTCCATCCCCAGACACATTAACAGATTTTTCCTGTAGCTGTACTGGCCGCGAATGCATCCCACGTCTTCAGAGCAAATCAAACACTAAACACTATTGCTTTTAAACCCTGTACTGTAATTACAAATGTGCACTCACCAGAGGTGCCTTCTCCGCCTTCACTGTCAGGGATCCCGCCTTGGGAGGGTATTGGCTCCAGGGTGATGAAAAGGTCTTGGCTGCCAGGGAGAACGGATTCACCGCTTGCCTACTGCACATTCTCCTCCTCCTCCTCCACAAAATCCTCCTCCATGTTGCGTGAAACTCCCTCCTTGCAGGTGTCCACGGACAGTGGTGGGGTAGTGGTAGGGTCCCCACCTAGAAAGCCATGAAGCTGGTCATAGAAGCGGCATGTATGAGGCTCTGACCCAGAGCGACCATTTGCCTCCTTTGTCTTTTTGGTAGGCTTGCCTGAGCTCCTTGACTTTCCTTTGGCACTGCTCTGTGTCCCTGTTGTAGCCTCTGTCCATCATGCCCTGTGTGATTTTGGCATATATATTAGCATTTCTTCTTTTTGATTGGAGTTCTGCCTGCACAAATTCTTCTCCCCATACAGCAACCAGATCCAGTATCTCCTTTTTGGTCCATGCTGGAGCTCGTTTGCGAATCTGGGGGGACTGCAGGGTGACCTGTGCTGCTGAGCTCGCCATGCTGACCAAACAGGAAATGAAATTCAAAAGTTCCCGAGGCTTTTCATGTGTACCTGGCTAGTGCATCAGAGTTGAAAGTGCTGTCCAGAGCGGTCACATTGGAGCACTCTGGGATAGCTTCTGGAGGCCAATAATGTTGATTTGCGTCCGCACTACCCCAAATTCGACCCAGCAAAGTCAATTTTAGCGCTACTCCCCTCTCTGGGGAAGAGTACAGAAGTCAATTTTAAGAGCCCTTTAGGTCGATGGAACGGGGTTGCTTGTGTAAACACATTCATTATAAAATCGACCTAACGCGGCTAAATTCGACCTAACCCTGTAGTGTAGACCAGGGCTAAGAGGGGATATGATAGAAGTCTATAACATCATGACTGGTATGGAGAAAGTAAATAAGGAAGTGTTATTTACTCCTTCTCATAACACAAGAACTAGGGGTCACCAAAAAAAATGAATAGGCAGCAGGTTTAAAGCAAACAAAAGGAAGTATTTTTTCATACAACACACAGTCAACCTGTGGAACTCCTTGCCAGAGGATGTTGTGAATGCCAAGAATATAACACGGCTCAAAAAAGACCTAGATAAGTTCATGGAAGATAGGTCCATCGATGGCTATTAGCCAGGATGGGCAGGGATGGTGTCCCTAGCCTCTGTTTGCCAGAAGCTTGGAATGGGGAACGAAATGGATCACTTGATGATTATCTGTTCTGTTCATTCCCTCTGGGGCATCTGGCATTGACTACCATTGGGAGACAGGATACTGGGCTAGATGGACATTTGGTCTGATGCAATATGGCCGTTCTTATGTATCGTTATCCTCATTTTACAGATAAGGAAACTGAGGGACTGAGATTAAATAACTTGCCCAAAGTCATCCAGCAGGCTAGGGGCTAAACCCAGAATAGAACCCAGGTCTCCTGAGTCTCACAACAATGCTCTATCCATTAGGCAACACTGTCTCCCTAATGAGTTGTGCAGTTGAAGCAAACCACAATTACAGTGAATAGACATTGTTTGTCCAAAAGAATATTCTAACTGGTCACTCAGGCCTTTTGGATGTCGATATAGCGATGCACCAATTTCTCAAGGTTATACTTATTATACTTAGGCTCATTATACTACATGGGTAAAATCAAAAGGAAATAAGGAAAAACATTGTACTGTCTTTTCCTCCATTTATCTTCCACCCCCATTTAACAGAATAGGTCTGGCAGCAGGAGGGGGAGTTTCCTTTTAAATAAGCTTTGGTGCACAGGCAGCCAATACCTCCAGCAACCTATCGCCCACCTGCCTGCCTTCTCTACCAGTTCCTGACCTCTCCTAAATGAATCCTTAAGAAACTGAATTAAGAGCCTTAAACGAGATCCTAATTAAAGTCTCACTGCAGTAGGAGTGCTAGCAGCAGGACTTCAGAGGCGATTATATCTCTGCACTGTGATTTGCTCTTCTTCTTCAGCTTGGAGCTATTTTTCGTAATGGAAAGATATTAGATACACTTCTTCCCATCCCCCTGACAAAGAAAAGATTTTTCTCAAAACCATTTGAAAATTGAGCCTCCCAGCCTTTCAGGAAAATGAAACAAATTCCACCCTATAATAGCACATCCTCACCTTGAAGGCACTCCTCATCTCTGGTCACATGCATGGGGTTCTTGTCTCTTGCACTCCTACTGAGCTCTCCCTCCGCTCTGCAATGGATATTTGGGAGACCGATGAAAAGTCTCCATCATTGTCACGATCACTTTCTAACAGGTTGGGGACTGCTAGAGAATGGTGGTGATTCTGTCAGTACAAGGTGAATGTCTGGTGACCAAGTGATCCTCGGTAATGAGAAAGGTTTGGTACCCAGCAAAGGGGAATCTGGCACCTCCGACGCTGTCAAATCTCTGGAGAATCTAAATTCCTCTGGTACTGATATAGCCATCAGTACCAAAGCAGTAGCCTGAGCAGAAGTGATTGTAGCAGAGGGTGTGGATGGTACTGAGGGTCTTATGCACTCCAAACAATGTCTAGAGCTAGGTGTCTGCTTGGTCTTCTGTGGTACCAAGATGTTAAATACCAAGAGTCATGTTGCCTCCACTGGTACCGACTTAGAGGAAGTAGTCTTTTCCCCATTGTTGCCGTGTTCTCCCTACAGTACCAATGATCTTCCAGAGTCGAAATGCTTAGTGTCCTTGGGTTTAACAGTACTACCAGTATCTGAGGAACTTAAATCCTCCTGGGTACTGAGTTGGGAACTGGAGTGCTCCAATGTAACAGTCTTATCTTGAGACCAGTGTCTTTTTGGAGCAGATTCCTTATACGGAGAGCATGAGCTCCTTTTCTTAGGATCTTTCTGAGAAGATTTTGGAGAGTGTAGAAAAGGGGCGTGGCCTCCCTCAGAGACTGACAGTGAGGGAGAGCCAGATGCCCCCTGGTGGGCACAACCCCGAAAGCCTAGGCCGCCAGACCAGAAGAGGAAGAGCGGGACAGGAGCTGGAAGTAAAAGAGGCAGACCCTGCCAAGGGAGGCAGATGCTTCCAGCCCACTGCTGGATCTGAAACCCACAGAATACTTCTGCTGCTCTGAGGACAGTTCTCAGGGACCAGGATTGCCAGACATGCCCGACGCTGACGAGGTGCTGGGATTGACACTGGCAGTATACCCCGAGGAGATGGAGGATGACCCCAGGGTTCAGGTACACTCAGAGAGGAGGGGAGGAAGGAGCCCAGGTATAGCCGACTGTAGTCTGGCTGCAGGGGCATCCAAACCATGGTCAGCATGTTGCAGTGGGATTCCCTGCTGATCCAGTGGTAGACCACTCGTCCACTGTTAGGGCCTTGTGCTGGGACGCAGTGGAGTTGGGTGGGCCTGTGTTTCCCTAGCCCTGACACCTCACCCCTGGAGTGGCAGTATTCCTCCTCCTTAGGCCAAGAGGCCTACGATCATCTGTTGCCCACCAGAGCCAGGATGACAGACTGGCGTGGCATTTGCCCCTGTTTGAGCCTCCCCAGACTGCCTGCTGGGTAAGGGTTACCATATTTGAACATTGAAAAAAGAGGACATTCCATGAGGGAGAAGGGGGCGGTATTTGCACCAGTATCTACCAACTCGGGTTGTATTAATGTGTTATTATACTGTTATATATGCTGTGTGCTACATGTCATCTATATTGAGTATATATAAGAAAAAGTGATATGGCCTCAAAAGTGAAGTTTAATTATTTAAAGTTTACTGGACTTCTTTATATGTAGTGAGTCCTTTCTTTTCACCAGTTCTTCAGTTTTCTTTCTCCTCATGTGCCCACACATACTTCTCTGTAGATCGCATTTTTCTCAGCAGTGGTTGATTGCTCTTTAAGGAGGCATGAAAGTCTTTACAAGAAGTTTGTCTGAAGTTGTACTGTACAAGTAGAATTCCTTTCAGCGACTCAACATTCAAGTTGTTCCTTTCCTTTGTCCACTGGCTTTGCATCAGTGAAAAAAATCGCTTTACATTTGCATTGTGAGAAGGAATAGCAAAGAAGAACTGTGCAATCTTTTAACAGTTCTGAATGACACAATGTTTTTGGATTTCTCAAAATATGTGGTCCATTTCTGGTGTGCTAGCAAATTATTGAACTTTTCATCACTGTTGCCACTTTCTGTAAACTTCTTCAGGTTGCTGACCTGATCAGAACACTTCATGTCATCAATTTGCACCCCCATATCGATCAGGTACTTGATACAAGGTTCCACAGTCACTCCAATTCGGTGTCTCACCCAGGGTAATCCACTTGAAACAAGAGAAGTCTTCCAGGGGTCTAAGCCACTTCTCCAAATATTCTAAGCATCTGCTGTACATATTATCTACTTCAGCACAGAATTTGTCACACTCTTCATCAATTCCTTCCATGCGCTTTTCTGCCAGTAGTCCCTTAACTTTCAGGGACATAAAGTTGTGAGTCTTGCGTTCAAGAAGGATAGTGTGAACCGAGTTCAAACTTTTCAGCACTTCCATGACAGAATTGCTTTCCCTTTCGATTTCTTGGATGTAAGTTTGGAATACACTCATGAATGAATGCACGTGCCAGAGGTAAATCTCACTTAATTCATACTCAAAAAATGTCTTAAGCACTGTGGGTGGTTTGTCCTGTGACAGAAAGAATGACTTCAAAGATTCCAGGCATTACAAGACTGAAACATCTGTATCAGCCTTGTAATGCCTGGAAATAATGACAGCCATCGTGTCTTGCTATGAGAAAGCAGCTTTCTGTATTCAACATCAACAAACTCACAGTACTCCTTCAGCTGCTCAGTTCGGACAATGTGGATATGAAAGTACTGGTAAATTTTAAAAATAATGTTCTCAGTGTCAACGTTCATTCTTTCTGCTGCATGGTGAACACAGTTGTTCAAAATGTGTGCTGGGCAGTCCACACCAAATTAATGTTCTCTTCTGCAACAACTTCTTTAAGTTTGCAAACACATTCTTTCCATCTTCATCAGGCTGGAGTCCTCCAAACATTGTATTGCAGTTGTCACCTGTAAATGCAAGACACTTCTCAAACAAACCATTTTTTTCAAGCGTTTCTTTTACGTAATGAGCAATCGTGTTGGCAGTCTCATTAGGTGTGTTCTGGACCTCAATCAATTTTGACTGCAAACCGCCATTCTTCCAGTCGAAATACTGAATAATTACTGGAAATATTTTCACTGAACTGTGATTGCTTCCATCTGTAGTAACTCCACAGTAAGCTATGTCATTTTCTTCAAACGTTTTCAGAACAACTTCAACAGAATGCAGTGCAAGCACAGAGATAACAATTGCTTCTATCTTGGTTCTAGCACTTGAAAATTTCCATGCTACTTCAGAATCAGGGAATGTCTTCTTCAACAAGACAGATGTGCAATCCATTGACTTAAAGCTATCATTATGCTTAACGGTGTGAAATGCAAAAGCACCCTCTGCTGCAGTAACAGCATCCTCTGATTTTCTTCCTGGATTTGCAAAATAATCTGTCAATTTTGTTGATAAGTTTTCTCCTCAAACTGCTTTTTTGTGCTTGTCTGAGTCCACATGAGTTTGTAAATCATTAGCGCCTTTATTTTTCACAGAGACGTAAGTACCAGGTCTACATACCAAGCACTTAGCTTTCCACTCTTCTCTACTACTTCGAAAACACGGGAATTTCGTCTTTAGTTCTGCAGTGAATTTACACTTTCGTTTTGGCATTGTGTTTGGGGGTAGTAAAATAAAATATCAAATAAAGAGCTCTTGAGGAAACACTACTGTGCACGGTACGAACTCAGAAAAGACACTGAAATTGTCGATGTTGCACTATCACCACTATGGGGAAAAATGATCATACCTGTCTGGAACCATAGGGCTAGGAGCCAACTTTCCCCAGTGCCGGTGGCTGCTCGCGCCCCACTGGACCCAGCCCCACCCCAACTCCACCCCTTCCCCGCCCCCATTCCAACTCCTTCCCCAAAGTCCCCGCCCCAACTCCGCCCCCTCCCTGCCCCATTGGACCCCTTCCCCAAATCCCTGCCCCTGCCCTGCCTCCTCCCCTGAGCACACCGCGTTCCCCCTCCTCCCCCCTCTCTCCCAGCCACGCGAAACAGCTGTTTCACGGCACAAGCCTGGGAGCTAGGGGGAAAAGCGGGCACTCTCTCGAGTGATCCACATTCACTCTCTTTCTTGAATGATCAACTCTTCTTTGGGGAAAAATAATAATGGCAAAATCCCGGATGTTTTTTGATATTTAAACATTCCTCCCGAATGGCGATTTAAGAACCAAAAAGTCAGACATGTCTGGGAAAATACGGACGTATGGTAACCCTATGCTGGGTGCTGAACCCCTGCCTGAGCCCTCCCTATACCGTGTGCTGGGTGCTAAGCCCCTGCTGGCACCTTAGACCTTTTGTTCAGTGCCCCGCCCTGGCTGAGGGCCTAGGCCCTCGATTTATTCATGGTGCTACTCAGCCAGAGACTAACTTCTCTCTTTATTTAGACTGTGGTTTCAGGAGCTTTGCTAAAGTCAAGGAATAACACATCCACTGCTTTTCCCTCATCCACAGAGCCAGTTATCTTGTCATAGAAGGCAATTAGATTAGTCAGGCATGACTTGCCCTTGGTGAATCCATGCTGACTGTTCACAGAATCATAGAATATCAGGGTTGGAAGAGACTTCAGGAGGTCATCTAGTCCAACTCTCTGCTCAAAGCAGGACCAATCCCCAATTTTTGCCCCAGATCCCTAAATGGCCGCCTCAAGGATTAAACTCACAACCCTGGGTTTAGCAGGCCAATGCTCAAACCACTGAGCTATCCCTCCCCCCGATCTCTTTCTTCTCCTCTAAGTGCTTCAGAATTGATTCCTTGAGGACCTACTCCATGATTTTTCCAGGGACTGAGGTGAAGCTGACTGGCCTGTAGCCCCCCAGATCATCCTCCTTCCCTTTTTTAAAGATGGGCACTACATTAGCCTTTTTCCAGTCGTCCAGGACCTCTCCCGATCGCCGTGAGTTTTCAAAGATAATGGACAAGGGCTCTGCAATCGCATCCGCCAACTTCTTTAGCACTCTCAGATGCAGCGCATCCGGCCCTATGGAATTGTGCTTGTCCAGCTTTTCTAAATAGTCCCGAACCACTTCTTTCTCCACAGAGGGCTGGTCACCTCCTCCCCATGCTGTGCTGCCCAGTGCAGTAGTCTGGGAGCTGACCTTGTTTGTGAAGACAGAGGCAAAACAAACATTGAGTACTGTGGCAAACTGCCAGCACTACTATGATGGGTCTTGCGCTTTCTCTTCTTGGTGGGGGTTTAGGGCACCGTTTCTTGCTCCTAAACTGGGGTATTAACTGCCCCAGTAGTGTCCTAGAGGAGGGGAGTGGAGAGGGAGGGACCCGGGCCCGCCCTCTACTCCGGGTCCCAGCCCAGGGGATGCGGTAAACCACTAGAACTAGTGGTTCCTTCCCTTGGGCTACTTCCCTCTCCTGCCCTTCAGCTTGTGGGGCTTCCTGCCCTCCCTCTGCACAAACCAGGTGTCCCTTTACCTAGGGTCTTGGTCTTCTTAGCCCACCACAGCACTTCTCCAAACTCTCCTCTGCTTCCCTCCAAACTGCTCTCTGCTCCAACACCAATCCACTCTGCTTCAACTCTTTCTCCTGTCTGATTGAAGCAGGGTTTTTTTATCATGTGACTGGCTTCAGGTGCTTTAATTAATTTATAGCAAACTTTCTTCCCTCTACAGGGAATAAGGCTTCCTTCTAACACTCTCCTGCTGCCCTCTGGCCTGGGCTTTCCTTGCTTTTTGCCCCTGCTTTAGTCCCCCCACCCCCCGCGACCGGGCCAGACACTTTTTCTTCGTTTTTTTTTTTTTTGCTATTTTTTTTTTTTTTGCTGCCGTTCGAGTGCTGGTCGGCTGCCAACTTGCCTGCCAGCCCCCCCACGCCTGCCCTCGGACGCTGCTACTGCTTCAGCTGCAACCCCCGGAGGAGGGGGGGAGGACTGCTAACCCGCTCCCCAGAGGAGGGGAGTGGACGCCCCCAGACCCAACCGTTTTGCTGTTCGTTTGTGGATTCGTAATTAATCATCTTCTTATCTGCTTGGCATTTTTGGATTGCTCCACAAAGACCAGGAGAGAAGACAGCTGACAGAGACATTGCCCAGGGAAGCTACAAATCACCATGGAGGGGGCTGTAAGACTGAGTAACTTCTGAACTGTACTCTCGTGTGGGGGGAGTTTGACTGTGTCTTAACTGCGTTTGTAGGGGCACAGGGGGTGTAGCACGGAGCTGCCCCCCGATCCATCAGTGCCCCCCCCCAACACTACTACAACCGTCACGGCCCCCTCGCCGTCCGTTCCTGCTGGCAACCTGCCATCTGCCTCTAGCCTCAACTGCTTGCTTTGAATTCCATCATCCGGACCAGACACAACAGCCGACCAAACGAGGCTCTTTGGATAAACGCGCGTGGGTCCGCGTTCCCCCACCCCCGGACTGCCCACCCCACAGTTTGCCCCACTACCTGACCCCAACTCCTGTTTCCTTCCCCTGTCCAGTCCGACCCATTTGCCCCTCCCCCCCCACCGCCTGCAGCCCAACAGGGAGAAGTGGTTAATCTGCTTCCCCTTCCCCCCTCCTCCTTCTGGTGTCTTCCCGTCTCTCCCTGCTCACGATGGCGGGGAATGAGAGGGGTGAGGCCCCTCTAACAACCTCAGTTGCCCCTTCCCCACCTACCCCCCTGCCCAACCCCCAAGCCTCCCCCCCCACCACTGCTGCCAAAACACCTGCCACCGCTGGGGCATCGGCAGCCGGAGGCACTGGGGCGACTATTGCCGCTGCTACGCCCACCGCCCCCCCCCCAGATTCTAGGAAAGCCCCCCCGGTTAGCCGGAAAGGCCAGGGTGCGAAGAAGGGGAAGGGCCCCGCCACAACCACCCAAGCCCTCCATGGCAGAGGCTGCCCCCACCGCTGTGGCCTCATCATCGACCATGGCGTCCCTCCCCGCTGTTCCCTCCACCAGCTCTGCGAGCGTCCCTCCCCCGGCCCCCAGGGGGTATGCCTGGGCGGTGGCAGCCCCCCCGCCCCCGCCTGCCGCCTCGTCATCTCGCCCACCCACTGCCTCCGCTACCATCAATAGTGGCCAAGGCCCCTTTCCCACCATGACCAGGAAGCACGGCGTCCATTGCCTCCTGGTGCCCGCCTCGCCCCACATGGAGACATACGTGCAGGCGTTGGCGAGGGTGGTAGGACCCACGGCTATTGTGGCGGCCTCCAAAATGTACGGGAAGGTCGTTTTTTTCTTAGCATCGGAGGCTGCCACCCAGGAGGCGGTGGAGAAGGGCCTGGGGGGGGGGGTGTTTGTCCCCCTGGAGCCGCTAGAAGACCTGCGTGTCCGCCTAGTCCTAACCTCCATCCCTCCTTTTCTACCCAATGCCGCCCTGTTACCTGCTCTCTCCACCCTGGGGAAACCCGTTTGTGTCATCAGCCCTCTCCCGTTGGGCTGCAAGGACCCCACCCTCCGTCACGTCCTTTCGTTCTGCCGGCAAGTGCAGCTTCTACCGCTGCCGGCGGCGAGTGACAGAGAGGCGCTCGAGGGGTCCTTCCTAGTCCCCTACCAGGGAGCCCGCTCTCGGGTCTACTATTCCACAGGAGAGGCCCGGTGCTACCTCTGCCGATCAGCAGGGCATGTCCGAAGAGACTGCCCCTTGGCCCGGCGGGGAGGGGCACCCGAGACCCCCAAGACCCGGCAGGACATTGGCTCTGTTGTTGCCGACGCCCCTGGCTGCCCGACATCTGAAACCACCTCTCCTCCTGCTCGATCCACCGCTGCTCCCGTCTGGGCCCAAGAGACACCTCCCCTACAACACCCAGACGAGTGAGGGAGCCCCGCCCTTCCTGTTAACAATCCAGCAGAGACTATGGAGGAGGGTGCAGCAAAGATATTACCAGGCATAGGAGACAGCCCGCCCCAAGGAGAACCGCCCCCCCCCATGCTGCCTCACCGTTACCTCCCCGAGCCCCTGAACCATCGCCTCTGCCCCCCGACACGACCCCTGCTAACCAGCCGCCAGAAGATGCTATGGAGGGCTGGACCCTAGTCCAGGGGAAGCAAGACAAGTGGAAGGCTCGAGCTCCGCTGCACCCATCCGATGCGGAGGCCCCCCGGAAGACCAGGAAGGGAGACACTGACACTGAGCCTTCCGCTATGCCCACGAGTGAGATCCATCCGCCGGTGTCAGAAGGGGAAGACAAAATAGCACTGGAAGGTAGAATCTCCCCTCCACGGGAGACCCTCCCCTCGAGACCCCTGAGGAAGCCCCTTCTGCCCGAATATCACCCGAACCCCCCGCGAACCCCGAAGCGACCGTCATAGCGGGCGCCAGAGGGGAGCCCCTTGGGGTGGCAGAAGACAACCTTTCCTCCATGTATGAGGAGATCGAGGCCCTAGGTTTGACCCCGGTCACCCAGGGAGAGAATGACCTACTGTCGGCTGGCCTCAATCTGGGCAACCTTACCCCAGTCCCCCTTTCCCCATGCTCCCTCCCCCTAACCGCCTTCCCGGGCGAGCACCCTGCAGAAGATGGTCCACCACCTGAGGCCATGGCTGCCAAATCCACCACAGAGCCTGCGCCTAGCATCACTGGGAGCCCCCTCCCCACCTCCTTAACCCTCGAATTTGTTCGGGAGGCACCATCTCTCAGCTGCTTGCCTCCCGAAGCCCAGAGCCTCGCCTCTACCCCCCACCCCCATCCGCACCCCTGTCCCTGCCCTATCCACCTCCTCCTGCAATGTTATTGCTGCCCCTGGGGTTATTTCTTTCCCGTTTTTTGCAGATCCCCCTCAAGGAGCAGCCTTTGCATTTTCCTGCCGCGACCCGTTAGGAGCTGCAATTTTCCCTCCGCCATCCTCTTCTACCCCAAGGCTTGAGATGGACCTAATAACTTTAGCCTGTCAGACGCCCCGTCGGTGGTCTGCACCCTGCCTGCCTGCCTCAGCGGACCACGAGGCTGCACCAAGAGCCCCACCAGGGAATAACCCAGAAATCGTAACCCCACCCCCCCATGAGCTGCGAAAAGCATTGCGACAGTTTTTAGAAGACATCCGTGGCTCCCACAACAGGGTACAGCTAGCTCTCCAGCTATGGGGGGATTTTGATCAAATCCTCCAGGCCACAAGGGCCCTTATAAAGGAGGGTAAAGGGAAAGGAAGGCACAGTGCCGCGGCCTACGGGCCGGCCCGCAGCTTCCGTGACGATTTACTCACTTATGGGATGGGTCACGGATTGTTGCGCAACCCGCCGGGGGCTGCAAACACCCCCGCCAACAAGGAACCCCCACCCCCCAGCCCTCCACATGACGCCCCTCATTATTGCAACTTTGAACACCAGGAGCTGTAGGATGGCTCTGCGCAGGTCCCAGGTGCTCTCTTACCTTCGGGAAGGGGGGTACTCTGTGGTTTTCTTGCAGGAGACCCATATGGATCCGACCGCCGAGGACAGCTGGCGGCTGGAGTGGGGGGACGGAGTCTACTTCAGCCACTTCACGATCTGACAAGCTGGAGTGGCGACCCTGTTCTCCCCCAACCTACGGCCCGAGGTGCTAGGGGTCACGGAGGCCGTGCCAGGCCACCTGCTGCATCTCCGAGTCTGTATGGAGGGGCTCGTGGTCAACCTCGTTAACATCTATGCCCCGACAACGAGCCCGAAGCGGCCGCAATTCTATCAGCGGGTGTCCGACTTCCTCAGCACCCTAGATTCTCACAAGTGCTTAGTCCTGGGAGGGGACTTTAACACCACGCTCGAGGAACAGGACCGCTCAGGGGCCGAGCTGAGCCCGGCTGCTGCGAACATTCTCCAAGAAATAGTCAAACATCACTCCCTAGTAGACGTCTGGCGTGACCACCACCCAGATGACACTTCCACGTTCACCTTTGTCCGGGTGGAGGCCCATCGGTCACACCACTCTTGGTTGGACCGTATTTATTTATCCCGTTTCCATCTTTCACAGGCCCACTCCTCCAACATTCGGCCGGCCCCATTTTCCGATCATCATCTAGCCACCATAGCAGCCTCCCTCCGTGCAGAGAGGCTGGGGCCGGCCTATTGGCACTTTAACAACAGCCTGTTGGAGGATGAGGGCTTCCGGGAGTTTTGGCTGGCCTGGCGAGAGCAGCGGCGTGCCTTTCCCTCGGCGCGGCGATGGTGGGATCTAGGGAAGGTGCGCGCCAAGCTCTTATGCTGTGACTACACCCGGGGCACCAGCCGACTGAGAAATGCAGCGATAGAGCAGTTGGAACGGGAGGTCTTAGAGATGGAGAGGCATCTAGCCGCCAGCCCCGAGGACCCGTTCCTCTGTGGAGCGTACCAGGAGAAGCGGGAGGAGCTCCGGGCCCTCGAGGACTGTCGGGCCCGAGGTGCCTTTGTTCGATCCCACATCCGCCTCCTTCGGGAGATGGATCGCGGCTCCCGCTTCTTCTACGCCCTGGAGAAAATGAGGGGGGCCAAGAAACACGTCACCTGCCTTCTAGCAGAAGACGGCGCCCCATTCATGGATCCGGTGGAGATGTGTGGGAGGGCCCGTGACTTCTACACAAGCCTTTTCTCCCCAGATCCAACCGATCCTGGCGCTTGCAGGGTGCTCTGGGAGGAACTCCCCACGGTCAGCGTGGGCGACCGAGACCGACTAGAGCTGCCTCTCACCCTGGCCGAGTTCTTGGAAGCCCTCCGTCGCATGCCCACCAATAAATCTCCGGGCATGGACGGGCTGACCGTGGAGTTCTACCGCGCGTTCTGGGACATCCTTGGCCCAGACCTAGCCACTGTCTGGGCTGAGTCTTTGCAGGGTGGGGTCCTCCCTCTTTTGTGCAGGCGAGCAGTGCTCGCCTTGTTGCCGAAGAGGGGGGACCTCCGCGATTTACGAAACTGGCGTCCCGTCTCGCTCCTTAGCACGGAATACAAAATCGTAGCAAAAGCAATCTCGCTGCGGCTAGGGTCCGTGATGGCGGACGTGATCCACCCAGACCAGACTTATACTGTCCCGGGTCGCAGCATTTTTGATAGCCTATTTCTAGTCCGAGATCTTTTGGAACTCGGGCGTAGAGACGGTCTGTCGTTCGCCCTGTTGTCTCTTGATCAGGAGAAGGCCTTCGATAGAGTGGACCATGGGTACCTCCTGGGCACTCTGCAGGTGTTTGGATTCGGACCTGAGTTTTCTCCAGGTGCTGTACACTTCCGCGGAGTGTCTGGTTAGGCTCAACTGGACCCTGACCGAACCGGTCAGCTTCGGGCGAGGAGTACGGTGGGGTGCCCCCTCTCGGGCCAGCTGTACGCTCTGGTGATCGAGCCCTTCCTCTGTCTCCTCCGCAGGAGGTTGACAGGGTTGGTGCTGTGGGAGCCGGAGCTGCGGCTGGTCCTGTTGGCGTATGCCGATGACGTACTCCTCGTGGTCCAGGACCCAGGCGACTTGGCGCGGGTGGAGGCTTGCCAGGCCATCTATTCGGCAGCCTCCTACGCCCGAGTCAACTGGGTCAAGAGCTCTGGCTTGGCAGTGGGGGACTGGCGGCAGGTGAGCTCCCTCCCACCCGCACTTCAGACCATCCGGTGGAGCGCGGGTCCACTGCTCTACCTAGGCGTTTACCTTTCTGCCACATACCCTTCTCCACCGGAGAACTGGCAAAATTTAGAAGGCGGGGTGATAGAGCGGCTCCGGAAATGGACGAGGCTACTCCGATGTCTCTCCCTCCGAGAGAGAGCACTGGGGCTTAACCAACTAGTCCTGTCCACGCTCTGGTACAGGCTCAACACCCTGGTCCTGGCCCCGGGTTTCCTGACCAACCTCCTGCCATCGATTGTAGAGTTCTTTTGGTCAGGAATGCACTGGGCCCCTGTTGGGGTTCTTCATCTACCCCTGAAGGAAGGAGGGCAGGGCCTGAAGTGTCTGCACACTCAGGTCCGTGTCTTCCGCCTCCAGGCCCTGCAGAGGCTCCTTTATAGTGCAGGTAGTTCGACATGGAGCATATTGGCGCATGCCTTCCTGCGCTGCTTCCAAGGGCTCCGATACGACCGGCAGCTCTTTTATCTCTGTCCGAGAGGTTTTCCGCAAGACCTCTCCGGGCTGCCGGTCTTCTACCAGGACCTCCTCTGGACCTGGAAACTGTTTTCAATGGCCAGGTCCGTGGCGGCCACCGTGGGAGCAGATCTCCTCACGGAGCCCCTGCTACACAACCCCCAGCTCCGTGTGCAGGCGGCGGAGTCCCGCTCAGTGCGCCAGAGTTTGGTCCTGGCGGAAGTCACGAGAGTCAGAGATCTCCTGGACTACGACCGGGGAGACTGGCTGGATCCCCTGACGCTCGCTCGGTGCATGGGGCTCTCCAGACCTTGTACCCCCCGGCGCGTACTTCAGGAGGTGAAGGCCGCCTTGACGCCTGCTGCTCGGGCTTATCTCAACCGAGCCCTGCGTGATGGCGCACCCCGCCCACCCTCTACCCCAGGCCCGCCGGACCTTTCAATTGGGCCTCTACCCCGTAGATCCCAACAAACTCCTCACCCTTTCACTGCGAGCCGGCTGCATGAACTGCAGCCGGTCAGCTTCCAAATTGCGCCACAGAAATATCTATACACACTCACGCTTCACACCCTTCACGCCCACACCCTGGTGTCCCGCCCCAATACAAAGTGGCAGGACCTCCTGCCACCTTTGGAGGGTGAGCAACCCCGGTGGGCCAGCCTATATTCCACCTTGGTCCCGAGGCCCGTCAGGGACATTAGTTGGCGGCTCCTTCACGGAGCTGTGAGCACGGGCTTGTTTTTGACACGGTTCACCCCCATCCCGGATACTTGTCCTTTTTGCAATGTGAGGGAAACCCTTGTGCACGTATATTTAGAGTGTGCCAGATTGCAGCCCCTTTTCTGGCTCCTCACGAGTATTTTATTATGCTTTTGGCTACACTTTTCCCCTCACCTTTTTATTTACACACTCCCCATCCGTGGCCCCACAAAGTCGCGGGATCTCTTGGTTATCCTCCTCCTAGCTCTAGCTAAAACAGCCATCTATAAAACCAGAGAGGGGAGGTTGGCCAATGAAGCGTCCTGCGACTGTAGGGCCATTTTCCGATCCTCAGTACATTCACGTATCAGGGCGGAGTTCCTCTGGGCAGCGTCCACCAACTCCCTTGACGCCTTCGAGGAGCGGTGGGCGCTGTCCGAGGTTCTCTGCTCGGTGACCCCGTCCGGTTCCCTCCGTCTGACCCTTTGATTGAGGGGACGAGCGAGAGACCCCAGCCCCAGCCATTGCCGCTGTGGATACCATCATTACTGTCACCTAGGAGGGGTCCTATCACACGTGGGTGTACTTCCCCCGCACCCCCAAACCGCCCACCCCGCAGCCGTGCCCATCTTGTCGGGCACTCTCAGGAGAGGAATAATCGGTGACACTGGGCGTGGCACTAGGTAACTCGAGGGGGTGGAAGACCATGAGTGTCGAAGAAGCCCCCCCGCTCTGGGCCCAGGCTAGCCTGAACACTTCTCCCTCCTGAAGGCTGCTGTGTTATACCTTGCATTTGCTTTTGTTTTGTTGCATAGTTTTGCTTTATCCTTTTTGGTGATTCTTTGTAAGTGTTACACAAATAAAAATTTTTTCTGTTTAAAAAAAAAAAAAAAACCACTCTCCTGCTGCCCTCTGGCCATGCTGTATCACAGTACATTAGTTTTTTCCACATCCTCTGGCACTAAGTTGCCTCCCTCATTCAGTAAGGGGCCCACACTTTCCTTGACTTTCTTCTTGTTGCTAACATACCTGAAGAAACCCTTCTTGTTACTCTTAACATTCCTTGCTAGCTGCAACTCCAAGTGTGATTTGGCCTTCCTTATTTCACTCCTGCATGCCTGAGCAATATTTTTGTACTCCTCCCTGGTCATTTGTCCAATCTTCCACTTCTTGTAAGCTTCTTTTTTGTGTTTAAGATCAGCAAGGATTTCACTGTTAAGCCAAGCTGGTCGCCTGCCATATTTACTATTCTTTCTACACATCGGGATGGTTTGTTCCTGTAACCTCAATAAGGATTCTTTAAAATACAGCCAGCTCTCCTGGACTCCTTTCCCCCTCATGTTATTCTCCCAGGGGATCCTGCGCATCAGTTCCCTGAGGGAGTCAAAGTCTGCTTTTCTGAAGTCCAGGGTCTGTATTCTGCTGCTCTCCTTTCTTCCCTCTGTCAGGATCCTGAACTCGACCATCTCATGGTCACTGCCTCCCAGGTTCCCATCCACTTTTGCTTCCCCTACTAATTCTTCCCGGTTTGTGAGCAGCAGGTCAAGAAGAGCTCTGCCCCTAGTTGGTTCCTCCAGCACTTGCACCAGGAAATTGTCCCCTACATTTTCCAAAAACTTCCTGGATTGTCTGTGCACCGCTGTATTGCTCTCCCAGCAGATACCAGGGTGATTGAAGTCTCCCATGAGAACCAGGGCCTGCGATCTAGTAACTTCTGTGAGTTGCCGGAAGAAAGCCTTGTCCACCTTATCCCCCTGGTCTGGTGGTCTATAGCAGACTCCCATCACAACATCACCCTTGTTGCTCACACTTTTAAACTTAATCCAGAGACTCTCAGATTTTTCTGCAGTTTCATACCGGAGCTCTGAGCAGTCATACTGCTCCCTTACATACAATGCAACTCCCCCACCTTTTCTGCCCTGCCTGTCCTTCCTGAACAGTTTATATCCATCCATGACAGTACTTCAGTCATGCGAATTATCTCACCAAGTCTCTGTTATTCCAATCACATCATAATTCCTTGACTGTGCCAGGACTTCCAGTTCTCCGTGCTTGTTTCCCAGGCTTCTTGCATTTGTGTATAGGCACTTAAGATAACTCACTGATCATCCCACTTTCTCAGTATGAGGCAGGAGCCCTCCCCTCTCACGCTCTCCTGCTCGTGCTTCCTCTACAAGGGTTTTTCATAGACTTAAAATTAAAAGGCCAATCTTGTCAATTTTGAATATGAAGAACTTTCATTAAACACCAAGTAGATTTGGGGTTCAACAAATAAATAAGTATATTAAAGACCACTCAGATCCATGGACCTTACATGAAAAAGCACAGAGCATAGGATGCTAAAGAGTGTATTTCTAAAATTAAGTTAAAAAGTCTGTACAAAAATGAAAAGGAAATAAACAGGCCAAACAATGTCAGCAATATGGCAGCTGGTATGAGTATAGAAAATGTTCAGCATTCAAGCAAAAATGCAGCAACTGTAATGAGCTGAACTTATTTTAAAAATGTGCAGACAAAGCAGGATAATACACGGGTTAAGATAAAATGGAAGCATTTTTCTAATGAGGGGGAAGAACTCTTCCTAAACACAATAAAGAAAGCTGCAGATTCCAAAGAATGGCCAATATAAACAGGCACAAATGGCCTGTATGTGCCATACAAAATAGACACAAGAACACAGGTGAATGTAATAGCAGAAACTGAAATAGAATCAGGAGGGGCCCTAGACTAGCTGCCAGTAACTGGCGCCCTAGGCGAACCATGCAATCGGCGCCCCCGCACCCACAAACCCCAAAGCAGATCTAGGCTGAGATTTTTGGTAAACTGGGAAACATTTTGCCCCTTTTTTCCTTTTAATGTTTTTTAAGCGTTTTTTTTTTTTTTAAAAAGAGGCTTAATTATTCGGTTTGTCCATTTATCCGTTTGTCCAACCAATGTTTCTGAGATCAGATAAAATAGAGACATGAAATTTTCAGAATAGATTTGTACACGACAGCTAGATGATATTTCAGGCTGATTTCAAATAAAAATGCATTAAAAATGTTAATTATAACTTTTATTGTCACAAATCCAAAATCATCCATTACACTATCCTGCTTTAACTGCCATTACCACATCCAATATAGAAAGGAATAAGAAAACTCTTCAATGAACTTTACAAAACACTCCAAATAAAAAACACTCTGCTCTTAAAACATGACTTTTCTTGCTTTAAGTTTTGAAAATTCAGTCACTAGTTCTTTTAGATTCAGTTTTCCAGCTATTTCATGCTCTATTGACATTGTGGGAAGTCCAACAAGTCTCTCTTGCACCATTGTTGAACGCAGATTTGTTTTTATCAATTTTAACTTTGAGAGGCTACATTCCCCACTAGCTATGGAAACTGGCAAAGTTAAAAGAATGCGTAGAGCTATAAAAATGTTTGGAAAACTGTGAGTTTATTTTCACAAATAAACTTCAGTATTTCTTCAGGAGTGGAATGTTTCTTAAGTCATCTTGAAAGAGCCTGAAGCTCACTACACAAATATGTAGCATCAATGTCTTTTGAATTTTCATGAGGCAATGCCGACTCCAGTTTTATACAAAATTCTCTTATCTGTTTTGCTGTTTTCTTTTGCAAGCTGTGGATATCATATAGAAAGCCAAATACTGACTCTAGCTCAGAGGTGGGCAAACTACGGCCCGTGGGCCACATCCGGCCCCCGGGCCCGTCCTGCCTGGCCTGTGAGCTCCCAGCCGGGGAGGCTAGCTCCCGGCCCCTCCCCTGCTGTTCCCCCTCCCCCGCTGTTCCCCCTTCCCTGCAGCCTCAGTGCGCAGCACTGCCAGTGCTCTGGCCCGCCGCTCCTGTCAGGCTGGCTCTGGCCGGGCGGCAGGGTTGCGAGCTCCTGCTGCTCTGAGCAGCATGGTAAGGGGGCAGGGAGTGGGGGGGTTGGATAAGGGGCAGGGGATCCCGGGGGCAGCCAGGGGACAGGGAGCAGGGCGTGGTTGGATAGGTGTGGGAGTCTCGGGGGGGCTGTCAGGGGTTGGAACAATCAGGGGACAGGGAGCAGGGGGGGTTGGATAGGGGGTGGGGTCCCGGGGGGTGGTTGGGGCGGTGGTCCCAGGATGGGGAGGTCAGGGGACAAGGAGCAGGGGGGTTGGATGGATCGGTGGTTCTGAGGGGGGCAGTCAGGGGGCCGGAAGTGGGAGAGGGTGGATAGGGGGCAGGGGTCAGGCTGTTTGGGGAGGTACAGCCTTCCCTACCTGGCCCTCCATACAGTTTCACAATGCCGATGTGGCCCTTGGGCCAAAAAGTTTGCCCAACCCTGCTCTAGCTGCTACATCTGTTGAAATCTTTCGTTAACCGAGTGAATAGCAGCATGAAGGACTGCAAAGTAGAAATTCACTTTGAACCTTTGTTTTGGGTTCTGAATGGGTGTGTCTCGTCCGTCATACGAAAATTGCTGTTTCTTTTGCCAAATGCGAACTGGCTCTGGTTCAAATTCTGTTGGAAAGTCTATTTCTTCAGAAAGCTCGAGAGAGTCTACCAGTGTTCTTTCAAACCCTTCATCACTTCTGAATTCCTCCAGAATATTTTTAGTTTGCTGGAGTTTTTGAATAGCAGAATGTATGTTCAAGTTCTTTTCCTGAAGCTGCTTACTAGTGAGGTTAATCTCGAAAACGATATTATGCCACAAAATGAGTGAAGTCACAAATTTGAACTTGGAAAGGCCATTTGCAAGAGCTTCTGCATCTGAACATGCCGTATTGCCAGATGATCCAGTAAAGGTAATATCATCAGAAATTTCAATTAGGGCATCATAAATGTTTCCAAGTTCATAGCAAAGAGGTTTCAAAGCATCAATGTGACTCTCCCATCTTGTCTGACTAAGTGATTTCACAGTTAGAGAATTCACATAGCGAGTCAGAATCTCCCAATGGTATGTTGAGCCTGAGAAAAAACACATAAACACTTGCACCAGGTCAAAGAAACTGCTTGCCTCCAAACAGCATCTAGCAGCATCATTGACAACCAAATTCAGAGAATGCGCACTGCAAGGAATGAAAAAGGCCCTAGGATTGATTTCCATCATTCTCCTTTGCACACCACTGTCTTTACCCTTCATATTACTCCCATTATCATAGTCCTGGCCACATAAGTTTTCAACAGATAATGACATTGTTTCAAGCTCATGGAGAATAGTTTCAGTCATAAATGCTCCAGTCATCTCCTTCAGTGGTACGAAACCCCAAAAATGTTCCTTTATGAGCACTTCAATATTATCTTCATCTGCAGATTTTTCCATATCCACAAAAAGAGTGGTCATCGTCATTTGTTCAACATGACTCACATCTGGTGTACAGTCCAGTATTATTGAAAAGTATTTTGCAGAATGGGCAGCTTCTACCATTTTCTTTTTAATGGCATTTGCTAGGATTTGAATCAGTTCATTCTGCATATTTTTTCCTAAGTAATGAACCAGTGTTTCATGATCAGTTATTTTAAGTAGATTCTCCTTCATGACTGGATCAAACAAAGCTAGGTTTTCAACAAATTTAAAAAAGTTTCTATTACCTGGAGTGTATAATTTTTCATTTCTACCGCAGTTGCGGAATGCTAAATTTTGCACACTGAGAACTCACTAAAGCAATCAGACGCTCTAATATTTGTTGCCAATATTCTTCTTTTTCCTTGATCACACGTAAATTTTCTTCATCAATAGTTTTTCCTTTTTTCAATTGTAATTCAAGTTCTTTCCAATTTTGAAAACATTCCAAATATTCTGTACTTCTTTCATGTGAAGAGAGAATTTAAGATATGTTTTTCCAGTCCTTTGAACCATTTTCAGTAAGTGATGTACCAATTGCTTGATTTCTAAACAACTTGCAGCAAAAGCAAAACACAGAGTCCTTCGACACTGAATATTGTAACCAGTTTTGATGAATTTCTTGCCCATTAATGAGTTTTCTCTCATAATGCTGAGCAGAGAATTTGCTTTTATTTCCATCCTTAGGGAAGGGAAATTCATGAACTTGTTCGGGTCCATGTTCCACGAGAATTTGCCGCACAATATCATCACAACTGGGCCATGAAGCTGGGTCCCCATACTGTAACTTGTTTGTAACTTCCTCATCCTTTCTTCCTTCTACTTCATTTACTTTGATTTCTGCATGTGTCTCTGAAGGTGAATACATTTTCTCCACTTCCATATCAGTCTGATGCAGTGAGCTGCCTTCATCTAGAAGTAAGTTTCCATCATCTTGATTTTCCAAACTGCTTTTTTGTGAATGTGAGCTACCCTCATCTCAGAGTAATATACCTTCATCTTGATGTTCCAAACTGCTTCCATGAGGATGTGAGCTAACCTCCTCTCCAAGTAAAATTCGTTCATCTGGATGCTGTGAACTGCTTCCATCTTTATTTGGATTAAAGAGAAGATATTTCAGGAAGGATCCCTGCTGTTTTGCTTGGTCCTTTTCCTTCTCAGCCTTTCGTTTATGATACTCAGTTCCTGAAGGTTTCTTTTTCCTCTTTCTGCCATGGGGCATTTCAATATTGTTATGTACTAACTGTGCTCCCAACTGCAAGCATTATAGTTTTAAGGATGGCTGACACACGACATGGTTGGTGATTTAAACGACATTGCAGCCATCCCAACATGTCTTTTCACTGCTTAAAGGTTCAATGATTAGTAATATACACTCACTTACCTATTAAAACAGTTAGTTTCCGCGTTTACACAGAAACAAAATGACCTGTTTCGATGTTATAACCCAACACCGGTTGTTCGGAAAGTAATCTCCTTCCTCATGGTTACCCACTTGGAGTGTGATGTCATCACTTTCGTAGTCTATTAAGCGTTAACGCTGTTACTTTTCTTCTATGGACCTTATTTATTACATGTGAACCAGTTATAACAAAGAAAAGTTCATAATTATACAGCCCGATAATAACGCTAAGGTTTAATAATGCTTAAAGATACTCATATTTTGGATTAATAATGCTGAAAGACGTTATTCTTTATTCTTTGGCATCAAGAAACACAATTTTCCACAGTATTCACACAATTCTTAACCATCTACCTGCGACGTGTGTTAAAATGACCGTTTGACATGTAGTAACTCGCGATATCTCCACTGTACATGAATTTCCGGCTATGAGACATTGATGTATATTTGACTTAGGTGTCACTAGCATTGCAGCTCTTGCTGCTGGCGGATGTGTTTAGCTGTGGCTGAGTTATTGCTTACCAAAATTGTGGAGTAAGTCATCTTGACCCTACGTCGCAAACTGGAACAAAAAATTGCTAAAATATTATTTATTTTTGCAGTAAATAAAAGATTTGACATATTAATAAATTCTCAGAAATGTAGAGAAATGAATTATAATTCATATTCCCTCTGTACGTGCACAAGGAATTGAAATAATGACATCTTTGTTATTTTATTTGTATTTTTTTTCATTTTTCATTCTTTTTCATTTTATATTTTTTTAAATTTGATTTTTTCCCTTGAATTTGGCGCCTCATTTAACTTGGCACCCTAGGCGACCACCTACTTTGCCTATATGGATGGGCTGCCCCTGAATAGAATGATTCAAAAGAAAGTAAAAAGCTTTTTAAAAAATCAGAGGTGAGATTGAAATCCTACGGTGAAAGATATATTCCAGGCCTGGATGAGAGTGAGGTCAATCCTGTCAATGAGGTAAAAAGCCCAAACAGTAAAACAAGTTTGGTTGTATACTAAGGAAATCAACCAGTCATGGTCTTACACACCTGGGCTATATAGAGTCAGACTCTTAAAACAAATTTGAACCAAATATAAACAAGCTAATTGCATTACAAAAAACTAGATTCAGAGGAGAAGGGTATATCCTAGTGATACACAAGATATGATTACGTAAGGTTGTAGAGTACTTTATACATGCTGCCCAAAGTGTTCTATAAGCTTTAAAAAGGGATAGGGGAAGAGCTGCAAAATATGACATCAGATGGCATCATTCATAGAACAGAAGTATTGCAATCAGGGATAATGGTTGGAGTAAGAGTCAGGCCTAGTGGTTGGAGCAGGAGGCAGTAAACAGAGTCAAGGGTCAGAGGCAGGGTTCTGAACCAGGAGCTGAGCAAGGGATGAGCACTGGAGTCAGGAGCAACCAGGGCTGAAGCAGGACAGGAATAAGACTGGTAACAAGGCAGGCACATGAGTGATCACAGCTGCAAGCATAAGCACTGAGCAGCCAGCAACCTGCTGCTGAGCTTCAAAGCAGGCCTGCATGCTCTCTTCAGCCAGTCAGGCAGTTCTACCGCAACCCAGCTTGGGGGAGGGATAGCTCAGTGGTTTGAGCATTGGCCTGCTAAACCTAGGGTTGTGAGTTCAATGCTTGAGGGGGCCATTTAGGGATCTGTGGCAAAAATTGGGGATTGGTCCTGCTTTGAGCAGGGGGTTGGACTACGTGACCTCCTGAGGTCCCTTCCAACCCTGATATTCTATGATTCTAACTCATTCATCAGCCTGAAGGCTAGGCTGGTTAGTCCTCAGGCTCATCTGAAGGAGCTCACTCCTGACAAGAGAAGCAGACAGAGTGGGTATAGTCCCTAGTAACTGAAAAGGGAACAGACTCAGACTGTGCACTGATCCCAAGGAAGTAAACAAGAGCATTGCAAGGGACTATTTCCACTTCTTGCCTACCAGAACCAAAATGCTTGAGCTGGCAAGAGCCCAAGGCCTGGTCTACACTAGAAAATTTAATCGGCTTAACTACATCACTCAGGGGTTTGAAAAATCCACATCCAACTGGCGTAACCTAATCCCCAGTGTAGCTGATACCAAAGCCATTTTGTAGTCCTAACCTCCATTTTGTGTCTCTGGCTTCCCTCTTGAATAAGCAGGAGTCACTTCACCAGCTGAAAGCTGCAGGTCATTTGCCATTGGATTATTCAGGTCTCATGACCAGAGCTAACCGATTCCTGGGCTGAGCATGCCAGGAGAATGTAGAGTAAAATGAGGCATGGCCACAAAATAAGCTAGATCTGGAGCACGAGCAATAAGGTCAGATGAGGTAATCATGGGTCTGAGGTAAAGCAATGCAAGTGAGCATGTATAGAATGAGATAATGCTTAGCAGTGAGCATGTGCAGTACAAAAAAGAGAAGAGTGACAAAAAAGTCAAACAGCCTCAGCCTGAACTGGCTTGGGCCAGCTCCGGGCTGCTTTTACTGGTTACCAAAAATGAGGTAATGTTTGATAGTAAGCATGCTCAGTATGAAAATAGGTGAAAGGTTAGCTCAGTAGATCAAGTGAACATGCTCAGTAGATGTCTGATGGCAAATGGAATAGTATATAAGGCAGTGTCTGACAGGCAAAAGTCAGGAGCCAGCGAGAAGAGCTGCTGGAAAGAAGTTAGAAGCTGCTGAGACACCTAACCACAGACAAAGAAACGGAGCTGACAGACCAGATCTCATGATGATGGCAGCGGCAGCAGCAACAGCAGACAACACAGCGAAAACAACGGATAGTATAAGCTTGCTAAGGTTTTCATTATAGTGTAGCATAAGTATAGTGCAGAATAGTATTAGTACGTGCATGCCTGAGATGTGTGTGTATTATTTTTATTTTACCTATGTAAAATTTAAAGTACAATTTAAGAACTGCTGTCAGTGATCTATTGCATAGTGGCCATTTACAATAGAACACATTGCTTAGAATCATATAAACTGTATGCTACTGTAGTTTAGATGCTCTTTAACTTGCAATAAGGGTTTCGTGTCTAATTTCCATTTTTAGATTACAATGTAAAAGGGATTATTAGCTACATCAATAAAAGATCATTTGTTTTGCAGAAATACTGCCTGTGTCAATCACTTTAGCGGAAGGTTATATCTGTGTTCTTCAAGTGTTTCCCCAGCCACCCTGGAGACCCAGACCCCAGGAAGAGCAGATTAAGATTAATAGGCAGATTATTCTAGGGGCTCCCCAAAACCTGTTTTGGCGGTAACAATTTGGTGAGCCAGCCAGGAGTTCTTAAGGAAAGAGGATGATTGACAGAAAGCAGTAGTAGTATAGATTATTTTGTGTGTGGTCACGACAACCAAGAAATAGTGGTTGGGATGACAATTTCCCAAGTGGTCATGACAACCAGGAAATAGTTTGTGAGTGGTCCCCCTGTACATGATAGATGGACTTATATGGTTCATGGTTTATGGTAGCACCTGTGACATTCGGTAGCCAGACTCGCCTTAGTCTGTGGTTTACAGTAGCAGTTGCTGCAGGTAACTGGACACCTCATAGTCTGTGATTTACAGTACAGGGTTCCAGGATAGTAAGGACCGTGACCAAACTATAAATGGTCATATAAGCTGATCACTGTAGGCTTGCATAGCCAAGATTGCATGGCATAGGCCAATCTCTTTATAAGGCTTGCATAGCTGTGACTGAGTGGCCTCGACCATAAACACAAATCTTATAAGCAAGTGAGAGGATAGGACCCAGGATCGCAACCTGCATTCCTTCAATAGTCCATGAGTTACTCAGGGAATTTAGGACTCAGGTCTTAGTACCTAGTTAAGTGTTTAATAACATCAAAAATGACAGCAGAAAAAGTAGATTTAAGCAATAGGGAGAAAATGTCAGAAAAAGGATCAGAGGATTTTGTTCTAAAATATGGGAATGGTCCTTGAAAGCCTAGTGCTTTTACTGGACCTGATGCATATCAACAGTTATGTGAGCAATGGGATCAGTGGGTTAAGCCTGGGAAAATTCCCTGTCTCTCAGAATCTTTTTAGGAGCTCCAGATAAAAAGGCTTAAAAAAGGAGCTACTCTACAGAGTTTGCAAATGGTAGCTGTGGTTTTAGGTAAAGAAGTGGACAGCCTAAGGATGAGAAAGCAAGAATTAGAAAAGAAAGAATCAGTAAACGATCTAAGGGCAGAAATACAGGCATTAAAAAAAAGGGACAAGGAACTGGCTGGTCTAAAAGAGGTTATTGATATGATGAGAGCCACTATGCTGGCACAGATCACTCAGATGGCTGCCTCACAGAAAGAATTGGATAGTTTAAAAGCAGAAACTAATACTCTGAGAACTACCACTCTAATGCAAGCAGCTCAGATTGTAGCTTCACAAAAGGAATTAGTGCATTCAAAAACAGAAGCAGCTAACTTAAAAACACAAACTGACATCCTGTAAACAAAGGCTGGACACTCTTAGGGTACGTCTACAGTAAGAAATTATTTCGAAATTATTCTATTCGAATTTTCGGAAGCTATTTTATACATTCGGTCTTCTGTGTCCCCACTAAATCACGTGAATTTGGCAGATTGCATCCATTATACCAAGGCTAGTATTGAATGTCAGAGTGGTGCACTGTGGGTAGCTATCCCACAGTTCCCGCAGTCCCTGCCGCCCATTGGAATTCTGGGTTAAGCTCCCAGTGCATGATGGGGCAAAAACAGTCTCGTGGGTGTTTCTGGGTTTGTGTAGTCAGAAAGCTACGGCAGACAATCGTTTCACACCTTTTTGGACTTGTAGACGCCATACTGCTTTCAGCAGACGGTGCACCGCTGCTCTCCTACTACTATGAATCCACCTCTCCAACTCAACTGTGATCGGCCATTGTGAACTGAGCAGCACAGCTTCCACCGCCAACTCTGCTCTCCCACTATTGCCATGCTTCCAAGCTTCTCCATGTTGTCTGTCCTGGGCTTCCACCTCCGTGAAAGCCACAGAAGACAACCATTTTCTGCCATTGTTCGGCTACCATGAACCGAACAGCACAGCTTCCACTGCCACTCTGCTGTCCTACATTTCGCGCCCTTTTACCAGGATTACCCATGCAGGCACCATAGCCATGGAGCCCGATCAGATCTCCGCTGCAGTTTTGACCATTGTAAATACCTTGCACATTATCCAGCAGTATGTGCAGTACCTGCAAAACTGGGCGAGGAAGCGACGACAGCGCGATTACTATTCTGATGAGGACACGGACACAATTCCTCGAAGCATGGCATGTGGTGATTGGGAGATCATGGTGCTGTTGGGCCAGGTTCATGCTGTGGAACACTGATTCTGGGCCCGGGAAACAAGCACAGACTGGTGGGACCGCACAGTGTGATGATTCCCAGTGGCTGAGAAATTTTTGTGTGTGTGGGCCACTTTCATGGAACTTTGTGACTTGCTGTCCCCTGCCCTGAAGCGCAAAGACACCAAAATGAGAGCAGCCCTCACAGTTGAGAAGTGAGTGGACATAGTCCTGTGGAAGCTTGTAACGCTCAACAGCTACTGGTCAGTCGGGAATCAGTTTGGAGTGGGGAAATCTACTGTGGGGGCTGCTGTGCTACAAGTTGCCAACACAATCATTGACCAGCTGCTATCAAGGGTAGTGACTTTGGGAAATGTGCAGACCATTGTGGATGGCTTTAATGCGCTGGGGTTCCCTAACTGTGGCGGGGCGATAGACAGAATGCATATCCCTATCTTGGCCCCAGAACACCGGGGCAGCCAGTACATAAACCGCAAGGGGTACTTTTCCATGGTGCTGCAAGCACTGGTGGATCACAAGGGATGTTTCACCGACATCAACGTGGGATGGCCGGGAAAGGTGCATGACACTCGCATCTTCAGGAACTCTGGTCTGTTTGAACAGCTGCAGGAAGGAACTTACTTCCCGGACCAGAAAATTACTGTTGGGAATGTTGAAATGCCTATAGTTATCCTCAGGGACCCAGCCTACCCCTTAAAGCCCTGGCTTATGAAGCCGTACACAGGCAGCCTGGACAGTAGTAAGAAGCAGTTCAACTGTAGGCTGAGCAAGTGCAGAATGGCGGTAGAATGTGCGTTTGGATGTTTGAAAGCACGCTAGCGCAGTTTACTGACTCGGTTAGATCTCAGCACAACCAATATTCCAATTGTAATTGCTGCTTGTTGTGTGCTCCACAATATCTGTGAGAGTAAGGGGGAGATGTTTATGGCAAGATGGGCGGTTGAGACAACTCGCCTGGTGGCCAGTTTCACACAGCCAGACAACAGGGCGATTAGAAGAGCGTAGCAGGGCACGCTGCACATCAGAGAAGCTTTGAAAGCCAGTTTCATGACTGGCCAGGGTACGATGTGAGAGTTGTGTTTGTTTTTCTTAAAGTTACCCGCCCCCTATATATATATTAAAGGAAATAAAGTCACAATTGTTTAAAAAACGTTCTTTACTATTTGTTGCACAAAACATTGAGAGAAATCAGAAGCTAGATGGGGGGGCGGGGTTGGGTTAGGTGGGTGGAGGAGCAGAGAAGGACAAGTCCAGAATCCAAATAAAAATTTAGGATATGCCAGCTTTCTGCTGCTTGTGCAATCCTGTGAGGTTGACTGTGTGGGTCCCCGTAGCCTCCCCCACCCTGTGTTCTTGGGCATCTGGGTGAGGAGCCTATGGAACTTGGGGAGGAGGGAGGGCGGTTATTCAGGGGCTGCAGCTGCAGTCTATGGTCTTGCTGCCTTTCCTGCATTAGATCCACCATACAGCGGAGCATGTCAGTTTTCTCCCCCATGAGCTTGATCATAGCACCCTGCCTGCTCTCATCGCGTGAGTCCCTCCTCTCTTTGTATTCTTGTAATGCTTTATGTGACTCCGCAATTGTTTGCCTCCACGCATTCAACTGGGCTCTATCAGTGCAGGAGGACTACATGAGCTCGGCAAACATGTCATCTCGAGTTCATTTTTTTGGCCTTCTAATCTGGACCAGCCTTTGGGACGGAGTAGATAGGGGCCACATTGAAACATTTGCACCTGCTGCAGGAGGAGAAAAAGGGAGGGTAGTATTTTAAAAGATACATTTTAGAGAACAAAGGGGACACTGTTTCTCAGTGAAACAGGCAATTCATAGTACATAGCATATATTCTTTCTGTACAAGGTCTCATTTTGCCTCCTATACTGAAGTGCCTGCCACTTTGGTGTGAGTAAGCCATCACATGCAGCCAAGCAACAGAATTCAGCTTGCAGGCAGCCTGCGGGCTCTCTGGGATGATCGTTTCACATAACACCCTCCCTCCCCTCTTCCATCTAACACACCGCGGGGCTCCAATGAGGCTCTGAGCAGGGATGAGCCCTTTAAACTAAACGCAAACAGCCCAGCGTGGCTCCGATGAGGCTCTGAGAAGGGATGAGCCCTTTAAGCTAAACACGAACAGCCCAGCATGGCTCTGATGAGGCTCTGAGAAGGGATGAGCCCTTTAAACTAAACGTGAACAGCCCAGTGCAGCTGGGTTTCCCCCCACCCCCCACCATGTGGCTCTGATCAAGCTCTCACTCACCAGAAGTGCCTTCTCCAGGGTCATGGTCCGGGAGCATGCTTTGGGAGTAGGGGGAGGCTAATGGCTCCAGCGTTAAGAATAGTTCCTGGCTAGGGGAGAAAACAGATTCCCCACTTGCCGCCTGTGCACTGTCCTCCTCCTCCTCTTCATCCTCCAAAAACTCATCCTCCTCGCTCCGTGCTACTCCCCCCTTGCAGGTGTCCACGGACAGTAATGGGGTAGTGGTGTCATCACCCCCCATAATTGCATGCAGCTCACAGTAGAAGCGGCATTTATGGGGCTGTGACCCAGAGTGCCCGTTCACCTCCCTGGCTTTTTGGTACGCTTGCCTGAGCGCCTTGATTTTTGTACGACACTGATCTGTGTCCCTGGAGTAACCTCTTTCCATCATGGCCCTGGAGACTTTAGCATACGTATTTGCGTTCCTTTTTTTGGAACGTAGTTCTGCCATAACAGATTCGTCTCCCCAGCATGCAGTGAGATCCAGTACCTCCCGTTCGGACCATGCTGGAGCTCTGCGAATCCGGGACTGCGTGGTCTCTTGAGATGGTGGACTGTGCATGGTCGTCTGTGATGGTGTACTGTGCTGATGGTCACCTGTGCTGATGACGACCAAACAGGAAATTCAAAACTTCCTGGGGCTTTTACTGTCTACCTGGCTAGTGCATCGGAGTTCAAAGTGTTGTCCAGAGCCGTCACAAGGGAGCATTCTGGGATAGCTCCCGGAGGCCAATATTGTCGAATTGAGTCCACAGTATCTGTAATCCAGAACTGCAATCTCGATTTTAGTGCTACTCCACTTCCGAGGTGGAGTACAGAAATCGGAGTAAAGAGCCCTTTAAATAGAAAAAACTGGTTGGCTGTGTAGACGGAACCAGTTTTATTTTGAGGTAACTCGGCTAATTCCGAAATAACCATGTACTGTAGACCAGGCCTAAGAACAACTACCTTAACGCAAGAAGCTCAAACTGTAGATACGAGAAATAGGCGAATGCTCCAGAAAGTGAGTTACAAGCGAGGAAAGGGGTGATAGTGCCAGTTAAGGGACCAACAGGGAGAAACTGGGATGGTAATTTCCCTGAATTGTATAATAAAGAGGAAGAGACTGACCCTTGGGGTAAGAATTCCTCTGATTTGTACTATGAGAGGGACAACCCCAAGGAGCTGTCTCAGACACTGTTCTCCCCAGAACAAATTAGAGCATTGGGCATAGAGCATGGGTCCCCTGAATAAGGGTGCATTAGCCAATTGGTAAGATGTCTGATATGCCTAGAATAGCAGGAACAGATATTTCACCCATGGTTAACAGTTTAAAAATACAGGAGTTAGAGAAATCAAAAATGTCAGAAAATTCCTTAGATCAAATTTAGCAGCTCCAGCAACCAGAGTTCAGCTTAAGGTTGAGAACTCCACGTTGCAAGCAGAAGCTTTAAGGGGTGTGCTGCAGTTTAAAGAGCTGCAGCAAATTTGGGATAAGCAAAAAAATGAAATATTAAAGGAGCAAGATTACTGCTTATGGGAAAAGCGTACTGCCACATAGGTAGCAATAGCTGTGGTTCTAAATTCATGGGACCAGCAAATCAGGAATTGATATGCACACTGCCAGCAAGAAATGGTTTGCTTGCAGAAGAAAGTGCAGGCTGTGCAGGTGGTTATTTTTCCTTCCCAACTAAAACAGTTATTTTAAAGCTAATACAGAATCAGTAGTAGTCTTAAGGTTAGTATAGTAAGTAACCTCAAGTATATTCCTTTAAATAAAGTAAAGTAAATTTACCAGAAAAGATAAAAACATCAAGAAAATGAACAGGAACGAGCAGGAGCCTAAAATAATGCAGTCTGTGAATTCTGTTCTTGTAAGAAGGGCCTCCCTCTTCGAAATTAAGTCCAGGAATAGTAGCGCAGCTTATACTGGACGAATGGAGAAGGCCAATTACTCATATAGACGTTGAAGAAGAAAGTTTTAGCCAGCTCTGCTACCTGGACTTGGGGGCCGCTTGCTCCCTTCTAATTGTTCCAAGTAGTTACCACCAAATGTACATAAAGAATTCTTCAATATTCTGGAGGGAAATAACTGAGGTTAGCGGTGACAAGGACTTAGTCCCTTTAAGTTCTGTCCTAAAATTTCAGATAGGAATGGAGCAAGGAAATCATTGGGACAATTCGTGTTAAAATATATAGGAAACTATGATATTATAAAAAGAAAAGGAGGACTTGTGGCACCTTAGAGACTAACAAATTTATTTGAGCATAAGCTTTCGTGAGCTACAGCTCACTTCATTGGATCCATTCAGTGGAAAATACAGTGGGGAGATTTATATACACAGAGAACATGAAACAATGGGTGTTACCATACACACTGTAATGAGAGTGATCAGGTAAGGTGAGCTATTACCAGCAGGAAAGTGGGGGGGGGGGGCGCGCGGGGGAGGGGGAAACCTTTTGTAGTGATAATCAAGGTGGGCCATTTCTAGCAGTTGACAAGAACGTCTGAGGAACAGCGGGGGGTGGGGGGGGGAGATTGGAATAAACATGGGGAAATAGTTTTACTTTGTGTAATGACCCATACACTCCCAGTCTTTATTCAAGCCTAAGTTAATTGTATCCAGTTTGCAAATTAATTCCAATTCAGCAGTCTCTTGTTGGAGTCTGTTTTTGAAGGTTTTTTGTTGAAGAATTGCCACTTTTAGGTCTGTAATCGAGTGACCAAAGAGATTGAAGTGTTCTCCGACTGGTTTTTGAATGTTATAATTCTTGACGTCTGATTTGTGTCCATTTATTCTTTTACGTAGAGACTGTCCAGTTTGGCCAATGTACATGGCAGAGGGGCATTGCTGGCACATGATGGCATATATCACATTGAAAAAAGAAAAGGAGTGCTTGTGGCACCTTAGAGACTAACAGATTTATTTGAGCATAAGCTTTCGTGAGCTACAGCTTATTTCACCGGATGCATTCAGTGAAATGCCACCGGATGCATCCGATGAAGTGAGCTGTAGCTTACGAAAGCTTATGCTCAAATAAATTTGTTAGTCTCTAAGGTGCCACAAGTACTCATTTTCTTTTTGCGAATACAGACTAACATGGCTGCTACTCTGAAACCTATATATCCCATTGGTAGATGTGCAGGTGAACGAGCCTCTGATATTGTGGCTGATGTGATTAGGCCCTATGATGGTGTTTCCTGAATAGATATGTGGACACAGTTGGCAACGGGCTTTGTTGCAAGGATAGGTTCCTGGGTTAGTGGTTCTGTTGTGTGGTTGCTGGTGAGTATTTGCTTTAGGTTGAGGGGCTGTCTGTAAGTAAGGACTGGCCTGTCTATAGGCATGGATGTTATCCAATACCTCAACATTCAATTGATTTAGTAAGAAAGGTCCTTTGGGAAGTTAATTAAATGTACCAATTAATTACAATGTTCTTTAGACATTTGCTTTAAAACATTATTTGTTGTTATTAAATATTTATTTGTTATTACATAGTAAGTAATTATACTTCTTTAAAATATAAAGAGAATGTCCAAGGAAAGAGAAGAAGTCATATATTTTTTATCATGTTTAAAATTAGTATCAGAATTAGATATGGATGAATGTGAAAGGCCCTTTACAAACATTATAATCAATCATGGACTATTCCAACAAAAAATGTTGATTGATACTGGGGCCACCACTTTGTTCTTATGCCTTCCAAAAAACATGTGGCAATTATTCTGGCCTCTAACTGAACTTATGAAAGAACAAGGCTTCAGTGGAGCAGAGGGTATTTTCCCAATTACCTGTAAGGTAGAAATAAAACTGGGAACAATAACCCTGAATGGAAGATTTGGACTAATGGGTGAAAAGGAGTATGGTGTAATAGATACAGACATTTTAAAGAAACTGAGAGCCATAACAGACTTAGGAAGTAAAAAACTATGGTCAATAGTGTAGTAGTAAAATGTTTTAATCCTTTGTGTTTAAAAATTATAAACATTTTGGTTTATTGTAAAAAAAAAGGAATTGTTGGTTTCTAAATATAGTAAAAAGAAAGAAAACTTATTTTATTCATTCAGAAAAACAAAAAGAGAAAAAAAAACCTAGGTTGTCAATTGTCATAACCATACAGCTAAGGGTAGCCTAGAATTCCTCCTTACCTGTAAGGGGTTAAGAAGCTCAAATAACCTGGCTGGCACCTGACCAAAAGGACCAATGGGGAAAGAAGATACTTTTAAATCTTGGAGGGGAGGGAGAGGGGGAGGCTTTGTTGGTATGTTCTCTGGGGAAAGCAGAGAAGCATCAGGTCAAAAAACTCCTTCTCCTATAAACCATCCTGTACAAGTCTCTGATATTACAAAAAGAGTAAGTAAATAAGGCAAGGCGTGTTAGATTACCTTTTTTTTTCAACTTGTGAATTTTCCCTTTGCTAGAGGGAGGTTTATCCTGTTTTTTTGTAACTTTAAAGTTTTGCCTAGAGGGGAATCCTCTGTGTTTTGAATCTGATTACTCTGTAAAGTATTTACCATTCTGATTTTACAGAGGTGATTCTTTTACCTTTTCTTTAAATAAAATTCTTCTTTTAAGAACCTGATTGATTTTTCATTGTCTTAAGATCCAAGGGTTTGGGTCTGTGCTCACCTGTACTAATTGGTGAGGATATTATTCTCAAGCCTTCCCCAGGAAAGGGGGCGTAGGGCTTGGGGGAATATTTTGGGGGAATAGGACTCCAAGTGGTCCTTTCCCTGGTTCTTTGTCTAAATCACTTGGCGGTGGCAGCATACTGTTCAAGGACAAGGAGGAATTTGTGCCTTGGGAAAGTTTTTAACCTAAGCTGGTAAAAATAAGCTTGGGGGTCTTTCATGTGAGTCCCCACATCTGTACCCCAGAGTTCAGAGTGGGAAAGGAACCCTGACATCAGTAAAAAGAGCTAAGAAAAAATAAAGGTTGTTGTTTTTAAATGTATTTTGTTAAAATAAAAATTATCCATGTCCTTCAAGTGTTTCCTTAGCCACCCTGGAAACAAGGGTTGCAACCCCTCCAGGTTTTACCCGGACAGTACGGTTTTTGGCTTCTATGTCCAGGTGCCATTTAGGGTTGCCAGGTGCCCAGTTTTTGACTGGAAAGTCTGGTCAAAAAGGGGACCTGGCAGTGTCCAGTCAGTACATCTGACACCAAAAGTCTGGTTACCCCGGGGCGGGGTAAGGTGCCAGGTCAATAACCCACTCAGTCGGGGCACCTCCTACCTGCAGGCAGGCTCGTCAAGCAGCAGCTGCTCCCATCCCAGCCCTGGAGCAGAGGGAGCCCAGCGGGGAGGAGGGAGGTAAAGACGACCTAGTGAGCAACGGGGGAGGCGGGGAGAGGAATGAGTGATGGGGGCGAGGCCTTTGGGGAAAGGGTGGGGTGGGGCCTTGAGGGACGAGGTGGAGCTGGGGGTGGGGCCTCAGGGGTCCAGTTACCAGCAGTTAGAAAGGTGGCAACCCTACTGGAGACCCATACCCCAGGAAGAGCAGATGAAGGGGGTGATAAGCAGGTTATTAGAGTGGTGCCCCAAAGACTATTTTTCTGGGTAACATAGCACTAGGTCACTGGAAGAATTTTTCTGTTGACCTAGCTACTCCTGCTTTGGGAGATGGATTACCTATGACAACAGGTTTGGCCTACAGTGAAGCATTACATTGGCACAGCTGTGCCGCTGTAGTGTTTTTAAGCATGGACATTGTGACGTTCCCCTCTGGTGTTATCCAGACCGATGATCTGCTAGGTCACTCCAATCCTTGACTCCGTGAGCCAGCCTTATCCTGCACTGCTATGAGAACCCCCACTCCTGGGCTGTTCACGCACAGCCTCTGGCATGTAAGTTGCTCCTTGGATTGTGCAACCGAATGACACTAGCCAATATCTCCGGTCCCAGACACAACCCTAGGAACCTCCGTCTTGCAGTGTCTAGTTATGCCCACTGGACGCTGCAAGCTTATATGAGTTCGTCAATTTAACAAAGAAATTGATCTGTACAAGGCTTGTTATCCCCAGGAGAGACTCTGACACACTTCAAACCAAACCACTGCTTCAGGCAGAATAAACAAACATATTTATTAACTATAAAGATAGATTTTAAGTGATTATAAGTCAAAGCATAACAAGTTGGATTTGGTCAAATGAAATAAAAGCAAAACGCATTCTAAGCTGATCTTAACACTTTCAATGCCCTTACAAACTTAGATACTTCTCACCACAGGCTGGCTGGTTGCTCTTCAGCCAGGCTCTCCCCTTTGATCAGTGCTTCAGTCGCTTGGTGTGGTGTCTGTAGATGTAGGTAGAAGAGAGAGAGAGCAAGGCAAATGTCTCTCCCTTTTATCATGTCCTTTCTTCCCTCTTGGCTTTGCCCGCACCCCTTCAGAGTCAGGTGAGCATTACCTCATTGTAGTCCCATACTGACCAAAGGAATGGGGGTGACTCACTGGAGAGACCAACAGACCTTTTTGTTGCTGCCTAGGCTAGCGTCTTTTGTTCCTGTGAGGCTGGGCTGGGTTTGTCCCATACCTGCCCTGATGAGGTGTGAACTGCCCCGCTGCTCTTGGAGAGTTTTTGCCTGGGCTTATTTTAAGCCATGAGGATACATTTTCAGCCTCATAACTACATACATGAAATTATAACCTATATCATTACTGTAACAACAATGCTCAGTGCATCATGAGCCTTCTGAAGACACCTGACATGGCAAACTTTGCATTGGATACCACACAATCATTTTACAGGGATGAACATGGGGATGTTGGGTGTTCCCCCGAGGTACAGAGTGTCACAGACATACCCAAATTGTTCAGCAAATTAGATGATTTGGCAGATACTCCCTGACATCCAAAACTAGCACTTTCAGTATAACATTTGCTATTGCTCTGCTTGAGATTGTTTTTTGGAATATTTTCAGAATCAGTAGTATTTCTATCCTACCAAAGGTACATCCTGTCAACCCCCAGCCTTGGCTTCCATCCCCCACCCCCAAATACCTGTTTCCTCCACTCTTGCTCACATGTTGTGGAGCATCTCTGGCAAAAAAATCTCATGACTAGACTGATTTCCTCCATTATTAATTTGTTTTCTCCTCCATCACTTTGGTCATCTTTCTAGCTAAACAACTCTACTTTTCCAACTTAACCATGTTCTCAATTCCACACCCACCTTTGATTCACACCTCAAGCCCTCCCCTCCTTCTGTTCCCCCTTTTTCTTTCCTCACAGGATCTTGCTGATTTACTCCAAGAGAAAACTGACAAAATACAATGTGACTTTCCACTCCCCTCTACTTCTCTTCATTCTTCCCCAGCTATTACTCCCTTCTCCTTTCTCACCATCACAGATGCAAAAGTTTTTCATCTGCTCACCTCCTCTGACCTTTCCACTTGCTCCAGTGATCCCATCCTATCTGATCTCCTTTGTACCCACTCTCATCTCTTCCCATACTCTTCTCTTTAACCTCTCACTCTCCCTCAAAATTCAAATATGCTTTAGTGTCTCCCATTTTAAAAAACTTACTCTTGACTCACTTGCCTCTCTAGCAACTACCCCACCTTTAAGCTCATAGAACACATTGTCTACAATCACTGTCTGGTGTCCTTCCCCTCCAATTCCATCCTAGACTCCTCCCATCTGGCTACTGCCCCTTGCTCTCCACTGAAGCCAAATTCTCTAATGACCTCTTCCTACACAAAACTAAAACCAGCACTCTGTCCTCATCCTCTTTGACCTGTCAGCTGCCTTCACACTGTCAACCATGCTCTTCTTGAAATCTTTTCTTCCCTTGGTTTACATGACTCTGTCCTCTTCTGGTTCTTTAGAATATCCTTTAGAGGATCCTCCTCATTCCTCTATCCAACTTTCTTTGGAAGGTTCCACAGAGCTCTGTCCTTAGTCCCTTTCTCTTCTCCCACTACATCTTATATCTTGGTAATCTCATTCAGAAATATAAATTCAACTACTGTTCAATGACTGACCCATCTTCCTCTCTACTCCACAGTACTGGGTTTACAATAGCACCAGTGGCACCATGGAGCCATGCCCATCCTCAGAAGGGGCTGCAGCCTGCTCCGCTTGCACTGCGCCCCAAGACCCCGCCAGCCCACTGGCTCCCCACTGCTCACCACTTGCTCCTCTCAGCCTGCCCACTGGCCGTCCAAGAGCTCCCCTCCACGCCCTGGCCAGACCCCAGTGCACCTCCAGCTCTGGGCAGCCTCTGCTTCCCACCACTTGTGGGGTCCTGTCTGTCTCCCCGGAACTGAGCTGCCTGGGACTGGTGCAGAAGAGCCTGGCCAATCTCAGCCAGCTGTAGGGGGGACAGTGTGGGGGGGCTTGGCTGGGCCCCTGCAAGCAAGTGGGTGCTGAGGGAGCTCAGCCAGGACAGGCCCTGGCCTAGCTGATCACGCCACTCCCAAGGGGCCAGAACAATTCCCCACCTCGGGACCAGCCCTGGTGGTGCTGGCAGCTCAGCCTGGCAGACACAGTCACCTCCCAGCAGGGTGGTGAGTGTGGCTGGGAGGCAGGGCGTGGGTCTCTGGGGAGCCTGGGTGTGTGTGTGCTGGACTGTGAGGGGGCGGGGAAAATGTGTGTGTTGAAGCACTTGGGAGTGGGGGTTCTGAGTGGGGTTCTGGGCAGTTGTGGTGGGGCTGTGGGCAGGGGGGTGCTGGGCAGGGGTGGTGTTGTGCAGGGTGCTGGGTAGGGGTGGTGTGCAGGGTGCTGTGTATTTGTGGAGGGGGCCTGGCAGGGGGCGCTGGGCTTACTGGGTCGGGGGGGGGCTCTGGCCATGGGGAGTTGGGGGGGTATTCATGTTGGACAGGGGGGCTGTGTGGCATGGCATGGGCCCGCCCCTGAGGGGAAGGGGCATGCTGGAAGCACAGGGCTGGGCAGGCCACTGTGTGTCTGGCAACTGCCGGTTTGTAAATAGTGCCCTCGCCCTGGTCTGGCTGGAGCAGCGCTGCTCCTGCCATGCCATGCCCCATTGCTCCTGGCTGGCCCCTTGCTCAGGGGACTGACTTCCCCACGTCGTGCTCCATTGCCTCCATGAGGGCCCACAAATAAGTTTGGCGTCGGGCCCACAAAAGTTAAGCCGTCCCTGCTACTCCAGACCTGTCTTCTCCTGACCAAACTTAAAATCTCTGCCTGTCTCTCTGACATCTCCTTGTGGATGTCTAGCCACCAGCTCAAGTTAACCATGGCTATACCAGAGCTCTTAATCTCCCCTCCAAGCACTCCCCCCACACCTCCTTTCTTGATCATTGTGGACAATACTGCCATCCTGCCGATCATGCAGGCTTATAACCTCAGCATTATCTTCAACTCAGACCTCTCTCTAGGGCCTTGCATCCAAGCTATGGCTAAATTTTGCTAATTCTTTCTGCATCATATCTCTAAAATACAGCTCTTCTAATCCCTCCCATGGCTAAAACTCTCAACCAGGCTGTAATCCTCTTGCATCTCAATTATTGCAACATCATCTTCTCCAGGCTCGAGAATTGCAAACTTGCCCTGCTCATATCCTTCCTGAATGCTGCTGCAAAGATCACTTTCCTAGCCCATTACTTTGACCCCTCTCTTTACTTTCAAGGCCCTTCCCCAATCTACGTATCATGTCTCATTCACTAGCAAGATGTTAACTCTTGCCTCTGATTGGCCCATGAAGTCAGCCTCTATTGCCCACTTGTTAAATTTTCAAACAAGCACATTTGTACTTTCTTCTATGCTGACCCTAAGGCTTGGAAGGAGTTCCCCATAAACATCCATGGAACTGCCTCAATATCTTCCTTCGGAACCCTAGTCAAAACTATACTTTTTTTGATACCTACAAAATCTTGACCACTCTTGGAATACTGGAGTGCTAAGACCACTGAGTAACACTGTCTCATTGTTTCCTTGTACTCCCCATCAGTCTGTGTGCACCTGTTGACTCTTGTTTGATGCTGAGGTTGTGAGCATGTTGGTGCAGGAATCTTATTTTTGTTCTGGGTTTGTATAGTACCTAGCACAAAGGGTCCTGGTCCAATATAAACTTCTTATCCCCCTGCAGGTCTAACTGGATTTTGGGCACTTGCATGTACTCCTTTTGAGAACCTGTGACCAGTGAAATTGACCAATAAGCATCTTAATCACACAATGTTTTTGTTTAGCAGGTGGAGAAAGGATTAGAGAAAAGAGAATTTTAGAACAAACAACCTGTGTGCATGTCTGTTACACAAAGTACTACCATCCCATAAAGGTAACCTAGGCAGGTTTAGTTTCTGCAGATAGACCAGCAGGGTATAAGTGTCTGTAAGTCTGGTTCACGCTGACACCCCCCCACATCTGCCCATCCTCCTGCCTAGCAATAAATTCTGCCCGCAGCCCCCATCCTGTGCCCCCAGTCCTCCAACAATTCTGCCTGCTTCAGCCCCCAGTCTGTTCTGTCCCACATCAAATCTTCACCCACATCTGTTCTGCACCTCCACCCAGGCTCACCTCTGCTCCTCCTATAGCTTCTGGATTCTTCATCCCTCTCTCCCTGGACTGGGGGGATGCAGTGGGGGCCCCTCTCCCTGTTCCCAAGCTGGGTGATGAGGGGGAGGGGAGCAGCAGAGGAACTTTCCCCCACTGTTCACAGGAAGAAACAGAACTGCCCTGTGTGAAGTAAACCCACAGCCAGACCAGGGCTGCTCACTCAGCTACAATGACTCACTCCTCCTGCAGTGACTCATACCTCAGGCCTACTGCAGCCATCTGGGCAGAGCCTGGGTCAGATGACCCCCAGGCACAGGTATTTCACTCTCACTGCCAGAGCCACAAGTTAGTCTGTGCAACAGCACCATTCAGCTAGGGGTCCCTCTGCTGCCTTACTGTGTTACAGACTCCCAGCCTTCCCTTGACTCTGTTCCTCTCCCTGGTTCCAGCTTGCTTCAGCCTTGTCCATCTCTTATTCCAACTTCACACCAGCCCTGTTCCCGATCTGCTCCAGCTCTGCAACCACCTCCTGATCCCCAGAACTTTGGACAAACTTCAGTCTGGCTTTGACCTTCAGCCTGCATCTGGACTCCAACGCCAGTCCTGATTTAGCTTGTCTACGGACTCTAACCCCAGTTCTTACCCAGGGCCTGTTCCCAGACCCTGGTTTCAGTGCTGCCCTCAGCCCGGTCCCAACTCTTCAAGCCTTGGTACCTGTTCTTGACCATGGCTCCAAACACCAGGCCTGACTGTCTAGAACCCAGACCCTGACATACTGGGCTCTTTCTGCTCCCTCCTCCCCACCTGTGAGAATGGTGTCAGCCCCTGGAGGAGAGGAGAGAGAGTGCTCTTCCTGTTTTCTATAGCAGCTTCAATTGACTGCTCTTTTCTAGGAGGCGGGACTAGTGGGGAAAGCAGAGAATCAGAGGGGAATTTCCTCCAAGTGGTTCAATAAATGTGTGCCCCTGTCATAAATATAAAGGGAAGGGTAACCACCTTTCTGTATACAGTGCTATAAAATCCCTCCTGGCCGGAGGCAAAATCCTTTCACCTGTAAAGGGTTAAGAGGCTAAGGTAACCTCGCTGGCACCTGACCCAAAATGACCAATGAGGGGACAAGATACTTTCAAATCTGGAGGGGGAGAAAAAGGCTTTTGTCTGTCTATGTGATACCTTTGCTGGGAACAGATCAAGGATGCAAGCCCTCCAACTCCTGTAAAGTTAGTAAGTAATTTTGCTAGAAAATGCATTAGGTTTTCTTTGTTTTGGCTTGTGAATTCGCTGTGCTGGGGGGAATGTGTATTCCTGTTTTTGTGTCTTTTTGTAACTTACGGTTTTGCCTAGAGGGATTCTCTGTGTTTGAATCTGACTGCCTGTGAGATTATCTTCCATTCTAATCTTACAGAGTGTTTCTTTTCTCTTTGTTTTGTTCTTCTAATAAAGGTCTGTTTTTTTAAGAATCTGATTGGGTTTTTAGGGTCCTAAGAAACCCAAGATGGTCTGTGCTCAACTTGTTTATTCTCAAGCCTCCCCAGGAAAGTGGGTGTAAGGGCTTGGGGGGATAGCTGAGGGAAGAGGAACTCCAAGTGGTCCTTTTCCCTGGTTCTTTGTTAAAGCCCTTGGTGGTGGCAGCATACCCTAGTCCAAGGGCAAAGATTTTGTGCCTTGGGAAAGTTTTTAACCTAAGCTGGTAGAAATAAGCTTAGGGGGTCTTTCATGTGGGTCCCCACATCGGTACCCCAGAGTTCAGAGTGGGGAAGGAACCTTGACATGGTGGTAAAAGTGGGATCATTTTGAACGAGAGATCATTTTTAACCAAAAGCACAGACCTGAAGAGATTTTTTTTTTAACTGAAAGCAGTTTTTTCTGTCCCTTTGCCTGGAGGCAGAGATGTTAGTGGTTTTAACAAAAGGATTTTTCTGTAGGCTGGGAACAGCTATCAGAGACAAAGGTATCAGGTTACAGCACAGCAAATTTTACAAGCCAGGTTTTTTTCCTTTCTAACTCTCAGGTATAACTAGGTTAAAAACAGAGAGGCTAGGATGACAGAAGCAATGCCCAACAGAAACTGGAGTTAGCCAGATTGGAAGCAGAAGAGAAAGAAAAGGAACACCAGAGACTGGTCGAATTAAAATGACTCGATAAGGATGCAGAGGAGGCTGCCCACCAGAGAGCTATGGAGGCAAAAGAACTGGAGGCAAAAGAAAACCTAACGCATTTTCTAGCTAGATTACTTACTAACTTTACAGAAGTTGGAGGGCTAGCATCCTTGATCTGTTCCCGGCATAGGTATCACATAGATAGACAAAAGCCTTCCCCCCCCCCTCCAGATTCGAAAGTATCTTGTCCCCTCATTGGTCATTTTGGGTCAGGTGCCAGCGAGGTTACCTTACCCTCTTAACCCTTTACAGGTGAAAGGATTTTGCCTCTGGCCAGGAGGGATTTTATAGCAATGTATACAGAAAGGTGGTTACCCTTCCCTTTACATTTATGACAGCCCCTCTGCCGCTCAGCTGGCTTTTTAGAAATGTTACTAGTAGCTGGAAAGCCTGAGCTGTTGCTTGGGTGTAATTTGTAAAATCATGTGTGTGGGGGTGGGGAGAAGCTGAAAATGGGGGCTTTTGTTTCCATGCACTGTGTTGCAATGAGCAATGTGGCTGTTTGTACATGTTCTCCAAAGTCAGTGCACAAAGCTGTCCCCTGGCTGGAGGCACAACCACATAGCTGTTACTCCCACCTTCTCCGATCAACTGGCACATTCCAACCGACACCGAACCTTGGACTCCAGTGTTCCACCTGCTTCTCACGGTGCCTGGTGATGATGGAACCTGGTGACAGTCTGCCCAACAGCTCTCAGCCATGCCTGTCACTGTTTCCATTGCTTCACACTGACTCAACAGATATTCTAGGCTTCACAGACAAAATACTGATATCCTGAAATCTTATCAGAGATCCTAGAAATCTGTTTGTCATGGAAAAACACAGAATTTGCATTTTTACAGAGAATCTTTAGTTTTTACATTTTGTGAAAAAATAAAAACATATTAACTATTAACTACATTAACTACAGGAATAGCGGTCAGTAGGTTTCCGGTATAGGGTGGTGTTTATGTGACCATTGTTTATTAGCACTGTAGTGTCCAGGAAGTGGATCTCTTGTGTGGACTGGACCAGGCTGAGGTTGATGGTGGGATGGAAATGGCCCACTTTGATTTTCATGCAGGTTGTAAGGAGAGTGGTCACTTTGGATAGGCTATTACCAGCAGGAGAGTGAGTTTGTGTGTGTGGTTTTTGGAGGGGGGTGAGGGGGTGAGAGAACCTGGATTTCTGCAGGAAATGGCCCACCTTGATTATCATACACATTGTGAAGACAGTGGTCACTTTGGATGGGTTATTACCAACAAGAGAGTGAGTTTGTCTGTGGGGGGGCGGAGGGTGAGAAAACCTGGATTTGTGCTGGAAATGGCCCAACTTGATGATCACTTTAGATAAGCTATTACCAGCAGGAGAGTGGGGTGGGAGGAGGTATTGTTTCATGGTGTCTGTGTATATAATGTCTTCTGCAATTTCCACAGTATGCATCCGATGAAGTGAGCTGTAGCTCACGAAAGCTCATGCTCAAATAAATTGGTTAGTCTCTAAGGTGCCACAAGTCCTCCTTTTCTTTTTGCGAATACAGACTAACACGGCTGTTACTCTGAAACCTGTCTTTATTTTTAGTGCATTTAAAAAAAAAGAACAATTTTCTGAACATTTTCTGAAGTATTTGGTATATGTAAGAAATACAATTTGCAATTCTATAAATTTTAATTTATTATAATGATTGATGACACTGGCAGGCTTCGAACTTGCTTAAAAACTGTAAATATATCAATAAAACATTGTGTTCAACTGATACCTATACATATATATATTGTGGCTAGGGAAACTAAAATTCAGCATTTCATTTTAATCACAGCAAACCATGGATTTTTATGGTTTTTATCACAGGATTTTGTTTTTTTATCACAAAAAAACCTAGGATCCCTGCTTATTATATAGATTTCCCAGGTTTGTGACCGATTGAACTTTAAAGGGTGGGCTGTGTGCAAATATTCTTCCCCTCAAGGAATCAAAAAACGGTTTAGTGCCTCACAAGAGAATCAAAGCCCTGTTGCTCACTCTGAAGAGTGTGGTGTCAGTGCAATCGGACCCACTGAGTGAGGATTATAAACATACAAAAGTGTGGAAAGGACATGGGTGACAAAGAAAAATCCAGTGGGTGATTGAACAGCACTTGTATGTGGCTCTGTTAGATCTGTATGCGTGTTAGCCCTGTGTGTATTAGTGGTAGATCTGTGTGTGTATGCGTGTGTGATCTGTGCATGTGTATGTTAGATCTCTGTATGCATGTGTTAGACCTGTCTGTATGTTAGTGTTAGAGCTGTGTAAAGGGGCACAACCCCAACCCCAAGGCAACTCCGCAACCCCCTTTTCCTTCAACAAGCTCTTATAGTACCTAGAGAGATAACACATAGGTAAGATTGATAACATCATTTTTTTACTTAAACTGTGGAAGTGGGAATTCTGCCGCATCTTCAACTAGATACAGAAACTTTTAACTAGGGCTGTCAAACGATTAAAACATTAATCACCACTAACTGCAGTTTTAATTGCATTGTTAAATAATAATAGAATACCATTTATTTAAATATTTGGATGTTTTCTACATTTTCAAATATATTGATTTCAATTACAGCATGGAAGCGTGTCCTCTGGAATGGCAGCCAAAGCATGAAGGGGCATATGAATGTTTAACATATCTGGTACATAAATACCTTGCAACGCTGGCTACAAAAGTGCTGTGTGAATGCCTGTTCTCACTTTCAGGTGACATTGTAAATAAGAAGTGGGCAGCATTATCTCCTGTAAATGTAAACAAAGTTGTTTGTTTTAGCACTTGGCTGAATAAGAAGTAGGACTGAGTGGATTTGTAGATTCTAAAGATTTACACTGTTTTGTTTTTGAGTGCAGGTATGTAAAAAAATGTACATTTCTAAGTTGCACTTTCACGATAAAGAAATTGTGCTACAGTACTTGTATAAGGGGAATTGAAAAATACTATTTCTTTTATCTTTTTACAATGCAAATATTTGTAATAAAAATAATAATATAAAGTGAACACTGTACACTTTGTTTTTTGTTGTTGTAATTGAAATCAGTATATTTGAAAACGTAGAAAAACATCGAAAATATTTTTCCATTGGTATTCTATTATTCTTTAATAGTGCAATTAAAACTGTGCTTAATCACAATTAAATTTTTTGATTAATTTGTTTTGAGTTAATCACTTGAGTTAACTGGGGTTAATTGACAGCCCTACTTTTAACATTACATTATTGTGATGACAATGCAAATCTTTAGACCCATGTAAAAAAACCCAGGCAGATTAAATTATTTTTCTGGCAACTGGCAAATCCATAAAAAACAACATCCAAGCTGGTCAAATACCGGGTCAGGTGGTAACCCTAAGGGGGAGCTTGCTTCTGATTATAAACTTGGCAAGGAGGGGGGAGGGGGGAAGGTTGTGTGAAGGTCAGAAGAGGAGGGTTTGGGAAGGATTTTTTTTTTTTTTTTTTGGGGGGGGCTGTGGGCCCCAGGGCTGTGACTGATCACACCTTGACCTGGCTCCAGGGTGGGAGGACAGACGGCGCGTGCGCATGTTTTACAACAACACTGGAAGATACTGACTTTTGCTGGCTGTAACAGAACCTCCCTTCTCAGGGTGCCCAGCCTGCCACGCTCCGGCCCAGACTCAGGGCAGGACCGACCACGCCCTCGCGCACCGCCCTGCCACCGCTCAGCCTGGGGAGGCGGCTCGCTCCCGCGCCTCCCCCAGCGCGCAGGCGCGGAACATGAGGGTCCTCTGAGCGGGGGCTCGTGCAGCGCATGCGTAGTAGCGGGGTCAGGAGGAACGGATTTGGCGTCGTCCGCTGCTGCCGTGCTTGGCTCTGCGCGGGGGCCTGGGCGGGGGGAAGTGGAATGAGCCTTCACCTGGCGCGGCCTCGCGCACGCCGGGGAACCGCCGCCGCCCGCCGGCGACTTTCCTGCCGCTGCGGGGCTCCCGGCGCCCAGTAGTTGCCGCCGCGGAGCGGCCCGAGAGCAGCCCCCGGAATCCGCCTGTCCGCGGCCCCGCGAGCCCGGCATGTGGCCCCGCGGGTGCGGGGGGCGCCGGCGCAGCCCGGCTTCTGGTCGCTGAGCCGGTCGCTGCAGGGCCGGGCCGGGCTGGGGTGGCTGCGCGGTGACCGAGCGGCCCGGGGCGAGGAGCAAGGAGACGGCGCTGCTGAGCCGGCTGTGGGGAAGCCAAGGGCGGACGCCCCGGCGGTTGGATCGGCGCACGGCTCGGTGAGGGCTGAAGAGCTCCGGTTTGCTGCTCTCCGGCTGCCCCGGTCCTGGCTGGCGGACATGAGATGATATAAACTCTCCGGTCTGCTGTCAGAGGGACAATGACCACCCCCGCTCTGCTGCCCCTGTCTGGGCGTAGAATCCCCCCCCTGAACCTTGGGGCCTCCTCCTTCCCGCACCACAGGGCTACCTTGAGACTGTCCGAAAAATTTATCCTCCTCCTCATTCTTAGTGCCTTCATCACCCTCTGTTTTGGGGCATTCTTCTTCCTCCCGGATTCTTCCAAACACAAACGCTTTGATCTGGGTTTAGAGGATGTGTTAATTCCTCACGTGGATACCAGCAAGGGGGGCAAAAACCTTGGAGGCTACTTGATCCATGGGCAAGGACACGATGAGCACAGGCACAGGTATAATGTATACATGGTTTTGTTTTTCACATAAGAAAACAATGCCTGATCTTGCTGTCATTTGAGTGACTGTAAGTGGGAATAGGATTGGGTCCAAAGGAAATCTAGTAAAGGAGACTGCAGGCCTACTGGATAATGTAGTTTTCCATTTGCCGTTTCCAGGAAAATGTGGCTTTACCTAGATGGCATAATTTTCTTCTGACAAATGTAAAAGTCACGATTGCTTAATCGTGGCTGAAAGGGATGCTGTCATCTAAGGGGCATAGTGACTTTTGGACAGGCCCACAAGTAGAGAGTCACCTCAGATATCCTTGCTTTCGTGAACAGGAAATAGCCATAGTATTTATTCTCTGTATATTTCCCAAATGTCTTTCTGCTTCTGAGTTCTCTGTGCCTTTCCCCTTACCCTTCTTCCCCAAGCTGCTACGTGTGATGCTGTCTGGGGTCCCTTAGCTCCTGGGCCCTTGTCCACCATGATTCTGTCTCCTTCAGGCTCTCAACTCTTGGCCCTAATTTGTGCTGCTGTTTTGGACAGGTGACAGTAAGCCAGGTAGTTGCCTTTTCTCCCTCTTTTAGCTTCCTAACTGTCTCAGCAGAGCAAGAGGCATAGCATGAGAGAGAACCTGCGCCTATGAGAACAAACTGAAGTGGCAGTGATTGGGGTTTTTCTATTAATGGTCACTAGTGGAGGGATACCATAGTTAAGTACTAGAACTGAACTATTAGACCTGACTGGTCTAGGTGCACTTGGGCTCTCTGCAGTATCAGGTCTCTTTATGTGATATAGAGTTGGGTTATCCAAGTCAATCAGACTTGGATTTTGTAGAAAAATTTGGATTTTGTAGCTTTACAAATCATCAAACTTTTTTCTTTTGAAAATTTCAGATGAGTTTTTGAGTACACTTATAAAATAATTCTAATAATAATAATAATCCTAAAAAAATAGTAACAGTAACAGAATTAAAAAAAAATTCATAAGCTGAGTGTTTCTTCGGGAGCGGTGTGAAATAGGGTCCCCCTTCTGCCTACAGTAAGAGTTCTTTAAAGGTGATTTGAGCCAACTTTTAAAAAACGGGATTGACCTTTTTTGTTACTGTATGGTATATAAAGGCAACCTGAATATTGGGGTATTTCCCACCCTGGTTTGTGCCTTATATTAAAAATATCAACATGTTAAGCGTGATTATTCTCTGCTAGTCATGGAGGACCTGTTAGACATCCTGCAGTTCATTTATTATGAGCTCTGATGCCTTAATTTAAAGGGCACAGGTGCTGAATATTTAACAAAGAATTAATTTCTCGAAAATGTTAATTAGCCACTACATTTAAATGCTACACAAAACAGTTCTAGGCATTGACTAATAAAACCTCATAATTACATATGTAAGGAGGTTTTACAGGTTGCTGAACCCCTTATGGCAACTAATCATGAACAAAAGCCTGTGTCCCTCTGCTTTGGTTACAGTAGGTTTCAATGGTCTGGGTTATTAGCTGCTTACTGGTGGTGCCTCCAGGGAGTCGGGAACCCTACCATACCTGTCTTTGTGGTTTCAGCTGTTCCTGTCTCCTTTCTTACCCATATGACTTGCCTGATACCTTGTAGTATACTCTTGTAACGTGTCTGTAATGGCTGAATCAGTGTACATTTTTTTATAAGGGAAGTACAAAGGAAGCATGTAAAGGGAAGGAGAAGATGGATTTGGAGTGGGTATATCAGTAATATCATACAATATACAAGTAACACAGCCTCAGGGTGGATTTCCCTGGATTCACGAGTCCAGTTTATCCCACGCTAATGGGCTTTGTAACGTGGAGGTACCCAAACACCTTGAGTCGTTGCAGGTCTGAAGCTGTTTGAGTGTGATGAGGTGTTGAGGGTGCTCATTCGCTTGGGGGACTAACCTCTGCATCAGCAAAAGGTGGTGTTTTCAGTGAAAAAAAGTTCCAACAGGGTAGGCGGCCTTCTCGGTGTTTCCAAGACCAGTTGCTCTCTCCCAGAGTAGTTCAGCTAACCCCTTTCTGGGCAAAATAGGCAAACCCCATCAGGGAGAAAACTGCCAGGAAATCACCTGAACTCCCCTCAGGCAGGGCTGTCCTTCTCTCATCCCCCATCCAGTTGGCTGCCATCCCACAAAGTTCACCTTATCACAGTGCTCAACACCCTGGTCAGGGTGAGCACGCTCCATCTCATCACATCCCCATCTCTCAACTACCTGGCAACAAGCTTGGGTCCCTTTTTTGTCAGACCCATTAACCCAAGTTACACTTACCTTGTGCTGTTTTGCGTCTCGTGATTCTGTTGTTTCCCAGGCACAACGATCTTCTAGGACAAACATGACTTGCATTTCTAAAGTAGACAAGCCAAATGAAAAGCTGTGTCACATATTTTTGAATTGCATGATGCCTTCTAGTGGCTGGCCTATAGAAAGAAAAAGAAACTTGCTAGTGCTAAAAACTAGTAGATTTTTGGCATAGCTTTTGGAGCTAGCTGACCAGGTTATAGTTCCAGTTCCGTTTCCATGTGATCTATCTGAAGACATGTAATCAGTAGTGATATCACAAAGGAAATTATTATGGTTGTGCCAACTTTGGCATTATTTGTGGGGTACCTGTAGATAGACGTAACTTTTCTATTATGTTCAAAGTAGACTTCAGTCAGTCTACACAGGCACTGTCTACACTAGGGAAACTTGGCATGCTAACCTTTGTGTGTGCCTAAACTTTTGCTCTACTCACACAAATGCTTCTAGTGATGCACATGCTTTACAACCTCTTTTTGGATTACATTTGATGTGACATACCAGCATGGACAGGGATCACAAAACTCTGTCATAAGTGATACTTACATATGACTGGGTTGCTGAAGGGACAGAATGTCCTGCATCAGCTGTTATTGCCTCAGTGTGTGTTAGAAACTTGCCCCATCCATGGTGAGTCGGAGAGAATCTTCGGGTGTCACCTGTACCCTGCTGGAGGTGCTTTCGGTTAGCACCGAAGTGCCATGTAGAAAAGGAGAGGATGGGCTCTGTTAACGGGCAGAGAAACAGATCGAATAGCTGGGCTCTGAGACACCGGATACAATGAGAATTTTCAGGATCTGCTTTCAAGAACCCTGGATCTTCAGTCGGTGGCCAAGCTGATTTGGCTGAAGGAGGAAAAAGGATGAAAGGTCCTCTATGTCTGGTACGTAGCTTATAAAATGTAACGACAGATTGCTTTTGGAGGCTTGGTGACTGAGGGAAGAATATTTTGTAAGAGCGCTGGTGTACATTCATAAAAGGTGGAAGCTACTCATCTTGGATATGTAATGCAGTTCTCTATATATGTAATGGAGTTACCTGTTAATCTTTTCTCCCCAGTATCTGAATAACTCACTCAGTAAGTCCTCCAATCAAATTTTGGGACAGTGCAGATTTCTTTCCACCCAGATGGAAACTTGCACAGCCTTTCCATTCAGAGGCAGTCCTTCAATATCAGAGGTGCAAATGATCCTCATTGGTCTTCATGCTTTCTGAGATTGCTTTTCTTTTCCTGGATGGGCCCATAAACAAAGATGTTCTTGAAGGTTGTTTGTTAGTTTAGTTAGAGCTGCAATCTCCTGGGACCCCTATCTTTATTTCATTAATCAGTTAAAATAGCATCCCCTGCTCACCTGTAATTTTATCAGTGTTTTTGTGAATTATTTCTCTCTGGTTCAGGAAAAGTGTCTTACAAGAATGCATTTAGAATCTGAAACAGATCTGTGATTGTACTTTGTTTCATTCTTTGGTATTTCAGGAAATGGATGGGCTGTTGCTATGGTTATTAACACTTTTTAATTTCTTGTTCTTCATTTCAGTGCTATTCAGACAGGATGGGTGTCCCAGAGTAGTCATTGGGGCAAGTGAACTGGATTCACAATTTTGGAAAAGCGCATAAATCTCTAGTCTAGGAAAAGGGGAAGCAGAAAAGACTGTTACTGGACGTGTACAGAGACATGAATAGAGACCCTGAACACATATACAGTTTGAAAAATATGTGTGTGTGGAGGGGAAGCTTGCTTTTTAAGAGACAGGACAGGTTCCAAAATCACCCGGGACTTCTGGAATGAGAGTCATGCACATGAATGGCAGATAGACTATTCCAAATGGAAATCTTTAATGCATACCTGAGGACTTGGGGAAGAGCGACAGCTGTGTAAACTCAGCAACAAGCTGATCCCCCCCCCCCCCCCCCCCCCCCGCCCAAATACCACAGTTTACAAGTACTGTACTTGTTCATAAGCTGAATTTTTTTTTTTTAGGAAAAAAGGTCAGCATCAGAGAAGGGGGTTGGCTTATGAACGGGTATAGAGAGGGAGAGGTGGGACACAGCCCCTCCCCCCCCAAGAGAGGGAGAAGGGAGAGGCAGCACAGCCAGCAGAGCCAGAAGGGAAGAGGCAGGGCCAGAGTCTCTCCGCTTCTGGCCACGCTGCTCTCCCCGCAACCTCTGAAGCAGCTGCAGCTTTGGAGATGGCAGGCTGCAGCCATGCCACTCGTCCCCGCCCACCAGAACAGGCTGCGGCCGCGCTGCTGGAGCACGCTGCGGCCATGCCGCCTGGCCCAGTCTGCTGGAACATGCTGCGGCCGTGCTGCCCGGTCTGGCCCCTGGGAGCAGGCTGCGGTCACGCTGCCCAGCCTGCTGGAGCAGCTCCGGCCAGGCCAGAGACATCCTCCCTTGGACTTCCCCAGATAAGGTGGGAAGGGATGGGGAGAGTGTGGGGGTCCCGGGATAGGGGTGGTCACAGGGTTACTCCCCACCAGCTGCTGTCATGGCCTGTCACAGTAAGCAGCTGGCGTGCCAGGACACTTCGTTTACTTAGGTTTACCTCCGTGCCTGCGGACGCTCGAGGTATACAAACATCTCGGCTTGCCAATGGCTTATCCTGATGGCCCAGGAGCCAACGTTTGCTCACCCCTGAATTATAGGGTTGACTTATGAATGGGTCATAAAAATTTTCCATTTTTACTTACCCATCTTGGGGGGGGATCGGCTTATAAACGAACCAGCTTACGATCGAGTATATACGGTAGCTATTTATTGGGCTGCTCCTTACCACGTCCTTCAGAGCCATTATAAAGTCACTTCACTCCTTTACAAGATTGATATCAATTTTCCTTTCCACAAAATGAGGCATTTTACTAACTCTTTCATTAATATTCATTAATATGTCTATTGCCACCTAATATAAATGAATTAACTTGTTTTGATATTGTAGTTGTCCTGTGACTTCTTGTGTTAATTAAATGTCTTGAAGGCCTCTCTAATTTGAACATCAGTCATATTCTTATTAAATACATCAAATGATTTATTTAAATGCTCCCTCACCAAACTCTTTGCAGTTCGAAAACTTGTCTCTTTCACCAGCAGAGATTGGTCCAGTAAAAGATATGTTTACCCACCTTGTCTTTTAAAATGACTAAGTCATTACTAAAGCAGGAAATATATAAATGTATGCAGATAAGAGTAAAATCCCAGCAGCTCAACATCTCAAAGCCATTTAAGAGCAGCAGCTGGCCTATCACTATGTCAACAGTGCAGTCTTTCAGAAACACATTCATATGACAGATTGAGAGTGGGATAATTATTAAAAACAAATGTATTACAAAAGGACAAACCCAGCACCAGCAGGGCTTTAAAATTGCAAGTATTGTAATGGCTTGTCTACATGGTGCAGCAATGTGTACTACAGGGAAGTGATTTTTAAAGCTCACTAATGTGTGATAGTGTTAGTGCCTGGGAGGTTGGGGAGTGGGGTGGGATGAGAATGTGCTACACAACTCTCCTCCGGGCCTGATCCCCAAAAGATGTGAGTCTGTTACAGTCCTTAGCAGCACAGCCTGGCTCTCTAGCTGAATCTGTAGAACCATGATTTCAGCTATGTAGTCCCTAGTTCACTTCCAGTTCACAGAAGTCAGCGTCCTTGTCATGTGTCATGCAAAATGTCAGGCTAATACTATAAATGCTTCATTAGTCACTGAACAGTTATGGGTTAACAGCCATCTTCATTTTTTATTATCCTGAAAAGACACTTCTCCATCTTCTTGCTCACTGTATCGCTATTTGTATTACATTAGCACCTAGAGGCTTCATTGTGCTAGGCACTGTATAAACAAAGTAAAAATGTTTTTGGTTATCAAAAACTTCCAATCTTTGTTTTAGTTGGTCTAGTAAAAGATAATAGCTTATCGATCTTGTGTCTCTAATCTTTGTTTTGTCCTTTTATCTCTTGTCTAAAACTAAGAAATGGGTAGGGTGATACAATCTGTTCATTACAGTGTCTCAGAATCTGCCTCTCCATGTTTGTATAGTCAGAAAATGATTTAATTAGCCATGATAAAAGTGGGAAGGCAGGATCACCTGGGAACACAATGGTCTTTCTGGTGTTCCGCTTTTAAAATTTGACTAATTTTTCTACTTAAATCAATAGATGGATTATTTGTACTGAGTTCTTACTTTAATCTGTCAGAGTTGGTATAACTGTGAATTGAGCTAATTAAGTTAACTAAATACACCCAAACGACTAAAGGTAATGACACCTAGAAAGACAAAGGGAAATCAGGATAAAATAGACACATGATTAGAAATGTCCTTTATGTTTACAGTTCTATTCAGATTCCTAAATTTGAAATGTAATTGCTTATGTTCAGAAATTGGTCAGAATGGCCTTCACCTTGCTTGCTTGCATGCATGATTTTATAAAAGATATATTGCATATATCTGAGAAACAGGAACCCTTAGTTCATTTTTGATTTCCTAGGCTGATATTGTTTGTGTGAATGTGAAAATGCGTTGCCAAGGTTTATGATTTCACTGTCAAGAGATTGAGTATGCCTTTAAAAAAAAAAAAAAAAAAAAAAAAGGTGTGGGGGGGGTAAAAACTCTTTGGAATTTTTGAGAAGGCAATTAGGTTCCTATATTTACTGTAATTTTTCTATTAATTCATAGTGTTTGTTTTTCTTTTTAAGGCTAGAAGGGATCATTAGATCAGTGCTTCTCAAACTATCTGATGTGGCGGACCGGCAATTTTCCCCCCCCGATGTGCCAGGGACCGGTACCATATTATTATCGTTTTCTCATAGGCACGTAGCACATCAGATCAGAAAAACTAACATTCTTCACTGTATTAATTGGAATGGGAGCGTGGTGAACATGCGGAGATGTTCCCATTTATATACATTGAAGACTGACTGAAAGGCTGTGCGTCTGTGCGGATAGTATAAAATGACTATTATTCGTTTACGATCCAAGAAAATATTATGTGAACATTCGTAGTAATTTATATCAGAAACAATATAATGAATAAAATAAAAGTTGGCAGACATTTCTTATTTTGTTTATTTTGTAAACAAATACAATATTGCAATACAAATAAAAAATATTAAAAAAATCAAACCAGCAAAGTCTGCTAACAAAGATGATATAAAAAAATTTATGACCACAATAATAGGCATGTTAAAACCTTAACCTTTACTAATGTGAAAGTGAGCCTGCTTCTTCTTTGTCAGTTTATCTAGTTGTGGTTCAATTGAAGACAGTGCTACACGTAATGGAGAATTACTATCCATACTATTCCTGTACTTTGTCTTAATGACACTCATAGTTGAGAAGCCAGTCTCGCAGAGGTATGTTGAAGGAAATGGGAGAAGAGTTTTTAGAGCAATTTCAGTAAGCTCAGGATATTCTGCTTTCACTTTTATCCAAAAGGAAGCAAGTGATGTAGTTTCAAAACTCATCTTCAATCTTTCGTCAGCAGCCAGCTCCAACAATTTATCCTCCATAGTGACAGTTAAGTCATCTTTCAAGGGAATAAACGGATTTCGGATCCATCCAGTCCTTTTCCGTGGATCATCTTCTGCTGGAAAGTAAAACTCAAAACGTTCTGCCAAATTCGTCAAGTGTTCACTGATGACATTTTGTAAAGATGTAACATCAAGGTCTTCACCTGCATCGGCGATGATTGTTGCTAAGTTGGGGAATATGTCATAACAATCTCTTGACACTCGACTCTTCCATGCTTTTAGCTTTTTTTTCTGTCCGTCGATCTTGTCTGCCATTGTAAGACATGAAGCCATCTTTCCCTGCATGGAGGTGTTGAGATCATTAAAGATGGAAAATGTATCAGCCAAATAAGCCAGCTTGGCTATCCAATCCACATCTTGGAACAGTTGTGACCAATTTGGTTTGTTGTCCTGAAGAAACTCGGCAAGCTCGTTTCGGAGCTCAAAATGCTCTTGACAGGACTTTTCCCCTCTAACCAACGTACATTGGCATGCAATAGGAGCTGTTTATGATCAGCTCCCATATCATCACATAATGCAGCGAATAGTCTCGAATTTAAAGCATTCGCCTTTACGTGGTTCACAATTTTTACTACCTTGCTGAGCACACTGTTTAGTTCTGTTGACATTTTTTTGTTGTTGCAAGACTTGCTTGGTGAAAGAAGCAATGTGTCGACTTGCATTCGGGTGCAAGCGCCTTACTCTGGGTAACCACTCCAGAATGCCATCCTGTCATTGCAGCAGCGCCATCAGAACATACGCCTGCACAAAACTTGAAATCCAACCCACATTTGTTAACGATGTAGTCGCTCACAGTCTTGAACACTTCAGAACGAGTTGTTTTTGTTGGTAGTGAAGCAGAAAACAAAAACGCTTCCTTCAAATCACCCTCCTGTTCAAAGTGCACATACACCATCAGAATTGCCATATTGGCAATGTCTGTACATTCATCAAGCTGCAAAGAAAAGTACTTTCCTAATTTGACCTATGAGCTGATGAGCCAGATCGTGAATTTGTCAAGCTATAGTGTCATTTGAAAGTGGCACCTGAGCTACTTTCTTTGCTGCCAGCTCACCCAGCATTTCTGTGCAGACATCTTTAATACAGCCTATCACTAGTGTCTCACCGATTGTGGATGGCTTTTTAGCCTTAGCAAAGCGAAGCGCTACTTTATAAGAAGCTCGCAAAGCACAAGTATTTATGTGTGACACTTCAAAGATCTGTTTCTGACGGCCTTTTAAATCAGCATGCTTTCTTTCGAAGAACTCTTTCGGCTTTGAAGTAATTTCATTATGCTTTGTATTTAAATGCCTCTTGAGCTTTGATGGCTTCATTGCGTCTTTAGCCAACACATTGCCACAAATAACGCACTGCGGTTTTGGCACTTCACCATCATTCGTGGCTACAAAGCCAAACTGAGTGTATTAGGAGTCATATTTCCGAGTAAAGCTCGTACGAATTCTTTTTGTTGACAATACTTCGGTTTCATTTACATTGCCATCATCTGATTCAGAATTACTCGTGTGTTCAACAACCCTATGTCTCTGCTTGATAAATATGTTCATTGGGCCTCGCTTCGCCATCTGTAAATTAGGCATAAAAATAATTAATATAAATTCCATTACCCCGGGTATATACTTAATTTATGATATTAGGATGAAAGCCGAATAAATGCAGTGGGAAAAGATAAGGTGTGAAAGCCATCACAAATGTCCAGATGGTCAAGAAAAAGTGAAAAAAGAAAAGGAGTACTTGTGGCACCTTAGAGACTAACCAACTTATTTGAGCATAAGCTTTCGTAAGCTACAGCTCACTTCATTGGATGCATACAGTGGAAAATACAGTAGGGGGATTTTATATACACAGAGAACACAAAACAATGGGTGTTACCATACACACCCACACACACTGTAATGAGAGAGATCAGGTAAGGTGAGCTATTACCAGCAGGAGAGGGGGGAAAAGAAACCTTTTGTAGTGATAATCAAGGTGGGCCATTTCCAGCCATTGACAAGAACGTGTGAGGAACAGTAGGGGGGAAAAATAAACACGGGGGAATAGTTTTACTTTGTGTAATGACACATCCACTCCCAGTCTTTATTCAAGCCTAATTTAATGGTGTCCAGTCCACAGACCAGAGCCCACGAACTCAAAGCGGCACCAGATAGTGAAAAACCTGCAGATATATCCCGACCGCCACAACGATCAGTAACCCCACAACTCACCTTTCAAGTTCCACCATTCTTACACATGCCTATCACTACACGTGCTGTACTTCATCCAGTGCATCGTAAGCCCCAACAACTATGTGGGTGAAATCAGACAGTTGCTATACTCTTGAATGAACTGTCACAGAGAAATGATAATGGCAAAAAACACTGTCACCCATGGGTGACCACTCTTTACAAAGCAATCATTCTCTCTGACCCCCTCAGTCTTCGTCCTCAAAGGAAACCTGCACAACACTAAACTGGGAGGGGTGGTAGATACGCTGGAGGGTAGAGATAGGATGCAGAGACACCTAGACAAGTTAGAGGATTGGGCCAAAAGAAATCTGATGAGGTTCAACAAGTACAAGTGCAGAATCCTGCACTTAGGACGGAAGAATCCTATGCACGGCTACAGACTAGGGACCGAATGGCTAGACACCAGTTCTGCAGAAAAGGACCTAGGGGTTACAGTGGACGAGAAGCTGGATATGAGTCAACAGTGTGCCCTTGTTGCCAAGAAGGCCAATGGCATTTGGGCTGTATAAATAGGGGCATTGCCAGCAGATCGAGGGACGTGATCGTTCCCCTCTATTGGACATTGGTGAGGCCTCATCTGGAGTACTGTGTCCATTTTTGGGCCCCACACTACAAGAAGGATGTGGAAAAATTGGAAAGCACCCAGCGGGAGGCAACAAAAATGATTAGGGGACTGGAGCACATGCCTTATGAGGAGAGGCTGAGGGAACTGGGATTGTTTAGTCTGCAGAAGAGAAGAATGAGATACGTCTGTAGGTTTTTCATCTGTTCTGGCATGATGTGGTGCTGCTTTGAGTTCATGGGCTCTGGTCTGTGGGGAGCTTGCTTCTGATAAGCTTAGTGGTGTCGGGGGGCTTGTTTGAAGGTCAGAAGCAGGGGTTTGGGAAGGATTTTTTCGGGATGTGGTCCTTGTCAAGTATGTGTTGTAACTATTTGGTATGTCATATAGGTTCTAGTGTGGCGTGAGAGGTGACAGCTAGGGGTATGCGGTCAGTGGGTTTTTTCTGTATTGACACAGTTTTTCCTAGGGTATTTGTATTCCCATGTGCGATCCCCCCGAATTCTAACTTTTGAGGTCAAGCTTTATAAATGTGGCTCAACAGATTGTGTACTGTATTAAGGGCTTGATCCTGTGGGGAACCCAGCGGCTGTGCTATTGGGTGCAAGAGCTTTGCAAAGTCGTCACAGGCGTTGGGACCCGGCGTCTGACTTCAGGAGACACCATCATGTACCTTATCAAGGCCATCTACTGAGCCCACTGAGTGGTCTTATTCCTGTTTTATAATTTCTCCCTATCTAATCTCTGATTGGTGCATTTCTCAGATTATGGCTATTTATGACTTCACCCACCATAGAAATGTGCTCTCCAGCTCATGGAAAAACACTGACCTGCCCAGCAGCGTTCCCTCTAATGTTTTATGTCTATGTGCGGAATGAGTTTTGTTATGTGCATCAATATGGATGTGGGGGGTGTGTGTGTGTGTGGGATTGGGGTGTGGGCTCTGGGGTAGGGCTGGGGATGAGGGGTTTGGAGGGTGGGAGGGTGCTCAGGGCTGGGGCAGAGTGGGGGTGCAGGCTCTGAGGTAGGGCCGGGGATGAGGGGTTTGGAGTGCAGGCTGCCCCGGGGCTGCGATGGGGAGAGAGGACTCTCCCCAACGCCCTCTCGCCGCAGCAGCTTGGGGACAGGTGAGAGGTGCTTCTCCCCAGCTGTGGCAGCTCCGGTGTGCCTGGGCCAGGTTGGGCTGTGGGAGGGGCTCCTCTTCCCCGCTGCCTGTGTGGCCTTTGAGAGCCTGCTGTGCAGCCGCAAAGCTTACAGGGAACGTAGCTGCCCAGTGACTACCAGCCCTTGCTTCTGGATGGTTCTGGAGACTTTAAGTCAGTGATTCCCAAACTTTTTCCGCCGCGTGTGCAGGGAAAGCCCCTGGTGGGCCGGGCTGGTTTGTTTACCTGCCGCGTCCCCAGGTTCGGCCGATTGCAGCTCCCAGTGGCCGCGGTTCGCTGCTCCAGGCCAGCGGGAGCTGCTGGAAGTGGCGCGGGCCGAGGGACGTATTGGCCGCCACTTCCAACAGCTCCCATTAGCCTGGAGCAGAGAACCACGGCCACTGGGAGCTGCAATCGGCCGAACCTGGGGACGCAGCAGGTAAACAAACCAGCCCGGCCCACCAGGGGCTTTCCCTGCACAAGCGGCGGAACAAGTTTGGGAACCACTGCTTTAAGTAAATGACTTTTCTTTGTCTTCTTGTGTGTGTCCACAGGCAGAGATACAAACACACAGAAGTCCATTAATTTCCCAACTGCCTCCCTCTCTGTCTCTAAACAAATAAGATACTGCAGTGCAAAAAGCATGTGGGTTACAGGAGTAAAAGTCTTGGATTATAGTTAGTTGTGTTGTTTTTCTGGGAGTGGAGAGAGGGGTGGGGATGGGGTGGGACTGGGGGAGTTATATAACAAGGGAGAAGGAGCAGAGCATGCAACCAGAAAGGAGCAACACTGCTGTCAAAGAAGCATACTGTGGGAAGAAGGGACAACAATCTTCAAAGTACAGCTGTTGATTTCAACATGTGGGAACTGGAGGAAAAAAACCTGCCATGGCTGCAGGTTGTAAAAAAAGACCCTATCTGGGAATATTTTGAGGAAGTTCCTGTACCTCTGGGTAAAAAAGAAATATGTGTCAAATGAAAACAGTGGAACAGAGAGATGCAAGGCCGAGTAATCAGAGTGAAACAATCTGAAAAATGCTCTTCAGAAGGCAATGACTGTAACGTTGATGATGTGGACATGTCTGAACAATCTGGATCAAGAGGTTGGTAAACTTATTTTTGCACCATTCTTATGGACTGCCTGCCTTGTTTTATTATGCTAGTAAATGATAACTTAGATTATTCTCCTAAATTTGTATTTTGGGTGGATTAATTACTTATGAATTTCAAAATGTTTATGTTCAAAAAGTATTAATTAAATTTTTACTCTTATTGCTGGATTTTGAGATTTTTTTTAATTGTTTAATTATATTGAACATCCTAGGTGAATTTCCTATATACAAGTAAAGTTTTATTAGGCTTTTATGAATTTTACAATTAAAATTTTTTTTTGCCCAAACTATTTGGTATGTTGCTAGAGATAAGCGTTTAAATAGATGATCCTTATGACTTATTAATTTCCCCTATAAAACTGTGTTTAGAATAAATTATATAGTTTAAACAGTGGTACAAACAGCTGCATTAGGAGGAATCTTTACAATCTAATTTTTAAAGCAGTGCACTGAGTAATACTCAGTGAGAGTGACTTTCTTTCACCTTTTTTTTTCAGGGTCACCTTGGTTTCATGGTGCGTTTTTCTAGATATTCTTCCTCCTCCCGATGCCCATGAAAAGGGTGGCATATTGGGAGCCATCCTTGTACTCATGGCTGTTCACATGTTTTGGACAACATTTTTGTTAAATGTGAAATTGTTGTGGGTGAGGATTACCTGGATGAGTTGAGCGATATCATTTTTCAATAGCTTTTTTTCTTGGTTTCTTTTCCCTTTAGACAAATGCGTGACCCAACAAGTTGTAAACATTTTCCTCATAGTGTGTTCTATATACAAGTGCTGCAATATTTTGGTGCACTAGGAGTAGTTGGATGTGATTCTCTTTGTAATGCACACACAATTCCAGATCCTATCATGCCTGCACCACAAAAATCCTGCTAACGTTTTTGTATCCAAGTTCCCAAAATCCAGTGCCTAAATATAGAGTATGTTCAACTGCTCTGACTACATCAACAAATTGTTGACAGTGCTGCAGATAGTTGGAGTGGTGGGACATGTTGTGTGTAGACTCGGAAGAATTAGATTTTTATTGATATGAGTCAGTTTCACCGTACACAAACACAGACAAATATTTAAATCCATAATTGAAATGCAAAGTAAGATTTGATTTAAGGATATTTACTTTGAATATTTTAACACATGATGCTGACAGTTTTTATTTTATCGGTTGTAAAGCTTTACATTTTTCACAGTAGAGGTTGCAATTCATTCAATAGTTATCTGCTCTTCCTTATTGTTTGGCCCCTCCCCCCCGCCCCATAATTTCCTGGAACTGTGAAATTTTAAACTGATTAAAAATCAGAAAAAAATGCTTAAAAATAAACATTGCCATTATCCATCAAAATCCTAAAATAATTGAATTCTGCCAAGCCCATCTATGTGTAAGTAGTGAAATTGTGGGGCATGTGTGTAGAAAATTGGCATAAACCTGCAGTATCCATGTTCTGCTGTCCTGCTTTTGAAGTAGTGCAATATCAGGATATACCAGAGTCTTTGGGAATGTTTGTTATAAGATTGACGGTATATGTTCTGTATTAGGTGGTGAAATTAAGGGGATTTGGATGCAAAAATTGGCAGGGTCAAGCTTTTACCTTTCCTTTAAACGGGCAAATTTATCCAGCAGTGTTGGAAACTTAGTTATATCAGCACCAAGAACCTGAAAATGAGAGTGATTTATAAACAAAAGTGAAGCAGATTTCAAAATTCCTTCCCTTTTTAAAATAACTTGGAGTGTTAATAGTATTTTAGATAGCAAAATCCCAGCACGTTTGGTGATCTGTCAAATATATTCAGTCTTACTGAAAATTTGTAAAGTAAAATAGCTAGCTAGACTGAGATCTCTCATTCCAAGTTTCTGATGAGGTTTTAAATCTCTCATTAAGCAGGTTTATCATGGAAATCCTAGTAGCCTTAACTATTGCAGTGTAAATTTTCTAATCATGGTTGATGTGGGTACATCATTTCCTTTTACCCTGTGATTGTAATTGCAAGGTCTTATTTTCATAAAGGCATCTGTTCTGTTGTCCATTTCTGTTTAAATGGAAAGTGTCCAAATTATTGATTATTTTCATCATATTATAGTGGTTATTGTATTTTGAACTAACATTTTGGAGGGGATTAACACAGTACTTTGGACTTTTGGCAGTTTTTGAGGAGACATTATATGTAAAGAGTTGTTATGTTCAATAGACAATGCTGTTATAATCAGGAGCTGTAGTGGTATTCGTCTGCGTGATAGCTGGTCAGGATGGGGAATGAAAGTGGAGGGAGAGTGTTTCTTTAGTAAAAAAAAATTAAACATTCAAGTGAACTCTAATCATGCCTATCAAAGACATCTGATAAGTCCATAGCAGTTTATTCCCCTGACCCCAGGATTCTAATTGTATCTGATTAGACTTTCTACTTAATTTGATAGACTGACTGTTTTAAATAAGCACATAGGCACAGGTCTCAGATTCAAATTGGTGTCCTGGGTGGATACGTTTGAAAAAATTAAATTTCTTTTAATTCAGTAGGCCAACATAGGCCCTAAAAAGTAAATTTTTAAAATACTCATTGACACAAATCAGTCTAAATTATTGTTACCGAAGCTGATGGATTCGGGTGTTTTTAAAATGGGTGATTTGTCAAAAATATACAGTGTTTGAGTTTTATATAGTGCTGGGCTTATTTTATCAGAATTGGAAGTTAAGAGCAATAGAGCAGGGGTCGGCAACCTTTCAGAAGTGGTGTGCCGAGTCTTCATTTATTCACTCTAATTTAAGGTTTTGCGTGCCAGTAATACATTTTAACATTTTTTAGAAGCTCTCTCTCTCTATAAGTCTATATTATGTAACCAAACTATTGTTATATGTAAAATAAACAAGGTTTTCAAAATGTTTAAGAAGCTTCATTTTAAAATTAAATTAAAATGCAGGTCTTAACAGTTTAGAGTGATCGTTGCCCTTGCTTTTCCTTGCTGAGTTTTCCAATGTCTGGCATGTATTTGGATACTTTAAGCTGCACACAGGCTTCTGAGTGATCAGTTGTTAACCGGCTCTGAGAGGGACAGAGGACAGATTTCATGTGTGAAAATACCTCTTCACACAGGTATGTGGATCCAAATGCTGAAAGCATTGCAAACACAATTTTCTTCAAACAGTTAAATTTCACTGGCAGGGACGTCCAGCAGGTCAGACTAGAGGCCCCATGATCTCTCTCGGTAGCTTCAAGTGCGCTTTGCAGATCCACAAACTTTGATGTCTACAATTCTGAGCTTTTTAACTGAATGAGCTGCATTTCGAAATCTTCAACACCCATCCACTGAAATACAGACAAATCCAAGTCTCTCTTGCTGAACTTTTCAGGTTTAATTAGAAAAGAAAGCATTGGGCCAAATCGCTGGAAATCTTGAAATCTGTCGGAAAATTCTGATTCTAGTTCTTGCGTATATCTTTCAATCTCATCGACACTGACAGTGCAATGTGTCGATAACTCTTTCATATGTTGGAAGTAGTGGAAAGTAGAAGTTTGAATATCCCTAGAAAAAACTGCTAGTTTCACAACAAATGCTTTCCAGGCTTCATAAAGATCCAGAACCGTTTGCCCTGTACCCTGGAGACAGAGGTTGAGTTTGTTTAGGTGAGCGGTGATGTCAGTTAGAAACATGAGCTTACGCAGACATTTTTCATCATCCAGTTTGGGGTAGTTTTGTTCTTATTCCAACAAAAAGGCCTTGATAGCATCAAAACAGTTTACAAAGCGCACCAAAACTTTGCCACGACTTAGCCACCGAATGTTGCTGTGAAGTGGAATGTCATTATAAGCACTGTCCATCTCTTCTAGCAGTGCTTGAAATTGTCGGTTAGTCAAAGCAGATCAAACAACAAGGAAATTCACTATTTGCATCACTGTATTCATCACATTATTAAGCTCTGAATTAGAAATTTTAGCACACAGGTTTTCTTGATGGATGATACAGTGAAATTTGACTGTCGGACGGCCAATTTGATCTTCAAGTTACTTTACAAATCCCTTCTGTTTTCTGACCATGGCAGGAGCACCATCTGTTGTCACACACAATATTTTTCTGATATCAGCTCCTCGTTCTTCAAAATCGTTTACAAAACTTTCCAGCATATCTTTCCCCCTTTGTTCTGCCATGAAGGGGTTTTAGGAAACAAAGTTCCTCTTGGATTTCATCGGAAGCACAATATCTTGCACAATTGCCAAACATGGACCGTCGTTTATATCACTGCTATGTCTTTTAATGCAGTCGTCTGCTTTTCCTTAATGTTTTCTGCCATTTCGCTTGTGTCTCTCAACTGTTCTGGCAGAGACGGGCAGTTCTTTTATTCTAGGTATGATCATATCTTTATTTGGCAAATCATTGAACAAAATTCTGAACTGCTGAGAAAAACTTTTTATATATTCCCCATCTATAAACGGCTTTCCGATTTTTGTAATGCATTGTGAAATCTTGTAACTTCCTTCTGCAGCTTGATTTTTACTTATACTTAAGCTTTTAAAAACACTGCTTTGCTTCTCATAGGCTGCTACTGTCTTTTTGATCGAATCAGTCTTGTCCGCTTTGTCAAGAAAGGTTTTCTTGTGCTTCGTTTCAAAATGTCGTCGAACACTTGATGTGTGACAACACTTTCAAAACAGAAAGCACAAATAGCACGGTCCTTCTTTTGAATACATCAAGATGCATCTGTCCAAGAAGGCTGAAATGAACGGACATCTAGCTTCGCTTTCTTAGGAGCTGCCATTTTGTCAAATGTTCCCTTCAACTCTGTGAGGAAAAAAAAAATGGTGACAGAAGGCACGCACAAGGTCAAACGTAGACATGGTCTGATATAAGCAATTTTAAGATGGGGTGCTGAGCTGCATCCCCTCTTGCCCCGTCTGCACCCCTCACTGCCCCAGGCTGGGGCCAGTGGGCCACAGCTGGGGGCGGCTGCAGAGCACTGGGCCCAGGCCAGGAGCAGAGCCCCAGGCTGGCCTGCTGGTATTCCAGGCTGAGCGGGGCTGGAGGTCCAGACCCCAGCTCGCAGGGGGCCAGCAGCTGGAACCCCAGACAGGCAGCGAGGTGAGTGGAACTGCCGGCTGGTACCCCAGGCCAGCAACGGGCTGAGCAGGGCCGGAGGTCTGGACTCTGATTGGCAGGGGACCTGCACTGGAACTCCAGACTGGAAGCAAGGTGAGTGGGGCCAGCGGCCAGAACCCCAGACCGGCAGCAGACTGAGCAGCTCAGCCTTCTGCTGGTCTGGGGTTCCGTTCACGCAGCGGGCTGAGTGGGGCCGGCCAGTGGCCGGGACCCCGGCTGGTGTGGGGCTGGCTGGCGGGCTGACTGGCTCAGCCTGCTGCCAATCTGGGGTTGCGGCCGCCGGCTCCTGCCAGCCGGGGTCTCAGCCGCCGGCCCCGCTCAGCCTGCTACCAGCCTGGGGTTCCCTTCACCCAGGCCAGCAGTGGGCTGAGTGGGGCCGGCGGCCAGAACCCCAGCTGCCGGAACCCCAGAGCTGTGGCGGGCTGAGCGGGGCCAGCGGCTGGGACTCCAGAGCGGCATCGGGTTGAGCAGCTCAGCCCGCTGCCGGTCTGGGGTTCTGGCTGCTGGCTCCTGCCAGATGGGGTCTCAGCCACCAGCCCTGCTCAGCCCACTACCGGCCTGGGGTTCCCTTCACCCAGGCCGGCAGCGGGCTGAGTGGGGCCGGCGGCTGGGACCCTGGCTGCCGGAACCCCAGAGCTGTGGTGGGCTGAGTGGGGCCGGCGGCCGGAACCTCGGTGTGCCATTAAAAATCGGCTTGTGTGCCACCTTTGGCACGCATGCCGTAGGTTGCCAACCCTTGCAATAGAGGATCACAAATCATTCCTTTCTCACCCTTTAAAATACAACTAATATCTTCCGCCTAACATGCATTTTACATCAGACATTCAGATTATATACCTTTCTTCCTACTTACGATCTGCTGTAAATAATCCTCCTTGTTTTCTTGGCTTCAGGGTCAGCTTTCCAAATTTTGAAGGATTTCTGTTTTGGCTTGATTAACCTCTTGAACCTTGCCATTCAGCTATTTTGGTTTGCTCCTTGTCTTTTTAGTCAGTACTACTCCTGTCTTCTGAGACTATTGTTAATAGCATCCATGCCACTTTTTCTTTTAACGTTAGGGCCTTTTTGACTAGCAACCTCATTTTACTGAAATCTCCCTTACTGAAGTTTAGTGTCATTGTGTCCCTTTTTGGTATACCTATCAGCCTCTTGGATGTTCTCTTACTTGCCTTCATGGAGTGCAATGGCAGATTAATTTAGAAAACATTAAGCCAAAAATCTGCTGATTCTCTCACAACAGGCAAAAAAGGGGAATTCTTCCTCTTTGTTCCCATCCTGGCTGTCAATTTCTTCTCTCTCCTTTTCCTGTCCACTCTCTGTCACCATTGGCACCATGTCCCACTCACATACTTCCTCCTCCCCCCAGCTCCTTGTCCAATCTCCGTGTCATTTCACCTCATGCACCTCTGACTTCTTGTCTCAGTCTTTGCCCAGCCAGTTCTAGTTCTCTCCTTCACCTCAGCAGATCTGTGATCACTCCCCTCTCACCACCTTTCACCTGCTCTGCTGGTTGCCAGTTTGAGTTTCTCTCTCCCGTTTGCCAGCGTCCACTTCCAATTTTATTCTTCCACTTTTAGGTATATTGTCCCAATCTATTCCACCCTCCAGTCCAGGTCGTCTTCTCTCTGCATTCAAATTGGTTAGCTTCCTCCTCCCACGCTGTTTAGGCCCAATGGGGAGAACCTTTGAGAGCACAGAAGAGACAGGTTCTCTGCTCTGTAGCCCAGAGCTGCAATTGCATGGACAGTCCTGCTCAGCGAGGATGAAATTGTTGGGGAATTTAGCTGCCGAAATCTAGGAAGTCTCTACTGAACATGTGCAAATTGTGATTTTGTTTTTTCAAAAGCTAATAACTTGGTAAAATTTGGGCAAACTTTCCTGGGTATGGCAAAAGCATATCTCTGATATAAAGGCCACTGTACTGCTGAACTTTTAAGTCTCTGCTCTGAACTCCAGCCCCCTGCAGAGAATTTGGAGAAAACTGGTTTTTGTAGCTTCAGCCAAATCACTGCACTAAGGTGCTCTCATTTGAATGGGGGATGATCAAGGTTTAACTACCCATACCCTTATCTGGGAGATGTATGACAGAGCACTGGTACAGATCGCGGATTTCACGTACACTAAGGCATTGAGTGACAGAGCAGTTTAATAAAATCAACCAGAATTAATTGTGCATCGGAACACATATATGAAGTTTTGGGACGCTTCCAATATTATGGTAGTATTGATATTTGCCTTAATGAAGAAGGAAAGTCACTCCTGTTTTTTTCCTGGAAAATTTTGCTAATCAGGGTTCTGTACACAGAGACAGCTGAAACAAAGACAGTGATATGGATTCTGGAGGATCTTGGATATGGTGTCAGGGAGACATATGGTGTCTGGGAATCAATCATAGGTATGGGGTGAAAATGAATCCTGTTAGGTACAAAGTCTCATCTCAGAAGGATGTTAACAAAAGATGAACATGGCCAAAAAGGAAAACTGGTGTCAGAGAAAAATGCAGTTTGTATTGAAGCTTTTTTTGTGTCCATGAGATCAGGACTACCATGCTTTAATGAACAAGGGTTCATGTGAGGCTTATCCAACAATTCCTGTTTGCATTTCACCCTCTCACATATGTTGCCAGAGGTCAAGGTACCATTGTCTGTTCTCTAAACCCTCAACTAGTGAGTTGAGAGAATCAGATTCTTTGAAGGGATCCACCCATTATTGAATGAAGCAGAGGGGTCTTTAAGTCAGATATTGGCTGGAGATAACTGAGAAGGCTCATTCAGGTTCCAGTTCAATGCAGGAAATGGATACCAGAAATGGAGAGCATGGCACCCACTGCTTGAAGTGAATCTGGTCCTTTAGCTCAAACATTAAAGGCTGATGCTTTTATATCCTGAAGTCCGAGATTCAATCCCTGTAGATCAGGGGCGGGCAAACTTTTTGGCTTGAGGGCCGCATTGGGTTTTGGAAATTTATATGGAGGGCAGGTTAGGGGAGGCTGTGCCTCCTCAAACAGCCAGGCGTGTCCCGGCCCCTGCCCCCTATCTCCCCCCCCTTGCTTCTTGCCCACTGACAGCCCCCTGCTGCCCCATCCAACCCCTCCTCTCATTCCTGACTGCCCCCCGGAACCTCTGCCCCATCCAGCCCCCCCTTCTCCCTGTCTCCTGACTGCCCCTGGAACCTCTGTCCCTGCCTGCCCCCCGCCACCCCATCCAACCCCCCCTTCCTGACTGCCCCCCGGAACCCCTGCCCTATCCAACCACCCCATTCCCCACTCTCTGACCACCCTGACCTCTATCCATATCCACACCCTGTCCCCTGACCAACACCCCCAAACTCCCCTGCCCTCTCTCCAACCCCCCCCCGCTCCCTGCCCCCTTACCACGCTGCCTGGAGCATTGGTGGCTGGTGGCGCTACAGCCGCGCCGCCCGGCTGGAGCCAGCCACGCCACCATGCAGCACAGCACAGAGCACCAGGTCAGGCCGGGCTCTGAAGCTGCGCTGCCCCAGGAGCTCGCAGCCCCACGGCGCAGAGTATTGTGCTGGCAGTGCAGTGAGCTGAGGCTGTGGGGGAAGGGGAGCAGCGGGGGAGGGGCCGGCATTAGGGCCAGGAGCTCAGGGGCTGGGCAGGAGGGTCTCACGGGCCGGATATGGCCCATAGGCTGTAGTTTGCCCACCTCTGCTGTAGATGATGATCCAGTGAAGTAATTGAAAAATGGTGGTCTGTATGGACTGCTGTGGACTGTATGGACTTGAACTGCTATGGACCTCTAAAATTTGTGATGAGCTTCTGTGGCGGGGACCTGACCCACCCTAGTCAAGAAGGGGTGAATGAACTCCTCTCAGCATAATCAGCTCCAGCCTGGTCCATCTGTGAAGACTGCTGCACCTGGAGAAGGGTGACTCCTTAAAGAGGAACCAAGCCAGTGAGGAATGGTACTCCGAGGGAAGCAGAGCCAGAGCTCCATGAATCCACAGAACAGGGAATGCTGACTAGGAAGGCTGCTGAAGGTCCTTTACCACCTGGGTCCTGTGGATAATAACAGGAACTTTCTTTAAATTGTTTTCCTTTCTTAGATCCCAGGTGCTCAGCCTGGGTTCATCAGCGTGATAAGGGGTTAGAGACACCTAGCCTTAAGAGACTAGTGGGCTGTTTGCCTCACAAGGCAATCAGGGTGCATCTGAACTACTTTGGGGTTGCAGGACAGTTCTACTTTGCCCTTTTTTGTTTGGACTATTGCTGGAGGAGGGCTGAACTACTCCCATGATAGCTGTAGCTGGAAAGTCTCAGCACCTCTTCAGACCAAGCTTCAATGGCCAGCATGAGTGTGTAACTCACGCTAACAGTGTGTCTTTGTCTCCTAGTGCCTAAACCACATGTCATATGTGCTGTGATCACACGGCAGCCACAAACTGGAATAATTAATTATAGTTTTTTTCCTTCCAGACTGATGGTTTTGCATAGGGCTGGATTAAGGCATAGACGCTATAGACCCAGGCCTAGGGACTCAGTTTCTGGGGCCATGTGGTGAGGGCAGAATCTCAGCTTTCATTTACAAAAAAAATTGTGAAGGAAAGCTTGAAAATGTGATCTGAGCATGACTGATGGAGGGATGAGTTCCTGAGTCTGAAGTCAGCCTGAAACAACAGCTCTGACAGGTATAAATTTCCTCCTGAATCTTAATGGCTGTTAACAGCAAGACACTGCTTTGGAGGGCCCTGCTAACACCCCCACTCACTCCCCCCTTCTGCCACACAGACACCGCTGCTGGAATGAAGAGTGTGGCAATTTCAGCCCACCCATCCAAGTAGACACACTCTGGCTGCTGGGATAGGTAGTGGAGGCACACCTAGCTGCCATTCCTGCTTCACTGAGGGAAATAGAGGGGACAAAAGAGACTTTGCTGTCACCCCTGCTATTCCTAAAGGGGAAGCGTCCCTGCTGCACTCTTGGGCTGTGTCTATATTACAGAACACTGGCAGCAGCGTGTAGCATACTTATAGATACATGCCACAGCAAAGAGCAGGCTGCATCCACATTGTGATATATAGCTACACATGTCCGTGAAAGGCTCCAGCAACAAGGAGGCAGTGGGACACTATATAGATGGGGAGGCACAGTTTGGGCAAATAGAGCACCATGCAGTGGATGTAATTGGGTCTTTACTTGCCAAAGCTGTGCCTCATGGTCTATTCTTCTGTTTATACTTGTACTAGGGAAGCTATGCATGTAAATACCCTACACACGGGGTGAAAGTCTAGGGACTTACCGGTACGGGGCTGGGCTGGGGCCGGCTCTGGCCCCTGGAAGGGGCGGGGCCTCGGGCGGAAGGGGCTGGGCTGCGGGAGGTCAGAGCCAGTCCCGGCCCACCCTATACCGGCAAGTGCCTCCTTCCCCCTTCCTGGGGTAACAGCGGCAGCCGGGGGCTCTGGCAGCGGTTTAAAGGGCCCTGGGCGGTAGCGGCGGCCAGAACCCTGGGCTCTTTAAATTGTCCCCGGAGACCTGTCGCCGCTTCCCCAGGGCTCTGGCGATGGGGCTCCAGCTGCCACTACCGCCCTGGGCCCTTTAAATTGTCCCCGGAGCCTGCCGGAGCCCTGGGGAAGCGACGGCGGGGCTCCGGGGACGATTTAAAGAGCCCTGGGCCCGGCCTCCTCTACCGTCCCGGGCCCTTTAAATCGCCACCCCAGCCCCGCCACCGCTACCCCAGGGCTCCGGCAGCTGGGCTCTGGCAGCAATTTAAAAGGCTGGGGGCTCCAGCTGCTGGGAGCCGCAGGCCCTTTAAATTGTGCCTGGGGAAGCCGATCCAACCTAGTACAGCACACTGGCTCTTGCTGGTATGCCATACTGGGGTGTACCAGTTTACTTTCACCTCTGCCTACACACAGCCTGCAGAAGTGTGCAGTATAGACATACCTTAGGGCAATGGGCCTCATATCACTGCCCGAGTCTCTTGGGGAGGGAGGCTATTGCTACTCCAGATGTGGCTCTGGCACAGGGATGGGGCTTTGGACATGGGATTGTTGGAGATCCTTTGTTGTGAGCCTAGAGCGTCCTAATTGCCTTAGTCTGGACCCTGTTATATAGCATTATATCAGGGGTGGCCAACCTGTGGCTCCGGAGCCACATGCGGCTCTTCAGAAGTTAATATGTGGCTCCTTGTATAGGCACAGACGCTGAGGCTGGAACTACAGGCGCCAACTTTCCAGTGTGTTGGGGGGTGCTCACTGCTCAACCCCTGGCTCTGCCACAGGCCTTTCCCCACACTCCACCGCTTCCCGCCCCCTCCTCTGAGTCTGCCATGCGCTTGCTTCTCCCTCTCCCGCCTCCCAGAGCCTCCTGCATGCCAACAAACAGCTGATCAGGAGGGGGGGAGGCGCTAATTGGTGGGGCTGCCGGTGGGCGGGAGGTGCTGGGAGGGGAACTGATCGGCGGGGGCTGCTGACGTATTACTGTGGCTCTTTGGCAATGTACATTGGTAAATTCTGGCTCCTCAGGCTCAGGTTGGCCACCCCTGCATTATATAGTACCTGCTTTATGCTAGGAGTCTGGTTTCCTGGTGTGAAACACATTGCCATTAGTGGAAGCACTTGGTGACTGTTGGTGGCAAAAGTTTAAATAAGGACAATATCAGAGCTCTTTCCTTGGGAATGCTTATATTGGACTACTACCCTAGTGGGGTACTTACTATTTCACTGTTATGGTGATGCTGTTTTTTGCTTTCAGTTGTTTGAAAGATTTATCAAAAGTTCTGTGAATACAGTATCAATCAGTATGTTAATCTATAGAAAGGGGAAAAAAAACCCAAGGAGTACTTGTGGCACCTTAGAGACTAACAAATTTATTTTAAATTTTAAACTCTAAAGTGCCACAAGTATGCCTCTTTTTTTGCTAATACAGACTAACACAGTTACCACTCTGAAATCTATAGAAAGGAAGGTTCTTTAAGCAGTAGTGTAGACTACTGAAGAGTGGATTCTGATTTTTAAGGATTAGATCTTTAAGAGATCATGAATGGTCCAAATGAAGTTATGGTCCACATTCTTCTAGTCTGCATCTTTCTTAATGCTATCACGTTTCTCAAATATATTTTTTTCAATTTGACATTTTAAAGAGAAGTGGTAGTTTGCCAGTTATTAATGATTACTGGCAAAGAGAAATCAACAATGATTAGTCTTCATAAACCATTACAGGATCTTTTTTGCAAAATACAGAGCATTGCAATTTTAATCTGATTGTAGACCTATGTAAAGTTGACTGGTGGTGTTTTGTATACCAATTAACTGTCAGTTCAGCTTGTACTAAAGGGTGGCTTTCATTTCAGAGTCTATAGGAGCCATATTAAGATTTCTGCTTAACAATGCAGTTATTTTTTTCATGCAGGACTGTAGTCGTATAGCTAGAATTATCACTGGTCTCTTTACAAGATATTAGGAAGAACTATTTTTGTATTTCTGGTTTAAAAAAAAAAAAAAAGCTAAGTAGAACAGTCAGCTCTCCATAAATGGCCTTTTGTAAATAGCTGGCTTGTTTTACATTAGTTTTAGAAATTTATTAATTATATGATATTGAAATGGGGTTGGATGTTTTGAAAATCTTCACTTGAAAAAAGTGTTTCTGGATTTCAGGTGTAAATGTTGTTTCCTAGCGTTCAGAAGATTAGATTCCAGGGCTTTGTAATGACTATGAAACTTGTTTGGAGTGACACAATTATTACCACACTCATTTTTAGAAATAAGTGGGTTTTAATGTTTGATTTTTAAAAATGAAACTTCAGGAGTAAATAGAGACTTTGGCTTTGTTTACTTAAGGGTCAGAAATGGGTTTTAGATATGTTTAGATGACTGTTGTTTGTTACTAACTTTAAACCAATGTGTACAGGTAGCCAGGGATGGGTGTGTAGTTGTACTGGTTGCTGCTACCATGCATAGTGACAGGTTTCAGAGTAACAGCCGTGTTAGTCTGTATTCGCAAAAAGAAAAGGAGTACTTGTGGCACCTTAGAGACTAACCAATTTATTTGAACGTAAGCTTTCGTGAGCTACAGCTCACTTCATCGGATGCATCCAGTGAAGTGAGCTGTAGCTCACAAAAGCTTATGTTCAAATAAATTGGTTAGTCTCTAAGGTGCCACAAGTACTCCTTTTCTTTTTACCATGCATAGGTGACCCATGTCTGAAAATTCTGTTCTGTTTGGTACAGTTTCTGATTGTTTAGCACACTGTAGGACACGTGACTAACATCTGCCATGTATTGCTTGTTCTTTAACTTAACCTCTCTCTAAAGGGAGAATTGTGAGCAGTGGAGGGTTTTGGTTTTTTTGGTTGTAGTTCCTCGTGTTTCTATTAGATAAGGCATGGTTGAAGTGTGCCTTGAAAATAGAATGCAAGTTAGTGAAGTTTGTAATGATCCTAAGCTCCTGTGGGAGCTCATTCTACAGTCTAGCACCTGCAGATGCACTTTACCTTGGTGGTGGAAAATGCATTGTGCCAGAGGAATTGTCAACCAAGGTTTTCATTTTGGAGCTTTAGGAGATCTTGCCTGGGCCCAGGTCACTGAGTGCCTTGAAGATAAGGACTTCGAACTTGATTTCATATTCTTTGGGAAGTTTGTGTAAGGCGTGGAGAGAAGTTATTTGATGTGTTAGTGGTAGCCAGTGCTGCTGAGGAAACATGCTGCAGTGCTCTGTACTAGTTGGAGTATCCTAAGTGGCGAAGGCTTCATGTCCAGGTATATTGCATTGCTGTAGTCCAGACCAGAAGTGACAGAGGTGTGTAAACGAGGTCAGGTCATCTTCTGCCAGGATAGGATAGGACACAATCTCTTAGCCAACTGGAGATTAGCATCATCCATGAATAATGTTTTCTGCCATGTGAGAACTTGACATCAGTGAAAAGCAGGAGCGCTCCTAAACAACAGACTGACCATTTGAGGATGTGTACATTCAGCTAAAGGAGCCTGCATTGTGGCTGTAAACTCTTCTAAATGCTTTCTTCTGCGCACTAGCATAATCCCTGTGTGCCTGGGTTCAGCTTCACACAGCTGTTCATCTTATCTCATCCAAACACTGGACTATGTTGCTGATAGTGGTAGCATGGTATGTAGTGAAGGATAAGTAGGGTTGTATGTCACCTCCTATCCCACAAACAACAATCACTACAGATGCCTCCTTCGCAGGTTGGGGTGCCCACTTGGACTGCCACCCAGCCCAGGGCATTTGGACACCACGAGAAGCCAGGGTGCACATCAACATCCTCTAGTTGAGAGCAGTCAGTCTCGTATGCTGGGCATTCCTCCCTCTCATACAGTTCCACCACATTCAACTGCTCTCTGACAACATCACAGTGGTGGTGGTTTTATATCAACAAGCCAGGCGATGACAAGTCTTTCCCTCCCTTTGTGCCAAGTCCATCTATTGAACTGGTGCATGAAATGCTGAAAGTCGCTGTATAGGCCACGTACCACCCAGACTCCCAAAAGTACCTTGTGGACATGCTCAGCAGGTCTTTCTACGTGAACCATGAGTGAGAACTGCATGACACCACGTTCCAATACTACCACAAGTAGGGCACCCCCCCCACCCCCCGGGACCTTTTTGTGACTAGCGTGAACCACAAACTGCCCCTTTATTGCTCAAGAGGGGCCATGGGGGAGGACTGACAAGGCAACGCCCTTCTCCCCTGGACAGGTGACCTGTGCTCTGCCTTTCCCCCCCATTCCCCTCCTCCCGCAGGTCCTACGCAAGATCCAATGGGACCAAGCTTCAGTGATACTGGTAGCCTCATTCTGGCCCCATCAGTATTGGTTCACAGACCTCTGATTCTCTGTTTGCACATGACTCCACCTCCACACTTGCCCGGATTTCCTCACACAAGATCAGGGCCAGCTCTGATGTCCCAATCTGGGCCCCCTCCATCTCAGCTTGGTTTTTGGATGGGGCTCGAGGATAGACAATGCATGTTCCATCCTGCTCCATCATATCCTTACACAAAGCAAGAGGCTGTCCACCAGGGCCTGTAACCAGGTGAAGTGGAAGCGCTTCACCTAATGGGCACACTGCTATCAAAACCTACTGAGGTGATCTCCATCCCCATTGTCCTCTATTACCTCCTCAAACTCAAAACATCAGGCCTCACCTTCAGCTCCATACAGGTCTACTTGGCAGCGTTCAGTGATTTCTCCCCCCCCCCCCGGTGGATGGCACTTCTACCCATACTCCACCACCATATGCTTGCTCAAAGATCTGCGTAATATGATCCTGTGTTTGACCTTAACCATGTTCTTTCCGCCCTCACAAAAACACCCTTTGAACCCTTTGCCCCATGTGCGTTCTCTCTCCACTCTCCATGAAAATAGTCTTCTTGGTAGCCATTACCTTGGCACAATGGGTCAGCGATCTGACAGTCCTCATGGCTGACCCTCCTTACACTGTCTTCCACAAGGAGAAAGTTTCTTTGCGGCTGCATCCAAAATTTGTACTGAAGGTTTTGGAATTCCACCTAAATCAGTGCAATTCACCTCCTGACCTTCTGTCCCAAACCCCATGCCTCTCACTTGGACAGAGCACTATATTCCCTTGACTTCCAGCGTACACTGGCTTTCTGCCTCCAGTGCACCTGAGCCTTTTGGGTATCACTGAGACTCTATATCGCTGTTGTTGATCGATGCTAGGAGATTCTTCGCAAGGGAAAAGACCTTTCCAAGTGGGTCTCCGGATGCATCCATGAATGTTACCAGTGCAATGTACCTCCTGCTGCTGGAGTCATGGCGCACTCTGTGTGAGTGAGCATGGCCACATCGGCCTACCTCGTGGCCATACTGTGGCAGGACATCTGTCGCTCAGGAACATGGTGCTCCGTTCACACCTTCATGACTCACTATGCCATCGCCCCAGCGGTGGCTGCATATGTGACCGTAGGCTGTGCTATATTACAGACTGCACTTCCTTGCACCCACCTCTACACTGGTCAGTGCTCGCTATACGCCCATGTTTGGAATCTTCTTGGAGACCATCACTTGAAGAAGAGGAGGAGGTTACTTAGCTGTAACTGGAGGTTTTTTGAGATGTGTGGTCCCTAGGGTTGCCAATCCTCCTGGTTTTGCCGGGAGTTTCCTGGAATCGGGCTCTATCTCTTGGAGGCTACTGAAACCAAACTGGGTGATTTTAGGCCTCTAAAAGTCCAGTGGCGCAGTGGGGCTAAGGCAGGTTCCCTGGCCCTGCGCGCTCTCAGAAGCGGTTGGCACATCCCTGGAACTGCAGCCAATGGGAGCTGCGGGGGAGGGGCCTGCAGACAAACAGTGCGCGGAGCCCTGTGGGAGCCCCCCCTAGGAGCCACAGGGACATGCCGGGTGCTTCTGGGAGCCACGCAGGGCCAGGGAAGGCAGGGAGATAAACGCCACCCAGCCGGAACCTGAACCCCACACCCCAACCTCCTGCCCCAGCCCTAAGCTCCCTCCAGCACCCAAACTCCCTCCCGGAGCTTGGCCCCTCACCCCCTGCTGCACCCCAACCCCCTGCCCCAGGCTCAGAGCCCGCACCCCAACCCCCTGCCCCAGCCCGGTGAAAGTGAGTGAGGGTGGGGGAGAGCGAGCAGTGGAGGGAGAGGGGATGGAGTGAGTGGGGCAGGGTCTTGGAGAAGGGGCAGGGCAAGGGTGTTTGGGTTTCTGTGATTAGACAGTTAGCAACTCTAGTTGTCCCTATTTGGATTCCAATATCCGTCCTCCATGCCATCTGCTGCGAACTAGACTGCTTAGTGGTAAGAGGGATACTAGAGCGGTGTTGACCTGCATGGCCTATTATAGCCTCGGCTGTGAACACAACAGAGACAGATGACCTTTCCATAATGTGGCTTATAATATAGGGACTGGTAGCACACCTTTTGTTTAAGGCTTGTTCATATTTGCATTTATTGCAAGTCAACTTGAGTTATTTCATGTTAGTTTCTTGCATCCACAGATTTATTTGTTGTGAATCACCTGGCTTTTTAATGCATGCCATTAAACTCATTTTGAAATCAGGCTTTTAGGGATGTGGGATGAGTTTACCTGCAGCAAAGTAGATGTGGCTAGATCCTCATGACAAAACAACTGATGCACATCTGCCAAGTCCTTCTGCTGGTGTCCCACACTGCTTTACTGGCTATCTGCGCCATCCTGTCTTTTCATGTGTATGCCTTCTGCTGCTCCAGGGTCATCTTGACCAGAAATGCTGGTACACAGCCAGGTTCTGCTTTTGTGATTCCAGCTGTTAGTTGAGTTCACAAACCTGTGACATAGTCTGATTATTTGAGCAGTGATTTCTCGTGCTTCTGTGTGAACTCATACTGAGGTCCTGAACTTCATTATCCTGTGTGGGAGAGGAGCATGCACAGGCCCATCTGAATCCTAGCTAACATAATGCACAAACATACAAGTGGCTTTCTGAACAAATAAAGGGGATACAAGGGGAACCCAAGCCAGTGAGGGAAAGGAGATCCAGCTGGGTTACAAAAGTGTGAAGGGCAATAGGACTTCTGGGATTGCTCGCAGCTTCAAAATGAGCAGGACTGTGTATTTGCAAGAGATCCCCCTACTTGAACTACTGGCTTTTGTGGACACCACCAGTTACATCCCCACTGATGTTGACCAGACCAAGAGGAGGACGGTGATAAATAAAATCTCTGATCTGATCCACCTGGTGAATTATGATACACAATCTCAGAGACCCAGGAGCTGGCTGACTCACAGCCAGAGGAACCAACTGGATCACAGGCAGAGACTCAAAGTGGGGAGGGGACCACTTCCAGTAAGTATTGCAAGATACATTATAATACAATTGTATGGGGGATTTGAACAACTTGGTTCTGGGTTCAGGCAGGGCACTGCCGTGTTGATCCACCTTCTCTTCACCTCCTGGATTTAATATAGGCTGTCTCTGCTTCCTAGGCTTTAACACTGCCCCTCTGCCCTCTGCAACGACTGCTCAGAATGGTATTCGCACTGGAGAGAGTACAAAGTCTGCAACTTTTTTTTCCCCTAGCTGAGTGCAAACACACAACTACCACTTAAGCTTGCTGTGTTCTGCTCCACATCCTCTCTCCAGTGTGCTATAATAAAATCCATACATACCCTCTCATATGTGGTCCCTGTCATGATGGCACCACCAAATAGCTGTAGGATCTGGTCGTTTTAAGTAAAGGCCCTTTTATTATAAGGGAAGATATAGAAAAGACCGCAAGAAGGATTCATCTGGTTGATGGGTTCAATAGTGCCCTTAGCTAAAAATCAGTGTGAGATGTTATGAGTTACATTGGAAAAGATATTTTCCAAAAGGAAGTTGTCAGGCACTTTAAGAATATCAACCCCCTTTGAGCTAGTAAAGAATTATATTAATTTTGCAGTGCACTTATGTAGATTTGCATATGTTAAAAAAAGAACTGAAGTCAAAAGTAGTGGTCTAACTGGGCACAAAGATTACATGGCAAGGCAGCTCTCTGCAAGGCCCATATAGCTTGTTTCCCTTTCACTCCTGCACCAGTTCTGGGGATGCCACCATGACAGAAAGCAGCATGGCATATATTCCCAGTTTGCCTGTTGCCTTTTTGAACAGACTCCTTCTCTGCCTTTTGGGGATATGCAACAGGGTAGTGTCCTCCAAAGAACAGCCTGTAGAAGTGCACATGCGGTTACATTGATCTGCTGGTGAAAAGTGCTATGTAAGAGCTAGGTGTTAATAGCCTGCATCTGCAGGCCATTCCACCCATCAATCCCCATTCCACCTACAGAATTACAATAATTAATATCCTGTCTTCTACAGCCCCGTCTTTAAATAGTCCCTACCCTTGATACTAACAGCCCACCTTGTATTAATTACCCCTTTCTGTCCATTGGCATAAAAACAACCCCCCGCCCACCTCACTCACAGCACAGGCCCAGTGGTCCAGCTCCAGCAGGAAAGATTGTGAAAATGTCTTACTATTTCCAATCTTACCCAAGACTAGGAAGAGACTGTGGGAATTCCAAAATTGAGGAAGAAGCATTTTATCACAGTCATGGAGACTTCAATTTTGACAATAATTAGTCGTCCTTTTTCTTTTTAATTTCCCCATAGTAGCTGAACAAGGACATGGCTGGAACATCAGGTCCATGGCTGTCCAGCCTATATAGGCGGAAGAGGAGGAGCTCAAGGGATGACATATTCAAAGAACTCATAGGCACATTCCAAGATAGGGATAAAAAGATGGAGTGGAGCAAAGGGTTCCTGAAGCATGACAAAGAGGAGAGAGAAAAGGCCAGGTCCTCATGAGTACAGTTGCTGGGGCTGATGGAGAGGCAAACAGCCGCCTGGAAAATATGTTAATTTTATGATCAAGGATCATGTCACAACTTATACATCCCCCAGTAGCCCTCTATCTCTGAAGTGTCTGCTTTCTGGGGCATACTATTCACTGCTACAACAGTGAAACAGATTCTTTTGTAGGCATTCTGTGCCACAGCAAAGAAAATAGTGGACAATGGGTGATCCCTTAACTCCCTGACCCACAAGGGAGATGCTGTTCTACCACCATCCCACATCCCAAGGGGCAGAGAACAGCTTTTGGTAGTCTAGGTACGGTCATTTATGACCGTGGGTCAGAAACTTGATTGCATGCAACCCTTTTAAGATGGTTGTTCTCTAATTGCACATTTTGTATGGTGAAGGCTATTTTTATTATTCAAACTGTTTATATTTGTGTATTCTTAATAAAAATATATTGTATGTCTTTACAGTCATGACTTTGTCTGGAACAACTCATGAAAATACCCATTTCCACTGCACTTTCACAGGAGCTATACTGAAATCCATACATACATGAATTAAAATAACCACAATGTATACTGGAACCCCCCACACTGGGCATAAACAAAGTTTTGTTGCACTGCATATACACTAATATGTATACAGTAATCCTGATTTTATGCCTTATTCAAATGCACAGACATTGATCGCAAGTGGCCCACTAGTCTCAAAAAAAATGCATGTAATGTGCATCCCTGACTCTGACCTTGTGTAGTTGCAGCATGGGATAGAGGCATCTTCTCTGGCTGTTTAAAATATTAAGCAAATTTCCAAACATCCTTAGCCCACCCATCTGCAAGGCTCTTTACCTTGCTTTCATAACGTTTGTTCAGAACACAGCAAGTAGGTATCATAAGAGGCAGATATCTCTTATCAGCCTCCAGTCTAAAATTAGACTCCTCCATCTACTTTTCAGTTTCCCAAATGAACATTCCATGGTCATTCTACAGCTGCTCAGAGCATAGTTGCCCAATAAACAGGCTTCATAGCAAAGCAGAGGATAAACCGGGTCTTCCGGAATGGCTGGAGGAGTGGCAGGGCCATTGATGTCTGTCGACACAAGGGGAGCAAATGTTCCATTTCTCATTTTGGAAACTCTACATTGTTTTCTGTAGATCTTGGCACCAGAGACCTTTACAGACCACCCTGTTTTAAGATGGGTTAACTGTCCAGGCCTTGCAGCACCATGAATCCTGAGGTGGGGGTTGGAGGCAGGAGGTGCAAGGAAAAGGCATGTGGGTTCATTAGTGGCCCCAGTGCAATTTGGGAACCCCACCCATGGAAACCCATTAATAAGTTCCTATACATTGCCCACTGTCAGGACTGAGAAAGGAGGAGAAGCACCTTCCTAATTGCAGTGCATAGCTCCATCAGTTGCTTGACAGTTGATCTACTGCCACCAAATTGGTTAGCTACCAACTGGCAGCAGTTGGAGGTGGCAAACTGCAAGATGGTGATGGCCCTGCACTTACTCACACTGAGAGCAGTTCTCATGTCAATGTTTTGCTGCTGCAGCACAAGCTTTTCACATATTTCTAGAAAAGTGGCTTTCAGTATCCTGATGATCTGCCACCACTGCTGGTCATGCCAGCGCTATCCTGTCCCACAAGTCAGTGCTTCTTGACCAGGCTCAAAAGCAGCTCTCAATTGAGAGAAGCTTCCCCAGGAAAAGATTAAAATGTGTCTGCTTTATTTCAACTGCTGCCTCTTCAAGAGCTGTTATCAACCTGGTCCTTAATTAATTTAGATATTCTTTTAGCAACCTCTTTACATTCATCACTGGGAGTACTCACCAGTGCTTCCTCCATGCTGCCTGATGGTGCTTTGAAAATGCTGCTAGATTACTGAATCCAGATGGATGATGGGATGAAAGAAGCAATAATGGGAATTAGTTAATTTGATCCCAAGCCTTAGAATTCTATTGCCTTTGGGTAAGTATCCCTCAATACACAGCACAAAAAATCCCAGAATGCAAATAGCACAGTGGTGGAGCAATGCACTATGAAATGTTTGACCAGAATGTGTGAGTGCTGATTTTAAAACATTTTGCTGTATGGTAGTGTAGTAACCCTTGCTCCAGAACTAGTACCTGCTGCAGTTTTGAGTTACTCAGGTGCTATTAGGGGGCCTGAAGCTATGGTGCAGCAGCACAGAATGCTGGCCTGGGAAGGGAACAGCCAGTGGGAGGGTAGGTGAAGCTGGGGGAGGAGCTCAGATGATGTTGGAAGGAGAGGAAGTTAGTGTATTCTTTATAAAAATACGTTCTGTGTCTCTCTCTAGTCTTGACTTTGTGTCTGGAACAACTCATGAAAATATCCATTTCCACTGCATTTCCACAAGTGCTGGAATAAAATCCATACATATATGACTTCAAATCACAACAAAGTATACTGAAACCCCTACATCTGTCATAAACAAAGCTTTGTTGCACTGCACATACACTAATATGTATACAGTAATTCTGATTTAAATTCAAATACACAGGAAATATAATTGGTGAAAAAGGAATTGATCGAAAGTCTGTGTTAGATGAAAATAAATCCTGAAAAAAGTAGATGAACTGAGAGAATAACTGAACATGTATTGAAGGAATAGTATTCAAAGATGCCTAATGGCCAAGTGAGGACCACTGAAACCCCCCTTATGGATAAACTCTGCAAAGAGGTACAGCCACAGGCTCACTGAATCTAAGGAGCGCTACGAGCTGAAGAGAAGCGAAAGATAGGAGAGCAAGAGTGGAGCCCGTCTTATAGCCAAGTAGAGGAAAAGTTGAGTCTCTGAAGTGACACAATTTACTGTTGAATAGTTTCTTTAGTTCTTGTTCATAACAATACATGTGGTATTAACTTCACAAAATAAGGAAGAGTGGCATATACAAGCTCACAAAGGTTAATGTATTGGTAATTTAAAGTTTATTATACTCAGTAAGTATTTGGTAATATTCTGTTATGTTTATATATAGCTATATTTTTTGGGGTCTCCCTTATAAGGTTCTAAAAACTTAAAATGAACCTTTTGGTCTTGGTTTGCCGCTGCCTCTCTTCACCCTTAGCATAGCCTAGCCCAGGAGCCTGTAGTAGCAATGATACAAGGCAAAACCACCTTAATCTTGGGATAACAATACATGGGGGTGTGCACTGCTCATTTAATATGGATATACAAAACCTGTAACGAGTTTAAAGTGTAGAAGTGCCATTAATTTGCCTAACACTTTTCATTACAGAAGATTCTTGAGACCTTGCCTCTAAGAAGTAATCACATTTTTCTTGAACAAGGTGTTCAGAAAATTTTTGGCAGCATGCCAGAATAACTACACATGAACATTTTAAGGCTGGATGATGCATCCACCCCTGCAGCAGCAGCAGCAGTAGCACACACTACTGGGCAAACCTGGAAACTTCTAGTACATCTGTTGATGGGGAAAATGGCCCCAGTGTCTCATGCCCACTCCTAAGGACACCATATGGGTCAGGTGGAGAAAGAGGAGGGAGCTGGGCCACTCTTCTCCCCAGTCTTCCTGGCCTGTGTGACCTGTCTCTTTCCTACCATGCCCCAGGCCTGCCACATGAGCTCTTCCAGTTCCAGTTCCTGGGAAGGATGCGGGATGGGTCAAGCTCACTCCCAACCACCCTCAGGACCCAGTACATGGTCCCAGCAGCTCATCTCGTCCCTTCTAGAGGCACCATGTGGAGCAGAAGCTGGCCCAACAATTTCTGGAATGGATGGGGAAAGGGAGAGAGCTGGGCTGGGTTCCCCCCCATCAGATCATCTTCCATGCTTAGGATCTGGAGCAAATGTTTCATTCCCCCTTCAGGTCTAATAGCCTCCCCTGCTGCCAGCTGATTTACTTAGTCCTGTAGCTCAAGGTAGCAGCAGTCTGTTTTGCAATGCTGAAGATTCAGGGTTCATACTCAGAAGAGGATGCATAATGGAGGGGTTGTTACATTTGCATATAATAGAATTTGTTTTAACTTGCTTTATAAAAATATAACCCATACTTACTAGGAAATTATTCTAAAAAATTCCAGTGTTTAAAAGAACATTATTTAGGTTGCAAAATCAAGCACTTGAAAGTTAGAAAATGTAGCTTTCTGGTTGCCTGTGCAACCTTAATTTTACTCTCTTGAGTGTATGCATTATAGCACAATCTTTAATTACATGATCACATACTATTTTTGCCACAGGACCCCGGCTTCATTCAGTGCACAGGATGGATGCCTAAGGGGGAAGAATTAAGGCTGCATGGGCAACTGTAAATCTGGCATTTTCCACGTTTCAAATATTTGAGCAAATTAAATAATATTTACCTTTTTATGTAATTCTTTTTAGGAAGCCTACTTTGTAGTTATAGAATTCAGAGTAGCAGCCATGTTAGTCTGTATCTGCAAAAAGAAAAGGAGTACTTGTGGCACCTTAGAGACTAACAAATTTATTTGAGCATAAGCTTTCATGAGCTACAGCTCACTTCATTGGATGCATTGTAATTTTTTACAGAAAAGGGTAGCTCTTCAAAGCAGGGTTCTGCTTCATTGTGGAAAATGGATAGCATACATAATATTCATTTTGCACAGATTAAAGCAATATAAATGGCTTTGTACAGCACGACAAAATCTTTAAAGAAAGTTTATATAAGATCAACTTTATGTAGCATCGTGGAAAATGTGGCAGCATTCCAGACTTCACAACAGATTCTTTCTCAAATACGCCACACCCTTATTGCACCAAAGAAATTTTTGTTAGCAAGCATATTCCTTTGAGAGAGAGAGACCCTAAAATTCTGGTTCACTGGCCACTTTTTCACTTTTTTCCCCTTGCATGGATTTTGTGTTTTAGCAGTTTTTGAAGAGGAGGAGTAGACTTGAATCCATACTCATCTTTAAAAGCATGATCCTTCATGGTGATGAACACTCTGTCGTCAATCCAGTAAAGAACGTAAGCATGTAATTAAGTACATGAGCAGTCCCATTGACTTCAGTGGGGTTATTTACTTGTAAGCACATGCTGAAGAGCTTTATTGGATCAAGGAAAAAGTTATCAGTATCATGAAGGACTGTGCCCCAACGCAACAGTGCTGCTTATGGAGGCTAGAGAACCAATGATGTAGTGTTCCATCTCCAGCAAAATGGAAGGCTTTTTAGATCAGAAGGGAGCATAGCATGCAAGAATGTCTAATAGCTTTGGGGTGCACCCTTTATTAAAGTTGAGGGTGGCCACTGACTGAATTTTGAACATCTTGGCATATGGCAAATGTATGTAGCAATAGAGATTTTTTTCGTTACTTTTGACAAAGCAGTGTTTGTTACTAGAGCATTCAAGAGAGATTCATAGTTTAGTGACTGGAATTGTAATTGGCCTTTGCAATTTTGGAAAGCAAAGTAAAGTTGCCCCTGGAGGCTCCCTGGAATCAGAAAAACAACGAGGAGTTCGGTGACACCTTAAAGGCTAACAGATTTATTTGGGCATAAGCTTTCATGGGTAAAAAAGCACTTCCTTAGATGAAAAACCACATCTGAAGAAGTGGTTTTTTTACCCACGAACGCTTATGCCCAAATAAATCCTCGTTTTTGTGAATACAGACAAACACGGCTACCCCTGTGATACTGGAATCAGAAGAATCTCTCTTCAAAATGGACTAGACTTCCTGTTGATTGGTTGGATGTTTATTAGAACCTTCTTACCAATCTTCAGCCCTTCTTTTCCACCACCACCTCCCTCTGTCATTCTCTTCTTAATCTTCCCCTTTCTCTCCTTTTTATACACCCCACCTCTATTTCTTATTCCTTCAGCCTGTCTCTGTTCTTCTTTCTCCCCACCCTCTTGCCCATGTTTATTCTTTCCCCTACCTGCTACTTTCTGTTCCCTTATTTCTGCCCTATTGTTTTTATTTTAAATACTTCAATCTTAATAATAACTAGGGCCCTGCCAAATTCACAGTCATGAAAAATGCATCACGGACCGTGAAATCTGGTCTCCTCCCATGAAATCTGGTCTTTTGAGTGCTTTTGTCCTACACTATACAGATTTCAGGGGGGAGACCAGCGTTTCTCAAATTGAGGGTCCTGAATCAAAAGGGAGTTGCAGGAGGGTCGCAAGGTTATTTTAGGGGGCGTCACAGTACTGTCACCCTTACTTTTTGCACTGCTGCTTTCAGAGCTGGGCTCCCGGCCAGCAGCTGCCTCTCTCCAGCTGCCCAGCTCTGAAGGCAGTGCCGCTGCCTGCAGCAGCGCAGAAGTAAGGGTAGCAGTACTGCAACCCCCCTACAATAACCTTGTGACCCCTTCCCACAGCTCCTTTTGGGGTCAGGACTCCTACAATTACAACAGCTTGAGATTTAAATAGCAGAAATAATGAAATTTACAATTTTTAAAATCCTATGACCATGAAATTGACCAAAATGGACCGTGAATTTGGTAGGGCCCTATTAATAACTAATACAATTTTTAAAGTCCACAGAGTACCACCAAGTAAATGTATAATCCTTTCTGGAAGTGCTTTGAGAATTGCGGATAAGTGCTACACATGGAAGAAGCATTAATATTATGCACTGCAAACTATTTGAAGGAAATCAGTCATGGGTAAAATCAATGGTTTTAAAAAAAAATCCAATTTTTTGTTTAATTAAATACTTTAAATTTGAAATTGTCAACCTATGTTAAGGCCTAACTTTATTATAATTGTAAAAATAATTAAAGTTAAATGCAAAAGCAGTACATTTGCCAAGTTTTAGAGAAAGTTTCACCAGTTCAGAATTTGTCATTGGCTAAGCATCTGCAGCCAGAGTTTGTAGAAGTGCTCAACCAGCTTTTGACAGTAATAACTTTTTACAGGGGCAGACAGAATATTTTTTTCATCTCAGTTTGTTCAACTAGTTCAGTTAAATATCTACTTCATTCAAACTTAAGAAACCAACTGGATGTTGAAAAAGCAGAAGGCTTGTTTTCTTTTTCTTCCAGTCTATGAATAGAAACTATGTGTCTGAGTATGAAATTTACTAGTTCTAAAATGTTGAAGGACATGGTGATCAGAAACAGTTCAATTCACAACTACAGATACTACTTTCCTTTTTTAGTTTTAAATGCGAAACATGTTTTGATAAACTTTGTTTCTTATTTTTTCTCCTTCGTGTGATTGCACATGTCCATTCCACTTCGGGTGTGTGTGCACCAGTGCAGTTGTCAGAGATCTTTCCCTCAGTGGTAGCTGTCAGGGTGGTGCATGTGCCCTGTGTTACCTTGCGCTGCTGCCTGATGGTATAAAGGGCAGAGCCACCCCTGACGCCCCTCAGTTCCTTCTAGTCTCCTGTGACAGTTGTTGGAATGTCTTGTCTTGCCTTTGCAAGTTTTCCCAATTTGTCTATTTTGTACCTAGTTAGTACTTGGTTAGCCATAGTTTTAGTGTTAGGTAGTTTTTAGTATTAAGTTTGCTTTGTAGATTGTTACATACTCTGATTCCCCTTGTTGCATTCTGGTACCAAGGCATACTTTCGTCACCGTGCTTCAAGCCCTGTCATTCCTGCAAAAAGCTAATGCCAGCAAGTGATCTGCACTCAGTTGCCTAAAGTATTTCAGGGAGTCACACATCCAGGATCAGTGTCTAAATTTTAGAACTTTAAAGCAAGGACCACAAAAGATTAGGGCATCCAGATTTAAATGTTTACTGATGGAGTCCCTCAGAGCCTTCCTGCTCTGAATGGCTGCTGAGAATATCGGCTGCAATCTGTAGCACTACTCCTTTGCTGGCTGAATCTTTGCACCAGTCTCCTTCCTTGGTACCGAGGAAGACACACAGCAAGTTTTTCTTGAAGTACTCAGCATCCAGGAGAGAGATATCCCTGGCACCAAAGTCCAGTAAGCATGTGGACAAAGGAAATAGAGTGTACTTGAAGTTGGGGCACTCTATGAGACAGTCATCTACTTGGGTGGGACTGTCAACTCTGGTGCCAGCTCAGGTACCATTGAGACCAGCCCCTGAAGTAGCACCATCAAACACAGTAGGGCTGTTTGTGTTGTCCCACTAGCAAGTGGCCATCCCAGGGCTGTGAACTCCGGAAGCTTATGCTGTGGTGAGGGATTTATTGAGCTTATTAGTACTGGTTTTGTCAGCAGTTCCATCCTCAGCAACCACACCCCTACCCTACTTTCATGCCTCGCCAACAGGACCTACTGAGGAAAAAGAGCAGAGGTTATAGAAAAAGATTACCACCTTATTTTTCTGCAGTAGCTCCTAAGCAATCTGAGAGTGCAAAGTAAACATTTTTGAGTGTTTGTCGAGGACAGCAAACCAGCTTTCGTAGTGCCAGCTGAAGTGTTTCTCTAAATAAGGTAGTTTCCTGGTCTGTGGTGCTGGGCCAGTCCACTGCTCTGGTTCTGTGGCCATCATCAGATCCGATAATGGTGTAGTGGCTGATGTTGAAATTCCTTAACCTGAGGTCCTTGGAACTGACCAACAGAAACTTGGCAATGGGGAAGAGACAGTCTTTGTGATTTATGTAATTGTAACCCAAGAAAAGGAGGAAAGTAGAGAAGATTGTTAGCTTGTTTCCAGACATTTCTCTGCGTCCTCGCAAGACTCTTACAGGATGTCTGGGCAGATCTTTCTCACCCTTTGTTTCTCTCCATCCTCTGGCTCTGTTGATATCTGCATTGAGATCCATACCAGATAAGAGGTTTGGTTTGTCCTTACAAGAGGATAGAGGAAGAATCAGGAGACCTGCTTTGTCCCATTTTATGCCATCCTGCCCTTTTGCCCCTCCTCGCATGGGTACATTTCCAATCCCAGCTACTGGAGAGACTGGCAGACGTGGTCTTCATGGTCCTATTGGTTTCCACCAGAACAGTTTTTTGATTATCCTCCTCATGGATGGAAAGGTGAAGTTTCATCTAGTAAGGATCCAGTGGCTTATCATTCGTTCCTCCGGATCTGTTAGTGCAGATAGTGGTACTGGACACCACTTTTAGAAAAAATGGAGGAGGAAATGGGTCCTCTTTTTGAACAGGAGACACTAGACACAGTCCTTGATCTGGACTTGTCACGTGACAACCATATGGGTATGTCTTACACCTCCTCTCCTTGTGAGGATGCTCTGCAGTTCCATGACTTTGTGGCATAGAATCATAGAATATCAGGGTTGGAAGGGACCTCAGGAGGTCATCTAGTCCAACCCCCTGCTCAAAGCAGGACCAATCCCCAATCAAATCATCCCAGCCAGGGCTTTGTCAAGCCTGACCTTAAAAACTTCCAAGGAAGGAGATTCTACCACCTCCCTAGGTAACGCATTCCAGTGTTTCACCACCCTCCTAGTGAAAAAGTTTTTCCTAATATCCAACCTAAACCTCCCCCACTGCAACTTGAGACCATTACTCCTTGTCCTGTCCTCTTCTACCACTGAGAATAGTCTAGAACCATCCTCTCTGGAACCACCTCTCAGGTAGTTGAAAGTAGCTATCAAATCCCCCCTCATTCTTCTCTTCTGCAGACTAAACAATCCCAGTTCCCTCAGCCTCTCCTCATAAGTCATGTGTTCCAGACCCCTAATCATTTTTGTTGCCCTTCGCTGGACTCTCTCCAATTTATCCACATCCTTCTTGTAGTGTGGGGCCCAAAACTGGACATAGTACTCCAGATGAGGCCTCACCAATGTCGAATAGAGGGGAATGATCACGTCCCTCGATCTGCTCGCTATGCCCCTGCTTATACATCCCAAAATGCCATTGGCCTTCTTGGCAACAAGGGCACACTGCTGACTCATATCCAGCTTCTCGTCCACTGTAACCCCTAGGTCCTTTTCCGCAGAACTGCTGCCTAGCCATTCGGTCCCTAGTCTGTAGCTGTGCATTGGGTTCTTCCGTCCTAAGTGCAGGACCCTGCACTTATCCTTATTGAACCTCATCAGGTTTCTTTTGGCCCAATCCTCCAATTTGTCTAGGTCCCTGTGTATCCTATCCCTGCCCTCCAGCGTATCTACCACTCCTCCCAGTTTAGTATCATCCGCAAATTTGCTGAGAGTGCAATCCACACCATCCTCCAGATCATTTATGAAGATATTGAACAAAACCGGCCCCAGGACCGACCCCTGGGGCACTCCACTTGACACCGGCTGCCAACTAGACATGGAGCCATTGATCACTACCCGTTGAGCCCGACAATCTAGCCAACTTTCTACCCACCTTATAGTGCATTCATCCAGCCCATACTTCTTTAACTTGCTGACAAGAATACTGTGGGAGGCCGTGTCAAAAGCTTTGCTAAAGTCAAGAAACAATACATCCACTGCTTTCCCTTCATCCACAGAATCAGTAATCTCATCATAGAAGGCGATTAGATTAGTCAGGCATGACCTTCCCTTGGTGAATCCATGCTGACTGTTCCTGATCACTTTCCTCTCGTGTAAGTGCTTCAGGATTGATTCCTTGAGGACCTGCTCCATGATTTTTCCGGGGACTGAGGTGAGGCTGACTGGCCTGTAGTTCCCAGGATCCTCCTTCTTCCCTTTTTTAAAGATTGGCACTACATTAGCCTTTTTCCAGTCATCTGGGACTTCCCCCGTTCGCCACGAATTTTGAAAGATACCAATGGCTCTGCAATCACATCCGCCAATTCCTTTAGCACTCTCGGATGCAACTCGTCCGGCCCCATGGACTTGTGCACGTCCAGCTTTTCTAAACAGTCCCTAACCACCTCTTTCTCCACAGAGGGCTGGCCATCTACTCCCCATGTTGTGATGCCCAGTGCAGCAGTCTGGGAGCTGTCCTTGTTAGTGAAGACAGAGGCAAAAAAAGCATTGAGCACATTAGCCTTTTCCACATCCTCTGTCACTAGGTTGCCTCCCTCATTCAGTAAGGGGCCCACACTTTCCTTGGCTTTCTTCTTGTTGCCAACATACCTGAAGAAACCCTTCTTGTTACTCTTGACATCTCTTGCTAGCTGCAGCTCCAGGTGCGATTTGGCCCTCCTGATTTCATTCCTACATGCCCAAGCAATATTTTTATAATCTTCCCTGGTCATATGTCCAACCTTCCACTTCTTGTAAGCTTCTTTTTTATGTTTAAGATCCGCTAGGATTTCACCGTTAAGCCAAGCTGGTCGCCTGCCATATTTAGTATTCTTTCGACTCATCGGAATGGTTTGTCCCTGTAACCTCAACAGGGATTCCTTGAAATACAGCCAGCTCTCCTGGACTCCTTTCCCCTTCATGTTAGTCCCCCAGGGGATCCTACCCATCCGCTCCCTGAGGGAGTCGAAGTCTGCTTTCCTGAAGTCCAGGGTCCGTATCCTGCTGCTTACCTTTCTTCCCTGTGGCAGGATGGATTGATTTAAATCAAGGTGATTTAAATCTCCAAGTGGAAGCCTCAATTTAAATAATTGATTTTAATCAACCTTTCCGTTTGTATGCCAGTTATTTTCTGAAGAAAAGTGCATTCTCATTGGTTGATACAACGATGAAAACATGTTGATTTACAGCTAAGTAGAGCCTTAGCACTAGATTTGGTACATCTTTTTGCTACCTAGGAGGGTACACTATCACTATTGTACATATTTAGTATGTTAGAAAATGGTGAATACTATATTGCTGACTTACTAGTTTTTTTGTGTGTGCTTAATATTAGTGTCAAGCTTCATTAGGATGGTAATTGCAGTTTAATCAAATGCACAAAACAGCATCTAAATTTTTTATTAAAACAACCTTAAATGTTTTGGATACATATACTTTTGTTATCAAAGCATGTTTCACATTCACAGCTAATTGATTTATTAAATAGGGGGATTAACTGTAGTTAGTGAATTAAACTATTATTTCAGCCTGGGAAAATTTTCAGATATGTCTAAGTGAAAGTGATTGGAACTTAAGTGCCTTCTTGCCTATGTCTCTTCAAAATAAGACAGTCTCCTAAGGGTATGGTTGCACTAGAAACGCTACAGCGACACAGCTGCAGTGCTGCAGCTGTGTTGATATAGCGCTGTAGCATAGATACTCAGTACAGCGATGGAGGGGGTTCTTCCTTTGCTGTAGTAAATCCACCTCTCTACAATCAGGCTCAGGCCTGCTTAGTTACATTGCCCAGGTTGTAAAATTTTTCACAGCCCTGAGTGGTGTAGTTAAGATGAGCTAACTTTGTAGGGAAAACCAGCCCTAAACTACTTAGGCTGTCCTTCAAACTTTTCAGATTAATAGATCTCATCCCTTCCCTCCTCATTCATAGACTGGAAGAGAAAGACACGTTTTCCTGCTTTTTCAGTTCCTAATCAATTTCTCAAATTTGAATGAATTAGTCCAAATGAAGAAAGTACTCTTGCTGTGCCTGCAGAAGAGGCTACTGCTGTCAAAAGCTGATTTAGCACTTCAGCAAGCTCCGGTTTCAGGCGCTTAGCCAGTGACCTCCACTGGTGTGACTTTCTTTAAAACATCAACTAACATACTTCTTGGATGATTCACCTCTAGCTCTGAAATTTATTATGGTTGGCAAGATTGATGGGTGATTATTAGATTCCTATGTCATAGCAGCATCTTCTTCAGCACTTAGGCATCCATTGTGGTACTTTTATTGAGAATATTGGCAAGAAAATGAGATGGAGTAAATGCTTAGTCCATCTGCTTCTTAACTTCCTGCAATTTAACTTTGTTGCTGGGTATTTCTTTCTTCAATGTCTTGAAATTCTCCCCAAATTTTATCAGCAATACAGCAGCAGTGTTTCTGCTGTTTGTCCAAGGCTGTGGAAATAGGTTTCAGTGTATTCAGCATGTCTCCTACATTTCTCTTTTGTCCGATGTTAACTACATTGACAGTGATCGTTCCATCTGTTTTGTCATGAATTTCTTCACAAATTGTCATCAGAATGGGTGAGTTCTTAATAAATAGCTCAAAACAGTCAACCACTGAATTCCATCGTACATCATGCTGAAGAATTAGTTTGGATCCTGCTGCTCTCTGCAGTGAAACTGGAGCAGTGTGTTTGTTATAGAAGTATCTCGCAAATTCAGCATAATTTTCCTTTATTCCTGGAGTTGTACATAAGTCTTTGGCTAAAAGACGCATCAGATGAGCTCTGCACCCATATGTAGGGTCCTACCAAATTCACGGTCCATTTTGGTCAATTTCACGGTCATAGGATTTTAAAAATAATAAATTTCATGATTTCAGCTATTTACATCTGAAATTTCATGTTGTTGTAATTGTAGGAGTCCTGACCCAAAAAGGGGCTGTGGGGAGGGGTCACAAGGTTATTGTAGGGGGGTTGCAGTACTGCTACTCTTACTTCTGCACTGCTGCAGGCGGTGGCTCTGCCTTCAGATCTGGAGAATGGTGGCTGCTGGCCGGGATCCTAGCTCTGAAGCAGAGCTGCCGCCAGCAGCAGCGCAGAAGTAAGGACGGCATGGTATGGTATGGGTCCTCAGTAAGCAGCTGCCACTCTCCAGACACCCAGCTCTAAAGGCAGCAGCACAGAAGTAAGGGTGGCATGGTATAGTATTACCACCCTTACTTCTATGCTGCTACTGGTGGGGCGCTGCCTATGAACATATTAAAACTTTCCTAGATTCAGAAGCTACACACTATATAGGTGTTGAGGTCTAAGTGACCTCATGTTTAGACAACGAAAATAGCAATAGCAATAATATAAAATGCACAGACACAGCAAAGTGGCAGTAAATGTCCTACTAATATGAACAAATGGAGCAAATAGGTGACAGGTTCTGAACATACAGAGTTTTTACACTTTGCATATTTTTGATGTGTTTTTCTGTCTCATTTTCTGGCATAAATGTAACATCTTCCCTGTTTCTTAGGTTCTAGATCAGTACCCAGCACACCTACTAGACATTGCTTCTCTAGAAGTCTGAGGCAAGGCTGCAGTGTTTCTTTTCTGCACTAGTGGTTTCACCATTTCTGAATCTAGCTCCCTGAGAAACATCCATCAGTTACTCAAACAATCTGATGTTGGAATACCTGCATAATTAATTTGAGGTCTAATTGACCCCAATACCATTTGAGTGACTTTTTTCAGTATGCTAAAATCACAACAGGTATGTAGACAAAACCATGCCCAAGAGGTTGCCCTTATCATTTGAGACTATTTAAAGAAGAGGGAGTGGTTTGCTTATCACATTTTATTTAAAGTTTTGTACATGTTTGGAGTCCAAGAGACCCGCCCAAATATCTTGGAAGAGCAGTAACTTCATTTTCCCTGTTTACTAACATTGAGGGGTCTAACTGACCCCACTACTCTGTTAATAACTTTTCTTTGTTACACATAAACCACAACAGGTAGGATGGTAAAAACAGTGACCTCATCCTAATTTGAGAATACTTAATGTATGAAGAGGAACAGATTTGGCATGAAAATTTTTATTTACATTATTGTTCATATTGGGGTCAAGCCCCAAAACATTAAGAGGGTTAAGTATCCTGCTGTATGGGCATTACCTGATGTATCACTTATTTCTGTAAGATCAACAACCCCATCTTCTGTTGTCACTTAAGCACATGTTACTGGATCATTGTGTACATTTCTCCACCCCACAAGAGTCAGATTAACAAATTTCCCATCAATTTTTTTTGTACTCTGTTATATTGCCTTCTCATACACTGTCTCCAGGAATGTCTGCTCTGCCAGGTATAGTGTAACCTGGGTTGTAATGACTGAACTATGTCTACGAACTGTTTGTTCTGGACAAGATGAAAGGGAGAATGTGCTGCATAAGTGAATTTTTGCATCTATGGAGTCTTGCTGGAATTTGCTGGTCCTGATTAGAAACTCATCCATGCTTTTATTGGCTGATGAAGAAAATCTTTTTTGTTTTTGTTTTTATATAGGTAATTTATTGTCTGATGTGTAATTGCAACACTGATGGTGGTAACAGCAGATCACAATGAAGTTGTAGACATTGCATATGATCAACATTCATAACCCCTTATGTCTAAGCTGGGCCCTGAAACAAAATGGTAAAAATCTCAGAGCAAGTCTACACTCAAGTGCTACATCTGCGCAGCTGCATTAGTTGAAGATGTTCTATGCCGACAGAGGAGCGCTTCCCCATTGGCATAATTACACCGCCTTCACAAGAGGCGGAAGCTATGTTGGCGGGAGAGCGACTCCTGCTGACCCAGCACCGGTGTGGACTGTGTTATGTCGCTCGGGGGTGTGTGTCTTTTTCACACCTCTGAGCAGCATAGGTTACATTGACTAAAGTGGTAATGTAGACCAGTGCTCATTTTCACTCACTATTACTCAGTGCACTATATGAGAATATATAAAATTATTATGAGATTGTGAAGATTGCTCCTACTGCAGCTGTTTGTACCACTGTTTAAATGATATAATTTATTCTAAACCCAGTTTTATATGGAAAATAATTAGTCATAAGGATGGTCTAAATCTGTTTAAACACTTATCTCTAGAAACATACCAGTTTGAGAAAAACATTTATAAATGTTAAAATTCGTAAGTGCCTAATAAATCTTTACTTTTAAACAGGCAGTCTTCACCTAGGATGTTTAATTATATTGAGCAATAAAAAAAATCATTTCAGAAGTCCTGCAATAACAGTAAAAATGTAATTGATAAGTACTCCCACAACAAACTAACATACCAATTATATTTTGAACCCAAACATTCTGAATTTCATAAGTAATCAATCCACCCAAAACACAACTTTATGAGAATAATCAAAGTTATCATTTCCTAGCATAGTAAAACATGGTAGATAGCCCATAAGAATGATGCGAAAATAAGTTTCCTAACCTGTTGGTCCAGGTAGTTCAGACATGTCCACATCATCTTACACACTCATTGCCTTCTGAAGAGCATTTTTCGTAATGTTGTTTCATTCTGATAAAGAAAAAAGATGGGGGTTTTCATCTGATTTTAGATTTAAGAAATAAGAACAGGTACACTTGAAAATTCCTGTTTTGGATGTTAACTCTAGCCTCTAATTTCCTTGCATACAGGAAGGTTCGCCACTCTTGATTTTAAAGAATGTGTATTTTCATATTGCTGTCCAGCACAATCATCAAATATAACTGCAGTTCATTTTGGTGGGGCACAATTTCCAATACAAAGTGCTCCTGTTTGGATTGTTGTCAATACCAAGATTTTTTTTTTTTCTTCAAAGTACCTTTTGGTGGTCATGGCGCACCTAAGAAAACAGGATATTTTTCTTTACATGCTTTTGGACAATTGGCTGTTGAATGTGGCTGTGTGCGAGTCCTGTTACTTCACTTCAAGGTTACAGTCCCCTCTTCTCAGATGCGGATTACTTCTCTATATCAAGAAGTCAAATCTCCTCCCAACACAGAGGTTTATAGGATCCATACTGACTCAGTAGCCGGGAGAGCTTTCCTTACAGAAATGGGTTTTTAAAAATAGAACAAGTAGGTTCAGATTTGTGAAATCATCAATAATAGCAGGTGGTCCTCTTCCTGGGTCTCATGGGGTTGATGGCAGCTACCATTTGTATAACACCTTTTGCTCATCTCAAAATGTGGGCAGTGCAGCACATGTTCTTCTGTGTTTTTCACCATGCCGCATGAGCTTCTGGGTTGGCTGAGGCAGTGGATGAACAGATCAAATGTTTGCCAAGATGTTCTATTCAATCTCCCTTTGCCATCAGTAATGCTAATATCAGATGCATCCAACATTGGATGGTGAGATTGTTTGGCTCAATTTACAATCGGGCCACTGGGGCTTTCCAAATAAAGAACTTGCATATCACTGTATTGACATTAAGAGCCATTCAGATCTCCTTCACCTGTCAGACACATGGTGCCTTCCGCTGTCTCTGGATATTTTGTAACTGCAACAAGGAAGAATTCTCCATCCAGATCCACAGTCTCATCATCTGACCGCGAAGGGCCACTGGACTTTGACTAGTCTTGAGCAGTCATGTTCTTCCTTGGTGTAGAATATACTGCTCAGTTCTAGAAAACTCTACAAGAGAGTGATATCAGTTAAAATGGAACACATTTGTTGCTTGGGTGAAGGGAAAATCTGACTCTCTGGTGGGAGCTTCCATATCTCTTATTCTTCAGACTTTAAGGACATAAAATATTGAAGGGTTATCTAATTCTTCTTTAAGAGTTCACCTGGCTGCTATTTCAGTTTACCATGTTTTGGTCAATGGTAGATTACTGTTTGTACATGACTCTGTCAAAAGGTTTATGAATGGGTTATCTAACATATATCCTTCTTTTAGGGATCCTGTCCCAATTTGGGATCTTAATTTGGTATTATTTATGAGCATGTGGTCACCCTTTTGACTCCATGATGGAGTGTTATTTCATTTATCTAGTAAACTGGTATACATCACTACGATTATGTCAGTCAGAAGAGTGAGTGAATTGCACACCCTGATGACCGACCACTTACTAATTTTCGGAAAGATAAAGTGGTCCTCAGACCTGATCCCAGGTTTTTACCAAAAATAGTTTGTTTCACATCAGACCATTGATTTACTGGTTTTCTTTCCAAGACCTCATGCTAACAAAGCAGAGTCTGTGTACATAATTTTAGATGGTAGGCTGGCTCTTCCTGACTACTTATATACACCTACAAGTTTTAGGAAGTCACCTAGACTGTTTCTTATGCTAAAAATCACATAAGTCATACTTTGTCCACTCATACTGTTTTTGGATGGGTTAAACAATGTGTTGTGCAGTATTATGAGTTAGCTGAAATTCGTGAGCTGCCTATTGAATGGCCTTATTCTTCAAGGGCTGGAAGCATCATTAGCTTCACTTAAAGATTTTTCTTATTAGGGAAATATGCAAGGCTGCTACTTGGAAGTTGGTGCACATGTTCGCTAAATATTATGTGTTGGATCGTGCTGCTATAGCAGATGCCAAATATGGCAGAGCAGTGTTGCAATCATTATTTAATTAGGACTCTGTTCCCAACTCTGGGATTTTTTAGCACTGCCCTCAGAACATTTGAAGACACTGAGGATATGTCTACGAAATTAAGTCGATTTTATAGAAGTCGATTTTTAGAAATCAGTTTTATACAGTTGGTTGTGTATGTCCCCACTAAGCATGTTAAGTCGGCGGAGTGTGTCCTCAATACCATGGCTAGCATTGACTTATGTAGCGGTGCACTGTGGGAAGCTATCCCACAGTTCACACAGTCTCCGCTGCCCATTGGAATTCTGGGTTAAGCTCCCAATGCCTGATGGGGCAAAAACATTGTTGTGGGTGGTTTTGGGTACATGTTGTCAGTTGCCCCTCCCTCCGTGAAAGCAATGGCAGACAATCATTTCGCGCCTTTTTTCCTGGGTTACTCGTGCAGACGCCATAGCACGGCAAGCATGGAGCCCGCTCAGCTCACTGCTGCTGTTGTGAGCATTGTGAACACCTCGCGCGTTATTCTGGAGTACGTGCAGAACCGGGCTAAGAGACGCCAGCATGAGGATGATTGTGATGAGGACATGGACATGGACATTCCTAAAAGCATGGGATGTGGCAGTTGGGATATCATGGTGGCAGTAGGGCTGGTTGATTCAGTGGAACACTAATTCTGGGACCAGCAAACAAGCACAGACTGGTGGGACCACATAGTGTTGCAGGTATGGGATGATTCACAGTGGCTGCGAAACTTTCGCATGCGTAAGGTCACTTTCCTTGAACTTTGTGAGTTGCTTTCCCCCGCCCTGAAGCTCAGGAATACCAAGATGAGAGATGCCTTGACAGTTGAGAAGCGAGTGGCGATAGCCTTGTGGAAGCTTGCAACTCCTGACTGCTACTGGTCAGTCGGGAATCAATTTGGAGTGGGCAAGTCTACTGTGGAGACTGCTGTGATCCAAGTAGCCAGTGCAGTCACTGACGTTCTGCTATTAAGGGTAGTGACTCTGGGAAATGTGCCGGTCATACTGGATGGCTTTCCTGCAATGGGGTTCCCAAACTGTGGTGGGGCGATAGACGGAATGCATATCCCTATCTTGGCACCGGACCACCTTGCCAACCAGTACATAAACCACAAGGGGTACTTCTCAATGGTGCTGCAGGCACTGGTGGATCACAAGGGACGTTTCACCGACATCAACGTGGGATTGCCGGGAAAGGTGCATGATGCTCGTATCTTTAGGAACTCCATGCTGTTCGAGCAGTTGCAAGAAGGGACTTACTTCCAAGACAAGAAAATTACTGTTGGGGACGTTGAAATGGCAATAGTTATCCTTGGGGACCCAGCCTGCCCCTTGCTCCCATGGCTCATGAAGCCATACACAGGCACCCTGGACAGTAGTAAGGAGCAGTTCAACTACAGGCTGAGCAAGTGCAGAATGGTGGTAGAATGTACCTTTGGACGTTTAAAAGCTTGCTGGCGCTGTTTGCTGACTAGGTTAGACCTCAGCGCAACCAACATTCCCATTGTTATTGCTGCTTGCTGTGTGCTCCATAATATCTGTGAGAGTAAGGGGGAGGGGTGCGAGGTTGAGGCAAATTGCCTGGCGGACGATTTTAAGCAGCCATACTCCAGGGTGATTAGAAGAGCAGAGGTAGGTGCGCTGAACATCAGAGAGGCTTTGAAAACCAGTTTCATGACTGGCCAGGCTATCGTGTGACAGTTGTGTGTGTTTCTCCTTGCTGCAAACCCACCCCATTTGTTGATTTTAATTCCCTGTAAGCCAAACACCCTCCCTCCTTCGATCACAGCTGGCAAAGGAAATAAAGTAACTATTGTTTTGAAACCATGCATTCTTTCTTTATTAATTAAAAAAAAAAGTGAGATAACTGACAAGGTAGCCCGGATGGGGTGGGGTGCGGGAGGAGGGAAGGACAAGGTTACTTGATTTGTAGTGTGGCTACAATAAGCAATAAGTGTTTGAATGACAGCCTTCTGTTGCTTGGGCCATCCTCTGGAGTGGAGTGGCTGGGTGCCTGGAGCCTCCCCCCCCACCCCCCGTGTTCTTGGGCATCTGAGTGAGGAGAATGTGGAACTTGGGGAGGAGGGCAGGCGGTTATACAGTGGATGCAGCGGGGGTCTGTGTTCTTGTTGGCTTTCCTGCAGCTCCAACAAATGCTTCATCATGTCCGTTTGCTCCTCCATTAGCCTCAGCATTGCCTCCTGCCTCTGCTCTTCATGCTCACTTAATGCTTTCCTGGCCTCTGCCACTGAATGCCTCCATGCATTCAGCTGTGCCCTATCAGTGCGGGAGGACTGCATGAGTTCGGAAAACATGTTGTCATAAGTGCGTTTTTTTTCACCTTCTAATCTGCGATAACCTCAGGGACGGAGATGATAGGGGGAGCCTAGAAACATTTGCACCTGGGGAGAGATGAAAAGGGAGAGTAAAATTTAAGATGATACATTTCTGAGAACAAAAGGGAGACTCTTTCACAGTGAATCAAGCAATTCACAGCAGACAGCACATGTGCTTTAGGTACAAGGTCGCATTTTGCCTTTTATATTGAGCACCTGCCGGTATGGTGGCACATCATAAATGGATGGGCAACAGACTTTGGTTTCCAGGCAGCCATGGTAAGCCTTTTGGTACATGGGGATGGCTTCTTACGCCTTCATAACATGTGAGAATGGTTTCAAACTGCAGCGCCATCCTTTCCTATAGCAAGCAATGCTGGTTGGGCTTCATATTTAAAAGGAGGGGCTGCGGTTTTCGGGTGGATATGCAGCACACACTGCCCCCACCCCACCGCGTGGCTATTCTCTGTGATGATCCCTTCACCCCTCCCACTGCTGTGTGGCTATTCTCCGGGATGCTCCCTTTTAGCCAAGCGCAAGCAACCCTGTATGAAAGGCGTCATTTTACTGTTCCCTTACAAAAATTCCCCTATTTCAACCAGGTGACCATGAATGATATTACTCTCCTGAGGCTAACTCAGAAAGAATGTGACCAAAACCCAGGACCATTCATTGCCATGCTTTGTGCTGCAATGATTCCAGACTACTTGCTACTGGCTTGGCATGGTGAAGGGTCCTACTGTGGAGAACGAAATAAGGCAGCCCTCCCCAGAAACCTTCTGCAAAGGCTTTCAGATTACCTCTGGGAGAGCTTCATGGAGATGTCCCTGGAGGATTCCTGCTCCATCCGCAGACATGTTAACAGACTTTTCCAGTAGCTGTACTGGCCGCGAATACATCCCACGTCTTCAGGGAAAATCAAATATGAAACACTATTGCTTTTAAACCCTGCACTGTAGTTACAAATGTGCACTCATCAGAGCTTCCTTCTCCACCTTCATGGTCGGGGATCCTGCCTTGGGAGGGTATTGGCTCCAGGATGATGAAAAGGTCCTCACTGCCGGGGAGAATGGATTCACCACTTGCCTGCTGCGCATTCTCCTCCTCCACCTCCTCTTCCTCATCCACAAAATCCTCCTCCATGTTGTGTGAGACTCCCTCCTTGCAGGTGTCCACGGACAGTGGTGGGGTAGTGGTAGGGTCCCCCCTTAGAATGCCATGCAGCTGGTTATAGAAGAGGCATTTCTGGGGCTCTGACCCAGAGCGAGCGTTTGCCTCCTTTGTCTTTTGGTAGGCTTGCTTGAACTCCTTAACTTTCACATGGCACTGCTGTGTGTCCCTGTTGTAGCCTCTCTCCACCATGCCCCGTGCGATTTTGGCATATATATTTGCATTTCTTCTTTTTGATCGGAGTTCGGCCTCACAGATTCTTCTCCCCATACAGCGATCAGATCCAGTGTCTTCCTTTTGGTCTATGCTGGAGCTCGTCACGCTGACTGTCATAAAAATAAAGGGAAGAGTAAACATCTTTAAATCCCTCCTGGCCAGAGGAAAAACGCTTTCACCTGTAAAGGTTTAAGAAGCTAAGACAATCTCGCAGGCACCTGACCAAAATGACCAATGAGGAGCCAAGATACTTTCAAAGCTGGAGTGGCGGGGGAAACAAAAGGTTTCTCTCTGTCTGTGTGTTGCTTTTGCCAGGACCAGAGCAGGAATGCAGGTCAGAACTCCTGTAAAAAGTCAGTAAGCAATCTAGTTAGATATGAGTTAGATTCTGTTTTGTTTAAATGGCTGATAAAATAGGTTGTGCTGAATGGACTGTACATTCCTGTTTTTGTGTCTTTTTGTAACTTAAGGTTTTGCCTAGAGCGATTCTCTATGTTTTGAATCTGATTACCCTGAAAGGTATTTACCATCCTGATTTTACAGAGGTGATTCTTTTACTTTTTCTTTAATTAAAATTCTTCTTTTAAGAACTTGATTGCTTTTTCATTGTTCTTAAGATCCAAGGGTTTGGGTCTGTGTTCACCTATGCAAATTGGTGAGGATTTTTATCAAGCCTTTCCCAGGAAAGGGGGTGTAGGGCTTGGGGGAATTTTGGGGGGAAAGACGTTTCGAAGTGGGCTCTTTCCCTTTTATATTTGTTAGACGCTTGGTGGTGGCAGCACCTAGGGCTTTTCCTGTGTACCTGACTAGTGCATCGGAGTTGAAAGTGCTGTCCAGAGCGGTCAGATTGGAGCACTCTGGGATAGCTCCCAGAGGCCAATACCGTCAAATTGTGTCCGCACTACCCCAAATTCCACCCAGCAAGGTCCATTTTAGCGCTACTTCCGTCTCTGGGGAGTAGTACAGAAGTCGATTTTAAGAGTCCTTTAGGTCGATGGATCGGGGTTGGTTGTGTAGACACATTCATTTTAAAATTGACCTAACACGGCTAAATTCGGCCCAACACCGTAGTGTAGACCAGGGCTGAGAGGAAGAGTAGGAGGGGACACCTGTACTCCAGCAAGCATAGCTTGCAGAAGGTTCTAACATAAATCGCCACTAGGCAGCACAGTATCCGTAAGTGTTAATATTCAGAGTTATCTAAGAGAACTCAAATTACAAGTAAGTAACCTTCATTTATGTCCAGTCTGCACTTTTGTAGCTTCAGATTGCAGATCTCTATCAGAAATTTTTTTCTTAGGGAGAGCTGCAAGTTGTCTGTTTCTTCTTTGACAAAACCTTGGGCTTTTCTGGAAAAGTAGATTCTAGTGAAGACCTCTCATCTGAGGCTGATTCATCCCTCCCCCAATTTAGGAAGGGTGGAATGTGTCATGACACAGTGCCTAAGGTAAATGGATTGCATTAGCTATCTTCCCTTTCACCTCTGCGAAAAAGCTCAGATGTGGAAGTCTATCAGGAAGAGACACCTGAAATTTGGGCATTGCAGTGCTGAGCGCTGCAACACCTAAGTCCCCTTGTGTCTAGTCAATTTCGCTGTTTCCCCTACCTAGTTAGTTTCCCAGTTGAGTTCCTATGGATGTCATGATTACAGTGCTATCTGTACCTTTGTTCCCTTTGTTTCCCTGAGTGCACCCCCTCAAGTGTTCAGCCTCATGTCTTTAATTGTTCCAGGTTGGATTTTTGCAGTTCTGCCAATCTTAAACACATGTGTTGCAGTACCATGTGTATCAACTGTTCTCACCCAGCGAGTCAAACTGAGTTCATAGAATCATAGAATCATAGAATATCAGGGTTGGAAGGGACCCCAGAAGGTCATCTAGTCCAACCCCCTGCTCGAAGCAGGACCAATTCCCAGTTAAATCATCCCAGCCAGGGCTTTGTCAAGCCTGACCTTAAAAACCTCTAAGGAAGGAGATTCTACCACCTCCCTAGGTAACGCATTCCAGTGTTTCACCACCCTCTTAGTGAAAAAGTTTTTCCTAATATCCAATCTAAACCTCCCCCATTGCAACTTGAGACCATTACTCCTCGTTCTGTCATCTGCTACCATTGAGAATAGTCTAGAGCCATCCTCTTTGGAACCCCCTTTCAGGTAGTTGAAAGCAGCTATCAAATCCCCCCTCATTCTTCTCTTCTGCAGACTAAACAATCCCAGCTCCCTCAGCCTCTCCTCATAAGTCATGTGCTCTAGACCCCTAATCATTTTTGTTGCCCTCCGCTGGACGCTTTCCAGTTTTTTCACACCCTTCTTGTAGTGTGGGGCCCAAAACTGGACACGGTACTCCAGATGAGGCCTCACCAATGTCGAATAGAGGGGAACGATCACGTCCCTCGATCTGCTCGCTATGCCCCTACTTATACATCCCAAAATGCCATTGGCCTTCTTGGCAACAAGGGCACACTGCTGACTCATATCCAGCTTCTCATCCACTGTCACCCCTAGGTCCTTTTCCGCAGAACTGCTGCCTAGCCATTCGGTCCCTAGTCTGTAGCGGTGCATTGGATTCTTCCATCCTAAGTGCAGGACCCTGCACTTATCCTTATTGAACCTCATCAGATTTCTTTTGGCCCAATCCTCCAATTTGTCTAGGTCCTTCTGTATCCTATCCCTCCTCTCCAGCGTATCTGCCACTCCTCCCAGTTTAGTATCATCCGCAAATTTGCTGAGAGTGCAATCCACACCATCCTCCAGATCATTTATGAAGATATTGAACAAAACCGGCCCCAGGACCGACCCCTGGGGCACTCCACTTGACACCGGCTGCCAACTAGACATGGAGCCATTGATCACTACCCGTTGAGCCCGACAATCTAGCCAGCTTTCTACCCACCTTATAGTGCATTCATCCAGCCCATACTTCCTTAACTTGCTGACAAGAATACTGTGGGAGACCGTGTCAAAAGCTTTGCTAAAGTCAAGAAACAATACATCCACTGCTTTCCCTTCATCCACAGAACCAGTAATCTCATCATAAAAGGCGATTAGATTAGTCAGGCATGACCTTCCCTTGGTGAATCCATGCTGACTGTTCCTGATCACTTTCCTCTCATGTAAGTGCTTCAGGATTGATTCTTTGAGGACCTGCTCCATGATTTTTCCAGGGACTGAGGTGAGGCTGACTGGCCTGTAGTTCCCAGGATCCTCCTTCTTCCCTTTTTTAAAGATTGGCACTACATTAGCCTTTTTCCAGTCATCCGGGACTTCCCCCGTTCGCCACGAGTTTTCAAAGATAATGGCCAAGGGCTCTGCAATCACAGCCGCCAATTCCTTCACCACTCTCGGATGCAACTCGTCCGGCCCCATGGACTTGTGCACGTCCAGCTTTTCTAAATAGTCCCTAACCACCTCTATCTCCACAGAGGGCTGGCCATCTCTTCCCCATTTTGTGATGCCCAGCGCAGCAGTCTGGGAGCTGACCTTGTTAGTGAAAACAGAGGCAAAAAAAGCATTGAGTACATTAGCTTTTTCCACATCCTCTGTCACTAGGTTGCCTCCCTCATTCAGTAAGGGGCCCACACTTTCCTTGGCTTTCTTCTTGTTGCCAACATACCTGAAGAAACCCTTCTTGTTACTCTTGACATCTCTTGCTAGCTGCAGCTCCAGGTGTGATTTGGCCCTCCTGATATCTTTCCTACATGCCCGAGCAATATTTTTATACTCTTCCCTGGTCATATGTCCAACCTTCCACTTCTTGTAAGCTTCTTTTTTATGTTTAAGATCCGCTAGGATTTCACCATTAAGCCAAGCTGGTCGCCTGCCATATTTACTATTCTTTTGACTCATCGGGATGGTTTGTCCCTGTAACCTCAACAGGGATTCCTTGAAATACAGCCAGCTCTCCTGGACTCCCTTCCCCTTCATGTTAGTCCCCCAGGGGATCCTGGCCATCTGTTCCCTGAGGGAGTCGAAGTCTGCTTTCCTGAAGTCCAGGGTCCGTATCCTGCTGCTTACCTTTCTTCCCTGCGTCAGGATCCTGAACTCAACCAACTCATGGTCACTGCCTCCCAGATTCCCATCCACTTTTGCTTCCTCCACTAATTCTTCCCGGTTTGTGAGCAGCAGGTCAAGAAAAGCGCCCCCCCTAGTTGGCTCCCCTAGCACTTGCGCCAGGAAATTGTCCCCTACGCTTTCCAAAAACTTCCTGGATTGTCTATGCTCCGCTGTATTGCTCTCCCAGCAGATATCAGGAAAATTAAAGTCACCCATGAGAATCAGGGCATGCGATCTAGTAGCTTCCGTGAGTTGCCGGAAGAAAGCCTCATCCACCTCATCCCCCTGGTCCGGTGGTCTATAGCAGACTCCCACCACTACATCACTCTTGTTGCACACACTTCTAAACTTAATCCAGAGACACTCAGGTTTTTCCACAGTTTCGTACCGGAGCTCTGAGCAGTCATACTGCTCCCTTACATACAGTGCTACTCCCCCACCTTTTCTGCCCTGCCTGTCCTTCCTGAACAGTTTATATCCATCCATGACTGTACTCCAGTCATGTGAGTTATCCCACCAAGTCTCTGTTATTCCAATCACGTCATAGTTCCTTGACATCACCAGGACCTCCAGTTCTCCCTGCTTGTTTCCAAGGCTTTGTGCATTCGTATATAAGCACTTGAGATAACCTGTTGATCGCCCCTCATTCCCAGTATGAGGCAGGAGCCCTCCCCTCACAGACATTCCTGCCTGTGCTTCCTCCCGGTATCCCGCTTTCCCACTTACCTCAGGGCTTTGGTCTCCTTCCCCCGGTGAACCTAGTTTAAAGCCCTCCTCACTAGGTTAGCCAGCCTGCTGGCAAAGATGCTCTTCCCTCTCTTCGTAAGATGGAGCCCGTCTCTGCCCAGCACTCCTCCTTCATGGAACACCATCCCATGGTCAAAGAATCCAAAGCCTTCTCTCCGACACCACCTGCGTAGCCATTCGTTGACTTCCACGATTCGACGGTCCCTACCCAGGTACCTATGGTTCTGTGACCAGTAAATACTATTAATTTTAGCAGTAGGAAGAAAGCATAAGAAAAAAAAAGGGATTTTAAAACAACAAATAGGCTGCATGCATGTCTCTCTTACCTAAAGGGTTATCATCCCTGATGGTAACCTAAGCAGACCTGCCCTTCTTCAGACTCCAGCAGGGTGTCTTATGTCTCATTCAGGTTTCTCTGAACAACCACCCACCCTCTCTTGAGGGTCTTCCTTTTTAAATCTGCTACAGTTCTTCTGATTGCCTATGCTTCTTCCAGTCCTATTTGAAACTAGTTTTGCAGATTGACTGGAGAAGAGGCAAATCCTCAGTTAACAGTGCTGTCATTGTCCTTTTATAGCCTTCAAGTGTTTCTAAAGAGTGTGTGTGTGTGTGTCGTATCTTGACGCATTCTTTTTCCTTTCTGTTTGTTTTCCTGATAGCCTACTTTTACTCTAAACCAATATATTCATATAGTAAACATCCCAACGACCACATGAACATGCAGTATTTATAAATTATTACAGAGCAGCTCTAAATCAATCACAATCAATTCACACAACATTGGAGGAAAAACAAAGGAAAATGTGATTGTAAAGCTACAACTATTAGGGGGAACTTAGAGACCTTTATAGCACCTGGAGCTACTTTTAATTCTTTTGGGTTTTGACTATATTTTAAGTAGAGTGCGGTTTCTTTTAAGATGTATGTAAAGAAAACTTTATGCAAGTTGGCTTACATTTTACTTTCATTTTTTGTCCATTTTATAAAATTGTACTTTTTAATGATGGGCATTTTTCTGAGGTGCCCGCCCTCCACATGCTATAAAAACTCCATAGCCCACCTGTGCCAAAATAACAGTTTTTCTGCATATAAAAGCCAGGGTCAGCATTCGGGGGTAGCAAGCAGGGCAATTGTCTGGGATCCCATACCACAGGGGACCTGCGAAGCTCAGTTGCTCAGGCTTCGGGCTTCAGCCCCTGTGGGATGGTGCAGCTCTGGGGCTTCAGGCCTGGGCCCCAGCGATTCTAAGGCCAGCTCTGCTTTGTGGACCCCCAGAAACCTATTCACAGAATCACAGAATATTAGGGTTGGAAGAGACCTCAGGAGGTCATCTAGTACAATCCCCTGCTCAAAGCAGGCCCAACACCAACTAAATCATCCCAGACAAGGCTTTGTCAAGCTGGACCTTAAAAACCCCTAATCATTTTCATTGCCCTCCGCTGAACTCACTCCAATTTGTCCACATCCCTTCTATAGTGGGGGGACCAAAACTGGACGCAGTACTCCAGGTGGGACCTCACCAGTGCTGAAGAGAGGGGAATAATCACTTCTCTCAATCTGCTGGCAATGCTCCTACTAATACAGCCCAATATGCCATTGGCCTTCTTGGCAACAAGGGCACACTACTTACTCATATCCAGCTTCTCGTCCACTGTTGTTTTTATAGATCTGCCTGCAAAGATATAGATTGCTGTGTATATATTACCTGTCTCCTGCATTGTTTACCACTCTACCAAGTTTTGAGTTATTTGCAAACTTTTGGTAGCAATGATTTTATATTTCCTTCAAGATCAGTGGGCCACATTGAATTAATTAAACAGTTCCCTGCAGGACCTCACTAGAAAAAAATCCATAGGCTGATGATTCCCACATTTACATTATATTTTCAGATCTGTCAGTTAGTAGTTTTTAATCCAATAAATATGGGCTCAGTTGGTTTTTGTATAATGCTAAGTTGTTATCAGAATGTCACATAGGACTATGTCAGTGTCTTATAGATATTGGGGGAAAGTCCACGCAATTTTTGCCTTTTATTTATACAATTTCAGACAGATTTATCGTCATGTATAGTGTCTGAACATACATTTCTGCCAGATGACAAACAACAAACAAGATGGAATTGGTAGGGACCCAAGTTACCACTTTCCAGGGCACTAGGAAGTCCTTCTATACTTTATGATGGTCATCGCCTCTTCTGTTCTCTGGGTCTTGTCTTCTAGTCTTGTTCCTTCAGTTTCTGGTCTGGTGTTTCTCCTGTTTGGGCATTATTCACTTGAGTTTTTTATACATTTCCACATTCCAGATTACTTAACCTTTTTGCAATTGGCTTTAGCACATCAGTTCTTAATTTTTTATATAACCATACATTACGCATGAGTAAGAATCAGTTACCTAACTTCTGTATTTTTTACTGATGGTTTTACAGTTTCTATGTCATGTTGTTTTGTCTGCAATGTTGTTGTAGCCATGTTGGTCCCAGGATATGAAAGACCTGAAGAAGAGCTCTGTGTAGCTTGAAAGCTTGTATCTTCCACCGATCGGAGTTGGTCCATAAAAGATATTACCTCCTCTATCTTGTGTCTTTCATGTTGTTTTGTGTCACTCTGGCCTGGGTCATCCCAGAAAAAGTTTTTTTTTTTAATTATCATTACCTATTTGTGTACCTCTTAGTTATGTCTTCCAACATAACACATTACCTGTCTTGCCAGCAATAATATCATTTTAAACAAATCAGCAATTAATGTTGAAAAAGAATAGTCAAAAACATACTAAGTGTTACCTCACCTAAACTCATTCATTATCCATAATCAGAAATCATTGAAATATAGTTAAAAAAGTTTATAATCTTAGTATTTAGGAGTCCTTCATTTTTTATACTTCAGTGTTGTATGTTAGTATGTGCTTTCACCTTAATCTGTTGGGGGTGGATGGTTTGGAGAGCATAATGATTAATGTCAGCAATTCTTTTTTCTTTAAACATGGGTTTTTCATTCAAAGTCCAGTTTTGATTGTAAATCATTAGAAAAAAAGTCATTAGAAATTTTCCTGTGTTGCATTTTGAGGGGGTGTGTGTGTCTCGATTTTAGAGGCTTGTTATTTAGTTGTTTTTATGGTACTCCAGGCGTAGTTCCCCCCTTTGACACCTTTGGAAATACAGGATGTTGATTACTTTACATGATGGATTAAAGAGGTATCCTCCGGTGCCTATTTCTTTTCCTGTTTCTGTTGCCAATCCTTTAACATACACTTTATCTTACAACACATTATAAGCATTACTACAATTATCAATGTTTGTAGCCACAACAATATCTTAAAAATAAATGCCACAGCTGAATGTTTCCTGATTGTATTTATTTGATTTCACTAGCTAGCTGGTTTTAACGTGTTCTATTGGATTATCTACTGTATTGATTTTTTTTTCATGTGGATTAAGTGTTTTGTATTTTGTTTTAACAAAGATTTTAAATGTAGATTTAATTTAGCAACAGATATTGTAAAGTTAGGGAGTAATTACATAGCCTTAGACCAAAGTGTGGGTGACTTATTACCCCTGGCTCCACAAATTTGAGTATGGGTATGATTTTGATTAATCTATTTATAGTTTTGAATTTAGGAATAAATCACCAATTGAACTGGTTAATTGGGAATACTTTCCCTCTCTAATTCTGTTGTAACTGTTGTGTAACTACACAGTATTCTCCATTTCCCACATACGTGGCATGTGTTTGATGTACATTCCAGGTACTCAGCCGTACTGGGCAGTCAAGATGAGTCCTTTCATTGGATTTTGGCTCGTTACTGTGATTTATACCAGAGCTGAGTTACATGGGCCCTAGGGCGTCACACTGGCAGATCAGTCTGGCTTGCATTTCTGAGCAGCAGGCCAAGAATGGGTGCTTGCCATCACTCATGTGAATGTTTTACCAGTGTCTGAGGTACCTAGACATGGTACTTGGAAAGAGTCTTTGAGGATCCCTACTGAGTGAGCCTGTACTATTGTTTCATAAATGTGTTTGCTTTTTCAGTTATTGGCAGGAAAAGTGAAAAATATGCTGTATTTGCAAGTCTTCTGTATAGTAACTATAATCAAGAGGTGACATAGCTACCACAGCTAGATTCCAGAGGATATCAATCTCTGTGACTAGTTGTGTTTCATTCCTAGAATAATAGACTATTCGGATTAGAAGAGACCTCAGGAGGTCATCTAGTCCAATCCCCTGCTCAAAGCAGGCCCGACACCAACTAAATCATCCCAGCCAAGGCTTTGTCAAGCTGGGCCTTAAAAACCTCTAAGGATGGAGATTCCACCACCTCTCTAGGTAACCCATTCCAGTGCTTCACCACCCTCCTAGTGAAATGGTGTTTCCTAATATCCAACCTAAACCTCCCCCACTGCAACTTGAGACCATTGCTACTTGTTCTGTCTTCTGCCACCACTGAGAACAGCCTAGCTCCATCCTTTTTGGAACCCCCCCTCAGGTAGTTGAAGGCTGCTATCAAATCCCCCCTGACTCCTCTCTTCTGCAGACTAAATAACCCCAGTTCCCTCAGCCTCTCTACGTCAGTCATGTGCCGCAGTCCCCTATTCATTTTCTTTGCCCTCCGCTGAACTTACTCCAATTTGTCCACATCCCTTCTGTAGTGGGGGGACCAAAACTGGACACAGTACTCCAGGTGTGGCCTCACCAGTTCCGAATAGAGGGGAATAATCACTTCCGTCGATCTCCTGGCAATGCTCCTACTAATACAGCCCAATATGCTGTTGGCCTTCTTGGCAACAAGGGCACACTGCTGACTCATATTCAGCTTCTCATTCACTGTAATCCCCAGGTCCTTTTCTGCAGAACTGCTGCTTAGCCAGTCGGTTCCCAGCCTGTAGCGGTGCATGGGATTCTTCCTTCCTAAGTGCAGGACTCTGCACTTGTCCTTGTTGAACCTCATCAGATTTCTTTTGGCCCACTTCTCCAATTTCTTTAGGTCACTCTGGACCTATCCCTACCCTCCAGCTTATCTACCTCTCCCCTCAGCTTAGTATCATCTGCGAACTTGCTGAAGGTGCAATTAATCCCATCATCCAGATCATTGATAAACATGTTGAACAAAACCGGACCGACCCCTGGGGCACTCCACTTGATACCGGCTGCCAACTAGACATCAAGCCGTTGATCACTACCCGTTAAGCCCGACAATCTAGCCAGCTTTCTATCCACCTTATAGTCCATTCATCCAATCCATACTTTAACTTGCTGGCAAGAATACGGTGGGAACCCTTATCAAAAGCTTAGCTAAAGTCCAGATATATCACATCCACTGCTTTCCCCATATCCACAGAGCCAGTTATCTCATCATAGAATTCAATCAGGTTGGTCAGGCATGACTTGCCCTTGGTGAATCCATGTTGACTATTCCTGATCAACTTCCTCTCCTGCAAGTGCTTCAAAATGGATTTCTTGAGCACCTGCTCCAAGATTTTTCTGGGGACTGAAGTGAGGCTGTAGTTCCCCGGGTTCTCTTTCTTCCCTTTTTTAAAATATGGGCACTATAGTTGCCTTTTCCAATCATCCAGGACCTCTCCCGATCATCACGAATTTTCAAAGATAGTGGCCAAGGCTCTGCAGTCACATTGGCCAACACCCTCAGCACTCTTGGATGCATTAGATCTGGACCCATGGACTTGTGCACATCCAGCTTTTCTTAATAGTGCTTAATCTGTTCTTTCATCACTGAGTGCTGCTCTCCTCCTCCCCATACTGTGTTGCCCAGTGCAGCAGTCTGGGAGTTGACTTTGTCTGTGATTTAACTGGAGATTGGTCCTGCTTTGAGTAGGGGATTGGACTAGATGATCTCCTGAGGTCCCTTCCAACCCTGATATTCTATGATTCTATTATTCTAAGACCAAGGCAAAAAAAGCATTGAGTACTTCAGCTTTTTCGACATCATCTGTCACTATGTTGCCTCCTCCATTCAATAAGGGTCCCACACTTTCCCTGACCACCTTCTTGTTGCTAACATACCTGTAGAAACCTTTCTTGTTACCCTTCACATCCCTTGCTAGCTGCAACTCCAATTGTGCCTTGGCCTTCCTGATTACACTCCTGCATGCTCTAGCAATATTTTTATACTCCTCCCTAGTCATCTGTCCAAATTTCCAATTCTTGTGAGCTTCCTTTCTGAGTTTAAGCTCACCGAAGATTTCACTGTTAAGCCAATCTGGTCACCTGCCATATTTGCTATTCCTTCTGCACTTCAGAATGGTTTGTTCCTGCTCCCTTAATAAGGCTTCTTTAAAGTACAGTCAGCTCTCCTGGACTCCTTTCCCCCTCATATTAGCTTCCCAGGGGACTCTGCCCGTCAGTTCCCTAATGGAGTCAAAGTCTGCTTTTCTGAAGTCCAGGGTCCATATTTTGCTCCTCTCCTTTCTTTGTTTTGTGAGGATCCTGAACTCAACCATCTCATTGTCACTGCTGCCTAGGTTGCCACCCACTTCTACATCCCCCAGCAATTCTTCCCTGTTTGTAAGCAGCAGGACAAGAGGAGCATGGCCCCTTGTCAGTTGCTCCAGCACTTGTACCAGGACACACTCCAAAAACTTCCTGGATTGTCTGTGCATTGCTGTATTGCTCTCCCAGCAGATGTCAGGGTGATTTAAGTCCCCCATTAGTACCAGGGCCTGTGATCTGGAAACTTCAGTTAGTTGTCCGAAGAAAGCCTCGTCTACCTTATCCTTCTGATCCAGTGGTCTATAGCACATGCCCTGTACCGATCCAGCAAATATTCATTGGCAACGAGGCTAAGCATTTCTCTATTTGAGTATTTTTAAAGTTTTTTGAATGTTTATGAATATATACGTACCCATTGTGTTTCATATTATCTATAACTGCAGTTAATAACAATTTAAGTTCATTCAGAATCCTGTTTTTCTTGAATTACTGCAGCAAAACAAAAACTATTAAACAGGTTAAAAAGAAAACATTTTATACCAATACTTGTCTTTATCTAAGGATTTGAAGAGTTTTGTTTGCCTTTTTTTCTACTTTTTCTTTTGTGTGTAGCAATATATTGGCTACTTGCCACAGGACTTTTACTGTTCCAGGTTTTTAACTTAGGCCTGATCTACACTAGGAATTTACGTTTGTATAGTTATGTCTCTCAGGGATATGAATAATTCACATCCCTGAGAGACACCACTATATCAACCTAACCCCCGGTGCAGTCCAGTGGTAGATCGGCGGGAAAATTCTGTTTCTAGCACAAACAAACTTAACAAAAATATTTTCATGGATTTGGGTGGTGAGTGGCATCCAGCGCCATGTTTATCCTTTCACAACTTAACACTAGCACAAACTTTTAACAAACAATTTGAGAGGTGTATAATAATTAACATTATCACTGGCCGCGTTGTACCAAAACGGTTTTACGAGGGAGAGGTGTTTATGGAGGGGTGGGAATACAAATCAGAGTAGCCATTATCCTCTTCCCAAAGGTACAGATGAGGCAAGAAAGGCAGCAGTGCCAGTGCCCTTACATTTCCTTAAATTCTCTATAGTTTGATTTCACACTCTGTCTGGGCATAGGACTATGCATTCTTTCTTCCCATCACTGCGCATTCTGTGTTGCTTTTAGTTTCTCACTGTCACAGCACAATGATTGATTTTTACCAAGAGCAAATACTGTGGCTGTCACTTGGCTGGCAGCTGCATGCAGACTGTTACTTTTAACTGTTTGCAGGATTCAGTTACCTTAAACAAACCTGCAATTTCATCAGAAAACTTTGGAAGACAAAACCTATTTTTCATAAAACTATGTCAATGAGGAATAATTATGCTACCGTCTTTTAATTGTTTACTAATTGCCTCTCATATCAACCTTTCCGTGATTTTGCCTGTGACTGATATCAGATTAACTGGTCTGTAGTTTCCCGGGTCATTCCATTTACTCTTTTAAAATATTGGTACAACACTAGTTTTTTTCCTATGCTCTTTGCCAGTGTTACAACATTTGCTAAAAATCCACATTAATGGTTCAGAGAGATGATCAGAGAATTCTTTTTAATATTGTTGGGTGTAAGGTACTGGGACGGGTTGGACCCTTTGGGAAGCCACCTTATGGTGCTGTGATACAACTGAGTCTGCCTGTTCTGAGTCAGAACCTGTTTAACCTGTCTTACTGAGCCAGGCTCTTAAATGGTCCTCTAACACACATACGGGCCACACCCAGCTGCAGATCAGCTCTGGGAAGACTCAGTTTAAGGGACTTGCTCCAGCACTCAGATGCCCACCTACCTTGGAGTACAGACCCAAAGATATATTATGAAATTTGCCCCCTCCCTCAATGTGGAGAGAGGTGTGCACACTTCCTGCTTTCCCCCTCCATTAGAAATTACAGAAACTGGATTTAATAATAAACAAAACAAATGTTATTAACTATAAAAGGCAGATTTTAAGTGGCAAAAGGGGTAACAAACAGAACAAAGCATATTACTAAGCAAATGAAATCAAACACGCAAACTAAGCTAGTTTCACTAAAGAAATTGGTTACAAATAGTATTTCTTACCCTAGATATTGTTTCAGGCAGTTTACAATGTTTCTGTGGTTCAGAGTTCCAGTTATATTCCTTTTCAGACTGGACCCCTGTCTCAGTCTGGACTCCCCCCCTTGCCTTCCCTTTTGCAGTCTTTCTTCTTGGTCAGACAGGCCATGGAGAGGAAGAGTCTTGTTTGCCTTCCTCCCCACCCTTAAATAGGATTTACATAAGGGTGGGAATCCTTTGTTTCCCAAACTTGACCTCCCTCCCCTTACAGTGGAAAGTTACAAGAAGTCACAGGTAATGTTTTAGTATCAGGTGACAAGACCACCTGACCCTGTAGTATCACAGCGTCCAGGAGTCAGTGGCGGTATGGAGTGTCCGCAGGAAGACCAAGTTTTTCACAGTCCATTGTCCTCACTGGTGGGCCATCCGCCCTGTCTGGCTTTTCCATTGTTGTACCTGAAGTGTTAGCAGTGAGCATCATCCAAAGTAGCATACAGTAGTTAAAATACAGATTCATAGTCAGTGTTCCTAACTTCAGATACAGAAATGATACAGGAGTACTTGTGGCATCTTAGAGACTAACAAATTTATTTAGTCTCAAAGGTGCCACAAGTACTCCTGTTCTTTTTGCGGATACAGACTAACACGGCTGCTACTCTGAAACCTGAGAAATGATACAGGCATACAAATTGGATAATCACATTCAGTAAATCATAGCCTTTCCAATGGTATCTCACATGAGCCATCTTGCATAAAGTATATCTCAGTTATGTCATATTCATATCATAAGCATATTTTCATAAAGAATGTAGAACGACACGTCACAGGTATCTGTTCCTGCTGTTTATAAAAAATATTCTACTTTGATTGATACTGAGAAGAAGATAAAGTTGTGATGGAATAAAGCCACTGTGGCTGGTCGATGGGTCAGAACAGCACATCCAACAAGATACCTTGGTGTTAGTGGCAGGAGGGGAGTTGAAAAGAGGGCGGGGAGAACGAAGTAGGGAGGTCCTGTCAGCTCTTGTTGGTTTTCTTTTTGAAAAAGTCAGATCCTGTGTAGGTAAGGATGTGGGGGCTGGAGAATGGAGGGTTTAAGAAGGTATCTAATAGGTGACTGAAGTGTGGTAGTTCATCAGGGTGGAGAAGTAAAATTGCTTAGCAATAAAAGTGGTAGAACTGAGCAGGGCTTTGGAGCTGTGCTCCAGCTCCGCTCCAGCTGCAGGCAAAAACCTGCAGCTCCACTGCTCCGGAGCTGCTCCAGCTCCAGGCTCCGCTCCAAAGCCCTGGAATTAAGGGAGGAGAGAAAAAATTTGTAGGTGCAGAAGTCAGCATGGTCCTGTGACTTGCACCAGACCTGTGGGAGAGCAGGAATGAAGACAGTGGATGTTGGCGGTGATCCAGAACTGGGGGTTGGCATGATGACCTTGCAGTGTGTGGACTAATGCACCATGTAGACAAACCCTGTATTCACTCCCCTACCTGGTTCCTCAGTACACCAAACAGCAGCATCATGGGGAACTGAGAGTTGATGAGCAGGACTGAGAGAGAGTATTGGGGAAGCAACACTGAGTGGAGGAAGCATGAAGAAAAATGGGGCTTGAACTAGGGGGACTGAGGTGGCAGACATGGCGAGAAGAGGATCTACATGCTGATAATAGTTGCAATGTCCCATTTTGTGTGTGTTTGGAGGATGCGAGTAAGGTAATGTGAAGAAGGTGAAATTAAGATTGTTAGATGGCAAAGGTTGGGTGAAGATTAAGCTAATGATATCCTGGATTTTTATGGTTTTGTTACTAGTGTATGCACTTAAGCAACCTTAACTAGTATATAATTTTGGGGGCGGTGGAGGGGTGGGACTATTCATAAGGCTAAGCAGCTGATTTGTTGGACAGTGGCAGCAGACTTTAATACCAGAGGGCACAGCTTTTTTAAATTTTAAAATTTTAAATCACTTTATAGTTGGATGAAAACTAATCCTGGAAGGCCCAAAATGAGTGGTCCAGATGCAGCTTTGCTGCATCCAGAGACTGCAGTTCTCAGCATGCTATGATCCACCTTGATTTTAGCGACGAGCCATTCAAATCAGGATGGGACTTGCTGCGCTGGGACCTGTAGTTTTTGCAGGCCATGTCTCCTGAATGACTTGGGTTACTGCAGTATGCTATGTTACACACAAAACAGGTTGTTGATGCAACCCTTTATTGAGCAAAAGGTAGGGACGAGCCCTCTTGGTATTTTTTTAATTAGTCATTGCTAAGCATAATTTTGTGTGTTCTATATAGGGGGAGAGATGCATTTATGAAACCATGTGTCAGCCTTGTAGATGAAATTCAGAACACGGGGTCTTTTTATTTCTAAACTGTTGAATAAAAGGGCAAGGGAAAATACTGAGACATGATTTACAATAACCAGTCACTGTCTCAGAAAGATGAGCGCTCTCATGGTTTGTGAACAAATAAGGTTCTAAAGCGAAACTGAGTTTTACTGCTGGAGCTGTGGCAAAATACAGTATGGAATCAGTTTGAGAACTGGGACTAAATTCTAAATTGACATACTTCTGTGAAACTCTAAGTCAACAAAATTGGCTACAATAAACCAGTGCAGAATATGGCTTCTTCTGTTTAATGGGGGGTTGTCACAATTGTTGTTTCCTTTATGAAGCCAGCCTCTGACGAGCATTTGTTTCTTTAGAGAAGAAGAGGAACGCCTGAGAAATAAGATCCGAGCAGACCATGAAAAAGCTCTAGAGGAGGCAAAAGAGAAGCTGAAGAAATCTCGAGATGAGATTCGAGCAGAGATTCAGACAGAAAAGAACAAAGTAGCCCAAGAGATGAAAAAGAAAGACAGCAAGCCGCTGCCACCTGTACCAGTACCAAACCTCATAGGGATAAACAGTGAAGACCCAGCAGATAAGGACATCCGAGAGAAGAGGGACAAAATTAAAGAGGTAACAGGCAGTGTGTGATCATGGTTGTTGCAGGCTGTCATGGGAATTGTTTTATTTAGATTTTCAGCCATTGCTGTTATGAACATTTTATAAAATCACATTTAAAAATTAAGTATGATTATAAATCTTTCCTTTTAAAAAAGTATTTAAAAAACAAAACATTTTAGTAACAAACACACAAGAGCTATTCATCTGTGTTGAGGAAGAATTGAATTCTGGTTTGCAGTCAGAAATAACACAAGAGTATGGATGTCTTGTGGCACATTTCCAACATTGTGCATTCAGTTGTTTTTCAGTTTTCTGACTCCCTGAAGCAATAGGTTCCTACAACATTTGATACCAAAGAAATAGGCTGGATGCATATGTGGTTATATATGCTTTCAAATATTGAACATGTGATTCACACTTACTATGTTCCTTATTGGTTCCAGTGGTCCATGTAGTCCAGTGTCCTGACTCTAACAGTAGCCAAAACCAGCTGCTTCAGAGGAAAGTGTAAAAAGCTCCATGGTGGACATTTATGGAATTGATTATCCGTAAGAGAAACTTGTTCCTAGTGGTTCCCAAACTGTGGGTCACGACTCCCAGGGGGATCACAAAAAGGGTGCCACGGGGCGTGGATGGGTTGTGGGTCTCCATCTATGGAGGGGCAGATAGGCCAAACCTGAGTGGCGCTGTGACCATATATGCCAGGTCATAACACCTGGAGTAGGGAGCTGGGTCCAGCATGACAGGGTACAGGAGCCATCACTTCCTGAGGTGAGTGTGGAGTGGGTTCCCTGTCACTCCCTCCCCCCATCCTGCTGCATGTAGGAGCTGCGGCTGCCTAGAGTGAGTGCAAGGCCCCCTCCCTCGCAGTCTCCCCTGCCTCCCCAGCAGCCTGAGGGTGGCATTAATAGAGGTGAGCCCAAAGGGGTTGTTACCTGGAAGCATTTGGGAACCACTGAGGTAGTGGTTAGTTCCTTCTCTGAAGTACTAAGGTTTAGTCATGTACTTATGAGAACCTCATCTTTCTTTTTTTATAAAAATGTTTGCATCTCTTCTTGGCATAGAGAAAAGCTTAAAAACGGGATTTACCAGGAAGCAAATAAAAAGAACTCAAAAGTCTTTCTTCTTCATTGAGTGCTTGTGTATCTTGCAGTCATGGTATCGCGCACCCCCTAATACGAGAGGTAGAAACTTTTTTCTTGTTAGCAATCAAGTTGGTCCACACATGCTCACAGAATGCCCCCTCCCCTGCCTGCCTGAGGGCATAAAGGGCTTTCAGTTCCTTCAGCTGCACCTTAGGCTAGAGATGGAACACTAAAGGTCCCTTATCTCTGTTTTAACATTGGGTTTAATCTGTTGTAAGTAGTGGGTTTTTTTTTTTAGTCAGTTAGCTTTAGATTAATGACCTTGTTAGTATTTTAAGATGGTTTTAGCATTTACTTAGATATTGGTGCTGGATAATAGACAGCTATGCCATCTAAATCTCCCAGTTTTAAAATGTGCCCCTTGTTTAACATTGCTATGCTGGCCAGAGACACTCATCAAAAGTGAGGGGGATATTTCTAGTAAATGTGTTATCTGCTGTTCTTTTGCCAGTTGGTCTCAGAAGAACATGGAGATTAAATTTAGGGTGTAACTCCTGGACAGATTTATGAGACCTGACTCAGATTCTGGTCAGTCGGATCAGTCTGTCTCCAGTGTTCCCTCTACAAATAGTGCTGCTGGAGCAGTTAAAAGATCTTTGGCTGAAAAGGGGAAACAAATTTTGTTCTCCTGGCCCTTCAAAGAAAAAGAGGATGAGATCACCTCAAGACATAGAAAAGTGCCCTATGAAGTCCTATAGGATACCAATAAGAGCTTTGTACATTACAGAGAGAGACTTCTGATCATTCTGAGGATTCAGTAAACCTCTGAAGGTTACGGTACTGTCTACTGTACATGCTCCATCAGTATGCAAGGATTCGGTAGCAAGTACACAAGCACTAGAATCATAGAATCATAGAATATCAGGGTTGGAAGGGACCTCAGAAGGTCATCTAGTCCAACCCCCTGCTCAAAGCAGGACCAATCCCCAACTAAATCATCCCAGGCAGGGCTTTGTCAAGCCTGACCTTAAAAACCTCAAAGGAAGGAGATTCCACCACCTCCTTAGGTAACGCATTCCAGTATTTCACCATCCTCCTAGTGAAAAAGTTTTTCCTAATATCCAACCTAACCCTCCCCCACTGCAACTTGACACCATTACTCCTTGTTCTGTCATCTGCTACCACTGAGAACAGTCTAGATCCATCCTCTTTTGAACCCCCTTTCAGGTAGTTGAAAGCAGCTATTGAATCCCCCCTCATTCTTCTCTTCCCTCAGCCTCTCCTCATAAGTCATGTGTTCCAGTCCCCTAATCATTTTTGTTGCCCTCCGCTGGACGCTTTCCAGTTTTTTCACACCCTTCTTGTAGTGTGGGGCCCAAAACTGGACACAGTACTCCAGATGAGGCCTCACCAATGTCCAATAGAGGGGAACGATCACGTCCCTCGATCTGCTGGCAATGCCGCTACTTATACAGCCCCAAATGCCATTGGCCTTCTTGGCAACAAGGGCACACTGTTGACTCATATCCAGTTTCTCGTCCACTGTAACCCCTAGGTCCTTTTCTGCAGAACTGCTGCCTAACCATTCGGTCCCTAGTCTGTAGCGGTGCATGGGATTCTTGCTTCCTAAGTGCAGGACTCCACACTTGTCCTTGTTGAACCTCATCAGATTTCTTTTGGCCCAATCCTCCAATTTGTCTAGGTCCCTCTGTATCCTATCCCTATACTCCAGCGTATCTACCTGTCCTCCCAGTTTAGTGTCATCTGCAAACTTGCTGAGGGTGCAGTCTACGCCATCCTCCAGATCATTAATGAAGATATTGAACAAAACCAGCCCCAGGACAAACCCTTGGGGCACTCCGCTTGATACCGGCTGCCAGCTAGACATGGAGCCATTGATCACTATCCGTTGAGCCCGACGATCTAGCCAGCTTTCTTTCCAGCTTATAGTCTGTTCATTCAGCCCATACCTCTTTAACTTGCTAGCAAGAATACTGTGGGAGACCGTGTCAAAAGCTTTGCTAAAGTCAAGGAATAACACGTCCACTGCTTCCCATCCACAGAGCCAGTTATCTCGTCATAGAAAGCAATTAGATTAGTCAGGCATGACTTGCCCTTAGTGAATCCTTGCAGACTGTTCCTGATCACTTTCCTCTCCTCTAAGTGCTTCAGAATTGATTCCTTGAGGACCTGCTTCATGATTTTTCCAGGGACTGAGGTGAGGCTGACTGGCCTGTAGTTCCGAGGATCCTCCTCCTTCCCTTTTTTAAAGATGGGCACTACATTAGCCTTTTTCCAGTCGTCCGGGACCTCCGCCGATTGCCATGAGTTTTCAAAGATAATGGCCAATGGCTCTGCAATCACATCCACAACTCCTTTAGCACTCTCGGATGCAGCACATTCGGCCCCATGGATCTGTGCTCGTCCAGCTTTTCTAAATAGTCCCGAACCACCTTTTTCTCCACAGAGGGCTGGTCACCTCCTCCCCATGCTGTGCTGCCCAGTGCAGCAGTCTGGGAGCTGACCTTGTTTGTGAAGACAGAGGCAAAAAAAGTATTGAGTACATTAGCTTTTTCCACATCCTCTGTCACTAGGTTGTCTACCTCATTCAGTAAGGGGCCCACACTTTCCTTGACTTTCTTCTTGTTGCTAACATACCTGAAGAAACCCTTCTTGTTACTCTTAACATTCCTTGCTAGCTGCAACTGCAAGTGTGATTTGGCCTTCCTGATTTCACTCCTGCATGCCTGAGCAATATTTTTATACTCCTCCCATGTCATTTGTCCAAACTTCCACTTCTTGTAAGCTTCCTTTTTGTGTTTAAGATCAGCAAGGATTTCACTGTTAAGCCAAGCTGGTCGCCTGCCATATTTACTATTCTTTCTACACATCGGGATGGTTTGTTCCTGTAACCTCAATAAGGATGCTTTAAAATACAGCCAGCTCTCCTGGACTCCATTCCCCCTCATGTTATTCTCCCAGGGGATCCTGCCCATCAGTTCCCTGAGGTTGTCAAAGTCTGCTTTTCTGAAGTCCAGGGTCCGTATTCTGCTGCTCTCCTTTCTACCCTGTGTCAGGATCCTGAACTCAACCATCTCATGGTCACTGCCTCCCAGGTTCCCATCCACTTTTGCTTCCCCTACTAATTCTTCCCAGTTTGTGAGCAGCAGGTCAAAAAGAGCTCTGCCCCTCATTGGTTCCTCCAGCACTTGCACCAGGAAAATGTCCCCTACAGTTTCCAAAAACTTCCTGGATTTTCTGTGCACCGCTGTATTGCTCTCCCGGCAGATATCAGTTGATTGAAGTCTCTCATGAGAACCAGGGCCTGCGATCTAGTAACTTCTGTGAGTTGCCGGAAGAAAGCCTCGTCCACCTCATCCCCTTGATACGGTAGTCTATAGCAGACTCCCACCATGACATCACCCTTGTTGCTCACACTTCTAAACTGAATCCAGAGACTCTCAGGTTTTTCTGCAGTTTCATACAGGAGCTCTGAGCAGTCATACTGCTCTTTTACATACAATGCAACTCCCCCACGTTTTCTGCCCTGCCTGTCCTTCCTGAACAGTTTATATCCATCCATGACAGTACTCCAGTCATGTGAGTTATCCTACAAAGTCTCTGTTATTCCAATCACATCATAATTCCTTGACTGTGCCAGGACTTCCAGTTCTCCCTGCTTGTTTCCCAGGCTTCTTGCATTTGTGTATAGGCACTTGAGATAACTCGCTGATCGTCCCTCTTTCTCAGTATGAGGCAGGAGCCCTCCCCTCTCACGCTCTCCTCCTCGTGCTTCCTCCCGGTATCCCACGTCCTCACTTACCTCAGGGCTTTGGTCTCCTTCCCTTGGTGAACCTAGTTTAAAGCCCTCCTCACTAGGTTAGCCAGTCTGCTTGCGAAGATGCTCTTCCTTCTCTTCGTTAGGTAGAGCCCGTCTCTGTCTAGCACTCCTCCTTCCTGGAACACCATCCCATCGTCAAAGAATCCAAAGCCTTCTCTCCGACACCACCTGCGTAGCCATTCGTTGACTTCCACGATTTGATTGTCTCTACCCAGCCCTTTTCCTTCAACAGGGAGGATGGATGAGAACACCACTTGAGCCTCCAACTCCTTTATCCTTCTTCCCAGAGCCACATAGTCTGCAGTGATCCGCTCAAGGTCATTCTTGACAGTATCATTGGTGCCCACATGGAGAAGCAGGAAGGGGTAGTGGTCTGAGGGCTTGATGAGTCTCGGCAGTCTCTCCGTCACATCGTGAATCCTAGCTCCTGGCAAGCAGCAGACTTCTCGGTTTTCCCGGTCGGGGCGGCAGATAGATGACTCAGTCCCCCTGAGGAGGGAGTCCCCGACCACCACCACCCCCTACTTCTCTTGGGAGCGGTGGTCGTGGAACCCCCATCCTTAGGACAGTGCATCTCATGCCTTCCAATCGGCGGAGTCTCCTTTTGTTCCCTTCCCTCAGATGTATTATCTAGTCCACTGTCTGCATTAGTACCTGTGGAGAGAACATGAAAACGGTTGTTTACCTGTATCTGCATTGTTGGTACATGGACGCTCCCCTTTTTTCTTCTGGAGGTCATACTATCTAAGGCCAAGGATACAGCCTTCTTGACTTCTTTCTTATTGGTACCGCATACACTGGTATCAATAGATTCTACAGCTACAGCATCAGTGCTGATTATTTCAGCTGCCTCATTTATGGTACCATAAGATTTAGTGGTATCTGCTCATTCAGAATCACTTCTTCTGGTTCATGGTGACAATCTATTATCAGTATCTTGTAGGGGTGAATCATCAGTACTGCCTATTAAACTTCTGATCTGGTATTCACTTAATGAAGATTCCTTAAAGAGCTCCTCATCCTTATTTGGAAGAATCCACATTAACTTCATCAGCTACTGAGGCCAGTTTGGAGGGATTTCCTTTATTTCTTACTTGTGTATCTCTCACTGGATGTTTGTCCTAAAACCAGATCTCAGAAGTCTTCTTGTAAAGGATTATGTACCTTCCCATGCTTCTTGGTTTCCTCCTCCTTGGGCTACCATGTGGTTACTCTTGTGGGTAATAGATGTGGCCAAACTGATACCCTTTGGCTCCTCATCAGGGCTATAGAGACCCATCTTCATCTCATTCAAGGCAAAGGTAGCCAGCACCTGAGTAATCAGAAATTGGTCATCCTGATGAGAAACCTCATACATCTCCTATCGACATCAGCAGGTTTCCTCTGAGGAAGAATGGTCAGTCAAAGCAGCCTCCTGTAATTTGTCTCCTGCTTATGAAGGGGTAATAGCAACTTCCTTCTCAACAACATATGGTTATAGATCTTTGCAAGATCTTTTAAAAAGGATTGCAGCAGCCCTGGAAATATCAATTGAAATGGTGTGACCCAAGAGCCCCTTAATGCCAACTAGCAAGGGAGTTACAGGAATGGCCTGATTCTGGTATGTCTATTCTGGTTCACCAAAGAATGTTGAATGTTATTTAAGCTCTTAAATGAAAGCTAGGGTTACACTAGTCTTTAATATTGTTGTGATACATTGTGATACAGATACATTGTAAGGAGTTACGTATATATACTGAAAATATGTTCTAAAGTCTGTATCAAGGCAGAATTGACAAAAGCTTTCTGTCCGACAAAAAGATGTGTACCAATCTAGCTGGTTATTGAAATGTAAATTTAAGTATTGTCTCATTCACAATGGGTTTTCCATCACCTATCTAAGCTGAATGCAGATGAAGGATTGTGAAAATGTCAGAAAGTACCTAACAGGTAGCAAACACAGTTGGGGAAGAGAACCTGATCTTGAGATACACTTCAAAGGTTTGCTGGAGTCTACTTGGGGAACAAAGATGACACCTTGTTATCCTGCACCTAGGAAGTAAATGGGCAGTGTGTTTACATTCGTGAAAACAGGATCACAACCAGCTTTGGGTGAAGAGGCTGCAAAAGACTTTGGATGAGATAAACTTCTTTAGGCAGGACATTAGCTTGTTAAGTTTAGTTTCTAGACGCATGTTATGATATTGTTTTATATGTAACCTTTTTGTTTCCATTAGCCTTACTCACTATCTCTTGAATCTTTGGTAAAATTTATTGTTGTTTTCACTATAAATATATCTCAGTACTCTAGTATTAAACAAGGTGATGATCCTGAGTTGAATCATACAAATGGGTGTGTATCCTGCTCCCTTGGGGACAGCAGTCCTGGTATTTCTGTGAGTGGTCAGTATTTGGACACTACATGGGAATGCTTCAAAGAGGCTTGGGAACTGGGGTGCACTTATTGTTAATCTACAAAGCAAAATAAGGTCTGGAATAACCCAGAGGGGGTGACTAACAGGCTGGTGGTGTCAGGGAGCAGTTAACCTAGTTAAGTATAAGCAAGTCTCCCTCATGCTGGAGGCAATAGGGTAACAAGGTGAAACACAGCCCTAGGCACTCCGAAAACTGTCACAAATGGTTTCTGATAAATCTCATAAAAGTTTAGATATTCTACATTGTTCTGCTCCTGACAGAATAGCCATGCTCATAAATGATGGCTTATTGGAACCAGCTCAAAGTTTATGGCCTACTCCAGCGATGATTGCAGCTACCTCAAAGAAAGCTGATAGGAAATATCAAGTTCCCACTAAAGACTTTGAGATGTTTTATACCCTATGTCACCCAATTCTTTGGAGGTCACCACTGGTCAAGAGTGCACAATGCAGTGACTTTACAAAATAACTTTCAAGGACAAGAAGCCTAAATGTCTTGATCTTCTGGGTAGAGTTATTCCTCAGCTACACTCTGCAAGAGGATTTTTACCAGTCACGTTCTTCTATCTGAAAAAGAAAGGAGGGCTGGAGGGCTGAGAAGGGGAGCAGAGGGGAAAGCAGGCACACACACGCATGTGAGTATATATAGTATATATGTAATGGTGGGTCCCAAAAAAAGACAATGCACTTGGTGGATCAACTTAGTAAAAAGTTTGGGAACCACTGGTCTATATGGATTCCAAGACCCATCCCCATTATTGAAAGTCCTTGTGAGATTTTGGCGGGTTAAGGAACTGAGAGGCACTTGGTTTGCCTTGCCCCTTTATGCCCTTCAGCGGGGGTTATTCCTTGAACATATAAGGGCCAACTGGGGACTGCTAGCAAGAAAAAAACTTCCAATCTCTATTGCTAGGGGGTGTACAATACTCTGACTAGAATACATATGGACAACAAATCTCAAAGAACATCAGTTATCCCTCTTTTAAAAAAAATCTCTTGATTTTGGGCAGCCTGACTAATTTGTTTTTTATGCTTGAGGTTGTCATCACAAAATTTGTTCAACCAAAGAAAATATATTTACTGTTGTTTCCAAATACTCAGAATTTAGCCTACTATAAGACAGCAGTTTGGGCTCAAAGGAGAATGGATTTACATTATTAATAAATCCATTTTAGCTTGTTGAACTTACATGACTGTTTCTCATTTTAAAAAGCTTCCTACTTTGAACTCTTGTTTGTTCCTGCAGTTCTTCCAGTTGTCTTCCAGTTGTTGTCTTTATTAAAAAAATACTCACACTTGAGTTCACTCCAGGCATTGGGTAGACTATGGTAATTATTACACAGCCTTACGTAAGAAGGTGTGCAATAGCAGTTTCTCAACAGAGACTGAGAAACGAGAGTTTAGGGAGAATTATGTAGCTGCCTACACTGCTTTTCACCCTCTGCCTCCCAAGCTTCTGAGCTGAAGAAGTGTTCCATGCCCCTCTGCTGTCGGTGAATCTTTTTGGGGAAAGTGAACAGGAGGGAAAATCCCTGTAAATTTAGGGGAATACTCAACTATAAAGCTACAGACCACCGCAAAGAAGTAATTCAAAGAGTTAATCCCTTTAAACTCTTTAATCTGAAACTAATGTACCACACTTATATGCAGATACAAACACTACCATCTTCCCTCCTCTCCCACACTGACAATTAATTTGAAGTCAGTCTTTGCAAGGGAAGTGTTTAATGTATTAAAACACAAAGTGTAAACTAGGTTTTGCTTGCAACAAGTTCTAGACCTCTCTTGGGCATTAAACTAACTTCAGCAAACTTTCCAACACTCCCACATTAAATTTGTTTGTTTAAAAACTGGAATCCAGTATTTGTACTGTACATAATTCTCTGCTGAGACCCAAGTGAGATTACTTTGAGCTTTCTGCACTCTATTGTTTGGACTAGATGAACAAAAGATGATAACAAATTTTGAAGTGTGACAAAGCACTAATTTTTCTAAGTCCTAGAAATCATCAACAAGTATGTTGGATTTATTGATTTTTAAGTTATATTATTTGAATTATGGTAGCACCTAGATGCCAGAGCCCCATTCTGCTAGCCCTGTAAAAATATGTAACAGAGACTGTCCCTGTCCCAAAGAACCTACAACCTAAGTATAAGAATATAGACAACAGTTGGATGCAACCTTAATTCAACCTCCTTGTGCATATGAACTGTTAGAAAGCCTTTAATTACATGATCACATAACATTTTTCCCACAGGGCGCTTACCTCCTTCTCTGCAGACTATAGATGGTGCACACTGAATGAGTAGCTATTCAATGTTTCTTTTTTATCCTCATCATTCATTTTATGGCCACATGTCTTATTTACTGCACACTATCCAAAACCTGCACTGAATACAGAATTACCAGTTTATTCTTGGGCTTTTCTGTGACACATCACTGTAGAATCTGAATGTTTTACAAATATTAATGAATTTATCTTTGCAAAACCCCTCTGAGGTCAGATGTGGTATTATCCCTACTTTACAGATGGGGAACTGAGGCACAGATAGGCTGCTTTTTATAGTTTTTACTCTGGACATTCTCTTCCCTCTGCTGATTGGCTGTTTCCTCTCACATTGAACCCCTGCCTCAGTCTTTTTGCATCAGCCTCAGTACCCCTGCCCTCCTCCTCCCCTTCTTCCTCTCCCTTCTCCCTTTTTCTTACCCTCTTCCTTTAATTTCAACCTTTGCTTTGCTTGTCTCTCTTCGAAACCCCATCCCAGAAAAACCCTTCAAAAAGAATAAAAACAAACAAAACACACACGCACACAAATCATGGCACCAACTTGACATTTGCAAACGACCACTTAGTTCTCTCTGCTTGTACGTTTCCTTTCCCCTTACCCTTTGTGTCTCCTCTATTTAGATTGTAAGCTTCTGGCACGGTGACTATCTACTACTCTGTGTTCGTACCGTGGCTATCTCAGTGGGGTCCCAATCTCAGCTGGGTTCTATAAACATGACAATAATAATCTTAATAGAATAAGGTCCATTTTTTAAAATCTTCCCTAATTTTGGGTACCCAACTTGGGACTCCTAAGACTTGATTTTTTTTTTTTTAGAGTACTTAGCATTTTATAGCTCTTTATACGTTCAAAGCATAGTTTCTATTCACTTCACTTGCAACTCTGAGTGTTCAGCACTTCAGATCCCACGTGTCTCAAAGTGAGGTCACAGAAAATGAGGAAAACACACCAAACTTTTCCTAGGTCGCCACTAATTGTAAGTGACTTGCCCAGCATCATGTAGGAGCCTTGTGACAGAGGCAAGGAAATAATCCAGTTCTCCAGGAAAACTTCAACTCTTTGATCTCATGGTTAAATTTTTCTCTTACTGCAGTCCCCTACCTCATTCACTACACACTCTCTAGCAAATGAGTTCCTGCAGACAAGTCTCCTTCACTACAGAATAGTGATTCCTTGCCTAAGTACCATCTTTCTCTTGTTCCTAATGTATTTATATAACCTCTTCTAATTGCCTTTTATGTACCTTGCTAGGTGTAATTCATTTTGAGCCTTAGCTTTTCTGATTTTGTCCCTACATGCTTGTGCTATTCTTTAGTATTCATCCTTAGCAATTTGTCCATGCTTCCACTTTCTGTAGGATTCCTTTTGATTTTCAGTTCATTAAAGAGGTCCTGATGCAGCCACATTGGCCTTTTACTATTCTTTCTGTTTTTCCTTTGCATTGGGATAGCTTGCTGTTATACCTTTAATATTGTCTAATGGCCAACTTTTCTGTACTCCTTTTTGCCTTAGATTTTCTTCCCATGGGACCTCACCTACCAGGTCTCTGGGTTTGTTGTCTGCTTTTTTGAAGTCCATTGTCCTTATTCTGCTGCTCTCACTCCTTCCCTTCCATAGACTCAAGAAGTCTATCATTTCATGATTCACTTTCATCCAAGTTGCCTTCCGCCTTGAGATTCACAAGCAATTCCTCCCTCTTAGTCAGAATCAAGCATAAAATGAACGTTCCCCCTAATTACGTCTTCTACCGTCTGAAACAAAAAGTTGTTCCAACAAATTTTAAGAACTTATTGGACATTTTTATGTTTTGCTGTATTATTATTCCAGTAGATGTCTGGATAGTTAGTCCCCCATTACTACCTGGTTTTGTGTTCTGGATATTTCTGTTATTTGTTCTAGAAATGTCTGACCTACCTCCTCCTTATTTGGTGGTCTGTGGTAGACCTCTGCAATGACATTGCCCCTGTTTCCCCCATCCCTTTTATCTTCACCCAGAGACTTTCTTCCCGAGCAAGGTGTACTTTCTATACCAATAATCCAGTCATGAGATTTATCCCATGATGTTTCTGTGATATCAATTAAGTCATAATTTAGCTTGTGTACTAAGACTTCCAGTACTTCCTGTAAAAGCGGCAAAGAGTCCTGTGGCACCTTATAGACTAACAGACTCTTTGCCGCTTTTACGGATCCAGACTAACACAGCTACCCCTCTGATACAGTACTTCCTGTTTATTCTCCATAGTACCTTGCATTTGTGTATACACATCTAAGAAGTTGAGCACATTCATCCACTGTTTTCCTCGTTGCTTATATGACCCTATTGAAATTTTCCATTTCCCCCAGTTCCCCAAATTCTGGGAATCTGTCAAGGTCATCTTTGTATAGTTATCTGTGGGCTTTTGTCATCCACCCACTTTGAAACTAGTTAAAAGTCTGTCTTGCTGTGTTGGTGAGTCGGTATCCCAATGTGCTCTTCCCCTTCTTTAGGTGGACCCCATTTCTGCCCAGGAGTCCTTCATGGAACAGCATCCCATGGTCAAGGAAGCCAAAGCCCTCCTGTCAACACCATATGTGCAGTCATGTGTTCAACTCGAGGATGAGTCTGTCTCTGCTTGGGCCCTTATCCTTTGCCAGCAGGGTGGACAAGAATGTCACCTGCGTCCCCCTGACTTTTTCATCCTTGCTCTCAGCAATGATGAACATCACAGAGGATATTGAAAAATTGGAGATGGTGCAGAGAAGAGGCACAAAAATTAGTTGTGAGCTAGAGAAAAAACCTTGATGCAAGACACTTGCGAAATTAGGCAAAGGTTTCTAACCAGCAGAGGTGTGAAGTTCTGGAACAGCCTTCCAAGGGGAGCAGGTGGGGCAAAAAACCTAACTGGCTTCAAGACTGTGCTTGATAAGTTTATGGAGGGGATGGTGTGATGAGATTGCCTACAATGGCATGTGGCCCATTGGTGACTGCCAGTAGCAAAAATCCCCAACTGCTGGAGACAGGACACTCGATGGGGAGGGGTCTGAGTTACTACAGAGAATTCTTTCCCAGGTATCTGCCTGGTGGGTCTTGCCCACATGCTCAGTCTGCTAGACTGAAGTGACCTATATTATCAAAATTGTGTTCCCCATGTAGGTACTTCAGTGTTGCTCATCTTTGTTTTAAATTTTAGGACACTGGCTTTTATAAAGAAACAACCCTATATATTATTACTAGTGTTTTGCTAGTATTTTATGTTACTCTGTATATATTGTGTAACTTGCTTCTCTGGTCTTTGTCCTCTTTTAAAATGATGTTGAGCTCACAGTGCAGTAATTTTCCTTTTTCTCTGTTTTTAAATGTAAAAAAGAATAAAGCCATATATGTACAGAGACAGCACAGGAGAAGGAATCATTTTAAATTTGCACACTTTCAAAAGATTCTTGATTCTCCAGACACAAGTATGGGATAGCCAACATGCTAAACATGGCCACAAGCTACGTGTAGCCTCCTGGAGTTCAGTGAGGCCTGTTTACTGTAGAGATGAAGTCAGCGGAGATTAGGTGTCCAGTATACAAAGAAGATTGTTGTTGTTTTTTTAAATCAAGATACAACATTGTATGTGAGAAACTTTAATTTTTATGGGTATATATAATTTTCAAGTGTGAAAGTTAAAAGTATGATTAGCATCTTGTGGAGTACATGGAAATTAGGGGTGGCTCTGGGCAATATTTGGGTCCCCGCTCTCTGTAGGAATGAGCTCACTAAGGGAGGCTATGTGAGCTAATATACACCTGACAGTTTAAAACGTAACTTTCATAGTAGATAAATTTCCTCACTTAGCGAACAAAATACTAACTTTATACTTGGCAATCTGTCATCCACAACTATGGGAAACTTTTAACCTTGAGTGATCATTTGGATTTCTGTTCGTACAGAAAAAGGAAAAAAAGACTTGTTTTTCCACAATATGGGAAATAAGTTGCTAGACAGTTTGCTTTGATTGGTAACTGAGAGAACCTGCATCTGAAGAGGATTGTGAGTCTGTCTATCTGAGAGCATTTTTTAAATGAAATGACTTATTCAAGTTGTTAGTAATTGTAATTATAGAAAGCTCAGGCCCTCTTAGGTTGTCTGGAGATTGAGCATATGCTCTTGCACTTGTAACATATTACTAAACCCATCAATGTCAGTGGCTCAAATTTTAACACACAGAAGCTGATGAAAAGAAATAACTTATTTCTGAACAGTACAACTGAAAGTTAAGGGGAGACCTGATCACAGTTTATAAGTATCTACATGGTGAACAAAATGGGTTCTTCAGTCTAGCAAGGAAAGTTATAAAAAGATCCAGTGGCTGGACATTGAAGCTAGACAAGTTAATATTGGAAATGAGACACAGATTTTTAACAGTAATTATCCATTAAAACAACTTATTTAATGATATAGTGGATTGTCCATCATGGCACTTTTTCAATCAAGACTGGATATTGTTCTAAAAGGCATGCTCTAGTTCAAACAGGAATTAATTCAGGGAAGTCCTATGACTTTGTGTCATACAGATTAGGTGATCACAAGGATCCCTTCTGATCTGAGGCTCTATTAAGCATTTACAATGTGTAAAACTCACTGCATGTGATTTATACAAAACAAAATGGTTATGTACTTTACACACTATCTTTGGAAGCCAGGTTTTCCTGGGGAAGTCCCCCCCCAACCTCCCTGCAAATCAACCTACAAACAAAATAACCCAAAGTAAAGTTTTCATCCCCAAAACAGAAGAGAGCCAGAGATTCTATGAAGTCCTCTAGGGACTTTGCTATTGCTGTATGTTTTATGTGGAGGATACTCAGCTACTAAGGCAAGGGCTGCCAACATAAAACCCTAAAATAGATAGAGATGGATAGATTTTTATAGTTTAATGCAATTGAGAACTAAGGTACTGTGTAAATTTACCAGTTGAGACCATTATTGGAGAGCAATGGTGTATTTTTTAAGATAGCAGAAATGCCACAAAGTGTCAGGCTTATTTGCATAACTTTTGCTAAACTCTCTTCTGTATCTCCCATAGCAACCCCTTAGAATATATGCATAATGTTCATTAAGCAAATTTTTTATGCCAGAGGGTGTAATAGACTTCACTTCTGATTATATTGCATTTCAAAGTTATTAGTGTAAATGTTAATGATGTTGTTGGGGGGGAGGGATAGCTCAGTGGTTTGAGCATTGGCCTGCTTAAACCCAGGGTTGTGAGTTCAATCCTTGATGGGGCCATTGGGGATTGGTCCTGCTTTGAGCAGGGGGTTGGACTAGATGACCTCCTGAGGTCCCATCCAACCCTGATATTCTATGATTCTAAGGTGACTTACCTGCAGCAGACTAACAAATTTTAAGGTGTTTCCATTAAGACAAGGGATATCTGCTCTGTTGGTAAATTTGTATCTCAAGCCAGTGGTGCCAGAACAGGGCGCCATGGCCCTCCCACTTTTCACCATGGCGGACTCTGCCATCTTCCCCTCCGTGTCCCCACCCCTGGGCTCCCCACCCAGGGCAGATGGAGGTAGAGGGTCCACGCCAGCTCCCCACAGCTGCCCGCGCAGCTCTTAGCTAGGCCCAGCTCCGGTCGGGGGGCAGGGCCTTGGAGCTGCAGCCTGGCCACGGTAAGAGCTGCGTGGGTGGCTGTGGGGAGCCGCGGCGGACCCTCCACCCGCCTGCGTTATGGGGAGCCAGAGTACCCATGACCCTGCCCCCCAGGTCCCCCACCCAGGGTAGGTGGAGGGTACATGCCACAGCTCTCCACAGCTGCCTGTGCGGCTCTTACCGTGGCTGGGCTGCAGTTCCGAGACCCTGCCCCCTGACTGGAGCTGAGTCTAGGTAAGAGCTGCGCAGGCAGCTGTGGGGAGTCTGGGTCCCTCCGCCTGCACTGGGGGAGGGCCCAGAGGGCGGGGACATGGGAAGGGGGCTGTTTTCAGCCCCTCGGCCCTGCTCCACCTTCCGACTTGGCCTGGGGTGGGGCCTGGGAGGAAGAGGAGGGGCCTAGGGGGAAAAGGGCAGGACAGGGCCTCAGGCGGAGGAGGGGGTAGGGGCAGGGCCTCGGGGGGAAGCGGAGGGGCAGGGGCAAGGCCTGGGGAGGGCTGGGGGCCCCCCTACTTTTCGGAATGCTCTGCTGTCCCTATCTCAAGCTGCAGGAGTTAAGGTGTTTTTAAAATGCTTGTTTATTGTTACAACATTACATAAAACCATAAGAACGGCCATACTAGCCAGTATCCTGTCTTCCAATAGTGGCCAATGCCAGGTGCTTCAGAAGGAATAAACAGAACAGATAATCAGAGAGTGATTCATTCCCCATTGCCCATTCTCAGCTTCTGGCAATAGAGCCTAGGAACACTTTGGAGCATGGGTTTGCATCCCTACTCATCCTGGCTAATAACCACTGATGCACCTATCCTCCATGAACTTATCTAGTTCTTTTTTGAATCCTGTTATAGTCCTGACCTTCACAACATCCTCTGACAAAGAGTTCCACAGGTTGACTATGAATTCATGGGCGCCAGGTTTGTATAATTTTTGGTGGTGCCCAGAATGGGTCCAAGCAGAGCCGTCCCATCCATAGGACGGCCCGGGGCAACTGCCCTGGTCCCTGTGCTTTGGGGAGCCCCGTGCTTCAGGGGGATGCGGGGTCCAGGGCGGCCTGGAGGGCCAGTGGGGGGCCTGGCACCAGCAGCAGCGAGTGACCTGGCCTCAGCCCACCCTGCTCATTCCTGCCCCGCTGGTTGCCCTGGTCTGTCCTATGGACGGAACAGCTCTGAAAATATAAGCCCAAAGACTGGTGGAGCCTGGCCCATGTTCCTGAATATTGGTGGAGCACGGGCACCACGGGCCCATATAACTTGCTGCCTATATGTGCGTTGTGTGAAGAAATCCTTCCTGTTGTTTGTTTTAAATTTGCTGCCTCTTAATTTCATTTGGTGACCCCTAGTTCTTGTAGAAGGAGTAAATAACACGTCCTTATCTACTTTCCCCACACCAGTCATGATAGAGCTCTATCATATCTCCCTGTAGTCATTTCTTTTTTAAGCTGAAAAGTCCTAGTCTTATTAATCTCTCCTCATACGGAAGCTGTTCCATACCTGTAATCATTTTTGTTGGCCTTCTCTGTACCTTTTCTATTTCCAATATATCTTTTTTGAGATAAGGCGACCACATCTGCACGCAGTATTCAAGATGTGGGAGTACCATGGATTTATCTAGAGGCAATATGATATTTTCTGTCTTATTATATATCCTTTTTCTAATGATTCCCAACATTCCGTTAGCTTTTTGACTGCCACTGCACATTGAAGTGGATGTTTTCAGAGAACTTTCTGAGTTAAGAATGGTCTGGGTTCGCACAGACTTGCAAACAACAGTCAATAGTTAACCTTTTATTAAACATGAATAAAAAATGTTGTATGCACTGTTGTAGCTGTGTTGGTTCCACGATATTAGAGAGACAAGGTGGGTTAGGTACTATATTTTATTGGATCAACTTCTGTTGGTGAGAGAGACAAGCTTTCAAGCTTACACAGGTCTCTTCTTCAAGCTCTGTGTAAGCTTGAAAGCTTGTGTGTCTCCAACAGAAGTTGGTCCAATAAAAGATATTACCTCACCCTTGTCTCATGAATTTTTTAAAAAAGTTAAAGCATTTGGTGAAACTTGTACTATTCCCCTTATCTCTTTTAGCTGTATAAAGTCTTTTAAAAGAAATTTCCTCACCTCTCCGTATTTTAGGCGGTATTAAAGGTGATTTTAAATGTTCTTGTCAGAGGAAAAAAAGGTTAGTTATTGTTTTGGTAGCAGATTTTGAGTGGCAGTGGTTTGTGTCATTTTGTTTCCTTAAAAAAACAACAACAAATGATTGACATACAGGTAGAGAGAAAAGAATAGCAAAGATAATAAGAGAAAGCTTTTGTCTCTTACTTGCAGCTTGTTTGCTAGGAATATTATATACACAGAGCATGATTTTATTAGCAATCCTGAGGCCTTGCAAAACTTTATCAGAATCAGGCTTGTGATAAAAGTGGGAATTTTTTGTAATATTTTATTAACAGTATGGGTCTCAGCTGACCCATTTGAGTTGGTGGTTTACCCCCTGGATGCAGAACAATTAAAATGCTTCTCCTGGAACAGAGAGAAGGAGCTGAGGTGTTTGGGTCACAGCTGTCTGGTGTGGTATGAATGTGCCATAAGGAGCTGGCTGGAATCAACGGTTAATGGAAGACTATAGAGACAACAGAAATCTCAATGATGGAAGATTAACTTTTAAAGTAAGTTACTTCCCCCACCTCTCTGCCAGAAAGCAGAGCAAAAAAGACTAGCTGAAGAACAATGGATTGAATGTGTCAGGGCTCTCAGACACACAGCTGTCATTTGGGACTCAGAGTCAAAGGAACAGAGAGAGTTAGCCAAGATGGATTCTGCTGAAGGAGGGCTTGGTAGAGTCCTGGCTTCTGCCAGTAACAACTCTTTGATAACCTAAGTACTTCCTGATGCTCTATTCCAGTTGACTATTAAAACTGAACCTGGTTTGAAAAGCCTGCCTGATGTTGCTGCAAGTGCTTACTGATATGTATTGGTGTCTGAAGGGTGTAAAAAGTCACAAGTCTAGCTCAGGCAGACTTGCCTTTCAGAGCTAATGTTGAGAAACAGGTGGTGCTGGAGCCCAAAGGGCCAGTCTGAGAGGCACTGTGGCTATGTTAGCCTACGCTTGTGGAAAAGTCTGACCCTGTGGGGTTGTGGTATGCTAAAAGGGATACTTCCAGGAGAATGTTTAACGGCTCAGGCATAGCCCAGAGTCTGGTTTATTGGATTAAGATAGAGCATTGTATCCTAAGAGTAGAATTGACAGATGCTGTACCTTCATATTAAAGATGTGAGCAGCCATGAGCTGCACTTTGACTGCTGCTGTGTTATAACGTATATATATTTCCTAATTTTTCTCTTGCTGCTCACCCTAGATAAATTCCAGCCCAGAAGTCATAACCACTCTTTTTGTACCACTCTGTTCACTCATTATACTTAAAATGGAGATTGCTGTCTCATTTGATTTTTTAGAAACTGCCTTGATTTTTTGTTCCTCCCTTTCTTGTATCTATCACTAAGACACTTTCACATAGGAAAGTAGGACAACAATTTCATTTTATTCCTCTTTGTTATGTCTCTTCAGACTCTCTCCTCTTTTAGAAATCTTTCATATCCAGAAATGGAACCACAGCAAGATATTGATTGAACAAAACTTACCTCTTCTGGGAACAGTGTCTCTCTTGCATACTGTGTAATGGCTTTACTTATTCCCTATTTCATGTTCAGAGGGAGACTTTAAGCTCTTTGGAAAGACATATCTGTTTTTTAAAACCTTTGCTTGCTTTTGGGGATGAGCAGTAATATACTCTATAAATCCACCTTTGGGAAGAAGTTATGTAATTATTGTATGATAGAAATAGGATGTTAAAGTAGTACAGAACCTTTTGAACAATGGATAGTGAATGGTTCCATACCACTTTAGAGGAGGATGAGTGTTTTGAATTATGGAGACTTTCATTTCACATTAGTGATGTATTCTGTGCAGGTAATTTTAGACTAGCTGCAATATTGGGACTTGATCCAAAAACCACTGAAATAAATTTAGAGACTTGCATTGTCTTCACTGGGCTTTAGATCATGGTCCCATTTAGTGTGAGAAACTTTTCTGATCACTTGTTCATGAGCACTTAAGATTTCAAAATTGTTGGTCTGACCGAAAAAAGGTTGTCCTAGTTCTTGGAGCTATGGTCTCAATCTCTCAAATAAATTAAAATAAAATATTGTTGCTGTTGTGATTGTCTAAAGGCATTTTGTTGTATTCTGTTTGTTCTCTTATGTCCTGTTGTTCCAGTGTTTCTCTTTTTTTAATTTTTTTTATTTTGGCAAATTTTGACTTTCATGTAGTTCTGTTTAGTTGTCCTTGCTTTAATATAAATTGTATCAGGCACAACCTGGAGTTTGCTAATCTGATCTTCGAAAGATTCTCTGTATATTTAAAGGTATAAGTCTATTTTCAAAGATATTTTTAAGATTTGTACTATTTAAATCCCACAGAATAGTAGCAACTTCAAGCTGTTGTTGATGACTTTCAGAAAAAATGAGCTATTTCAGAGGGTTCTGCCCTTTACTCTGGGTTGCTGGTCAGATCAAAGTACAGGGCAGATAAAAATCATGTTTTGTTTTGTTTTTTAATGAAGAATCATTTTAAAACATTTAAAACAGTTTTTTATTTACCATGTTTCTAGCTCTTTACTTTCCTCTAATTTTATAGTCTTAAATTGCTAAAGTACATACTGTGTACTTTTTAAAATTAGTTTTCTAATTGTTAGTCAAATTTCAGTTTTTATATAGACATTTTTTCCACTAATAATTTTCACATTTAAAATGCTCATCCATTCTGAAAAATGCAAGTCCAGGTGTTAATTAGCATCCTTACTGTAAGAATTACACAAACTCAGGAACAAAATTGATAAGCAAATAGTCTATGCTCTTTTTGCAACCAATGTCACCTCCCGATATACTGAATTCCTACTTTAAAAATCCCACTTTTCGGTGCATAAGTATAGGTTTAGGAGCCAAATTTTAGGCCCCTGATTTTGAACATTTGTGCTGGTGTATAAAAAGTTCACAATAGTTTTGTTAATATATAATGAAATAACTTTTCATTGTTAATACTGAAGCAATTTAGTTTTGAAGTTGCAAAGATTTTATGACACTAAGAGACGTTTTTAATTAAAAAACAATTTTAGCCCCTGATGCTGCAAACATTTATGCACATGCTTAATTTTAAGAACACTGGTTTCTATGTGAGTGAAGTTATGTACCAGTTTAAGTTTTTGCAGGATCAGGGCCTTAATTTTCAACATTGAGTTTTTTGTCTACATCAGCTTTGTAAAATTCAAAGATTATACCCTATTAAAAAAAACCCAGGATGTATAATTTTGCCAAAGTCCCAAATTGAGTTAAATCAGGTGAATTATTTAAATCATTCCATTCTTCCAGAACAATGTAGCCAATGCTAACAAGCTACCATTAGGCTGAGTCTATTTGGAATATGTTGCAGAAATTGAGTTGGAGCCAATATAGGCAGAGTTAAAGGCATTCTTAAAGAGAAGAAACAGCCAAATGTCTGTTAAATAATTCCTGAGTTAGTTAGACACTTTAGAAATTCCCAACCCACGTGAAAACAAAGCTCACTCTTTGTTAAATGGTAGAGCAAGTAATATTTAAAGAAGGAATTACAAACCCACAGAGGGAGGGGGACACAGTAAGAAGGATATGTGTTCCATCTTAAGTAGATAAAACCAATTTTATGCATGAGTGTAAAAAATTGAGTTCATTTGTATGTTGCTTGTTGGTGCTTTTAAAAGGGGGTTGTTAGAGAAATTTACACATTCACTCACTCTTTGTGTTTCCTTATCTTTAAAAAGGGATAGTGTTACTTACCAACTTTACATAAATGTTATGATTACTAATTGGCTGTTGTGTATTTATGTCAGTTGGAATGTGTAAAGTTCTGTATAAATGCTAAGTATTATTTTTATTATTAGGTCATGAGTCTGCTGTTTGTTTTGCACAGTTCACCTACTGTACAGCATTGTGTGTCTATTAATGCTCTACAAATCATTACCAGAATGTCTAACACAAATTGTGAACTATAATGAAATGGCGGGCCTTCTGGAGCTCTCCTCTCTTCACTTTTGATGTATTATTCATCTGTTTTTTAAATATATGTATCATGGAATCATGGAGCTAAAGATGGATAAATCCAACAGGATTAGATCATCTAATCCATTTCCCATGGGTCAATGCAGGGTTGTCCCCTACAGAATATTTTCTAGCATTGTTTCTCAAGTGTTTTCCTACTGGGAAGCCAACTTTAGGAATTTGTGGCAACCTCCCCTCATTTTGCGTGGTAAACTGGTGTGCTATAGGCAAGGTATGACCTGCCTTGCCACATAGTAACTTGCTCTGTTGGCAAGCCCTAAATAATTCCTCCATGCTCTCCTGGAAGTGTACGCCCTTCAGATATTTGTAGATTGTTGTCATATTATTGCTTAGGCAAGTTAGTCAGATTTAGGCGAAGATTTTTAAAAATGTGCATTGTGCTTAGGCTCCTGAGTCCATATATAGGCACTGAAATCAGCGGCCTGAATTTCAGAAAGTCTGAGCCCCTAATACCTCCACTGAAATTAAATTGACTTAAGTTACTATTTGTGCTCTCAGTTTTTTGTCTTTTGACACTGCTGTAGCATGTACAATGCATCACTCCCCTTTACTGGAGTATTTTAGATACTCTTGAGATTTTTTGGATCAAAGACTGTTTGTACTATATAGTCTGCCTATCGTAACTGATAGAAATACAGTCAGAATAACCATCAATATGCTGTGGTGAGCTTCAGGCACAGAAATGTTCAGATAAGGAACTAGCTTGTAAAACTGCATCATATGAGTAATCCATATTAACTGAATCTAATATTTCCCTTCCTCAGATGATGAAACATGCATGGGAAAATTACAGGCAATATGGATGGGGGCATAATGAACTCAAACCCATTGCCAGGAAAGGACATTCCACCAACATATTTGGTAGGTTATACTTTCTGTTACTTTAGTGGTTCTGTCCTCTCCTTCCTTCTCATAACGCTTTTTTAGAAATTCCTTATGAACTTTCTTAGTATAGTACACTGTACTGTAAATATTGTAAAATACTGTGAATCAGAGAGAGCTATTAATGCATCATTTTAATGACCATTCTTATCCATGCAGAAACTGTTTAATGGGATTTTTTTGTGGCAAGTGTTTTTTAAACATATTTTATTACTACAGTTATATTGCTGAGTTGGGCTTATGAACAGTATTATTTTGATGTGCATACCAGTAGTAATAATGTGGTAATGATATTTATAAAGTGTCATATATGTCACTCATTGTGAAATGTATAGAAATACAGCATGCCTTCTCTGCATGCTTGAAGTTAAACTCTCAAAATTTAAATGCAGGACGCATAGAAAAACTATTTGTAAGAAGATCAATTTATTCAGTAAGTGGGGCTGAAGGAGGAAAGTGCAGGAATTTAGGAGCAACTCTAAACTTAGGCGTTGAATGAAAAAAGTGTAAAGCTCAGGGCACAAGAATAAGGGTTTAAGCAGGTATGAAGTTTTTAAAAGGTAAAAGTCTTGAAGGTAAGAATGAGGAGTTTGATTTTGATGCAGGAGAGAGAAAGCAGTGAAGGAATTCAAGGAAAGGAGTGATGTTGTTGGAATAGGAGCATCAAGAGGAAGATGGCTATTAGCAATGACATTTTGGATAGCCTGGCGCAGGGAAAAGGAAGATGTGGGGATGTCAGAGATGAAGAAGTTGCAGAACACAAGGTAAGAGTGGAAAGGGTGGATTTTAGATAACGAGGAAGTAACAAGGTTTACCATGAACCTGGCTGTGGCAAGCATGAGAGCCTGGAATCTAAGATGACGACAAGTGTTACAAGCCTGAGTTATGGAAAGGAAAGTGGAGTAATCAGTGATGATAAGGAAGGAAAAAAGAGGAGATGGTTTGGGTGAAAAGATTGGATGATCTGGCAGGATGCTCCTTAAGTGACTGAGATGTGTCCAAGAGGAGATTTTGGAAAGACAAAGATGCAAGATTGGAGATAAAGTGAAAGATCAGAGATGGAGAAGTAGATTTAGGGAGTCATTGGCTTAGAGTTGGTAGCTGAACCAATGGAATTGAATGAGGTAACCCAGGGAGAAAAGGATCAGGTTATGGACAAAGCTGAGAATGGAAGGAAAGCATGGGAAAAATACATAAAAAAGGTAATGCAGGAGTAGTGAGTGAGATAAAAGGAGAACTAGGAGAGCTCTGAAAGTTCAGGAGGAAAGTATGAGGAGCATGCCAAGATATGAGTGTCTCTGTCAAAAGCAGAAGATATATTGAGAATGGGGAGTTAGAATTATTTTGGGTAAGTTGTACAGCCTGTGTTATACTGGAAGTCAAACTAACTTATCACAGTTGTCCGTTCATGGAATCTATGAACCCATGAATTGTGATCATCTAGTCTGACCTTGTATATGCATAGGCTTTAGAATTCCCCCCAAATAGTTCCTAAAGTATATGTTTGAGAAAAACATCCAATCTTGATTTGAAAATGGTCAGTGATGGAGAATCCACCACAAACCTTGGTAAATTGTTTCAATGGTTAATTACGCTCACTGTTAAAACCGACTCCCTATTTCCAGTCTGAATTTGGCAAAAAGGAGTTTAAGGGGGTACATGATAGTGGTCTTCAAATATATGAAAGGCTGCCATTAAAAAGATGGAGAAAAATTGTTCTCTTTTGCCACAGAAGTCAGGAGAAGAGGCAATGGGTTCAAACTACAGCAGAGCAGATTTAGATTAAATCTCAGGAAAATCTTCCTAACTGTAAGAACAGTAGGACAGTGGAACAAACTCCCTAAGGAAGTCATGGAATCTCCTTACTGGAGGTTTATAAAAAGAGGCTGGATAACCATCTGTCTTGGGTGGTTTAGGCACAACAAATCCTGTGTCTTGGCAGGGGGTTAGACTAGATGACCCTTGTAGTCCCTTCTATAACCCTGTGGTTCAATGTTTCTGTGAATGTATCTAGCTTCTACTTCCAGCCATTGGATCATGTTATACCTTTCTCTGCTAGAGTGAAGAACCCATTATTAAATATTTGGTCCCCATGTAGGTACCCATAGACTATAACCAAGTCACCCCCTTAACCTTCTCTTTGTTAAGCTAAATAAGTTGATCTCCTTGAGTCTATCGCTATAAGGCATGTTTTCTAATCCTTTAATCATTCTCATGGCTCTTCTCTGAACCCTCTCCAATTTATCAACATCCTTCTTGAATTATGGGCACGAGAGCTAGACACAGTATTCCAGCAGTGGTTGCACCGATGCCAAATATAGAGGTAAAATGATCTCGCTACTCTGCGTTGAGATGCCCCTGTTTACGCACCCAGGGATTGCATTAACCTTTTTGGTCACAGTGTTGCCGTGGGAGCTCATGTTCAGCTGATTATCCAACACAAATCCCAAATCTTTTTCAGAGCCACTGCTTCCCACAATAGAGTCCTCCATGCTGTAAACATGGCCTACATTCTTTGTTCCTAGACGTGTATGTTTACATTTAATCATATTAAAAAGCACATTGTTTGTTTAATAAAGATGTTAAATAGTATAGGGCTAAGAACTGATCCCTACAGAACCCCACAGGAAACACACCCGTTTGATGATGATTCCCTGTGTACAATAATTTTTTTAGACCAACATGTTAGCCAGCTTTTAATCCATTTAACATGTGCCGTGTTAATTTTATACCATTCTCATTTTTTAATCAAAATGTTGTGTCGTATGAAGTCAAATGCCTTATAATGACCCTGTTCTCTTGTAATCTCATCCAGAAAAGATATCATCTTGTTGCTTGACAGTGAGAGACTTGGGTTATGTTTTTACAGCTCGTGGTAGCAAGCCTCCCAGACTGGGTCAATAGACTTGGGCTCATGCTATCATGCTAAAAATAGCTATGTAGATGTTGTGGCTTGGGCTGTACTTCAGGCTCTGAAGCTTAGGGAGGACGGTGGGATTCAGAGCACAAGCCACAACTTCAAAATGCTCTCAGAACAGCTCTTTGACCACTAACGTGAGTCCCTGAAACCAGGGTAGCCTCTGAAACCCAAGTCTATCAACCTGGGCTGGAAGACTCATTGCCAAGGGCTGCATAGAAATACCCTTGTCACGCTGTCTGGAGTGCCTCGCAACTGAGAGCGCCAATCTCAGGTCAGATTGTCAAAAAAAAGGACAGGCACTCCAAACTGGTGGTATACTCTATAATTAGATGTCACCACGCCAGTAACAAATTTGCATTCCTGGATCACTGTATTAGGCTATGTCTACACTAATACTTTTGTCAGTAAAACTTTTCATTGAATCATAGACTCACAGAAGATTAGGGTTGGAAGAGACCTCAGGAGGTCATCTAGTCCAACCCCATGCACAAAGCAGGACCAACGCCAACTAAATCATCCCAGGGCTTTGTCAAGCTGGGCCTTAACAGCCTCTAAGGATGGAGATTCCACCACCTCCCTAGGTAACCCATTCCAGTGCTTCACCACCCTCCTAGTGAAACAGTGTTTCCTAATAGCCAACCTAGACCTCCCTCCACTGCAACTTGAGGCCATTGCTCCTTGTTCTGTCATCTGCCACCACTGAGAACGGCAGAGCTCCATCCTCTTTGGAACCCCCCTTCAGGTAGTTGAATGCTGCTGTCAAATCTCCCCTCACTCTCCTCTTCTGCAGACTAAACAAGCCCACTTCCCTCAGCTTCTCCTCGTAAGTCATGTGCCCCAGTCCCCTAATAATTTTCGTTGCCCTCTGCTGAACTCTCTCCAATTTGTCTACATCCTTTCTGTAGTGTGGGGCCTGTCATAAATATAAAGGGAAGGGTAAACACCTTTAAATCCCTCCTGACCAGAGGAAAAACCCTTTCACCTGTAAAGGGTTAAGAAGCTAAGATAACCTCTCTGGCACCTGACCCAAAATGACCAATGAGGAGACAAGATACTTTCAAAGCTGGAGGGCGGGGGAGAAACAAAGGGTTCTCTCTGTGTGATGCTTTTGCCGGGACCAGAGCAGGAATGCAGGTCAGAACTCCTGTAAAAAGTCAGTAAGCAATCTAGTTAGATAAGCGTTAGATTCTGTTTTGTTTAAATGGCTGATAAAATAAGTTGTGCTGAATGGAATATATATTCCTGTTTTTGTATGTTTTTGTAACTTAAGGTTTTGCGTAGAGGGATTCTCTATGTTTTGAATCTGATTACCCTGAAAGGTATTTACCATCCTGATTTTACAGAGGTGATTCTTTTACTTTTTCTTTAATTAAAATTCTTCTTTTAAGAACCTGATTGCTTTTCATTGTTCCTAAGATCCAAGGGTTTGGGTCTGTGTTCACCTATGCAAGTTGGTGAGGATTTTTATCAAGCCTTCCCCAGGAAAGGGGGTGTAGGGCTTGGGGGAATATTTTGGTGGGGAGACGTTTCCAAGTGCGCACTTCCCCTGTTCTTTGTGTAACACTTTGGGGGTGGCAGCATTTAACCTAAATTGGTAAGAATAAGCTTAGGGGGTCTTTCATGCAGGTCCCCACATCTGTATCCTAGAGTTCAGAGTGGGGAAGGAACCTTGACAGGGCCCAAAACTGGACCCAGTACTCCAGGTATGGCCTCACCAGAACTCGATTTGCTGGCAATGCTCTTACTAAGGCAGCCCAATATGCCGTTAGCCTTCTTGGCAACAAGGGCATACTGCTGACTCATATCCAGCTTCTCATCCACTGTAATCCCCAGGTCTTTCTCTGCAGAACTGCCGCTTAGCTAGTCAGTCCCCAGCCTGTAGCGGTACATGGGATTCTTCCTTCCTAAGTGCAGGACTCTGTACTTGTCCTTGTTGAACCTCATCAGATTTCTTTTTGTCCGGTCCTCCAATTTCTCTAGGTCACTCTGGACCCTATCCCTACCCTCCAGCTTATCTACCTCTCCCCCCAACTTAGTTTCCTCTGCGAACTTGCTGAGGGTGCAATTAATCCCATCATTCAGATCATTAATAAAGATGTTGAACAAAACCGGCCCCAGGACCGACCCCTGGGTTATTCTTCTTGATACCGGCTGCCAACTAGACATTGAGCTGTTGATCACTCCCCGTTAAGCCTGACAATCTAGCCAGCTTTCTATCCACTTTATAGTCCTTTCATCTAATCCATACTTTTTTAACTTTCTGGCAAGAATATTGTGGGAGACGGTATCAAAAGCTTAGCTAAAGTCAAGATATATCACATCCACTGCTTTCCCCATATCCACAGAGCCAGTTATTTCATCATAGAAGTCAATCAGGTTGGTCAGGCATGACTTGCCCTTGGTGAATCCATGTTGACTGTTCCTGATCACCTTCCTCTCCTCCAAGTTCTTCAAAATGGATTCCTTGAGGACCTGCTCCATGATTTTTCCAGGGACTGAGGTGAGGCTGACCAGTCTGTAGTTCCCTGGGTTCTCCTTCTTCCATTTTTTAAAGATGGGCACTATATTTGCCTTTTTTCAATCGTCTGGGACCTCCCCCGATCACCACGAGTTTTCAAAGATAATGGTCAATGGCCCTGCAATCTCATCAGCCAGTTCCCTCAGCACCCTCGGATGCATTACATCGGGACCCCTGGACTTGTGCATGTCCAGCTTTTCTAAATAGTCCTTAACCTGTTCTTTCACCATTGAGGTACGAAAAAACACACCCCTGACTGACATAAGTTACACTGACAGAAGTGCCAGTGTGGACTGTGCCACGTTGGTGGGAGATGCCAGTGTAGCTACTGCTGCTCGTTGGGGGTGCTTTATTTATGCTGACGGGAGAGCAACTACGTCGGAGACCTTACAGCGCTGCAGCTGTAAGGTCTGTAGTGTACACATAGGCTTAGTCTTACCATGGAGTCACAAACGGTTCCCTTAGGCTCTCCAGCCTACCTTGCCACCCAGAAAAACTGGACGTTGTGACACTGGTTGCTATACCAAATATAACATCATATTAGGTTACTTCCCACCCCAGAAGGGTCAGGGTTATTGAGAGGTTAAAGCAGATAAAATACATTAACAGGTGAGTCAAAGTTTGCAAGTCCAAAATAATAGCAGAGATGTAGTAGTCTGCTAGTTTTCCATACATTTCTCAGGGTTATCCAAAATAACTTTGGGGATCTCTGTCTTGCACCTGGAGTGTTCCCATATGAGTGTCCAAACAGTTCAGAGATGCAGGATCATTCCCTTAAACCACTATTTATAGATCCTGCTCACAGAAGACAATCTAAACAGTGTCCCCACCCATGTGGTTTTTGATGAGTAGCAATTGCAGACTGAATCTGTGAATTTCCATTGCTGAAGACAATGACCCTTGCTAAGGAGTTAGCATTCTACTTCCTTTGCATTCACAAGTAATTTAGTTACAGTGATATACATAATGCAATTGCCTGCCATTATATTATAATAGGGATAGATAAGAAAAAACAATACAAGTAACATTTTATTCATTTTCAGGCAGTTTACATATCAAGTAAATTCTCATCTTATTGCTAACATACACTTTTGATCTAGGGTTAATTAAGTTCAGGGATATACATAATGTAATGCCTATACATAAGTGAAGACAATATCATTTACATTTCCTTTGAGCTAAATTAACATTCGAGTGAATTAGTACACTTAACATTTCTTTGATATTTACACACAAGTGAATTGACCTATTGCTCTGACCTGAGCTGGCCTGTGAGCATCACAACCCTAAAAGAGCTGTCGGTTTAGCTTATCAAAAATAAGATGAAGAATTGGTTTGATTACAGTGTATGAGTCTATTCAGGTAGAGAAAATACATAAAAACATAAGAATGGCCATACTGGAGCAGACCAATGGTCCATCTAGCCCAGTAGCCTGTCTTCTGACAGTGGCTGGTGCTAGAGGCTTCAGAGGGAATGAACAGAACAGGGCAATTTACTGAGTGACTCATCCGCTGTCATCCAGTCCCAGCTTCTGGCAGTCAAACGCTTATAGATACCCAGAGCATGGGGTTTAATCCCTGACAATCTTGGCTAATAGCCATTGATGGACCTTGGAGTCATTGATGGACCTTGGGGGAGGCATAGCTCAGTGGTTTGAGCATTGGCCTGCTAAACCCAGGGTTGCGAGTTCAATCCCTGAGGGGGCCATTTAGGGATCTGGGGCAAAAATTGGGGATTGGTCCTGCTTTGAGCAGCGGGTTGGACTAGATGGCCTCCTGAGGTCCCTTCCAACCCTGATATTCTATGACCTATCCTCCATGAATTTATCTAATTCTCTTTTTGAACCCAGTTATACTTTTGTCCTTCACAATGTCCCCTGGCAATGAGTTCTACAGGTTGACCATGCATTGTGTGAAGAAGTACTTCCTTATGTTTCTTTTTAAATGTGCTGTCTGTTAATTTCATTGGGTGACCCCTGGTTCTTGTGTCATGTGAAAGGGTAAATAACACTTCCCTATTCACTTTCTCCACAGCATTCATGATTTTATAGACCTGTTATATCCCCCTTAGTTGTCTCTTTTCCAAGATGAACAATCCCACTCTTTTCAATCTCTCCTCAAATAGAAACTGTTCAAAAACCTTTATCGTTTTTGTAGCCCTTCTCTGTACCTTTTCCCAATTTTAATATATCTTTTTTGAGTTGGGGTGAGCAGAACTGCACACAGTATTCAAGGTGTGGGCATACCAGGGATTTATATGGGATTATGAAATTTACTGTCTTATTATCTATCCTTTTCCTATTGATTCCTAATATTCTGTTAGCTTTTTTGACTGCTGCTGCACATTGAGTGGATGTTTTCAGAGAACTATCCAGAATGACTCCAAGGTCTCTTTCTTGACTGGTAATTGCTAATTTAGATGCCATATTTTTGTATATATAGTTGGGATTATGTTTTCCAGTGTGCATTACTTTGCGTTTATCAACATTGAACTTCATCTGCCATTTGTTGCCCAGTCATCCAGTTTTGTAAGATCCATTTGTAACTCTTCACAGTCAGTTTGGACTTAACTATCTTGAGTAGTTTTGTATCATCTGCATACTTTGCCACTATCACTTGTTTACCCCTTTTTCTAGATCATTTATGAATATGTGGAACAGCACTTGTCCCAGTAAAGATCCTTGGGGGACCCTGCTATTTACCCTTCTCTACTGTGAAAACTTACCATTTTTTCCTACTCTTTGTTTCCTGTCCTTTAACCAGTTACTGATCCAGGACAGGACCTTCCTGCTTTTCCCATGGCTGCTTACTTTGCTTAAGAACCTTTGGAATGGGACCTTGTCAAAGGAAAGTCCAAGTACACTGTATCCATTGGATCAGCCTTGTCCACATGTTTGTTGACCCTCTCAAAGAATTCTAATAGATTGGTGAGGCATGCTTTCCCTTTGCAAAAGTTATGTTGACTCTTCCTCAACAAATCATGTTCATCTAAGTATCTAATAATTCTGTTCTTTAATATTGTTTCAACCAATTTGTTTGGTACTAAAATTAGGCATACCAATCTGTGGTTGCCTGAATTACCCCTTGAGTCTTTTTTAAAAATCAGTGTTACATTTGCTACCTGTCAGTCATCTAGTACAGAGTCTGATTTAAGTGATAGGTTACATACCACAGTTAGTAGTTCGGCAATTTCACATTTGAGTTCCTTTGGAACTTGGGTGAATAGGTCCTGGTGACTTATTACTATTTAATTTATCAATTTGTTCCAAATCCACCATTATGGACACCTTAGTCTGGGACAGTCCCTCAGATTTGTCATCTAAAAAGAATGGCACAAGTGTAGGGATCTGCCTCACAGTCTCTGCAGTAAAACTGATACAAACAATTCATTCAGCTTCTCCACAATGCTCCTGTCTTCTGTGAGGGTTCCTTTAGCAACTTGATTGTCTAGTGGTCCCACTGAGTGTTTGGCACGGTCCCTGCTTCTGAGGTACTTAATTTTTTTTATGTTAGTTTTGTGCCAGCAATCTGGTTCCATTTTGATTTAGGTAGATCCCATCCTTTCTTTATAGGTTCCTCCTTTCCCAAAAGGTTCACCAATTCCTAAGAAACCTAAGTCTCTCCTCTCAACACTATCATCTCATCCATGCATTGAAACCCTGCAGTTCTGCCTGTCTATCTGTTCCTGTGTGTGGAACTGGAAGCATTTCAGAGAATGCTATGGAGGTTCTGGACTTTAATCTCTTTTTTAGCAGCCTAAATTTGACCTCCACGATCTCTCTCTTATCTTTCCCTTTGGTACCTACTTGTTCAGTGACCACCGGTCCTCCCCAACACTGCTCTTAAGTCTGTCAAGATGTCTCAAGAGGTCCACAACTTTCCTACCCAGTGGGCAGTTCACCATGGAGTTCTCCCATTCATCACAAACCCAACTATGTATATTTGTAATAATTGAATCCTCCATTACTATTACCTGTTTCTTCCTAATAACTGGGGTTCTTTCCCCAGGAGGGGTGACCTCAGTGCAAGAGGATCATCAGGAAGGAGAGTCCCAACTTTGGATGGGACAGGAGGGTGGCGTTTTTGGCTCAAGTTTAGCGAATGTTTATTAAGTGTATCTGGCTCTCACGCTACCTCTCTAAACTCCCTGGCAAAACTCCTTGGTTTGCTGCTCCTGTTCCCTTGCTCCTCTAGTCGCTTAAAAGCTGGCTTTTTAAACCTCTGTTCTCCCTGAATTAGCACCATGTCAAGGAATCTAATTTAAGATGCTTTTATTAAGTGATCTAATTAATTAAGCAGAACCAGCTGAACAAATTGAAGATTTTCCCATCTCTTTGTGGCTACTGTCTCATGAAAAATTAGGAGGGTAAAAATCTGTGTGTAATTAAAAAACAGATCGTCCCTTTGCATAGCATTGTGCCCTGTGTATTGGTTCACTTTAAATTCATTGGTGACCTATGGAGTGAGACAAAGAAATGGCATCACTGGTTGACACGTTAAAGGCAGATCCTTCCTCTGGATGCCTGAATCTGCCAGAAACAGGGTTACAAATTACACTCAAATGAAGTTGATATGATTAAATCTAGATGGCAAACTAGTTGTTCCTCTAACCTGTGCACTCCCTCTCGCCCCTCCCCCTTTTACTTCCCAAGGCATTGTCTATACATTTTCATTTGAGTAGGGAGAGGCAGTGTGGGCTGCACCAATTTACAGAATGGATTTATAGAAATCCAGTCGGGGATACTGTGTCCTCCCTGGCTAATATTTATTTGGAAGAGGTGTATGACTTCCAGTAATTTTAAATCATAAAGCAGAGTCTGCTAAAAGTGTGAGCTAGGTAATCAGTGTTTGACTAACATCACGTATAGTATCTGTTCTTATCAGTTTAATATCTGAGGGAAAGCAATTGTTCAATAGTGCTTCTATGGATAAAGCTGAGTTTAAAAAAGGAGCAAAGGCTTGGTACTTCTAGTACCTTTTCAGATATATATGCATATAGTATATTATTTAATAAATAAAGTTTTTTTTATGATGTAGGCTTGTGGCTTTTCTTATAGTGGTGACTAAAAAAAAATCCAGTCCAAATTGGCAGAGCTGTGAAGATTCTGACTTGCTGCTATTTCCTGTTTGTTGGTTGATGTAGTGTTGAAAATCTGTGGAAATTCTTTAGCCATAAAATTATTGAGCTTTGTCGGAATATGGTTTGACAGATGTGTTGATAAGAGCATGTCTTGGGCCCAACAAAAGGTTTCTTGTCATCTTATCATTGATCACTTCCATTGTAACAACCACCACTAAAATGTAAAGTATTAAGCTAAGTTTCCATTTTAACAATATCCTTTATTCCCTTTCCTTTTACCTGTCTAGAGGCCTGTATAGGGAGAAACCCTTGTGTGACAGTTTTTAGTTGGTATTTAAAAGTAGTATTAATTGTCCTTTTTGGGAGAAAAGAAAAAAAGTTTAATAAGTTCTGTAGCTATTATTATTGCTATTATAGAGTTAATTGTTTTTCCTTTAAGACAAAACAAGTCAAACACATAGAAAGGGCAGAGAAAGGAATACCAAAGATAGAAAACTCAGTTTCTCTGGTTTTGATTTTCACTTGCAGCCTCACTGCTGGAGAAACACTGGTCCGGCACTTGGTCTTATCAGCCACTCTAAGAACTGGCAAACTTTTATCAGTGTTGGGTAGTTATATGTTCCTTTTAGCTGTCTCTCTGGTCAACAGGGTAACAGCACTGTTGAAAAGATGGAGTACCTTTGGCTGCTAAGTCAGAAAGATGAGAGATTTCTAAGAAAAATAAGGTTGGGAAGGAAAATGACGTATGAGGGAGAAGGTCTCACAACAGGAACCTGAAGACTTGTCTGCACTTAAAGGCAACAGTGGTGCAGCTGTGTCGATGCAACTGCACTGCTGTAGCACTTCAGTGAGGATAAGCCGAAAGGAGGGCTTCTCCAGTCGGCGTAGGTAATCCACCTCCACAAGAGGTGGTAGCTATGTTGATGGGAGAAGCCCTTTTGTCAATATAGTACTGTCTACACTGGGAGTTAGGTTGGTAAATCTGTGTCGCTCAGTGGGGTGGATTTTCCACACCCCTGACTGCCGTAGTTATACTGACATAAGTGGTAGACCAACCCTAAGATTCACATCCCAAGTAGTGTTTAGGATTTAGCCAAAGTCAGGGAAGGTGGTGATGTTATCTGGTTCCCCCTCTCTGGCCTACTTTGCTTCAGGACATAGATTCATAGATTCATAGATATTTAGGTCAGAAGGGACCATTATGATCATCTAGTCTGACCTCCTGCACAACGCAGGCCACAGAATTTCACCCACCACTCCCACAAAAAAACCTCACACCTATATCTGTGCTATTGAAGTCCTCAAATTGTAGTTTAAAGACCTCAAGGAGCAGAGAATCCTCCAGCAAGTGATCCGTGCCCCATGCTACAGAGGAAGGCGAAAAACCTCCAGGGCCTTCCAATCTGCCCAGGAGGAAAATTCCTTCCCGACCCCAAATATGGCGATCAGCTAAACCCTGAGCATATGGGCAAGATTCATCAGCCAGATACTACAGAAAATTCTTTCCCGGGTAACTTGGATCTTACCCCATCTAAAACCCATCACAGGCCATTGGGCCTATTTACCATGAATATTTAATTACCAAAGCCATGTTATCCCATCATACCATCTCCTTCATAAACTTATCGAGTTTAATCTTAAAGCAAGATAGATCTTTTGCCCCCACTACTTCCCTCGGAAGGCTATTCCAAAACTTCACTCCTCTGATGGTTAGAAACCTTCGTCTAATTTCTAATCTAAATTTCCTAGTGGCCAGTTTATATCCATTTGTTCTTGTGTCCACATTGGTACTGAGTTTAAATAATTCCTCTCCCTCTCTGGTATTTATCCCTCTGATATATTTATAGAGAGCAATCATATCTCCCCTCAACCTTCTTTTAGTTAGGCTAAACAAGCCAAGCTCCCTGAGTCTCCTTTCATAAGACAAGTTTTCCATTCCTCGGATCATCCTAGTAGCCCTTCTCTGTACCTGTTCCAGTTTGAATTCATCCTTCTTAAACATGGGAGACCAGAACTGCACACAGTACTCCAGGTGAGGTCTCACCAGTGCCTTATATAACGGTACTAAGACCTCCTTATCCCTACTGGAAATACCTCTCCTGATGCATCCCAAGACGACATTAGCTTTTTTCACAGCCATATCACATTGGCAGCTCATAGTCATCCTATGATCAACCAATACTCCAAGGTCCTTTTCCTCCTCCGTTACTTCTAGTTGATGCGTCCCTAGCTTATAACTAAAATTCTTGTTATTAATCCCTAAATGCATGACCTTACACTTCTCACTATTAAATTTCATCCTATTCCTATTACTCCAGTTTACAAGGTCATCCAGATCCTCCTGTATGGTATCCCTATCCTTCTCTAAATTAGCAATACCTCCCAGCTTTGTATCATCTGCAAACTTTATTAGCACACTCCCACTTTTTGTGCCCAGGTCAGTAATAAAAAGATTAAATAAGATTGGTCCCAAAACCGATCCCTGAGGAACTCCACTGGTAACCTCCCTCCAACTTGACAGTTCACCTTTCAGTAGGACCCGTTGTAGTCTCCCCTTTAACCAATTCCCTATCCACCTTTCAATTTTCCTATTGATGCCCATCTTATCCAATTTAACTAATAATTCCCCATGTGGCACCGTATCAAACGCCTTACTAAAATCTAAGTAAATTAGATCCACTGCGTTTCCTTTATCTAAAAAATCTGTTACTTTCTCAAAGAAGGAGATCAGGTTGGTTTGGCACGATCTACCTTTTGTAAAACCATGTTGTATTTTGTCCCATTTACCATTGACTTCAATGTCCTTAACTACCTTCTCCTTCAAAATTTTTTCCAAGACCTTGCATACTACAGATGTCAAACTAACAGGCCTATAATTACTTGGATCACTTTTTTTCCCTTTCTTAAAAATAGGAACTATGTTAGCAATTCTCCAATCATACGGTACAACCCCTGAGTTTACAGATTCATTAAAAATTCTTGCTAATGGGCTTGCAATTTCTTGTGCCAATTCCTTTAATATTCTTGGATGAAGATTATCTGGGCCCCCCGATTTAGTCCCATTAAGCTGTTTGAGTTTCGCTTCTACCTCAGATATGGTGATGTCTACCTCCATATCCTCATTCCCATTTATCATGCTACCATTATCCCTAAGATCCTCTTTAGTCTTATTAAAGACTGAGGCAAAGTATTTGTTTAGATATTGGGCCATGCCTAGATTATCCTTGACCTCCACTCCATCCTCAGTTTTTAGCGGTCCCACTTCCTCTTTCTTTGTTTTCTTCCTATTTATATGACTATAGAACCTTTTACTATTGGTTTTAATTCCCTTTGCAAGGTCCAACTCTACTTGACTTTTAGCCTGTCTCACTTTATCCCTACATATTCTGACCTCAATAAGGTAGCTTGCCTTACTGATCCCTCCCTTCTTCCACTCCCTATATGCTTTCTGCTTTTTCTTAATTACCTCTCTAAGATGCTTGCTCATCCAGCTTGGTCTACAACTCCTGCCTATGAATTTTTTCCCCTTTCTTGGGATGCAGGCTTCCGATAGCTTCTGCAGCTTTAATTTAAAATAATCCCAGGCCTGCTCTACCTTTAAACCCATAAATTCTTCAGTCCAATCCACTTCCCTAACTAATTTCCTTAATTTTTGAAAGTCAGCCCTTTTGAAATCAAAAACCCTAGTCGCAGATTTATTTTTGTTAATCCTTCCATTCAGTTTGAACTGAATTAGCTCATGATCACTTGAGCCAAGATTATCCCCTACAACCATTTCCTCTATGAGGTCCTCATTACTCACCAAGACCAAATCTAAAATGGCATCCCCTCTAGTCGGTTCAGCAACTACTTGCTGAAGGAATCCATCAGCTATCGCATCTAGGAAAATCTGAGCCCTATTATTATTACTAGCACTCGTCCTCCAGTCTATATCTGGGAAGTTAAAGTCTCCCATGATCACACAGTTTCCATTAGTATTTACTTTATTAAAAACATTAAAAAGGGCTCTATCCATATCCAAATTAGATCCCGGCGGTCTATAGCACACCCCAAGCACTATCCCAGGGGAGGCTCTAATAGTTTTCTTCCCCAATTTAATTTTTGCCCAGACAGACTCAGTCATACCCATTCCATCGCTTCTTATTTCTTTACATTCTATCTTATCATTGATATACAGTGCTACTCCACCACCTTTACCTTTATTTCGGTCTTTCCTAAACAGCACATACCCTTCAATACCTGTAGCCCAGTCATGACTACTATTCCACCAGGTCTCTGTTATACCTATGATATCTGGTTTCACTTCCTGCACCAGTAACTCTAGTTCCTCCATTTTGTTACCTAGGCTCCTTGCATTAGTGTACAAACATCTTAATTTTTGCTGTTTAGCCTCACTCACATTCTGTACCCTATTAGGCACGGTTATTTTACTACCAGTATAACCTATTAGACTTGTATCTGCACTGCCCTTCCTCCTACCTACAGCTGTATCCACTCTTACTTCATTTTCTTTCCACTCTACGCTGAATTCTGGCGTGGAGATTACCTGGACATCTCCCGACCATCTCCCCCAAATTCCTAGTTTAAAGCTCTCTTAATCAGTTGTGCCAGCCTCCATCCTAGAAGTCTATTTCCTTCCCTACTCAGATGAAGTCCATCCCGAGAGAACTGTCCTCTATCCATGAATGCCTCCCAATGGCCATACATCCCAAAGCCCTCCTTATAGCACCACTGCCTAAGCCATCTATTGATAGTCATAATCTTGTCACACCTTTGTTGCCCTTCTCTAGGAACAGGCAGAATCCCACTAAAGATCACCTGAGCCTCAATTTCCTTAAGCGTCCTCCCCAGCCTAGCATAGTCTCCCTTAATACTTTCCAGCGAGAATCTAGCCGTATCATTTGTTCCCACATGAAGGATAATTAGGGGATTCTTTCCCGCTCCCTTTAGAATCCTTTTCAACCTCAGGTCTACATCCCGTATCTTAGCACCCGGAAGACAGCACACCCTCCTATTTTCTGGATCAGCTCTGGTTACAGGCCTATCTATTCTTCTCATGTTTCAGGATCAGAAAAATGAAGGCCCAGCAGTGTCGTGGTGGATTCTGTGGACCCAGGAGACTGAGGGTGGCAGCCATGAATTGCTAAAACTTGCTCCTAACAGTCCACTCATCCTTCTCCTCCCAATTAGTTGACCCCCACATAAACAGTGTCCAAGAAGAAGTGGCAGCCTCACCCCATTAAAATTAACCCATCCAGCCACATTTCAGTGATTTTTACTATAAACACTTCTAGTAACTTTCAGCTCATTGTTATGGTAGTACATGACTTTAGCTGGAGCCTTCAAGCCAATTCTTGTAATTTAAATAATCCAGTTTGTACTAGCTTATTTTGTCTCCAGCTTCTGCTTTTATAGTTTATTTTATGTAACAGGCTGTGTTGAGTGCGACTTTGTTATCTGGCCAGCTTAGACTACAGTCTTCTGGACAACATGAAGCATTGTTAATAAAATAATTGATATGCACACCTATATTGTTTGACATTTCCTGAAATTAAAGAGCCTTGACGATTCTAAAACCTCATCAATTTGTCTTCTGATTTTTCAGTTCTGTACACACCTAAGAATAAAATGAATTGCTAAGGGTAGGTCAGAGAGTGCTGTTAGGTTTGAGTATCATAGTGTATCAGTTAAACAGTGTTTTTTAATAAAGGAAAATTAATTTGTTTGCTGAAGTGATGTATTTTAATGATACAGAATGTTATGACATTAAAAACATAACAGTGCATAACCATCTTTCTATGCAGTTCCAGGCTTTGCTTGTGCACAGTATTTGGCAAGGGATATGTTGTGTTAAGAAAATCTGGTCCGATAGATATCTGTTTCTTGTAGATTTAAAAAATGTGATAAAGATCTTTCCTAATGGATGATGCTCTTTTTGCAGCTGTTGCAGATATATTGGACTAACAAGTAAGATATCAAATGGAGGAGGTCAGGTCTCAAATTGGGTTGGCTTGATGAGCCAATACTTTTGGCTTTGGCAAGCCATCATTTTGTTTTTGTTTCTGGAACTGTCTCACTGCCTCGCTGCTACTCAGCAGCTTGTGTTATCAGCACCACTGGTGAATCACAGGTGTTAAATATGAAGACAACTATGCTCTTTAAGAGGTGTGTGTGTGGGTGAGAGAGAGAGAGAGAGAGACAGACAGACCAGGCAGCTACATTGAGCCAACTGCTTGCTGCTGCCTTAAAATGTGGGAAGTGGCTCCAGCTGCTTCCACAATTCAGTATTTGTTGCTAGGCAACACAGAGCTAACATTTCATTCTGCTTATCTGCCTGAGAGCAGTCATAGAGAGCAGGAGCAACAGCAGGCTGGGCCCCACAAAGCAGGGGTGGGAGTGGGGAGCAAACACACCTTCAAAGCCCTGTGGGTGTCAGATCACTCTGAGGATAAGCTGAGCCCAGTGGAACGGTCTCTCATTTTTATGTCTGTTTCATATAGATTTTTGTTGTGGATGGAGCTTGGATGAGTAATGCTGTTTCTTTTGCCAGTGTGAGCTCTGGAAAGCCAGAGTTGGTGCATGCATATAATAAAGGAAATTACATGTATATAATAAAGGAAATTAACTATATGTATAAGTGTAAAATTATTGGAGAAAAATGTACCATAGTCATCTGGATTATTCTATTCACCTATCGTTGTGCTGATATTAGAAATAAAATCATTTTAGTTTTCTTAACAGATCAGACAGAACCATGTAAGCTGGTTCTCACTCAGCTGAACAGCTGTGCAATACTTCTTGGTTATATTATTCCTTCATTTCTACTTTCATTGCAAAACTTTTCTCCTCAACTAAACAGCAAAAGCTGATATGTCAAGTTTGAACTATAAAATATGCAGAAAGCACTTTTGAAGAGAGGCCAAACAATAAAAGTAGGTAACTTGGAAGATAGAAGGATCACTGACATACTGTTGAGTGTGGTTTTGTCTTCACTGATTAAAAAAAATAGGTGTTTTTTTTTACTCAGTAGTAACTAATACAGTTTGTTCCTGCTGTTAAAATAGTGGAGGTGAGGAACTGTAATTTTACCATGAGATAAACTAGGTGAGGTCAACCATGAATGGGGGTATATTGCTGACCTCACCAGCCTACCTTGTGGTAAAAACTACAGGTGTCTTGTCTTGGATTTTACAGTGAGATAACTGGTGTGTTAGTTACTTTACCACCACCACCCCCACCGCCCTCCTCCCCCCATACCCTTTTTGTCAATGAAGACACAGTGCATGCATAGGGTAAGTAGGGGAAGGGAAGGAGTGGTTGAGGCAGTCGTTTATGTAAACAATATTTGTCTCTTTCTGTATCCCTTTTGTGAAATGCTGCATATGGTAAGCAGTGGTATTTTAGCTGAGCTATGCATATAAAATCAACCCATCCATCATTAAAGTTTCTTTGTGGCAAATAAAAGAGAGCAATAATTCTATCTATGCCTACTGATAAAGAAAATCACAAAAGAACTCCATGGTGCAAATTACAAACCTGTGTCATATAAGTGAACTTAGAGCTCCTGTATTTCTAAGATTTTTTTCTTCTTAAAGCAGTGAGATTTGCCATTAAGCTTTACTGAGCGTAAAAAGTGTAAAATATCTGCATGTGCAACATTTTCCTCTGTGAAATACATAATGGAAGAAATGCATTGAGAGAGATTTTTGATCACTAGGAATTTCCACAGGATTAATATTTTAAATTAACTACATGCTATTTTTCTTCAGTAACACAATTTTTGATGTCCTGATCTGAGTGTTAACACCTGTGGCTGCTGCTACCATACAGGTCAAATAATGTCATGTTTTAGAAATATACAAGAAAACCAGGGTTTGCCTCACAGCAGTAGAGATGCTCTTTGATTAGAGCGTACATCTGTTTTCAGTGACTCCAGCTGAGTGCAGGAGGGCTAGGATATGGGATACAACTTTTTCCTTTTCATTTTAGCGGCTGTAATACCGCTTTCATAAGGGGAAACTACTGTAGTTACAGCTGAAGTATGATTGAAATCTTTGCATTTCCCCAAATTGTAATAAGCATTGCAGCACAGTAAGTCAAGTTCAACATGCATAGTTCCTACTTCATCTGTTCCACTTTATAAGCACTCCATTGTCCCATCTTACATTAATAGATTCATAGATTCCAAGGCCATAATGGACGGTTGTGATCATCTAGTCTGAATTCCTCTATGACACAGGCCATAGAACTTCCCCAGAATAATTACTAGAGCAGATCTTTTAGACAAACATCCAGTCTTGATTTGGAAATGGTTAGTGATGGAGAATCCATCATGATCCTTGATAAATTGTTCCCATGGTTAATTACTCTCATTGTTAAAATTTAAACCTTATTTTCAGCCATTGGATCATGTTAGTAGAAGAGTGACAGATATCACCAATTTGGTTGATTAAATGTATCCTCTCTACACACATGCACATCATACATCATTTGAAAGCTTATTATGTCTACTTCAAGATGAGGTATGATGTGGAGTTGTTAAGTGGTGCCATTTCCATAGAAATGGGAAGAAACAAGGACACCATGAACATTACAATCTACATACCACACAGACTATGCTGACAGCTTGTGTCACACGCTCTCAAAGAAACTGCGGAACCACCTGATCAACATCCTCTACAGCAAACAGTGAAAGATTAAGAATGAGCTCTCAAAAATGGATACTCTCATAAAAAACCAACCTTCGACACAAACTTCCTCGTGGCTGGACTTTACTAAAACTAGACAAGCCATTTACAACACACACTTTGCTTCTCTACAAAAGAAAAACGACACTAAATTATCTAAACTACTACATGCCACAAGGGGCCACAGTAATGATTCCCTCAACCCACCCAGCAATATTGTTAATCTATCCAACTATACTCTCAGCCCAGCAGAAGAATCTGTCCTATCTCGGGGCCTCTCCTTCTGCCCCTCCACCCCCACGAACATGATACAGTTCTGTGGTGACCTAGAATCCTATTTTCGACATCTCCGACTCAAGGAATATTTCCAACACACCTCTGAACAACATACTAATCCACAGAGACCTTCCTACCAACACTACAAAAAGAAGGATTCTAGGTGGACTCCTGAAGGTCGAAACAACAGACTGGACTTCTACATAGAGTGCTTCCGCCGACGTGCAGGGGCTGAAATTGTGGAAAAGCGCATCACTTGCCCCATAACCTCACCTGTGCAGAACACAATGCCATCCACAGCCTCAGAAACAACTCTGACATCATAATCAAAAAGGCTGACAAAGGAGGTGCTATTGTCATCATGAATAGGTTGGAATATGAACAAGAGGCTGCTGGGCAGCTCTCCAACACCACTTTCTACAAGCCATTCCCCTCTGATCCCACTGCAGGTTACCAAAAGCAACTACAGCATTTGCTCAAGAAACTCCCTGAAAAAGCACAAGAACAAATCCGCACAGACACACCCCTGGAACCCTGACCTGGGATATTCTACTACCCAAGATCCATAAACCTGGAAATCCTGGGCGCTCCATCATCTCAGGCATTGACACCCTGACAGCAGGATTGTCTGGCTATGTAGACTCCCTCCTCAGGCCCTACGCTACCAACACTCCCAGCTATCTTCGAGACACCACTGACTTCCTGAGGAAACTACAATCCATCGGTGATCTTCGTGAAAACATCATCCTGGCCACTATGGATGTAGAAGCCCTCTACACCAACATTCCACACAAAGATGGACTACAAGCCATCAGGAACACTATCCCCGATAATGTCATGGCAAACCTGGTGGCTGAACTTTGTGACTTTGTCCTCACCCATAACTATTTCACATTTGGGGACAATGTATACCTTCAAATCAGCGGCACTGCTTTGGGTACCCGCATGGCCCCACAGTATGCCAACATTTTTATGGCTGACTTAGAACAACGCTTCCTCAGCTCTCGTCCCCTAACGCCCCTACTCTACTTGTGCTATATTGATGACATCTTCATCATCTGGACTCATGGAAAAGAAGCCCTTGAGGAATTCCACCATGATATCAACAATTTCCATCCCACCATCAACCTCAGCCTGGTCCAGTCCACACAAGAGATCCACTTGCTGGACACTACAATGCTAATAAGCGATGGTCACATAAACACCACCCTATACCGGAAACCTACTGACCGCTATTCCTTCCTGCATGCCTCCAGCTTTCACCCAGATCACACCACATGATCTATTGTCTACAGCCAAGCTCTACGATACAACCGCATTTGCTCCAACCCCTCAGACAGAGACAAACGCCTACAAGATCTCTATCAAGCATTCTTACAACTACAATACCCACCTGCTGAAGTGAAGAAACAGATTGACAGAGCCAGAAGAGTACCCAGAAGTCACCTACTACAGGAGAGGCCCAACAAAGAAAATAACAGAACGCCACTAGACATCTCCTTCAGCCCCCAACTAAAACCTCTCCAACGCATTATCAAGGATCTACAACCTGTCCTGAAGGGCGACCCATCACTCTCACAAATCTTGGGAGACAGGCCAGTCCTTGCCTACAGACAGCCCCCCAACCTAAAGCAAATACTCACCAGCAACCACACACCACACAACAGAACCACTAACCCAGGAACCTATCCTTGCGACAAAGCCCGTTGCCAACTGTGCCCACATATCTATTCAGGAAACACCATCATAGGGCCTAATCACATCGGCCACACTATCAGAAGCTCGTTCACCTGCACATCTACCAATGTGATATATGTCATCATGTGCCGGCGATGCCCCTCTGCCATGTACATTGGTCAAACTGGACAATCTCTGCGTAAAAGAATAAATGGACACAAATCAGATGTCAAGAATTATAACATTCATAAACCAGTTGGAGAACACTTCAGTCTCTCTGGTCACTCGATTTCTGATCTCAGAGTGAGTATCCTTCAACAAAAAAACTTCGAAAACAGACTCCAACGAGAGACTGCTGAATTGGAATTAATTTCCAAATTGGATACAATTAACTTAAGCTTGAATAGAGACTGGGAGTGGTTGAGTCATTATACTAAGTGAAACTATTTCCCCTTGTTTATTCCTCTCCCCCCCGCCCCCACTGTTCCTCAGACGTTCTTGTTAACTCCTGGAAATGTGCTGGAAATGGCCCACCTTGATTATCACTTCAAAAGGTTTTCTCTCCCCCCATGCCACTCTACTGCTGGTAATAGCTCATCTTAAGTGATCACTCTCCTTACAATGTATATTTTTTCATGGTCTGTGTGTATATATAAAATCTGCTCACTGTATTTTCCACTTTATGCATCTGATGAAGTGAGCTGTAGCTCACGAAAGCTTATGCTCAAATAAATTGGTTAGTCTCTAAGGTGCCACAAGTCCTCCTTTTCTTCATGTTAAAATGACTAGTTTGAAATATTTGCATTGGTTTCTGTTTAATGACTCTATATATTATTTCAAGACACAAATTTAGATTTATTTGTGACCTGAAAGCATCAAAACAACAATCTAAATGGTAAAACAAAGTCTAATAATAAAATTGTACAGGTATCATTGATGTGTAATAGTACTAGTGATATTTTTTGTCATCAACTTGTTCATCATTTTGATCTCCGTTGAGAATGTGTAGGTTATCATAATCTTCATTTCCTTGTCATGTACACAGTTCTGTGCAAGAAAGAGAGTTCAGACTAGAGAGACAGTTGATTGTGCAGCCACTCCTACTGATACAGGCACAAATAAGGTCTTGAGGAAGCTCAGATACTAGCAGGCCCTTGAAGAATACAGGAAGTAGTTAATCATCCACATTTCCCCATCCATGTTGTAATGGTGATCCAATGGCTGGTTTACTTATATGCAAAGACACTGAAATCTTTGTTTGCCAAGATGTTCCTTTGACATGCTTCAGAACTGTCCTCACATGGTGGGAGTTTGACCAGTGACCTGTCCTTTTCGATGGCTAGATTGAGGTGCAAGCAATTCAGTTGTTTGTAGGTCTCCTCCTCTTTCTTGCTCTGATCATACCGTACTTGCACCATCTTCCTTGCTGCAGAAATTGCAGCTTGTCCATCACTCTTTCTTAATTTGGCAAGACCACTGATGCATAACCTCTGCTGTCATGATGAGGCACTTGTCCTGGTTACACGCTTCTGGCCTCCCTCCAGTGGTGCAACAGACAAGCCAGGATTTACCTTTTAAAGGGCAACCACTCTTCTCAGAAAAGATGGATGAGACTCTGCATAGTCTCAAATACTCTAGAGCAGCCCTGAAATCCCTGGGCATTTACATCCCAGCAGGGAAGTGGAAAGCATTCCATCCTCACTAGTCCCAGTGTTTTGAGGGGTTTACCCCTTGAGCCCAAGATCTGTCAAGGAGCAGGAGGAGAGGTTACAAAAGACACCCACCCCCATCCCCTGCTTTGGCAGTCGCCTGTTCATCAAAGCAGGGTTCATCTTCCAAGAGCTCATTTTGATGAGCAGGTAGAGAGCAGACTACCAGTTCTAAGAGTTCTGTTTGTTTCTTTTCCAATTTTTTTCGGATCACCCTGTCCCCCTTCCATTATGCTTTCGGCCCACATCACAATAGAATGGTGGGTTCTAACCACGGTGGAAGTTGAATATACACTCCAATTTATTTCTACCACCCCCTTGACTCCCCTGCAATCCTCCTTCCTTGCTTGTCTTTAGGGACCCCTCTCATGAGAAAGTGTTACTGCAAGAAATACAGTCGGTCCTCCTTGTGGGAGCAATACAGGAGATCCATCCTTTGTTCAGGGGAAAGGGTTTTGCTCCTGATACTTCCTGATACTGAAAGCAAAACAGGGTCTCAGGCCTATTTTAGATCTAAGACAGTTAAACAAGTTCCTGAAAAAATGGAAATTCCGGATGGTCTCTCTACTTCCATTATTCCTTTCCTGGAGTTGGGGAGACTGGTATGCTGCTCTCATTTAAAGTATGGCTGCTTTCATGTGGCAATTCATCATAGCCACAGAGAATTTCAGAGATTCACTGTCAACGGTTGCCATTACCAGTTCACAGTGCTCTGCTTTGGTCTGTCGTCTGCTCCATGTGTTTTTACAAAGTGCATGGCTGTGGTAGTGGCTTTACTCTGGGGGCCAAGGGTCCAGGGATTCCCTTAACTGGATGTCTGGCTGATAAGAGATCGATCCAAGTCACAGGTGGTGTTAAGCATAGGCAAAATCTGATCCAGTTAGAGAATTAGCTTTGTTAGATCTTTTAGGACCTGTCTCAGTTACTCAGCAGCCAATTAACTGAATGTGTGGAATTCGTCTCCAGCCATCATTTTTGTGGCACACATGGCATCTCTGAAGTATCCTGGTTTCTTTGTTGCATGCTCTTATCTCACTGATTGTTTCAGCTTGAGCTTCCAGCTGATGTCCTAATTCAGCTCTGTCTGTTCTCATTGTTACATCAGCATGAAAGAGGGACATAGTCACCCAATAGGATCTGTGCATAAGAACAGTTGTTGTTGTAACATCATCTCTGCATCTTGCTAAGTACAGGGCTCTGCGGAAAACAGTTTCTGGACTGGTAGCTGCTGCGATTGTCCCTCCCTTGCCAGACTTATATTTGGTCTACTTAGTCGTGTCAGCAAATGTTTTGATGCCAGGTACTACATGTCCCATCAGAATCAAATGCACCTCTCATAAATTTCTCCATTTGTTCTTTGCCAACATCTGCTATTTTCAGTAGAGACTCTTGTACATCTGCTTTTACATGCTATGTAGTAGATATGTTGATAGACACCTCTGGGTGTGATTCAGAGTCAAATAGGTTTGTCATATTGTTGATGACATGGCTAGTAAGAGCTGTAACATTCCTTTTCAGTGCAAAAGCCAAGAACTTGTTAGTGGACTTTGTCTTCAATACTTGTTAGGCCACTTCTTTCTCTCATAGCTTTTGCATATTCATAATATGAAGCTGTTTATTGTCATCTCTAACACTAAAAACTGACCTGCACATAAGTGTCACTAATTAAACAGTTAATTTATAAATATTTCAAAGGTTAGTACTGCATGCATAGGCAATTACAAATCAGAATCTTCTACCAGGAAGACTAGATGCTTCATTGTTTTTACAAAGGCTTACAAATGGAAAAGCATTATATTAGCAATTTGTATACATTTATATCTACCCACTATGGAGTGCAAACCTTTAGCATGCAATCTGATGCTACTGGTGCACAACCTTCAGTGTGAGACTGATCTGGTCAGGAAATTTCAACTGAAAATATAGAAAACTGTTATAATCACTTGTGAAATACCTTGACAATTTAGAATACGTGATGTGAAAAGATTTCATGTTAGTTTACTGCAAAATGTTGATATTCTCCATTTTTGTCACATGCTAAAGAGCTTCATCGTTTCTGAAAAAAATATTTGCCCATGCAAAACCAATAAAAATCTTTTAATACATTGTTGTTTGGTAGCTTTGACCAATAAACAACAGATTAAGGTGTTGAAATTAATTTAAGCAATAAAAAATATAGCCATAGTCATGTTATAGTGTTTCAGGAACTGTGCAAAAAATGACACATTCTCATTTTGGGTACCATTCTTTCACCTCACATACAGCATGCAGGCTTAAAGCACCATTTGACAGCTCCACATCATATCTCATCTAATCATACATAAGATAAGCTTTCAAATGATGTGGATGTGTGTAGGATGTGTACATTAAACTCTAACAATACGGCCCTTTTTGCAGAATTGCTGCACACCTATACCTTGTTCTGCTAGATCAAAGAGCTCATTATTAAAGATTTGGTTCCCAGTTCATAGACTGTAATCAAGTCACCTCTTAACCTTCTCTTTGTTAAGCTAAATAGATTGAGCTCCTAGAGTCTATTTCTATAAGGTATGTTTTCTAGTCCTTTAATCATCTCGTTGATCTTTTCTCAACCTTCATCAACGTACTAACATCCTTCTTGAACTGTGGACACTGGCACTGGACATAGTGTTCTAGCAGTACCAAACCCAGAGGTAAAATAACCTCTCTATTCCTTCTTGAGATTTCCAGGTTTTTATTTCCAAGGATTGCATTAGCCCTTTTCTCCACAATGTTGCACTGGGAGTTTGTGTTCATCTGATTATCCACCACAACCCCCAAATCTTTTTAAGGATCACTGCTTCCCAGGATAAAGTTCCCCACCATGTAAGTATGGCCTAAATTCTTTGTTCCTAGATGTATACGTTTACATTTAGACATATTAAAATGCATATTGTTTGCTTGTGCCCAACTTACCAAGCGATCCAGACAGCTCTGTACCAGTGACCTGTCCTCTTCATTATTTACCACTGCCCCAATATTTATCTTATCTGCAGACTTTATCAGTAATGATTTTATATTTCTACCAAGTCCTTAATAAAAATATTAAATAGCATAGGGCGAAGAATCAGTCCCTGTGAGACCCCCCTAGAAACACTCCTATTTGATGATTCCCTGTTTATAATTTCATTTTGACACCAATCAGTTAGCCGGTTTTTAATCTGTTTAGTGTGTGCCATGTTAATTTGATATCTTTCTAGTTTTTTAATCCAGTTGTCATGCACCTTATAGAAGTTTATTACTTCATCACTGTTACCTTTACCAGTCAACTTTTAATCTCATAAAAAAAAGTCTTTCACTTGCTCTTTATTAATTCATCCACACCCTCTTGAATTACAATCCTGCAGTGGCATATATTTCAAGTCACTGCACTGTAGCCATTAAAAATTGAGCTTTGGTAGTATTCAGAAGAGAAATTCTGGATTTTTTTAGTTGTTTGTAATGAAAGGCATAAATGCAAAGTGGATTTAGGGAGACACACATCATTCAAGCAGTCTGCTTTTTAGCCTTTGGGCCATGAGATATGAATTTAGGTCAGGCCACATTTTAATATAGAGCTCAGATATGGTCATTAAGATAGGCTTAGTTCTTCCTCCGTGAAATTGCCTCTGCAGCTCTCCACTGTAGGATTTGTGTGCCTTGCTTGTGATGTCAAACCTTGAATAACAAATAACCATGCTGAGGATGTTCAAGGAGTAACTGCAGATCCAAAGATAAAAGTAGGAAATATTCACCTACACCAAGGGTGGGGAAACTTTTTGGCTCAAGGGCCACATCTGGGTATGGAAATTGTATGGTGGGTCATTAATACTCACAAAATTGGGGTTGGGGTGCAGGAGGGGGTGAGGGCTCTGTCTCGGGTCGTGGGCTCTGGGGTGGGGCCAGAAATGAGGAGTTCAGGGTGCGGGAGGGGAGTCCGGGATGGAGCAGAGGGTTGGGGTATGCGGGGGGTGAAGGCTCCAGCTGGAGGTGCAGGCTCTGGGGTGGGATGAGGGGTTGGGGGTACAGGAGGGTGCTCCAGGCTGGGACCAAGGGATTCGGAGCATGGGAGGGGGATCAGGGCGGGGCCAGGGGGTTAGAGCACAGGGTGTGGGGGGTTTGAGGGTTCTGGCTGGGGTTGCGGGCTCTGGGGTGGGTCCAGAAATGAGGAGTTCAGGGTGCGGGAGGGGGCTCCGGGCTGGGGCAGTGATTTGCGATGGGGGCTCCGGGCTGGGGCAGGGGGTTGGGGTAAGGGCTCTGGCTGGGGGTGCAGGCTCTGGGGTGAGGTTGGGGATGAGGGGTTTGGGGTTCAGGAGGATGCTCCAAGCTGGGATCGAGGGGTTCGGAGGGCGGGAGGGGGATCAGGGCTGGGGCATGGGGTTGGGGCATGGGAGGGCTCAGGGGTGCAAGCTCTGGGCAGAGCTTACCTCAAGCAGCTCCCGGAAACAGCAGTATGTGCCCCCTCCAGCTCCTATGCAGAGGCGTGGCCAGGTGCTTCTGCGCACTGCCCTGTCCGCAGGCGCCACCCCTGCAGCTCCCATTGGCTGCAGTTTCCAGCCAGTGGGAGCTGCGGGGGCGGCACTTGGGGCAGGGGCAGAGCACGGAGCCTCCTGGCTGCCCCTAAACATAGGAGCCGGAGCGGGGACATGCCGCTGCTTGCGAGAGTTGTGTGGAGTGACACCATGCATGCACCAAGTGGTCCCCCACCCCACTCCACAGCGGGAGCAGGGCAAGCCCCAGACTCCGCTCCCCAGCGGGAGCTCGATGGCCTGATTAAACCCATGGGCCGTAGTTTGTCCACCCCTGACCTACATACTTTTTCTCTCTCTCACACACACATTCTCTCTCTCTCTCTCTTCTACTTCGTGTTCATCAGGCCAGAGGTGCCATTCAGGCTGAAGGAATGTCCCTTCTGAGCTTCTTGCAGCCAGGCTTTCTAGCTACTTCCTTTCTCACCATGAAGAAGCAGCTGGAAAGAAGAAGGGAAGGAGGAGCTTGATTCTCAAGATCTCCTGACACACTTCCCACTTCTTCCTTCCTTCTCACAAAGTCCTAGGAAGATACTGTGGCAACTTGCTGGAGTTCCCAGAACTGTGAGTCACATTGTTACCCCCTTTGCTGCTCCTAAATTATGTGACAGCTCTCTGACACCCCCGTTTGTCTGCATTGCCAGCAAAGGCTTCAGGGTTCTTCCAGCCCAAACGTTCCAGAGCAGGGAACTTTAGCTCCCAAGTTTCTCACAGATGCCTATCTTGAATGAAGAGTTCCTATCACTGTACACTCACAAAAGTTATTATGTTCGCGGCTCCTTTAAAGAGACAGTACCCAACAGTTTATTATCTTAAATGGGATTAACAAACACTCTGTTTTAATCAAAATACTGAATTGGTTTATAGTGAAAGTAAAACAGATTTATACAAAAAGGCATAGTTTTAAGTGACACCATCTGTAAGGAATAAAGATAGCAAGGGTACAAGCAAACAAAAGTAAAAATACACTTCTACAACTAAAACCTGGTTTAACAAACTAGCATCTCTTGCTCAAAGAAGAGTTTCTTACTAAGTCTCTCTTCCAGCATGGCTGACCAGACGCTCTGGTCAGGACCCTTCACAGATCTCAAAGTGCTTGGTTCCTTTATCTCCTGAGGTGTAGGATGACAAAATGTTTTTTTCTCTGTGCTTATATCTTCCCTAAGTTCATTGAGTCTGGTTCCAGGGGCAGGAAGGCTTCCTGGGGGTGAAGTCTCCATCCACCATCGAGACTGTTAAGTGGTCATCTTTCCCCACTTGCTCCCCAGGTGCCCTTTTTTTTTCACCTTGCATGTAAATGTGCTTTTCTTTACCTGATTGCCCACACTACGGCATAACGTTCTTTCTCTATGACAAATGAATTTTGTTCCGTGAGTATCAGTTTCTTGCTTAACAAAGTGATGAGGTGTTTCTTCTTTCTTTCCTCTGACAGCATTAGAACAGCATCTAAGCCAATGTCAGATGCATCTGTCCAGAATGCGAACCTTTTTGTCAAAATCTGGATTAGCCAGAGCAGGCTTTTCAGACAAGATTTTCAAAACTCTCTTGATATGCCATTAACCATACAACTTTGTTTTGCTTTGTCTTTTTACAGTCTCTAAGACATAATATCAGAGAGTATCCATAATTTCACCTACAGCCTTGTTAGAAACATTTCACACCACTATTAATGACCAGAGTGGTGTTAGATTTCAAATGATATATTACATGTCACTTTTTAAATAAATATCATGACATTAGAGTGTGAGGTGTAGTGAGTATGTCAGGCCTGACAAGAGATGCTGATAATGTAGTGAACCATCAGTGAGCCTCTGTGTCATCCCCCCGCGGTTGCTTCACATCCATCTGGGTCAACCAGGCTAGTAAAAGGTTCTGTCACCCCCAAAGGCATGAAATCAGATCTTTTGCCACCCAGAGTCTGCCCTGCTCCCAGTAGAGTTCTGGCCCACAGCTACTCTTAGCTGCGCCAGTGTCTCTCCACAGTCAGCAGTTTTTCCCTGCTCCCAGTGGAGTGTTGGCCCTTAGTTATTTCCTAGCTGTAGCAGAGATTCACCACTCCCAGCAGTTTTTAGGCCTCAGCATCTTCCAGCTGTACCTTGGTTTCCCTGCTCTTAGTGGAGTTCTGGGCCACAGCTTTCCTCAGCAGTCTTTGCTCTCAGTAATGTATTTCCTAGCTGTCAGGGTCCCACCGCTCCTAGCGGATCCTGGGCCACAGCACATTTCTGCTGCACCACAGACACAATCCACACTGACTCATTTCCCCAGTGAGGGTTTGCCCCTTCGACCGCTGAGTTGAGCCATGGTGGGCTTGTACCTGAGCTCTTGGGCTCAAACCTGTTACATCTTTACAGAGAACAACTCATCAAGAAAAAACACTTCCTACATTTCCATAGTCTGAATTCCAGAATAGCTTGTATGTAGTGTCCATAATGACTCAGGCTACAGGCAGAATGATGGGGTCCATCATACCTACGTCTGCTTGTCTGCTAGCCCCTGATCAGGCACACAAGTATGTCCTTCCTACTGGGTCCCCTGGATGTGACCTGACCCTCTTCTTCTGTTCGAGCTGCCTGCATTTGCTCTGCTCAGCAAGCTTCTATTGTTCCAGCTCTGCTTCCTCACTCTGACATGTGGCCTTCAGTTCTGTTTGTCTCTCTTCCCTCAGTAGCCTCTGCAGAATCGTCTGGGGAACTGACTACTTGGCTTCAGTATACCCTGTAGGAGAAAAGGGGACCTTTCTGGCCCCCAGTTTTGAGTAGGTGCCCTATCCTATCTCATGACATGAGAGTACAGCAATGACACTAGCTCCAATTTCTTCTGATCAGCTGCCGATAGACCTTGCTGTGGATATTGCTCTTCTAACTTCCTCTTGGTGAGCTCAGCATCTGTTTTTTTGCTCCTCCTGCCTTTTCTGTTGTTTACTTATCTTTACACTATACTTGCCTTTGTTCTGCTTCCTCCCTGAAATAAACAGAAAATAATAAAACTGTAACCTGTCTTCGACTGTTCCTAGCCTTTTCACTTGGGAATCACTAAAGACTACACCAGTACTTAAAATGTAAACCTCCGTTAAAATAGCAAGCTGTGTAAATCCTGTTATGATTATGCAAATATGACAACCTGCTGGGGTTCCCAGAACTGAGATTCACCATGTTACAGCTCTCAGCCTCAGTAAGGGAGTGCTTTGGCTGCTGCTGCTGCTAAGCTGTGTGACAACTTCCTGACACAACAGCTCATCTGCCTTGCCAGCAAACTCTTCAGGGCTCTGCCAGCTCAAACCTTGCCAAGGAAGTTACAGTCAGTGAACTCCAGCTTCTGAGTTCATTGGATATGTCTGTCTGCAAACATAGCCTGTATCACTGTACATTCTCATAGTTATGTTCCCTGCTCCCTTAAAGAGACAGTACCCAGCAGCTTATTTTGTTAAATTGGGTTAACACACACTCTATTTTAATCAAAACACTGAACTGGTTTATAGTAAAAGTAAAAGAAATTTATTGAACAAAAAGTCATAGTTTTAAGTGATACCAACTCTACAGAATTAAGATACAAGGCTTACAAGCAAACAAAGGTAAAATGTGCTTCTAAAACCTGGTTTCACAAAGTAGCATCTCGTGTTCAAAGAAGAGTTTCTTACCAAGTCTCTCTTCCAGCATGGCTGACTAGACGCTCTGCCAGGACCCCTCACAGATCTCAAAGTGGTTCCTTTGTCTCCTGTGGTATAGGATGCCAAAGTGGCTTTTTAATCTGTTTATATCATCCTTAAGTTCATTAACCCTGCTTCCAGGGGCAGTTAGGCTTCCTGAGGGTGCAGTCTCCATCCCCCGTTAAGATTAAGTGGTCATCTTTCCCCTCTTGCTCCCGTGATAGCTTTTTTTACCGTGCATGTAAATGTGTTTGTCTTTGGGTTCAACTTGCTTAAGAACGGCCATTCAGGGTCAGACCCAAAGGTCCATCAAGCCCAGTATCCTGTCCTCTGACAGTGGCCAATGGCAGGTGCCTAAAAGGGAATGAACAGACAGGGCATAGTTCACTTGATGATAACCTGTCACCCAATCCCAGCTTCTGGCAAACAGAGGCTAGGGACACCATTCCTAATAGCCACTGATGGACCTATCTTCCATGAATCTATCTAGCTCCCTTTTGAACCCCATTATAGTGTTGGCCTTCACAACACCCTCTGGCAAGGAGTTCCAGAGGTTGACAGTACGTTGCATGAAAAAATACTTTCTTGTGTTTGTTTTAAACCTGCTACTTATTAATTCATTTGGTGGCCCCTTGTTCTTGTATTATGAGAAGGAGTAAATAACGCTTCCTTATTTACTTTCTCTATACCACTCATGATTTTATAGACCTCTATCATATCCCCCCCTTAGCTGCCTCTTTTCCAAGCTGAAAAGTCCTAGTCTTATTAATCTCTCCTCATACGGAAGCCGTTCTATACTCCTAATCATTTTTGTTGCCCTTTTCTGAACCTTTTCCAATTCCAGTATATCTTTTCTGAGATGGGGCGACCACATCTGCATGCAGTATTCAAGGTATGAGTGTAAGATAGATTTATATAGAGGCCATATGATATTTTCTGTCTTATTATCTATCCCTTTCTTGATGATTCCCAACATTCTGTTCGTTTTTTTGACTGCCACTGCACACTGAGTGGATGATTTCAGAGAACTATCCACAATGACTCCCAAGATCTCTTCCTTGAGTGGTAACAGCTAATTTAGACCCCATAATTGTATATGTATAGTTAGGATTATGTTTTCCAATGTGCATTACTTTGCATTTATCAACATCAAATTTCATCTGCCATTTTGTTGTCCAGTCACCCAGTTTTGTGAGATCTTTTTGTAGCTCTTCGCAGTCTGCCTGGGACTTAACTATCTTGAGTAGTTTACCGTTTAATTTACATCAGAGACACATGCAAGCAGGCAGAACCACATTCCTTTGTCTGGAACAGCCATGATGTAAGCACTGCTTGCCAAATAGATTTGAAGAATATATTTCCAGCATCTATCTATAAAGTCCTTGGTGGGTTTACCATTCATACATCACACAAATATATTACTGATCAGTGAGTTAGTAGTTTTCCAATATAATATTACCTGCCACCTTTTGGGTATATATCATGACGAGTGTTTTAACTGGCACTGGAGTAGTCTTAGGGTCACAGATAGCTTCACTTTTCAGAGGGTATTTAGTGTTTCCTATGGCTCAGCCCCTGAAGGGGAGTTACACTCATTTGAAAGCCCCTGACTATGAGGCAGGCCTTCCTGTTTTTTGTAAGATGGGCAGTTTGGCCCTCTTCAGCCTTAGTTCTGCAGAAAGTGAAGATGGTCTGTTATAATTGCAGTGGGGCAGTTCATAGAGTCATAGAAGATTAGGGTTGGAAGAGACCTCAGGAGGTCATCTAGTCCAACCCCCTGCTCAGAGCAGGACCAATCCCCAACTAAATCATCCCAGCCAGGGCTTTGTCAAGCCGGGCCTCAAAAATCTCTAAGAATGGAGATTCCACCACCTCCTTAGGTAACCCATTCCAGTGCTTCACCACCCTCCTACTGAAATAGTGTTTCCTAATATCCAAACCAAACCTCCCCCACTGCAACTTGAGACCATTGCTTCTTGTTCTGTCATCTGCCATCACTGAGAACAGCCGAGCTCCATCCTCTTTGGAACCCCCCTTCAGGTAATTGAAGGCTGCTACCCCCCTCACTCTTCTTTTCTGCAGACTAAATAACCCCAGTTCCCTCAGCCTCTCCTTGAAAGTCATGTGCCCCAGCCCCCTAATCATTTTCATTGCCCTCTGCTTGACTTTCTCCAATTTGTCCATGTCCCTTCTGTAGTGGGAGGCCCAAAACTGGACACAATACTCCAGATGTGGCCTCACCAGGGTTGAGTAGAGGGGAATAATCACTTCTCTCGATCTGCTGGCAATGCTCCTACTAATGCAGCCCAATATGCCATTAGTCTTCTTGGCAACAAGGGCACACAGTTGAGTCATATCCAGCTTCTCATCCACTGTAATTCTCAGGTCCTTTTCTGCAGAACTGCTGCTTAGCCAGTCGGTCCCCAGCCTGTTGCAGTGCACAGGATTCTTCCATCCTAAGAGCAGGACTTTTCACTTGTCCTTGTTCCTCTCCCCAGAAACCTCTGCAAAAACAACAGTTTAGATTTGGCCTTTAATGACTTTTGACTGAAGCACCCCAAAATGGGTTTTGCAGGGGCCTCCCATTTGAGGCCTTATGCCCTATTCTTAAAAGCAAACTACACCTTCTGGGACTGCTTGGACCATATGATTGAAGGATCAGTCAAGAAAACTTTGATCTTGGGGGTACCTGTATATTAACAACAGTTTATGCTCCCTACACTTTTACTAATATATTTCTTTAATTCCATTTTATATAAAATACGGTTTCTCTTGGACATTTGGTAAGAAAGACCATATTACCTAGTGTATCTAATGCAGTAGTTTCACTGTAGGGATATGGTGACAATATAAATCATGAGTGCAAAGCTCAAGAGCTCATAACCACTCAAGGGAATTAAAGGCTTAATTTATATGCATTTAGGGTTACACTATTTAATTATTTTAAAAACAACCAACCAAACCATCAACAAAAAACCTTCCCTCCCCTTTTTATTTCTGTATCTCAGTTCCTTCTACTTGTTTCTGGTCACTTTTCCTTCTCCTCTCTTCATCTTAACATTATTTAATATTAAAATATTTACCTTCCAAGAGGCAATGGCAATATTTATTCTGTGCTTTTCTGACACTACTTTATGACCACGAATGTGGAACAATAATGAAATGTACACAGTGACAACGCTCTGTCTTTGTCTCCATGGGTCCCGTGTTTCCTGGCGGATTTCGCTAGCCTCCGAGGCTCACTGTGACCCTCCACATAGCCCTTCTCTCTCTCTAGAGGCAAGAGTCACAGCTTACTGAGTCATTTTCATCAAAAGCCAGCAAGGGAGGTGAGGAGAAGCAACCCTCCCTCGCACAGTCTCTGTTGTCTCCCAGTCTCAGTGATTAATAGGGGAAGGGAGAGGGGAGCCTGGGCTCACCTCTACTCTGGGCTCTAGCCTATGGACCCTAATAGTAGCAGCTATGGTAGCTGACTTTTTGGAAATAAGACATGTAGAATTCCCTGGGCCACTTCCCCACAGCAGCCCCCACTCAATATCTCCTTCACCGTTACCTCAGGGCCTCCTCCCTTGCATCTGATATGGATTTGTACTGCTTAGTTTCTCCAACAGCGCAGCTTCCTCCTACAGCTCCTGACACACACACACACCTCACTGACTAACTGGGAAGCTTTTAACTAGTTCCAGCCAGCCCTTGATTGGCTTCAGGTGTCCCAATCAACCTAGCTATCTCCACTGCTTTCTAGAAGGATCTTAATTGGCCCCAGATGTCTTGATTAACCTGGAGCAACTGCCATTTGGTTACCATGGTACCAGGGATTTGTTTAGCCTGGGGCTAACATACCTCTTCCTCACTACTTTACTATAGCCATCTGGTCTTGCCCCGTCACAACACATACTCATTTTTATAAGCAGGTAACAAGTATCTGCATGCTTTGAGTGAAACTATGTATGTGTGTGTGTGTGCACACACCCGTATGTAGTTTCAGTTATGTCAACAAAGTTGGGAAATGCATAGCTAACCAAGTGACCATTGATCTTGAACACTGTGGTGTGCCTTTCATACCTTTACATGTAGTTCTGAACATGTAGTTCCCTGCCTTTAGTCAGCGTCTTTCCGTCTATACAGTACTGGAATTTGATCATTAAAATTCCTGCATCTTGCAGTGTGATGAACCTCACCAGCTTTACTAACAGTCTGTGTACCTATATCGTACAGGTGACACATGTCTTTGTGTTAGAGAGAGAGAGAGCACGCTTACAACTTCCCACAGCAGAATAATAATGTGTGAAAAAGCATGCAGAATGGTAGAATGAGCTGTAAATATTGAAAACAATGTGCTCTGATTTTAATTGTTGTGTTTTTTGATAGCCATTTAAGTACTGTGGCTCTGCGTGGTCAGGGTTTGAAGAAGGCACCAGGTGTCCACTTTATTTTTCCTCTGGAAGAATTTTCTCTCTTCCTATTATCCTCTGCCCCTTTTTCATTTGCCCCACAGGGTTTTTTTCTGGATAGAAATATTAGTTCAATTCCCTATCTGGAAACTGTGGCACTAAGTTTATTATTTACTTTTCCTGATTTTAAAGCCCTCTCTCTGCTCCTATCCAAACCCCACCCGCAGATCTTGTCGCCCTCTGCTTACGCACCCTTCCTGCTACCTCCCCTTCTGGCTTCCTGTATCCCCTTTCCCCATGTCTCCCCACTTTCCTCATCCCTGTGAATACTAAGTCAGCCTGCTTCCTCCATCTTCTCACTGTTGCCAGGTGGGGGAGAAATGAGAACAGGTGACACAGTCTCACAGCTCTCAGTTCTGGTGCCTGGTGTCACAGCAACCCCCAGCAGCAATTATAGCAGTGGTTTTCAACCTTTTTTCTTTTGTGGACCCTTAAAACATTTTGAATGGAGGTGTGGACCCCTTTGGAAATCTTAAGAATAGTCTGTGGACCCCTAGGGGTCTGCAGACCACATGTTGAAAACCAACTGTTCTATGGTAATGACAACCTTTTGCGGACTCTTTAGACTTAGTCTGCAGATCCCCAGGCATGCACAAACCACAGGTTGAAAACCACTGAATTACAGGAATGTCCTGCAGCTCTGGGATGGACCATGCTTGGTTGCACATGCACAGTCCAGTCGCGCTATAAGCTTTGTGGGGCTGGAGCGTGCTCATGCAGATGGAATCGCCAGCTTTAACAAGTGTCTACTGAGCATGAGTGAACTAAGATTTGTTCTTCGAGTGTCCTCTGCATATTCCCACTCATGAGAGACTCCGACCAGTGCAGAGTGAATGGTAGAACTGTAGATAGCAGTGCCCATTGAAGCACTCACATGTTTCCCTCCCCCCTCCCCTGAGTGAACACTGGGAGTATAAAAGGGGCATAGTACTCCAGCCACCTCAGTTCTTTCTAACCACCACTAACTGAATGGATTAGAAACTGCTCTGGGGTTCTCCCTTATCCTTATCTTTCAAAGACCAGTTTGTTTGGGTTGTAAATAGTTTAGTTGGTTAGGCTTGGTCTACACTGCAGATGACCTATATTGGTATAAATATGTTGCCCGGGATGGATTTTTGATGTAGTTATACCCTCCTAACTCCCTATGTAGACAGTGCTATGTCAACAGGAGGGCTTCTCCCATTAACATAGCTACTGTCTCTTGGGGAGGAAGCGTCCCTACACCAATGAGAGAGGCTTTCCCGTCAGCATAGTAGGTAGCATCTTCAGTAAGCACTATAGTGACCCAGCTGCATTGCTGTAGCACTTTATGTGTAGACAAGCCCCGAGTATTGTTGGTGTTAATTTTTGAAGAATTTAAGTTCTTTGCTGCCAAGATGGCAGAGCCAAAGACCAATAAGCTGGGCTTTAAGAGGTGTGTGTCATGCCCATCTGTGTTTTCAGCATCCAATGCACATGCTAGATGCCTGGTATACTTGGGTGAGGGACACTCGCCATTAAAATGCTTGATTTGCTCGGGGTTTATGAAGTGAGAGTAGGAGGAGCAGGAGAGACAGAATAGGCTTCAGGCAACTTTGCTCCAGGAAGCTTTGTCAGTGATCACAGGTCCTGGATAAACCTCAGAGACTGGCATTGGCTCTGGGTGAGTGGAGTGAAAAAGTTAAGTCCCCTTTTTCAGTGCTGAAGACCACGGGATCCGGAAGACAGTGGAAAGATCCAAAGAGCAGGATTATTAAACCTACTGTGGTGTTGGCCTCTGTCTCCAGAGCCAGTCCATGAGATAGGGATGTGATCGTTATGGTGAGCAAATGCTCAGTCCTCACTGGGATCATCCTTTTCTTCAAGAGACAGTCCATGAGAAAAAGACCCATCTAATCTGGTGGTTTTTAAGGAACCAGGCTTGGGCAAAGACTCTCGTGATAGAACCAGAAAGTGTTCTTCGTATCTGATATTTTTTTGGATCTGGATGAGCTGGAAAGAGTTAAGAACCTCTCCTGCAGGTTAAGAAGAAGGATCAGGCTAGCACAAGTCCAGAGACTGCAACAGATAGTTGACAAGGCTCAAATTCATTGACTGTCTCTGTCTCCATCACGGTTTGTAATAAATCCTTCTGTGACAGTAGAACAACAATAGGATTTTTTTATTGGCGCCAAGTCTAATAGATAGCCCTTCAGGAAAGAGAAGGGGGGTTGAAGAAATTTGGATTGCTCCAATACCTCTGCCACTTAAGATTCTGCCAAGCGATCTCTAGTAATTCATTCAGGATTTATATACCAAAAAATATTTTCAGCTGGATCCGAGTGTGGAATTCTGGCCGAATAGGCAATCTCTGCCTTAGTTCAGATTGTCTCATTGGCCCTGTCCTGTAGACTTTCAAGAATTTCCTTTGTATGGTAATAGATCTTTACCAATTTGGCACCATGAGGACATTCGTCTTGAGAGAAGAATTAGAATTGAAGATCTTCCCTTTTTATATGTCCTTCCTTTTGATCTGTCCATGACACCGAGAATATTTACAAATGCCTCTCTGTAGTAGCAGCATATTTAAGGAAATCAGATATTTGTATATGCTTACCTAGATGATTGGTTCATAGAAGCACCATTGAGGGAAAAGACCCTGGTAGATGTAAAACAAATATATTTTTGCCAGTGGGGGGTTATGCATAAATAGGGAAAAATGACTCCTCTAAGTCCAGCACAGAAAATTCCCTTTTATAGGGGTCATATTTGACTTAACTGTAGCCAAGGTCTTTCATCCAGAAAAAAGGTTTATAAAAATAAATCAATCCATACTTCTGTTTCTGTACTCTCCAGAGCAGATGATATTCTTTTTGATCGGTGGTGGGTCTTGTGGCATTAACCATGTCAGTGAACCCCATACGCTTATCTTCAGATGAAAGACCTACAACACTGGTTGTTAAACAATTATAATCCAGGTATAGACGGTGTGCATTGCAAATTAATAATTACACAGCAAGTATTAACAGCACTGGTGTGGTGGATGTGGTCTAAATGAGATGAAGGATATTCCATTCAATCCCCTTGTGCTGTCACTCGTTACTTCTGATGCATCTACTCTGGGATGGGAGACCCATTTAGACAACAATTAGGTGATAAGAGGGCAGCGGTGGAAGAGATATTACATCTCAGTGTTAGACCTGAGAGCAATCAAATGGGCTCCAAAATCATTTCTGCCTCAGATCAGACACAGAGTGGTTCAGGTGGTAACAGACAATGACAGTATTGTATTATCTGAACAAACAAGGGACAGCACATTCCCTGCTATTTTGCAAAGGTATGTCCCTAGGAATGGTGTATAAAATATGCTGTTCACCCAATAGTAATTTGAGTATTAGGGGAAACCAAAGTATCCGACAGGTCAACTGATCAAATCGACCTCTCAGATGCACAAATGGTCTCTGAAGAATGAACTGGTAGCACAGTTTTTCAGTTTGTGGGGAAATTCTGTAATAGATCTTTTTGTAACCAGCAGCAGCAGGAAGTGTCAGATTTTGCTTGAGAACAGGCAGGGACAAGGACTCTGTCAGATGCATTTCTGAGAAATTGAGGTCATGGTCTCATAAATGCATCCCCTTCATTTTCCCTCATTCAGAGAGTGATAAAATAAAACAAGACAAGCCAGAGTGGTTTTGATAGTTCTGGCTTGGTCAGGCAGCAGTAGTAATTGGCTTTAATCCATTTGTCCAAAGGGTTGTATGAACTCCTGCTGTTAATGCCGGACTTGTTATCACAGCAACAAGGGATGGTATATCACCAAGACCTTCAGTCTCTTCACCTCACAGCATAGGAGATAGGACTCTGGGATTGCTAGAGCAGTCTTGTTCTTTAAAGGTGCAAAATGTACTGATAAGTTCAAAGAAAGTGTCAACTCAAAAACATTAGTTATAAATGGAAAATATTTTATTGTGTGTTTCTATGAATGAGATGGCTCTATATTACTTATGCATTAGAGTATTCATTATATCTTAAAAGAGTGGGTCTCTCTTTGTCATCCATAAACGTTCATATTTCTGTGATATTAGAACACCATGTGCCTGTGGCTAGTAAATCGGTTTTTACTCATAATGTAGTTAAGAGGTTTTTAAAAGGGCTTAATCTATACCCTGCAGTCAGAAATATTTTACAATCTTGGGATTTGAAGATAGTGCTTACACAGTTAATGAAACATCCGTTTGAACCTATGGGGAGTTGTATGTTCTGTTTATCCATTAAAAGAACAGGAGTACTTGTGGCCCCTTAGAGACTAACAAATTTATTAGAGCATAAGCTTTCGTGGGCTACAGCCCACTTCATCAGATGCATAGAATGGAACATATAATAAGAAGATATATATACATACACATACAGAGAAGATGGAAGTTGTCATACAAACTGTAAGAGGCTAATTAATTAAGATGAGCTATTATCAGCAGGACAAAAAAATTTTTGTAGTGATAATCAAGATGGCCCGTTTAGACAGTTGACAAGAAGATGTGAGGATACTTAACATAGGGAAATAGATTCAGTATGTGTAATGGGTCATTCTATGCATCCGATGAAGTGGGCTGTAGCCCACGAAAGCTTATACTCTAATACATTTGTTAGTCTCTAAGGTGCCACAAGTACTTCTGTTCTTTTGCGGATACAGACTAACAGGGCTGCTACTCTGAAACCTGTTTATCCATTAACACACTCTTTTTAATAGCCATCAATTCAGCTAAACCTATAAGTCTGTTATAAGTGTTAATGACTGACCTGCCATTTCCTGTGCTCATAAAGATAAAGTATTACTGTATACACACCCAAGGTTCTTACCTAAAATGGTTTCTCATTTTCACATAAATCAGTCTATAGGTTTACTGCCTCCGCCCCCCCCCCAAAAAAACAAAAACAAAAAAACCCCAAACGAACAACAAAAAAACCAAAACTTCATACTCACGTTGGTGAGACTAGATTACATACACTGGATGTTAGAATGAGTTAGCCTTTTATTTAGATGGTCTAAAATTCTTGGTCCTGTCTCCCAAGTTGTTTATCTTTTATGAAGATAGGAAAAAGGGTAGAGCTATTAGTCTCACCCATCTGGAAGGTGTTTGTATACTATGTATTAAAGAGACAAGGTGGGTGAAGTAATAGCTTTTATTGGACCAACTTCTGTTGGTGAGCAAGACAAGCTTATGAGCTTACAGAGCTCAGACCTGAAGAAACGTTCTATGTAAGCTCAAAAGCTTGTCTCTTTCCCTAACAGAAGCTGGTCCAGTAAAAGCTATTACCTTACCCACCTTGTCTGTCTAATATCCTGGGACCAACACGGCTACAACTACACTGCATACAACACATGTATTAAAGAGGCTTATGTATTGAAAGTTCTCTCTTTTCCTGGGGGAACTACAGCACATTTTCCTGTGTCAAAAGCAGCTTCAGTGGCATTCTCAAGATGTATTCCTTAAATAGAAATCTGAAGAGCAGCCATGTGGAATACAGTCCATGCTTTTTAGTCTGGGAACATAATGTAGTAAATTTTCATACTGGGGATAAGTTAGTGATAGAAAGGTAAGGGGGGGTGTTATTTGATTGGTAAAAATCTACAGAATCATAATTTCAAGGGTGTCACCCTCTGCAGTGGGGCAGGGAGGACTCGCTTCCCCACTAACCCCCAGGCTCCCAGCTCCAGGTCCTCTGGTGGAAATTTTGATAATATAGTGTTGGAAATGGCTTGAGTTGGGTGTATTTGAAAGCCCTTTCTCCCAGAAACGCGATACCAAACATGGCAAACCTAGAGCAGTTATGTAGATGGATGCTTGTTTAAACATGAACTTTTAAAAAATTATACTTTTAATACATGGGGATGAATTGCTTACCATTTTAAAAAAAGGACACTGATCTTTGGTAATCCTAGGGAAGTTAGACTTGACATGACCAAAAATATTTATTCATCATCGGTGTTCTGTCTGTCTAGGGCACAACTGCTAGACATGTTTGTCATGCTGTCTGATATGTGGCTGGCAGCTGAGAGTGCCAAAGTCAGGGCAGACTGGTAGAAAACAGAGCAGTCATCCCAAACTGATGGTGTATTCTGTAATTAGATTTTACCAAACCAATAACAAGTGTGCAGGTCTGGATTACTGTATTAGCCTTACCATGGAGCCACAGATAGTCCCTTTATGCTCTCTGGTGCATCTTGCCACTCACACAAACAGGACTTCATAATAAAAGGTTATTAAAACCAAAAATCACCTCACATTAAGTTCTTCTAACCCCAAAGGATCGGCCACCCTATGTCATTGCATGTTCCAGATCTCACACCAAAAACGACACTGACAGCCAATTTCTTTAGTAAACTAAACTAAAGATTTATTAGCAAAGAAGAAGAAATGAGTTATTGAGAGGTTAAAGCAGGTAAAATACATAACAGGTGAGTCGGAGTTTGTAAGTCTAATTGGTAGCAGAGATGTAAAGTCTGCTAGTTTCCATAAGTCTCAGAGTTACTCAAAATGAGTTTAGGGACCTCTGTCCATTTGCTCAGTATTCCCCATCAGAATTCATCAGTCCAGAGATGCAGAATCACTCCCAGGCTTCCTTCTTATTATTGAAAACAGTCTATCAAGTGTTTTCAACACAGCATGGACTCTTGCTTTGTTGACTAAAGGCAGACAAAGCTTGTGGATTTTTCCATTGTTAAATGCTAAGACCAATGCTTTGAAGTTAACATGTTTCTTCATCTACAGTTCTGAGGCTTCCATCCCATTAATGTATTTAATTTCATCCACCCAAACCATCTTTCATTAGTTTACAGGAATAAAGAGATAGTCCAGAAGTTCTCAAACTGGGAGTTGGGACCCTTCAGGGGGTTGCAAGGTTATTACACGGGTGGTCGAGAGCTGTCAGCCTCCACCCCAAACCCCGCTTTGCCTCCAGCATTTATAATGGTGTTAAATATTCAGAAAAGTGTTGTTGTTTTTAATGTATGAGGGAGGTCGCACTCAGAGAAGCTTGCTATGTGAAAGGGGTCACCAGTACAAAAGTTTGAGAACCACTGAGATAGTCAGAAACATGCCTTTGTTAGTTTTCTTGCAGTTTTACATGTTAAATAAATTCTCATCCTAATGCTAATACACGTTTTGATCTAGGACTAAATAAGTATAATGCAAATCAACAAGTTTCAGATGAGCGAAGACAATAATATGCAAAAAGAAAAGGAGTACTTGTGGCACCTTAGAGACTAACCAATTTATTTGAGCATGAGCTTTCGTGAGCTACAGCTCACTTCATCGGATGCATACTGTGGAAACTGCAGAAGACATTATATACACAGAGACCATGAAACAATACCTCCTCCCACCCCACTCTCCTGCTGGTAATAGCTTATCTAAAGTGATCATCAAGTTGGGCCATTTCCAGCACAAATCCAGGTTTTCTCACCCTCCGCCCCCCCCCCCCCCCACAAACTCACTCTCCTGCTGGTAATAGCCCATCCAAAGTGACCACTCTCTTCACAATGTGTATGATAATCAAGGTGGGCCATTTCCTGCACAAATCCAGATTCCCTCACCCCCTCCAAAAACCACACACAACAAACTCACTCTCCTGCTGGTAATAGCCTATCCAAAGTGACCACTCTCCTTACAACGTGCATGAAAATCAAGATGGACCATTTCCAGCACAAATACAGGTTTTCTCACCCCCACCCCCCTTTTTCCAAAAAACACACACACACAAACTCACTCTCCTGCTGGTAATAGCTTATCCAAAGTGACCACTCTCCCTACAATGTGCATGATAATCAAGGTGGGCCATTTCCAGCACAAATCCAGGTTTTCTCCCCCCCCCCCACCCCCATACACACACAAACTCACTCTCCTGCCGGTAATAGCTCATGCAAAGTGACCACTCTCCCTACAATGTGCATGATAATCAAGGTGGGCCATTTCCAGCACAAATCCAGGTTTTCTCACCTCCCCTCCCCCCAACACACACAAACTCACTCTCCTGCTGGCAATAGCTCATCCAAACTGACCACTCTCCCCACAATGTGCATGACAATCAAGGTGGGCCATTTCCAGCATAAATCCAAGTTTAACCAGAACGTCTGGAGTGGGGGGGGGGGGTAGGAAAAAACAAGGGGAAATAGGCTACCTTGCATAATGACTTAGCCACTCCCAGTCTCTATTTAAGCCTAAATTAATAGTATCCAATTTGCAAATGAATTCCAATTCAGCAGTTTCTCGCTGGAGTCTGGATTTGAAGTTTTTTTGTTGTAAGATAGCGACCTTCATGTCTTTGATTGCGTGACCAGAGAGATTGAAGTGTACATTGGTCAAACTGGACAGTCTCTACGTAAAAGAATAAATGGACACAAATCAGACGTCAAGAATTATAACATTCATAAAGCAGTCGGAGAACACTTCAATCTCTCTGGTCACGCAATCAAAGACATGAAGGTCGCTATCTTACAACAAAAAAAACTTCAAATTCATTTGCAAATTGGATACTATTAATTTAGGCTTAAATAGAGACTGGGAGTGGCTAAGTCATTATGCAAGGTAGCCTATTTCCCCTTGTTGTTTCCTACCCCCCCCCCCCCACTCCAGACGTTCTGGTTAAACTTGGATTTATGCTGGAAATGGCCCACCTTGATTGTCATGCACATTGTGGGGAGAGTGGTCAGTTTGGATGAGCTATTGCCAGCAGGAAAGTGAGTTTGTGTGTGTGTTTTGGGGAGGGGGGGTGAGAAAACCTGGATTTGTGCTGGAAATGGCCCACCTTGATTATCATGCACATTGTAGGGAGAGTGGTCACTTTGGATAAGCTATTACCAGCAGGAGAGTGAGTTTGTGTGTGTGTGTTTTTTGGAAAAAAGGAGCGGGGGGTGAGAAAACCTGTATTTGTGCTGGAAATGGCCCACCTTGATTTTCATGCATGTTGTAAGGAGAGTCGTCACTTTGGATAGGCTATTACCAGCAGGAGAGTGAGTTTGTGTGGGGGGGGCGGAGGGTGAGAAAACCTGGATTTGTGCTGGAAATGGCCCAACTTGATGATCACTTTAGATAAGCTATTACCAGCAGGAGAGTGGAGTGGGAGGAGGTATTGTTTCATGGTCTCTGTGTATATAATGTCTTCTGCAGTTTCCACAGTATGCATCCGATGAAGTGAGCTGTAGCTCACGAAAGCTCATGCTCAAATAAATTGGTTAGTCTCTAAGGTGCCACAAGTACTCCTTTTCTTTTTGCGAATACAGACTAACACGGCTGTTACTCTGAAACCTAACAATAATATGAGCATTTCACTAGTTTTCAAGCCTTTAGGGCAAATGTAATTATGAGGCAGATGCCATGTACACGTAATGTGATACCATCCCCTTTTCTTCTATTCTAACAAGTGAATTGGCTTGAACACACTGTGACGTTATTGACATAATTTGGGACTGTATAGATCATCGTTGCAACCAAGGTCCTGTAGTGGCACCAAATCTTATATAAAGGGGGTCAAATGAGGTGTCTAAGACAAGGTTAAGGTTTGCTGATTATGATTATGCTGTCTATATGTGTGTATCATTTTTGTAGTTGAAGTTATGAATATTGGCTCTATACTGTCTGTATTTCAAACTTATGCTATGCTTCTGGGTGACACCCCAGACAAGTTGGTGTCAGTTCTGCCTAGCCTGCTTGATGGCCCATTAAGGACCATCAGCTATACAATTGACCCATTGAGAGAAGGCAGACATGCGTTGTGACTCAGCAAGGTATGCAGGGACATGCCTATGGACAGAACTCTGAGTCTTTTCCATGCCATGTGATGGACAGCTTGTCCTTGGGACAAAGAAAGAGAAACCACACGGCAAGAGAATATAAAAAGCTGCTGCAGCTCCTCCATCTTGTCTTCAATCCTGCTTCATACCTCTGGAGGAACTTTGCTACACTGAAGCTTTGAGCCAAGGACTGAAAGACCCATCCCAGCTGTGGATGTACTCCAGAGACTTGTTTTGAACCTGCAGTTTATTCTATCGCTGCTGCAATCCTGAACCAAGAACTTTGCCATTACTGTATGTAATTGATTCCATTTAACCAATTCTTGCTCTCATCTATATTTTTTTCCTTTTAAGAATAAACCTTTAGATTTTAAATTGTAAAGGATTGGCAACAGCGTGATTTCTGGGTAAGATCTGCTTTGTATATTGATCTGGGTCTGGGGCTTGGTCCTTTGGGATTGAGAGAACCTTTTTTCTTTTACTGGGGTATTGGTTTTTATAACCATTCATCCCCATAACGAGTGGCACTGGTGGAGATACTGGAGTGTCTAAGGGAATTGCTTGTGTGACTTGTGGTTAGCCAGTGGGGTGAGACCAAAGTCTGCTCTGTTTGGCTGGTTTGGTTTGCCTTAGAGGTGGAAAAACCCTAGCCTTAGGCTGTAACTGCCCTGCTTTAAGCAGTTTGTCCTGAATTGGCACTCTCAGTTGTGTCCCACCAGAACCGGCATCGTTACGCACACTATGACCTTTTAACATTTCTTTGGTTTCTATTAGCATGTGAGTGAATTAGCCTGCTGCCTTGTTTGAGCTGGCAGCCTGTTTGGCAGCATCACAATGTTATCGCACTGTTCCTTGTCTGTGCCACACCCGCACATCTCACTGCAAGGCAGGCTGTGAAGGGACTGGGGCATGTCTGGTCAGACTTAATGGTTAGTCAGTAGCCTGGAACCACAGCTGGGGTCAGAGTCAGGCGTCAAGCCAGGGGTCAAAGCCTAAGTCAGCGTTGGAGTATGGCATAGGAGCAGGGACCTGGAACAAGGCAGGAAAACTGGAACAGATGGCGGTCTGGGTTAAGGACAGGAACGGGCTGGGAGACAGGGTTCGGGAGTCAGGCAAATAGGCAGTGACCATAGTAGTAGCTGATCAAGGATTCACCTAGTTGCTTAGACAGCTTGCTGTCTCCTTCTGGTTTAAGTTGAGTGTCCCAGCCAATTGTATGGCTGGACGCTCTCCCAGTCAGGAACTTTGTGGGCAGGGCCCTTTGCGATCTAGACCTTTTGCTGGTCCCCTTTTCCTCTAGTCCAGGTGAGCTGCTGGGTGGCAGGCCTGGGTGTGAGGCCTATGATCATTCACATTCTGCTGGCCAAATATTTGCAGGGTGGTGAGAATCTGGTCTTAGCACACAAGCATTTGATTAGCTGAAGGATTGATTAGGGAGCAGATGGTATTTCACACATAACTGGTGTGATTAGTCTGTCCTCCAAGACCCATCTATGCCTGATAGGAGAGGCTAGTTTTGGATGTGCTCAGTCTTCCCAGAGCTATTCTGTGGCTTGATAATTTGACTTCTTGATAGCAGGTATAAAAGTGCCAATTTTTCTGAGTGAACTGAGCAGTCAGTGGGGGTAGCAGGTTTGATTGGCAGTATGCATACCTGGGTTATTCGGTCTGGCACCTCATGTAGTGCTGAGTTAAAGGCCCGCTATGGTGGAATGTACCTTTCTTCTGAAATGGTGTAGGTATGGTGTGTCCTGGGTTTCCAGATCATTTTGAGGGTATGTCTTCTATCTCTGTAGCTGAAGCAGTATTCAGTGATTTTTTTTGCCTCTGGAATGCATTCCACTTTTGCACAATAATCAAGTGAGGTCCAAACTAGTGACTATAGAAAGTTCTACTATCCTCAATTTAACTTCTGATTCATAGAAAACTGGACTTCTTGGCTTCAGAATTTTTGTACCTTTGTAGGAAAGTAAGTTAGTCTTCGAGTGTTTGTTCATGTCCATTCCAATCAGGTGTGTGCACGCACACGTGCACGATGGCCGAGAGATTTTTCCCTTAGCAGCATCTGTCGGGCCGGCCTGGGCGCCCCCTGGAGTCCTGCCTTCATGGCACTCAATGAGCTCTTCTGACTCGCTACCCCTTCAGTTCCTTCTCACCGCCAGTGATGGTTGGCTGAAACTTCCCTTAGCCCTTGCTTAGCAAGCACGTTCTGTAGTCATTGTATATAGTTACCTTAGTGTCTTCTTAGTATTAGAGCTCTTAGTAGAGTTATTGGGGGTTCCCCCTGGCATCCCGTCTCCCTGGAGCCGTGGTATGCCATGGTCCCCAGGGTTTAAAAACTGTGTGGCCTGCGTGAAGGGCATGCCAAAGAGCGATCCATACTCATCGTGTTTACGGTGCATAGGGGAGAGCCACCAAAAGCATCACTGTAAGATCTGCCGTGAGTTCTGCCCTAGAACTCTTAAAGAAAGGGAACAGCGGCTTAAGGTGATCCTCATGGAAGCAGCCCTACACCCCCACTCTGACCCAGGCTTGGGACCCAGCTCCTAATGCTTCATCCTTGATGAGGAGCCCCCCGACACCATCGTCAAGCTCAGTGCCAAGAAAGGAATCGGCCTGAGATGCTTGGCACTGACATGGCACCTCACGAGGCCTGGCTGAAAGCAGGCACCGATCTCACTCACTGGTGCATCAGAAGAAAAAGAAGCCGGACAGTTGCTCTCCTCCGGCTAAATCCAGAGATGTGGGACCCCAGGTGGGCCACAGCTCCAGATCCTCTGTTGGGGCCGTGTTGACTCCTGCCCAAGTGAGGCAGTTGGTTGCTGGTCCCTACACAGCAGCTACAGCTCCCTTTGATGCTGGAAGCATACCAAGCCCCTTAGGATCTCCTGCACCTTACGGCACCGTTCTCGTCCCCCAAGAGGGAAGAACCTTCAGTGCTGGCAGACCCCCTCTGGCCCCTGGTGCAGTCAAGGGGGAAGCTGGCTATCATGTTGAGGCACTCCCCCTCTCCATGTCACTTGGTGCCAGCTCACTTGGACAGAGAGCCTACCCTCTCCCCGAGCTCTCGACACTGAAGGCACCGAGGCTTGGCTCCTCGATGGTCTTCTGTCTCGGAGACCTCAGAGTCAGAGTCCAACTTCTATCGCCCCAGGAGAAGCAGGAGCCACAGCTCGAGGTCCGGGAGAGACAGGAGGGAGCCCCAGGCGTGGCCTCTGCAGTGGCAGAACCCACCTCAGTGGCCCTACTGGACCCCTGGGGCCTTTTGTGACAGATTTCTGTTACCAATCTGCCTGAAGCGTCAGGTGATCAGTCTGAGGCCACAGGATCATTAAGGGAGGAGATGACGTAACACACCAAGTGTCTAAATTTTAAATCTTTATTGATAAAATAATAAAATAACAGCGGAGAGTGATGGGTGCTCCCCATGTCACTCAGAGGAAGGAAGCAAGCTTTAGGGCCTCAAGCCCTAACCCACTTTCATACACACGCTCTACCCGAGGCTGGCCAAACCTGGGTGTAACGTAAGCAGAAGAGGGGGAAGTGTGGATGGCAGTTCTGTCCTGGGCCCAGGTCATCCGAGGATCCACTATCATCTCCAAATTGCTCCAGCTCTCAGGAGGGTTTTAAGTCCCGGGCTCCTTGGGGTGGGGGTGCTTCGTTCAGGGACTTCTGCTCCTGTAGCCCTCTGTGCCAGTCCAAACCGGCTTTCCATGGTGTCTTCAGCTTTCTCAAAATACCCGGCTTCCAGGGACGCAAGGCTCGGCTCCCCCTCTTGCCGTCTTGCCGGTGTTTTCAATCTCTGCAGTCTTAGAACTTGTTTTCTTCTTTCCTGGCCTTGCTGCCTTGCAGGTCTGTGCAGTTGGGTTTTTCTTTCTCACGGATGCTCGGGCACATTCACGCCCCCGTCTTTCTCAGCTGTCAGCCAAGTCTCAGCTGTGAGCAGCGTCCTTGGCCTGGGGCCAGCGTCTTATCGTTGTACTGAGCTTGCTAGCTACAGTGTTGAGTTAACCCAATCTCTGCTCTCTTTCTTCTTCCCCCTTTGGCCTCTTGCAGCGTGCAAAAGAATCTTCCAATCCACACTCACTCACACCTTTGACCCTTCCAAAAATATCCTGCAATGCTTGCAACAGCATTAGCAATATACAATGCTGATCTGCCTTCCCCAGGAGACCCCTTGAGGGGGGGAGCCATCAGGATATGACACTTTCAGCAAGGACAGGGAGGAATCCGAGGTTGCTGCTCCGCGACATCTTTTGTGGCCTCAGCCACCTTTGTCCCGCCATCGGCTACACATCTGACCTCAGCGCCTGCCCACATGCCAATGCCTCTGACAGCAGCACCATCATCGACTCCAGCACCGTGCTCGGCACTGCCCTTGGCAGTGTCCTCGCGCCCGTCTTCCACGCTGGCACTGCTGTCTACATCGACATCGACTTCGTTGGTGCCTGCGAGTGGATCGGCACCGGCTTCTTCGACGGTTCCTTCCATCGTACTGATTGCAGCGCTGATACTTGGTCCGGCATCTGCAGCTCCTCCACCATCTGACACACTACTAGCACCAACACTGCCCCGAGAGTCTTGGGACCCCCTGGGCGTGGCTGGCACGGAGCATCCTCTCATAAACGCTTCCTCCTCTTCGTCACCGGATGAAGCATTGGTGGGTATAGCCATAGCCCCGGCACTTGAGGACAACAGGGTGCTTCAGCGGTTGCTGCACAGGGCCACTCAGGGTCTGGGCATTAAGCTGAGGAGGTAGTCGAGGAGGCTGATCCCATGGTGGACATCCTCGCACCCTCAGGACCTTCCCGTATTGCCCTTCCACTTATTAAAACCATTGTGGGCACCACCAAGACCCCGTGGCAGACCCCAGGTTCCTTGCCACCCACTGCCAAGCGGAATGAGAGGCGTTATTTCATTTATACTCCCACCCACCCCCTGACTCTCTTGTTGTGGATGCTGCTCACCAGCGTGACACAGGGCTTCTAAGGGCCATCCCCAAAAAACAGGGAGGCTAAGCGTCTAAACCTTGTTGGGAGAAAGGTCTATTCTACAGGGGGTCTGCAGCTCCATATCTTGAATCAACAGGCCATTGTCAGCAGGTACTCATACACACCTGTGCGGCAATGGCCAAATTTACAGCGCTCTTCCCTTTGGACTCCCAACTCCTGGCTCCAACTCTCAGGGCTCCCTTACGAGGTCCAGCAAACTATTCAGGACCTCCTATTTGAAGGTGAGACTCTTTTTTCTGAAAAGACAGACAAGAGGCTGCACAGCCTGAAAGACTCACAAGTCACCCTCAAGTCATTGGGCCTGCACACTCCTGTAACACAGCAGAGACACTTCCGACCGCAACCTCCTCTGAGATTCCATTTGCAGAACCGACAGGTTGGTTCTCGGAGGAGGAACGGGAGTGGCAGGAGGAGGCAACACCCATCTTCAGGCCAGGGTTCTGGCCCAACCCAAGCCACCCTCTGGCCCTAAACCGGCCTTTTGAAGGTGCAGTTGAGGACGGCGCACCAAATCAGAGACTGGATCTACCCTGCCTTACCTTTTCCTCCTGACTATCCCCTTTCTACCGTGCATGGTCCCATATCACTTCGGATCGCTGGGTGCTCCACATGATAGAGAGGGGATACTCCATCCAATTCTGTACCCTCCTGCCCTTCCTCCCCTTTTCCCCGTCCCTCTTCAGGGGACTCTTCTCACGAGCATCCAGGTGGTGCAGTTGCTACTGTCACTAGGGGCAGTGGAGGAGGTTGCTCTGGAGCACAGGCTTCTATTCCTGGTATTTCCTAATACCAAAAGACAAAGGTGGCCTCAGGCATATCCTGGATCTGCGAGAACTCAACAGGTTCATAAAGAAACTCAAGTTCCACATGGTCTCCTTGGCACTCCCGCCCTCAAGCCCTGTGAATGTGTCCCTGGAGCTCCAGGTCCACTGAACACTCACAGTATTCAGAGATTCGCTGCTTCCAAAAATCCGTTCACCCAGCTTACTTGTACCATCTCAGATCACTGCTCCGCTTAACTCAGAGCACTTACGTATGTTTATAGTGAAATCAAACATAAATTTATTTAACAAAGTACAGAGATTTAAATTATATCAAGTAGGTTTTGGAAACAGTTACATATAAAATAAAATTATAATGCCTTTTGAAGTCTATACTTAATTAACAAGATACTCTCATAGCTGGTATGACAGCATCACTAGGACACCCCAGTATTTCTCTGCCTCGACAACTAGCTGCTCACGTGGATCGTCATATCAGGAGGTACAGTTCGTGGTCCTTTCCCTACTCAGCCTCTTTCAAATGCCTGGCCTACTGCTCTGAAGCAGCTTGAGGACACAATTTCAAATGGGATGCATTCTTAGTATAGTGATCAGAACCACTAATAATACTTTCCCAACCATTCCACTCTTATCTCAAGTCCTGAGGAAAATCAAGCAGTTCAAAGTATCAGTAATGCTAATAGTGCCCTGGTGGCCAAGGCAGTTTTTGTCTACCAGTATCCTTTAGGTCAGGGGTCTCAAACTCAATTTACCTTAGGGCCAGTGCCAGTCCTTAAATCCTCCCAGCAGGCCAATCGTGTCACTAATGCCGCCAAGAACCGCCCCCCAAAAAACTCCACCCCCCACCTGCCTAAGGCTCTGGGAGGGAGTTTGGGTGGGGGAGGAGGTCTGGGATAGGGGATTGGGGTACAGTCTCTAGGAGGGAGTTTGGATGCAGAAGGGGTGAGAGGTTGGGCTCTGGGAGGGAGTTTGGGTGGGGAAGGGGGTCTGGGGTGCAGGCTCTGGGCTGGAGTTTGGGTGCAGGTTGCAGGCTCTGGGCTGGAGGAGGGGGTGGGATTGCAGCCTCTGGGAGGGAGTTTGGGGCTTGGGGTGTGTGGGGAGGGATGCAGGCTCTGGGAGGGAGTTTAGGGGCTGGGGGGTGTGGGGAGGGGTGCAGGCTCTGGGAGGGGGTTGGGGGTGTGGCACTTGGGTCTTAAAGGCGGGCTGGGGGGCCTCCGCGCGCTGCTGCCCCCGGGCACCACCTCTCCAGCTTCCCATTGGTGGCAGAGGTGCTCAGGGTGGGGGCAGCATGTGGAGGCACAGCCCCACCCCACCCCGGGGCCGCAGGGAGGGGCTGGCAGACACGTCGAGCGAGCAGGCAGATGCTGCTCAGCTCTGCTGCGCTGCCGGGCCCCGGGCCATGGTAAATCGCATGGGGGGGAGAGTGCCCAGGGGCGGCAGCTGAGCCCAAGGGAGAGACCCAGTCCCCAAACTGCTGGAGCCCCGCAGGCCACATTGGGGAGGTTCCAGCGGCCTGCAAGTTTGAGACCCCTGCTTTAGGTGGCTTCATGTCTCTGCATATGCATCTAGCCATTTCCAATCCTGCCGACTCAGAACAATGGCAAGACCACCCATTCCAAACCAGCATCCTTCCATTTAACAGCTTGGTATTTGGATGGATGGTGAACCCAGAGAGAGGTCTTGTTCAGAGCCAGTATAATCCATCCTCAATAACAGGAGAAGCTCTGTGAGAAAACGTTATGCTGCAAAATGGAAGAGATTCTTGATCTCGTGCCAACATCGTCAGATACTTCCAGACCATTTCAGACTACTGCCTTTTTCTAACACCTTATGTCTGTCAGCTCACTGCGTGTGCATTTGGCTGTGATTAATGCCTTTCATCTTCCAGTGGAAAACTGTTTGGTCTTTACCCACCATACAACTGTGATGTTTCTGAAAGACCTTTCCAGAACTTTAACTCCAGGACTAAAAACAATGCCAATTCGGGATCTCCATATAGTATTGTCAGTGCTCATGAATCCTCCATTCAAACTCTTAACCTCCTAGTGTGTTCTTCATCTGTTTTTGAAGGTGTCTGTCCTGACTGCAATCACCTCCACCAGAAGTGTAGGTGAGCGTGGGACCCTTATCACGGACCTTCCCTACACTGCCTTCCATAAGGATAAGATTTCTTTGAGGTTACACCCCAAATTTATTCCAGAGGTTCCCTCTGAACTCCACTTTAATCAGGTCATACACCTACCAGTTTTCTACCCAAAACCTCACTACTCCAGAGAAGACAGGGACTCTGTTCTCTAAATCTCTATCAAGCCTTAGTTTTCTAGCTGCAAAGGCCAAAACCCTTCAGGAAATCCCTGGGTTTCTTTGTTTTTGTTGGTGAACTGATGAAAGGAGAAGCAGTCCCCTCATAGAGACTTTCTAAATGGGTTTCAGGTTGCATCCTGCTGTGCTTTGAGCTGAACTAGACACCTCCCTCTCAAGGTGTGAGTGCTCACTTGACCAGAGACCTGGGTAATTCAGTGGCTTCTCTTCAAGGTGTTCCCCTTCTGGAGCTCTGTAGAGCAGCAACATGGGCGTCAGGGCATACCTTTACCAGACATTACATGATGTTACAAGCTTCTTCTGCAGATGTATCCTTTGGCACAGCAGTTCTGCATTGTGTGGTACAGCACAGTTTCTTGCACCCTTCTCCTCACTGGGTATTGCTTGTGAGTCACCTTGAGTGGAATATATATTGGGACTGTCACTCAAGAAGAAAGAAAGGTTTATAGTAATGAGTTATTCAAGATGTGTGATGCCTATGTGTATTCTATTACGTACCCTCCTTCCCCTCTGATTTGGATCCTTTCCTAAGATGATTGGTGGTAGAGAAGGAACTGGAAAGGCAGTCAGTCTGTGACATCCCTTATGCCCTTGGGTTGGAGCATGAGGCGGTGCAGGCACAGACCAACAGACATTGCTAATGAAAAATCTTCTGCGGTCAGGTGACTGAAGCATATGCATACCTTGAGCAGAATACACATAGGGACTACACATCTCAAAGGACTCCAGTTTCTGTAAAGTAAGTAGCCTTTCTTTTTTTTATCTGCTTTTTAAAATTGGTCTAAAATGTTGAAGGCAATTAATTTTCTCATTGTGGTTTAAGCGTTTATTCATTGCATTTTATAGCTCTGCTGAAATCATATGTGGCAGTTTTATATATACTGCCTATTTTCATTGACTTATTTTGAGCCACTTATTTGCAGATTGGAATTAAAATTCATTCTTCAATCCATTTTCTTAAACATTATCTTGTTCATTGTGAACCATTAAGAGATTTTATAAGAAAAGGGTTTTCAATATTGGCAGCTTTATTGCCAAAGCTTTGTTAGAGATGGAAAAGGAAATTGAGGTGGAGAATTGTTTCAATTTTCATGTTGTGAATTTTTTAATTGGGGCTATAATCCTCTGCCTGTTTCATACTAAGGGTCCTGTTCCTGTAAATAGAGGAGTTTAAAGTTTATTCTTTCAGAGAGGTCAGAGAGAGACTTTATGCTTGGATCTCTGGGAAAGCCAGACTCGTGAAACCTTTCTCAGTCTATGCAGATTAGGTTTTATTGAATAACCCTGTTGAAATGTTGGTATTTTAAAGACCTAATAATTAGGCCTAATTTTGAAAGAGTCATTAGTGGCTGTACAGTTATAGTGCTGTGTTTTTGAGTTAAAGTATTGTTTCAGTCACTTTGTTTGAATTAGCCCTCTTCCTATAGAGAAGGTATAACTGTCTCCCTAGATGTATGCCACTGGTTTACCTGCAATAGGGTTGCCAGGTGTCCAGTTTTTGACCAGAACATCCTGTAGAAAAGGGACCCTGGTGGCTCCAGTCAGCACTGCTGACTGGGCCGTTAAAAGTCCAGTTGATGATGCAGCGGGGCTGGCAGGCTCCATGCCTGGCTCCACGTGGCTCCTGGGAAGCAGCCGGCATGTTCTGCTCCTCGGCGAAGGGATGGCCATGGGGGCTCCGTGCACTGCCCCTGTCCCAGGTGCCAGCTCCGCGGCTCCCATTGGGTGGGAACCATGGCCAATGGGAGTTGTGGGGCAGCACCTGCAGGTGTGGGGACAGTGTGCAGAACCCCTGACTGCCCTTCTCTTTCTAGGAGCTAGAGGGACACGTCACCACTTCCTGAGAGCTGCCTGAGGTCAGCGCCACCCAGAGCCTGCACCCCAGACCCCTTCCTGCACCCCCAATCCATTGCCCTGAGCCCCCTCCCACAGCCAAACTCCCTCCCGGAGCCCACACCTGATGCCCCAGACCCGAGCCCCTTCCCGCACCCCAACCTCCTTCCCCAGCCTGGAGCCCCCTCCCACACTCCGAATCCCTCAGCCCCAGCCCGGCGCCCTTTCCTGCATCCCAAACCCCTCATCCAGAGCCCGCACCCCAGCTTGAGCCCTCACTGTCTCCTGCACCCCAACTGCCTGCCCCAGCCCAGAGCCTCCTCCTGCACCCTGAACCCCTTATTTCTTGCCCCACCCAGAAGCCTGCAGCCCCAGCCCAGAGCTTGTATCCCTTCCTACACCCCAAACCCCTGCCTCAGCCCAGAGCACCCTCCTGCACTCCAAACCCCTCATCCACATCACCACCCCAGAGTCCGCACCCAACCCTCTGCCCCAGCCTGGTGAAAATGAGCGAGTGAGGGAGGGTGAGGGGAATGGAGTGAGCGGGGATGGGGCCTCAGAGAAGGGGCGAGGGTGTGGTGGGGCAGGGGCAGGGCAAGGTGTTCGTGTTTCTGCAATTAGAATGTTCACAACCCTACCCTACAAGCCCCTGAAGCAGTTGCAGTGTTAGCTTGGAGAGCTCTGAGCAGCTGCTGTTCCTTCCCTACTGCAGCTTCCCTGTTGGCCATGAGGTGAATAATCACAAGAAAGGGAGGAGAGTAATTCTGCTTGCACCATTACCTGTTTCCCTATTAGGCTGTGGGAGACCCAAGGAGAACAGAATAGGTGCTCAACTGAGACTGCCTGAGCCCAGGGGAGCACCTAATAAAGAATGGCTCTGCTCCCCTTTCCCTATAGCCAGGCAGAACAGTCTAGGAGAGAAGAAGAGAAGCTGAGACAGCCAGTTACTGCTCCCTGATTCTCTGTCTGAGCCCCTGTGCAGTGTAGAATAATTTGGGGGCCCCTTCATGACCTCCCGCCCCATGACCCTTATATATTTGCCTCCAGCCCCAACATTCCTGTGTGTCAGAGACTACTGAGGGGGAAGTGTAGGAGCTCTACACCTGTTGTGGTCTCCCCTAGTCAAGAGAATCCCCAGCAGTGGACTTGTGTTTTCCACTCACTTTGCTCTCTCTGGAAGCACAACAGAACAGAGATATTGCTCCAAAATATTGATTTTTGTCCTCAACCTTTTAAAAATATTTAACCCACAGTGTTCCTTAAGGAAGAGGTGTTGATTTACAACATGGGATTAGTTTTCAAACATCTAAAATAGGTTTCAGAGTAGCAGCCATGTTAGTCTGTATCCACAAAAAGAAAAGGAGTACTTGTGGCACCTTATAGACTAACACATTTATTTGAGCATCCGATGAAGTGAGCTGTAGCTCACGAAAGCTTATGCTCAAATAAATTTGTTAGTCTCTAAGGTGCCACAAGTCCTCCTGTTCTTTTTATCTAAAATAGGGAGGAAGTCCCTAGATTGGGGTGAAACAGAAGCTTACTTGTGCGGAAGAATGAGAAAAGATGAATAGATTAATAAAAGTAAACTTAAGGTTTTCAAAGTTACATTGAAAGGAAAACTGCAGTATAGTGCGAAGTACAATATACAAAATCTACTCTGAGACAACGTTATTTAGGTTTCATAGTCAATAACTTATACATTAGGAAATGTCAGAGTAAAGGTTGCCTGTATAACCCTAATTTTGCCCCCTAGTATATATGTATTGTGCTAGTCATTAATTATTTGGTCAATAACCAAATATGCAATTTATCCCAGGGGTTAGCAGTTCTCTTGAGTCCCAGGGACGACAGTAATTACCCACCACTGTTTTTAAGTCCTGGAGGAGCTGCAGTAATGCACCCCATGGAGTAGAACACAATCCTTAGCCTACAATGTGACATATAGCATTCATAAAGTTAATCCAATCATCCCGAAATATAATGCATGAGGTTGCAATAGCTATCACAGTATTAGTGAGGCATTGGTTGTGACATCATAGTTAAGGCTGAATTCTACTACGCACTTCTGGCAGGGATTCAACCTTTATTTTGTATGAAAAATACAGTACATCCTTTCCAAACTTACAGTACTTATTCTTTGAATACTGAATGAATTTTATGAGAATTACAAGTAAATCCATTAATTAATTTCAGTTTAAATTAATTAAAAACTGGTCCTTTAAAATATTTAGCAACTGTTTTAGCCTTTTTTGTCTTGAAAGGTCTTAACAAAGAAATAACAAACATTTCAAACTTTCTACATATAATTAAAATTCATTTAAATTTTGTACATAAGTTATATTTGAAGAAATTAGTTTACATAAGACCACAAGCATGGCCATAGTGGATCAGACCAATGGTCCATCTAGCCCAGTATCCTGTGTTCTATCAGTAGCCAGTGCCAGATGCTTCAGAGGCAGTGAACAGAACAGGACAATTTATCAAGTGGTCCATCCCCTGTCATCCAGTCCCAGCTTCTCGCAGTCAGAGGTTTAGAGTTGTAATTAAGTTATTAAAGATTGTTGTATCTAATTTTTATTCCGAGACAAAAAAATTAACATGGAGTTAAGTTTGTAATTATGCATCAGTAATTTAGGGTAGAAAAAAATTACAGGGATATTGTGATTATCCCAAAATCAAGTACTACAAACCCAGGAAATTCAGAGTTATAGCTATGCTTGAAAGAAATCCAGAAATATGAAGTTGAGAAATGCACAATTAAGACATTGTTGGGGAGTCTTTGTCTGAGTCCAGCTGTGTCTCCCAGTGGTGAGGGTCTGTGGCTGGTGGTAGGGGAACCTGGGTGTGACATTCCCCAGAGTACAATGTAGACTGATGGACACTTGTATTTACTCAGTTCACTAACGTGGGCTGCCTCTGTCACTGCTTCGTTGTGAAAGCAACCACTCCGGGTCTGTTCACACATAGCCTCAAGCATGTAAATCACTCCCAGCTACACTGTCTGAGTGCTATAGCCAGCCACTCATGAATTACATTGCAGGGCAACACCAGCAAACTCCCAGTCCCAGACTTACCCCCAGAAATGTGCATCTTGTACTGCCCAGCCCTCTCCTGGACAACACAAGCTCATATAAAGTCTGTCATTTTTTAATAGAAAACAATATGTACAAATCCTGTTATCGCAAATGAAGTGTCCCAAACACACTGGTTTAGATAAAACAAGTTTATTAATTACAGAAAGATAGATAGATTTTAAGTGATTACAAGTAATAAGGCATAAAAGTCAGAATTGATTACAAAGAAATAAAAGGCAAAACACAACTAATACCTAACTTAACAAGCTAAGTGAATTCAAAGCAAAAGTTTATCTCACAACATGCTTTAGCAATCTTACTGGCTGCAGTTCTTTCAGCTACGATCTCCCCCGCAATTCAGTGGTAATTTTCTTGTCCTTCAGGTGTTGTTGATGTCATGAGTAGAGATGCCATGAGAGATGATTTGGGGCCTCTGTTCTTCATTTTTATCCTTTTTCTCTTCTTTGAAAATCATCTCCAGCTGGGGTTCAGAAGACAAAATCTGGGGAGATGGGAACTTCCAGCTGCTTCTTTGCCAAGATGTAAATTTCTTGCTCATACCCTTTTTCCTGCCAAAGAATGGCTGTTTAACCAGGTGATATTCTATCTGATTTTGTTGACACCCGTCTGAGGTGTCAGTTTGCCTTTTGTCTTCGAAGAACCAGTTTGTGCCTGCTTTTCTAAACTTGGAATATGTCTCCGTAATGTTATACAGTAAAATCTTATAACTTTACATACAATGTTGCCACACTTATTTTACCAGGACAATAATGATCAGTAAATCACGGGTTTTCAAATGATACCTTACAAGGCACAGTTTGTACAAAGTTTATCTTAGTCTTGAAAAAAGGGTGAGCATAGGTATGCAGACTGTTACACTAGGCCCTCCTTGGTGCAGCAAGTTCCAACCCAGGGCCCTGTGATAGTCAGTCAGATAGGCAGCCTGGGAACGGGCACCACAAAGCCTGCTTCATGGGTTGCTTCCTGCCCTGGCCTCTACCAACTTAAGTCACAGCAGGGTCTGCTTATAGACTCAGAAAAGGGGGGTTCTCTCTAACTGTGATCTGGAAGCTCTTTTCCATCAGTCGTGGTCCCCTGTTCCCAGTCTCCACGGGGGCCTTCAGTGGCTCAGACATGGGCTCTGGTCCAGGTGCTGTGAAGCTTCTGCAGCCTCTGTACAGAAGCCACTAGTGTAGGACTGCTCCCATGCCCTAGTAGCTGTGACTGAACTGAGCGGCTCCCTTTTGAGCTCTGCTTCCATTGTTAGCGTGCCCAGCAGGTGCCTTTGGGGCTTAGAATTGCTTGTTAACCCTTGATTCCCCACTGTGGGGCTTATACACACAATCACAGACACCCAAACCTTGTCTCTCCTCTGAAGTGATTCCAGAAAGGAGGGGGTAAAAAAAGATTGAATATGTCTTTAAAAAATCACCTTAATCTAATTTGGGACAAGAAACACAAAAATGCTTTAATCGTAATTGTATAGTTATTGCATAGTATCACTACAGGGTACTGATACATATCTGGAACCTTTATTGCATCTTAATGTAGTTTTTTTGTCTGGAATATGACACAGTGATGGTAATTGACAGTTACCTTCAATAAATAAGACATGCAATTAACTAACATCAGTGTTTGCAAAATTCAGTGTAATTCCTCTGCTAAATGTCGGGATGTGCAAAGGATTACTACAGATACTGCTGTAACTCACAAAAGCTTATGTTCAAATAAATTTGTTAGTCTCTAAGGTGCCACAATACTCCTTTTCTTTTTGCGGATACAGACTAACACAGCTGCTACTCTGAAACCTACAGATACTTGAAATTACAGATGATCTCTTAAGTAAAACTCTTTCCCCAGTCCTGTCCAAGAATCCCCTAAAGGTATTTGAAGTTGAATGTCCTTATAGTCGTTGTAGCTCCCTGAAAATGTGGTTGGTCATCTTCTGGTAAGGAAATCAGATAAGAATGGTCTTTTCAAGTTTCACTCTCCCTTTCCCCCCAAAACCCAAATGTGTGGCCTTCAGCAATGCACCTAAGCGCCAGGGACTTCATGCTGCTCCTAATTTCTGTCTGACTGTGAGATTTCTTCCTGGTACTATCGCCTTGTCAAGATCTAAGACTACTTCAACTATTTATTTTTGCCTGTGACATTTTTTTCCAGTGAAATAATCACTTCTAATAGAAATCTTATTTTTTGCTTGTAGGAAATTCGCAAATGGGTGCTACCATAGTAGATGCTTTGGATACTCTCTATATCATGGGACTTCATGATGAATTCAGAGAAGGACAAGACTGGATTGACAAAAACCTTGATTTTAGTGTGGTAAGTAGAACATCTTCTTGCATTTCACTGGTCCTTTTAAAGGTGTTTTGAGAAAACATACTGTAGTGATCCCAAGCCGGGGAGAAGTTGTTAAGCTGGAACTATGGTTGAGGATACAAAAAACATTTATCAGAAAGACCTGAAATTCAGGTTTATGGCTAAACTTCAAAGGACTTCCTTTTTATTTTTTGTGTTTTGAAAAGTGCAAATCTGTGGCCCCCAACCAAGGATGTCTTTCTATTTAATGTGTTTAAAAGTTAGCGATTGTCAAAAGATGGATAATACTTAAATGTTCCATGAGAGATATTAGAACCTCTGCAGAAGAAGTACAAAGTTATCCCCAATACAGATCAAATTATAAGCATGTTACAATAGCACCAGAGTATTCAGTTGTGGAAGGAGAAGGGGTTTTACTTTTAAAATTGTGGTGCATGAACTACTTACAATATTTCAGTCCAATTGTTTATTACAAGTTTTTAAGGTATATACTCTGATGCACCCCAGAATAACAATCCGAAAACACAAAACAACAGTGACAAAACAATACACAAATATAATAACCATGAACTGGTTAGGTTTAAACAAAACATAACAGTCCAAACAGCAGATATGTATCAATGGGTCCTGAATAGCAGCACACATCCAACGGTATGTGCGCGTGCACACACACACACACACACACACACATGCACACAATTTCCTTCCCTTCTCCCCAAAAGTTCAGTTATACCTAGTTGGAGGCATCAAGTGACCTTGGGGCTATAGGCTGTACCTCTGATTCATTTCACTGCGTGGGCACCCTTGCTGTGCTACATCTTCCCCAGCTGGCCACATCTTACACAGAAAGAGCATCCTCTTCCCTGTCTGTTCCTCTTTCAATAAACAGTATATCTTGCTGGTGAACAGTTCATTCTCCCTGTGGTAAATGCATTTGGCATGCTCCTTAGCCTGTAGCCCGGAAGATCATGCCAGAAGCATTCAAAATGCTTCCAGATCCCCAGCTAACATACACTGTCTGTCCAGGATAGAATGCTTCGAGTCTCTTATGGATATGCTTGTTGAAACTCGTGTATTTCCTAATCACATCAGTTGTTTTCAAGGACAGTGAAGGAGTGGGATTATCCTTTTCTGTCATTATAAACAATTTGGTCCTACTAGGTTGGCTGAAGAGCTGATAGAACATGGTTACTCCAGTACTTTCGTGAGGCATACTCTGAATATCATATAAAGTAGGACTTAATGGAAGGGTGTATATCAGTGTTACTCTAATATGTAAGCTACATGTTACTTCAGAGTCTCATGCAGTCTTTCCACTATCTCATTTCCTTGGCATATACAGCAGATTTATAACGAAATGTACCAATTCTCATCAGAAAGCCTTCAAACTCTTTTGGTACGTGTGGCTGGGTGTGCCTACCCTACACCAGCATCGAAGGCGTTAACTATGCTCTGCAGGCTGAGGAAGCCCGCCCCTCTGACTCTGCTGGGCATACTCAGCCTGGAGGCAGCATATAAAAGGTAGCAGCGCAGCTCAGTCTGCGGAGGCTGCTGACAAGGAAGGACGGAGGCTGCAAGCTCCCTGCAGGGAGTTGCTACAAACCCCGACTACGGGACTACGGCTCACAGGGTGTCAGTATATTCTAGTGGTAGTCGATTATGTGACCTGCTACCTGGAGGCCGTCCACTACGGGCCACCACGGCCCCTGTCATAGCCTCAGAGCTTCTGAAAATTTTTGCTAAGGTCAGGATACCTAGAGAAATATTGACAGACCAGGGGACGAATGTCTCCTCCAAACTGATGGCCAAGTTATGTTGTCTACTAAAGATCCACACTCTCAAGACATCGGTATACCATCCACAGACCGATGGCCTCGTAGAAAGATTTAACGGAACCTTAAAAACCATGCTTAGGAAGTTCGTGGACGACGACCCACAACATTGGGACAGGCTGCTCCCCTCACTACCGTTTGCAGTGCGTGAAGTCTCCCAGGCCTCGACAGGGTTCTCCCAGTTTGAGCTCCTTTATGGGAGGCAGCCGAGGAGGATCCTAGACCTTCTCCGAGAGACTTAAGAGGAACAAGAATTGAGGGTCACAGGGTCAGCCCCATACATCTTGCAACTAATTGAGCATCTCCAGCTTGGGGAGTTCTCCTAGAAGAACCTGCTTCAGGCCCAGCAAACCCAATACAGTTGGGGGGCCAAGATGCGGACCTTTGAGGCTGGGGACAGGGTCTTGCTCCTGTTGCCATCATCAGAATCTAAACTACTCACCAAATGGCCAGGGCCATTTGAGATTGTTCAATGGGTATTATGAAGTCAGACTCCCTGGGCGACGAAAAGACCTATGGGTCTACCATGTGAACGTCCTGAAGGCCTGGAAGGCCTACTGATCACCCCCTACCCCCCAGAACCTGAATTGAGAGCAGTAGCCAGTTGAGCCCCTGGCACAACACCAATCACACTGGGGAAGGACTTGAGCCCAGAGCAACAAGCAAGCCTACAGCGGCTTGTCCAAGACTTCCCCTCTGTTTTATCTTCTTGTCCAGAATGGATGAGTATTACCAGCCACCACATAGATATCATTCCCAGACAAAAGGTCTGCAACCAACATCGCCTACTTCCCTGGAAAATGTGGGAAGTGGTCCAGAAGGAACTTGAGGCAATGCTAGCCATGGGAGTAGTGGAAGAATCCCGGAGTGAATGGAGAAGTCCCATAGTCCTGGTCCCAAAGCCTGATGGGACTATGAGGGTCTTTATAGATTTTAGGGGGTGAATGCCATTTCCTGCTTTGATGCCTGCCTGATGTCATGGATGAATTGACTGCTGGAACAGCTGGGTAGTGCTAAGTTTCTATCAACACTAGATTTGACCAGTGGGTACTGGCAAATACCCCTGGCCCCGACTTCCTGGGAGAAGACAGCCTTCCCTACACCACCTGGTCTATACCATTTCATTACCGTGCCCCTTTGGGTTACATGAGGCTGTGGCTAGGTTCCAGTGATTGATGGACCAACTGTTGCAGCCACACCGGCGGTATGTGGCAGCTTTTATTAATGATACTGTGGTCTATAGCACAAGTCGGGAGGAACACCTACAACATCTCACCACGGTCCTACAGGCCTTGAAGGAAGCAGGTCTCACAGCAAACCCTGCCAAGTGTCACCTTGGGTGGAAAGAAGTGACCTACTTGGGATACATGGTGGGGGCGGGCCAACTTCACCCCCTGTTGGACAAGGTACAGGCCCTGAAGGACTACCCCACCCCTACAACGAAAAGAAAGTTAAGGAAGTTCCTGGGTTTGGCTGGATACTACTGACGGTTCATGCCAGACTTTGCCACGATAGCCACCCCCCTCTCCTACCTCATAAAGAACTCCCGGCCATGGAATGTCCGGTGGTTGGAGGATTGTGAAAGGACCTTCCAGACCTTGAAAGAGCAACTCACCCACGAACCCGTCCTGTTCCAACCAGACTTCTCAAAACCCTTTATTTTAGAAACAAATGCCTCAGAAGTGGGGCTAGGGGCCGTTGTTTTTCACACAACGCACAGTCAACCTGTGGAACTCCTTGCCCGAGGATGTTGTGAAGGCCAAGACTATAACAAGGTTCAAAAAAGAACTAGATAAAGTAATGGAGGATAGCTCCACCAATGGCTATTAGCCAGGATGGACAGGGATGGTGTCCCTAGCCCCTGTTTGCCAGAAGCTGGGCATGGGCGACAGGGGATGGATCACTTGATGATTGCCTGTTCTTTTCCTTCCCTCTGAAGAAACTCGCATTGGCCGCTGTCGGAAGAAAGGATACTGGGTTAGATGGACCTTTGGTCCAACCCAGTATGGCTGTTCTTATGTTCTATCTCAGGAATGAGAGGGGGAGGAACACCCCGTGCTATACCTAAGCCGGAAGCTATTTCTCTGAGAAGTCAAGTACTCCACCATCGAAAAGGATGCCCTAGTGGTAAAATGGGCGACAGAGGCTTAACAATATTACCTACTGGCCATGCACCCCTACAATGGATCAACACCATGAAGGATTTGAACTCACAGATTATAAGATGTTACCTCGCCCTCCAACCCTACGAGTTCAGCGTGTTACACTGCCCAGGTAGGGCCCACGTTAATGCAGACTTTTTCTTCTGGACTGGAGTGGGGGACAATGGGGATGGACCCCTGCCAGGTCCAGTCTTGAGAGGCAGGGTGTGTGATGGGGTGTGCCTACCCCCCACCAGTCCCTAAAGGGTTAATTATGCTTTGCAGGCTGCGGAAGCCCCGCCCCTCCGATCCTGCTGGGCATGCTCAGCCTGGAGGCAGCATGTAAAAGGTAGCAGCCCAGCTCAGTCTGGGGAGGCTGCTGATGGGGAAGGATGCAGGCTGTGAACTTCCTGCGGGGAGTTGCTACAAACCCCGACTATGGGACTATGGCTCACAGAGTTCCTGACTGGAGACTCCAGGCTGCCCGACGAGCCCAGAGAAAGGACGGCACTGGTGGGAGCCCAGCCATTTGAGGACCCCAGAAACCCAGGGGACCCGGGAAGTTTCGATGAGGGAGAAAGGGTAAGAAGCAGCCCAGGGGACTCGAACTCTTAGCTGGCAAGCAAACCGGGGACTGGTCAGTGTGTTTTGGGAGGATCCCCACTGACTTGGTTGTGAGCACCCCCACCAACGCCAGGGCCTTGGGCCGGGGCTTGGAGTTGCAGGGAGGTCCCGAGTTCCCTTACCTGGGGTGCCACACCCCCGAGTGGCGCCCCTCTTCCCCAATGGGCCAACTGGCCACATAATCTCACAGAGGTGGGCCACTTCACTGACTCTGGCCATTGGGCCACACTGCCCTGATGGAAAGGGCCACTCACTGACTCTGGCCATTGGGCCGTGCTGCCCTGACGGGAAAGGACCACTCACTGAGTCTGGCCATTGGACCACACTACCCTGATAGTAGGGGCTGCTTATTGACTCTAGTTACTAAGTAATACTACCCCATGTTACAGTAAAAGTCATTGGTGTAGGACCTGACCAGCTGCAGAATCACCTCCACCCTTCCATCTAACCCTATGTGACCAGACACCCTGTGATGGGGTGTGCCTACCCTGTGACAGTACGTAAGATATCCTGTTATCTGAAACAAGGCTCTCTGGTAAGCCAAACATAGGAAATAAAGTAGATAGGCAAGAAATGAGCTCCTCTGAAGTGCCTGTGAAATTATGAATGCAAAGGCATAACATGAGTAATAGTCTGAAACAGTCAATGGGATGTAATCATGCAGTGAAATCAGGGGGCCAGCAATATCCACTGCAATTCTCTGCTATGATCTGTCTATGACTACCGGTTTCAAAGGATCCAGAGGAACAGATGTTATATGCACTTTGTGGGCAGAGCATGCCTTCAAACTATGCTCAATGTCTGTGCGTAACCTTGGCCACCAACCATGACTACGCATAATATCCCCAAATTCACATTGCTGGGCTATCCTCCACAGATGACATGCAAACTGTGTACATCATACATGCATACATCATGTCCTACATATATCACATACATCATACATCCCATGTATCATCACATGTATGTAGGACAATAATGGAACAACATTTGCAGCTGTACCTTTAACAATATAAAACTTTGCAGTCAACTTAATTATATCTTTGTACAGCACAGGGCATACAGCTTTACCCACTGTCTGCAAGGCATAAAAATCCCAAGCTTTTATAACCACTGTCTGTAGTCAGTGTCCAGATTGTGAACTAACCCAGAGGAGAGAACATTAACTTCACACCCATATCAATCATGCACTTCATTAGTATACTGTTAATTTCTAGCCCAAATTAATGGTGTTAAGTTTGCAAATGAATTGTAGCTCTGCAGCTTCTTTTTGAAGTCTGTTTTTGAAGTTTTTTTTGTTGAAGGATGGCTACTTTTAAATCTGTTATTGAATGTCCAGGGAGATTGAAGTGTTCTCCTACTGGCTTTTGTATGTTACCATTCCTGATGTCTGATTTGTGTCCATTTATTCTTTTACGTAGAGACTGTCCAGTTTGGCCACTGTACATGGCAGAGGGGCATTGCTGGCACATGATGGCATATATTACATTAGTAGATGTGAAGGTGAATGACCCCCAGATGGTGTGGCTGATGTGGTTGGGTCCTCTGATGGTGTCGCTAGAGTAGATATGGGGACAGGGTTTGTTACAGGGATTGGTTCCTGGGTTAGTGTTTCTGTGGTGTGGTGTGTAATTGCTGGTGAATATTTGCTTCAGGTTGGGGAGCTGTCTGTAAGCAAGGACTGGCCTGCCTCCCAAGGTCTGTGAGAATGAGGGATCATTTTCCAGGATAGGTTGTAGATTGCTGATGTTGTGCTGGAGAGGTTTTAGCTGGGAGCTGTGCATGATGGCCAGTGGTGTTCTGTTATTTTCCTTGTTAGACCTGTCCTGTAGTAGGTGACTTCTGGATACTTGTCTCGCTCTGTCAATCTGTTTCCTCACTTCCCCAGGTGGGTATTGTAGTTTTAAGAATGCTTGATAAAGATCTTGTAGGTGTTTGTCTCTGTCTGAGGGATTGGAGCAAATGCGGTTGTATCTTAGGGCTTGGCTGTAGACAATAGATCGTGTGATGTGTCCTGGATGGAAGCCGAAGGCATGTAGGTAAGTATAGCGGTCGGTAGGTTTCCTGTATAGGGTGCTATTTTTGTGACCATCACTTATTTGCACCATAGTGTTCAGGAAGTGGATCTCTTGTGTGGACTGGTCCAGGCTGAAGCTGATGGTGGGGTGGAAATTGTTGAAATCCAGGTGGAATTCTTCAAGGGCCTCCTTCCCATGGGTCCATATGATGACGATGTCATCAATGTAGTGCAAGTAGAGGAGGGGCGCTAGGGGGCGAGAGCCGAGGAAGCGTTGTTCTAAGTCAGCCATAAAAATGTTGGCATACTGTGGGGCCATGTGGGTACCCATAGCAGTGCTGCTGACTTGAAGGTATAAGTCGTCCCCAAATCTGAAATTGTTGTGGGTAAGGACAAAGTCACAAACCTCAGCCACCAGGTGTGCCATGGCCTCATCAGGGATGCTGTTCCTGACAACTTGTAGTCCATCCTCGTGTGAAATATTGGTGTAAAGAGCTTCTACATCCATGGTGGCTAGCATGGTGTTTTCAGGAAGATCATCAATGCATTGTAGTTTCCTCAGGAAGTCGGTGGTGTCTCGAAGATAGCTAGGAGTGCTGGTAGCGTAGGGTCTGAGGAGAGAGTCCAAATAGCCAGATCATGCTGCTGTAAGAATACCAATGCCTGAGATGATGAGGCGTCCAGGATTCCCAGGTTTATGGATCTTGGGTAGCAGATAGAATACCCCTAGTCGGGGCTCTAGGGATGTGTCTGTGTAGATTTGTTCCTGTGCTATACCAAGGAGTTTCTTGAGCAGATGGTGTAGTTTCTTGTGGTACTCCTCAGTGAGATCAGAGGATAGTGGCCTGTAGAATGTGATGTTGGAGAGTTGCCGGGCAGCCTCCTGTTCATAATCCAACCTGTTCATGATGGCTACAGCACCTCCTTTGTCAGCCCCTTTGATTATAATGTCAGAGTTGTTTCTGAGGCTGAGGATGGCGTTGCGTTCTATACGGCTGAGGTTATGGAGCAAGTGATGCTGTTTGTTCACACGTGCACGTCTGCGGAAGCACTCTTTGTAGAAGTCCAGTTTGTCATTTCAACCATGAGAAGGAGTCCACGCAGAATTCTTCTTCTTGCAGTGTTGTTGGAGGGTTCCTGTGGGTCAATGCGCTGTTCAGTGGTGTGTTGAAAATATTCCTTGAGTCAGAGATGGCGAAAGTAGGCTTCCAGATCACTGCAGAACTGTATCATGTGCGTGGAGGTGGTGGGGCAGAAAGAGAGTCCCCGAGGTAGGAGAGACTCTTCTGCTGGGCTAATAGGGACTGGGAATGGCTAGGCTAGTAGCTAGTGAATAGGGACTGGGAGTGGCTGGCTCACTACAAAAGCAGTTTTCCCTCTCTTGATATGGACACCTCCTCATCAATTATTGGGAGTGGACCACATCCACCCTGACTGAATTGGCCTTGTCAACACTGGTTCTCCACTTGTAAGGTAACTCTTCTCTTCATGTGCCAGTATATCTATGCCTGTATCTGTAATTTTCACTCCATGCATCTGAAGAAGTGGGTTTTTTACCCACGAAAGCTTATGTCCAAATAAATCTATTAGTCTTTAAGGTGTCACCGGACTCCTCATTGTTTTTGTGGATACAGGCTAACATGGCTACCCCTCTGATATTTGATAGTATGGTACAGTAGTACATGCAGTATATAAAATGCAAACCTGGATGAGGAAATGCGGTAAATATTATGCTGGCCACATGCTAAATGCCAGGAGAACTCGTATGATGCAAATTCTAGAGGCTTTTTTGGAGAAGAGATGAATGTCAGTTAAAGATTTTGGGACAGGATATAAAGTCCCAGGCTCACCTGGCTAGTGGACTGAAGGATTGAGTAGGAGAAAGTGAGAGATAGGCTTGAATTCGAGCTGCAAATGGAAGTTAAAAGCCGAGTTTGTGTCTTCACTGCCATTTTAATTCAAGTTAGCTCCCCATGTTAGCTAACCCAAATTAAAAACAAAACCTATTTTGCAGTGTAGGCATATCTTTATTCAGTGTTCATGTATTCAATTTTTAATAATTTTAAAAATCTAGGAAATTCTCAGAAAGAAACTAAATTAAGAAGGAATTAAGGTTGAGTGTGCATATCAGTAATACAAGGTTAAAAAAATTGCAGGAGGGTTGTAATTATCCCTAAATCAATTATCCCTAAATCAGGAAGTTCAGAAAGTTAAGCTTAAAAGAAATGCACAGTTAGGGCACCCAAACAACCTTAACTCTACTTTGTGACACAACATGGTGTCCATTAAAGTGTCTTTAAAGATCAGTTTAATGTTGGAATACAAATACCATTATTCACTACAAATAATATTATTCACTAATTATAATTGTATGGTTATTGTATGGATAGAATTGTTTGGGGGATTATTGCAAAATCCTGTAAATTTTTACCTTTACGTTACTGATATGTACTCTCAACCCTTACTCTATTTTAATGTAGCGATTTGGGAGACGAGGGGATCTAAACAGGGATTTGTGAAGATGTCACAAATGACTTTTTGTGCTACGTAAATCTACAGATGTGACCATTTTCCTGCTATCCTCTAATCCTCATCTTATCTGGCTGTCTTTTGACACCTTTTACCATGTCAGGTTTTTTTTTCCTCAGTATTTTTCTTGCATGGGGGTGTTCAGTGAGGTGTGGGTTCTCCTTTGCCTACTTCTATGCTGGTGCCCATAAAATAACAATAGGAGGTAGGGAGAATGAGATATTTCATGATTTAGGACAGCAAGCATGAGCATGGCCTACCTTCCAGACCTTTGTCTTAATTACCTTAAAAAAAATCTTAACTTCTGGGGCAAATATATTTTCATTGTGGATTTTTTTAAACTTAAATGTAATATGCATTAGGTATATATTTTAACATTGCGGTACATTATGAGAATATCATTAATACTGAAGTGATAAGATTTTTGTAATCAGCTAACATTGTCCCAGAATTCCCAGTTTGCCATATGTTTCTGTGCAGCTCTCTCACAGAAAACAAGGGTGAGTGGATGAACGGCAAGGATTTTCTCAGATAATTTAGGTCTAAAAATTATACATTGTACTCGGAACCCTGAAGTGAGATGGGACAGTTCCATTTTTAGGGGGCTGTCAAGTACCTATATCCTATAGATACTGAAAATGAATTATGGAGGCTCAAGGGAAAAGAGTGGGAGGAGGCACATAGGACAGGGTGAGTGGGCAGTAGGTGTGGATGCTGGCACTTCTGAAGGAATGTGGGAGAGGGATTCTGGCCAGAAGGAGGGAGCTGCAGACAGGCTGTGGTGGCTGTTGTCATGAAGATTTGCCAGGGGGTTGTCCTTGTGAATCCAAATATTGGCAAACTACAAGTCCTTTTGTACATTTGGATTTGTATCTATGTCTACCCTAATGATAACAGTTTCTTCTGATACCTTGATTGTTGTATAGAGAAGCTTTTTAAACATTTACTTTTTCCTCTCTTCCCAGAATTCAGAGGTGTCTGTTTTTGAGGTCAATATCCGCTTCATTGGTGGTCTTCTAGCAGCGTATTACCTTTCAGGACAGGAGGTAAGGAAACCATAAGGAGGTGTGGACATTAGTAGTCCATCAAATGAAAGCTGCACAATTGGAAGGTTTGAAGTTGTTGGCTTCACAGTATTTTTTTTAGCTAATATAATAAGTAGAATGGGCTGTGTTACCCAACTCTACTGGGATCATGGAATCTCCATCTAAAACTGATTACGGGAAAGCAGGGATCGGCCACTTTTGGCACGTGGCCTGCGAGGATAAGCCCCCTGGTGGGCCGGGCCGGTTTGTTTACCTGCTGCGTCCGCAGGTTCAGCCGATTGCAGCTCCCACTGGCCACGGTTCGCCGTTCCAGGCCAATGGGGGCTGCGAGAAGCGGCAGCCAGCACATCCCTTGGCCTTCGCCGCTTCCCACCGCCCCCATTGGCCTGGAGCAGCGAACTGCGGCCAGTGGTAGCTGTGATTAGCCGAATCTGTAGACGTGGTAGGTAAACAAACTGGCCTGGCCCGCCGGGGCCTTACTCTGGTGCGCCGCGTGCCAAAGGTTACCAATCTCTGCTGTACAGTATCTCTAGGCTAGCTGAAGACCCTTTACCAGGACTTTGAAGCAGCCTGTGCCTTCTCCAGTTTGCTCTTTTTACCAAGGCTTTTTCAACTTCATTGTCAACAGAGTTGAAACTTCTTACACAAGTAGTCACCTCAACCCTAGTTATCTAGTCATTAGACTCTAGTGCTTACAAATACCTTGTTTCAAGATGTTCCACCTCTCTCAAAAGAGAATTTTTCTTAGCTGCCACTTGTTCCTCAATGGACACAGGTACCTGAATGCAGGAACCCTTAACAGTTTTCTCAGGTATCTTTTGTGTGGGGAGCCATAACCCTGCTACAACAATAGGCTAAGATTGAGGCACACTGGACCAAACTCATCCCACAAGTACAGTTCCCACTGAAGTCATTGTGAATTATGCTTGTTCTATATCAGGGCTCCATTTAGAGTTCTCTCTGTCTCTGTCCCCTCCTGCATGAGGATTGCTGGGGAAAACTTCTACTATATCCAGTTTTGGATTGGAAGGCTATCACCTCTCCTTTATATAGCCTACATGGTATCTTGAAATATAGGTTGGGTACATGGGACAGTATTCTCAGAATTGATTCAGCTTTTTACCTCTAACTCACAGGTATAAAACTTGCCTCTGTCAGCAATGGCTGAAAATTATTGCTCTCTGCTGACTTTTTGGGGGATTATATGCTGAAACTCATTCTGGTTCTTTGTTTTTAAAACAATAAATTTAGTGCTGGTGAATGATGCTGCACTGACAACTGTGGAGAATGAAGGTGTTTGTTTACCCATGAAACAAAGTATTGGTGGCAGCAGTTTAACTATCTCTAAGTCCTAGTAGGAAAATGTGCCATGTTAGAAAATGTATTAACTAACATGTTTTCTAATATGCTTTAACTAACAAGATTTTTCTCTTCGTTTGGACAAGGACAATTGTTGTAATTAAAGAGGTGTTAGCTGGTTGTGTTTAACCCTGTGTAGGGGTCAGCCCATATTTCTAAACATAGCTTGTTCCTGTCTACACTGAGTGCTAAGTTGTTTAACACAGTATGTTACTTAAAAGATGTTAGCTAACATGCTTTCATACAAGCTTGGTTTTCTGAGTGTAGACATGGGATGGTAGTCTCCATGGTGTATTTCAGTTTTTAGAGACTATGCTGATAATTGCTCACGGGAGGAAAAATGAGCATCAACTGTGCTTCTTTTTGTGGTGGAGGAACCTGATCATGGAGTACTGTGGAAATTAAAAGAGTTTATACTACGATTATATCTGTTACCATCCCTTCTTCCAATCAGAGTTGTTCTACATTTACTCTTAGGTGTTACCAATACAAATGTTGTACTATGGGAAAATAAGAAAATAACGCACATGATTTACAGTGTCTTGTTTTGGCAGCTAGTTCCTTGGCTTAAAATTGTGCAGACTTGTACAATCCTTTGTTTATTCACAAAACTTTTATTAAGTACCTGTTTGGTGAACAATGACATATAATCTTTCGGGTAGCTGTATCTGTCACATCTGGATGCTTCCCAAGCTTTCTTGGGGGAGATACATGCAGAGTTCTGCAGTATGTAGCTTGAGGAGAGAGGGTTTTTTCAGTGCATCAGGCCAAATTCACTTTTCTGCTCTATCCCCTTTGTGCTGGGAGGATGGATGATTTTATGGTTAAGGCACAGAAACTGGGAATATGGACAGCTGGATTCTCTTCCCAGCTATGCAGTAGATTCCCTGTATGATTTTGGGAAAATTATTCAAGACCTCCATTTTCCCCCACCAATAAAATGGAATTAATATGGATTATTCATAGATTTTAGGGCCGTTATGACCGTTTAGTCTGACCTACATAATACAGGATACAGAACTTCATCCACTGATTATTCATGAAGCCCATAACCTCAGGTAGAGCATATTTTCATTAATGTTTGTGAGGCACAGTTACTATGGTGATAGTCATAATTGAAATGCCTAAATATAAATAAAATATTCAGCTGAACCTTCTCTGAAAGTTTGGACTTCAGTTTACTAAAATGGATCTTCAGATATTTTATACTGGGGTAACATTTGGATGGGGAGAGATGAGTCTGGGATCTGAATAGTGAACTCTTACATGGAAAACAAAGGACTGGGTCATTTGTGGCAGTATGAAAGCTTCTAGACCTTGAGGAAAATCTTTCACATTGTATCCTAAGCTCTTTTGTATTATCCTGGGTAGCCTAGTTTCCTTTTGTTTTTACTCTATAGTTGTGTTTTTATTATTTCATTAATTGACTCTTGTTTTAATTGTTATACATCAATTATATTGTTGTGTGAGTGCTTTATTTCAGTGTGTTCATTTATGTTGACATCATTATTACCTAGAATTAGTTATGTAAAAGTGGTTACTGTTCTTTGAGGTTATCCTTTTCTTTTTAAAATAACATTAATAAAATGACTTGAAAAAAATCTTTGTATCTTTCTAGCATAACAACAACAAAATGGTACAGATGCCTAGTCAAAATTGTCACATGCACATATCAGAACACATTAAAGCACTGCATTTTACAAAGATGATTTACATGTTATAGGTTTATTACTACAATGAGATTGAATGTTCTTGCATTTTTGATCCATTTTCGAGGCAGACTCTTCAGTGATTGCAAAACCAGCATTATTTACATGTCGAGGTTTTCTGGGTATGTTTGTGGAGCTTTTCCCTCTATCATAGAGTCTGACTCATTCTTCTCTGCTCTGAGAATCTCTCCCTTATGTTCACCATCATGTTGATTGATTGGTTCTTCTTTACATAGCATGAAGTCTGAGTTCTGTTCAACGTATATGTTGAGATCAGTCAATTCTTCTGTCACTTCAATGGAGTTATCTAACTGTTCTTCATTGAATGTGAAATTGATCAGTTTTTCTTCCCTTTCTTGTTGACACACTTGTGTATTTGAATCTCTTGGGGTATCTGGATAGCTGATCCCTGAGGAAGGACAAGATAAGTCCTCTGTGAAACCACTGCCTGTCCAAAAAATAGTGAGTTCTTTGCGCAGAAGAGCAACAACCAGGCTAGTGGTAAGCGTAAAGGGCACCAAGTAGAGGAGAGCTGGCTGACCCATTTGCATTAATACTGACACTACAAAGGTCACCAGGAGACCATAGCTATAAGCTACGGTAGAAGCTACAAAATAGACTCTGGAGGAGTGCATCTGAACATCAAATCTGTGGCAGTAGGCTATCAGGAAACCGGGAATTACAATGTCACCAAGGCCAAGGATAGTAAAGGGGCTGTCATCAAAGGTTGATGCAGAGGATAATATTGGAACCTTCAACAAAAAAGGGATCTTTTCACGACTGACAGAGTCAGATGGTCCGAGAGCTGCCACTTCCATTATGCTCTCCCCAGACTTGGTTAGAAAAGGAGTGATAAATACGAAAAACACATCATAGATCAAAAGAGCAGCTAGAAACAAACTGCAGTTCTTCAAGGTAGGCATGCGGATTGTTTTTAAAACATAAAGGCAGATAGAGATTCCTAAAAAGTCTTGCAGGACCCAGGCCCACTGATCCTCATTTCTGAAGATCATCCATGTGACAGTGATGGAGACAGAAAATCCTGACAGGAACAATGTCCTAACTTGTGGACCATTGTGAAAATATGGTAAATGGAGTTTGTATTCTCCAAATGGGAGTTTGTTCACAGAGGGAGACAAACAACTGTAAAGCCCAACGGATGCATATAGGCTGAAAAATCCTATCATTATATTCACTAAGTGATCGTAGAAGCAGTAGAGAGCAAGCAGCATGAAGGAGGACATTACTACACTTGCACAGATAAAGAAGACATCAGGGTCAATTGTTACATCATCAAAATCTTCTTCATTTTTGCATTTGCACTTCATGTATTGCTGCCTTTTCTTCTCTATGTTTCCTGCCCAGTAGCCTCCAGTTGTGACTGTGCCTACGGCAAGGATGAACATGATCCCCGTATTGTATCCCAAGAGCCTGCCTAAGTGTTTGAAGAATAAATAGATCATGTCCATGTCATTGAGCAGATTTACAGGAGTAATGCTCTCCTCACAGTGACCCCAGTTGTGGCCCATTCCACTGCCTCCTGTGAGGGATATTGGGGCATCTCCACCAAGGATTAATAGCACTTGTGTTTCGTTTATTCTCTGGAGTCTGCCGTTCTCAAAGAAGTTGCAGTTACCCTTCCTCACTGAGGCAATTCTAGTGCTGAGTCCCCCACCATCACAATCCTCCTCGCCAAAGGAGGAAGGAAGACAACACAAGGTTGAGTAAGTTAGGTCCTGATGTGGCTGAAGCCATTTCATTTTGCCACTCTTATCCTGCAGTGATTGCACCCAGTGAGAAGGAAAGAGGAAGCAGTAATCTCCTCCCTTCTCTGGAAGGACTCTGACGACTCCCAGATGCTGAGCAAGCGCATGTGGAACAAGAAGCAGGAGGAGGCAGGACAGCAGTGGTGTCATCTTCTTCCCTGGGTTCTGCTGGTTGCAGGTGTCTTCTCTCACCACACTCCCTTTCACCTGGAAAGCTTTCCTCCTTGTGGTGAGAGATCCACCCCCGCCCCATCTGTTACATAATAAACTTTGGCCCCATGGAGATGAGCCCCGCCCTCTGTCTGTTACATAGCAAACTCCTCCTCCTCCCAGTCTGGGAGTCTCCATCCTGTTATATGACAAGCCTGTCCCCATCCTCATGGATACAAACCCCACCTTGTCTGTTACATTGCAAGCTCTGTACCCTCGCCCTGGAGACAAGTCCTGCTGTGCCTGTTATATTGGAAGTCTTATCGTCTGCCCATGGAGAGAAGTTCTGGCTTTTGCAATCACACAGCAAGCTCCTTCCCCTCCCCAAGCAGCCTAAGGAGCCCAGCCCCCTGCCTTCTTCTCATGTGGTTGTAGAAATAGAGTAGGTAGTTTTTGTGGTTTTATCACCACTCTTGTGATTTTGTTTAAAATACTTCTTAATTTCAGGAGCCAACTGCCTTGTAAACATTTAACTTTAGTAAAGATTGCTGCCATCTATCACTGTTTCCAGGATGTTTGCTTCTGGCTCCTCCTGTTTTGCACATGATAGAACCTAAGAGGCAAAGGTATAGAGAGCATGAGGGGGAGGAGACATGATACTGGGAGAAAGAAAGCAGGGCAAGAGAGTATTTCCAGAGACTCAGGCATGGGAAAGTGGGGGACATTTAAAAGTAGGTGGGTGACCAGTAAATTGAAGGAGCAGAAGAGAGGTGGTTAGCAGAGCCTTAAGTTCCAAAAAGTGGTGTTACATGGGTTCCTTTTAGTTGTTTCTCTGCAGAACTAGGTCAGACACGCAGATTTTACCCAAATGAGAGGCTGCTCAGGAGCCTCCTGTCTGCACAAGACTGGCATAAACTTGAATAGATTTGTAATAAGAGAACTGTACTATTAATTGTGTATATTGTCTTTTGGGATAGAATCAGTGTTGTGAGTGTTCACAAAATGTGTGGCAGTGAAAACAGCCTTCCTGCGCAGACCGGGCGTGCATGTATTACTCTAGACATAATCCAGAAGTAGTAATTTCAGTGAGATCTAGGTGTCTCCCTTCATGAGATGCTAAATTAATTTGGCCTTGCACAAGGACCTCTGCCCCATCAACAGCTTAGCCGTTAAAATTCATATAGACTCACTGATTTGTCTTTGTGATCTCACACTTTTTGCCAAGTAAAATCAGCAGGTTGTGTATATTCCATTGGGTTAACTGACAGAATGACCAGGGGGCCATCTGTCACAGTTTTGGGGTAACAGCATCTGTAACACACTGCTCCGTGGCCCCCTCCAGGAGTGCCACATCAGGTCTCAGATTGCCAGCTGTCACGTCTCTCTAGGTGGGGACCCATATCTCACTCCCTTACACTGTGTAATATCCTCAGCAAGGCAATTTGTCTAAAGGCCAGCACCTGCCCATTGCTTTCCCTCTGAGGGCTGTGTACAACCCCTCACCCTCCACAAATATACCCAAACTGGTAATTGCAGAGTTAAGGTGATACTTCCCCACATCACAACCACTCATCCCCGCCTCCCATTTGGAAGCCAGCCGCTTGTTGCATCATTTTTTGGGGAGTGGGGAATATTTTCCTTTGGTCATATGTGAACTGTAGAAAAGTAATTTAAGGATGTGCTGTAATTCATTATTAGACTCTTTAATTGTGATTGTGCAATAGTAAGTAATGAGGTTGAGGCACAGTGTGAGCACTGTGATTTCTGTCAATGAGTAGAATTTGCTCATTGTCAGTACTGTTATATGGACCATGTTGAGGATCCTATTGGAACGTATGAATGGGAGTCCTGATTTGGAGTAGCGGTGGGCACAGAGAAAGTGGTAGATTTTTTTCACAGTAGCAGCCGTGTTAGTCTGTATTCGCAAAAAGAAAAGGAGTACTTGTGGCACCTAAATTGGTTAGTCTCTAAGGTGCCACTAGTACTAGATTTTTTTTAGACACACGTAAGGTGCTGTAATGTTCTTAGTTTTGCCTGGTATCCATAAAAGGACAGAGTTAAAGTTTACCTTAACCCTTTACTCTGTCACCTTAACTCTACATTTCCTGTTGTTCTAGTATTTGTGTGTGTGTGGGGCGGGGGTATTGTAACTCTAATTTTCTTTTAAGGATTATGTGGGAGAACCTTAACTCTGCATTTCCTGTTTTTCCAAGGTTTGAATTTGGGGAATCACCATTTCATTATATAGTGCATGCAGTGTTAATTCTGTCATTTTCTGCATATACACTATGAGGTAGCCTTTACTTACATGATCACATATTATTAAAACAACGAGGAGTCTGGTGGCACCTTAAAGACTAACAGATTTATTTGGGCATAAGGTTTCCTGGGTAAAAAACATCTGAAGAAGTGGGTTTTTTACCCACAAAAGCTTATGCCCAAAAAAACTGTTAGTCTTTAAGGTGCCACCGGACTCCTCCTTGTTTTTTGGATAGAGACTAACACAGCTACCCTTCTGATACTTGACACATAGTATTAATTCCACAAGGACCCCTGTTTCATTCACTGCATAGGGTGGGCAATGCACGGTACCTCAGGTGCCAGTGCTCAAATGCTTACTTGATTTAGTGTTTCTTTTTTATTAATTCAATGTGTGGCTCCATGCCTTATTTACTGCACACAACCCAACCCTTTATTTTTGGGCTTTTCTGTGATGTTCATTAACATGGTATCTGAGCTCCTTATAAACATTAATGAAATTATCTCCACAACATCCCTGTGAGAGAAGGAGGTATTATCTCCATTTTGCACATGGAGAACTGAGTTATGGACAGGTTTATGGTCAAAATATTCAAAAATGTCCATTAATTAGGGTGCCTCAATAGTTGGAGGCGTAACTTGACATACCTAGAGCCTGATTTTTCAAAGTGTGCAACCATAGCTTGCAGTTGCGGCTGTGAGTGCTTAGCGTTGCTGAAAATCAAACCCTTAGGATATGTCTACACTACCCGCCGGATTGGCGGGCAGCGATCGATCCAGCAGGGGTTGATTTATCGCGTCTAGTCTAGATGTGATAGATCGATCACTGAGCGCTCTCCGGTCAACTCCTGTACTCCACTGTCGTGAGAGGCGCAGGAGGAGTCGACAGGGGAGTGGCAGCAGTTGACTCACTGCAGTGAAGACACCACGGTAAGTCGATCTAAATATTCACGTAGCTGAATATTCACAGGGGGAGGGATAGCTCAGTGGTTTGAGCATTGGCCTGCTAAACCCAGGGTTGTGAGTTCAATCCTTGAGGGGGCCATTTGGGATCTGGGGCAAAAATTGGGGATTGGTCCTGCTTTGAGCAGGGGGTTGGACTAGATGACCTCCTGAGGTCCCTTCCAACCCTGATATTCTATGATTCTATGAAGTTGCGTAACATAGATCAATACCCCCCAGTGTAGACCAGGGCTGAGTGTATGAAGTTCGGGTACCCAGAAAATCAAAAGCACAGTTAGTGGTAACCTCTGAAAATTCTGTTTTATTTGAATTGCCCAGCATCAAATAGGAAGTCTATAGTATAGCCAAGAATAGAACCCATGTCTCCTGGATTCCAATCAGTGACTTAACTGTAAAACCATTCTTCCTCTTCCTCCAGAGTTCTTCCTGCTGGAGTAGACTGAACTTCAGTTTCAACTGTTTGTTAGGCAGCCATACAATGCTGGCTATCAGGATTCTTGGGTTCTACTACTAGTTTTTGGAAGGGAGTAGTATCTAATGGGCAGAGGAATTAGGACTCCTAGGTGATATTTATTTTTTAATTATACTTTGACTTTACTTATAGCTTTTGGGCTCAAAGTGCTTTGTGAGGGCGGGTTATGCAAGAATAATCATATTTGCAGACAGCATAACAAAGCAAATAGATTTTGTCTATTATTCTTGAGACACAATGTGGCTATATGGATGAGATTTTCACCTGCCATGTTAGAGATGTCAGCTTTATTCCAGCTACACACGAGTGACATGGTCCGCCCTCTGTTGTTCATTTGCGAGATGGGAGACTCTTTACTTCTCCCTAAAGTAGGGGTAAGTCTTCCCCAAGAAGGCAGCTTGTAAATTGCATAGAATTATAAGTAATAGTAGGCTAATGGGGCTAGATCCTCAGCAAGTATAAATCTGTGGAGGCCCATTCATGTCAAATGAATCTGTCCCCGTGGTCTCCTTGCTCTGAGTTTGGTGCTCCTTCATGTAGACCAAGGGATATATTGATATTGAAAGCAACGGTGGTGGTTCCATTTTGCCCGTGTCTGCTATGGAGGAGGGGCTCTCTCTAAAACATTCTCAAGGGATGCAATATCAGCTCTAGTCTTGACTGCAGTTTCTCTGGCTGGTGAACTTTGCGTGGATCATTAGCTGGCAGTGATAACCCTCCTTATATTGCAGCAATCTGAACATGGTTAATTTGAGCTAATGTTCCAGAAAAGAACACCAAATCTCTTATTTTCTGTACTTAGATGCTCCCAAAACCAATGAAGGGCATAATGCTGATCCAGTGGAGTTCACTGATGTGTGTTTGCCTGTACCCCATGTACTTTTTAAGTTAAGAGTGAGCACATAAAGGTATAATGCCAATCAGTTATGGGAGGAGATCCATAGTTCAGGAAGCCCTCATTCAATTTGAATGAAATGTGATAGAAAAATTCTACATTTGCTCCAGGAGCACCTTTCTGATTTTAAACCCCATAAATCTTTATTTGCAATTTTTAGAGGGGAGTGAAAAATAGAGGACTTATAATAGGAACTGGGCTAAAGCCTTAACTATGAAGAGTCTACTGGCTGCTCCATAATGTAGGATAAATAATAGAAAGCTGTTCAAATCCATTGTTTCATGGTGTCATCAGCTCTCTCTTGGGAAGCCTGTCTTCCGTGATTTTCATCTCTCAGGTCATGTGAGAATTAATCACTTCCTTTTATCACGACAAGGACTCTTTCTGTCCGACTGAACCTGGATTCTGAGTTTTAACCTCAAAAGCTTTTGGCTAGAAGTTGAATATATTAAACTTTAATCCTCTCCCTCTGCATTTTGACAAACAAATTCCTTCCTTGATTATTTGGCATAGACTGCTCTGAACTGCTAGGAAATTATTTGCCAGGTATTTCCTTTAGAACTTTGAGAGTTTTGTTGAATACAGTTTTGTAATCCCCTTTGATTTTAACTATGTTTTAAGGATATTGTCCCGTTACAGATATTCTCTCGGAATATACATTTCCAGAATTACTGGCTACTTAATGAAAAGCTTCATGTGGAATTTCTGAACTCATAAATCAGTTCTAGCTTGTTTGGCACAAAGAATGGATTGTCCGGAGAGATAAAGAACTGCTTAAACTAACGCCCCTCAACCCAGAATTCTTGTTTTTTCTTACAAGGTGGAACTTTGTGGATCATAAAAACTCCAAATTTGATTGATAAGACCAAATAAAGAAACCCCAGCAACAGCAAACAAGTAAAACACTAAAAAAATGCCCTAAAATAACAGAACCCTAGTATTGGATAGACGGTCAGTCTTTACATATGATACAAGCCTAAAATTGTATGAAATTTACACTACAGCATATTGCTATGTTTAAAAAAATCGTATTATGTAAAAAGAACAAAGCAAACTTTATTCTAGTGGTATTTGCATGAGTGTAGGACGGTGAAGGCTATAGCCATCCTAACAAAGTATTTTCATCTATTTTATTTATTAACATCATAAAAGAGATGATTTATCATTTTATTTTCTCTGAACTAGGCTACTTATATTAAATCTACAAAACATAAAAAGCCCGATTATTTATTGTGTTTACGTTTGCTGGCCTCAGATATAAAACAGTTCTTCTATATAATTGTCTTTTCTCATTTTGATAACCATCATCAAAGAGGATCTCTTTCTGGGTGAGATGATAATAAAATTCAGGTGGATAAATTCACTCTGAAAGCTGTCATTGAAAATAGAGGAATAGGGCTGTGGAATACCTGATAGGCTATTCACAGATAATCAAAACAGTCCTTTTCCAGAAGATTGATATGCAGTGTCTTTTGTTCAGGTTTCGTAAAGAAACTTATGGTGATGCATGCCAGTGAAATGGAACGAACATTTTTGTCCTACAACTGACTTGACTATGTAAAGTACAGCGGTTCAGTCAGTGAAACACCATGTGTCATGAACTGTTTGCAAACAGCAGGCTTGTCTTTCCCTTAGAAGGGGCTTATCTGTACTAACAGTTTACCAAAAAGTTGAAATACAGAGGAGAGAATTACACTGTGGATATCCCATCATATAAAGATTAGATTTCGCTGTATTGCCAAGAAATGAGCTCTGTGTTCTTAAGCGGTCATGAGAGCTCTGTTACTCTCTGATGTGACACCTCCCTACTGGCAATTTCACATTTTTTTCATAAATGTCAGACCCCAGACACACATGCATACAAAACAGTACAGATTGTAATGCCAATCCTTATCCACTTCATATGTTCTGGATTTTTCATAAATGGGAATATCGAATAGGAGTAGAGAAATTATATTACCCTATACTTGATACTGGTACAGCCCCTACAGGAATACTGTGTGCAGTTCAAAAAAAAAGAGTACTTGTGGCACCTTAGAGACGAACAAATTTATTTGAGCATAAGCTTTCGTGAGCTACAGCTCACTTCGCTGTAGCTCACGAAAGCTTATGCTCAAATAAATTTGTTCGTCTCTAAGGTGCCACAAGTACTCCTGTTCTTTTTGCGGATACAGACTAACACAGCTGCTACTCTGAAACGTGTACAGTTCAGGCATCCACAATTCAAGAAGGATGTTGATAAATTGGAGAGGATTCAGAGCAGAACCTTGAGAATGATTCATATATTCCAGCCTGAGAAGGGACCCCTGAGATCATCTTGTCGGATTTCCTGTGTGCCACAGGCCATAGAATTTCCTCCAGATAATTCCTAGAGCAGATCTTTTAGAAAAACATCCAATCTTGATTGAAAAATTGCCAGTGATGGAGAGAGAATGCACCATAGCCTTTGGTAAAGTGTTCCAATGGTTAATTACCTGGGCTGTTAAAAAACTGTCAAGGCTGAATCCCTACTCTGTCACTCCGAGTGCAGAAGTGGGGCCTGCAAGGATTTTAAAAATCAATACTTGCCAATCCAGGCTTGTATTAAACTCCCAAGGTTACAGCTTTTCTCTGACCGTGGCTTGGTAAACGCTGCCACCATCCAAATGCAACAAAACCCGCTTTGAACCCAGGAAGGAGCACTTGGGAATTCCTCCCTGTGGGGTGCCCTCAAGCCCTTTCACCCCGTCTCTGGGGAAGAGCTGAAAAAGGAAACAAAGGAAATTAGCTGTGGCTACCAGGTAATCAAACAACATGCACAAACCTCTTAGGACACCAAAAATCCAATCCTCTCCTTAAAAAAGGTAAATTTTATTAAAAACAAAAAGAAAGAAAATACGTCTGGAATTTAGGTTTTTGCTCGATTTTAAAAGAGCAATTCCAAAAATCAAGCACCCAAAATAGCTTTCTTGGGGGTTCAGCTTAAAGGTTACAAGCAAACAAAAGCATCTGGGGTTAGCACAGAGGAGTCCGCAAGCCAATAAGAAACAAAAGAATTAACCGTAATCGCATCTAGTTAACATTCTGATCTACTTACACATTGGAGTTCAGATAAGTAGTTCTAGGCATGATCTGATGACTTGTAATTATACCTGGCTTAGCTGCTTATAGCATGGCTGCTCTGACTCTTTAGCCCAGAGAAAACAGACAAAGGGAAAGTCTCTTTCCCAATTTTAAAAAGTTCTACCTTCCCATTGGCTATTTTAGTCAGGTGCCCACTTTTTTTCTTTACCTGGGGGACTTTTTAACCCTTTACCGGTAAAGCAAGTAAAGAACAGCTACCAGGAGGGATTTTACAGCTAACTGGCTGGCTGGTGTCAATCAAAGGGAGCAATCCCCTCACTTTATTTATTACAGGCTCTCCAAATCAGCAGGCCAGCCTGGTTCAGGTCGGATCTACACCGGCTGGGATTTTTTTCCTGGTGGCTTAGGAAACACAGTTAATACGATACATGCACCTCTAATTTTACTAATAATTACATGAAGAACTAAGCAGTACTTTTTACATTTTAAGGACTACAATGACATAGAATATGGGGACATTTTTACCTGGCTGATTCTGGGAAACCTTCCCGGGAGAGAGCATCAGCCACTTTGTTAGAAGCTCCTGAAATGTGTTGTATTTTAAAATCAAAGTCTTGGAGTCTCCACCGAAGGAGTTTCAAAGTCTCCACCTAAGAAGTTTTTTCTTAGTCTCTTTGACTGTGTGAAGCCACTTCAGTGCAGCATGGTCAGAAGGTAGAAATGCCGTCCCCAAATGTATGGGTGTAGCTTCTCCAGAGCATATACAAAGGTGTAAAATTCTTTTTCTGAGACTGACCAGTGGCTTTCCCTCTCAGAAAGTTTTTTGCTGAGAAACACAACAGGATGGAATTGTTGATCTGGTCCTTCCTGCATTAAAACTGCTCCCACACCACGCTTGGACGCATCTGTGGTTACGACGAATAGTTGGTTGAAGTCCGGGGCCCTCAGTACGGGGTCAGATGTAAGGGCTGCCTTAAGCTGGTTAAAGGCTTTTTGACACTTTTCAGTCCACTGAACGGCATTTGGCTGCTTTTTCCTCGTCAGGTCTGTCAGGGGGTGGCAATTTGGCTGTAGTGTGGTACAAATCGTTGGTAATACCCGACCAAGCCCAAGAAGGATTGGACCTGCTTCTTTGACTTACGGACAGGCCAATTTTGGATAGCATTAACTTTAGCCTGTAGGGGGTTGATAGTTCCTTGACCCACATGGTGTCCAAGGTAGATTACCCTGTTTAAGCCTATGTGACATTTTTTGGCCTTAAAAGTTAATCCTGCCTCCCTTTTGCGCTGGAAGACAGCTTGGAGGTGTTCCAGGTGTTCTACCCATGAGTCTGAGAATATAGCCACATTGTCAAGGTAGGCAACTGCAAATTCCCCAAATCCAGCCAGAAGGTTATCTACCAGTTTCTGGAAAGTGGCAGGTACATTTTGCAGTCCGAAAGGGAGCACATTAAATTCATACAGCCCTACGTGGGTGATGAAGGCTGACCTTTTCTTGGCTGGGTCATCTAGTGGCACTTGCCAGTACCCCTTAGTTAAGTCTAAGGTGGAGATGAACTGGGCATGTCCCAGTTTCTCCAATAGCTCATGTGTGCGTGGCATTGGATAGTTTTCTGGGTGAGTTACAGCATTTAGTTTATGGTAGTCCACACAAAAGTGGATTTTCCCATCTGGTTTGGCAACCAGAACCACTGGAGAGGCCCATGCACTCACAGAGGGGCGGATTACGCCTATCTGTAACATGTCCTTGATCTCTCTTTCTATTGCGGTTTTGGCTTGAGGAGCCATCCGGTAGGGTTGAGCTGTAATTGGGCAAGCATCTCCTGTGTCAGTGGAGTGGTACGCCCATTCTGTCCATCCTTCTGGATTTGCTGTCGTTGCTTATGCCCCAAAGGTCATGGAAAGGCTCACCTCTTCTATGCCACCGTTGCTTTTTCCTTCATAGTAGACTCCTTCAGGCCTCTCAGCGTTGTCTTTCTCCTGGGCTGTAAACTGGAGAAACTTGATTTCTTGGGAATAAAAGGACTTTAGAGAATTAACATGGAATACTTTAGATTTTAGGGTAGGGTCTGGGAACACTATGAGGTAATTAACAGCTCCCAGGCGCTCTCGGACCATAAATGGCCCCTCCCATGATGCTTCCATCTTATTGGCTGGAGTGTTTTCAGGACCATGACTTGGTCACCTACTCTGAAGGAACGCTCTCTGGCATGTTCATCATACCAGGCCTTTTGCTCTTGTTGAGCATCCTGTAGGTTTTCTCAAGCAAGGGCTAGAGAGTCTTGGAGGGTGTTTTGCAGGTTGGTTACAAAGTCCAAAATGTTAGTTCCTGGAGAAGATGTAACCCCCTCCCATTGTTGCTGTAATGGCTCCTTAACTTCATGGCCATAAACACGTTGAAAGGGTGAAAACTGCAAACTGGGATGTGTGTACAGCCCTGTAGGCAAAGAGCAACCGCTGCAACTCCAGGTCCCAATCATTGGAGTGCTCTTTCACAAATTTACATATCATGGCCCCCAAAGTTCCATTAAACTTCTCCACTAGACCATTCGTTTGACGGTGGTAAGGGGTGGCAACCAAATGGTTTACCCCGTGAGCTTCCCAAAGATGTTTCGTGGTCCCTGCCAGGAAGTTAGTTTCCGAATCCGTAAGGATTTCAGAGGGCCAACCTACCCTGGCAAAAATGTCTGTCAATGCCTGGCTCACGCTTTTAGCCCTGGTGTTGCTTAGAGCTACTGCTTCCGGCCATCGGGTGGCAAAATCCATGAAAGTCAGTATGTACAGCTTTCCTCTGGGTGCCTTCTTAGGGAAAGGACCCAGAATACCCACAGCTACACTCTGAAATGGAACCTCAGTGATGGGGACTGGCTGGAGAGGGGCCTTGACCTGGTCCCATATGCTTTATTTACAGGATTGGAAAGCATGCCTTATAGTGATAGAGTCCAGGAACTGAATCCTTTAAGTTTAATCAAGAGCAGGTTAAGGGGTGACTTGATCACAGTTCTAAGGGGAACAAATATTTGATAATGGGCTCTTCTGTATAATACACAAAGGTATAACAAGATCCAGTGTCTGGAAATTGAAGCTAGTACAAATTCAGAGTGCTAATAAAGGCAGCGAGGGTAATTAAGCATGGGAGCAACTTACCCAGAGTTATGGTAGATTCTCAATCACTGGCAATTTTAAAATTCAGATTAGATGTTTTCTAAAAGATATGCTCGAGTTCAAACAGGGGTCACTGTGATCATCTCGTCTCACCTCCTTCATGATCACAGTGATCCCTTCCGACCTCATAGATTCTAAGGACAGAGGGGACCATTGTGATCATCCTATAGAACACAGACCATGGAATTTCCCTGAAATAGTTCCTGTTTGAACTCAAAAATATCTTTTAGAAAAACTGGTGACCAGTTTGCCTGGCATAATTTAGAGCATATTTGCAACTGCTGTAACTTAAACATGGCTGTCCATGGCCCTAAAGGACTATTTCAGCATCTAAAGATAGCTGGAACACAGTGGCACTTCGGCAATGTCTTCTGTTTCCTTGGCCACACCCCCTACAAGAGCTGCAAGGGTGATGGTGTGGTGCTGTTACAGCTGGTTTGCATCATGGGTATTCCTGAGTGGAGGGGGTAGGACATTGGAAAGTGGGACGTGGGTTTGAGTGACAGGAGGACTGGGGTAGACTAGGGCAGGGGCATCTGTCAATCCCACATTCTCCCTTCCCATGTCTGTGCCCATATATGGGGGACTCCTGCCCCTCCAAGGGGGATGATTCCCCCCTCATATGAGCTACGTCCAGGATAAAAGAGGTCTTGCTTCTCTGGGGGTGGCTGAGCCCCTTCACTGCCCCCAGTGTGTGCCAGGTTCTGAGGGGCATGTGTCCAGGTACAGGCATTGGATCCCCTCCCTGTGAGCTGAGTTCTGGGGCAAGGCTTGCCCTTTTGGGTGAGGAGCTGAGAACAGGCATACTTTCTGCATACCGGAGGGGGATGGGAACACCCCTCTGAGATTAATTGAGCAGGTCACACATCTCAGAGCTATTTTTGCAGGTAGTAGTCACCTCCATGGGGTGTTCTCATTCAGTTGAGAACATCTCATTGCGATGAATGGGCCATTTCACACCATTCAGGCCCTCCTATGCTGCAAATGGATGTATACAGGAGTCCTTTCCCTCCATTGTGCTTCTGTCCTTCCTATTAAAGAACAATGCTTCGGAGTCCTCTAATGTCCACATGCTTGCGTGGATTTTCTTGAAATTTGCTATGCCTTGTTGGAGTGCAGAAAACGTGGAGTCATTTGGGCTGTGGTCCAATAATAGGCATTTGAAAAAAGATTCTAGTGCGGTCTTTTTGATGCATGACAAAATGTCTCATGCAGTATTGTTGTAGCTGTCTTGGTCCCAAGATATTAGAGAGACAAGATAGGGAAGGTAATTATTGGATCAGCTTTTGAGACAAGCTTTTGAAATTGCAGAGAGATCTTCCTCAGGTCTGGAATATATGTATAATATACATTTCACCCACCTTTGGGGGACGCAAATTGCATATGACATTTAAGAACATGTTCACTTTTTAGCTTGTATAGATTTGCAAACTGAAAGGATTATAGTGCATATATTCCAATAAAGAAAAAAAAGTGAGAGGATTTCTATGCAGCCACTTTGTTCTTGCCTACGTATAGGACCCTACCATATTCACGGTCCGTTTAGGTCAATTTCAGGGTCATGGGATTTTAAAAATCATAAATTTCATGATTTCAGCTATTTAAACCTGAAATGTCATGGTGTTATAATTGTAGGGGTCCTGACCCAAAAAGGAGTTGTTGGGGAGAAGAGGTTGCAGTACTGCTACCCTTACTTCTGTGCTGCTGCTGGTGGCAATGCTGCCTTCAGAGCTGTGCAGCTGGTGAGCAGTGGTTGCTGGCAGGGAGCCCAGCTCTGAAGGCAGAGCCACTGCCAGCAGCAGCACAGAAGTAAGGATGGCATGGTATTGCCACTCTTGCTTCTAGGCTGCTGTCTGTAGAGCTGGGCCCTCACTCAGCAGCCGCCACTCTCTGGCTACCCAGCTCTGAAGGCAGCAGTGCAGAAGTAAGGGTGGGATGATATGGTATTGCCAGCTTTACTTCTGTGCTGCTGCTGGCGGGGTGCTGCCTTTAGAACTGGGTGCCTGGTCAACAGCAACTTCTCTGCGGCCGCCCAGCTCTGAAGGCAGCTCAGAAGTAATAATGGCAATACCGCAACCCCCATAAAATAACCTTGCAACCCCCCTGCAACTCCTTTTTGGGTCATGATCCCCAATTTGAGAAATGCTGGTCTCCCCCATGAAATCTGTATAGTAGAGGGTAAAAGCACACAAAAGACCAGATTTCATGGTCCGTGACGCATTTTTCATGGCCATGAATTTGGTATATGTAGTTCAAGACAGTGTGCTGGCACCATTGTTCCTGGTGCCAGCCACCTCTGACATTTCTTCATACACCTGTGCAGTAATGATGTAATAACTCATGTTGCTTGCTATGAGTTGTGTCTGTTATAGTATAAAGTTTTTGTCTTCTGGGGAGGTTTACTGTGAATACAGCAGAATAATCAATAGCTAGTCTACCTAAATTTTTTGTTTTATTGTGGGGACTGGCAGGAACTGGAGGCAGAGGACTATATGAGGAGTGGGGCGGCGGGGTGGGGGGGCGGGATAGGACGCTGCAGAGGGGGCAGGAAATGAGGATGTTTGGTAGGCAGGCCTTGGATTCATTGTTTGAAAAAATCTGTTTTACTAGCCCCAGGAGGATGAGTCAGTAGAGAGGGAGGAGCAAGTTGCTACTTCCTGATCTCTGTGCAGATTAATGTGGTGTTTCCAAAGAGAGAGAGTTTGGAATTGACAGCACAGATACCTTGACCTCTGTGGGAAAAGAAGTGTGCGTTGTCAACATATGGATTCTGAGCAATTACAGATGTGATGTAGCTGTGAAAAAGGCAATCGCCATCCTAGAACATATTAGGCAAGGCATTTCCTCTAGAGATAGAGAAGCATTAATGCATTGTATAAGTTACTGGTAAGAAATTGTAATTCTTAAAATGTTTGCCAGCCAAACAGGAGTTACCCCACCCTAAACAAAGGAATGTGGTTTCTCCACCTGCAGTTATTTCCAGTAGTTTGGAAAACAATGAGAATGCATTTACATTAGGGCTGTCAAATGATCAAAAAAATTAATCATGATTAATCATGAGATTAAAAAAATAGTCACGATTAATTGCTCTTTAATCGCAGTTAATAATAGAATGCCATTTATTTAAATATTTTTGGTTGCTTTCTACATTTTCAAATATATTGATTTCAGTTACAACACAGAATATAAAGTGTACAGTGCTCACTTTATTATTGTTTTTGGTTACAAATATTTGCACTGTAAAGATAAACAAAAGAAATAGTATTTTTCAATTCACCTTATACAAGTACTGTTATGCAATCTTTTTATTGTGAAAGTGCAACTTACAAATGGAGAAATTTTTTTACATAACTGCATTCAAAAATAAAACAACATAAAACTTTTGAGCCTACAAGTCTACTCAGTCCTACTTCTTGTTCAACCAGTCACGAAGAAAAACAAGTTTGTGTACATTTATGGAGATAATGCTGCCCACTTCTTATTTACAATGTCACCTGAAAGTGAGAACAGATATTCACATGGCACTGTTGTTGCTGGCGTTGCAAGGTATTTACGTGCCAGATATGCTAAACATTCGTATTCCCCTTCATGCTTCGACCACCATTCCAGAGGACATGTTTACATGCTGATGATAGGTTCTGTTCGATAACAATCCAAAGCAGTGCGGACCGAAGCACATTCATTTTCATCATCTGAGTCACATACCACCAACAGAAGATTGATTTTCTTTTTTGGTGGTTCAGGTTTTGTAGTTTCCTCATCAGGGTATATCTCTTTTAAAACTTTCTTGCAGCATGTTCCACACGTCGTCCCTCTAAGATTTTGGAAGGCACTTCAGATTCTTAAACCTTGGGTGGAGTGCTGTAGCTATCTTTAGAAATCTCAAATTGGTACCTTCTTTGTCATTTGTCAAATCTGTAGTGAAAGTGTTCTTAAATTGAACAACATATGCTGTATCATCATCTGAGACTGCCATAACATGAAATATATGGCAGAATGAGAATAAAACCGCAGTGCAGGAGAGATACAATTCTTTCCCAAGGAGAGCAGTCACAAATTTAATTAACATGTAATTTTTTTTAATGAGTGTCATCAGCATTAGAGACTTGTGTACTCTTCAGGGACTAATGCACCTGACCCAGTATTTGCAGTGACACCCCAAACAGCATGTTCAAAACAGATTGGGATTTATTAGTCAACTGGAACACAGCACTGGAAGTCCTTAGGTTAGCATAGAGAAATGAAGGTTAAAGCATAGTCCATTCTGGTCGAGCCATAATTCATCAGTGAAGCTGTAGTGAACTCCATTTTCAGGCTCTGTGTCTCTCTCTCTGACTTCCTTCCTTAGTTAGTTCCCTAGTGAGAGAGCCCACAGTCTTTTTCCAGAGCCCTCACTTATTCCCCCATCTCACACCACTCAGCCCTTTTGTTCTTGAGTGGGGGTCTCTGCTCAGCTTCCCTACTGAGAGTATCATCAATCCCTGTTTCTCAAATTGTTTCTCTTGGACCCCTTGTTGATTTGGGTTGATTTCCGTCAGTTCCTTACTGACTCTATTCATTCTACCCAGGCAGAGAGGTGACACACACACCTATGTTTCTTAGGCCTTGTCTACACTACCAAGTTTTGTCGACAAAAGTGATGTGAACACTCAGAAATGGGCATAATAAAAGTCGGCAGAGCATGTCCACAGTTGGGGCACTATCATCGACAGTATGAGCATTGCACTGTGGTTACCACAGTCCAGCTTAACACCTTCTGTCGCTAGGTGTTGTTGGAAGATGGAGCGGATCACAGCGCATCTTGGGACCTGGCTCAATGTCCCGTGATACAATGCTTTCTGTTCCAGCACTCGATGGGCTTCCGGTTTTCTGTCGTGACATTTTTCAACGGCCCTTCTTTGCTGAGCACCCCGGCATCTTTATGAGAAGGGGTGCATCCCGCATTGCTCTCCTATGTTCTGTTAACTGTCATTAAGACATCGCGGATGGCAGTGCAGTTAATTGCGAAGTTCCTAATTGAAGAAGACTCCCAGTTGCCTGACATGCTGTGTGATATGAATAGGAGCAACTTTAGATTGCTTTTGGCATTCACAGAACAGCCTAACATGGTGGAATGTCCTTTTTGGGCTTGGGAAACAAGCACTGAATGGTCGGATCATGTCGTCATGCAGGTGTGCGATGCCGAGCAGTGGCTACAGAACTTTCGGATGCAGAAAGCCACCTTCCTGGACCTGTGTGTGGAGCTCACCCCAGCACTGTGGCACAAGGACACCAGAATGAGAGCTGCCCTATCGGTAGAGAAGTGTGTGGCAATTGCTGTCTGGAAACTGGCTACTCCAGACTGCTACTGGTCGGTTGCGAGTCAATTTGGAGTTGGGAAGTTGACCATTGGGACTGCATTAATGTAAGTGTGCAGGACAATTAATCACATCCTGCTACAAAGGACCATGACTCTGGGAAATGTGCATGAAATAGTGGACGGCTTTACAGAAATGGGTTTCCCTAACTGTGGAGGGGCAATAGATAGCACATACATTCCAATTTTGGCACCAGACCACCTTGCAATGGAGTATATCAATAGGAAGGGGTACTTCTCCGTGGTGTTGCAGGCACTTGTGGATCACCGTGGGCATTTCACTGGCATCAGCATGGGGTGATCCGGGAAGGTGCAAAACGTATACATTTTCAGGAACACTGGGATGTATAGAAAGCTACAAGTGGGGACTTTCTTTCCAAACCAGAAGATTACAGAGGGAGATGTTGAAATGCCCATAGTGATCCTGGGAAACCCAGTGTACCCCTTACAGCCCATGGCTCATGAAACCTTACACAGGAAACCTGGACAGCAGTAAGGAGCAGTTCAACAATAGGCTGAGTAGGTGCTGGATGACAGTGGAATGTGCCTTTGGCAGTTAAAGGTGCGCTGGCGATGCCTTTATGGCAGGTTAGACCTTAATGAGGATAATATGCCCATGGTCATGGCCGTGTGTTGTACGCTGCATAATCTTTGTGAAGCTAAAAGTGAAAGGTTTGCTCAGGGGTGGAGTGTTGAGGCAGACTGCTTGGCAGCTGATTTTGAGCAGCCAGATACCAGGGCTATCAGAGGAGCCCAGAGGAGGCAATTTGAATCAGGGAGGCTTTGAGGCAACACTTTGAAAATGAGAACCAGTAGTGTATATCTCTATGATTGGTGGTACAATGTTACATTACATGTAGTTTTCCTAGGAAGCAATGGTGACATTTGGGGCCTTACATTCCAGCAAGCACATGAATAAACTGCCTGTGTATGTATTGGTAGTGCCTGCTATCTCAATTTATAGAAAACAAATAAAGATGACAGGTTTCAGAGTAGCAGCCGTGTTAGTCTGTATCCGCAAAAAGAAAAGGAGTACTTGTGGCACCTTAGAGACTAACACATTTATTTGAGCATAAGCTTTTGTGAACTACAGCAGTTTATGCATCCGATGAAGTGAGCTGTAGCTCACGAAAGCTTATGCTCAAATAAATTTGTTAGTCTCTAAGGTGCCACAAGTACTCCTTTTCTTTTCGCAAATAAAGATGAGTTACCATTAAAAAACTTTGCTTTTATTGCACAAAAAACAACACACACAAACACACAAAGATGCTTGATGGGAAAGCAGGTACCAGGGAAGGGCAGACTTTCAACGCTGTGTGTAGGTTCAGCTATCATTATGAAAGTTGTCTGAGGGGGTGGAGCGAAGGGGAAACTGAGAAGTCCCGGAAAGGACTGTGCGGATGGAATTGGGCGGGGGGGGAGGGAGGAGCATGGAAAAGAGTTCTGAATGTGCTGCTGGAGAAGGCTGGCGTGGAGCTGCTCAGTCTTCAGCATTATTAAGGATTTCAGCATCTGTGTTTGTGCCTTCATGACTTTAATCATCCGCTCAGTAGCATCCTTAACAAACTCCTGATTTTCTTTTCTGTCCTGCCTTTCGGTTTCCCTCCACTCCTTTCGTTCCCTTTTCTCTGCACTGGAAGAGTGCAGTACCTCCCAGAACATGTCTTCTTTGTTCTGTCTCGGGCATTTTCTTATCTGGCAGAGACACTCGGCTGGTGTGTATGGGGTGTTCCTGAAGGTCACATCTGCCAAGCACAAGGAACAATGTACAGAAGCATGATTGTTAAATTCACGCACAGCATTGAAACATATCAGTAAAATACACCTTTTGTAACATAACAATCACTTTCTCACTGACCCTTGGCAAGCACACATCTCTGCAAACTCCCAAAGCATGGTGAGTACTGAGGGGGAATGCTCCCCATGGGGAAAAGAGCACTCACTCTGCAAGGGTTGTGGTGCAGCCAACTAGGGGGAAAAATCGAAGATTCTTCCACACTTTTCCACAGGCGGAGGTCATTGTAGCAGATATCTCACTGCTGAGGGTAAGCAGGAAAATGAGAGTACATCTACTACGTGCTTATGGCTTCTGCCCTGCTCCCTATGCTGCTTGCCTATGTGCCGCTTTGGTTCCTGCACAAGTGATTGCCGAATGGCGCTGGAAAGTTCCCTACTATGGGGGAAGGAACAGAGCTGCTCTGCCACGGAACCTTCGGCAGAGGATTGCCGAGAACCTCCAGGAAACTTTCCTGGAGATCTCTCTGGAGGATTCCCATGAGATCTCAGCGTGCATCAACACCCTGTTCCACCATACTGATTAGCTACACAGGGAAATGTCCAGCTCACAGAAGCACAGCCAGCCTTCTACATTTCTATACCCTGCATCCACCTCCACACTACAGAAACCACAGCCACTTACCAGGCATCTCCTCTCCTACTTCTTGCTTGTAGGAGAGCAACTACTGAGACTGGCTAGACACCTCTAGAGTGGTGAACAGTTCCTGGCTGCCTGCTCCACCAGGCGACCCCTCCAGGAGCTCTACATTGTCATCTAACTCCACCTCTTCATCAATGAATTTGTCCTCCAGGTTACGTCCTCTTTCCACCCCCTCCAGGCCCGCTGAAGTATCCACAGGGCTCTTGGCGGTGGAGATGGGGTCGCCACTGAGGATAGTGTCCAGCTCCTTATAGAACCAGCAAGTCTTAGGTGCAGTACTGGAGCAATGGTTTGCCTCCTCGTCTTATGGTACACCTGCCTCAGCTCCTTTATCTTCGCTCTGCACTGCAATCATAGCCCTTTACACACAAGCCTCAATAAATGTGCCTGTAGGTATCCCAATTCCTATGGCTCAAGCGCAGCTGGGACTGCACAGCCTTCTCTCTCCATATACTGAGCAGATCCAGCAGCTCCGCAGTAGTTCAAGCGGGAGAGCGTTTGCTGTGATAACCAGCCATGGTCAGTTGGGAAGATGTGATGAGAGCTCTCCACGCCAAGCAAACTGGAAATGGAATTTCAAAAATTCTAAGGGGGCTTCTAAGTGGGAGGGGCGGATGGTTGTTTACCTGGCTGCAGGGCAGTGGAGTTCAAACTACTGACCAGAGCTGTCACGATGGGCATTGTGGGACACCTGCTGGAGGCCAGTTAAAGCGATAAAATCAAGCGTGGCGTCTACACTGGCACTTTGTTGACAAAAATTTAAAGGAAAAAGACTTATGTCTCTTGTCAGGGTAGGTGTATTTTGTTGCCAAAACAGCACATTTTTACTGCCAAAAGTCACATCACATTCCCACTTCATCACAAGTATGCAAATATGCATTATTTCTATGCAGAACTGTGTAGGTTTTGTCAGTATCGGGGCATAAGGCTTTTATTACAAAGGATGTTGTCAGCAGTGAGCGGGAATATGAGAGGATTCTAATGCTTTAATTATGGTTAAGCAAAATGTAGGCTGAGATAATATCTTGTGAATAAGTGTAAGGAAGTTGTAAAAGGCTGTGAAGTGGTTTTTAAATTGTACACTTGTAATATTCTTTCTGGGGAGTTGGCTAAGTGTGTGAGTTACACTGGAATCTGGAACCTCCTGATTCTTATAATGCCATGGGCCAGGGTGAGTATGTGCATATTGAGGCATTGTTCAAAGAGCGTAGAGAGAAAGTAGCATGAGCAGCCTTCCCCCTGCCCCCGCTTTTAATAGTGTTAGATGGAATCTTGTGGGTGAGAGGGAATGGATTGTAAAAAGAGGTGAAGAGCTGGTACACTTCATCAACTGTGGGGCTAGCAGAGTGTGTGTTAATGGGGCATATTGGGACACTTCTGAAAGAGGGCAACGTTAAGGTTGCCCATGCAATGTTAACTGAGTGTTTCCTGCTTTTCAAAAGTTTGAATTTTGCTCAACTCAGCATTCTGTAAGGGGACAACATGCCACCAAGCAACCTTAACTCTGTGTTAATTTAGCTTTTTGCCATTGAATACACTTAGCCTTTTGTGAAGCATTTGACTCAGTGCCAAAAACATTCTGTTTAAAATATTAATAATTAGTACTCTACAGTATCAATAAAGCACATATTAAATTAATTCAGAACTGGCTGACTTCTCTCAAAAAGTAGTAGTCAATGGGGAATCATCATCAAATGGAGGTGTTTCTAGCGGAGTTTCACAGGGATCAATTTTAGACCTTAACTCTAGGTTAACTAAGTTTTTTTGCCATTTAATAATACAAAATGGAACAAGCATAGATTCTGGTGTGGTTTCCACAGATACTGTGACAATGTGACAGGTTCCAGAACCCTGCATAGTGAACCACCATAAATTCAGGTTCTAGAATGCTGCATAAAGATGCAGATTAATTTCTGTTGACTGTTGGTAGGTGGGCTTTGTTAGTTCCAGCCGTATAGAAAATGGTTTGGATTCATTCTTATGAGGCAGAGGGACCTAGACTAGAGACTGAGCAGAATTAATCCTTCAGGGAAGTCAGATTTAGGGAGAAATCTTAGGCTGAGGTTTTTTTAAAGATTGTTTTTGAAGGTGTTTTCAAATACCTAATATTAATTGGGAGATAAGGTGGGTGAGGTGATATATTGTATTGGACTAACTTCTGGTGGTGAGAGAGACAAGCTTTTGACCTTACACAGAGCTCTTCTTCAGGTCTGGGAAAGGTACTCAGAGTGTTACAGCCAAATACAAGGTAGAACAGATTGTTAAGCATGAAGAGGTAACAGGTCGCAAGAGACTATTCAAGGTGAAGTGGGGAGTTAATGGTCTCTGTGACAATCTGAGTATCTTTCCCAGACCTGAAGGCGAGCTCTGGGTAAGCTTGAAATCCTGTGCCTTTCACCAGCAGAAGTTGGTTCAATAAAAGCTATTACCTCACCCACCTTGTGTGTCTAATATCCTGGGACCAACATGGTTACAACAGCACTGCAAATAATAGTAACTGGATTTTTTTCATATTCTCTTCAGTGTGTATCCAAGGAGCAGCATTGCTGAGCATGAAAGCACAAAATTGAAACTTCATGTTCAAATCTTAGTGAAATGTGGAAAGTGAACAAGTAAAAATTAAATCATAAATGTGAAAAGAGAACAGAAAAAACTTTGGTTTTGATCATCTAAAGTTTTCCTAATGGGATCAGGGGGATATATATGTTTTAAAGTGACAATCTCTCTTTAATTTATAGTAAGCTAAAAAACCCCAGGTTTGTTAGAAATTCATCTTTCTGTCTACTGTCACAGGTGTTCAAGCTCAAAGCAGTGCAGCTGGCAGGAAAGCTTCTTCCGGCATTTAACACACCCACAGGCATTCCCTGGGCAATGGTGAATCTGAAAAGGTAACAGATTTTCTTTTGTCATAGTTTTAAACCAGAAATTGTTATGGCACATCTCTGTCCTTTCTAAGTAGAAGAAGTGTGTAAGATACAGGGCGAAGTGATATTTACTACACTTGAGAGTAAATATACTAGGAGCCTGAGGACTCTGCCTCATGTGCATTAACATTAACTGTAGCAGATTGTGACTGCTCTCATTTTGCATATGAAGATTCAGCCCACTGGAGCTCCATGTCCATTATGTAATGCTATGTATTGGTCCAGAACCTGTAGTCAAAAGGGGCACATGAACATTATATAATGGGACCTGCAGTATCTGTAGGCCACACCTGGTCCAGGCAACATAGTTAAACTCCATGAGCTTCATGTGTTGTGTGGGCTGTGTGTTGGCCACACCTTTCTCAGCAGAGGTTCAAAATACTTGTAAAGATGAAGGGACTGATTATCCAGTCAATCATACCAGTTTCACACTGATATAAATCTACTGATTTAGTGGAGTTACTCCTGATTTACATTGGTGTAACTGGAAGAAGAGTCTTGACTGATGGTTACATATAATGTCCTTCTCTGACTAAGTCATCTCATGTTTATATTTTTAAATTACATTTTCAATTAACATTTGTATGTATTTTATTTATTTCTTGTGTAGCACCCTGGGTTTCATAGTCATTATTCCAGTTTAATGTAGCCTCTAAACCTTCTAAATTCTAAGATGACTACATTAAGAGGGAGCTAAGTTTGAGAGTACATAAAAGTAATTTAGGGTAAAGTATATTACAGAGATGTTTGTAATTATCCCAAAACAAAGCACTATAAATCCAGGAAATTCAGATATGTTAAGGTATGGATATCCAAACATGTTAAGGTATGGATATGAACAATTTAGGGCACCCAAATAACCGTAACTCTACCCCATGACACCACACAGTGAGCATATGATTAAGGCATTTTAATATTTCTGATTTCAGAGTAAATCAAATTGATTTTTAAAGACTCATTAGATTTTGTTCTTTCTCTTTTGTTTTCCTCCTTTATTTCTTCGGGATGAAGTCAAGGTTGTTTGGATGCCCTATAGCAGGGATTCTCAACCTTTTTCTTTCTGAGGGCCCCTCAACATGCTATAAAAACTCCAGAGCCCAGCAGGGGTGGAAGAGGGAGATTCGGGACTCCGGGCCAGGAGTGGGACCCTTAGGCATGCATAGGTGTAGGTTGACTTCTATTTTGGGGTGGCAAGGGCTGGCAGGGCTCAAGCCAGCTCCGCACAGCAGGGTCCAGGGAGGAAGCACCACCTCCACTCCCTGACTCAACTCAGCAGGCACCCACCCTGTCTGGGTTATGGAGGGATGCAACCAAAACATATAACTCAAAGGGGGGGACTCAGCTCAAAAAGTTGGAATACCGCTTAGGGTGCAGGCAAGGGGTAGCTGGGGACTGTGTGCAGTGAGGGGTGTAACGCAGGGTGCAAGCAGGGGATAGTTAGGGGCTGTGTGCAGCCAGGGGGTAGCTAGGGGCTGTTGGTGGGCAGGGGGGTAACTAGGGGCTGTGTGCAGGCAGAGGGGTAGTTCAGGTTGCAGGGAGATGGGTAGCTAGGGGATGTGTGCTAGGAGGGCTGTGCTAGGAGGGCTCCCTCTGTGGTGGCTGCTCCCCAAGGGCTCTGCTGGCCCGAGAGCCAGGTCCCCCGCCCAGGCAGGTCTTACAGGCTGCGTGAGCAGTCAAAGGGGGCTGGGAGTTGAGGAGCAGCTGCAACCCTGGCCACCAGCAGCAGACGGGAATGTCATGGCTGCTTGCTCCGTGGCACCACCAGCCAGAGAAGCAACTGCCCCCCACAGCCTGGCTTCAGCTTCCCCTCTGTCTACGTCCTGGCTGGAGGGGAGGGCAGAGCTTGAGGAGGACTGGGGGAGAGGAGAAGGTGAGGGAGTGGAGCTGCCCCTGGGACTGCCCCACTCTGGGTAAGACAGTCTAGTTTTGGGGGGCAACACCCTCGTGCCCCCTTAACTCTTCCCATGGGCTCAGGGCCTCTGCCTGAGTCAGGGCTTGAGCCCCACCGATTCTGGCTTCAGCCTGAGGTGGAGTGCACTTGGGCTCAGGGCTTCAGCCCTGCGCTGCTTGCGGCTTCAGCCCCAGAGCAGGGACCTGGCTCCCAGCTTCAGCTCATGGAGAGGGTGGGGCACTGCGGCTCATGGTTTCGGCCCCACGGCTCCTGGCTTCAGCTCTGCGGGGGAAGGCGCGGAGAACGGGGGGGGTCGCTGGGACTTGGAGCACCAGGTTTCAGCCACGGACCCCAGTTGAGAACCAATGCCCTGTGGTGCATTTCCATACCTTGCAATTTTTTTTATCACTTTGAACTTAGAAATTTAACTCTGAATTTCCTGGGTTTGTAATGTTTGGGGTTGGGATAATAACAACATCTCTGTAATATATTTTACCCTAAATTACTGTCAAGCATTGTGAACCTTAACTCCACGTTCACATCATTTTTGTCTGGGAATTTCCATATGGGTGTTTATGACTGTTTTTTGAAATTATTAAAAATTTCAACATGAATGCTGAACAAACAAACTCAAAAGTAATGATTCTCTGAGATTCATCTAATGATCTGTAGTTATGTCATATCAACTGGAAATCACTAAAAATGTGTAACTGTTAGCCCTGGTCTACACTAGGACTTTAGGTCGAATTTAGCAGCATTAAATCGATGTAAACCTGCACCCGTCCACACGATGAAGCCCTTTATTTCGACTTAAAGGGCTCTGAAAATCGATTTCCTTACTCCATCCCTGACAAGTGGATTAGCGCTTAAATCGGCCTTGCCGGCTCGAATTTGGGGTACTGTGGACACAATTCGACAGTATTGGCCTCCGGGAGCTATCCCAGAGTGCTCCATTTTGACCGCTCTGGACAGCACTCTCAACTCAGATGCACGATTGTTTGCCGTTGCTCTGACGCAGGGAGGGGCGACTGAGGACACGGCTTACAGGGTTGGCTTCAGGGAGCTAAAATCAACAAAGGGGGTGGCTTTACATCAAGGAGTATTTGAAGCAGGACTTCACGGAGGGTTCCAATAAGAAATGGTGCACCTAAGTTATTGTTCTTATTGGAACAAGGAGGTTAGCCTGGCCTCTGATTGATACATGGCTAGATTTACCTCGCTGCACCTTCTCTGTGAGTGACTGCAGTGTGACCTAGAGGAATGAGTCCCCTAGACAGGGGAGGGGGGGAAGCAAATGAGTACAAAACAAATCTGGTCTATTTCTTGTTTTGATCCACTCCATCTATCTTTTACATCTTTGGCTGGCAGCAGACGGTGCAGAAGGACTGCATGCCATCCACATCTCATGGCTGCTCGGCAGAAGATGGTACAGTACGACTGCTAGCCATCCTCATCTCTTGCCTGCCCTGCAGAAGATGGTACAATACGACTGCTAGCCATCGTCATCTCTTGCCTGCCTGGCAGAAGATGGTACAGTACGACTGCTAGCAATCCGTATTGCCTGCCTGCTCACCATAAGACGGTTCAATAGGACTGACTGCAGGACTAAAGAGAATGACCTGGTCAAGTCACTCCAAATTTAGTCCCTGCGCCCATGTCTGCCCAGGTGCTCCCAGCCGACGTGGCCAGGAGCACCTCGGACACGACGAGGACGGCTACCAGTCGTATTGTACCATCTGCTGCCAGAAGGCAATGGGTTGCTGCTACTGTGTAGCAATGCCGTACCGCGTCTGCCAGCATCCAGGAGACATAGGGTGACGGTTACCTGAGCGGGCTCCATGCTTGCCATGGTATGGCATCTGCAGAGGTAACTCAGGAAAAAAGGCGCAAAACGATTGTCTGCCCTTGCTTTCACGGAGGGAGGGAGGGAAGGGGGGCCTGACGATATGTACCCAGAACCACCCGCGACAATGTTTTAGCCCCATCAGGCATTGGGATCTCAACCCAGAATTCCAATGGGCAGCGGAGACTGCGGGAACTGTGGGATAGCTACCCACAGTGCAACGCTCCGGAAGTCGACTCTAGCCTCGGTACTGTGGAAGCACTCCGCCGAGTTAATGCACTTAATGCACTTAGAGCATTTTCTGTGGGGACACACACACTCGAATATATAAAACCGATTTCTAAAAAACCGACTTCTATAAATTCGACCTTATTCCATAGTGTAGCCATACCCTTAGAGTCTGATTCACTGGTACACTCTGGCTGCTTTAGGCTGCTCTGGAGCAACACAAAGCAGCCAGAGCATACTGGCCAGTTAAACTAGGTTTACAGCTGCTTTGCATTGCAAGAGCAGTGCAAGTCAGCAGGAGATATATCCCATTTTCTTCCTCCCTACTGTTTTCTATACTCCCCTGCACACAAAAGTCCTAGTTTCTGTCCACTGTTCATACACACTGCAAGTTTTCTATTCCCTCTTGTCCTCTCTGTTGAGTAGATCTGGAGCAGTGGGTGACAGTTTTAAAATAAATATTTCAGATTAATAGTTATTTTTGCTGTCATTTTCATAACTGAAAATGTATCTGTCATCAGAGGCTGAAGAATAAAATCTCCTTAACAGAAACATATGACGAGTCACATTTCAAAATGGCTGCCATTTCCCATTGTCTTTAATGGGCCTGAGGCCACAGGCTACCTTCTGTTAAGATGCCTTCTTACAAAACAGGTACTGGCTCCCATTGTTTCCTGTGGAAGTGAAACCAAGCTGTCTTCATAGAAGATGGTGTCTCCCTATGCTATCAGGAAATGGAGGAGAGGACTATGAAAAGTCGGTGAATGGAGAGAGTGGCCATTTTGGCTAAGCACAGCATGTGGCCTCAATCCCATTGAGAACAGTAGGAGATAGCAGCCATTCTGAAAGAGGGCAGTTCACTGTCAAATTTTCTGAAGTAGAACGAGAAACTGTCATTTATGCAAATAATGGCAAAAGTGATCAACCAAAAAAGAAAAATAAAAAACACTGCTTTCAAATACAGCCAACATAAAATTTCAGTTAGTTTTAACTGTATTTTGGAGTTTCAAGAGTTTGCATTTTTCCATTATTGTTAGCTCAACCAAAAGTAATGGGCTTGATGACATTCTGAGTGACATTCTATCACTGTGCTATGCAGGAGGTCAGAGTAGATGATCAAAATGGTCACTTCTGGCCTTAAAATCTATGAATTATTCTAGATATTAAAAAGAAGTCAGACAACTGATAATAAATTTCTTAAAGAACCCATTTTAATTAATTTCAGTTAATAAACTTATTCATTAACTTATAAATGCTAAGGGCTTGTCTGCACAGGAAAGTTTTTTCCATATAGATAAACTTCAGGTTTTCATCATAAACTCCCTTACATTGACACACAAAAGTTCTTTTTTTGATTAGCTGGCATCTTATCCCACTTTAATTGGGAAGCAACCTAACTCTTAGGCCTGGTCTACACGACAAGTTATGTTGATATAAGGAGTCTTGCTTCAACCCAGTTGTGCATGTGTCTACACTTAGATTTGTCTCCAACTGAGTAAGTGGCCTGTTATTCCGACGTGGTGTTGAGCCAAGGTTTATGTACAGAGGTTGGCTCGGCACGCATGTAGACACTGCATTACCTTTGTCAACCCTAACGGTCCTCCAGCAGTTGTCCCACACTAACTGCTCTGGTCACCATTGTGAACTCCACTGCCCAGGGGTCACGTAGACTGGAAGCCACCCCTCACTTTTAAAGCCCTGTGGATTTTTGAAATTCCTTTTCCTGATTGCCTAGCTTGGAGAGCATACCTAGCAGCTCTCCGCTGTTGTGTGCAACCGCCTAGCTGACCATGCCAGCTACACACTACAGATGTGCTCCAGCCTGGAGGAGACACGATATATTGGAATTCCTGGGCCTGTGGGGAGAAGAGGCTGTGCTCAGGGTATGCAGGAGAAGTGGTATGATGGACCAGCAGCAGTGCTGCGTGAAAGCCAAGAAGCTTGAGCAGGCATACCAGAAGACCAGGGAAGCCAAAAAACAATTAGGTGTCAAGCCACAGACCTGCCATTTTTGCAGCGACCTGCATGCCATACTCGGTGGAGAGCTTCACCCACCCACCCATCACAACACTGTCAATATCTCCAAGGAGCCCAAGTCACAGGTCTCTGCTGTGAACAGAAAGGAGGATGGGGGTGGACAAGGAAGAGGAGGAGTATGGGGGACAGGCAACTGGATCCAGCTGGACAGCAAGCTAGGACCTGTTTTTTACTCCACCGCAGACCAGCCAGTCCTGCCAATAGAGAGCATGGGCAAGTCCAGTGCAGGGGAAGGAACCTCAGGTAAGCATGTACATAAATTTTCCATTCCAGGGATGGCCCCCTCAAAATAGCAGGACACAGCTTTTGACTTTTCATTAATTTACTCATACTAGAAGAACCAAGAGAAGTAGAGTTGCTATCTGCTTTTCCGTTCCCTCTAGAGTTAGGTGCAGGGAGACAGAGCATGCAGACCAGTTTGTTTATGTACACAGGGGTGTCCCTTGAATCCTTCTGAGCGATCTCTATGAAATTTTCACAGAGGTTCTCTGTTATACTTTGCCAAAGGGTTCTAGGGATGGCAGCCTTATTTCTTCCTCTGTGGTAAGATGATTTCCCACGGCACTCAGTGATAACATTGGCAGGCACCATTGCAATACACAGCCTAGCAGTATACGGACACAAGTGGCTTCAGGATGCCAGCAGCAGCTGTGTTCTCTGTGCCTTTGTTACCATCAGGAGTGAGATATCAGCTAAAATCACTACCACTTGTGGAAAAAGGTGCCAGTATTCAGTGCCAATGCCCTGTGTTAGTAGTTTTATGCAACCGAGAAATTCTCTCCTCATTTCCCTAATCTCTAGTGGGCCATACTTACCGTGACTGGTGCTGTGACTGGTGCCATGCACAAGCAATCCCAACCAGAAGTGAAAATGAACTTGTAGTTCTTGAAGCTTTAGGGGAGCAAGGGGAGCAAGTTCTGCATCTTAAATTTCAGTTTCCATAGGGACTATACTGACAGCGGTAACTTTATGTGTTTATCTGCAGCTGCTGCAGCCTTGAGGGTCTTCCTCTCCACACCTGCAGAATGCCTGACCCAGATAAGGAGGAGAAAGAAGAGGACTTGGGATGACATGTTCACTGAGCTTCTTCAAGCCAGTGCTGCACTGGACTTTGAATACAGGGACTGCAGGATGAACATTGGGGACAGCCTGGAGAAGGAAAGAGTGGAGAGGAGGAAGGTGCAGGAAAAGGAGAGGGAGATGCACCAGGACATAATCAGGCTTCTCAGGCAGCAAACACAGATACTGCAGACTCTGGTGGACCCGCATGTTTGAGAATCCCATGCTCGCCTCTCTCTGCAGCCCATTGAGAACTCAATATCGGGACCTTCCTATATCCCCTGTCCCCTTCAACATCCCACATGGCATCCAGGGCTGCCTCACTATCTCTACCACTCCACTCCGCGGGACACTAAAGACAATCACAGCTTCACATACACTTACCTGTGAAAGCGATGGTTGGTGTAGATGTAGCTGAAATAGGCATGAATATTCTTTCCCCTTCATGAGTTCTGTTCATTTAAGTTTCAATAAGTTTATTTTACATATATTTATTTTAAAATTTCAGTTTCTTTTTTTTCACTGAATTCTTGTACAAAATAAATGTCTGTTATTTAAAACATAACTCTTTTTTATTTGTTTGCAACATCTACTACCAAGTGCTTAACAGGTATGAAAGAAACCAGTTACTTGTTACTGACAGTGTGACACAACTCATAGAATAAGCCATAAACAAAATTAATAGATGTATTGACAGTGTTATGTTTCTATATGTACAGCAATTACTGCACGATTCCTATTAGGCCACAAAAGAACAGGGCCGGATAGAGTACAGTACAACAAAATGCATTACATGGCTTACTGTAAAAATGGTCTTTCAAAACCCGCCCTGAGCTTTGAGCTCTTCCAATAGCTCTTGTGTCTGCCTGTTCAAACTCAGCAGACAGCCATTCCACAACCACGCTCTACCCAGGCAGAAAGGTTTCCCCCTTTGCTTCACAGATATTATTCAGGACACAGCAGATAGCTATGATCATTGGGATATTTTTCTCACTGAGGTCCAATCTTGTGAGTAAACAGTGCCAGAGTCCCTTCAGTCCACCAAACGCACATTTAACTGTCATTCTGCACCTGCTAAGCCGGAATTTGAATAGTTCCTTGGTGTTGTCAGGATGGCTGTTGTGCAGCTTCATAAACTAGGGGAACACCGGGTAGGCTGGGTCGTGGATCATTTTTGGCATTTCAACATTCCCAATGGTAATCTGCCAGTTGGGAAAGAAAGTCCCTGCTTGCAGCTTTCTGAAAAGTCCTGTGTTTCCTTCCATGACCAGTCCACTCTTATGTGGGTGAAGCATCCTCAGTGATCCACCAATGTACTCTGTGGCAAGGCGGTCTAGTACCTAAATAGGGATATCCATGCTGTCTGTCACTCCGCTACAGTTGAGGAACCCCACTGCTGCAAATCCATCCACTATGTCTTGCAAATTGCCAAGAGTCACAGTCCTATGTAGCAGGAGGTGATTAATGGCTCTGCATATTTGCATGACAATGGCCCCTCAGTGGATTTCCCAACTCCAAATAGATTACTGACTGACCTGTAGCATTCTGGCATTGCAAATTTCCCCAGTGCGGATCGCCACTTGCTTCTCTGCTGTTAGTGCTACTGTCATTCTGGTGTACCTGCACTGGAGGTTGGGGCGAGCTTGGAACACAGATCCAGGAGTGTTGCCTTGTACATCTGAAAGTTCTGCATCCAGTACTCATCATCCTAAGCCATTGTTATAAATGCGATGCCTCTGATCCGTATTAGTTTCTCAGGCCTAGAAGTGGCTCTCCACCATCTACAGCTGCTCTGTGAACACCAACAACAACTTTGAATTGGTTCTCGCTATGTCCCATAGCAACGTGTCCTCCATGAAATCGTCATGTTCCCCACTGATTCGGTTCTTCTGTGGCTCTGCAAATACTGCAGGATTGTGCACCCTGTGCTTGCAATGCTCATGACAATAATGCAGAGCTGGGAAGGCTCCATGCTTCTGTGAGAGATGGCAGATAGCGATGAGGGCTATGCAGGTTTGTGGGATTTTGAAAAAAGGTGTGAAAATTATGGGATACAGATCACATTGTGGGATGGAGACTTTGCATGTTGGGAAGTTGACCCCAGGCTCCCAGTCATCCCGGCACAACTCATTTCGGCACCATCATGAGTTGCCAAAACTTCCCAAATGACTGGTGTCACAGTGGGATTCGTGCCCATGGTGCACTGCACTGTGCATTGGTACAAGCACTCCTGGTGAGTACATGCACCACCGACACAAGGAGCCAGGTATGCACACATATAGGCGATGTACTAACTGCAGAGGCTTTAGGCCGACATAATTTGCTCAAAATAAGTTTGTAGTGTAAATGTGGCCTTATTTCAGAATGTTACAAGGTTTGTGTGGAAGCATCCCTATTTTGGATTAACTCTGCTGTTTCAGGCAGTCCTCCCTCTGCTATCCCACACTGCGTTGCTTCACACCTGCACTAGCCTATCTGTTTACTTGTATGCCCTCTACTACTCCAGGTTCATCTTGGCTGGATTTCACCTCCATGTTTAAATGCTGGCACAAATCTAGGGGTGTCCCTTTGAAATTTCAGCTTGTGAGAAGTTCACACTTTTGGACTCTCATATCCATTATAGCAGCCATGTGCTGTGTCTTCATATGGTTCTGTCTTCATTGGCCACTGGGGAAAAGAGCATGTTCAGGCCCATATTAACAGCAAATGCAGGAGAAGGCTCAGAGCCATGCCAAAGCAAAGGAACTCCAATAGAATTATAAAAATGCTAGGGACAAAAGTAAGACCTCTGATAATGTTCCCACTACCTGCACCTACTATGAGAAAATGGACTGTATTTTTGCCAAGGATGCCACCACTAAACTCTGACATGGGATTCTGGACAAGTTGACCAGAATATCAGAAGGTGCCCAAGGCATCATGGAAACCAACCAAGAGGTGATTCCTCTGGACCGCCAAGATCACTTCAGCATGCCAAACTCTGAGACTGAAAAATTTCATTGCTATACAGCTCCTCACTAATAACATCAATCCCTAATATCACAATTGTTACACAAAGCATATCCATTGCATTCCTTTCCTTGGTTACAGTACATTAATTTTCCTGTACTACATGCTGGCCTCAAAGTAGGAGCACAATGCATCATTGAGCCTAGTTGCCTAACTAGTTGGGCCATGTTGCAGAGGCACGCTCTCTTGGCTGTTCACATATTCAGAAAGTCTCTCCACCTTTGCCTCTCAGCCCTTGGTGAGGCTCTCTCCTTTGCTCTCACTGATGTTGTGCAAAATGCTGCAAGTGTCTATCACACAAGGCAGATATTGCTCAGAAGCCTCCAGCCTTGACATGAGACACTGCCACTTTTTCTTCAGTCTACCATATACAGACTTCATATGTCATTCTGCAGCTACTCAGGTTATAGTTAAACAGCTCCTTTCTCCTATTCAAGTATCCAGTAAAAAATTTCATAAACCAGCGTGATGGGGAAAGGCCAGATGGCTATAGAAAAGTAGTGGGAGATAGATATATTAGCTCCAGGCTAAACAAATCCCTGGTACCAGGATAAGTTAAATGGCAGCTGCTCCAGGTCAATTAAGACACCTGGGGCCAATTAAGAACTTACCAGAAGGTAGGGAGAACACTAGGTTGATTGGGACACCTGAAGCCAACCAGGGACTGGCTGAAACTAGTTAAAAGCCTCCTAGTTAGTCAGGTGGGTGCGGATGTCAGGAGCTGTGGGAGGAAGTTGTGCTGTTGGAGAGGCTGAGTAGTACACACCATATCAGGCACCAGGAAGGAGGCCCTGAGGTAAGGGTGAAGTGGAGCCTGAGGAAGTGGGGGCTGCTGTGGGAAAGTAGCCCAGGGAACTGAACGTGTCATGTTTCTAAAAGGTCAGCTACCATAGCTGATACTATTAGGGTCCCTGGGTTGGAGTCCGGAGTAGAGGGCGGGCCCGGGCTCCCCTGTTCCCCCCTTCCCCCCCCGATTAATCACTGAGACTGGGAGACAACAGAGAATGTGCAAGGGAGAATAGCTTCTAGCTTCTCCTCACCTCCCTCACTGGCTTATGATGAAAATGGCTCAGTAGACTGTGACCCTTGTCTCTAGAGAGAGAAGGGTTACGTGGAGGGTCACTGTGAGCCTCTGAGGCTAGCAAAATCCTCCAGGAAACACGGCACCCACGGAGACAAGGACAGAGCTTTGTCACAACTGGTGTGAAAAGTGGGATTTCGTTCACAGCGTGGCGGAAGAAAGAGGTTTAAAAAAAAGTGCACTGGGGTTTTGGATTTTTTTTGTTTTGGTTTGTTTGTTTGCTTTGTATCACAATGGAGGAAGTGGTAAGAGCTCTGGTACAAGCCACGGCAGCCCAGCAGGAGGCCACCTGGGTTCAGGCAATGGCGCAACAGGAGTCTATGTGGCTACAGCAGGAAACCAATCAATTATTGATGAGCCAGGCGACCCAAGATCATGCCCTCTTGAGAGAGGTGGTGGACCAGCTGAAGATCCTCACTACCCAGGCCCAGGGGTCCAGTGGGACGTGAACCCTGAGGGCCACTGGTTGTCTTCGAAAGATGACGTCAAGAGATGATATAGAGGCATATCTCCTCTCATTCGAAAGGACTGCTCAGCGTGAGGTGCGGCCCCAGGAGCAGTGGGCCAGCATTCGCACCCCTTTTTTGTGCGGAGAGGCCCAGAAGGCCTACTTTGACTTGCCTGCCACAGATGCCACTGCCTATACCCGTCTGAAGTCACAGATCCTAGCATGATCAGGGGTGACGGCAGCGGTAAGGGCCCAGAGGTTCCATGAGTGGAAATACCAGGAGAACAAACCCCCGAGGTCCCAGCTATTTGACCTCATACACCTCACGCGGAAGTGGTTACAGCCCGAGGCGTGCAGCCCGGAGGAGATTTTGGAGACCGTAGTCATGGACCATTACATGCAGGGACTGCCACCAGATCTCCACAAATGGGTAGGCCAGAACGATCCGTCCACGTACGACGAGATGATCACGCTGGTAGAAAGACGGATGACAGCCAGAGAACTGACCCGACTACCCAAGGAAAGCCCCTTTCGAAGCAAGCACCCAACCCCAACCCTGGAAGTTTGGGCAGCCAAACCCCCGGGGAGTCCTAGGTGGAAGAAGTTGGGGGCCGAAAACCAGCGGGGACACCAGAAGGAAGGGATTGGCCTGAGTGGGGGGAAGCCCGGGACTAAACCCCCTAACCCCGGGATAGGGGAGTGATTAGAAGCAATTATAGATGTCATGCATGTGGGGAGTGGGGACACATAGCAGCACAGTGTCCCAGCACCGAGGAGCCTATGCAATGTAACTTGGGGGATTGGGAGGTCCCAGGCTCCCTTATCCACCTTGTGGGGGTCTCATTAGCACCGCATAATTACACTAGGCCAGTGAGGATAAACGGAGCAGACACTACAGTGCTTGTGGACTCTGGGAGTGGTATCACCCTCATATCGGGTAAGCTGGTAAAAAGTAGTCAGCTGCTGCAAGCCAAACGTGTAGCAGTGACGTGCGTACATGGGGCCGTGAGCCATTACCCCACAATCCTGGTGGAGATAGAGGTTCAGGGGAATCCCATTGAGGTGACTGTGGGAGTAGTTCCTAAACTCCCATATCCTGTAGTCATTGGGAGGGACTATCCAGGGTTTGGTAATTTACTCCCCCCGGAGAGGCTGGAAGGAGGTGGGGATCCTGAGGACAGTGACTCGTCACCGGGGGAATGTCAACCCCCGATGTTGGCTGAGATTTCTCAGGATCTGTTCTCAGCCCCACAAAAGACCCGGAAGACAAAAAAAGAGAGGAAGGCCGCGAGGGCCTTCGGAACCCGGATCCTGACCCAGGGCCAGAAGACCTCCCGAGTAGGCAGATGGATGCGAGCAGCCAACAGAGAAACTTCCACCATGGAAGGTGAGCCAGGGGCTGCCCCCAGCCATGAGGGCGGCGAGCCGTTGGAAGAAGCAGAAGCCAGCCCCTGGGAGCTTGGGCAGATTAGTCCCGGGAGAGAGACTTTTGGGCGGGACCACGTGGAGGACCCCAGATATGATAACTCCAGGAAAGAGGTGGCCGAGATTGATGGGATACCCATGGATGGGAAGGTCCGGGGTCCTGGACCTTAGTTATAGTGAAGAAATATCTCCTGTACTGCCGTGGTGCAAATGCGGGAGCAAGAGATACAACAACTTCTGGTGCCACGAAAACATCAAAAAGCCATATTGAGTCTCTCCCACAGTCATCTGTTTGGAGGACACCTAGGGATAGAGAAAACCCAGGCACGGATCCTGCGGCGGTTCTTCTGCCCAGGAGTACATGAAGATGTCTGACTATACTGCACCGCTTGTCCAGAGTGTCAGTTATATAGCCCTCGCCCGCACTTGCGGGCTCCTTTGATACCTCTTCCAATAATCGAGGTTCCTTTCGAACGGATAGCCATGGATCTGGTAGGGGCCCTAGAGAGGACAGATCGGGGCCACCAACATGTGCTTGTTGTACTGGACTATGCAACCCGGTACCCGGAAGCTGTTCACCTACGCAACACAGTTTCCAAGACAATAGCTAAGAAGCTAATACAGATCTTTGCCCAGGTTGAGCTACCCAAGGAGATATTGACTGATCAAGGGACACCTTTCGTGTCCAAGTTGATGAAAGATCTCTGTTCGTTGCTCCATGTCCAAGCCCTACGGACCTCTGTATACCACCCGCAAACAGATGGCCTTCTGGAAAGGCTCAGTGGGACCCTCAAGACCATGATCAGGAAAGTGGTGAGCCGGGGTGGGAAAGATTGGGATACCCTATTGCCTTACCTCATATTCGCCATCCGGGAGGTCCGTAAGCCTCCATGGGTTTCTCTCCATTCGAACTACTATACGGGTGCCACCCCCGGGGCATATTGGATATAGCCAGAGAAGCCTGGGAAGAGGAGCCAAATCCCGGAAGGAACATAGTCGAGCATGTACTGCAGATGAGAGATCGGATACCCCGAGTTATGCCCATTGTACGGGAACAGTTGGAGAGAGCACAGGAGACCCAACCAACCCATTATAACCACCAAACGAAGCTTTGACGGTTCCAACCAGGGGATCGGGTGATGGTACTGGTGCCCACTGCAGAAAGTAAACTATTGGCCCAGTGGCAGGGACCCTACGAAGTAATCAAAGCTGTGGGAGAGGTGAACTCTAAGGTGTGGCTCCTCACACTCACACACACACCACAAACTGAAGTGAGCTCCTTTTTTAAAAACCCAGGTGCCCTGATTAGCCTGCCTGTCTTAATTGATTCTGGCAGCTTCTTGATTGGCTGCAGGTGTTCTAATCAGCCTGGCTGCCTTAATTGTTTCCAGAAAGTTCCTGATTGTTCTGGAACCTTCTCTGTTACCTTACCCAGGGAAAAGGGACCTACTTAACCTGGGGCTAATATATCTACCTTCTAGCACTCTCTTGTAGCCATCTTGCCTGACCCTGTCACATTAGCTACTAACTGGCAGCAGTCAAGGTGATGAGTTTCCAGATGGCGATGGCTATATTCTCCAGGCTGAGAGGAGGTTTCAGGCTTGTGTTCTGCTGCTGCAGCAGCTCCAGGTGAGCTCTGCACAGGCCTCTGGGAGAGTCTCCTTCCTCAGCCTGAACATCAGCTGGTGCTGGTCGGCTAAGTGCCATGCTCCACTGAATAAAGCTACTCCAGGAAAACGTCATGCAGAAGTAACTGCTTGATCTCTTCCCCACGGCATCACTGTGGCTATCTTCCAAGTCACTCATAGCCATCCATCTGCATGACACATGTGGAGCAGCCTATTTGTATTAATGACTGTCAGGACTGCGGTGCTCAGCAATCTTCCCTCCCTGGTGCCTGACAGACGTTTGAAAATGATCCTGCTTTGGTCAAACCAGATGAATTATGGGAGTGTGTTAGTTTGATTCCAGAATTCCAGTGGGCATCCCACAATGTGCCACAAAAAAAAAATCATCCCAGGATGCATCGAGCCTAGTGGCAGAACATTACTCCATGGGATATCTGCCCCAAATGATGTACAGTTTTTTGAAAAAGTGAAGAGCAGTGTGGATGCAATGAATCACAGAAGAGAACTATCTTAAGATGGCATGAACAAAGGGGTGTGGATGCACTTCTTTGGGATAGTTAAACCTGAATAATTATAGTGGAAAAACATATGCTGAAAAAACTTGCCTATGTAGAGAAGCCCTAAATGCTTGAAACAAACCCGTTTGATGATGATTCCCCATGTACAGTTGCATTTTAAGAACTGAAAAAGATCTTGGTGGAGCTCGAAAGCATTTCTCTTTCACCAGCAGAAGTTGATCTAATAAAAGATATTACCTCACCCACCTGGGGGCTCATATCCCGGGACCATCATGGTTACAAGAACAATGCAAACATTTTGAGACCTATCTATTATTCAGTTTTTAATCAATTTAATGTGTGCCATGTTAATTTTATATTGTTCTCATGTTTTAATCAAAATGTCATGGGGGAACCGAGTCAAACACTTTACAGAAGACTAAGCATATTAAGTCAACACTGATACCTTTATCAATCAAACTTGTAATTTCATCAAAAAAAGATATCAAGTCAGTTTGAAATTACCTATTTTCCATGAACCTGTATTGATTTCCAGTAATGACATTACCCTCCTTTTGTTCTTTATTAATTGAGTACTGTATCAGCCACTCCATTATCTTGCTCAGGATTGATATCAGGCTGACAGACCTATAATTACATGGGTCATCCCGTTTACCTGTCTTAAAAATTGGCTCAACATTAGCTTTCTTCCAGTCTTCTGGAACTTCCCCAGTGCTCCAGGTCTTATTTAAAATCAACGTTAACGGTCACTGCGTCCCAGGACAGAGTCCCCCATCCTGTAAGTATAGCCTACATTCTTTGTTTCTAGATGTATACATTTACATTTAACTGTATTAAAATGCATATTGTTTGCTTTGGCCGATTTTACCAGGTGATCCAGAATCAGCAACATTTCCACTTCGTTGTTTACCACTCCCCCAATTTTTGGGTCATCTGCAAACTTTATTAGTGATGATTTTATGTTTTCTTCCAGGTCATTGATAAAAATTTTAAATAGTGTAGGGACAAGAACCAATCCCTGTGGGACCCCACTGGATACACACCCGCTCAAGGATGATTCCCCGTTTACAATTACATTTTGAGACCTATCAATTAGCCACTTCGTAATCCATTTAATGTGTGCCATGTTAATTTATATTGTTCTAATCAAAATGTCAGGGGTACCAAGTCAAACACCTTATAGAAGTCTAAAAGATCTCCTCATCCAGCTCTTTTAAAACTTTTGGATGCAAATTATTTGGACCCGGTGATTTAAAAATGTCTAAGTTTGGTAGCTCCTGTTTAACATTCTCCAGAGATACTAGTAGAATGGAATGATGAGAATATATCATCTGTTTTTTCCCCAAATACAGAACAGAAATATTTATTGAACACTTCTGTCTTTTCTGCATTATTATTGATAATGTTACCTTTTCCATCTAGTAATGGACCAATACCATTGTCAGGATTCTTTTTGTTCCTAACATATTTTAAAAATTCCTTGTTAATAGTCCTTAACTCTGCTGGCCATAGATTTCCCCTTGTGTCCCTTTGCTTTCCTAATCAGTTTTTTAGCATTTTTATCTTCTGATTTTTATTCATTACTGTCAACTTCCCGTTTCTTCCATTTGTCTTATATCTGTATTTTTTACAGCTGCCTTCACTTCCCCTCTAAACCAAGTTGATTTTTTTAACCAGCACAGCCTCTTTCTCAGTTGTGGGATTATGGCTTTTTGGGCATCTAGTAAGGTGTTCTTAAATGATTCCTACTTATCATTCATATTTTTCTGATTAAATTCTTCCTCCCAGCTGATTATACTCATAATTGTTTTCAGCTTTGTGAAATTGGTCCTATTAAAACATGAAGTATACTGATCTGGATTTTGTTCTGCTAATTACCAATCTACTAATTAAATTATTTGCCCCCATAACTCTGGCTGGGGGGCTGTTCCAGAGTGTCATCCCCCTCGTGGTTAGAAACCTCCTTCTAATTTCCAACCTGAATTTGTTTAGGGCCAGTTCATATCCATTTGTTCTTGTGCCACCATTCTCCTTGAGCTTAAATTGCTCTTCATCTTCCCTAGTATTTATCTCCCTAATGTATTTCTAGAGAACAATCATATCCCCTCTCAGCCTTCTTTTTGCTAGACTAAACAAGCCAAGCTCTTCCAGTCTCCTCTCGTAAGATAGGCCCACCATTCCTCTTATCAACCTAATAGCTCTTCTCTGCACCTTTTCCAGTTTAAATGAATCTTTCTTGAACATGAGTGACCAGAATTGTACACAGTATTCCAATTGAGGTCTTACCAATGCCAATAATACATCTACTAAAAATGCCTTGCCTTATACGTCCGAGGATTGCGTTTGCTTTTTTCACAGTCATATCATGTTGGTGGATCCTAGTCATCCAGTGATCGACTCACACACCCAGGGTCTCTCTCCATCTCTGTCGCTTCCAACTGATGAGCCCCCAGCTTCTCAAAGAAGTTTTATTCAACTCTCCTCCTCATACTATGATAGTTACATCTGAAGTTTCCAGATGGGTACCATCTCAACATTTTTTTCATTCAAGGTCTTAGGAATGTCCAAGAATGCCATTTACACATAAATGTGTTAGAACTAGGAGATTCGTCTATAACCCTCATGTTGTTCCTCCCACACATGCAGAACTCAAGTTGCCAAGGACAATATATCAGCAATGTATTAAGTATACAGGAAAGACCTTACTCATCTCAGCTTTGTCATGATGCAATAAAACTGTGGGACTGGTATATCCTACACAACATGTGTCTGATTCCCTTTCATGCAGTGGGAAATCACAAATAGATTGCAGATTGGCTGAGCAGTGATTCCATGGGGCTGTATGAGTGTTCACGAAAGGATTCAAAGATTCAGTACATTTTCAGCGTTTGGGGGGTCCTGAACATAGATCTTTTTGCCATCAGATTGAATACCAAGCGTCCAGTTTTGTTTAAGAGCAGGCTCAGTTAGTCAGTTGGTGAGAGCTGTGTTCCTCTTTGACTGGTGAATGGGTGGAATGTATGTGGGCCCCTCCCCCTCCCTCCCCCCCCCCCCATGTTGAAGGATAGTATAGAGAATAGGACAGGACTTGGCCAAGATGATTATAGTTGCTCCAGTGTGGCCAAGACAGAAATGGTACACCAATTTACTTCTTGTCTCCAAAGGGAAATACAAGATGCTACTGGTGACAATGTACTTACTGTCCCAGCAGAGAGTGGGAGTCTTTCATTCAGATCTCCAATCATTGCATCTAACAGCATGGGTGATAGGACTTTTAACAGATTTATAAAAGTCTTGTTCTTTTGAGGTGCAACATCTTTTAATTGACTCTAGGAAACAGTCCACTAGAAAATGCCATGTTTTGAAATGGAAAAGATTTATTACATGGGTGTCTGATAGGAATTTTGACCCTGTTTTGGTTCCTGTTCAGTGTATTTTACAATATTTGTTTCACTTGAAAACTATGGTTTTGTGTAACTCACACTTAAAGTCTATTTAGTAGCAATAGCAGTGTTTCATATACTAATTGATAGTAAATCTGTTTTTCACACAACGCAGTTAAAAGGGTTTATTAAACTGGTATCTGCCAACACATAATCCATTTCCTTCATGGGACTTAAACTTAGTACACCTCTACCGCGATATAACACAGTCTGCAGGAGCCAAAAAATCTTACTGCATTTTATGTGAAACCGCGTTATAGAGAACTTTCTTTGCCTCCCCCCTGCTCCTTGTCCCTTGACCGCCCGCTCCAGAGACCCCCCATCCCTAATCACCTCCAGGACCCCACCCCCTACCCAGCCCCCCTGCTCCCTGTCCCCTGACTGCCCCGACCCCTATCCACACCCCCGCCCCCTGACAGGCACTCACCGGCAGCGGCGGGAAGCGGAGCAACGTGGCCCCAGCCCGCTCCATTCCACCAGCTCCCAGCCGCGGCGCTCCGCTTCCCGCTGCCAGTGAGTGCGGGGAGGTTGCGGAAAGGACACCCCCCACACTCAGCTGCAGGAGGAAGCAGAGCAACGCGGCCCCAGCCTGCTCCACTCCACAAGCTCCCAGCTCTGGCGCTCTGCTTCCCGCCGCCGGTGAGTGCGGGGAGGTTGGGGAAATGATGCCCCCCGCACTCACCAGTGGCGGGAAGCGGAGCACTGTGGCTGGGAGCTGGCAGAGTGGAGCAGGCTGGGGCCAGGCTGCTCCACTTTCACCGCTGCCGGTGAGTGCGGGGGGGATCCCTTCCCCCAAGCCTCCTCCTCTGAGTGACACAGCTGGGGCCAGGGCAAGGGAAGCGGAGCGGGCTGCTCCCGACCCCCCACTAATCACCCGGGCCACTCTGGGCCTGCAGGGCCCCCAAAAGTGCCCCCTCATAGCTCCTGCCTCCCAGACCCGGGGGGTGGGGGAGGCCTGCTTTACTGTGTTGTACACGAACCCATGTTATATCGGGTTGCGTTATATCGGGGTAGAGGTGTATTAACTTGTGTCTCCTCCATTGAACCTCTCAAGGTGTTCTTTATTTCCACTATCCATAAAGATTACTTTTATAATAGCAATCACAACTGCTAGAAGAGTTAATGAACTACATGCTTTGATCGCTAACCCTCCTTATACCATTTTTCATAAGAACAAGGTGGTTCTTAGACCTTATCCCAGACTTTTTTCCTGAAATAACTTCAGATTTTCATATTAATCAATATTAATTTACCAGTATTCTTTTCTTGACCCCATGCATGTAAGGGTGAATCCAAACTGTAATCTTTATCTGTAAAATAATTTTATCGTATTATCTGGACAGGACTGAGGACTTTAGGATCTCTACCAAATTCTTTATTTCTTTTGCCAGATATAGTAAGAGTCAAGCAATTTCTGCCCAGTCCTTATTTAGGTGGCTAGACAGTGTATAGAGGAGAGTTATAAGATTTCTTCCCTCTCTCCTCCTGCAGGTCTTAGTGCTCACTCTACAAGGGCAGGTGCTGCATCTGTAGCTTGCTCTAGGTATGTTCCTGTTATTGAAATATGTAAAGTTGCCACTTGGGGTTCATTTCACACTTTCACTAAACACAGTGTTAGGTTTGGCAGCCAGATCTGGTGTACAATTTGGCAGAGTGATACTTTATTCCTTGCTTAATTAGGACTCTGTCTCTCTCCATCCATTCTTGGAATACTGCTTGCCAAACTATACCAAGATTGGAAATATGCAGAAGACACTCAAAGAAGAAATTAAGGTTACTTACATGTAACTGGAGTTCTTCAAGATGGACTCTGCATATTCAACAAAAAGAATGAGGAGTACTTGTGGCACCTTAGAGACTAACAAATTTATTTGGGCATAAGCTTTCATGGGCTAAAACCCACTTCATCAGATGCATGGAGTGGAAAATACAGTAGGAAGATATATATATATACAGAGAAGATGAAAAGATGGGGGTTGCCATACCAACTCTATCGAGACAAATCAATTAAGGTGGGCTATTATCAGCAGGAGAAAAAAAAACTTTTGTAGTGATAATCAGGATGGCCCATTTCAAACAGTTGACAAGAAGTGTGAGTAACAGTAGAGGGGAAAATTATGACACTTTTATTATGGATGCTTCAGGGACAAGTTGGGGTGCCCACCTGAAGCATCTGTAGATACAAGGGACATGTTCTCAATCAACTTAAAACTACACATGAACGTCCTGGAGCTGAGAGCCGTCAGACCAGCGTGCATAATGTCCTTTCCTGTTCTGCAGAATTCCACAATGCAAATCTTAATGGACAACACCTCCACAGTGCACTGTATACACAAATAAGGAGGCAGTAGACCACTGCCTATCGTGCTGACTAATATTTTCTCATTATTTTCTTGTACTTTCCTGTCAGTCTGTATCCATGTGTTGTCTCTTGTTTTATACTGAGATAGCAGGCATTTGCATGGCACTTTTGTAGTCAGCATTGCAAGGTATTTACATGCCAGATATGCTAAACATTTGTATGCCCCTTCATGCTTCAGCCACCATTCCAGAGGACATGCTTACATGCTGATGATGCGCGTTAAAAAAACAATGCGTTAATTAAATTTGTGACTGAACTCCTTGGGGGAGAATTGTATGTCTCCTGTTCTGTTTTACCCTCATTCTGCCCTATATTTTATGTTATAGCAGTCTCGGATGATGACCCAGCACATGTTGTTCATTTTAAGAACACTTTCACTGCAGATATCACAAAACGGAAAGACGGTACCAATATGAGATTTCTAAAGATAGCTACAGCACTTGACCAAAGGTTTAAGAATCTTAAGTGCCTTCCAAAATCTGAGAGGGACAAGGTTTAGAGCATGCTTTCAGAGTCTTAAAAGAGCAACACTCCGTTGCGGAAACTATAGAACCTGAACCACCAAAAAGAAAATCAACCTTGTGCTGGTGGCATCTGACTCAGATTATGAAAAGGAACATGCATCGGTCCGCACTGGTTTGGATTGTTATCAAGCAGAACCTGTCATCAGCCTGGACGCGTGTCCTCTGGAATGGTGGAAGAAGCATGAAGAGACACATGAATCTTTAGCGCATCTGGCACGTAAATATCTTGTGACACCAGCTGCAACAGTGCCATGTGAATGCTTTTTCTCACTTTCAGGTGACATTGTGCTCAAGAAGCAGGCAGCATTATCTCCTTCAAATGTAAACAAACTTGTTTGTCTGAGCAATTAGTTGAACAAGAAATAGGACTAAGTGGACTTGTAGGCACTAAAGTTTTACATTGTTTTATTTTTGAATGCAGTTATTTATTGTACATAATTCCACATTTGTAAGTTCAACTTTCATGATAACTACAGTACTTGTATTAGGTGAATTGAAAAATACTATTTCTTTTGTTTTTTACAGTGCAAATATTTGTAATAAAAAATAAATATAAAGTGAGCACTGTACACTCTGTGTTGTAATTTAAATCAATATATTTGAAAATGTAAAAAAAATCAACAAATATTTAAATAAATGGTATTCTGTTATTGTTTAACAGTGCGATTAATTTTTTTAATTGCTTGACAGTCCTAGTATTTAACTTTCTCAAGATTCACCTTGCAGAGAATTATAGATGATAATTTTCTAACACATAAGGTATTGCACCCAACATGGGGTAACTCTATTTTGGATCAAAAAGCCCATCGTGGTTCAGGGGTGTAGTGAAGGCAGAAATAAGATATGAAAAAGCAATATATAACAAATGGAAAAAAAGGAGATGTGAATAGCTATCAATATAAACTAGAAGTTATGAAGTATAGTAAATTGATAAGAGAAGCTAAAGAGGTCAGCAGAAAATCCATGCCTGGCAAGGCTAAGAGCAATAAGAAGTTTTTTAAGTATTTTAGGAAAGCAAATCCTAGCAATTGTGTAGCCCCATTACTAAATGGAGATGGTAAAATTGTTAATACTGATGTAGATATGGCAGGAGTGTTCAATAAATATTTCTTTTTTGTATTTGGAAAGAAGCAGGATAGTGTGTTTGTATGCCTTGAGGATGATGAAGTATTTTCCAGTCCATTAATAAATGGAGAGGATGTTAATCTCTACTAGGGATAAACATTCTTAAATCTGCAGGCCTGGATAACTTGCATCCAAGAGCCCTAAAAAAGCTGATTGAGTAGATCTCTGCTCCATTGATACTAATTTTTAATAAGTCTTGGAATACCAGGGAAATTGTGGAAGACTGGAACTGCTAATATTGTGCCAATAATCAAAAAGGGCAAGCTGGATGATCCAGATAACTATAGGACAGTTGGCCTACATCAATCCCAGGCAGAATAATGGAAAAGCTGGTAGGGGTTCAATTAATAAAGAATAAAAGGATAGGAATATAATTATTTCCATAAATGTAATACACTTAGACTTTTGTAACTGTTTGACTTAATATTGCATGAGATTCTGATTAAAAATTAGCACTGTACAGTATCACTAAAGCACCCTCTATTGATTAAGCACTGGCTAACTGACAGATCTTAAAAAGTAGTTCTCAGTGGAGAATCAGTAGGGAGCAGTCTGTTTCATTAGTACTCAACCAGCCTACATCCAATACAGCAGCCCTAGGACCAATCCCTGCAGAACCCACTGGTGGCATAGTGCGTTTACTCTTGGGGCATTTTCATTGACAATGAGAGCAGTGCAGTGTGGGCAGCTATCTCACAGTGCAGCTCTCCCCATTCTGCCGCTAGATCTTGTGGCAAAGCGAAGGGGATTGCAGCGCATTATGGGTCTGGACTCAATGCCCTGTGATGCACTGCTTTCTGTCCCAGCATTCCGTCTTCAGTTCGTGGCATTTTTCAACGTCCGTTGTTTTCTGCTCGCTCCGCCACATCTCTCTGCAGGAATGGATCCCACAATGATCTCCACTGCTCTCCTAGCTATTACTAGAACATTGCGAATGGCAGTGGAGTTATTCTTGAAGTTACGAAGGCAACGGCAGTCACAGTTGCCTAACGTGGTGTCTGACACAGAAAGCAGTAACATTAGATTGCTTTTGGCATTCATGGAGAAGCTGAACACAGTGGAACGTCGCTTTTGGACTCGGGGAACTAAGACAGAGTGGTGGGATCGCATCGTTATGCAGGTCTGGGATGATGAGCAATGGCTGCAGAACTTTTGGATGCGGAAAGCCACCTTCCTGGAACTGAATGCTAAGCTCACCCCAGCACTGCGATGCAAGGACACCCAAATAAGACCTGTCCTCTTGGTGGAGAAGTGCAAGGCGATCGCAGTGTGGCGACTCCAGACTGCTACCAGTCGGTCGCGAATCAGTTTGGAGTGGGGGCTTTGTTTTTGGGCTTTGTTAACGCAAGTGTGCAAGGTCATTAATCACATCTGTGACATTATTGACATGAACTGTGACAATATGGATCATTGTTGCAACCAAGGTCCTACAGTTGCACCAAATCTTGTACAATGGAGGTCAAGTAAGGTGTCTATGGAAAGGTTGTAATTTGCTGGTTATGATTATGCTGTCTATATGTGTGTATCATTTTTGTATTTGAAGTTATGAATATTGGCTATGTACTTGTATCTCAATGTGTTTGATTCTAAGTAGCACCAGTGAAGCATTTGGTCAGCTTCTTGAGAAAGGATTATTCCGAGTAAGTGCCCAATCAAGAAACACTTAACTGACAATGGACTTTGGGAGATGCCAGTCCACATCTGGGGTCTCCTGGGAACATTCAAACTAACATATAAACAATGGCATCGGCCTGCAAAAAGCTGAATCATTCATGGACATGTGACTTGCCCAGCTACAAATTCCATCTTGTTGCTGTGGGGTTTCCGCCAACAAGAAAGAGAATATAAAAGGCCCTGGAAGCCTCTCCTTTTTGTTTTCAGCTGGCTCAAGAGATGGCCTCCCCACCCCAAAGAGATGCCTGAAAGAAACTGGAACAAAGGACAGTAAGTATGGGGGTGTGAGTGATTGCTGGCCCCAGGCCATAAACTACAATGTTGGTGTGAAAAGGATTGGGCCCAGACTAGGAAGGAGTCCACTTTGTGAAAGAAGCTTATTGGAACATCTCTGAGGGTGAGATTTACCTGTATTCAGTTTCCTACGGTATTAGGCTGAGACTTGCATGTTTTGTTTTATTTTGCTTGGTCACTTACTTTGTTCTCTCTGTTATTACTTGGAACCACTTAAATCCTACTTTTTATACTTAATAAAATCACTTGTGCTTATTAATTAACCCAGAGTAGGTAATTAATACCTGGGGGAGCAAACAGCTGTGCATATCTCTCTATCAGTGTTATAGAGGGAGGACAATTTATGAGTTTACCCTGTATAAGCTTTATACAGAGTAAAATGGATTTATTTGGGGTTTGGGCTCCCAGAAAGACTGAATACTGGGTGTTGGGAAAGTCCCTGTTAACTGAGAAGCCCCTGGGCTAAGTGAATCTTAGTTTCTGTGCACTGCAGGGGGGCATGGCCCAATCTCTTGGTCTGTGCTGTAGCTGACTGGAGTGTCTAACTCAGCAAGACGGGAGTGGAGGGAAACCTTCTCTGGCAGGGGGGTTTGCTCTCAGTGGTATCCCAGCACATCTAGTGACAGTCTTAAGGGAGTTTCTGTGACCAAACCCGTCACAGCATTCTGCTGTGAAAGACCAGGACTCTTGGCAACGTGCGTGACATTGTGGATGGCTTTGCAGACATGGGTATCCCTAACTGCGGAGGGGCGATAGATGACACACATATTCCAATTTTAGCACTGGACCACCTTACAACGGAGTACATCAATTGGAAGGGGTACTTCTCCATGGTTTTGCAGGCTCTTATGGATCACCACGGACCTTTCACTGACATAAACATGGGGTGGTCTGGAAAAGTGCATGAAACACGTATCTTTAGGAACACTGGCCTGTACAGGAAGCTGCAAGCAGGGACTTTCTTTCCAGACCAGAAGATCACCCTAGGGGATGTTGAAATGCCCAGAGTGATCCTGGGAGACCCAGCATACCGCTTAATGCCATGGCTGAGTAGGTGCAGGATGACCATGGAATGTGAGTTTGGCCAATTAAAGGCGCACTGGCGATGCCTCTATGGAAGTTTAGACCTTAATGAGGAAAATATTCCCATGGTCATAACTGTGTGTTGCATGCTGCATAATAAGGGAAGGGTGAAAAGTTTACTCAGGGATGGACTGCCGAGGCACAGCGCCTGGCTGCTGATTTTGAACAGCCAGATACCAGGGCTGTTTGAGGGGGTGCAACGCGGCTATTAGAGGGGGTGCAATAAGAATCAGGGATGCCTTGAGGCAACATTTTGAAGATGAAAACCAGTAATGCTTGTTGCTATGCTTGGGACTGCAACGGTTAATTACATTTGGTAGGCTCGGAAGCAGTTGTGATTATTAAGGCCTCAGATTCAATGTAAGGAACTGATAAAAGTGCCTGTTGATTTGCAGGTGCCATCGCAGAAATTGGAAAGGAATGTGTGGGTGGAGTTTGGGGAGGGCCTGGGAAAGAGTTCTGGCTGTGCTGAAGGGGAGGGCGGGCATGCATCTTCTCAGTCTGGAACGTTATGAGGGACTGCAGCATGTCAGTTTGCAGCTCCAAAACTTTTATCAGCCTCTCCGTGGTGTCCCTATCGTATGCATCATTTTCTTTTCTTTCCTGCTTGTCGCTTTCCCTCCACTGCTTGAGTTCAGTCTTTTCTGCCTCTGACTGCTGTAGCACCTCCCAGAACATATCTTCCTTGCTCCGTCTCAGACATTTTCTTATCCTGCGCAGATGCTCTGCTGCTTGTGTGAAGAGGGGAGCCTTTCAAGGTCATATCTGGAGAGGCACAAGTAACAATAAACAGTAGCACTATACTGTTAACAACATGCAGAGCATTGAAACATTGCATTAAAATACACCACTGGTAACATACCTATCACTTTCTAGGTGACCCTATTCAAGCACACATACTGGTGAACACCCCAAGCATGGTGAGTGCACCTAGGGGCAGGGTCATTGTTCATTGCAGAAATAAAATCTGAAAGGGTCACGGGACACTTATGGAGGGCAACAGTCTAAACTTTCTCACCATTTTCCACAAGCAGGGCTCATTATGGAAGATATCTCACTCCTGAGGGGAAGCAAGGAAGCAAGGGTGCATCTGCTACACGCTTGTGGCTTCCACCCCAGTCCCTATGCTGCTCGCCTGTGTGCAGCTTTGGTCCCTGCCCAAGTAATAGCAGAGTGGCGTGGGAAAGTGTCTCTCAATTTGGGGAAGGAACAAAGCTGCTCTGCCAAGGAACCTCTGGCAGAAGATTGCCGAGAACCTCCAAAAAAATTTCCTAGAAATCTCTCTGGAGGATTCCCGTGAAATCTCGGAGTGCATAAACTCCCTGTTTCACCGTACTGCCTAGCTGCACGGGGAAATGCCCAGCACACAGAAACACAGTCAGCCTTGTACATTTCTCTGCCCTCAACCTGCTTCAGAACTTCACAAAGCAAAACCACTTACCAGGGGTCTCCGCTCTTGCTTCTGGCTCATCAGAGAGCTACTGCCGAGACTGGCTAGGCACCTCCAGAGTGGAGAACAGCTCCTGACTGGACGCAGCACCGGGCAACCCCGGCATGGGCACCACATCTTCTTCTGCCTCCACCTCCTCATCAATGACTTCCTCCTCTGGGCTAGGACCACTTTCCACTGGCTCCTGACCTGCCCAAGTATCCATGGGGCTCTTGGTGGTGAAGGTGGGATAGCCGCCAAGGATAGCATCCAACTTCCTATAAAAGCGGCAGGTCTGGGGCACAGCAAGGGAGCGATGGTTTGCCTCCCTTGCCGTCTGGTACGTGTGCCTCAGCTCCTTCACCTTCGCTCTGCGCTGCAGCATGTCCCGGTCATAGCCCTTTTTGCGCAAGCTGGCCCATAGGTATTGGAATTCCGATGGCTGGAGCTCAGCTGGGACTGGACAGCCTCCTCTCCCCACTCATCAGGTCCAGCAGCTCCACACTGCTCCAAGCGGGAGATCATTTGCTGCATGGTGTTGCCATGGCTGCTGGGGAGGATGAAATGTGAGCTCTGCACACCAAGCAAACAGAAAAGGGAATTTCAAAATTCCTGGGGCTTTAAAGGGTAGGGGTCCTGGAAGGTTGTTTACCTGGTGTCAGGGCAGCGGAGTTGAAACTGCTGACCCAGAGTGGTCAGGATGGGCATTGTGGGACTCCTTCCAGAGGCCAATAACAGCACAAAAATCAAGAACGGTGTCTACACTGGCACTATGGAGCTAAAACTTTTGCATAAAAAGCCTTATGACTCTTGTCAAGGTGGTTTTATGCACTGCAACTGAGGAGTTTCATCACAAAAAGTGGCTTTGCAGTGTGTACACCTCCGCTGTGTAGACAAGCCCTTATAGTATCTAGAGAGATAACACATATACATAAGATGTTAAGATTGAAAACATTGCCAGTCTCCTCACTCTCATGTGACTCAGATCCTTTCTCACACACATTAGGGTACGCTTGCATGTTGTTGGGCAGACAGCTGCTGTATTTTCAGTAGTTTTGATCTGTTATCACTTAAACTGTGGAATTGGGGGCACTTCAGCACCTTTAGCTGGACACAGAAACTTTTAACATTAGATATCCCAGTGTGTTGTGATAATAATGCAAATCTTTAGACCCACATAAGAAAAGCCCAGCAGATTACATTATTTTTTGGCAACTGGCAAATTCATAAAAAATCTGGCCAGGCCGGTGAAATACCAGCCAGATGATAACCCTAATAGAACAGTATCTTCAGGGTGGCGCTGGGCCATGAGGTACATACATGCATGAGAGTGTTCCTGCTATCGCCCTTGGGCCCTTTAAGAATGGGAATTGCCAGGTTTTGTAGTTTCCAGACAGAGCACATGATAGTAAAGGGTCCACTGTTGAACAAAAAACCCTGAAGGAAGTCCCTCTGTAGGGACCAAACAGGAGGCCTAGGGCAGTGGCTCTTAACCTTTCCAGACTACTGTACCCCTTTCAGAAGTCTGATTTGTCTTGCATACCTCCAAATTTCAACTCACTTAAAAACTGCTTACAAAATCAGACATCAAAATACAAAGTGACACAGCACCCTAGTACTGAAAAATTGCTGACTTTCTCACTTTTACCATAGAATCATAAAATAAATCAATTGGAATATTAATATTGTACTTACATTTCAGTATATAGAACAGTACAAACAAGTCACTGTCTATATAAAGTTTTTGTTTGTACTGACTTCCCTGGTGCTCTTTATGTAGCCTGTTGTGAAACTAGGCAAATATCTAGATGAGTTGATGTACCCCCTGGAAGACCTTGGCGTACCCCCAGGGATATGTGTACCCCTGGTTGAGAACCACTGGTAGAGGAAATAGCCAGGAACGGCTACCTAAAGGGAGGGGCATATCCACTCTTTTCCTAGCTTGTGGAAAGCAGAACAGGGTTCTGATACTCAATGTTTTGTGTTGTTTTGAGACTTTTGTAGATTCTGTTTATTAATAAAACCAGCCCTGAGGAAAGGGACTTGGAACTAATCTTGAGAGTTTGGGCTTTATTTTGACTACCCTGGCTGGTGAATCTGCTCACTGGCTTAAAAGCCAGTTTTAAATTCCTCGAGATGACTTGTTCTGTTGCCTCATAGTGAGGCCATGACATTATCATTCACTTGCATTTCAAACTCTGGTTCCTCATCCTATTAACCAGTCTACATGTGCAGAACTAATCTGGAGTTTTTGGAGCTCAGGAAAACTGATATCAGTAATATAGCTGTAACCAAAACAAATAAAAGGATTACTACTTTTGTGTATTGCTTTAAAACCATCTGAGAGAATAGATATAGAAATTATGCATCCAAGTTATATGTGTCTATTTAAACAATATTAAACAGCATCTAGAAATGTGTCTATTTCATTGTGACACTGTAATTTATGGGGTTAGATAGGTTAGTGAAAATTGGCAGCCTTTATATTATGTTGAATTTGACTCCAATTTTGTTGATTTGAAAAAAATTAAGAAGCAAATAGGGCATGAAACACTTCATTTTTCCTTATTATGGTTAGCTGTACCAAAACATTGAGGCACAGGCCATGATGTCTATGTAGACAGCGTTTATTGAGATAAAATAATTGCTTCCTTGTCTGTAGTTATGGGATACAAATCCTGCTCCTTGATTCCTGCTGATTTTTCTGTCATATTTCTTCTCCTTTTTGAATATGCTGTTTCTTTTAAAAATTAAATGTGACAACAGCAAATTCCTAATTGGCTTTAGGCTCACTAGTGACATCCAGCTCAAATCCAATTTCAATGGTGGTTTTTGAATGAGAAATAATTTGCAGGAAAGATTACTGTTTAACTTTACAGATTAAAAGGCCCAATCCTCCAAAATGCTGAGTGCTCTCAAATTGTATTAAATCAGTGATAGTTGAGGGATCTTATCACTTTAGAGGTGAGATCCAAAGAGAGCGAAAACCACATGTGCTTGATTTGATTTTGTGGGAAGCTTTTAAGATGCACTTTGGTCTTGTCTACACTTGCAACAGCATATAGGCTACATGTAGCTACATGCTGCAGAGAAAAGCAGGCTGCATACGTACTGTGGTGTGTAGCTGCACTCAGCAGTGAAAGTCTCTGGTAGTAGGGAAGCAATAAGGAGTTGCTGACTTTCCCCACTGCCTCCCTACTGCTGGAGCCTTTACCTGCTGCCTTCCCCCTGCCAGAGCCTTATCCACTGCTGGAACCTTTCCCCATCACTACTTCCCTACTTCCAGAGCTTTTTGCCACTACTGGAGCATTTCACAGCACCGAGGACACTACACTCCTAAAAATAGCAGCATAGACGTGGGAAGGACTGCTTGGGCATATAGAGAGCTGTGTAGAGAATATACCCTAAGGTTATGGCATGGCCTTTTGCTGCTTAACTATGAAGGTTTTTTGAACTATCAAGTTGTGAAGCCTATTTTTAAAAGAAATCACTTTTTATCCTAGATATAGGCTAATATCAACTTGTTGTATGTAGCTCTTCTAAGAGGCAATTTAATGTGATGTGATTACTACCCACACTCTCTGAATATTGACGGTATCCTTTCACTGACCAGCTGTTTGTTCTTTCCTTCCCCCTCTCATGCTTCACTTTATATTTGTTGCAACTCAGTGGTGTGGGTCGAAACTGGGGCTGGGCTTCTGCAGGCAGCAGCATCCTGGCTGAATTTGGTACTCTGCACATGGAATTTGTCCACCTTAGCTACCTGACTGGGGACCCTGTCTACTACAACAAGGTTAGTTTTGTGCTCAGAGTCTAATGTTATAAGAAGACTCAGAGTTGTGTACTGTGAATCTGATTAGGAATGAGGGGGCCTGATCGATTACAATCATGTTTTTTGGTAACAGACCAATTATTTCATTCTTTGCATTTATATTACCAAAATACATAGCTCTCCAAAGCAGAAAATTATGAAGACAAGATCTTTTTTTATTTTTTGTACAGATATTTAGAAATGATGCTCATGACATATGTCTACGTGAGTAGCCATTAAAAGGAAGTGCACATCTAGAAAAAGCCCACAAGAAGCCGGTTTAATTAAATTATGAAAAATTGCAGTTGAAGAAGAAAGTCCAGATTTAAACAAACTTTGAAGGTAGATGAAAATTGTTTTTGGTGATCCTGACTTTTGCTTTAATTTAGGTCATGCACATTCGGAAGTTACTTCAAAAAATGGAACGTCCTAATGGGCTTTATCCAAATTATTTGAACCCAAGGACTGGGCGCTGGGGTCAGCGTGAGTATTTTTATTAAATTTTTTTAGTAATTAAAATGTATCTTATACACTCAGAATAATGAATAGGAAAAATTACTATGAATGTAAGAGAGAACGACTCTAAAATTGAGGAGGATAGAGAATACACAGCATCATTTGTATCTGGCGTGCAAAAGGGTTTCCAGGACTTGAAGATATTTAATGAAATTATCTTTTACTTATTACCTCTCATAGTGATCATTTGGCTGTCTTGATCAAGTCTTACTGTGCTTTTTCCTAAAGGCACTTCCCATATTACTTCGTGTCTCTCCCTCACTTACGTTGATCAGCAAAGTCTTCAATAATAGTTATAAGGTTGGAAATTGTTTCTTCGATTTTCTTTGACCTCCTCAAAAGTGGGAAGAACGGTTTCACATTTCTGTGAGCCACCTGGCAAATAGATGTCACAGTTTGTGGGAGTACTAATTAGAGGTAATTATAACTCAACTGTATGCAGGGCCGTCTCTAGGGGGTGCAGGGCCTGGGGTGGATGTGACAAATCCATCACTTCCAGGACCGACCCGTCACTTCCGGGACCAATCACGCCAGCCTGTGGGGCCCCCCAAAGCATGGGGCCAGGAGCGGTTACCCCGATTTGCTGTACCCTTGGGACGGTTCTGACTGTATGGGATTGGTGGTGGACTATAGGACCTTTCACCATTAGCTTGCAGGTTGGTCGTGAGTAAAATTTTTAGCCATCGGGTTTCTGTTCAGTGGCCTACGTGAAGTGAATTGGTATCAGTCTAGTTTCTAATTGACAGAGGTATGCATCATAAAAAACATCCTCACAAAAGACACTAAAATTGGACCCTTTGATGGCAATGGAAGCAGAGAGCGCAAGCATTGACTAAGTTGTAGAAACATACATGATTCCTTGAATTGATTCTTCCAAGACAGAGTGGAAGCCATTGCTATGGTATTGTATTTGTTCTGTGGACAAAGAGAGTTCTTTTGCTCCAAGACTTGTCAATCCAGTATCTTTCATGTTTCAAAAAAAAACAACAAAAAATCTGATGAACCTATCTTGTCATTAAAGAATGAATTCTGGTCCCATTTGAAGTCAGTGGCAGATTTCAGTGGGGCCAGAGTTTAGCACTAAATGCCTAGTAGAATTTCCACAGAACTTGTAAACGGGGAATTTGCTTCTATTTTTGTGTCCAACATGAGAAGAACTCAAATGCAGTTGTCACTGAGACGGAATATGAAGGGATTTGTCTGAAGTGATAATTCAGATTGAATTCCACTGTAAATGACTCCAGTACATATTGGAAGTCAGACTAGATAATCACCCATGGTCCTTTCTGAACCATGGAACCTACAGTATTAATCTAAGACAGTGGTTCCCAAATTTCAACAACCCGCAAACCCGTTTCACTAAAATGTCAAGTCTTGTGAACCCCGTCCTAAAAATTAATATTTCCAGAGATTTTCTCCCTTACCTCAGCATAAATTATAAAAGCAGTGATCTTAGAAATATAAAATGTGTTTTTATGACATGCTTATTACACACTATTTATTAATTATTATTTATCATTACAGTATTTTAGTACATTATGAAAACGGCAACACTCTTCCAAGATCTCACTTTTGTAGCTTGTATCAGTTTTGATTAAGCTTGTTATATGACAAGGGTCCTATCAGAGGTGCCAGTAGAAAAAAAGGGTGCAGGGGCACCACCGGAAAAGTTGGGGGGTCCACAGGGCCACCAGAAAAAAAGGGGAGGGACCCGCAGAGGGTGGTCGTGCCGATGCAGGGGCAGCGCGTGACCCTCGTCATCCTCCCGTACTGGCACCTCTGGCTCCTATGTTTCATCAAGGAGTATCAGATGTGAAACAGCATGAAGCCAACTCACTGCCATCAAGCTATTATTTAAGCTACTTATAGTTGCTACAGGGCATGCTACTTCCCCTCTCACCCTCTCTACATGCTCACAAAGAACCAATTTTAAAAGCAAGAAAATGCCACGTTAAGGAGGGTCTTCTTCACACATTCCCACTACATGTCAATTCATTCCACTCTCAGTGAGACACTTCAGCCCATCCTGGCTGGAGATGTACTTTCCACTTCCAAGTCACACGCAGTGTACTCCCCACATTCATCTGACTTGCACAGCAATGCAAAACTGTAACTCCAAACCTCAACTACCTTAGAATGGATACATGGAATACCTAGATTTCAGTTTATTGGAGGAATTATGAAATCTCCTTAGGGGAAATATGAGTTTGAAGCTAAGGTTTTGTATTGCATCTTGAGTCAGATGAATATCCTGTTTCCTGAAGTTAATTTATGATTACAGTCCTGAGATGCTCACCCCATCTCCAGAACCTATCTGACTCACAGTAGCTTTGTCATCATATAGCTCTTTGGGGAGCATCTGAATATGGCTATCAAGGTGACAGCAGTCCTCAGGAGGAGGGAGAATTAGTAGAGGAACCATTAGATGTTCCCCTCTCACCCTCTATTCTTTTTTCACCAGATGAAGCCATCACTCCAGGGTTGAGGTCTCCCCCAACCCACAGAGGACTTCAGTTTTTCAGGAGGCCACTTCTCGAGGAGTACAAGAGGAGCGTGTGCAATATAACTTGCACACCCTCCTTGATATTTTACAGACTCCTGTCCCAGAAGAAATTGCCCTTTTTATCAGTGAAGCCTTTCTGGAGTCAGCAAAAACCCTCTGGCAGACCCCAGCCTCTATACCTCGTATGGCCAAGCAAATGGACAGTTGATATCAAGTCCCTCAACAAGATTTTGACTATTTCTTTAACCAACCTGTTTCTTATTCCTAGGTGGTTATCATCAGTCCTGTCCTAAAGCCACTCCCAAGGATATGAAATTTAAGAGGCTAGATTTATACAGCCAAAATATTTATTCTACCACCTCTCTTCAAATGAGAGCTGCTAATTATTAGGCTCTCTTGTCAAAATGTAATTTTTTTTTTTTTTTTTTTTTGCAATTTCTAAATTTGCTGACAAGTTGCTAGAGGAATATGAGAATCAGGTTTTGGCTTTGGTTTCTGAGAGATGCCTTACGGCTCAGATATCCCTTCAAGTAGCAGTACATACTACTGATATGGTCTCAAGTTCTACATGCGTTGCAATTTCCGTGAGGTGTTCTTCCTGGCTGCAGGCTTCTGGCATTCCAAAGGAGCTGCAGAACACAATAGAAGGTTTATCCTATCAGGAGTCTAAACCATTCTCTACTGAAACGGACAATGCTAAGCGGACACTGAAGGACCACATGAGACCACATCTGGAGTATTGCGTCCAGTTTTGGGCTCCCACTAAAGAAAGGATGTGGACAAATTGAAGAGAGTCCAGCGAAGGGAAACAAAAATGATTAGGGGGCTGGGGCACATGGCTTATGAGGAAAGGCTCAGGGAACTGGGCTTATTTAATCTGCAGAAGAGACGAGTGAGGGGGGATTTGATAGCAGCCTTCAACTACCTGAAGGGGGTTCCAAAGAGGATGGAGCTCGGCTGTACTCAGTGGTGGCAGATGACAGAACAAGAAATAATAGTCTCAGGTTGCAGTGGGGGAGGTCTAGGTTAGATATTAGGAAAAACTATTTCACTAGGAGGGTGGTGAAGCACTGGAATGGGTTACCAAGGGAGCTGGTGGAAACTCCATCGTTAGAAGTTTTTAAGACCCGGCTTGACAAAGCCCTGGCTAGGATGATTTAGTTCGTGTTGGTTCTGCTTTGAGCAGGGGGTTGGAGTAGATGACCTCCTGCGATCTCTTCCAACCCTAATCTTCTATGATTCAACATGCATTGTCCAAATTTCCCAAAATATGAGGCCAAGTTGCACACTGGGATATCCACCCATGGTGCACTGAACTGTACAACAGTACAAGCACTCCTGGTGAACATATGCAGTGCCAGTGCAAAGGGTCAAGAATGCATGCGCAGGAGTGATATACTAACTGTGGCAGCTTTACAATGTTGTAACTTACATTGATCAAAGTTTGTAGTGTAGACATAGCCTGAGATTTGAGTTGCATAGATAACTATTTTTTGGAAGCCGGGGGATGTTTAACATGTTAAAACTTTCTGCTTCAAACGCTGTAAAGAAATGCAGTTAGAGGTAGGCTTTCCAGAATGTTGTAGTGCAGATGATTTTTATAACACTACCAGATGTATTTGTGTGTTAAACAAGATAACTTGAAATCTATTATTACAGTACTGCAAATAACATGTCAGGCTCCGGGCTGTCAGTTCTGTTTATATGTGTTAAGAAGGCTAAAGAAATGAAGTGTTTGCTTACTCTGTTTTAAAGATTTTAACATTGGATTGTTAAGAGTGCATAATGTTTCCTGCATTTACGTGAAGTGTGAGCTTGAAAGAATCTGTGTGTGAAGAACTTACTAAAAATAGAATCTGGAATTTGTTTTTATACAGCTCTATGGAAACTGAGAGGAGTCCAGTGTTTCAGCTGTGACCATATAAAACAGTTTTTCTCAAGGTCCCTGATATGCTGGTCTAGATGAACCGTAGTATTGGCAGGAAGTGATTGATTATCTCCAATTTGAAATGTGTTGCACCAGATCTTAACTCTTTTTTCTTCTAACAGTGAAATTTACCATGTGATCTAGGTTGTAGAAATACTCATATGCCATTATACATCACTAGTGTCTAGCCTGTGTCATGGAAACCATTTATGGCTCTTGAAGGTCTAAATTGTGGCCATCAAGGGCCACTGTGTTAGAAAGAAATAGATCTTTGATTAAGAAATGAAAATTTATTCCTTAACCCATGCCCTGTAACTTTTAAAGGAATGAAGTATTTATATACAGATAAAAATTATATTTCTTTCTATAGTCAAACATTTTCCCTTACTTACGTAACCTAGCACCTTATTGATTTTCTTTGGTATTCTTCAGTGGTCAACATTACCTCAAAAGCCCCTTGGTTAATTAACTTTTTAATGAGTATTTCACTTTTTAACCAGATACATCTGCTACATTTTTTTATTTTAAAACCCTCTTCAGCTTATTTGCCCATTTCCTGAACCTATTAAAATGCCATTGCAAACTTGCTATCTCTCTCACTCTGTCAAAATTTCTTCATGTATATCATTTGCAAACTTGGAAGCTGTGCAACTATTTGTAATTACTAACTTAATTTCCCAAGGCACTAATGTATTTTAGATGACATGTAAAACCCAATTTGGCCCTTAAAGATTCCATAATGCTCTTTCCACAGGAAAGACGTATATGTCAAAATTGAGTATTTACATTTTTTCTACATAAAATCCATTTGTTGTTTCAGGTGGCTTCATAATGTATTATCTTCTCTTACTGCTTAAAAATGAAATTACATTAAATAGTTAACTTAATAGTGATGTAGTAGTGTTGTCCTGCTCCCACCCAGAAATGACTGTTATTTCAGTGGTGGGTTAAGTGATCCCTGTTTACGTCTGAAAACACCTTGGGATAAAATGTTGTGTAAAAAGTAAGGTGTTGTTATCAGACTAATTTAATAGAATCATAGAAGATTAGGGTTGGAAGAGACCGCAGAAGGTCATCTAGTCCAATCCCCTGCTCAAAGCAGGACCAACACCAACTAAATCATCCCAGCCAAGGCTTTGTCAAGCCCGGCCTTAAAACCCTCTAAGGATGGAGATTCCACCACCTCCCGAGGCAACCCATTCCAGTGCTTCATCACCCTCCTAGTGAAATAGTGTTTCCTAATATCCAACTTAGACCTCCCCCACTGCAACTTGAGACCAATGCTCCTTGTTGTGTCATCTGCCACCCCTGAGAACAGCTGAGCTCCATCCTCTTTGGAACCCCCTTCAGGTAGTTGAAGGCTGCTATCAAATCCCCCCTCACTCTTCTCTTCTGCAGACTACATACTCCCAGTTCCCTCAGCTTCTCCTTGTAAATCATGTGCCCCAGCCCCTAATCATTTTTGTTGCCCTCCGCTGGACTCTCTTCAATTTGTCCATATCCCTTATGTAGTGGGGGGACCAACACTGGACGCTATACACCAGGTGTGGCCTCGCCAGTACTGAACAGAGGGAAATAATCACTTCCCTCGATCTGCTGGCAATGCTCCTACTAATACAGCCCAATATGCCGTTGGCTTTCTTGGCAACGAGGGCACACTGCTGACTCATATCCAGCTTCTCATCCACTGTAATCCCCAGGTCCTTTTCTGCAGAACTGCTGCTCAGCCAGTTGGTCCCTAGCCTGTAGCGGTTCATGGGATTCTTCCTTCCTAAGTGCAGGACTCTGCACTTGTCCTTGTTGAACCTCATCAGATTTCTTTTGGCCCAGTCCTCCAATTTGTCTAGGTCACTCTGGACCCTATCCCTACCCTCCAGTGTATCCACCTCTCCCCCCAGTTTAGTGTCATCTGCAAAGTTGCTGAGGGTGCCATTAATTCCATCATCCAGATCATGAATGAAGATGTTGAACAAAACGGCCCCAGGACAGACCCCTGGGGCACTCCGCTTGATACCGGCTGCCAACTAGACATCAAGCCATTGATCACTACCCGTTCAACCCGACAATCTAGCCAGCTTTCTATCCACCTTATAGTCCATTCACCCAATCCATACTTTTTTAACTTGCTGGCAAGAATACTGTGGGAGACAGTATCAAAAACTTAGCTAAAATCAAGATATATCATATCCACCGCTTTCCCCATATCCACAGAGCCAGTTATCTCCTCATAGAAGGCAATCAGATTGGTCAGGCATGACTTGCCCTTGGTGAATCTATGTTGACTCTTCCTGATCATCTTCCTCTCCAAAATGGTTCAAAATGGGTTCCAAGTGCTTCAAAATGGGTTCCTTGAGGACCTGCTCCATGATTTTGCCGGGGACTGAAGTGAAGCTGACTGGTCTGTAGTTCACTGGGTTCTCTTTCTTCCCTTTTTTAAAGATGGGCAATATATTTGCTTGTTTCCAGTCGTCCAGGACCTCCCCCGATCGCCGTGAATTTTCAAAGATTATGGTCAATGGCTCTGCAATCACATCAGCCAACTCCCTCAGCACCCTTGGATGCATTAGATCCAGACCCCTGAGAACACCCTCCTTGTGTTTCTTCCCGGTATCCCACTCCCTCACTTACCTCTCGGTTTAGGTCACCATCCCCCGGTGAACCTAGTTTAAAGCCCTCCTCAGTAGGTTAGCAAGCCTGCCTGCAAAGATGCTCTTCCCTCTCTTTGTTAGGTGGATCCCATCTCTTCCTAGCAATCCTTCATCCTGGAACAACATACCATGGTCAAAGAATCCAAAGCCCTCTCTCCGACACCACCTGCGTAACCATGCATTCACCTCCACAATTCGACAGTCCCTACCTGGGCCTTTTCCTTCAACAGGGAGGATGGACAAAAACACAACTTGCGTCTCAAACTCCTTTATCCTTCTTCCCAGAGTCATGTAGTCTGCAGTGATCCGCTCAAGGTCATTCTTGGCAGTATCATCGGTGCCCATGTGGAGAAGTGGGAAGGGGTAGCGGTCCGAGATCTTGATCAGTCTCGGCAAACACTCCGTCACATCCTGGATTCTAACTCCAGGCAAGCAGGACACACTTCTCGAGTCTCCTAGTCTGGTCGGCAGATGGATGATGCCGTCCTCTTTAGGAGGGAGTCCCCGACCACCCCCCCCCCTTAGGAGTGGTGGTCATGGAACCCCCATCCCTTTTGGCCGATGGGGTCTCCTTCTGATACCTTCCCTCAGAGGGCTCTTCCAAATCCTTCTCTGCAGTAGTACCTGTGCAGAGAGCCTGAAAATGTTTTCTTTCCTCTATCTGCATTGGGGGTACATAGGTTCTCCTCTTTCTTCCTCTGGAGGTCATGTGCTGCCAGTATTCTTCCCGGCTCTGCTCTGCACTGCACTCTCTGAATCTTCAGCACGTTTTGCTTCCAGAACCAAACACTGACTTCTATCCAGAAAATCTTCATTTTCTCTGATGCAACGCAGGGTTGATACTTGGTTCTCTCATCCTCTAACCTTCTCTTCTAATATGCAGACCAGCTTGCACTTCATACAGACGAAGTTGCGTCTGTCCTCTGGGAGAAAGACAAACATGGCACATGCTGAGCAGGTCACAACAGCTGATCACTCACTATCCATGTTTTCTTTCCAAGAGGCTCCTCAGGTTTTGTATATACTCCTCACAGGAGCCTGAAAGGCAAAAACACTCTGTGCAAACTCCCAGGCAAACTCCCTCTGTTTGCCTGGCCTCAGTTCGCAACTGGCTGCCTTTTTAAAAGACTGCTGGCTCGAAGCAGATGGCCCGGCACACAACCTTCCCTCCAATCAACCACTCAAGGCCCACCTGGAACAAAGCACTTCCAATTCACACTTTTCAATCAGGTTTCAGAGTAACAGCCGTGTTAGTCTGTATTCGCAAAAAGAAAAGGAGTACTTGTGGCACCTTAGAGACTAACCAATTTATTTGAGCATGAGCTTTCATGAGCTACAGCTCACTTCATCGGATGCATACTGTGGAAATTGCAGTATATCATTATTATATACACAGACACCATGAAACAATACCTCCTCCCACCCCACTATCCTGCTGGTAATAGCTTATCTAAAGTGATCATCAAGATGGGCCATTTCCAGCACAAATCCAGGTTTTCTCACCCTCCGCCCCCCCCCAGACAAACTCACTCTGTTGCTGGTAATAGCCCATCAAAAGTGACCACTCTTCACAATGTGTATGATAATCAAGGTGGGCCATTTCCTGCAGAAATCCAGGTTCTCTCACCCCCTCACCCCCCTCCAAAAACCACACACACAAACTCACTCTCCTGCTGGTAATAGCCTATACAAAGTGACCACTCTCCTTACAACAAGCATGAAAATCAAGGTGGGCCATTTCCAGCACAAATCCAGGTTTTCTCACCCCCCCCCCCCCACACACACATACTCACTCTCCTGCTGGCAATAGCTCATCCAAACTGACCACTCTCCCCACAATGTGCATAACAATCAAGGTAGGCCACTTCCAGCATAAATCCAAGTTTAACCAGAAGGCCGGGGGGGGGGGCGGGGGGGGGTAGGAAAAAACAAGGGGAAATAGGCTACCTTGCATAATGACTTAGCCACTCCCAGTCACAAATCTTGGGAGACAGGCCAGTCCTTGCCTACAGACAGCCCCCCAACCTGAAGCGAATACTCACCAGCAACCACACACCACACAGCAGAACCACTAACCCAGGAACCTATCCTTGCAACAAAGCCCGTTGCCAACTGTGCCCACATATCTATTCAGGGGACACCATCACAGGGCCTAATAACATCAGCCACACTATCAGAGGCTCGTTCACCTGCACATCCACCAATGTGATATATGCCATCATGTGCCAGCAATGCCCCTCTGCCATGTACATTGGTCAAACTGGACAGTCTCTACGTAAAAGAATAAATGGACACAAATCAGATGTCAAGAATTATAACATTCATAAGCCAGTCGGAGAACACTTCAATCTCTCTGGTCACGCAATCAGAGACATGAAGGTCGCTATCTTACAACAAAAAAACTTCAAATCCAGAGTCCAGCGAGAAACTGCTGAATTGGAATTCATTTGCAAATTGGATACTATTAATTTAGGCTTAAATAGAGACTGGGAGTGGCTAAGTCATTATGCAAGGTAGCCTATTTCCCCTTGTTTTTTCCTACCCCCCCCGCCCCCCCCCCGGCCTTCTGGTTAAACTTGGATTTATGCTGGAAGTGGCCTACCTTGATTGTTATGCACATTGTGGGGAGAGTGGTCAGTTTGGATGAGCTATTGCCAGCAGGAGAGTGAGTATGTGTGTGGGGGGGGGGGTGAGAAAACCTGGATTTGTGCTGGAAATGGCCCACCTTGATTTTCATGCTTGTTGTAAGGAGAGTGGTCACTTTGTATAGGCTATTACCAGCAGGAGAGTGAGTTTGTGTGTGTGGTTTTTGGAGGGGGGTGAGGGGGTGAGAGAACCTGGATTTCTGCAGGAAATGGCCCACCTTGATTATCATACACATTGTGAAGAGAGTGGTCACTTTTGATGGGCTATTACCAGCAACAGAGTGAGTTTGTCTGGGGGGGGGCGGAGGGTGAGAAAACCTGGATTTGTGCTGGAAATGGCCCATCTTGATGATCACTTTAGATAAGCTATTACCAGCAGGATAGTGGGGTGGGAGGAGGTATTGTTTCATGGTGTCTGTGTATATAATACTGATATTCTGCAATTTCCACAGTATGCATCCGATGAAGTGAGCTGTAGCTCACGAAAGCTCATGCTCAAATAAATTGGTTAGTCTCTAAGGTGCCACAAGTACTCCTTTACTTTTCAATCAAACACCCACATGGTCAAACAGTCATACTATTCGAACAAACAAGCACACGGTCAAACAAATGGTCACAGCAGACAGACACTCGAATATTCATCCCATCAGCTCACAACACTATACTATACTAACACCTACTATACTATGCAGAGGTCCAAATTTTCAAATAGCTTTATGTCCAGTTTTCAAGGTACCCATCACAGGCACACAAATCCTCACAAGTTTCAGAGTAGCAGCCATGTTAGTCTGTATTCGCAAAAAGAAAAGGAGTACTTGTGGCACCTTAGAGACTAACAAATTTATTTGAGCATAAGCTGTCGTGAGCTACAGCTCACTTCATCAGATGCATTCAGTGGAAAATCACTGAATGCAGCCGATGAAGTGAGCTGCAGCTCACGAAAGCTTATGCTCCGATAAATTTGTTAGTCCCTAAGGTGCGACAAGTACTCCTTTCTTTTTGCAAATCCTCACAAGTTTAGGTTAAAACTGCATGAGCATATGTACAGCCCCTTCCTGTCTGTACATGTGGTGCAATTTACAAGTACACAGAAAAGTGCAAGTACATCTGATCATCAGTCTTCTCTGAATCACTTTATTGACTTCCAGCTATTCATGCCCTGTATGTATGTAAACTATTCAAGTCTCATCACACAAGACAGAGAACAATGCTGCAGGCAGTATACTGTTGGGAACAATTCTGCACAGGCTGAGGTTGGACTGGACTTACTTATGAAGTCTTTTTTATCTCTGATTTTTGTCTTTGAAGTGCAAGACAAAAGTCTCAGTGTCTCCAGAAGTTCAAAATCATTGCATGGGTGCTTGTGATCTCAAGAAATGTAAAAGGGTGTAAAGGTAAAAGGAGAGACTTTGCTGCAGCTTTGAATTCACTCAATATACGAACAGAAACAAGGAGTTTGTAATAAGATATTAAATAAGTGTGTGGTGAAGCAGAGGAACCACCTACCAGCATGGAAAGGGGTTAAGGAGAGCCTTTGAGCTCACCTAGCCCCACCCTGTTATACCTGCAGCCAATGCCAGGCCTGGAGGGAGGATAAAAGAAGAGAGATAGCTCAGTTCACGGCTGACTGGTGATAGGCTTACCACCTGGCCAGTATTTGACCAGCCTGGCCAGTTATTTTTATGCATTTGCCAGTTGCCAGAAAAATAATTAAATTTGATAGGTTTTTTTATGTGGGTCTAAAGATTTGCATTATTATCACAATACACTGGGATATCTACTGTTAAAAGTTTCTGTGTCCAGCTAACGATGCTGCAATGTTGCCACTTCTGCAGTTTAAGTGATAACAGATCAAACCTGCTGCAAATACAGCAGCTGTCTGCCCACCAACATGCAAGCGCACCTGCGTGTGTGTGTGTGTGAGAGAGAGTTTGAGTGACGCTAGAGAGAGAGAGATGTGTGATGTTATCAATCTTATCGATATGAGTTATCTCTATAGATACTATAAGTGGCAGTTGAAGTGAGGGGTTGCAGAGTTGCATTGGGGTTGGAGTTATGGTGGGCTTGCCTTGTGGGGGGGTATCCCGAGTTTTTTGCATTTCGAAGGTGGTAACCCTAACTAACGAAAAAGCAGGAGCTAGCTGCCTGCCTGCCTGAAGGGACAGAACAGCAGCCTGCCAGCCAGGACAGCCACCTGGAAGTAAGCACTGGTTTCTGAGCCAAGGGAGACTGCAGAGGAACTGGAGGTAACTGCGTGAGTGAACCTCAGAGACATTGTGGGGATCCCCCTCACCAGCTTGCAGCTGCCCCAACCAAAGGAGCCTGGGACCGCAGGAAGGCACTGTCCAGACTCAAGAGGCAGTCCTGTGGGAAGCAAGCCGCCCAGTAGATTGGACTAGAGGGACCACACCCCAAACTAAACAGACTAATGGACTGGTAGGAACTAGCCTAGGGCAGTGGATTCTGACTCTTTGCTGGGAAGGACACCAACCCCGCTGTTCAGGGGTTGACATACACAGGGACATGGGCTGGGACTCAATAGAGAGGGAGAGCCCGGGTCTCCTCCAACCCCCCCGGTCAGCCTTAAAGACTGAGGCCACTCAGCCAGCAGGGAGCTTGAGAGCTAAGCGATCTATCTATCTGCCCGGCCACCCAAGCCCTGTCACAAATGGTAACTGCTTCTACTGAGTCATAAGATGGACTCTCCAGATTAAAAACACACAAAAAATTGTTTATATTTTTTAAAAACTGGGCTAGTCTTGCTATTGCTTAAGCTGTCCGTCTGTTTCAAGTGTTTTTGTTCATGCACAAGGTAATTGGCTGATATGTGTACTGCTTGCAGTGCTAAGGAGTTTTATTTTTCATTAACGATAGGTGCAGGTCACTAGATTTCTAGGAAACTCTTTCCTGAATCTTATTATATATGGAGCTGGTGGCACTGTCTGTAGTTAAGATTGCTTGACACTTCGCATTATAAAGATCCTGTTTTCAGTTGCTTATATCTGCCAAACTTTCACTGTTTGAGCTAACATTTTCAAGGTTGTAGGGGCTGAACAGGGATTTTACCTGTTGCTGTGGGATTGGGCACTGGAACTGAGAGCAGGGAAATTCTCTTGTACTCTCAGTGCTCCCCCAGCTGGTACCCAGGCACAGTGGGAAAAGGAACAGCCTGACTTAAGAACATAAGAACAGCCATTCTGGGTGTCATAAATATAAAGGGAAGGGTAAACACCTTTAAAATCCCTCCTGGCCAGAGGAAAAACCCTTTCACCTGTAAAGGGTTAAGAAGCTAGGATAACCTCGCTGGCACCTGACCAAAATGACCAATGAGGAGACAAGATACTTTCAAAAGCTGGGGGGAGGAAGAAACAAAGCCTCTCTCTGTCAGTGTGATGCTTTTGCCAGGGACAGAACAGAAATGAAGTCTTAGAACTTAGTAAGTAATCTAGCTAGATATGCATTAGATTCTGATTTCTTTAAATGGCTGAGAAAATGAGCTGTGCTGAATGGAATGGATATTCCTGTTTTTGTGTCGTTTTGTGTCGTTTTGTAACTTAAGGTTTTGCCTAGAGGGATTCTCTATGTTTTGAATCTAATTACCCTTTAAGGTATTTACCATCCTGATTTTACAGAGGTGATTCTTGTTACTTTTTCTTCTATTAAAATTCTTCTTTTAAGAAACTGAATGCTTTTTCATTGTTCTTAAGATCCAAGGGTTTGGGTCTGTGTTCACCTATGTAAATTGGTGAGGATTTTTATCAAACCTTCCCCAGGAAAGGGGGGGAACGTTTGGGAGGATTTGGGGGGGAAAGACGTTTCCAAATGGACTCTTTCCTAATAATATAATACCGGTTAGACGTTTGGTGGTGGCAGCAAAAGTCCAAGGGCAAAAGGTAAAATAGTTTGTACCTTGGGGAAGTTTTAACCTAAGCTGGTAAAAGTAAGCTTAGGAGGTTTTCATGCAGGTCCCCACATCTGTACCCTAGAGTTCAGAGTGGGGAAGGAACCTTGACATTGGGCCAGACCAATGTCTCTCTAGCCGGTATCCTGTCTTCCAACAGTGGCCAAAGCCAGGTGATTTAGAGGGAATGAACAGAACAGGTAATCATCAAGTGATTCATACCCTGTCTACCATTCTCAGCTTCTGGCAAACAGAGGCTGGAGGCACTTCAGAGCATGGGGTTGCATCCCTGCCCAATCTGGCTAATTGCCATTGATGGATCAACATCCTCTGGCAAAGAGGTCCAAAGACTGATTGTGTGTTGCGTGAAGAAATACTTCCTTTTGTTTGTTTTAAACTGGATGCCTATTAATTCCATTTGGTGGCCCCTAGATCTTCTGTAATGAGAAGGAGTAAATAACACTTCCTTATTTACTTTCTCCACGACAGTCATGATATTATAGACCTCTATCATATCCCTCCTTAGTCATCTCTTTTCCAAGCTGAAAAGTGCCAGTCTTATTAATCTCTCCTCATATGGAAGGGAAACAGGGACTGGTTGGGCAAGGAGACTGGGATGAGGAGCTGGTAGAGGGGAAGTGAGACAGGCCTGAGACAGTGATGGGGCAGAAGTGTCTGACCACTGGAGCATAATCCCCTCCAGAGCCTTGAATGGAACTGAGGATTTCTGAGTCTCACCATTCCTTTGCTGTCAGCAAATAGCTGCAAAACCCAATGGCAGAGTATATCTCATCCCCACCTAGTGGCTGGTACATATAGAGGGTGACAACTTACTGCTGCTATCAGTTATTCTGTTACCTCAAATGGTAGAGGGCTGCTCTGTCAATCTAAAGATTTCAATCCACCTGGTGACCCATATAGGTGTCAACATGATGACACATGATGGAAAATCTGTTTTTTTTTCCAGTTTGCTTTTTCAAAAAGCTAGGAAATTACATTAAAAGAATGTTAAGGTTGCAAAGTCAACTTCTCAAAAGTTAGGAAAAACCAAATTAAGGCTGCCTCTGTAATCTTAATTTAGCCCCTTTCTATGTATACATTATGATATAGTCTTTAATTACATGATCACATGCTATTTTTTCTGCAGGACTCCTGCCTCATTCAGTGCACAAGATGGACAGTGCTCTGGGAATTAATCAGGATTGTGTAGTGAGTGAAGCTGTGGTCTGCAAAATCCCTGCATTATTTGTTGCAGAGGTTGGAAGGTGTGTAAAGAATGAGACAGGGAACTCTGCAGGAAGAGAAAGGATGGTGCCTGATTAAGGCAGTTAAATGCTTCCCTGAAGAATTGGATTGTATCCGTGCCTCTGCCATAGAGTAACTATGTGATGCTGAACAAGTCACTTAAATCAGACTTTTCACAGTTGGACAGAAATTGTATTTTCCTCATTTTCTGGGCACCCAAATTGAGACCCTGGGGTCTGATTTTCCACCACTGACCATTTTTAAATCAAGATTGGATGTTCTTCTAAAGATTAAGAATTATTTTGGGAAGTTCTATGGCCTGTGTTATACAGGAGGTCAGACTAGTTGATCACAATGCTCCCTTCTGGCCTTTAGAATCTACGATTTGCAGAAGTGCTGAGCACTCACAGCTTCAACTGAAGTCAATGGGAGCTGTACTTTGAACCCAGAACTTACTATATCATGCTGAGTACTCTGAAAAATCAGGCCTTAGACATCTCAAACTGGGCACCTAAAATTAATGGATGCTTTTGACCTTAATCTTTCTCTGCCTCAGTTTCCCATCTGTGAAATGGGGACGACATCACCCTACCCCACAGAGGTGTTGTGAACATAAATTAATGTTTGTGAAGCACTCAAATGATATAGTGAAAAGCATCGTAGAAAAGCCCATCAGGGAGTTAATACCTGTACTCTATTTAGAGCAGGATTTGAGCAGTGTGCAGTAAATAAAGCCAAGAGCTACACCTTGAACAGTGAGAATAAAACAAAATATTGAATAGTTGCGCATTAAGTGAGACTGTCCATCCTATGCACTGATTGAGACAGGGGTCCTCTGGAAAAAAAAAGTGTGTGATCATGTAATTAAAGTCTATCATAATGTATGTGCATAAAAGACTAAATCAAGATTGCACATGTAACCTTAAGTCAGGCATTTTCTAACTTTTGAGTGCTTGACATTGCAATATTAACTTTGTTAACAATAGGGGTGTTAAAAAGAGCACTAAGCTAAACGTCTGTTGGGCAGTCGTGCTTGCAGTGCTTCTGTGTGGTTAAGAGGTATGGGCAACTTATTGCCCCCACGTTAGGAAACTCAGTTAATTCCACATGCGCTGTCCTCAGTCTGTTTACAGTCAAATGGTGGGAAAATATTCCCAATATCAAAAATCCTTAATTGCTGTTGGATGTCAGGCATTCGAAGCATGCTCGTAAAAGCTGAGCTGCATTGATCTGGGCATCTCTTTCATATGGCTGCCTCGAGAATACCCATGGCCATATTTTATGGTCAGCTAAAGCGAGACACCTGTTCTCATAGTGGCCAGTAAAAAAGATACAAATCTTGGATGAAATCCTCTTGCTAATGAAGGCAATGAGAAAGGTCCTATTTGACTTCAGTAGTGTCAAGAGATCACCCCTGGGTTTTATTCTGTACTCTGCTGGAAGTACCTTTATGCAACTTCTCATTACTCTATCTGTAAAATGGGGAGTCAGTGATATTTGCTTTCCTCCTAAGGTAAAGGTATGAGGTCTCATCCAATAATGAGGACTCTGAAGTACACATAATTATTATCCCTTCACCTGAGCCAGTGGAGTGTCTCAAGAAGTGAGCTTTCCTAATCTTACGGAAGTCAAATCAATATTCAGCTCAGGATGGTCCACCTGTGCCTTACGTTCTGCAAAGTAAAAAACAGTCTCAGCTCAAACAAAAATATGCAGTCATAGTTAGGTCCAGTCCAGAGCAGACCAGGCTTCTTGAATTAAGAGAGAGGGGAGAAATGATGGGTTCTAAATTATCTTTTTCCATTCAGGAAAGAGATCTTGGAGTCATTGTGGATTGTTCTCTGAAAATTATCTTTTTCCATTCAGGAAAGAGATCTTGGAGTCATTGTGGATTGTTCTCTGAAAATATCTGCTCAGTGTGCAGTGGCACTGAAAAAAGCTAACAATGTTAGGAACTGGTAGGAAAGGAATAGATAAAAAGATAGAAAATACCATAATACCGCTATATAAATCCATGATAAACCCACACTTGGCAGTGCTGGTCACCCTATCTCAAAAATATATATATATTAGAATTGGAAAACGTATAGAGAAGGGCAACAAAAATGTCTAGGGGTATGGAACAGCTTTCATATGAGGAGATATTAAAAAAGGACCGGGACTGTTCATCTTCGAAAAGAGAAGACTAAGGGGGGCTATGATAGAGGTCTATAAAACCATGGATCATGTGGAGAAAGTGAATAGGGAAATGTTATTTACCCCTTCACACAACACAAGAGCCAGGGGTCACCCAATAAAAGTAATAGACAGTAGCTTTAAAACAAACATAGGGCATTGCTTCTTCACACAATGCACAGTTAACCTGTGGAACTCAATGCCAGGGGATGTTGTGAAAGCCAAAAATATTACGTCGGGTTCACCAGTGTTGTTAGTGCTATGCAGTGTTGCTGATGGTGCAGAGTTGTTAATGATCCTACTGCTGCTAGTCATAGAGCTGCAGTGTTAGTTGCACTAGCAGAGAGTGCAGCGTGGTGATTCATCAGACCTTGATGTCGTTCATAAAGAAAGAATACAGGCTCGGTTTGGTGATGAAGGCGCCCAGCCAGGGTTATTGACAGTAAAGCGCAGTAGTAGCACCCTGTCAAATGGGTCACAGGGACACAAACACATTATTGCCTGTGACAAGGTAAACACTCTGTCAAGATAACAGGATGCTGTCCCCTTGGCTGATACAAAGATGCCCTTCCTTTGACTTCTCCTTTTATACATTGATACAAACAAGTTACATATAACACTCCAGATGTTGTTAGTTACCCACCTTATAACTTGTACCTGCTAGTTCAAACAAAACATTCTTATCCATTATACTGTCATCCCTTCCTTATCTTATGAGGGGTTGGCGTTTTCCTGTACAATCTCCTGGGAATTTGTTGAGGTAGTTACTTGAGAACTCTGGGTGTTCTTGTACCATCCTCTCCGGTCAGGAATGTGCTTACTTAGTTAGCTGACACCTAGTATGGTGCTATTCTGCCAAGGCCTACTCTGGTTCACAGCCTTTGGATCACACAGCTAATTGTGCCTAGGACTCCAGCAAGGCTTACAACTGGATTAAAAAATGAATTAGATAAGTTCACAGAGGTTAGGTCCATGGTGAGGGACGCAACCCCCTGCTACATGTGTCCCTAAACCTCTGACTGCCAGAAGATGGGACTGGACAACAGGGGATGGATCACTCGATAATTGCCCTGTTCTGTTCATTCCCTCTGAAGCATCTGGCACTGGCCACTGTTGGAAGACAGGATAGTGGGCTAGATGGACGATTTGTATGACCCAGTATAGCCATTCTTGTGTCTAAAGCTTTCCTACCCTGTCCCAGCTTCACCCAGAACTAGCTCTTGAAAAAAGCAGCCACCCTTTTTTTATCTTGCCTGCTGGGCCCTGAGTGGCTTCTGCCTGTTCCTAGCCGTTCTAGCTGCTGGATGATCAGTACTCCATGCACAGCTGATTTGGGATGGCTTTTCTAGGTCACTCCTGGAGGACTAAACCTTTCCTCCTAAAAGACACCTTCTTCCGGTGGGGCGTACCAAGGCAGGGGGGCCTCCAGCAGAGTGTAGCAAACGTCTGGTACATTCCATCCCAAGGACATATCACCTCATCAGGAGGTGTCAAAGACCACCTGTGACAATGTCCTCAGTCGTCAGATATGGGCACAATTGTCTCTGCAATCAAGCTCATGAGAAAGAGGTTTCTAGCCACTGGTGCCATCTAGGACTCCAGGAACTGTGGGATCCCAGATCGCAAACTTTCTTGTCCTTGGCAAATGGTAGTTTTACAGCCTCATTAATGAGGAGGCACCAAACCATCCCTCTGCCCTTTGCAAATGCTTCCCTTCCTAAGAGCATCTCTTCCATCTTGTTCAATTCAGCCTTAATCTAATCACTCTCATTTAAACTCCTATTGCCTCCAGGCACTGGGAAAATAAGACCCTTAAATTTTTTGATTCCACCAAATATTTTGTAAGGAATTCTGGAGTTACTTACACTGCACCATCCTTTCAGTCTTATTCCCACCACAGGACTATCTTAACTGAACTAACTAGTGTATTACCATTTTGTTCTGTCTTTGCTCAACTGCCTCATATCTGGAAACTGAAATATTTGGCTTTTTCTGTAAATGACAACTGACCAGTATTTTGCTTTCATCCATTTCCATTATTAACGTTCTCATCATACTACAGTCACAGTGTTTCCACCTGTGTTGTTAGGTTTCCTGATGGAGGTGTCTAGAGAACCAGTCTTGACCACACATTCAGAAAGTTGAAGCGGTAATGATTGATTGCAAAGCTGAATTTCCACTGCAGCTCTTTTTAAAAGGGCAGTCTTTTATGAATCATATGTCATCTTGATTGCATGGAAGCTCTGAGTCTAATATACTTTGACTGGATGCCAGGTCTGAAGTCTTTTCAAAGTACCGTCATTTCTCATTCCTCATTGCAACTCTGGCACCAGAGTCAGTGTCTCGTGTAAATGAGAAATCATTGGGATTGTTTACTGACATAGATAATTAGCTTCTGGAGGAGACTAATTAGACCACGCTTGGTGTATTCCTCATTAACTGATTTTAAATGAAAATACCATAAAATAAATACACTAAATTATCTTGTAAAGTTGAATGTACATAGTATACACAATCACTTCTCTTTGGGGTGACTCTTTCACTAATTAACCCATTTGAGTTGACAGAGGGACTTCCAAGAAGAGAAATCACTGTCACATTCCAGGGTGCAATCCAGACCAGGGAGAGGTTATGTCACCACCTGCCCTGCAACCTTTTGTACATTACTATTGTAGCTCTTAAGCTGGGCCACTCACAGACAGCTAGACAGCATGCAGGTCACATTCTGTGTGTCTGTGTATAGCTACAAGCCTGGTCCAGCAACTCTGACCCCAGCAGCCTGTCAACAACACACTGACTTCCAGCAGCCTTTGTTACTACTTGCCAGGTGACCCCGACATGCTCCTCGTCCTGCATTTTTCCCAAAATGTGTATTTTTCACTGTCCAGCCCTCTCCTGGCAGTTCAGATATTAAAGGGTCATTGCCCCTGTAAGGGTCAATATGCAACAGCCTGCTGCTTTAAATTGAGTTACCAAATAGCTCCATTTAAATACAACACTGGATTAGTTTTGATTAAAAAATAAAAAAAAGTTTATTTAACTACAAAGAGAAATTTTAAGTGAGTATAAGTATTAGGCATTAAAGTCGGAATGGTTACAAGAGAAATAAAAATAAAACACTTTCTTGGGCCTAAAACTTAACAAGCTAGACTTGGTTCAAGGTAAAATCCTTACCACATGTTCCCAGCAACATTGCTGTCTGAATTTTCAGGTCAGGATCTCTCACAAAGTCAAAGGACTGATTCCTTTGTTGTCTTAGGTGAAAGAGAGAGAGAGTTAGGGAGAGAAAGAGAGATGGAATACCTTGGGATGGTTTTGCCCCCTCACGTTTATAGTCCAGTCACTCTTTGCTGAGGGTGCAATTAGTCCCATCATCCAGATCATTAATAAAGATGTTGAACAAAACTGTCCCCAGGACCGACCTCTGGGGCACTCCACTTGATACCGGCTGCCAACTAGACATCGAGCCATTGATCACTACCCGTTGAGCCTGACAGTCTAGCCAGCTTTCATCCAATCCATGCTTATTTAACTTGCTGGCAAGAATACTGTGGGAGACTGTATCAAAAGCTTAGCTAAAGTCAAGATATTTCACATTCACTGCTTTCCCCCTGCCTTGTTCCTTGTCTTTGAGAGACAGGTTGTCTGATACCAGACTTGTCTGCTAAACATGTTTCAGTCATAATTTCAGCTTATGTTCTTAACTTTACATATAATGTTGCTACACACATTTTCCCATAATATTATTGCCTGGAGAGTTATTGGTTTTCAAATGATACCTCACAACGCATATTTGATACAAAGATTATTAAATAGGGTGTAGGGTGTGAATACAGGGGTGCATATTCTCACAATCACCCTTTCATTCTGTCCCTTCCCACTTGCCTTGTGGAGGGAGAAAAGTTAATTTGCAGGTCACTGGCATAGAGATGGTAACTGAAGTTGTGAGATCTTATCGGATCGTCCATCAGTTCCATGGAAGCCAAAAAAATTTCAGTTAGATCCAAAGGTAAGAGTCATAGGAGCTCCCAGAGGAGATCATCTCAGCAGGAGATGAGTTCTTTGCCAGCAGTTCTGAAATTAAAAAAGCCACCACCTTTTCTCCGTAGTGGAATGATAAACTGTATTATATTGTTCAGCCACTAGCTGGCACTGTGCATAACATGCCTTGCCTGAGAATAGATCCCCAGTATCAGGGGAGTGCATTAACGGATCTTATTGTAAATACAGTTCTGGCTTCAATTAGTGTACAGCATCAAGATCCATTTTATAAACCATTACAAACCCAAGAAATCAAAATTTTTGAGACTTCCTTTTTGGTTCTATGGAATGATGTACAGGACTATTTCCGGATAAGGGCTGGTCACAAATTTTCTAACAAAATACTTACCTATCAGAAAATCAGTTTTCATCAAAATTGGGGAAAGAGAGATTTTGACAAGATTTTCTGCCAAGTAAAATATAAACAACATATTTTGGGTTGGGCTGACAATCTGAATCCATCTGAGTTGTGGCTCAGCCACAGGGAGAGACAGCAGTGCACCATTGAACATGTAGTCTGGCTGGGGAGCAGGACCAATATGAAAGAATGGAGCATGAATGACTCAAAACCACAATTTTCCAGAGGCACCGTGGCAGCTATGTTTATATTCAGGAATGCTGAAACTGCTGTGGATCATAAAATGATTATTGGAATCTCCCCTACCATATTTGCCACACTGTCAATTCTCCTCACCCATAAATTCCTCTTCGCACATCCATGAGATATGCCTCCTCATATGTTGCTCCCTCTTTCCTCCAGTAATACTTCTTAGAAGGGTAGCAAGAACAGAGCTGGTAGGTTTGCTGCTCCTGCCATCTTTTTCCTCCTGCTCCAGCTGTGGAGGGTGTAGCAGCGAGAAAGGTAGAAGACCCAGAGCCCTGCAGCTCTCAACTCTTCTCCAGGTGATATGTTGAGCAGAGTAGAATAGCTGAGAACTGCAGGGATCTCAACAGCTCAGCCCCAAGCTTCACTAAGTTTGCTTCTCCTGTAATACATGGTCGGGGACAGCTACAGGTAGAGTGGGGGTCAGAGCTGCCCTCCAGTAAACCCTGCAGATGACTCCTCTGCCCCTCTGAGTGCTCCCCAGATACAGCAGAGAGCAAACAGAGAGGCACACGTGGATCAGAGTTGGCTCATTGTCTGTAGCAGAGCCTGTCACAGAGAGGCTTGGTGCCTGACCCCTGAGAGGGCCAGCCCTCATGACAGTGTGGGACAGCTTTGACAGAGAAGCAGTACCTTTGTCAACAATCCCTCATTTGTCTAAAGGATCGCTGAAGAACTCAATTTTTGAGAAACCAGGTATTTGTCAAAGATCAGAGAGCTGTGTTTTTCAATCCGACGAAGACAAGACCTAAACAGTGCTGCCAACTCATGTAATTTCATCACAAGGTTCATGATATCTGGTATTTTTCTTAGAGCCCCAGCTCCTGGATTTACATGGTTATGTGATTATACATTTTTTAAAAGTAGTTTCTAGCCCTCATGGTTGTGGAGGAAAGCTTGAAAATGTGACCAAAATGTACCCTAAGGGCCCAGAACTAAAAGGCAAATAAAATGAATGAAAAACTTTTTTTAAAAAAGAATCTCATATTTTGAGGGCTAACTTATGATTTTTGGATGCTTGGGTTTAGCAATTCAGTAGAACCTCAGTTTTATTAACATTGATCCTATGAGCGATAAGTTATATGAAACATTTTTCTGCTAACAAAATTATCTTTCTGCTGCTTAATGTGAGTTAAATCCTTAGCCACATTCACGAGGCTGTACAGGTTTGAAAAGACTCAGAGATCTGGCAGCAAAGAGTTGCAGTTCTCTCAAACAAAGCAAAATCAGGCTCATTGTATACATTTGTTACCATTCATTATGTATAGCAGTGGTTTTCAAACTTTTTTTCTTGCAACCCAGTTGAAGAAAATTGTTGATGCCCATGATACAACGGAGCTGGGGATGAGGTGTTCGGGTTGTGGGAGGGGCTCAGGACTGGGGCAGAGGGTTGGGATGTGGGGGTGAGGGCTGTGGGGTGGGGCTGGGAATGAGGGGTTCAGGGTGTAGGAGGGGGCTCTGGGCTGGGGCAGGAGGTTGGGGTATGGGAGGGGGTCAGGGCTCTGGGCTGGGGATGAGGGGCTTGGGGTGCAGGAAGGGGCTCCGGGTTTGGGGGCGCTCTCAGGGCTGAGGCAGGGGTTTGGGATGTGGAGTTGGGGCACAGGCTTACCTTGGGTGGTTCCCACTCAGCGGTGCAGCGGGCATACTAAGGCAGGCTTCCTGCCTTTCCTGGCACTGCAGACTGTGCTGTGCCCTGGAAGCGGCCAGCAGCAGGTCCGGCTCCTAGGAGGAGGTGTGCAAGCAGCTCCATGCGGCTTTCACCTGCAGGAACAGGCTAATGGGAATGCAGAGCCGGACCTGCTGCTGGCCACTTCCGGACCTGCTTCCTGGCCACTTCCTTAGCCTGGCAACACTGCTGGCGGGACTTTTAACGGCCTGGTTGACAGTGCTGACCAGAGCCGCCGCGATCCAGTGCCTTACATTCTGCAACCCAGTACTGGGTCGCGGCCCGCAGTTTGAAAACCATTGATGTATAGGGCCCTACCAAATTCATGGCTATGAAAAATTCATCACGGACCATGAAGTCTGGTCTTTTGTGTATGGGGGAGCCCAGCATTTCTCAAACTGGGGGACCTGACCCAAAAAGGAGTTGTGGGAGGGTTGCAAGGTTATTTTAGGGGAGTCACGGTATTGCCACCCTTACTTCTGTGCTGCCTTCAAAGCTGGGCGGCCAGACAACGGCGGCTGTTGACCAGGTACCCAGCTCTAAAGGCAGTGCCCCACCAGCAGCAGTGCAAAAGTAAGGGTGGCAATACCATACCATGACCATGAAATTGACCAAAATGGACTGTAACTTTGGTAGGGCCCTAATTATGTACACTATCATTGAACAATGAATACATTTATGCACTGTAATTTTGAGATGTTCAATTTTAAGAATTTTTTATTATATGAACTCCCCAATCCCCCATTAGTCCTTAAAATAAGAGTTCTTCAGTACTGCCTAGAGAATACTGGGAAGGGGAGGAAGGAGTGAAGTTATGTGCCCCCCAGTACCCTGGAGAGTCCTTTCACCTGCCCCCCACCATACACACTTTCAGGGACCCACAAAAAGGGGTCATGGAAGCAGGGAAAGGAGCAGAACTGCTAGGTGCTCTGACCCTAGCTTCTAACTCTAACCTGGAGGGAGCTAATCTGGAGGGAGCAGGGGTAGAAAATAGTAATGGGAAGCAAGATCAGAACAGGAGAGAGTGCCTCAGACTTTCCTGTCCCTTCCATTCCCCCTCCCAAAGAGTTTCTGGATTCACTGAGCCTGACTGCCTCTGGTTCCCAATCACCCACTGGTCACAACCACTGAAGAGGCAAGAGCACAGCTTGACTTGTCTCATGAGTGGAAGGTCACAGCCAAGCTTGGCTGTAATACACTGTAAGAATATTGGGTGAGCTTTTGCTCTATATGGCATGACAATGCCTTGGTAGTTAAGTTTAGGGTCTAGAAAGTGTGTTATGTTTTTATTTTGTATGTAACCATTTGTTTCCAATACTTTGCTTGCTTGTTCTTGGATATCTGTTCTTCATTATATAAACTTCTGCTTGTTTTCACTATAAAGAAATCTAAGTGCTATGAGGAGTGGTGATCCCGAGGTGTATTGGTCCTTCGGGAATAGTGGATCTGTACAAGGTGCAAGAGAGATTTCTTACTGATGAGAAATGTCATAGATGCACAAATCTGGTAGATATGCTTTGATTTAGGAGAAGATGTGGTGAGCTGAACGCCATAATTCTATACATTTCATAGTTATTGTTACTGAGTAAGTATGTTAGGAAGCATTCAAATATCATTCACTCTTATTTTACAGATGGACTAACAAGGTTACTTTTAGTTTCAGAACTTGGGAACAGAACCTGTGTTTCCAGTACAGCAGATTAAGTCTTTCATCCATTCACTCACCCTGCCTTTCATAATGAACATGCCAAATCTATGTGCTAGTGTAACGCCAACAGACCCCAGTCGGCGGCAGGCAGGATTGAACCGGGGAGCTCTGGAGCTTAGTGCATGAGCCTTTACAGCATGAGCTGAAAGCTAATTGGCTGTTAGCTAAGGCTGTAGAGCAGAGTCATTTTATCTCTCTCTTTAAGTGGCCACTAGATGGGACAAAACACCACACCCAAAAGGTGTGTGTGTTACACTGTCTGTAACTTTTAGAACCACACTTATTTCTAGAATCTGACTAGAACCCAGGATTCCTGAGTCCGAGTGTTTCTCTGCTGTCTAGCAAGTAGTTATGAAACACACTGACAAAAAGTATATCTTATCCGCCTTCAGTGATTGGTCAATACAGAGGATAGCAACCCGCTAATGCTAACAGTTACTCTGTTAGTTGAAGAGGTAGAGGGCTGTGCTGTGGATCTAATGGTTCCATCTCTGCTAATGATATATCTTGGGTCAAAATGCTTCCACATGATGATGGGGTTTTTTTTTCAGTGTGCTCTTTTTAAAATAAAGTAGGCCCTTACTTATGAAAACAAAGTTAAAAGAACATTAATGTAGCAAGATCAAGCACATAAAAAAGAGAAAAGTCAGCCCCCTTGTGCATATGCATTATGATACAGTCTTTAATTACATGATCAGATACTATTTTTGCACAGGACCCCTGCCTCATTTTTCATATTTTTTTATCTTCCTCATTCAGTGTGTGACCCCAGGCTTTATTATTTGTACACACACCATCTATTCATTAATTTTTCAGGGTTGCTATGGATATCATACCCAGGCCAACCCAGAGGGGAAAAAGATTTATGTTCATAGAATCACAGAATATCAGGGTTGGAAGGGACCTCAGGAGGTCATCTAGTCCAACCCCCTGCTCAAAGCAGGACCGATCCCCAATTAAATCATCCCAGCCAGGGCTTTGTCAAGCCTGACCTTAAAAACTTCTAAGGAAGGAGATTCCACCACCTCCCTAGGTAACACATTCCAGTGTTTCACAACCCTCCTAATGAAAACGTTTTTCCTAATATCCAATCTAAACCTCCCCCGCTGCAACTTGAGACCATTACTCCTTGTTCTGTCATCTGCTACCACTGAGAACAGTCTAGAGCCATCCTCTTTGGAACCCCCTTTCAGGTAGTTGAAAGCAGCTATCAAATCCCCCCTCATTCTTCTCTTCTGCAGACTAAACATCCCCAGTTCCCTCAGCCTCTCCTCATAAGTCATGTGCTCCAGTCCCCTAATCATTTTTGTTGCCCTCCGCTGGACTCTTTCCAATTTTTCCACATCCTTCTTATAGTGTGGGGCCCAAAACTGGACACAGTACTCCAGATGAGGCCTCACCAATGTTGAATAGAGGGGAACGATCACGTCCCTCGATCTGCTGGCAATGCCCCTACTTATACATCCCAAAATGCCATTGGCCTTCTTGGCAACAAGGGCACACTGTTGACTCATATCCAGCTTCTTGTCCACTGTAACCCGTAGGTCCTTTTCTGCAGAAATGCTGCTGAGCCATTCGGTCCCTAGTCTGTAGCGGTGCATTGGATTCTTCCGTCCTAAGTGCAGGACTCTGCACTTGTCCTTGCTGAACGTCATCAGATTTCTTTTGGCCCAATCCTCCAATTTGTCTAGGTCCCTCTGTATCCTTTCCCTACCCTCCAGCGTATCTACCTCTCCTCCCAGTTTAGTGTCATCTGCAAACTTGCTGAGGGTGCAATCCACACCATCCTCCAGATCATTTATGAAGATATTGAACAAAACCAGCCCCAGTACCGACCCTTGGGGCACTCCACTTGATACTGGCTGCCAACTAGACATGGAGCCATTGATCACTACCCGTTGAGCCCGACAATCTAGCCAGTTTTCTATCCACCTTATAGTGCATTCATCCAGCCCATACTTCTTTAACTTGCTGGCAAGAATACTATGGGAGAAGGTGTCAAAAGCTTTGCTAAAGTCAAGGAACAACACGTCCACTGCTTTCCCTTCATCCACAGAACCAGTTATCTCATCATAGAAGGCAATTAGATTAGTCAGGCATGACTTGCCCTTGGTGAATCCATGCTGACTGTTCCTGATCACTTTCCTCTCCTCTAAGTGCTTCAGAATTGATTCCTTGAGGACCTGCTCCATGGTTTTTCCAGGGACTGAGGTGAGGCTGACTGGCCTGTAGTGCCCAGGATCCTCCTTCTTCCCGTTTTGAAAGATGAGCACTACATTAGCCTTTTTCCAGTCGTCCGGGACTTCTCCGGATCGCCATGAGTTTTCAAAGATAATGGCCAATAGCTCTGCAATCACATCCGCCAACTCCTTTAGCACTCTCGGATGCAACGCATCCGGCCCCATGGACTTGTGCACGCCCAGCTTTTCTAAATAGTCCCAAACCACTTCTTTCTCCACAGAGGGCTGGTCACCTCCTCCCCATGCTGTGCTGCCCAGTGCAGTAGTCTGGGATTGTGGCCATCCCTAATGTTGGCGGCAGTGGACCATCATTCCTCTTCTGGTCCTGAGAATACAGCAAATATTAGCTGTGCTTTGTCTGATCCTCAGCAACAGTTGAGCTGCTTTTTTTTGCATAGCCCAACCAGCCAGTTTTTCTTCAGCTGTTCATAATTCATTTCTCCAGTCTGTCTTTTACTATTCCTTTCCCAAAAAGACCATTGGGACTTTTCTCTGTGCTTTTCCCTTCTTAGGGTACTTGTTTTCGCTGCTCTTGGCACTTATGTAATTCACACTGTTACAGATCCATCACGCTGCCACCATAATAACCATCTCTTTGTCTGAGAGTTGTCCATTTGAATTAATGACTCTCTATTGTTAGCCCTGTCTCAGAGTCTTAGAGTTTTAGACCAGAAGGGATCACTAGGTCATCTAATCTGATCTCCTGTATATCACAGGACACCAACACTACCTGCACATTAAGCCCGACAACGGAAATGAGACAAAAGTAAAGGAGACCCCCAGGAGACTAGACTATTATGTGCCACAGACAGGGAATAGGAAGGACTGAGGTGCACCAGTGCTTGAGACCCCCATAATGGTAGGGTATTAAGTGAGGTATACCCAGATAAATCCTGACAAGTGACTTGCACCCACACACTACAGGGGAGGGTGAAAAGCCCCCAACATTACCACCAATCCGACTTGGGAGGAAATTTCTTCCCAGTCCCACATATGGTGATCAGTTAGATCCTGAGCATGAGACCAAGAACCAGCCAACCAAGCACCTGAGAAAGTGAATGCTCGGTGCCACCTTAGAGCCTTGGCCAATGCTGCCCATTATTCCATTTACAGTTGTGGCCATCCCTAATGCTTCAAAGGAAGGAGATAAAAAACCTCCCAGAATATGTTGTAGGGAGTGGGAGGGATCCCTTCCAGACCTCTGCAGTGGCCAGCTGAAACCCCAAAGCATGAGCTTTAGTAACATAAGACATAAACCAGAAGTAAGGCTGTTGAGCCTTCCTCCCACCATCACAAGCAATCACATAATTGCACTCATAAATGTGTCCCCCTCTCTCTTAAAACTAAGTTGTTTGCACCCACAACTCTTATTAGGAGGCTGTTCCAGAGCCTCATCCCTCTAATGGTTAGAAATCTTCTAATTTCCAGACTGAATTTGTTCATGGCCAGTTTATATCCATTTGTTTTTGTTACAACATCATCCTTTAGCTTAGATAGTTCTTCACCCTCCCTGGTATTTACCCCCTAATATGTTTATACAGCACAGTCATATCCCCCTCAGCTTTCTTTTTGCTAGACTGAACAAGCCAAGCTCTTCCAGTATCCTCTCAAGCCTTCCATTCCCCTGATCATCCCAGTAGCTTTTCTTTGCACATGTTCCAGTTTACTTTTTCTTGAACATGAGCGATCAGAATTGTGCACAGTATTCCAGATGAGGTCTTACCAATGCCTTGTAAATGGCATTAATCCATCTCTACCTCTACTGGAAATGCCTTGCCTATCATTCTAGGATTGCATTTGCCTTTTTCACTGCCACAGGACATTGGTGGCATATAGTCATCCTGTGATTAACCCACACACCCAGGCCTCTCTCCTCCTGTGTCGCTTGCAATTGATGAGTCTCCCAGATTGTAGCAGAAATTCTTATTATTAGATCATAAGTGCATGATCTTGTATTTTTGCTATTGAATTTCATCCCATTTCTGTCACTCCAGTCTTCAAAGTCATCCAGATCTTCCTGTGTAATGTTCCGATCCTCCTCTGTATTGGCAGTGCCTCCCAACTTGGTATCATCAGCACATTTCATTAGTACACTGCTACTTTTTCTGACCAGGTCATTAATAATACTTTTTTTTTGTGCCCAGGTCATTAATAATATTTTTTGTGCCAAAGACCCATCCTTGAGGAACTCCACTAGTAACCTCCCTCCAGTCTGATAGTTCATCTTTCAGCACAACCCGTTGCCTTCACCCCTTTAGCCAATTCCTTATCCACCTTACAATGCCTGTACTGATCCACATCTTCTCTAATTTAACTAATAATTTCCTATGTTGTATTGTATCAAACACTTTCATCATCATCATCACTCCCATAACTGCATTGGTTGTTGGGGCACCATCGCTGATGAGCAATCAACCAATTTCCTCCACCCCTGACGATTGTGTGTCAGTGCTTGAGTCTTCGCGAAGTCCATTCCTGTCCACTCTTTTATGTTGTCAATCCATCTCTTCTTCTGTCTACCTCTTCTTCTCTTCTCTTGTTCTGCCCCTTGGAGGATGATCTTGAATAGGCCAGATGATCTTGTTACATGGCCGTACCACTTCAGCGTGTGCTTCTTCACGGTCATCAGGAGGTCTTCATATGACCCAGTGCATTGGGTGATGATGTTGTGGACCTCTTCATTAGTGACGTGGTCGAAGTAGGAGATGCCCAGGATTTTACGGAAGTATCTCATCTCTACTACGTGTATTTTCTGTTCAAGTTCTGTTGTAAGGGTCCATGTCTCGCACGCATACAGAAAAATGGAGATGACCAATGCATGCAGCAGTTTCAGTTTGGATTCCAGGGAGATTTTCTTATCCCTCCAAACTGGCTTTAGCTTTACCACTGCTGCTGCTGTTTGCACAGTTCTTGCCCAAATTTCTGCTTTAGATCCTTCATCAGTGATGATTGCCCCCAAATACTTGAACTGTTTCACTATCTTCAGCGCTTGTCCACTGACAGTGATATGTGAACTGATCCCATCACATTTGTTTGTCATCAGCTTCGTTTTCTCTGCACTGATTTCCATGCCATATTTTGCGGAGGTTTCATCCAATCATTTCAGAAGGTTGACAAGTTCATCTTCACTGCCTGCCAGGCCATCAATGTAATCAGCGAACTGAAGATTTGAGATTGTTCGCCCCCCTATGCTGACTGTGCATATGTGATCTTCTACGGCATCAGTCATTATGCGCTCCAAGTAGATGTTGAACAGTGTGGGCGAAAGAAGGCAGCCTTGCTGGATTCCAACAGTGGTGTGAAATCACTCTCCTATTGTGCCATTGACGAGAACTGCACTGCTGGCTTTGGCATACAGATGTTTAATTATAAGAATAAACTTATGACCAACATTGTACTTCTTCATGGTTGCCCAGAGAGCTTTGTGCCATACTCTGTCAAACACTTTCTTGAAGTAAACAAAGACATGGTAGATGTCCTGCTGGTGTTGTAAGTACTCCTTGTGGCTTCAGTCTGTTCAATATGACTTTCAACATCACTTTTCTGGGATGGCTAATTAAGCTTATAGTCCAGTAATTTTGACACAATTGCAGGTTGCCTTCCTTTGGCAGAGCGATTATTAGTGACTATGTCTATGTGGAGGGCCACTCACCGGTCTGCCAGATCTTGTTGCAGATCTTGGTGAGTGTGTCTATTACTATTTCTCCTCCGAATTTCATCAGTTTGGCTGGGATGTTGTCAATACCTGTAGCCTTTCCGTTGTTGAGTGATTTCACAGCTGTCTCCATTTCTTCACATAGTATTGGATAGTCATCCTCCTCTGTTGAATCTAGGCTGTCTAAGACATTAGGATCTCCGTCTGTCTGGTGGTTGTATAGATCAGAGCAGTAGTTTGTCCACCTATTGATGATGTCCATTTCTTCTGTAAGACTGTTCCCTTCTTTGTCTTGAATTGCATTAGCTTTGGTCCATCTTTCCTTCGTCAGATCTTTTACAACCTGGAAGGCTCGTTTGCTATTTTTATTATTGATACACTCTTCAGTTTTAGAGCATTGTTTTTCAATCCATATCTCCTTGGCCACCTTCATTCCTTTCTTGATCTTTCTGCCAATCGCTCTGTATTTATCAGCTCCCTCAGTGCTGTTCTTGTCTCTCTTAAGTTCTCTTCTAATGTCATACTTTTGTGGTATTTCATTTGTGACCCATGGTTTTGTCTTCTTACGATGTTTCCCAAGGATGTCCCATTGCTGGTCATTGTTTCTATGTCTTCCTCTAGAGCAAGCAGCGGGGCAAATTTTCCACCGATCATTGCTTGGAATGACTCTGCAATGTTTCGGTCTCTGAGTCTTTCTAAGTCAAACTTGGTTTTGGTGAACTTTGGCCTAATGATTTTCCTTAGTTGCAGATAAAAATTTAGCATCATAAGGTCGTGATCACTTCCAATATCAGCACAGGGGAAGCTCCTTGTTTTAGCTCTGTTAATCTCAGAATGAAATTGATTTTGCACCATGATGTAGACCATTATGTGCATGCCTTGTTGATCATCTGGATGCTTTATGTGCTCCTAATGTGTTTGTAAGAGCCAGATTGTTATAGCTGGCAAACTCCAAAAATCTCAATCCTCTCTCATTGGTTACCGCATTACAGAAAGGGCCACAATAATCTCGCCAATCTGCCTGTGCATCAGTATCCAGTTTAGGATTCCAATCTCCTTGTACAATCAGGATATCTTTCATGTGTACCTTATCGATGATGTCTTGGAGCTGATTGTAAAAATCTTCAATTTGCTCATTGTGATAGCCTGTTGTAGGGGCATAGACTGGTACCACTGTGATATTAAACGGTACTGCCTTAAAGACGGCTAGAAATAAGCCTGCTGGACATTAGGCAGCATCCTAATACTGAATTCTTGATATCTTTATGCACAAGAAATCCTATGCTGTTGAAGTGTTTGTCCTCTCCACTGTAATAGAGTACATAGCCTTCTACCGTTAGTACCTCTCCAAAGTTCTTCCATCTGACCTGAGAGATTTCTAGGAGGTGCCAGGTGTATTGTTCCATTTTGTACATGAGTTCTTTCAGCCTCCCTATTTGTCTCAATGTACTTACATTCCATGTGGCTATGGTGATGTTATCTCTTCCACGGATCCTCTTTGATGGGGTTACACCAGTAGTATAGTTATCGCGTCTGCCCTGGTGGGAGATGGATGGCGCGGTCATTATTAACCCAGGCTGCGATCAGTCCAGTATGGACATTGTTGACTTGCTCATCGTATGGTGTGTCTTGGGCAAATTTCTAACCTAGTGGAGCCCATCCCTTTCCAGGCAGCCCCCTTTTAGTCACCTCTTATGACATGCAGGAGGAGCAGTGGGTCTATTCTGTCCCTGGACCCACAGGGAACATCAAATACTTTACTGAAGTCCAAATATATTAGATCTACTGACTTCCCTTATCTAAAAAATCAGTTATTTTCTCAAAGAAGGAAATCTGGTTAGTCTGGCATGATCTGCCTTTGCTAAACCCATGTTGCGTTCCATCCTCTTTACCACTTACCTCGATTAATTTAATTGTTCTTTTCTTCACAATTTTCTCTAAAACCTCGCATGCTACTGAGAACATAAGAATGGCCCTACTGGGTCAGACCAAAGGTCCATCTAGTCAGTATCCTGTCTTCTGACAGTGGCCAGTGCTAGGTGCCCCAGAGGGAATGAACAGAACAGGTAATCATCAAGTGATCCATCCCCTGTTGCTCATTCCCAGCTTCTGGCAAACAGAGGCTAGGGACACCATTCCTGCCCATCCTGGCTAATAGCCATTAATGAACCTATCCTCCCTGAATTTATCTAGTTCCTTTTTTAACCCTGTTATGGTCTGACTAACAGGTCTGTAATTGCCTGGATCACTTTTTTTCCCCTTTTCTTAAATATAAGTACAATGTTAGCCGTTCTCTAGTCATATGGTACTGCCCCCAAAATAGCTTTATTAAAAATCCTTGCTCCTGGACTAGGAATCTCATATGCCAGTTCTTTCAATATTCTGGGACGAAAATTACCCAGTCTCCACCGTTTGAGCACATTAAGCTCTTTACGTTTTTCTTCAACCTTGTGTGGTAATTTCCAGTTCTAGACACTCATTTCCATCAGCCGTACTGTCTTCATGCACATGCTCTATTTTATCATCCTTACTGAAAACTGAGGCCAAGTATTCATTTGGTTTGGGGCCATACATAGATTATCTTTAATCTCCTTCCCATCCACACTGTGTAGCAGCCCAACCTCATCCTTCCTTATTCCCTTTTCATTTATGTAACTAAGGCTATGTCTACACTACAGACCTTACAGCAGCACAGCTGTACTGCTGCAGCTGCACCCCTGTAAGGTCTCCAGCGTAGCTGCTCTATGCCGACATAATTAAACCACCCCCAATGAGTGGCAGTAGCTATGTCGGGCGAGAGCATCTCCCACCAATATAGCGCCATCCACACTGACGCTTCTGTTAGTGTAATTTATGTCAGTCAGGGGTGTGTTTTTTCCACACCCCTGACCAACAAAAGTTTTACCAACAAAAGTGCTAGTGTTGACATGGCCTAAAAAACCCTCTTTTTATTTATTTTAATTTCCTTGGCAAGAGCTTCTGTCACCTCCTGTGGGTTTTAGCTTAATATGAAGGTAAAAAACAGGAGAGAAGGAAAACAAACCCCACATTGAAAGTAAAACTCGTGGTCTGACACAGGTACACATGGAGAGTCCCCAATATCAAAAAGCATGCATTAAGTACGTAGATTCTCCAAATCGTCACAGGTGTTCTCTGATGTCCTTAAAGTGCTGTCTGTGGGTGCATGTGAACATGCATTTGAATGTGATAATTGTGACTTCTTAGGATAAGCAGCCCTTGAAATCATCACAGTAAGGATCACTGTGTATGTACTTAAGGAGACCCAGCATTCATTGGTGTTGGATTCTAATAGATATGCAAGAAAGCACAGCTAACAATGTAGTGAACAGTGCATGCCTTGTTCAGTTACCCAACTCCAGTTGAACTATACCTGGGGTAACAGAACAAGGCTTGCACTGTATTCTGCAAACGAAAGTAGTCACCAATTTAACTGTGAAAGAATATGAATCATAGAATATCAGGGTTGGAAGGGACCTCAGGAGGTCATCTAGTCCAACCCTTTGCTCAAAGCAGGACCAATCCCCAATTTTTGCCCCAGATCCCTAAATGGCCCCCTCAAGGATTGAACTCACAACCCTGGGTTTAGCAGGCCAATGCTCAAACCACTGAGCTATCCCTTCCCCCAAGGTTCTGTAAGTTACTATTTCATGATGAATAATAAAAATGTCCTTGAAAGAACAGATTCCCCATGGGTTTGAACAATTTATATAGCTACGTGTTCCAACTATATTGCTGCTACTGAATCTGAGAGTATACATTCTTATTTATTTAAAACAACAACAACAACAACCAATGAAAAGGTTAAGTTCTGTATAATGGAGCCAAAACATTCCTTAAATTAAATCTGTGACGTGGAAGGGTCAGCTTTGCTGTGCAGGTGACACAGAATGAGGAATACAGAACATGCACAGTAGGAAAACTGATGCCTGCTGTGGGACAGATTCCAAGAAAATGAAATAAAAGGTTTGAGGGGAAATAGCTGCTGAACTGGATTAAAATAATGATGGTTTAAAACGGTAGGGGCTTAAATAAAATGTAGAATTTTGTCCTGGATAAATCCCAGGTGGCACTGTATTAAAATCCCCTACATTTTATTCTCTTTTTCTCTGTTACAGATCACACATCCGTGGGCGGGCTGGGAGACAGTTTTTATGAATACTTATTGAAAGCCTGGCTGATGTCAGACAAAATGGACACGGAGGCAAGGAAAATGTATGACGATGCTATTGAGGTGATTATAATCCACTGAGTTTTTCTATGGATCGAAATAGTGCCATTGAAAAAACCACTTTTGATAACTGGGAAGCACAGGACTTTACCTGTTTTATTAAGTCTACTTGGAAAGTAATTTGGTTGTTTTTAAGGCTCCAAGAATACCGCAGAAAGCTTTCCTCTTATGTAGTTTAAGAAAAAAAATTTCAGTGGAATCTGTTTAGTGCAGATTATCCTACTAAAAGATATCAACTCCTGCAAAATGCTCAGCTACAGAAAATCAAGGTGAAGTTTAATTGGGACTGACCCTACAACCCTATATGTGCAAAATTCCCCATGACATCATGGTTAGTCTTCTTGCCAATTAAGTGTATGTAATGACACTAGGAATTGGGGTCCTGAATTTTTTATTCCTTAAATTGTTTTTGAAAGCATTTAGATGTTATACAAAATATTTACTTTGTAATAGTGTAGACGGTACAAACCAATGTCCTCCCACTGTGACTCTCTTTGCAGTGTTTTTCATGCCACCTTGTAATGAGATCTTGTTGGATCTTAACGTTGAGTGGTGTCAGCATAGTACTGAAATTAGGCTTGCTCTCTTTCTCTCCCTCTTCCTGCTTCTGGTAACTATGCGTCATGCATAGTCCACTCCTAGGATGATCTGTGGCTTAATTTTTTCTTTCCAGATCAGAGTGGGGGAGAATGGGACTCCTTGTCAAGAGTCAGGAGGCTAATGACAAGGTTTTTTCTTTAAAACATTTTAAATGTTTAAGCCATCCACCTTGATGAGTATGATCACCAATTAAATATAGTACTAGAATATAAATTTTCATACATTGTTGGAAATCTTTGAAACATCTCTGTAGGCAGACACAGTATCATTCCAGGCATACTACTAATGCAGTAGTTCCCAAGCTTTTTACCTCGTGGTGTGGGGCCAGCAGCTGGGGCCCCAGGTGCATAGCTGGCAGCCAGGGCCCCGGGTGCGGGGCCAGCAGCTGGAGCCGGGGCCAGCAGCAGAACTGGGTGGCCCGATGGGAGCTGGCCTGTGGGAGCTGGCCTGGGCCCCAGGTGACCCCCCCAAACGTTCCTCTGTGCCTCCCTAGGGGGGCGCCCCATAGTTTGGGGACCTCTGTACTAATGCTATGATACACTGTTCATGTAATTACACTCTAGTGGTTTCAAACATAATCTTCTTTGTTGAATGTTGACCCTAATTTGGCCCACACAATACAAAGGCAGAGGGATAGTGTACAGTATCTCAGTATCAGTCACCTGATATGCAAATTTTAATACAGTGAGAATTTTCTTGAAGGAAATATTTGATTATTTATTATTAATATTTGTGTTCCAATAGCAACTGTAGGTTCCAGCTGAAATAAGGGCCCCACTATATTATGTGGTGCATAAACCTTTAAGAAGAGACAGTCCCTGCCCCCAAAGAACTTACAGTCTAAAGAGACAAGACAGACAAAGCTTGAGATGGGAAGCAGGGGGGTGCAGAAAGGTAACTTGCTTATGGTTGCATAGCAGATCAGCCGTAGAGCAAAGAATAGAACGTAGGCAGTGTACTCTGTAAGCTGCTTGGCCACCCAAGAGTCAATCAAGTGCCATGCATTTGATCAGTAGAGCCGCACACTTCCAGTGACTTGTGTTCAGGTGCCCCTCCACCAACTGCTCTGCAGCCTTGGAGTCCCTGGCCAGCTGCTCCTGGGACCTTCCTGCTTGCTGTCTCTGTCTTTTACACACACACACACACACACACACACACAGTCTCTCTCTCTCTCTCTCTCTCTCTCTGTCTCACACACACATACACACACATTCTGTCTCTGTCTCCCGTACACGTATACACACACTGTCTCTGTGTGTGTGTGTGTGTCTCTCTCTCACACACACACACACACACACACACACACAAACTGGCTCTGTGTCTCTCTCTCGCACACACACAGTCTCTCACACACACACAAACACACACACTGTCTCTCACTCTCTCTCTCTCTCTCACACACACACAGTCACACACACACACACTCTGTCTCTCTTTCACACTCAACTCCCAACACATACTTGTGTTATTGTTGTTGTTATTGTTTTTCTTGCTACTTCCTGCAATGCACATATATTCTCTGTAATTTTATTCTTTCAAAGTGTGTTATTTTAGTTTTTTGACTGGTCTGTGCATTTCATCATTTTATTTCTCTTTTATGCTTAAATTTAATTCTTTGAGTAGCGAATTCTAAAATGCCTAACTTGTCCTGGCTGGAGTAATTATCCATATGGTAACTTTTTAAAAATATATATTATATCTAGGTTTTTTGTTTCTACTGGTGGCACACATGCACATTACCTCCATATTGGTGCACATATCAAAATTCATTCCACACATGGATGGAAAAAATTAGAGGGAACATTGCTCCTGAGTCCCAGTCCAGTGCCCTATCTATTCAGACACTCTGAGTCTCAAATTTTCTAACTCAATAGCATTCATTTTCCACCTGTAGCCTATGGTTTCTAAACTTTTGTTTTCCTTAATACAAGGTGTTTGTGTGTTAGTTCATTTTCTGTCAGCATTTTAAAACAATGCCTGTTCTTGGGTATTGTAATGCTTTAAAAATAAAACAGACACAAAAAGCTCTTTTCTAATTTCTGTCTGTCCTATGTTTAAAACACTTTGAAAACCAAAACACACCTTGTTTCCACTTTGAATTCATTTCGCTTCAGCTTCCAGCTATTGGATCTTGTTATGCCTTGGCTAAATTAAAGAGCCCTCTATTATCAGAAATCTTTTCCCCATGTAGACACTTACAGGCAGTGATCAAGTCATCTCGTAACCTTCTTGTGGATAAACTAAATAGATTGAGCTTCTTTATTCTCTCACAGTAAGGCAGATTTTCCAGAGCTTGAATTATTCTTTACTGAACCTTTTCCAATTCATCAGTGTCCTTTTTAAAGTGTGATCAGTTGGCTATGCCCCAAAACCACAAAGTCCTTTTCTCAGTCACTGCTTTCCAAAATACAATCCCCCATCCTATAAATGTGACCTATATTCTTGATTCCTAGGTGGTCTGAAGTAAATAGGATGAAATTCAATAAGGAAAAATGCAAAGTACTCCACCTAGGGAGGAACAATCAGATGCACACATACAAAATGGGAAATGACTGCCTAGGAAGGAATACTGCAAAAAGGGATCTGGGGGCCATAGTGGACCATAAGCTAAATATGAGTCAACAGTGTAACACTTGCAAAAAAAGCAAACGTCATTCTGGGATGTATTGGCAGGAGTGTTGTAAGCAAGACACGAGAAGTAATTCCTCTCTGTTCCACACTGATTAGGCCTCAGCTGGAGTATTGTGTCCAGTTCTGGGCACCACATTTCAGGAAAGATGTGGACAAATTGGAGAAAGTCCAGAGAAGAGCAACAAAAAAGATTAAAGGTCTAGAAAACATAACCTATGAGGGAAGATTGAAAAAATTGGCTTTGTTTAGTCTGGAAAAGAGAAGACTGAGCCGGGACATGGTAACAGTTTTCAAGTACATAAAAGGTTGTTACAAGGAGGAGGGAGAAAAATTATTCTTGTTAACCTCTGAGGATAGTACTAGAAGCAGTGGGCTTAAATTGCAGCAAGGGAGGTTTAGGTTGGACATTAGGAAAAACTTCCTCTCAGGGTGGTTAAGCACTGGAATAAGTTGCCTAGGGAGGTTGTGGAATCTCCATCATTGGAGATTTTTAAGAGCAGGTTAGACAAACACCTGTCAGGGATGGTCGAGACCAGAGGTTCTCGAACTGTGGTCTGTGGACCACCACTGGTCCGTGAGCTCCATTCAGGTGAGCTCCATTCAGCTCCATCCAAATGCGGATAGTTCCCTCTAAGGTGCGCGCCTGGATGGCCACACACAAGAGAATGAATGGCCACCCACCTAATTAGTGGAGCAGTGTAGGTGTGGCTTCACTAATTAGCTGCCTGGACCCTGGAGAAGATGTACATGTACGGTGAGGTGGTGGACTTGGGGGAAATAGAGGGTAGGTGGGACGGGGCAGAAGGGTGAGAAGAGGGGGTGGGGGGAATTTGGGACATGCAGGGCTGCAGCGGCCAGAGAAAGACGCTACTTTCCCCAGCTCCAGGGCTGTGGCTGCTGGGGAGAGACCCCCCTCCTTCCCAGCCCCAGCTCAGAGGCTGCTGCGGTGAGGGGGAGAGGGCACATCCATCGCATTAGAAAGGTAAGACTACTGATATGAAAATATGAGTTGTGTGATTTTATTTGTAGAACAAAGTTTATTAAGTTTTTTTTATATAGCACTTTTATCCAAAGCCCTTTAGTAAGCTAATGGTACAAACAACATTTGGAAAGTTCATTAAGTGGTCTGCTGAGACCCTCAGCAATTTTCAATTGGTCCACGAAAAAAAAGTTTGAGAACCACTTGTCTAGATAATACTTCGTCCTGTCATGAGTGCAGGGGACTGGACTAGATGACCTCTCGAGGTCCCTTCCAGTCCTATGATTCTGTGTATGGCCTTGCATTTAGCTATATTAAAACACATGCTCTTCCAGTATGCCTAGCTTATTATTTGTTTTACACTGCTCTGTAGAACTGACCTGTCTTTATGACTGTTAACAACTCTGCCAATTTTTGTGTTACCTGAAAACTTTCAACAGTGATTTTATATTTTCTTCCAGATCATTAATACTGAATAGCATTTGACCAAGATCTGATCCCTGTGGGATCTGTTGTGTTAATTTTGATGGAATTAAATAAATTCAGAGAGTCACAGTGGTCTACTTTATCCTTTCACTGTACAGCTCTAAACATTTAAACATGGTTCCGGTTTTTGAGTACAGAGTCCTCAGCTTGCTTACAGTGGCAAACACACCATTAAAAATCTTATTAATCTTTTATTAAAGTTACAAAAAAGAAGGAATAGCATTTAAAGGATTTGAAATGTAAAGTAATAAATAAGGCTTTTATTTTAAGAATAGTCCTTGTTCCCTTTCCCTTTAGATGTAGAGAGTTTTTACAAGGAAAAAACCCCCAGTCTGACAGTCTTTTAGAGGATATTAAAGCCAGTAAAGATGTCCTTTTTGGGAAAGACACAACAAGATGAACACACACAAAAGGAGAGAAAAGAACTGCAAAGATATAAAATGCAGCTTCTGTCTCTGGCTCTGACTTTCGCACTTGCAACCTTTCAGCTGAAGAAACACAGGCACAGCACACTGTCTTATCAGCCACTCCAAGGCCTAGAAAACTCATATCAGAACTGGTCTGTTTAAGATATTGCTTTCATTGCCTCTCTGATTACTGGCTCACAGCAATGTTGCAAAAGATGCAGTCTTGGCCAACTAAGCCAAGTGTTCATTAAACAGAAAGCAAAAAGAGAGGAAAGAGAAGAAATAAGGTGTGTGAAGGAAAAGGACACATGCGATAGGGATGACAGCAGGAACCCAAATCTCACGTTTCGGGTGATTTAGCTGGCGCCAGTGAAGAGGGTGATACCATGTGGGTTTCTCTCACTGGCCCGGTGTGGACAGGACATCTCTCAGGATCAGAAGGGTGAAAGTCCAATAGTGTCACAGTGGCTCCTGGAGTTCCAAGTGATAGTGGTGGGAGCCATGGTGGTGAAGATTGCTCCTTTCTCATAGACTTTAAGGTCAGAAGGGACCATTATGATTATCTAGTCTGACCTGCTGCACGACGCAGGCCACAGAATCTCACCCACCCACTCCTGTAACAAACCCCTAACCTATGTCTGAGCTATTGAAGTCCTTAAATCGTGGTTTAAAGACTTCAAGGTGCAGAGAATCCTCCAGCAAGTGACCCATGCCCCACGCTGCAGAGGAAGGCGAAAAACCCCCAGGTCCTCTGCCAATCTGCCCTGGAGGAAAATTCCTTCCTAACCCCATGGCAGTCAGCTAAACCCTGAGCATGTGGGCAAGACTCACCAGTCAGACACCCAGGAAAGAATTCTCTGTAGTAACTCAGACTCCACCCCATCTAACATCCCATCACAGGCCATTGGGCATATCTACCACTAATAGTTGAAGATCAGTTAATTGCCAAAATTAAGCTATCTCATCATATCATACCTTCCATAAACTTATCAAGCTTAGTCTTGAAGCCAGATATGTCTTTTGCCCCCACTGCTTCCCTTGGAAGGCTGTTCCAGAACTTTACTCCTCTGATGGTTAGAAACCTTCATCTAATTTCAAGTCTAAACTTCCTGATGGCCAGTTTATATCCAATTGTTCTTGTGTCCACATTGGTACTGAGCTTAAATAATTCTTCTCCCTCCGTGCTATTTATCCCACTGATATATTTATAGAGAGCAATCATATCTCCCTTCAGCCTTCTTTTTGTTAGGCTAAACAAGCCAAGCTCTTTGAGTCTCCTTTCATAAGGCATTCCTCGGATCATCCTAGTAGCCCTTCTCTGTATCTGTTTCAGTTTGAATTCATCTTTCTTAAACATGGGAGACCAGAACGCCACACAATATTCCAGATGAGGTCTCACCAGTGCCTTGTATAATGGTATTAACACCTCCTTATCTGTACTGGAAATACCTCGCCTGATACATCCCAAGACCGCGTTAGCTTTTTTCATGGCTATATCACATTGGTGGCTCATAGTCATCCTGTGATCAACCAATACTCCGAGGTCCTTCTCCTCCTCTGTTACTTCCAAGTGATGTGTCCCCAGTTTATAACAAAAATTCTTGTTATTAATCCCTAAATGCATGACCTTGCACTTTTCACTATTAAATTTCATCCTATTACTATTACTCCAGTTTACAAGGTCATCCAGATCCTCCTGTATGATATCCCGGTCCTTCTCTGTATTGGCAATGCCTCCCAGCTTTGTGTCATCCGCAAATTTTATTAGCACATTCCCGCTTTTTGTGCCACGATCAGTAATAAAAAGATTAAATAAGATTGGTCCCAAAACAGATTCCTGAGGAACTCCACTAGTAACCTCCCTCCAGCCTGACAGTTCACCCTTGAGTGTGACCCGTTGTAGTCTCCCCTTTAACCAGTTCCTTATCCACTTTTCAATTTTCATATTGATCCCCATCTTTTCCAGTTTAGCTAATAATTCCCCATGTGGAACCATATCAAATGCCTTACTGAAATCGAGGTAAATTAGATCCACTGCGTTTCCTTTATCTAAAAAATCTGTTACTTTCTCAAAGAAGGAGATCAGGTTGGTTTAACACGATCTACCTTTTGTAAAACCATGTTGTATTTTGTCCCAATTACCATTGACCTCAATGTCCTTAACTACTTTCTCCTTCAAAATTTTTTCCAAGACCTTGCATACTACAGGTGTCAAACTAACAGGCCTGTAGTTACCCGGATCACTTTTTTCCCGTTTCTTAAAAATAGAAATTATGTTAGCAATTCTCCAGTCATACGGTTCAACCCCTGAGTTTACAGATTCATTACAAATTTTTGCTGATGGGCTTGCAATTTCATGTGCCAGTTCCTTTAATATTCTTGGATGAAGATTATCTGGGCCCCCCGATTTAGTCCCATGAAGCTGTTCAAGTTTGGCTTCTACCTCGGATGTGGTAATATCTACCTCCATTTCCTCATTCCCATTTGTCATCCTACCATTATCCCTAAGCCCCTCATTAGCCTCATTAAAGACTGAGGCAAAATATTTGTTTAGATATTGGGCCATGCCTAGATTATCCTTATCCTCCACTCCATCCTCAGTGTTTAGCAGCCCCACTTCTTCTTTCTTTGTTTTCTTCTTATTTATATGGCTATAGAACCTTTTACTATAGCTTTTAATTCCCTTTGCAAAGTCCAACTCTACATGGCTTTTGACCTTTCTCACTTTATCCCTACATGTTCTGACCTCGGTAAGGTAGCTTTCCTTGCTGATCCCTCCCATCTTCCTCTCCTTGTAGGCTTTCTGCTTTTTCTTAATCACCTCTCTGAGATGCTTGCTCATCCAGCTTGGTCTACAACTCCTGCCTATGAATTTTTTCTCCTTTCTTGGGATGCCGGCTTCTGATAATTTCTGCAACTTTGACTTGAAGTAATTCCAGGCCTCCTCCGCCTTTAGAGCCACAAGTTTTTCAGTCCAATCCGCTTCCCTAACTAATTTCCTTAATTTTTTTTAGTTAGCCTTTTTGAAATCAAAAACCCTAGTCACAGATCTATTTTTGTTTATCCTTCCATTTAGTTTGAACTGAATTAGCTCATGATCGCTCGAACCAAGGTTGCCCCAACAACCATTTCTTCTATGAGGTCCTCACTGCTCACCAAAACCAAATCTAAAATGGCATCCCCTCTTGTCGGTTCAGCAACTACTTGGTGAAGGAATCCATCACCTATCGCGTCCAGGAAAATCTGAGCCCTATTATTATTACTAGCACTTGTCCTCCAGTCTATATCTGGGAAGTTAAAGTCTGCCATGATCACATAATTTCCCTTAGTATTTACTTAATTAAAAACATTAAAGAGGTCTCTATCCATATCCAAATTGGATCCCGGCGGTCTATAGCACACCCCAAGCACTATCCCAGGGGAGGCTCTAGTAGCTTTCTTCCCCAGTGTGATTTTTGCCCAGACAGACTCTGTCTTATTCATTCCATCACTTCTTATTTCTTTACTGTCTACCTCATCATTGATATACAATGCTACTCCACCACCTTTGCCTTTATTTCTGTCTTTCCTAAACAGCACATACCCTTCAATACCAGTATTCCAGTCATGACTACTATTCCACCATGTTTCTGTTATCCCTGTAATATCTGGTTTCACTTCCTGCACCAGTAGCTCTAGTACCTCTATTTTGTTACCTGTGTTCCTTGCATTAGTGTACAAACATCTTAATTTTTGCTGTTTGGCCTCTCTCACATTCTTTACCCGATTAGGCACAGACATTCTACCGCCAGTATCACCTATTAGGCTGGTATGTACACTATCCTTCCTCCTTATGTCCATTCTCCTACCCACGGCTGTATCCTTTCTTACTTTGTTTTCTTCCCTCTCAATGTTAAAATCCAGCATGGAGATTACCTGGACATCTCCCAACCATCTCCCCCAGATTCCTAGTTTAAAGCTCTCTTAACCAGTTGTGCCAGCCTCCATCCTAGAAGTCTATTTCCCTCCTTACTCAGGTGAAGTCCATCCCGAGAGAACACTCCTCTGTCCATGAATGCTTCCCAGTGGCCATACATCCAAAGCCCTCCTTATAGCACCACTGCCTGAGCCATCTGTTGAACATCATAATTTGTCACACCTTTGTTGCCCTTCTCTAGGAACAGGCAGAATCCCTCTGAAGATCACCTGAGCCTCGATTTCCTTAAGCGTTTTCCCCAGCCTAGCATAGTCACCCTTGATATGTTCCAGCAAGAATCTAGCCGTATCATTTGTTCCCACATGAAGGACAATCAGTGGATTCTTTCCCGCTCCCGTTAGGATCCTCTTCAGCCTCAGGTCCACATCCTGTATCTTAGCACCCGGCAGACAGCACACCCTTCTGTTCTCTGGATCAGCTCTTGTTACAGGCCTGTCTGTTCTTCTCAGTGAGGAGTCCCCAATCACTTAGACCTGCCTTTTCCTGGTGATGGTGCAATTCTCCAGTCTATCCTCTGTTCCCTCTGGCTGCAAGTCCTCTTGATTCCTATTGTCCCTTGCAATCGTCTGCAACCCATCCCGTGTCCTCCTGGGGCTCATATTTGCTATTGTTATCTCCACTGACTCTTGCCCTCTTCCTGTAGGACTAGCTGCTCTTCTCTTCTTCCTTGCCCTCTCACCTTCAGTGACTACCTGCTGTGCCCCTTCTTCATTTTCCAATTCCGCAAACCTGTTCCTGAGCTCTGTTTCTCCTTCACTAGCCCATCTTTTCCTCTGCCTGGTTCTCTTAGTCACATGCTTCCACTGTCCACTTTCCTCACCCAGCAGTTTCCCCTCAGAGTTCTTTGGTCCTGCTTCCATCTGCAAGTCTGAGCTTTTCCCTTCAGCCTCCTTATGTCTTTACTCCATCATCCGCTCGAACCCCCTCTAAACTCAACCACGGTTTCTACCTGTATCTCCAATCCTTGGATCTTTTCTTCATCAGCTCTATCAGGCGGCACTTCATGCAGACAAAACTCTTTTCAGGTACCCCCTCCAGGATCATGTACATGCCACAGCTTCTACATCCAGTCATCTTCATTGTGTCTTCCACTACTTGGGTCACTACCACTGCTGCCTCTGTATCTGTCATCGCCTTCTCACCTAAGTCCTATTAGTCCGGGAAACACAAACCAGACCAAAACACCACCACCCACAGCAAAACAAACCCCCAACAAGCACCAAAACACTGCCAGACCACCACACACTCTCTTCACGAGACTTTCGGTCCACCCAGCCTCCAAAAATTTTGATCCCTCATGAAGTCTTATTTTTAAGGACTCCAAAAGGAAATGATGGGTGAAATAGTTCATCCCCTCATTATTTGGTCCACCAATCGGACCTAATTTCTGACACTTCAGTTTTGCTTCATTAGCTTCTAATTCCATTCTCCTCTTGTTTACCAGTCCTGCTCTTAACACCATCCTTGGGTGGTATCAGTAGACTCTTGTTTTGACTAATTCAGGTTTTCTGTCTCCCTTTTGTACCTTTTTCCATACAGTTTTATATAACACTCTGACTTTTAATTTTGTTGCTTTGGACAACTTAGAGTACAGGCCTCTGCTTAAGAGGCCCCACTGTAACACCCTCATTGGATAATGATCCTCCATTTGTAATTGTGTTTTGTGATGGGTCAGTTAGCCAGTTTCTAATCCATTTACTATGTGCTACATAGATTTTATATAATGCTACATTTTTAGCAGAAGATCATACATGTGTAAGTCAAATGCATTACTGAAGTCTATTATGTCAACACACTTACTTTTGTCAAACTTGTGATTTAATTTTTAAAAGGTTTGAAATTTTTTTGAGAAGACCTATTTTCTATAAAGCTATGTTGATTTGCATTAGTTTGCTGCTGTCTCTAGCTCTTTACTGATTGCGTCCTATCTGAGCCTTTCCATGATTTTGCTTGAAACTGATGTCAGATTAATCTGGTCTGTAGTTACCCAGTTCATCCCATTACCCTTTTTAATTTTTGGCACAATGTTAGGTTTTTTCTGGTCCGTTAGAACTTCCCCAGTATTCCAAGATTTATTAAATAGCAACATCTGTAGTTCAGAGAGCATCTCAGCTCCTTAGCCTCTTTTGATATTTTTGGGTGCAAGTTACTGGTCCTGCATGTTTAAAAATGTTTAACAGTTGCTGTTTAGCATCCTCCCAGGTTACTGTTGGAATCAAAAGTATTTCATTATCACTGTGGGCTGTGAATATGTAAACCCCATTTCTTTTTCTTATTCATGGTGGTCAGCCACAAACACTTAAAACTGTATCTGTCATTGTTACTCCCTATGGTCCAGGTCTTGCCAGTGATTCCATATGAGCAGACCCCTGTGCTTGCATGGAGACACAGGGAAGTTAAGGTGGGTCCAAACGTGCATCGGGGTCCACCCATATGGAACAGCTTTCAGGATCAGGGCCTATTTTTGTAGTCAGAAATTCTGCTAGACATAGCAGGAATATGTGTGCAAACAAATGTTCAGTAAGAATAGCTGATTGTTTTCTCTGACTACATTTTGGATGTTTTATTAAATCCATAGAATAGTTAATCAGAGTTGATCTCTAGTGCATGGACGCCAGCATATGTTTGTAAGTGGTCTGTGTCTCTGGGCATATCTACATTGCAATGTAAGCCTGGTCTCAGACTCAGGCTCAAGCCCTAATCCCCATTCTGTCTACACACAAATCTCTTGGACTCGGGCTCAGACCCAGGGTCCTAGGACCCCATGATGGTAGAGGGTCAAAGCCCAAGTTAAGGTTGGACCCAAGGTTCAAGCCCTATCATTTTACAGACTTGGGTCCTTGGAGTCCTCCAACAGTATCCCACAATGCAATGGGATGGCTTCCTTTGTCCTTTCTCTTCCAAAAATCACCAGTTAACTCCAGGGAAATGGAAGCAGCCCCCTTGTTCCAGTGCAGCAGCTTAGCGTTTAACCTTTCTATTTATTCTGACCATTGAGTTGCAAACCCACCTTAGAAGAACCTTCAGCATTTGCAATGAATGCCAACTAGAAGAAATCCAGTACACAGTGTTTTGCTTCACGCTCATGGGAGCACAGCCAGATTTTGGTTATACAGTGGATTTTAGTAAGAGTACCAGATTTGACCATTCATACCAGCAAATAGCAAAATGCCATCAGCATTGGAAATTTAACGGACCATAACTAAAGCAGAGAACAGATTCAGTGGCTCAAGACTGAGTATCTGAAAACCAGGGACCACAACTGCATCTCTGGCAACTCACCGACATCGTGCCAGTTTTATGATGAATTTGACTGGCTGCTGGGCACTGCGCCAAGCATGGAGCCACCAGCAGTGTACAATGACCTGATCAGCTGGGATGGCGTCCTGCTGGCCTGAGAAGCCAGCATGGGAATTGATGGGTACAAGCAGGCACCAAATGTGGCAAATAAAAAGACTTTGCTAACAAAATGGATCCTAGAGGAGGCTTTGGTGCAGGAGCAGCTGCAGCACATCCTGGGGCCCTGCTCGAAAGAACTTTTTGGTCCCCCCACCAAAGGAACAGCCAACCACGGGACTGGTATCAGAAATGGAAGAGGGAAAAGCTACCTAGAGGCTGGTAAGTTTCTGGCTCCATTTTTCTATTTACTAATATAGGAACAGGAGGGATTTCTGCTCTAAGAACCAGTGCAAAAGATATAAGCCCTGGGTAGAAGCATGTATCTGCTAATGGTGGATTGCATGCCAGCACCTTGGCATCCCATCTCTCTCCACCCACCACGTGGAATTCAAAATGGAGTCCGGGAAACACAAACAGTAAAATGAGCATGTAAAAGAGAATATTTAAGGCATGCAGTTTTGCTAGTACATTCCAGTTTGTTAGAATGAGAATCTTATATTACATTCTTCGTATGTACGCGGCTTGATACCAACCCAACAGTGTAACGAGCTGCCTGAAAAGACTGAACTGTACGGGGCAGGAGGGAGGGGGAAGAGGTTCAAACGTTGTCCATTTTCACATGTAGTCCATTTCTGTTAAATGCAGTCCAAGCTTTCTATGGGTGATGAAATCATTAGTCCCAAATACGATTGGGCTTTGAATTCAGTCCAGAAATTTGCTGTGGGGGAGGAAAGAGGGATGGCAATGGAGTTCTTTGTGTTTGCATGCAGTCCTAACAGACTGTATCGGAAGCCATGGGGAGGCACTAAGCCATTTGGAAGATAATGCCATATCCTGTTGATTTCCTCAGGAATTCTGACCCAATCCCAGGTGATGATAGCTGCAGACTTTTCCTGTGGTAGGAATTCCAGATAGGTAGTCACATTTTCTAGGGCCACCTCGGTAGCTCACCAGCCCGCTCCACTCGTAGATATGCTGTTCAGTTATCATACATTCAGGGATGCTGGAACAATTTTTGAGTGGGGGTGCTGATAATGGAAACCATATCTATTACTACTTCAAGCCAGAGGGTGCGGCAGCACACCAGTCCCCTTAGTTCCAGCACCACTGCATACATTTGAATACTTCAGTGACAACCACACCTGGTTTCCCACCAGCAGCTTGGAATAACACCTCTCTTTGCCAACTGGGCACCACAAGAACTGTTATGGCCTCCAGAATGTGCAAAGCCTGAAGTGATAGGGAAGATTTATGTAGCACAGCCACCAACCTCCCCCCAAACTCCATTTCACTGAAAAACTTTTAAAAAAAAAAGTTTTAATTTTTAATATACCATTCTCTCAGCACTTCTTTCACTGGGATTATCCTAGCTATGTCCAGGCAGCCCTCTGCCAGTATACTGAAGTTCAGTTTCAAAATTTAACATTTTCTGTCCTGGAAAGTCCAAAACAATTGTTTCTGTGCTCCTGCACTGAGACATTTGAGACAGTAACCCTCAGTGTCTTCTCCTATTGCAGGCCCCTCGACGTCTACAGGCGTCAGAACCTCCACAGGTCGCCCTCACGGCAGAGGGCTCATCGTACCTTCACAGACCATTCCAAGAGGAAGGATTTCTGGGATGAACTTGTGACTGAAGTTCTGGACAGGGCTCAACAACCAAGTCGAGTACCAAAGGCAAAGGGACTTGTGGCAAGAGGAAAGACATGCAGGAGGCAAGTGGAAAAGGTTCAGGCTGTCTTCGCAGCTTGAGGACAGGGTAGCGGCGCAGGAGCAGGCCCTCACTCTGCAGTTCCTGGAATAGGAGGGGTGATTAAGGGAGGAAGATAGAGCACAACAGAGAGAACTGTCTGAGCAGCTGCTGTCTCTAATGTCTACAAGAGTCCTGGCTCCTGCTGCACCTGCACCATGGCCCAAATCCTCTCTGCAGTACCGTGGCCTGCATTCCAGGAACAGCTTGGACAACTCCATGGCTGGGTGGCCCATGAAATTGGGCCCTATGAGCAGCTGGACAGGGCATATGTACCTCATGCAGTCCTCATGCTGAACCCCTGCCCATAGATGCCTCTACCTTCTTGCCCTGGCACCAAGCGCATGGCAAATGTGGAAGGAAGGAGAAGGGATAGAGGACACACAATAGTGAGGGGAGCGTGTCTTGTACATAGTTTAACTGTTTGCACTTGTTTACGCACTTTGTTCTTGTTTACTTTTAAAGCTTTTGGTGTTGATAGTGTTTTGGTGTGCTAATGGCAGCTGGCCTGCCAGACAATGGTTTAATGTTGTACTTTTCCAATACACGTGTAAAAATAAAGGTTTTTATTTTGTAAATAAATTTTATTGCCATCATGCAACACATCATATAATGTGTATTTCAAATAGTAAAGGTAAACACATGGGCAGGGACCACTGGGAGGTTGTATGCAAAACCCATGTCTCAATACAGCTATAAATGTCAATCCATACATCAGTTATTTACATCAAGACATACCGTTCCCCTCCCCCCATTTCATAAGCAGTCATGTAATTCAAAAGCACAATGCATGGCAATCAACCCCCCTTCTCACACAAGCAATCAATGCCCACCCCCACCAAACAAGCACAGTCATAAAGGTACTATTCTCCATGTTCTGTTGGCCCATGCAAGTCCATAATGTGGGAACACAAAGCACTTATAATTTCGGTTGCCTGGGTGCATCCAGCTTCAGCTGTGATACGTGCACTTTATGACCGATTCAGCAGCCTAGAGCTGTCATAGGGAAATGGCCCACCTCTGGTTTCAAAAAGATTGTGAAGAGCACAGCAAACCACAGTAACGTGGACAGCATTGATGACACTTGGAATGCAAATAGGTCTGCAGACATCTCCAGCTGGAATTCAATCTGCCAAAAGCACATTCAACCACTCTGCTACACCTGCTCAGAGTGTAATTAAACCTTCTTTTGCCAGGACCTCTGAGATCAGGGTATGTTTCATAAGAGAAGGCAAAGGCAGTACATGGGGTCCCCCAGAAAAACAGTTGGCCAGTAACTCTGTTTATGACAATGTCATATGGTGGGAATAGTGTCCCAGGCTCTCTGTGAACATAGACTCCCAATTGGTGAAAACTTGGCATCATGAACTTTTCTAATGCAGCCAACACTGACATTCATAAATCTGCCATTGTGGTCCATGGGGGCTTGCATAATGATAGAGTAGTACTCTTTGTGGTTTATGTGCTTGTGCACCTTGAGGAGGGCAAACTGTGGGCACATGAGTCCCACCAGTGGCCCCAGTGCAGTTGGGAAACCCCATTCTCTTGAAGCCAGCAATTTACTTCAGGAATATCTTTTATGCCTGCCTCCTTGGGGTTCCCCATATGCCTGATTGCTTCCGAAACTTCCACAGTCAACTTTCCAACATCAGACCGGTTGGCAATGAACCTGTGACAGCCTGCAGTAGCCAGCTTCCAGGCAGTTATAGCAAGCTGCTTCCGGGCTGGCATGGCTGCCCACATGCGTGCGTCTTTCCCCGGAAGGGACAAGGCAAGCTGCTCCCAAAGCTCTAGAAATGTAGCTTTCTTCATGCAAAAGCTCTGGACCCACTGCTAGTCATCCCAGGTCTGCATGATGATGTGATCCCACCAGCCTGTGCTTGTGGCCCTGCTCCAAAGAGCTGGTCTATGTAGGGGGAATCAGCAGCTATACCGAGTGTCAGGAGCAGCATCAGCATGTGCCATGTCTGTGTCTTCCTCCTCCTTCTCCTGCTCTGTTATTAGCTCTGTCAGGTGCCTTTCGTGGGTGAGAAAACACTGCCAAACTGCTCACCAGTGTCTCATGGAAGCTCTGCCTGCATCCTGAAAAAGGAGCGAAAGCCCAAGCAAAAGAAGTTATTGAAATGGTGACTCCTCCATTTTGCTGGTTTCCATTGTTGGAAGCACACAGACCAAAATTGATGACTTAGCCGGATGTTCTGGCAGGCCATTCAAACTTCCTATAACGTGTTGCATGGGAGGTCAAGTTTTCCCACACTGTACCACTAACAAAGCGATATATTTCAGGAGGGCGCTAGGAAGTGTGGAATACAGTTGGTTGAACTCAGGTCTGCATACTGTATTGTGGACACCAGAGCCCTGGTTTCAGACCTGGGTTAAAAAATTCTTAACTTAGGGTTGGCAGTTATTGTAGACAAGCCCTGGGTTCTCAAACCCAGGGACCGCTGACTTGAGTCCCATTAACCCTGGGCTTACACTGCAGTGTAGACATACCCTTTAAGACCAAGTTCCAGCTTCCAGTCTACCTACTCTTTTGTAGTTCCTTATAACTTTCTCAACTCTTCCTTTAAGGGTGTTGTTTCTAACTTTGGTTTTGGAAAATTGGACCAAAATCTCTTCATATCATTTTTGAAGTGGAAGGGGTAGAGTACAAATACACTTTCTTTCCATAGTCCAGTTATTTTTGTGTGTGTTCACAGAACTTAAAAATGAATGGAGGAAGGAATGTGAAACTTAGTTTGTTTTATAGTTCTCACTGAGAAAGGAAAAACAATCCAACTGATGATAGTAATTTATATTTAGCATTTTTGTAGCACTTTATGTTTTCAAAGCTGTGTACAGACATTAACCAATCCCCACAACACCCCTGTGGCGGAGTGGGTAAAGAAAAATGAGTTCCGTGTTTTCAAAGTTCGAATGTTGGCTTGTGTGCACTGGAACTCTCCAGCTGAGTTCTCAGAGAAAAGTGAAGCTAAGGGTTATTAGAACTGGCACTGCTCTTATTTGCTGCTTAAGAACTAAAGACAAATAAGCCCTTAAGGCCATATTTAGCACTGAGCTGATTTCAGTGTTAAAGATGGCTCAGAAACTGTGGCTAAGCTAAAAGCTTAGGTGCCTTAATCATTTAGGAGTAAATTGTGGATACTGAAACACATCCTTGAGGAGGGGGCCTGCCTGTGATGAACAATATCTGTGCATCGGACATGCAAAATCTGCTCCATCATTAAAACAGAGCAGATTGCTGACCCATTTATTTTGGCCCAGCTCTGAGGGATAGTGTAGACTGGGGGGGACCATGACTCTACTCTCTCTGTACCACTTTCTTGTCATCCTGCTTCCAATCAGGAGAACAGGGGCAAGCAGTCCCTCTACTTCCCAAATCACAGAGGGTTCAGGGACTACTTCCCAAATCAAAGGGCACTTGCACAGTCACACAGACAGCAGATGAGGCATGACCATAAGGACTTCTGACAATCTGGTCCTTAAACTACTTTAAACTCTTTAAGTGGTTTAGTTTAGGCCTTAACCTTTGAGTAGACTTTAGTCTTTAACTAAGCTTAACTTTGAGTTCACCCATACGTCACTCCCCTAACTCTCACTGAGTGGAGAAGAGAGCACCATTGTCACCTTTACATTTCCACTTGTGTCTGGCTGCGACACCCTGCTCCTTGCAGAGATTATGAAGAAAGAAAAGAGAACAGAATCTATTCTGCAGATGTCAACCCCCAGTATTTAAATACCTTCATCAGCATATCATGTACTTCACAACAGAATGGGAACAAATTCCTTGGCAACTGTTAAGTAAAGCCTCCGCTCAAATGCGATTGTAAGATCTGTAACTTGTATCATTAAGTTCTGCAACCTTGTTGCAGACTTTGTGACTTCAGTGGCAAAGAGTCCTGTGGCACCTTATAGACTAACAGACGTATTGGAGCATAAGCTTGCGTGGTTGAATACCCACTTCTTCAGATGCATGTAATGGAAATTTCCAGAGGCAGGTATAAATATGCAAGCAAGAATAGGCTAGGGATAACGAGGTTAGTTCGATCAGGGAGGATGAGGCCCTCTTCTAGCAGTTGAGGTGTGAACACCAAGGGAGGAGAAACTGCTTTTGTAGTTGGCCGGCCAGTCACAGTCTTTGTTTAATCCTGAGCTGATGGTGTCAAATTTGCAAATGAATTGAAACTCAGCAGTTTCTCTTTGAAGTCTGGTCCTGAAGTTTTTTTGCTGCAGGCTGGCTACCTTTAAATCTGCTATTGTGTGTCCAGGGAGATTGAAGTGTTCTCCTCCTACAGGTTTTTGTATATTGCCATTTCTAATATCTGATTTGTGTCCATTTATCCTTTTATGTAGGGACTGTCCAATGTACATAGCAGAGGGGCATTGCTGGCACATGATGGCGTATATTACATTGGTGGACGTGCAGGTGAATGAACCGGTATTGGTGTGGCTGATCTGGTTCGGTCCTGTGATGGTGTCGCTGGTGTAGATATGTGGGCAGAGTTGGCATCGAGGTTTGTTGCATGGATCGGTTCCTGAGTCAGAGTTACTATGGTGCGGGTGTGTCGTTGCTGGTGAGAAAATGCTTCAGGTTGGCGGGTTGTCTGTGGACAAGGACTGGCCTGCCTCCCAAGGCCTGTGAAAGTGAGGGATCGTTGTCCAGGATGGGTTGTAGATCACTGATGATGCGTTGGAGAGGTTTTAGCTGAGGACTGTATGTGATGGCCAGTGGAGTTCTGTTGGTTTCTTTCTTGGGCTTGTCTCGCAGCAGGAGGCTTCTGGGTACACGTCTGGCTCTGTTGATCTGTTTCCTTATTTCCTCGTGCGGGTATTGTAGTTTTGAGAATGCTTGGCGAAGATCTTGTAGGTGTTGGTCTCTGTCTGAGGGGTTGGAGCAAATGCGGTTGTACCTCAGCACTTGGCTGTAGACAGTGGATCATGTGGGGTGTCCGGGATGGAAGCTGGAAGCATGAAGGTAGGCACAGCGGTCGGTGGGTTTTCGGTATAGGGTGGTGTTAACGTGACCGTCACTTACTTGCATTGTGGTGTCTACGAAGTGGACCTCCCGTGCTGAGGTTGATGGTGGGGTCGAAGCTGTTGAAATAGTGGTTGAATTCTTCCAGGGTTTCTTTCCCATGGGTCCAGATGATTAAGATGTCATCAATGTAACATAGGTAGAGAAAGGGCGTGAGTGGACGAGAGCTGAGGAAGCGTTGTTCCACGTCAGCCATAAAAATGTTGGCATATTGTGGGGCCATGTGGGTGCCCATAGCGGTGCCACTGCTCTGGAGGTGCATATTGTCACCAAATTTGAAATAATTATGCGTGAGGATAAAGCTACAGAGCTCAGCAACCAGTTGTGCTGGTTGCTTATGCTCCAATACGTCTGCTAGTCTATAAAGTGCCACAGGACTCTTTGCCACTTTTACAGATCCAGACTAACACGGCTTCCCCTCTTATACTGGTAACTTCAGTTACTGTTAGCACAGCCTTTTAAGTTTTGTAATCTTTGCAAGCTCTGTAACCTTTTCAAGTTACCACTTGTATGAACTGCCAAGCTTTGTAATATCCCATCACGTAATCAGAGAGGGTGAACAAGGGATTGTGTGTGTGGAAGATAAGAGGGTGTGAACGAGAGAGTGTATGGGGGATTGGGCGGAGAGGAACTGCAAGGAGAAAAGAGCCCGGAGACAGGAGACAGGTGTGTCTGATATAATCTGCCCTGAGAAGGCAATCACGGAGTGGCTGTAAAGATGCATGAAAGGAACAGGGACTGGGACTGCTTCTCGGTGACGGACACAGAAGAAAAACTCAGTGTACGTGACAGGAGTGCCCAGTTCCAAAATAAAAGGAAGCGGCCATGCACACAAGCTGCTGCTCCTTGACCTGCTCATCAGCCCAGATCCATGACCACAGACGGACACACCAGATCTACCACACTTCGGCTTCTTGGCTTCCCATGCTGTCTCCAGTAACTCTCCGCCTGTGTAAGTGTGTGGGTACATGGGGGTATGAATGCGGTAAATGTAATATGAATGCAGTGGATAAATAAGCTCCTTCCCTTTTCTGTCTGACCTAACAGCGGCATTGTAATAAAACTAATACAATTGTGACCCTGGGTTGGTTTTTTAGGGGAACAGAGGTAACAGCAACAAGTGCTAAATTCTACCAAAATGCTGATTTATTCAGCTACCATGAAATACCCTTGATTCCCATCTCCCCACCCCCATACAAACATCAATATGGCTCAAAATTGAAATAGTCACTTGTGTAAAATTTGTTGATATTTTTGACTGTTATTATTGAGGTTGGGTTCTTTTGCTTTGCTCTCCAGGTTGCCAAACTCAGCTCTTGTAATGCTTTCCAGACAGACAGACACATTTATGTTAGGGAAGGGGAGAGCTTGTAATTGACTTCCTTGGCTCACCTTCTCAGCTCTCGAGGCTGTTGAACTGTTCTCCAGGCAGCCTAATCCACCAGCCTACATATCTGGGTTTCTGGTACAAGCTGGACTCCAGCTCTGGCTCCTTGGCCTCTGCTGCCTGGCTCCATGGAACAGCATAGGGAATGTGCTTTATAATTGAGTCTACTCCCACTTGTGGCAAAAGTTGGAGAGCAAAAGGCAGCTACAAGTAGATTCTGGCAGAGCAAGAATACAGAAAGCTAAATGTTTGGTGGCAGGTTGCAGCAAAATAGAAAATTCCACTGCCAAAGTGCTGACTTCTGTAGCATCTTGGGAAAAAGACAGATTTTGTGGTTGCAAAATCCTGAAGTATGTGAGGCCCAAGTTGAGACGAATGGGCTGTTCACATCTCTCAGAAGCTATTGTTTCTGCCTGGTTTTGGACTCAGGAAGATACTATTACATCAGTTACACACAGTTTGCCGGTTTGAGGTTTTTCTGCAACCAGAAGGGCTGGAACAATTTTATTTAATTAAAGTAGAGAATTTGGAGAACAATTCGGTGGAAAAGGGGGGATTCTGCAGTCATAAAATTACAGAAAATATGGGGTTCTGGTTTTAATAAATCAACTGTAATAAAAGCTCAAGTATCTTAAATAACCAGGGAAATTAAATACAAACACTAAAAATACCACGTAACCCACATTAACACAGTGTGGGTCTTTTTCCTGCTCTAGTGGCTGGTGCCCGTAAAGACGTTTCTGAGGCTGCTACTGCTGCTAGTTAATGGGTCATAAGCCTTTATTTTCAATAGTAGAGACATATGGTTTTAAATGAAGAGTCCTGGGTTCAATACCTCCAGGTGTCTGTTATAAAATGTATCAGATGTAAATTGTACTTCAGATGTGGCTGAGTTAATATTGTTGTTGAAATCTTGATTTTTTGGAATTTCATTACCTTTACATGCTTGATTTCTTAACCATAGAATTATATTATGGTTAATTTTTGTGTTTGCCATGTTGAATGTGTTTTTAGAGTGTTCATAGATAAATGTGGTAAGAAGGGAAAAAAATATTGTTGTTTTGAAAGTGACGTTAATTTCTGTGGTCAGAAATATATAGTGTTTAAAGCAGAGTAAAAATAGATAGAATCTTGACTGTTTCCAATATTTAAAGATTATCCCAATCTCCTTGCAGGCCATAGAAAGACATCTTATCAGAAAGTCTAACGGAGGTCTGACATACATTGGGGAATGGAAGAATGGGCACCTTGAGAGAAAGATGGGCCACCTCACCTGTTTTGCTGGGGGAATGTTTGCACTTGGAGCAGACGGTTCCAGAGATGATAAGGCTGGACATTATTTGCAACTTGGAGCTGAGATTGCACATACATGTCATGAGTCATACGACAGAACAAGTAAGAGATATTATCAATTTAATTATTTTAGTTTAACAGAACCCTGCACAGTAGAAATACACAGGAAAGAGAGGTGGTCAGATTATTCAAGAGATTTGTCTTGAACACATGAACCTGATCCTCCTTTATGGGCTTGGCTACACTTGCGGGTTACAGCGCATTAAAGGAGTTCCAGGAGCCCTAGCTCGCTCCCCATCCACACTGGCAAGGCATGTAGAGCGCTCTGACTCCGCAGCTAGAGCGCTCCTGGTACTCCACTTCGACGAGTGGACTAACATTTTGTCCGCCCCCGCTGGAGCGCCGCGACGCCAGTGTGAACGCCCTGATCTGTTCGTGTGCTCTGATCAGCCTCCAGAAGTGTCCCACAATGCCTGTTCTAGCCACTCTGGTCATCACTTTGAACTCTACTGCCCTTCCCTCAGGTGACCAACCGTCAGACCCGCCCTTTAAATTCTCCGGAAATTTTGAAAATCCCCTTCCTGTTTGCTCAGCCAGGCGTGGAGTGCTCTCAGCAAATCTTTCCAGGTCACCATGCCTCCACGCGCCAAGCGAGCCCCAGTATGGAGCAATGGCGAGGTGCTGGACCTCATCAGTGTTTGGGGGGAGGAAGCTGTCCAGTCCCAGCTGCGCTCCAGACATAGGAATTATGATACTTTTGGGCAGATACCAAGGGACATGATGGAAAGGGGCCATGACCGGGACGCACTGCAGTGCAGGGTTAAAGTGAAGGAGCTGTGGAATGCCTACCACAAAGCCCATGAGGCAAACAGCCACTCCGGTGCTGCCCCTGCAACCTTTCGTTTCTACAAAGAGCTGGACGCGATACTTGGGGGCGACCCCACCTCCATTCCGAGTACCACCATGAACACTTCAGAGCCCAGTTCGACAAGGCAGGAGAAGGAAGAGGAGGAGTAAAGTGGGAGCAAGGGTGCTGAGGCGGAGGACGACACTCCGGAATCCCTAGATGCATGCAGCCAGGAGCTGTTCTCAAGCCAGGAGGAAGGTAGCCAGTCATGGCGGCCGGTGCTTGGCGAAGGACAAACACCAGAGCTGGTTCCCGGTAAGCGGCTTTTATTTTGGGAAGGAAGTTATTCGGTTCAGGCTCTTGGGGCGAGGAGGGTTAGGGCTGCATGCATGCCTAGATGCGGAATAGGGTGTTGATGTGCTCTGTCACATTGCGGTAATCGGCCTCAGTGATCTCTTCAAAGGTCTCATCCAGAACTTGGTCAATGTGCTTGCGCAGGTTTCTCGGGAGAGCCACTGTCGTCCTTGTCTCAGGCTAATTTGTCTGCGCCACTGTGCCGTGAGGGGCGGGGGAACCATTGCTGCACACAGGCAAGCTGCATATGGGCCAGGGCAGAATCCGCATTGTAGTAGAAGACCCTCCCTTGCTTCCCAGGTCACCCTCAGCAGCGAGATACCTTCCAGGATGAACTCCTGTGGAAAATGTGGGGACAGTGTTCAGTATAGGGACCCCCTGCCGCTGTTGGCTCTCCCCAAGACACAGAAAACGAGAGGACAGTACAGCCGTGAAACAATCAGTTACGCTTGACCCTGTGCTTACTCACCATTTGGGGGTTCCCGTGAGTTATGTGCGCTCACTTTGGGATGGGCAAATTATGCTATTGTGTAGACTGTGCTTGCCCTTAAGTATGGGGGAATCATTGCTCTTTCTGGTGTGAACAATGCTGCCTCTGTTAAGTGTTGCATTTTGCCATTACAGATGCAACCTTGAGATCTCAGCCGTCCGTGTTATCACCGGCCGAAAGACTCCAAAGAATCAGAAAGAGGCCACGTAGAAGCAAGGAAGACATGTTGCATGAAGTAATGCAGCATTCAAGTAATGAAAATCAAAAAGTGCAGGACAGTGAAAGGAGGATCCAACAGCAGAATGAGGACCTCCGGCAGCAAAGCATGGATCGGCTGATAAGCATAATGGAGCGCCAAGCGGACTCTATCCAAGCGCTTGTAGCCATGCAGGCAGAACACTACCGTGCCTGAACCCTCCCCCCCGCAGCCCTTGTCCCCAACCTCTTTCCCTTGTGTCCCCAGGTCACCTTCAACCCACTTTCTCCAACATCCGGGTTCTTATCTCCAACACCTGTAGCTTCAACACCCAGCCCTGAAAACGACGACCCTTACCCACTGCACTCAACCCCCATCACCATGCAGTATAGCCATCCTGAAGTGCAGCGCTCATTGCACAGCACTCCAGACAGGAATGCTGAGTATAGAACAGGACATACACAAATCTGTGATTGTACCATTCCCCACCCCACCCCCTTGCCCTATCTGTTTCCCAAGCAGTTGTGTTTCTTTTCAATAAATGAATTTTCTTTTCAATAAATGGATTTTTTGGCTTTGAAAACATTCTTTATTATTGCATAAAGTAAAAGATACCTTAGCCCAAGAAAGAAACAGGCACTGCAAGTCAGCGTAGCAAACACAGATTCCTACTAACATTGTAACCACTGCACTTCACTCCCGTGCAGGGCACCAGACATTACTGGTGGCTTTCAGCCTCAGATTGCTCCCTCAAGGCATCCCTAATCCTTGCAGCCCCGCGCTGGGCCCCTCAAATAGCTGTGCTCTCTGGCTGTTCAAATTCAGCCTACAGGTGTTGAACCTCCAAGTTCCATGCCTGAGTGAATCATTCACCCTTCCCTTCACAAATGTTATGGAGGGTACAGCATGCGGATATAACCATCGGGATGCTGTCATCGACCAGGTCCAGCTTCCCATACAGAGAGCGCCAGCAGCCCTTTAAACGGCCAAAAGCACACTCCACAGTCATTCTGCACTGGCTCAGCCTGTTGTTGAACCGCTCCTTGCTGCTGTCAAGGCTCCCTGTGTAGGATTTCATGAGCCACGGCATTAAAAGGTAGGCGGGGTCTCCAAGGATCCCAATGGGCATTTCATCTTCTCCTACGGTGATCTTCTGGTCTGGGAAAAAAGTCCCGGCTTGCAGCTTCCTGAACAGGCGAGTGTTCTGAAAGATGCGTGCATCATGCACCTTTCCGGGCCAGCCTGCGTTAATGTCAATGGAATGCCCACGGTGATCCACAAGCGCCTGGAGAACCATAGAGAAATACCCCTTCCGATTAACGTACTCGAAGGCTAGGTGGGCTGGTGCCAGAATTGGAATATGCATGCCATCTATCTCCCCCTGCAGTTACGGAAACCCATTTGTGCAAATCCATCCACAATGTCATGTACGTTACCCAGAGTCACGGTTCTTCAGAGCAGGATGCGATTAATGGCCCTGCACACTTGCATCAACACTCCAAACTGGTTAGCGACCAATCTGTAGCTGTCTGGAGTTGCCAGCTTCCAGATTGCAGTAGCCACGAGCTTCTCCACCATCAGGGCAGCTCTCAATCTCGTGTCCTTGCGCCGCAGGGTGGGGGGTGAGCTCCTCACGCAGTCCCATGAAAGTGGCTTTTCTCATTCGAAAGTTCTGCAGCCACTGCTCGTCATCCCAGACTTGCAAGACGATGTGATCCCACCACTCAGTGCTTGTTTCCCGAGCCCAAAAGCAGCGTTCCACAGTGGTGGGCATGTCTGTGAATGCCACAAGCAAACTCGTGTCATATGCATTACTCGAGTCAATATCATCATCGAGCCCTCACTGTCACTTTGGATCATAAGGAATAAGTCGACTGCCAAACGTGACGTGCTGGTGAGATTCATCAGCATACTCCTCAGCAGTTTGGGCTCCATTCCCGCAGACCAAAAGAGAAGACAGAGCACACAGTACAAAAAACGTTGAAAGATGGCACCAAATGTGGACCGAAGCACAGGGATTGCTGGGATGCGAAACGATGCATCACGGGGCATTGGGACAGGACCCAGAATGCCCCGCACCCCCGCCTCCTTCCCACAAGCCATAGTGCCAGAATGGGAAGAGGTGCTCTGTGGGATAGCTGCCCACAATGCACCACTCCCAATGCCCTGCAAGTGTCGCAAATGGGGCCACGCCAGTGCACTTGCAGCTGTCAGTGTGGACAGACTGCAGGGCTTTCTCTACTGCGCTGTACGAAGGGCGGGTTTAACTCACAGCGCTCTACATCTGCAATTGTAGCCAGGCCCTAACTCACATCATTTTTATGCCAGCGTAACTTTCTTGACTTAACTGGAGTTACTCCTGATTTATGCGCCAGTGTAAGTGAATGTAGAATCAGACCTTAAGACTTTTATGTTTGGTCTTCTGTGTCTATCCCTGACTTGTTTTCTAAATATAGTTTTGTGTGCAGATCATTCAGATGATCAGCCTCACCCTCTTGAAACATAAATTAGTGTGTGAAATCATTACAATTTGAAGTCACACTGGTGAATTGCTGTTTTCCATGGTTCAAAAATCCCATTTGTCATACCAGTGCTCTCCTGCCTCTGGCTAAAATGAACATTGGTGCATTTTTGCTGACTGTACAAGTTCACACACAGGTGCAGATAGTACAGCAGTTCCAGCAGTTTGGTGAAATTGTGAATCAGTTTGAAAATGAAGACAGTGAAATGTTAAAGGCTATTAAATTAAACTTGAAGACTTTGGGGCACTGGAACTCAGTAGCTCTCAATTATATCATTGAACACCGATGGACACATTTATCAACCAGGATAGTCCAAATAAAGCTAGCCCTTTCCATTACCCCGGGTCTCTCATTGATAAGGGTATGCTGTCTCTATTTATAGCAAACACCCCTGGCAACCAGAAGTTACATAATCCCTGTTCTGTATTCCCTAAACTCTGTGCCCTCAGTATTAAAAGACCAAGCCTTAGAGATGGTGCAGAAATGTGTGCATGGGCCCCACAACCAGCACTTCATACAACTATTATGTAACTGAGCCTCTGGTTTGCGTTTCATTTGCAGTTATAATTGATTTGTTAAGATTATGGTGGTCTGTATAGTTTTGACAGGTTTCAGAGTAACAGCCGTGTTAGTCTGTATTCGCAAAAAGAAAAGGAGTACTTGTGGCACCTTAGAGACTAACCAATTTATTTGAGCATAAGCTTTCGTGAGTCTCTGTTCAAGCCTAAGTTAATTGTATCCAATTTGCAAATGGGAGTGGCTAAGTCATTATGCAAGGTAACCTATTTCCCCTTGTTTTTTCCGACCCCCCCCCCAGACGTTCTTGTTAAACCCTGGATTTGTGCTGGAAATGGCCCACCTTGATTATCATACACATTGTAAGGAAAATGGTCACTTTAGATAAGCTATTACCAGCAGGAGAGTGGGTTTGTATGTGTGGGTGGGGGTGAGAAAACCTGGATTTGTGCTGGAAATGGCCCAGCTTGATTATCATACACATTGTAAGGAGAGCGATCACTTTAGATAAGCTATTACCAGCAGGAGAGTGGGGTGGAGGGAGGTATTTTTTCATGCTTTGTGTGTATAAAAAGATCTTCTACACTTTCCACAGTATGCATCCGATGAAGTGAGCTGTAGCTCACGAAAGCTTATGCTCAAATAAATTGGTTAGTCTCTAAGATGCCACAAGTACTCCTTTTCTTTTTGTATAGTTTTGGCTATCCTGAATGATAGTTTGCATTAGAGAACTCACACACTTAATAAAGCACAATCAACTGATCCAGTCAAGGGAATTTTCAAATAGTACCAGCAACCTGGAAACTGGGTCTGTTCTTATTGACAGTAGAGTATAGATGGTACTTCAAGGTCAAGGCTGAGGGTATTTGCAAATCACTGTACTACAGCTTGCAGTGTGCTCGCCGCTGTTTCCGTCTTTGGGTGAATCTAGAGCTCCATTCCTGGTTAAGTTTCATTTACACAAAATTCATCCAAATCAAAGGAAGGGAAAAATATGCTGAAGTAATATTGCATAAGCATTCTTGAGCATCGTTATATTTAACTTCATTAAAAAAATCAGTGATAAAATTCTTTTAAATGTTTGACTTTAAAGGGCAAGCCTTCGCACAGCCTGGGGAGCTGAGGATCAGTCTGCTGCTTTTATTCTTGATTTCTTTGTGTTTGTGGTTCATTTTAGTGAAAGTTTTCTCTAGAATGAAGATGTCTTGAGTTTATCCCCACATGCCATCAGCTACAATATATAAGCTATATTGCCAGCAAGAGACACAAGAAAAAAAAAAAAGCTTTCCTACTCCAGCCACAAAGAGGTTGCACTCACACCAGTTCAGTTTTTATCTTCTCATTTGAATTTGTGTCCCCTCAACTTTTTACTTTTGACATCCCCTTCAATGTGGTTATAAGACTCAGACGTTTTCACTTCTGATGTCCCACCCCACTTTTTTGTGTTTGTCCATTTTTGCATGGGATGATGTAGTCGAAGTGGATGCAGAATGAACATTATGCAGAAGGAATCATCACTGTAAATGGCAAAGAAATCGAGGAGGTTGACAAATATATTTACCTGGGTCAGGAGCTGAACAGAGACAAATTATTCAAAGGGGAATGCAGTAGGAGGCAAAAGGCGGGGTGGGCAAGTGTCAACAAAATAAAAACGTCTCTAACGGATGATGAACTGCCCATGAAGAAAAGGAAAGAACTGTTTAACTCCACTGTTCTGCCAGCAATGATATATGGAGCAGAGAGCTGGTCAATGACAAAACTGGAGGAAGAAAAATTCGCTGTCACCCAGAGAGCAATGGAAAAGCAAATGTGTAAGACATCGCTCCATGATCATATGCCGAATGAGGAGATCAGAAGGCGTACAGAGGTGACCGATGTAGTGCTGGCAATGTATGACACAAAGCAAAAATGGGCGTATCATGTAGTCCACAAGCAAGACAATAGGTGGATAACCCACATCAGTGACTGGATCCCCAGAGACCACAAGCGACCACTGGGCAGACCGAAAATACCTAGGTCTCCTTGATAAGACACAGACAAACCAAAACAGCTTCTGTAAAAGGAAGTTATGCTTCTCTTATCATTGAGCTCTTTGAGTGTGTCAGTAAAACTGTGAATAAAGGAGAAATGGACTTTCAAAAAGCCTTTCTCAAAGTTCCTCACAAATGAGCTATTGTGAAAGCTGTATCTCTCCATATGACTACTTAAATTATTGTCATGGATTAGAAACTAGCTAAGAGACAGAAAACAAAGAATACAGATAGATGGTCAAATTTTCATCATGGCAAAAGTGGATGCTGACCCCAGGGATCAGGATTAGCATTGTTTAATATATTTAAACTCCCTTGGAAAAAGGGTGTATGATGGGTGCCAAATTTATAGGTGATACAAAATAATTCAAGATTGTTAAGGCTAGAAAAGATTGTGAGAAACTGCAGTGGGAATAGGCAACATGGTGGCAGATGAAATTACTGCTGACAAATGCAAGTAATGCATGCTGGAAGAAGTAATTTCAAATACTCATTGACCTTAGTGGGTTCTAAATTAAGAGTAGCAACTCAAGACAGAAAGACCTGGACAACTCAATGAATCTGCTCAATGTGCAGCAGCAGTTAAAAAAGCAAATAAAATGTCAGGCTATATAAGAAAGGGGATAGATAATATTTTAAAAACTATTACATAAAAAAAAGCTACAGTAAAAGAATATTTCTTTTTTAAATTCAAGTACTCAGAACTTGTGAAATGCCAGATTTATGGTTGCTTGTGCACCTCATCCATCCATCCTGTGAACTGAATGATCCATCCTATGGAAAAAATAGCTTGTGATTACATATTTAAATACTGTATCATAATACATGGGCAAAAGGGGGTAGAACAAAGTTCTTTGAGCAACCATAAATTTAGCATTTCCTTACTTTCGAGTGCTTGACATTGCAACCTAAATAATGTTCATTTAACATTTTTTTTATTTAATTTCCTGGGTGTTTTAAAGGAAAAAGGTTAAAATAAATTCTCCTATGTGCAAGGTAACAACCTCCCCAATAAGTATTAGGGTTTCAATCCTGAGTCTTCTGGATTGCAGCACAAACTGTTACCATTTGAGTTAGCTGACAGCAGGAGGAGGCTGTTATCCCAGAGTGAGGAATGAACCTCTAGGTCCAGGTGCTGCGGTCAGTGCAAGAGCGCCTGGCCTGGCCCAGCCCTTATCTCTAGCTCTCTCCCACCGTGGGAGTTGGGGGAGCTCTTGCACTATGAAGTACTCTCAGAGGGGGCATATTAAGGCCATGTGCTGGGTCTGGGGCAGGGGAGCCCAGCCCAACTCTGTTCTTCATCACACCCGTGCAGGGCAGCTGCGACTGCTTTGAAGAATGCATTTGAGAAAAGAGAAATCACATTCTATTCTTTTGACATTTCTCAGCAAAAGTTGAATGGAATTTTCATAAGAAATTTTCTTTCTGTATCCTGAGGACATTTCCCTGCCAAATATCAAAGGCTGTTACAAACAATGGAGGGATGAGAATTTCCTCAAAGAAATTATGGCAAGAATCCTTTATAATAGAAAGTGTTAGGAATTGTAAAAGGGTGGATGGGTCACTACCAACTTCCCTTATAATAATGTCATCATATAAATCACAGGACACCATCGTCTGCAATACTGTGTTCATTTCCTGTCACTCCATCTCATCAAAGATATAAGTAAATAAAGGCAATCGATTCAACCAACAAAAACGGTATGGGGCCTGGAGAAGTTTCTATGTGATGAGTGAAAACTTTGGAGGCCAAGCTCTATTATTACACTACTGTTAATCCAAAGTAACTCAGTTGACTTTAGTGATCTTACTCCAGATTTACGCCAGTGTGACTTGGGGCATAATATTGTTCTATTTAGTATAGTGAGACTAATAAGGGACATGATAGAGGTATATAAAAAAAGAATGGTATTGTGAAGAGAGGGTATTTTGACCACTCCTTTTTATCTATTCAAATAACACAAGAGGACAGTCAATGAAATTGGAAAGGCAACAAACTGAAACCTGATAAATCAACCGGCAGAATGCACTGTCTCAAGGATACTATAGAAATTAAGAGCTTAGCAAGATTCCAAAAACGGGTAGACACATATGGATACTGAGAACACCCAGATTTGTGTTATATAGGGGTTTTATTTAATAAAGGACATAGACCTTTATACTTAAGAACATACCCCAGCCATTAACTGACAGAGTTTAGAAACTGTCTGTGGGCTGTTTATTCTACAGTTGTCCATGAGGACATTTCTTGCATCTTCCTCTGAAGCTTCTGATTATGGTAACTGTCAGTGACTTGGATACTGGATTAGTTGGTTTTATCCATAGTGGTAATTCCTGCCATTCCCAATAACACAAACTGCATAAGTAATTGATTCATGAATATGACTTCAGACAAGGTGGGGCCAAAGTAAGAGCAGGTACTGGCCCTGTTCCAAGACTGGCTATAATCAGATAAACAGACAAAGGAAATGTGGGAAAGATGTGATAGTTGTTCTCCTAGGAAATGTAAAATGACACTATATACTGAGGGACTGGTTCTGCAGCTACAAACTACTGAGGGTCTCTTCCTCCGTTTTTATATTAGAGGTCAGAAAGCAACATTGAAAACAAGAAAACATTTGGTTTTCCTGCTCTTTCTTTCCTTTTCACTAGATAGTTAGTTTCTAAGCAAAATTAGGACTAAAGTCTCAAGAGTTAGGTTCCTAAATCCATACTTAAGCACATGAATAAGTGCCCTAATTTTAACAGTGTTGAACTCCCACAGCTCCCATGGAAATCACCTTCACTTGGCTAAACTCTCTTTAGGAGCCAGTCCTGTTATACTTTAATTCTACACTCTTGTGTGTTTCCAAAATTGTTCTCTGTTTGCCCCCACTGCCTAGATTGAGGCCCCTCAATCTCCTGGACACCTAGATAAAACATCTGGATTTGAACAGTGTGTTAGACTATAGTAAAATATCGATGATGGACCCCAATACCAGATGTTTCTTTGCATGGAAGAAGGATGCTGTTGAAAAGGATACTCACTTTAAATTGTCTTTCCTCCTCTGCCATGCCTTGAGTAGAAGCAGTGGTTCAAACTCCTGGAAGAGTTCATGAAAGAGGCATTAAAAGTCCAGCCAGATTGACACTGAGGCCATCTCATTTATTATAAGAGTGTGCTGCATTCCATGTGTTGCCTTGATTCCAGATACAAGTGCCGGGAGAAGCACTCCCTGCTCTATTCTTCTTCCTGAAAGTGAAAGCACTCCCTTCAGATCCCTGGTCTCAGCTTCAGTGGCCACTACAGCACCACGCTCCGTATCCTTCCTGCTCGGGTAATTCGGTTTCTATATGTGAGTCGTAGACGGAGCAGGTATTATACATCTAGATCCATAAGAGGAAACAGTTCCTTGGAGACATGTCCTCTCCTCCTGTGATGCCTAGAGAAAGAAGTTATGGAAGTAGCTATTTGCAGACGCTGTGCCCTTGATCCGAGACAGGGGCCAACCTGCTCCATGCAGCAAAAGTCTCATCTTGCAAGAGTCCTCTCAGAAGCAGAGAATAGAGCAGATGTGATGGTGTTTCTTCTGCAGCAGCAGAACATCAAGGGGTAGCCTTTCTGTAGAAGCATTACCTCTTTGTGTTGTTGTACCCTTCCCCCATTGGGCACCCAGCTGCCAACAGAATAGTCAGAGTTGTGGTGAAAATTCTTGGGGTGTCCAATAAAAGAGGATGACATGACCAAGGTACTTTAGGATTTAATGAACATCATACTATGAATACTATGTAGGCATGTCATTTAAAACTGTATGTATGATAATGCTTATGCATGGGGGAAGAAGTAAGTTTGAGTTATATTTTGTCTGCTGCACATGTAAAAATATTGTATTCTTTTCTGGCAAAACCTACCTACACATCAGATGCAGACAGAGTGTAGCCCACAGGTCATATGCACAGCAGGGCATTCTGTCATGTAGCCTGCTGCTCTGCCATTTGGATCAAGGTGCAGTGTGGTATCCTGAGGTCTGTTGTCTCCAGTAGCTGCATCTTGGTGTGAAAGCTAGCACTTCAGCAGGCACTCTATTTTGAAGAAACACAGCCCTCCAAATCCTGGCAAGATGCCATTATGGCCTCCTTTATGGCAAAGATTGTGCACCCCTGGGGTTCACAGATTTTGAAATATAACAGAATATTTACTGCCTTGTTATAAACCTTGGAAATAAGTTGATCTGTAAAGCACCTCAGCTTCAATGGCCTAAATGCACTGCCAGAGATCCTAGATCAGTGGTGGAGAATGATGGTCTAGGGATGGTCTGACGGCGAACCGTGGCCACTGGGAGTTGTGGGGGGCTGTGCCTATGGACGGTCAACGTCAGCAAAATGTCTCATGGCCCGCAATCAGCTTACCCTGCTGGGCTGCATGCGAACCATGGGCTGCAGGTTGCCCACCACTGGCCTAGATGGAAATACAGACTATCTGCGATGATGATTCCTAATTCACCTTCTAAGGCCTTTTCCCATCCTGCCATATTAAATCAATAGAATGTTAAAAATGTTCCTGACCATTTTTCTCATGTATAGCAAGAACCAATCTGTCTCACTTTAATTTTACCTTATAACTGAATGTGTTAAAATACTTATATTCTTAGTGTTTTATTAGTTTCTAAGAGGACTACTATTCTCCTGTCAAGATAGGTAGATTTAACACAGGGATTGAATACATTATTCATTAGAAATGTCAGAAGCCTTGACAATAGGAAATATTTATGAGACTGTTCAAAGAAAAGCTAGATTTTGTTTCTGATTTATTTGCATGCTTTGTATAACTCCCTCCCCCAAAGATTGGAAAGGAATAAAGTATTCCTGTTCTCTTTTCTCTTTGCAGCATTAAAGCTGGGTCCTGAAGCGTTCAAATTTGATGGTGGCCTAGAGGCCGTGGCAGTGCGGCAGAATGAAAAATATTACATTCTAAGACCAGAGGTGATCGAGACCTATTGGTATATGTGGAGATTTACACATGATCCCAAGTACAGGCAGTGGGGCTGGGAAGCAGCACAGGTAATTGCTGATTGGCTCAGTCAATATCATTATTCTGCTTTGTTCTTCTGTAGCTCTTTTCACCCCAAACAATTTCCAAACAATAATTTATTAGTCATCACCAGCCCCTGTAAAATAGATTGGTGGTGTTGGTGGTGGCGATTACTATTATTTTTCCTGTATAACAAATGGAGAAATGGATGCATAGCTAGGTGATCTGCTCAAGGTTACACAACAAGTGAGTGGCAGAGTTGGCAGTAGAGCCCAATAGCCATGACACCCAGGCCCTATTCTAATCAGTAGAATCCCAGGCCCAGTAAGGGTTTCTCTGAGACAAGCTTTGGAGGTTTTAGCCCCCAGTGTTTTCCTGTGCCTCTCTGTGTGAGAGGATACCAAGCTCTTCCTTGAGCTCTTCCCCCAGTTTTCAGGGCAGCTTCTTCACATGCTCTTCAAATATGTCAGTGTGGATCCCACTGTCAGTGCACATGCATTTTATGCCTGTGACTGGATTATTTTTGCTAGCACTGTCCTTTGGGGCTGCACTGGCTCCCATAAAAGGGCATAAAGGGTGGGCGGCCGCAACTCTCCCTCAGTTCCCTCTTACCACCCATGGCAGTGAGATGGAACCTAGCAGTGTCCTATCTGCTAGCAACTCTATCATGGTCTATCTTAATCTAAACTTCTGAAATTCTTCAGACCAATCTTCATCCCTTTACCTTCAACCTTTTGGACTCAATAATCCTTGTCCATATTGAAATCCTTCAATTAGACCTCCCTGAACAACTTCCACCCTCTAAACAGACCCCACCCCCCACATACAGGATCATAAGATGGCAGACTCAAAATCAGTGGGCTTCAATCCCTACCCATCATGCAAACTAATCCTGCTTAAAGATGGGCACAGCAGGTGCCTTTTCTGCCTGGATGAACCACACTTTCCAAGCAGGTGCTTTTCTTCTCCACTAAAACCAGAAAATTGTGGGATGTGAAGCTCAGCTCCACCTCTTAGAACAATCTGTCAGAATGGCATTGGACCCAGAAAATCTGGGTTCAAGAACCCCCATACCAACCAAACCTGTAAACTCAAAGTCTTGTCTCTCTCACCAACAGAAGTTGGTCCCATAAAAGATATTACCTCCCCCACCTTTTCTATATAATAAAATTGTCAAGGTTTTAGAACACAGACCATCGAGATTTCTCTCATTGGTCCTTTTAGCAACTACACATTGCAAACATTTCAAAGTATGGCCATTATCCCTATTACACTATAGCAAAATGGAATCACGTAGTAGCTGTGTGGCCTAGTGGAAAGACTAGTGAACTGAGACTATTCCTAGCTCTGCCATTGGCCTGCTGGGTGACCTTGGCAGGTCACTTCATCGCTCTGTGCCTCGGCTTCCCATATGAAAAGTGGGGATATAATGTTGTGAAGTTCTTTGAGATCTACTGATGAAAAGCACTATATAAAAACGAGGTCTTTTGATTAGTACCTAGCTGCAGTAGCATATCAACTGCAAACATAGGTGAGAACTACACCTGTCTAAATGACCACTAACTCCTACCAACTAACATTTCTTTTTCAATTTTAAAAAACCTAAGAAATTAAATGGTAATCTTTGTTAATGCAGAGTTAAGGTTGCCTGGTGATAGCTTGTGCCCTTGCAGAATGGTGAGTTCAGCAAAGGTCAAACTTCTGAAAAACAGGAAAAGAGTTAAGTTAAAGTTAAGTTAAATACCCACACAACCTTAAAACTGCCCTTTTTGAGCAACCACCATAACACTCACGCTCTGCCTTTTCACTGTAATGGACAGGCACTGCCTGCATTTGCCCTGCGCTCAAACACTGAGCCTACTCCCCCAACAGAATACCACACTTTTTAAAATGTAATGTCATCATATCCTTTTACATCTCACCTCACTGCTGACAGTACCCATGACAAGACCTCTGCAGTGCCCTAAAACCTTGACAATTTTATTATATAGAAAAGGTGGGGGAGGTAATATCTTTTATGGGACCAACTTCTGTTGGTGAGAGAGACAAGACTTTGAGTTTACAGGTTTGGTTGGTTTTGGGGGTTCTTGAACCCAGATTTTCTGGGTCCAATGCCTTTCTCACAGATTGTTCTAAGAGGTGGAGCTTGAGCTTCACATCCCACAATTTTCTGGTTTTAGTGAAGAAGAAAATCACCCGCTTGGAAAGTGTGGTTCATCCAGGCAGAAAAGGCACCTGTTGTGCCCATCTTTTAAGAATGGCCATAGTGGGACAGACCAATGGTTTATCTAGCCCCGAATCCTGTCTTCTGACAGTGGCTGGTGCCAGATGCTTCAGAGGTAGTGAACAGCACAGGGCAATCATCAGGTGATCCATCCCCTGTCGTCCAGGCCCAGCTTCTAACATTCAGAGGTTTAGGAGCACCCAGGAACTTACCTCATTCTTTTTTTAACCTGGTTCTACTTTTGACCTTCACAACATCCTCTGGCAATAAGTACCATGGGTTAACTGTGCGTTCTGTGAAACAGTACTTCATTGTCTTAGTTTTAAACCTGCTGCCTATTAATTTTATTGGGTCACCTCTGGTTCGTGTGTTATGTAAAGGGGTAAATAACACTTCCCTATTCACATTCTCCCCATGATTCATGATTTTGTAGACCTCTATCATATCCCCCCCTTAGTCACCTCTTTTCCAAGCTGAAAAGTCCCAGTTTTATTAATCTCTCCTCATACAGAAGCTGTTACATACTCCTCATCATTTTTGTTGCCCTTTTCTCTACTTTTTCCAATTCTAGTGTATTTTTTTGAGATGGGATAACCAGAACTGCACAGAGTATTCAAGATGTGGACGTACCATGGATTTATATAGAGGCAACATGATATTTTCTGTCTTATTATCTATCCCTTTCCTAATGGTTCCTAACATTCTGTTTGCTTTTTTGACTTTCGCTGCACACTGAGCAGATGTTTTCAGGGAAACTATCCACAGTAACTCCAAGATCTCTTTCTTGAGTGGTAACAACTAATTTATACCCCCTCATTTTGTATGTATAATTGGGATTGTTTCCCAATGTGCATTACTTTGCATTTATCAACATTGAATTTCATCTGCCATTTTGTTGCGCAGTCTGATACAACCTACACAATTGTGTATTGAAGTGATGCCAACTGGAACCTCAAGGTACACATTTACATCCTTCCTTTAATAACACATGAGGGGACTCAGGCCCAGATCTCTTTATATCACCGTCACAGCTCTGTAATGGTCCTCTAATTAATTCCCAGATCTCATATCACAATAACTGCTCTTTCAAGTTGCCCCAGCCATTCAGTACACTACACCTAACAAGGAATGCCACTGAGTGCATGCAGATAATTCTCAGTGGCTATTGTCCACTTGCAGGAGGCAGAGTTAAGTTTGTGTAGGCATTTACCTTAACTATGTATTACCTCGTTTTCAGAAGTCTGAATTTTGCTGAACTTGACGGTCTGGAAAGTCACAAACTATCACGGGGCAACCTTATCTCTGCATTAATGAATTTTTTTGCCATTTAATGCCAGCTCATCGTGGTCCTGTGTGAATTAAGTATCTAATGTTTGTAACATACTTTGTAAAAGCGAAGTATTGTTTTTAATCTATAGTATTTATGTTGCTATCAGCATTTTTAATAACTGTTGGAAATTAAAATCTGTCAGAAAGAGCCAGTATGACCCAGTCCAGCCTCCAAAAGTCTTCAGTGGCTGCTGTCATCTTGAATAGAGCTGCTTCCTGAAGAACGTACAGACACTAGCATGCATTGTGGCCAGGCGACTATTTTAAAGACAGGCCAGTGATGCTGAGACCTGGTGTTCCCCTTCCTCACCCTCTCATCTACCCTCATTTTTAAGAGTCAGAATGAATTAAAGTTTCTTTATAATAGTCCTAGACTTTTATATGACACTTATTCCTCTATTTGACTGATATTGCTGGATTTTGTAGTCATACATATGGACAGTTTTAACCTACAGTCTTACAGTTTTAGGGGAAACCATATAACTTCCCCTGCTAGTTTTCCTGATTGCATCTGCAGATAGTCACAAACACAAATTTCCAGTGGAGAATCTCTTTTGTTTCCAGCCCTCCAAGGTTCAGGCATAGATTGTGAGTAGCTCATTTAGTCTGAATTCATTTTCTTTGTGTATAGAGACATCTGTTTCTACACTGCATTTGTTCCCCTGCTTCGACTCCTCTCAGCATCTGTTGAGCACAACAAACAGAAATTAGAATTAGCAGAAATCCGGGCCTACAATCACCTGTAGAGAAAAGACTCATACAGATTAATGGGCCAAATCTTAGATAACTGAACTCCAGGTAGCTGTGTTCTGTAGTTTGATAATGACAGGCAACTGAAGCCAAACACTTTCTCTGATCTTTGTGCCATCTCCTTCCCTGCGTGAGCCTATTTGAAGAGCTCATGTCTGCTGGGAGGCACCACCAAGTCAGCAGGGAAGCTCAACTAATCTGTGAATCATTGCAGAGTAATTTCTTTGGGGCTGATTTTAATGGCTGACATTCTCATGTGCCGGAAGTATGAGGATGTGAGTAGAATAACAAGGCTTATACAAGGGGTGCTTTGAACAGCTAATGTGTTCTTTCCACTCCTTTCTTCCTTTGTGCTTTTTGCAGCAGTAAGTAGAGAGAGCTAGGTGCTGACCTGTGGACAAGTTTGGATGACATGCAAGGGCTTGAGGATTTGGGATCCACCAACCCAACTCTCACAAAACCCTGGCTGGGATGATTTAGTTGGGGTTGTTCCTGCTTTGAGAAGGGGGTTGGACTAGATGACCTCCTGAGGTCTCTTCCAACCCTAATTTTCTGTGATTCTATGATTCCTCTTTGTATTTGTGTGCTCAGGGTCTTGGATTGCACCATTTCAAAGGCCAGGAGCCCTGCTGGGACAGCTGAGATCAGGGCAGCTGAGTTCAAAATTCAGTTTAAGTAGAAAAGGAAGAGATCACACGGGAGTCCAAAGAGAGATGGAGGAGGCTGTACGGGTCAGCAGACAGCCCCCAGTGATACGTACAATCCCTTCTGCCCCCTCTTAATAACCTTCTGAAGGAGCCCATGACAAACTACCTCAAAGTTTCTAAAACTCCTCCAGCTCTCCTATCTACAAAGTCCAGTGATATGACTGTTCTTCCCCCATTATTTCAGCTGTAATTCTCAATACCATTAGCAGAGTATATTACTGTGTTCTCCAGTCAGTATTGGTCAATCCTTGCTTTGTTGTATCTTTTCAAATATTAAAGTGCAAGTAAAGTATGCCTCTTCTGTTCTTACTTCCTCTCTACAGGCTATTGACAAGTACTGCCGAGTCAGTGGTGGATTTTCGGGGGTCAAGGATGTCTATTCCTCATCTCCTGCATATGACGATGTACAACAGAGCTTTTTTCTTGCTGAAACTCTGAAGTAAGCAAATTTCTCTTTATGCATATTCCCATAAAATAGCCTGGGGCACTGCCAGGTACTCTATGATTACTCAGTGCCTAAAAGAATAGATTGTATTAACACTTTAATTTCCAGATTGTCACAGGGTGTTTTCCTCTTTTTTGTTTTTATTTTGGAGTCCCCTGGTTTCCCCATTTCAGTCCAGAGAAACCATAGCAAAAATCCCCCAATAACAGAAGTGTGACCTTATTATTCTTAAGACCTCAGTTTGATTTCTTGTATTTCTAGTCAGAACACAAACTGCCAGGGAAAAGGAGAGGTTATCACCTCTAAATAAATTCCATTCATTGGGCAATCATTTAATTTTAGCTGCAGTGAATCAACATGTTTTACATGACCAAGTCCCAGGGCATTGATCTTGCAGAATCTACTCTGCTTGCATGTTGCAATGCCCAAGCTGGGGGGACTGTGAATGGGAAAATATGGCATGGTACAAAAATCCACCACAAAGTTATTGGGTATTTTTCTGTATTTTGTCTGCAGAATGTTTGTTTAGTGGGGATGACTTTTAATTGGAAGCCAGATTCAGCATGTTTTCAAATTTTAGAGATCTTTAAATATTTTTGTTTAGTCAAATTTATTAACTAGAAATGGTTCTACTAGGGCACATCTAGTCCATCTTCCAGAGGGTAATGCAGTCTGTTCTCCAGTATTTCATCCAGTCTGGTTTTAAGTGTCCCAAGTAATGGATCTTCTTCCACCTTTTTTCCCCAAGTAAGAACCTAGCAACTACTGTACTAGAGTACACCAATGGTACTGAGATACTGCCATGATGGATGCCGTGATAGGAATCTATATAGAGATAACAACATATTATGGAGGCTTTGCTAACACTCCATAGTTAAGACTGAGCTGAGTTTTGCACTTAAAGCATCTTTTATATTTATGAAAAATACAGTGTCATCTTGTTAAGTACAGAATGAATATTCAGAGAATTTAAAATTAAATCTATTAATTGGTTTGATTGGTTTGGTCTTAAACCAACAGTATAGAGTCTTCAAACTTCCTATGTCGTTAAAACTCACTGAAATCTTGTGCATAGGCTCCACTGAAAAATGTTTAGGATTAATGGACATTATTTGCCATTGTTCTTCATGACTGAAATTTCTCCTTCAGCAGAGGTTGAAGAATAATGTTCTACTCCATAGAATTCCACAGAGAGCTTTAAAAATGGCTGCCACACCTGTTGTTCTCAATGAGATCGAGGCCACACACTGCCTTTAAAAAGAATGTCCACTTTCTCAGTGTATCTGCTCCTCACAATGCTCCTCTCAACCTCCCAAGAAGGGACCATAATCTTCCGTCCAGACAGGTTGGCTTCACGCCTGTTGGTAACAATTGGAGGCAGTAGGCATTTTGGAAAAGGACACCTTAAGTGTGTGCAGCCCTTTGGTCTCACTTTTATTAAGAACTAGAGCTGGTAGAATTTTCCTAAATATTGAATTTTTGTCAAAAGTTTTTGTCAACTTCAATTTTCAATGAAAAATTAACACAAAATGTTTGGTAAAACATTTTGGGTTTTCAAACAGCTTTAAAGCTGGTTGGAATTTTTTGGTTACCAAAACATTTTAATGAAATTTTGACATTTTTTAAACTTTTGAGGTATAAAAACCTTGAAAATGTCCTGAAAAATTTATTAGTGCTTTTTCAACCATTCCTGTCAAGAAAAATGGGAGATGGAGACGTCTTCTTTGTCAGGAAAGGCTGAAGAAAAAAATCACAAACTTTCTGTTATGAAAAATAATGGCAAAATGACTATTAATCCTAAATATTTGGTTTTAAAAACTAATTGTTCTTCGAGTGATTTCACATGTCCATTCCACTCCTGAAGTCTGTGCGCCCAGCGCATGGCTGTCAGAAACATTTTCCCTCAGCGGTACTCATTGGGCGGCTCAAGCACTCTCTATGCTGGGTTCTAGTGACTGCTCCCTATTTGACTGTCCATGTCACTGACTGATTATTTACATATTGAATCCTTCCTCCATTGCTTTTCTCTGCTGGATTTATCCTGATTCTGGATTCCAGAACTGAATCATCATGAGTCTCATTTCTTGTTTCATTTACTCACAATGTAACTGCTTGTTGTACATAACTGATTACTTATCATGACCAGTCACTTCTCTCCTATGGCTCCAGCCTACCCTCTTCTATACATTTTCTTTTTCCTTTTGTGCCCTCTTCCTTCCATCTCCTCCCCTTGCTCTTCTCCTCACTCCACAGCTCTCCCCAACCTTTCTCTATGAATTGGACAGTACCGCCATTCTCCCTGTCATTCAGCCTTGGTATCACCTTTTAACTCAACCCTTTCCTTTGGTCCATATGTCCAAACTATGTCTAAATCTAGCCACTTCCTCCTGCATAACATCTTTAAAAGCCAACCTCTCTTCTGTGCCCATGCTGCCCAAACTCTTGTCCAAGGTCAGATCATCTCACATCTCAACTACTGCAATCCCCTCCTCCCTTACCCTTAATGTCTGTAGCTTCACTCCCCTCAAATCCCCTCAAATGCTGTTGCTAAAATAATCTTTCTGGCTCATCACTCTGATTGTCACCCCTTCCTCTGGCTGACCCTCTTCCACTACAATCAGACTCCAAACTTCTTGTTGCATTCTCACAAAGCCCTTCCCAACCTAGGTCTGCCCTGCCTAGCCAACCTTTTATCTTACAGTAAGGTTGACTCTTGCCTTTATCATTGATGTTACCCTTGATAGCCCAGTTCCCCATGTCTCAGACAAACAATTCCGTATTTTCTCCCATGTTACACCTAACATGTGGAAAAGTTCCCAGTCAAAATCCATGAAGCCGCCATCTGACCTTCCTCCAAGTCCCTCCTCAGAAATCATCTCTTCCATAATGGACACAGTAAAATACAATCTGATTAATAGATTCCAAGGCCAGAAGGAACCATTGTGATCATCTGGTTTGACCTCCTGTATAACACAGGCCATAGAACTTCCCTAAATTAATTCCAGATTGAACTAGAGCAGATCTATCAGAAAAACATCCAGTCTTGATTTAAAGATTTCCAATGGCAAATTCTTAGTAAGTTGTTCCAGTGGTTAATTACCCTCATTGGTAAAAATGTGCTTCTTATTTCTAGCCTAAGTTTGTCTAGCTTCAACTTCCAACCACTGGATCTTGTTATATCTTTGTCAGCTAGACTGAAAAGCCATCTATTGTCAAATTTCTGATCACCATGTAGGTACTTATAATCTATCATCACGTCACCCCCTTAACTTTCTCTTTTGGCCACAGCATCTCACTGGGAGCTCATTTTCAACAGATTATCTACCATGACCCCCCAGGTCTTTTTCAGAGTCACTGCTTCCCTGGATAAAGTTCCCCCATGGTAATGGGCAGGTGGCATTATGATTGCTGCTCCTGATTGCCTAAGAATTCCACACATTCTGTTATTTATGTTATCCTATCTCCCCCATCTCACCCTGACCTACTTGTCTCATCCACTGTTGTGTGTTGTCTGTTGGGCTGTAAACTCTTAGGGGTGGGACACTGTAGTTTTCTATATGTTTGTACAGCTGCTAGAAAAATGGGGGGCTCACCTGGTTGCTACTACAATATAAATGTTAAATAATAACTCCACATTTAGCAAACTTTTTTTGGAAGTGAATAAGATAAAATGACTAACCATTTATTAATAAAGAAAAAGAGAATGTTATTGCCTCAAAGTATTTCTAGTTCCCCAAAGACTTGAGGATGTTTCCATTTGGAGCTGATCTCAGAGGTTGTACCACACTCTGCCCAGACCTGTCTCTACACAGCTCCCAGAGGCTTAGCTCTAGTCCTCTGCTCTGGCTTCATAGGAAAATGGGTCATATGAAATCAGTTTCCTAGGAGCCACTACTCCTCCAGTTGGATCTAATTGAAGCTGCTGCCTCTCCTCAGGGGACTTGCGCTCTTAGGGTATGTGTGTACAGCAAATGAAGGTGTGATTTGCAGTGCAGGTAGGCAAGGCGAGGACGTACGGAGGTCCCCTGTAGGCTTGTATTGGGGAGGCTAGCCCATTCAGAGCCTGTGCAGCTATATCTTTACTGCTATTGTTACCCTTGTTAGCTAGATTAAAGATAGTGCAGATATGCCTACCTAGGTAAAATGACACCTTCATTTGCTGTATAGAAATGCCCTTAGAATCAAGAAAATGAGTGTATATGAATCAGTAAAATAAAATTAATGACGAGGAAGAAAACACACACAACAGGCTGATTCTCTCTCTCTGCTCAGGAGATGATCTGGGGAAACGGGACAATATGGCAATTTAGAGAGAGGGGCAGCAAAACCGAGTTAGCAAAAGGAGAGAATGGTCAGAATCTTTCCTTGCTGTGTGGCACCCGTAGATCTATCCTCCTCAAAGAAATATGCACATCCTCCTGGGCTGAGCACCTTGCCTCACCAGCTCCTAAGTGATCTCTGGTAGGGTATGCAGATTTTCCCCTCAATAGCTCCAGCTTTCAATATATTAAATATTAATGTTAGTTACTTCTCAGATATGTCTCTTGCTGCTAAAACCTGAAAGTATAACTTGTGAGAGCCCTGTTTCATTCTACTGTACCTAAAGGTGAGGCATAAACTCCCAAACAGTGTGATAGGGTCTCCTCAATGGCTGCGGTTTGTAATTAGTCTGTGAATATAGAAATTGGGCAGTGATGAGTTTTCGTAGCTGCCAAGTTTTGTGCCACTTCATGTGACAGTTCATACAAATTCTATAATGGCATATATTGCATATGTGCATATAGTTTGCATATACTGATAAATGTAAGCTTACAGTGAACACAGCCTGCCCTGAGCACTGATGACAGTAAGACATGAAGATGCACAAAACATTTTTATCTCTGGCTGGGTAGATGCTCAAGGATGTCTGGGGGCATAGCTGGGTGGAAGACTTTGACTGGGTAAATGGATAGAGGGCTGCTGGGGCTCCAGGGGGATAGAATTCATGAGCTGCTGATACATGGAGCTCTTGAGGCATGGGGATTCCTGGGGGCAGGTGGGTGCTGAGGGATAGGTAGGTGTTTGAGTAGCTGGTGCGGGGAGGAGTCTGGGGCAGCTGGCTGTTGAGGGTGCAGGCACAGGCCAGCCTGGGGCCAGTATCAGGCTCCACACCTTGTGCTTTTGCCATCCTTAAACCTCTGTTTTTCTCTTTTGATGTCCAGGTATTTGTATCTGCTTTTCTCCAATGATGACCTCCTGCCTTTAGACAACTGGGTTTTTAATACAGAAGCTCATCCCTTGCCTGTTTTACATTTAGCCAACACCACACTTTCAGGAAATCCTGCTTATCGATAAAAATAGCTCCAGGAAGAGGAGGAGAGACTGCACTCAGCTGTGTTTTGTTTACATGGACCACTTGAGACTTTAGGCTGGAGAGGAGACAGACATTTAGTTAATCTGAGTCAAGACGCAGGATGAGAAACAACCTCTGCCCCCAAAGCTCTTCAACCTGTAGATAAGTAAACACTGAAATAATTCCTTTTTATACATGACCAAAACACACTACTGGGGCATTTGCAGGGCAGAGACCTTGTGTGCTTTGAACCCAAACAACAGAGTGGAGCCTGTTATTAGATATAGAATCCAGCAGCCAAAGGAACAATAGACTTCCTTGCCAGGGGCTGGAGTTTGCTGCTGCTGGCCTTTGCAAGAAACTGCACACTTGTCTCCTACTCAGATGGGGTGTATTCCAGAGACTAAGACATTTTTTTTCTTTCTTTCTTTTTTGATGATGGCATGAGCAAAGCAACAACAAAAAAGCAACGTAACTGCACCAGCAGCTCCAGGATTTGAAATTTTTTCTGTACCTGTCTGAATTTTCTAATCTGCATCAGTTTGCCGAGACTGGCAGCCATTCCCAGTGCCTCTCAGACCTTTGCCTCCTGTTCATTTACCCCCTTCATAACAAAGTCCAAAGACCTGTGAAGCACAATCACACCCAGAGAACAGTTACCAAGCATTTGTTTTTGTAATGTATTGGCAGCACTGTGCTGTTAGTTCCCCACACAAGATATGGACACAGAGCACGGAAGTCACTGCTAAGTGTCCTGTTTCCCTTGATCACCAATCCTCTGTCATATGGAAAGGCCACAATCCCTTATATCAATCCTTTTCTACCACTTCCACAAAGATAACAACAACAGAAATTGGCCATCCTGGTTTATGTGGCAGACTGCATCACATTCACTGGGACACAGTTCCCTTTAGGTGAGACACAGTAGTTTGTATCGTTGCATTACATTTGTCCATGCAACCTGTGGTTTTCCTTCACTCTCACTTTTATTATTTGGACAATGTTTACAAATCCTGCTTTGTAAATCTGAAGCCTTGCCTTGTTTTTTTTGAGGTGTATGACAAGAGACCAAAACTGCCTCAGATTTGGTTTATTAAGTTTTATCTGGGCCATAAACTGCCCCAATGCAAAGCCAACATGAGATTCTCTTTGGAAACATGGTAAAATCTATTACACACCAATGGAAGATGAGACATTGGTGTATACGAGATTTTATATACCGCATAACTCTAGTGAGTAAGGCTGTGTTACCTGCATACATTTGGTCTAGTTATTACATAGTCCTGCCCTGAGTGCAGGGGACTGGACTAGATGACCTCTCAAGGTCCCTTCCAGTGCTACACTTCTATGATTTCCTGTGGACATTGCTGGCTGAAGCAACCCCACTGTTCTGAGTTTAGGCCCAACAGCATGACTTAAGGGGGTAGAGCACTTCAGTCTTCACTTACAGCATAGGTGTCCTGACTTTTGTCTACCATTACTGAGACTCTCTTCTCATCTGTAGAATAGAATTCTGTGCATTCAGAAATAACTCCTGTTAACATCAGTAGGGTTTGTTTAAAGTGAGTTTCACTTGCTGCTTTAATTTCTAAACATTTCCTTTCTTACAATTTTTCTGCTTAAGTGGGCAGCTCTGTACCATGCATCCTTTCTCGCTGACAGCTTGCTAGAGAAGTGTCTTAAATCAATATTGTATGCATAGGCTGCAATCAGATTGTTGGTTACGTATTTTAAGCCTTTCCTTTCCAGTCAGCTGGCAATAAAACAACCTTATAGAAGATGGCTTATTCTATTAAAAGCATATACAAGATTCATGCTGTTGGCCTTTGGGTCTGCCTACCATGGCTCAGTGGGTAGAACAGGGTATTACATGTAAGTCATTTATTTCCACATACCTCAGCGCCAAATTTCCAACATGTTTGAAATCTTGGAGGCGTCTCCATTTTGTTTTCTGAAAATACAACAAAAGGGCAAAGTACCCCATCGTGGGCTATATTTATGTAAAGAAACTCAATCTTCAAAAGCAAATCATCTCTTACCCCTGCCCCAGCACCTTGAGAGCTAAAAAGGATTCTGCTCACCTCCTTTTTTAATCTTCTTCTTCACAGCTCCCAAGATCCTTTCCCCAGGGTGACTGTCCCTCGAGCTGAGAAAGGGCTAGATGTAGATCATCTTGAGGTGCTTCTGCCCTCTTCACACCAGCAGGATGAACATGCTGCCTTCACAGTAGTCCTGTTGTAACTATGTCAGTTCACTGCAGAGGGAAGTATTATTACCAGGCAGCCAGCCACGAAACACCTTTGTCTTTGATTCCTGTGACATTTTTAATTATTTGAGCCTTTCTGGGCTCTCAGTACTTCATTCCCCTCATGTCAGCTTAAAGAGAGGCTTAGGGTAGGTTTTTTTTTTTTTTTAATGCTTTAACTGAGTTTTAAGCCCCTGAAAATGAGTTTTCTTTAACGAGAACATTGCCAGAACAGGAACTACAGGATGGGATGGAGACAGGAAAGTGCAGCCCACTGCGCACTAGAATGAACTCCACGGCCACCTTCACCTTTGGTGCACATCAGTGTCCTGCAGAACACTGTGTCCCCCAGTATGCAATGTCCCATCTTGGCCTGAGTGGCCTGCCTGCAATCTGCTCCATTTTGTACATCTAAAGTAGCGTTTAGTTTTTCCATTTTTAGTCCCCAGTTCAACAAAGCACATAAGCCTGTGGCCTTACTGCACAGACCAAGAACCATGCATGGAGAGAGAAAATGGTAGAACCACTGACTCACGGGATGAGAATCCCACCTTAATGCTAAATTTCCTTTACTCCTCTTTGATATTAATTTAAAGATTCAAAAATCATTCCCTTGTCATGGCAATTCTGATGGTGTACTCTAGGAACAAATGTTATCCAAATGATTGTCGCCAGATTGCAACTTCAGTTTAAGAGGAGGAAGAGAGAGAGAGTTTGAAAAACACTCAAATGCCAAGAGTTTTTATCTTAGTACTAATTACTCAATTACTGTAATTTGCAGCACTTGTAAAAAAAAAATTAATCTGAAAAAAGTCATAGTAATGAATATAGTAAATAATTCTGATTCAAGTAATTGTTTACTTCAAATTAAAATAAACTGATTCTTTTTACTACTGCCACAAAATGTAATTTTCTAATTAGAAATTAATGACTAATTGAAGAGCTAATGCTTTTCCATTTTAATATTTTGTGGTTTAAACTGCGTTTTTCCAGTCCTAGTTTGAACCTGCACTTCATTGCCTTAGTTTTGTAAGTCTCTCTGTGTCGAAGCGGGACTGAGGAAAAACCAGGAGTTTTTAGTAACAGGCTCTACCCCAGCCAACCCATACTTCTCCTGGCCATTAGAAGCACGGAATGGCTGCCAGTCTCTTCAGAGAAAGGTCAAGGACAGAATTCTAGAGTCCCAAAAATAGAAACACCAAATCTCTCACTGATGTTTACTCTTTTCCCATCCCACTGGTTTGAAATACAGAACCACCCCTCAAATTAATTGCCTGTGTAAGTCTCACTGGGGATAATTCACTGCCACAAGAAGTATTTGAATTTAGGTCCTGAGCCACTTCATGGCAAGAGGTACATCCCAGTCAGATGTACAGTAGTGCCATTTCTCCTGTGTGTAAACATGCAACAGGTTCTAAGTAAAGAACATTTGCTTCCTGTCATCTAGTAATCCCAGCGTCTGCTGGTTGCTACCATATCCCAGTTTAGAATGCAATCGCCCATCTCCCTCAATGTGTGGCCTCCTTCTAGAGTCATACATTTTGTGAACTAATTGCTGTACCCTTCGTGCACGGCAGCATTCTGGGCTGTCCCCAGAGCAGAATGAGTTTGGCTGTCGTGAGTTCTGAGCAGGATGTCCATAATAGCCAGACATGGATGCTCAAGCATCCGTCTTGTTTTCCTGACTTCAGGTGGTAGGCTTTTTCTCAGCCCTTTTCAGAGCTGGGATACTGACCTATAGCATGGAGTTAGCTGCAACCATGAGCTCAGGCTCTGTTTTCTCTTGAGTACGTGTGGCATACTAGGACATTGTCACTTTCATTCTGTTGCTGCTGTTTTACAGACTTTTCTGAAGTTATAGATACTTATTTTTTTAACAGAGTGATATTTTAGTGTTAGCTGACTCCAAGGCTTGTGCTATATCTTCTAACCGAACAAACACATAGTTCTGGCTTTCATTCAAGTGGCTGCTGTCTTGGTTTGCAATTTCTACAGCACTCTGTGTTCTTACAGCAAGAAACAAGAGCGGAAAACAAAGTGTGCACTTGTGGCAAACTGGCTTTGCAAAACAGCCTGGAGATCCCCGAACTGTCTGTTTTCTGTGTGCCTGCACTCAAGGCACGAATGTGCAATCCACATCCCAGTCAGGCCTCTGTAGGCTGGGATCCACCAAGAGCAAAGGCATTATTTTTAACATTTTGGGCCTGATTTTCAGAAGGGCTGAACATCTGCAATTCCCAGTGACGTAGCTGGAGTGGTGGGTGCCCAGCACAGCTGACAGTTCCCTTCTTGGCTTTGCTCCATTTACTCAATAAAGCTAAAATGACATTCCAGCTGCTCACTTACTGCACAAAATGCTCCTTAAAACTCTCACGGAAGACTTTTGTTTATACAATTGTAGCTATTCTGGAGATCCAGAGAACAAACCTGAAGTCAGTGGAAAGTCAGAGAGAGTTCTGTGGTTCCCAAGTCAGCTCAGGGTGTTTAGGTTCCCCTGCTCTAAACCTTACAAGATGATAAGCCTCCATGCACTGCCCCTGTTACTTCTCATTCCTTGGTGCACACTCTGAACCAGTGTTGTCCAAACTTTTGAATGCTAGAAAATGAAACAAATCACACTCTTCCGGGAGCCCCACCATGTGTTGTTAAAGCCTACAGATCTTAATTTATACACCATCTGGGCTCCCACCTAGTTCTTCATGCTTCTCCCCCTTGTCTCTTTTGGAAATGCTGGTGTAGAGCTTCATCATAGGATATTTCCTCTCCTTTCCTACCTAGTGTGGTGAGCAGTGAAATCGTTAACAATGTTGACATTTAAAGCATCATCACTGGGATCTGAATTAGCATTCATTGAAATGCATGGGGCAGTTCACACTTCAGAACTATTCTTTTGTGCTCTCTACCAACTCAGGCAGACATCTCTGCATTAGTTACACTTAGGGTATGTCTACACATAAGCCACTACAGCTGCACCACTGTAGCGCATCAGTGAAGACACTATCTCCCATCAGTGTAATTACTCCACCTTCCCAAGAGGCGATAGCTGGGTCGACGGCAGTATTCTCCTGTCGACCTAGCCCTGTCTACATCAGGGATTAGGTCAGAGTAACTGCATCGCTCAGGGGTGTGGATTTTTCACAACCCGAGCAATGTAGTTATACTGACCTAATTTCCTAGTGTAGACCAGGCCTTACTCCATGTTTCTAAGGTTTTCGCCACAGCCATAACACCTAGAGATTGACTTCTTATTTTAAGGAAATGAAAACGGATGCTCTGGAGGACAAATGATCTGACTGCACTCCCACCATAACCCTTCCACCAGTCCTTCGCATGCCATGGTTTGGGAAACAGTACTCTGACCCAAAGTGCAGATTGGGCTGTCATACTGAGAGCAACCTGAGCTCCATTACTGGTTAATGAGTGCACCGTTCTATAAGGGAGGACAAGCACTGGCTTCTACAGCTGCTTTACAGTTGCCCAGAAGGTTGGGAACCACTACAAGCTAGAGGGAATACTGCACGTTTAGTCAGTATCTGTTGTCTTCAATCCCAGTCACTCTTGGTGGAAGTTGCACTGTTGTTCTGCCGCACTCACTTTGCATAAAATTCACAGATTATTTTTCCTCTGAAATAACAGAGGGGCAAGAGACAACCTTCAGATCTGGGAACCTTCTGGCGGCCTCCAACCTGGTGCCCTGCATATGTACTTTTTACAGATGAAAAGTAATATTGTATATAAAAAATATCAAATAAAGAATGTCTTGAAGTGAAAAAAGACATGTGCTGTGTTCTTACCCTCCGTTCCTAGCAAGAGGCCGAGGCACTGAGCGGTGGACTGGTTTTCATTTTGCAGTCCTCCTGGCGCTGTAGCATCCCACTCAACCAGTGTAGCCCGGCACCTCCTCTCCAGCGTTAAACATTCTTCAAAGTCCACTATTTCAAAACTAAGGTTCCCACCTCTCTTGGCTACCGTTAACAAATGATTTCCAAGTTTGGAGTCTGTTCAGGATGCAGTCAAGCATACAGCGGCCTGGGCTTGTCATTTTACACAGTTATGTCTTAAATTTTGATGTTGATGTTTGAAAAGAAAAGAAATTATCTAGGACCTGACACTGTGCTGGAACAGCAGATGAACTGGCCATGATGTGTCCTCCATGTGGAGAAAAGTCAGTTCTTAGTTATTGTTTAAATGTTATACATGTGGGGAACAGATACAGATTGAAATAATTTCCCTATACACCCTCTGCAGAAATACAGAACAATTTCACTTGAACCACAACCACAGTCTGTGCACTGCAGTACAGTGAACACATTTTGGATTCTACTTCATTCCACTTCAAAATAAAAGCAGGTAACGTTTAGCACTTAAAATGCTTTTTAAGCATTAAACAATGTAACCTAGCATCCCATACCTCATCACGCTCCACCTTAATCCCCTGGCATCCCTCCCCCATACTACCCCACATGGACAGCAACCCACCGCTCTGCACCACACTGCCATGCACACCACTCCAGCAACACGCCATCCCCACACCTCTGCAGCACCCCAGACCCCACACCACATTCCTACACCACCTCACCCTGCTGAGCCTCATGCTCGTGGCACACACACACACACCCCAACACCCAACTCAGTACCCCCCTCCATGCCTCAAGATACCTTATCCACATGGACTCATCCGTCTGCATCCCAACTCTAAAGCACCCCCACCTAGGCGCATCACGGCCACATGGCATTTGACCCCACGCCCACAGCACCCCCTAGTTAATCCAACCCACTTAGGACCCAGCACCCCCTCCCCCCAGCACCCTACACTGATAGCACTGTACGCCCGCAGAACTTCACCACCACAAATCCAAGCTCCAGGCATTTCACGACAGCCTCCTTCCCTCCTCTCCCTCGCCCTCACAGCATACCACCAGCCTGCATCCAACCCCACCCCCCAGAGCAAAGCTCTGCCCATCCACCCAACAGCCATTTGCTCTTGCCCTACGGCACCCAACCTCCACAGCGCCCTGTGTCATCCCTCCCCTGTAGCAACCTGTATCTGGGCACCAGTCCCAGGACACCCTGGCGCCATGCACGTCACCTCCCCAGCACCATCCCCCATTACACTCCACCCACGGACACGACAGCCCATCTCTATGTCAGCCCACCATTTGCCATCCCCTCACCTCGGTATGTCACTGCCCTGACACTCCACCCCTGTACACCCCACTTTCATGGCTCTGCTTGGTAACCAAATCCCCAGACCTTTGTTCCCTTAACAGCCTGTACCCCTCCACATCAGCACCACATACCCATGATATCCCAACCCCCAGCACACCACCCCCATCTCATGCCACTTCCACACCATACTCCTACGACTACCCCATGACTGTGCACCACAGCCCCATAGCACTGCCCCCCCTTGCATGCCACATCCACTCCCCCAATACCATAGTCCCACTTGCCACAGCACTCCACATCACAGCACCCCATCGCTATGGCAACTCATCCCCTGCCCCCACTCCCACAGCCCCCCACCACTTCCAGGGCACCCTCCCTTCCACCCCCACTCCTTGTGCCCCAGCCATGCTACTTCCTACCATCGGCACACCATCTCCATGGCACCTCACCCCCTTGAACCTCAGAGCCCTGCAGCCTACCCCAGTGCACCACATCCCTACAATACCCAACCTTCTGCACCTGCCCATGGAACGCCAACGCCTGCATCTCACCCTCTCGGTGTCCCAGCCTCTTGTACTCCCCTACAGGTTTCCCCTGTCGTGTGCAGTTCTGCGGTTGCCATTTCTCGTGCAATAGGGAGGCTGGAGCCATTTTAAGAGTACTGCGAGGGGAGGGCTTCCATTCATGCCAAGTCACTCCTGTTATGGGGGAGGTGTGTTTTGATTAAGTGAATTGTCAGTGGTATGTCAATTGTGTTCCAGCTTCAACGGGCTAGAGGGGAACAGGCAACATAAAACACCTAAGGCCAAATTACTACCAGGTGAAAACCTGTGGGGGAAAAAGCAGTGCCTGTCCCTGTGTACTACTAAGATTAACCAGCAGTTCAGTCATCTTCCATCCAAGGGCTTCCACTGTGCAAGGCAGCAGTAGGCAAGGGGTGGGGTGGTATAAGTGTGTCCATTAGCAAGGCTGTACAGTTGACTATCTGAGGGAAGATTAAACCCTGTTTTTTTAGCCTTGGCACAACCCTATATGGGGCATATTTGCTCCTATAGTTATAAACAGGCTATAGCATTCACAATGAGTGTGCCCCCATATCCAGTTCTTGCACAAGCCGGCATCACATGCGCCCCAGGTAGGCCTTTCAGCAAACCACCAGGAAGGCAGAGCAATGGAAAACCCAGAAAACCATTTCAGTGAAGAATATTTAATCTGCAGGGAGATTCAGCCACACAACACCTGTCCACGTGTTCCAGACGATACAGTGTAAAAGGGTTTATTTGTGGCTCGGCTCACACAGAGAAGAAGGCCCATTCTCCTGGCTGGCCTGTTAACCACTCCCATATCCCCTGTGCATACAGAGTCTGAGGTACTCTTGATAGAATCCAGGATTTTGAGTTTAGGGTTTATTTTGAGGAGAAAAAACCAGCTGGTCCTTTTATTAAATGAATATCTATCAGGATTAGAGCCCTAATAGACAGATACAGAACTCATCAGAGACATTCCCAGTCCAATATCCATTTCCACAGTTGCTGTAACCTGTCTGTGGCATTTCAGTGAACTGGTGAAAGAGGGAGGGAAAATGCCGAATGAATCTGGGGGAGATTTTTTCAGAAGCCAGCTCGATGCAGGGAAGGTGGTCCAAGTTTTTCCCTTTGGAGCCATTCCACCTCCAAATATTGTTAAACTAATTCTCCACTCTGTTACATAAGTGTAACATTGCTGAAATAAGTGGTGTTACACTGATGTAAAACCAGTGTGAGAGTGGAGAATCAGGCTCCATAACCAATTGTTTGCTTGCTCCCTCCCCTTTGTCATCTAGTTTCCTTCCCTTAAGTCCTGGGATGTCTGGGTCAGCTCCTCTTGACTTGAGACAGCACTTCCCAACTGGGCTGGATAGCAGCGTAGTCTCTGGTAAGGTGTTACTCACACCTTCTTGTCAACTGTCTGTAATGGGCCACTCTCTTACCACTTCAAAAGTTATTTTTCCTCCCTTGGTATCCTGCTGTTAATTGATTTCTCTCATTAGACTGGCCTAACACTTGGTAAAGCAACCCCCATCCTTTCACGTATTTATACCTGCTCCTGTATCTTTTACTTCATACATCTGATGAAGTGGGTTCTAGCATACGAAAGCTTATGCCCAAATAAATTTGTTCGTTTCTACAGTGCCACAAGGACTCCTCGTTTTTTTGCTGATACAGACTAACACGGCTACCACTGAAATCTGGTAAGAGGAAATGCTTCAGCCTCTTCTCTCCTTTTCCTTTCTGTTCCTCCCTGATTTCCTTTTCTTTCCTTCTCTGTGTCTATCACTCTACTCCATCAAGCTCCACATTGCAGACAGCACAAACAGATTTTGAGAGTTCTGCAGTATTTCCCCAGCAACACCAGGCTCCCAGGACTTATCAGAGGGCAACTCTTCCTAACCCTATTATTCATCCAATTGCCAGGTACCCCACAGAACAGGGAAGAGACATGACCCCTGCTCCACAAAGCTTAAACTCCAAATTAGCAAGACAAACAGTGGAGATGGGAAGGAGTTGCAAGCAGAAGAGATGCTAGGCATGTGGCTTCTTAGTCTTTTCCTCTCATCTTGCCCCATCTGACCTTGTGTTCAGGCCTCCCTACTCCCCCTTAATAACCTCTGCACCCAGCCGACAGAGTTAAGGCTGAGCGTGGACACCAGTGGGTAAAACTGACAAATTGGATGGTGCCTGTCATTTACTAAAAGAAAAGGAGTACTTGTGGCACCTTAGAGACTAACCAATTTATTTGAGCATAAGCTTTCGTGAGCTACAGCTCACTTCATCGGAGTTTGTTAACATCTTCTGTATTTTCCACAGTATGCATCCGATGAAGTGAGCTGTAGGTCACGAAAGCTTATGCTCAAATAAATTGGTTAGTCTCTAAGGCATCTTCTGTATTTTCCACAGTATGCATCCGATGAAGTGAGCTGTAGCTCACGAAAGCTTATGCTCAAATAAATTGGTTAGTCTCTAAGGTGCCACAAGTACTCCTTTTCTTTTTGCGAATACAGACTAACACGGCTGTTACTCTGAAACCTGTCATTTACTACTTATACACAGTAGGCTGCAGGGTTGTTACTAGCAGGTACGAGATATAGACTGTACCAGATATAGACTGGCTATAAAGCCTCCTTCTGAGAGACATACACACCAGATATATTCACTATGAGATCCTTTAATGCACAGCCAGGTATGGCTGAGGTCAGCTTAAATAAGGCATGTTACACACAGTGCCACCTAGTGGCTGAACAGTATAATACAGTTTTGCATTCCATTACACCAGGGGTTCTCATACTTCATCGCACCGCGACCCCCTTCTGACAACAAAAATTACTACACGACCCTAGGAGGGGGGACTGAAGCCTGAGCCCAGCTGAGCCCCGCTGCCCCTGATAGGGGGGCCAAAGCCGAAGCCCAAGGGCTTCAACCACAGGCAGTGGGCCTGTAATCTGAGCCCTGCCGCTCAGGGCTGAGGCCTTCAGGCTTCAGCTTCAGGGGCTTTGGCCCCGGCCCCCGGGTCCCAGCAAGTCTAAGACAGCCCTGGTGACCCCATTAAAATGGGGTCATGACCCACTTTGGGGTCACGACCCAGTTTGAAAACCGCTGCATTACATCTCCCTCTTAAAGTTCTACCTTCCTACCATTTACAATATTTACATTATCATGTTGCCTTTGAAGTTCGGCACATATCAGTCTGATAAGTGTCTCCGAATCATACTGGTGTTCTTACTACATGACCCGAAAACGTAAAAACTTGGACATCTGCCTGTCCATTAGTTGCAATGAATCGGTGTGGTGGGTTTGGAATCCTCGAGTTGTCTTCTTCATCTGCCATCTGTAGAGTTTGCACTGTGGATTGTTCTGAGTAACAAACTGTAGAAGTCAGCAGTTTCTGTTGAACTCTCCACTGCCAGTCTCATTCACATGATCTGGGCACTGAAGTCTTTTTCTTTATGACAGCTGGATTTATCCAGCTTTTTTCTCCATCCAGTTTGACATGAACACAGTCACCTGGTTCTATGACCAGGTGGTTCTCTGAATGACATCTGTTGTAAAACTGTTTTTTAAGCTCTTTTAGCCTTTTATCTAGTTTGGCTCCTCTCTTCATGTCTGGCCACTTTGGAGATAAGTTATTTTCCAAAGTTGGAACAGTAGTTCTTGGAGTGCTTGCCTATGTCCATTCCAATGTAGGTATGTGTTCACCCCCAGTACCACTGCCAGAAAGTTTTCCCTCAGTGATATCCGTCAGGTCAGCTCTGGTGCCTCCTGGAGTCATGCTCTCATAATGCTGGTATAAAGTGTCCTGTCAACCTGCAGCCCTCTCAGTTCCTTCTTAACGCCCAGGACGGTCGCTGAAACTACCTTGTCCTTGCATTTGCAAGTACTCCTTGAGTGGACTTTTATTCTACCCACTGTATTATGTGACGGGGCAAGGCCAGATGTCTATAGAAAAGTAGTCAGAGACAGATATATTAGCCCCAGGCTAAACAAATCCCTGTTACCAGGATAAGTAAATGGCAGCTGCTCCAGGTCAATTAAGACACCTGGGGCCAATTAAGAACTTTCCAGAAGGCAGGGAGAATGCTAGGTTGATTGGGACACCTGAAGCCAATCAGGGGCTGGCTGAAATTAGTTAAAAGCCTCCCAGTTAGTCAGTTGGGCGTGCGTGTCAGGAGCTGTAGGAGGAAGCTGCACTGTTGGAGGAACTAAGCAGTACAAACCATATCAGGCCCAAGGAAGGAGGCCCTGAGGTAATGGTGAAGGAGATATTGAGTAGGGGCTGCTGTGGGGAAGTGGCCCAGGGAATTGTACGTGTCCTATTTCCAAAAAGTCAGTTACCATAGCTGCTACTATTAGGGTCATAGAATCATATAATATCAGGGTTGGAAGGGACCTCAGGAGATCATCTAGTCCAACCCCCTGCTCAAAGCAAGACCAATCCCCAATTTTTGCCCCAGATCCCTAAATGGCCCCCTCAGGGATTGAACTCACAACCCTGGGTTTAGCAGGCCAATGCTCAAACCACTGAGCTATCCCCGCCCCGCCCTGCCCCACCAGCAGGGAATTGACCTGACTTCACAAGGAAGGCCCTTTTTGAAGCAAACATCTGACCCCAGGCCTGGAAGGTTGGGCACCCCAACCACTGGGGAGTCCTAGGTGGAAAAGGGGGAGGGGGCTGAAAACCAGTGGGGACCCCAGAAGGAAGGGATTGGCCTGAGTGGGGGGAACCCCAGGACTAAACCCCCTAACCCCTGGGATAGGGGAGTGATTAAAAGCAATTATAGATGTTATGCATGTGGGGAGTGGGGACACGTAGCAGCACAGTGTCCCAGCACCGAGGAGCCTATGCAATGTAACTTGCGGGATTGGGAGGTCCCATGCTGCCTTATCCACCTCACAGGGGTCGCATTAGCCCCACATAATTACACCAGGCCAGTGAGGATAAACGGAGCAGAGACTACAGCGCTTGTGGACTCTGGGAGTGGTATCACCCTCATATCAGGTAAGCTGGTAAAAAGTAGTCAGCTGCTGCAAGCCAAATGCGTAGCAGTGACGTGCGTGCATGGGGCCGTGAGCCATTACCCCACCATCCCAGTGGAGATAGAGGTTCAGGGAAACCCCATTGAGGTGACCGTGGGCGTAGTTCCTAAACTTCCATATCCTGTAGTCATTGGGAGGGACTATCCAGGGTTTGATAATTTACTCCCCCCGGAGAGGCTGGAGGGAGGTGGGGACCCTGAGGACAGCGACTCGTCACCGGGGGAATGTCAACCCCCAATGTTCGCTGAGATTTCTCAGGATCTGTTCTCAGTCCCGCAAAAGACCCGGAAGACAAAAAAAGAGAGGAAGGCCGTGAAGGCCTTGGGAACCCGGATCCTGACCCAGGGCCAGAAGACTGCCCTAGTACGCAGATGGACACCAGCAGCCAACAGAGAAACTTCCACCCCAGTAGGTGAGCCGGAGGCCGCCCCCAGCTGTGATGGCAGCGAGCCGTTGGAAGAAGCAGAAGCTGGCTCCTGGGAGCTTGGGCAGGTTAGTCCCAGGAGAGAGACTTTTGGGCGGGACCAGGCGGAGGACCCCAGATATGATAACACCAGGAAAGAGGTGGCCGAGATCGATGGGATACCCGTGGATGGGAAGGTCTGGGGTCCTGGACCTTAACTTTATAGCGAAGAAATATCTCCTGTACCGCGTGGTGCAAATGCAGGAGCAAGAGATACAACAACTTCTGGTGCCACAAAAACATCAAAAAGCCATATTGAGTCCCACCCACTGTCACCTATTTGGAGGACACCTAGGGATAGAGAAAACCCAGGCACGGATCCTGCGGAGGTTCTTCTGGCCAGGAGTACACAAAGATGTCTGACTATACTGTACCTCTTGTCCAGAGTGTCAGTTATATAGCCCTCGCCCGCACTTGCGGGCTCCTTTGATACCTCTTCCAATAATAGAGGTTCCTTTTGAATGCATAGCCATGGATCTGGTAGGTCCCCTAGAGAAGACAGCTCGGGGCCACCAACATGTGCTTGTTGTACTGGACTATGCAACCCGGTACCCGGAAGCTGTTCCCCTATGCAACACAGCTTCCAAGACAATAGCTAAGGAGCTAGTACAGATCTTTGCCCGGGTTGGGCTACCCAAGGAGATATTGACTCACCAAGGGATACCTTTCGTGTCCAAGTTGATGAAAGTTCTCTGTTCATTGCTCCACGTACAAGCCCTACGGACCTCTGTATACCACTCACAAACAGACGGCCTTCTGGAAAGTTTCAATAGGACCCTCAAGGCCATGATCAGGAAAGTGATGAGCCGGAATGGGAAAGATTGGGATACCCTATTGCCTTACCTCATGTTCGCCATCCGGGAAGTTCTGCAAGTCTCCATGGGTTTCTCTCCATTCGAACTACTATATGGGCGCCACCCTCGGGGCATATTGGATATAGCCAGAGAAGCCTGGGAAGAGGAGCCAAATCCCGGAAGGAACATAGTCGAGCATGTACTGCAGATGAGAGATCGGATAGCCCGAGTTATGCCCATTGTATGGCAACACTTGGAGACAGCACAGGAGACCCAACAAACCCATTATAACCACCAAGCAAAGCTTTGACGGTTCCAACCAGGGGATCGGGTGATGATACTGGTGCCCAAAGCAGAAAGTAAACAGTTGGCCCAGTGGCAGGGACCCTACGAAGTAATCGAAGCCATGGGAGAGGTGAACTATAAGGTGCGGCAGCCAGGCTGCCAGAAACCGGAGCAAATTTACCACATCGATCTTCTAAAACCTTGGCATGAAAAAGAGGCATGCTTACTCACCCAGGAGACCCTTCCCCAGGAGGATAATTTACACGAGCAAGTGAGGATATCACCCGACTTGACGCCGATCCACAAGATCGAGGCAGCCGACATGATTAATCGCCACCGAGATGTGTTCTCTACAAAACCGGGACAGACAACTGAGACCTATCACCATATCCGCATGATCCCCGGAGCCAAAGTAACGTTGAGACCCTACTGAACCCCAGCAGCAAAAAGAGAAGAAATCAAGACCGAAGTAAAGAAAATGTTAGAATTAGGGATTATTGAAGAATCTTACAGTCAGTGGTCCAGTCCAATTGCTCTAGTGCCTAAACCTGACAATACCACAAGATTCTGTAATGACTTTCGCTGACTGAATGAAATATCCCAGTTTGATGCATACCCCATACCACGCATCGACGAACTGGTTGACCGACTGGGTAGTGTCCGATTCTTGACTACACTGGATCTGACAAAAGGGTACTGGCAGATTCCTCTGACCAAAGAAGCTAAAGAAAAGACAGCATTCTCCACCCCGGATGGGCTATTCCAGTACACCGTCCTCCCTTTTGGGCTACATGGGGCCCTGGCCACATTCCAGCACCTCATGGATAAGCTGCTGCGCCCCCATACTAGTTATGCAGCCGCATACCTAGATGATGTCATCATCCATACACCAGACTGGGGGACCCACTTGGAGAAAGCGGAGGCAGTACTAATCCCGCTAAATGCGCCATAGGGCTAGCAGAGGCTAGGTACCTGGGATATATTTTAGGCAGGGACATAGTGAAGCCCCAAACAAATAAAATAGAGGCAATTCAAAACTGGCTCCGGCTGACCCGAAAGAAGCAGGTCCGCGCATTCCTAGATGTGGTAGGCTACTACCGATGTTTTATTCCCCACTTCGCCACTAGGGCAAGTCCCCTAACAGACCTGGTGAAGGCCCGAGGTCCTGACATGGTGAAGTGGACTGACGCAGCAGAGTGGGCGTTCACAGACCTTCGGACAGCCCTCTGTAATGACCCCGTACTCATAGCCCTGGACTTTAATAGGATCACAAGTCAGCAAGTGCTCCTGAGCTGGTATGATTTTAATTCCTGGGACTCTGTGTTGAAATTTAAGGAGCTACTACCACATGAGTCTGGGTGTGAATTTGCAGCTCTAGTGGAGGAAGGCAAATCTGTGGTAAGGGCGGCCCTGCAGGCAGCATTGGACTGAGCAGACTCTGCAGCCCGATCCATGGCCTCAGCAGCGGCAATGCACAGAAGCTCTTGGCTTCAATCCTCAGGCCTACCTCCTTAGGTTCATTAGACATTACAAGAGTTTGTAGACATTACTTCCTTTCGAGGGTACATCATGCTTTTCCAAGCAGACAGACTCTAAGCTGCACAGCCTAAAGGACTTGAGGGCCACCCTGAAGTCCCTAGGCTTGTGTACACCAGCTCCCTCTAGGAAACATTATAAGCCTCAACCGGCTACCGTTTCTTCCTGCCACCCGCCCGCCAAGACTATAATATAAGGAGGAGCAGGGGCTTTCAGAGAAGACCTCTGCCCCAGGTAGCTAGTTTGGAGCCCGTTCACAAAGTGCTTTTAGGGAGCAGAAAACTGTCCACTAGAGCCACCTACCTGACAAAGTGGAAAAGACTCTTGATCTGGTCTACACAGAAAGGTGTCTCACCCACACAGTCAACACTGCCATTCATTTTAGACTACTTACTCCACCTGAAACAGCAAGGGCTAACTGTGTCATCTATTAGGGCCCATCTGGTGGTAATCTCAGCCTTCCATCCCTGGGTGAATGGCTGTTCTGTTTTCTCAAACTACATCTGTAATCGATTTCTTAAGGGTCTTGAGAGACTGTACCCCTTGGTATGGCAATCAATCCCTTCCTGGGACCTCACCTCGGTATTGGCAAGACTGACAGGACCTCCATTTGAACCATTGGAAACATGCTCACTGCTCCACCTGTCATAGAAGATGGCCTTCCTGGTGGACATTTCTTCTGCCAGAAGGATCTCGGAGATCTGGGCCCTCATGTCAGAACCACCTTATATAGTATTCTTCAAGGACAAGGTCCAATTGCGCTGGCATCCGGCCTTCCTTCCAAAGGTGGTCTCCTAATTCCATAGGAACCAGAATATCTTCCTTCTGGTCTTCTATCCTAAATAACATGCCAACAGAGAGGAACAAAGGCTCCACTATCTGGACATTAGATGCGCACTACTCTTCACTTAGAAAGGACTAAATCATTTCAGAAATCCGCTCAACTTTTCATAGCCATTTCAGACAGGATGAAGGGTCTCCCGTCTCAGCCCAGATGGGAGACCCTTCCTGTATCACTTCCTTTATCTGCTCATGCTACGACCTTGCAAAGGTCTCTGCTCCCCCTGCCCTAACGGCACAGTCCACGAGGGCCCAAGCATCTTTGGCAGCATTTCTGGCACAAGTTCCTATCCAGGACATTTGTAGAGCGGCAACGTGGTCATTAGCTCACACTTTCACATCTCACATGCCATCACCCAACAGGCTAGAGATGATGTTGGGTTTGGCTGAACAGCAGTACAATCAGCATACCAATAACTTTGAACCCTCCACCTGCGCAACTGCTTGGGAGTCACCTACATTGGAATGGGCATGAGGAAGCTCTCAAAGAAGAAAAAAACATTACTGACTTTCCGTAACTGACGGAAAACTTTCCAGCGGCGGTGTCTGAGGAGAGCACACACCTACATGAGCAATACATCACAAGGAACAACAGTTACGGCAAGGTAACTAACTGTTTTTTCTGTTTTCTTTCCATTAGGAATTGTGTTGGACTATATCCAGTAGCTGCCATTGGTATTGATCGGTAGCTTAGAAGAGCAAGGAATGGATTTTCTGTTTGTAGGATTTTCTTGGCTCTTTGCAGAGCTAGCTCAGCCTCTCCATCCGCTTGTGGGTAATATAGGCTGCTAGTAACATGATCAAAATTATATTTCCTGCAGAATGACTTAAATTCTGCTGCAGTGAATTGTAGTCTATTGTCATCACTAGTTGGTCTTGAATACTGAAATGAGCAAAAGTGCACTTCATGATAATATGGTCTCTTCCAGCCTCCAACTCTATGACTGCTGTCTACTGCAGACTTCAGTACTTTTTTTATTTGTTTTTTTGCAGTGTAAATGGCTTTCTCTGGCAACTTCTTACATCATCTTTTAAGGTAGAATAATAGAGAATCATAGGACTGGAAAGGACCTTGAGAGGTCATCTAGTCCAGTGCTACTCAAAGTGGTGGTCGGCGGATTGGTGCCGGTCCGCGAGCCATCGGCTGCCGGTCTGCACGTACATTGGGAAAAAAAATTGCCGGTCCCCCACATCAGATAGCTTGAGAAGCACTGATCTAGTCCACTCCCCTGCACTAGTCAAACAGCAACTTGAAAAACCTGAAACTAGCTTAGAAATTGTAGACAGCATGAAGGCTGAAAGTCATTATCATAAAACTCCTGAGGCAATGAGAGAGAACTCTTAGGCTAAGAGGGACAAATTTGAGTCAAACACTAAAGCCTTTCAGCCTACATGCACAAGTGTGGAAAAATTCATAGCCCAACAGATGTATGTTTTGCCATAGGCACAAGGCATAATACAGGCATAAAATATGGACATTTTGCAGCTGTTTGCCACACCAAAGCAATGAGGGAGCTGACTAATAGTACAGATAATGAAGAGCTACTCTTTCTGGGATCTATCATGTCTGATGACACAGAGCTTGCCTGGAGAATGAAAGTGAATATTCATGGAAAGACTATTGAATTTAAAATTTACTCAGGAACAGGCTCATGGCAGGACTAAGTATTATCTAGACCATCCCTGATAGGTGTTTCTCTAACCTGCTCTTCCAGAACCTCCCTAGGCAAATTACTCCAGTGGTTAACTACCTTGACAGTTAGGAAGTTTTTCCTAATGTCCAACCTAAATCGCCCTTGCTGCACTTTAAGCCCATTGCTTCTTGTCCTATCTTCAGAGGTAAAAGAGAACAATTTCTCTCCCTTCTCCTTGTAACAACCTTTTATGTACTTGAAAACTATTATCATGTCCCCTGTCAGTCTTCTCTTCTTCAGACTACACAAACATAATTTTTTCAATCTTCCCTCATAGGTCACGTTTTCTAGACTTTTAATCATTTTTGTTGCTCTTCTCTGGACTTCTCCAATTTGTTCATATCTTTCCCAAAATGTGGTGCCCAAAACTGGGCACAATACTCCAGTTTAAGCCTAATCAGTGCAGAGTAGAGTGGAAGAATTACTTCTTGTGTCTTGCTTACAACATTCCTGCTAATACATCCCAGAATGATGCTTTCTTTTTTTGCAAGTTTTACACCGTTGACTCATATTTAGCTTCTGATCCACTATGATCCCCAGATCCCTTTCTGCAGTACTCCTTCCTAGGCAGTCATTTCCCATTTTGTACGTTTGCAATTGATTTTTCCTTCCTAAGTAGAGTACTTTGCATTTGTCCTTACTGAATTTCATCCTGTTTACTTCAGACATTTCTCCAGATCATTTTGAACTTTCATCCTATCTTCCAAAGCTCTTGCAACCCCTCCCAGCATGGTATTGTCCGCAAACTTTATTTGTGCTCTCTCTATGCCTTTATCTAAATCATTTATAAAGATATTGAAGAGAACGGGATCCAAACTGATCCCTGCGGACCCTACTTGTTATGCCCTTTCAGCTTGACTGTGAACCACTTATAACTACTCTCTGGGAATGGTTTTCCAACCAGTTATGCACCCGCCTTATAGTATCTCCATCTAGGTTGTATTTCCCTAGTTTGTTTATGAAAAGGTCATGCAAGACAGTATCAAAAAGCCTTACTAAAGTCAAGATATCACACATCTACTGCTTCCCCCCATCCATAAGGCTTGTTACCCTGTCAAAGAAAGAGATTAGGCTGGTTTGACACGATTTGTTCTTGACAAATCCATGGTGTTACTCATCACCTTATTATCTTCTAGGTGTTTACAGACTGCTGAATTATTTGCTCCATTATCTTTCCGGGTACTGAAGTTAAGCTGACTGGCCTGTAATTCCCCAGGTTGTCCTTATTTCCCTTTTTATAGATTGGCACTACACTTGCCCTGTTCAAATCCTCTGGAATCTCCCCTGTCTTCCATGACTTTTCAAAGATAATAGCTAATGGCTCAGATATCTCCTCAGTCAGCTCCTTGAATACTCTAGGATGTATTTCATCAGGCTCTGGTGACATGAAGACATCTAACTTGTCTGAGTAATTTTTTCTTTCTCTATTTTAGCCTCTGATCCTACCTCATTTTCACTGGCATTCACTATGTTAGATGTCCAATCTCTACCAACCTTTTTGGTCAAAACTGAAACAAAAAAGTAATTTAGCACTTTTGCCATTTCCACATTTTCTGTTATTGTTTTTCCTCCCCCCATTGAGTAACAGGCCTAACCTGTCCTTGGTCTTCCTTTTGCTTCTAATGTAGTTGCAGAATGTTTTCTTGTTACTCTTTGTGCCGCTAAATAGTTTAATCTTGTTTTGTGCCTTGGCCTTTCTAATTTTGTCCCTACGTACTTGTATTATTTGTTTATGTTCATCCTTTGTAATTTCACCTTGTTTTCACTTTTTTGCAGGACTCTTTTTTGAGTTGCAGATTATTGAAGATCCCTTTGGTTAAGCCAGGGTAGTCTCTTGCCATACTTCCTATCTTTCCTACACAGTGGGATAGTTTGCTCTTGTGTCCTTAATAATGTCTCTTTGAAAAACTGCCAACTCTCTTTAACTGTTTGCCCCCTTAGATTTTCTTCCCATGGGATCTTACCTACCAACTCCCTGAGTTTGTTAAAGTCTGCCTTCTTGAAATCCATTATCTTTATTGTGCTGTTTTCCCTCCTACCATTCTTTAGAATCATGAACTCTATCATTTCATGATCACTTTCACCCAAGCTGCCTTCCACTTTCAAATTCTCAACCAGTTCCTCCCTATTTGTCAAAAACAAATCTAGAATAGCCTCTCCCCTAATAGCTTTCTCCACCTTCTGAAATAAAAAATTGTCTCCAATACATTCCAAGAACTTGTTGGATACATACTAAAAGTCTGTTGAAAAAGCATAGTATAGCCAACCCCCAAAGTTCAAACATCATAAGTCAGACTCCAAAATAGCATGAGATCAGCCCCAACATCAAATGATGGGTTTTGGTCTGTCTTCTTATTTTTGAACTCCTCCTGCTCATTCCAGTGTGTGTATAACAATTGCAGTGATGCCACGTCCCACAAATTTATTGTGAAAAGAGCAATTCTGGCCCCTGCTGCAGGAGTTCTAACTAGAGGATCCAAGTGGGATCAGGGGGCCATTGGGCTAGGCCCAGTACAATCACATGGTGAGAGGCAGTCTGAAGAGATTATGTGGGACCTAGAAGTGAGCCTCATCTCAAATAGGGGGCACCAAACATCCATTAGATGTGAACAGCTGGTAATCCCTGCTGAGCTGGGTAGGATTCAGACTGTGACCTATTGGTGAAAGACTCTGTACTTCATTAGCAGTACTGCTAACCCCAAATGTGAAAAATCCATGAGTCAGGGCCCAAGAATCATGGTATTTTGTTTTAAATAATAAATGTTGCTTTCTTTTTTCTTTGTCTTCTGGTTTTGAAATCTTTAGGGTGTTCTAGCTTCATGTTTTCAAGGTTTTCTTTGCAACCAGGAGGATTATAAATGTATGGGGGGTGGGGATGAAGGGGAAGGAAAGCTGAGATTCTCCTGCAATCTTCTGGTTCCAGCAGCAGGGACTTTAAGAAAAACATCAAATACCACAAGTCTCACAATAAAATCATGAGACCTGGCAACACGGCATTAACAACACCCTGAGCGGCATCTCAAGTGCTAAAGAGAATGAGGGTTGTTTACTGGGAAAATAAGTTTATTAATTCAAGTTCTGACCTTTTCAGATCTTAGGCAGGCAGGGTCTTCCAGACCGTGGACACACAAGTCATATCACACCATTCAGTGTCCAACACATGCTGTTTCCCACATTCTGTTCTTAAAGGCGCAGCGCCTTTTAATCAAATACAAACACTAAATATGCAACAGAAAAACAAATATTAACAGAACATCCAAATACAATGTTTTACAATATAAAATCATTCCCACAGTTACTCCAGGGTCCTTACACTAACTGTTATAGATGTATGGATATTTTTTTCACCTCTAACTGGGTTTGACCCTCCCCCTTTCAGATCCACAGTATAGACCTCTTCCACTTCTGCTATAGGAGTAACTGGGGAGAGAGGAAGCAGCTTACTAACCTCTACATGTAGCAGCCCATGTAGGGAGACACAACACACACATTGCAGAGCACTAGTGGAGTGCTGGGCTTCAGCATCTCTTCCAGGATCAGGAAGTTGGTTGTGGTTTAGTGGCTACGGACAGCGAAGCCAAATGTGATACCACCCCTTTTGGGGATGTCTGCAGTGAGTGAACTGGGGCCCTCCGCATGTAAAAGTATGAACCTTTATAACCTAAGATAAAGAAAATGTGGAAGCAACACTAGAGTCTATATGTATTTCAGCAGATAAAGAAACCTAATTTGACATACACCTTCCAAAAGTCTATTGGACAGAAGGAATACGCTCAGCTGCTTATTATATTATGTAAGAACATGCAAATGGCTATCCTGGGTCCGACCAATGGTCCATCTAGCCCTGTATCCTGTTTTCCAACAATGGCTTTAGCCAGATGCATCAGAGCGAATTAACAGAACAGGACAATGTATTGACTGACCCATCCCCTGTTGTCCAATCCCAGCTTTTGGTAGTCAGAGGTTTAGGACATCCAGAGCATGGGGTTGCATCCCTAACCATCTTGGCTAATAGCCATTGATGCACCTATCCTCCAGGAATTTATCTCATTCTTTTTTTAACCCAGTTATGCTTTTGGCCTTCACAACACCCCCTAGCAGTGAGTTCCACAGGTTGACTGTGTGTGGTGTGAAGAAGTACTTCCTTATCTTAGTTTTAAACCTGCTGCTTATTAATTTCATTGGATGACACCTGATTATGTGAAGGGGTAAATAACACTTCCCCATTCACTTTCTCCACACCATTCATGTTTCTATAGACCTCTGTCATATTCCCCCCTCCCCCCCATCTCTCTTCTAAGCTAAAGAGTCCCAAGTCTTTTTAATCTCTTTCCTCATATGGAAGCTGTTCCATGCCCCTCATCATTTTCATTGCCCTCCTCTGCACCTTTTCCAGCTCTATTATATCTTTTTTGAGATGGGGCAACCAGAACCACACACAGCATTCAAGGTGCGGGAGTAACATGGATTCATACGGTGGCATTATGGTATTTTCTGTCTTATTATCTATCCCTTCCCTCATGGTTCCTAACATTCTGTTCGCTTTTTTGGCTGCCACTGCGCATTGAGCAGATGTGTTCAGGGAACTATGCACAATGACTTCAAAAACTCTTTTGTGTGGTAACAGCTAATTTAGACCCCATAATTTTGTATGTATAGGTGGGATTATTTTTCCAATGTGCTATTCTTTGCATTTATCAATTTACTTTCATTTTGTTTCATTGCACCATTTTCTTGCCCAGCCACCCGGTCTTGTAAGATCCCTTTATAACTCTTTGCAGTTGGCTTTGAACCTAACTATCTTGCGTGATTTTGTATCATCTGCAAACTTTGCCACCTTGCTGTTCACCCCTTTTTCCAGATAATTTATGAATATGTTGAACAACACTGGTCCCAGTACAAATCTTTGGGGGACCCTGGAATTTACCTCTCTCCACTGTGAAAACTGACCATTTATTCCTATACGTTGTTTCCTATATTTTAATCAGTCACTGATCCATAAGAGGAGTTTCCCTCTTATCCCATAACATCCTACTTTGCTTAAGAGCCTTTGGTGAGGAACTTTGTCAAAGGCTTTCTGAGAGTCCAAATACATTGCATCCACTGAATCACCTTTGTCCACGTTTGTTGACACCCTCAAAAAATTCTAATAGACTGAGGAGGCATGATTTCCCTTTATAAAAGCCGCGTTGACTCTTCCCCCAACATATTATGTTCATCTATGTGTCTGATAATTCTGTTCTTCATTATAGTTTCAACCACTTTTGCCTGGTGCTAAAGTTAAGCTTTTCAGCATGCAATTGCCAGGATCATCTCTTGAGCATTTTAAAAAATTGGCATTATATTAGCTATCCTCCAGTCATCTGGTACGGAGGCTGATTTAAGTCCTAGGTCAAATACCACAGTCAGTAGTTCTTTTGGGACTCTCGGGTGAATACCATCTGGTCCTGATGACTTATTATTATTTGTTCCAAAACCTCCTCTATTGACAGCTCAATCTGGTGCACTTTCTTGGATATGTCACCTAAAAAGAATGGCTCAGGTGTGAGAATCTCCCTCACATCCTCTGCAATGAAGATGGATGCAAAGAATTAATTTAGCTTCTCCACAATGGCCTTGTCTTCCTTGAGTGCTCCTTTAGCACCTCAATTGCCCAGTGGCCCCACTGATTGTTTGGCAGGCTTTCTGCTTTCGATGTACTTAAAAAATATTTGCTCATCATTTTTGAGTCATTTGTTAGGTGTTCTTCAAATTCTTTTTTGACCTGCCTAATTATAGTTTCACACTTGACTTGCCAGAGTTTATGTTCCTTTCTATTTTCCTCAGTAGGATTTGACTTCCAATTCTTAAAGGATGTCTTTTTATCTCTGACCACCTCTTTTACTCTGTTGTTTAGCCAGGGTGGCTTTTTTTTTTGGGTCCTCTTACTGTTGTTGGTGGTTTGTTTTTTGTTTTTGCATTTGAGATATACATATAGTCGGAGCCTCTAGTATGGTGGTTTTTATAAAATTTCTGTGCAGTTTGCAGGCATTTCACTCTTGTGATTATTCCTTTTAATTTCATTTAATGAGATTCCTCATTTTTCTGTAGTTCCCCTTTTTGAAGTTAAATGCTACTGTGGTTGGTTTCTTTGGCATTTTCCCCCTATAAGGATGTTACATTTAATAATATATGGTCGCTATTACTGAGCAGTTCAGCTATATTCACCTCTTGAACCATCCTGTGCATCACTTAGGACTATATCAAGAATTGCCTCTCCCCTTGTGGGTTCTGGGACTAGCTGTTCCAAGAAGCTGTGTTAATGGTATCTAGAAATTTTATCTCTGCATCCTCTCTTGAGGTAACATGTTTTCAGTCAATATGGGGATAGCTGAAATCCCCCATTATTATTGGGTTTTCTGGTTTTGTAACGTCTCTAATCTCCCTGAGCATTTCACAATCACCGTCACCATTCTGGTCAGGTGACTGGTTGTATATTCCTACTGCTATATTCTTATTATTCAAGAATGGAATTTCTATTCATAGAGATTCTATGGTACTGTTTGATTCATTTAAGACTTTTACTATATTTAATTCTATGCTTTCTTTCAAATATAGTGCTACCCCCTCACCCCTTCTCTCACCCCACCCGCCCCCAGTGCACTGTCATTCCTTCATACATTGTACCCGGAATCACCATGTGCCATAGATTATCCTCATTCCACCAAATTTTTGTGATGCCTATTATGTCAATATCCTTATTTAATACCAGGCACTCAAGTTCATCCATCTTAGTATTTAGGCTTCTAGTGTTTGTATACAAGAATTATAATCATTAATGCTCTGGATGATGGGATGGATTGCACCCTCAGCAAGTTTGCGGATGACACTAAGCTGGGGGTAGAGGTAGATATGCTGGAGGATAGGGGTAGGGATAGGGTCCAGAGTGACCTAGACAAATTGGAGGATTGGGCCAAATGAAATCTGATAAGGTTCAGCAAGGACAACTGCAGAGTCCTGCACTTAGGACAGAAGAATCCCATGCACTGCTACAGGCTGGGGACCGACTGGCTAAGTGGCAGTTCTGCAGAAAAGGACCTGGGGATTACAGTGGATGAGAAGCTGGATATAAGTCAACAACAGTGTCCCCTTGTTGTCAAGAAGGCTAATGGCATATTGGGCTGCATTGCGAGGAGATCGAGGGAAGTGATTATTCCCCTCTATTTAGCACTGGTGAGGCCATATCTGGAGTACTGTTTTGGCACACCAGTTTTGGGCACCCCCTCCCACCTCACCGAAAGGATGTGGACAAATTGGAGAGTCCAGTGGAGAGCAACAAAAATGATTAGGGGGCGGGGGCACATGGCTTATGAGGAGAGGCTGAGAGAACTGGGCTTATTTAGTCTGAAGAAAAGAAGAGTGAGGGAGGGATTTGATAGCCATCTTCAACTACCTAAAGGGGGGTTCCAAAGAGGATGGAGCTAGGCCATTCTCAGTGGTGGCAGATGACAGAACAAGAAGCAATGGTCTCAAGTTGCAGTGAGGGAGGTCTAGGTTGGATATTAAGAAAAACTATTTCAGTAGGAGGGTGGTGAAGCGCTGGAATGGGTTACCTAGGGAGGTGGTGGAATCTCCATCCTTAGAGGTTTTTAAGGTCAGGCTTGACAAAGCCCTGGCTGGGATGATTTAGTTGGGGTTGGTTCCGCTTTGAGCAGGGGGTTGGACTAGATGATCTCCTGAAGTCTCTTCCAACCCTAATCTTCTATGATTCTAAAATTTGTCAGTATTTAGTCATCTGCCTTCATGTGATGTATTTGAATTGAACAGTTTTTTGTTTGATGGTTTTTCTTCAGTTTCTACCTGTAATGTATTAATGTCTATCCTCTCCTCTTGACTAGGATATAGAATATCCTCTTTAATAAATCCTTCCCTAAGGGAGGCGTTGGGTCTACTACCAGTTCTGCCTAAAGTGACCTTGTGTAAACTCTTTTATCTGTGAAATGGATAAATGATAGCTATTCCACAGCAGTTACAGTATGAGACTTGTAATAAGGGTTGTGAAGGGCAGAGAAATATTGACAGGAGTCAGTAGGAGAGCTCCAGATTTGCAGTTTATTGCAAACCTCTCTGCCACTTTGCCCTCGCACCCCTCCCCCTCCCCAGGTTGTAAGGTGATGTTCCTCTGCATTTCTGATTTTGCTTGCCTATTGCCCACAGCCTTTCACTTCACAAGACTGCCTGCAGGTGCAGCCAAAAATGTGTTACTCATAATCAAACTGCAAATACTCCCAACACAGAAACATAACAATAAGAACGGTAGAACAGGCTTTAAAGATAAAACTCTCTAAAAAGCAGGTGAGGGGAATCCAGTGATGGAAGTGCCACCCTGTAGTAAACAGACCTACAGACTGATGAGCCAGCAGGCCTAGCTCTAATTAATGCAAGAAGGTTCCTCAAGTACCAATCCTGCCAAATCCCTGACCACCAACTCCTTCCTCCTCAAGCAAAGACTGCTATTGAAGGATGCCTTGCAGGATCTGACCTATATTCTGCTGCTGAATTTTTTCCCCTGGGCTAGTAACTGCTGAGGGAAAATGCTGAAATGAGGCAAAGGTTATGCACTGACACCACCCAGTGGTCACTTCTCTAAATCCCTTCCAGAATGTATGGACAAATAGGCTGATATTTTCATTTGGGGATCCAATCCTTCGTCAAATCTCAACCTGCTTTAAATATCAGCCTCTCGCTATCCCCACAAGCCTTGCCCACAGTACCTTTATCTCAAACAGCCTAGGTGCCAATTCACAGGAGCACACTGTAGGACATAACTGCATATACTTGTGCCATACTATTTTCAAAGGCTCTAGGTGCAAGCCCAGCTACACTGACAAATCAGGAGACCTGGGCACTACATCTAAGTGCATATTGCAAAAGCTGGTCCTGGCCCTGCCATAGTCCCTCTTTGTTTTCTCACATTTCCCCGTGTCCTCTCCCACACCAGCCATTTGTCTCCCTCTATCGTGCATCTGGGTCCTTTTTTCTCTCACGTTTTTCTGATCTCCAGGGACCCTCTAAGCCTTCTTGTCTCTTATATCTCACTGGGCCCCCCATTTGCCCTGACTTCCCCCCACTATGGTCTTGTTTCTCATTTCTCCCCTATGTCTCACACAGTAAGGGACAGGTGCTCTCTGGACAGAGAAAGGTAGGTAGGTACGTGAGTAGCTGTTTCTTGCCTTCTGAGGTTCTTGCTAACTCTGGTGACCTCTGCAAAATGGGACATTTGGCAGGTTTGTAAAGCTCAGGCTACTGTTGTGGGGATGAAACTTTTCAAAAGTGGATTTCTCGTGTTCCTTGACATAGGGTAGGTCAGGTCAAGACAGCTAACAAAACACCAAGAGGCAGGGTGCGCTTGTGGGGAGCAACACATGAGGGCCATTGAGAAACAATGTGAAAGCTTCGAAGAGTTTACTACAAAAATTTGGGCTTTTGTACCACTAAAAAACAGGCACACGTGGAACTGGCACTTTTAAAGCATTGTCAAAGGAGTATGTAACTGGGGTGCAAGTGAGTTGTGTCAGGGGAGAGCCTAGCCAGAAAAATGTACCCCTTAAGGAATTTTCAAACTACTGCATCCTGGCCCAAGTGGCTGCAGGGCTGAAATTAGGTGTGGTGATTGACTCTCATTTGACAATTGCTCTAAATGGCCTCATTAACACCCACTTATCCCCCAGGTGTGAAGAGAAGAGGCAGCAAACTTGCACTCACTTTCACTTTGCTTTTAAGTGAAGGATTATTCATAGGCAACAAGTTGCCCATTAAACAAGGATGTGATAAGAGTGAGACTCAGAGCGTGCAGAGTCGATCGACACTAGGCCCAGCTCATAAGACAGCTAATGGTGTCCGACACCATCAGGTGGTCCAGAGACATCTACACGGAACATATCACAGGACACCGCCAGTACCACGTCGAGTAACCAAGAACACTGACCAGCGAAATAACCCACTTCCTTCCCTGACGAACTGAGGGACGCACCGCACCCATGTACTTATTCTCTACACCAATACTGACTTGGACTCTTAATACATTCCATGGGTGGTGTACCCGAGCCCATTTATCCACTGATGTTTTAAAAACTCCCACACCCCAATCTGGATCTATGCTGGTTATGTGATACGTATGTACCTCGTGAACCTTAAAAAGAAAAGGAGTACTTGTGGCACCTTACAGACTAACAAATCTATTTGAGCGTAAGCTTTCGTGAGCTACAGCTCACTTCATCGGATGCATCGGAGCTGTAGCTCACGAAAGCTTATGCTCAAATAAATTTGTTAGTCTCTAAGGTGCCACAAGTACTCCTTTTCTTTTTGAGGATACAGACTAATACGGCGGCTACTCTGAAACTCATGAACCTTGTAACTGATACCTGCAATCCCCCATAACCCAAGCCCGACCCCAGATGTACAGTACCTTCCCTCTTGTGTTAATTTGGTTTTAAACATTACCTTTAATACATTTTTTATATCTCTATGTATGCAAATAGTTAATAATAGATACAACGGCACTAGTGATATGCAGTCTAGTTTCTGGATTGTGTGGAACTGACACTTGGACACTGCAGATAGTTTCCTCTGGCTGCTCTTTACATGCAGGCCTGAACAAAATAGTTTTTACTGCTTTAATTCTGCATTGTGGCTGACCAGAGGCACTGCAGGCCAGATTCACAAGGGTACTTAGCCGGATAACTGCCTCTTTAGGACTGTAAGTCTCTATTTGGATCCCCCTGATATCCTCCAAGCCACTACTCAGTACTGCTTAACCCTGTAGGTGCCTACATTTCCGTTGGTAGACATACACAAAGTCACCTAAGTCCTGATGCTGCCCCACAGCTAGCAAGCTATTCTGAGCCCTAATTCATGCCTAAGCCTCAGTTGAGATGATCTCCCTCCTGGCTCCCCTGTGGGGTTTGATCTGGTAGGTATTCTCAGAACATACCTATCAGATCAGGCCTCATACATAAGACAGCAGAGGGTGAGTGTGCATGTGTGTACAGAACACCCAGTAGACCAGTGATTAGGGCACTCACTCACCTGGGATGTGGGAGATCCGGATTCAAAGAAGGTAAAAGAAAAGGGAGATGGTATCAGTCCATAAATGTGCTGCTATCGCCCTCTGGAAACAGGCCATCACAGATTGTTCTAGATCTGTAGCGATCACTTATTGTCAAATTGGGCATGTTTGGCTGCTACTGGTAACACATAATCCAGTGCGCCCTGCTGCGAGTTGGGTTCTCAGCCACTAAACCGGGAATGCCACTATTGATTGGTGGGGTGTATGCCAGATACCCAGTGGAATGAAAAATAATATCCACAAAGGAGAAATTCCACCTGGCACTGCTGCCATAATAGAGTCTCAAACTAAATGTATACGCCAAGTTAAAAAAAATCTAAAGGATAAAAAAAATGCCACGATGGCTAAACAGCTCAGTAAAAGAGGTGGTTAGAGGCAAAAAAGGCATCCTTTAAAATTTGGAAGTTAAATAGTAGCGAGGAAAATAGAAAGGAGCATAAACCCTGGCAAATCAAGTGTAAAAGTATAATTAGGCAAGCCAAAAAAGAATGTGAAGGGCAACTAAGCAAAAGACACAAAAGCTAATAGCAATTTTTTTTTAAGAACATCAAAAGCTGGAGACCTGACGAACAGTCAGTGGTCCCACTGGACAATCAAAGTAATGAAGGTGCACTCAAGGAAAACAAGGCTGTTTTGGAGAAGCTAAATGAATTCTTTGCACGAATCTTCAATGCAGAGGATATGCTGGAGACACCCACAACCAAACCATTATTTTTTTTTAGGTGAAAAATCTGAGGAACTGCCTCAGACCAAGGTGTCAATAAAGGAGGTTTTGGAACAAATTTAACTGCAGTAAGACACCCAGATCAGATGTTTCCTTCAGAACTCAAATATGAAATTGCAGAACTACTCACTGTAGTATGTAACCTACCACTTTAACTACCTTACATTAATCAGCCTCTTTAACAGATGGCTGTAACACCTGATTTAGTCAAAAAGCATCCAACTTGCAGTAGGTTGTACTGGATTATGTTTTACCAGTAGCAGATTTTTTTAAAAGGCTCCAGAGATGATCCTGACAATCACAGGCCTAACTTCAGTACCAGGCAAATTGGTTGAAACTATAGTAAATAACAGAATTAACAGAATTATTAGATATATAAACAGGATACACTGGGGAGGAGTCAACACAGCTTTTATAAACAGAAATCATGCCTCCGCAATCTATTAGAACTCTTTGAAGGAGTCATCAAATATGTGAACAAGAGCAATCCAGTGGATATAGTGTACTTGGACTTTCTGGAAAGCCTTTGACAAGGTCCCTCACCAGAGGCTCTTAAGCAAAGTAAGCAGCAATGGAATAAAAGGGAAGGTCATCTCATGAATTCGTTAAAAGATCGGAAATAAAGGGTAAGCATTAATTGTCAATTTTCACAATGGAGAGAAGTAAATAGAAGAGTCTCCCAAGGATATGTACTGGGACCTGTGCTGTTCAACATATTCATAAATGATCTGGAAAAATGGGGGACTAGTGCAATGAGGTGCAAAAATTGCAGGCACTACAAAATTACTCAAGATTGTTAAATCCAGGGCTGACTGCGAAGAGTTACAAACTGGGTGATTCAGTGACAAAATGGCTGATGAAATCAAATGTCAAGTTCTACATAATAAACATTGTAAAAAATAATTCCTCCTATACGCACAAAATGATGGGGTCCAAATGAACTCTTAACACTCAGTAAAGAGATCTTGGAGTCATCATGGATAGTTCCCCTGAAAACATCTGCTCTATGTGCAACAGTAGACAAAAAAGGAAAGGGAGATAGTAGGATAGAAAATATCATAATGCCGCTATATAAATCCATGGTATGACCACACTTTGAATACTGTGTACAGTTTTGGTTCCCCCCCCCCCCGGGCCCCATCTCAAAAATGATATACTGGAACTAGAAAAGGTGCAGAGTAACAAAAATGATTAGGGGGCATGGAACAGCTTCCATATGGGGAGAGATTAAAAAGACTGAGACTGTTCAGCCTGGAAAAGAGATGACTGAGGAGGAATGATAGAAGTCTGTAAAATCATGAATGGTATCAAGAAAGTGAATAGGGAAGTGTTATTTACCCCATCAAATAACACAAGAACTAGAAGGCATCTGATGAAATTAATAAGCAGCTCGTTGAGAACAGATAAAAGAAGTACTTCATCACACAGCACACAGTCAACCTGTGGAACTCGTTGTCGGGGAATGTTGTGAAGGCCAAAAGTATAACTGGGTTCAGAGAAGAATTAGGTAAGTTCCTGAAGGATAGGTCCATCAATGGCTATTAGCAAAGATGGTCAGGGACACAATCCCCTGCTCTGGGTGTCCCTAAACCTCCAAATGGCAGAAGCTGGGGCTGGACAACAAGGACAGGATCACTCTAAATTGCTCTGTTCTGTTCATTCTGTCTGAAGCATCTGGCATAGGCCACTGTCAGAAGACAGGATACGGGGCTAGCTGGACCAGTGGTCTGACTCACGATGGCTGTTCTAATGCCTTGCAGCTGGCTCTTAATCCCCTGTGGAGAAAGTGTTAGGTGATTGGCACTGCAGTTCAGTTCTTGCCCTGCTGCATCTCTTCCAGCTGTACTGGCTTTCAAACACCTTAGGCTTCCAAGCCTTTGGGCTTGGTCAGTACTGCTATGAGGGGGACTTTTGTCTTGCCTCATTTTTTTTTCTGCCTAGGTGTACAATCTGATGGTTCGAGTATGATGATCTCCCTCTTCACTTGGGGTTGGCACACACTATTTTTCCCCAGGACCCTTGCCTCATTCAGTGAACAGGATGGATTATGCTCACTGAATGGGGAGCTAATTGGAAGTATCTTATCGTCACAATTCAGTGTTGCCCCATATCTTCTTATTGCATATCATTTAAACCCTGCACTGAATACAGAATTATCAATTTCCTTATGGGATTTTCTATGATACTCATCACTGTAATATCTCAGTACCTCACAAATATTAATGAATTTATCTTTACAAGACCCCTGTGAGATAATATGGTATTACTAACTCCATTTTACAGATGATTAATGGAGGCACAGAGAAATTAGGGCTTAAAACGGTCAAGTGTCCACTAATTTTGGGTGCCTACTTTTAAGATGTCTAGGGCTTGACTTTTCAGAGACTTTATATATACTGAAAGACTCACTGGGCCAGAGAGAGAGTACAAGACCGAGACAATAGGAATGACTCTAAACTGGTTGCTAGAGCACCCACCTGGGAGACTCTGGGTGCAGTCCCCCTGCTCCAATGACTCTTGAATTATTTTTATACTGATTGCTCAGGGTACTGAGGCCACTGGATCTGTATATGCATGGATCTATGACCACACATCCAAACTGACCTTCTGTGCTGGACCCTCACAGACCACAGTGGAGATAAGCTGTGCTGCATGCCGGTGTTGCTCAGACTCCCCACCCCTGCCTGTTTGTCCTGCCAGCCCCCACTGCAGCCTGTACATGGAGCCTAAATGGTAAGGAGAACCAGCCTATTAAGTTCAATACAGCTCCATACCTATGTAAAGTTAGTTACTTATATCAGTGTTTGCAGGATCAAGGCCCCTCCAAAAGATTTACAGAGAAAAAGGAGGAGGAAGGCACAATGTTTTTAAAACATTAAGGTATTTGATTTTCCATCCTGGGCGAAAGGCATAACCCTCGCAGGGGACATCTGCAGAGAGGCAAATTACACAGAGCTTGAACTCGCTCTATTTGTTGGTTGTTGTTCATAGTCTTTGCCAACTGTTGTTATTATTTTATCCCTCGCCTAATTTTCTTGGCTGCTCTTAACCCCTGCTGATTTTCTTAACGCTGGTTTTTTAAAGGTTTGTGACCACTGCCGGATTGCGCTTTTCTAACATTTGGGGTTTGGGCTTTTTGACTAGCTGCAACTTTCTTTCCAAGGCCCTGATTCTTCCAACGCTCCCCCACGCGCTTAACCCTTACACGCGCCAGATGTTTTTATGGATTTCCAACCTCAGCTCCGCCGAGAGGCAGCTGGAGCACTGGGGCCTCTCGTGTTTCTAACCCCGGCCTGAAGGAAACCCCACAACGTTGGCAGCCCCTGTTTGTTGCGAAGCACATCACTGAGGGGAGACTCTGCGAGCCGCCAGCAGCCCTGCCAGGCCTCCCCGGTTCCGGGCGCTGCCTGGGGCAGGTTTGTGAGGGGCCGGCGCTGGTGGGGGGGAGGAGCGGGCCGGGGGGGCTCTGAAGCGGGCGCGAGGCAGCCCCGCACGGCGCAGCCGGGAAGCCCCCCAGCCCTGCGGTGCGCGGGGACTGACGGCCGCAGCCGACGTGGCTGAGGAGCGGGGGGAGGGGGCGCCGCTGGCCGGCCGAGCGCAGGGCAACCGTCGGGCGGCGCGGGCCGTGGCCCTGTGTCCGGCCGCGCGCGCGAGGAGCGCGAGCCCGGCAGGTAGGGGCGGGGCGGCCGCACGCGCGGGGCGGGGGGGCCACGGTCGGGCTCGCCCCCGCCCGCAAAGGGCCGCGGGGCGGAGGCGCGGGGGCTGCCCGCAGGGGGCGCGCCTGGCAGCGCCCCCTCCCCCGCCCCAGGCCTGCAGGAAGCAGCCGCGGTCGCGGCCCCCGAGCGAAGGCGGCGGGAGCGTGACGTGTCCGCGGCGTCTGCACCCAGCCGCGCCCCGCCGCGCCGCGATGGAGCCGCCCGGCCCGGGGGGTGAGCGGCGCGGGCGGCCGGGGCGCGGGGGAGGCAGGCATCGGCCCGGCCCGGTGCAGGCGCTGGGCGAGCCGCGGACTGGGCGCAGCGGCGCAGCCGGCCGAGGGGGCGTGGCCCGGGGGCAGGGAGCGGCCGCCGGCGGGCCGGAGTCAGGGGAGGTGTGGCACAGCCGGGGGTGCGGGTGGCTGGGCAAGGCGGGGCGGCCTGGGCAAGCAAGCCCCGTGTTTCCATTGCAGCCCGTGCTATAGCCTCCCCTTCCTCCCGTTAGGCCCGGGGCCGCCGTGCATGTGCCGTTGTTCACACACGTAGTAAGACACATACAGACTGCAAGGCCAGAGGGGCGTAAGGGACTGGCATCCCCGGGTCTGGAGTCTGACTCCTGCACATGGAGGCCACGGGATCTCGTCACCCGCAACCCTGCGATAGACCCCCAAGCTCTGGCTGAGTTACTGAAGTCCTCAAATCACGATTAAAAAACTTTCAAGTTCCAGAGAATTCGTTTACACTAGTTTAAACCCGCAAGTGACCCGGGCCCCAGGCGGCAGAGAAAGGCGAAAACCCCCCAGGGTCTCTGCCAATCTGACCCACAGGAAAATTCCTTCCTCACCTGACATAGGGCGATCAGTTAGACCCCGAGCATGTGGGCAAGACCTGCCAGGCAGATACCAGGGAAAGAATTCTCTGGAGTAACTTAGAGCTCCCGCCATCGAGTGTCCCTAAGAGACAGTCACGACCCCAGTCCTTCTGATCTAAAAAGACAAGACATAGGCAAAGAAGCCAAAATGACAGGCAGAGCTATCCTGAGGGTATGACAAATCAGGGCGACTGCCCTGGGCCCTGCATTTTGGGGAGCCCCACACTTCGTGAGGAAGCGGGCGGGGTGTGTGTGTGCAGAGGAGACCCCCTACCAACCTCCTCCTGCCCCCAATGCCTTTTGTCTGCCAGCGGGCCCCGTGGATCAGCAGCTTCCCCTCCCTCCCAGTGCCTACCACCGATCAGCTGTTTCACTGCATGGGAGGTGCTGTGGGGTGAAGAGGCGGGGCAGGGGTGGTGCCTTGTGGGAAGGAGTGGAGTGGGGGGAGGGCCTGGGCAGAGCCAGGGGGAGCACCCCACTGGCAGATAGAAACTTGGCACCTATGTCCTGGGCCCTGCACAGCCCCTAGGGACAGCCCTGGTACCAGGTCATACAGCAGGAGAGTGACTGAGAAAGGCATGGAAAGCAGAGCTCTCCCATGTCAACCGGATGCCTATCGAAGCTCCGTCTCTTGGTGAGCAATGCATCTTGGCCCCGGATTGGGACCGAGTGTTGCATGCTGCTTTGTACGGGCCCCACTTCTAATAAATGCAATAGGGGCCACAGATTGAGGGTAATATTTTAAGAGGGGATGGATTCGCAAATTCTGAGCATGAGATGAACTGTCTGTGTTTGGGATAGAAAACTCATGGGTTCAAGTAGCACTGAAAGGGAAATCCCAGGGTCACTTGCCCTGACCAGTAGTGCTCTCTGGCTTGCTTTTATGCTGCTGGACTTGTACATAGAGCCAGTGAGCGACCCAGCCTCCCATGTTCATCTTTCTCAGGACTTTTCCTTGGACCTGGCAAGATTGGTGGGCATTCCAGGCCACACAGTGGGTGCTTACTGATGGTGGGTGACTGCAGAGACCATATTAGTTACTAGAATTAAATTGGTGTTAACAAAAACAAAGTTTTTTAAGCATTTTGACTCTTAAAAAAAATAAACCCTTCCCCATGTTCAGATTTCAGTCTCCTGTGATGCCTACCAGTTTTCCAGTCATCAATAAAGTCTTCCACAGTAAACCTGAATTTCTAATGTTAAAAAACAAAAAGAACCCCCTCATGCATGGTGTGTGTGTTTTGTTTTTTTTAAAAAAACTTTGAGGCTGTCTTTATCCATCATAAAGAAGGAAAAAGAGCTAATCTTCTTTCCCTTATTGGTCCCCTGTAATGCATGTTAAGTGCTTTGTTGGAAGGTGCGATATAGAGTAAGTGCAAGCACAGTACAACTCTCAACTATCAACCCTAACTCCCCACAGACCCTTTTTTCCTCCATCACTGATAATTTGGTAACTGCAACCTGCAGAAGGGAGCGGGCAGACCCACTGGTGCCATGGGGCACCAAATCAGGTCCGATTCACTCTCTGTAGAAAACAGTTCCTACCACCCTTCTCTGAGACCCAGAAAAGTACAACAACCTAGGTCTGATTCTCTACTTCCTCAAACCTTGTGTAGTTATGTACACTTGTGCAAAAGTCGCTGTAAAATGCTACCAAATCAGAATGGTATCATTTTACTCCCCCGTGCTTTGCACTGACGTAGAGACAGGGCAGAGGAGAGTCTAGTCCCTCTAATTTAAGGCCCAAGCTCTTTCTCTTCCCCATGTCTCTGTCAGTCACCCTTTCGAACATATTGATGAGAGGAGAACCACACTCTCCTTCCTTGTGCTAGGGTTTGGTGGCCTGAATCTTTCCTCCTTTTTTCACCTTTAAAATCCCTCCCTACCCCCCTGGCGATATATAGCAGATCCTTCACTCCTGTTTAAATGGATTACAGCTTGTTCTCCCCATGTTAGCAACAAGAAGAAAGTCAAGGAAAGTGTGGGCCCCTTACTGAATGATGGAGGCAATCTGGTGACAGAGGATGTGGAAAAAGCTAATGTACTCGATGCTTTTTTTGCCTCTGTCTTCACGAACAAGGTCAGCTCCCAGACTACTGCACTGGGCAGCACAGCATGGGGAGGAGGTGACCAGCCCTCTGTGAAGAAAGAAGTGGTTTGGGACTGTTTAGAAAAGCTGGACAAGCACAAGGCCATGGGCCGGATGCGCTGCATCCGAGAGCGCTAAAGGAGTTGGTGGATGTGATTACAGAGCCCTTGTCCATTATCTTTGAAAACTCATGGCGATCTGGGGAAGTCCCGGACGACTGGAAAAAGGCTAATGTAGTGCCCATCTTTAAAAAAGGGAAGAAGGAGGATCCGGGGAACTACAGGCCAGTCAGCCTCACCTCAGTCCCTGGAAAAATCATGGAGCAGGTACTCAAGGAATCAATTCTGAAGCACTTAGAGGAGAGGAAAGTGATCAGGAACAGTCAGCATGGATTCACCAAGGGCAAGTCATGCCTGACTAATCTAATTTCCTTCTATGACGAGATAACTGGCTCTGTGGATGAGGGGAAAGCAGTGGACATGTTGTTCCTTGACTTTAGCAAAGCTTTTGACACGGTCTCCCACAGTATTCTTCCCAGCAAGTTAAAGAAGTATGGGCTGGATGAATGGACTATAAGGCGGATAGAAAGCTGGCTAGATTGTCGGGCTCAACGGGTAGTGATCAATGGCTCCATGTCTAGTTGGCAGCCGGTATCAAGTGGAGTGCCCCAAGGGTCGGTCCTGGGGCCGGTTTTGTTCAATATCTTCATAAATGATCTGGAGGATGGTGTGGATTGCACCCTTAGCAAGTTTGCAGATGACACTAAACTGGGAGGAGAGGTAGATACGCTGGAGGGTAGGGATAGGATACAGAGGGCCCTAGACAAATCAGAGGATTGGGCCAAAAGAAATCTGATGAGGTTCAACAATGACAAGTGCAGAGTCCTGCACTTAGGACGGAAGAACCCCATGCACCGCTACAGACTAGGGACCAAATGGCTCGGCAGCAGTTCTGCAGAAAAGGACCTAGGGGTTACAGTGGACGAGAAGCTGGATATGAGTCAACAGTGTGCCCTTGTTGCCAAGAAGGCCAATGGCATTTTGGGATGTATACATAGGGGCATTGCCAGCAGATCGAGGGACGTGATCGTTTCCCTCTATTCAACATTGGTGAGGCCTCATCTGGAGTACTGTGTCCATTTTTGGGCCCCATACTACAAGAAGGATGTGGAAAAATTGGAAAATGTCCAGCGGAGGGCAACAAAAATGATTAGAGGACTGGAACACATGACTTATGAGGAGGGGCTGAGGGAAGAGAAGAATGAGGGGGGATTTGATAGGTGCTTTCAACTACCTTTCAACTACCTGAAAGGGGTTCCAAAGAGGATGGATCTAGACTGTTCTCAGTGGTGGCAGATGAGAGAACAAGGAGTAATGGTCTCAAGTTGCAGTGGGGGAGGTTTAGGTTGGATATTAGGAAAAACGTTTTCACTCGGAGGGTGGTGAAACACTGGAATGCGTTACCTAGGGAGGTGGTGGAATCTCCTTCCTTAGATATTTTTAAGGTCAGGCTTGACAAAGCCCGGGCTGGGATGATTTAGTTGGGGATTGGTCCTGCTTTGAGCAGGGGGTTGGACTAGATGACCTCCTGAGGTCCCTTCCAACCCTGATATTCTATGATTTGCCAGACCAAACCACGGGGACCTTCTGGCTGCCTCAGTTTAGTGCCCGTTGTATTGCCTGGCTGGCCCAGTCTGGTAGATTACATGGCAATTATGCTGTGGGGCTAGGAGGGAGACAGTAAATTTTTGTCTTCTCTATTTTTGTTTTCCATTTATTTCCCCTTCCTTAGACTGGCTCTCGAATATTTATATACAGTGGTTGGTATTAAAAATGGAGTCCTATGTTTTATTTAGTTATATGGATTTGCTATAATTAACCTCTTCCTTTCAAAAGTACTCCACTGACTGAAATTATTATTAGTACCCAGATACCTTGATGATGGATCTGTTATAAATATTTATTAGATAGATTAATAGATTTTTAGGGCCCAAAGGACCATTGTCTAATCTGGTTCCCTGCATTACACAGATCATACAATTTCATCTAATGATTCCTGCATCAAGCCTGTAACTTGTGGCTGAACTATAGCATGTCTTTTAGAAATGGATAGTCTTGATTTAAAGGTGTCAAGTGTGAGAGAGTTAGCAAGTGCTTTTTGAGATCTGTCAGCCAGTTTTAATCTGTTTAATGTTACATTGATTGTGTAAAATGCTGACTTTTTAATCAGACTATTGTGCAGTAATAAGTCAAACGCCTGCCAGAGATCTAAGTATGTTATGTCAACACAGTTATCTTTGTCATCTAAACTTGTAATCCCTGCAAAAAAACAATATCTGGTTTGTTTGGCAATGTACATATTCAGTATTCCAAAATGTAGTAAGTCAAGAAGCTCCTTGGCCAACGTTTTTAGAACTCTGCGATGCAAATTATCTGGTCTTGTAGATTTTTAAATATTTAATGTTAGGAGATGGTGTTTAATGTCCTCGTTGGTCACTGTTGGAATAGAAAGTGTTTCATTATCAGTGTAAGCTGTAAGTGTGTCAACCTGGTTCTTTCCAAATACAAAACAGAAAAAATATTTATTGAACACTCCAATCTTTTCTGCCTCCTTGACAGTTTGACCATATCCATCTAGCAACCCTATACCGATCCTAGGCTTTTGGGGCTAGGTTCACAGAGGTTCTTAGGTGTTGCAATGCCTAACTCAGGTGCTCTGCTGCCTCATGGAATTCTCGGCCCCGAGTTAGGCTGCAGGCTCCCTATACGATGCATGGGGAGAGTTAGGCACCAAAGAAGAGGATTCTCAGATGCCAGCAAACTGAACAGGAGTGAAATGCCTAGATCCTCAAAGGTGTCAAAGTCCTGTTGATTTGGGTCTTAGTCATATGGCTGATGGGCTGGAGAGAGGCACCTCCCTCTGCTTAGGATTCTCAGCCAGGAACCCCCCCCCACAGTTAGGCTCCTAAGCCAGGTCATTCCTTTCTCTAATACCCAGAGAGTGAGACACACACGCTGACACTCCCACCTATTATGGGACTTAAACCCAGGCCTCTTATGTCCTAGGTGAGTGCCCTAACCACCAGGCTATGAGGTGTTCTGAGGTGGATCTCTCTCAATCTATTTTACTGCAGCTGTTCCACTTTGTAGAAGTAAATATTAATGGGGACAGGGAGAAAGCAACTCCACTGCCCAGTAACTGTTCAGGTCCTGCCAACTTGTACAAATGTATTGTGAGTAATGAATGGGATTGTGATTGAAGCCTCTGTTTAGAATCCATTGATAAAGAACCCAAATGAAGTTGGGGTCCCGTTGTTCTAGGCGCTGTATACTAGTAAGAGGCAGTCTCTGCCTCAGAGAGCTTATAGTCTAGCGGTGCTATATTCTCTACTAATGCAGCTCTCCTCCCAGTAGAAGGATTGGGTGATTTTAATATCGAGGGGAAGTGCTTTGCAGCCAACACTCAGGGTGGCCAGTTCATGTGAAATTTCTATGACTTTTATAACTTTACTTCGTCTTAGCAGCCACTTGCAGATTTGCTAGCAGCTGTCTTTCAGCTCAGTATTTCTGACTATGGCCACCAGAGGCCACTGTTGGGAACCAAGCAGGTGGCTTTGGAGCGCAGGGTCCTCCATGAAGCACCCTGGCTCCCTGAAGAGCTTCTGCCCTGCTCCTTGCTTTGTGAGCACTGAGGGAGCTGCCGGCTGGCCGGACAGAAGCAGCAGCTTCCTTGCAGTTTAGTGTAATGCCAGGCAGGGTGGGATGGAAAAGTGAAAGCACTGGGGATGTATAGGGATAAAGGAGAGTGACCTTTACCTCCCTCCACCGGCACGAGAGGTGCTCTGTGCTGACCCCACCTACCCTCTGCTGCAGAACTGTGAGGGACAGGGGCCTTAGGAGGAATGGGACAGGGGAGAAGAGGCCAGCACCCAGATCAAGGCGTATACAGCAAGTAATTAGGGAGAGCTCCCCAGGGGATTCTTAAGGTGAGCATAGGAGGATGCTGGGGAGAGTGTCCGTCCTGTCTGTCAGGAGGAAGAGGAGGGTATTTTACACACACACACATGTATGTGTGTGTGTTTCATGTACATATCAGCAGGGTGGTCTTCCTGTTCTGAAATATAAAATCAGAAGACAGACTGAAAATTAAATATGACATACCCTACTTCGTCACAGTGCCCTGAGGGTTCAGTCATAATCAGGAATGCTTGATGGGGGACATGTAATGATTTTTAAGTTAGTCTCATGAGTTTTTGTTTTTGTTCTTGTTGTGCCCCCTTGGGGGTTGTTAATAGGAAATACTTGATGGCAATGTAACCAGGTGTGATACTGACTCTTTTAATGGCCATGAGCAGGGTCCCTAAGCCTGCCATCATCTCTGGATGGAACGAGAGGAAGAGCTGTGTGCTCCAATTCTCCAGGAGTCAGAGGAAAGGGAGATCCTCTTTGGGGCCTCCACAGGTGAGGAATAAGTTAAGCCAATTCAGAAATTGCTGGAAATTTAACTTTTTGTTTCATTTAAAACCGTTCCCGTACTGTTTCTTCTTCTCTGCTTTTGGATTACAGCCAGCAGTTATTTCTGGCAAGCCTCACTTATGGTTTTCCACCAGTCCTGACTGACTTCTGGCCAGAGTTCTGTTTCTCTCTCCCCCCCAACCCAACTTTTCTCTGAATGTTCATTTGAGTTTTTGAAGCAAAATTGCCATCTCCATATTGGGAAATGGTTGTTTTTCTTTCTTTCTTTCTTTTTTTTTTTTTGTGGGGTGGGGGTTGGGATTTTCCGTCTCACATCCAGTCTTACATTTTATTTAGTTGACTCATACTTTGTGCAATTCTCCTTTCTTAGATTTCTTTTCGACCAAACACTCATGTCTGGCTTCTATTTATTCAAGGATTGAATGAGCATGAGGAGAAGAACCCCCAGGAAGATGGTCCTGAGAATCTGGAACAGTATGGTACAATATCAGAGGGGTGTGAAGAGAATGTTTTCCAGAGCCCTGATGAGGAGGGGGCCTATGAGGGCCAGTACATGTCAGAAACACATCAGGGAGACCTTCCTGGTAAGATACTGGGTAACTCCGTTCATCCAGAAAGAGATTTGGAAGCTCTTCAAGGTATCATCATCCACCAGAGAATTCCTATAGAGGAGAGACCCTATGTATATACTGAATGTGGGGAGGGCTTCAGTCAGAGCTCGAACCTTACACAGCATGAAATAACACAGACAGGAGAGAAACCACATAAATGTACTGAATGTAACAAAAGTTTCAGTTGGCGCTCAGACCTAATTAAACACCAGAGAACCCACACAGGTGAGAAACCCTACATATGTAGTGAATGTGGGGAAAACTTTAGTGTGAGCTCTCACCTTTTCACTCACAAGAGAACCCACACAGGAGAGAGACCTTTCCATTGTAACGAATGTGGGAAAAGCTTCAGCCGGAACTCTCACCTTATTAACCACCAAAGAATCCACACCGGAGAAAAGCCCTTTGAATGTGCTCAGTGTGGGAAGAGCTTCAGTGATTTCTCAACACTTACCCAGCACCAGAGAACCCACACGGGTGAGAAACCCTACGTATGTGTTGAATGTGGGAAAAGCTTCATCCAGAGCTCACACCTCGTTAGGCACCGGAGAATCCACACAGGAGAGAAACCCTATAAATGTGCTGAGTGTGGGAAAAGCTTTCGTTACAAGAGTCACCTTGCCCAGCACCATAAGCTCCACATGGAGTAGAAAGCACAGCCATGAGAGCCCCTGTCCTGCACACAGAAACTCATGCATAAATTATTATATGGTGTGATGACATCGAGAAGGAACTACAAAGGGAGTGGGCACATCCTTAGTGCAAGTAGATTGTTCTAGGATGGATGGGGGGCTCTGAGTATTGGGAATGAGTTTGATGTTGATAGGAATCAATCATTTGGGGATCGGGGGGAAAAAGGAGAGAGAGGCAGCTGGGGGAGTTGATCATTTCGGGTTCAGAGGGCTGGGAGGTGGGAGGAATTAGGGCACTGAGGGAATTTGGTGCTAAGGAACATTGTTTGGAGTACAGCAAAATAGAGGGTCAAGAGGGGAAATATATATCTCATTGTCTTACTAAGAAGTCAAAAATGATAAATTAGGCTCTGAGACAGATACCTGGCTCATAAGATGTCAGAGCCAAAATCCTGGGAAATGCCTCACTTACTGAACTGAGGAAGACAAAGTGCCCTCTGTTCTCTCTGGCAATGTCTCCAGCAATTGTTTCCTCATTTTAGATTATATTTATTTGTAGCTGCTATTTTAGGAGCTCAGTTAAATCTGGGCAAAAACGTCCCAGTTTTCTGTACATGTTATAATATCTAGTTTTCTGTTGCGTTGTGTCTCCCCCTCTGAAATAAAACTTTTTTTAAAAAAATACCCTATGTTCTCCCATCTTCTCTCCCATTGTCCTGTTTCTAGGGTAGAATGGCCCTGTATAGCTTACAGTCAGCTTTACTGAAGAGAAACAAAGCAGTCTTGTTAGGGCCTGTCTAGACTAGAAGAATTAACTGGTGTTAGCAAACACCTTTGCTAAGCACACCTCATCTTCCTCCAGACTGGGCCTTCATGACCACTGATCAAAAATGATTTGTCTAGTACACACTGAGAACCGTGTCCATCCCTGAAGTTAGCTGAGTGAACCAGGGCTGAATGTATCTTGTAGCTGCTCTGGAATTTTACTGTCAGGAGCCTCACACTTCAGTTTGCCTCTGGCTTGCCCTGGTCACGGCTCCATACCATGTTGTCCAAAGATTATGTTTGCTTACTCTAATGTTAGGAGGAGAGCCTTGTCCCCTGCCTGCAGACGGTGCTTGTGCCATTTGTATGCAGCCACATTTCAAGTCAATACACTGCCTATCAGTTTATAGGGCATTCAGCTGCAATATTATCAACCATAATAGTGCCTCCACAGGTCAGGTAAACTGCAAAAGGTTTGTTAAAAACTAAGGGCAGGTTTATAAGGTCCCTAAAAAGAATTTTAGGGAGGTATGCAAAATCAAATGGCATGCAAAACACTCTTTATTTGGGCACAAATTCTTGATAGGAAGCTGTTCATGGATACTCAAAGTTCCCACAGCAACCACAAGGGAGAAGCACTCAGCCTTGTTCCCCCCCCAGCCTTGCCCTTGTATAATCATTTGCACCTACGCAAAATGAGTGTGACCCACTGTCTCTGGTGTGAGTGAGTGGAGAATTCTGATTTGGTACCATTTAGTCTTTGAACTCACTTTGAGCAAGTGTAAGTAACACAAGGAGTAGAACAGTGGAGAATCAGGCCCTCATTGCTTCCTGTGTCAACCAAAATAACTGCACATTGTTCTGGGGCTAAGCAGCAGCATGTTTAAAAAACCTGTTTAGCTGTCTCTCTCTTGCTGGCACTGTGTGGACAGGGCATCGCTTGGTTTCTAAAATAATTTCACAAAATTAAACCCACACCACAACAAAAACCATTTAAAGGCAATCAGTTTAAATCAGTTTAAATTTAAATCCCAATCAGTTTGTGTTGTAGACAAGACCTCTGTGTCTGACACTTTCATTTTGCCAAACCTCCAATTCCTTTGCCTGTTGTTAGCAGTTTATTTCACAGAACTGATACAACCAAAAACAAAACCAGAAACATTTGTCTCTTTGGAGACACTAATTACTTAAAGTGCCTTTAATTTGGAGCCTGATCAGTTGAGCATATGTTTCTCATTGAAGGCATATTATAGATATTGAGCACCTATGGATTGGGCTATTTGAGCCCTGCCTAGAGAAGGATAAAATGTGTATTTTTAAAACATGTTAGTGAAAACATTTTAAAATACCTTTTGTAAAACACTAGAGTAGACAGGATACGTTGCATTTTGGCATCTATTAGCTGGTCAAGGTGAACCCTAGGTGGGACCTGACAATTCCAGATTTTAGTTGCACATCTGTTCCTTAATGCATTTGTAATTCTCTTTTCCTGAGATGGGAGATGTGATGGCTTTAACCCAACACTGGTTTTATATAGTGATTATTAACGTACAGTACAGCCTATGGGAAACATTCTCTGTTTCCTTTAGGATGAGAAAGCTATGGGCTAATAGTCATTTTTTACAGAAACAGTTTGAGTGGGTCTCTAGCACTTTTATTCCTGCTGGTCCAATGTGCAAGGGGAATGGGAAAGAATTTTATAAATAAATTTTATAAATCTCACACCCATTGACTTTAGAGTTGTGGATACTTGGTCCCTGTGAAAATCAGCTTGCCATTCTTTTAACTGCTGAGCACCTGATAGATGCCTCCAGCTACCTGAGACTGAAAACAGTGCTTGAATGAGTACCTAGTTAGCTGGAGGCATCTGCATCTGTTCACCAGTTACAGATGTGGGGAGGGATTAAGTGGCAACGCTAAAGTCAATGAGTGATTGTTTTTTCACTTCAGTGTATCTTGCAAAGAGCCAAAGAATGATTAAAGAATTAGAAAGCATGCCTTATAGTGATAGACTCAAGGAACCCAGTCTATTTAGTTTAATAAAGAGAAGGTTAAGAGATGATTTGATCACAGTCTATAAGGACCTATATGGGAAACTATGGCAAACAAACATTTAGTAATGGGCTCTTCAGTCTAGCAGAGACTGATCCAATGGCTGCATGTTGAAGCTCGACAAATTGTGACTGGAAATAAGGGGTACCTGTTTAACAGTGAGCGTAATTACCTGTTGGAACAATTTACTAAAGGTCGTGGTGGAGTCTCCATCACTGACAATTTTTAAATTAAGGATGGATGTTTTTCTAAGAGATCTGGTCTAGGAGTTATTTTGGGGAAGTTCTGTGGCCCGTGTCAAACAGGAGGTCAGACTAGATGGTCACAGGGGGTCCCTACTAGCTTTGGAATCCATGAAAAAAAGTAGGTATACCATTATCCTAAAGCAAAATGGTAACATTTGCACCAAGTTTCCACTGTTGTAAATGACAATAAGGTGCAAGGCAGCAGAGAATTAGTCCCAGTGAAGGCTTTGCGTGCTCAACACCTCTGAAAATGAAGTCTATTAATAGTTTAATGTGTATCAATAAGTTTCAGCGTTAACACCATGCTGAGATGAACAGAGAAATTCCCACCTCTTAGAGTTGTTTCAGGCTGGCTGCAGATTCAGGAAGACAGTGCAGCACTGGATTACATTCAGAAGATTATCTGTTCAAACAAGCTTAGAAGCTTTGTTTATATAGAAGCTTAAATTCTGCAGAAACTATTATGGCCACTATAGAGGTGTGGAGACTGCATGTAAGCACATACCAGCTGACTCTAACCTCTAGCACCTAGTCCGATATCTGGAAGTCCCAAGGAATTCTCTTGCAATATTATTTGTTATTCTACAAGCTAGACAATTCAGACTGGAAATAAGGTGTAATTTTTTAACAGTGAGGGTCATTAACTGTTGGAACCATTACCCAGAATGGTGGTGGATTCTCCAGCACTGGAAATTTTAAAATCAGGATTGGTTTTCTTTGAAAAGATAAGCTTTAGTTCAAAAGGAATTATTTTGGGGAAGTTCTATGACCTGTGTTATATAGAGGTCAGCCTAAATGATCACAGCTGTCCCTTCTGGCCTTGGAATCTATGAACTTTGCAGGGAAACCTCCTGTAGGTACCACGGCTTTCTTGCAGCGTCTGTTCTCTTAATTTTTGTATAGCCTTTGTCCTTTGCTCTTACTGGGCTTCCATCAAATTCACTGTAGTTACGTAATTGGCAAGTTAGGGGGCTATAGGCTGACAGCCTTAAGATAGCCAAGGGCATCACCCGCCACAAAACACTAATAGAATATTACTTTGCACTTATATAGTGCTTTGCACATTCAAATTGATAGGTAGACATTAGCTAACTAATCTGCACAACTGTCCTGGGAGTAGGTGGTGTTCTCCTTGTAATGCAGCTAAGGGAAACTGAGGCACAAAAAGGTTCGTGACGTGATCAAAGTAACCCAGCAAATCAGCGACAGAGTCAGGAACAATAGAACTTGTTTTACCCAATTGACTAACGCATATCGTATCAGGAAATTTGCCATATATATTTTCAAAAATGGGGGCATAAAGTTAGAAGCTGAAGCCCATATTTAGGCACCTAAGAAAGGTATCTAAAGTTGGATCCTAAACAAGGAAACAAAAATATTAGACACCACTTTGAAAAGGTGGACTACTGTCCCTCCTTGTTATAAGAGCATCTACAGTCAGGTTGCTCCCACCAGTTTTATATGGATATAATTTGATGATGGTAGGTGGAGTGTGGCGTGTATGTGTGGGTATCCATCCACTGCTGGGAAAGATAATAATGGAGCCTTTACTCTTTTCCCAAAAGTCTCAGATAAAGTTAAGAAAAAGGGAAGGGCTGAGTGTACTTCAGAAGGGACTCTACTCAAATAAAAATATCTGTGTTGCAGAGAGGGAGAGGTGGCTGTAGATTATAAAGTAACTGTGATAACCAATCAGCCCATCCACCACAAACAAATGAAGAGTTTCATATTCTTTATTCATTCCAACTTTTCATCACATAGATTTCACATTTCAATGCTTTGTTGTTGTCTGTTACTGCAATTCCTCCAGCTCACCTGTGGGCTCATGGGCCGGCTTGTCTTGCCATGCTTCTGTTTCTCTCAGGCTTAGACAGCCTTGTGTTTCAGGTACGCCCTCCTTTGTGGAATCAGTGAGGCAATCCACTGGCTGGTGCGCTGCTTGGCCTCTTTCCATTTGTAGCGGGGCATGTAGCCAAAATCCCGCCATGCCTTCCTGTAGGAGAACGTGAACTGTGTGTTCAGCAAGATGACAAGGTGACGGTTGGTGGAGGGGATGTATTTGACAAAGGGCCTAAGTAGGAAGCTCACAACTTCTAGCAGTAGCGCAAAGTAGTACAGCATCATCAGTGGCATGGGTGGGTGGGGCTCAATCCCAAACCCCAGCTCCTTGGTCAGCTCATAATTTAGGTCGGCATAGCTCATGTGAGGAGTGTCATCAGAGATGTAGTAGAAGTGCCCTTTGACGTGCTTGGCTTTTTCTGGGTTCCTCAAGGCTTTTGCCACCTGGATGTGAGCCCATGCAATGTTTCCCACATATACAGGATTCACCAGAGCGTCTTTCCTAGAAATCCGCAGGTAGACATTTTTATTCAAGAGGCTTTTATCCAGGTGAGTCTGGAGAAACCGGCATCCTTCTCCAAAGATGTACATGGACCTCAAGGCACACGTCAGGAAGATGCCACCATCCTTCAGTGCCTGACCATTTGCCTTCAGAACAGACGTCTCTGCCAGTCTCTTACTCTGGGCATAAGGAAATCCTGATGTGCTCTGGTAGGCTGTATCTTCATCCCCATTGCAGATGGGGTCCCCTCTGCAGTTTGGGCCTATCACTTCTATGGTACTGGTGTAGATGAAGTGCTGGACATTACTGCGGACACAGGCATCCAGCAGTAGCTGGGTACCTTGAAAAGAGGAACACGTTAGTAAAGCAGTAGATAACTGGGCTGCCTGATGGCCAGAGGCCGCTCAAGACAATCTGCCGCTGTACTCAAAATAGCCTACCCACTTGACTACCTGGTCTTGCAAACCACTCTGCGGGGGTGGTGGTGGTGAATTGCAGAGCACTCTGCCTGCCCTGTGTAGACCCTGCTGGCTTGTCTACACTTACATTTTATAGCGCTGTAATTTGCTGGCTCAGGGGGGTGAAAAATCACCCCCCTGAGCGCAGCAAGTCTGAGCACTTTAAAGTGTTAGTGTAGACAGGCTCCCGGCGCTGCTCGGAGCTAATCCCCTCCTGGAGGTGGAGTCCCGCGCGCCACCACACTGGCACTTCAAAGCGCTGCTAGTGTGTGTTACTGTAATCCTGCTTGAAACAGGAGTCCATCGATGTGAACTAGGTAGGTTTTAGCTCGTGCCAGCAAGGTCCACATGGGGCAGTGAGAGTGTTCCAGGTTAGACAGGGTAACCACAGGTCCCTATTTTCACGGACATGTCCGGCTTTGGGGGTTTTAAATAGCCCTCCGGGAGGAATTTGTAAAACTCTCAAAAGGTCCGGGATTTCCCTCGCAATGCAGAGCGCGGCGCGGCTGACAGGGCGGCCCGGCCGGATTGAGCCGCTCGCATCGGGGCCTCCAGCAGCCAGAGCCCCCCCCAGCTCCCCGCGTCTCCTCCCCTGCAGCCTCCGCACGCCCGGGCTGTGGGCGGGGCAGCGCAGCAGCGTGTCTGGCTCCGCGTGGGGGCAGACACGCTGGTCTGAGCGGCACGGTAAGGGGGCTGGGGGGTTGGAGAAGGGGCATGGGATCCCGGGGGGGGAGGGGGCAGTCAAGAGACAGGGAGCGGGGGGGTGTTGGATGGTGCGGGGGGGCTGTCAGGGGGCGGGGGTGTGGAGAGGGTTCGGAGCAGTCAGGGGGCAGGGAGTGGAGGGGGGGTTGGATGGGGCGGAGGTTCGGGGGGCAGTCGGGGGACAGGTAGGGGGTGGGGTGCTAGGGGGGCAGTTAGAGTGGGGGATCTGAGGAGGGGGCAGTCGGGGACAAGGAGAAGGGAGGCTTCGATAGGGGGTACGGTCGCGGGGGGTGGTTAGGGGCAGGGGTCCCAGGAGAGGGAGATTAGGGGCCAAGGAGCAGGAGGGTTGGATGGGGGGGGGAGTCAGGGGGCAGGAAGTGGGAGGGAGTGGATAGGGGCGGGGCTACCCCCTGGAGTGTCCTCTTTTTTTAATGTTAATATATGGTATCCCTAAGGTTAGAGCGCTTTGCCGTTCACACCCCAGTAGACCAATCTGCAGCACTGTGCAACCAGGCCCCCAAAATGGCTTTGTCTAGCAATCTGCTGCCCTAGGCCGCTGCCTAGTTTGCTTGCAGCTAGAGTGATCCCTGCTGATGGAGCTTCAGGTTTAATCCTCCCCAACCAGGACTTATTGCTTATTAGCTTGAAATAGCATCTCTTGAAACAGCTGTCCAAGCTCCCCCTGAAACTATGAGCTCCTTACTCTGGAAGCTGACAGGAATCCTCTCTTGAATTAGGTGGTAGGTTCAACCAAACCGAATATTTTAGTTTTTTGGGGTTTTTTTTTTTTTTTTTTCAGTTGGGAAGAGGGAGTCAACTCAGCTGTTTGAGTTATACAGGGATGAAACATATACATGCTCTTTAATCAAATACCTACTTGTTTTTGGTTTGGTCTGTGTAGTGTCTAGGCTGTGCACTGAGGGTTATATTTTGCTCTCACTTATACTAGTGTAAACTCAAAGTACTCAAACTCATTGACTTCAAATTTACACAGTTGAGACAGGGATCTTTAAGACACAGCCTCATTCATTATGCACCATCCCGCCTGTGTACTGAGGCCCCAGTGTTACAGTCTATCCATCCTGAGACAGAAGCATGTGCTTAAGTGCTTTGCCAAATGAGTTTAGAATTCTTTGTTTAAACTGCAGCCTGAGGGCTTGATACAAAATCAGCTGTATTCAGTGGTAATCTTTCCATTGACTTCAATCAGCTTTGGATCAGGCCTTGAATAAAGTAGGACGCTGTAAAGATAATGTATATAATCATGTAATCAAAGACTATATTATAATGTACAAGGAGCAGAGCGCATCCGTCACTTTGGCATTTCCTGACTGTTGCTTTTCACTTTGGAATTTTGACGCTGTCTTTACCATAGCTTTCGCTATGGAATATAAGTATTTTTTAAATGCACAATCACATTATTTTTCAAATTAAATGCTGTTATAATGCATACACCAAAGGCTGCATGCTCAACTTCGTCTCCCAAGCACAGCAAAACAGACAAAATTAAATAAACAAGAAATTCCCAACATGACTTCAGAAATCAAAGATCTGAGTGTTAAATTAATCATAGCTAGAAATAAAGGAGGGAAATGTCCATGCAAGACTATTCAGTCTGTTAGTGGAAAAGACAAAGCCAGCAAAATGCAGAACGAGTTAATATTGCCAAAGGGACTAAGGGGAATAAAAAAGGCTTTTGTAGTTTTATCAAAGGAAAAAGAAACACTAGTGAAATATTTAGATTTGTTTAATAATGAGAAGTGAAGTGGAAGGAATTATTGACTTTAACATGACTGGCATACTGAATTCCTTCAGTCTTTAACAAGAAAAATAAAGAAAAGATGTTTGAACAGCTAGGAAGTAATGAAGACCTTGTTTTAAAAAAAAACACTATTGTTATGCAGCCAAGAATAAAATAGTTACAAAAATTGAATTCATATAAGTCAGTATGTCTAGCTGATATGCAATACAGGGTTTTAGGGAAAGTTCTTAATTAGCTTTCCATGCCAGTGAAAAATTTTTTTTAAAGTAATGAAAAACTAGTGAGGTACAAAAATGGGGGGGGAGGGGGAGATCTTCAGAAGTAGCATCTGTTCAGTATAACTCTGACCCCAATAAATTTAAATGCATACAAAATTGTATTAAGGATGTGGATTTAAAATAAAATATTGTGGATTTAAAATAAAAAAGTTCAGGTACTCACAGCAATGTTAATTTGCTCATATTTCATGTAGTATATATTTATTTAATAGCCCAGTGCCGTAAATTCCTACTCACATAAGTATTATTTACTTACATGAGTAGTCCCATTGACTCGAGAGGAAATTTTACCTGAGTCAGGACTGAATAAGGGCCTGAACAAACTAACAAAACCCACCAAACAAAACTTAGCGGGACCACTGATAACTTGTATGTGATTGTGTGGCAGAGAAGGCCATGGTTTAGGTTGCTCTCAGCTTAACATCTCCCTTTCGTGACTCTTAGGGGTCTGAATTCTCAGACCCAATGTTTCACTCTTCATTGCATTTAATTTTTATAAAGTCTCCCAAGAGCTTTGAAATGAGCTTTCCATGAGGTGGATGAGGTCACTGAGGAAGTGCAAACTCTTGATGGTATTGGGCCAAATCCCAAAGTCCTTGCTTGGGGTCAGATGCACCCTGCAGCAAAACCCATGAGACGGAGCTATGATGGAGGAAAACACCATGAGGGCCCCTCCCAGATAATTCAATTGGAGGGGAGGTTGAGAGAGGCAGGGTTCCCTCTCACACCGTGCATCTCCACGGAATAAGCTGGAGGCCTCGACTCCAAACGCTGTGGATCCTGTGCTGGAGGGCAGGCCTTTATCCTCACAGTATGGATCATGACTTGATAATTTAAACAGAAGAATTCTTTAACAACATGAGTGAATCAGAATTGGAGCTTGATCAGTGTCCACGGTCTGACTCTTGTAAGTGTCACTGCCTATGTGTGCTTGACACATACCTTTATTAGACTACGTCAGTTATCAAGCAGAAACAAAAGGTTCATCCTGAGGGCATCCTGTTTGTAGGTGGGTGCTGGGACGGCCACAAGGCAGTGGAGCACTCGTGAGCTAGTGTTCTCAGGTGGTGCCTGAGGGGGACTTCAGTACTTTCCGCACACTGGGAGGTGTGTTTTGGGTTTCTGTGGTGCTCTCTGCACCTGGCTTTCCCTCTGGTGTTGAGGCCTAGGAGCAGGATCACTAGGCTGTTCGGTGCTCTCTGACAGGTAATTCTACTAAACACATTCCATTCAGCCTTAGTTTTTAGTTTCTAGCTGTAGTAAGCACCTTGTAGAGATACTTGTTGTTTAGAGGGACTTTGAGGTTGTTTTATAAATGTGCAAAGACTTTTCAAAATTCTCTCTCTGCTTAGTACCCCCCTGCCTAAAGGCAGGGGTTGGGCATACTCAGCTCCAGCTCCCCAGCCTCTCTCCTGTTGTTATAACCTTTAACAAATTTGGTTTTCATAGGATTTTATGCAATGTATTCTGCTGTGGAAAAAATAATTTGCAGTGTAAGAGAAAATAGGGGAGAGTTATAAATACCCTTTCTGAGCTATTATTAGTGTGTGTGTGAGTGCGTGTATATATATATATTGTGCACCACCCACAGATGTTTTTTCCCTAAGGTTCCCAGATTTCTCCCTGGCCCCTCCCACCAGGAGCCTGGCCAGCTGCCTTCTCTGCTGAAATTTGTGGGCACTTTCAATTCACACTTCCTACTGAACAGATAGAATTAAAGGTGCTGGCTGCTGAGCTCATGGGTGACAGAAGCAGATTCAGACTGCCACTTGCCTCTCTCCCTTTCCCTCCTTCTTTCCCACAATTTCCCTTCTCTTCCTCCTCTTCTTTCCCACATTGAACTATAACCAGTGATGAGCTGCCAAAATCTTAACAGCGGGTTCCCTCCTCACCCCACGAGGGGGTCGTTGCCCACCCGCGCCCCCCGGGACTCCTGCCCCATCCAACCCCCCACGCATTTCTTGACACCCCCCCCCCCGGACCCCTCCCCCATCCACCCTGCTCCCCTGTCCCCTGACTGCCCCCAGAACCAGGCAGGAGGGTCTCGTGGGCCACCATAGTCGGTGCCCACCCCACCCCTAAGAGCCAGAGACACCTGCCGGGGGGCGAGGTGGGGAGTTCCGGAGGTGCTTATCAGGGGCAGCTCCCAGGAAGCATCTGGCAGATCCCTCTGGCTCCTAGGGGCGGGGGAATGTAGCTGGGGGGGAGCGGGGGGAGCGGCCGCTCCCCCACTGATCACATCAAAAGTGGCGCCTTAGGCGCCGACTCCCTGGGTGCTCCGGGGCTGGAGCACCCACGGGGAAAATTTAGTGGGTGCAGAGCACTCACCGGCAGCTTCCCGCCCCGCGCCCAGCCCCAGCTCACCTCACCTCAGCTCCGCCTCCGCCCCGCTCTGCTTCTCCGCCCCCCGGCTTCCCGTGAATCAGCTGTCCAGGCGGCAGCTTCACACCCAGGCCGAGGGTGGCGGAGGTGAGCTGGGGCAGGAAGCAGTTCCCCTGTGCGCCCCCGCCCCAGGTTACCTGCTGCGGCGCTGGCGGCCCTCCTCGCACCCCCCCCCCCCGCCCCAACTCACCTCCACCTCCCTGGGCCTGAACGGGAAGCCGCAGCCTGCTTCTCAGCCTGCCCCAGCTTCCCGCGCAAACAGCTGATTCGCGGGAAGCCTTGGGGGGTGGAGAAGCAGAGCAGGGCAGCGCGTTCAGAGGAGGAGGCGGAGCGGAGGTGAGCTGGGGCTGGGGGTGGGGCAGGGAGCTGCTGGTGGGTGCTCTGCACCCACCAAATTTTCCCCTTGGGTGCTCCAGGGCTGGAGCACCCATGGAGTCGGCGCCTAAGGTGCCACTTTTGGCCGGTTAAATTTAGAAGCCCTTTTAGAACCAGTTGTCTCTCGCGGAACAACCAGTTCTAAAAGGGCTTCTAAATTTAACAACTGGTTCTAGTGCAAACCGGCTCCAGCTCACCACTGACTATAACTGAAATGTAACCCTAGCTGCCTCCGATGAAGCTTGGTGTCACAGATCCAGCTGGGTGCTCCCTTCAAGCCATCCACCAGACTGCTGTGAAGGGAATCCAAACTTTTGTATCCCTGGAGTCCCCGCACAGCAGTCCTAGTGAGGCCACGGAGCAGCACTTGCTACATTCTGTTACGCCTGGCTACAGGGTAAAGCAGTAATTTTAATCTGAACAATGATGGGCACCAATATCCGAACAAGGGATTCCCACAAATATGTTTCCGTGTGCCTGTGAGAAGCTCTGTGTCCCAGGTCCACGCCTGCTGCTGCGAGGCACAAAGGACTGGGAAGTATAGTCATTTAAATAAAAACGCTTTTTCAGCCAAGGCAGGGGGATGGCAGAACGGGGCAGACCAACTAGTTTTGAGTGATGCAGCTCTAGGGATCCACTGAGTACTGGGGGAGTAAAGCACAGGGTTCCAAGCGTAACTTCAAGTGGGGATAATGATCTGGGGTGAGGGGGGTCTCCTTTTCTTGGGAAATGTATTCAAATTCCCTGACATTTGATGCAACCTGGAGCATTTCAGCAGGACAATATTTGCTTTTCAGCACTATTTGAATGATATAGGGACAGATGATGGCAGGACTGGTTTAGGAGGATCTGGGAAGGGGGACTCTATCGCTGACAGGGAAATCACTTAAACACTCCCTTCAGTTTGATGATGGAATTTTAACAGTGAGCTTCTGGGAGGACCTAGGAGCCCCTCCTGCCTTTGAGGTTCAATTGCAGGGGAAAAGGCAGAGGGAAGGACTAGGGTGAAGAGAGTGGAAAAGGAAAGGAGAAGCACGGGCCTGGGAGAGTCCCAGGGTGAGGTGGTTATCGGAGGTGAGGGTAATTGTATATAAAACCTGTAGTACTTTAATACATAAACAGGCAAATCTCTGCAGCCATGGAGGAGAAGGGGAATAGGTGCTGGCAGTGGGGCTGTGGAAGGACAGGAAATTAAAAATACCTTTCTGTGCATTTTTCAGCCAGTTAACATGGCGGGCATGGGGATTCGCCTCCTTTTGCTGATGTGTGTGGGTACTGAAAAGGCCCAGTCAGAACAAGGCTAAGCAATCCACGCCCAAAGCCAAACTACTGTTGCTGTAGGGAATAATTTAGCACTGCACCTTGGTGGGGAGGGAGATGTATGACAGAAGATAGGAATTAAATGGTGTCTTCTCTCCCTGAAGTGCCTAAATTCTAGTCTCGGGGCCTGATTCTGCATTGCCCTGCATCTTTCCACTGCTGCAAAGTAGGTGCACAATGCTACCCAATCACCCCAGCAAAGTTTTACACACACTTTGGATGGGTGTAAATGACTGCACTAGGTGCAGCAGGGCAACCCTGTGAATCAGGTGCTTGGTCATGAAAACTGTGTCCTTCCCGAGGCAGATGATGGTCATTGCTATAGACTCAAGGCTTAAAACAATAAGGAAATACACTCTGCTCACCTGTTACATTGACTTCCCAGAGCAGCTGCTTCTCTACAAGGCCCAAGGTGTCAATGATGGATGCTGTATGGATGACAAGGGAGACACCCTCGCAGGCGCTGTTCAAGAATGTAGCATCCCGGATGTCACCTTCCAAGATCTTCACCACAGTCTGACCCTTGAAATCTGCAAGAGCAACATGAAACAAAGAAAGAGGCCTTCATCGGCATGTCAAAGAAGTGTAATAAAGGGAGTGGTGAAGTGCCAAGCCAAGAGAAATATTTGTGATGATCTCATGGTTGCAGTTGTGGAACACTGCTTGGGCTAAGGGATATTATGGGGGCAGGCAAACTATATGGCCTTTTCCCACTGATTATATTCTTTTAAGCTCTAGTTACAGTTTCATATAAGTCTTATATTTGCTAATTTCTGGAATGTGTTTGGAGCAAACATACAACCTGGTCCTTTTAAAAAAAAAAAAAAAAAAAAAGAGAGAAACATTGTTCAGTGCCAGCAAGTGCCTAGAAACTGCTGCCTAGAGCAGCAGAAAACTGCCTAGAGCAGGGCTACAAATCTCTTTTTACATGCACACTGTGTAGTACATATATTGATAAGTGTGATGCTTTGCTACTCATGAAAGTAGGAGTTTCCCTTAAAGATGCCTGGCAGCATCCCTCCAGTCATGAGATGCACGCACTGCGGATGCACACAATTCCTGTCCGATAAACCTCCTTGTTCTTCCAGCCCTACTCCCACAGCTGTTCCAATGCAGTTCTCACAAGTCTTTTTGAGGCCCATCAGTCCTGAACTCCTTGCTACTCCAGGGCTGGACCCCAGTCTCAGCTTTCATAAAGCACTGCAGTTTTAATCTGCAGAACCTCCTGCTATTCCAGTGATGGCTCTAGACTCTGCTCTCTTGATACATCTCGTCCTGACTTGCCATACTGCCTGCTTTTCCGGGCCTGGGCTCCACACACACATCTGCTAATGTACCTCAATCCTGACCCGCAGCAAACCTGCTGTTCTAGAGCTGGGCTGTCTTCATCTCAGCCCTGACTTGCAGTACCTCTACAAATCCTGTCCTAGGTCATACATCGCTCCCAAGTTCTGCTACGCCCCAATGTCCGTCACCAAGTACAGTAATTTTTTCAGGTGTCCGTCACGCAACATAGTGGTGCCAACCCTTGTCTTCTAGTTTCTTATGCTGTGACAGCTACAGTATTATGATGTCAACCAATGGCCATTGCAGGCAAGGACCCCCTAACCTCAGTTTATTTCACTTACAGCCTGACCCACAATCCAAGGGTGAAATCCTGGAGTTTAACAACTGCCTTCATTAGAGCCAGGATATCACCCCAGATTTTTAATGATGAAAGGCTAATCTATACACTTATTGTGCTTTGGCACTGAATACAAAGAGCTTTTAAGAAGTTTTCTCTGTGGGTATCCCACTGCCGATTTAATATGACAGTAATGAACTTTTATTAATTAAAAAAACTATTTTAATGTCTCTTTTTCATAGATGCAAAAGCCAGAAGGGACCATTGTGATCATCTAATCTGACCCTCCTGTATATATCAAAGGTCACCAATACCACCCAGCCCCCCATACTAAACCCAGTTTTTTATTATTCAGGAGGTCAGACTAGATTATCACAATGGTCCCAAATTAGGCCAAAGTATTACAATTCTCAGGAGACTAACCTATTCATAGATTCTGAGGTCAGAAGGGATCTTTGTGATCATCTAGTCTGACCTCCTGAATAATAAAAAACTTCTACAAAATAATTCCTAGAGCAGAGCTTTTAGAAAAAACATCCAGTCTTGATTAAAAAATTGTCAGTGATGGAGAATCCACCACAACCCTGGGAAAATTGTTCCAATGGTTAATTTACATTTATTGTTTAAAATGTACACTTTATTCCCAGTCTGAATTTGTCTAGCTTCAATTTAAGAACATAAAAATGGCCATACTGGGTCAGATCAAAGGTTCATCTAGCCATGTGTCCTGTCTTCTGACAGTGGCCAATGCCAGGTGCCCCCGAGGGAATGAACAGGTAATCATCAAGTGATCCATTCACTGTTGCTCATTCCCAGCTTCTGGCAAACAGAGGCTGGGGACACCATCCCTGCCCACCATGGCTAATAGCCATTGATGGACCGATCCTCCGTGAATTTATTTAGTTCTTTTTTGAACTCTGTTATAGTCTTGGCCTTCACAACGTTAGTTGACAAAGAGTTCCACCGGTTGCCTGTGCACTGTGTGAAGAAATGCTTCCTTTCGTTCGTTTTAAACCTGCTGCCTATTAATTTCATTTGGTGACCCCTAGTTCTTGTGTTATGAGAAGGAGTAAATAACACTTCCTTATCTACTTTCTCCATACCAGTCATGATTTTATAGACCTCAATCATATCCCCCACTTACTCATTTCTTTTCCAAGCTGAAAAGTTCCAGTCTTATTAATTTCTCCTCATACGGAAGCCGTTCCATACACCTAATCATTTTTGTTGCCCAGCCATTTGATCCTGTTGTACCTTTCTCTGCTAGATTGAAGAGTCCATTATTAAATATTCATTCCCCATTCAGGTACTTATAAAAAGTGACTTGATCACCCCTTATCCCTCTCTTTATTAAACTAAATAGATTCAGCTCCTTGAGTCTATTATTATAAGGCATGTTTCTAATCCTTTGATCATTCTGTTGGCACTTCTTTAAACCCTCTCCAATTTATCAACATCTTTGAACTGTAGACACCAGAACTGGACACAGCATTCCAGCACTGTCACACAAATGCCAAATACAGAAATAACATTTTAACCTCAACTCCAGATTCCCATTTATGCATTTCTGGATCACATTAGCTCTTTTGGACAGAGCGTCACATTGGGAGCTCATGTTCAGCTGATTATCCACCAAAATCTTTTTCAGAGTCACTGATTCCCAGGATACAGTCCCCCCATCCTGTAAGTACGGCCTACATTCTTTGTTCCTAGGTATATACATTTACATTTAGCCATATTAAAACACATATTTTTGCTTGCACCCAGTATACCAAATAATCCAGATCACTCTGTATCAATGACCTGTCCTCTTCATTATTTACCACTCCCCCAATTTTTGTGTCATCTGCAAAGATTATCCGTGTGATTTTATGTTTTTTCCAGGTCATGGATAAAGATGTTAAATAGCACAGGACCAAGGCCTGAGCCCTTCAGGACCACACTGGAAACACACCCACTTGATGACAATTCCCTGTTTACAATTACATTTTGAGACCGATCAGTTAGCCAGCTCTCATCCATTCAATGTGTGCTTGTTGGTTTTATATCGTTCTAGTATTTTAATTAAAATGTTGTGCAGTGCAGAAGTCTAAGTCTATTACACCAACACTGTTACCGTTAGCAACCAAACTTTCAATCTCGTCAAAAAAAGATACTGCATCAGTTTGACTGGGTCTGTTTTCCATCAATCCTTGTTAATTTGCATTAATTATATTACCCTCCTTTAATTTGTTATTAATAGAGTCCCATATCAGCTTCTCCATAATATTGCCCAGGATTGACATCAGGCTGACAACTCTATATTTACCCGGTCATCCCTTTTACCCTTTTTAAAAATAGGCACAACATTTGCTTTTTTCCGTGCATCTGAAACTTCTCCAATGCTACAAGACTTACTGAAAATCAACATTCAACCAGCTCTTTTAAAACTCTTGGAGGCCAGTTATCTGGACCTCCTGATTTAAAAATGTCTAACTTTTGTAGCTACCACTTAACATCCTCCAGAAATACTAGTGGAATGGAAAGAGTGCTGTCATCTCCATGTGATTAGACTATATCCCACCCTCATTGCTCCCTTTGTGGGGGAGGGATAGCTCAGTGGTTTGAGCATTGGCCTGCTAAACCCAGGGTTGTGAGTTCAATCCTTGAGGGGGCCATTTAGGGATCTGGGGCAAAAATTGGGGATTGGTCCTGCTTTGAGCAGGGGGTTGGACTAGACGATCTCCTGAGGTCCCCTCCAACCCTGATATTCTATGATATCATCTATATTTCCAAGTACAGAACAGAAATATTTATTGAGCATACCTGCTTTTTCTGCATTATTATTGATAATTCTACCATTTCCATCTAATAATGGACCAGTACCACTGGCAGGATTCTTTTTGTTCCTAATATATTTTAAAAATTACTTTTTATTGTCCTTAACTCTGCTGGCCATAGATTTTGCTTTCTGTTCTTTTGCTTCTCTTATCAATTTTCTACTATTCCTAACTCCTGATTTCTGTTCACTACTATCAACTTCCCCTTTCTTCCATTTGTTTTTATATATTTCCTCACATAGTCTTTCTGACCTGACTGCTGGTTTATGAAGTGATACGAAGATCTAAGCCTTAATCTAAAAACAGTGCCACATATCTGGTGACTGATACATTCTCTCTCATACTCATTCATTTTATAGCTCACATTATTACCTACTTACATTGTCAATACCCCTAAACTGGTTTTCTACTTGTGTATATGCAAAATGTTTGATTACATATGTGGGCCCACTCTTGACAGACAAAGACACCTGTGAATATTCTGTAAATATGCAGTCACTGGGCTTGTTCTAACATCTACTAACTAGGATTATCACCTGAAAAATCCAGTTGGTGTAGAATCCATGTGTACAGTACCTAGTACAGGGGTGGGCAAACTTTTTGGCCCGAGGGCCACATCGGGGTTGCAAAATGGTATGGAGGGCTGGGTAGGGAAGGCTGTGCCTCTCCAAATAGCCTTGTCCCCGCCCCCATCCACCCCCTGACTGCGCCCTTCAGAACCCCGACCCATCCAGCCCCCCCCTGCTCCTTGTCCTCCGACCGCCTCCTCCCAGGACTCCCCATCCCTAACTGCCCCTCCAGGACCCCACCCCCTATCCACCCCCCCTCGCTCCCTGTCCCCCCCGAACTCTGGGACCTCACTCCTTGTCCAACCCCTCTGCTCGCTGTCTCCTGACTGCTGCCTCCGAACCTCTGCCCCATCTAACTGCCCCCTGACTGCTCCCCAGGACCTCCTGCCCTCCCCCCATCCCCTTACCCTTGCCAGGCCACTCAGAGTAGCAGGAAAGGCTTATTTGAAAGCCTGGGAGGTGGGCGGGTGCAAACTGCACTGCCCATGTGGTGGCATGTCTGCGGGGGAGAGGGGACAGCGGGGGAGGGGCCAGGGGGCGAGACTCCCTAGCCAGGAGCTCAGGGGCCGGGCAGGACGGTCCAGCGGGCCATAGTTTGCCCACCCCTGAGCTAGCATAATGGAGTCCTGGTCCAAAGGTATACTGGGGAATTGCAGCTAAAATGTGGCACTATAGGCCATGTCCTGTTCCACTGAAATCAATGGAAATTGCTTCATGAGTACAACATGGGCCAGATTCACGTCTCATTTACATCAGCTTTACCCCCATTGAGTTCAGTGACTCACACATGAGTTATTCCTGATGTACATTGGTATGAGAGGGAAATTAAGCCCTGGAGGGAATGAGGAGAGCAATGAGGAGGGAGTATTAATGCTCGGGGGAGGTTATTACAAAGATGGATGACAGAGACAAAGAACAAGTGACTTGTATGTGTCTGGTCTTCAACCACCTACCAGAAAAGCATGTGTGTCTTGGGGTTGGTGGAGGAGGCAGAAATTCGACCCAGCCATTTCATTGTGGTACATTCTGTTGAACAACAAGCATACACACTCCTTGGCTGCATCTCTTCTAAGACAGCAGGCAGCCTGTGCAGATGTTTTGCCTGCATGACCCACACTTTGTTTGTGTCATCTGAGCTGTAAAGAAGGGTACTGCCTGTTGCTTGGCAGTCTGTGTTTGGGAATTTGATGGTTATTGTAATAAACTCTAAGCACTACTGCAAGCAGCATCTGCCTTACCGATTCAGTCACATTAGCTGCCCAAAACTATTTGTATCTATCTTCTACATATTGTTTAAAACACATGCAAACACTTAAAGTCAGTAGGACTTAGGCTTCTAAGGACTTAGGCATTTCTGAAAATTTACCCAATATGTTTTATTGTCGATCTTCCTTCAAATAGCTCCTAACTACTGCTGAGTTATTGTGAGTGAGATGCTACAGTCAGGCATACTGTATCAATTCCTAGATAAATAGATGACTGATTAAAAGAATGTAGCTCAGGCATCCACAGCAAAAATAGTGAAACCACATCTTATTTTAATTTGTAAGGAATGAAATGATTTGTCACATCTTGACCTGATTTATTATTGGGAAGCTGAGCCATTTATATGTATGCATGTATGTACTCTATTGGTTCCAGATCAGCTATATTATTGTGAAGTCCTAGGGGTATTGTGCATGTCTCTTGTTAGTGCAGCTATAAGGGCAAACAAATCTAATTGCAGCTCTACATTAATATTGGATTTAATAAGGCAGCTGCTATATTGAGATTTTCTGTAGTGGAATCTCCTAACCCAGTTTTCTTCAATAACAGCAATAATACACAACAATATGCGCATCTCCTTCTACTCTTCCCAGTGGGGAATGGTGCTGAGTTAGTTGTCCATGTTTGGAACATCTGGCACTAGATGTCATGCTTAAATACTGGGCCTTATGTGAGCACAAATCTTTGTAAAGTGATAGCTACTGTGGTAGACATGAAAGCTGCTGCTTTAAAATAATCAAGAATGCTCCTTGAAAGAAATTGAGCACTTAACAATATTTTGAATGTTTCAAGAAGCTTGCAGTGTAATTTTTTTTTTCAGACAACTGCAGGTTTTATTGAGGTTTCATAATTGTCACAAAAAATCTGAGTCTGCTTCCATGTTGGGAGTTCTTCTTGGCTTCTGTCTTAGCGAGCTGGGCAGTCTATTGTGCCACTGTTGATGGTATCCATGACATCGTGAGGATGTCTGCCATCAATATTGCAGCCAACAGACTGAACAGTTCCTAGAATCTCCTTAATATGTTGGGCAAATAAACTAGACCAGAGTACTACTGGGAAAGTTGGCAGTGGGATAGATACATTTCAGGGTGGAGCTCATGGCCTGCATTCTTCAATAGAGCCTATTATCTTAGTCATTCTTAATAAGGTTTAAATGACAGAAACTACAGGCTGCCACTCACAATACTTTTTTTGACGTGGAGAATCCTGGCCCCATTGCATGCTAGGACCTGACTCTTCCACAGTGCACACCGTCATGCTAAGGATGAAGGAGCCAGCAATCTCCTCTATTTTATACAAGTTGAATGTGGTCCAGCAAGAAGCCTTGGATTAGGCAAAATGTGAATGTCCCTGTCCCTGACCTAAACAAATACAAAGCTAAGAGCTGTTAAATGCATGTCTTCATGCCCTGTTTTTCAAGGACATTCCGATTAAAAGAACTCATGAAATGAATGAGTCAGTGTGCTCTGCACATGTCTGTGTCAGTGCTGCCTGAAAGAAATCCAGAAATAAGTATGTGCAAAAGAATATAATGGCCCAGATCTTCTCATTCTAGTGTAAATCAGGAGTAACTCCCCTGAAGCCAGTGGAGTTACATTGGGATATAATGGATGGATGTCGGTGAAAGGAATCAAGCCCAATGGTCTTGTAGTAACACTACATCTGGAACAGGAATCCCTGCATCAAGGACTGACTGTGGTAAGGGTACTGGCTCAAATTGTTTCACTTACTCCTGAGAGAGATCACTGAAGCATAGTCACTAGACATGCATTTACAGATACAGATATGGATCAAGGTTAATTATCTGGGTTTGGAGGAGGTGGGGGGTGTCATTCAGAGGTAGTCCCAAATATACTTGAACTCCTTGTGGTGCCACTCATTTTGACCCCTTCCCATTTGCAAGTCCCAAGAGCCAATGTGTCACTTGCTTTGGCAGTGGCCGCAGGGCAGATCTTAAAGGGTATGTCTACACTGCAATAAAACAGCTGCAGCTGGCCTGTGTCAGCTGACTGGCTTGCAGAGCTAGGGCTGCAGGTATAATTGCAGTGTAGATATCCTGGCTCGGAGTCCCAGAGCCTGGGCTCCAGCCCAACCCAGACATCTATACTGCAATTGTATAGCCCTGCAGCCCAAGCCCTGCAAGCCAGAGTCAACTGACATGGGCCAAATGCAGCTGTTTTACTGCAGTATAGAAATACCCAAAGAGTGTGAGAGAGAAGGTGCACAGATCTGTCATGTGTTGGGGAAGGGGATGGGGGGAGAGTTTAAGGGGATAGTGGATGGAGCTGTCCTGTTAAATAGAAGGAGCAAAGAGACCTTTGCTGCGGCCGGTCAGGATTTCATTACACAGAAGGCGGCTCTGGTTCCTAAGGGGGCTAGATTATCCCCACAGAGCTCTGAGTTCGCAAAAAGAAGCTCATGCTCCACCTTGTACTACACTGTTACAGGAACAGTAAACAACACACGGTAGTGGGGGACCACTTGTGAGTGCAGGTTTTGCAGCATTGTCTGAACTGCCTTTAGGCTAGAATAGCACAGGCTGCTGCCAGTGAAGTGTGAGATGCATTAACTGAGCTGTGGGGGACTGTAGTGGAGCGGCTGCCCCACTCCAAGGTAAAAGGGATTAAGAGCAGCTGAGGGAGGCTGGTGAGGTAGTTGGCCTCAAGTGTGGCTGGCTTAATCAGGCCACAGCTGGCCTGGATAAGAGGGCTGTGGGGCCAGGAGACAGAGGAGTCTCACTCTCACCCTGGAGTGGGAAGGGCTAGCGGCCTAGGAGCAGGGTACCTAAAGCAGAGCAGTGTTGGGGAAAAGGGCAAGAGGAGCTCCAGCCTGGCAACTCCCCAAGTTGAGGGCTTGGTTAAGGCCTAAAGAGGTATGGGGGCTTCAGAGGGGCAGCCTGGGAATAGGCAGAGGCAGTAGGTCCAACCCCCTTGCTAACGAAGAGTGGCCATTACAGACTGCAGTCTGCCCCAGTGAAAGGGGGCTAGATGATGACTGGCAGTAGCCACTAAGGCAGGGTGGGTTTAGAGGGTTGGGGGTTCCCCTGGGAAGGGAGAGCCAGTGGGTGGGGATACTGCTGGGGCAGAACCCTGAGATAAGGAGCATCGCGGTCTGGGAGGGACATGGGGCCTGAGGCAGATGAGCCACGGGCTGGCAGAGGGTGATCCAAGGCTGGAAAAGAGCTAATTCCCAGGACGACCAGCAGGAGGTGCAGTGCTGGTGAGTGTCTATCTGCTACAGGGACCTTGGCCAATTCTTACTGGAACCTGCCATAGAATTTAATAGGGATGAAACCAACAAGCAGAGGTCTCTAAATAACTATTCTAAAACCCTGTGCAATTTAATAGAGAATTATATCCCTGTTGTAGAAGTCTATAAATTGATTTAAAATGCTATAGAAAGATTATTATTCTTTATCCAGTTGTACAGGGTGATTCTATAAAGACAATGGCTGCCAAGAAGGATGGTGGGTAAGGCACTGTACTGAGGGGCACATTTTCAAATGTGCCTAAGTGACTTAGAAGCCTAAGGCTCATTGCAAGTCAAAGGGATGTAAGCTCCTAAGTCATTTAGACACTTTAAAAAAATTGGTTCCTTGCTGTGCCATAGAGGTCCTGTGCGCCCTTGTCCAAGTCACTTAATCTCTGTGCTCCAGTTTCCCAGCTAGGGATAATAATCTATTTCTCTCACCCTTCTCTGTCTTGTTTAGTTAGACTGTAAACTTTTGGGGACAGGCACTGTCTCTTACTATAGGTCATCTGAACACTGTCTACCACAGTGGGGCTGCAGTCTTGTAGGGCCCAGCAGCCCCTACCTGTAATAAAAATTAATAATAATTAAACTTGTCCCAACATAGCTCAGTCAGTGTATCCCATTCTTGACTTGCAGAATCCCCCACTGTTCCAGTTTTGGAGGCTCCCCCTCCCTCTTGCTGCTCTGCCAATGCCCCTTACTATTCTGGGGCTGGGCTCTCTTCTTTTCAGTCCTGACCTACGGTGCCCCCAAATGAAAACTGATTCTTGGCTTCTCTTGCACTAATCAACGGTGAGGAATTTTGTAATGATTTTGCCCTGTGGGCATCAAACTAATGAAAATTAGGTGAGTGCCATCCAATTAATTGTAACACACTAATAAATAATCTTCGGTACTATATAGAGGCCCCAAGAGTCACTAGTGAAGCTACTGTCATTTCATTTTAACACCCCTGATTTTTATGCCACATTTACTTAGCTTTACTCGGGATGCAAATGAAACACAGTATGCTTGAGAGGTTTCAGAGTAACAGCCGTGTTAGTCTGTATTCGCAAAAAGAAAAGGAGTACTTGTGGCACCTTAGAGACTAACCAATTTATTTGAGCATGAGCTTTCGTGAGCTACAGCTCACTTCATCGGATGCATACTGTGGAAATTGCAGAATATAAGGTTCCTCCCCCACTCTGAACTCTAGGGTACAGATGTGGGGACCTGCATGAAAAACCTCCTAAGCTTATCTTTACCAGCTTAGGTCAAAACTTCCCCAAGGTACAAAACATTCCACCCTTTGTCCTTGGATTGGCCGCTACCACCACCAAACAAATACTGGTTACTGGGGAAGAGCTGTTTGGACACGTCTTTCCCCCCAAAATACTTCCCAAAACCTTGCACCCCACTTCCTGGACAAGGTTTGGTAAAAAGCCTCACCAATTTGCCTAGGTGACTACAGACCCAGACCCTTGGATCTTAAGAACAATGAACAATCCTCCCAACACTTGCACCCCCCCCCCCCCTTTCCAGGGAAATGTTGGCTAAAAATCCTCACCAATTTGCATAGGTGACCACAGACCCAAACCCTTGGATCTGAGAACAATGAAAAAGCATTCAGTTTCTTATAAAAAGACTTTTAATAGAAATAGAAGTAAATAGAAATCCCCCCTGTAAAGTCAGGATGGTAGATACCTTACAGGGTAATTAGATTCAAAACATAGAGAACCCTTCTAGGCAAAAACCTTAAGTTACAAAAAAGATACACAGACAGAAATAGTTATTCTATTCAGCACAATTCTTTTCTCAGCCATTTAAAGAAATCATAATCTAACACGTACCTAGCTAGATTACTTACTAAAAGTTCTAAGGCTTCATTCCTGGTCTATCCCCGGCAAAGACAGATAAGCTATTACCAGCAGGAGAGTGGGGTGGGAGGAGGTATTGTTTCATGGTGTCTGTGTATATAATGATGATATTCTGCAATTTCCACAGTATGCATCCGATGAAGTGAGCTGTAGCTCACGAAAGCTCATGCTCAAATAAATTGGTTAGTCTCTAAGGTGCCACAAGTACTCCTTTTCAGTATGCTTGAAGTAAGTCAGTCCCAGATCTGCAAACCTATGAAAGGGGAAAACCTTCCAAGAGGTTCTATTTGAGACTGTATCTTAAGAATTCCCCCTCCAATCTCCCTGTCCTAACAATAGTCACTTACTTGTAAAATTCCTGCGTGCCTCGTCGCTAAAGGCTATGTCCAGGGTTCGGATCTCAGCCAGCTCCTTCTCCTCCAGCAGTAAGTGGACAATTCTCTGGCCAAGAAATCCACTTGCTCCTGTCACCAGACAGCTCACCCCAGCCAAAGACATGGCACCTGATTGCTCCCTAGCTGCAAACCAGCCAACTCCAGACCCAGGAAAAGCAGCTCCTCTTCCTGACTGAGAAGAAAAAGACACAGCATCAACTTCAAGAAGCCCAGTGACAACACCAGAAAGCGATTCCAGTGGAAAAAACAACCCAGTTTCAGACACCAACCCTAACTCAACAACTTCATTAACCTGTTGATTAACTTCACTGATGCATTAATATTCAGAAGCTGCCTGTACATTTTTTATGGCAAATCACTAACACTTACTGATTAGATATTATATATAAGAGGAGGAAATTCACAAATCTGAAGAGGTTAACTGTTAAAAACGAATGTACATAATAAATAAACCTCACAGTCTTCTGTCTCTGGCCCTGGTTCTAACTTGCTAGGGTTCACGAGGAAGGAACTAAAGAGTGGCTGGTATTTATGTACTGCACAGCTGGCACTCCCCTCCCTCCCTCCCTCCTCCTTCGCCTTGGATTAATGAGGAGACAGATTTCCCCCGTTCCCACTCCTCATCGGTTTGGAGAACATCCTTGAAGTAACTGACTTCCGAATACCCATTTAAATGTAATCCTCTGTGCCTAGTCATTCTGGGACAGAAATAAAATCCCCCTGTGATAATTTCTGTTGCAACCTGTGCGTGGTGCTGGAGCTCTGACCCTTTCCCACTAACTTAACCTATGGAAAGAGGGACCATGGGCCAAACTGTGAGTTTTGTTTCAGAGGTTTCTACCTGTTGGGCTCATGCTTCTTTTGTTAGAGAGTGAGTGCCCTTGCCTCAGGGCCTGCCTTTTCTCCTAACCCAACAGCCACTGTGCAGGAATGAATAGCCCATCTGTGCACAGCTCTAGCTGATCCATGATGAGACAGGATGCACTCTCCTTGCAGGGGCAGAATCAGTGTTCCCAGTGAGCCCTGCTATTCTACCATAATAGCCTGTGTCTTTGCGGGAGGGAGAGGCAGCTTGGTGCTCCCAGAGTTGTTGGAGGTCTGGAGAGTTGGGGGCAGGGAGCAGAGGAGTTACAGCTATGGAAACCCTTAAAGATAGGGTCTATATACTTAGGCATACATGTTCTCTTTTAAGTCCTCTATAAACTCATGTATTTCAGGCAGCCATGGACTTCCCAGCACACAGGCAGGGCCATGGCTCTCCAGCAATCCCTCTACCATGAAGATTCTGTCAGAAATGTAAGGGGACTGTTGACCCCTTACTAAAACTCAGTGGGGATGTTTTGGTTGGCTAGCTCCCAGTGTCAAAAGAAAGGTCGATGGGAAATTAGGACCCTTTGACTGACAGTCCCCGGGGCAATGGGGAGAGGCCAATGCTCCAGGTCAGCCTGCCTTACAGGGCAGACAGGCTAATGAGTGAGTCAGGAGGCCAGGGAGGTCCTGTCTTCCCAGTGAGCTGGAATTGCCTGGAACGGGGGGGGGCAGCCAGAAGAGAGCAGGAGGCTGAGCTGAGCTGGGGAGCAGGGCCACGTGGGCCAGAGAAGCAGCCCAGGGAGCAGATCTGTGCTGGGAGCAGAGCCACAGAAGCAGCTCACAGAGCAGACCTGTCCTGGGAGGAGAGCTGCAGCAACCAGCGCTAGAGGGGCCAGAGAAGCAGCCCAGGGAGATGGAGGCAGAGCAGCAGCAGTGATGAGGCTGGCGCTGGAGGCTCGGAGCAGTCCAGAGCCAGGTTCAGTGAGCAGCTGGGGAGAGTGAGGGGGAACCCTGGGCAGAGGGACCAGTGCAGGGAGATGTCCCCAGCCAAGAGGCCCTGCAGGCCAGACTTGGAGGGAGATTGTAACCCCTAAGGGGTGGGGGCGATGCTGGGAAGAAGGGTCCTGCCATCTAGAGCCTGAGAGCAAGTGTCCGACCCACAGCATCACTGCAGCATGGTCAGGGCCTGAGAAGGCACCTGGGATGTGTGAGGAACAGACTGTGAACTTCCCTTACGTTCCAGAGATGCTGGTTGTGACGTCCGCATGCCACAGAGCAGGGTGACGTGTTTTCCTTTAACCTTTCCCATTCTTTCTTTGTTTTGTTTTTTTAAATTGATTGCTGTTTAATAAATTTGTATTTGCTTTGAACTGTAATGATCAGTGGGTCAGGGAAACATCCAGTGCAGAGAGAGTACCCTGGAGTGGGGACACCCTAGCCCTGCCTAAATGACCACAACAAGGTTTGGGGTTGAGCCCCCCAGGAATCCTGGGCCCAGCCTTGTTGAGGTTATGAAGACTCTGCTGCAGAGGAGAGTGGAAGTGGAGCCCTCGAGGTCAGGCAGGCATCTGGGTAAAGGGAGTGGGAGCGAGGACTCGGATCCTTTCGCTAGCCCACTTCCCCAGGTTAGTGTATAAGCCAGGAAAGTTCCACACAATAGCAGGACCATTCACCCACTTACAGAAAGGTCCTAGAAGGCCTGGGGGCATCGCTTTACCTCTCGGCACATGAACTGTGTGTGCTCACAACCCTAAGAGCACAACAAAATATGCGAGAGGAGTGAGTGCGAGTCTGGGGTGCTTTGCACCTTCTGAGTGGGCCAACAGTGGATTCTTTCAATGCCAAATATTTTAAAATAAAAACAGACTTCCCCCATGGCATGCGAAGAAAAGAATCTACAGATTGAAAACTCTCCCCATGCCAAGTCAAGCACTGCTAGCTGTGCAACAAGTTTGTGGACTTCTCCACCCAAATGGAGAAACGCTCACTCTGACAAACCCTCTGCATTAGTTGCCTCTAAGTGTGTGCTGCCAACTAAACAATTCTTATTTTTACAAGTAGGACTGTCACAACCGCCAATGGGCTTGATCCACAAAGGGAACTGAGGCATTGCAATGATGAGCCTAACTTTAGGCACCCAACTACTCTGATATAGGTGCCCAGGCAGCGAGTTGGGTGCTTAAGAATGGGAGCCACAAAAGCCAGCATGTTAGGTGGGAAGCTGTCGAAGCTCGCCAATGGAAAATGCCTAAGCCCCAGCCCTCAACAGGAGTTACGCACCTAACTGTGAGCCAGTGGGAGATGCCTGTCTTTGCTTGGGAGTCATAGATGTGAACCCTCTCCTGGAGTTAAGTGCCTAACCCAGGTCATCCCTTCCTCACAAAAAACAAAGGCAGTAGTGGTGCTCCCCAATAGCCCAGTGGTTAATGCACCCCTATAGGAAGTAGGTGACGGAGGTTCAAATATGACTTGAATCCACATCCCACAGATGAGTGCCCTAACCATCTGACTATAGGAGAATCTGTGATAGGTAGGGCTCTTCCAAATTCATGGTCCATTTTGGTCAATTTCACAGTCATAGGATTTTAAAAATTGTAAATTTCATAATTTCCGCTATTTAAATCTGAAATTTCACAGTGCTGTAATTGTAGGGGTCCTGACCCAAAAAGGAGTTGTGAGGGGTCGCAAGGTTATTGCAGGGGAGGTTGCGGTACTGCTACCCTTACTGCTGCTGCGTGGCAGCGCTGCCTTCAGAGCTGGGCAGCTGGAGAGCAGCAGCTGCAGCCCGGGAGCCCAGGTCTGAAGGCAGAACTGCTGCAGGCAGCAGTGCAGAAATAAGGATGGCATGGTGTGGTATTGCCAACAGCCACTGCTGTCCGGCTGCCCAGCTCTGAAGGCTGCGCAGAAGTGGTGGCAATACCATGATCTTCTCCCCCCCCACATCCCAAATAACCTTGTGACCCCCCCTGCAACTCCCTTTTGGGTCAGGACCCCTAATTTGAGAAATGCTGGTCTCCCCCCTGAAATCTGTACAATATAGGGTAAAAGCACACAAAAGAGCAGATTTCACAGTGGGAGACCAGATTTCATGGTCCATGCCACATTTTTCATGGCCATGAATTTGGTAGGGCCCTAGTGATAGGTCTCTCTTGGTGAATCTGTTCTGCATTTATGAAAGTGGGTGCCCTAACCACAACACTACAGAGTCCGTCCATCTCTCTCTCTCTGGCCCAAAGGGAGTTGAAACAGGCACTTAAAAATCTCTTATTTAACCCCTAGCATAAATAATTCCTAAACGTCCTTCCTCTTTTTACACAATTTTAATGAATAGTGCTTAGTCACTAGCCAAGATTTGGTGTATAGCTCTGGAAACATCATTTCTATTTTAAACCCCCTCCCCACTTCCCGTATCCCCAGGCTTTCAGATATAAACAGCAAATCAAAAGTGTCATTGGGCCCAAGGAATATAGAGGATTCTCTAGGTTTCACATATGATAAAACAATTTTTGCAAGTGTTTCAAGGGCAAGTCCTTGGAAAATTCCTCCCTTTTAAAATAACACTTTTAAAGATTTGTTATCTGTGACTTTTCTGCTGAGCTGCTATAGTTCAAAACCTTGAAACTCCATATTCCCATTAGAGGCTGGTGCAAAAGTTTTCTTTCTGGCTGATATGACCAGTTTATTAAGAGAAAATGGCTTAATATCCTATAGTTAATGATCAAACTCATTAGTGCTCTGTGGGCCCGCATCATAAATTCTTCCCAGGATTTCCAAAGAAAACATTTTTTTCTTGGAGAAAACTGAAAAGTTTGTTTAATCAGAAAAAGAATATTAAAACTCTTTAGGATACAATATTTACCTGTAGCCCTATTATCCATCACACCTCAGAGACTCAGTAAGGATCACTACTTGGACATGAGACCTACACAGAATGCTCCGGTAGCTACAGGGAAGGTGGGAGATGGGGAAGGAAAAGTTTGTGTGCCAAGACTTCCAGTTCTTCCTGTTTATTGCCCATGTTCCTTACATTAGTGTATAAACATCTAAGGTGTTTGGCAGGTTGCCCCATTATTTTCCCACTTGTCTCTCTAATGACCGGATTGCTATTTCCCATGTCCCCCCACCCCCACCTTTCAGCCCTTTGTTGAGAGCACCATTTTTATTTACCAGTGGGCTTTTGTCACTAAGATAGAGGAAAGCTACTAGGAGAATTCCTTAAGGATCAATCTTGGGATTGATCTTATTTCATGTTTTCATTAATGACCTTGGCAGAAAGTAGGAGTGTGCTAATGAAATTTGCTGATGATAAAAAGCGGGGAGGCATCTCCAGTACAGGGGTAGATAGGAATCTTATACAGGAAGAACTAAATGTCCTGGAGGACTGGAGTAACAGAAATGGGATGAAATTAAACAGTACAAAGTAAAAGGGTGTGCCTGCTCCTGGAATACTGTGACCAATTCTGGTGTCTCAATTCAAGAAGGATGTTAATAAATTGGAGCGGGTTCAATGAAGAGCCATAAGAATGACTAAAAGATTAGAAAACCTTCTTTATAGTGATTCAAGGAGCTCAGTCTATGCAGCTTAACAAAGAGAAGGTTGAAGAGTGACTTCATTACAGTTAAGAAGTTCCTAAATGGGGAACAAATATTTGATGATGGGCTTTTCAATCTAGCAGAGAAAGGTATAACACAATCCAATGGCTGGAAGTGGAAGCTAGATAAATTCAGACTGGAAATGAGGTATACATTTTTAACAGTCAAGGTAATTAATCAGTGGAACCATTTATCAAGGGTCATAGTGGATTCTCCATCACTGGCAATTTTTAAATCAAGATGGGTTGTTTTTCTAAAAGATCTACTCTGAGAGTTACTTTGGGGAAGTTCTATGGCCTGTGTGATACAGGAGGTCAGACTAGATTGTCACAAAGGTCTCTTCTGACCTTAGAATCTAGGAATAGTTTAGTCTCCTGAGTAGTGTAATTGGTCTAATTCCAGTTGTTGGCTTTAGTGTGCGGAGGCTGAGTGGTGTGGTGGCCTTTGATATAGAGGAGGTCAGATTAGTTGATCTGGTGGGCCCTTCTGGCCTTGAACTCTGACTCTATGACCCTTCGTCATCAGATGTAGCCCATTCTGCCCAGCAATCCTCTTTCATGGAAAAGCATCCCATGGTTGAGGAAGCCATCACCCTCCTGTCGACACCAGCTGTGCACCTGCATGCAGTTTGTTACAACCCCTCGTTAAGGAAATAGTCTTTACAGATAAACAAGTTATGGTAGAAAATAGCCTGACTCAATGTCACCGGTTTCTTTCCCTAAGGGAAACTGACCTGCAAGGTGCCCAAATTTGCTGTTCAGCAGAAGGGCAACAGTAGGAACATGTCTCTGTTACGTATTCATGTTAGGAACCATTATTTCTTTATCATCGTTCTTCAGATTTTTCATACTGCGATCCACTTCCTTATAGTAAAGAGCCTCTTGTGGACACCTCCCCTTCCAATCTCTCCTTCCCTGTCTCAGCTGTAGCCACCACCCCACATGAGTTAATATTAGAGGGTTAAGGATGAAAAATTATGCACTGTAATGTGAAGGATACAGCTATATCTCAGCTTTTTATTTCCTCTTCCTGGTTACAGGTTTTTATATTAATTAGGGCTGGATTTCCCGACAGCCTCTAGAACCCTTTGCTCTGCCTTCCCCATATGCATTGCAGCTCAGTTCTGCCCTCCAGATGTGCTTACAACACCTCCAGGTTTGAGATCATCTGTAAATATGATTGCTTGAATTTACACTAAAGAAACTCCTAGCAAATAAAGACATAAAGCAGCTGTGCAGGATGCAGAAAAGGGGGCTTGGGTTTTGGGGTGGGGGCTAATCCAGTTTGTGAAAAATAGCTTCTGAAACCCTTCCAGATCTCTGGACTGAGGACATTGTGACATTGTATAGCTCTCACCCCTTATGGAATGCTGTGATAGGTTTTTTTATAGCAAAGTCACCAATGTATATATTTTTTAAACTGTTGTTTTTATTCTCTCTCCCAGAGCCTGAACATGCTGCCACCACAGCTCCATGCCAGCCCAGAAGATGGGAGAGACAAGGGGGCCACTTCAGAGCTGTCCCCACAGGTGGCCTGGGTTATCAGTATGATGCATTGCTACTTTGTTGGGGAACATCCTTGAAATCTATCACAGTGCTTGATGTGGTGTTATTCCTGGGCTTAATCTGTGTGGTTGAGCGTCTTCCAGCAAGGTTTGTTATCACTGGAGCACAGAGAAAGTCCCCCAAGTGAAGGACTCTAGAGTAGCAGTGCAGACATAGTTATCTCAGAGACAACTTCAGGTCTTAACAGGACAAAATTAGTAGATGGGTTTTCCCTTCTGGCTGTTAAACCAGTCTAAAAGCAGGATGTTACACAAGGTCACTTGTCAGTGTAATGGCTCCTCCCAGCAGCTACATACAACTTTGGAATATGCCAAGTGTAATTTAAAAATAAAAGAGTAATAAGTGATTTGCAATGCCAGATCAGACCCATTGTCTATGAAGTCTAGTGGCCTATGCTTGAAATCTCAAATGATCAATAAAAGTCCCTAATAATGTGCCTGGCCAGTTCTATAATGGTGCAAACTTCCTCCTGAGCAGAGCTGTGATCAGTTTATGTGCTGAGGCATCAGATTAAAATTTGCTTCCTTATTTCTTAACATGCACAACTACATAAATGTCTGGTATTAAAATACTTACAGGCTTTTCAGAGGTACTAATCACTGTAGCATCTGAGCACCTCACACTTATTAATGAAATAAGCTTCCCTCCCCCCATCCTCATGCTTGAAGTAAGAAAATAATAATAAAAATAATTAACGGTATTCCAGTAGCTCCCATAGGCCCTACTCACTGACTCGTTCCCACTGCCCTGGTACTTATATGCTAAATAGTCAAGACAGACAAACAGCTGTAGAAAGTGGCAAGTGAAATATTAAAAGGTGCGAAACTTAGTAGTTGCTTGTCTGTTTTTATATGCTATCACATATCAAAAATCTACATGAAAGAAAGTTATTTAGGTTGACAAGAAAAATACTCGAAAGTTAGGAAATGCCAGAATGAAGAATGTTTGTGCAGCCTTACTTCACTTCCTATGTGTGTAGGCATTATAATACAGTCTTTAATTACATGATCACACACTGCCTCATTCAGTGCATAGGATGAATGGGGCTCAGAAAATGAATGAGGTAGTTTTCAATATTTCTTTTTACCCTGCCTTTATGCAATGTGTAAGGCCTTATTTACTGCACAACTTCTGAGCCCTCCACTCCATATGGAATTATTAATTGCTTCATGGGCTTGCCTGTGGCACTCATCACCAATGTATTTGAGCCTCACAAACATTAATGAATTTATCTTCACAATTTCCCTAAGAGATACCAGAGTTCTATTATTCCCATTTTATAGACAGCAAACTGAGTAAGGTACAGACAAATTAATGTTAAAATTTACAAAAGGCTCCACTAACTTTTGGGCTGTTAGTGATTGCACCCCAACTTGGAGGTCTTGGGTTGATTTTTTTTCAAAGTATTTTGCATTTTTTATAGAATTTCATATGTTTAAAACAAGGTCCAGACATTAACTACTTAATACCAGAACAGCCCTGGCCACTAGGGGTGGGGAAAATATTATTAGCCACACTTTATAGATTGGGAAAGTGAGACAGAATGATGAGGTGACTTGACCAGGGCCCCAAGGTGAATCAGTGGCAGAGATGGGACCTTTCTGACTCCAAGGCCTCTGCTCATTAAGGCAGTATAATCTTTAGGAATGTCAGAATAGCTCAGGATCAACTCTGTCCATTGAATTCAGTCTCAGATGCGTGCACGTAGCTCCTCTTCAAATCTGGCCCCAGGAGCTTTACGTTGGGCACCGAGAAAATGAGGATCACAATTGAATCTAAATTAGCTCTTTTATCATACCAGGAAGAGCAGAAGGGGCAAATGGTATGTAGGACCCTTAAACAGAGCCCACCCCACCAGGTACGAGTTTGTGTCCCAACCCTAACCTCACCAGCCTTCCTCTCTGATGTTGACTTCTGGCTCTCTCTCTTCACAGTCTCTCGCACTCAGCCTCAGTGACTTCAATTTCCATCTTGATGACTGTGAGGGATAAATTGTTCATTTAGAAACAGAACTAAGGGGGCTCTCTGATACCTTACACAATTATCCTTTAACTTTTAAGCCTGGGTGAGGGTATTGTGACCCTCATCGCGGTTTTTGAAGAAGAACCAGCGTTGTGATTTTTTTTAAGGATTTTATTGTTAAATTAATAAAAACAATTAAAAATCTATTAAGATTTTCCTTAAAACTAGCTATTACAAAATTTGCTAATTATCTTTGAATTAACAATGCAATTATCAAATCAGAGTTGCAACTGGTAGTGAGTTAATGAATCAGTAAATTGACTATAATATGGAATGGATTCAACAATTGTCCAAAATCATTAAGTGAACACAATCAAGGTTTGAATCATGAAGTTAGCATAACACATGATCAGTTCTTATACCTAATATCCCTGGAACCTTAAAAGGGCATAATTTACTTCACAGCTCTGAGGCCCTTCAAAGTCTCCCCACTACCAGGTAACTTTCATTGTCATCTCTTCATAGAATATCAGGGTTGGAAGGGACCTCAGGAGGTCATCTACTCCAACCCCCTGCTCAAAGCAGGACCAATCCCCAACTAAATCATTCCAGCCAGGGCTTTCCTCAAGCCTGACCTTAAAAACTTCTAAGGAAGGAGATTCCACCACCTCCCTAGGTAACGCATTCCAGTGTTTCACCACCCTCCTAGTGAAAAAGTTTTCCCTAATATCCAACCTAAACCTTCCCCACCCTAACTTGAGACCATTACCCCGCATTCTGTCCCCACTACCACTGAGAACAGTCTAGATCCATCCTCTTTGGAACCCCCTTTCAGGTAATTGAAAGCAGCTATCAAATCCCCCCTCATTCTTTTCTTCCGCAGACTAATTTCTTCACTGTGATGCTAGGTGACTGGCAGTTTCTAACTTTCCCTTTTTTGGCAAAGCAGTTTCTGTAACACTCATTTATGACCCAGATTATAAAAAAATGTTTACTTAAGTCATTTTGGGTTAATCTAAATATGCACATGCTGGTGTTTTTTTTGACACTCACACTCTTATTCACCCCTGAAAAGGTGTAGGAAAAAAATCAATAATATAATGGACATCTCCACCTAAAAAAAGATACAGTTAAAGAGAAATTTAGCTCTTCAGTTTGCACGCTCTTCAGCTTTAAGGCCAGGACTGCAGGTGATGTTGTTTGGTCAGTACCACATGCCAGCCGGCTTCCTTGGGCTCTTGGCAAAACAGGCTGACATGACCTGTGGATCCTTGATCTCCTCCTTCCTTCCTTTAGCCAACCTCAGGATGAGAGGGAGCAAAGTCGTCTTTTGTTATGGTGGCCCAAGGATCATAGCTTCCTCCGTGTTTACCTGAGTCTTTAAGTTTATAAGTTCTGGCTTTTTCTGCCCCTTGGCACCTCTCTGGAGATTTTCCAAGCAAATCAATGGATTACAAACCTGATATTCCGAAAACATAGTTCAATCAGAGTTAAGGGGTGGGCAATTTGACCATTCAATGATCTAGAAACGGTCTGGTCTCCTTACTGGCAGTCCAGTGATACTATACATCACCAAGCAGAGATGTCCTTCCATAGATATAAAAAGAAAAGGAGATGACTCCACAAATGCAGTTTTCACCCACCCAGGGTGTTAGCCCTGAGTATCAATGATCAAGTTACTCTAGGCCCCTCCAGAGTCTGTGCATGATACGTGACTTAGTGGCTATCACTGCTATTCTTCACTCCCTTCCAGCTGCACATATTTTCACTGTCAGTGCTTTTGAAAAACATCCCAAGACTTATTGCAACATTGAAGTGTTATAATTTTAGCCGAATGAAAAGTCACTGCCTGGTAACAGAGTTGACTCATAGCCTACTTAATGTACAGCTTACTCAAGCAGAAAAATTAAAAGTTTCCAAAAAAGAAGAAAATAGCAGTTTCTGTAACCAGGCCTCACGCAATCACTTAAAATAAGCCATGTGGACCCCATCACACTGTGTACCACAAGGTCCATAGTGCACTTTGATCTAGTGCTCAAAGCACACTACAGAACTTTTAATGTGTTGCAGCCATGTCCACATGGCCATTTAGTGCGCAGCAGGCTGGTGCACTGTAGATTCGCACCCCAGCTTGCTGCACACTAAAGCCCCATAAGTCCCCAAGTGAATTCCACACCACAATCTCAGCCGACTTTTTGCCACCTTTGATTCAATCCTCCACCCTCCTCTTTTCTCTCTGCACAGGAACTTGCAGATTTCTTCCAAGAGAAGAACTGACAAAATCTTCCCATCAGTTCATCTTCCCTTCCCTCTTTCCACCTGCAATGCTCTCCTTCTTCTTTTTCCCAACACAGATGCAGAAGTTTCTTATCCACTCACCTCATCTAACCCTTCCACTTGCTCCAGTGACCCCATCCCATCTCTGGGCATGCCCACTCTTATCCCCGCCCTTACTCTGGTCCTTATAACCTCTCACTCTCCCCTTGCTCTTTTCCCTTATACTATAAATATGCTTTAGTCTCTCCCATATTAAAAAAAAATCCATGACTTCACTTGCTTCTCTAGCTATCACCCCATCTCCCCTCTGCCCTTTCATCTGTATGTTCATTGAATGAATTGTTTACAGTCATGTCTGGCATTTCTCAGAAGCAGTTCTACCCTAGACCAGGAGTGGGCAAACCTTTTGGCCCGAGGGCCACATCGGGGTTGTGAAATGGTATGGAGGGCTGGGTAGGGAAGGCTGTGCCTCCCCAAATAGCCTGGCCTCTGCCCCCTATCTGCCCCCTGACTGCCCCCCTCAGTTCTCCCAACCCATCCAACCCCCCCCTGCTCCTTGTCCTCTGACCGCCCCCTCCCGGGACCCCCCATCCCAACCACCCCCCCGGAACTCCACACTCTACCCAACCCACCCTGCTCCCTGTCCTCTGACTGCCCCGCCCCCTATCCACACCCCCGCCCCCTGACAGGCCCCCTGGGACCCCCGACCCATCCATCTCTCCCCCACTCCTTGTCCCCGGACTGCCCCTTTCCAGGACCCCCGTCCCTAACTGCCCCTCCAGGATCCTACCTCCTATCCACCCTCCGCTGCTCCCTGTCCCCCCCCAAACCCTGGGACCCCAACCCCTATCCAACCCCCCCACTCCCTGTCTCCTGACTGACTCCCCCAAACATCCACCCCATCCAACCACCCCCCTGTCCCCTGACTGCCCCCCGGAACCTCCTACCCTCCCCCCACCCCCTTACCCTTAACAGGCTGCTCAGAGTAGCAGGACAGGCTTATTTGAAAGCCTGGGAGGGGGGTGGGTACAAGTCGTGCTGCCCGCGCGGTGGCGTGACTGCGGAGGAGAGGGAACAGCAGGGGAGGGGCCGTGGCTAGCCTCCCCGGTGGGAAGCTCAGGGGCCGGGCAGGACGGTCTGGTGGGCCGTAGTTTGCCCACCCCTGACCTAGCATGTTGAGGATTCTAGACACTAATGTACCATAAATAATAATTACATGCCAAAAACCTACTTTATAAATAATATTAAGTTTGCAAAAATCAAGCACTCAAAAGTTAGGAAATGCCAGAATTAAGACTGACTGCATAATTTAAATTTGGCCCCCTTGGGCACATGCATTATGATACTGTCTTTAATTACGTGATCACATACTGCACTATTATTTCCACAGGCAAAAATGCCTCACTCAGTGCACAGGATGGATGGTGTAGAGCCAAACACATGCGGGCAAGGAAAGGATGGGCTCATACTTAAGACAGCTGCCCAGATGTGGATTTTTATCCCTGGCCAGCTGACAGACTTCCGCTATAATGCTGTGCAAATAGACTTAAACAAAAAGTTTTGCAGGTGGCCAATAATTGTGTGTCTCTTATTTTCTGCAAGCCTAACTTGAGATACCTGGGGCGTGATTTTCAAACTCCTGAGCATTCCTGACTGTAACTGATGTTAATGAAAGTAGTGGATGCTCAATCTTTTTGGCAGTAAGGTTGTGTGCTCTGGTGGAACGATCACGGATTTCTAGGCCTTGCCAAAGTTTCAATGTGTTGTCTTTGTTTGTTTGTTTCTGTTCTCCCATGTGTAAAGTGGAGGTGATGATATTTTCTTCTCTTACAGGGAAATTAATGTTTTCAAAACATTCCAATACTACGATGGTGAGGTCCACAGAGAAGTCCGTGAGGAAATAAATAATTGTGTGTCCAGTCCAGGGTTTGGATGGTGTGCAGTAAACAAGGCCTGGGGCCACACATTGACCAGAAATCACAAAAAATAGTACTGAGCAGCTGTCTCATTCCCTCAGCATCACCCATGCTGTGCACTGAATGAGACATGGATCCTGTGGAAAAAACCGTACAGTCTGTGATGAGGTAGTTAAATCTGTGAGAATGCATACGCACAAGGGGGTCAAATTAAGGTGGCATGGACATCCTTAATTCTGGCATTTCCTAACGTTCAAGCGCTTGACTTCGCAAACTACATAATTTACATGGCTCTGCTCCAGCTCCTACGTGCTCCAGTGGGTGCTGCAGGGGCAGTGCCTGCGGATGGGGCAGCATGCAGAACCTCCTGGCCGCACCTCCGCATAGGAGCCAGAGAAGGGACATGCCACTGCTTCCGGGAGCCACTTGAGTTAAGTGCCGCTTGGAGCCTGCACCCCCTGAGCCTCTTCTCACGCCCCAACCCCCTGCCCCAGCCCTGATCCCCCTCCTGCTCTCCAAACCCCTTGATCCCAGCCCGAAGCAACCTTCTGAACCCCAAACCTCTCATCCCCAGCCCCACCCCAGAGCCCCCCTGCAGCTGGAACTTGCACCCTTTCACGCACCCATGCCCCAGCCCTGATCCCCCTCCCACCCTCCAAACCCCTCGGTCCCAGCTCATAGCACCCTCCTACACCCCAACCTCCTCATCCCCAGCCCAACCCCAGAGCCCGCACCCCCTCCCACACCCCAACCCCAATTGTGTGAGCATTCATGGCCTGCCATACAATTTCTATTCCCCGATGAGGCCCGCGGACCAAAAATTTGCCCACCCCTGCCCTAGACAAATCTCAGAATCAGTACTCCGTCCCTATCCTCCTTGACCTATCAGCTGCCTCTGATATAGTTGACCATGCTGTTCTTCTTGAAATCTTGTCCTCCCTTGGCTTCCATTACTCTGCCCTCTCCTGATTCCCCTCCTACACCTGTAATAACTCCTCCAGTGTGTCCTTTGGAGGATCCTCCTCATTCCCCCTTCAGCTTTCTGAAGGAGTTCCACAGGGCTCTGTCCTTGGTCCTCTTCTCTCCCTGTGCACCTTATCTCTAAGTAATCTCATCCACAAACACAAATGCGAACCAGCTGAGCGGCAACCAGCAGAGAGGCTAACAAAGGGAGTTTACCTGGGATCTGTCTGAGAGGAGGTATGCTAAGGGCTGCATTAGGGAGGCTGTGTTGGTGAGTATCTGAGTGTCTGTTGTGGGGACAGTTGGACAGTTTGACCGTGTGCTTGATTGGTTGTTCGTTTGAAAAGTGTGAATTGGGAGTGCTTTGTTCCAGGTGAGCCTTGAGTAGGCCTGACTGTTATAAAAAGCCAGTCAGCTGCGAACCAGCTGAGTGGTGAACAGCAGAGAGGCTAACTGAGGGAGTTTGCCTGGGAGTTCGCCCGGGGAGAGCCCACTGAGGCTTACATCTTGCCGGCTTCTCTGAGTAGTTACTACAACTCCTGAGAAAGCTCGTAGAAGGAAGGTAATATGGATGGGGAGCATTCAGCTGTTGTGACCTGCACTGGATGTGCCATGTTTGTCTTTTTTCCACAGGACAGAAGCCACTTTGTCTGTACAAAGTGCAAGCTGGTCTCCATATTGGAAGAGAAGGTTCAAGGTCTGGAGAAACAAGTATCGACCCGGCGTTGCATAAGAGAAACTGAAGATTTCCTGGACAGACGTCAGGATATGCTTCTATGGGCACAAAGTTCTGAAGATTCAGAGCAGGCCGTGCAGCGGGGACAGAAGGACAGTGAAGAAATTTGGCAGCATGTGACCTCCAGAAGAAGAAAGGGGAGCGTCCATGTACCAGCAGTGCAGATACAGGTAAGCAACCGTTTTCATGTTCTCTCTACAGGTACTAATGCCGAGAATGGACTAGATGATACATCTGAGGGAAGGGAACAGAAGGAGACTCCGTCGATTGGAAGGCATGAGATGCACTGTTCTAGGGATGGGGGTTCCATGACCACGGCTCCGAAGAGGAGTAGGCGGGTGGTGGTGGTCAGTGACTCTCTCCTCAAGGGGACTGAGTCATCTATCTGCCACCCCAACCGGGAAAAACGAGAAGTCTGCTGCTTGCCAGGAGCTAGGATTCACGATGTGATGGAGAGACTGCCGAGACTCATCAAGCCCTCGGATCGCTACCCCTTCCTGCTTCTCTACATGGCCACCAATGATACTGCCAAGAATGACTTTGAGCGGATCACTGCGGACTACGTGGCTCTGGGAAGAAGGATAAAGGAGATTGAGGCGCAAGTGGTGTTTTCGTCCATCCTCCCCGTAGAAGGAAAAGGCCCAGGTAGAGACCGTCGAATCGTGGAAGTAAACGAATGGCTATGCAGGTGGTGTCGGAGAGAAGGCTTTGGATTCTTTGACCATGGGATGGTGTTCCAAGAAGGAGGAGTGCTAGGCAGAGATGGGTTCCACCTAACGAAGAGAGGGAAGAGCATCTTCGCAAGCAGGCTGGCTAACCTATTGAGGAGGGCTTTAAACTAGGTTCACCAGGGGAAGGAGACCAAAGCCCTGAGGTAAGTGAGGACGTGGGATACCGGGAGGAAGCATGAGCAGGACAATGCGAAAGGGGAGGGCTCCTGCCTCATACTAAGAAAGCAAGACAAACAGCAAGTTATCTCAAGTGCCTATACACAAACGCAAGAAGCCTGGGAAACAAGCAGGGAGAACTGGAAGTCCTGGCACAGTCAAGGAATTATGATGTGATTGGAATAACAGAGACTTGGTGGGATAACTCACATGACTGGAGTACTGTCATGGATGGATATAAACTGTTCAGGAAGGACAGGCAGGGCAGAAAAGGTGGGGGAGTTGCATTGTATTGTGAAAGTAGAATGAATTAAGAATGAATTATATTGAAATTATAATTCATTAAAGAAATGCTACCTGAAGGGTTTGTTGAAATACAGTTGTCAGGAAGAGAAACATTAAGGAGTGTGAGACAAGGGGTCCTCAAACTAATTAACTTAGAGCTCCTACTGAGCTAGGAAATTGGTAAACGTTAGTATGCAAATAAGATATGTATGTATATTTGTCAGTTTCTGCTTTCTTTTGTCTCTTATGTTAAATTGGCTTTGGCTTAGCTGTATAAATAAGTTATCTTGAACCTCAGAGAAGGGCTTACATCTGGGTGCATTAGCAAGGCGCTTTGCTAATAAACAGAGTGGTCTGACAAATTATGTGAGTCCTGAATTTGACTTTGACAATTTGGAGGTTCCACCGAGATGGCAACCATCTTCACTGGGGCCGCGTGACTCCTGACTGTTCTTAGGACAGCTGTGGCAAGCTGGCACCTGGGCATTTGGCCCGAGCGGTCCTCCACCAGAACAGAAGGGTGCATGACCACAGTGAAGTCTATGCCATCGAACCTGTTGGTTCCCACTCTGTTCTGGTAGGGATCCCGGGATCTGACATCAGGAATCTGGTCAGGTAATTATTTCTGTGTTTTGTCCGGACTGAGGACTGTCTTGTCTCTGTGTCTATCCATCCTCCCTGTGGTGTGTTTGAGTCTGGGCACCATCTCCATCTGGGGATCGGCTGACCAAAGGGTTCCTGTCCCCACGGTCTGAGTGAGTGAAATCTGCACAATCGCAGCCGCACCGCGCCTTGGGTAAAACCCTTGGTGTGAAAGCAAGGGCGATTGAGGCAGTAGCCTGTGGGCTCCTTTTGTGTGTTGCACCGAGCATCGCTCTGACGAACCCGACTTTCCTTCTTGTGTGATTGGTGTGTAAAGTCCTCCTGTATGGGTAACCAGACGTCTAAGTCGGGACAGTTCCCTAAAGGAACGCCGGCTCAGTTTATGTATTTTAGGAAGAGTCCAGACTCCTGTAAATTTCTGGAAAAATGGTCTAGGCTAAGGGGGTCAGGTAGAGTGACTACTACCAGCACTACGCTTCTGTCCCCAGAAGCCTTTACAGCTATTCTGAGGGAAAATGGGCCCTTTCCCCACAGAAATGGTCTATAAGGGACTGCTGCAGGCAGCAGGCAGAGAGAGAATCTGATCAAAATTGTTTGACTATTGGGTAATGTAATCAAAATCACTAAAGGATGGTAAGGGTGTTCTACTGGAACTTAACTGCCTCAAACGTATAAAGGGAATGTAAGATGTAAAAAAAAACAGAGCAGTGTGGAAGGGATGTTAAGGGAAAGAAAATGTGTATGTATCTGTCTGTCTGTGTGTAAATATGTAAAGTTCTAAGGACCAGTTGGTTGTTTTTGTTTTAAATAATGCCACTAAAAATCCATTTGACTCTTTAATTCAAAGTTGCAAAACTGACAGACCTTTCTGCTAGACACAGGTAACTAGTGTTGTTTGGCTTTGGGATTTGGCATTTAACCCTTAAAAGGTAACTCAATGCTTTACAAAATTTAAAATGTTTTTAAGTTGTGGCTGCAGCAGGGCAGTCAAAATCAGGAGGATAAAAAAAAAAATTCTGGATTCTTTTTGTTTGTTTGTTTTTGTAACAAAATAGCAGATGAGAGTTGTAGTAATAAATAAATAAACAAATAAATAAAAGACAGTGCCCTTCTGAAGCAACAGCAGGGGTGAAGTGCACAAAACAAAAAAAACACAATGTTAGAAACACTGAGTCTTAAAAAGGCTCTGCGTAATCAGACTGTCACTTTGATAAAGGTACATGAAAACTCTGTAAGCAAAAAAAAGAAATAGTTACACCTTATGTAAAAATGGATATGGATAATGTTATAGAAGTTAAACTATGGAAGGAATGTGCATTTGCCGCAGAACATGTGCAGGGTATATTGTAGAAGGGGCAAAAGAAATGCAAACATACCATGCTACTTAATTAAAATGCTATTAGGGCTCCAAAGGGAGCCACAATAGGTTGGGTTTTCTTTTTCAGATTGCTGTGTGTTTTGGAAGCAGAAGTTAAAAGTGATCAAAACTCTGGTGAAAGTTGATTGTGTCCCTTTTAAGATAGAGTCTCTGAGCTGCTGATGGCTTTAAATCCAAAAGCAGGAAGTGTCTGTGAAAATGCAAGTTACCTAAATGATAAAGGAAGGAAAGAACTAGCAGCACAAAGGAGCTGCAGATAAAGGACTCACCTGGTCAGCAAACAAATTGTCTAAATAAAAGGCATGGTATAACAAGATAATTTTAATAAATTTAATGATAATAAGTATCCCTGTAACAACGTATATTGTGTATGATTTTTGGAAAAACCCTTTAAGGTCGTATGGTATTGATGCTTCTCAGTTATTACATGTAAATAAAACTTAAAGCTTAACACAGCAGGAAAAACATTATAAACTTGGTCTGCTGTATAAGAAGGAAAACTCAGGGATTCAATGACTAAACAGTGGGATAATTTCCCCATAACCCTTAAAAGATAAAAGCCATTGAAACCTGGCCTGCCTATAGAACAAAAACAGGAAAATGTGGGGGCAATTCCTGTTTTTCCTGCAATTAGCAAGGAAATTTGTAAAAGAAAGTGGTATTATTATTAAGCAATAATCTGTCCCCACCAGGGGGGTGGAAACTGTTTCTTTTGTTTTTAGACTCTACAAGCAAGCTGGCGCCAGCGGAAGAATAACTCAGAATACCATGGATCTATGTTTTGTGTTGTTTGTCTGTGGTGTTTGTGTTGTTGCTAGCATTGTTGTGTTTTAATGAACAGAAAACCTCATGACATGGGTGGGGGATGGCTTCAAAAGGCTGACCTTGGGGGGCCGGGGGGAAGATGTGTATGGGAATGCAAAAGGCTAACTCAGGAGAATCCCAAAATTCAGTGGCCACTGTTAGGATCTTGGGACAAAGACCGAGTAGACGTCCTAAAAGACAAACTCAGCCAACCTACAACTAAATTGGCAAAAGGAGAGGTTGTTTGTTTCATGCAGTGGTGGGAAGAGGCAAATCATAGGTGGACAGAATCAAAACTTGCCTCTCTCAAAGATTCTGGCTTCTATCCCAGATGCAACTCATTTTACTGTTGTTGATTTGTGCTCTTCTTTCTTTTCTGTCCTGGTTCACCCTGACTCCCAGTTCCTGTTTGCCTTTTCTTACAAGGGGCAACAGTACACATGGACCACACTGCCCCAGGGGTATACTGAAAGCCCATCATATTTTTCCCAGGCATTAGCCCAAGACCTTGCTGACCTTGTTTTCCCGTCCAGGTCCACACTAGTCCAATATGTAGATGATCTCCTCCTCTGTTCCCCTTCATTGTCTGCCTCTGAAACTGACTCTTTAGTGCTCCTTACTGCCCTAGCAAATAAGGGTCACAAAGCTTCTCGCTCTAAACTACAACTCTGTCAAGCTTCTGTCACATACCTTGGCTTTCTCCTCTCCCAGGGCTCCCGTGCACTTTCTCTCATCCATGTCCAAGCTATCCTTAGCTTTCCCCGACCCCGCTCCCCACGCCAGGTCCGAAAGTTTTTAGGCATGGCTGGATTTTGCAGACAATGGATTCCCCAATATGCCTCCCTTGCAAAACCTCTCCAGGAAGTCACTCGATTCTCTGTGTCTGACCCCATGCCATGGCCCCCTGAGGCCAATTCTGCCTTTGTTTCCCTCAAACAGGGGGCTTCTGCCCCTGCCTTAGGGCTACCTGACTATTCTAAGCCTTTTACCCTTTTTTGCCACGAACAATCTGGGTGTGCACTTGGAGTTCTCACTCAGATGCACGGAGAAAAGAAAGCCCAGTGGCTTATTTCTCTGCCACTTTAGACCCTGTTGCCCAAGGCTTACCCCCCTGCCTGCGTGCTGTGGCTGCTGCAGCGTGCCTAGTCGAAATGTCTGATTCCCTTGTTCTACGCTCTCCTCTTACCCTCCTGGTCCCTCACTGACCTCGCCCTGCTCCAAGACTCTGCCCCAGAAACCGAGAAAGAATCCTGGGTCGCCCAAGCTTGCTCTCTACATCCCGATTCCTTTTGGCGCTCGCCTACTGGCGCCTTTGTAGCCCCCTTTTCACTCTACCCATCTCTGGCCGCCCTGCTACACGGTGTTTCGCATGTCGGAAAGGAGGGGATGGTCTCTGCTGTAACAAGACAGGATGGTGGGCCCCCCCATTTTAGCTCTTTTGCAGCCCGCCACTGTGCAGCCTGTACCATTTGCCAAAGCCAGAATATTGGTAAACCTGTAAAAGTGGCCCAGGGGTTCCGGGGCCTGCCTCAAGCACTGTTCTTGCACAAATGCCTAAGTGTCAACAATATGAATTTATATTGGTTATAGTATGTTTATTCTCCGGTTGGATTGAAGCCTTTTCTTGTCGCAAGGCTGACTCACTGTCTGTTGCCAAATGTTTGTTAAATCATATTATGCCTGCCAAGGGAATTCCTGCTACTCTGTCCAGTGATCAGGGTACACATTTTACTGGACAACTTGTTCAACACCTGGACCGTATATTGCATATCAAATACCTGTTGCACTGTCCCTACCACCCACAGAGTGCAGGTGCAGTTGAAAGACGAAATGGTGTACTTAAGAATAAGCTTGCTAAAATTTGTGACTCTACAGGATTAAGCTGGCCAGTAGCCTTACCATTAGCCCTTATGGACATGAGATCCACTCCATCCCAAAGGCATAAGTTAAGTCCCTTTGAAATTGTTATGGGACGCCCTATGCGAGCTATGACTACTATTACTCCTGTTCCAGATTTGAACTTGACTCACAGTGTGCTCCTTCAGCATTGCAAGGGACTAATGCAAGCTGTAAGTCACTTCCATTCACAGGTTCAAGTCGCCTGGCCCACGGAACCCACCTCCGATGCTTGCCACAACCTCGAGCCAGGTGATTGGGTCTACGTACGGCGCCATGATCGAAAGCACACCTTGGAGCCCCAGTGGAAGGGTCCTCATCAGGTACTGCTTACTACACAGACGGCTGTTAAACTATCTGGCATCGCAGCGTGGATACATGCTTCAGAGTGTAAAAAGGCACCACCCCCAGAGAACCAATCACCACCTCAGGACAACACAGAGTCAATTTTGACTCCACAAGAAGACGTAGAGGAACAGTCTGCAATACCTTACAATCTATGCTCTCGTAAGGGTTGCCAGAAGCAGACGCTGTTCCTCGGCTGCTGGTATCTTACTGTCTGGGGAGACCACAATTATTTTATCCAGCAGCAGGTGTGGATAGCTCAGACCCTTAATATTTCTAATTGCTGGGTCTGCAGCCACATCCCAGCCCACTCTCAAACTGGTGTTCCTGTCCTGGCTATCCCACTCAAGTCCCCAGACCTCACTGGAGGGCCTCGTCCGTTTAACAAAATATGGAACAGCAATGACACTTGGAAAGCGGTGGGAATAAATGCAACTAAATGGATAAGTGTGGTGGAGGGAAAGGGTCATTGGTGTCGGGTGTATAATGGGACAGGGCTGGATCTGGGGAAAAGTCGTTGCCTTCAGCATATTGTGGCCAATGGTGTATGGGATTATTCAAACAAAACTAAAAAGTGGCGGGCCGGGTATGGAGATATGAATTTTTTCTCAACCTGGGATCAAACAGAGAAGTCAATCTCATGTTCCCCCTACAGTAACCTTAGTGAAAACAATACAATCTTTCAATGTCATGCAAATAATACCACCCCTCGTAAGGAGAATTACCTTGTACCCTTTGGGGGATACTACTCCTCCTTTGCAAACACCTATATGACAAATGGGTGCAACTGACCCTTCCTGGCCTTAATAGGCCATCACTGGGTGTGTGGGACCGGAGCTTATACCGAACTAACAGCTAATTGGTCAGGAACCTGTTATCCTGCCCGACTCTTCCCACAATTCCAAGTGCTAGGAACCTTCCCTCGAGCACGCGTCTGCAATTTCAGGCGAAAAAGAAGGGACTTAACAGATGCCCAACGGCACGTAAATAACATAAGCCCCTTAACCTGGGAAGAGGCCATTGGCAGTTCCTTAATACCATTAGGGGGAGTAATACACCATGCAAAAAGGCTCCTAAGGTTACAAGCAGTAGTTGAAATAATGGCAAATGAAACCGGAGAAAGTTTAAGAGCCCTGGCCAAAGAAACAGGGGCAATCCAACAGATGGCCCTCCAAAACCGTCAGGCATTGGACATAGTGCTGGCGGCAAAAGGAGGGATTTGTGCTCTCATTGGAAAAGACTGCTGTGTGTATATACCAGACAACACCAATGAGGTAATAGATCGTGCTAGCTACTTAGAACAAATCGCATATCTTCCCCACGAAGAGCCAAGTTCTTTATGGAAGTGGCTAAGTAACCTTTTCAATTTCTCTGGCATAGGAAACTGGTTGTTTCAGGGAGCCCTAACTCTCCTGTTTGGAATCCTAATAATTTTTGTATGTTTTCAGTTACTTTCCTGTTGTATCCAAAATTGTGTCAGGCATGCTACACAGATAGCTGCCCCAAACCAGAGTGCTAATTTGATGATTTTAAATGTCACTGATGAACAAAGAGATAAAGAACGATTGATATGTGGAACCCAGTCATTGTTGGTCACTGCGTAGCTTGACCAAAAGGAGGGATTGTGAAAGTAGAATGAATTAAGAATGAATTATATTGAAATTATAATTCATTAAAGAAATGCTACCTGAAGGGTTTGTTGAAATACAGTTGTCAGGAAGAGAAACATTAAGGAGTGTGAGACAAGGGGTCCTCAAACTAATTAACTTAGAGCTCCTACTGAGCTAAGAGATTGGTAAACGTTAGTATGCAAATAAGATATGTATGTATATTTGTCAGTTTCTGCTTTCTTTTGTCTCTTATGTTAAATTGGCTTTGGCTTAGCTGTATAAATAAGTTATCTTGAACCTCAAAGAAGGGCTCACATCTGGGTGCATTAGCAAGGCACTTTGCTAACAAACAGAGTGGTCTGACAAATTATGTGAGTCCTGAATCTGACTTTAACAGTATGTAAGAGAGCAGTATGACTGCTCAGAGCTCTGGCATGAAACTGCAGAAAAACCTGAGAGTCTCTGGATTCAGTTTAGAAGTGTGAGCAACAAGGGTGATGTCGTGGTGAGAGTCTGCTATAGACCACCGGATCAGGGGGATGAGGTGGACGAGGCTTTCTTCCGGCAACTCACGGAAGTTACTAGATCGCAGGCCCTGGTTCCTATGGGAGACTTCAATCACTCTGACATCTGCTGGGAGAGCAATACAGCAGTGCACAGACAATCCAGGAAGATTCTGGAAAGCGTAGGGGACAATTTCCTGGTGCAAGTGCTGGAGGAACCAACTAGGGGCAGAGCTCTTCTTGACCTGCTGCTCACAAACAGGGAAGAATTAGTAGGGGAAGCAAAAGTGGATGGGAACCTGGGAGGCAGTGACCATGAGATGGTCGAATTCAGGATCCTGACACAGGGAAGAAAGGAGAGCAGCAGAATACGGACACTGGACTTCAGAAAAGCAGACTTTGACAACCTCAGGGAACTGATGGGCAGGATCCCCTGGGAGAATAACATGAGGGGGAAAGGAGTCCAGGAGAGCTGGCTGTATTTTAAAGAATCCTTATTGAGGTTACAGGGACAAACCATCCCGATGTGTAGAAAGAATAGTAAATATGGCAGGCGACCAGCTTGACTTAACAGTGAAATCCTTGCTGATCTTAAACACAAAAAAGAAGCTTACAAGAAGTGGAAGATTGGACAAATGACCAGGGAAGAGTATAAAAATATTGCTCGGGCATGCAGGAGTGAAATCAGGGAGGCCAAATCACACCTGGAGGTGCAGCTAGCAAGAGATGTTAAGGGTAACAAGAAGGGTTTCTTCAGGTATGTTAGCAACAAGAAGAAAGTCAAGGAAAGTGTGGGTCTCTTACTGAATGAGGGAGGCAACTTAGTGACAGAGGATGTGGAAAAATGTATTCAATGCTTTTTTCCCCTCTGTCTTCACAAACAAGGTCAGCTCCCAGACTGTTGCACTGGGCAGCACAGCATGGGGAGGAGGTGACCAGCCCTCTGTGAAGAAAGAAGTGGTTCGGGACTATTTAGAAAAGCTGGACGAGCACAAGTCCATGGGGCTGGATGCGCTGCATCCAAGAGTGCTAAAGGAGTTGGCGGATGTGATTGCAGAGCCATTGGCCATTATCTTTGAAAACTCATGGCGATAGAGGGAGGTCCCGGATGACTGGAAAAAGGCTAAGGTAGTGCCCATCTTTAAAAGAGGGAAGAAGGATGCTCCTGGGAACTACAGGCCAGTCAGCCTCACCTCAGTCCCTGGAAAAATCATGGAGCAGGTACTCAAGGAATCAATTCTGAAGCACTTAGAGGAGAGGAAAGTGATCAGGAACAGTCAGCATGGATTCACCAAGGGCAAATCATGCCTGACTAATCTAATTGCCTTCTGTGACGAGATAACTGGCTCTGTGGATGAGGGGAACACAGTGGACATGTTGTTCCTTGACTTTAGCAAAGCTTTTGACATGGTCTCCCACAGTATTCTTGCCAGCAAGTTAAAGAAGTATGGGCTGGATGAATGGACTATAAGGTGGATAGAAAGCTGGCTAAATTGTCGGGCTCAACGGGTAGTGATCAATGGCTCCATGTCTAGTTGGCAGCCGGTATCAAGTGGAGTGCCCCAAGGGTCAGTCCTGGGGCAGGTTTTGTTCAATATCTTCATTAAAGATCTGGAGGATGGTGTGGATTGCACCTTCAGCAAGTTTGCGGATGACACTAAACTGGGAGGAGTGGTAGATACACTGGAGGGTAGGGATAGGATACAGAGGGCCCTAGACAAATTAGAGGATTGGGCCAAAAGAAATCTGATGAGGTTCAACAAGGATAAGTGCAGAGTCCTGCACTTAGGACAGAAAAATCCCATGTACCGCTACAGACTAGGGACCGAATGGCTTGGCAGCAGTTCTGCAGAAAAGGACCTAGGGATTACAGTGGACGAGAAGCTGCATATTGGTCAACAGTGTGCCCTTGTTGCCAAGAAGGCCAATGGCATTTTGGGATGTATATGTAGGGGCATTGCCAGCAGATCGAGGGACGTGATCGTTCCCCTCTATTCGACATTGGTGAGGCCTCATCTGGAGTACTGTGTTCAGTTTTGGGCCCCACACTACAAGAAGGATGTGGAAAAATTGGAAAACGTCCAGCGGAGGGCAACAAAATTGATTAGGGGACTGGAACACATGACTTATGAGGAGAGGCTGAGGGAACTGGGATAATTTAGTCTGCGGAAGAGAAGAATGAGGGGGGATTTGATAGCTGCTTTCAACTACCTGAAAGGGCGTTCCAAAGAGGATGGATCTAGACTGTTCTCAGTGGTAGTGGATGACAGAATGGGGGGTAATGGTCTCAAGTTAGGGTGGGGAAGGTTTAGGTTGGATATTAGGGAAAACTTTTTCACTAGGAGGGTGGTGAAACACTGGAATGCGTTACCTAGGGAGGTGGTGGAATCTCCTTCCTTAGAAGTTTTTAAGGTCAGGCTTGAGGAAAGCCCTGGCTGGGATGATTTAGCTGGGGATTGGTCCTGCTTTGAGCAGGGTGTTGGACTAGATGACTTCCTGAGGTCCCTTCCAACCCTGATATTCTATGATTCTAAATTCACCTCCTCTCTCTATGATGACAATTCACAGCTCTACCTCGCTACTCCAGACCTGTCTCCTTCTGTCCAAACTAAAATCTCAGACTGTCTCTCTGACGTCTCCTGGAGGATGTCTAGCTGTAAGCTCAAACTCAGAGCTTTTATAATCTTCCCCTTCCCCCAAACCTCCCTGCTAACTCTTTTCTGTATCACTGCAGACAAAACCATCACCAGGCCCATAACCTGCACATCATCTTTGACCCGGTGCTCTGTCTAGGTCCTGCCATCTGGGCTATGTTTAAGTCTCGCAGATTCTTTCTGCCTAACATCTCTAAGATATAGCCTTTCCAATCCATCCCCACAGCTAAGAGTCTCCTCCAGGCTCTGACATCTCATGTCTCAATTACTGCAACAAGGCCCTTTCTCTGGCCTTGACCAATGCAGTCTTCTCCACTCAGATCCATTCAGAATGATGCTGCAAAGATCATTTTCCTAGCCTATCCACTTTGATCTTGTCAACCCCTCTCTTTGCATCCCTCCACTTGCTTCCCTGTCTCGATCACATCAAACATGAGCCACTTGTCTTCATGTTCAAGACCCTTCACAGACTATCCCCACCCTACCTGGTGTTGCTCAGTCAATATCAAGAGGTTGACTCCTGCCTCTGGTCAGCCCATGATGCCAGCCTCTTTCACCGACTTGTTAAATTTTCAAATGAGCACCTTAATGCTTTCTCCCAGGCTGCCTGACATGGTTGGGAGGAGCTCCCCATAAATATCCTCAAGCCCACTTAATTTTTCTCCTTTAAATCCCTCCTTAGAACTCTCCTTTGCCATGATGCCTACAAAAAAACTTGAGAACGGTTAGGCTGTAAGCTATTATTTAAATCAGCTTCTGTACCAAATGACTGGAAGGTATCTAATGTGACGCCAATTTTTAAAAAGGGCTCCAGAAGTTGGGAATGGGCGACAGTGGATGGATCACTTGACGATCACCTGTTCTGTTCATTCTCTCTGGGGCACCTGGCATTGGCCGCTGTCAGAAGACAGGATACTGGGCTAGATGGGCCTTTGGTCTGACCCAGTATGGCCATTCTTATGCTGCTGGTGCACTGGGACCAATGCATACCAATACTGTCTCATTGTTTCCTTGTATTCCCCTGTCTATCTGTAGTCATCTATTATCTCTTGTCTTGTGCTTAGATTGTAAACTCTTTGGGGCAGGGACTGTCTTTCTGCTCTGTACCTGTACAGCACCTAGCACGATAGATCTATGACTAGGGCTCCAAGGTGCAAAGGGGGTAATCATAAAAATACCTAATTTAAGTTCACAGTGTTCAAAGCAATTGTTTAAGGCTTTCTGCTCGCAGAGGCAGACATCCCTCCAGGAGTTACAGTCACTTCCCACTTTGAAGGATTTCCTTCACAGCTATAACATTTAGATCCTTATTTGTTTTAAAAAACAAAAGCTGAGCATCTGGAGAGAAAAATGGCTGGAGGTTTCTGACCCAATTCAAGCGTGTGTTGTGTCTGGAGGTCCTGCTCTGTGTATATGGGCTGTTGCTGTGAGGCGCTGGGTGGTGCATGCACAGTGCTGAGGGATTTTGGCAGCAAGCCAGAAACAAGGTCTGTGGTGTGAATCACAGATGGGAAACGGGTTTCTGCAGTTTGTAATTTAGCCAGATTTGAACAGATTTCCCTGAGACAAACAAGCAAATGGGTTACAGCATGTGACCCAAGAAGCAAAGCCTGAAACAAAAGTCGTTTGTACGCAGAAACAGAGAAAATGAAATGTGAAGAGCACAGCAATAGGAACGGAGAAGGGCCTTGGTGCCCAGCAGTGAGTGGTATAAGAACAGGCTAGTTTCGTGGGAACAGGCCTGCAATTGACTGTCACATCTTTTACTCAGCCATGCTGGCCCCTCCCCACCCTTACTTTCTGGCATGGTCCTGCTCAGGTTGTGCCTCCAGCCCCAAAAGAAGAGCAATGGCTACTCATCCAATACTCCCTGCTACAAAAAGAGGGACAAAGAGCAGGGAGAGTCAGGGCTCTACCTCCCTACTTGCTGGCCAGAGTAGCTGACGGGTGCATAGGTGCAGTAAGCTGCTACATGAGGAAGAATAAAGTAACTTACTTCCCCCCAGAGCAAGTAAAGAGTAGAATTAACATCTAGAAAGACTCTGGCTATTGAGCCGAACAGCATGTGTAATAAAACAAATGAGTGACTGTGACACTCCCCAGGGATCCTCAGGGTTGTGAGGTACTTTGCCACTACCTGACATTAGCATGAAGGAATTTGGGCCTGTTGTGATTCAGCTCCCTGAAACCACCAGCCTCTGGTCCCACCAGCACTGACTTCCTGGTCTCTGCAGACCTCGCCCTTTCTGTGCAGGCTAGTGGTCAGCACCCACTAACCCCCGAGTCCTTAGAGTGCTCCCAGCAGCATCCAGCTCCTGTCATGGGACACTCACAGTAATTACCAGGTAAGCTGTCCCCATAGTGACCATGTACACACAGCTTACCTGGTACAACTCAGGCTCTGGTTCTTTCTAACAACACAGCACTGGCATCTACTGATAGTGCAAAGAAACATAAGTTTATCACAAAGATTAAGCTTTCAGAGAGAGTCAGCAAGGAGAACAAGAGCAATAGGTTGCATGTAAAACAAAAAGATACAACCTGCTTCTTAGGGTACACCTACACTGCAATGTAAAGCCAGGGTGAGTGGGGCTAAAGTCAGTAGACCCTGGATTTGATAACTTAGGGCTTGAACATCTACACTGATTTCTAGCCCTAGGTTAAGAATATTTTAACCTTGGCCTGAACCCCAGGCTCCAATGGCCACTCAGTGGAACACAGACCCAGGGATTCACCAGTACGCTCCCAGTTTTATGCCAAATTGGCCAGATCATACTGGCCAGGTAAGCTGTATTTACAACTGTTTTGCATTGCCAGAGAAGCACAAAGCATCTGCAGTGTACACTCCATTTTCCTCCTATCTCCTTCCCTCAAAATTTCCCCTGCCTCTTGCATCTCCCAATATTCCACAACTCACACATCCCCTTTTCCCCATTTTCCTGCATCCCTCCCCCGGCCTTTTGCATCTCATATTCCCCTGCCCATATGCCCCTAGTTTCCCCCTCTTACTCTCTCTGTTGAGTAGGGCTGGTGTAACAGGTAGCATTTGAAAAGATATATTTAGGATTAGTTATTATTTTTGCCATTAATTTTAATAACTGAAAGTTTATCTGTTAGCAGAGGCTGGTGAATAAAAATTTTCTTCAGGGAAACTCACTATTTGCCTTCTTTCAAAATGGCTTCCATGTTCCATTGTTCTTAGTGGAACTGATGATATGCTGCCCTCAGTTAAGGTGCTCTTTTTCAAAATGGCCACCTTGCACCATTGTTTCCAATGAATCATAGATTCATAGACCCACAGGGTTAGAAGGGACCACAAGGATAATCTGGTCTAACCCCCTGCCAAGAGGTAGGATTTGTTGTGTCTAAACCATCCAAGACAGGTGGCTATCCAGCTTCCTTTTGAAAAATCTCCAGTGAAGGAGCTTCCATGACCTCCCTAGGCAGTCTGTTCCATTGTCCTACTGTTCTTACAGTTAGGAAGTTTTTCCTGAGATTTAAGCTAACCTGCTATGTTGTAGCTTGAACCCATTGTTTCTTGTCCTGCCCTCTGTGGCAAGAGAGACAACTTTTCTCTATCTTTTTTATGGCAGCCTTTCAAATATTCAAAGACCACTATCATGTGTCCCCCCTTAATCTTCTCTTCTTCAAACTAAACATACCCAATTCCTTCAGCCTTTGCTCATATGGTTTGCATTCCATTCCTTTGATCATCTTTGTCGCTTTCCTCTGGATTCTTTCCAATTTCACTACATCCTTTCTATACAGCGATGACCAAAATTGGACACAGTACTCCAGCTGACGCCTAACCAGTGTCGAGTAGAATGGTACTATCACCTCCCATGACTTGCATGCCATGCCTCTCTTAATGCAACCTAAATTTGCATTTGCTTTTTTTGCAACAGCATCACATTATTGGCTCATGTTGAGGTTGTGATCCACCACAACTCCCAGATCCTTCTGAGCAGTGCTACTGCGAAGCCAGTTATCCCCCATTCTATATTTGTGCATTTGGTTTTTCTTCCCTAAGTGTAACACCTTACATATGTCTTTGTTGACTTTCATTTTGTTGTCTATAGCCCACTTCTCCAATTTATCAAGATCCCTCTGCATTTTAGCTCTATCCTCCAAAGTGTTGGTAATCCCGCCCCCAGCTTTGTAGCAAGAGATGTCAAGAGTAACAAGAAGGGTTTCTTCAGGTATGTTGGCAACAAGAAGAAAGCCAAGGAAAGTGTGGGCCCCTTACTGAATGAGGGAGGCAACCTAGTGACAGAGGATGTGGAAAAAGCTAATGTACTCAATGCTTTTTTTGCCTCTGTTTTCACTAACAAGGTCAGCTCCCAGACTGCTGCGCTGGGCATCACAAAATGGGGAAGAGATGGCCAGCCCTCTGTAGAGATAGAGGTGGTTAGGGACTATTTAGAAAAGCTGGACGTGCACAAGTCCATGGGGCCGGACGAATTGCATCCGAGAGTGCTGAAGGAATTGGCGGCTGTGATTGCAGAGCCCTTGGCCATTATCTTTGAAAACTCGTGGCGAACGGGGGAAGTCCCGGATGACTGGAAAAAGGCTAATGTAGTGCCCATCTTTAAAAAAGGGAAGAAGGAGGATCCTGGGAACTACAGGCCAGTCAGCCTCACCTCAGTCCCTGGAAAAATCATGGAGCAGGTCCTCAAAGAATCAATCCTGAAGCACTTAGAGGAGAGGAAAGTGATCAGGAACAGTCAGCATGGATTCACCAAGGGAAGGTCATGCCTGACTAATCTAATTGCCTTTTATGATGAGATTACTGGTTCTGTGGATGAAGGGAAAGCAGTGGATGTATTGTTTCTTGACTTTAGCAAAGCTTTTGACACGGTCTCCCACAGCATTCTTGTCAGCAAGTTAAGGAAGTATGGGCTGGATGAATGCACTATAAGGTGGGTAGAAAGCTGGCTAGATTGTCGGGCTCAACGGGTAGTGATCAATGGCTCCATGTCTAGTTGGCAGCCGGTGTCAAGTGGGGTGCCCCAGGGGTCGGTCCTGGGGCCGGTTTTGTTCAATATCTTCATAAATGATCTGGAGGATGGTGTGGATTGCACTCTCAGCAAATTTGCGGATGATACTAAACTGGGAGGAGTGGTAGATACGCTGGAGGGGAGGGATAGGATACAGAAGGACCTAGACAAATTGGAGGATTGGGCCAAAAGAAATCTGATGAGGTTCAATAAGGATAAGTGCAGGGTCCTGCACTTAGGACGGAAGAACCCAATGCACCGCTACAGACTAGGGACCGAATGGCTAGGCAGCAGTTCTGCGGAAAAGGACCTAGGGGTGACAGTGGACGAGAAGCTGGATATGAGTCAGCAGTGTGCCCTTGTTGCCAAGAAGGCCAATGGCATTTTGGGATGTATAAGTAGGGGCATAGCGAGCAGATCGAGGGACGTGATCGTTCCCCTCTATTCGACACTGGTGAGGCCTCATCTGGAGTACTGTGTCCAGTTTTGGGCCCCACACTACAAGAAGGATGTGGATAAATTGGAAAGAGTCCAGCGAAGGGCAACAAAAATGATTAGGGGTCTAGAGCACATGACTTATGAGGAGAGGCTGAGGGAGCTGGGATTGTTTAGTCTGCAGAAGAGAAGAATGAGGGGAGATTTGATAGCTGCTTTCAACTACCTGAAAGGGGGTTCCAAAGAGGATGGCTCTAGACTGTTCTCAATGGTAGCAGATGACAGAACGAGGAGTAATGGTCTCAAGTTGCAATGGGGGAGGTTTAGATTGGATATTAGGAAAAACTTTTTCACTAAGAGGGTGGTGAAACACTGGAATGCGTTACCTAGGGAGGTGGTAGAATCTCCTTCCTTACAGGTTTTTAAGGTCAGGCTTGACAAAGCCCTGGCTGGGATGATTTAACTGGGACTTGGTCCTGCTTTGAGCAGGGGGTTGGACTAGATGACCTTCTGGGGTCCCTTCCAACCCTGATATTCTATGATTCTATGATTCTATGATCTGCAAATTTGATCAGTATGCTCTCTAGTCCTATACCTGGGTCATTAATAAAGATGTTAAATAACTCCAGACCCAGAACAGATCCCTGTGGAACCCCAGTTAAGCCTTCCCTCCAATCTGACATCATTCCATTAATAGTTACTCTTTGCTTGTGGTTGTTTAATCAATTATGTAACCACTTCATTGTGCTCCGCTGAGCCCGCATTTCCCCAGCTTATTTATCAGAGCGTCTTCTCGTTAAGAGCAGCCTGTGGCTTGAGTGCTATTAAAAACAATAGGAGATAGTTGTCCTTTTCAAAATGGCCACCTAACTGTGGGCAACATCTGACCTCCGTCCTGTTGAGAACAATGGGCAATAGTACCTATAAGAACTGGGAGGGAGAAAGGTAATATTTTTTTGGCAGGGGATTAAAAAATTTAAAAATGTGGTTTCATTCCGATTCTGAACACAACCCAGACATTTTGAAACACTTTGCAAAAGGAAATGGAGCTGTAGCTCCAGGACAGTCCATATAATGGGCTGTTTCAGAGTCACAACTCCTGGAAGCCCTGGGACCTTGACTGCCGAGAGCCAAACCTTGGAATCTCAGGCTTCCCAAAAAACCATTAGATGGGCTATCAAGGAGATGGGCAGGTGAAATGGCAGGAAACCAGGCAGGTTCCATCAGAACTTGGTTAAAACTGAATCATCTTTGCAAAACATTTTGATTTCAACAAATTGACAAATGCTGATGGAAAAATGTTTAGCTGGGATTTTCAGTCAATTTTAGTAGCTGTTTCGAAAGAGGGTGTTTCTATATGGAATTCTCTGTTAGTAGAACAATTATTTATCAGCCCCTGCTGAGGAAGAAGCTAAATAATGTCAAGCCACATTGGGCCCAAGTCAAAACAGTCCTAGAGAGATGGCTCTCTCTTTCCCTCTCGGTTTATCAAAAAATCAAATTTAATATTAAATTAAAATGAACATAAGGCCCCAACTGTTGTAGACACTGCAAGCTAGAGCCACAGCTGATGTAAATCTGCATCAAATTTACTTTGATTTACACGAGCTGAAGTTTCTGCTTGCCAAGACGCAACAAATCACCCAAATAGTTCACAGACTTCTTTGGAAGGGATAGAAATCCATGTTAACAATAAAAATCTCCATACATCCAAATTTTCAGAAGAACTAGAGCTTCCAGATAGTATAAACAATATTACAGTAGGCCTGTGATTTTATATCTTTTTCAGACTGTCTATTCCATATGCTCAATTTAAACTGGATTAAAATTGAACAAATTTATTTTAATTTCTTGTGGTTTGATGTTTGGAATAAAATAATGAGTTGAGGGAACGGTTTTATTTGTTAACATTTTAAGATTGGAGGAAAATGTCCTGTCAGTGTAGACCAGGGATAGTCAATTTTTTTTTTCAAGGGCCACATTTCTTGGTCAAGGTATAGTCAAGATCCAGAATCCAGAAAAACATTTTTCACAGCACAAGTGCCCCTGTTCAACAAACACATACAATGCTGTGCGTTAATAATATACCCCATTGCTTATATTTTTAGTGTATTAAATGAAAAATAACATCAAACCACTGTATAACTTAAAAATAACCTCCACGAAAGATGTAATAAATTACATCTGAGACTTTGAGAAAGTGCACAGATAAAATGTCAAATAGATGCAAATATTAGCATTAAAACACTTTCAGACAACTGTTTTAAGTTTTGAATTTGTTTTGAGTTTACAACGAGTATTAACTTCGGTTTTGTCAAATAAAATTATTGTAGGCATGTATGTATATAGCTAGATAGATAAACATATTCAAAACTTTCAAGCCTTTTGTGTCTTATTTAATATTAGTATCAGAGTTTGGAAGAAAATAACACTTAGTACACATGAACTCTCTATCTTAGCTTTATGATTCAAGTCTTTCCAATAACAAATACACATAAACATATTAAGCAAATGAATCATGAATAATTACTGTGAAATACCTGTTAAAACTGTAGTATCACTACTAAAATGTAATTTTATATGGCAATACAAATATAAAATAAAATATATGTGACTATGTATAATTATAATACCGTCAGTGGGAAAAGTGACAGGTCCTCTGCTGGACAAGGGACTTGACGATTGGAGTGATTTCAGTCAAGGCAAGACAGAGGCAATTGCACAGATGATTATATGTCAAAATGCAGCGATTATGCGATTTAATGTTGTTCAATGTTCAGAATGCTGAGTAATACATGTGTGTCGAGCCAAACATAATCAAGATGTTAAATGCCACCTTCCTCAAATGTGGATACTTGGAGTCCAGCACAAAGGTTTTCCAGAGAGTTTCAGATGTACTTTCAGTGTGCCACATCATAAGCTCTTCATCCGCTTGTAAATCAGTAAGCTCCAGCTGTAGTTTTGCTTTTTCAACATATGAAAATGATGCTTTTGCTTGATTGCCATTTGCTTGTACCACAGATGTGTTCCTTACAAACAGGATGCCATCTTTAACATTTTAAAATTCTTGGAACCTCTGCTGGAAGTTTTGAAGAGACCAGGGCAGGGGGGAGGAGCGATAGCTCAGTGGTTTGAGCATTGGTCTGCTAAACCCACGGTTGTGAGTTCAATCCTTGAGGGGGCCATTTAGGGATTTGGGGCAAAAATTGGGGATCGGTCCTGCTTTGAGCAGGGGGTTGGACTAGATGACCTCCTGAGGTCCCTTCCAATCTTGATATTCTATGATTCTGTCCAGAAATGACGCCATCTGATTCACTGCTTAGCAGTGTCGGGAAATGCAGCTTCTTACCCGTTTCCAAATCACTTTTGCAGCGACTCGGTTTGTTTTCAAATGAAGTGACACTGCTGTGTAGCTCCACTACACTGAGATTTTGCCCCTGTAGCTTTAAGTTGAAATAATTGAAGTGGCCTGTCAAATCAGCAAGGAAGGTGAGGATGCTCAGGCTTGTGGCATCCATCAAAAATGCGTGTCGCTCTTCTGCCTTTTCCCCTGGAATGTTATGTAGATATTCTTCCACATGAACTCAAATTTCCCACAGCCTTCTTAGTACTTGCCCTCTGCTCAGCCAGCAGATGTTATTATGAATCAACAGGTCATAGTAACCAGCAGATACATCTGAAAGAAACTTTGGCACTGTATGTGTTGCAGTGCTGACTTGGACTGAAGGAAGTTGACAGGTTTAATCACCACTGATATTACATTAACATGCTCATTGCTAAGCTTTGCACAAAGTGTGGTTTGATGGTTTACACATTGATAGGAGATCAGACCGGGGTTCAGGTCTGGCAGATGATTCACAAGTGATCAGTGAGTACCAATCATGGCAGAAGCACCATCTGTTGTAATTGACACAATCTGAGTCACATCAAAACCTTCATTAGACAAAAAAGTTTGAACAGAATAAACAAAGGCTCACCTGCTGCGCGATTGTTAGGCCGTATAAATACTCCACAAATTTAGCTCCATAAAGAAACAGACATATAGCGCTAGCTATGCTGTGTGCCTGATATCACAGGACTTGGCCACTGCCACGGAAAATCTTCCCATTTTGTTTCTCACCCAACTGCTGGAAAACGTCTTTTGCCATCATCTCAGTGTGCCTAATAACTGCTGTGCTGAGAGCGGCAGTTGTCTGAAGGTGTCAACGTCTTTCTTCTCCACAAAGAGGGTTTCCGCTGAAGTAACCATACACTGCTTAATAAGGATCGCATCGGTAAAAGGTTTCCTGTGTTTTGCCATTACCCACAGACACCTCAGGGAAGCTTCAGTTGCCTTTTCCTGAGCACAAGTAGCCTTTGAAATAATATTTCTGCCCTGAAAATATTCATCTTTTAATGAAGCAATCTAGTCTGAGCTTAAACAAGAACCCAGTGGATACTTATGGTCAAAATCCATGTGCTTTGTTTCATAGTGCCATATGATGTTCCCACTTTTAACAACAGCCACAGGCTCTGTACAAATTAAACATACTAGTCAAGCCTTTGGACATTGTGGCAAAATAAAACAGTAAGCGTTCTTTAAATGAATGGTTTTCGGTGTCAACTTCCCTTTTTTTGCTGCCATGTTTAAACCCAGTGCCGTTAGACATTGAAAATGCTGGAGGCAGGACTGCAGCTTTCAACAGTGTAAATGAGCCTATGAATGTAAAGTGGAAAATGTAATTTTTTTACAAAGAAACATGCTCTCGGTTTTTTATTGGCAGAAACTGATAGCTCAAATTAAGCAAATAAGGAATTAAGGAGAACCAGTCAATCATTAATTCACAATGCAATGTCATGGAGATCTCACTGTGAGAGAATGAGAGGGTAAAAATAATTTAAAAAAACCAGCTCTAATGATCATAATAAGTAAATAAAAAGATTTTGCAATCTGTTCAAAAGTAACTGGCGGTCCGGATTTGACCCATGGGCCGCCTATTGACTGGTTTAGAGAATTAGTCAAGGTCACTGTGCCCAAGAGAACTCCTCAGTGTCCACTGGCAAAGGATTCAATTTTCTGTAACAGCAACTTGTATCAGGCTTGACAAACTCACGACACCTTACACATGCTTTCATAGTATTTATCCAAAAAGGGTCATGTGAGATGTCGAGTGGCAACTTACATCACCCTGAGCCTCATAATCACGTCATGGTATATGTACAGGGGATATTTAAGGAGTCATGTATCTGTGCTGAAGATATGTTCCTAAAATATGTTTTACAGGCAAAGTTGACAAATGAAGTTTTCTGTCAGATAAAGAATGTTTATTCACTTGCCTCAGTTCATATGTAATCAACATGAGGATGTGATGTCAACATGGGAAGACAGAGACATACTTCCACCTCATAGGGTACCGAAGCCTGGGCTCCAGCCCAAGCCCAAACATCTATACTGCAGTTTTATAGCCCCACAGTCTGAGCCCCATGAGCCCGAGTCAGCTGACCTTCCAGCTGCAGGTGTTTTACTGCAATGTAGACATGTCTTAAAGGTATATCTACAAAGCAATGTAAGCGCAGACTCGGGCTCAAGCCCCAACCCACCTTCCATAGACACAAAGCTCTTGAAATTGGACTCAGACTCCAGCTCCTAGAATCCCACCAGGGTGGAGGGTCTGAGCATGAGTCAAGGCAGGACCAAGGGTTCGAGCGCTATCCTTTTTCAGTGTAGATGCAGTCCCCACCCAGACTCAGGTCCTTGGAGTCTGCTAATAGTATCCCAGAATGCTGTGGGACAACTTCCTTGTCCTCTCTCTCCCAAGAATCAAGTCGACTCCAGGGAAATGGACTCCCCCCCTCCCCCCCCCCCGCCAACCCTGTTTCAATGCAGCAGCCTGACATTTAACTCTTCCATTTTATTCTGATTGCAAGCTGCAAACACACCTGAGGAGAACCTTCAGCATTTGCAATGGATATTGACCAGACTGAGCCCTACAAAGCACGCTGCTTCATGGTTTTGGACACACAGCCAGATTTAAATTAATTTGTGAGGCCAGCAAAACAGTGGATTTTAGTAAGAGAAGCAGGAATGACCATTTATACCAGCCAATAGCAAAGATGCTGGCAGCATTGGAAATTTAACAGACCATGACCAGCACAGAGAACTGATTCAGTGACTCAAGACTGAGTACCTGAAAACCAGGGAGCAAAACTGCATCTCTGGCAACTCACCAACATCGTGCCGGTTTTATGATGAGTTTGACTGGGTGCTGGGCACTGCGCCAAGCACGGCGTCACCAGCAGTGTACAATGACCTGATCAGCTGGGATGGCGTCCTGCTGGCCCAAGAAGCCAGCATGGGAATCGATGGGTACAAGCAGGCACCAAATGTGGCAAATAAAAAGACTTTGCTGGATCCTAGAGGAGGCTTTGGTGCAGGAGCAGCTGCAGCACATCCTGGGGCCCTGCTCGGAAGAACTTTTTGGTCCCCCCACCAAAGGAACAGCCAACTGTGGGACTGGTATGAGAAACAGAAGAGGGAAAAGCTACCTAGAGGCTGGTAAGTTTCTGGCTCCATTTTTGTATTTATTAATATAGGAACAGGAGGGATTTCTGCTCTAAGAACCAGTGCAAAAGATATAAGCCCTGGGTAGAAGCATGTATCTGCTAATGGTGGATTGCATGCCAGCACCTTGGCATCCCCTCACTCTCCACCCACCACGTGGAATTCAAAATGGAGACCGGGAAACACAAACAGTAAAACAAGCATGTAAAAGAGAATATTTAAGGCACGCAGTTTTGCTAGTACATTCCGGTTTGTTAGAATGAGAATCTTATATTACATTCCCCGTATGTACAATGCTTGAGACCAACCCAAAAGTGTAACGAGCTGCCTGAAAAGACTGAACTATATGCGGGGAAGGAGACGGGAGAGGGAAGGGTTCACACGTAGTGCATTTCTGTTAAATGCAGTCCAGGCTTTCCATTGGTGATGAAATCATTAGTCCCAAATATGACTGGAGTTTGAATTCAGTCCAGAAATTTGCTGTGGGAGAGGAAAGAGGGATGGCAATGGAGTTCTGTGTGTTTGCATGCAGTCCTAACAGACTGTATTGGAAGCCATGGGGAGGCACTAAATCATTCGGAAGATAATGCCGTATCCTGTTGATTCCCTCATGAATTGTGACCCAATCCCAGGCACTAGTAGCTGCAAACTTCCTGTAGCAGGAACTCCAGATAGGTAGTCATATTTCGAGGAAGGGCGTATTTTCCAGGGCGAGGAAGGGCGTCTGTGGGGGGTCGGAGGGTGAGAAAACCTGGATTTGTGCTGGAAATGGCCCATCTTGATGATCACTTTAGATAAGCTATTACCAGCAGGAGAGTGGGGTGGGAGGAGGTATTGTTTCATGGTGTCTGTGTATATAATAATGATATTCTGCAATTTCCACAGTATGCATCCGATGAAGTGAGCTGTAGCTCACGAAAGCTCATGCTGAAATAAATTGGTTAGACTAAGTAAAGTTTAGCTTTAAGTGAAAGCAGTCTTGTGTTGTCCTGTCTGTGCCAGCCATCTATCGGTCGGACAGCCGTGCCTCCCCTGATTTATTTCCTGATACCACCTTGCATAGAGTAAAAGTTACTGACAGCTTTGGGTTGAAAGAACCCCGGGTAACAATGCCACGCATAGATGTGCTGTTCAGTCGCCATACATTTGAATACTTCAGTGACAAACACATTTGGTTTCCCACCAGCAGCGTGGAATAACACCTTTCTTTGCCAGTTGGGCACCACAAGAACTGTTATGGCCTCCAGAACGTCCAAAGCCTGAAGTGATAGAAAAGGCTTATGCAGCATGGCGACCAACCTCCCCCAAAACTCCATTTTGTTGATTTTTTTATTAAAGTTGTGATTTTTAACATACCATTCTCTCAGCATGTCTTTAATCTGGCTGTTTCCAGTGAGCCTCTGTGGTCTAAAGCAGCCCTCTGCCAATACACTGAAGTTCAGGTTCCAAAAGTAACATTTTCTGCCCTGGAAAGTCCAAAACAATTGTTTCTGTGCTCCTGCACTGACACATTTGAGACAGTAACCCTCAGTGTCTTCTCCTATTGCAGGCCCCTCGACCTCTACAGGCTTCAGAACCTCCACAGCTCGCCCTCACGGCAGAGGGCTCATCGTACCTTCACAGACCATTCCAAGAGGAAGGATTTCTGGGATGAACTTGTGATTGAAGTTCTGGACAGGACTCAACAACCAGGTCGAGTACCAAAGGCAAAGGGATTGGTGACAAGAGGAAAGACATGTAGAAGGCAAGTGGAAAAGACTGAGGCTAGCTTTGTGCCTTGAGGACAGGGTAGTGATGCAGGAGCAGGCCCTCACTTTGCAGTTCCTTGAACAGGTATAATGGTTAAGGGAGGAAGATTGAGCACAACAGAGAAAGAGCTGGCTGAGCAGTTGCTGTCTCTACTATCTGCAAGAGTCCTGGCTCCTGCTGCACCCACACCATGGCCTGTGTTCCCTCTGCAGTACCCTGCCCTGCATTCCAGGAGCAGCTTGGACAACTCTATGGTTGGATGGCCCGTGCAATCAGGCCCTATGAGTGGCAGGATAGGGCAAATGTGCCTCATGCAGTCCTCATGCTGAATCCCTCCCCTGTGGATGCCTCCATCCCCCTGCCCTGGCACCAAGTGTGTGGCAAATGTGGAAGGAAGGGAAAGGAGAAAGGCTTCTAGGGACATGTATTAATGTGCAAACAATCAAAACCACTGGAAGATAGAAAAGGAACATTACAACAGACAGAGGTTCACCCTGTTTATGAATAAAGACAAAAGCCTGTTTCAGTATACCAGAGGAGGGGGAAAGACCCTCTGCATCCTTTCACTGAAGAGTCATCTTGGGGAGCAGGGATGTTTTCTCACAGGTACTGAGATGTTCTCATGAAAAACTGGATTCTGGTTCTTGTGAATCCAACCAGCTCCGCAACAGAATTTGTGAATTTTGGGAGGTGGAGGTGGGGGAAACCCTACTTTATTAGATAGGAGAAGTAACCATGAATAAGTATAGATCCTGGTTCACATTTTATGATTTTGTTTTATATTGTAACCATTTGTTTCCACCACTCTCTCTTGTCTCTATTCTTTCTTAAATAAACCTTCTTTTGTTTTAAGTGCTCACAAGTGCTGTGTGTTATACAGGAGTGGTGATTTAAGGTAAAATTAATAAACTGGGTTACACTGCTCTCTTGGGGGGAAAGGATCTGGGATTTCTGTGAGTAGCCAGTGTCAAGGGCTGGGTATCACAGGGGAATGATTCAAAGGGACTCAGGGACTGGGGTACACCTACAGTTAACCTGCAAGGGAAGACAGGTCTGTCATAGCCCGGAGGACAGTGCTTGAGTGACTGAAAGGCTGGTGGCATTAGGGAGCTAACACCCAGCTAGCACAGGCTAGGCTACCTCCTGCTAGAGGCAGGGGGTAATGAGGAGACTCATAGTCCTGGGCACCCTGAGAACCATCAAATGAGAACCATCACAGTTAGTTAACCCAATTCACTTAAAACCCTGTGAACATTCTTTATTTTGGTGTATATTGGCTTATTTCAGTTTAGTTTAAACCAATTCCCAGCTGACTTAAGCTAGACCAAAGTAAGTCCCACTTACAACAAAATATGAGTGTCCACATGGGTTTTCATCACTGTAACTGTATCAATATAAATTATCAACTTTAGTTCAACCCATGCAACTCTGCAGGTAGCCAACGCCTAAAAAGCAAAATGTGACAATAAGTGGGAAGAAGCATCATCCCAGTCAACAGCCTCTGGATAATTTAAAAGGATGGAATGTCTTGTTCCTGAAAGAAGGAAGAGAGAGGACATAGGGGGAAGGCAAAAGGAAATAAAGAAACAAAATTCTGGGCAGAGGGGAGACAGAAGAAATGGAGGGAGAGAAAGGTCTGTCCATAAATTACATAACATATTTTTTATTGATTTTTCAAGACCCACCTACCACTTGTAACACTGAAACAAACACACAAAATTAAAGACCCCCCCTCCCAGCCATTAATGCATGATGTAATTTACGGACAGTCCCAAAGTGGGGTATAGAAGAAAGGAGGAAGAGGGATGATACGGGGGAAAGTAGCAAACGGCTATACTCTGGGTGAGGTGGGATGGAAGGGAGAAACAGGGGATAGAGAAAAAGAACATGGGAAGAGTGGTAAAAAGATAGCTCATTATTATTTAACAGAGGCACTGTGCTGGTTGGGTCTGTGTGCATGGCACAGCCACAGGCAGACCCCAAAGGCGGTGGCTCCTCCCAGACAGGATGGAAAGACCGCGTCTCGAGAAGTAACTCTGAGAGGAAATAGAAGAGTGTATTTTCTGCCTCAGGGAGAGATGGAAACTATTTGTACCAGCAGCAGGATGTTCTGTATCCTATTCCAAAAATAAATACCTGTTGTTAAACTAAGCTTATACCAGTATCATTATTCAGCGACCCCATATGGCTGCACTGATCCACAAATAAGGAGACCACAGGGTGACCAAACGATTATTTATACATAGCCATAGGTATGCATGGTGCTCTATACAGAAATAAGGCCTGACCCCTGCAGTGTCCAAGCTTAGCCTTAAAGTAGAGGGGTCTGGGTAGGGTTTGTGTGGAGGGGGGTGGGGGTTGTGATGATAAGGACATGCATCGATGTTATGCACACATCCTGATAGTTTCACTTGTTTTTATGTGAGGGAGGACATTTCAACAGCTCAGAGGGGAACGAGGGGTGCTTGTTGGGGGACAGTGGGAAGGTTACACAGCTGGGAGTCTGTTACTGAGGACACTCAAGGCTTTGATAGTTATCAGGAGCTGCTTCCATGTGTCTGGTTGGTGGGCATTGCATGAACCATTTAAAGCTTGGAGAACTGAACCAGGTTTCGTCCGATTTCTGAGACATTTTGACAGCCTGAAATAAAATACAGGGTTAAAAATGACGATTGAGAGAAAGAATGGTCTATGATTAAGGCACTGAGCTAAGTCTTGGGAGGTCTGGCTGTGCTATAGACTTCCTGTGTGACCATGAGCAAGCCACTTACTCTGTCTCAGTTCTCCATCTATAAAATGGGGACAATAAAACTCTTGTTTTAGCTTGTAAACTCGCCAGAGTTTTCTATGTGTAGGTACAGCACCTAGCATGTTGAGGATTCTAGACACTAATGTACCATAAATAATAATTACATGCCAAAAACCTACTTTATAAATAATATTAAGTTTGCAAAAATCAAGCACTCAAAAGTTAGGAAATGCCAGAATTAAGACTGACTGCATAATTTAAATTTGGCCCCCTTGGGCACATGCAGTCTTTAAGTACGTGATCACATACTGCACTATTATTTCCACAGGCAAAAATGCCTCACTCAGTGCACAGGATGGATGGTGTAGAGGCAAACACATGCAGACAAGGAAAGGATGGGCTCATACTTAAGACAGTTGAATACTGCCCAGATCTGGATTTTTATCCCTGGCCAGCTGGCAGACTTCCGCTATAATGCTGTGCAAATAGACTTAAACGAAAAGTTTTGCAGGTGGCCAATAATTGTGTGTCTCTTATTTTGTGCAAGCCTAACTTGAGATACCTGGGGCGTGATTTTCAAACTCCTGAGCATTCCTGACTGTAACTGATGTTAATGAAAGTAGTGGATGCTCAATCTTTTTGGCAGTAAGGTTGTGTGCTCTGGTGGAATGATCACGGATTTCTAGGCCTTGCCAAAGTTTCAATGTGTGGTCTTAGTTTGTTTCTGTTCTCCCATGTGTAAAGTGGAGGTGATGATATTTTCTTCTCTTACAGGGAAATTAATGTTTTCAAAACATTCCAATACTACGATGGTGAGGGCCACAGAAAAGCCCATGAGGAAATAAATAATTGTGTGTCCAGTCCAGGGTTTGGACGGTGTGCAGTAAACAAGGCCTGGGCCACACATTGACCAGAAATCACAAAAAAAAGTACTGAGCAGCTGTCTCATTCCCTCAGCATCACCCATGCTGTGCACTGAATGAGACATGGATCCTGTGCAAAAACAGTACAGTCTGTGATGAGGTAGTTAAATCTGTGAGAATGCATACGCACAAGGGGGTCAAATTAAGGTGGCATGGACATCCTTAATTCTGGCATTTCCTAACGTTCAAGCGCTTGACTTTGCAAACTACATAATTTACTTTGAATGTAACTTCCAGGTTGTAAATTCTTTGTTTTTTTAAAGGAAAAAGATAAAAATAAATCATATTATATGCAATTGTAACAGCCAACACCATCAGCGCTGCAATATGCACAGCTGCCGCCTGAGCGACAGTACTAGTGAACTACGGTGCATTCCAATTTAGGATGAAACGAAATGTTGAAATATCAGAATTTCCTGCAGGATGGAAATTCCAATTTTTGCTTAGCATTGGTCAGTGGTTTTGCTTGGTTTCAACCCAAACCAGGTGAAAAAGTACCTTCAGCCCACTTTCTCACTGATATTTTGATTCCATTGGTACACAAAACTCAAAGTGTGTGAACCCATGGGAAGCAAAAATGAAAAAGGGTTTTCATGAACCCTAACTGAAACCAGCATGGTTCTAATGCTTTAATCCTGATCCCCAGTCCTCTGATCTAACCTCTATACCCTTGTAGTAAAGTGGTCACAGAATCATAGAAATGGAAGACTGGAAGGGACCTCGAGTAGTCATCAAGCCCAGTCCCCTACACTGTCGCAGGGCCAAGTAAACCTAGATCATTGCTGACAGGTGTTTCTCCTACTTATTTTTAAAAGCTTCCAATGATGGGGACCACGTCCTCCCTCGGAAGCCTGTTCCAGAGCTTAGCTACCCTTAGAGTTAGAAAGTTTTTCCTAATATCTAACCTAAATCTCCCACGCTGCAGATTAAGCCAATCACATCTTGTGCTACCTTCAGTGGTTATGGAGAACATTGATCACCGTCCTCTTTATAACAGCCATTTTCATATTGGAAGACTGTTATTAAGTCCTCCCTCAGTCTTCTTGTCTCAAGACTAAATATGCCCAGTTTTTTTAACCTTTCCTCATTGGTCAGGTTTTCTAAACCTTCTATCATTTTTGTTGCTCTCCTCTGTACTTTTTCCACTTTGTTCAATCTTTTCTAAAGTGTGGTGCCCAGAATTGGACACAGAACTCCAGCTGGAACCACACCAGTGCTGAGTAGAGTGGGACAATTATCTCCTGTGTCTTACATACAACACTCCTGTTAATACACCTCAGAATCATATTAGCCCTTTTTGCAGCTGCATCCCATTGACAACTCATTCCCTCAAATTCAGTTTGTGAACTGCTATCACCCCCAGATCCTTTTCAGCAGTACGACCATCTTCATAGTTATTCCTCATTTTGTCGTTGTGTATTTGATTTTTCCTTCCTAAGTGAAGTACTTTGCACTTGTCTTTGTTGGATTTTATCATGTTGAATGCAGAACAATTGTCTAATTTGTCATGGTCATTTTGAATTTTAAACCTGTCCTCCAAAGTGCTTGCAACCCCTCCCTGCTTGGTGTGATCTGTAAATTTTATAAGCATATTCTCCTCTCCATTATCCAAGTCATTAATGAAAATATTGAATAGTGCTGGACCTAGGACTGACCCCTGTGAGACTCCACTAGATGTGCCCTCCCAGTTGGACAACAAGCCATTGAAAAGCACTTTTTGCATACATTCTACAGTTGTGCACCCACCTTATAGTAATTTCATCTAGACCATGTTTCCCTGGTTGGCTTATGAGACTTCAGAACCGTGTCAAAAGCCTTGCTAAAATCAAGGTATATCATGCCTAGGGCTTCTCCCCATCCACTAGGCCAGTAACCTTGTCAAAGAAGGAAATTAAGTTGATTTGGCATGACAAATCCATGCTGACTATTCCTTATAACCCTATTATCCTTCAGGTGCTTACATGATAGGGTTAATTGGGTTGCCCAGAGTACTATGGGATGCAGCCAGGCTGTACCCCTGCCTTACTTCCTATTTGACTCAGTGAGAGTTTTTCTACCCACTCTGTTTTGATGCATTCATATAAAGTAACACGTTCCCAGCCTGAAATCCTGTGAATAGAATTATTTTTGTTGCACAGAACCAAGGGTGGGCAAACTTTTTGGCCCGAGGGTCACATCAGGGTTGTGAAACGGTATGGAGGGCTGGGTAGGGAAGGCTGTGCCTCCCGATATAGCCTGGCCTCCTCCCCCTGACTGCCCCCCTCAGAACATCCAACCCATCCAAGCCCCCCTGCTCCTTGTCCCCTGACCGCCCCCTCCCGGGACCCCCCACCCCTAACCACCCCCCCGGTACCCCACCCCCTATCCAACCCCCCCTGCTCCCTGTCCCCCCCCCGAATCCCGGGACCCCACCCCCTAACCAATCCCCCTGCTCCCTGTATCCTGACTGCCCCCCCCCGAACCTCCGCCACATCCAACCGCCCCCTGTCCCCGACTGCCCCCTGGGACCTTCTGCCCTCCCCCCATACCCTTACCCTTACCAGACTGTTCAGAGCAGCAGGACAGGCTTATTTGAAAGCCTGGGAGGTGGGCGGACACAAGCCGCCCTGCCTGCGCGACGGCGTGGCTGTGAAGGACGGGGGACAGTGGGGGAGGAGCCAGGGGCTAGCCTCCCCGGCTGGGAGCTCAGGGGCCAGGCAGGACGGTCCCGCGGGCCATATGTGGCCCACGGGCCATAGTTTGCCCACCCCTGCACTAAGCGGCCCTTTTACAAACCCCCTCACTTTGATTTAATCCATCTGTTTGCATGTGGTGCCTTTGTGCTCAATACTGCTTCTCATCAATTACTAATCAAATAGCAAAAAAATCTTACCAGTCAGGGCCATTGACAAACGAAATTCATCATGTAAAATCTGCAAAACTTCTCGAAGCCCTTCTTCGCCCTATTCAATCAGAGAAAGCAGTGAAGGTAAGAGGAATGCAGTCACCGAGGCCATGTCTACACTACGAAATTACTCTGACTTTACAGAAGTCAATTTTTGGGAACAGATTGTATAAAGTTGAGTGCATGTGTCCACACTTAAGCACATTAATTCGGCGGTGTGCGTCCACAGTACGGTGGCAAGCGTCGACATTCTGAGCGGTGCACTGTGGGTAGCTATCCCACAGTTCCCGCTGCCCATTGGAATTCTGCGCTGAGCTCCCAATGCCTGATGGGGCCAAAAAATTGTCATGGGTGGTTATGGGTAAATATTGTCAGTCAACCCTCCCTCCCTCCGTGAAAGCAACAGCAAACAATCATTTTGCACCCTTTTCCCTGGATTGCCCGAGCAGACGCCATAGCACGGCAAGCATGGAGCTCACCATTCAGCTCACCGCAGCAGTTATGACCATCGTAAACATCTCGCACATTATCGTGCAGTTTATGCACAACCAGCACCCGAAAAACCAGGTGAGGAGGCGACAGCAGCACGGTGACGAGAGTGATGAGGACATGAACACAGATTTCTCTAAAACCGCGGTCCCCAGCAATTTGGAGATCATGGTGTTACTGGGGCAGGCTCATGCCGTGGAACGCTGATTCTGGGCACAGGAAACAAGCACAGAGTGGTGGGACCGCATAGTGTTGCAGGTTTGGGATGATTCTCAGTGGCTCCGAAACTTTCACATGCGTAAGGGCACTTTCATGGAAAGTTTTGTGACTTGCTTTCCCCTGCCCTGAAGCGCAAGAATACCAAGATGAGAGCAGCCCTCATAGTTCACAAACGAGTGGCAATAGCCCTGTGGAAGCTTGCAACGCCAGACAGCTACAGGTCAGTTGGTAATCAATTTGGAGTGGGCAAATCTACTGTCGGGGTTGCTGTGATGCAAGTAGCCAACGCAATCATTGAGCTGCTGCTATCAAAGGTAGTGACTCTGGGAAATGTGCAGATCATAGTGGATGTGTAAACGTGGGCTTGCCATCGCTGGGCCCGGGTCTCATAGCCGTGCTAACAGGTCCATACTGCAGTGCGCAGACCTTCTGACTCAGGTCTGTGGTTTGAGCTGCGGCCACACGACAAAATGACAGGGCTTGGACCTGAGTCACAGCCGGACTCAGGCTCTGGCCCACCCCTCTGGCAGCATCCTAAGACCCGTGTCCCGAGTGCTCGCTGCCCCGGGTCAGACCAATTTGTGTGTGGACAGAAGGGGCGCTTGGGCTCACACCCAAGTCACAGCCTGGCTAAGCTGCAGTGTGGCCATGCCCTGTGTGCGTGGTGTCTCTGGGTGTCACCACGCAGGTGGTGTCGGAGAGAAGGCTTTGGATTCTTTGACCATGGGATGGTGTTCCAAGAAGGAGGAGTGCTAGGCAGAGACAGGCTCCACCTAACGAAGAGGGGGAAGAGCATCTTCATGAGCAGCCTGGCTAACCTAGTGAGGAGGACTTTAAACTAGGTTCACGGGGGGAAGGAGACCAAAGCCCTGAGGTAGGTGGGGAAGCGGTGTACCGGCAGGAAGCACGAGCAGGAGCGTGTGAGAGGGGAGGGCTCCTGCCTCATACTGAGAATGAGGGGCGATCAGCGGGTTATCTCAAGTGCCTATATACAAATGCACAAAGCCTGGGAAACAAGCAGGGAGAACTGGAGGTCCTGGCAAAGTCAGGGAATTATGATGTGATTGGAATAACAGAAACTTGGTGGGATAACTCGCATGACTGGAGTACTGTCATGGATGGGTATAAACTGTTCAGGAAGGACAGGGACGCCAGAAAAGGTGGGAGAGTTGCACTGTATGTAAGGAAGCAGTATGACTGCTCAGAGCTCAAGTATGAAACTGCAGAAAAACCTGAGAGTCTCTGGATTAAGTTTAGAAGCGTGAGCAAAAAGGGTGATGTCATGTTGGGAGTCTGCTATAGACCACCGGACCAGGGGGACGAGGCTTTCTTCCACCAACTCGCAGAAGCTACTAGATCGCACGCACTGGTTCTCATGGGCGACTTCAATCATCCTGATATCTGCTGGGAGAGCAATACAGCGGTGCACAGACAATCCAGGAAGTTTTTGGAAAGTGTAGGGGACAATTTCCTGGTGCAAGTGCTGGAGGAACCAAACAGGGGCGGAGCTCTTCTTGACCTGCTGCTCACAAACAGGGAAGAATTAGTAGGGGAAGCAAAAGTGGATGGGAACCTGGGAGGCAGTGACCATGAGATGGTCGAGTTCAGGATCCTGACACAAGGAAGAAAGGAAAGCAGCAGAATACGGACCCTGAACTTCAGAAAAGCAGACTTTGACTTCTTCCGGGAACTGATGGGCAGGATCCCCTGGGAGAATAACATGAGGGGGAAAGGAGTCCAGGAGAGCTGGCTGTATTTTAAAGAATCCTTATTGAGGTTACAGGGACAAACCATCCCGATGTGTAGAAAGAATAGTAATATGGCAGGCGACCAGCTTGGCTTAACAGTGAAATCCTTGCTGATCTTAAACACAAAAAAGAGGCTTACAAGAAGTGGAAGATTGGACAAAAGACCAGGGATGAGTACAAAGATATTGCTCAGGCATGCAGGAGTGAAATCAGGAAGGCTAAATCACACCTGGAGTTGCAGCTAGCGAGAGATGTTAAGAGTAACAAGAAGGGTTTCTTCAGGTGTGTTGGCAACAAGAAGAAAGCCAAGGAAAGTGTGGGCCCCTTACTGAATGAGGGAGGCAACCTAGTGACAGAGGACGTGGAAAAAGCTAATGTACTCAATGCTTTTTTTGCCTCTGTCTTCACGAACAAGGTCAGCTCCCAGACTACTGCACTGGGCAGCACAGCATGGGGAGGAGGTGACCAGCCCTCTGTGAAGAAAGAAGTGGTTCAGGACTTTTTAGAAAAGCTGGACGAGCACAAGTCCATGGGGCCGGATGCGTTGCATCCGAGAGTCCTAAAGGAATTGGCGGATGTCATTGCAGAGCCATTGGCCATTATCTTTGAAAACTCATGGCGATAGAGGGAGGTCCCGGATGACTGGAAAAAGGCTAATGTAGTGCCCATCTTTAAAAAAGGGAAGAAGGATGCTCCTGGGAACTACAGGCCAGTCAGCCTCACCTCAGGCCCTGGAAAAATCATGGAGCAGGTCCTCAGGGAATCAATTCTGAAACACTTAGAGGAGAGGAAAGTGATCAGGAACAGTCAGCATGGATTCACCAAGGGCAAGTCATGCCTGACTAATCTAATTGCCTTCTATGACGAGATAACTGGCTCTGTGGATGAGGGGAAAGCAGTGGACATGTTGTTCCATGACTTTAGCAAAGCTTTTGACACGGTCTCCCACAGTATTCTTGTCAGCAAGTTAAAGAAGTATGGGCTGGATGGATGCACTACAAGGTGGGTAGAAAGTTGGCTAGATTGTCGGGCTCAACGGGTAGTGATCAATGGCTCCATGTCTAGTTGGCAGCCGGTATCAAGTGGAGTGCCCCAAGGGTTGGTCCTGCGGCCAGTTTTGTTCAATATCTTCATTAATGATCTGGAGGATGGTGTGGATTGCACCCTCAGCAAGTTTGCGGATGACACTAAACTGGGAGGAGTGGTAGATATGCTGGAGGGTAGGGATAGGATACAGAGGGACCTAGACATATTGGAGGATTGGGCCAAAAGAAATCTGATGAGGTTCAACAAGGGCAAGTGCAGAGTCCTGCACTTAGGACGGAAGAATCCAATGCACCGCTACAGACTAGGGACAGAATGGCTAGGCAGCAGTTCTGCAGAGAAGGACCTAGGGGTTACAGTGGATGAGAAGCTGCATATGAGTCAACAGTGTGCCCTTGTTGCCAAGAAGGCCAATGGCATTTTGGGATGTATAAGTAGGGGCATTGCCAGCAGATCGAGGGACGTGATCGTTCCCCTTTATTCGACATTGGTGAGGCCTCATCTGGAGTACTGTGTCCAGTTTTGGGCCCCACACTACAAGAAGGATGTGGAAAAATTGGAGAGAGTCCAGCGAAGGGCAACAAAAATGATTAGGGGTCTGGAACGCATGACTTATGAGGAGAGGCTGAGGGAACTGGGATTGTTTAGTCTACGGAAGAGAGGAATGAGGGGGGATTTGATAGCTGCTTTCAACTACCTGAAAGGGGGTTCCAAAGAGGATGGATCTAGACTATTCTCAGTGATAGCAGATGACAGGACAAGGAGTAATGGTTTCAAGTTGCAGTGGGGGAGATCTAGGTTGGATATTAGGAAAAAGTTTTTCACTAGGAAGGTGGTGAAACACTGGAATGTGTTACCTAGGGAGGTGGTGGATCCTCTTCCTTAGAAGTTTTTAAGGTCAGGCTTGACAAAGCCCTGGCTGGGATGATTTAGTTTGGGATTGGTCCTGCTCTGGGCAGGGGGTTGGACTAGATGACCTCCAGAGGTCCCTTCCAACTCTGATATTCTATGATTCTATGGATGGCTTTGCTGCAATGGGATTCCCTAACTGTGGTGGGGCTATAGACGGAGCGCATATCCCTGTCTTGGGACCGGACCACCAGGGCAGCCAGTACATAAACCGCAAGGGGTACTTTTCAATGGTGCTGCAAGCACTGGTGGATCACAAGGGACGTTTCACCAACATCAATGTGGGATGGCTGGGAAAGGTTCATGACACTCGCGTCTTCAAGAACTCTGGTCTGTTTAAATGGCTGAAGGAAGGGATTTAGTTCCCAGACCAGAAAATAACTGTTGGGGATGTTGAAATGCCTATAGTTATCATTGGGGACCCAGCCTACCCCTTAATGCCCTGGCTCATGAAGCCGTAAACAGGCACCCTGGACAGTAGTAAGGATCTGTTCAACTATAAGCTGAGCAAGTGTAGAATGGTGGTAGTGTGTGCATTTGGACATTTAAAGGGTCGCTGGCGCAGTTTACTAACTCACGCAGACCACAGCGAAACCAATATTTTCATTGTTATTGCTGCTTGCTGTGTGCTCCACAATCTCTGTGAGAGTAAGGGGGAGACGTTTATGGTGGGGTGGGAGGATGAAAACCCGCCCCCTTGGTTGCCTCTAAATTCCCTGTAAGCCACCTGCCCTCCCCCCTTCGATCACAGCTTGCTTACAGAGGAAATAAAGTCACTATCATTTAAAAAACATGTATTCTTTATTAATTGATTATAAAAATAGGGAGATAACTCACAAGGTAGCCTGGGTGGGGTGTGGGAGGAGGGTAGGAGGGAAGGAAAAGGCCACTTTAAAACTTCTTGAATGACAGCCTTCTGTTGCTTGGGCTGTTTACTGGGATGGAGCGGTTGGGTGCTCAATAAGGTCTTGAGCACTTTACATTTTGGAAGATATAGGTTTTTCAGATAAAAGTTATGGATCCTAAAAATAGTGTAGTGTACATTTTCTTCTGTAAATGTGGTGCCAACAACTTGAGAATCACATTTCCATTTGAACATTTTGTCCACCTATTTTTTCTATACTGTTCTATATCACCATAACTGAAAGGTATCAGAGAAAATTATTTTTCTCTAATTTCAATTTTACATTTCACAGTACTTGATGTCAATGTCTCTCTTTCACTGATCATCATTTACATTTTCTGTCTCATACACCAGAAAATTACATTGAGTGAGATCTTCAGAAGCACTTTAGGGAAGCAAGGCACCCAACACACATTTCCCTTCAGTGGGAGTTGGGTGCCTAACTCCTGAGGCAAATCTGAAAATCCCACCTGTTACTCTTATGTAGTGCCTGGGAGGGGGGCGCGGAGCTCACCAACACCCTTTTCCACATCCCTTTAAGAGAGTATTTACTGGCAACAGAAGCAGTGCTCCCAATTCTTGCAAGTTTATCACAAGTCTGCTATTTTTCTGAAAGCCCTAGTAGCTAGAAACACAACACTGTATCACAATCTTAGATTTCATTTAAAGGAAAAAATGTTTCCAGCCCTCATGATTGTGCAAACGTGAACCCAAAAGGTTCAAAAGCCAGAAGACAAATAAAAAGAGCCCAGATTTTACTAGATTTTTTCAAAATCTCATGATTTAAGCCAGTCTTATGATTTTTGGGGTCTGCTCAATGTTTTTGAATGCTTGAGTTTGATAGTATTGCTGGAGCAGCAAAATTGACACTGGAATAGAAATGGTAGCAGGCCTGAGCACATACAGGAAAGATAGTGTAGTTGATCCAGCCCAAAAGACCCTTTTAAACTTCAACATGGTAGCACAAAGCAGTGGTTTTAGAAAAGGTTTCATGACATGCTATACAATGGATACTTTACCAAAAACTTGGATTGTTTGTTACTTAATTTTTAAAAAATGTAAGGTGACCCTGGGTAAATTAAAAAAAATCTAAGTGACTTAGGAACCTAAGTCCTATTTATCAAAGTGACTTAAGCACTTTGTAAAACCCCACTAGGCACCATCTTTCAGTGCCAAAATATTGTACCTTTCAAAATCTAGCACTCACTGTCTCTTTAACATCAAAATGTTTCACCACACTACAATGCCACCAGTTTCAGCAGGTACAAATATTTGGCAAAATGAACCTAAATGTACCTAAATATGGAGCTATTAAACTTTATAGCTGAATGAGGAGACCTGTCTCTATATCACCAGTACTGCCAACCCCAGGCATTCATATATCATGAGGCAGACCCACCAAAATCATATGATTGGCTTAAAAGTCATGATTTTTTTTATAAATACATTTTGGTTTTTTTCTTTTTCTTTTTTGGTTTTTGAGTCTTTAGATTTTACATTTTCATACCACTCTTCATAGCCATGAGCGCTATAAATGTACTTTTAAAAAACCCTGAAATTCTCAATAATCACAAGACTCCTCACAAGAGTTGGGAAAGTTATGTCACAGAGCAAGGTAACCTACCATCTGGAGAGTTGGAGTCTTTTACTCAGGGTAAACACTGCTTATCTGCAACTTCTTCCTTTATCAGTAACTAGAGCTGGTGAAAAAATTTCCAGAGAAATGTCCATTGACAGAAAATGGCATTTTTGTCAAAACTGGTAATTCTGTGCGAAATATTTGGTTTTGAGTAAATGTTTTGGGTTTCCATTGAAAAAACAAAAGCCTGACATTTTTCAGAGAAACTTTACAATGAAAATTAAAAATATTTCATTCTTGTTTAATTTTTTCACAGGAAAAAATATCACTACCAGCTCTGTCAGTAACCCAGTGTTTGTGCATATGAGAATGAGTGCATGTACAAACCCCACGTTTCCTCATTCACCTTGTAGGTCAGACCCCATAAAGCTGGCCTTCCAATGAAGACACATTTTGCTCCGAGTGCCAGTGCCTTTAATACATCACTTCCTGTTCGTATTCCACCATCTAAATAAACTTCAACTCTATCTTGCACTGTGTCTACAATTTCAATCAGAGAATCAATCTGAAAAGAAACAGATACTTTTACATAGAATTCAGCCTTTGATTCTTAGAGAAAGATATAAGAAGAGAAGGGAGGGGGTACAAACATGTAAGACCTTCTATAACTGCTTATGCTCTTTTAAACTGAAATTTAATGATGCACCTCATAATACAAAATGCCATATATATGTTTCTAAATTGAAAAAAATGCAGTCCTCCAGTCTACTTGCCAGATCGTTTATCCCAGTTTCTAGTGTCATGAACATGTTATGATTACTTGATTTATTTGTTAGTGCTGATTAAAAAAACAAAACAAACACAAAAATAACAAAGTGAATAGTGGGACATTTTTGTTGTTTTCCATTTTTGAAATACTTTTAAATTGCATTTTTGGTCACATGGCATGCAGGTTCTTCCCCCCAAAATTAAAAATGTAAAAAGAAACCATTTTTGAAAATTTCTTGTTTTGAAAATAGAAAATAAATGATAAAAGATAAAAATATTTGTAAAAAAAATCTGAGGGAGAAAAAAGGGAATTTTTCAGCAAAAACAGGTTTATTTGAAATTTTTCAACTAGTTCCACTATTTAATGAGCACTGACAGTGTACCCACCATGGCCTAGTACGTTCTGTATGAGTACATACAGTAGAATGTGCCATAGAAACACTCGCTGCCCTACTTAAGGTGCAGAACAAAGATGTTGAAGATCTTTAGTTTGTTTTAAATTCTTCCCTTTTCCCTTTTGATGTTGTTGAGGATTTGTACCCCTGAAAGACTCTGGGGAAATTAATTTCAACTAGGGATTTCAATGATGGTCATTTGCTCCACAAGAATAGAAGGGACTGGTTCTGGCATGAAAGACAGCATGGAAACAGGAGGGAGAGAAGGATACAAAGGGAAGATGCAAGGTGGATGCTTGTACAGAGTGAAGGGAATATGGCTTGAAAGACATGAGAGCAGAGAAATAAGCAGAGTGGAGTTGTGAGGTGCCTTGAAAATGAATTTCTGAAGGATGAAGTTTTGTGAAAGATAAAGGGAAGCCAACGGCGGGATTCAGACAGGGGAATAACATGATCAGAGGAAGACAATTTTGGCAGCAGAATTCTGAATACAAGAATGGCCATACTGTGTCTGACCAATGGTCCATCTAGCCCAGTATCCTGCCTTCCAACAGTGGCCGGTGCCAGATGCTCCTGAGGGAATGAACAGAACAGGGCAATTATAGAGAGATCCATTCCCTACATCCAGTCCTAGCTTCTGGCAGTCAGAGGTCCAGGGACACCCAGAGCAAGGGGTTGCAGACTCTGAATGTCTTGGGTAATAACTATTGGTGGACGTAGCCTCCATGAACTTATCTCATGCTTTTTTAATACAGTTATACTTTTGGCTCTCACAACATCTCATGGCGATAAATTCCAAAGATTGACTGTGCAGAAGTATTACCTTATGTTTGTTTTAAACCTGCTACCTATTAATTTCATTGGATGACCTCTGGTTCTTGTGTTATGTGAAGGAGTAAATAATAGTTCCTTATTCACTTTCTCCCCCCCAGGTATCATTTTATAGACTTCTATCATATCTCTCCATAATTGTCTCTTTTCTAAGATGAAGAGTCCCAGCCTTTTAAATCTCTCCTTGTATGGAAGCTGTTCCACGCCCCTCATAATTTTTATTGCCCTTCTCTGCATCTTTCTGAATTCTAACATATTTTTTGAGATAGCGCGACAAGAACTGCAGGCAGTGCTCAAGGTGTGATTTCATATAGTGTGGTATTATGATATTTTCTGTCTTAATGTCTATATTTTTCCTCATGGTTCCTAACATTCTGTTAACTTATTTGACTCCCGCGGCACACTGAACAGATGATTTCCGAGAACTATCCATGATGACTCCAAGATCTCTTTCTTGAGTAGTACGGGTAATTTAGACCACATCATTTTGTATGTATAGTTCGGATTATGTTTTCCAGCGTTCATTACTTTGCATTTATCAACCTTGAAATTCATTTGCCATTTTGTTGCCCTGTCACCCAGTTTTGTGAAATCCCTTTGTAACTCTTCATAGTCAGCTTTGGACTTAACTATCTTGAGTAAGTTTGTATCCTCTGCAAACTTTGCTACCTGTTTACCCATTTTTCCAGATCGTTTATGAATATGTTGAACAGCACTGTTTTCAGGACAGATCCTTGGGGTTGGGGTGGGGGGGAATGGGACACTTTTATTTACCTCTCTCCACTGTGAAATCTGACCATTTGTTCCCACCTATTGTTTCTATCTTTTAACCAGTTGAGAGGACCCATGACTGCTTACTTTGCTTAGGAGCCTTTGGTGAGGGAGCATGTCAAAGGCTTTCTGAAAGTGTAACTACTCTATATCCACTAGATCAGCCTTATCCACATGCTTGTTGACCCCTTCAAAGAATTCTAATAGATTGGGGAGGCATGATTTCCCTTTACAAAAGCCGTGTTGACTCTTCCCCAACATATTGTGCTTATCTATCTGTCTGATAATTCTGTTCTACACTATAGTTTCAACTAATCTGCCCGTGCTGAAATTAAGCTTACCGGCCTGTAATTGCCAGGATCACCTCTGGAGACTTTTTAAAAGATTGGCATTGCATTTGATATCCTCCAGTCATCTGGTACAGAAGCTGATTTAAGTGCTAGGTTGCATACCAGAGTTAGTAGTTCTGCAATTTCTTATTTCAGTTCTTTCAGAACTCTTGGGTGAATACCATCTGGTCCTGATAACTTATTACTTTTTAATTTATCAATTTTGCTCCAAAATCTCCTCTATTAACATCTCAGCCAGGGACAGTTCCTCAGATTTGTCACCTAAAAAGAATGGTTTGGATATGGGAATCTCCCCCATATCCTCTGCAGTGAAGATTGATGCAAATAATTCAATTAGCTTCTCTGCAACAGCCTTGTCTATCTTGAGTGGTCTGTTAGCACATCCATTGTCCACTGACTCCGCTGGTTGTTTGACAGTCTTCCTGCTTCTGATGTACTTAAAATGTTGTTGCTGTTAGTTTTTGTGTCTTTTGCAAAGAGCTCTTCAAATTCTTTTTTGGCCTGCCTAATTGTACTTTTACACTTGACGTGCCAGAGTTTATGTTCCTTTCTATTTTCCTCAGTAAGATTTCACTTCCAATTCTTAATGGATGTCTTATTCTCGCTAGACTCCTCTTTTACTCTGTTGTTTAGCCATGGGTGGCATTTTTTGGTCCTCTTGCTGTTTCTTTTAATTTGGGGTATACATATAGTGTGAGCCTCTATTTTGGTGTTTTTAAAAAGTATCCATGCAGCTTGCAGTTATTTCACACTTGTGACTGTTCCTTTTAATTTCCATTTAACTAACTTCCTCCTTTTTTTGTAGTTCCCCTTTTTGAAGTTAAATGCTACTGGGGTGGGTTTCTTTGGTATTTTTCTCCCTACGAAGATGTTAAAGTTAACCACATTACGGTTGCTGTTACCAGTGGTTCAGCTATATTCACATCTCGGACCAGATCCTATGCACCACTCAGGAATAAATCAAGAATTGCCTCTCCCCTTGTGAGTTCCAGGACTAGCTGTTCCAAGAAGCAGTTATTAACTGTATCTAGAAATTTTATCTCTGCATCTCATTCTGAGGTGACATGTACCCAGTCAACAGGGGGAGAGTTGAAATCCCCCATTATTATTGGGTTTTCTGTTTCTGTAGCCTCTCTAATCTCCTTGAGCATTTCACGATCACCATCACCATCCTGGTTGGGTGGTTGGTAGTCTATTCCTACTTCTATACTCATTATTCAAGCATGGAATTTCTATCCACAGAAATTCTGGAGGGAGGGCCAATAAGAGGGGGTTGAAGAAATTTGGGCAAAAATTGGCATGGTTTTTTCCCCCCCAATCATCTTGGCTACTGTCTCAACTTTATCTTTAGAAGGCACTTGTCTGTTGATCTCTCAGTTTCCCTTCTCTGGTCTCCTTATGTATTGTAATTATAATAGTTACAGTTACATTTGCTAGAGTAATCTTTTCAGTTGCTTATAATTTTGTCGAAGTTTCAGCCTGAAGTTTTCTAAGTTTGATATCTGCTGGTTCATTGGGGCAGCAGAAGGCGTGACAGACCTTGCACTAAGGCCTGGAGCCATAGCAGTGGTTGGAAGTATAGTAGAACAGAGGTTCTCATATCTTTGTTTCTTTTGGCTGTATGCCCTTTGGATATTCATGTCCTATGGGTGCCCCCTTGGAACAGAGGGGACCCAGACGGTGCTGAATTCGGAAGAGTCCCCACATGCTCCACGACCCCTCCCCTGAGGAGGGGGCTCAGTTGCTAGGGCAGAGGGGCAGGGGCCTGTGGAGAAGGAGTGCATGGATCCCATGGGTTCGACTCTGGGTGTGGGGTCCTTAGTTGGGAACAGCTTCTCAGCCCCACAGTGTGTTGGGGAGGCCAGGGCTGCTGGACAAGGGGAATCCATCACCTGGCCCTTCAAAGAGCAGCCAGAGCCAGGCTCTGGGACAGCCCCATTCCTAGCCCCCATCTCCCCAGCAGAGCACCCAGCCTTGGGTTGGCATCAGAATTTCCCTGCCTCCCCAGCAGCCCCCAAGCAGTGCTATCACCTCCCTCCCTTCTTCCTACCCAGACCCTGCTCTCTATCCAGGACAACTCCCCCTTTCTGGCCTGTCTCCCTGTAGCAGAGTCCCCATCTCCCATATCCAGACCCCCGTTCTCCTAGCAGAACCCTCCTCTCACCAGTTTCCCCATCTCCTGCGTTCAGTCTCTGCAGCAAACAGCCTCAAAGCTAGGGGTGCTCAGGCTGCCCCGGAAGAGGCTAAGTTGGTCCTCAGCCAGGCAGATGCTATCTGGTGAGAGCTCCTGAGGAGCACATGGCAGTGGGGGCAGCCCAATGTCTCCAGGCAGCGGGATGGCAGCAGAGCGCTGGACATGCTGGGTAATGGGAACTGGGGAGCCTGGAGTGTAGGGATCTTGGGACCAGCCTCATCCTTGTCATTGCATCAATGTAGTGTTTTCATGGAATTCCCTGGATTATTGTGTCGTATTTTGTAAAGCAAATGACAGAAAAGTCAGTAAAAACAGTAAAGTGAATAGGTCACAATAAAACACAGATGTGACAATATGCAAAAATAACATGGATAAAAGAAACAGAAAAAAGATGGGAAGAAACATGGGTGGATGCAAACATTCAAACACCCAGTGATTAATTTGCAGAGCTGGATATCAGGGAGATTTTTGCTACATAAATTATCTTTATTCTGGGGTTTAAGGGACTATAAATTTCCATTCCATTAAAATCTAATGCTGCAAATATTTGCAGGCAGTTCCCACTAAATTCAATGGGTCTGTGTCTCAGCAGAATTAGGTGCTGAGACTGTATTGTACCCTCATCTCTATATTTTCTGCTCTTTACTTCATCTTTGCTACAGTACACACAGGCACGCATATGTGTGTGCAGGTATACCACAGCTATGTATATGAATGTAAACACACAGTTACCTATGTCAGGACACACGTGCATGTCTATGACAACAGATTACAGCTTTTCACTTACAGTGGCAGGTCCTCCATCCAGCTGCCTTCCACCATGGTTGGAGACAATAATCCCCTGAACTCCATGTCTCATTGCCAGATCTGCATCTTCCTTCGTCAAAATTCCCTTGACAATGATAGGCAAGCGAGTCAGGCTCTGCAGCCAATAGATGTCATTCCAGTTTATAGAAGGGTCTATGGAGTTAGGCGGGAGGCCATACTCAGAACAACTCTCTTCCTGAAGCCATGGAGTAGAAGGAAATCACATTACAGGTTTATAATAAATAAATATAATATAATATATTATCATATAAATAAAAATAAAATAAAATCCCTCAAACTCTTTCCCTACCACAGAAGACATTAATACACTTCATAACAGTTCCATCAACTGGCTTTGTAAAGGGTATGTCTCTGGAGGACAACAATTATTATGGGGAATGGATATGGAAAGAAGAGTCTCCGAGGGATGTAGGCTGAGATGTCAAAGCCAAGGTATTGGAAGGCAGGAGTGCAAACGAGGACATTGCAGAGCAGAAACAGGAGGGGATATGTCCTTGATACAGCAGTTGTCAAAATGTTTTTTTTCCTGCAAATAAGATCACTGGGCTTCTTTAGATAGCAACATAAACTGTCTGGTGTGATGGAGGCCAAGGCAGGTCTCCTTTCCATTCACTCTATTTTAAAACAAGATGAGAAAGCAGCAGATACAAAAGGGAAGGCTACCCATAGCCATACAGCTCTGATTTATGCAACTTGCCTATTTGCTACATATCATCCATCCTGCCATTAACCTTAAAGGTACTCTCAGTTACACTGGTTTAGACTGAGAGTAAGTGCATGGACTGTAATGCATACTCAGGAATTACGCTGTGGTAAGTACAGAAACAACTGGGCCACAAACCAGGCCCAGATCCACAGAACATTTCTCACTCATTCTTTACTTGCCTTATTCAGTGTGTGCCACTCAGACCCGCAGGAAGAACAGCATGTAAACGAAGACGGTATCACAATACATTCACATACTGTCACTTTGGCATTTCCTGATTTATGAGTGCTTTTAGTGCCATTTTCTTGATGGAATTACAAGTTTATTAAAAATGAAACAATAGGGGGGAAAAGAAAGAACTTGGATGTGGCTAGCCCACCATAGATTGCGCTATCCCATTCTAGATGCACACTGAAGGAGGCAAGGACTCCTGCAGAATCATGCCTCACTCAGTTCTCACATTGTGCTTTCAATGAGGCACTATTTTGAATCCTGGCTTAACATAAGAACAGCCATACTGGGTCAGATCAAAGGTCCATCTAGCCCAGTATCCTGTCTTACGACAGTGGCCAGTGCCAGGTGCTTCAGGGGAAATGAACAGAACAGGTAATCATCAAGTGATCCATCCCCTGTCGCCCATTCCCAGCTTCTGGCAAACAGATGCTAGGGACACCATCCCTGCCCATCCTGGCTAATAGCGTTGATGGACCTATCCTCCATGAATTTATCTAGTTCTTTTTTGAACCCTGATATAGTCTTGGCCTTCACAACATACTCTGGCAAGGAGTGCCACAGGTTGACTGTGTGTTGTGTGAAAAAATACTTCCTTTTGTTTGTTTTAAATCGGCTGCCTATTAATTTCATTTGATGACCCCTTGTTCTAGTGTTATGAGAAGGAGTAAATAACACTTTCTTATTTACTTTCTCCACACCAGTCATGATTTTATAGATCTCTATCATATCCCCCTTAGTCATCTTTTTTCCAAGCTGAAAAGTCCCAGTCTTGTTAATCTCTCCTCATATGGCAGATGCTCCATACCTCTAATCATTTTTGTTGACCTTTTCTGAACCTTTCCCCCTTCCAATATATCTTCTTTGAGATGAGGTGACATCTGCACACAATATTCAAGATGTGGGGGTACCATGGATTTATATAGAGGCAATGTGATATTTTCTGTCTTATTATCTTAATGATTCCCAACATTCTGTTCACCTTTTTGCCTGCCGCTGCACATTGAGCGGATGTTTTCAGAGAACTATTCACAATGACTCCAAGATCTCTTTCTTGAATGGTAACAGCTAATTTAGACCCCATCATTTTATATGTACAGTTAGGATTATGTTTTCCAGTGTGCATTACTTTGCATTTATCAGAATTGAATTTCATCTGCCATTTTGTTGCCCAGTCACCTAGTTTTGAGAGATCCTTTTGTAGCTCTTTGCAGTCTGCCTGGGACTTAACTATCTTGAGTACTTTTGTATCATCTGCAAATTTTGCCACTCACTGTTTACCCCTATTTCCAGATTGTTTATGAATATGTTAAATAGGACTGGGCCCAGTACAGGCCCCTGGGGGACACCACTATTTACCTCTCTCCATTCTGAAAACTGACCATTATTCCTACCCTTTGTTTCCTATCTTTTAACCAGTTACCAGTCCATGAGAGAACCTTCCCCCCCTTATCCCATGACTGCTTGCTGATGCAGAGCCTGAAAAAGTGAATGGAATTAAGCCAAGCTACTTTGAAGCATAGGCGCCGACTCTGAAGGTGCTCCGGGGTTGGCGCACCCATTGAAAAAAATAGTGGGTGCTCAGCACCTACTGATAGCCCCGGGGATCAGTGCCTCCTCCTCCACCCCAGCACCTCCTGCCTGCCAGCGGCCCTGCCGAGCAGCTCCTCCCCCTCCCTCCTAGCGCCTCCCACCCACCCCAGATCATCTGGAAGAGGTGAGGTGAGGGTGGGGGCCTAGGTGAAGGGTGGAGTGGGGGTGGGGCCTGTGGCGGAAGAGGGGTCGAGCACCCCCTGGCAACTTGTAAGTCGGTGCCTATGCTTTGAAGCCCTGCCTCAGTCAATATATATGAGCACCCTGAATGAGAAAAGGGAGACCAGATTCTTATCTGTTGTAAATCAATGTAGCTCAATTAAAACCAATGGAGTGGCACAGATTTACAGCAGCCGATAACCTGGCCCGGTGTTTCAGAACATTTTAGTGAAATCTCCACACACATAATTTTGTTAGATCTGCAATAGAAAATAGGGGGAGCACTATTAAAATATTCTTGTGCATGTACAGAGTATGATTTTAAACATTTGGTCAAATCAAAACAGATTGTCATCCAACCATTTGAAAGGAAAATGTCTGACCAGGGGACTTTGTGCCGAACAGTTGTCAATCTTTTCCTGCAAAGGCACCTGAGCTGTTGAACAAAGTGACTTCAGGGGCATTAGACGGATTTAGAGCTCACCTCCCATTCAGTTGTGACTGCTGTAACCATCAGCGGAGCTCTGAGAGTGAGGCCAGGCTTTAGAGGAACCCAAGCTCCATCAGAATTTAGAGCAGGCACAGATGAATGAAAGGCGGTGAGCACTGGCTAGTACAGCTGAGGTCTTATGGCTTGTCTATACACAAAAACTGTACCACTTTAACTATACTAATATAACTAAAGCAGTGTGACATGCCCCCTCACCATTGCCACCAGCATGGGTGCGGTTATATTGGTATAAAGGTGCATCTACCAATAAAGCTATTCCCATATGAAAAGGGGAATAACTATACTAGTATGAGTCACCATTATACTGGTATAACTGCATTCACACTAGTAACATCATCACATCCCCTCACTGAAGTATTTATAACAGTAACTCTTTTAAGCATAGACCAGGCCTGAGTTTGGCAAACGGTAACATGTATCCAAAAAGGCTAAGAACTATTTTTGTAGTCCAGTGGCAAAGGTGATATTTTTTGTGTGTGTGTGTGAGGGAGACATATGTATTCACAAGCCCTCCCATCCCCCCAGATATGTTGCTTGGCTTGTACTGAGCATGCTCACATGGACTGAGCATGCTCAGTAACACTGCTGAAGCCGGCTGCCCTCACTCTGCCTCCTCCCCCACTATCGGCAGGCAGGGGTTGCCTCTGGCCAGTGAGGCTCCCATCTGCTCGCTCTCTCTCGCTCTCACACACACACAAATCATTTCCCAAACCTCAAAAACTCCTTCAAAGTTCTTCACTGTCATGTGCGGTGGGAGCTGGAAGTTGTTGCGGATGTCGTCTCGTCTCTTCCCAACGTAGGGAAGATCGGCGGTGAGCACCAGGCCTTGAAAACCCGCGGCCTCTGCACGTCGGACCAGTCCCTCTGAGAGTGCCCTGTTGCGATGAATGTATAGCTGGAACCATCGGAAGCCATTGGGTGCGGCTGCAGCAATCTCCTCCACCGTGCAGGTGGAGTATGTGCTGGTGATGTAACAGGTGTTCATGGCTTCAGCTGCTGTAGGAGATATTTAAAAAAGCCTCAGTACGAGGTGCTGAAGCTTCCTCACCAATTCTGCCTGGGTACAATGGTAATGCCAGCTAACAACCCCCAATACAAGATCTTTCATCCATATTTTATAAAGTATGTACGGACTGTACAGGCTGAATGCTGTATGTCACCCCCCTCCGATCCTGGGGCCAAAAGGGGGCCAGTCTGGTCCCTGGCACAAGTAGGAATAGCTTCAGGGCTTCTTTAAGTTACAGCAGCCCCCAAGAGGCTGTTCTGGTAGCTGGGGATAACTACAGTGCTGCAGCACTGTGACCGTATGTGGTTTTCCAGCTGCTTTGTGCCTCCAGAGCATCACAAGGGAGAGAGGAGTAGGTCAGGAAAAGAATCTGGCTCTAAAACATGGCACTTCAGTGTCATTCTTACAGATTGGCTTTTCAGGGGGTTGGCCACACATTAAAATGCCATCAGAGTTGCTCACAGTTTCTAACAGTTTTTAATATGTCCTCTTTTGTTTTACAGAATGAAATCACAGGGTACCTCTTGCTGTGCTCTTCTCTCCATCGGAGCAAGCCAGCTGGTGGAAACCGGTGGGAGCAATCCCTACAGGGAAACTGATTTCAGTCCCTAGAAGAATAGTCCTAGTGTCTATCACAGACATATCCCGCAACACGCGTGGCCGGAAGCGGATTCTGCAAGAAGACAAAGATGACATGCCAGTCAATAAGGTAGCAGCCCAGTGGTTTTAATGCTTGCGATCTTCCCTGATCAATGGATCTTCATTTACATGTTATCACACAGTAGTCTGACCCAATCAGGAAAAGCCAGGGGCCATTGCCTGTTGAGAACTCCACCCCCTCGTTGGTACTTACTTTCACCCCCAACATGACTCTCCTCACAGTCGTTGCCACCTACCTGTAAACCCCATACCATCTGCCATCATTCTCTGTACCACTGTAACCTAAGATCACCCCAATGCCAGAGGGCAAGAAGCACCCTGATATATGGTAGACAGTTTCCACTGGTGTCACCAATTCAGTGTACCCCAATTCATTAAGGTAATAAACCATAGCTGATATGTGTATGGAAGACATCAATAGAAAACTAGTAACAACACACTGATCATTAATATCCTTGTGCGGTGTATGTACAGTAAACACCCCAAGGGACTACACAAATGTGGAGGAAATGTGAGATTAAAATGTGTTTACCAGATAAATCTGTGGAGTGAGTAAACAGGTTTCTCCCAGACAAAGGACAAGCCAACCCTCCAGTGAGGTGTTGTCAGAATCAATTGGCTATCACATGTCTAATGGCCATTCATTTGCATTGGATGGGGAAGGAACAGATCAATTTGCATTATAGCGAACACTAGTGGGGGAAGACCCCAGCATGGAACTTCCTTCATCACCAGACTCTATAGCTCCTTCCTCATAGCTTTAATGAACTTTATTTTGAGGGGTAACCTTCAGCTGAATCCCTTTCAAAGGAAAAAAAGATATAAAAAGTGGGGCAAAGAACTTTCACCTAAGACGACAAAGGAACTGAGCACTTCAGACTTTTTGGGAGATTCTGACCAAAGGAGGTGGTCGGCCATCTTGCTGGAAGGAAGGGGTCCTGGAACAATTTTTATAGTGAGCCACTGAACCAAACTGTAAACCCTGTATATAATGGAAACACTTCAAGCCAGGGGGTGCTGCTGCACCTCCCTGCACCCCTAGTTCCAGCACCTATGCTGGAAGGAAGTCTGGTAAGAATCTTACTTTGAACCAAGACCACAGTTTTGTTAACTAGAAAGTGTATTTTTACTTTTGTTTGTTTTTAACCCTTTCTAACTTAATTCTTTCAACTTGGTATCACTTAAAATCTATCTCCTTTGGTCAATACATTTGTTTTACTTTTAAACCAAACCAGCCCAGTGCTGTGTGTGCATTGAAGTGATTAACTCCAGTTAAAGTGATACACTGTATGTTTTGTCTGTTTAGAGGAACAAACAAATCTTATTCCTCTGAATGGTCCAGGAAAGGTCTGCACATTGCAAAGCACATGGTTTCAGGAAAATTTGGGATGGGGTGGATGCTGGGGTCAAATTGCCAGGTGCAACCAAAGCTGGTGGAAACCAGGGAGTGACTGTGTTGCTGCAGAAGGCAAACTGCTGCTGTATCAGGGTTGCACAGCAAACAGACAGAGGGCATGCTTGTTGCTAACTGTGAGCATCCCAGACAGAGAGCTTCAGCAACAGAGCATTTAAAGCACTCAGAGTTACAGGGAAAGTGGTGATACCACCCCTCACTGGTCTGAATAGCATCCCAGAACATGAAAACCACCCACTCAAATGATCCTTGCTCTGTCATTTGCCTTCCATGTATCCCATGGCATACACATCTGCACTTTTGCTACTTGTTGTCGGATTCCATCTCTCTTCCCTTACATCAAAAACCTTCAGATTGCTATACCCATATCATCAGCCTGAACACTGCCCATTCTCACTATCCATGCAATTTGCCCCCAAGTCTCAGTCCCCTGTGCTACATATTTTCCATCCTCATACTCCCAATGCCCCACACTCTATGGCCACTCACACCCTTTACTCTCTCACCTACACAACATGCCACTTGCTTTCACTCCCTTGCTGCCCATTCCCACCCTCAAGTCCACTGTGCTCCATGCTACCTACCTTCATCTGCTGGGTAACACCAGAGGCTACATTGTAAGTAACTCAGGTGCATTTTGCTGTGGCCATTTATATAATGGATAGGTGTTGAGAGTATTAGACACTTGAGAACACCAAGAACTTGCATCCCAACATAGCCTAAAAGATTTTTGCCCACAAAAGAAGAGCTCTCTGTACCTTTTATATGCCAGGAGGTTGTCATCTCGGGTGCAACACTCATCAGCTCCACCTGCAAAAAATTCCCAAGTGGTCTTGGGCAGATGCTTCTTAGCATAAGCTTCAAAGTCTGACAAACATATCATGGGCATTTCAGAAAAAGGTTACTGGAACCTGAGAAGAGAGCACAGAGATTGGATTGACAGCTCTACAATCCTCTGTCTGCAGAAGAATTACAGCTCCAGCTTCTCCACAGTGACCAACTAGTGTGCCACATCTCTGCCATGATGGGGCAAGGCTCTGGACAGGGATGAGGAGATGGGGGATGGATAATTGGGGCTGGTCCTAGGACAGGCTGCAGGCATTGGTGGGCAGAAGGGGCCTGGTTTTCAGGGAACAGGGACAGAAGTCTCTAACCACTAGAGAACACTCCCCTCAGAACCTGGAATGGAACCCAGGATTCCTGGGCCTCATCATTCCTTTTCTGTCAGCAAATATCTGTGTAACCCAAAATGTATGCCTCATCCCCTGCCCCCTCGTTGCTGGCCCACATAGAGAATGTCAACCTACTACTGCTATCAGTTATTCTTTTAGTTCAAGTGGTAGAGGGCTGTGCTGTGGATTTAAAATTCTGAAACCTGAAGATGACCCATGTGAGAATCAATATGGTTCCACATGATAGAATTTCTGGGGGTTTTTTCAGTTTGCTTTTTTAAAAAAACTAGGAAATTACTTACAAAAATACATTTAAATCCCATTAAGACTGCAGATCACTCACTCAAAAGTTAAGAAATGCCACAGTTAAAGTTGTCTGTGCCACCATAATTTGGCTCCTTTGTGTGTATGCATTATGATATACTCTTTAATTACATGATCAAATACTAGTTTTTTCCCCCACAGGATTCCTGCCTCATCTAGCGCACAGGATGGACCATGCTCAGGGAATGAATCAGAGCTGTGTAAAGAAGAACACTGTTGCCTGTAAAACCTCTCCCTCATTGTTGCAGAATCTGGAAGGTGTGAGTGAATGAGGCGGGGGACTGCAGAAAGAGAAAGGACAGTCTTATGGTTAAAGCAGTTGAATGCCGCTCTGGAGAATTAGATTCTATCCCTGCCCCTGCCACAGAGTTCCTGTGGAATCCAATGAAAGCAAAATTTTTACAGTTGGCCACTAATTGAGTGTTCGTCATTTTCTGGATGCTTACATTGAAACAGAAGGGGTTTGATTTGCAGAAGTGCTGAGCACTCAGAGCTGCAACTGAAATCAGTGAGAGCTATAGTCTGAACAGTGCGATAAAATGATAAGTTCTAGAAAAAATCAGGCCATAGGCATCTCAAATTGGCGCTCAAAGTAAGTGGATGCTTTTGACAATAATATCTCTGTGCCTCAGTTCCCCATCTGTAAAATGGGAATAACAATATTAGAGGTGTTCTGAAGATAAATGTGTTAATGTTTGTGAAGCACTGATATCATAGTGATGAGCATCATGGAAAAGTCCCTGAGGAAATAATAATTCTGTATTAAGAGCAATGTATGACTAGTGTTCATTAAATAACGCATAGGCCCACACATTCAATGATAAAGATAAAATTAATTTAATGAATAGCTGCTCATTAAGTGAGCACTGTCCATTGTGTTCACTGAATGAGGCAGTGGAAAAAAGAGTATGTCATCATATAATTAAAAACTGTATCATAATGCTTACACACAGGGGGCTGAATTAAGATGGCATAGGCCACCTTAATTCTGGCATTTCCTAACTTTTGAGTGCTTGACTTTGCAACCTTATTGTTCTTTTAACTTAGATTTTTTTTATGTAATCATATGTCTCTAAGGGGAAATACTTCGCAAGCAACTCAAATCACTTTCTTTGATGTTGGCCACAGTGTTAAGTGGGCCTAATTCTGTCTTCTTTATACCTGTACAACCCCATGGATGCCACTTGGGAATGAAAGGATCACAAATGACGGCAGAATTTGCCCCTCGATCGTTTTTAGATAGCTAAAACCAGAACATAGTCTAACCTAAGCTACTGCTTTACCAGGTTCTGATTATCCAGGTTAATGATTACTTAACTTGGCCTCAAGCAAATCCTGCAAATCATCTTCTGCCCCAGTGTTACAAAAAAGCATTACTGATATGGCCAGAAAGCAGAATGAAGCCTATATTTTATGATCTCTCTGTCTCAGTCTCTATCTCCATGTTGTCTTCTCCAAGGTTCAGCTGTCAGAAAAAACAATCAACAGAGAATAGGGCTTTAAATTCAGAGAGAACAATAGATAGTTGTGTTACATGTTGCTACCAGTAGGTGGTGTAAGTGAACATACACTGGAGGTGGAAGGGTGAGGCTGTAGTGTGAAAAGCACCCAAAAAGAGCCTGTTAGAAGGTGCAAATTAAAGCAGCCCTTTCTCTTACATCCTCCTGCTTGTTCATTTTCCAGTATCCCTCTCCACCCTTCTATAAATGATACCAGCCCTACACGCATTCACCAATATGCAACCCTCACTTAGAACATTTCTGAATTTGGCCTAGAAAATTCTGAAAGGAGTAAATACAGAAACCTGCATCTAAACCCATTCCAGAATAAATGCAGCGCAAAACTATGTTCCAATTCATAGTTAGAATTAGAGCTGGGTGAAATCCGCCAAATATTTTCCAGAAATATTCAGTTGACTTTTGTAATGAATCCAGGTCCCTTTGATGTTTGCTTTCTGTGAATATTGTAGCAAATGAGTAGGCGCGAAGGCAAATGTATAACATTTGGAGCAACTACAGGAGAATACTGACACAAACAAAATTTTGAAATTGTAGTTGCAACTGTTCACACTGGAAATATGATTCTTAGTATTACTTCATCCAGTCAGGGAACAGAAATAACACTGCATGACATATGTGTGCAGTCAAAGCAGCAGAACATTGAATATCAAATACTTGCCAGTCAACATGGGTTTATATGGAAAACAGATCCTTTGAAACTAACTTGATATCTCTATTTTGGTAAGATTATACAAGTTTGGTTGATAAAGGTAATAGGGTTGATGTAACAGATTTCTGTAAGGTGTTGACTTGGTATTGCATGACATTTTGATTAAAACTTGTATGATTTAAAACCGATGTAGCACATATTAAATGAATTAAAAATGGCTGATAAGTCTCAAAATGTAACTGTAAACAGGTAATCATCACTGAATGGGTGTGTTTCTAGTACGGTCCCACAGGGATCAGTTCTTGCTATTCTGTTTGCTATGTATGCTATATTCTTGCTATGCTATTTCATATTTTTATCAACGACCTGGAAGAAAACGAAAATAATGACTGCTAAAGTTTGAAGATGTAAGTACGTACATGGGGAACAAATATTTGATAACACACTCTTCAATCTTACAAAGATATAACGCAATCCAGTGGCTAGAGGTTGAAGCTAGCAAATTCAGACGGCAAATAAGGTGCAAATTTAACTATTGGAGCAATTTATCAAGGGTCATGGTGGATTCTCCATCAATAGCAATTTTTACATTAAGACTGGATGCTTGTCTAAAAAAAACTGCTCTAGTAATTATTTTGGGGAAGTTCTATGGCCTGTGTTATACAGGTCAGTCTAGATGATCACAGTGGTCCCTTCCGACCTTGCTCTATATTAATCTATGAACTACTGTGAATAAACTACATACCAAGAATTATTCACAGAAATGATTTGGAAAATAATGACAAAATATGAGAAAAGTGTGAGGTGTTTCCTCACAATTCACAAAACAGAAAAAGAAGCAAAATTTGTTAAATAAATGATTTGTTACTAATAGTTTTGCAGGCCTAGTTAAAATAGACCTTTTACAGTGCAAATGAAAATGGAGGCGCTTCAGACTATGAATAAATGCATTGTTTACAATTTAATTTTTCTGAAAATACCCAGGAGAGTGCTCCAGCTCTCTCTACTATCCTTCTATAGCAGTTAATTAGGAGTTGCAACCCTTATTGGAACCAGCATGTCAGATAGCCACGATGTGAGCTACCAGGTTGGAAAGTCGACCAAATGATGACAATGTGTGCTCCAGACATAGAGAAACAGATTGATTATGTAGACAAAATCACTCAACCAAACTTCCAAGAGTAGATATGGCCTGTCTCACTGACAGACATGTTTAACTCTACACTAAAAGACTGGGACCTGTAATTCTCCACTAATAGTTGCAATATTGGAGCCAGTAGCCCAGACAGGACTTGGGTGTTTTTGTCACTGTGTCATCTTCTCTGAGAAGGTGAGCCCTGTCTACACAGCTGCATGACAGCAGACACAAGGGGAGCCACACCAGAGGAGAGATCTAGGTCTTAAGTTTCCTAGTGCAAAGAAAGCCAAAGTCACCAAGGACAAATATGAAATCAAATTATTTCACAGCAGGAGAAACAGGAACCATAGTCACCCAGACACAGCCCTCACTCATCTCTCAATCACTTGCAAAAACCAACTTACTTTGGGCTTTAAAAGCAAGCAGCACCAGCTAAGACCCCAGGCTTCAAAGTGGATTGCAGACAGGTCCGTCCCCACCCTTACGCGAAGTACAGAGCTGCGAAGGGCACCAGGAAACTATGCAGCTGCGTATTGCTCCAGCTCCTGCTCCGCCTCTTCCACCTGGCACCAGTCCCCGCTCCCGCGCTGCCCCTGAGGACTGCGGCAGGGTTGGGCTCCCTGCACTCGGCGGCGGTGGGAAGTGGAGCGACCGGGCTCCAGCCTACTCCGCTCCTCTGGCTCCCAGCCGTGCCGCTGGCGACTGCTGGGGGCCGGTTCCCCCTGCCCCCCGAGCCAGGGGAGCGGAGCAGGCTGGGGCCGGGTCACTCCATTTCCCACAGGAAGTGGCCAGCCCCCCCCCCCCCCCGCGGAGGCCTGAGGCGAGACGGGCTGCATGGAGCACCAAAATGGCTAGAGGGGGGCCTGATTACCGACCTACAGAGTGGCCACTATTTATTTTCTGGGGTGAATAAACAACTATGAGGTTAAAGCTTAACCCACCAGCAAACTTTGTACTTTTGTGTATGTCTACATTTGTTCTGAAAGAAAGTTCCTTCCAAAGACACAGGTCATCTTGGTTACAAACTGATTGCTTGGCAAACAGCCCTGGGAACTGCCGGGTGGCAGGGACTGAAGGCAGTGCAGTCACCAATGGAAAGTACAGAGCCACTGCAGCAGAATGCTGCATACATGGGACTGGATATAGCAGTGCAAAGACCACTGGACTCTGCAGCATCCCAGAAGGTAATGCAGAGTAAATAACACTGAAGCATGTGCAGAGCAGGTCGCAGGCCTGTGAGGGGTGTATGGCCTCCCAGGGCACCATGTTTTGGGGCCTCAAGGATTCACATTCTGGGAGCCCTTCCCCGGTAGCATTTGTCTAAGACCAACCCTAGTTAGTCGCTCTGAACACAACCATATTTCAGACCCTATCCCAGAGATGGGAGGAAAAGAGATGAGACACTTCGAAAGATCTTTGGTGCAAATACCCTTGAACATCACCAGTTCCTGTTGATACCACTTTTCCCCTCCTTTCTTCAAATAGCACTGCCTTTGGGCAAAAAAGAATCCCAATAAGGCGAATGCAAGTACAGGACACCATGAATGGGAAGAGGGGGAGAGCTTAGTTTTTCTCTCCAAGTCCCTAGTACCACTCCCCTGCCTCCTCCATTTGGTGAGGTGCGGGCTGTGGACTACCAGAAACACCAGGCTGCTGTTGTGTCAGAGTTATGTAGTGTTTAAATAAATATAATGTAAATGTTATATACAGACCCTCTGTGCCTCAGTAAGAACACACCCTTCAAGTTTTCTTTGAACAGACAGAATGATTCATCAATGAACTTGACTGGTCATGTCCCCACATTCCAGCAGTGGATAAGGACCAGAGGCTCACAGGTGGGCACTTAGCCCCCAAATTTCAAAAGCGGCTACTGCTTTTGGGTGTGTTCGTTTTTAAGGATTTCATCAAAGGGCTGCCAGCTCTACCGACTTTCCCTATAGACTGTAAGTTTTCAGGCCCTCATACAGGTCTTTGGGGGAAAACCTCTCCGATAGCTGTCCTTCCCCATTGCCTTCTGGGAAAATGCTGCTCCACGTGCTCCACATGGAGCAAGCAGAGCTCCCTTCTACCCACTCCCTTGCTTAAGGGGTCAGGAGTGCACCCCAAGCTCTCAGCCCTCCTGCGTCCCAGCTGGCTTTGCAGCTTCGCCTCTCTGGCTGCTAGTGCTGCCCGCTCCCCAACCCTCCCCTCCCCCCCCCATGCCTAGGGAAAAGTGAGAGAATCCTGCACGCTCTAGTATTGCCACGCCCAAGAGTTCAAAAAGCGTGAGTCAGGATCTGAAAATTCATGATTTTGGTTTTAAAATGATGAGATTTTAAAAAATAACAAATGTTGAATTGTTTGTATGTGTCTTCTGCTTCGGGAGCCTTTCGGGTTCACATTTTCAAGCTTTTCTCTGCAAGCATAAGAGCTGGAGACTTATTTTTTTAAATGAAAGGTGAGATTCTCATAAGAACATAAGAACGGCCCTACTGGGTCAGACCAATGGTCCATTTAGCTCAGTATCCTGTCTCTGACAGTGGCCGCTACTAGGGCTACAGGAGGAATGTACAGAACAGTGCAGTTGGTGTGATCTACCTTGTGTTCCCCTCCTGGCTTCTGGCAATCAGGGGCTCAGAGATGCCTGGAGCATGGGGTTGCATCCCTGATCATTGCGGCTAATAGCCATTGATGGACTTATCCTCCATGAATGTATCTAGTTCTTTTATGAACCCAGTTATTCTTTTGGCCTTTACAATAGCCCCTGGCAATTAGTTTCAGTATGTTGTATTAAAAAGTACTTCTTGTTTTTTATTAAACCTGATGCCTATTAATTTCATAAGGTGACCTTTGGTTTTTGTGTTGTGGGAAAGGGAAATAACACTTCTCTATTCACTTTCTCCACACCAGTCATGATTTTATAACCCTCTCTCATGTTCCCTCTTAATTGTCTCTTTTCTAAACTGAACAGCCCTCATCTTTTTAATCTCTTCCTGTATGAAAACCATTCCATAGCCTTGAACATCTTTATTACCCTTCTCTGAGTCTTTTCCGGTTCCACTATATCCTTTTGGATATGTGACAACCAGAAATGGACTAAAGTGTGGGTGCATCATGGCTTTATATAGTGGCATTATAATATTTTCTGTCTTATTTTCTATCCTTTTCCTAATAGTTCCTAACATTCTGTTAGCCTTTTTGACCACTGCCGAGCATTGAGTTGAAGTTTTCCGAGAACTATCCATGGTGTCTCCAAGATCTCTTTCTTGAGTGGTAACAGCTAATTTAGATCCCATTATTTTATATGTATAGTTGGGATTATTTTTTCCAATGTGCATTATTTTGTACTTAACAAAGTTGAATTTCATCTGCCATTTTGTTGCCCAGTCATTCAGTTTTATGAGAGCCCCTGTAACTCTTCGCAGTCAGCTTTGAACTTAACTGTCTTGAACACTTATTTATCATTTGCAGACTTTGCCACGTCTGTGTTCACTCCCTTTTCCAGATCAGTAATGAATATGTTGAACAGCATAGGTACCAGTTCAGATCCTTGGGGATACCGCTGTTTACCTCTCTCCACTGTGAAAATTGACAATTTATTACTACCCTTTGTTTTCTATCTTTTAACCAGTTACTGGGCCATGAGAGGACCTTCCCTTTTAGCCCAGGACTGCTTCATTTCCTTACTAGCCTTTGGTGAGGAACCCTGTTAAAAGCTTTCTAAAATTCAAGTATTGTACACTATATTGACTGGATCACCCTTATCCACGTGCTTGTTGACACCCTTGAAGAATTCTAATAGATTAGTAAAGCATGACTTACCTTTACAAAAGCCATGTTGACTCTTCCCCAGCAAATCATGTTTATGTATGTGTCTGATAATTCCGTTCTTTATGATAGTTTCTACCAATTTGCCCGGTACTCAGTTAGGTTTACTAGCCTGTAATTTCCAGGATTAACTCAGGAGCCCGTTTTGAAAATTGGCGTTACATTAGGTAACTTCCAGTCATCTGGGACAGACTATTGTTTCAGTGATAGGTTACATACCACAATTAGAAGTTCTTCAGCTTCGTATTTGAGTTCCTTCAGGCCTCTTGGGTGAATACCAACTAGGCCTGGTCACCAATTACTGTTTAATTTGTCAATTTGTTCTAAAACCTCTTCTACTGACACATCAGTGTGCGACAGTACTTCAGCGTTGTCAGCCAAAGAGCAGAGCTCTGATTTGGGTATCTCCACCACATCCTCTGCAGTGAAGACCAATGTAAAGAATTCATTTTTCTTCTCTGCAGTGGTCTTAGCTTCCTTGAGTGCTCTTTGAGGGTAGATGAGGGAGCAGAGCAGCCCCAGCAGAGCAGTGGAGGAAGACACAGAAACCAAGAGCTAAGGGGAACAACAGGAATGGGCACAGCAGTAGCAGAATATGAAGATGTGCACATGGGGGCCATAATTGGTGTTGGGGTTTGTGGTCCAAGGGAGTAATTAATTCCCTGAGGGGTTGTGGGTGGGGGTGGGTAGCTGACAATTTATTAAGGGGCATCTGTGTGGGCATGTGTGTTGGATGGGAAATTAATTGACTAGGAGTAGAATTAGGAATTTGAGTATTTGATGGGGGTTCTAGCTGAACTGCCTTAGTGTGGGTTTTAGTGTGCAGGGGAATGTGCACATCAGCTCCTCTCCCACTGAGCTGAGGAACTACACTATCAGCAGCCATTTCTAAACGTTGATTTTGTGCTGATTACAGTCATTGGTGGTCAATTGCTGTTGTAGGTACCAGTGAACCCCTTAGCGTAGATAAGATAACCACGCTTTGCTCTGGTGGAGTTTACCCTTGCCTGAAACCCTACCGTAAACTCTACTTGTGCCTGTCTACAGTAGGGTCTGTTGTGATAATTGGGCCTACAAATTTACTTTAATTGTGAGTTCAGCTGTAAAAAAGTAAGTGCAAGTTTTTAGGATGTCACAATGATCTATAATAACAAATATTGATGGGAAATGGTATGAAAAACTGAATTAGTGCAAACAAAAAAAGACTACTGATATAACTCATGGCCTGTGCTAAGATCATGCTTGGTAAACAAGAAAAGTGTGAGACTGAAAAAATCAATGAACCAAAATTGGTGTGTCAGAAATTAGGCCTAATTGGTGGATAAAATAATGAGCGTATGAACTATTCTGCTCACCAGTTCCTTTGTGGGTCCTTAAAGAAAGAGACTTTGGGCACAAAAATTGGCTACTGGAGTGAGCTTCACCATGATGGCTACCCCCATACACACATTTTCTGGGATCCAGACCAAGCCAGAGAGATGGATCCAGGTGACATCACCACCTCTACAGGCTCCAGCTGAATTCTGAATACCACCTGGGCTGAAACAGCTCCATCCCAACTCATCTAATTTCATAGAATCATAGAATAAAAGAATTGGAATGGACCTCTGGAGGTCATCTAGTCCAACCCCCTGCCCAGAGCAGGACCAATCCCAACTAAATCATCCCAGCCAGGGCTTTGTCAAGCCTGACCTTAAAAACTTCTAAGGAAGGGGATTCCACCACCTCCCTAGGTAACGCATTCCAGTGTTTCACCACCCTCCTAGTGAAAAAGTTTTTCCTAATATCCAACCTAAACCTCCCCCACTGCAACTTGAGACCATTACTCCTTGTCCTGTCATCTGCTATCACTGAGAATAGTCTAGATCCATACTCTTTGGATCCACCTTTCAGGTAGTTAAAAGCAGCTATCAAATCCCCCCCCGATTCTTCTCTTCCGTAGACTAAACAATCCCAGTTCCCTCAGCCTCTCCTCATAACTCATGTGTTCCAGTCCCCTAATCATTTTTGTTGCCCTTCGCTGGACTCTCTCCAGTTTTTCCACATCCTTGTAGTGTGGGGCCCAAAACTGGACACAGTACTCCAGATGAGGCCTCCCCAATGTCGAATAGAGGGGATGATCACATCCCTCGTTCTGCTGGCAATGCCCCTACTTATACACCCCAAAATGCCATTGGCTTTCTTGGCAACAAGGGCACACTGTCGACTCATATCCAGCTTCTCGTCCACTGTCACCCCTAGGTCCTTCTCTGCAGAACTGCTGCCTAGCCATTCGGTCCCTAGTCTGTAGCGGTGCATTGGATTCTTCCGTCCTAAGTGCAGGACTCTGCACTTGCCCTTGTTGAACCTCATCAGATTTCTTTTGGTCCAATCCTCCAATTTGTCTAGGTCCCTCTGTATCCTATCCCTACCCTCCAGCGTATCTACCACTCCGCCCAGTTTAGTGTCATCTGCAAACTTGCTGAGGGTGCCATCCACACCATCCTCCAGATCATTAATGAAGATATTGAACAAAACCAGCCCCAGGACTGACCCTTGGGGCACTCCGCTAGATACCGGCTGCCAACTAGACATGGAGCCATTGATCACTACCCGTTGAGCCCGACAATCTAGCTAACTTTCTACCCACTTTGTAGTGCATCCATCCAGCCCATACTTCTTTATTTCTTCTATCTTCCCCAAAAGGAAAGTATTACCAAGCTAAATGCCATCTAACAGACTGTCAAACAAGGGCATTTGTCTTTTAAAAACTCTCTCCAGCTAAAGTGAAAGAGAACAAGAAACACTGTTAAAATGAGAGCCTGGCTTAATACTTTACATGTCAAATTTTTAACTGTTTTTTTTCCACATTATCTTTAACAAAAGGTTAAAAGGATGTTTCATGGTGTGTTTCCCATAGTACTAAGCAGAATAAGGTTTCTGTATACCAAATCCCGAACCTTGTTAAAAACTGTATACTGTTGGACTGTGTCTGGGTTATGTTAACATCTTTGGCTTGTACATTCCATCCAAATTGATACAAGGGTTGTATATTCCATCTAAATTGATACAGCTACACTGATAGCAGTAATCAGTGCAAAGTTCCAGTCTACATAAGGCCTAATTCAATTTGAAAATTAAAAATCGACTATTATTCTGCCTGAAGATGTTGACAAGTATGCCAGCTTGAGACATCTTTGGCCTAATTTTCAGCTGCTATTGACTTCCATTGGAGTTTTTGATGCTCAGCATTTTCTGAAAATGAGTCCTGAGGTGTCTCAAATTGGGCACCCAATAACTGAGGCACTGGTCTGATCCAATCTGGCAGGTTCTGTGTTCCTAACTGCAATATTGCAAGCCAAGGACATTTGCACCATTTTCTTTCTTCCAGGCCTAGTAAAGAATTCCATTTTTATTCTATCCATGTCTGAGTATTGGCCAACACTCTACTAGGTGCAGGAGACTAAGGATATGTCTACAGTACGAAATTAGGTCCAATTTATAGAAGTAGTTTTTTTAGAAATCGGTTTAATATATTCGAGTGTGTGTGTCCCCACAGAAAATGCTTTAAGTGCATTAAGTGCATTAACTCGGCGGAGTGCTTCCACAGTACCGAGGCTAGAGTCAACTTCTGGAGTGTTGCACTGTGGGTAGCTATTCCACAGTTCCTGCAGTCTCCTCTGCCCATTGGAATTCTGGGTTGAGATCCCAATGCCTGATTGGGCTAAAACATTGTCACGGGTGGTTCTGGGTACATATCGTCAGGCCCCCGTTCCCTCCCTCCCTCCGTGAAAGCAGCAGCAGACAATCGTTTTGCACCTTTTTTCTTGAGTTACCTGTGCAGACGCCATACCACGGCAAGCATAGAGCCCGCTCAGGTAACCGTCACCGTATGTCTCCTGGGTGCTGGCAGACGTGGTACTGCATTGCTACACAGCAGCATCAACCCATTGCCTTGTGGCAGCAGACGGTACAGTAGGACTGGTAGCCGTCATCGTCATGTCCGAGGTGCTCCTGGCCACGTAGGCCAGGAGCGCCTGGGCAGACATGGGCGCAGGGACTAAATTTGGAGTGTCTTGACCAGGTCATTCTCTTTAGTCCTGCAGTCAGTCCTATTGAACCATCTTATGGTGAGCAGGCAGGCAATACGGATTGCTAGCAGTCCTACTGTACCATCTTCTGCCAGGCAGGCAAGAGATGAGGATGGCTAGCAGTCCTACTGCACCATCTTCTGCCGAGCAGCCATGAGATGTGGATGGCTTGCAGTCCTTCTGCACCGTCTGCTGCCAGCCAAAGATGTAAAAGATAGATGGAGTGGATCAAAACAAGAAATAGACCAGATTTGTTTTGTACTCATTTGCTTCCCCCCATCCCCGTCTAGGGGACTCATTCCTCTAGGTCACACTGCAGTCACTCACAGAGAAGGTGCAGCGAGGTAAATCTAGCCATGTATCAATCAGAGGCCAGACCAACCTGCTTGTTCCAATAAGAACAATTAGTTAGGTGCACCATTTCTTATTGGAACCCTCCGTGAAGTCCTGCCTGAAATACTCATTGATGTAAAGCCACCCCCTTTGTTGATTTTAATTCCCTGTAAGCCAACCCTGTAAGCCATGTCATCAGTCGCCCCTCCCTCCATCAGAGCAACGGCAGACGATCGTTCCGCTCCTTTTTTCTGTGCGGACGCCATACCAAGGCAAGCATGGAGGCCGCTCAGCTCACTTTGGCAATTAGGAGCACATTAAACACCACACGCATTATCCAGCAGTATATGCAGCACCAGAACCTGGCAGAGCGATACCGGGCGAGGAGGCGACGTCAGCGCGGTCACGTGAGTGATCAGGACATGGACACAGATTTCTCTGAAAGCATGGGTCCTGCCAATGCATGCATCATGGTGCTAATGGGGCAGGTTCATGCTGTGGAACGCCGATTCTGGGCTTGGGAAACAAGCACAGACTGGTGAGACCGCATAGTGTTGCAGGTCTGGGACGATTCCCAGTGGCTGCGAAACTTTCGCATGCGTAAGAGCACTTTCATGGAACTTTGTGACTTGCTTTCCCCTGCCCTGAAGTGCATGAATACCAAGATGAGAGCAGCACTCACAGTTGAGAAGCGAGTGGTGATAGCCCTGTGGAAGCTTGCAACACCAGACAGCTACCGGTCAGTTGGGAATCAATTTGGAGTGGGCAAATCTACTGTGGGGGCTGCTGTGATGCAAGTAGCCCACGCAATCACAGATCTGCTGATATCAAGGGTAGTGACCCTGGGAAATGTGCAGGTCATAGTGGGTGGCGTTGCTGCAATGGGATTCCCTAACTGTGGTGGGGCCATAGACGGAACCCATATCCCTATCTTGGCACCGGAGCACCAAGCCGGCGAGTACATAAACCGCAAGGGGTACTTTTCAATAGTGCTGCAAGCTCTAGTGGATCACAAGGGACGTTTCACCAACATCAACATGGGATGGCCGGGAAAGGTACATGACGCTCGCATCTTCAGGAACTCTGGTCTGTTTCAAAAGCTGCAGGAAGGGACTTTATTCCCAGACCAGAAAATAACTGTTGGGGATGTTGAAATGCCTATCGTTATCCTTGGGGACCCAGCCTACCCCTTAATGCCATGGCTCATGAAGCCGTACACAGGCAGCCTGGACAGTAGTCAGGAGCTGTTCAACTACAGGCTGAGCAAGTGCAGAATGGTGGTAGAATGTGCATTTGGACGTTTAAAGGCGCGCTGGCGCAGTTTACTGACTCACTTAGACCTCAGCGAAACCAATATTCCCACTGTTATTACCGCTTGCTGTGCGCTCCACAATATCTGTGAGAGTAAGGGGGAGACGTTTATGGCGGGGTGGGAGGTTGAGGCAAATCACCTGGCTGCTGATTACGCGCAGCCAGACACCAGGGCGGTTAGAAGAGCACAGGAGGGCGTGGTACGCATCAGAGAAGCTTTGAAAACCAGTTTAATGACTGGCCAGGCTACGGTGTGAAAGTTCTGTTTGTTTCTCCTTGATGAAACCCCCCACCCCTTGGTTCACTCTACTTCCCTGTAAGCTAACCACCCTCCCCTCCTCCCTTCGATCACCGCTTGCAGAGGTAATAAAGTCATTGTTGCTTCACATTCATGCATTCTTTATTCATTCATCACACAAATAGGAGGATGACTACCAAGGTAGCCCAGGAAGGGTGGTGGAGGAGGGAAGGAAAATGCCACACAGCACTTTAAAAGTTTACAACTTTAAAATTTATTGAATGCCAGCCTTCTATTTTTTGGGCAATCCTCTGTGGTGGAGTGGCTGGTTGGCCGGAGGCCCCCCCACCGCGTTCTTGGGCATCTGGGTGTGGAGGCTATGGAACTTGGGGAGGAGGGCGGTTGGTTACACAGGGGCTGTAGTGGCAGTCTGTGCTCCAGCTGCCTTTGCTGCAGCTCAACCATACACTGGAGCATACTGGTTTGATCCTCCAGCAGCCTCAGCATTGAATCCTGCCTCCTCTCATCACGCTGCCGCCACATTTGAGCATCAGCCCTGTCTTCAGCCCGCCACTTACTCTCTTCAGCCCGCCACCTCTCCTCCCGGTCATTTTGTGCTTTCCTGCACTCTGACATTATTTGCCTCCACGCATTCGTCTGTGCTCTGTCAGTGTGGGAGGACAGCATGATCTCAGAGAACATTTCATCACGAGTGCGTTTTTTTTTTCTTTCTAATCTTCACTAGCCTCTGGGAAGGAGAAGATCCTGTGATCATTGAAACACATGCAGCTGGTGGAGAAAAAAAAAGGGACAGCGGTATTTAAAAAGACACATTTTATAAAACAGTGGCTACACTCTTTCAGGGTAAACCTTGCTGTTAACATTACATACATAGTACATGTGCTTTCATTACAAGTTTGCATTTTGCCTCCCCCCACCGCGTGGCTAACCCCTCAACCCTCCCCCCTCCCTGTGGCTAACAGCGGGGAACATTTCTGTTCAGCCACAGGCAAACAGCCCAGCAGGAACGGGCACCTGTGAGTGTCCCCTGAAGAAAAGCACCCTATTTCAACCAGGTGACCATGAATGATATCTCACTCTCCTGAGGATAACACAGAGAGATAAAGAATGGATGTTGTTTGAACGCCAGCAAACATACACTGCAATGCTTTGTTGTACAATGATTCCCGAGTACGTGTTACTGGCCTGGAGTGGTAAAGTGTCCTACCATGGAGGACTCAATAAGGCTGCCCTCCCCAGAAACCTTTTGCAAAGGCTTTGGGAATACATCCAGGAGAGCCGTGAATGCCAGGGCAAATTAATCCTTTCACATGCTTGCTTTTAAACCATGTATAGTATTTTAAAAGGTACACTCACCGGAGGTCCCTTCTCTGCCTGCCGGGTCCAGGAGGCAGCCTTGGGTGGGTTCGGGGGGTACTGGCTCCAGGTCCAGGGTGAGAAACAGTTCCTGGCTGTCGGGAAAACCGGTTTCTCTGCTTGCTTGCTGTGAGCTATCTACAACCTCATCATCATCTTCTTCGTCCCCAAAACCTGCTTCCGTGTAGCCTCCATCTCCATTGAAGGAGTCAAACAGCACGGCTGGGGTAGTGGTGGCTGAACCCCCTAAAATGGCATGCAGCTCATCATAGAAGCGGCATGTTTGGGGCTGTGACCCAGAGCGGCCGTTCGCCTCTCTGATTTTCTGGTAGGCTTGCCTCAGCTCCTTAAGTTTCATGCGGCACTGCTTCGGGTCCCTGTTATGGCCTCTGTCCTTCATGTCCTGGGAGATTTTGACAAAGGTTTTGGCATTTCGAAAACTGGAACGGAGTTCTGATAGCACGGATTCCTCTCCCCATACAGCGATCAGATCCCGTACCTCCCGTTCAGTCCATGCTGGAGCTCTTTTGCGATTCTGGGACTCCATCATGGTCACCTCTGCTGATGAGCTCTGCATGGTCACCTGCAGCTTGCCATGCTGGCCAAACAGGAAATGAGATTCAAAAGTTCGTGGTTCTTTTCCTGTCTACCTGGCCAGTGCATCTGAGTTGAGAGTGCTGTCCAGAGCGGTCACAATGGAGCACTCTGGGATAGCTCCCGGAGGCCAATACCGTCGAATTGTGTCCACAGTACCCCAAATTCGACCCGGCAAGGCCGATTTAAGCGCTAATCCACTTGTCAGGGATGGAGTAAGGAAATCGATTTTCAGAGCCCTTTAAGTCGAAATAAAGGGCTTCATCGTGTGGACGGGTGCAGGTTTACATCGATTTAACGCTGCTAAATTCGACCTAAAGTCCTAGTGTAGACCAGGGCTAAGATTAGCATATGAAGCACCTTTAATTCCTACCTTCACTCCTGTGATACACTGAGAATGCTGCAATGTACCCATTGGCATTCACTCATCACTACATTTGCAGGGGCCCAAAAAAAGCACAATTCACTTCTGTGCTCTTTAGTCGTCTTTCTTTTCCAGTTGGATGGTATTGGCATAAAGTGGCCTACTGATTACGTATAATTTTATACGAGGAAAAGCACTAATACCTTCTGTCATGCACTCAGGCATCCCTGGTATAGGTAGGGAAGCTCCCTGTGTTTGCTTTCTCCCCACTAGATGTCAGCTTTGCTTTACAAATATCAATTAATGCTGGTATAAAAACAGCCTTTGCTTGGGGTTCTGCCAGACACAAAGGGCATAAAACAGCCTGGTGCCTTTACCAGTGTCTGCTAATATGCTTAGAAATCTTCATTCCATGCTTTTTATTCTTGCCAGTCATTAGTACACAGTGTGAAAGTAAAACTGACATAAATCCAGACTGGACCAATATACATTTCAGCTGAAATCATCACCAGTGTCCTTTGCCATTGTTCTCAAGTTGCACACGCTCAGTAAACACACCTACCTTTAGGATGTACATTGTCTAGCAAACTCACCAAACTTCAGGGTTTTCAAGCGTTCAGCCATCACCATTACAAACAGATTAAAAAGGTACTATATTTGGGTTTTTCAAGTAGAAAATAAAGACACCCTTGGTTTTAGATTCTGGCCAATAGGAGACTGAGTATTTAACACTTGCTTCCCAACGTTTTCCTGCTCACTTGTGACCGACTCAAGCTAAAATAATAATGGCTTTCTCTCTTTTAAGTAGTGTTTGCCCTGTTTCTAGGATAGTGAGGAAAATAAAATAAGAAACATGTACTCCTGCAATTCAGCATTCAGGCCAAAGCACTGTTGACCTTCAGGTCTGCCTTTTTGCATGATTTTTGCCAGCTGGTTATTTGCAGTTGATTATTTTTATGCAAGTGCACAGTCTGAAGTTTAGAGAGACAAAGTGAGTGAGGTAATATTGGACCAGCTTCTGTTGGTGAGAGAAGCATATAATCTTGTGAGTCCAAGCAAAAACTTCCTGTGTAAACGTGTGCAAGTTTCTACAGCAATCACAATGTTTATTAGCCCAGGTTGGTTATACTGTTTGATTTTATAGCAAGCAAATAACTATGGCTCATGCTGTCATCTCACTCTAGCATCCAGTAATGGCAGGCTGGGATTGGGACTTTGGAAGAATTTGGTGGGGAGCCTGGCTTGACATAATTCTGAGTGATGTAAACCAGATGGCAAAACTATTAAGTCAGCAGTGATTCTTCTTATCAGATTTGTTTCTTGGGCATATGCCCCAGGTTTTGCAGAAAAATACTTTCCCCTCCTATATTGTTCATGGAGGAAAGTCCTCTCAAATTTCTACCCTTTTATTATAGGTTCAGATGAAAGCAAGTCTTAAACTTAATGCTGCCTAACACTTCCGATTATAAGGTCCAGTTTCAGTTGACTATCACTTTGTCAGATTTTAATTATTCAGGATGAGAGTTTTTCTATGCTCGCTTTCTGTGTTGGGCTGAATATTTTGGAAAGTTGCAGCAAAAGTGCTTCAGTAGTTTCCAGGAATGACACTCCCCATGCTAAATTCTTACAACTGTTCCATTGATAAGCTCATGCAGCTCTATGTTTGAAGAAGGGGATTATTCCTGGGGTCACGGAGGTGCCTTTTGCTGTCTTTGTGAAAATCCACCCAGATTTGACCAAGTCATAAGCCCCTGAAAATCCCTGTTTGCACATACTCAGAAGACCTTGTTATCAGTCTGGTGGATAATTTCTCTGAAGATTCTGTCTGCACTGAGTATGATCCACCCTAGGGCTGCAGGAGCTGCAGGAACTGAACAGAACTTTCCCTGCAGTTTCTGCTCCGTGCAGCCAGGAGTCATTGTGGTGCAGGGATATTGTCTCTTCTGTGCTCTCAATGCCCCACAAAAGATGCTCAGGCAGTACAGAGGAGAAGGAGGAAGCACAATGATTTAACTGCACATTGGGAACCACTGAACTAGAGAGGACAGAGATTATCCTTCTCTCCATGGATAGATGCAGCATTGCTCATCTAAAACTACAGTTAGCCTAATAACTCTGAAAGTAAAAGCCAGACTAGTAAAATACAATGTCTTGCACTTGGGTGGGAGGTAGGGTGGTACATGCATGGTGGGATTTTGGAGATGTGAGACAGAGGAGGGATGCTCAGAGGGCAGCCACCTCATCTGTATTAGACAAGTGAGGCCTATGGAATCTACATGCCCCTGTATTCACTGCTCTGTCTAGATCAGAGCCATCTCCCTCAATGATTGTTGCCAGCATAGTATCTGAGTATGCTGAGGTCATACATTATGCCCCCAGCAGTGAATGGAGAAAGCCACTCTGACCTGCAAAACACAGTGAAAGCTATAACAAGTGGTGCCTATGAGCTGCATCACCACATTAAAAACTATTCCATGAACAGATACACAGATTGTCTGACTTGCCTCACAGACTCCCAGTAAACTGCCAATGTGGCCTTCATTTGGGCAGAGCTCTGGTACTCCATGTCCAAGGACTGAGTTATTTCAGTGTCATCAGCAAGTGGAAATGGTTGCCAGCAGTTTTTCACATTTTAATTCGATTCTGCCTTTTCTTCTGACAAACTAAGAAAGTTCCCAGGCTGTCCCGGCAAAATTAGGGATCACAGAGAGTAGTTTCTGAAACACAAATATTAATTACTAGAGGAAAACATCTCCTTCTTGTGGTAAATTCTGTGAGACTGGTTTGGACTAAGAGCATTAACTACTTTTAAGCCACTAGCAGTAGATAGTAGAAGGATCATCATTCAACTCATCTGTGGACCATCAAAGGTCTCCCCATTCAGCCTCTCTCTAGCAAAAAAAGCCTAGTCTGTTTTTCACCATGGCATTTCGGCAATGGAGGAAACTCACAATAAAACCCTGACCACAGCAGTATGCCTCCAATCAACTAGCCATAGCATATATTAGAAGGTGCAGAACTGAACTGTCCTTTCTCTGAATAAACTTGCAGTTCTCTCTTCTTTTGTTTATCAACTTTAGATATCAGGAAAAGTATAGTTTCACAAAATAGAGTTGCAAAAGAATTATTAACTCACATCTAGTTCTCCTGTGGACCAATGAAAGACCATTTCCAACAGCTTATTCTGTAGGACATCTTTCAGTCTACTTTTAAATGACTCCATAACTTCTTTTTTGAAAACCAGTCTAATAGATCTGACCATTTTCTTGCTATTCAGCCTACATTTTCTTTTGTTCAATTTCAAATCATTACTACAAAGTTATCCTCTCTGCAGTTCCAATCCTGGGCTCTCATAAGGCTCTACGATCACCTCTTGGTCTTAACCCCCCTAGTTCTCCTCTCTTCCCCTACAGTTCTAAGAAATACAGTGATAAACTAATTATTCTGCAATCCAAAATCAATCCTATAAAATAGGTGGGAAATGTGTACAGTTTCAGCACACATTGTCCCAGCACATTGATTTGTCCACACTGAAAGAATAGAAGGAAATTCTCTCTTATTTTAACTTGACTCTCTGGCTGACTCTCCACTTGGCTGACTCTCCATTTAAATGATTAAAGAACTTTAGCTGTTAGCATCCAGTGCAGTCAAAGTTTGAATCCTGTTTGCATTTCAAATGTGGTTTCGATTTACCCTGCACACCATTTATTTCTCATCGTTTTGAATTGGGGCAAAAGAAGGCTTGAAAAATCAAATCAGTCTTCCTTAATTAGGGGATACAGTTCCCTCTGGTGGATTCCCAAAGAGCAGGAACAGAACCAATTTCTCTGCAATTTCATATTGGGAATATTAAATATAGTGCAATTAATTCATCCATGAATTAAATCTCTAGGTTATGTCAGCTTTTCAGCTGTTCCTCATAACTTTTCTTTTATTACAGCATCCTAGTACTGTAGTGCCACTGTAGTTGAGATGTCAGGGAGGGAAAAGGCACTTTTATTCTTATCCCTGATTTTTCAACTTCGTATTTATCTTGCAGGCAAAGATAGGTACATATGGGAACCACATAGTGTTATAGCTAGGGCTGTCAATTAATCACAGTTAACACAAAAAAAATAGTTGTGATTAATCACACTTTTAATCGCACTATTAAACAACAGAATACCAATTGAAATTTATTAAATATTTTTGGTGCTTTTCTACATTTTCAAATATATTGATTTCAGTTACAACACAGAATACAAAGTGTACACTGCTCACTTTATATTATTATTTTTATTACAAATATTTGCACTGTAAAATGATAAAGAAATAGTGTTTTTCAATTCACCTTTTACAGGTACCATAATGCAATATCTTTATCATGAAAGTGCAACTTACAAATGTAGACTTTTTTTTATTACATAACTGCACTCAAAAAACCAAAATAATGTAAAACTTGAGAGCCTACAAGTCCACGAAGTTCTACTTCTTGTTCAGCCAATCGCTGAGACAAACAAGTGTGTTTACATTTACAGGACATAATGCTGCCTGCTTCTTATTTACAATGTCACCTGAAAGTGAGAATAGGCATTTACATGGCACTTTTGTAGTCAGCATTGCAAGGAATTTACATGTCGGATAAGCTAAACATTTGTATGCCCCTTCATGCTTCAGCCACCATTCCAGAGGACATGTTTCCATGCTGATGACGCTCGTTTAAAAAAATGTGTTAATTACATTTGTGACTAAACTCCTTGGGGAAGAATTGTATGTCTCCTGCTCTGTTTTACCTGCATTCTGCAATATATTTCATGTTACAGCAGTCTCAGACGATGACCCAGGACATGTTGTTTGTTTTAAGAACACTTTCACCTCATATTTGACGAAATGCAAAGAAGGTACCAATGTGAGATTTCTAAATATAGCTACAGCACTGGACCCAAGATTTAAGAATCTGAAGTACCTTCCAAAATCTGAGAGGGACGAGGTGTGGAGCATGCTTTCAGAAGTCTTAAAAGAGCAACACTCTGTTGCGGAAATTACAGAACCCGAACCACCAAAAAAAAAAAATCAACCTTCTGCTGGTGGCATCTGACTCAGATGATGAAAATGAACATGCGTTGGTCCACACTGCTTTGGATTGTTATCGAGCAGAACCCGTCATCAGCATGGACGCATGTCCCCTGGAAGGGTGTTTGAAGCATGAAGGGACATATGAACCTTCAGAGCATCTGGCATGTAAATATCTTGCCATGCCGACTACAACTGTGCCATGCAAACACCTGTTGTCACTTTCAGGTAACATTGTAAACAAGAAGCGGGCAGCATTATCTCCTGCAAATGTAAACAAACTTGTTTGTCTGAGCGATTGGCTGAACAAGAAGTAGGATGGAGTGGACATGCAGGCTCTAAAATTTTACATTGTTTTATTTTTGAGTGCAGTGATTTTTTGTACATAATTCTACATTTGTAAGTTCAACTTTCATGATAAAGATATTGCATTATGGTACTTGTAAGAGGTGAATTGAAAAACACTATTTCTTTATCATTTTACAGTGCAAATATTTGTAATCATATATAATATAAAATGAGCACTGTACACTTTGTATTCTGTGTGGTAACTGAAATCAATATATTTGAAAATGTAGAAAACATCCAAAAATATTTAAATAAATAGAATTCTATTATTCTTTAACAGTGTGATTAATTGCATGATTAATTTTTTTAATCGCACGATTAATGACGATTGATTTTTTTAGTCACTTGGCAGCCCTAGTTATAGCCATAGGAATTATTTTATAGTTTCCTCAATCTCTGTAAAAATAGATACATTTTCCGAGCTTGTAACAGGAAGGCTGTTTCTTAGGACTTTGCATAGTAATGCAGATCTCTTCTCCTTATTTACCACATTGAAAGTTGTTGGGCACCTGTATAAAGATGGTGTTATTTCTGTTGATGCATGACAGTCAGTGTGTCTTGTTAACTCTGTCATGGTTACTGGGCTCACTGCACCTCTGACCACTCCTGATCTTTTTGAGTGTGCTTCTGTTAGGTTTCAAGTCTCAACTTTTGTCAGGCACGAGGGAACCCAGTGATTTTGTAGCTCTCAGACCAGGTCTTGGGCTGCAGTCCCCAGGTGCTAACCATGGTTACCTAAACAGATCAGACTTATCTTCAGTACCTGCAGTTCTGTCCCCGCCAGGAGTAGGAGACAAGTAGTTAATACAGTGAGCAAAGAGCCTTCCTAAAGCAAACCAAAGCATTATAGAGGAAACAGATCTTAATAAACCAGTCTACACACATGCTTACCTCTCCCTAAGGCTTACTGTTTCTTGGATCTGGGGAAGGCCCAGTTTCCTCTTCAGAGTCTGTCTCTGTGTCACCCAGTCCTCCTGGATAGCCCCGACAACTGAAGTCCCTTCAGGATTAATTCTCTCTAAGGTCTTATTCAATATTTAGACACAGCCACTAAGTGAACTGGTCAGACAACATGGATACAAGTCCTATCAGTACACAAATTCATAGGTTATAAGGCCAAAAGGGACCATTGTCAACATCTTGTCTGACCTTCTGTTCTTTGCCTGTGGCACACAATAGTTTAGTCTCCTGGGAGCTGTAATACTTTGGTCTAATTCCAGTTGTTGGGTTTAGTGTGTGGGTGGCTGAGTGGTGTTGTTGGTGGCCTGGGATATACAAGTTGCAATAAATGATCTGGAGGTCCCTTCTGGCCTTAAACTTTGGTTCTGTGACCCCCTGTATAACACAGGCCACAGGACTTCCCTGAATTAACTCCTGTTTGAAGTAGAACAGATCAGATGACACACAGATCTGTTTATCCTTCACCACATATGACTATACCAATACACTAAAATGGCCCAGGGCTTGGATTAGCTCAGCTCATGAATAAAGAACCCCTGGGTGAAGCTGAACCCAGCCAAGATGGGAGCTCATGCTGGTGGGCAGAGGAAAGCATGGTGAAGATTTTGCAGTCATAGTGGTGTCTTTTATAGTTGAAGGTATCCAGGTATTCATCTGTTCAGTTCAGTCCACAGTTTGGGAATGCTCCTGGATTCCTCTCTGAGGCATAGCATCATCCACAAGTGAGGCTTTCTATCTCTGATTGGCTAGGACAAAACATCTGATCATGGCAAATGATGATTTAGCTCCCATCTGGCATACAACAATGTGATATACCTGGGTATGAAGTCCTCAGCCCTTAGAAAGCTCCAGTTAGTACAGAATAGTGCAGCATGTCTCCTCAGCACAGCAACATAGGATTCTCTGAGCACATCAAATCTGTCCACTGATCCCTACAATGACTTCCCATAGAATGTCGAATCAAGTTCCAAGTCTCAGTCCTAATCATCAATGTACCCAAGGGAGTTGGCCCAGCATATCTAAAAGACTGCCTAAAACTCCAGGATGGAGACCATGGTCAACAACTTTGCTCCTCTAGCATAATGGAACTGTCTAACATCAGAGGAAAGCTTATCTGTGCAGTAGACAGAGCTTTCTTGGGAACTAATCCAAGACTGTGGAATGAAGTTCCACAGGAACTAAGGGCCATCCCAAACCCCACCACCTTCCGCTCCAAGTGCAAGGTGCACTTCTTCAACTGTGCCTTCTCTAACACACATACCACAGAGCAGCATATGCATTTAAAAAAACCCTCAAAAACAAACTCCTACCAGATCAAGTCACTCCACTGCACACACAATTCTCCCCATGGGAGTGGATGAGAAAATGAACTACATGTGACAGATGCTAGTTATGTCACTTCATGTACTACTGTAAAGTGCTCAGATACTACAATGATGAAGGTTGTATAAGAACCTAGGTAGACTAGACGAGACTAGAATAGCCCCTACAGCTCAACCACACTGGAAAAAAAAACTAAACAAAACACCAACTTTGAGTTCCAAATAAATGCAAGTTCCTTTGAGAAATATGAAGGAAAAAACTCATCCCAGTCTCACAAAGGTTTAATATGGTCTGTAGTCTCATGGACACTCATGGAATGCCTGGTGGAGATAGAACTTCCTGCTGTCTGGGCTAGAGTATCTGTCATCTCCCCGAAATCATGAGGTCTAAGTTGCCCAAATTTGTAGTCCAGGCCAAAAGGCCCTTGGGGAGGAAGGCATGGAAAAGGCTAAGCCCATGAAGTGTGGGGGGAGAATAACTGTAGGAAAAGGAGTGACTGGAGGATGGGGCCTAGTCAAGTCAAAAGTGGAGTGGTTTGGGGGAACCTCTTAATTTGGTGTCCCTGAACCTGTCCCTGTGGAGCTTTGTGTTTGGCTGGAAGATGGGCGTGGGCATCTGAAAAACCTGAATGTGAGTGTGTTAGATCCTAAATTCAGTTTAGGCTCAACGCTACATGAAGGTGATGTTGACTAGAACAGAGAGGAAAAGGAAGAATGGATCCTGTCTGTCCTGGCTGATTTGTGCAGGTTCATGTAAAGTAGGGGATGTATTATTGTCCTGCATAAAAAATGTATATATTTGGTGTCTTTTTATTCATTCCAAATAGCAGAGAGACACTTTGCCAAGGAACTTGAGGGTCTCAATAAAGAATCAGCCTCAGTCTTTTCAGTTTCCGACTCTAGGTAGCTGCATGACACAAATACACAGGTAGTATTAGGCTATTCAGGCACTGAAATGCAGAAGTTGTAAGTAATATGCTCTCCTCTCATTTACAGTGACTTACACACCACAAGATCTAGAGCCAATATTTTTCCTTTTCTTATACAAATGAGGGACTGGACAACATATAATTTGTAAATTATGAACACACTACAGGAGCTGTTGCTGAGAGCAGAGGTCAAGTGTCCTTAAATTTAAATTCCTTCTGCTTGCACATTATAGCATGCAGCAGGGTGACACAGCAGAAGATCATGGGCTCAGAATCTCAGCTCAACAAGAGTAAGTGAAGCAAGTAATATGTACAACCAGATTTTCATGAGCCATTATGTGCACTAAAGAGATACAATAAGTGATGGGACATAAACACTCTCCCCTACCTAATCCTCAAATTTAATCATGTTTGCGTCTGGCTTCAAAGGCAGAGCAGAGATGTGTTTTTAGTTAGGGATGGAGGCTACATCACAAAGGCGGAATGTCTATTAGTTAATGGATAGTATCATTTTTCATGCCTTTTAAAGTCATAAATATTTTAAATATCAAAGCATTTTTCTTTGGTGCATGTATCTATTTCTCTTAAGTGCATTCCACTGATGTCCTCGTTTTTCTCTTCTGTTCTACTTTGTTTACAAAAGATGAGACATGATGTGGTCTGATAACCACTTTCAAGCCCTCACCTGGGGAAGATGTTCCAGGCTACCCATGAGTCATGGTTGCCATGAATGATTTTACAAATCCTGTTATCTTTGGGGAGGGGAGGTAACTTTATAAACCTCAGTTTCATAGTGATACTAAATTCCCAAGGATGATGGAGAATATGATTTATTTCAATGTACCTGCCTTGCTGCAGGGAATATGCATTAAGTCAAGAAAAATAACATAAGGCAGTAAAATTCTTACTGCAAAACTTGCCTATGGGTGCTTGGAATGGAGGCAAAAGCATAAAGACAGGGTCTGTGCTGGCACCAGCAGCTTCTGATAGCATCTGAAGTGCAGGGTAGAGCCTAATGGCACTATTTGTATCTGCTGAGTATGGAGAGTTGCTGTTTGTTTCATCAGATGAGCTCTTCCCCATTTTACCTACCCATCATTTCATTTCCTTCTCTCCACCAGTGGTTACAGCATGCTTCTCTGGGTGAGTTTTTGGAGTGTTTTGACAGTGAGGAGTACTATTTCATTGTCTCTGTTTGATTTGTTCCACTTTAGAGAAAGGGAGCTGAGAGATCCCATTATTTGAGTGCTTAGGTACTGCTTTGTCTTTGTTGACATGCACGAAGGAGAGAGAGTCCAACTGGGGAGGTTATAGCACAAGTGAGTCATATGGTGAAGTAGCTGAGATAGTGGGTATGAAGCTACCCATTAAGACAACTCTCCATAGGGGAGATAAGACCAAGGTATGTCAGAAGGCATCTCATCTTAGGCTCCTTTGGTAAAATCCCCTATATCCTACTGAGAAACACTCATGTATCTACATTGGAATGAATAATTCAGGTTTCTCTTGCATCAATTTTTGGTTGAGTGATGCCAGGTCTCATATGAATAAGACTAGTGTACTTCATGATTCATGAAGTGAGCATGGGATCTGGTATGTCTTGCTGAGTCCTGGTTGCATGATGTTGATTCCAATTGGGCATCAAAATGATTGATCAATCTTAGGGAGAAGGTAGAGGTGGAGACGGCGGTGTAGTTGCAATAGTTTTATCCTACTTGCCGTACACAAGGTGGTTAACCATGCAGATGAATCTACCTGAGCATCTGGCCATGACTTGTGCCACTACAGCAAGGTAAAAGTTCACTATTGTCATGGTGCTTAGCTCACTAGGTTCAACACACATTTCACAACTGAGTTTTTCGAGCTTATTTAGAAGTCCTTATACGTTAGTGGCATCTTGTGGAAGTGAAGGACTGTCTGGGACTCATAGTCTCCTACAGGAATGGCCATATGTTAAACCTCATCTTTATATGTGATGTAAGTTATGTGGGTCTCTAATAGTTATGTGGTCAGACCATCACTTGGTGTGTTTGGAACAGGGGCTATGATGTCGCCATCCATTGCAGAGCAGGTGCAGTACTTTATGGCCTTGTAGACTAATGGGTTTTTGTAGTCTCCTGACTGCTGCTGAGGCATATCTGACTGCTATTTTCAAGGTCTGATCAACTCACTGACATCTGTAGTCATGTGTTGGGTGCTTTAGATTAACTAACTCCTCTGGATTCTCTGGTTGTTGCTTTGTGCATTGTGCTTTAACAATGATCAGTCAGAGCTCAACAGCTGGGATCCAGATTGGACAGAAGATACCTATAACAATTAAATATCCCACTAAATGTTGTAAGCCCCACAAAAGGTATTAAAGGGATCTGGCCTGCAAACAGTGCAGGGTGGTGGTGGTGGTGGAGAGGAATTCATTTGTCTACTGTGCAATTTCAGACAATTGAATTTAATTGGAGTTAATGAAGGAGATGCTGCCAATTGGGACCTAATCCAAAGCCCATTGAAATCAATGAAAAGATTCCCGTAGACTTTGATGGATTTTGGATCAGGCCCTTGATGGTTTTGACATGGAATGGTAGAGAACTTTCAGCTTCTGGAATTTCTTTCAAATGATATTGCAGTAAACAGGTTTAACATAGCGTCAATGTTCAAATAAAAGATGACAGAATGGAAAATGTCAAGATTTTCATGGTGACTTTAGGTGATCCAGGCTAAAATAGTCAAACATGGATGCCTACAATTAAGCCCCTAAATCCATGTTTGAACGCCGAGATAAAAGAGGGTCATTTTCAGAGGTGCTGAACTTCTAGCAGGTCCTGCAGACGTCCATAGCAGTTGTGCAGGGTCAGTAACCTCTGACAAACAGCTCACTTATTTTGGTGCTTAAATATAGGTTAGTTTTAGGAGAACATGCTGAGAAAGGCTTCTGTAGTGAATACGCTTGTTTGTGCACAAATGCCCTTCTATGCGTTAATATCTCCACTGATACAAAGAACAGCCATTCCCCAGAGTTCTTACGAACATGTGAATGTTCATGGATATCAAACTACAGTCAAACTAACCAGCTGTTTGGAATTTGAATGAACATTTGTGAATGCTTTTTTGCAGTATTCAACTATTTCTAATATTTAGTTCATTTAATCATTTTTGTCAGTCTTTCTAGTTCCCTGATAACTTATGGTCCTCTTCTCAGAACACTTCCAACTTGTCAATACCTTTCTGATAACAAGGTGACCAGAACTGAACACAATGGGCAAGATTTTCAGCTGGTGTTAATTGGCATAGCTCCAGTGACTTCAAAGTCCCTTAGTCCTTCAGGTGTGGTCACACCAAGCATGTGCAGAGAGGGTTTATTATCTCCCTGCTCTGTGATGTGGTGCCTTTGTGTGCACAGCCTAAAACTGCAAAGACGTTTTTTGCTGACACATTGCAAACTCATGTCTAATTTGCTGTCCGCTATCAAAGTTAGGTCTCTTCCAGCACTACCTATTTCCAGGTTTCTCCCAGTGAATAATGCGTTTCAGATAATTTTCCCCATATGTATGAGTTTATATTTTTGCAAAGTAGAATTTCATTTTGTCACATTGTGCCCATGTTTCTGATCTCTCTGATCTCTTTGTATTATTTCTCTCTCCTTGGTGTATTTACAGTGTTATTACTGGATACGACCCTCCCATTTTAGTATTATCTGCAGACTTCATTAAGTTGCTGTTTACACTCTTTTCCAAATCATTAACGAAAGTGTCAAATAAAGTCATCCTTAACGCATGCAGCATCTCGCCAGTCACCTTCTGCCAACTTAATACATTGATGTTTATCATTAATACACCTTCAGCCAGTTTTCAGTCCACTTGATAGTTTCTGTACGTGACAATTTTAATTTACTTTGAAATGAAGGTTTCATGAAACACCTTCAAATGCCTTACTAAACTCTGAGACCCAGGGCTAGACTGCAGCTGAGCTATGCTTGGCACAGCTCAGAAAGGGAGTCATGCAAATGTGGCTTTAAACTGCTTTTATGTTCCCCCAAATCTGGGGCTGTCTGACTGCCAGGCCAGTCCCTGATATAAATAAAAGCAGCTTCAGGGCTGCTGTAACTAATCTTGCTGTCAGTGGTCTGGAGGGGTACAGCTACACTGCAAAAAAAAACCCCAAACCCCACAACAGTGAGTCTCTGGGCCATGTCAGCTGACTCAGGCTTGAGCTATAGGGCTAAAAAATAGAAGTGTAGATCTTCCTGTCAGGCTGGAGCCCAGGCTCTGAGACCCTCTCCCCTCAGCAGTTTTCAGAGCCCAGGCTCCAGCCCGACTGGGAACATCTGCAGTGCTCTTTTTAGCCCCACAGAGCAAGCCACGCAAGCCCGAGTCAGTTGATCCGGGCTCTGAGACTTGCTGCTGTGGGGTTTTTTTTGTTTGTTTGTTTGCAGTGAACACATACTGCAAGGACTGGCCTGGCAGCTGGATACCATGGAAGCCCCTGGTGACATCCCCAGGCCACATGCCTCTACACAGGAGGCTAGGAGAGAGGCCAGTGTAGGAAGTGCTATTATGGCTCGGCTCTGTGTCATCCAAGATTGCCTATGCAGGGTGAGTCCTTAAGGGGCCATTTAAGATGGATTTAAGACTCCTTCAGGGCCAAGGATCTGGCCCCAGAAGAGTTTGAGGACATCTTCCAGGCAATAGGGAAGTTCTCAACAGTGTACAGAATTGAGCTGAAAAAGCCCAACTGCCCCACAATTAACAACCCTAGGAAAGTCCTCTCGCCCTAAGGCAGAGGCCACAGGAGGAGCTGGATGGGCCGATTGCCCTGAAAAATCACCATACAAGTAGAAGAACCAACAGAAAGGGTACACCCATTGGTCATTGTAGAAAACAAAAGGTGGACTCCTTTGCTTACATATAGACCCCGAAGAATTAAATGAATATGTTAAAAAGGAACATTTCCTACTGCCTACATGGAGAGAAATTTAGGGGAGTTGGCTGAAGCCAACTACTTGTCTAGGCAGGTTGCATCAGCAGGGTTCTGGCAGGTGCCCTTAGAAAAACAGAACACGTGTGTGCACATTCAACACCCCCTTGGGAGCCACTGTTTCCACAGAGTGCCGCTGGGGTTTTGTTGAAGTGTGTCACCAGACAATACACCACACTTTTGATGGTACAGAGGGTGCTAAGGGTGCCCTAGATTAAATTTGATCTGAGGAAAGACATTGAAAGAGCATGACCAGAGACTCCAGGAAGGTTTGGAAAGAGCCAGAGCTGCTGGGCTAAAGTAACACAAACAAAATGAAAATTCTGTGTAACAGAAATAGCCTACCTGGGAGAGAAGTGAGCACAGCAAGGCTTACAGGGAAAGACAATAACCAACACGTCTGTCCTAACAGACTAGGAAGAGGTGTGACAGATATTGAAATCCCATAAAATATCTTTGGGGACCATATTGTGTTAAGTTTATGTATCACTGTTGGCCAGGGATTGTAACTCAAGGAGGGAGGGCTACCCCAACTCCTCCAGGAAACAAAAACAGTGGTGGGTGATTAAGATGAATCACTTAGTTATAGGCACCACTCTGGAGGTGCCATTTCCCTGGGGAGGCTTGCATATATTGGTTCAGCCTGGGTTTTCCAGAGACCAACAGACAAAAGGCTGGGTTTAAACTGCCTCGGGGTCTTCTGACTGATCCAGCAAATGGACAGGACCTTCTTTCCAAGGACCCCAACCCTTGCTGAAGGGTTGGAGAGACTGTGGCCTGCAGGGACTCATAGGATGGATGGGGTGACCTCTGGCAAGTTTTTAGCACGTGTATAGGAACTTTTATTGTTTTGTATGTTTTCTCTGTCATGTTTTTACCTTGCGAATAGAGGTGCCTGTTTACAAAGAGCTGGGTGGTAACTTGTAACTGCTGGCAAAACACAGTTTGCAGCCCTCTGAGAGAAAGCAAAGACCAGGCATGGGCCTTTACGCAGCCTGGCTTGCTGGGGATATCACAGTGTATGCAGCCTTAAAACCCTGGTCAGGAGGGAGAGAGATGTGCATCTCTGCCTAAGAGAAGTGACAGCTGGGAGTTGGAAACCTTAAGTGGGTGCCCTGGAGGGACCAAGGAGAAGGGGGATACAGGTGCAGTTACCTTGAAACTATGACAAGGGGTACAAAGAGCCCTTGGAATGGTGAACTATGGATGGGACATTTGAGTCTCGTCTAGCTTCCTGAACCAGCAACCTGAGAGTGCTACTGCGCAAAGATGTCCAATGAACATGGGATAAAAATCTTAATAAAGAGTGTGAGAAAAAGAAAGAGTTAATTAAAGAGGCCCCAGTCCTGGGGTACTATGACTGCGAGCACAAAATAAGTTGCCCACAGATTCCTCCAAGGAATGTATTGGCATAGTCTTCCTCCATCAAAACTGGAGACTAGAGGCTTATAGGTCACAGGTGCTAACAAAAACTGAGTGTCAAAAATGCTCCAATAGAGGAGGCTTTGGCCTCAAACCAAGGGTGTAAAAAGCTTCCCATCTTCATTTAGTTGTGTGAGCTGAAAATGGCCATAAACCACTTATTGCCGTTGCCAAAAGAGGCTTTCCCCTCCCACCCTGGGAGAATATAGAGATTATTTTTTCAGCTAAAAATGTGTGATTTACAAATTGAGTACAAACCAGGGAGAGGTTTGGTGTTTGCAGACATACGCTAGAGCGTTTCACAAAAGAGCAGTCGAGAAAAGTTCAGAGCTAGATTTTGTACATGCCAATCTGATAAAAACTCCTGTTCAGTCTCAGGTGACATGGACTGTGATTGGCAGAGCTATTGCTCAGGAAGAGACCTGCCAAACGTAATTAAGGTTATTATCTTAGCACAGGGTGGCCAGACTTGGATATTCCTAGCTCCTATTATCATTTTAAGGGAAAACTCTTGATACTAGATAGGATTTTGTTTAAAGGCACCCGAATGATGATTCCTACGGTGTTAAAGAAAAATATGTTTAAAAAGATGCATGAAGGCCATTTAGGGACAGAAAAATCTAAGGGGAAAGGCCTTATTTTATACTGGCTTCAAAGGAACAGCAACTTGGAGGAAGCTGTCAAGGTTTGTTGCCTATGCTAAAAATACAGACTAAGTCAAGCGAAAGAGCCTATGTTGGTGGCACAGGAAAAATTGGCTCCCTGGAACAAAATTGGCTCAAAAACTATATACTTCCCCTGGACTATTATTCTCACTTCCCTGATATAGCCTTACTAGAAGATACTGCAGGTAAACAGGTGATTGTGCATATCAAATCTATTTTTGCTAGACAGGGGTGAAAATAACTTCAATGATTTACTGGTACGCAGGGCAGCCGGGGTCCTAGGCAAGGTGGGGGCTTTGGGCTCCCGGAAGGGGCGGAGCCTTGGACGGAAGGGGTGGGGCCAAAATGCCCCAGCCAGCCTTTTAGCGCTGCCCGGCCCACGCCACCCGGGGTGAGTTAAAGGGCCGAGGTGACAGTAGCGTCGGCCGGGAGCCCCAGGCCCTTTAAATCGCTGCCAGAGCCCCAGCGTAGCAGTGGCATTGGCCGGGATCCTCAGGGCTCTGGTGGTGATTTAAAGGCCCCGGGGCTCTGGCCGCTGGCATGGTAGCGGCGTCATCAGCAGGGAGCCCCGGGACCTTTAAATCGCTGTAGGGAGCCCAGGGCCCCTTTTTTGTTCAAAAGTAAGAATGCCTTCACTGTTGGAAACTGATGACAGTCCTTGGGGACTTGCCAATGTATAAAAAGGCAGATAAGAGAAAACAACCACACCAAGATCATTTTGGATTCTGGGGCTTGCCACCATTTCATGAAAATGAGGCTGTGCATCTATGTGGCAGGAGACAATGGCCACAAACAGCAGTGGTGTCATGAGGTTATTTCCTCCCCTCCCCCCCAGTGACCGAAGATGCGGGCGGGGTGCTTAAGATTGTGCCATCAATGCACACTCAAACATAGAACTAGTCAGAAACCTGAATTTCTGTTCTGTGGGAAATATCAACTGTAATATGGTGGCTGCTATCCCAGTGCCCCCCTTCCCCTGTGGTCAGAGGTCAGTCTGTGATATTCTGGCTCTCTTTTCCCCCTCTTCATTGGGCACTAAAGATCCTCAGTGTATAAATGGTTAATCAAAGTGCCTTCATTCTCCGCCATATATGACATGGAAGGGTTTCTCCCTAGCTTAACAAGCACTCACTGCCATGCCCAGTCTCCTTTAAATAGGTTTATTTGTCCAAACATAAGTTCCTCAGCTCACCCTTTGTCTTAAGGTTTCATGGCCTCCCCTCCCAAGGGTGTCTGGTAATCCTGCTTTTTTGCAGCTTCCCAATCCCAGCCAGCTCCCTTCTCACAGTCAGTTCTCATTCAGACAGCTCAGTTCTCAGACAGCTCTTCTACCTTTCCGGAACACCAGCCCAGGGCATAGGCACTGACTCTGTGGGTGCTCCGGGGCTGGAGCACCGACGGGGAAAAATTGGTGCAAGATCCCCGCCCCACCTCACCTCCACCTCCTCCCCTGAGCACACTGCGTCCCCACTTCTTCTCCCAGCGCTTGCTACTGCAAAACAGCTGTTTTGTGGCGTAACAAGCTCTGGGAGGGAGGGGGGAGGAGCGGGAACACAGCACGCTCAGGGGAGGAGGCGGGGAAGAGGCGGGGAAGGGGTTGGAATAGGAGCAGGGATTTGGGGAAGGGGTTGGAATAGGAGCAGGGAGGGGGCAGAGTTGGGACGGGGACTTTGGGGAAGGGGTTGGAATGGGGGAGGGGCAGGGGTGGAGTTGGGGTGGGGCTGGGGACAGAGGGGGGTCGAGCACCCACCGGCGCCAGCAGAAGTTGGCACCTATGGCCCAGGGGTACCTCCTTGGGCACCTGGCCCCTTGTTTCAGGGACCCATCACTGGAGTTAGCACCACTCCTCTGTGGTTCCTCTCCCCAGGCACAGCTTGCCCCAATCACTGCTCCGCTTCCTACCCTGTGACAGGCCTTTATAGTCCCAGACATAGCCCTGCCACCTTTAATTGCCTCAACTGGGCCCACCTGCTCTGACACAGGGGAACTGGGCCTGATCTACTCACAAGGACCAGCTATTCTGTGACATCAACATTTTAAAAAAATTGCCTAGAATTGGAACAAAACTCCAAAATTTCAAAATGTCTTATGCAATGAGGGTGGGGGGCAAATGTTTCGCATAATCAAAACATTTCACTTGGATGATGTTAAATCATGTAGTTTCAGTGAGGTAACAAACATGTCATTTTGACATTATCATTTTGATTCATTTGTTTAGACTTTAAAATATTAAATATAATATATAAACTATTGAATTAATGTGTCTGAACACAATGATCACATCAAAAAATTACCATATTGAAATGAAATGAGAAAGTTAAAATGATTTAGATATTGTCCCATCAAAAACTTCATCAAAATCGACGTGTTTCCATTTCAACCAAACTGCATTTTAGTAAGAAAACTGTTTTTTTTTTCAAAAGTAGAGTTCCAGCTCTACATATACACGTATAAAATTAAATACAAAAAGTATGTGAGAAGAATGTTATTTAGGTTGCACGCAAGCACTTGAAAGTTAGGAAATACCTGATTAGAGGTTGCTTGTGTATCTTTTGTTTTGTCTCCTATGCACTGAATGAGGTAGGGATCCTATGGTAAATTGGTATGTAACCATGTGACTGTACCGTAGTGCATATGTACAAGGGGGCAGAGCTAAGGTTGAATGGGCAAACTTAAATCTAGCATTTATCAACTTTCTCTGGGGGTTCCACAGGGCTCTGTCTTTGGTTCCCTTCTCTTCTCCCTCCACATTTTATCTCTGAGCAGTCTCATCTACATACACAATTTCAACTACCTTCTCTAGGCTGATAACCCACAGATTTACCTCTCTGCTCCAAAGCTGTCTCCTTCTGTCCAAACTAAAATATTGGCCTGTCTCTCTGACATCTCATGGATGGCTAGCTGTCAAATCAAGCTAAATATGCCTAAAACAGAGCTCCAAAAGCCCCAAGTCCTCTCCCCTGCCTCCTTTCTCAGTTACAGTGGACAAGATCACCATCGTGTTTGTCACTTGGGCCTGTAACCAAGGCTTCATTTTCAATTCATGTGTGTCACAAGGTCTAGCTTTTGTGGGACCTTCATATTGATCTGTTGATGCTCCCCTCCGATGCCCAGGGTACCATCCTCCACAGCCCACTTGTAAAATTTTCAAATAAGCAACTTTGTGCTTTCTCCCCTGCTGCCCCACATGCTTGGGAAGTGCTCCCTGCAAAAATCTGCAAAGTTACTTCATTCCCCACCTTCAAATCCCTCCTCAAAACTCTCCTATGTCGTGATATCCACACAAAACTTGACAACAGTTAGGCTGCTGATGTGCAGAGACCACGGACCTCATTGTTTACTTGTACTCCCCTAGCCTATGACTAGGGCCCCTAGGCACTATAGTAATACTAACAGAGCTAATAATAATACCAACTTTCAATTCCTTGACTTTGCATCCTAAACAATGGTCTTTGAAAGTAGCTTTTGGTATGTATTTTCCTAGTTTTTTTTTAAAAAGAGATACCGCAAAACCAAATTCTATTATGAGCAGCACAGATGTTTCCCGATGAGTCGAAAGAATAGTAAATACGGCAGGCGACCAGCTTGGCTTAATGGTGAAATCCTAGCGGATCTTAAACATAAAAAAGAAGCTTACAAGAAGTGGAAGGTTGGACGTATGACCAGGGAAGAGTATAAAAATATTGCTCGGGCATGTAGGAAAGATATCAGGAGGGCCAAATCGCACCTGGAGCTGCAGCTAGCAAGAGATGTCAAGAGTAACAAGAAGGGTTTCTTCAGGTATGTTGGCAACAAGAAGAAAGCCAAGGAAAGTGTGGGCCCCTTACTGAATGAGGGAGGCAACCTAGTGACAGAGGATGTGGAAAAAGCTAATGTACTCAATGCTTTTTTTGCCTCTGTTTTCACTAACAAGGTCAGCTCCCAGACTGCTGCGCTGGGCATCACAAAATGGGGAAGAGATGGCCAGCCCTCTGTGGAGATAGAAGTGGTTAGGGACTATTTAGAAAAGCTGGACGAGCACAAGTCCATGGGGCCGGACGAGTTGCATCCGAGAGTGCTGAAGGAATTGGCGGCTGTGATTGCAGAGCCCTTGGCCATTATCTTTGAAAACTCATGGCGAACGGGGGAAGTCCCGGATGACTGGAAAAAGGCTAATGTAGTGCCAATCTTTAAAAAAGGGAAGAAGGAGGATCCTGGGAACTACAGGCCAGTCAGCCTCACCTCAGTCCCTGGAAAAATCATGGAGCAGGTCCTCAAAGAATCAATCCTGAAGCACTTACATGAGAGGAAAGTGATCAGGAACAGTCAGCATGGATTCACCAAGGGAAGGTCATGCCTGACTAATCTAATCGCCTTTTATGATGAGATTACTGGTTCTGTGGATGAAGGGAAAGCAGTGGATGTATTGTTTCTTGACTTTAGCAAAGCTTTTGACACGGTCTCCCACAGTATTCTTGTCAGCAAGTTAAGGAAGTATGGGCTGGATGAATGCACTATAAGGTGGGTAGAAAGTTGGCTAGATTGTCGGGCTCAACGGGTAGTGATCGATGGCTCCATGTCTAGTTGGCAGCCGGTGTCAAATGGAGTGCCCCAGGGGTCGGTCCTGGGGCCGGTTTTGTTCAATATCTTCATAAATGATCTGGAGGATGGTGTGGATTGCGCTCTCAGCAAATTTGCGGATGATACTAAACTGGGAGGAGTGGTAGATACGCTGGAGGGGAGGGATAGGATACAGAAGGACCTAGACAAATTGGAGGTTTGGGCCAAAAGAAATCTGATGAGGTTCAATAAGGATAAGTGCAGAGTCCTACACTTAGGATGGAAGAATCCAATGCACCGCTACAGACTAGGGACCGAATGGCTAGGCAGCAGTTCTGCGGAAAAGGACCTAGGGGTGACAGTGGACGAGAAACTGGATATGAGTCAGCAGTGTGCCCTTGTTGCCAAGAAGGCCAATGGCATTTTGGGATGTATAAGTAGGGGCATAGCGAGCAGATCGAGGGACGTGATCGTTCCCCTCTATTCGACACTGGTGAGGCCTCATCTGGAGTACTGTGTCCAGTTTTGGGTCCCACACTACAAGAAGGATGTGGATAAATTGGAGAGAGTCCAGCGAAGGGCAACAAAAATGATTAGGGGTCTAGAGCACATGACTTATGAGGAGAGGCTGAGGGAGCTGGGATTGTTTAGTCTGCAGAAGAGAAGAATGAGGGGGGATTTGATAGCTGCTTTCAACTACCTGAAAGGGGGTTCCAAAGAGGATGGCTCTAGACTGTTCTCAATGGTAGCAGATGACAGAACGAGGAGTAATGGTCTCAAGTTGCAATGGGGGAGGTGTAGATTGGATATTAGGAAAAACTTTTTCACTAAGAGGGTGGTGAAACACTGGAATGCGTTACCTAGGGAGGTGGTAGAATCTCCTTCCTTAGAGGTTTTTAAGGTCAGGCTTGACAAAGCCCTGGCTGGGATGATTTAACTGGGAATTGGTCCTGCTTCGAGCAGGGGGTTGGACTAGATGACCTTCTGGGGTCCCTTCCAACCCTGATATTCTATGATTCTATGATTCAGTTAAACGAAAACAGTATTTCTCCCATCTCTTAGTTCATTTGAAACCCTGACAAATTTGAATCTAGGAGTTTGGTAGTCCTGCTCCAGCAGATGCCATCTAATCCAAACAGCCAGAGTGCATGTCTACACTGTAATCAAAGACATGATTGCAGCATGTGTAGACATACCTAAGAGGGCTTTGATCTATGTATCTCAAAGAACATTAGCAATGAAGGTGCAGCAACAGGGGTGGCAACATGGGCTAGCCTCCTGAGTACATATTCAGGGTCCAGGCAGGTTTATGAAGATTATGCTACTGCCCAAGCTGCCACAGCTTCACTGTTATAGCTTTTCAAGCTAGCTAGATCAAACCTAGCTTGGGTATGTCTATCCATGCTGCGCTCAGTGTAGACATACCCTCAGGCTCCTACTTGCTATCTCCATGTTGCCAATAACTTTTTATGTATTATGTCTTTTTTTTTTTACACTGGATGTTGTACCGCTCCTATTCCATGCAGCCTCCCCGTTACTCTGGTGACACATCTTCTCAGTTGCATCTCCTCTTCCAGACGTCCTCCACCTTCTGTGAACACGTTTCTCCCTACCCTCACTTGATCTACCTTTTCTTCTCACTCTTCTGATGCTAAACCTTCATCAATCCTTGTACCACCTCTGTTTCTTCATCTGCCTCGTTTTCTTCCATGTCCCTGGTGAGAGTTTCCCAATCAAAGCCCACTCTTCATGCCCAGCATATCCACATTCTGTACCCTCTTCTGACATCACATCCATCCCACTAACCAACCTCACCCCCATTATCTTCCGTCCTCACCACCACTCCTTTGGCTCCTTCTGGAATGCCCACTCCATCTCTAAGAAACTCACCATGATCTCTTACTGCCTTTTTTACACACTCTGATGCTGCCTCTGCAACTGCACTCTCCCACAGAAGCCTCTCTGTCTCTCACAGCCAGTCCACTGGGCCCTTCAAGAAGGACAAAAGTGGCTGTATTAGTCTCCCACACTTTGTCCCCCTTCAGGCTACATTCCACCAAGCTCTTCGTTCCCCTGTCCCTCCATGTCACTGTTATTTATTACCTCCCAGAATCCTCCCTAATATCAGTCCCTGATTTTGACACCTTGCTCTCCCTCTTCTTATCCATTCAATCCCCCACCCTCAGTGACTTTAACATTCTGATTGATGTCTATGACCGAGTGCTTGGAGCTAACAGGTGAACCTGCACTCTGATCACTCTGGCACTAATTAGCTACCCCAGAAAGGGCTGACTGGGGAATGAAGTGTAATTAGCTAAACAGGATTGCAGGCTGGGTGGACTAAAGAATTAATTAACCCATCAGCTGAGGACTGATAAATAAAGGCACAAGAAGGAAGTTCCACTGTGGGAGGAACAGGGCTAGCTGAGCCCAGAGTCCGAGACCTCTAGAAAGGGAGACCTCTTCTTCTCTTGGGCCCTGAGAAAAGGGCTGGGGACACAAAGGACATTGTAAATAGTATTGCTGCACAAAATTGTAAAGATGTTGGTGGAGGGAACATAAGTAAACACCATGGTGTGGACACCCAACCAGTGGAGTCTATTCAGGTTTCTGTGGGCATGAAGGCAGGAGAGGGCAACAACCTGTTACAATGACTCATCCAGCCCCTTAAGGTCCCACTCCCTTGGTCCCACCTACTTCTTATAGATACATAAAATCATTGATTCCAAGGACAGAATAGACCATTGTGATCATCTAGCCTGATCTTCCATAGAACATGGGCCATAGAACTTCTCCCAAATAATTCCAAGAGCAGATCTTTTAGAAAAACATCCAATTTTTTCCAGCAGTTGACAAGAAGGTCTGAGGAACAGTTGGGAGGGGGGGCGGGGAATAAACATGGGGAAATAGTTTTACTTTGTGCAATGACCCATCCACTCCCAGTCTTTATTCAAGCCTAAGTTAATTGTATCCAGTTTGCAAATTAATTCCAATTCAGCAGTCTCTCGTTGGAGTCTGTTTTTGAAGTTTTTTTGTTGAAGTATTGCCACTTTTAGGTCTGTAGTCAAGTGACCAAAGAGATTGAAGTGTTCTCCGACTGGTTTTTGAATGTTATAATTCTTGATGTCTGATTTGTGCCATTTATTCTCTTACATAGAGACTGTCCAGTTTGGCCAATGTACATGGCAGAGGGGCATTGCTGGCACATGATGGCATATATCACATTGGTAGATGTGCAGGTGAACGAGCCTCTGATAGTGTGGCTGATGTGATTAGGCCCTATGATGGTGTCCCCTGACTAGATATGTGGATACATTTGGCATGGGCTTTGTTGCAAGGATAGGTTCCTGGGTTTGTGTTTTGTTGTGTGGTGTGTGGTTGCTGGTGAGTATTTGCTTCAGGTTGGGTGGCTGTCTGTAGGCAAGGACTGGCCTGTCTCCCAAGATCTGTGAGAATGATGGGTCATCCTTCAGGATAGGTTGTAGATCCTTGATGATGCGTTGGACAGGTTTTAGTTGGGGGCTGAAGGTGATGGCTAGTGGCGTTCTGTTATTTGCTTTGTTGGGCCTGTCCTGTAGATCTCTATCAAGCATCTGCTGAAGTGAAGAAACAGAGTGACAGAGCCAAAAGAGTACCCAGAATTTTAACATTCAAAAACCAGTCGGAGAACACTTCAATCTCTTTGGTCACTCAATTACAGACCTAAAAGTGGCAATTCTTCAACAAAAAAACTTCAAAAACAGACTCCAACGAGAGACTGCTGAATTGGAATTAATTTGCAAACTGGATACAATTAACTTAGGCTTGAATAAAGACTGGGAGTGGATGGGTCATTACACAAAGTAAAACTAGTTCCCCATGTTTATTCCCTGCCCCCCCGCCCGACTGTTCCTCAGACGTTCTTGTCAACTGCTGGAAATGGCCCACCTTGATTATCACTACAAAAGGTTCCCCACCCCGCCGCTCTCCTGCTGGTAATAGCTCACTTTACCTGATCACTCTCGTTAAAGTGTGTATGGTAACACCCATTGTTTCATATTCTCTGTGTATATAAATCTCCCCACTGTATTTTCCACTGAATGCATCCGATGAAGTGAGCTGTAGCTCACGAAAGCTTATACTCAAATAAATTGGTTAGTCTCTAAGGTGCCACAAGTACTCCTTTTCTTTTTGCGGATACACACGAACACGGCTGCTACTCTGAAACCTGCTCTTACTCAAAATTTCCCAGCTTATGCATCTCAGGATTTCATTAGCTTTTTTGGCCACAGTATCCCAGTGGGAGCTCATGTTCAGGTGATTATCCACCACAATCCCCCCAAAATTTTCAGAGTCACTGCTTCCCAGGATAGAGTCCCCCATCCTGTAAGTATAGCCTACATTATTTGTTTATAGAATTAAATAGCCATATTAAAACACACATTGTTTGCTTGCACGTATTTTACCAGGAGATCCAGATCATTCTGAATTAGTGATCTGTCCTCTTCATTGTTTACCACTCCCCCAATTTTTGTGGCATCTGCAAACTTTTTCAGTGATAATTTTAGGTTTTCTTCCAGCTCATTGATACAAATGTTAAATAGCATAGGGTCAAGAATCAATCCTTGCAGGATCCCACTGGAAATACACCAGCTTGATGACCATCCTAGTTTACAACTACATTTTGAGACCTATCAAACCATTTTTAATCCATGTTCATTTTATATCATTCCACTTTATTAATCAAAATGTTGTGCGCTACCAAGTCAAATGCCTTATAGAAGTCTAAGTATATTACATCAGCACTATTACCTTTATCATCCAAACTTGTAATCTCATCAAAAAAAGATACAGTTAATTTGACACTATCTATTTTCCATAAACCCATGTTGATTTGCATTAAGTACATCCTTTAATTTTTTATTAATCAAGTCGCCCCTCTGATAACTTGCCCAGGATTGATTGCAGGCCGACAGGCCTCTAAATCCTGGCTCATCTGGTTATCCTTTTAAAAAATTGGCACATTAGCTTTCTTCACATCTTCTAGAACTTTCCCAGTGCTTCAAGACTTATTGAAAATTAACATTACTGGTCCAACAACTGATCCTCAGCCAACTCTGTTAAAATTACTGGATGCAAGTTATCTGGACTCACTGATTCAAAAATGTCTAACTTTAGCACCTTCTGTATAACATCATCCAGAGATATTAATAGGATGGAAAGAATATTATCATCACCGTAGGATGAGACTATAGCATGTTTTTTCCAAGTACAGAACAGAAATATTTATTGAACACCTCTGCCTTGTCTGCATCATTATTGATAATCTACCATTTCCATCTTGTAACAGACCAACACCACTGTGAGGATTCTTTTTGTTTCTAATATATTTTAAAAATTTCTGCTTATTGTCCTTAACTCTGCTGGCCACAGACTTCTGTGTGTCCCTTTGCATCCCTTACCAATTTTCTACAATTCCTGACTTTTGATTTATATTCATTATTATTAACTTCCCCTTTCTTCAATTTGTTACATATTTTTTTAAAAGAAAAAAAAATCATAGCTGCCTTCACTTCCCCTCTAAACCAGGTCAGTGTTTTAACCAGTATAGCCTTCTGCCCCTGTTGTAGGATTGTGGCTTTGGGGCATTAGTAAGATGTTCTTAAACAATTCTCAGTTGTCATTCACATTTTTCTGATTGAATTCTTCCTCCCTTCTTGCTTGATCTTGGACCAACTTGACCTCATATTGACAAAGTTTGGCTCCCTCTCTGACTTCACAGTTCCTGAGCTTCCTCCCTCTGACCATCACCTTAGTTCTTAACATTTCTCACTCACCCTGTCTGCACACCCAGTCTTTCCGTGACATCTACCCATGAATATGGGCAAGGGTATAAAAGATCGGAAGGCCCAGATCTTCACATGTATTTAGGTGCTTAACTTGTGTTGAAATCAGTGGGAGTTAGGCTCCTAAATACCTTTTAAAATCTGGCTCAAAGAGACTTATATCTGGGCAGTAGACAGCTGATCAACATCTGTGTATCCCTTTGATTGTGCATGGGTCGAACAAAGGGCTACAGATAACTAATCGGCACTTCTTGCTTTTTCATGTCAGACTGGTGGCTAATTAAATCTCCATCACCCATGATTTACTCAGAGTTGAGGCCCAAGATATAATTGATGTTAATGAAATACAGGTCAGGTGCCCATATTGATTTTGTTAGATCTATTTGATACCGTTGATACTGTTGACTAACAGGAGTTGCTAATCCACCTGTGGGATTTTGAATAGGTGGGAGGAGTTTTTATTCAGAGTCTCTGTTTTTAAGTAGAGCTCTCAGAGACTGGTAATAGGTAACTTCTCATTTTGTCCTGAGTGTGTAGTCCTGAAAGGTTTGATTGTGTACAGACTCACCTTATCCCAGGCATCCTCTTCGACATGCCTATGAGGCTGTTAGGGGAAACTGCGATGTTTAACTGCGATGCTATCAGCACGCTGGCAACACTTACCTGTATGTCTCCTTTTCATCAGATCCAGGCAGTAATTTCCACAGGTGTGGCTGAGGTAGGTAGGGGTCTGAATGATAACTATCTGAAGTCCAATTGCAGTAAGATAGATATGATGCTCTTACAAGAGGGAAGCTCCTAGGGCTGAATTGACAGGGTTGTAGCTGTTCAGTGTAAAGGCTGAGTATCTCCACGCCTTTCCAAAGAAATTTTCATTCTTGGGGACTGTAACAGGGCGGCTGCTTCCTGAGTGGTCCTTCATGGCCAGAGTTCCCATTGCAGTGGCTTCCCTCTGTTATCCCTCTTCAGAGCCCCTTTCTTATCAGATCAGCCGCCCTCCACTTAGGGCTGATTTAGTGCCCCAAAATAGTTCCAAACAGTCCCACCAATAAAGTCCATCTCTGCAGTCCAAAGGTTCATACTTATCTCTGGCAATTCTGCCCCGCACACAGAACTCTTTCCCTGACACAGCCTGGTCTTCGCAGGGTCCCTTCTAGGGGTGAAAGTAACTTAAAGGACTAACTGGTATGCTGGAGTCCTGAGCAGGGGGGCAGGGCCTCAACTGGAAGGGGCGGGACCTCAACCAGAAGGAGCGGGGCCTTTAAATCCCCTGGCCCTTTAAATCACTGCTGGAGCCTTTTAAATCGGTGATGGAGCCCCGGGGGCTCCCAGCTGCCACCGCTACCCCGGGGCTCTGGCAGCAGGGCTCGGATGGGGATTTAAAGGGCCTGGGACTCCGGCCACCACTACCACAGCAGAACCCCGGGCCCTTTAAATCGCCGTCCGAGCACTGGGGCTCCCGGCCGCCTCTGCTACCAGGGGCTCCGGCAGCGGAGCTCTGGCGGCAATTTAAAGGGCTCGGGGCTCTGGCTGTTGGAGCATATAAAAGCTGTGCTCCATGAATTGCACTAACTGTCAGCTGCTTCAGGGTGCAGTTCAAAGTTAGTGGTTTTGATTTAAAAAGCCCTACATGGTTTGGAACCTGGTGACCTGAGAGATCCCTCTTTTTCTGTAGCAAACATCAACAGCAGCACATTTGCTGACTCTCTCTAAATATGCAGTCCTGAGGCCTAGAGGCAGATTATCTTGAAACAAGAGTCCGCAGCTGTAGAGGTCAACAGATCCTTGAGATCATGATGCAGAACACTACCTGTGATCATCACAGGGGAGGTTTGGGCCACTAACCAAAGGCACAGCTACAGGAGGAATGGGAGGACATTTTCCCCTCCAGCATTTTACACCAGGCTTTTTGTACACCCCAACTTTTGACAGGGTCCATTTCTCATATAAAGTTCTAAGTCTTGGGTCCAGATGGGTGAAAAAGATTCTTGAAGTCCTTTTGGCTGTCCAGTATCTTCATGAAAGGAGTTTTTTCTGCTTAAAGTGGCCTGTGCTTGTCAAAAAGCTCTGAAGAGGGCTGGATTTTTGAGAGGGGGAAATCTTTGGAGGAGGCTGTGCTTGGGGTAAAGGTTTTTAATCGGTTTTGCTTTCTCAGATTGCTGCTCACTTGTTCTTGGTTTTGTTTATTTTGGGTTAATTTTTTGTTTGTTCTTTGGCAAATAATGGCACCACAATCACATGCCCCCATCTGTTTGTTTTATCCACCCATTGTCTTGTCATGTATTTAGATTAGAAACTCACTGGGGACAGGAACATTTTATATTTACATGTACTGTGCCTAGCACATTGGGACCCTGATTTCTGATTAGAAAAACATCTGATTGGGATCTCAAGGCACTGCCGCAATACAAATAATAAATGGCCTTTTTATATCCAAGAATGAAAGGTTTAGACTAGTATGAAGTATGTTAAAGGAACCAAGATGATTTTAGAACTTAAAAGTGAGCAGGAGGTTGGACTAGATGACCTCCTGAGGTCCCTTCCAACCCTGATATTCTATTATTCTATTTTCATCAATGTAGGGTTGTAAGCCCAGTCTTGAGTACTGGCAACCATTGTGTTGTTCCCACCAACTTCTGCCTTGTGGCTGTACCTGAGGCAGGGCTAGAAGGTGCTGTCTGCAGCGATGAGAATGTAAACACATCTTTTAAATAAAGTGTAAAAGTTCCCTGCCCCCACCCACCCGTAATTTACTGTACCTCTCCCTCTCTGCTTTCCTAGATCTGAGTGCTGTGGGGGCTTTAACTGTGACACCAGAGGTGAAAGGAGAGTGTCGGAATTGATTCACCTGCCCAGAATCTCCTCCTGGAAGTTTGAATTCCAGTGCGAATGGCAATGGAGATTCACAGCAGAAGCAAAATGAGATTGATTTACCACCTGATGTGATGGGGACTAAGAGAGTAACGGGGGAAACTTCTGTTCAGGGGAAAGTACTGGGAAGCAAATCTAAAGGTAAGTTAGAAAGCTCTTCTCCACAGGTACCAAAACTCTAATCAGTCAGGGTCTCACCTACCTCCTCAAACTGCCTCCCCACGCCGAACCATTAAGGGCAGAGCTGCATATATGTTCAGAGCAATTAGATTTGAACAAAACAAATTGCAGAGGTCACCGTTGTGTTAATTATTGTGCTGCTCAACTAGAAAGAACTGGCCCCTTGCAATTGCCTTTAGCAGAGAGGTTGTTGGATAGCATGTGAGAATGATGGATTGGGTGTTGGGGGGGGAAGCAAGAGAGAGGGAAGTGTCCTGGCTCTTCCAGCCCCTGTTGAGTTTGATTGGAATATGTGAGCAGGAGACTCACAAGGAATATGGCGCTGATAATCGAAAACATGACAGGGAACAGATGTTGCCTGCTTCAGTAACTTTCCTCAGACATTCAGCACAATGGAAAAGGCTCAGATAATAAAATGGAGAGGATCCTGGCAAGAAATATAGTGTGCTGACACTTTTATGACCTGAGATGCTTACAAAATACAGAAACTGCGTTTTGTTTGCTTTCCGTGCGCAGCTTGATATCACATGCTCAGCTCTCTCTGCTGCCACTCGGAGTCAGGAAGGACAATATATTTTCTTTTCCAGATAGACCTAGTGATTCTAGTCAGGTGCAGAAAGCAAATAAATTACATAAGAAGATTTTTTGTATCTATTAATCAAGGGGCCTGTCATTTTCCAGGCCTTGATCCACATGAAAGAAAGTGAAGAGGGGGTTGGGGGGAGGGGGCTGGGAATAAGCAAGGATATGAAAGGGAGCAAAGAGAAGGTCTCTGCTGGAGACACAGAAAGGATTCTCATAAAACAATGGTCCACAGCTTACACAAACACAGAGAAAATAACTCCCTTCCCGTTCTTTCCCCTCCCTTGGAACCCTGGCTGTACAAGCCTACAGGAGAGGCTCCAATTTGGGGGAGGTATGAATCAAAATGATTCCTAACTGTTTTAGCATTTTTTTTTTAAATGGCACGTACACTTGTTCAGCTAGATGTTGAGATAAAATACCTGCCAGGTGATGAAAGCAAATAGGCTTGACACCTTGTCATGGAGCTCTGCGGTGAGACATGGCACTGATGTACGTCCCAACAGGTTCAGTTTGTAAATGCGGGTTTCTTCCAGTGGCATATTGCAAGCCTAAGGAAAAACCAGGCAGTGTGGTTGGTTGTTAGCACATATAGAAAAGCAGATCATTTGCATGATTGTGCTGAGTGGTAATGGCTGAGAAAGAGAGAGGATGTGTCTTGTGGTTTAGATGCAAAACTAGGAGCATATATAGCTGGGTTCTAGTCCTGGCTGTGGAACTGACTTGCTGTGTGATCTTGGGCAAGTCTTAAACTCATCGTATTAAGAAGTTAATATTTCTTTTTTCTTCATAGGGATGTTGTGAACCTAAATCAATTCATGTTTATGCATTCTTTGAGATCCTGAAGAGAATGTAGTAGAGAAAAGAAAAGCATTTTTATATTAAAAACAGAAATTACTGATAAAAAATGCTCCACATTAATCAGCATAACATCCCAGCTGAAAACACAGTCAGGATTGTATAAAGATCTGACGTATGGCATAAGAGTGAGTCCAACATTCATTTTTGAATCAAAAAAGGAAAAACTTAATTTGATTTAGAAACTCTTACACAGAAAATTCCAGCACAAAGCTAGCTCCACAAGCAGGAGTGAGGAGCTTGTATCTTCACAGAGCACTTCACCCTCAAATATTTCCTTTTCATTCATTATGCATTCTAAACTTCCTTACCATAATCACCCCAGCAACAAGATCTGCCTGCCCATAGCTCCACATAATGATAGACAGGGAAATCATAGAATCATAGAATATCAGGGTTGGAAGGGACGTCAGGAGGTCATCTAGTCCAACCCCCTGCTCAAAGCAGGACCAGTCACCAACTAAATCATCCCAGACAGGGCTTTGTCAAGCCTGACCTTAAAAACTTCTAAGGAAGGAGATTCCACCACCTCCCTAGGTAACCCATTCCAGTGTTTCACTACCCTCCTAGTGAAAAAGTTTTTCCTAATATCCAACCTAAACCTGCCCAACTGCAATTTGAGACCATTGCTACTTGTTCTGTCATCTGCTACCACTAAGAACAGTCTAGATCCATCCTCTTTGGAACCCCCTTTCAGGTAGTTGAAAGCAGCTATCAAATCCCCCCTCATTCTTCTCTTCTGCAGACTAAATAATCCCTCACCTCATAAGTCATGTGCTCCAGTCCCCTAAATCATTTTTTTTGCCCTCCGCTGGACTCTCTCCAATTTTTCCACATCCTTCTTGTAGTGTGGGACCCAAAACTGGACACAGTACTCCAGATGAGGCCTCACGAATGCCGAATAGAGGGGAACGATTATGTCCCTCCATCTGTTGGCAATGCTCCTACTTATACAGCCCAAAATGCCGTTAACCTTCTTGGCAATGAGGGCACACTGTTGACTCATATCCAACTTCTCGTCCACTGTAACCCCGAGGTCCTTTTCTGCAGAACTGCTGCCTAGCCATTCGGTCCCTAGTCTGTAGCGCTGCATGGGATTCTTCCGTCCTAAGTGCAGGATTCTGCACTTGTCCTTGTTGAACCTCATCAGATTTCTTTTGGCCCAATCCTCTAATTTGTCTAGGTCCCTCTGTATCCTATCCGTACCCTCCAGCGTATCTACCACTCCTCCCAGTTTAGTGTCATCTGCAAACTTGCTGAGGATGCAATCCATACAAGAACATAGAAGATGCTGTACTGGATTAGACCTATGGTCCATGTGGTCTCCAACAGTAACCAGGACCAAATACTTCAGAGGAAGGGGGAAGAAACCCAACAGCAGGTAATCTGTCCCCGATCACAGTCCCATCCTAACTCTTAATACAGTGGAAACTCTGAAATGTTCGTAACTCTGTACAAAGCAGTTCGGGCTCCAGATCCAGCAGCTGTAACTCCAGGCCAGGCTCCAGCAGCAGCTGAGCTTCCTCCTCCCCTCCTAGCCGGGGCGGGAGGGGTGGGGTGAAAGCGGCATAGACCCCAGCGCTGCTCCTGCTCTGCTGGCTCTGGCTGCCTTGGGCTGGCAGCCCCAGCGTCTTCACCTCCTAGCTGTAAGTGGCTGCCCCACATGCGGGGGTTGGGGTGAGGTGGCGACAGATGTGCCTACCTTTAAGATGCCATAAAGGCACAATACAGTATTTGCTTCTTTTTTTTTGTCTCTTCTGCTGTCTGATTGGTTACTTCCGGTTTCACATGGTGTCTGGCTGACTGGTCAGTCCATAATGCTGGCGTTCATATCTTTGAGGTTGAGCTGTAGTTAGGTACTGCCTTACTCCCTGAAGCATGCTGCCACCGGACTCCTTGTTGTTGACGCATGATGATATCCCTTCCAATACATTTTTAAGCATTCACTATTATAACTCTGGATAGTCTTGTTATCCCTATAAACGTCCAATCCCTCTTTGAATTTTGTTAAATTCTCGGTGACTTCCTGTGAGAATGTGTTCCACAGGCTAATTATACATTGTACAAAAATGTATTTCCTCTTCTCAGTTTTAAATTTGTCACCTTTTAATTTATTTGAAAGACTCCTTGTTCTTGTGTTATGAGACAGGGACTACAGACTTTCCTGGTTTACCATTTCTATAGCAGTCATTACTTGACATACTTTTACCATATTCTTCTTATTTATCTCCTTTCTATGGTAAAAAATCTCTACCTTTTCCATCTCTCTTCATATGAGAATTTTTCCATGACCCTTAATCTAATCACCCTTCTCGTAACCCCCTCTAATTCTAAACTATCCTGTTTAAGATGGGGTGACCAGTACTGCAAATAGTGCTATAGATGAGACTGCACCATCAATTTGAATAAGATTATAATTTTTTCCATATTATTCTCCATCCCCTTCTTTATATAACCTAACTTCTTGTTTCATTCTTTTAACTGCAGCTACACATTGAGGTGAAAACTTCAGCTGTACTATCCAAAGCGATGTCTTTTCTGAATTAATAAAGTTAATTTAGAACGCTGCAAGGTGTATGTTCAGAGGCAGATTAAGGTTTTCTAGGGCTCTGAGAGGTCCGGCACCGCAGCGCCCCTTTGTGGCAGGGGTGGATGGGGTGTTGGGGCCTCGCCACTCTTAAGTTTCCACACCCATCCCTTTAAGGGCATTCCAATGTGGCCCAATGGCCGGTTTCCCCGTGCTCGCCCCTTGGTCGGGGTAGTGGGACCTAGCAGTCTGAGTCCATGTGTTGTGCCCCAAGTGTCAGGGCAGCATGGCCCAATGGCCAAAGTCCATATAGCTCACCCTGAGTAGCAGGGCAATGTGGCCCAACGGCCAGAGTCCACAGCCTTCCCCCTTTCAGGCAGGGAAGTGTATCCCAATGGTCAGAGTGGTAGGGGGACCCAGGCCTGCCCTCTCCACTGGGTCCTGACCCAGGGCTCGCCTATTGGTGGCGTTTCCCCTCACGCTTAGCTCAGCGGGGATCTGCCGCAACACGCCAAGTGTCAGTGCAGCTTTAACGCTGCTTGTCTCTAGAGTTCTCCTGGGTCACTTCCTACCCTCAACGTCATGTTCTCCACTCTGGGGGGTGGGGGGGTTCCTCCAGTCTGTCCCCTCCTGTTGAGACCTCCGTCTGGGAGGCCAGGTGCGTCCCAGCTTGGCTGGCCCCTGGATCCTGGAGCGTTGGCTGTCCCTCCTCAGGAGCTGGCAGTGTACCGCCTTCTCCTCTGGTGGTCAGCCCAGACTGAGCACCTTTGCAGGCTTTTATACCTAGTCTCCAGTTGGAGCATGCCCAGCCAGGCTTCCAGGGCGGGGCTTCCTCTGCCAGGAAGGAAGGGTTAACCTCTGCGGTACCAGTGCGGGTCCACTTTGCCCCATCACAGGGGCCCTGGGTAGAGCAAGTTGGGGGCCCCTCCCCACCCCTTCCACCTGCGGTCCTGCCCCCATTCTGCCCCTTCTGCCTGTGGCTCTACCCACAGCCCCACCCCTTTCTGCCCCTTCCCCGAGACCCCACCCCTGTTGCACCCAGGGTCCCCCCCATTCTGCCAACCCCACAACCCATTTGCTCCTTTCTTGCCCCCCACTGCAGCTCCAAGACCAGAGAAGCTCTGTCCCTACACCACAGCCCCAGGGCCACAGCAGGGAGTGAGAGCTCCTCCAGTCCCAGGGCTGCAGCAGGGGTCTGGGTGCTGGAACTTCCCCTGTCACCCCCCATGCTTCTGCAGGGGACCAGGGTTAGGGCGCTGGGGTTTCTCCCGCCCCACCCGGTGCTTCTGCCAGAGAGTGAGGTCAGGTGTGGGGGCTTCCCCTGTCACCCTGTGGCTTCTGCTGGGATGGGGTCAGGGCACTGGGGGTTTCCTCTGCTGGGGCGGCTTCAGATGGGGAAGAGGTTGGGAGGTGGTTGGGGACAGCTGGGGGGGCCTTCCCCCGTCCCACCGTTTCTGCCAGAGACAGGGTCAGGGACCACTGCGGGGGCTTCCTCCATCCTGTGGCTTCTGATGGGACAGCATAGGGGGGCACTGCGGAGGGGTCCCCCCATCCTGTAGCTCCTACTGGGGGTGGGAGGGCTGCTGCAGTGGTTTCCCCCATCCCACAGCTTCTGGGGATGGGGTCAGGGGCACTGGGGTCCCTCAGCTTCTACCAGGGACAGGGTTGGGGGGGGGGCACTGCAGGGCCTTCCTCCACCCAGGGGGTTCTGATGGGGTGAGGGTTGGAGGGCTGCTGCGGGGGCTTCCCCCGTCCAGCAGCTTCTGCTAGCGATGGGGTTGGGGGCCACTTGTGGGGGCTTCCTCCATTCCACAGCTCCTGCTGGGGACGGCAGCTTCTGCCAGGGATGGGGAGTGTGGGGGTTTCCCTGCCCCACTCCCCGGGCCCCAGTTGGCCGTGGTCCCTGGGCCCAGACCCTGTGGGCCCAGTAGCTAATCTGCCACTGTGTATGTTTTCAGTTCAGTTTTCCCCTCCAATGTGCATTATTTTGCAGTTATTAAATTGAAGTTCATCTATCATCATCTTGCCCTATCACCTAGCTTGAATAGGTCATCTCTAAAGTTCCTCACTGTCTTTTGTGTCTTTGACTAAACCCTGGTTTACACTACAGAGTTAGATCGATACAGGGCAGCTTACACTGACAGAACTCTGTAAGTGTCCACACTAAAATTTTGCTCCCGCCAACATAACTCACCCACTACACTGACTTACTAACGTCACCTCCACGAGTGGTGTAGAGTCAGTGTCGACGTAATTAGGCTGATGCAGTGTCAGCGTAGACACTGCATTGCTTACATCGACTGCTGCTGGCTTTCAGAAGCCGTCCCACAATGCCCCACACTGACAGTTCAATCGGTCCAAGCACTCCTGGTGAGGACGCACACCACCGACACAAGAAGCAAAGTGTAGACATGCACAAACGATGTAATTACTGTGGCGGCTGTATGCCGATGTAAGTTAGGTCTACTTAATTTAGTAGTGTAGACAGGCCCTATGCCAAATAACTTGGTGTCATCAGCAAATTTTTCTCCTTTGCTGCTCATCCTCCCTTTGGAGATCATTAATAAATATATTACACAACGTTTCCTTGTATGTAATCTTAAATTATCCCACTGTTAACCTTTTGTGATGATGAAAACTGACTATAGACACATTTACAATACCACTGCATATATTTTATTATTCCTGTTTAGTAGCATCCAAAATGTGTTAGGAACTGTACAGACATACAGGAACTGCCCTAAAATGTTTAGAGTCCAACCAGACAAACCAGACAAGGAATATGGGAAAGCAATATAGTTTACAAGCAAATCTGTGGTGATGGTAGTGCCTTTATTTATAAAATGCATGCATTTATTATACATTTGTAAGCTACCCCTTCCTCACCTGTTCTTCCTATGTATCCTGGTGGTCTAAACTGCTTCTCCATTTGCTATCCTGCTGTTAAATTAAGTGGTCTTGATTCTTCTTCCATTACTCCTGTTTTACACCAGTGTAATTCCACTGAAATCAAGTTACAAAGAATGTTACTTGCATCTTGTGTTGTCACGTACTCATGCAAAGTGAGAATAAGACTGATGTATGTGAGTGGAGAATTAAATTTGTTAGCACTTCACACTGACTCTGGAGAATTGTAAACAACCACACAAGATGCAAGGGAGTGTCAAATCAGACCCAGCAAACTCTCCCCACTCCCAGCACTTCCTGCCTTTTATTTAAGATTAATGAAGAAAAATAAGAAAAAAGAAAAGTCAAGTCTCCATGAAAAAGCACAGTGTGTTTTTCCTCTGAATCAGGCTGTAGCAACTGAAATCAATGGACTGGGTAGAAGCTGTCTTTCTGAAAATCCAGCCTAACTTGGGCACATAAAATTAATGGATACTTTTGCAAATATTGTTCTTCACCTCTCTGAGGTTCAGTTCGGTACCTATAAAATGGAGATAATATAAAATCTATCTCACAGGTAGGGGTTGTGAAGATGCATTCATTCATTTACGTTGGTGAGGTACTCAAACTCTACATTCAGTGAGTGCCACAGAAAAGCCTTTCAGTCAATATGGGTGAGGGTCTGTTCAGGGAGGCGTTTGTAAACCAGGTAATTAGACTCTTTAGGAGTAGGAAATCTGGTCAACGTGAGTAGTTCATTTTTTTAATTCAACAAAATAAAAGTAACAAAACCCCCAGAAGATGAACGCGGTTTTATAGTTTATATTCTATGAGAACCGTTAACACCTGTAAGGAATGTAAAAGCATAGCAAACCACAACGTCAGTCTTGCAACTGGGCCCCCCACCCCACTTCCATAGTACTATACAATAAGAGCCACCAGAAATTCTAGGGCACAACTCTGCCATGAGGGGCTTTCCCGCTAGGATAAAGCAGACGCATTTGGACACTTTGGCTAAAATTTTCAAAAGCACCGAAGTGACTTAGGTGCCTCAGGCCTGGTCTACACCTAAAACTTAAGTTGATGTAGCTACATTGCTCTGGGCTGTGACATATTTCACACCCTGGGCAACAGTGACGGGGACCTAACCCCTGCTGTAGATGTAGCTAGGTCAAAGGAAGAGTTTTGCAGGAAGCAGCTATACCGCTGTAGCACAGCAGTGCAGACACTTGCTACAGTGAGGTGGTAGCTAGGTTGACGGAAGAATTCGTCTATTGACCTAGCTGTGTCTACACTGGGGCTCAGGTCAGCTTAACTACACCTCTCCGGAGTGTGAAACACCTCCTAGTGCTATAGCTAGGTCATCCTAAGTTTTAGTATAGACCAGGCCTTGGGTATTTAGAAGCCTACATCCCACTGGAATTTAAGCTGTTAAGTGCATGAATCATGTTTGAAAATAAGACTTAGGCCCGGTCTACACTACAAAGTTAGGTGACATAAGTTGCCTTGCATCGACCTATTTGTGCATGCGTCTACATTCAGATTTCAGTCTGGCCAATGGAAGTGCTCCATAATCTTGACGCAGTAAAACTACCTCCTTGAATGCTGTAGAGCCATGATGGACCTACTAATGTCAATGCAGTGCAAGTGTAGACCTGTGTTGACTCTAACAGTTCTCCAGCAGCTGTCCTGCAATGCCCCATTCTCTGTGACAGTGACTGCTCTGGTCACCATTGTAAACACCGGGGTCATGGAGACTGGAAGCCACCATCCCTCCCTTTAAAACCTCCTGAGGTATTTTTGAAATGCCTTTTCCTGATTGCCCAGCTTGGTGAACATACCTAGCAGCTCTCCCTTGTTATGTGCAACTGACCAGTTGACCATGCCAACTCCAGGCAGATCATTGTGGATACCTTGGAGGATCCTGAAACAGAGACTTCTGCTGTGAACAGCAAGGAGGAGGAGGGGACAGACATGGCTGGGGTCCAGCCTTGCCACAAGTCAGGACCTGTTCGAGACTCCATCACAGTCTAGTCACTCCTGCCATCCAAGCAAGAGGAGTGCAATGGAGGGGAAGAGACCTTGGGGTAAGTGTGTGCATGCATTTTTCCTTACAATGCTTAAATTTAAAGATGGCATCCAGACCATTGCCTATACTTGTTACCATGGAATAGGGAACAAAATTTTAGTCTTTCATGCAACCATAATTCCTTCCCCCTCTTCCTCTGTGGTGGGGCCATATACACCATGGCTGCAGCTGGAGAGCAGTGTTCTGCAGAGGTGCTCCAAAGCTGTCAATAAGCATGTCTTATTAAAAGTTTTTATGGGAAGAAAGGAAGGGAGTTTTGAAACTTATCTTTTCCTTTCTTTTGCGACTGTAGGTCTGATGGTACAATCCAATCCATCTGCTCTTATCAGCAGTTGCTGCCTTTGCAGACTTGAGGGGTGCCCCCCCACACCTGCAGAGTGACTGACCCTGAGGAGGAGGAGAAAGAAGAGGACTAGGGAGTACTGTTCAGCTAGATCTTGAAAGCCAGTGCTGCATTGGACCAGAGGCACCATCTTTCTGAGCTGCTGGGAGGTGCTCAACCCACTGCACTCCACCCCTTCTCCCAAGCCCCCACCCAGCTTCTTTCTGCCCCTGCTCTGCCCCTCCCCTGTCTCTTCCCACCCCCGCTCCATCCCTGCCCTGTTTCTACCTGCCTGTTCTGTACCCTCCCCAAAGCGTGCCCTGCCCCCGCTCCTATCCCTCCCCAGAACCACCTCCTGCATACCGCTGAACAGCTGATCGTGGGGGGGGGAGGCTTTGGGGGTCAGGGGAAGGAGCTGCTCGGGGGGCTGTTAGTGAGTGCATTTTTTTCCCTGGGTTCTCCAGCCCCGGAGCACCCACAGAGTGGGCACCTATGCATTGGACCATGAACAAAGCTCCTTGAGGGCCAACATGGCAGACTACATGGAGAAGGAATGAGCAGACAAGAGCAAGTACTATCAGGAAACGGAGAGGGAGATGCACCAGGACAACATGGGGCTTCTCAGGCAGCAAATACAAATGTGCAGACCCTGATTGACCTACAGGTTCAAAAATTGCAGACTCCCCATCTTTTGCAGACCTTAGAGAACTCCATGGCAGCAGCTCCCTATGCTCCCCAACATACCACGTGGCATCAAGGGCCACACCTTTACCCCTAATCACTCCATGCGACAGCAAGGCAAATGACAGCTTCCTATAAACTGACCTGCAAGAAATATGGCTGGTGTGTGTGTAGCAGCAACAGGCTACATTTGTGCACTGCAATGGACAGAAATGTCTGCTGTAAAGTTCTGTTCCATTAATCTATGTTAAAAGTTTTTATTGCACGGCCTGTGGTTTTCTGCACATTAGTTTTCTGCACTATCACTCAAAACGTTTCTATTTTTTAAAAATAATTTCATCTTTTTTAGTGTACAACACGTATTGCAGAATGCATAGTGGGGCTCAAAGCATACAATGGTTGTACATGTATGACACCACAGAGCTCAGAGGTTCAGGAAAACACCAAGTCATATTTGTAAATGTACAGCAAGCACTGCATAATTCATGTCTTCAGGAAAACACACAGTGAAGACTATAAATGTACAGCAAGCACAACACAATTCCTAACACTAACCAAAGCTTCAGGACGAGAGAACAGTCTAGGAGAGAACATTAGTGTGACTGACCGTTATAGTGCTCTTTTGAAGCCTCCATCAACTGCATAGCTCCATGCTGAGCTCTTGTAATGTGGTCTTTGTGTCTGGCTGTTCAAAGTCAGCAGGCAGCTGCTTCACCTTTGCCCACCCCGCTGCCAGCAGCTTTTGCCACTTTGCCTCACTGACATGATGCAGGACGCAATGGGCAGCTACAACCTTTGGAATATTTTTTTCACTGAGATCCAATCTAGTGAGAAAACTCCACCAGTGTCCCCTTCAATCTTCCAAAAGCACATTCAACAATCATTGTGCATCTGCTGAGCTGATAGCTGAATCTTCCTTTGGGGCTGTCAAGATGGCCAGTGTATGGCTTCATGAGCCAGGGGAGCAAGGTCCCCCAGAGTCACTATTGGCATTTCAGCGTCTCCAATGGTAATCTGCTGGTCGGAAAAGAATGCCCATGCTTGCAACTTTGAACAATCCTGTGTTCTTAAGATGTGAGAGTCATGCACCTTCCCTGACCAGGCCACATGAATATCAGTGAAGAGTCCCTGGTGATCCATCAGTGCTTGCTTAACCATAGAAAAGCAGCCTTTTTTGTTGATGCACTCTGTAGCAAGGCGATCTGCTGCTGAAGTAGGGATGTGCATGCTATTTGTTGCCCCTCTCCAGTTCAAGAACCACTTTGCTTCAGATCCATGCACTATGTCCTGGACATTGCCCATAGTCACTGTCCTGCACAGCAGGAGATGATTAATGGTCCTACACACTTACATGATGATGGCCCCCATTGTGGATTTCCAAACTCCAAAATGATTGCCCACTGAACAGTAGCAGTCCAGCACTGCAAGCCACTCACTTCTCCAGCGATGTAATTCAGGTGTCTGTGTGCTCAAAGGCTGAGGGGAACTCAGCACACAGATCTAGGATCTGGCCTTTCACATCCAAAAGTTCTTCAGCCACTGTGCATCATCCCAAGCCTGCATTACAATGAGATCCTAACAGTCAGTGCTCGTTTTCTGGGCCCAGAAGCAGTGTTCCACCATCTGCATCTGCTCTTCGAACACCACCAACAAGCTTGAATTCTTTTTGGTATGACCCTCAGCAAACTGTCCTCCAGGAAATCATCATGTTCCCCCTTTTTGTGGTTCTTCATCCAGGTCTGCAAAAAAAAAAAAAAGGGAATCATGCGTCCCATATTTGCAATGTTCATGAGACTAGGGCAAAGCATTGTGGGATCCAAGCTTCTGTTAGAGAAGATAGGCAGTGAAAAGTGATGTGCAGGTTTGTGGGATATTTTTTAAAAAGTGCAAAAATTATGGGATACGGATGGTGTTCTGAGATAGAGAAAGTTGTATGATACAAACTTGATGCCTAGGTCCCAGAGATACCTGAGCAAGTCATTTCCATCCCACGAAATGTTGCAAAAAGTTCCCAAAAGGCATTGCATTAGATGATGGCGTATGGCACACTGGGATAACTACCTGTGGTGCACTTTGCATCAACACAAGTACTCCTGCTGAGTGTCACAGTGCTGACACAAGCTGCCAAGTATGTTCATACCTGAGTGTTATACAAATTTTGATGGCTGTACACCAACATAACTTGTGTCGACCAAAATTTGTACTATAGACATGGCCTTAGGCTCCTACACTACTTAGGAACTTCTGAAAATGTTACCCTTAGTTTTAGCACTGGCTGATTCATGTTTTTGTTTTTCCTCCTGATATCTCAGACTGAGTCCTCAATGTATTGGATGCGTGGGAAGAGTGAATGAAGACCTATTTAACAAAATGTATTGAAGAGGGAGTAGGGAAGCCAGGACAGCAGTTCAGATTAGGAAAGAATGAGAGAACTAACAACACACGTGCCCAGTATTTCCTCAGACGCTTTGCTTGTATGTTATATCTCCTTCCCATATTCTTATCTGTCTTGCCAATTCAGAGTGTAAGTTCTTCAGGGCAGGGACTACATGTCCTGTAAGGTCTCTGAGACACCTTGCACATTTTGGGGTGTTGGGTATACAGTGGAGTTGCATCATACGCACATTTAACTTACGCGAATTCAACTATACTGTCAGGATCATTAAGCACTGGAATAAATTGCCTAGGGAGGTTGTGGAATCTCCGTCATTGGAGATTTTTAAGAGCAGGTTGGACAAACACCTGTCACGAATGGGATAATACTTAGTTGGGCTTGAGTGCAGGGGACTGGACTAGATGACCTCTCAAGGCCCCCTCCAATCCTACGATTCTATGATTCCCTCTGGCAGGGCCATCTTGCTCTCATCCCCCTTCTTATTGGCTTCGTCAGCCTTCCATCTCCCAGGGTTTGTCCAATCACAAGGGTCAACACACACACCCTTTACTGGCAAGGAGAATGCACTGCAGTCTTCCTCATCTCTCATCTACCTGGAAATAATATTTTCCTCCTTTTTCATCTGCCCCATTGACTCAGGTCCCATTGACTTTATTCAAGAGAGCAAATAACCCATGTTAGTCAATTTTATTAGTTAAAGACAAAACTGTACAATACAGAAAGGAAAGAATTAATACGACAGCAATTCAATTTTGAGAGCAATCAAAGCACTCACTACCTGTACCGGGACACAGTACTAATGTCTTGTCTCTTATTGGTTTTCTATTTGCCTTTGCCAAGAGCTGAGTTCAGCTTTGAAAAGTTTTATGGGAGATGTACCTTAGTATGAGCAGAACAACATTCTGGGGAAAGCATAATACATGTCAGTTAACAAAACTACCCCGCATTCATATATTATATAATGTACACAGTATTAATGCCCTTCGACATTAATGTGGTGTGTGAGGTGCTGCAGCAAACCTGTGGGGAGATCCTGGACTGGGATAGTTGGGACTTCCATGGGTTTGGATTGAAAGGCATCAGTAAAGCTATGGAGTGTCTAAGCTAGAGTAGCAGGGGGTTCTGCAAGCCATGGTTGAAATACTGTAATATTCACTTCTACAAATCAAAGGATTTATTGGGAGACTGCAAGTAACAACTCCAGCATACTGGACTTAACTTCCTGCAGCTCCCCCAATTAGATACAACAACATAACATCAAAACAAGACAACAACTTAGCATTAAGATAATGGTACAGCATCACTTCAAGGAGTTCTGCCTCTCCCTGCTAGCACTTTCCTTTCTTGACAGGTAAGACAGGAGAGTACCCAGTCTTTAATATCTGTAGCCTTGCCCAGACAAAAAATCCTGTTGGATACCCAGGTCAGCTCTTTTCATACCTTAGAATCATAGAATATCAGGGTTGGAAGGGACCTCAGGAGGTCATCTAGTCCAACCCCCTGCTCAAAGCAGGACCAATCCCCAATTTTTGCACCAGATCCCTAAATGGCCCCCTCAATGATTGAACTCACAACCCTGGGTTTAGCAGGCCAATGCTGAAACCACAGAGCTGTTCCTCCCCTCTTAGGAGGCCTGTTGCTTTGTTATCATGTAGACACTCCAGTACTACTCTCTGTAAGCTTGCTGACAAAGCACTGCTGTTACCCTCCTGCACCAGCAAGTTGGTGTTTCATTGTGTACACACAAAGACGTTAGACAAAACATAAAATACTCTTGCTGGAAGACTGCAACATAACTACTTTATTTTTTAGAATTCAAAATGATAACACACAGGAATCCAAAACCAGAAAGAGACAAAGCAGGCTACTCCATAAAACAGAGAGTCGCAACTCATCCCACCTTACTCTAGGCTGTCTGTCTGCAGATTGTCTCTGATCACACACTTCTCTACAGAACCCCCTGACTGCAAGCAGAACCAGAAACACTCTTGAGAATTTAAAGTGATGGATCAGAAGTTTAATACTGTTTTCTATACTCAGTTGGTAGCTGGATCAATAGATAGTTGTTCCTGAACTATGCTGAACCTCCCCAGTCTGGATCTCCTTCAGGAAGTTTGTTGGTACACCAGAAATAACTCAGAGCTCTTAGACTGTTCTTGCCAGATGATGTCACAAGACTAGTCTGAGTCTATTCTCACTGCCATCATCCAGCAGAGAACATCTGCGTCCAGATTTTCCTTTCGAGGTATATGGTGAATTAAGACAGTTGTGAATTCATCTCCTCAGGTGTCCTTTGGGTTGTGCTTTGTAAGAAGCCACTGTAGGGCACTGTGGTCTAGGTACATTGTGAATTCTGTACCTTGAGCCCTCCACAATAGCCGTACACTTCATTTCTGTAGCCAAATACTTGGTTTCCCTCTCCATTTAATTTGCGACCCCAAAAGCCACCAGTCTGTGCCTACCAAGTTCATCAATTTGTTCTAGAGAAAATCTGACAGCAGCCTTTGAGGCATCACAGGTTACCACAAGTGGACAAGATTGATCTAAGAATTTATACCCAGCATGGTTTAGAAGTCCTTCTTTCAATACTTAAATGCTTTTTGGTGTTCTAAGTTGCTCTTAGTTGGTATAATTGCACTGTCCACTCTGAAATTTTGTATAAATCTCCTATAAAATCCACAAAGGCCCACAAACTGTTGTACCCCTTCCAGGTTTGTAGGAACCTTCCAGTCCTTTATAATGTTCTGTTTCATGGGCTGGGGTTCAAACCCATCCTCACAAACTATATGTCCTAGGAAGGGGGTGCAACTCCTTGCAAACTGACATTTGTTTCCTGCAAGTTTAAATCCTGACTCCTTGAAAAGCTTTAGAATGCTTTCCACTCCTACCAGATGTTCCACCCATGTTTATGGAACAAATGAAGTCATCCAAGTACATGAGGATGTCTTCAGTTCTCAAAACATGGGTTAGATCATTCACTACCCTCTGAACCATCCCTAGGGCATTCATGAGTCCAAAAGGAATCTGCAGAGTTGAAACAACAGAAAGGGTGTCAAAAAGGTAGTTTTTCCTTGATCTTCAGGTGCCGCATTAATCTGAAGGTATCTGAATATCAAACCAAAACTAGAAAAATATTTTGCCCCTGACATTTTATCCACTGTGCTATGTGGGGAAGTGTGTAGCTATCTTTAACTGTGAATTAAGGGTATGTCTACACTGCAATAAAAGACCCGTGTTATCTAAATGTTGCCACAAGTACTTCTTTTCTTCTTTCATAAGACAAGTTTTCCATTCCTCGGATCATCCTAGTAGTCCTTCTCTGTACCTGTTTCAGTTTGAATTCATCCTTCTTAAACATGGGAGACCAGAACTGCACACAGTATTCCAGATGAGGTCTCACCAGTGCCTTGTATAACAGTACTAACACCTCCTTATCTGGAAATACCTTGTCTGATGCATCCCAAGACCGCATTAGCTTTTTTCACGGCCATATCACATTGGCGGCTCATAGTCATCCTGTGGTCCTCCAATACTCCAAGATCCTTCTCCTCCGTTACTTCTAATTGATGTGTCCCCAGCTTATAACTAAAATTCTTGTTATTAATCCCTAAATGCATGACCTTACACTTCTCACTATTAAATTTCATCCTTACATCAGGATACCAGCATATCTAGCCCTGCAGGCCAGAGGATCCACCTTCTCAGAATCAGATTGTGCTGACCCCTCTGTTGCCTAAGTGGTGGATAACAAAGGGGTTCTCTCCCCTGGATGAGCTGGGCTCTTGGCTGGTCTACAATTCCCATGGTGTATCTCCCACAGTCTTCCTTCTTGCTGAGTTGCTGTGTTACATAATGGGAGTCCCAAGCCTACAGCACATCATGGGAAATCTAATCTGGTTGGGGAGCCAGGCCCAAAGGGGAAAAAGGGGGTATGAGGCAAGCAAACAACAACTCCCATGAGGCTCCGCAGTGGCATGTCAGAATTGACATTTTTGGTTTTCAGCCAAAAATGTTCAGTTTTGGACAGAAAATTTGGGGATTTTGGCCATAAAAGTTTTCAGTTTTCAGGTGTTAGGGGGTTTTTTTGGTAAAAAAAAACCAAAGTAGTTTGTTTAGTCAAAAACCCAATTTTCCATCAAGTAACAAGTTAGACAAAAAACTTTTGACCAGCCCTACAATTATATTGTTAGCTCTTTGGGAGGTCAATGCAAATTAGGTGCATAAGCGTCATTTGAGTCTTTTAAAACAGTTTGCATGGTGTACAATTACATGGCATAATAATATTGTCAGAATCACAAGGTCAATCTTATAGTGTGCCGTGGTGCATTATTCTATCCTATGACATACCTTATGTGGATACTGTGTGTACTTAGGTCAAGGGGAATTTGAAGATCAGTGTTGGTATCATACTTTGTGGATGGATGATAAGTTTGGAAGGGAGCAGATGCATGTGACATCTGATATTATATGGGCGCATGATACAATGCTATGCTTGGAAAGTTCCAACCTAGCACATAGTGTGAGCTATCAGAAACAAACAAATAAATAATAATAATATGGCTCTGAATGGGGCATGCAGGTGTAACCCATGCACCTCCTGGGTGTGGTGTTCTGTCCCATCTAGTGTCACCGAGACTGCTTAGAGAGAGAGTTAAATGAGTCTGCTCTACAGCCTTAGCTAACAGCCAGTTGGCTTTTAGCTCATGCAGTAAAGGCTCATGCACTAAGTTCCAGAGGCCCCAGGTTTGATCCCGCCCACTGACGAGCGGGATCTGTTACACAGGAACTACTGAAAGTAAGCAGCAGGTAAGGTAAAATGTAAAAATAGATAGAAAGGTAGGGCTTGAGTTAAATTAATTAGTGACGCAACTGATACCAGAAAAAAGGGGGTTTCATGTTATAGCACAAACCTTGGGATTTTCTGTGGTGTGTCACTGTTACATTAGACACCCAATTTTGAGGACCTACCTACCTACCTACACACACACAAATATGATCTTTTACTTTTCAAGCATTTGGAATGATTTAGTATAAAACACAAAATAACTTCCAAATGCCTCGTGTTGACTAAACTGATCTCAGAACATATGGGGAGGATAGCAACTTCCTTTTCCTAAAAACAAAATGGAAAATGTCATCATTCCCCAAATGGATTTAAAAATAGATTTTCTTAAAAAATGCATCTATCAGATCAACCCCTCCCATGGCAATACATCATGCAAGAAACTAGTCGTCTCCACAGTAATTGGTTTCCATCGTGCTGCATCATTTCAAGGATGAGAAAGCATGCTCTGCTGAATGCAGAACTTCCTTTCCTCGCTGGGTTAATTGCCTTTCTGTTTTCTGCATTACATAACGTTAGAAGCATATTATAAATTTTGTCTTGCATCGTAGATCATGTTTATGCTTTACACAGCATTTTTATTCTGACAGATCTCAGAGCGTTAGCAAAACATGCAAATTAAAATAAAACAGCCCTTCCCCCTCATTTTAAAGCCATTTTACTTTTATTTGCAGGAATCCATTCCTGCCATGATCTACTGTATTTTATCTAGAACAGTCACTCTGCAGAGTCAATTTTGAGAGGTTTGATTAAAATAAACTGTAAGTTTTAATGAAACAAAATATATTTATTGACAACGTGATTTCATTCTGTTGGTTTTGTTTTATTTTAAATTCAAGGCTGACTCCCACCCAGAATGTGGTAAAGCATATTAATAATAGTGGGGATAGCCACACTAAGAATCCAAGCAGATGTGGGGAATAAACAATTTAATCTCATGCCTTGTACACACTTCTTTTTCTTTCTTTCTTTTTTTTTTTTTTTTTTGAGGGGGTTGGAGTTTTAGACCTGCATCTAAAAGTGTAACCTCCGCTTTGTCCCTGAGGACTGGGGTTCAAATCGCTGCACTGTCACTTTGGTTGCACGTTAGAAGAGGCCTGTTTTCTGGCTTAGATTCTGTGGCAGCTGAAATCACCCATGAACAGCTTAGAAGATTTTTACATGATCAAACCCCCATCCAGGACCTCATCCATATCTATATTGGACACTGCCTCCTCCTCAGCCCATCTCCAGTAAGTTTAAAAGCCAGACTAGCGCAGACCAATAACCACTGGGAATCCAGGCAGGGTTAGAGTAACTGGGTCACAGGCCCTTATATGATGGAGAATTGAAAATTGTTGGCAAAATCAAAATTTTTCTGTGAAAAATTCTGATTTTTCCAGAAACTGCATATTCTTTTGGAAAATCATGCAGTCTGTCCTTGTATTCAGGGCAACCTGGGAGAGAATCCACCAGACAACAGCCCAGAGACTCCATCACGTGTGTGTGCCAAGGGTTTAAGGTTTTTCATATATATATTGAAATATGGAGAATATGTGTGTTGCCCCTTGGTACAATAGCTCTGCAGCTCTAGTCACATAGGATCTGAGGAATAATCTCTGCACCATTTTTTGGGAGCCAGAATCAGGAGAGAAAACTTCCATCCTGTGTTCCCCATATGGCTTTTAAGTGCTGTCTACCACATGACATCATCTAAATAGCCTCAGTCCTGGTTTCCCCTCCTCCCCCCCAGAACAGAAGCCTTAATGAGTTAAGCTGGTGAATCTGGGCATTTATTCAGGAGCACTGAGTCATCTTTTCATAATTTGTTACAAATATTAAATTGCAGAGCTGTTTTCTGTGTTTTTATTTTGGTGGGAAGCCTGCAATTACGGTTAATGCTTTGTTACTTATTCTGTGACATGTGGAAACACTGCAGAGAATAAAGACCAGGAAACACATGGAGTTGACAGGCAGGACCAATCATTTGCTCTTTGCCAACTGGGCTGCATTCATATATGTTTCTGGCAGCTAGCTGCGCGACACCTCAGTTCCTTCGTCTTTCCAAGAGTAACACAGATTTTTTTTTCCCCGGCAAAGGAAAAATGAAATCATAACATTTACCTCCTCTCCCACCCCCCAGAAAAGCCATTTCCCTCATTCCAAGGTATCTGAAGGAGATAAAGTGGCTGGTTTAAGAACTGGTGTTCATAACTCAGAATTGCTATAGACCAATTATTAATGGACGCTTTGACACATCAATTACTCACTTGATATGTTTGAGGTAAAATGATGTGAACATATTTTGTTTTCTTTAAAAAGTGGTGAGCATTAGAACACCAAAAGTATAACTTTTGTTTCCAATTTGTAACACTTGAATTTGCACAAATATAACAAACACGGCTGAACTGTTTCTACACAACAGCTGTTATCACAACACAACCATATGCCAACCAAGTTTGTGCATCCACATATACTACAATGCCTAACGATAATCTGCATTCTGAGAAAATCTAGGTGGTCCTCTCAGAATGCCGGGGAGCTGCATAAGGAGCTGCATCAGCAGCCTGTATGGAGCCTGTATGGCAACTCATAGGTTCATAGATTCCAAGATGAGACGGGACCATTGTGATCTAGTCTGAACTCATGTACAATACAGGCCATAGAACTTCCCCACAAAAAATCCTAGTGTATATTTGTTAGTAAATGGTCCAATCTTGATTTAAAATTTGTCAGTGATGAAAAATCCACCATAATCCTTGGTAAGTGCTGCAATGGTTAATTACTCTCACTGTTAAAAATTTACACCTTATTTCCAGCCTGAATTTGTCTAACTTCAACCTTCAGCTATTGGATTGTGTCATACCTTTCTTTGCTAGATTAAAGAGCCCATTATTAAATATTTGTTCCCCATGTAGGTACTTATAGACTATAAACAAATCACCCCTTAACCTTTTTTTTGTTAAGATAGATAGATTGAGCTTAGTAAGTCTCTCACTGTAAGGCAGGTTTTCTAATCTTTTATCACTGTCCTGGCTCTTCTTTGAACCCTCTCCGATTTATCAACCCTCCTTCTGAATTGTGGACATCAGAACTGGACACAGTATTGCAGCAATGGTCACACCAGTGCCAAATACAGGGGTAAAATAAATTCTCTACTCCTACTCAAGATTCCCCTGTCCATGCATCCCAGGATCACATTAGCTCTTTTGGCCATATTGTCAGACTGACCTCATATTCAGCTGAATATCTGCCACAACCCCCAATTCTTTTTCAGAGTCACTGCTTTCCAGGATAGAGTCCCATATTCTGTAAGCATGGCCTACTTCTTTTTTCCTAGATATACGTATATGTTTACATATTACCATATTAAAATGAATGTTATTTGCTTGCTCCCCGGTTCCCGAATGATCCAGATGGTCCTGTATAAGTTTTCTGTCTTCATCATTATTTACTACGTCTCCAATTTTTGTCTCATCTGCTAATTGTATCAGTCTTGATTTTATGTTTTCTTCCAGGTCATTGATAAAAAAGCTAAATAACATAGAGCAAAGACATTATCCCTATGGGACCCCACTAGAAACACATCCATTCAACGATGATTTCCTGTTTACAATTACTTTTTGAGACCTGTGAATTACCCAGCTTTTAATCCATTTAATATGTGCCATGTTAATTTTATATCATTCTAGGTTTTCAATCAAAATGTCATGTGATACAAGGTCAAATGCCTTTCAGAAGATTAAGTCTATTACATCAACAGTATTACTTTATCGAACAAACTTGTAATCTCATCAAAGATATCAAGTTCGTTTGACAGGATCTATTTTCCATAAACCCATGTTGATTGGTATTACTTATCTTACCCTCCTTTAATTCTTTATTACTCTAGTCCTGTATCACCCGCTCCCTTGAACAAGCTTCAAATCCTAGAGCTCTACCAATGTATTGTAATGATTAGTGTAGATAGCCCCTCGTTGTTGTCTTGCTTTGATATTATATTGTTGTTGTATCAAATGTGGTGGAGACCTGGGAGAGGAGGATTGTAGGAAGTGCTGGAGTTGGTAACTGCAGTGTTTCAATAAAATCTCTGTGATTCTGTTAAGTGAATATTACAACTGGTGACAGCGGCTTCAAGATGGCAAAAGCACTTTTGCCTGAGAAGAAGTTTCCTGGTCATGCAGATGAGACTGGACTCTATGAACACTTGACAGACTTTGAGTTGTTGTTCTCTGTCAAGGAGCGGACCGATGAGAAAACAGCACAATACCAAGCAGTGTTTTTGGGATATGACGCCAGAGCATTTTACCAGTGTAGTTCGTGGTTTTTATGGACAGCTATGCAGACATTTATACAACCGCTATGAGGGGAGAATGGCCCTTTTGAAATACTTGAAGGAATGGCCGGCCAGGAAGGGGCAGGGAGGGGAATCCCTGCACAGTTATTTGTGTGTACTGAGGACACTGTCAGACAGGGCTTTCTCTGCATCACCCTGGCAGAGAAGTGGCTCGAGTGAAGCACAACATCCTGCACTGAATCTGGAGCTGCCAGTGCAGAGAGGGTCCGTGCCCAATGGCAAGCTATGGCAGAATCCCATGTGAAAAGTCAGTTTATAAACAGTTTAACAACGGAACGTCATAACTCGCTTCATAACCCAGCCCCTCACTGGGTTTCAGAGCCCAGGTTCCAGCTCAAGTGGGAACATCTACACTGCTATTTTTAGCCCTTTACCATGAGTCTGGCAATCCCAAGTCAGCTGTGGGCTCTCAGATTCGCTGCTGCGGAGGGTTTTTTGTTTGGTTGGGGTTTTTTTTGCATTGTAGGTGCCTGGAGGCACTGATGGCTGAAAAATCACAATGATGTTGCACTCCGGATCTGAAATAAGTCTGATCCATGGAGAACCCTCAGTGCTGAAAAGAAACACAATGTCGTGCAGGGATTAAATTGGTGACTATTAATCATCAGCCCCTGCAAGTAACAGGAGAAATCCAGCTTCCATTGAACATGGGGTCTCTGCATACTAAACAGTCTTTTGTTGCATTGACCAATATTTTTAGTGCTGCTGTACTGGGAGCGATTTCGTCCAAGGGAATCACAAGAACTCTACAAAACTGCAGGTGTAAAGAGGGAGTCCTGATTAAGGTCTCATTCAAAATCAAGGCCCAAGTTGGCATAACCATAGTTACAGCGTTTGCTTCGCAATTTACATTTTGGGCTCAGTTCGCTCATTTTGATCCACTCCTGTATATTTCTGAAAAGGAGACTATGTGAGAGGTGTTCTGAGCTGAAATGCTTAACTGAGATCCTGATCTTTCCTTTTTCCAGCATGACTTTCACATTTCTGCTATGGATGCGGAAAAACCCTTGGACAGTCAATTTTACCAAGATTCTTGTCCCTGTGAGAGAAAACACTAATATTGTAGCTAGCAGCTTTGTGGAGATCAGACCTGAGAATCTCAGAGGAAGAAAACTTTCCTTTTATCACTAAGTTGGCATCCTTTTCTGCTGCCTTAGCCCCCATGCCATGAATTCACAATAAAACATAAGAGCCTTCCCGTTAAATAAACCTATATATATATGATCTTCATCTTCTTATCTATGCAGCCCTTTCTTACTCAGTCCAGGTCCCTGCATGATCCACTGTGGTTAATGCAACAGGAATGTGCTATGTAAAATATAATCTACAGAATGTATCCAGAAGAATAAGGCAAAAAGAAATTTCTGTGACAGAGATTATTTGCTTTTCAAAACCAGAGCATGCACCTGGACCAGATCAGAGACACCAGGCTCAATGCAACATCCTAACCCAGACGCGTAGGCTCGGGAAGCAACATATGCCAAAGGTAAAGCCAACCCTGGGAGCTAAAGATACCTTTCCCCTAGGTGGAGGAGGTAGTATCTTTTGTTGGACCAACTTCTGTTGGTGAGAGAGACAATTTTCAAGCTTACACAGAGCTCTTCTTCTGGTCTGGAGAAAGGATTCTGAGCACCACAGCTAAATGCAAGATGGAACAGAATGTTTAGCGTAAGTAACACATATTCTAAGGGACGGTTCAAGGCAGAGTGGCACATTAAGACTTATGCAATTGTAGGGGGGAAAAGGGAGGTTAGTGGGTTACAGATTGCTATAATAAATCTTAATTCCAGTGTCTCTGTTCAGCCCATGATTTTCAGTGTCTAACAAAGTTATGAATTTAGTTCCCAGGCTTCTCTTTTGAAAGTGTTGCTCAGGTTCCCTGTGAGGATGAGAATTGATAGGTCAGATATAGAGTGATTGCTTTGTGAAAAGTGTTCACCCACAGGCAATAGGGTGTTTTTGTCTTTTATCATTTTCCCGTGTGAGTTCATTCGAAAGCATAATGATTGTCTCATTTCACCCACATACTTGTTTTGGGGGCATTCAGAATCTAAACTGCCTAGCCCAAGCTTCTTTGTATAGTCCAGTTAAATTCTGAAATGTATTCTTTGCAAAGTAAACCCAGACAAAATTCCTCTCCCCTCCTGGTGTGTAGACACTATAATGTCTTCCTCATCCTCTGGTCAATTTGCTTTTTTTTATTGGCTTAATCACTTTGTTTACCTTAGATGTAAATGTACTTCTGTTGTCTTCTGGCCTTAGAATCTATGAATTAACTTTGCAGTTAACCTCATTTTCCATAATGAGCTGAATCAGAATTCTGAATCTGAATGCCCCAGAATTTTAGACCATTGCATTTTTAGCCAATCTCTAGCTAATATCATCTGGAAATTTTCCCATTTTACAGGGACAACTCTGCTCACTTATCACATTTTCTGTCTTTCTTTTCCTCCATTTATTTAAAAATAGGGACCTTAGCATAAAAACAGAATCATCTACCCCTGGAATTCATCTAGCTCTGCTGCTTATTCCTTACCTGAAATCACAGTCTCCACAGTAGGGCTTAAATTCTCACAGCGTATTTCCTGGAGCCCCGAGGCTCAGGGCTTCAGCCCCACAAGGTGCACCAGAGCGTGGGCTTCAGCCCTGCGGGCGTGCCAGAGCTCAGGGTTTCAGCCCCGTGGAGCAAGCCAGGGATCAGGGCTGAATCCCCACGGGAAGTGCCGGGGCTTGGAACTGAAGCCCCGTGGGAGGCACTGGGGCTTCCGTCGGTTTGAAAATATTTACCGGAGCTCTGCCCAGGATGGCTCAGGTTGAATTTAAGCCCTATTCCACAGCATCCACTAGTGATGTGATAAACATAAACAAGAGTTCTGACATCAGTGAGGGATGAAAACAAAGAAGCTGTTTTCTTGAAAATGCCCCTAGAAATAAAAAATGAGAGACATAAGAAAACACAGGATGCCATATGGGCTGAGTAGTGCCACCCTTACCCACAGCACATTATTATTGTTAAATAGCTACATTGTGGTAACACCTATAGGCCAACCGGGCTGGGGCCCTATTGGGCTATACACTGTACAAAGCCAGAGAAACTGATAATCTCTGTCCCAAAGAGCTAATAGTCTAAGTGCCAGTGACATTTTTGCCTAAAGAATTGTCAGAATTCAGAATTGTCTCCACATACAGTAGAATGTTTTTCATGAAGCATCAATGGGTCTTCAGAGCACTGATTCAGCAAGGTACTTAAGTACATGCCTTGCTTTAACCACATAAGTAGTCCCAGTGACATCTTCGAACTACTTGAGTGCTTTAAGTAAGGCATGTGCTTAAGTACTTTGCTGAATCAGAATCTAGAACATGACATTTCTGAGCTCATTCTCATTCTGTCCTCCAGAATAGTCTTAGGACCACTTGCATAATTAAGCCACCTCTCTATATCTGTGCTATGTTTGGTCAAACATATAAAAAACATAAAATCAAATAGCATAAGGGACATTTCACAGGCTGTGAGAATAGATTAACTCCAGTAGCAGTTCCACAGTCTGCCAAATTCAGTGTAGTGGAATTATTTTACGGAAGGAACATTCACAAAAATCAAAGCAAAATCTAAATGTGGTGTAAAATCAAATATGTACATGAAATCCATTCAAAATGGGTCTTCACACTTTCCCATTCTTGCATGTATATTGCCACCTTGCAAGCCAGGGTGGAAGCTTTCTCTTCTTCCTTCTCAACCGTAGGTTTTCTCAACACTTATATTAATATTTTGCTTTAGTTCTTTTAAAAACTTTTTAAAGTTAATTGAGTGCCGATGAAAGATGGCAGATTAACAACCCTGTGGACTGAAGATCAATTCCCAGGGGGAGTACAGAACAGGTGGTGGCATTGCAGGTTTCCCCATATGCCTCCCACAAATGGCAGTGAAAAGGAAATATTTTTTCACACAATGTGTGATTAAACTGTGGAAATCACTGCTACAGGAAGTTGTTGAGGCTAAGCACTTAGCAAGATTAAAAATGGGAATGGACATTTACATAGATATCAAGAGTACCCACCGTTATCATAATTGTTTATATATTGTGTAGAAGGAATATTTAAACCACATGCTTCAGGGTTTAAGATAATCTCTTTTAGAGATAAGGATGAGACCTAATGTTGGGGCGGATTACCTCACATCTTCTTCTGAAGCATCTAGTTCTGGCCACTATCAGAGACAGGACACTAGCCTAGACTGACCTCGGTTTGATCCGGTATGTCAATTCCTATGTTCCTAAGGCCTTCCCTCTGACATGGAAGGACCATCTCTATAGCTAAGAAAAGAATTCACTTCACACGAGTTTTTCCATCTTTGCCTTCTCTGCTGAGACTACTTATAAATAACATTACTTATATAGTGCTTTTCATCCATGGATCTCAAAGCACTTTACAAAGGTGAGGAAGTAATGTTATTGCCATCTTATGAATGGGGAAACTGAGTTCCCAAGAGCTGAACTGACTTAACAAAACCAGGAAAAGAACCCGTCTTTTTCCTGACTCTGACAATTTGTTTTTTCTTTTAACCAGAACTTCCCAGCCACTCTGAAAGAAGCAGATAATTTCCAGTGTGTTGTATAAGTAGCATCTCTGCCCACTGAATGCTGGCATTCAGCCGGCTGCTTCTCTCTAATCAGGCTCTGGCTTCTTGCACTGGGATTGCGGTGGGTTCTACTTTGAAATGAGATGCTCGAGAATGGTTGACACCTGCGGTGCTTTGGCTCTCGGGAAAATTTGTTAACCTTCAAGAAAAGTCTGGGAGAAGGGGGATTCTTAAGTTTTACAAGACAGTGAAGTTCTCTTTGGTTCCTTTAAAAAGCATTAGCAAAGGTCAGATTAACAAGTCAACAGAGAAACTAGATATGAGAAAGACTCCCAAAGTTGATGCAGAAAAGAAAGAAGGTGGGTGGGGACTGGGTGTGAGGGAGAAAGGCCCACAACACAACATTGGCTCTGATCCTTTCCCCCTTGTCAGGCCTGGGGCACTTGATAAGGTGAAGGGAAATTGTAAAATTAGACCTGGCAACCTACACAGAGAGGCCCAGTTCAAGGCCCTTGGCCTGAGGCAAGCTGAGAAAGTTGAGGAATTGTGGGGGAAAGGGGACTTGGCAGCCTAACTTCCTGTGGCTGTATCCAAGGCTAATTAGTTTTCAGTGTTCTGTGTGTGTTTGAATGGAAATGAGCCAGCACTGAGAGGCACGGGGTGAGGAAATCAAAAACACATGGGCTGAAAAAGAAGGAAAAAAACTGTCCTTTTTAGCTACATTTTCTTTTTCAGGAGGGGATCTCATCATTTCGTTTCATGAGCACTAAATCACCAAGGCTCCCCTGTCTATCACATCTCACATCTGCTGCAGAGCTCATTAAACATCAAAAGGCTGCCCTATCAGTTCTGCTTAGTTAGAAGGCTGAGTTACTAGAATTCTAACCAGGGAAGATTTTGTATGTTTTTAATAATAGCTTAAGGAACTTCTTAGCACCCCATAAATTACTTAATGCAACAAACTCTTCCTGTGGACCAGAAAATGTTTTACAGAGAAGTTGAATGCTGCCTTAACATAGTTGTGGTCAGTCCACAGTTACAAACAGACCAGATTAAGTGAAACTTTAATCCACATTTCAATTTCTGATTTGTTTTCTTGCACATCATCTTCAAAATCCCTATGGTTGGTTGTTATTCCTGTGCCTGGCTAACTCTTAGTTTTACTTTTCTATAGCTATGTAATAATTTTGTAACTTGAATTTCTATAGCACTTTTCACCCTGAGGGATCCCAGGGTGATTTACAAACATTAAAAAACACTTTATTCACCACTGAAATGTAGCCACTTCTATCATACCACCATAGTATTGAATATGCCACACAACCAGAGTCCATGACAAAAATGTATATACATAAAGAGGCAAAAGCTCCTGTGGGTATTAAATGATTACTCTTAAAAATACCATTATAGCTGTTAAAAATCTACTATGTACAGACCAAGTGTGATTTTCAAATGCTCATTACTTAGACAAAGCAAATCCAATTTTCACCAGAACACTCAAAGACTATTCTACTCAGTGAGGGCTATTTCCTTGCTTAATTTCAACTTTCCATATCTGCTTTTGCACTGGAGCTGTTAAAAATGGTTGCAAGAATTCTTTCTGTGGACTAGAAAAGTGTATTTTTCACTTTCTTTCGTACTTGAAAATGACTGAACTGCTTTTGTTCATACTTTCTGGAAAAAAATTGACCTTTGGATAGACTTGATAGACTTGGATAGACTTGAAAATATCCACTAGGTGAAAATTTCTGAAATTACAAGCATTTCAAACAAGGGGTTAGAATGAAAACAGTTATGCAACCTTAACTATAGTAGTCACTCCCACTACATTGATAACTATTAACAATGTCACACAAGACTGTAACTATGATTGCAGCTTTCTCTTTTCACAAATGAGGTGGAAGAGATACAGATGTTCAGACTCTAAAACTCAGCATCTCCTCCTATTCATTTATGTGAGGGAGTGCTGCAGGTAAGGATAAAAACCAAAGAACTTAGAAAAATCATCAACGAAGTATGGTCAAAATAATACAAAAGAGACATATGTAAGCATTTCTCTTTACTTTTTCTGGTCCTTCTGCTAGGACCTCTGCCTGGCCTTTCAAACTTTGAAGGATGGAGATTCCACCACCTCCCTAGGTAACCCATTCCAGTGCTTCACCACCCTCCTAGTGAAATAGTGTTTCCTAATATTCAAGCTAGATCTCCCCAACTGCAACTTGAGACCATTGCTCCTTGTGTAAGAGTCCTTTACACTCCTTGTGTAAGATCTTGAGACCATTACACTCCTTCTGTAAGAGTCTTCCTTCTAAAAATATTTTAAAATATTTTCAGAAATCTGAAATGTAAAAGTTATTAAAAGTAAAGTAAAAGAAATGCAAAGTGGATAGCACTAGCCACACCGAGGTTTGTATAATTTAGCTGTTTGTGGACTTAGTGGCTAGCAGAGAGCCCCAAGATATTCATTTATCCATATGCAATGTAGTCAGTGGTTAGCCAGCACTTATATAAGGGCAGATGAGGCAACATGGTACAGCAGATAGGCCTCTAGACTAGAAGTTAGGAGACAATGGGGCCCTAACCTGCTTGACCTCTGGGAGCTAATACAATACAAATATTTAATCATCATCATCATCATTTCCTTTAGCTCAAGTGATAAAGATCTGTGCTTTTGATGCAGTATACCCTGGCTTAGCTAACATGGTGTCTGTATGTTTTATGGCCACAGTCTGTTATGAAGTGCACCCCAGCTGAGATCTGACCTGCTGTGGATCTGTCATGACAATTAACCTTAGAAGTTTGGGATGACCAGGAGCTGTAGTGATAATGTTTGTACTGTACGTGTATTCACACAGCAGGGAGGGTACATCGAAAGTTTTGCTTGTGCATTTATTTACAGTGAGCATTTGCTAATAACAGTATGAAACCTGGAATGGATTATTTAGAGGCAGCCTTTTCTTTGGTTGCTCCAAAGTGCTAGTCAGGAAGTTGGAGAGATGATCCTAGGACAATACACACCCCAGATTCTTTTGCATCCATATTCCAGAATCATTTGACCTCTCTGAATGATAATAAAACCAAAAGATACCTGGGAAGGTACCATTACTGGGGCAGGCCTTATCAGAGAGGTGGGGTTTGCATTTAGACTTGAACATGGTCAAGTTCGGACTCCACCCAGTGTCCTCTGGTAAGGTGTTCAACAGCTGGAATCCTCCTTTGGAAATATTCTTCCCCTGCACTCAAGACTCTTCTTTAAGCTGTTGCAGATGTGTATTCTACTCAGGTGTGTGTGCGCCCAGTACACCAAAGCTGGAGAACTTTGCTTAGCAGTATCTGTCAGGGTGGTGCTTTTGCTCTCTGGCCCTCATAGCTCCTCCCATAACTACATAAGGGTGGCGGTGCCCAGACTCCACTCAGTTCCTTCTCACCGCCTGCAGCTTGAGTTGGAGTGTTCATTGTAGTGTTCAGCTGACCTTTGTTATCACAGTGTTTATGTGGTTTAGTCTATAAATAGTGAGTTAGTTTAGTAGTACATTCAATATAAATTTAGTGTGGTGTTGTTTAAAATTAGAGTTTACCCTGGGGTAATGCCTTCTCCAGGTTTCAAATGTTGTCCATTATGTGGAGTTGCTATATCTACTAGTGACCTGTAGATTTTATGTGTATTGTGCCTTGGGGAAGGGCACATTAAGGAAAGGTGCTCTGTTTGCAAGTCCTTTAAGAAGAGAATGCAGGTGGTGAAGAACTTTCGTTTGCAGCAGCACCTAATGAAGCAGGCCATGAGACCAGCATTGTGGCTGGGGACCACCACATATCGTCAGGTGCCCCACAGAGTGCCAAAGCTGATACTGACTGGGGCTTGGATTCTTCACCCAGGAAAAAGAGAGATCACTCCCCTTCCTCTGATCCCCCAAGGAAAAGAACTCACAAAATGGACCAGGGCCACTCCAGAGTCTGAAGAGATTTCTCCTCCTTGTCTAGAAAGAGTGCAGACTGGCACTGTGAGTCTTCTGGTACCCCGGATAGAGTGAGGCTGTCAATCTTCTCGCCTGTTCTGAGGCCTAGACTCCATACCATTGACTTCAGTACCACACAAGGGGTATCTGTGGCATCTGGGACCGATGACAGTGATGTCAGCATCGACAGTCTCCACACTGCTGACATAACAGGAGCAGTGAACTTGTTGTGCCTATCTCTTCCTAATTCACCACTGATTTAAAAGCATTTGACTGGTGACCTTGTCTTTACTGCACTGGTGACAGACTTCTTGGTCTTGGTACTCTGGTCTAAACTGCCTCATACCCAAGGCCCAGAGTTTCAGTCAGCTTAATGTTCTGTACCAAGGGGACTGCCGGCATGGGGCTATCTTCGGTACTGACAACAATTCCAGCACAGACTACATTTGCAGGTCCAGTACCAGCTTTGTCTTCTGCACCGATGCCAGCTTCAGTGCTGTTTGTACGTTATCTTCAACTATTCCACCATTGGTGCCAGGCTTGTTGGACTGCGGGTGATGAGGCCATTTGTTAGCTCTGCCTGGAGTCCCTCCTCCATTACTACTGGACTACTTAGAAGGATCTTCAGGATCAAATGCAGAGATGTCTCCCTTTCCTTCCCTGTACTGCTCTCTGAGGTTTTTGAAGCCATCTAGGGATCACCATCAGAACCAGGATAGCCACTGCTTCTGCAGAAGGGAAAAAGTTTCCTGGCCTAGATCCTGCTGGCTGTACCCCTACTGTCAGTGGCCTCTATGGAACCCCTATATGGCTCCTCAGATGGTGATGTCCCAATTGTCCACTTGTTCCACGGTTAGATCACCTGTTCTTCTGGTAGTCTCTCCAGCTGGGCCACCTGTGCTACAGACACAGACTTGGGAGGAGGGGAGGCTCCCTTTGATCTGATGCAATCTGAACCCTTGATACAGTGAGATGTGTTACCGCAAAAGATTCTGGTGGTTCCACTTCCCTCTTCTTCCTCTTCACCAGACAATGCTACAGAGCCTGAGGCTTCCTCTCCTGTACCAGAGGATTTTAAATCATATCAAGACCTCTTGAGAGGAATGGTATAATCACTGGGTATTCAATCTGAATTTGTTCAGGAGGACACCCATAAGTTAGTGGATATTCTTCAATCCTCAGCTCTCAGGAGAGTCATTCTCCCTATGAATGAAGTGATATTGGAGCTTGTCAAATCTCTATGGAATACCCCAGCCTCTAAAATGCTCACAGCTAAGCATACTGACAAGAAATATATCCCCATTCAGGGTTTGAAGTGTTTTTCTCACATCCACTCCCTAATTCCCTGGTTGTGGCGGGCAACAAATGAAAGGATATGGCAGGTGAGGTACAAATCTACACCTAAAGGCTAAGCGTCTACAAGGTTAGATTTGATGGGGAGGAAATCCTGCTCATTACAAATGCACATTGCCAACCAGCAGGCATTTTTAGCTAAACATTGTTGTAAATTAGGACATCATGTCCAAATTTATGGGAATGTTTCCAGAATCCTTCAGGGAAGAGTTTAAGGCGTTTATTGCAGAGGGCTGTCTAGTGGGCAAGACGTCTTTACGGTCAGCTCTAGATGTGGCGGATGCTTCATCCAGCCTTATGGTGTGATGAGGAGGACAGCCTGGTAGTTACAGAACTCTGTCATAGCTCCTGAGCTTCTACAGACTGTAGAGTACTTCCCATTTGACGGTCAGTTTTTGTTTTCTGAGAAAACTGATGAGACATTGCATTCTTTTTAGGAGTCCCATACTACTTTACAATCTGGGGGGGGGGGTTACACCCAGGCCTCAATAACACGTCATTTTGGGGGTCAGCGGCAACAAGAGCAATATTGCCTCAGGTGATAGTTCCATTAGCCGTTCTCAGTCTAGTTTTAGCCAACCAGCCTGTCCTCCACCACCTTTGGGCACGCAGCGTATTTGACTTTCATGTCAAGAGCAGCATACCAGTTATGAATGTTTCCACTTGTCACCTCAATTCTGGGACAGGCTGGGTCGCTTCTACAGTCCTGGGAAGCTAGAACAATGGGCAGATAGGTCCTAAGCACTGTGGGATTGGGTTATGCCACATAGTCCCTCTCTATCCCTCTATTCCATTCCCTTTCCCCATCCCTTTTCCAACCAGCAGGCACTCTTATTAGTCAGTGCTTTTTCAGCAGGTCCAGACTTCCTATGCTTTTGGAGCTATAGAGTTGGTTTTTCATCATCATTGGGGAAAATAATTCTACTCCTGGTACCTCCTGATCCCCAAGTTCAAGGGAGGGATGATACCTATCTGTCATCTCCACAGTCTCAACAGGCATATCAATTATATGTGTTTCTGCATGGTTACCCTGGCTACAATTCTTCCTGCATTGAATCACAACTTGTTTACTTCTCTCAATTTTCAGGATGCCTATTTCGACATGGCAATTTTCCTAGGTCATAGGAAGTTCCTGAGATTCCTGGTTGTTGGTCAGCACTCTCACTGTATGGTTCTCCCCTTTGGCCTGTCATCAGCTCCACCTGTCTTTACCAAATGCATGATGCTGGTAGCAGCCTGTCTCAGAAGGAAGGGAATTCATGCCTTCCCGTGCCTATATGACTGGCTAATGAGAGGCAGATCTGAGGAATAGGTTCTAAGTCATGTCCAACTCACACTGGACCTCTTGAATTGACTGGGGCTGGTTTTGAACAAAGCAAAATTGACTTTGAATCCAACTCAAACAATTGAGTTAATTGGGGTCATATTAGACTATAAATTTGAGGGCTTTTCTCCCACATGAGCAATTACAGACAATTTGATGCCTTTGTCTAGACTTCCAATCTCATCTTTCCACCATGGTCCTTGTATTCCTGAAGTTACTAGGCCATATGGCCTCATGCACTTATATGGTTCAGCAAGCTAGACTGAGTCTTTGTCCTCTTCAGTCATGATTGTTGAAGCTGGTCTATCACCTGAACTGCCAGTCTTTGGAAACACTTGTCGAAGTGCCTCCAGAGATACTGGACTCTCTACAGCGGTGGACAGATCAGAACAATGTTTGTGGGAGTGTCCCCTTTGCTCGTCCTCCACCGACCAATGTGGTAGTCACCGATGCCTCCGCAATAGGTTGGGGAATGCATCTAGGGACATTAAAAGTTCAGGGTTTGTGATTGGAGCATGAAGCATCATGTCACATCAATGTACTGGAACTTCAAGCCATTTACAAATGCATACCAGGTCTTCCAGGATGAGATCAGGGGAACAGCGGTTCACATACTCACCGACAATACAACTGCAGGGAGAAGCCCACTTCAACCAGCTTTGTCAGGAAGCAATAACATTTTGGCATTTTTGCATCAAGAAAGATATCATGCCCACAGCAGCACAGTTAAAATCAGTTGGCTCTCAAAACCAGTTGGCCAACTATCTCAGCAGGATTTTCTCAGACAACCATGAGTGGTCCCTAAAGAACAGTATTGTGAGATCGATTTTCAGGAAATGGGGTATCCTGTGCTCAGTCCAGGGTCTTTAACTGATGCCTTCCATCTGAATGGGGGCAAGGTCTTAATGTATGCCTTTCCCCCTTCTCTCTCATCTCTCAGGTTATCATCAAACTGAAACTGGACCATGCCAGACTGATACTTATTGTGCCGGCCTAGCTGAGACAATGCTGGTTCTCTGACCTTCTCAGTCTGTCTGCTTGACTTCCAAAATCTCTTCCTCTCCTTCCTGACCTGCTGTCTCAGCATCATAGAATCATAGAATCATAGAATATCAGGGTTGGAAGGGACCCCAGAAGGTCATCTAGTCCAACCCCCTGCTCGAAGCAGGACCAATTCCCAGTTAAATCATCCCAGCCAGGGCTTTGTCAAGCCTGACCTTAAAAACCTCTAAGGAAGGAGATTCTACCACCTCCCTAGGTAACGCATTCCAGTGTTTCACCACCCTCTTAGTGAAAAAGTTTTTCCTAATATCCAATCTAAACCTCCCCCATTGCAACTTGAGACCATTACTCCTCGTTCTGTCATCTGCTACCATTGAGAACAGTCTAGAGCCATCCTCTTTGGAACCCCCTTTCAGGTAGTTGAAAGCAGCTATCAAATCCCCCCTCATTCTTCTCTTCTGCAGACTAAACAATCCCAGTTCCCTCAGCCTCTCCTCATAAGTCATGTGCTCTAGACCCCTAATCATTTTTGTTGCCCTTCGCTGGACTCTCTCCAATTTATCCACATCCTTCTTGTAGTGTGGGGCCCAAAACTGGACACAGTACTCCAGATGAGGCCTCACCAATGTCGAATAGAGGGGAACGATCACGTCCCTCGATCTGCTCGCTATGCCCCTACTTATACATCCCAAAATGCCATTGGCCTTCTTGGCAACAAGGGCACACTGCTGACTCATATCCAGCTTCTTGTCCACTGTCACCCCTAGGTCCTTTTCCGCAGAACTGCTGCCTAGCCATTCGGTCCCTAGCCTGTAGCGGTGCATTGGATTCTTCCATCCTAAGTGCAGGACCCTGCACTTATCCTTATTGAACCTCATCAGATTTCTTTTGGCCCAATCCTCCAATTTGTCTAGGTCCTTCTGTGTCCTATCCCTCCCCTCCAGCGTATCTACCACTCCTCCCAGTTTAGTATCATCCGCAAATTTGCTGAGAGTGCAATCCACACCATCCTCCAGATCATTTATGAAGATATTGAACAAAACCGGCCCCAGGACCGACCCCTGGGGCACTCCACTTGACACCGGCTGCCAACTAGACATGGAGCCATTGATCACTACCCGTTGAGCCCGACAATCTAGCCAGCTTTCTACCCACCTTATATTGCTTTCATCCAGCCCATACTTCCTTAACTTGCTGACAAGAATACTGTGGGAGACCGTGTCAAAAGCTTTGCTAAAGTCAAGAAACAATACATCCACTGCTTTCCCTTCATCCACAGAACCAGTAATCTCATCATAAAAGGCGATTAGATTAGTCAGGCATGACCTTCCCTTGGTGAATCCATGCTGACTGTTCCTGATCACTTTCCTCTCATGCAAGTGCTTCAGGATTGATTCTTTGAGGACCTGCTCCATGATTTTTCCAGGGACTGAGGTGAGGCTGACTGGCCTGTAGTTCCCAGGATCCTCCTTCTTCCCTTTTTTAAAGATTGGCACTACATTAGCCTTTTTCCAGTCATCCGGGACTTCCCCCGTTCGCCACGAGTTTTCAAAGATAATGGCCAAGGGCTCTGCAATCACAGCCGCCAATTCCTTCAGCACTCTCGGATGCAACTCGTCCGGCCCCATGGACTTGTGCACGTCCAGCTTTTCTAAATAGTCCCTAACCACCTCTATCTCCACAGAGGGCTGGCCACCTCTTCCCCATTTTGTGATGCCCAGCGCAGCACTCTGGGAGCTGACCTTGTTAGTGAAAACAGAGGCCAGGTTGTTCATCCATTGCTAACCAATCTACACCTCACAGCGTGAATGGTACATGGCTAAATGAGGAAGAAGGGCAACACTTGAAAGCGGTTCAGAAGATCATACTTAGTAGTAGAAAATGATCCACTGGGTCAACTTAATTGGCCAAGTGGAAGCAATTTTTGGTTTGGTCAATATCTAAGGTAATTCAACCCATGTCAGCTCACATTCAGGACATTTTGGACTACCTGTTATATTTGAAGGCCTCAGGTTTAGCTCTTAGCTCACTGAGGGTTCACCTGGTAGTGATCTCAGAATTCCATCCTCCATTCTAAAGGAAGTTGATTTTCTTGATCTCAATGGTAGTGAGATTTCTGAAAGGCATTTCTGACTGTTTCCAGCTGTGAAGGAAATGGTACTGTTATGGGATCTTAATATTGTGCTGGCTACCCTCATGGGTCCTCCATTTGAGTGGAAAGCAACCTGCTCATTGTCTCTCTTTTCCCAAAAGACAGCCTTTCTGGTGTCTATAATGTCTGCAAGAAGAGTCAGCGAGTTACAAGCCTTAATGGCAGAACTTCCATACACTCAGTTTTTTCAGTGACAAAGTGTCCTTAAGACCACATTCAAAGATTGTGTCCAAGATGGTTTTGCAGTTTCACCTTAACCAGGTTATTTATTTACCCATATTCTTCCCTAAACTGCACTCAAATCCAGATGAGAATTGCCTCTATATGTTAGATGTGAGGTGGTATTTGGTGTTCTATCTGGAAAGGACTCAACCATTTTATTCATCGCGTCAACTTTCTGTCTTCTATGCGGATTGGGTGAAAGAATAGCTGGTCCTCACACAGATGATTTTCAGGTGGATGATTTCCTGTATTACCACGGCTTATGGAGTAGCTCAGGCTATGCTCCCACAGTCCCACAGCCCAAGCGACATCCATTGCATTTATCAGCAATGTTTCAATATCTGACATTTGTAGGGCTACCTCATCGTCTTTCATATATTCTTTTGCCAAACATGATGTGATTACCACAGCATCTAGGTGAAATGCAAACTTTGGGAAGGCAGTTCTGCAGTCATTGTTTAATTAGACTCCGAGCCCCACCTTCTAGGAGTACTGCTTGTGCGTCAGCTGTCTGAATACATGTCTGAAAGGACTCAGAACTTGTAACTGTTGTTCTTTGAGATGTGGTTGAAGATGTGAATTCTACAGCCACCCTCTGTCCCCTCTTCATTGAAGTCTCTAGCTTTGGATTCCAGAGCAAAGGAAATGAAGGGGGTCAGGATAGCACTCTCCTTACATAGCCATGAGAGGGGCTATGAGGACCAGAGGGCAGAAGCAAAGTTTACTGGCTTCAGTGAGCTGCATGCATGTACACCTGAGTCAATACATGTCTGCATCCATATCTTGAAGAACAACACAATACAGGTAAGTAACTGCCTTTTATTATCCAGGACAGTCTAACTGAAGCATCCCTGTAAAGGAAATGAGAGATTCTAAGGAAAAGAACCTCCATAAAGAGCGTGTATATGCATGTAGTTCCCACCTTTTGGTTACTGGATTCTCTCCCTTCATGTGAAACTCATTCTGCCTTTACACAGAAACGTTACTTCCTTGGGATGATATATATCTAACAGACAGTCGAAGAATATATTCACTTCTTGCTTTTGGATTATTCTAAGCAAGGTGTTTCAAGCATACTGATTTTTTTGATGATAATTTTTTTTTCAGATTTTGGTTTTTCATCGAAAATACAGACACATTCATGAAAGGCTATTTTTTGTTGAAAAAAGTCAGGTTAAAAATTTCTACAAGCTCTGCTAATAACTCTAAAAGACTTCGTTAACTGTATTTCAATATGATGCACATGATGGTCGGCCCTTTCCAGTTAATGCACCATGGCTCAAGAAGTGAGAAGTATGTCTCTGAGAGGCATACAAATAGATCATAAAGTATTAAAATAATATTTATACCACAGATAATGTTCATGCTTGTAGCTTGCACACCATCTGAAACAGATACCAATTGCCAGCATCACTCTTGTTTACTGTAATGAAGATCAGATTTACGTTTGCTCTTGTCTGTCTTTCTATTTTCCATGACTTCAAAATAATAGTCAGTGCCACAATAAGAAGTGGAACTGTGATCCTTCAGGAAGGATGTTGATAAATTAGAGAAGGTTCAGAAAAGAGCCATGAGAATGCTTAAAGGATTAAAGCCTTATAGTTAGGCTTGAAAGGATTACATTTTTATTGGTAAATGTTAGTAAACATCCAGGTTTCCCTACAGACATAAACCTATGAGAACTTATTAGAGTTTGATTTAAGGCTATTTACTTTGTATGTTTTGACATATGATGTTGACAATTTGTGGTTTAGCAGTCATAACTTTGAACTTTTTGAATCTCAATGTCTGTTACATTAAATAATTATTGTCTCATTCCCCTAATCCTTGACCCCCACCCATAATTTCCCACAACTGTGAAAGTTTAAACTGATTACAATTTTTAAAAAATGCTTAATGCACATAATTTGGCACAACTATGAACATTTAAATTGATAAAAAACATTGTGTTATATGCTGGAATTATAAAAACAGTAAATATTGAATTCTGCCAATCCTACTTATAGCAATAGACTCAAGCAGCTCAATCTCTTTAATTTAACAAAGAGAAGTTTGTGGGGTGACTTGATTACAACCTATACGTATCTAGATGGGGAACAAATATTTAATAATGGGCTCTTCAGTCTAGCAGAGAAACTAGACAAATTCAGACTGGAAATAAGGTATATATTTTTAACAGTGAGGGTAATCAACCATTGGACCAATTTCCCAAGGCTGGATTCTCCATCACTGGAAAATTTTAAATCAAGGCTTGATTTAAAGAAAAAAAAAAGATATGCAGTAGTTCAAAAGGAATTATTTTGGGGGAGTCCTATAGCCTATGTTATACAGGAGGTATTATCTCAATGGTCCCTTCTGGCCTTGCAATTTGTGAATTACTTTCCTCTCTAGTTTTTATGTACTTAAAGTTGCAGTTAACCACAATGGGAGGAGGTAATCAAGGGGAGGCATTCATCATAACTGGGGGTGCTATTGGCCCACTGGGTTCTTGGGAAGTAGCCTTGGCTGTCACAACACCCCAACTCATCAAATTACTAGGGAATTCACAGACTTGGGTGGCCAGTTTCCAGGGTTCTGTGACCTGCTTCTTGATTGGCCACATGGTCTTGACTCTGATTGGCTGATGACTATCTGTAAACTTCCTGCTTTCTTTCTGGCTTTGTTTGAGCAACAACATATTCCCTGCTAATTGGTATTCACACCCTGCTTGACCCTGCCTTGCTACCTTGCCTGATCTGTCTTGCAATCCCACCCAATCCTGCTTTGCTGCCTCCCCTGACACCATTGGCTACCTTGCTGTACCTTTCCCTTGTATTGGCTCTCCTGGCTATTTGACCTCTTGTGTGAACTCTAGCCACTGATCTGGACTGCCCTTTGACCGGCCTGACTCCTGGGCATTAATGTTTGCTCAGACCACCTTCAATCTCCTCCTGGTCTCACCCCCATTTTCATCTTCCACTGCCCATAGTGCTCACAGTTCCTACAGCATCGGGCCAGATATACCATCGCCAACAGGAGCTAAAGCAACATTTTGATGTGTACAAGCATTATGATAACCGCCACCGACAGGAAGGTCCCACTTTCGCTGTGGGACAGGAGGTGTTGCTATTGGCCAAACAGTCCTATAGCAAGACAGGTCCAACCTCTGCAAACTAAACCACTGATAAGTGGGTGATTACCAGATCTGCAGACAAATCAACCTTCAAGCTTTGGGTTCCCCAGTCTCTCAAGGCACATCCTGTGTTTCATACTTCCCACCTGAAACTCTTCTCCAATAATCCCTTCCCTAACCAAAAATATCCTTCCACCCCTGCCAATTCAGATTCAGGGACAAGAGTGTCTCCTCCATGAGATCCTATATTCCCAGAGATGTTGAGGGAACAGCTTTCACAGGGCACACCCACATAAACCCAGTCCTTTGGCACCCCAAGAAGAGGCCTGGTGATCTCATGGCCGTGATGTCAAACCCAGGCTCACTGGGTTTTTGGGAAGTAGCCACAGCCATCATGCCACACCCAATATATCAAATTACCAGCAAATTCACAAACTCGAGGAGACCAGTTTCCAGGATTCCATGACCTGCTTCCTGATTGGCTGGTGACCATACATACATGTCCTGCTTCTTTTTTGGCCTTGTCTGAGCAACAAGCCATTGCCTGCTAGTTGTTACTTGGATTCTGCCTTGCTATCTCACCTGACCCTGCAAGCTGCCTTGTTGTGCCTTCCTCTTGGGTTCGATCTCCTGGCTACCAGACCTCTTGTGTGAATTCTGACCACTGATCTGGTGTGCACTTTGACCCACCTGACCCTTGGCATTAGAGGTGGTTAGGCATAATGTGTGACACAGGACATGAGGCCTTGCCTCAAGATAAAGACTTAAGTGGTGAATTGGGTCTTGTTTGGGTTATCTGGACTTTAGCACCAGAACACAGATAAAAAGAACCTCCAATTTATTATCTTCAAAAATCTCATGATTTTTGAGCTCTGGCAGTTGGCAATTTAGACTGCTAACTGTTCTAGACTGTTCTAGACTGCCAACTGATCTAGACTGTTCTCAGTGGTAGCAGATGACAGAACAAGAAGTAATGGTCTCAAGTTGCAGTGGGGGAGGTTTAGGTTGGATATTAGGAAAAACTTTTTCACTAGAAGGGTGGTGAAACACTGGAATGCGTTACCTAGGAAGGTGGTGGAATCTCCTTCCTTAGAAGTTTTTAAGGTCAGGCTTGACAAAGCCCTAGCGGGGATGATTTAGTTGGGGATTGGTCCTGCTTTGAGCAGGGGGTTGGACTAGATGACCTCCTGAGGTCCCTTCCAACCCTGATATTCTATGATTCTATGATTCTATGAATACTGCTACTGTAAAAATGCAGACAACTTTTCATCTGGGTGTCATGTATGGTTTCAGAAATTAAATCTTCATACGAAGATAGTTTCCTAGATTATTAAAAATCCCCGACACCAGTGGTTTTCAACCTGTGGTACGTAGACTAGTAGAAGTCTGCAGAATATGTCTAAGATTTCCAAAGAGGTCTGCACCTCCATTCAAAATTTTTTAGGGGTCCACAAATTAAAAAAGGTTATAAACCACTGCCTTAAACCTACAATTAGAAAATTAAACTTAAATTCACCTAGCTTTGCCAGTATGTTTCATTTAACATCTGAATAGAACAGTGCTGTTTTCTGCCTTTTTTGTATGTTATTTGCATTTAAAAGCTCTTGTAGGTGTTCTTTATATGTGCAAAAACCCTTTGCAGATTCTTGAAAACAAAATCTAGTGTCTGCTGAAACAGGCTATTTTCTCTCTTTTTCCTTTGTCTCCAGAGGCTTCCTGTGTTCTTGTATCTTTTCTAAAATTACATAAATTCCTCTCTCCTTATCATATTGTTATGTACAGCAAACCTGAAAAATAAAAACTAAATTTATTAACAGAGATTGAAGCTCAGGTTATTTGAATCAGAGCTTCAAAGTATGGGCCCAGTTTTGCACCTTGTGAAATCAAAGGCAAAATCTTCCATTGACTCTGAGTAGCTTCAGGCTTATTCACAGATTCCAAAGCCAGAAGAGATCATTGTGATCATCTAGTCTGACCTCCTGTATAACACAGGCCATGGAATTTCCCCAAAATAATTCCTAGAGTAGATCTTTTTGAAAAACATCCAGTCTTGATTTTAAAATGGTCAGTTATGGAGAATCCATCACAACCCTCAGAAAATTGTTTCAATGGTTATTTACCTTTACACATAAAAATTTACACCTTCTCTCCAGTCTAAATTTGTCTAGCTTCAGCTTCCAGCCATTTGATCATGTTATACCTTTCTCTGATAGGCTGAAGAGCCCATTATTAAATATTTGTCCCCAGTGTAGGTACTTATAGACAGTAATCAAATCACCCCTTAACTTTCTCTTTGTTATGCTAAACAGTTTGAGCTCTTTGAGTCTATCACTATAAGGCATGTTTTATACTCCTTTAATCATTCTTATGGCTCTTCTCTGAACCCTCTACAATTTATCAATATCCTTCCTGAATCTGGATAAAGTATTCCAGCAGCGGTCACACCAGTGCCAAATACAGAGGTAAAATAACCTCTCTATCCCACTCGATATTCCCCTGTTTATGCACCAAGGATTGCATTAGCCCTTTTGGCCATAGCATGGCACTGGGAGCTTATGTTCAGCTGATTATCCACCACAATTCCAAAATCTTTATCAGAGTCACTGCTTCCCAGGATAGAGTCCACCATCCTGTAAATATGGCGTGCATTCTTTGTTCCTAGCTATATACATTTACATTTAGCTATATTAAAATGCATATTGTTTACTTGCACCCAGCTTACCAAGTGATCCAGATCACTCTATATCGGTGACCTGCCCTCTACATTATTTACCCTTCCCCTTATGCTCAAATAAATAGGTTAGTCTCTAAGGTGCCACAAGTACTCCTTTTCTTTTTGCGAACACAGACTAACACGGCTGTTACTCTGAAACCAATGTTTGTATTATCTGCAAACTTTATCAGTGACAATGTTATGTTTTTTCTCAGGTCATTGATAAAAATGTTACAGTGCAGGGCCAAGAACCACACTGGAAATACACCTGTTCTATGATGATTTCCCTGTTACCTTTTGAGACATATCTGTTAGCCTGCTTTTTATCCATTTAATGTGTGCTACATTAATTTGATATCTTTCTAGTTTTTAAAATCAAAATCACATGCAGTACCAAGACAAAGACACTTCAGAAGTCTAAGTATATTATAACAATACTATTACCTTTATCAATCAAAATTGTAATCTCATCAAAAAAGATTGTTAGTTTGACTTGATCTATTTTCCATAAACACATGTTGATTGGTATTAATTATATTACCCACTTAAATTTTTTTATTAATTGAGTCCTGTATCAGCCACTCCATTATCTTACCCGAAATGGCAGACTGAGAGGACAATAATTACCTGTGTCTCTCCATTTACCCTTTTTAAATATTGGTACAACATTAGCTTTCTTTTAGTCTTCTAAATGACATGTTCCAAGACTTATTCAAAATCAACAGTCCAGTGAACTCCTCGGACAGCTCTTTTAAAACTCTTGGATGCAAGTTATCCAGACCTGCTGATTTAAAAATGCGTAACTTTAGTAGCTGCAGTTTAACATCCTCCAGAGATACTAGTGGAACGGAAGGAGTGTTATTATGTGACATGACTACATCAGGCTACAGTAATGCCAACCAAAAGAGCTAAAAAGTCATGAGTCAGACTCAAACAAATCACATGACTGGCTTAAAAATCATGAGATTTTACAAAATAATAAATGTTGTGTTCTTTTTATAACCTTTCTGGTTTTTGAGTCTCTAGGGTTCACATATTGAAACTTTTCTCCACAACCATGCGGGTTAGAAATGTACTTTTTTGGGACTGAAAGCTCAGATTCATGACTCAAGGAGCTGGGTCTTTAAATAAAAAAACCACCAGCTATCACAAAACATGATAAAATTGCATGTGTGAGTTGGCCACCACTGAGCAAGATGGACAGGAATAATTCTAATTCAGCATGGTTCTAGAAAAGCACCATAGCTCTGAGGAAGACTACTGGGTAACAAGAATTTTATCATCAAGCCATACTCACAATAGTGACAATGACAAAGCCCTGGTGGCAGGATATTGTTGTCTAAATTCCACAAGTCGACAGTATTGGTAAAGAGGACACCACTGCCCAGGGAGGGGCCCTGGCCAGAGTCGCTGGGAATGTGTTGAAACCACAGCCACTCACCAGCAGCCTTTGCCGTGACTCCTAGAGAGCTCGAGGCAAAAAATAATGTTGTTGCCTCCTCCCACAGGGGAACATGAAGGCATGGAGTGGCAATGCTGCCTCCCATCCCGAGAGTGAAACTTCCCAGAGGGCCAAGGGATTAACTGGAGAAGACAGGGTATAATTTTAACATCCCCGCACTGCCCTTTCCCTCCCAGTTATCCCTGTACACATCTAAAATCTATTTAAGAATTTATATTGTGCTCATCACAGTAGTATCAGCGTGTCCTATGAAACGATTACTGCCATAATATAAAGGCATGGTCTAGTTTCTTTCCTCTCTCCGTTAAGCAGCTGAGGGGTTTTTTTATTTTAATTTTTCCCTTCTCCTCCTCTTCCAGTTCCTATGTTCTTTTCCTTCCTTGTTGTTTTTATTGTGCTATAGAAAAGCTAAATTGAAAACAGACATTTTGTTTGTCGCTCTGAGATTGGTAAGGTCCCAGGTTCATAGGAAATTAATTGATAGCACTTGGCCAGCTGCTGGTAAAGTTCTGTCTTCTGCTCTCATGAGCGTCACTTCAAGTCTAGGAGTTTCACAGTGCTTCCTACATAACATTTAATATACAGTTGTAACCCTTCCGCCAGTTGGAGTTGGCAGCAACAAGGGATGAGTTCAATATCTAGGGGTTCCAGCTCAAGCCCCCTGACAGTAACCTGGGACAATTACACACCATCCCTTGGGAGCCTCTAAGAGGCAATACTTCCCCCCCTTGCAAGCACAAAGTCTGAGTGTATAAAAGAAACTTTTAATAAAAAGGGGGAAAGTAACCCAGCATTAACTAGGGAAAATGCTGCAAGCAGGATTCATAAACACATGAGCAAAACACCTAACCAAGAGTTTATAGATTCATAGACATTAAAGGCAGAAGGGACCATTATGATCATCTAGTCTGACCTCCTGCACAATGCAGGCCACAGAATCTCACCCATCCACTCACTGGGCAGTGTCCTTTTACCTCAGATGCTTAATTCCAGCTACCAAAAGTTCTTTAACGCACCGCTCCCTTCTCCCTCTACTGCACCCCAATCACAGTTGTTGTCCTTGGTCAGGGAAGACTAAGAGTTCAGAGGCACCTTGCTTGCTCTGCTGTCCAGGCACACACTCTGGCATCAGCCATCCTGCCAGCCACTCACCCTGCTGGCTGCTTGCCACGCTGCTCGGCACCCTCTGGGATGTCTTGATGTCCCACCACTTCGCACAGCTCTCCGTGATTTCAGCTCTCAGAGCGGGAGCCTGCTAGCGCAGACTGGGCAGCCTCTTGCATCAGAAACACTGTCCCAAATCAGGACTAATGCTCAGGCCTAGTTATGAGTATTTTCAGCTCTATTGGTCTGCAGCAAGACTCTCAGTTGAGGATTAATCAGTTCTGTTATTGGACAGTGAAGAGATAACAGATCAAATGGTGTCCAGAACCTTAAGCAGGCCCCCACACCACCAGGTACAAGCACCTGTCCCCACCTTTTCTCAACTCCACTGGACCTTGGCACCCATGTCCCCTGCCTAGCAAGTGCAGTTTAGTTTAAGATGAGTCCCTCAATCAGTGTATGACAGTTCTTCTGCTCTTGGTTCACATGAGGATAACAACCCTTTAATAACCCTGCCCCCAATAGCAAAGTGACTTGTGATCCAACGCCAGCCAAAAATAATGATTTGGGCAAAGCAGCCCCATCATGCTGAGCACCGAGGCAGGGTGGGTGTGCCCATGCAAACACGGTCAAATCCTGAACTCCTCTTCTTCAGCTCATCACTAGATGTCAGGGGAGAGCTCATTCAGATCGTGCTTACACAGTACGATACCACATCAGCTGTATCTCCTCTGAAAGCATATATTTTCTCCCTTCGCTTATACCGTTTAACTTCTCTCTGCCATGTCATTTAAGTCTGTAAAGCATCTGGAGATACGCTTTGGATGGAAGATGTATTAAAGTCATTCCATACTATGTTTCCCCCCTCCCCCTTGCATTATTTTTTCCGTACTAGACAAGCTAAATCTAAAGGGGTGGTTAGCAAATTCTACTGCAGCTGCTGCGACTACAACCTAGCAGCACTTTTCATTTTTAGCTCTCAAAGGGCTCTGCCAAGAAAGTCAGTATCATTAGTCCCAATTTTTTACTTTCTGGAAGTCTAAGTCTACCATGTAGCGTAATTACCTCTATAAACCACATTTGTAATCTCGTCAAAAAACAATAGCAACTTTATTTGACAAGAGCTGATTTCCATAAGCCATGTTGATTGGCATTAATTATGTAACCATCGTTTATTTATTTACTACTTGCATCCTGTATCAGCCGTTTCATGATTTTGTCCAGGATTGATGTGAGACTAACTAGGTTATGGTTATGTTAGTCCATTTACCTTTTTAAATATTAGCACAACCAACATTAGCTGTTTTCCAGTCCACTGGAACTTTCTCTTTTAGCCCAATTCTTTTAAAACTCCTTGGTGCGAGTTATCCAGTCTTGCAGATTTAAAAAGTTTGATTACTGGGTTCTGTACCTGGCAAAGTCATAGAATCATAGAATCAAAGAAGATCAGGGTTGGAGGAGACCTCAGAAGGTCATCTAGTCCAATCCCCTGCTCAAAGCAGGACCAATCCCCAGCTAAATCATCCCAGCCAGGGCTTTGTCAAGCTGGGCCGTAAAAACCTCTAATGATAGAGATTCCACCACCTCCCTAGGTAACCCATCCCAGTGCTTCACCACCCTCCTGGTGAAATAGTGTTTTCTAATATCAACCTAGACCTCCCACACTACAACTTGAGACCATTGCTTCTTGTTCTGTCATCTGCCACCACTGAGAACAGCCGAGCTCTATCCTCTTTGGAACCCCCCTTCAGGTAGTTGAAGGCTGCTATCAAATCCCCCTTGACTCTTCTCTTCTGCAGATTAAACAATCCCAGTTCCCTCAGCCTCTCCTTGAAAGTCATGTGCCCCAGCCCCCTAATCATTTTCGTTGCCCTCCGCTGGACTCTCTTCAATTTGTCCACATCCCTTCTGTAGTGGGGGGCCCAAAACTGGACACAGTACTCCAGATGTGGCCTCACCAGTGCTGAATAGAGGGGTATAATCACTTCCTTCAATCTGCTGGCAATGCTCCTACTAATACAGTCCAATATGCCATTGGCCTTTTTGGCAACAAGAGCACACTGCTGACTCATTTCCAGCTTCTCATCCACTGTAATCCCCAGGTTCTTTTCTGCAGAACTGCTGCTTAGCCAGTTGGTCCCCAGCCTGTAGTGGTGCATGGGATTCTTCCGTCCTAAGTGCAGGACTCTACACTTGTCCTTGTTGAACCTCATCAGATTCCTTTTGGCCCAATCCTCCAATTTGTCCAATTTTGTCACTCTGGACCCTATCCCTACCCTCCTGCATATCTACCTCTCCCCGCAGTTTAGTGTCATCTGTGAACTTGCTGAGGGTGCAATTAATCCCATCATCCAGATAACTGATAAAGATGTTGAACAAAACCGGCCCCAGGACCGACCCTTGGGGCACTCCGCTTCATACCAGCTGCCAACTAGACATCGAGCCGTTGATCACTACCCGTTGAGCCCAACAATCTAGCCAGCTTCCTAGCCACCTTATAGTCACTGACCCTCTTTCTGGTTTAATCACTTAACCTGCTCTATGATTCAATTTCTCCATCTAGAAAATACGAGTGCCAATGCTTACCGTAATTAGGGTGATAAAGTGGAAAATTCTAAATTTTTTTAAATAGTTTGTCCTTAAGAAGCATTCATCTGTCTATTGGTTGGGCTTAATGCTGCTTTATTTCAAAAGTTGTTTCTTTAGTTGTTCAAACCTTTTTTCTTTCATTTTCTTGTGGAAGACAAATTTTAAAAATGAATTTGGTATCTTGGCTATTATGAGCCATCGTTAATTTCATCTGCTTCTTCATTTCTTAATGGACTGAAACTCTCTCCAGCACTTCTTCTCCCCCCCACCCAGTACATTTATAAAATCCCTTCTTATTCTCCTTAGGCCCTTTAGCAGCATTAACAAATTCTGTGTTCTTTGCTGCCCATGTCTTTTCCCTTCAAATCTTAAATTATTCTTATTTGGTTGCCCTCATCCTAACCTTTTCATTTACAGTATAGCTATTTTTGTAAACTTCAGATCTCTGAGCAGTCCCCCATGACATACATTGGCTGCTTCTTGTTTTCTGGAAACTACTTTCTTAGAGGAGTTTTAGTTTTTTGTGCTAAAATTAGAGTGGGTTTGATCACATTCTCTGGCAAGAGGAAAGCTTTGTGAGGATCCCTTCACGAAAATTCTTGGATTGGTTGGGGGAGGGTCGCTGCCCCATAGAAAGGACAGCAATTCCATCCCCCAGAGCTTCTGACCCACAGGGATCTGCTGAAAGCCAGGCCATCTGTAGAGAGTTTCCAGGCTCTCTGCCCTTCTCCTGCTCTCAGATGTTCAGCATGGAGAGGGGAGTGTGGCAACGTAAATACAGCTTCAGACAGCACTCACTTTTTCTTGGCTTTTCCAGGGATTTGGAAGGCGATGGTGTGCATCCCTGTCCCCCCTTAAACTCCTCCAGCTGGGTGCCCAGCCTTCTTCCATACTGGTGAGTTTTCATACTCCCATTCATTGCACCTCACTCACTAAAGACCAAATCCTGATGTCCAAACTCAGTTTTACGCTGCTATTATTCAGGCAAATTCCCACTGGAGTCCATTGGAGTTGGTCTGTATAAGCAGTGAGTCGACACTGAGTAAGGATCTAAGGATTTGGCCGTACATTTCTTAATTTACCAACATTTTCTTTTCTTACCCATGTACTGATGAATATGGTGATTCCCCCTCTTCTTCATGCATATATCTCATAGGAACTCCTTCTAAATTTCCTTATTATTCTCCCATTCTCCATCAGTTCCCCTCTCTTGGTAAGTAGCAAGGTTAGGATGGTCTCTTCTCTGATTGGAGTCACTCATTTCTGGACTGTACAGTTGAGTTCTATATAATTCAGACATGTATTTGATGCCTATTTGGCTGAATGAATGTGTTATCCACCAGATACTGGCATTAGCAAAGCCTGCTCCATTCTCCAAAGCTGAAATCTTGTGGTTTCAATGTGGTGCGGGTTGGTTAAGAATATTTTCCTCTCATTCTCTTCCTGCCTTGATAGTCTGAAGCACATTTTTCTTTACCTGTTTTCATTTCTCATATCCTCACATAAAGATGTAATCAATACACTTTCCATTGCTGGACTGTAGCTGGTTGGCATTAGCCTCCCGCCCTTCCCCTATCCCATATAGCTCGCACTCCTCTGCATTGACATTTTCTCCCTTACTTATGTTATGGCATTAGAAGGAGAAGTCAGATTATTTATGTTAAGCAACAGCTTGCACTTTCCATCAAGTTTATATATATGTCATAGAGGCAACATCATCCATCATGAGTTCTTTACACCTGTACATGTCACCAACTCAAGATCATTCATGGGGTTTTGTTAACATATGTACATAGCACCAAAGTGAGATCACCTCTCACATGTTGTTTCCACATATGTGAAGCTCCTGCATGGAAAAGGGAATGTAGCCATTAATTGGAATAGTTATTTTGAAAATTTGAATAGGGGATTTAATTGTAGCCTTGCAATTGGCCTCAAATCTTCTCACCAAATCATCATTGACAAATATTTTGCTGAACTCCCCAAAGCCATAGCTCAGCTACACAAATAAATACTGTAGCAGATCCTGACAGGAAGACGTTCAGTCCAATCTTTTCCAGATGGCAGTGATGGATGGCTGTGTGCATATATTTATTTAGTTTCCCAGGCACTGGTGTCCTGCTTTCAGTGGTCATCACGTGTTTAGCTTTGGCTTGGAGACTGACACAGCAGTCTTTACAATACTAGGTGGATATTCTGGCAGGCTTGCTTCATGGCTTGGGTACCATGATTGCAGAAGAGGAGCAAATGTTTAATCTACAACCATTTAACTATTTTGCTGCCACTATCTTTTCTGGAAGCTTTAGCTTTCTCTCAAATTTGTGATGAGATCTTGTAGCAGAGCTTGAGACGTCTATATGTAATACGTGTTGGCTGATCACTTGTGACATGCTAGCTGCTGGGGTACCCTGGAGATGAGTACAGAAGGGGACCTAAAGTGAACAGAATGGGAAAACCATCCTGTGTAGTAAAATCCTAAAATACAGGGACTGGAAATGTGGTTGCTATGTGGTTACATAATGCCATAATGTGCTTTACGTGAAGGAAAAGACAATGTCCCTGACCCAAAGACCTTGAGGACAGATTTTCAAAGGTATTTAGGTGCTAAATATGCAGGTAGACATCTAGTGGGATGTTCACAAGCTTCTAGGAGTTGCGAGTTAGGCATCTAGGTGTTTTTGAAAATCCCTCTAGGCATCTAAATGCATCCTTAAGAGCCTGTATCTAGGGATATGGCGTCTCACCTCCACTGCTTTAATCTGGCCCCAGCTCAGTAATGAATAAATCTGGTGGATGTTTGGTGGTATGTATCAACTGACTTGGTGGCTTCTCTCCAGGCGTCCACATTGCAGGGGTCAGTAACAGGGTGTAAACGAGGCAGGTTCTGCTTGCTGGGGTTCTTAGACTTGTTAGTTTAGCATAGATTGTAAGCAATTTGGGGAAGGGATAGTGTCCTTTCATGTGTTTGTACAGTGCCAGTACAATGGGGCCTTAATCCTATTAGAGCCTTTGGCACTAGTGCAAAAATAATAATAACTACTATAATAATAATGGACAGGTTGTTTGTCATGGACACCCCTCCCCCCATGCACACACTCGCACATGCGCGCACGCACACACACACACACACAAATCCAAGGATAAATAGATACCAGAAGTATGAGCTATGTCCAGAAAACAGGTAAAACACAGAGTCACAAATGACTTCAGACAGTACTTGTCAGGCTGTTACCTGCTTCCTAGTAGGTACAACCAATATTACACTGTGCTTACTACAAAGCCTACTGCTAAACACGAGCCACCCAGATCATAACTGCATTAAGTGACACCCTTGTTGTCAGTTACAGTACTGCATCCAAGAATTAAAAGGCTCATGAAACTGAGGAGTCAATGAAGTGGAAAGACACAGGGAGACTATTTCAAATGGTAGCGGAGATGAGAAGGCTTGAATACGAACAATTGTGGGATGTAGTGTGGAAGGACAGATGGAGGATTGTGCTAGCAGAGAGTGAGTAGAAAGAGACATGGTCCATAAAATAGGCTGGGGTAAATCCATGGAGGGCATTAAAAATTAGGAAGACACGTTTAATCTGGATCCTGAAGAGACCAGGAGGCAAATGGAATTGTCTGAGGGTATAGGTGTGCAGTCATGCTTCTTTGTACATGTGAATAGATGGGCAGCTGTATTCTTCATGTGCTTGAGTTTGGACAACTGGGACTTGGGAATGCCATAGACAAGGGAGTTGGACTAGCTCAGAGGAGAGAAAATGAAGGGAAGGGTAAAAATGTCTTCATTTGAGGTGGTAGCTGAGGTTGTGGTGTGCATAGGTGCCGACCCCGTGGGCTGGGTGTGGGGGGGGGGACACAACACATGACCTCCCCTTTACATCATACCCCCACAGTATGGGGAGGCACCAATTGTCTAGGTGCCCTTGGGGGAAGGGGCAGAACGGGTGGGAAGAGGTGGGGTGGGGCAGGGCCTGGGATGGAGCGGGAGTGGAGCACCCCCCAAGAAATCAGAAAGTCAGTGCCTCTGGTCATGTGTTCAGGCACAGAGCTTGAAAGATTCACCAACACCTCTTAGTCTACTTGCCAGGCTGAAATATATTACTACACAAAAAACTATGTTAAAAGAACATTATTAAGATTGCAAAATCAAGCATGCAAAATTTAGGAAATGTCAGAATTAACACTGTCTGTGCAACCTTGATTCATCCCCCTTGTTCAAATGCATAATGATACAGTCTTTAATTACATGATCACATACTATTTTTTCTCAGGACCCCTACCCACAAATTGAAAAATGGGTCATAGGTCCATCATGGGTCATCATATTGACACCTTCATGGTTCATCAGCAGGGTTGGAAACTTTAGGTCCAACACAAAGACCCCTGCCAACTGAGCTAACGGAGTAACTGAGAGCAATAGTAGGTTGTTATCCTCTGTACGGACCAGTGCTAGAGGGAGGCGGGACACTCTGCCAGTGGCTTTCACAGGTATTTGCTGACAGCAGAGGAGTGGTGAGACTCAGGGATCTTGAGTTCCATTCCAGGCTTTGGAGGAGAATGAGGAGTTTGGCTTATTCCACCCCTAAGCTTGACCCCTTCTGCCCCTGCCAGGTGAGGGTCTGTGGGTCTCAAACCTGGGTTCCCAGGCAGCCTTCACACCCTGGCCACCGTTGGGTATCTCACCCAGAACTACTGGAAGCAACTGGCAAGTAGAACTCTGACCCAACCTAGAAGCACTGCTCACGTGGGTCATGACCATAATATTTAAGCCAGAAGGAAGCACACAGAGTTGTCAATCCAACTGATCAACTTCCTTACTGGCTGCTCCACTGGACCTGACTGTTGTTTGATCCCTGGTTTCTGAGTCTGGCTCTGACCCCTAGCCTGGTTCCTGGACTCTGACAACTACCTCTCTGACCAGTAGGTCACACCACCCACATCCTGGTTCTGACATGTCCTCTGCAGCCTGTCCCTCTCCAAGTCCTGTCTTTTTTCACCCCAGACTCCTCATCCCAGTCCCAGTCTCTTTGCTCAACAAGTCTGAGTATCATCCCCCTGGACTCACTGTCCCAATCCTAGTCTCCCCTGCTCCAAGTCCCAGTCTCCTGGCCAACCACACCCAGTTCCCCTCAGCCCCCTCATTCCTGTTCTCCAGTCTCCTTGCCTAGTCAGTCCCAATTTTTCCCTGTCTCCTGGTTTATTGTCTGATCTGTCATCCCCATCTCCAATCTCCAGTCAACCCTCTGCCCATGTTCTCCATTCCCAGTAGCTCCCAGTCCCAGTCTCCCTCCCTAGACTCCTCATCCAGTCTTAGTGATCCTTCCAGGTCCTTGTCTTAGTCTTTTTGCCCAGTCAGTCCATATGCTCCCTGCTGTGACCTGTCTCTTTATTAGATCTGTCTCCCTCACACACACACACACACCTTCTTCCTCCCACTGCATTGGTTCTCAGTCAGAGTCTCCCCCAGCTCTTCAATCAGTCTGTCTCCCACCCATCCACTGGTGAGCTGTTTTCATATTACAACCATAGTAAAACCCAATCAAAAATAGTCAAGAATATTTATTTGTGGAGGTAACTGAAAAGACTGCAGCAGTAACCTTAACTCTGTCCCGTTCTACATATTTATTACAAAAGAAGCTCTGATTACAGAATCACTGTCACATAATATTTGACAAAAATATTATGGTGCTTACTGGCTGTGCTCTAACAATCTCTGCTTAAGGCCTATTAGGCTTGAGACTGAACACATCACACATTCCAAAGAAATATAGATACATAGGTTCACAGGTTTTAAGGCCAGAATGAACCATTGTGATCATCCAGTCTGACCTCCTGCATGATGCAGATCACAGAATTTCTCACAGTAACTTCTGTATAAAGTCCATAACTTCTGGTTGAAAGATATCCAGTCTTGATTTAGAGACTTCAAGTGATGGAGTGCCGACCACATACCTTGTAAATTGTTACAATATTTAATTACCCTCCCTTATCCATATTTGAGTTTTATTTCCAGTTTGAATTTGTCTAGTTTCAATTTCCAGCCATTTGGTCATCTTCTGCCTTTTTCTTCTAGATTAAAAATCTTCTCTCCATATAGATTCTGATCAGGTCACTACTTAGTTAAACAGATTGAGCTTCTTTAGTCTCTATAAGGCAGATTTTCCAGACCTCACATCATTCATATAGCTCTTGTCTGAACACTTTCCAGTTTTTCAACATCCTTTTCGAAGTGTGAATACCAGAACTGGACACAGTATTTCAGTAACTGCCTCACTAATGCTGAATACAGATGTAATACCATCTTCCGACTCAATATTCCCTCGTTTATACATCCAAGGATCACATTAACTCTCCCAGCCACAGCCCTGCACTGGAAGCTCATTTTCAGTTGATTATCCACCATGACTCTTAAGATCCTTTCAGAGTCACTGATTTCCAGTGTACAATCCCCCATCCTGTAAGTCTGACCTGCATTCTTTGTTCCATTGTTATATATCATTGCAATTATATTGAGCTGCCTAAAGAGGGTGTAAGACTAGACTGGCACCAATCTATTGCAGAATCCTGCACTTTGACAGTGCATCTCCACAACAAGGTCCTAGAAGAGTAGGGCTTAGTGGCTCCAGCCAACTCCTTTTCAGATCACCTATTTGAATTAAATCTCCTGCTATCTAGAGAGCATGGTTGCTGTGTGAAATTTGAAATAGAGTCCTGCAGGATGCACTGTGTAGCTCCAGAAAGTGGGAAATTTGACATAAAATTAAAACAAAAAAATATAATGGAGGAGAGGTATGGCGGGAGGGGTCCCAACCTAGACTATTACCCCTTTTAAATGTGGAATCCATTGCAGCCATATGCTTGCTCAGCTAGCTGTGCAATGTGAACTCTAGATCATGTTCAGATCAGATAACCTCTTTAAGGTAAATGGATTGAAGGCAGAATTACAGTTGCTGTGAACCCATTTTAAATTTCCTGACTGTAGGACAACTGCATACTCAACATTTTACTCAACATTTAACATTCCATAAGCATTTCCCTTCCTCCTGACATTCCAGATGGAGATCATTTGGGGAGTTTGTGATTTCACTCTGCTAAGATCACTGAAGGGTGAGATCTATCAGTAAGGGTGGAGAAAAAGCACCAGGGGATTGAAATTAGAGTACCACATTCAGCCCTGTTGTATGTGGATACAGTTCCTTTGAAGGGTATGTAGTCCTACTTGCTAATGTTAGGATCAAAATTGGGGTTTATTGTCCATTCTCAGCATATTTTAGCATGTCTATAGACACTGACTGCAAATAAACTGGGATTTTATGATTAAAGCTCCACTACTTTTGCCAATGTACTGTTGAAGAACAATTTAATCTCAGTTAACTGGGGATGTTTTGAGGGAGAAATAGAGAGAGAAAAGCCAAACACATGGAGATTAAAATCAGCAGTTCCAAGAATGGAGAATCAAGATCTCTTCATTTCAAAATTTACTGGGCTCGAGAGGACCCAGGTTTGTTTAAGCTTTGTGTAAAGGGACATAAACTAGAGAAACTCTAGGATGCCGGTGCTGTCAACACTGGTTGCTGAAGTCTGTTTCTGGCTGAATACCACACTGATTTACAATTTCAGCATCCTATCAAGACAGCAGTCTGTGTTATTCCTATTATCCTGCACTATGATTTCCACTGAACTCACTGTGGAGGGGGTGTCTACACCAGCCCTGTACATTGTGGCACTGGCACAAGATGGAAGGCCAGGGAAGAAGCCATAAGATCTGTGATTCTGTGGACCCAGTGGGGCTAAAACTGCACACAACAGGTGTAGAAGGGCTTCAGGAAGCCTGTGCGGCCCCATTTTCTGGCCACAGTTTGGGGGTGGATTTACCCTTGTTAAGCCCAGTTAATGGAATTTGACCCACAGTGCACAGCTATAACTTTAATGAAGAAATCTATTGGGCATGCTCGGTTGGCAGCTTTCAAACACTTGTAACTGTGGAAAATCAAAAACAATTTTCCCAAGCTAACTAAGCCATTTTCCCCTGAAGCTTAGTCTTGAAAAAAATGTGGTTTGAATTTTTCTAAATCAGGAAAAATGGATTTTTTTCACCATTGCTGTGCTCAAAAATGGCTGAAAGGATTTTGCTCAAACATTATGAACATAGAGAGACAGATGGGCAGACAGCACCGAGCATAGTGAGATCCTAGGCTCCTAGCCACTGTGGGAATACGAATAGTAAATAATAACAGATGAATGGTGTAGCGAGGGGGCATGGCCTCCCTCTGAGATTGACAGGGAGGAACCCCCGCCCAGCCCCTGGTGGGCGGAGCCAGGACACCTGTGCCTGCCCTGCTGGAAGCAGAGGGGCAGGACAGGAAGTATAAAAGGCAGGCCTTGCAGCTCAGTTGGGCTGGAGGTGCAGGAGAAGAGAGATGCCTCTTGCTGCTGGGGTTTGAGCCTGAAGAGGACCCCCTGCTGCACTGAGGACTTACCAGAGCTGCCAGACCAGGGCATTGAGGAGCTGCTGAGACTGCTGCTAGCTGTGTACCTCAGGGAGAGAGAGGATGATCCTAAGCCACAGGTACACTGTGAGGGGACTGTAGGAAGTAGCCCAGGGATACCTGACAATAGTTTGGTTTTGTTAATGCCTGAATCCAGGTCAGTGTGTTTAAGGCAAATCCTAGCTGACCCAGTGGTGGAACACTCTGCCACTTTTAGGGCCCTGGGCTCAAACCTGGTGGAGTAGGGTGGGCCTTGGACCCCTACCCCTTGCTGCCATTGCCACCCCTGGGGTGGCAGCCTTCCTACCTTAGGCCAAGAGGCCTGCATTTGTCTGCTGTCTGCCAGAGCTAGGACATCAGACTGTTTGTGCTCTGTGCTGCCCAAGGGCCTGATCTTCTAGATTGTTGGGTGCTCTGCCATGTCTGATGGCCTGAGCCCATAGACTCTTTATTGCTCTGCCCTGCCTGCGGCCAGGGCCCTGGGCTACCTGCTGCTTGGGCCCACCTAGAGGGTCAGGGTCATAGAGACTGCTAATCTCCCAATAACTCTTGCCTTATTAGGGACCTGAGAGTGAGGGGGCATGGCCTCCCTCTGAGATGGACAGGGAGGGATGGCCATGCACTCCTACAGACAGACACAAATCACCTTCAAGCAAGCTTATGCATGGAAAAATTTAGTTCAAAGGGTAGATATTTCAAAAGATTGTGAACAGCTGAAAACAGGGGCTGAATAAGAACATAAGAATGGCCATACTGTGTTAGACCAATGTTCCATCTAGCCCAGTATCCTTTCTTCTGACAGTGGCCAATGCCAGAGGCTTCAGAAGGAAGGAACAGAACAGGGCAATTATCAAATGATCCATCTTCTGTCGTTCAGTTCCAGCTTCTGGCAGTCAGAGTTTTACAGACACCCAGAACATACGGTAGCATTCCTTACCATCTTGGCTAATAGCCATCAAGGAACTTATCCTCCATGAATTTATCTCATTCTTTTTTAATCCAGTTCACATAACATAAGAACCTGCCCCAATGAAATTAATAAGCAGCAAGTTTAAAACAAGCATAAAGAATTATTTCTTCATACAATGCATAGTCAACCTGCCCTCACAACGAGTTACACAGGTTGACTATACATTGTATGAAGAAGTACTTCTTTATGTTTGTTTTAAACGTGATGCCTGTTAATTTCATTGGGTGACCCCTGGTTCTTTTGTTATGTGAAAGGCTAAATAACACTTCCTTATTTACTATTTTCACACCATTCATGATTTTTAGACCTCTATCATGTACCCCCTTAGTCATCTCTTTTACAAGCTGAATAGTCCAAGTCTTTTTAATCTCTTCCAATATGGAAGCTGTTCCATACTCCTAATAGTTTTTGTTGCTCTTCTCCATACCTTTTCCAATTCTAATGTCTTTTCTGAGATGAAGTGACCAGAACTACATGCAGTATTCAAGGTGTGGTCAAACCAAGGATTTATATAGTGGCATTATGTTATCTGAAGATCAAAGCTGTTATGAACTTGTAACTATAGAAAAAACTCTTTGTGGGATTTGAAGAACTGGCTCCTACCAGATCCCTTATTAGAGCTGGGGTGAGCTCTACCACCCAAGAGAGGTGGTGGCAGAGGAGTTGGGTGCCTAGACTGGGTGACCTTGCTGGACAACAGAGGAGGACTACAGGTGTGGTTGCCAAGAACTGTTGGGAGTAGTCTGTTTGAGTAAGGGCTCTTTATGATAAAGCAGCTTCTAAGTTATACCATTTCTCATAACTTCTATAGTGCAGAATGCAGAGAGCTCCAATACACCACATTGGTAAAGGCTATTATTCTTATTCATTATTTGTATTACTTTATTACTCCCAAGCATGAGGGGCAGCATAGGTGAGAATAGGAATTGATTCAGGGGTTGTGACTCTGTGATTTCTGAAGAGATGTACAAACTAAAATGTCCTAATGGAAAACAAATAAACCAACATAGTTTGGAAAATTGTAATCAGTGAGACATAAACTACTGGTTTGCCTGCAGGTCCGTGTTAATTATAAAGATATCTGCTTATCATTATAGTTATTTGTGACTGAAGGAAATGGGTTTTCAGCTAATTTACAGATAATAAGAAAATGTACTTGTGGTTGATGCTTATTCCAGGTGGACAGAAGTAGTACACATAATGAACTTCTGCTGATTAAAGCATTGAGGTATATGTTTGCTGCATATGGGTACTTGAAGGGAAAGTATCAGATAATCATTCTCAATTTGTTTCTGAGGAATTCGGTAACAAATGCTAAATCTGCTACTTCAGCCCAGCAACAAACCAAGAGTCAGCTTCAATGGGTTAGCAGAATGCTTCATGTAGACACTTATGTGGACATTAGAAGCAAATGAAGTCAGAGCCATGCAACACTGTATTGGAAATGTTGTTATATGAGACTATACCACACTCTGCCACTCTGAAAACAGACTGACAGTTACATAGCTAGAGACACAACAAATACAAGCAGTAAGCTGCGGCACTGTAAATCACTGTTTCCATGTCTACACTAGGGGGTTTCCCCAGCATAGCCACATCAAAGTAGCTACACTAGTGGCTAAAAGCCAATGTAGACAAAGACTGACTCTGGGAAATCCAAGGATTCAGGAAATGCAAAGTTGGGTGAAAGCTCAGCCTTAACTCTCCCATCTTGTGCTTATACCTTAAAATATGGTCTTTTATCATTATAAATGATTTGTTAATTATTATAACACAAAATTGAATTTCTTATACATCCCTAAATACAAGTTACAATATAAATGGGGCCAGGTTCTGATCTTATCTTATTTACACCAGTGTAAACCTGGAGTAACTTCATTGACTTCAACAGAGTGACTGAGGATTTACAGCCGTGCAATTGACATCAGAAAGTGGCCCACAGCCTTTAGAGTTGTCTTGATTCTTAAGTCTCTACAAGATCTACAAAATAAGCCAAATACGGAGAAAAAACATTTGATATTTTTTGAACATAAGAACGGCCCTACTGTGTCAGACCAAAGGTCCATCTAGCCCAGTATCCTGCCCTCCGACAATGGCCAGTGCCAGGTGCTCCAGAGGAAATGAACAGAACAGGTAATCATCAAGTGATCCATCCCCTGTTGCTCGTTCCCAGCTTCTGGCAAACAGAGGCAAGGGACACCATCTCTGCCCATCCTGGCTAATAGCCATTGTTGGACCTATCCTCCATGAATTTATCTAGTTCTTTTTTGAACCCTGTTATGGTCTTGGCCTTCACAACATGGTCTGGCAAGGAGTTCCAAAGGTTGACTGTGCGTTATGGATGTTTAAAGTAAGTTAATTGAAACTTTTTCTGTTGGCTCAATCAGACAACCAGACTATAGCCTTGAATAATCAGTGACCTGTTGCAGACTTTGATAGGGTCTTTGCTAATGGGGATGATACCTCTGTAAATTGGGGCTAAGAGATAAAAGCAATCTGATTTGGGGTACATTTTCAAAACTGTCACTGGACTGTAAGCTGTTAACTCCCATCAACTTTAACACAATGCTTTGAACATGTACCCCATTCAGAGGGTGTCTCTGCCTGCACCAGCAGAGTCTTTTCTACCACTTCTGTGGGTGGGTGGAATGAAGGGGTATTTTTTTTTTTTTTGCTGCAATGAGAGTTAGACAGTGCACTGATGCTGTTTGACAAGAAGGGAGAAGGAAATGGTGGGAGTTAGGGGGGTGTTAGTAGACTATTGGGCAGTGGGTAGAGTTTCTGTTTGGCTTAAGTAGAAAGGAACATTTTGGGAGAGGGAGTTTTCTTCTTTGCTTTCCCATCTCAGGCCTCTAGCTTACTACCTTAGCCTCTGTGATGTGAGGGCTAGGAATGTTCAACAAGAAGCCAGTCCTGCTGAGCGAGAGCTCCATGGGGGTTGGGCTGAGAGTGATGGAGGGAAAGAGAATGGAACATAACCCTGTATACAAATTTGGGAGTCCTGTTTGGGGCATGCGGGGTTGCTGGGATTTGGCCTCTGCTCGCCTAATTTTTTTGAAGGCAGGGAATTATTTACAGTTGGTTTTTTATATTGATGGCAAGGCATTACATTCTACCCTGGAACTTCTTGCCCTGGAATTCAGCTATGGCACAGTGCTCATTCAGTGGATACTGTATAATGACTAAGTTTGTCTACACTTACAGCGCTGGAGCTGTGCCACTGTAGCGCTTAGTGAAGATGCTACTTATGCCGACGGGAGAGATTCTCCCCTTGGCGTAGGTGTTCCACTTCCACGAGAGGCGGTGATTATGTCGATGAGAGAAGCCCTCCTGTCAACATAGTGCTGCCTACACTGGGGGTTAGATCGATATAACTGTGTCGCTCAGGGGTGTGGCTTTTCCACACCGCTGAGCGATGTAGTTATACTGACGTAAGTTTGTAGTGTAGACCCGAGCTAAGAGAGCTCAATGGTGCTGCTGCAGATTGGGGATGTGGAGCACCAGGAGGGGGTATTGGCTCTGCAAGCCTGTCATAACAGGAGGCTAAATGAAGTGGCGAGACCTTCTTCTAGATATAAACCAGGTATTGTCATTTAGCATCAGTCCCAATGATCTCGTCAGCAATCCCATCTCTGGATCACAGGCCATTGGATCTTGTTATACCTTGTCTGCTAGATTGAAAAGCCCATTATTAAATATTTGTTCCCCCGGTAGGTATTTATATACTGTAATTAAGTCACCTTTAACTTTCTCTTTGTTAAACTAAATAGATTGAGTTCCTTGGCTCTATTCTATCAATATAAGGCATGATGCTTATAATAATCATGCTTGCGGCTCTTCTCTGCTTTATCAACATCCCCTCTCCAATTTATCAAAATCCTTCTTGAACTGTGGACCCCAGAACAGGACACTGTACTCTAGTAGTGGTCATAGCAATGCCAAACGCAGAGATAATGTCATCTCCATGCTCAATATTTCCCTGTTTACACATCCAAGCTGCACATTACATATTTCAGGTGCCCTGTGCAGTGTGTGCCTAGTTGCTGCACTTAAATACTGGTGTCACTCCCAGTCACCAAACTCCTGTGCATTTCCCCATCCGTGACCCCTAAAAGGACAATAGGCAGTTTTCACACCTCTGCATGATCAGAGAAATCTTGAATAAATTCCCCTCTTCTGTTCAAGCAAAGGCTCCTGCCTCCACAGCCCGAGCCCAGGGATAATATTACAAATGCTTTCTTGTGTGAGAGGTGAACAGAAAGACTGGGCTTGCTTAAGCCTTTGCTTTTGTAGTTTGTTGAGAAGAGTGAGGTACACTTACTTGTCGGGTTTCACAGTGAACCATCATCAGTTCATTACCTGCCAGTCATGTATCCTTTCTTCTCCACAATAAGTAGCAGCATTTCAGCTCCAACATCAGAACATTCCCACTTATCCCAATCTCTCCTTGACTCAGAATAAAGGAGGAAAGAGATAAGCACTTTGTACTTTACTCGTTTTTGGGAAATGACTCAGAGTTGTTAGTTAATGGTGAGGATACTAATCTGGAGTTTCTAGGGGCAGTGTTTTTTGAAATATGGAAGTTGTTCCTGTGAATGTAGCTGTCTCTGTGGGTAATCTGTGGAGAGAAAAGGCGTCGCTTAGCAGCTTGGGCCAGCCCCATAGAGGGCTTTGAATATCAAGCCCAAACCTCCAGTTATTCAGGGGAGCCAGCCAGTCACTCTTGGTGACCTGGGCTGGTAAGTGAGTTACTGTGTTCTGAGCCAACTGAAGCTTTATCCGAGTCATCAGCATCATTTCTAAGGATAATGAGTTGCAATAAACCTGGCGGTTATGAAGCCGTGGACTGCCAAAGCCAAATCTGAATCTCATAGGATGGGTCCCAGTTTTCTCGCCAGCTGCAGGTGGGAGATGGCATTATTAGCATGTCTAGTTTTTTGGGTATTCAGTAGCGTGAAGGGCCCTGAAGAAGTGAGGCTGTAGACTGGCCTGATGGTAAGAAAGCAGATACCCTGGTTGGAGGAATATATTCTGTTCTGTTTTTAAAAGGATTTCCCCCTTGCTCCTTAAATTCCCCCCCCCCGCCCCCCGTCTTGCCAGGGTTCAGCACTGGCTGGCTGTTCTTTGTCCAGGTGCTGATGTCTCCCAGGCACTGGAACTGGTGCTGGTTGCACAGCAGGTGAAAGAGGCGTGGAGTTATGTGCCATGCGCATGCTGCTTACACCGGAACCCATGCTGCCTTACAATCTTGGTCTATAACTTCAGGTGTTGAATGGGGCAGGGAAGAGCAGTGAGACTTGTAGAACTCCGGAGGCGAGAGGCAGAGGAGCAGTTCCCCATCATGGCTTTTTGGGATCAGAATGATTTCAGTGCTTTCTTGTTCAGACCCGCTCTGTCTATACAGCATGTGCATTTGTTTTTTGTATGGCATATTATGAAGACATGGCTATACTGTGACCAGATAGCAAGTGTGAAAAATCAGGATGGGGGTGGGGGGTAATAGGAGCCCATATAAAAAAAAGCCCCAAATATTGGACTGTCCCTATAAAATTGGGACATCTGGTCACCCTACATGGCTGCCATAGCCCCAAAGCCCTGTGCCCTATGCACTCGTATAAAGTATGGGTGAAGTATAGGCCCCTTAAACTGACAAGGCTCCAAAGCTCTATGCCTAATCTCTGTGTGCTTTGTTTAAACTGGATGTTTTCTGGGACCAGGACTGTTTTGTCTTGAACAACACAGAGCACACTGATTGTGCTTAACAAATAATAAAATAAATAATCCTTCTAAATTGCAAGGAAACACTGACTGGAAAGAACAAAACCAGTCTCATTTTCAAAAGTATCCTGACAATGTGTTTTACAGATTTCACGCAGTAGTTGGATGGCCTTTTGAATCGAGGCCTTTCGTCTCCAACTCAGCATTTATCTCTCAGCCCTTTGAAGCTCATCCCAAGTGGAAGAAAATGTTTGTTTGCTGCTGGCATTTGCGATTATAGCAGCAACGTTCACTTTCTGGAGACAAGAGCCCTTTGTGCTACACCACAGTCTGCTGCAGGAAGCAAGTGGGTAAAACTGCACCTCACCTCTTAGCCCAATTTCACACATTGGCTTCACAGCATTAATAAATTGGTTTCGTTTGCCACACATTTGGCAGGAGAATTTTCTAATAACATTTTTATCCCCTTTGAGAACATGAATCACTCACACGCTGAGTATAAAATTACTTCCCTCTCTGACTATTAAAGGTACCGCCCGTTAGCAGAGGTCAGACACTCAGCCTCACCAGTGGCAAAGTCAAAAACAGGGGCCATGGCTTGGAGGCACAATTGTAAAGCTCAAAGCTTTTCTTTCCTAGGGAGGGTAGATAACCTATTTAGCACTTGGAATATATAGTTTTCTACAGCTGTCAATCCTACCTGGTTGGGGTACAGATTGAGAAAATGTGTTAGATATACTGCATGGCTCACAGAGCCAAGCCAATAAATAAATAAATAAAATGTGTGCAGCAGATGTTTGCGTGTTCCGTGCCTACACGGACTTGCAGACGCTTCCTGTTTGGAACTGGGAATCTTCAAGGACAGATGGCCTTAGCTAGGACAGGACGTAGCACATCAATAGCTGCAAACATGCAAATATCATGCGGCATCCACTCAACTAGCACACATGTAACATTGAAAATAGAACCCAGGACATCTGGCTTCAAAAGCATAGCCCTCCCTGCAATCGGCTAGATCTTATTTTCTGAGGTCTCTAGCCACAAGGGGGCAGTGAGGGACACACTAGCCAGTCTGTTGCAAATTGTTTTGGAAAAGTAAAATTTATGTCATTTTTTCAACAGAAAAGGGCCTTTTTAATTTCATTTGACATTTTCTGGGGGTTTTTAATGAAAAAGTTAAAACCATAATATTTTCAGTTTTTAAAAACTAATCAATTTTTTTTAATTATTTGGTTTCAGTTTTTCACTGAAATGTTTCATTGGGAAATTTTGAAAAAAAATAATTTAAAAATTTGCCACAAAAAAGCAATTGGCATTTTTGGCCAGCTCTATGGTGAGTAAAGGACAAATTCTACTTGTTTTGAATAGTGCTGAGCAATGATCACATGCACAGCAGGGGAGCGCAGCATGGAGGAGGAAGGAAACTTAAGAGAGAAATCATGTCACAACATGCACAGTTTGCTGAAAGCAACTATATGACTTTCATTGAGAATGTTGTTGTAGCCATGTTTGTTCCAGGATATTAGAGAGACAAGGTGGGTGAGGTAATAGCTTTTACTGGGCCAACTTCTGTTGGTGAAAGAAACAAGCTTTATAGCTTACACAGAGTTCTTCTTCAGGTCGGGGAAAGGCACTCAGAGCACAACAGCTAAATACAAGGTGAAAGAGATGTTGCAAGAGACCATGCAAGGTGACGTGGGCAATTAACACTTCTACAGTCATAGGACAAAGGAAGGTTTGCAGGTTCCAGATTGTTGTAATGAGCCATAAATCCAGTGTGTTTATTAAATCCATGATTTTTGGTGTCTAGCCAAGTGATGAATTTTTGAAGGTGTTGTGCATGTTTCCTTTGAGGACGAGGACTGAGAGGTCAGATATGGAGTGATCATTCTATGAAAAGTGTTCACCCACAGTACTGATTATTGTAACCCTGGAGATACGTTTGCAGGTTTTGCATCTGTTGTTATGGCAGATTTGACAGATATGGCAGCTATGATAGATGCAAAACCTACAGACATTTCTCCACTGCTCTGACGATCTATACCCCCCACAACACATCTTTCAAGGTCCATAGGTCCTACACATGCCTATCACAACATGTACCATATCTCATCCGGTACACTAAATGCCCCAGTAATAATTATCTGAGTGAAACCAGACAAGCACTTTGCTCTCAAATGAACTCACAGAAAAAAATGATAAAAGACAACAAACCCATAATACCCCTGGATGAACACTTTTCACAAAACAATCACTCTATATCTGACTTCTCAGTCCTTGTCCTCAAAGGAAACTTGAACGACATCTTCAAAAGATAAACCTAGGTCCTTAAATTCATAACTCTGCTCGATATAAAAACTCATGGCCTCAATAAAGACACTAGATTTATGGCTCATTGCAACAATTTGTAACCCACTAAACCTCCTTTGTCCTGTGACTGTAGAGATGTTAACTGCCCACTTCACCTTGCAATGTGTTAACTCCTTATTTGTTCCATCTTGTATTTAGCCGTGGTATTCTGAGTACCTCTTCCAGACCTGAAGAAGAGCTCTGTGTGGCTCGAAAGCTTGTCTCTTTCACCAACAGAACATAACATAAGAACGACCATATTAGGTCAGACCAAAGGTCCATCTAGACCAGTATCCTGTCTTCCGACAGTGGCCAATGCCAGGTGCCCCAGAGGGAATGAACAGAGCAGGTAATCATCAAGTGATCCATCCCCTGTTGCCCATTCCCAGCTTCTGGCAAACAGAGGCTAGGGTCACCATCCCTGCCCATCCTGGTGGATAGCCATTGATGAACCTATCCTCCATGAATTTATCTAGTTCTTTTTTTAACCCTGTTATAGTCTTGGATATAGAAGTTGGTCCAATTAAAGATATTACATCATTACCGCACACACCTTATCTCTCTATATGACTTTTGAAATATGCACTTATTATTAATTCTTTGCACTTCTATAGTGCCTTTCCTTTAAAAATCTCAAAGCACTTTACTATAATGTGTGAGGATAGTGCATGCTATTGATGCAGATTGAGTCCAGCTTTCATTTTAATCTCTTTATTTGTTGCTAATGTCTAAAATATACTTCTATTTGGTCTAAAAATTGTCATATTTGATCTCACCCAGAGATGATTTTTTTCTTTTAAGTATAAATAAGGTTCCACAATTTTGAAGTTTTGAGTAAAAAGCCCCCACACCAAACAATCATCACCACATGCATACACTCCTTCCTAGGGTTGCCACCCATCTGGGTTTTACCCAGACAGTCCGTTTTTTTTTTGCTTCTGTGTACCAGTACCATTTAGGTTTGCCAGGTGCCCGGTTTTCAACTGGAAAGTCTGGTTGGAAAAGGGACCTTGCAGTGTTCAGTCAGATGTACTGACCGAACACCAAAAGCCTGGTTACCGCAGGGCAGGGAGAGGAACCGGGTCATTAATCAATGAGAGCCCCTGCTCAGCCAGGGCCGCCTCCTACATGCAGGCAGACTCCTTGTCAAGCTGCAGTAGCTCACATCCCCCCCATCTCTGGAGCAGACGGAACCCAGCTGGGGGAGAGAGAGGTGGAGATAACCCAGTGAGCAACATGGGGAATGGGGAAAAGGAGCAAGTGATGGAAGCAGGGCCTTGGGGGTGAAGAGGCGGTACAGAGGTGGGGCCTTAGTGGAGAGAGTTGGAAAAGGGGGCAGGGCCTGGGAGAAGAGGTAGAGAAGGGGCAGGACCTCAAGGGAAGAGGCAGAGAAGGCAGGGTCTTGAATGAAGAGGCTGAAAAGGGCGGGGTCTTGGGGGAAGAGGTGGGGTAGGGGCGGGGCTTCGGGGGTCCAGTTACCAGCAATTATAAATTCCCCATCAGGAATTCTGCACACAAATAGCTCAAAAATTGCAGGATTGCTCTTGTTCAGACATGACTTGTCCTGTAGATCTTATTGAGTGCTAAGAAATAAGCCATGGTGAAAGACAATTGGTTCCGTATGTCTAAAATTAAGGATAGAAGTTTTGTTCATGCACAGTAGAATGTCCTGCAGAGATACAAATCCCTTGCGTAATGGCCAAGAGTTTCAAAAATAGGTGCCTGTAGTTAGATTCCAAAATCCATATTTGGATAGCTAAATAAATGCTGATTTTCTAAAGCGTTGGGCACTCAGCTGAGCACTTTTGAAAATCCTTAACCCACTAACCCTCCTTTGTCCTATGATTGCAGAGGCGTTAGCCCACTTCATCTTGAATGGTCTCTTGAAACATGGGTTAACTCCATCTGCTTAACAATCTGCTCCACCTTGTATTTAGAAGTGACACTCTGATTACCTTTCCCAGACATGAAGAAGAGCTCTGTGGAGCTCTGAAAGCTTGTAACGTAGGTCTGGTCTACACTATGCTACACTAGAACCAGCTACTTGGGAATCTCCATGGCATAAAGGGAATTCCACAGTAGTGTTGGCTTTGTGCTGTTCCCTCACAGTGCCTGGCAAGGAGTGGTAAAACGTGTTGCAGGAGGGACAAAGGGGGGGCAGGAGTGCAGGGCACGCTGACTCTTCTAGTCTGCTACAGTGGCTCACAAAGCTCAGAAGAGCTTAAGGCCTGGTCTATGCTATCAAGTTAGATCAACATAAATTGCCTTGAATTAACCTATTTGTGTATTAAAATTAATCTCCCGTCAAAAGAAGCAGCCTGTTACAGCAATGCAGTAAAATCACCTCCCCAGACAGCGTTGAGCTGCAATTGACCTACTGAGGTCAACGCAGTGCGAGTGTAGACAGTGTGTGACCTGTGTCAACCCTAACAGTTCTTGAGCAGCTGTCCCACAATGCCCCATTCCTTGTGACAGTGACCACTCTGGTCACAATTTTAAACTCATCTGCCCAGGGGTCACAGAGACAGGAAGTCTCCTTAAAACCCTCCATGTGTTTTTGAAATGCCTTTTTCTAATTGCCTATGTTTGTGAGCACACCTAGCTCATCTTTGTACTGTGCAACTGCCCAACTGGCCATGTCAGCTTCATGCACACAGAGAGACATTAAATGTGGTCCTGCCTGGACAGACAGGAAGTTTTGGACCTCCTGGGCCTGTGGGAGATAAGACTGTGCAAGCTCAGCTACAGACCAGCTCCAGGAAGGTGGACGTCTACAAGCAGATTGCACAGGGGATGCAGGCAAAGGGGTGCAACAGGGATCAGCAGCAGTGCTGCATGAAAGCAAAGGACTTCAACAGGGACACCCCAAGACCAGGGAGCACAGCAATAGCACAGCCACTGACCTGCCACTTTTACAACAAGTTGAATGCCATGCTTGGCAGAGACCCCACCAGCACACTGCAGACCACTGTGGATACCTGAGAGGAGCCCAAGACAGATACCCCTCCTATGAACAGTGAGGAGGAGAAGGAAGAGGAGAAGGGTAGAGCTGCCACAGGGGACTCCAGCCATGCTACCATGGGCGGCGAGTATAATAGGCCAGGGGAGGCCCTCCCCTGGTACTGCTGCAGCCTCTGGACCCCTGGTTGTGGAGTTTTGGGGGCAAGTTTTTGCTTTATTATGCCCCATGCAGGTCCTGGGGTGTCTGAGAAGGCAGGATGTGCTATTCAGCTTCCTGGGTTGATCAGTAATCTCCCTGGACTCCAGAGAGATTACTGAGAAACCCAGGAAGCTGAGTAGCTAAGTACTGCCTCCTCACCCCCACTCCCCAACCTGCATGGGGCAATAGCAAAATCTTTTTCACGAGATTGAGAGCTTTTCTCCAGGGCAGCTTGGGGTCTGGGGAGGGGAGGTGCAGTGCAGCTGCGGATGGCCCGTGGCTCCTCCAGACAGGTGGGATGGGGGGCCTAGGGGCTTTGGCTGGCCAGGGGCTCCTCTGGGGGAGGGGAAGGGCTCGTGGCTCTGGCCATGTGGGTCAGGGGTCTCAGCACTTCGGCTGCGGGGGGGGGGCTCGGGACTCTGGCCGAGGGCGCTCAGGCCTCTGGCCAGCCTGGGGCTGCTCTGGCCGAGGGCGGGAGGGGCAGAGGGTCTCGGGGCTCTGGCTGCGAGTAGGGGGAGGAAGGGGCAGTGCCGGAGGCCAGCCTCCCCAAAGCGGGGTTCTAGCCATAGGTGCCAACTTTTCCCGGTGCTGGTGGGTACTCGACCCACCCCCGGTCCCACCCTGACTCCACCCCCACTCTCTCCCATTCCAACCCCTTCCCCAAAAGTCCTCACCGCAACTCCACCCCCTCCCTGCCCCTACTAGACTCCTTCCCCAAATACCCACCCTGGCCCCGCCTCTTCCCCGAGAGCGCTGTGTTCCCCCTCCTCCCCCCTCCCTCCCAGCGCTTGCCGCTACGAAACAGCTGTTTCACAGCAGGAAGCGCTGGGAGCTAAGGGGAGAAGCGGGGAAGGCGCGCTCAGGGGAGGAGGCAGAGGGGGAGTGGAGGCAGAGGTGAGCTGGGGTGGGGCGGGGACCTGCCGGTGGGTGCAGAGAGCACCCACCAATTTTTTCCCCCAGGGTGCTCCAGCCCTGGAGCACCGATGGAGTCGGCACCTATGGTTCCAGCCCCACCCATGATGCCGCAAACCGGTAACCAGAGATTCTGCCAGAGTCTAGGCAGTTCTGCCTGGCAAGTGCAGATGAGCCTAATGACGGGGAAAGGAACTCAAGGCAGTGTGTTCATGCATTTTTCCTTACAGTGTTTAAATTTAAAGAAGGAACCTGGCCCATCCCCCCTGTTAGCAAGACAAAGGTAACGACGTTTTACTGTTTTACTCATACAGAAATGTTAGAGGTACAACAAACAGAGGTAGAGTTGGCATCTGCTTTTCATTCTCCTGTTGGGTTGGGGGCGGGGGGCGCATATGGAAGACTTTGTCTAAGTGAATAGCGACGTCCCTTTTATCCTTCTGAGAGATCTTGATGAAACTTTCATGGAGACACTCTGCAATCCTCTCTTGAAGGTTTCTAGGGATGGCAGGTTTTTTTTCCTGTGCAGTAGACACTTTCCCATGCCACTCTGCAATGAGTTCTGCTAGTACCGTTGCAGTAAATAGGCTAGTTGCATACAGGCCTGGGCAGCTCTGAGTGCCAGTAGCTGTGTTATCTGTGCCTTTTGTGACCCTTAGGAATGAGATACCAGCTAAAATCACCACTGACTATGGAAAATAGTGCCAATATTCTGTGCCATTGCCCTATATTTGTTGTACCCATGGAATAGGGACTGAAATTTTACAGCTTTGTGCAACAGAAAATCTTTCCTCCTCCCACCCCTGGTGGGCCATGCTCACCATGGCTGGGGCTGGACAGTGATGCTGTCCTGTGACACTCCAAAGGTGAAATGTTAATAAATATTTCTTATTAAAAGTATGTATGGGAAATAAGGGAAGGGAGTTTTGAAACCTTCCCGTGTGACTGTAAATCCAGTGGTACATCTCTCTGTTTTATTTGCAGCTGCTTCTGTTGTGGCCTTGATGGGTTGACCCTCCAGGCCCGCAGAACCCCTGACCCTGAGGAGGAGAAAGAAGAGGACATATTCTATGAGATGCAGCAAGCTAGTACAGCATTGGAACATGAACAAAAGGCTTGACAAGCAAGTATGACTGACAGCATGGAGAAAGGCAAAGAGGATGGGGAAAAAGCCCAGGAATCCCAGAAGAACAAGAATGGGGAAATGCACCAGGACATATCTGGTCTTCTGAGGCAGCAAATCCAAATGCTGGAGACCCTATGTCACAGGGCTGGCCCTTTAAAGGAGTCAGATGCCTAGCCTGCCTATGACAGTCTCTACTGAAGGGATTAGGGAATGAGCCAATGCAGGCCCACCTAGCGATAGTTAACTGCCTAAGTTGCTGGAAGGCAGTTAATTTAGGAAGGACCACCTGGGCCTAATAAAAGGCTTAGGAGAGCACACTTGAAGAAAAAAGTTCCTGAGGAGAAAGGAAGCTGCGGAGGAGGGGAACTCTGAGGGGACCGGCACTAAGCGAAAGCTCTCTAGGCAGGGAGGCCTGGGAGAGTGTGATGGTTCATGGAGCACTCAAGACCATGAGTGGCAAGATGTGGCCTTGCCTGTGATGGCTGGGTGTCAGCTCCCTGACACCATCAGCCATTCAGGCATTCCCCTCTTGGATCTGATAGCCATAACATCGCCTTGCATATTAACATTAGGGGCACACCAGTCTCCAAACCCCCTTGAAGTGTCCCCCTGTGATATCCAGCCCCTGACGCTGGCTACTCACAGAAATCCCAGATCCCCTGCCCCCCCAAAGGAGCAGCGTACCCCAGTTTGCCAGTTTTCTCTTAAATCACCATTCCTATAAACCACACAGCACTTTTAATACAACAAAAGTAGGTTTATTTAAGAAAGAATAGAGATTTAACTGGAAACAAGAGAGAGTGGTGGAAACAAATGGTTACAAAACAAAATCATAAAAGAGGAGTCTGCGTCTACATTTATCATTCCTATCTAACAGAGCAGATTTCAAGTTCTATTTCTGGAGAATCCAATTATCTTTATTAGTACACAATGAATATTGCAGAATGAATAGCAGTAGTCAAGCAAACAGTACTTGGAAGTGCACACCAAGCACCATACAATTCATAGCTTTGGGGCAACACACAGCCTTTGTTATAAATATATAGCCAACACTGCAAAGTTCTTAGCAGAACTCAAAGCTCCAGGCTCGCAGAACAGTCCAGCGCAGAACATTACTGTGACTGACCATTAAAGTGCTCTTTCAAAGCCTCCCTCAACCACAAAGATCCACATTTGGTTCTTGTAATAGCCTCCGTGTCTGGGTATTCAAAGGCAGCAGACAGCCGCTCCACCTTCACCATGGTGGCAGCTTTTCCCCCTTTTGCCTCACAGATATTATGCTGGACCCAACAGGCAGCTATAACCATTTGGGACATAGGCACCGACTTCTGCTTCTGCCGATGGGTGTTCAACCGGCCTCTGCCCCTGGCCCTGCCCCTACTCCACCCCTTCCATGAGGCCCTGCCCCTTCCCCACCCCCATTCCAATCCCTTCCCCAAAGTCCCTGCCCCAACTCCGCCCCCTCCCTGCCCCTATTCTGACTCCTTCCCCAAATCTCCGCCCTGGCCCTGCCTCTTCCCTGCCTCCTCCCTTGAGTGCGCCACATTCCTGCTCCTCCCCCTCCCTCCCGGAGCAGCCAAACAGCTGTTTGGCAGCGGCTGAGCGGGAAACGCTGGGGCGTAAGCGGAGGAGTGGGGATGCGTGCACTCAGGGGAGGAGGTAGCGTGGCGGGGAGGGTAGCTTGGCTGCCAGTGGGTGCAGAGCTCCTGTCCCGGAGCTCCCATGGAGTCGGTGCCTATGATTTGGGATATTTTTCTCACTGAGATCCCATCTAGAAGGTAAACATCACCGGTGTCCCTTCAGTCTACTAAAAGCACATTCAACAGACTTTCTGCATCTGCTGTGCGGGTAGTCAGATCTTTCCTTGGTGCTATCGAGGTGGCCAGTGTACTGCTTCATGAGTCAGGGGAAGAAGGGGTAGGCTGGTTCTCCCAGAATCACTACTGGCATTTCGATATGGTCAGTGGTCATCTGTGAGTCTGGAAAGAAAATCCCTGCTGGCAGTTTTCTGACCAGTCTTGTGTTCTTAAACAAGTGAGCATCATGCACCTTCCCTGACCAGCCCCCATTGATATCAATGAAGCACTCCCAGTGACCAACCAGTGCTTGCATCACCATGGAAAAGTAGCCATTTCTGTTGATGTACTCTGTGGCAAGTTGGGCTGGTGCCAAAATTGGGAACTGCAGTTTGGGAACTCCATTGCTGCGAATCCATCCACTATATCTTGCACGTTGCCAAGAGTCACAGTCCTGCACAGCAGGAGATGATTAATGGCCCTACGAACTTGCATGACAACAGCCCCCCACTGAGGATTTTCCAACTCCAAAATTATTTCCTACTGACTGGTAGCAATCTCATGTTGCAATTTTCCAGAGTGTGTTCACCGCTCATTTCTCAGCTGTCGGTGAAGCTCTCATTCTGGTGTCCATACACTGGAGGGCTGAGGCAAGCTGAGCACACAGATAAAGTTCTGCAGCAGCTGCTCATCATCCCAAACCTGCATTAGGATACGATACCACCAGTCAGCGCTCATTTCTTGGGCCTAGAAGCAGCTCTTCGCCATCTGCAGTTGCTCCCTGTACACCAGGGGTTCTCAAACTAGGGCCGCCACTTGTTCAGGGGAAGCCCCTGGCAGGCCAGGCTGGTTTGTTTACCTGCTGTGTCCACAGGTTCGGCTGATCGCGGCTCCCACTGGCCATGGTTTGCCGCTCCAGGCCAAAGGGGGCTGCGGGAAGGGCGGCCAGGACATCCCTCGGCCCGCGCCGCTTCCTGCCGCCCCCATTGGCCTGGAACAGTGAACCGTGGCCAGTGGGAGCCGCGATCGGCCGAACCTGCGGACGCAGCAGGTAAATAAACCGACCCGGCCCACGAAGGGCTTTCCCTGAACAAATGGCGGCCCTAGTTTGAGAACCACTGCTGTACACCACCAAGATGCTGGAATTGTTTTTTGCTGTGTCCCTCAGCAAACTCCTCTGGAAGAAATCCTCATGTCCCCCATTGTTGCAGTACTTCCTGAAAGTCTGTACATAAAGAAGAAGCATACATCCTGTATCTGCAACGGTCATTGGAATACTGCAGAGCTCTGCAAGCTCCATGCTTCTGTCAGAGATGACAGAGACCAAAAAGTGTTGCATGGGTTTGTGGGATTTTTTTACAAGTGGTGTGAAAATTATGGGATATGGATGGCATAGGATAGAGAAAGTTGCATGCTGGGAATTTGACCCATAGTGCCCAGAGATCCCTGGGCAAGTCATTACTCTCCCACAAAACATCGCAAAAATATCTCAAAAGGCATTGTGCTAGATGGCAGTGCATATCACACTGGGATACTTACCCATGGTGCACTGCACTTGACATGGATACAAGTACTCCTGGTGAGTATGTGCAGCACTGACACAAGCAGGCAAGAATGCATGCACCCAAATGATATAGAAACTGCAGCGGCTATACACTGACAGCTTGCATTGACCAAAGTTTATAGTGTTGATATGGTCTAAGTTAGAGCAAACTTTGGGCTCTGAGAGAAAAGTTAGAGCAGTCCCAGAATCCATGAAGTGCAAAGGTGGCATAAAGTCACTTCTGTCCTTATTTCTGCAGTTCCAGGACTGATCTCAGCTCACCCAGAATGGAGAATGAGGACCAGAATCTTTGCTGGTGATGCTTGAACCAGAAAGAAGCCAGCTTCTGTCTCTGGTCCCAGGTTAAGTTTGTGGAGGCAGCAGTTAGGAAAAATAGCATTTTACTTGTAGTCTAAACTAATTTGCTCTGGACTCATGAAAGACAATAAACCTGAAGTCCCACAATGATATGTTTACAGTTACCTTCCAGTGTAGAACTGCACTTTAACCTTATACTGTACAGTACATCCTGTATGTATGAAAGTATACAATGTAATAAACCCAGTGAATCATGGCTGTATTACAGTGTGGAGAATAAGGGAGTTAAGTGTATTATTTTTATTAATATCATATGCACCTCAGCTTACTTGTTTGATATTTGCCTGCCTGCCTACATAAATTTAAATCAAAGGAGGCTGTTAGGGGGCAAACAAGCAGGAAACAAAACAATGGCAGAGCTAAGGCTCCTTAAGGGAACAATGGAGGGAACTATTAACTGAGGAATGCCCCTGCCTGGCTCCAACCAGGCTAGCAAGGTTTACTCTTCCCAGGCCCAAGTCTAGGATCAAAGGAGATATTCAACCATTAAAGAACTCTGGGTCTAGGCAGGAGAGTCGGGTTGAGTGGATGGTCAGCAGCTGCCAGGGGGAGATGCTGAGAGTGACACCTGGAAGGAGGAAGACAATGCAGCAGGGCAGTCTGCTTCCCCTGCCCTGAGATGGTAACTGCACTGAATTCACTTACCAAAGCTAGCCAGGAAAAGTTGAGATTTAGGTAAGGGGAAATATCTATACAGGCCTTTGTTTTAACTCTTGTTTCTGACTGCTACATACATATGGGTGAATGAATAAATGCATATTTTCAATAAGTTGGTTTTGGTCACAGTTGGGTTGCCATCTGTCCAGGTTTTCCCAGGATCATCGCTTTTTTGAAGTAGCAGTCCTGGGAAATCTGTAGTGGTGCTCAGCATACTCTGCCAGCTGTCTAGTTTTACGGGCTGAGGCTCATCCAGGATGTCCCTTTATTTCTACCTCAGAGATGGCAACCCTGGGACACAGGCTCCTGGAGGAAAAGGGTTTACAGGTGCCAAACACAGCTGGGCCTGTCAGGTTAACTCAGTTGGTTAATAGGGGGGCTGCAGTCCAGAGATTCAGTCTAATTATGGTAGGACTTCTACCCAGAGAAGGGTGAGAGTAGCGAAACCTGTCCCCAAAGAGGTGCAATAGAGAGGGACTCAAACGGGTGAAAAGCACTGCCCTGTAACCAAGACATACAGCATTACAGTAATGACTCTGTAGTCAAGAGTGCAAAGGACAAGTCATACTAAAATGCCTCCTTTTCAGATGTAATTACTTTCTTCAAAAAGCTTGAGTGAAAAGCTTTTTGTCTCAGCCACAGGGGAATAGATCTTATTTGTTGAAAAGATTTTTTTAAAAATCCATGCAACCATTTTCAAGTTAAGAAAGTGGGTAGATGGATGAATTGAAAAATAATGTGATGCTCTTTAAATTATTCAGACCCTTTCCCCCAGAACATTCTGACAGCTGATTCTAAAATAATTTCGAATACATGGGAAATGGCTAGTACTAAGGGAGGAATAATTATTTGATTAGGTATAGGAAAAATGTGAAGACATAAAATTGTAAACAAAACAGAATTGCATGCTGACAGGTGCAATGTCTAATGGTCCCTGTCAATCAAGCTACTATTAATGACCTAAAATAACCAGATCCCAGATTGTTTCCCTCCAAACTCCAGCTGGAGGGAATATTCTATGTCTGCATCTGCCCCTGACCTTGTAAGGGGTAGATTAAATATTTTGTGTCACTGTCTCCCCTGCGCTTGGCCCCACAGATGGCTCTCTATCGTGTCAGTATCTTCACTGCAGAGGATGTGAGGGAAATTCCCACACTTGAGCCATTCTTTCTTTAAGTGACAAATCTGAAGAACTATCCCAGAATGAGGCATCAACAGAAAAGGTTTTTGAACAAATTGATAAATTAAACAGTAATAACCAAGACCAGATGGTATTCATCCAAGAGTTCTGAATAAATTCATATATGAAATTGCAGAACTGCTAACTGCGGTATGTGACCTAGTGCTTAAATCAGCCTCTGAACCAAATGACTGGTGGATAGCTAATGCCATGCCAATTTTTTTAAAAAGGCTACAGAGGTGATCCTGGCAATTACAGGTCAGTAAACCTAACTTCAGCACCAGCAAATTTGCTGAAACTATTGTTAAGAACAGAATTATCAGATACATAGATGAACACAATATGTTGGGGAAGAGTCAACATGGCTTTTGCAAAGGGAAATCATGCCTCACCACTCTATTAGAATTCTTTGAGACGGTCAAAAAACATGTGGACAAGGGTGATCCAGCTGGATATAGTGTACTTGGACTTTCAGAAAGCCTTTGACATGCACCCTCACCAAAAGCTTTTAAGCAAAGTAAGCAGTTGTGGGATAAGAGGGAGTGCCTCAAGTGCCTTCTAGTAGCTAGGTCTGCAATCTTTTTTCTTCTCCTGGCATCCCCTATAAGTTGCCACCACAGCAAGGTATGTAGCAGAACTGAAGCACAAGACAAAAACAAGAAAATGTACTATAGGGAATAATCTTGCATTGGCCTGCAGGAGGTGGACTGAACGATCTAACACAGGGGCTTTCATACATTTGCATAGACCACATGTTAATAAAACTGTGTTTGTGGACAACCACCCTCCCACTTGCAATCTTGCAATATCGCTAAAATAAAATCATCTAATGTATTATTTACTGTGATTCGCTCTCCTGACTTTTTATGACATTCATAAAAAGGTTAAAGTTCAAAAAGTGAGAACCTCCTTTTTGTGAATCCACATATCTCCAAAATACCTCATCTACTATGCCTTAAACATTCCAGAAATGTTCTACTCCAACCTACAACCCTACCTGTGAAATGTCAGCTTTGGTTTGCCCAAATTAGAAGTGGGGTTAGAATCAGGCTTATAATAACTGCCTCAACTGCAGTTATGTAAGAAACTAGCATCTCCTTAATAACAGAGAGTAGAATGTGTTAGATTGAGACACGATTATCAGCTAGGCAAGAAAGGAAGACAGATAGAAATGGGGATGGGCACTATGTTCTCTTTCATCGCAGATTTTAGCTGCCAACCCCATCAATGGTTGTACAGTGTGAAATGTTCAGTATCTGACTCAACCACCCATTCTTCACCAGATCTCAGTGGGAATGCCTAACACTGAAGCTCTGTGTTATTATAACATATCGGTAGATGCACTGCAATATTTTCCTCTCTGCGTGTCATTGTAAAGTCTGGTGGTGGCATTCCATGATGGCAGATGATTTTCCAGCATCAGTGAGGTGAAAGGCAGCTGCCATTCGTCCCAGCAGCAGCTGGAGAAACCAGTGCTATGTGTAAAGAGTGTCAGAGGTGTCAGAGCCTCAGGGGCAAAAGAGGGAAGGGAATTGCATGACTGTAACAGGAACCTTGTCTGCTTGCCTATCTATCTGTCAGCATGGAGTTCTGAGTCAATAAATACTAGTCAAAATGCACAATTCCTGCTGACCCACAGTCCCCTCTCTGTCTCTGGAGAAAATAAACAGGGATCTTGGGTGCTGAGCAGTTCTGCCTTCTTCAGAGCTTCCATTGTATTTGAAGTTTTCAGCCAAAAGCACTCGGTAACATTAGTCTGGTAGTCCCAGGAACTTGGAGGGACTCCCCAGTTATTATGAGATGATCCTTTCATCACAAAATGAAAGGTTCTTTACTGTTTCCAAATCCAACAAAGGAGCGTTCTCTCACAGATGTCGAGGAGTCAGGATGGGCTGGGTGATTGAACTAACAAGTAAATCCTCTCACTGTTAGCTGAAGTTACCAGCACATTGCAACTCTCCATCCCAAGCATCCAACATGGCAAGAAGTTTTAGTGATTCTGTAGGTGGCACTCTTCCTCTGAATCAGAACTGAACGCAATGTCCCCCCAGCATAATGCTAGAGAACCCAGTGCTGCTGGAGGTGCCTCCTTTCAATGGGATGTGGTAATGAGGCCTTGACCACTTGGCCCCATGGCACTTTTCAAAAACAGCTACACTACTACTTATAGGCTACTTGCTATTTCCTGACAACAAAACATTCTGTCTCAGGTCACGCAGGGGACAGGACACTACCCCTAAGGATAAAGGAACGTCTTTTATTCTAGATCTTTGCATAACCAATTGTGATTCCTATAATTAATTGTTCACTGTAAAATTGTAGTACAGAGTTAGTTACGTATCTCCACCCATTGACTGACATCTCCATCCTCCTCTCCATATTTAACTCCACTGTGCCTCTGTGATGGGACACCCCCCTTGCTGGAGACCCTGCAGCCCTACTACACCACACCCCAGGAAGGAGCAGCTAAGGTGGGTCTTCCAGGCCTGACTAGAGAGGCCTCATGGAAGCAGCTAATCAGAGTCCAGCAGGCTCCGATAAAAGGAACTGCAGGGGCTGAGCAGGTCACTTCCTGACTGGAGTCTGCGGGGCAGAGAAGGGGGTTCTGCTCTAGGCAATGGAGCTTGGTGAGCTGCAATCCTTGGGGCAAGGGGACCTGGGAGATCTAACCTTAAGGTCACAGGGAGAGGTAAGGAAACCTGGTGGGAAGAGGCTCTGGGAAGTAGCAGTAACTAATTAAAGGGAGCAGTGTGTAGCTGCTGTTTATACAGAAAAGCCTCTGTATTAGGAGAGATTTAAAAGACTGGGACTTTTCAGTTTGGAAAAGAGATGACTATGGGAGGATATGATAGAGGTCTATAAAATCTTGACTGGTGTGGAGAAAGTGAATACAGAAATGTTATTTACTTCTTCACATAACACAAGAATGAGCAGTCACCCAATAAAATTAATAGGCAGCAGGTTTAAAACAAACAAAAGGAAGTGTTTCTTCACGCAAAGCACAGTCAACTTGTGGAACTCCTTGCCAGGGGATGTTGTGAAGGTCAAAACTATAATAGGGGTCAAAAAAGAAATAGATAAGTTTCTGTAGGATAGGTTAATCAAGGGCTATTAGCCAGGATGGGCAGGGATGCAACACCATGTCTGAGTGTCCCTAGCCTCTGTTTGCCAGAAGCTGAAAGTGGATGACAGAGGATGGATTGCTTGATGATTGTTCATTCCCTCTGAAGCACTTGGAATTGGCCCCTGTTAGAAGACAGGATACTGGACTAGATGGGCCATTGGTCTGACCCAGTATGACCATTCTTATGTTCTTATGAGGCAGGCCTGGGTTCCTCCACTGGCCTCTGCCAAAGTGGCCTAAGCCCTGAGAAGGGGACAAGTCTCCTTTAGAAACCTGAGTGAAGGGCTGATTTGAAAAGATCCAGGGACAGGGCTGAAGACCCTGGTGGGGGAAGACAGTTTGTTGAACTCTTTGCTACCCAGGAAAGGGTTCATTTGTGACTGTGTGACATGGCCAGAAGGCTGAACCACCGAAGACCTACCTAATGAGGTTGGCAACCTACACAGGGTGCCAGGAGCAGAAAAAAAACTACAGTACCACACCCAGCTGATAGAAGGCACTCAAGAGGTGAGTGTTCTCTGTCGCAACCTCTTTCCAACTTTCCTTCCAGTCCTCAACCTTGGCTGTGCCCTGCATCTGCTCCCTCTGTTCCTTCCCCTGTACTACCAAGCATCTTGAAAAAAATCCAACAACCATGCTGACTTCCACCTATAAATTTGTCTTGTTTGAGTTCTGCTATGTATCTTGCTTTGTTTCTTCTCCTTGAATTGCTCTATGTTCACAAACTTCATTCCCTCTTCTCCTTCAACTGTGTCCTCAAACTCTCTCTTCCCTCTTGGCCTGCACTCTTGCCAGTTTCCTGAAGGACTGACACCATCTGGTACCAGCTCTTCTTCTCCCCTTATCCCATTTGCTCCAAAATCTCCCTTCCCACATGCTCCTACATGCTGAGAAGTCCCTTCTCATCTCTTGGAAGTACGAATGATATATGGAAAGGAAGGAGAGAGATCCTAGAGGCCAAATTTAGGCTACTGGGTAAGAGATTAAAGTCCAGGACCTCCATGGTAGCATTCTCTGAAATGCTTCCAGTTCCATGTGCAGGGCCAGTTAGACAAGCAAATCTGTAGGGTCTCAATGTATGGATGAATCTATGGTGTTCAGAGGAGGGATTTAGATTTATTAGGAACTGGCAAGCTTTTTGGAAAGGAGGAGCTGATACAAATAGATGGGCTCCACCTAAACCAAAACACAACCAGATTGCTGGCACGTAAAATGAAAAAGATTGTAAAGGAGTTTTTAAAACTAAGGGCTGGAGGAAAGCCAACAGCAATGGTGCAACAGTAAGCTATTTATAGCCAGTAAGTCGTACTGGAAAGACACAGGAGGAGCTGTACCGCCCCCAGCCCTTCTACGCAGCTGCATACCTGCATCTCCTGTCCGGGGTCTGTTCAGCAGCCCCATTGGAGGACAGGGCTTAGAGCAGGGCTGGGGGTGGTACAGCTGCGCCAGAGGAGCTGCCAGTGTGAGGCCACCCAGTGGTCCCACATTCTGCTCCTTTCGCCACTGCCCTTCCTGGGAGAGCCCTGTGGTTTACAGAGGCAAAAAGAGCTGAATCCCACGCTGGCAGCTGCTCCGGTGAGGCTATACTGCCCCAGTCCCGCCCCCAGCCCTGTCCTCCGGTGGGGCTGCTGTATGGACCCCGGACAGGACTCAGGAGACGCAGCTGCATGGAAGGGCTGGGGGCGGGACTGGGGGCGGTACAGCCACACCAGAGGAGCTGCTGGCGTGGGGCTTGGTTGCCGGCGAGTCTGGAAAAAAATATTCTCTGCTGTCAGAGGGAGCTGGTTTGAAGCTCTTCTGCTGGCAATTTCCAAAGAGCGGCAGGGTCACGTGAGGACTCACGGGGGCGGGTGTCACATGAGGAGGTTATGTGCATTCCCCCCGCCCCCAGCTGGTGCAGCGTACTGGTAAGAAATGAAATTTACTTGCACCACTGGCCGACAGGTGCAGAGGAGAACACAGTTCAGACAGGAGAGAATTTATTAAAGGGGATTTTCTATATCCTAGCAAAGAGGAGAGGATAGAAGTTGATAAAGTATATGTAGGAACTAAAGAGAGACAATCAAACAAGAGTCCCATTCTGTTACATCATATGAAGGCAGACAACTGAATACTGTCCAATTTTATAAGTGCTTGTATACAAGTGAAAGTCAAAATACTAAGATGGGTAACCTTGGACGCCTATTATTAAATGAGGATATTGATATAACTGCATGCCTGAATAATATGAGTATAACAGAAGGAATATACTACAGACCGCCCAACCAGGATGGTTGCAATGATTGTGAAATGTTCAGGGAGATTCGAGAGGCTAAAATACCAGAAAACCCAATAATAATGGAAGATTTCAATTATCCCCATATTGATTGGGCCCATGTTACCTCAGAATGGGATGCAGAGATAAAATTTCTAGATACAATTAATGACTGCTTCTCGGGACAGCTAGGCCAGGAAACCACAAAGGGAGAGGCGCACAGGAGCTGGTTCAAGACATGACTATATCTGAACCGCTTGATAATAGCGACCATAATGTAATTAAATTTAACGTCCTTGTAGAGGGTAAAATACAAAAAACTCAACATGCATAGCATTTAACTTCAAAAAGGTCGTTCCGACACAAAAATGAGGAAGCTAGTTAAATTGAAATTAAAAAGAAAAGTCAGAAGAGTGAAATGTCTGCAAACTGCATGGAAACTTTTTAAAAACACCATAAGAGCGTCTCAGAATATATGTATACCCAAATAGAAAAAAAAAAAAAAAAGCAGTAAGAGGACCAAAAAAATGCCACTATGGCTAAACAACAGAATAAAAGAGGCAGTTAGAGACAAAAAGACATCCTTTAAGAATTGGAAGTCAAATCCTACTGAGGAAAAATAGAAAGTAACATAAACTCTGGCAACTCAAGTGTAAAAGTACAATTAGGCAGGCCAAAAAAGAATTGGAAGAGCATCTAGCAAAGACTCAAAAATGAACAGCAAAAATATTTTTAAGTACATAAGAAGCAGGAAGCCTGCCAAACAATCAGTATGACCACTGGACAATTGAGGTGCAAACTGAGCACTCAAGGAAGATAAGGCAGTTGGGGAGAAGCTAAATAAATTCTTTGCATCAGTCTTCACTGCAGAAGATATGAGAGAGATTCCCATATGTGAGCCATTCTTTTTAAGTAACATATCTGAAGAACTGTCCCAGATTCAGGTGTCAATAGAGGAGGTTTTGGAACATATTAATAAATTAAACAGTAATAAGTCATCAGGACCAGATGGTACTGAGTACTGAAGGAACTCGGATGTGAAATTGCAGAACTAATTGCAGAACTAACTATCACTTCATCATCTGGTACAGAGGCTGATTAGGCAGATAGCTAATGTCATTATTTTATTTTTTAAAAGGCTCCAGAGGCAAACCTGGCAATTACAGGCTGATAAACCTAACTTCAGTACCAGGCAAATTGGTTGAAACTATAGCAAAGAACAATTATCAGACACATAGATTAACTCCACATGTCGGGTAACAGCCAACACAGCTTTTGTAAAGGGAAATCATGCCTCACCAAGCTATTAGCTTTCTTTGAGAGGATCATCAGACATATGGACAAAGGTGATTCAGTTGATATAGTTCACTTGGACTTTCCGAAAGTCTCTGACAAGGTCCCTCACCAAAGGTTCCAGAAAAGTAGGTAGTCATGGGATAAGAAGGAAGGTCCTCTCCTGGATCAGTAACTGGTTTAAAGATAGCAACAAAGGGTAGGAATAAATGGTCATTTTTCACAGTGGAGAAAGGTCCCCCGCCAAGGATCTGTACTGGGCCCAGTCCTATTTAACATATTCATAAGTGAGCTGGAAAAAGGGGTAAACAGGTGACAAAGTTTGCAGATAATACAAAATTACTCAAGATAATTAAGTCCAAAGTGACTGGAAAGAGTTACAAAGGGATCTCACAAAACCAGTTGACTGGGCAACAAAATGGCAGATGAAATTCAGTGCTCATGAGTGCAAAGTAATGCACATTCAAAAACATAATTCCAACTATACATACAAAATTATGAGGTCTAAATTAGCTGTTAGCACTCAAGAAATAAATTTTGAAGCCATCATGGATAGTTTTCTGAAAACATCTGCTCAGTGTGGAGCGGCAGTCAAAAAAACTAACAAAATGTTAGGAATCATTAGGAAAGGGATAGATAATAAGAATCATTAGGAAGAAAATATCATAATGCCACTATAGAATCCATGGTATGCCCACATCTTGAATATTGCATGCTGTTCTGGTTGTCCCATCTCAAAAAAAGATATATTAGAATTGAAAAAAGACAGAAAAGGCAACAAAAATGATTAGGGGTATGGAACATCTTCCATATGAGAAGAGATGGAAAAAACTGGGATTTCTCAGTTTAGAAAACAGATGATCAAGTGGGGATATTCTAGAGGTCTATAAGATCATGAATGGTGTGGAGTAAATGAATAAGGAAGTACTATTTACCCTTCATACAGCACAAGAACCAGGGGTCACCCAATGAAATTAATAGGCAGTAGGCTTAAAACAAACATAAGGAAGTACTTCACACAATGCATAGTCAACCTGTGGAACTCATTGCCAGGGGATATTGTGAAGGCCAAAAGTATAACTGGGTTAAAAACGAATTAGATAAGTTCTTGGAGGATATGTCCAACAATGGCAATTAGCCAAGAGGATCAGGGATGCAGCCTCATGCTCTGGGTTATCCCTAAACCTCTGACTGCTAGAATCTGGGACTGGATGACAGGGGATGTCTCACTGGATAAATTGCCCTATTCTGTTCATTCCCTCTGAGCACTGTTGGAAGCCAGGATACTGGACTAGATGGACCATTGGTCTGACACAATATGGCTGTTCTTATGATCCAATACTTGACCCCAAGTTTTCACATCTCCTGATCTCCCTTCAATCCCCCTACTCCATGACCCTTCCATTGTACTCATTCTCAATTTTTTTTCATCTGGCTCTTTTCCCTCAGCCTCCAAGAAAGTACCTGCTTCTCCTATTTCCCTACAAACATTCCCTCAACCCTTTCTGACTCCCCAACTACAGCACCATCTCCATCCTCCCTTTCATGTCCAAGCCCCTAGACCTTGCAGTTAACTCTTGCTCCCTACTAATTCACTCATTGACCCTTTGCACTCTGGCATCACTCCACTCAGGCTGCTCTCATTAAAGTCACTAATGACCTCTTCCTAGCTTCCACCTCTTTTCCTTCTACACCTTTCCCGTGGGAGAGCTCATTCACTTGCATCGCTTCCATCACCTTCCCAACACTAATGACTGCTTCTCTCTGCCCTTCCTGATACCCACCTGACTCTCTTCCAGTTTAACAAATTCTGCCAACAAATTCATCTTCCTCACCTGCCACTCTGACCGCATCCTATCCTCTGCTGGGCCCCTTCACTAGCTCACATCTCCTTCTGCATCAATGTCAAACTCCTTGGCCTCATTATCAAGGATCTGTCCATTCCTACAAATTATCACTGGTCACCCACCACTCTCCTGATTGGGCTATGCAATCTAACAATTCTTCCTTGTTACTTTTGTTCCCTTCTATAGGTGCCTGTGCACAATTTCCCCATGCTGCCCAACGTCTGGAATGTGATCTCTAGTTCTGTGTAATACCTTCCTGCAAATCCCTCCTCAAAACCCACCTTTTCCCACAATCCCACAAACAAAGATTCTCTAATTCCCTATAAATTGTAATAAGTAACTATTTAAAATAAAATCAAGGAACTAACCTGCTGTGCATGATGCCATTGAAGCAGACACACAGGATCATCTCTATATTTCTTCCTTCCTTCCTCTTTTCCCCATCGTGCCTGTTATTTGCTTCCATCCCACATTCCTTTTTCTGTATGTTGTCCATTTAGATTGTAAGCACTTTGAGGCAGGTTCCTCTTTTACCCTGTCTCTAAAGCATCTAGTACAGTTTGGTTGTCATACAAATAGTAGATGATAGAATATCAGGGTTGGAAGAGATCTCAGGAGGTCATCTAGCCCAACCCCCTACTCAAATAAGGACTAATCCCCAATTTTTGGCCCAGAACACTAAATGGCTCCCTCAAGGATTCAACTCACAACCCTGGGTTTAGCAGACCAATGCTCAAACCACTGAGCTATCCCTCCTCTCATTAGGTGTAAGAGCATTAGGTATCTCCTCTCTTAACCTTGTCACCTATTGCAGTCACCAACATTTATCTGCATGTGTTCACTGGTAAGTTGCCCTGCAGCACATAGGGAGCAAGGCCAGGGCTGCTCCACAAAATACAGGGAATGAGCACACCTACCTACGATGGGAAATTAAAAGGCTTGAGATTTTCCTCCTGCTACCTGTCCAAATCCCCTCTCCCTACACACACTCCCCCTACATACATCCTGGTTTAATTAATGACTTGTAAACATTTTAATTTGTGAAGGTGTATTTGGGATGTTTGCTTGTTTGTTTTAAAATCAGAAGAATAGTCACAGACATTGAGTCAATTCTGACAGCAGAGAGATTGAAGAATTCAAGAGTTGTTTTCTCTTCAGCCTGTCTTGGCAGGATCTATCTCACTATTCCTCTAATCTATTTGAGGCTACCTTCGTGGCTGTGGCTGCTCCATTCATATCACTTGTGGACCTGAATGCTGTATCTACGCCAACTGTCCTGAGATATTTGAAAGAAGCCCTGCAGGCCTGAGGAATCTCCCAAAAGCCTGAATCTCATGCCAAAGGTCTGAGGTTAGGCTGGTGTAAGGGTGAGAGAGTGGCCTGGGGCAGATGAGCAGTGTCGCAAGATGCAAGGATGAAGCAATGATCTCAGAGACCTACGACAAGGGAGCAGGAGAGAGGGTACGGCAGTGACCTCTGAGGCATGGGGCAGTATAGCAGCCATTGAGGATGCCAGAATGGTGCATAATGAATATTGAATGCAGCACATTAAGATGTTTATCAGATCTTGTAATCAGGGCTCCATGTTTCCCATGATTCCATAACTGTGGAATTCACCACTTCCTGCAAAATCATGCTCCCAAATCTGAGCTTTCACTTAAAATAATGTTTCTAGTCATTAGAGCTGCAGAGAATATGAACCAAGAGTAAATAAATGCAGTGATGTTTGTCTGTTTAGTCTACAGTAAACCGAAAAACAGTACCTCTGAGAGATGTGAGCTGTTCCATTCATTTCAATCAGGGCCTCATGGACTCCATGACTCTGCTTAGATGGGATTCCCCCTCCCACCCCCGATACAACTGAATTCAGTACTTTTACCATTCATCATTTTGCTGCAGCAGGCTCCTGACATTTTTTATTTCAGTCAGCTTGCAGAGAGGGAGATGGGGAAGCTGGTGTAAGCTGGTGAGCTAGGCAGCCTGAAGAACAGTATAGCAGCTAAGACCCAGGATGATTCTAGGGAGATGCGCTTCTGAAGCCAGGTACAAGTTCCCTCCTTCCCTGCCCCATGAGGGGAAGAAAGCTCTGAGCCGGGCTACTTGGACTACATTGCTGGATTTGAGGCCCTGGGAATGGATCTGGGCTGCCTGGCAAGCATTGTGAAAGGAACCTTTCTCAGAAATAATAGTTGTTGAAAATAGTCAACAAATGTTACAGCTGAGTGTTTTCAGCTACAGGCCACAGATATGTGTGCGTTTGTGTGGAGATAGGGAGACAGAAATAAAGGGTGTTTCCTAGCGGTCACATCAATTGTTGCCACACAATGAAGTGGTTGTTGCTGAAGTACTTGGCCCCACTGTACCATGGAGTACACGGGCCCCTGCTTATAGAAGGATGCTCTATTGAATCCTATGATTCAGATCCTTAGCTGGTGTAAAGTATTGTATCTCCATTGAAGTCAATGAGCTACTCATTAATCAACTGAAGTCCATGGAGCTACATTAACTTATACCAGTTGAGGATCTGGCCCTATATATGTACTATACATTAAGGTTGGAAAGTACTCAAAAGTAAGAAATGCCCAGGCAACCATAATTCAGTCCCCTTTCGTGTATGCATTATGATAGTCTTAAATTACATGATCAATGTGATGCTTTCTCAGGGTATCCAGACGTGTAAGTCACCTTGTTATTCCTCTCTCTCAGTGAGAGAGATTTGCTGCTGCTAAACTGTGTGTCTGCACCTTGATGTTCCAATACTAAGCAATAACAATAGGGACAGAAAAGGTTACAAATAAAACAATGAAAAAAGAAAAGGAGTACTTGTGGCACCTTAGAGACTAACAAATTTATTAGAGCATAAGCTTTCGTGAGCTACACATCCAATGAAGTGAGCTGTAGCTCACGAAAGCTTATGCTCTAATAAATTTGTTAGTCTCTAAGGTGCCACAAGTACTCCTTTTCTTTTTACGGATACAGACTAACACGGCTGCTACTCTGAAATAAAACAATGGTATAATCATGCTTCTTAGAGACTAAAACTTAACTCAGCAGGTTATTATCCTTGTCTAAGGTGGTTTTCTCCCTACAGCCACTTCAGTGTCATCAACCTGTGTAGTTGGGTATCCACCATTCATAGCGACAAAGAACACTGGCCTCTTAGTTCCTCAGTGATGTATAGCTATGGCATTCTCTCACCTTCTTCTTATAGTCCAGTAAACCATTGACATGCATTCTTTTGAAGTGTATCCCCAGATAAAGTTCTCTTCCATTGCTGCTTGTGCTCCAGTGAGCTGATGCCATGCTGCCTTCCTCACCCTTCTCTCAATTTGCTTTTCCTGCTGAGTCAGATGCAAATATAACTTCTATTGTCTCTGGCTTTAGGCTGACTGGTAACTCAACGTTCCTTTGGTGCTGGGACTGCTCCCATCTGATCCATTACGCCTGCAGGCTTGAAATCAGACCTCTTACCATCCAGACTCTCCCTTGTTCCAGGGGAACTCTGACTCACATCACGTTATGGCTGTGCCTAGTTTTCCTCAGCCAGATCAGCAAAGGGTTCTCTGTTAGTGTGAGTGTGGTCTCATGCTTTATTTACTGCACACTATTCAATCCCTGATCTGAAGACAGATGTATTAATTTTCTCATGGGATTTTTTATGGCACTTATCACAGTAGGGCCAAGTGCTTCTCAAACATCAATGAATTTATCTTCACAACACCGCTCTGAGAAAAGGTGATATTATTATTCCCATTTTACAGATGGATAAATGAGGCATAGAGATGTTGATGTCAAAAGTGCCCACAAATTTTGGGTGATCATTGCACAGGCAACCCTAATTCTGGAATTTCCTAACTTTTGAGTCCTTGACTTTGCAACGTTAATGTTCCTTTATTGTAGGTTTTTGTGTGTAATTTTCTAGGTTTTTAAAAAAAAGGAAACTGAAAAAATCGAAATTCCATTGCATGGAATCATTTCAATTCCAACATGGTTCATCAGCAGGGTTAGAATCTTTAAATCCATAGCACAGATCTCTGCCACTTGAGGTAAATGGAATAACTGCTAGCAGTAGTAGGCTGTCATCCTCTGTGTGGACCAGCACTAGAAGGAGATAAGGCACACTTTTTTTGTCAGTTGGCTTCACAGGTATTGCTGACAACAAGGGAATCTAGAGACTCAGGAATCCTGGATTATATTCCAGGCTCTCGAAGGAGTGGACTCTAGTGGTGTTAGACCCTGTTCTACCCTCTCCCCACGTCTATCCCAGCCATTCCCCCATGTCCCAGTCCCAGTCACCACTCCACCACATCTTGGCTTCTTGTCTCAGACTCCCTGCCCACTCTAGCACTCCTCCCACTCAGTTCCATGTCCCAATCCCAATCCTCCATACTCTCTGGCTCCATGTCCCTGTCCCCCACCCTGCCTTGACTCCTCATCCTGGGCCTTCCTCCCTGTCAATTTGTCATGGCCCCTTAACTCCACATGCCCCTTCTTTGTTTCAGCCTTCCCACTCACAATACCTGATCCTCAACCCTCTGCACTCCAATCACGAAGCTTACTCCTGCTACTCCATGATACCTGAGGCTACGTCTACACTACCGCGATAAGTCGACCTACACTACGCAACTCCAGCTACGTGAATAATGTAGCTGGAGTCGATGTACCTTAGGCCAAGTTACCGCCGACTTACCTTACTCTTCTCATCGGGGGTAAAATACAATTTACTAGACCCTCTAAATTGACCGCTGGTGTGTTTGATCTCAGAGCGTCGATCACGGCTGTAGTGTAGACCTGCCCTGATTGTCAGCAGAGTGTAGTGAAACAGTCTCTCTGCTCTCAGTTCCTGCGTGTGGAGCAACCATTCGTGGCCTCGTGTAGCCAAGCGCACCAATTTCAGGGAGAGGCCTGATCAGCCCCTACAGTCCTGACTGGAGCATGCCCAGTGCAGACAGAATCTTCAGGAAACTTAACTGCAAAACTATAAAAAGTCTGTATTGAGCATGTGTGAACTGAGATTTTCAGAGGTTCATAATGCAGCCAAATTTGGGTGGATGTTGATAGGGGTAGGAGAAAGCATGATACCAGGATGTGAACCCTGCCAAATTTCAAGTCCAAAACAAGGAGACATTAGACTTTCTCAACAAAACAGTTGTAAGATTTTTTGTTTTAACATGAACAAGACAACCATTTTCCTTTTAGCCTCCTTCTGAGAAATAGCAGAACTATTTTTGCAGACTTTTCTTTTTTTGTTGTTTTTTGTTCAGCCTGAGGCAGACATCTGGCACAGGAAATTTCAGCCGAAATAGTTAGAGTTGGCAAAGTCATAATTAACTGAAAACAGGGTCTTATAATGGAAAGCGTTGGCCAAACTTAACTATAGGTGTAGCTATCTGTTCTGCCTATAATACCCATCTCAGTTAATAAAAACTTAAAATTATTTTTGATTAAGTGAAAAACAAATCTTCTCTGCACATTATTTTAATCAACTCAGTAATAATTTGGTGATTAAACATAGAGTTCTTCTTAATTATAGCAATTACAGGCCAGTTGTATGTATTAACCTTGGTTCTAAAATCTTGCAAAAAGTTTAGCCAAGCAATTGTTAAAAACCCATTTTTACTTTCTCTCTTTTTATCAGATTTAATAAAAATGTTTGGCTCAGATAGTGTGATGAAGACTGTTCAATTTCATTCCTACAGTAAGTCAGTGGGCTCATTACTGTGTGGGCAGCATCACTGTCTTCCAATGTCAAAAAGGCATTTGACCACCATGAGGAATGGGGCTACCTCATCCAAGCAGTTAGTTGACTTAGTGAAGTGACAAGGCTCATTAAAGGAACATTTCAATGAAATACAAAAGGCCATCTAAACACTACATCTAATTACAAAACAGAATGAATGAGAATGTAAGTGTTCAGAAAAAATAAAAATAACAATGATCAGGTTGCTAGGAAATTGCCTCATTAATAGTCTGACAATGCAGGGGAGGCAATAGATAAGTCATATGAATACATGAGAAGAGAGAACTTCAAAACTTGCAAGAAAAATTGATCATTTTTTAAATTAACTAAATGGGCCAAATCCGTCCCTAGTTGGTTAAGTGCTGACTAAGGAGGAACTTGATAATTGTCTTCAATTTGAACTAAGTAAACACCAAGCAATATGAAGAATTGTTTAAAGTTGTTCATGGAATAATGGGATGGAAATGCGGGGAAAATATCTTGATAGTAAAGATCAAATAGCTGCTGGAACTCTCTGCTTGGAGAAGTGGTAGAAGCCCCAGTATTTGTAATCTTTAAAACTGGACTGGACAAAGCACTAGATAATACATTGCAGGGAACAATTCTGCTTTGTCCCAACTCTATCTCTTATGATTTTATGATCAAAATCAGTACTCATTGTCAATCTCAGACTCTCAGCAGAGAACTCGAGGACTGGGTCTAGACCATGGAAACTGACTTCCCTTCTCCTCAGAAGGGGGATGAGGGTGTGCCTAGGGCACGGGTGATGTGCTTTGGTGAGGGAACTCAGTAGCTGTGCCCAGGCTGTACCTGTTTTGTGGATAAGTAAAGGACTTCAGTTTCTAAGGCTGTCAATTTGAAACCATTCACGAGAATCAAATGAATAAAAATGTCTTTAAAAAGTGAATAAAAAACATGTTAAAAGTGCTAAGTAGCCAGCGATTGATAGTTTGGAGCCCAGGGATTGATGGTGGAGAGTGAGCAGGGGGTCTTTCTCACCTAGGTAATGATTATATGAGCCCCATAAGGACATAGTTAAATCAAATATTAAGAAGACTGCACTTAAGAAGGGGAAAATATGTCAATCACACTTTGCCTTTGACAAAAGGAAATTCCTTGAAACTGAGAATGGAGAGAGAGCGGGAGGGAAAGTGTCTCCTCATGTGGGTGGCCAGGAAATTGGAGGCCAGAAAAGTACGAGAAAGAAAGAAAGTGTAAGAGACAGGAGGAAAAAAATCCACAAGATTGAATTCTAATCCAAATGCTGTGAGGCGTTCACACCAGGCCTTGTGAGAATATTAACAAGGTTACAGAAGAGGGGCCTTTAGCCTCGGGAATTATTAGTGAATATGGAATTATATTTGCACAAACACAACCAGATGCAAGCAGTTAAATGTTCTGCAGATGTGAAAAGGGCTGGAGTGTGTTACATGAAGCTGCCGCCCATTTGGATTTTAACCCTCCTTCTTGGTGCCTTGCTGCATGTTACAAAAGGGCTACATGTCTCAAATGGCAACAGTACCAGAGGTATGGGGGTTTCTCTCTTGTCAAAGCTGCATATATGGGTTCCGTTTTGGGATTGTTCTTTTGCAGAGCCCCCAATACCTCCCAAGTGACAAAGCTGAAGAATGTGTCTTTAGTTCATTCTTTTTCATTGTCTTGTACTTTTCCTCAGATGCATTTTCTATTATTTTAATTTCTTGTTGAATTTTTCCATTTATTTTTTTCTATAACTTCTATGTCCTTCTCACCGTTGTATTATTGCCATGATTGGTATTACAGTTGCACCTAGAGCCTCAATTGAGAATACAGCTCTATTATTTTAGACACTGTACAAACATAGTAAGAGGCATGCCCTGCCCTGACTCCATGAGGAGAAAAATCTAATGAGTCTTTAAACAAAAGTTTAATCTAATTTGGGTCCACAAACACTAAAGTGCCTTAATCATAACTGTGTGGTTTTCGGATGGTGTCATTCTAGGGCAGAATTAAGGATTTTGCTGAAGGAAAAAAAACCTCAGTTATGATGAATAATGGGAAAAATTACTGTTAATCATAGAAAAATATTCAAGTGTAGCCTATGGACGAGAGTTCACTGAGTTTTAATTATATGGGAAGTTTGACAAGTCCGTGACAGGGCCGAATTAAAGTTGTTTGGCAGCCTAACTGTGCATTTGTATACGTTCATATGTTAGGGCTTCTTTTAACTTAACTGTAAATTTCCTGGATTTGTAATGCTTGATTTCAAGATAATTACCTTAAATGTAGTTTACCCTAAATTAGAGTTGATGTGAGCTCTCAGTCTAAACTTAATTTTGAAGTATATTTGTCTGGGAATATAGACTATGGAGGCATTGTTAGTAATTCCATAGCTAAGACTGAGTTGAGTTCTGCACTTAAAGCAGGGGATTTAACCTCTTTGTCATGTATGGAAAAAAAAAAATTTCCTCCCCAAAATTGCAACACTTTACTTTTTAAGTGTGGAACGAATTTTCTGAGTATTTGCGATGCATTAGTTAATTAGTTTAGGAATAAAAATTAATGAAAAATAGGTCCTTTAAGAAATATATCATCCATTGACATATCTCATTTTTCCCTCTAATAATCTCAGTAGCAGAATAACAGACTCTTCAAACTTCCCACTTAGTTAAAAATCACTGAAATCTTATGCATAGACTACATTCAGTTTTGTTTTTGTTTAGAATCACTGTTTATCAGGGTGGGCAAACTTTTTGGACCAAGGGGATCTGGGTATAGAAATTGTATGGCGGGCCATGAATGCTCACAGAATTGGGGTTGGGGCATAGGGGTGGCTCGGGGTGCAGGCTCCAGGCGGTGCTTTCCTCAAGTGGCTCCCAGAAGCAGAGACATGTCCCCCCTCCAGTTCCTACGAGGAGGCACGTCTGGGTGGCTCTGCTACGCGCTGCCCTGTCTGCAGGTGCTGTCCCTGCAGCTCCCATTGGCCATGTTTCCTGGCCAATGGGAGCTGTGGGGGTGGTGCTTGGGGTGGGGGCAGCATGCAGAGCTGAGCCACCTGGCTTCCCTATGTGTAGGAGCCAGAGGGGGACCATGCTGCTGCTTCTGGGAGCTACACAGAGTGGCCCCCGACACTGTTCCCCAGCTGGAGCACAGGAGCAGGACAAGCCCCAGACCCCGCTCCACAATGGGAGCTTGAGGGCCAGATTAAAATGGCTGGTAGGCCAGATCTGGCTTGTGGGCCGTAGTTTGCCCACCCCTGGTTTAGATCATTTTTCAAGTTTTTCTTCATAACTGATTTTTTTTCCTTCAGTAGTGGCTGAAGGATAGAATGGCCTACTACAAAGAATTCCATAAAGAATTGCCCTCTTTCAGATGTCTGCCATGTTCCATTGCTCTCAGTGGGACTGAAGCCACAGTTGCCCCCTGTTGGTGTCCATTTTGAGAAGGTGCACTGTCTCTCTCATTGTTCTCAATGGGTCTGAATTTCTCCGACTCTTCACAATATAGTCTCTCGCCATCCTCCCTGAGGGCAGCTCTCAGACTTCAGTTCCACTGAGAACATTGTGAGATGGTGGGCATTTTGAAAGGAACCAATTCATGACAGATAAACTTTCAGTTATGAATAAGAATGGCACATATGATCATTCATCCTAAATATCTTTTCAAAAGCCAGTCATTGCATCAGGTAGGCCGTGAGAGAGGGGGAAACTGGAATGTGTATGTCCATGCAGGGGAATGTAAGAGGTTACAGGAGGAAAGAAGAAACTGACCCTGCACCGACATGTCTTGTAGACAGGTGTCAGAGGAAGAGGAAATTTGGAGTGTGTGCATAGGGTAGGTTTGCTAGTTCTGGTAGGATGTATTCCTGGAGGTTTCATCACATGATATAATCTTTAATTAAAGATTAATCTTTAATTCCTGGAGGATTGGTAAGCCTAGCACAGGGTAATGTAAGAAGGCGCAAGAAGCAGGGGAATTTTGTGTGCACACAAGGTAATGCTGGGAGGTGGAACAACAGGGGTAATCTGAGGGTTCTGAATAGTGGAACATAGGGAGGTGCAAGAGAGAAATGGAATTTTTGCCAGGACAATGCTGGGAGGTACAAGAGGCAGGAGAAATTTGGAGTATGGAAGGCAGGGCTCTGAAACAAAGCAGCCATAAATCCAGTTTATATGACCCATAAACTCTGGCTGCTTTGTGTTGCTCCAGAGTGGGGTAAAGCAGCCAGAATGTATCAGTGAATCTGGTAATAAAAGTTAAAATTTAAAAAACAGATTTAAGGCTGATACTGCATATCTTCAAATCATTGAAAATATCAAATGCAACGTTCTCTTTGAGTTTCTTATTTAGTGTTCTTCTATTAAATTTTCATTTAAAAAAGGAAATTCCCAGACAATAACTATGTCAAAATGGTTTTAAAGGTTAGAATAAATTTCAGTATTTAGGGTAAAATCCATGTTGTAATTATATATCAAATAAACAAAAAAAACCCCCAAACTGTTGTAATCCGAGGAAATTCACAGTTAAGTTTAAGATGAAAAGAAATTCAATCATGTTAAGGTATGGAGAGGCACAAACGAGGGCACTGAAACAATCTTAAATCTGCCTTGTCACAGACTCTTCAAAACTTCTCATATAGTTAGAACTCAGTGAAATGTTATGCATAGGTTACATTTGAATCTATATTTCTTTAGAATTAATGGTCATTTTCCCCCACAAGTCTTCATAGCTAAAAGTTTCTTGATCTGCAAATACCTTAACTCTGCCACGTAGGACAAAACCATATGATTTATTATTATTATAATTACGGCATTTTAGTTTTTGTGGTCCCAAATTAGAGTAAAATATTTTTTAAAACTCATTAGATTTTCTTCATTATTTTCTCCTTCTAGTTTACTATAGGACTGAGTTAAGGTTATTTGGGTGCCCTAACTGTGCATTTCCTTACTTTAACAGGTTTGGATTTCTTTAAAATTTAATCTTAACTGAATTTCCTGGGACCATAATGCTTGGCTTTTAGATAATTACAAGACACCTGTAATGTATTTTGTACATAAAACATCAATGAAGCACATATTAAATAGCTTAAAAATTGACAGATTTCCAAAAATAATTGTGATTGGGGAATCATCAGATAAGGGTGTTTTTATGGGTTTTCTGCAGAGATCTGATCTTGCTCTAATGCTCTTGAATGTCTTTTTTCAACAATCTGGAAGAAAATTATTGCTGGTAGAGTTTGCAGATGACTAAAGTTGTTGGATTAGTAAATAATGTTGAGGATCAGACTGTTATACCAAGTGATCAGCATTGCTTGGTAAGAAAGACTCAGTCAAACAACGTCTTTTAATACAACTAAGTGCAAGGTCATACATCTAGGAACAAAGAATGTGGGTCATACTTACAGGATGCAACACTGTATCCTGGAAAGCAGTGAATGAAAATGATTTAGGAGATCATGGTGAATAAGCAATTGAACATGATCTCCCACTGCTTCATGGTGGCTAATGCTATACTTGGATGTATAAACAGAGGAATATTGAGTAAGCAGGTTGAATTAAGTGAGACTGTTATTGGAATACTCTGCCCTGTTCTGGTGTCCCTGCTTCAAAAAGGATGTTGAAAAATTAGAAAGTGATCAGAAAAGAGCTACAAGAATGATATGAGGGCTGAAAATCCTGATTTAGAGTGAGAAACATAAGAAAAATCTATTAGTTTATCAAAGACAAGATAAAGAACTGACTTGATTATTTGGAGAGAAGATTTCTGAGAACAGAGGGCTCTTGCTGCGATGATTTAGTTGGGGTTGGTCCTACTTTGATCAGGGGGTTAGACTAGATGACCTCCTGAGGTCTCTTCCAACCCTAATCTTCTATGATTCTATAGTTTATTGGACAAAGGCATAATAAGATACAATGGCTGGAAGTTGGAGTGAAATTAGTTCAGACTGGAAACAAGGCACAATTTTTAACAGTGAGAATAACTAGAATAATTTGCCAAAGAGGTTGGGGCAGGGGGTGGGAGGATTCTCTATCACTTGAAGTATTTAAATCAAGACTGAATATCTTTCTAAAAGATATCGTCTAGCTCAGCCCAAAGTTATGGGCTTTAGCAGGAATCACTGAGTGAATTCTGTGATCTGTGCTATGTAAGGTGTCAGTCTAGAGGATCATAATGGTCACTTCTGGACTAAAATCTAGGACTACATGTTCACACATACATGGATGTATTTAACAAGATCCCCAATATGTTTCATGGTAGGCTCTACATAGCCAAACCATGAGCATACACAGGATTTAAGATGTCCTCAGCTTTAGGGAGCCAGACTAAAGGTTAAAATCGTTGTAAAATGTCCAATAGCTGGTGTGAGGGGAAGATAGGATGGGTGTTGGATACGTTGTTGGTGTGTATATGGTGAGATGTTGATGTCTTGTCAATGAAGGGTGAATCTGAGAATAGTCTATGATCACATTGATGGAACATATCACACAGCCATCTGTCCTCCCTGGGATAAGGGCACTGTACTGGAAGTTGAATTCTTGGGCCCATCACAGACTCCTGTGTGACACTGAGTAAATCACTTAATATCTCTGTGCCTCAATCTCATATCTGTAAAATTAGGATAATACTTCTCCACCTCCCAGGTGTGTTGTGAGAGTAAATTCATTCATTCATATTCAGAGGGAGGTTCACCCAGGGGCACTGGAACAATTTTTATAGTGGGGGTGCTGAAAGCCATTGAACGAAACTGTAATAAACCCTGTATATGGTGGAAACCATGTCAAGCCAGGGGGTGCAGCAGGCCTCCCCCAGCACCCCTAATTCCAGCACCTGTGGGTTCATCTAACTACATTAGACAGATATTTTTCTCTTATGTTATAAATATATATTACAATCTTAGCACTATTTTAGCATATTTTTTGTTTGGGAATATCACTGTCAGTTTGGATGCTCTGCAGACAGGTTCCATAGATAAGAGTAAAGGAGATAAGGTCTACTAACTCTCTTCAGAGTAAAATCCTTCAACTCTACTCCATGAATAGTTATTTAAGCAGATGGTGCAGAGTATATTAATTTAATCCAAGAAAATAATATAGGGCCCATTGCAGATGTTTTGCACATATAGAAAGAGATTGCCATTCCACATGACAACCTTCTCAGCACCCAAGAAGAGAATGATGACCGGGGATCTAGTGGAGATGATGAAATTTAAATGTTTGCTGTCAGAACTGTACTGATTTATTTTAAAGCCTGCTTGATCTCTGTGGATCAGTGTAGGGAGGAGTCTGTGACTCTGGTGGAAACTACTTTGGATAATATTTTAATTTGTTAAGCTACATTGGTACCTGGAAGTTTTAAAAGGAAGAAGTGTGTGGGAGAGAGGGGGAGAGCAGTTGAGGTGACATCCCAGCCATTCAATCCCCCCACCCCCATACACTTATGGGTCACGTTCTTGTAAGACTGCTGTATAATATGAGGAAATACTGTATATATCTGCCCTGTCTCCTGATAGTTCTCTCTCATATACACACACTCTTCTTCCCTTCCCATCCCTCTCTTGTATTCTGGAAAAGCATATAAAAGTAGGTACCAGATCAGCACTAAAACTTTTCTTCATGTTGTCTGATTTGGATATTGATGCATCCTTTTCTTTCAGCCTGGGGAATTCATGTCATTTTAAGTAGACAAATATTTCCACTATCCCCCTTATTACTAATTCATATTATCAGCATCTAAACAGCAACACTGCTACAAACTGAATTTGGGAAGCAGGAGAAATGAAAATGTAATTATTAATTATTATTTCTGTGGCATCCAAAAATGTGCTAGGCACTTTACGGACATGAGATAAGACAGGGCCATGCCCTGAATATGATTGGAGCTGTCTTCAGACATTCAGACTGGACAAACTACTGGAAATAATTGCTTTTTTTATTTACCATAGTAAAGCAACCTGGTCTAGAAACTCCTTATTGCTACAAACTAAAGGTGTGTGTCTGGGGAGGGAGAGCTTTTCCCCTTGATGTTCCAGGACGTGGAAACACAATCCTTTTTCAGACACAGATGTTTGCAATAGAAAACTTTCACCCTGCACTCCTCTGTTTTTAATCTACCCATGACAGGAAACACAGATTCAAAATGAATGTAAGAACAGAGTCACCACAATGGGTGATAATACAAAAGAACTTGTAGGATAGATCTCCTTCCCCCAAAATAGTAGAGAAAGAAAATTCCAGTAGATTTTAGGTGTATGTATTTCTGCTATGTTATCAATGCAAATGTTTTTCATGTACTTCAGAGAAAATAATCCTTACCAAACTGTGCCATATAGTACTGTGCGAATATCTCTGGTTTTTGTGCACAATACACATTTACTGTCTCTGCCAGATACTCAGCTCTTTTCAAACCGCTAAACTGCTTCATGTGAAAAGCTCTGAGTACAAAACAGAAATATCAGTTGTTAAAGCTTCCTCTTCTTATGTGTGTAAAGTTTTTAATGCAACAGATATGATTATTTGATCCACTCCCTAGCCCCTCAGCCAGTCTCCAGCCTAACTCCTTAGGCCAGGCCTGCTCCCAAATTCTGTACCCACAAATACAGGTTTCAGAGTAGCAGCCGTGTTAGTCTGTATTTCGCAAAAAGAAAAGGAGTACTTGTGGCACCTTAGAGACTAACACATTTATTAGAGCATAAGCTTTCATGAGCTACAGCGCACTTCATCAGATGCATTCAGTGGAAAATACAGTGGGGAGATTTATATACACAGAGAACATGAAACAATGGGTGTTACCATACACACTGTAAAGAGTGATCACTTAAGGTGAGCTATTACCAGCAGGAGAGCGGCGGGGGGGGGGAACCTTTTTTAGTGATAATCAAGGTGGGCCATTTCCAGCAGTTGACAAGAACGTCTGAGGAACAGTCGGGCGGGGGGGCAGGGAATAAACATGGGGAAATAGTTTTACTTTGTGTAATGACCCATCCATTCCCAGTCTCTATTCAAGCCTAAGTTAATTGTATCCAGTTTACAAATTAATTCCAATTCAGCAGTCTCTCGTTGGAGTCTGTTTTTGAAGTTTTTTGTTGACGTATTGCCACCTTTAGGTCTGTAATCAAGTGACCAGAGAGATTGAAGCGTTCTCCAACTGGTTTTTGAATGTTATAATTCTTGAGGTCTGATTTGTGTCCATTTATTCTTTTACGTAGAGACTGTCCAGTTTGACCAATGTACATGGCAGAGGGGCATTGCTGGCACATGATGGCATATATCAGATTGGTAGATGTGCAGGTGAACGAGTCTCTGATATTGTGGCTGATGTGATTAGGCCCTATGATGGTGTCCCCTGAATAGATATGTGGACAGAGTTGGCAACGGGCTTTGTTGCAAGGATAGGTTCCTGGGTTAGTGGTTCTGTTGTGTGGTGTATGGTTGCTGGTGAGTATTTGCTTCTGTAAGCAAGGACTGGCCTGTCTCCCAAGATCTGTGAGTGATGGGTCATCCTTCAGGATAAATTGTAGATCCTTGATGATACATTGGAGAGGTTTTAGTTGGGGGCTGAAGATGATGGCTAGTGGTGTTCTGTTATTTTCTTTGTTGGGCCTGTCCTGCAGTAAGTGACTTCTGGGTACTCTTCTGACTCTGTCAATCTGTTTCTTCACTTCAGCAGGTGGGTAACTCCATTTCTTTTTGTACCCACAAAGACATTTCAACATGTACTTCTCAAATACATATTCAAACATTCACATGTACAAAGATCATAGAAGTGTAGACTGGAAGGGACCTCAATAGGTCATCTAGACCAGACCCCTGCACTCAAAGCAAGACCAAGTAATAACTAGACTAGACCATTCCTGACAGGTGTTTGTCTAAACTATTCTTACAAACCTCCAATGATGGAGATTCCACAACCTTCCTAGGCAATTTATTCCAGTGCTTAACTATCCTGACAGGAAGTTTTTCCTAATGTCTAACCTAAATCTCCCTTGCTGCAATTAAGCGCGCTGCTTCTTGTCCTATCCTCAGAGGTTAATGAGAACTATTTTTCATTCTCCTCCTTGTAACAACCTTTTATGTACTTGAAAACTGTTATCATTTCTACCCCTCAGTCTTCTCTTCTCCAGACCCAAAAAACCCAATTTTTTCAATCTTCCCTCACAGGTCATGTTTCTTTAATCATTTTTGTTACTGTCCTTTGGACTTTCTCCAGTTTGTCCACATATTTCCTGAAATGTGGCACCCAGTACTGGACACAGTGCTCCAGCTGAGGCCATATCAGCGCAGAGTAGAGCAGAACAATTACTTCTCATGTCTTGCTCTCAACACTCCTGCTGATACATCTGAGAATGATGTTCATTTTTTTGCAACAGTGTTACACTGCTGACTCCATGTTTAGCTTGTGATTTACTATAAACCCCAGATCCCTTTCCATAGTACTCCTCCCGAGGCAGTCGTTTCCCATTTGTATGTGTGCAACTAATTGTTCCTTCCTAAGAGAAGTACTGTGCATTTGTCCTTACTGAATTTCATTCTATTTACTCAAGAAGAACATAAGTAAGGCCATACTGGGTCAGACCAAAGGTCCATCTAGCCCAGTATCCTGTCTCCTGGCAATAGTCAATGCCAGGTGCCCCAGAGGGAATGAACAGAACAGGTAATCATCAAGTGATCCATCCCGTTGCCCATTTCCAGCTTCTGGCAAACAGAGGTTAGGGACAACATCCCTGCCAATAGCCATTGTTGGACCTATCCTCCATGAATTTATCTCGTTCTTTTTTGAACCCTGCTATAGTCTTGGCCTTCACAACATCCTCTGGCAAGGAGTTCCACAGGCTGACTGTAGGTTGTATGAAAAAATACTTCCTTTTGTTTGTTTTAAACCTGCTCCCTATTAATTTCATTTGGTGACCCCTAGTTCTTGTGTTATGAGGAGTAAATAACACTACCTTATTTATTTTTTCTCCATACCAGTCATGATTTTATAGACCTCTATCATATACCCCCTTAGTCATCTCTTTTCCAAGCTGAAAAGTCCCAGTCTTATTAATCTCTCCTCATATGGCAGCTGTTCCATATCCCTAATCATTTTTGTTGCCTTTTTATTAACCTTTTCCAATTCCAATATCTTTTTTGAGATGGACGACCACATCTGCACACAGTAGTCAAGATGTGGGTATACCACAGATTTATATAGAGGCAATATGATATTTTCTGTCTTATCTATCCCTTTCTTAATGATTCCAAACATTCTGCTAGTTTTTTTTGACTGCTGTTGCACATTGAGAGGATGTTTTCATAGAACTATCCACAATGACTCCAAGATCTCTTTCTTGAGTAGCAACAGCTAATTTAGACCCCCGCCATTTTATATGTAGAGTTGGGACTTCAGATCATTTCTCCAGTTTGTCCAGATCATTTTGAATTTTAATCCTATTCTCCAAAGCACTTGCAACTCCTCCCAGCTTGGTATCGGTCACAAAATTTATAAGCATACTCTCTATGCCATTATCTAAATAATTGATGACGATATTGAACAGAACCGGACCCAGAACTGATCCCTGCAGGACCCGACTCGATATGCCCTTCCAGCTTGACTGTGAGCCACTGATAACTGGTGAACCCACAGAGTCAGCACCTATGCTGATGTGGTTGTCTCTCAATCTCCCACTGAAGTTGTTCCACTTTATATGAATTAAATATTAATTTGGGCAGAGAAAGAATGAGTGACTCTCTGGCCCAGTGATAAGAGCACTCATTTCAGAGGTGGCAGATCCCTATTCAAATTAACTTTTAAAACAGTATATACATGCCTAACTGTTTAAACGATTAAAAATATTTCTTTTAAACCATTAACCAATTAAACAGTTGAGGCTGATCTTGCCAGCCAGCCGGCATGGCTGGGGCTGCTCCAGCTGGGTGGCATGGCTGGTCCCTGCTCTGGCCAGGCAGCACAGCTGGCCCCGCTCCAGCTGGGCAGTGTGGGGCCAGTATTGCTAGCCGGTCAGCCCAGGGTTGACGGTTAAGTCGGGTTAACCAGTAAGACTACTACTTACCAGTTAACATTTTACATCCCTAATTCAAATCCCTTCTTATCAGGCAGAGGAGGCTCTCCCACATCCTGGGTGAATACCCTAACCACTGGGCTAAAGTTTATCAGAGCCCCTCCTCTGGCTCCAACTGTTTTATGGAGGCAGCCTCTAAGCAAACCTACTGGGTTGGACTCCACGTGTGAGGTCGGTGGAGGAGCACCTACCTCCTCTAGTTCATGGATTGTTAGCAGAGAGAGGCACTTTCCTGCAGCCTGGACCTAGGCACTGAACTCTGAGAGTGGAGGGGCTTAGCAGCATCTCCCATTGGCTATCTTAGGCAGCTCCCTGCCTCATATGCTGACTCTGTGAATCACTCTAAGGCACCTATCTTTCCCTGTTTATTGTATTGGAAGTTTAGGAGCCAAACTCAGGCTTTGTGGATCAGTGTTGTTCCAGTGATTTTTTTTTTTCCTAGGTGCCTATAAATTAGACATTGTGATACTCACTGTCACAAAGTCTCTCTGTAGATACAAGCCTTAGGCCCTGATTTTTCAGAGTACTTATTGTTTTTTAAAGTACATTATATATTCGAAGCAAATCTCCAACTAAACCCAACAACTGGAATTAGACCAAGGTATTACAATCCTCAGAAGACTAAAACTCTTCATAGATTCTAAGGCCAGAAGGAGTCTTTGATCATCTAGTCTGACCTCCCCAAAATAATTCCTAGAGCAGATCTTTTGGAAAAACATCCAGTCTTAATTTAAAAATTGCCATTGATGGAGAATCCACTATGAACCTTGGTAAATTGTTCCAATGGTTAACTATTGTCACTGTTTAAAAATATACACCTTATTTCCAGCCTGAAGCTGTTTAGCTTCAACTTCAAGCTGTTGGATCATGTTATATTGTTCTGAACTAGATTGAAGAGCCCATTATTAAATATTTGTTCCCCACTTAGGTACTTATAGAATGTAATCAAGTCACCCCTTAACCTTGTTTGTTAAGCTAAATAGATTGAACTCCAGTCTTTCATTAGAAGGTTTTCTAATCCTTTAATCATTGTCGTGGCTCTTCTTTGAACTCTCTCCAATTTATCAACTTTTTTTTAACTGTAGACACCAGAACTGGAGACAGTATTCCTTGCAGCGGTGGCACCACTGCCAAATAGAGAATAAAATAACCTCTCTACAAGTTGAAATTTCCCGGTCTATGCATTCAAGGATTGCAATAACTATTTTGGCCACAGAGTCACCCTGGGAGCTGACATTCAGTTGATTATCCACCAATGCCCCCACATTTTCTTCAGTCACTGCTCCTCAGGATAGAGTCCCCCCGCCAGTAAATACAACCTACATACTTTGTTCCTAGGTGTATACATTTAGCTGTTTTAAAACACATATTATTTGCTTGTGCCTAGTTTACCAAGTGATCCAGAGGACTCTGTCAGTGACCTCTTCTCTTCATTACATTAACGTTTTAATTAAGTAGACTGCATAAGGATTAATTTTTTCAACAATCTGACTCTAAATTAAAGTATTTCTGTGAAAATTAACTTTTAAGCAGTATTGTATGTGCGTTGAATGGCTCTGTTCTAACGTCAGGCTACTAATCTGATCTAACCTGCACTAAAACATAATGTGTGCAGATGACCTGAGGTTGAAAATAAAAGCCGAGCTTCCACCTAATGTTTCTTTGTAAACTCCATCAAATGGCAGAAATGCCTCATGTTGCGCATCTGTGGGAGCATATTACGGATTGACACCCATACTAGTAAAGCCTGGAATATATTACCCACAGTACTGCAGTAGGACGTTGGGTTAGTGCTGACTCAGAGAAGAGTGCCCCCTCCTGAATTAGTAATGCCACTCACTTCCTCCAGCCAGAAGTGGATTATGGCTAAACAGTAGCTGAAGCCACCAAAACTGTGGGAGACCCCCCTCCCCCGCAGACTGGTCGTCTTGCTCGAAAATTTACAGGCAGCTGGAAGCAATCACCTGTGTGTTACGCGCTGTCATCTTCTGCTCTGCCATTGGTCCACTGCTGCATCTGGCTCTTCCTAACTGTTGGGCCTGAATTACACAAATCCCGCAATAATCCACCCCTGCTTTTAGCACCGCGCAGGTTCCCAATCCTGGATCTGAGCCTGCCCATCTCGGTTCAGCTTGAGCTAACTGATCACAAAGCTATCAGGGAACAAATCACCTGTTCTTTATAACCCCAGTGATGTGTATTGCTCTTGGTTCTGTTATCCCGAGCCTCGCGAGGGGACTGGGGTGCAAGATCGTGCCGGATGGTTAGGGAGAGGTGATGGCCTGGGGGAGAAGTGGCCGATTTCTGGCCGGGATGGGGCTGGCGGTGCTCTGTGTAGGTGGGGTCTGTTTGGAGTGTTGGGGGGACGGGGGCGAGACTTTGGGGTGGTTCTGGGAGCAGCCTCGGAGGAAGGCCGGGCGGGGAGGTTCAGTCTGACCCTTGGGCTGGGGCTGGGGCTGGAGCCGGGAGGGAGGAGAGCTGGACACCCGCATCTCTGTGCGGGGACGTGGCCCTGTGCAGGAGTCTGCGTGGGACGGGACGGGGGAGGCGCTGGGAGAGGGGAGCTGTGCACGCGCCGGGGCGGGCACGGGCCCCGGGAGAGGCGCGAGGGGGGCGTAGGGGGAGCTCGGACGCTGCGCGGGAGGGGCGGGGCATGAAAGCCCAGGCTGGGGGAGGCTGGGGTGACGCAACGGGAGAGGAGGCAACACGCGCCGGCGGCCGCATCACTGGGAGGTGGGGGCGGGGGACTCTGACGAACCTGCCGGCCCCTCCCCTGGGCCGGGCGGTCGATGATGTTCTGGCCCCACCCCTTGAAGGCGGGTGCCGGGCGCGCAGGCGCTAGCAGTCAGTCAGGCCACGTGCGCAGGCGCAGGCTCCCCGGCTCGCTTCTCCCCTCCCCCAGCCATGGCGGCGCCGCGCGGCGTGATCCGGGCCCTGCACCGCGGGACCCTCACCCAGGTAACGGGCCGGGGCCCCTCCCCTGACCCTCCTGGGCGGGGCCCGCGCGCCTCCTCGCCCCGCCCTGGGCACCCCGCCCGGGCACCGGCCCCACGCTGCGCCCCGGCCTCTCCCTGGAGCCGCCCCGAGCGGGGAGCCAGGGGAGCCGGTGCGTGGGCCAGGGCCAGGGCTCTCCAGCTCTGCGCGGCTCGGCCCTGCGCCGCCGCTCTCTGCCCCGCATCGCACCGCGTCTGGCTCCGGGCCCCGCCCCCGCCCCGCGTCACTTCGCTGCCCCCGGCCCTTCCTGTGCCTCTCTGCAGCGCATCGCCGCGCCCGCCTCCTGCACCGCGCCGCCCCGTGCCCTGCCCCACCAGCCTCTGCCTCGCACCACATCCCGGCCCAGCTCTGCAGCGCATCGCCCCGCTCTCTGCACCACATCCCTGTCCCTGTCCTGCACCACGCTGTCGTCTGCCCTGCTGCCCCCCGTTCCCACCCTGCGCTGCCCCATCCTCTGCACCACATCACCGCCCTGCTGTTTGTTCTGCACCACATCAGCGCACCTCCCCTCTGTATTGCCCTGCCCTCCGGCAGCATTGTGCCACATCTCTACACTGCATCCTTGCTCTGCATCTCCTGCCTGCACCACTCTACCAGATCACCACCTTCCTGCTGTGCTGCAACAATGCACGACTGTACTGTCATGTTACCTTGTATTTACTGTAGGAAGAAAAGTCAAATTTAAGTTAGGCTTAGCTGGCACATGTGTGAGCTAAACCCTACTTTACACTCATCCACTGTCCCTAGTCCAGACAAAGCCTTTGGCCTTGTCTGGACTAGGGAGAGCTAGTCCAATTTAGCATGTTAAAGGAAGGCTACTTTGTCTCAATGAGACTCTTAAAAGGTAGGTTTCAGAGTAACAGCTGTGTTAGTCTGTATTCGCAAAAAGAAAAGGAGTACTTGTGGCACCTTAGAGACTAACCAATTTATTTGAGCATAAGCTTTCGTGAGCTACAGCTCACTTCATCGGATGCAAAGCTTATGCTCAAATAAATTGGTTAGTCTCTAAGGTGCCACAAGTACTCCTTTTCTTCTTAAAAGGTAGTCACTAACATCACACCATGAAATCCTAGTCTAGACAGTGTTTGGTAATAGTTTTTCTCAGGGTGATGGGGAGCCAGAGCCTGACTTTCTAACCTTTTTTCCATAGTTTACTGTGTTTATATGTGCGTTTTAGAATTTTTCAAAGCAAACCCTTTGGGCTGTAATTTATCAACCTTCCTCTCAGCCAGACATGGCATAGTTGGAAAACTGGTAAACTGTTTACAGCAAAGTTATGTGAATCAGGGTGGAAGGGAATAATTCAGTTTATCCAAAAGTATGTGTAATAAGATTTTTTTTTTACGAATAGTACAAGATTTTACCAGTCTTCCTCTTGTAGAAGAAATCTTTTTCAAGACAAAGCTCACAAATATTATGAAGAAATAGGCCCCTGGGGCCAGCTGTATCGGCCGCTGCTCGAGCAATCGGTGTAGCTGTCTCCAGGGCCGCCTGAGCAGGTGGCCCCAGTGCCAGCTGCTCGGGCCACCCTGGGATCAGCCACACTGGCTGCTGCAGAAGTCACGGAATCTGTAACTTCCGCAACCTCTGTGACAAACATGGAGACCTATTTATGCTAAACAGTCTGTTACATCTTGTATTTAGCTGTGACGCTCTGAAGGAAGGTCTACACTTAAAATGCATCAGTGCAGCTGCATTGCTATAGCACTTAAGTGAGAGGTCCCCAAAGCAGGGAGAGGAATGTGGGGGTGGGGGGGGGAACCACCTAGCCCCTCCCTGTCCCTAGGTCTGCTCTGGTCCCAGCCCCCACCGCAGCCTGGGTCTGGCTCTGCTCCTGCCCCCAGCCTCGGCCCCTGGCCACGGCCCTGCTTCCAGCCCCCCACCCCACTGTGTTCTTCCCCCCCCAGCTGCAGCCCCGCTTCCGGCTCTGGAGGAGTGGGGGAGTGCAGTAAGGGGGGTGTGACCCTCAAAAGTTTGGGGGATGCTGGCTTAAGCGAAGACGCTCCTACAGGGAGCAGAGAGGGTTGGATAGGGGGTGGGGTCCTGGGGGGGCAGTTAGGGATGGGGGTCCCAGGGGGCAGTCAGGGGACAGGGAGCGGGGGGGGGGTTGGATAGGGTGCAGGGTCCCGGGGGGGGTGGTTAGGGGTGGGGGGTCCTGGGAGGGAGCGGTCAGGGGACAAGGAACGGGGGGGGGGGGTTAGATGGGTCGGAGGTTCTGAGGGGGGGGGCAGTCAGGAGGTGGGAAGTGGGAGGGGGTGGGGGCCAGGCTCTTTGGGGAGGCACAGCCTTCCCTACCCAGCCCTCCATACTGTTTTGCAACCCCAATGTGGCCCTCCGGTGAAAAAGTTTGCCCACCCCTGCATTAGCGGGTGGTTCCTACTGAACAAAAATTTTTCACCTCTGAGGAATAATGTTAGAAAAAAGGCCACTAATCATAAAAATCAAAACGTAGCCTATACCTAAGACTGCACTAAGTTTTAATTATATGGAAAGTTTGAAGAATGTGACAAGGTGGAGTTAAGATTGTTTGGATGCTGTGATTTGCAGTGGACACTACACTGTGGCCTATCTCATTGTTCTTGAGAGTGCAGAGACATGAGCATGATGCAGTGTTTCTGGGTGAGGTGGAAGTTGGAAGTGGCAAAGGTCTGTTTGATCCCAGACCATCTTGTGGGGGCCAGTGCAGGATTGTTTAGTACAGTGTAATTTTCATGTTTTTTTTTTTTTTCAGTCCAGTTTTAAATTACTTCAAATGTGGCTTCCATTGCTTCCTTAAAAGACTGTACACAGAAGAGTTGGTACATGATATTCTACCTCAGTTTTCTTTTTTATTACTATTATCCTTCTCCTAATTTTATGCCTTTTGAACTGTTAGTGTTGGGTTTGCTCCTAGGCCTCTCTTACCAGTCTTCTGTTCTGATATAGCGTATTGGGTAGCTTTACAGCCATTTGCGCTAAGGATTGAATATCCCTTTCAGATATCCCTTAGGACAGTGGTGGGCAACCTGTGGCCTGTGGGCTGCACGTGGCCCATCAGGGTAATCCGGTGGCGGGCCACCAGACAGTTTGTTTACATTTGCAGAGTTGCCCGCAGCTCCCAGTGGCCTTCATTCTGGTGTCTTGGCAGGGCTTGGTTAGAGTCCTACCACTCGTTCCCTCTCTAGCCCGTAATTGAATCTCTTCGTTGAGCCTGATGTTAAACTGACAGTTCCAGATGCCGAAGTTCTCTGTAAATATCCCCAGAGCAGGTTGTAATTGTCACCATTTCAAGGTTAACTGCTCCTTCTGCTCCCCCAACCCCCGGTCATCCTTGAGGACATCCATTTAAGTTTCAGGCTCCCGGTAGTCACCTCTCATGGGCAGAGACCTGTGTCTCTTTCCCTCCAAACTGGGAGATTAGATTAGCAGTCCCTCTGCACCTCACTGTGGTTTTCTCAGCAGGTGTGACCGGGTTCCAGCACCTATGGTTAACCTTTCTCTAGGGGCTACAGCAGTGTATACCAGTTACCAAGCAGCCTTCACAGAGCCAAATACATTCATTTTTAGAATAAAACTATTTTGGAGAAAACATATAAAACAACAATAGAAGTTCCTAGACGCATGCTAAAAGTTTATCCCATTAATCTTATGGGATCCTAGTAAGCCACAGTCCTTCCAACCCTTCCGCAAGGATTGGGGATCCTCCTCCTTGGACAGAGGGTCCTTTCTGTTTACTGGGTCAGAAAGAAGGCCCTGTGTCCCAGGCTTTTGGTATAAACTCAGCCTGTTTATACCAAAAGCGCTTTATTTGTTTGAGTCTCTGGAAAACACAGTGCGAACCAATATATGCAAACCTCTCCAGGGGGTGATACCGCTGTAGAGTAGTTTAGTCTCAGTGACTCACCTTAATCACCCCCCTCACCAAACACACGCACCGTTTTTAGTTCCTGAAGGACCTGTGGTAACCCTTCCCATGAAGTAGAACGTAGTCATACATAAACCATGCATACATTTAGTACACTGGTCCCCAGAGATACTGCCTCGTGTTGCAGTATCTACCTGTCATCACACAACAGGAGACTGGAAGGTTATAAAAGGGCAGGAGCTGCTCTATTCTGCATCTCCAGCCATTTTCACCAGCCAAAGCTGAAGAGAGCTGCTGCTGCAGGAGCCTTGATGAAGCAGGGGGAGACCTGGCTGTCTGAACAGACAGACACTTAAGGGTTGGGTGAGCTGGAATAAGGGGTGTTGCATTCAGGATGCTTGTTTTCTAAATGAATTGTGCTTTCTCTTAAGTAAAGAGTGACTGAGTTAGAAAGACTGTCTTTTGCTATTTGCTTTCCGCAACCAGAAGGCTCACAAGGTATTCTGGGGAACGTGCAAGAGCTGCTGGGGAGCCTTGGGGAAGATGGCTCTAGTTTCAGGACTTAGCAACTGGACCGTGTGGTCCTCATTGTCAAGAGTGGCATCAGATGCAAGGTCTGCACCTGGAATGCATGCATAGAGGCCCAAAGGCAGGGACAGTGCCTAAGCTCATCTTGCTGGGGCTGAGCCCATGTTATGTGTCTTCAGTGTTTAGATCCCCTCACAGCTTTCTGGCAAGTCTGCCGTAGAGGGAGCTTGGCCAGACCTGTGACAAATACAATGGGGCAGTGGAAAACTTCCTCCAAACTGGCCTGCCCTCAGAGAACCACCTCTTGGGGTATGTCAAGAGTAGAGTGTGTAGTCCTGTATTAACTGAATTTAATTGACAATTTAGTTAACTCAAGTTAATTAAAATATGATTATAAATGCAAGTTGAGACACTCCACAGCTCTTTGTTACAGGACACCAAAATTGTTGGTTTACCCTTGGACTCCAAGGTTAGATGGACAAACACTTGTGGAATTGACTTTGTTCTCCTATTGTAATTCAAGTTCTGACAAACCTGAAGATTGAGGTCAGTTAAGTCTCCTTGGACCATTTAGCCCTTGACCTCAGCTGAGGTTGCATATAAGAGGGCTGATCATGGTGGTTTTTAGTGAGTTGAGCATCTGTTCACTAGGAAATGGGCTGACACCTTTCCCCTCTATTCAGACAGGCCAATGAACAGCCTTCAGGAGCCTCACTTGTTTCTGCTGGGCTTAAAAGATTTACCTAATACCTGTTAGCCAGAACAAACAGGTGTCCAGCTTGAAAGTCCTCCCATATCTCTGCTGCAAGGAGGAATATTTTCTGTCTTTGACGAGTCCCACACTATTTCCGACTGGCTGCCACAAGGGTGGGGGAGGTCTCTGTTACTCTTAGCCCCCAGCTTCTATTTCTATGGTTCTTCCAAGGCTTGCTGCTGTTTCTCTGAGCTTTTCTAAGCAGCAGAATGAAGTGGACCAGATTCTTATTAGTTTCACTGATTCCTGCAGGACTTTGAATAGCAGCAGGGACAGCTTGCAGTACTCTGGTCAGTTTTCATGATAATGCACCTGGTGATTAGCAGCAGAAGTAGAACCACATCAGTTACAACATTTTGTGTTTAGACTATAAAGGCTATACACATTTTTTTTTTTTTAAACGAGAGCTTGTAGTTAGTAGGAGTGGAGTTTTCAAGCCCTGAGGGTAATGATTTGCTTTTTATGCAATCTTCACACTGGGCTTTTTCTGCCACCCTGAAGAGCTGGGTCTCCTACTATCTAGGGTTGGGCATTTGACCAGTCCGAAAATAGCTAGTCATTTGACCAATTACATATTAGTCACATATTGTCAAATAATGTCAAAAATGGTCAAATATTTTAAAGCATTAATTTATTAGAACAATAACAACAGTAACAAAAAAAGAGTAAGACTTTATGGTCTCCAATAGGCTTAGCTTTATGTACTTATGCCTAATAACAAAAACATTTATGAAACAGAGTTATTTTAATGCAGAAAAATGTATAACACAGTGAAATTAAGATAAAAAATGAAAGAATGATGCAATCAAAAAGGGAGGCAACTGCTTATATCAGGATATTCTTGCTGGAGTATTTGACAATATTTGGCTGTAGTCAAATAATAGGTGCTCAACTGGCCAGTCAATTGACTGGCTTGCCAAGCCTAATCTGGTCCAGTGGTAGCACTTTAGTGTGCCTCGTAAAACGGAGATCCCACTATTTTAGAATTGACACTAATATCTATAATTGTCATACTCAGCACCCTTCCCGTGTACACACCTCTTGTTACAGCAAATGCGTACTGACATACATAAGGATTTGCACTAGGAGGTTTCTGAGAGTGTAGCGTCTTTTGTGATGTGGACCGTTGTCCAGTAAGAGCTAAGGTGAGAGCTCCAGGCCTAAAATAGGATTTGAACTTTCCTCTCCAGAGGCTAGTGCACTTGTCTGTCTGGACTCCAAAATCTGCCACATTTTCCAGTTCAAATGATCTGGAAACTCGTACTTTCAACTTCTGATGTGTGACTGTCCCAAAGCTAACGCAGTTCATTGTAACTCCTTTTACCATGTGACTCTGTATAAGCAGGTGAACCCCCACCTCAAGCCATGATCCAGTCACATATTTCAAGATGTGCCTTGCTGGGATGGGTCAGCACTTGGACTGGAGAAGTCCAGAGAATATGCATGTTCTGCCTGATATGGCGTTTGTGATAAGTACAATCTTACTTTGTGAGTCAGTATTGAGCCAATGCTGGAGCGGTACTGGGGAAGGACATTGTGCTGCTGGAGGTGCTATCTACTAAGTAAGACAAAACTTAGGTTCTTATATGGATTTGGTATTCACTTACTGTCCCAAGCAGTTAAATAGCTGCCATGTTCCACCTTAGAGGTTGCTGAATCATAGTGATTCCTGTGTATATTTTGTGTATAATGTTAAGCTTGTAAATAACTTTGGGATTCTTCAGGATAGAAGTGTGGCTATAAGATAATTAATAATCAGGAGAAAGTGAAATTTTGGAACATTTATTATTTGGGGGAGGGTTTAAGATGCTTTCTTGTATCCAGGAGAAGATGCTCAAAAGTAGCTGTATCCATTATACCACCATATTGCTGTGTTGCATTGTCTTTTCCTCCAGGAAGTTAGAGAAAATTACAGGTGGCATTTGGGATACACCTTTGCCACTACTCTAGTAGTGTCTGTCTCAAGGATGCACTACTGGAAAGTCAGCAGTTCAGGGGACATCTGTTTTAATGAAGAGACCATGCATATACACAGCAATTCATGCTAGAGAGGCTGGATTCAGGAAATGAGGATTTCCTGTGTAATATCCTATATTTCTGTACAGCTCCTTTTAACCTGAAGGATTCCAAAAGCACCTTGTGACCTTAAACTGTAATGTACTGCTTAGATTCTTAGACTTAAAATTTTCAAAAGTGCCAAAGTCCCATTTTCAAAAGTGACTTAGTCACTTAGGAACCTAACTCTGAAAATCAATGGAACTAGGGGCTGGCCTACACAATGGAGCTTAAAGCACCTTTCTACTGGTGTAACTGTCCACACTAGGGGGTTGCATTGCTTTGGTTATTGTTTTCTAAACTCATGTTGTTATAGTTGGACAAAAGTTGTGCAGACCAGCCCATGGTCCCACTGACTTTCAGTGGGATTTGTAGTCCTTAAGATGCTTTTGAAAAGGTATGTCTGTCACTGTGGTGCCTGAGCGTCTTCCTTCAGTTATTCTACATAAAGATCATTGCCATGCTTGAGATGTAATTGGGCATCAATTCTTTGGTGCACAGCAAAACTGTGCAACCGTTTAGGACAGGAAGAGAAGCAGAATTTTGAATCCAGCTGAAACTGCAGGGGGAATTTAGTGAGGCAGGATGTAATATGAGGTGAGATTTCACCAGGATGCTGCTGTTAATGGCCCGAGCCTTACAAAAAGTGCCATAGGATCTTTAATAACCCAGAGTGGTCAGATTATCAGTTTTGCATCCCCTCTGAGGACTGATTTAAACAAGCTTGATTACAATGTTCCGTTAAGTTAAGAAGAAAAAAGCTTCAAGTGATTTCTTGACTTGTTCAAAGGATTTTGCTTGTTGTCCAACCCCAAGAGTTGTCTGAGAAGCCAGCATTTCACATCAGTCAAGTGTAGACCTTGAACTGATGAAGTTGATCTTTTACCATCTGGATACAGTAGAAGGGATGATATTTTTGCATTGGCTTACTGGATACTATCCAGAAAATAACATATCTTGGGCATAAAAGAGCTAGATCAGAAGTGGTGCCTACGCTGTGGGATTGACTTTTTTAAAAAAACATGGTTATGAGACATCCTAGAATGAGATCAGAGTTGCCAAAATTTATGATTTTTCTCTTTTGCCACCCGTAAATATTCACTTATGTATTCAATTGTATCTTGGAATTAAACCTCATTGTCTCTCTAATGAGATCACTCCTGCCTGGGTAGCAGAACCAGGAGGGATGGGGGTAGGGAGTGGGCTTTGTCTCCTTGTAAACTCATGCACAGCAAGGGATGGGAGGAGAGGTGAGAGTGAGACCAGCTGCTCTAGGACCTGGGCTCATTCCAGGGAGCTGGAAATGGAGGGGCTAGAATGTGCCCGGGAGCAGGTAGGAAACCCTGGGACCCTCCTTCCCAGCCTGGGACCCTCCTTCCTGCCTCCATGCCGGCCAAGTCTTAGTACCTCCCCTCACTCCCCCTCCTGTCCTGCTTCTGCCACCTCCTGACTCCTGCAATGCACTGTGCATTTAAACAGAAGGCTGTGAACATCTCTGGGGCCTTAAATTCGGTATAGTCTAATGATGGATGCCCAAACTTTACCATACTGAGAATTGTTTTGGTAATTTGTAATGAACCTATAGTCCAGTGGTGGGCAACTTGCAGCCTGTGGGCCACATGTGGCCCTTCAGGATAATCCACTGGTGGGCTGCGGGACAGTTTGTTTACATTGACCGTCCCCAGGCACGGCCGCCCACAGCTCCCAGTGGCTGCGGTTCGCCGTTCCCAGCCAATGGGAGCTGCAGGAAGCGGCGTAGGCTGCTGGGACGTGCTGGCCACCACTTCCCGCAGCTCCCATTGTCCAGGAATGGTGAACCGTGGCCACTGGAAGCTGCAGGCGGTCGTGCCTGCTGATGGTCAGTGTAAACAAACTGTCTAGTGGCCCACCAGTGGATTACCCTGACGGGCCTCAGGTTGCCCACCACATCCACACCAGACTTGTATAAAACATGGCAGATCACAAATGGCCTCTCATCTTTCTTGCAGAGGAATGGCTCATGAAGACTACAGACCCAATCATGTGATGCTGCTTGGCTTAAGATAAATAACAAATAAGACTGTGACTTTCATGAGATGCACTTTGGCCATCCTGGTCTTATGGGAAGAGTCCTCTGGATTTTAAATATCTTAGAACTCTATTAAGTGGCACGCTGCTAAATACCCTGGCACTTGGTAAGGGTGGAATTCACATTTTCACCTGTAAACTAATAGTTTTCTTTTAAGTCTACCCTTAGTCATTGTAACATTAAAGAAAATATGGCTTCCACTTTTGCAGCAGCCATAAAAACAACTGTTAGTTATGCTGGTGTCTGTTAAATATGCTGATATATTAGGTTTCTAGATGTGAGAGGGTGCTAGGTTGAATTGGTAGTTTCTTACAAAGTTTTAAGTGAATGCAGCATTGGTGAAAATTCTTGGATATATACAGAAGTAGAGATTGAAGAGTTGTCTATCTGAAGAATAGGTCCAACACAGTAAATGATGGTGAAAGCCTCCCATCTGCCCGATCTCCACTAGGGAGCTTCAACCCCAACGTAGATTGGGCTTCTTGAGGGGGGAATGCAACTTCTGTTGCTCATGCAGTCTTTGGTGTGTCTGAGATTTAGGCCTGGTCAACTTTAGAAAAGATTTTTAAATCTTAGTTCAGTAATGTTGCAACACAAACTATGTTGAGTAAGTAAAGGTTAAAACAGTTTAAATATGTCTATGTGAGGGGTTCACACTGATTTAATTAGTTCCATTTTAAATCCATTTAAATTGGTATAACTTTTCTAATATGGGCAAGAAGGGCCAGTTGTGTTTTTTGTCAAGTGCACATTTGCCCACTAGGAAGTGCACTGAGACTCCTAACACACACACACTTCACAGTACCATCAAATGGTGTAAACTTTCATTTCCACCTGAGCTAGATTTGAGCCAGAGACCACAAAGTGAAAGTTTTTAAACAGGTGTGTTAATTTTAGCGCCATATACAAAGTAGCTAACCTTTCCAGCCTTGAGGCAATTGCCAAACAAAATAACCAATAGAAAAATATATCTTCTAGTTTTTAAGATGTATTATGAACAATTGAATAATTAAAACACAAAACACATGTTTTTAAAAAGCCACTCTATATGTGACTTGATACTGTTTGTCCTTGTTTGTGTTTTTTGGGGCTAGTCTTGCTAGCATACAACTACACACTTGAACCAAAAATGCAATAAAATATAAAAAGTTCCCTTCACCTGAAGGTCAGAGGAGGAGAAACTGAGATTGTATGTTTGTAAGGGATTTAGATACTACTGTGATGATTGCAATATAAAAACTTAGCTAGCTAGTTCACTGAGAGGGAAGCAGGCAGTTGGGAATTTGATTGCCCTCTCCTAAAGAGAAACTGGGAAGTCTTTTTTACAAATAAATGAAATAATTGTTTACATAATTCAGAGATCAGAAAAAGGAGGCATTCAGTAAATTAGCTACTAGCCCTTTGTATGTCCAATTGTCATTATTCTTAAAAGGTAGTAATTACATCCTGTCTTTTCATAGTCTGAAAATAAGTTTTGCCTCTGTATTGCTTACTCCTCATTTCTAAAATCACTTTTCTTTTTGGAAACAAATCAGACTTCTTTCCAGCAGTCTTATTTGGTGCAAATAAATGGAGCTTTCTTCTATTTTTGAATGATAGTACACACGAGGCTATAAGTACTAAATACTAAGCCACATTTCCTTGTTTCCAGAACATCTCTATCAAGGTAGAACACAGAATGGTTGCAAAATTGTCAGTGTTCAATTCTTACCTGTAATGGTTTTTTATAATCGCTTCCCCAAAACTTGTCAGAATAAGACAGGGTCAGATCACATGATCCATTGAGCTTCGTTGTCATTTCTTGCACAACAATGGGGTTTTTTTGGGAGGGGGCTTTATCTACACTGGAAAGTTGCAGTTTTAAATTGACTGGTGTAGTTTAAAACAGTACAACCCTATAGTGTGGACATGGTTATACTAGTGTAAAAGTGCTCTATATCAGTACAATTATTCCCATATGGAAAAGGAAAAATTCCCCTGCTGTAGTATTCGAAGTGTTCTATGGCTCCCCCCAACTCCGCTTTTCTATCTTCAGTTAGTGGATGTGTTCCTCAAAGCCCATTGGTTACCACCTTCTTCCTGATGGCCCCTGCAGCCCTGCTGGGAGTGTGGAGGGGCTCGGAGGAGGGTAGAATCGGTGGCTGAGTGGCAGTGAGGTGTCCCCAGGATGCCACCTCCTATCCCCCTCATTGCCACCACTTCCTCAAAACACAAGAGGAATTCGCTGACTAAAAACTTAGTGCAGAGTTAAGTTTGAGCAGCAGAGCATCTTAACCCTCCAGAATGTCAAATGAACCTATATTTAAATCTCTGAAAACCAGGAAACATACTATCCCTGCCCTGTAACAATAACTGTGCGTTCTCTGTGTGATATACCAGTGCGGCCCCTCCAACAGACATCTGTGAGGACACAGCACGGGAGTGTGATAGGAGGAATTGTCAGAACGTGTCCTCACTAAGGGAAAAGTTGTGTTTAGGGCAGGCTTAGTGGCACCAGCAGGCTACATCTGTCTTTTGCTCAACTCTTTCACCTGCTTTTCACAAACCATTCCAAAATTACTAGATGTTACCATCCTTTGACCCTTGTCCTAAGGGCTCTCTCTGCAACATACTTGCACCAACGTCTGCATTATTATGTATGCTACCAGACTGCTACAGATCCGCATGGCAAGAATAGATTTTATGCTCCTATGCTTGCACAACCCGCATAACTCAGCACAGAAACGAGGGGTCTGTGATCCCTTTGGGTGCACGTCTCTCTCCTGCTACTGCAGTGTTATTTGTGCCAACCTGCTGCAGGTAATCCCTGCACTAATCAATACTGCTGTCTGTAACAAAATAAAGTGAAGTTGCAGTGTTTGTAGATGAATAAGATAATGCAGTTCTGTGGGATGCAGCACATCGCTTAAAATGGCCCATTTACTTCATACATTCAGTACTTGCCAGCTCCAGGTTTGGGGCGTGGCTGTTGTGTATCTTAAATCTTTCCTGGTTTTCAGAGTTCAAGTATAGGTACATTTGGCATTTTGGAAGGGTACAAGGCACTGCTGGACAGCCTTACCTCTACATTAACTAAATTTTTGGGCAGTGCATTAATATAGTTTCTTAGTGCATGTCTATATCCAAAAACTTGCACGGAATAAATCTTTAATTTAATTACATCAGTGCAAACCCCTAACTCTAAATACACTTAAATCAGTTTAAACTGCATTTATACCAGTTTATTTTATTTTGATTACCAGATTAAGCTAAACCAGTTTAAGTACATCTTACATTAGGAGTGTGCACTGATGTAGTTAAATTGATTTAGTTACATCAGCACAAAAAAATTGATGTCTAAACCAGCCTTTGGTTTCCCTGTTCCTTTTAAAAAGAAAGTGAAACAAATGCCTATACCTGATGATGATAGCACTTCAATGGCCCCAGTTAGGTTTTAAAATGTATACTTTAGTTTAATGCGGGGGTTTAATGAGTTAGGGTAAGTTCCTACCTTTCTTACTGCTTCAGACTTTTTTTTTTTTTTTGTAAGTCTACGTTGACAGGCCAGCATATCATTTAGAAAACAAAAGCTTTTTATTTGCAAAATATTAATAAGGGAAGTAAAAATTATGTGCAGACCCTAAAGATGCAAGAGCTCATATTTATAGCCAGAGAATTTCTCCTGTCCCTGAAGACGAGGCGTGTTTTTGTTTTGTTTTGTTTTCTTCTCCAACCCCCTTGGGAAGATCTTACTTCTGTTTGATCAGGCACTTACAATGTCAGGCACTTTTCTTTTGACTGCATTCACTTATATATTGTTCTTTCTTCCTTCTGACACTCTGGTTTTCAGTCTTACATGTTTCTCTTCTTTTGACAAATTTCAAGATGTTTTGGTTGGAAATGTGAACTGCCTTGGATAAAATAACGATAAAAAGGAGAAAAGTCTGAGAGTGATTCTTCTCTGTTTCCTGAGTCATTCCAGCCCCATTAATCAGTGCTAGTGCTGTGGAGGCTGTGTGGTGTGTTATGTCGCCAGCACAGCAGCTCCTCAGTCCCTTTCCCCCACCCCCTGCCTGCCTACACAGTGGGGAAAACTAGAGAGGGAAGCCATCAATCTTTCCCGTCACCACATGCCAACAGTGATTCCCCTCTCCACTTCCTGTTCTCTCTGTCTTGCTCACCACCTGTGTTTAGAATTAGCTCTGATTCTACTAATCTCACTCTCGTCCTTACCTGATCTGCTCCGAGAAAATAGCAAGTGGTCATACTGCTATAGCATTTGTGAGGAGTGACTGCTTGAGTTTGGATTGTAAAATAATTTCCCTTATAATAATCTGTTGTGACTCTCTCCATTTTGTGTAACGTTCATTCTTATGGCTGAAACTCTGCTTGCTTTCACTTCAGCCCAGTGATGAACTTTTGAGAGTTTTACAAAACTCTAGTTAGCCATTTATTATCTGCAGAGGTTGAAATATATATTATGCACTTTCTCATGAGAGGACTAAACTAGCTAGAGCAGAGGTGGGCAAACTACGGCCCACGGGCCCCTCCGGCTCGGCCCCTGAGCTCCTGGCCTGGGAGGCTAGCCCCCGTCCCCTCCCCCGCTATTCCCCCTCCCGTGCAGCCTCGACTCACTGCGCTGCCGGCACAATGCTCTGGGCGGGGGGGCTGCAAGATCCTGGGGCAGCGCAGCTGCAAAGCCTCTGCCTGACCCGGTGCTCTGTGCTTGCAGAGGGGGCAGAGGAGTTTGAGGGGGTGGTCAGGGGTAGGGGGTGTGAATAGGGGTTGGGGTGGTCAGAGAATGGGAAACGGGGTTGAAGGGGGCAGCGGTCCCGGGAGGGCAGTCAGGAAGGAGAGGAGGGATTGGATGGGGCGGTGGGGGACAGTCAGGGGCGGGGAGTCCTGTGGCGGTCAGGGGACAGGGAGCAGGGGGTGGTGGATGGGGCACGAGTCCCGAGGGGGCTGTCAGGGGACAGGGAACTGGGGGCGGTTGGATGGGGTAGGAGTCCCGGGGGGGGGGGGGGGGGCGAGAAGACGGGGGGTGTCAGATAGGGGTCAGGGGATGGGCCATGCCTGGCTGTTCGGGGAGGCACAGCCTCCCCTAACCAGCCCTCCATACAATTTTGGAAACCTGATGTTGCCCTCAGGCCAAAAAGTTTGCCTGCCGCTGAGCTAGAGGCAGATATAGCAGATGAATGGATGAGGGTTGGAGACAGCCTGCAAAGTAAGTCCATAGGCAACAGTTGGGTTAAAAGCCCAGTCTTTATGCTTAGCTACTGGGAGGGTTCTTATCAAAAAGCTTTTGTACCCTGGGCTTGGTCTTGATATCTGCATCTCGCTAGTGGGTGTTTTGAAAATTAGAAGTCCCATCCCCTCCTCTTTTGGCTACTAATAGATTGGTGCCTCCAGGTTCAACTCCATAATCTCATCAGTTTGTCTCTGTCGAATAATGTGGCCAAGTAAAACCTTTATTCTCGCTGTCGTGTAGCTTGTAGCCTGATCTAGATTATGAATAAAATTCCCAGCTATCACTTTGAGGGTTGACAGGTTCTTGTCCAAAGATCAGACCCATTATTTTTAAAATTATTATATAGTTGGGAACCCCGATGTGCACAGGTGCAACACTTACACTGTAGGAACTCTTTTATATTTACAAATAAATAATTTATTAATACATTTAGCAAAGTCTCCCACACTCTAACTCAGTAAGGTAGATAGAGATAATACAGAAAGTACATCTGAACATCCACACTCACACCATCCCTTGCAAGACAACCTGAAATGTTAACCATTATCTTCCTCATCACCATCACCCTCCTCATCTTCACCAGTGGCCATCATTCTGACCCCTCCCAAGGGCTACATCTCTCCCCACTACTGCCTTGGGATGCCACTTTTATAATATGTTACGCTGACGTTACCATTTCTAATGCATATTCTTTAGGGGTTTTCCCCCTCTTCCTTATGTGTATTTCCTCCCCTTACCAATGTTAAGGTGTCCTTCTTCCACAGGTTAGTGTATTTATGATTTCACCGCATTAACATATATGTCAGTTCATTACTATGGCACTCTTGTGGTCGGATGTTCCGTCCAAAACCTTCCAGAAGCTGGTGTGAGTTCATGTGCTGTGATTGGCTAATGTCCTTATGGACAAAATTTCCCCCTGCACTCTACTTCCAGTTCCCCAAAATTTATGAGTTACCTAAGTTTATCTATGCCAAAGTTCATAGGCCTCAAGCGTCATGCTAACTGCTGAAGCCAATGACTTACAGGATACAAGCCTGTAGGTTCCTTGTATTACTACTGAATATAAAAAGCAGAATATAATGCAAAGCCATGAATATAATAGAGGTAAGCTGGCCCACTGGGCTACAAGCTTGTATTAAATAAACTTTCTAGGCAAAAAAAAAATTGTTTATGGCATTTATGGCATGGTAGAGTTAAGGTTGTAAGCAATAAGCGTCTCAATTATTTAAAAAGAAAGCTCTTACAGGAACGTTAGTAGTTTTTACAAAACTTCAGCAGCTGTTGGCCTGTCTGTTCAAAGCTAAGATTTTGCTAAAAACAACAAAATATTTGGAAAGAATGGAAATGCCCAGTTAAGGGCATCCAGGTAACCCTAACTCTGCTCTTATCTGCTTCCACTCTTCTATTGCACCTTGAGGATATGATGGTGATATTCTTATAGACTTCTGGAGGATTTTTGATAGGAACTGAGCTTTAAATCCACTTTATGTACATAGTTTAAGTTGTCTGAGGAGCAGAGGAACAGTAATACATGTTTGATATATGTGATCCTGCTATAATCTCGATGTGTAAAACTACTTAATTTGGGGTTCATCCTTTATGAAGTTCATAACCCTAGATATGGTAGCCATGGTCAAAATTTTGCAAAGGTGAGTAGTGATTTTTGGGTCCCTCAATTTGTGGGTGCTCATTGAAGGTGCATTAATTGGCCTGATATTTGTCAGAAGGTGTATCCACAGCACTTTCTGAAAATCAGATCCTTGAAAGGTGTCTTAATGAGCACATACAAACTGAGGCACCCCAAATCAATAGTCACCTCTGAAAATCTCTGGTCCATGTGCCTATACTAACTTTTGCAGTATGACAGCACTCATATTTGAAATTACATAGAATATCATTCAGGATAATTCCTAAAAAGTGTTCACCTCTGATCAAGAGATTTAAATCTGTATTTTTTTTTTAGTGACTGACTGCTTATGGCCTTAAAGAAGGCAGAAGTATTTTGCTGTAGTGATGTAAAGACAGTTGTACTTCGGTTTATATGCTACAGCAGTAGTGCTCAGTTAATCAACAACAGTACAGTAACTTTAGTCACTGACACAATGATTAAATGTGCTTTTGAAGATGGGATTATCTACTGCCTTTCAGTTGTTCTCTGGGTTGAGATACAGGTCAGAGTTATGGTTAGGTTTTCATGGCTGTTTGCTTTTGGGGGGTTTTTTATGTAACGTGACCTTGGAAGTTCCAAACTTATAATGTTACTGTAATTTGAGAAAACTACAATGTTGTCAAGCCTTTTCCTTACAAGATAGGTATTTACAAACTTATTTAAAGATTAAAGTTTTGCCTGAGAGTTTTTTTAGATTTTTGAATGCATTTTATTGCCGTTTCTGTCACTTGGACATCTGTTAGGGATGTCTAAAAGTTGTGTATACTAATTTGGACATCTGTACAGTTTGGAGGGCATTAACACAATAAACTTGTTTGCAGTGTTGTTGTAGCCTCTTTGGTCCCAGGATATTAGAGAGACAAGATGGGTGAGGTAATATTCTTTATTGAACCAACTTCTGTTGGTGAAAGAGACAAGCTTTCAAGCTTACACAGGGCTCTTCTTCAGTTTGCTGAAATAAACTTGAGTCAGTTGCAAGTCACAGAATGCAATAGAGAAACTTTATTGTGAAACTTTGGCTGCAGCTGTTTACGTCTAATGGAACATGTGACACGCTACTCTGAATGGTGCACGAAGCATTAGAGATAACATAAAACATAGCACGTATGTCTGCCAGCATCCTAAAGTTTGAATGGCATAGCCATTTAGGTGAGGAATTTCAGGCTGCCATACTGGTCAAGAGCTTGGAAGTTTCTTCATGTACATTATGAATGGCACGTGGGGACCATGCCTTGTCTTGAAGTATTTGTTTTAGTCCCTATAATAGATAATCCATCTCCAGACTCCTTGGAAATTGCAAAAGGCCCTCTTCCTTGATGTCTAAGGACAGTTCAGGAAAACATACCAGGGGGTTCTGGCCATTTTTCCTAGGTCAAACCACTTTTGATCTGTGAAGGGACAAAAACAAATGAGGAAACTTTTCATAGTCAAACACTCCATTCATTTTTGGCGCTCCCGAATCTTGGAAATGTCTTCTCTTATTTGCTTCAACCTTTTCAGAAAATTTTTGTTCTGGAAGAGGGCCCTGTTTGCAAATGTTTGGACAAATTAAGTGGACCTTTGAAGTGCCTGGTGAGCAGTGGGTGTTCAAAATCAGCCTGATAATGGTATGAGGAATCTATATGCCGTATGTGTGTGTGTGTGTTTTTACACCCGCAACAGAAGTAAATATAAGTGTACCCTTCGGGGGGGAGGGAAAGCTCAGTGGTTTGAGCATTTGCCTGCTAAACCCAGGGTTGTGAGTTCAATCCTTGAGGGGGCCATTTAGGGATCTGGGGCAAAAATTGGGGATTGGTCCTGCTTTGAGCAGGGGGTTGGACTAGATGACCTCCTGTGGTCCCTTCCAACCCTGATAGTCTATGATTCTATTCTATGAAATAAGCAATATAAGCCAACTGCTGGTGCCATTGTGGCTTGAAAAATGCAGTTTATGACAATAGTGCGGGGAACACTCGGATTTTCTGTCCTCGTATCCAGCAATTACACTACATTCTCCAGTTTCAACAGGTGGATTTCTTGTGGAAACCAAGTTTGGAGGCTGAGGAGGAGGTCCAGATATTGTATGCATCCTTATTTTTAACATGGAGGTGTAGCCTCTTGAGAAGCTGGGTGGCTGCATGCAGTGCTCTATCTTGATGCCAAAAAGAAGTCAACATTGCATGCAGGGGCTGGCGCTCTCTAAAGAACACTCTAAAAATGAGTCACATGGTAGAATTTGGTGTGGGCCATGCTTCGTTGTCCTGCAGTAAGTAGGGCCCTACCAAATTCATGGTCCATCTTGGTGAGTTTCGCAGTCAGGGGATTTTAAAAATTGTAAATTTCATGATTTCAACTATTTAAATCTGAAATGTCACCGTGTTATAATTGTAGGGGTCCTGACCCAAAAAGGAGTTGTGGGGGGGAAGAGGTTGCAGTACTGCTACCCTTACTTCTGCACTGCTGGTGGTGGTGATGCTACCTCCAGAGCTGGGCAGCGGCAGAGTGGCAGCTGCTGGACAGGAGCCCAGGTCTGAAGGCAGAGCACTGCCAGCAACAGCACAGAAGGAAGGATGGCATGGGATGGTATTGCCACCCTTGCTTCTGCACTGCTGCCTGCAGAGCTGGACCCTCAGTCAGCAGCTGCCGCTCTCCAGCCCACCCAGCTCTGAAGGCAGCAGCACAGAAGTAAGGGTGGCAGGGTATGGTACTTCTGCGTGCTGCTGGCGAGGTGCTGCCTTCAGAGCTGGGTGCCTAGCCAACAGCTGCTGCTCTCAAGCCGCCCAGCTCTAAAGGCAGGGCAGAAGTAAGGGTGGCAATATCGCAAGCCCCCTCAAATAATCTTGTGTCCTCCCTGCAACTCCCTTTTTGGTCAGGACCCCCAATTTGAGAAACACTGGTCTCCCCCTGTGAAATCTGTATAGTAGAGGGTAAAAGCACACAAAACATCAGATTTCACGGGGGAGACCAGGTTTCACGGTCCATGCCGCATTTTTCATGGCAGTGAATTTGATTGGGCCCTAGCAATAAGGTAAGCACAAATGTTTTAGTTATGATTAGTCTTGGCAGGATTCAATTTAAATCAGTAGATGTCGGTAAATGTCATTTTCAGATGACGCACTGAAATCAACAACAACAAAACCCATTGGTAACAGTTGTGGCGAGTGCAGCCTGCCCCTCACACCTTGCAGGTGTCACCGACCCTGCAGCCATGCAGGGAGCCCTCTGCAGCCCTGCTGTCATGGGAGTGAGTGAGCAGGGCTGTGACAGCAGGGCTGTAGATGGCTCCCTGCCCAGCTACATGGTCGGTGACACCTGATCCCTGCAGGTGCAAGTTGCAGAGGAGCCTGCAGTACTGGCAGACTACCCCACAGCCAGGAGGCAGATGAACCCCCTGGCCACGAGGGAGGCCACTCCACTGCTGAATGGCTCCTTGAAGGGATGGGGTGTTATTGGCCCCTCAGTCATGCAGAGAGCCCTCTACAGCTTCGATGTCACGGACCCACATTCTCACCAGCCTGGAGTGCGAAGACCATCCCCAGGCAGGAACTGTTCAGCAGTGTGGTGGCCTCCCCCTTGACCACTGGCTTCTCCTCCTTGCAGGCCTGGATGAGGGCTGCTGTTCCTGTAGGCCAGGACTATATCTTTCCCCACACCTTGCACCCAGGGATCTTGAGCCCCTGCACTATGCTGGGAACCCCCTGCAGCACTGCTGACAGCACTGCCGCACTCCTACCCTCCCTTAAATTCCTGCAACTGTAAAAATAGTTAATTAATATTGATTTTTATTTTTTATTCTTTATCAAGATTGGGGAAAAAAATCAAATGGCACCAAGCCTGCTTATGATCATTTAAGAGCAAGAGATATGGAAGTCAGTGGCCTACACTTTTGCATTTGTCAGGAGGGGTAGCTTTTCATCTTCTCATGAAAGATAGGATTTGGTGAAGGAATAGCTGAACCTTGCCACATTTCTGTGCCAGTTTTATTTAAATGGCGAGACCTACCACCACACCTGGGTTGAGTAGCAAGTTCCAAAGTCTGAGGTTTGGAATTTTTTCCTTTGGGAATGCCAGGGAGTAATAAGTAGTACCGAATGCAGAAGCCTTATTGAAGGAAAATGTGATAAAGCAAATGAAGTGTCTGAAAAGCTTCCCCTTTCCTCTGACACACACTGTAGACTCGTATATAGATTAGTCTGCCACACTCAACCTTTATGGACTTACATGCTCACCATGTAGACCTAAACACACACATAACAGACTTTCACACTGCACATACTACAGATGCCTGAGAGAGGGCCTGAGGGCTGAGGACACGTGTCTTGTGGCTTTCACTCTGCTCCATTGGGAAGTCTTCACTCCTTTCAGTTTTGTCATTTTCTCACCTCTGTACTTTAGAATACACAACTCCTATCCCCTGATCTCACAACTCCATTGAAGCACTTTCCAGCCCCGTGATTTTATACTACCGGGCAGGACTCCCCTGCCATGCTGCTATGCTACTTACTAATCCTCACAGGGTGTTCAGACAAGAAACATAAACTGTGTCCAAAGAAGCAATGTTTTCTGTATATTTTTTAGTAGTAGCAATGAATCCGGGATGCATTTAACGGTTTTTATACAGACATTTGCTAACACAATGGAATATTTCATACTTCCCCTACTTGTGAAACATTTCTTTCTTAATGGATAGAATCGAAGGAGTTAAAAGTGAAAGGTTTCTAGTAAACTGGTCCCTCAGCTGGAAGCCAAAGGAAGATTGTTCCTTGCAATGTATTCTCTAGTGCTGTATCCAGTTCCAGTCTAGTCTAATTCTTATTATTCTGCTTGCTTGGCTTTGTGGCATCTTTTTTGCAGCTTCCCCATTTTATGTTGGATAATTGCTGAACTCAGAACCAGTTTAGTGTTGCTACCATTTAATTCTCTCATTGACTCCACCATTGTTCATGTACTAAGCAAACCTTGTATCATTAGCTATTTACCATTTGTACATACAAACAAAATTAAAAACACTTTTTAAAAAAAAACTTTTAGCCCATTTTCAATATCTTGTCCATTCACAGATGTGTTGTCATTTGCCATGAATCCATTAACTCTATCCACAATCCGTATTGTGCTATGCTTGGGCTTTGCCTTGAAGAATATGCTGCCTATTCCACTGCTACACTGTGTAATAGAACATTAAGCCCATATTTAATTTTGAGCTCATCTGTAATCTTACTCCAAATATTTATACCAATAAATAGCACAGGATCTGTATTTGAATGGGGAATATACCCTTTAAGATCTCAATATTTTCCAGTATCTATACCACAAGGACCTGTCACATTTATTTGTGGTTTGGAGGGGTCAGTAGTGACTCCATAGTAAAGTCTAGGTTGATTTGCATTGATTGCATGCTTAAATTATTTAATTTAGGGTATGTCTACACTTAAAATGCTCTAGTGGTACATCTACGCCGCAGAAGCTGCACCGTTGTAGTGCTTCAGTGTAGGGGGGTTAGGTTGGTTTAACTGCATTGCTCGAGGGGGTGGGGGAGCTAGGGAGCAGGCAAAGTGACCCTAGCATGGAGAGGCATGAAGTGTTGAGTGGGGGTTAGCAGGGAAGAGTGGGAGGCCTGGGAGTGAAGAGATTTGTGGGTTGGGGTGCTGAGTCTGTGGAGGTGAGCCCAGTGTCTTCATGCCAAGGCATTGGCACTGGAGCTTTTCTTATACCATTGCCACTTCTGCTTCTTTGTGCTCTACGACTCCTGGGGACAGAAGCAAACTTCTTTGGATCTCCTAGATCCAGAGCCTTGCTTTTCTGTAGTGCTGTTAGTTAGGTTAGTAGTAAAATGTATTAGAAGCTAGTTATTATTGGGTGCTATGTTAGTAAATTTAGTTACTGTTAGAAAAGTGATTTTAATTTTAGTTCCATCAGAGCTGTAATGGCGGATCAGAAGAACAGAAGAGCAGGCTTCAAGAGACCTGCCTCATGTCTGGCAGTGTTCCTGGCATCAGACTCTCATCTAAGGTGCCTCTCGTATCTTGGTGAAGGATATTATCAATCCAGATGTTCCATCTGCTACACATTTATTCTAAGAGTGTGTAGATGAAATAGGCTACAGGCACCCTTGATTCAAGAGGCTTTGGCAGTACAGCCTATAGGGTCTGACTCCTCTCAGAGCATGGAACACAGAGAAGAGACTGCTGTTAGCTTCAGGTTCAGTTCTAAGACTACGTGGATTACGAAGACTCAGGAAATGGCATAGGACCGAACTCTAGAACCTGCTGTATGCATGGCACACAAGATGTGGGATCTGTTAAAACTGAAAACTCCTGAGGTCCCATCACCACCTGCCTTGGATCCATCAAAGGACGGGCCATGTGTAAGACCATTAGATCCATGTGGTCTTATTCCAAGGAAGGTGGCTAAGGAAAGAGCAGCCACTGTTAGCAGGGACGGATCCCAGATGAGAGACTCTTCAGATCAGTCAGGTCATTAGTATCAGTTCCCAGTCTGAAAACTAAACAAGACATTCTGTTAGTAGAACCTGTGATTCATATGGATCCGAAGGTTATGGCAAAGGCATGACCAGAACAGATAACAGTGCTGTCTTTGGAACTGAATAGTACTAGGATGTTAGCTGAAATTTACTACATCAGCGGTTCTCAAACTTCGTTGCACTGTGACCTCCTTCCGACAATAAAAATTAATACATGACCCCAGGAGGGGGGACCGAAGCCTGAGCCCACTCAAGCCCTGCCACCTTGGGTGGGGGGGCCAAAGCCCGAGCCCCATTGCCTCAGGTGGGGGGGACCAAAGCCGAAGCCCAACCTTAGCCTTGCTGTCCAGGGCTGAAGTCCTTGGGCTTTGGCTGTGGCCCCGGGCCCCAGTAAGTCTAAGCCAGCCCTGGAAACCCCATTAAAATGGGGTCGCGACCCACTTTGGAGTCCCGACCAACAGTTTGAGAACCGCTGTACTACATGGATCCCCAACTGGAATGATTTACTGATCTGCAAGAGGTATCTTCAGGGAAAGGAAGAGAAAAGCTTCTTCAGAGATGTCTATTGGGATCAGTTCCTCTAATAAGTGAGGTAGAGTGGAGGAAATATCTTGCTTTTATCCAAAGTCTTCTCTACCTCCTCCCAAGACACCCTCAGATCCTCTGAATATATGGATGTTCCAGTTTTGATAGTGCCTCCAGTTGTCTCAGCTACAAATCCAAGGTTGCATCCACATTGAGGAAAAAAGCAGGAAAGACTTAAACAACCTGAGGCACTGCCTAGCTTCTATTCTACAGGAATGGAATATAATCCAGGAGATGATGCCTTTAGACCTCCCTACCTTCCTAGTTGTAAAATAGTACTGGATGGGAGGATATTGGTAAGATTGGCCTCCTTGAGCTGCAGGGCCCTCTTGACATTCAGCAAGGGAATTTATGCCATCACCTAAGTGTGGTAGAAGAACCTCCCTTCTAATAAGGATCCAGGAGGAGACTGTGGAATGGTTTCAAGTTTCCAAGATCAGTCTACCTCCCCTGCCTTCAGGGAACAATTCCCGATGGTAGTACCAGACACTCTGAGGAGGAGGAATGCTTAGCCCCACAGATGGACTTTCAGCATCTTGACATAGAATTAGAGGCAGATTGATTTGATAAAAACATGGGAATAACTTCAGCTTCCTTTCCCTCAGAGACTGCGTGACAATTTCATAAGCTATCAGGCAGTAATATCTCGTTACCAATTTCACTTCTGGGAAAAGATGGTTACCTTTATTTAAGTGCGGCCTGGTGGCCACCTCGAACTGCCTGAGCGCCAACTTAAGTTGGCTTATACCATTTTGATAGAGGGACAGAATATGGCTAAACATATGCTAAGCGCAAGGTTTTTTTATGCTTCTGATTTGCTAGCCAGAGCAGTAGCCTTGGCTATTATTATAGAAAGGCCATCCTAGTTAAAATCATCCACTTTTCCTACTGAAACAAGGGTATAAGTAGAGGATCCCCTCTTTGAAGGGGATGGTCGATTTAGCAAACGAGCTGCTAGAAAAACAAATGAGCTGCTAGAAAAACTAGAAGATCCAAAATCTACTGCTTGGTCCCTGGGATTAAGTTCGTCTGTGTCTACACTTAGATACCACCGTCAATTTTACCTGTCATTCTCTTTGCCACTCCTTATTCAGAAATGGACTGTCTCGCTTTATCAACAAATGGATGTCAATAACATCTGCCAAAAGGATATGGGAAATTATAGAAGAAGAGTATGGAGTTCAATTCAATACTGTGCCTCCATCCAGCCTCCTCATCCCCTTTCCTTGTTCTGGGACCCCTCTCACAAGCATATGATGTTATGGGTCGTACAGTCTCTACTGCTCTCAGGTGCTATAGAGGAGTTTTCCAAAAGAATTCTGGGGCTTGGATTTTTAATCAAATTACTTCCTCATACCAAAGAAGGAAAGTGAACTTTGTCCTATTCTGGATTTAAGAAAGATCAACACCTTTATCAAAAATGTTTGCTTCTGTTTGTTGACACCTGTGTACATCCCTTTTATTTCCTAGATTGGTTTGCAGCTCTCTACCTCAAGGATGCTTATTTTCACATAGCTATAAGACCAACTCACCTCAAGTACCTCTGGTTTATGGTGGGTCAAAGACACTTTCAATATAGCATCCTCCTTCTTGGGTTGTTTATGGCCCCCACAGTCTTTATGAAATGCCTCTCTGCTGTGCAGCTCCCTCGAGAATACAAGACTTGTTTGTCTACCCATAACTAAACAACTGGCTTCTGAAGTCAACATCATGCGAGGGATTCCTCAGAGAAATTCAGTATATCATGTTTCTACTGAAGAACCTGGGTCTCTTCATAAATATAAAGAAATCTCAGTTATGCACCACACAGAGGACTCCATCATAGGTGTAATCCTAAATTCTCTGTAGGGTAGCGCTTTTGTGCCAGATGACAGATTTCTCAGACTTAAACCTTGACAGTGTTCTCAGAAGGCAGTCGTTTTGTCCTAATACTTACCGGCCTAAAGGCATTGGGAATATGTGTCAAACACCATGTGCTTGTCTCATAATGAGGATTCTATAGTAGTGGCTATCTCTAAACTACTAACCCAGTTCAGACAGCATACAGAAATTTCCAGCGATACCACAGAATGTACTAAAGTTCTTGACATGGTGAACTTGAATAAATGTTCTAAGAGAAATTTTATTCAGTCCTGCAACCTAATAAATGACAAGCACTTTGGATGCATCCAGCAATGGTTAGGGAGCTTATTTAAATTCCCTGATAGTTCAGGGACATTGGAGCTATCAGGAGAAGAGACTGCCTGTAAATCTACTGGAGCTGAGGGCAATTTAACTGGCTTCTATCAAAGGAAAACTGGTTCTGGTGGTAACTGACAATACAACTGCCATGTACTTTGTGAACAAGCAGGGAGAGAGGCTCACTCATCTCAAGTATGCAATCAAGCTACGGGACTGGTGCATTTTCATAGATTCACAGATTCATAGATATTAAGGTCAGAAGGGACCATTATGATCATCTAGTCTGACCTCCTGCACAATGCAGGCCACAGAATCTCACCCATCCACTCCTGCAATAAACCTCTCACCTATGTCTGAGCTATTGAAGTCCTCAAATCGTGGTTTAAAGACTTCAAGGAGCAGAGAATCCTCCAGCGAGTGACACGTGCCCCATGCTACAGAGGAAGGCGAAAAACCTCCAGGGCCTCTTCCAATCTGCCCTGGAGGAAAATTCCTTCCCAACCCCAAATATGGCGATCAGTTGAACCCTGAGCATATGGGCAAGATTCACCAGCCAGATACCCAGGAAAGAATTCTGTGTAGTAACTCAGATCCCACCCCATCTAACATCCCATTTAGCATAAGATTTAGCCGTTAGCCCTGCACCTTGTAGGAGAGGAAAACAACCTAGTGGACCCACTGAGCAGAGAGGCTGTACAGCTGCATGATTGGTCTATAGAGAAGGAAGTGATACATGAGATCTTCAGAATATGGGGTTGTCCAGATATAGACCTGGTTGCAACAAGTCACAACACAAAGTATAGACTCTTCTTTTCCAGGTCAGGAAGCATCTGAAACTCCATATTGGATGTGTTTCTTCTGCACTGGAGAAAAGACCTACTGTATGCTTTCCTCCCCTTCCATTGTATCACAGGGTGTGCCTGCCCTGGTGTCTGAATGTGGCACTCCAGGCACTCCCTGCCTCAGTTTCCTCCTCCCCAAGGTTTTCTGGTTCACCTGGGCCCTCTAGCTGGATCACTCTGAGTTCAATTCATTTTCGGCTAAATAAGTCCAAACAAAAGTCAAAAATAAACAAAAGGTTATTCTGGCCTTTAGGACTTCTCTGAAGCCAGCCTTCTGGGTCCTGTTCCCAGTCCCTCCTGGGTTACCTTTCAATCTCTTTGTCTTTCCTTAAACAGGAGCACTAGCCCTCCTCCTGGAGCTGGATAATTCAGCCAGTTATTACTTTTCTCCTTAAGCCAGGAGTCCCCAAGCTCTCCTCCTTGGAGCTGGGGTGTAATTTAATCCACTGGAGGGCCTTAGCCAGCTTCTCCCTCAATTAATCCTCAGGCTGAGAAAGTTCAGTAGGGCAACATTCTATTGGTTTCTGCCCTGCTATGGTGGAGGAGGCAGTATTTGGTCTGGTCCCCTTCTTCCAGTTCATCCCCAGATGGTTGGGTGACGGGGAGCTTTGTCCCCACCTTCTCTGCAAGGCTCCTGCCCGGCATCCTTAAAGACAATTGACCAGTAGATGTTAGCAGCTTAAATGGTTGAGATTTATGACTTGGATGCGCATCAAACCAGAGCATTCAGAACTGGCTTCTCTTCAATATATTTTAAAGTATTTATTGCATTTGAAGCCTCTGAGGGCCTTTCAGATTCTTCAGAGAGGTTCCCTTAGTGGCTATATTGACAGACCATAATTAGATAATAAATTGGTGTTTACACATGGTTCAGTTGAAAGGTTCCTGAAGGGACTTGCAAATCTATATCTACCAGTGAAAGATCCTGTACCTGTTTGGGACCTCAGTTTAGTGCTGGGGTACAGTGCTACAGCAGCACAGCTGTGCCGGTGCAGCTGTGCCACTGTAGCACTTCAATGAAGACACTACTATGCTGGTGAGAGAGCTTCTCCCTTCAGTGTAGTGAATCCATCTCCCCGAGAGGTGACAGTTATGTCAACAGGAAAAGTTCTCCTGTCTACCTAGCGCAAGTCTACACGGGGGAGGGGGCGTGGTTAGGTCAATATAACTACATCACTCAGGGGTGTGGATTTTTCACATCCTGAGTGACATAGTTATACCGATATAGGTCTGTAGTGTAGACCTGGCCTAATAAACTTGTAATGATAAAGCTTGAACCTTTGGTGGAGTGTTCATTATTTCATTTGTCTGTTAAGGTTGCTTTTGTTATTGCTAGAGTTTCTGCTAGACAAGTTAGTGGATTGCATGTCCTTATCACATCCTCTTTTCACTATCTTTCATAGAAACAAGGTAGTTCTCAGGCTATACCCTAGATTGTTACCATAAATTATGTCATTATTCCATGTTAATCAAACTATAAATCTACCAATTTTCTTTCCCAAACTGGTGTTAGGCAAAAAGATTCTTTTCCCCAAGAATCAGGCAAGCATAGACAATACTGAAGGGCTTTATTCACGGTACCGGGAAGACTGACAAGCAGCCTCAAAAATATGGTGCCACAGTGGCCAGTTATATACATTCTCTTATCAATTCATTTGCATTTATCTGTACATACAGAGACAGACATTGTTACAAATCAAGGGAGAACCCTAAACAAAGATAAAAATAGGAACAATACGTAGGTATAGAGGTCATCCCGTTGTATCAAGCATCTATGGCTACCTTGCGGGGGAAAGAGGCGGGGTGGAAGGGAGGGTAGGGATGAGTGCTTACAGACATCTGGTGGGTTGTGAAGGGAGGGTTAGCATTGTTCTAAGAGCTGAGTTACTGGGCGGGCATTGACCATATAAGCTGAGCTAAGTTATCAGGTATTGACAGAAACTATGTCCTTGCTTCTCAGCAGTTTCTGTCTTTTCTGCTGGCTGAATTTTAACTCCTTCCTGACACTAGGGAATCCACTTTACATGATTTGGATGTTAAAAGAACCCTCGCCTATTATCTTAATAGAACTCAGGAATTTTACAAATCCAGTAAATTGTTTATTTCATATGTGGACGCTCTTCAGAATCAGGCAGTATCATCTCCAACCATTTCCAGATGGATTGAACAATATATTCCAAAAAGTTATATATAGCAGCACTCTCCTCCCCTCTAGGTATTAGATTGCATGGCCATAGCGTGTTTTAGATGTGTCTGATCAGGAGTCATGTAAAGCTGCCACTTGGAACTCTACATATTTTCACAAAACATTACATGTCAGATCTGACAGCTCAAACTGATGCACAGTTTGTTAGAGCTGTACATCAGTCTTTTTTAACCCTCCTCCTGGTTGGAGTGTTACTTGCCAAACTATCCCATAAGCGGGAAGATGCAGGAGACTCTTGAAAGAAATGGAGGGTACTAACTTGTAACCAGAGTTCTTAGAAATGAATGCTGCATAGTCACACTCTCCACCAATCTTCCCCTCTTCCTCAGAGGTCTAATGAACACTTTCTCTGATGAACTATTGGAAGGAACTGAGGCAGAGAAGGGCATCACACTCCTCTCTATAACTTTGCCCCCAGGATGTTTGGGAGCAGAGAAGTAGGAGTGGGGACATAAATGCTGTAACAGGTACTGCTTGGAGGAGGTTCCACGCTCTAAGCTCCAGCAGCTGGCACAACCCATGAGTGTGAATATGCAGAGTCCAGTTACAAGTAACACCTTTCCTTTTTCTTGTCAGAGCAGAGCTTCTCTCCCATCCCCTCAACTTTTCAACCCCACAAGTCCCACTTTTTTCTCATGCTCCCTCCACTACTTCCACCTAGCGCATCCATGCTAACCCATCCAGGCCTCCCCCAATAACATCCCCACTCCCGCGGTGCTTTCCTAGTCTTCAAAAATCAGCTTTAGATCTCTGAAGATTAATTTGTACCAATGGTGCTAGTGATAATCCAGGGTACATGAAAACATAAATACCTGTTGATACTGACCTACTTATTTTTGTAAAAAGCTGGGAAATTCCTACACAGCTTTAACTTTAAGCTGGGAAATTCCTACATAGCTTTAACTTTGGGGTAAAGACTACATAATCTATCAGTGCAAATCACAAAAACCAAGGAATTAAGAGTTAAGTCATTCTAGACTCCACTTCAGATTCAGCCACCTCTCTTCCACTGCCCACAGATCAAGTGCATCTGGAGCTCCAGCTGTGAACATGCTATGCCAGTGTGCACACATACAGATTTTGTTTAATGACTCCATCACATACGTTTCTGGACAATCATAAGCTGGTATTTCATGTAAGAATTCTTGCCTTGCAGGAGAAAATCATAGAATCACAGAAATTTACAACTGGAAGGGACCTTGAGAGGTCATCTACTCCATCTCCCCTCGCTGAGGCAGGATGTTTGTCTAACATATAAAAACTATGACACTTACTAATGTGTGTTTTAACAGTCCTGTTCATGCAGGCTTTCCTAAACATGATAGATAAACAAGTCTCTTGGACACCATTCTCAACCTAACACCATCTCTCTCTCGCTTATGCACACAATACAAAACCAGGTACAGAACTATGTACAGTATGACTTAGAAAGACACGACAGTGCTGCATTAATGATCCAAACACATAGAAATATAACTAGTAAACATGGGGAGAGTTAAGACTGCCTGTTCCTTTGTGGTCATTACCCCAGTGATTTCATATGATTTGATAATGGGAGAAGAGATGTGAGCTGCGGGATGGCAGATAAGAGAAGAAGTGTCTACAAGACAAAAATTCCCCCCCAAAAAATTCAACTTTGAAGAGAAATCAGTCCTGGAAAACTTCAGCCCAATAGCTAAAAATTGTGCCAACTTCTGAGTGATTGAAAACAGGGCCATAATGGAAACAGTGCTTGTATTACCAGAGGCTAGTGGTGGTGGGGAGCTGACCCACAGGAGGCTCAAAAAAGGTTTCCTCATGCTAAGGATCGGTAGTAGCAAAACTTCACAGTCCTGGGTACCCCTGAGTAGTGTTGCACTACTACATTATTATAGTGGTACAACATCGTATTATAGTTGTACATCATGATATTATTTTAAGGGACAACTTTTCTAAGTCTTCTAAAATAAATATGCTCAGTTGGATTTCTTTGAAATTTGGTGTGTTTCACAAAGGTGCAGAGTAGATAATGTTTATGACCCCCATTTGAGGTCATTTGATTGTGGGGTTCTACAGATATAAGCCCTGGAAAAAATAGCCACAACCAGGAACACTATTCCACTGTAACACAGTTGTCCTTTGCTCCAGGTATTGCTTGTGAGTTGGGTTATAAGAGAAGGGAAGGAAGGGCAATATAAACATTTGTATACTAGGAGTGAAGACTTCAGGAAGATGTGGTTCCTGCTTGCGCAGGGGAGGCCATGGCACAGTGGTCAGGGAGGGGCCGGGTAAGAGGGGGGAACACATTGCCTGGGTCAAGGGCATGGCTAGAGAAGGGTGCAGAAGCATGGCTGATAGGGCCAGAGAGGTGGGGGGACAGGCTGACTCAATATGCTAATTGTGAGACATGATCTGTACAACTGTCTAAATGACTACTAACTCCTAACAACTATATATCTAGGAAATTCAATGCCAAAAACCTCAGTGTTAACACAGAGTTAAGGTTGCTTGATGACATGTCATCCCCTTGCAGATCATTTTGTTGAGCAAAATTCAAACTTCGGAAAACCGGGAAATGCAGAGTTCATAGATTCTAAGTCCAGAAGGGACCCTTATGATTATCTAGTCTGACCTCAGTTAAGGTTGCCCGTGCTCAGCTCAGCATTCTTCAAGGGGACTGCTTACCACCACACACCATTAACTCTGCATGAACATAGTTGTTTGCCATTGATACATTATTTTTGCTTTAGTAAAGTGTCTTGGGATGAAATCATAGAATCATAGAATATTAGGGTTGGAAGAGACCTCAGGAGGTCATCTAGTCCAACCCCCTGCTCAAAGCAGGACCGACACCAACTAAATCATCCCAGCCAAGGCTTTGTCCAGCCAGACCTTAAAAACCTCTAAGGATGGAGATTCCACCACCTCCCTAGGTAACCCATTCCAGGCTTCACCACCCTCCTACTGAAATAGTGTTTCCTAATATCCAACCTAGACCTCCCCCACTACAACTTGAGACCACTGCTTCTTGCTCTGTCATCTGCTACCACTGAGAACAGCCTAGCTTCATCCTCTTTGGAACCCCCCTTCAGGTAGTTGAAGGCTGCCCCCCCTCACTCTTCTCTTCTGCAGACTAAGTAACCCCAGTTCCCTCAGCCTCTCCTTGTAAGTCATGTGCCCCAGCCCCCTAATCATTTTCATTGCCCTCCTGTGGACTCTTTCCAGTTTGTCCGCATCCCTTCTGTAGTGTGGGGCCAAAAACTGGACACAAAATGTGTTGTGTAAACACAAAATATTAGAGTGGTGCAATTGGGTAGAGTGTACTGTAACCTCAGAATAATTGTTTTATTCGCACATCTCCCAGGAAACTGGTTTAATGGTAATTGGGACAGATTCTGCTAGTATATAGTAGTTTAATTGTGATCAGATGTTAAAGATTGCAGAAAAGGCTCCATTAGAAATCCTGTATTTGCTTGCTCTAACTTTAAGTAAGAAAATTGACTTGACATGAAGAGTGGTAGTTTATTCTGAAGGCAAAGGATAATTTTTTTTACCAAAGTAGGAAGAAAATTGGTTATGGTTGTCATTTGTGTCTAGTGTGGGTCACAACTGTGAGTGCCAATATTAGGTCAGACTGGCAAGACTTGGCAGACGCTTCCAAACAGGTGGCATATTCTATATTTAGATTTAACCAAGCCAGCAGTATATGCCTGCTCCTGGGTCAGGCCTGATCTTCACTACAGGGAGATCATCGCTGCTGCAATTGATGCAACAGGGGTCAATTTAGTGGGTCTAGTGAAGACCCGCTAAATCGACTGCAGTGTTCTGTGGTCAACCCCGGTACTGCAACTCCCCGAGAAGAGTAAGGTAAGTCAACGGGAGAGCATCTCCCATCGACGCAGCACAGTGAAGACACTGGGATAAGTCAGCCTAAGCTACATTAACTCCAGCTACGTTATTCACACAGCTGGAGAAGCATAACTTAGGTCGACTTACCCTGTTAGTGAAGACCAGCCCTCCCTTTATTAGCTCATCATAAAGCCACTGACAGTCCACTTCGCTCTCAAGCCTCCATCCAGACAAACTAGACTACTGTGATGAAAGGTTATTAAAAACAGTAATCACCACACATCAAGTTCTGGCTCCAAAGAGCTAGTCACTTACCACCAGGTCAAGACAATGCCGCCAGCCAGTTACTTCAGTAAATTAACTAAAGTTTTATTAGCTAAGAAAAGAAATGAGAGTTATTTTAGAGGTTTAAATCAGGTAAAATACATTACCGAGGGATTAGTTTGTCAATCCAAAATTCTAGCAGGGATGTTATATCTGCTAGTTTTCTATAAGTCTGTGGTTTACCCAATAACGCTGCGGACCTCAGTCCTTTGTTCAAAATTTCCTTTGTCAGAGTTCATCAGTCTGGAGATGTGGTAGGAAAGAGGGGGTCAGGAGCCTTTGTTCTTGCCTTTTATATCTTGACCCCTCTTCTGGAAAAATCCTGGCTGTGTCATGGAGTCAGATGGCTCCAGTGTTTATGTGCTGGATCAGACAGCTCCACTGGGCCAACAGTTCTTCATATGAATTGCAAATTTTGCTTCCACTTTCTGCGTGGTACATGCTGCTTAAGGTGTCTTTAGAAATGACATGTAGATAGCTCATTTGTTATTCCTGAAGGGCTGACCTGTGGGCGTTTCCTAGACTCACATGTTTGAGTTACAAACACATAGACAGAATTTCATAACTACATACACAGTGTTGATACACACATAATAATGAGATACCAATACACAGCAAATTATAAGTTTTCCAGTGATACCTCAGAAAGCATACTTTGTATAGGAATTATCACAATTTTGTAAAAGTGGTGACCGTATTAGTATTATAGACAGTCACCTTCCCCTTTATACCGTATCACAATGTTCTTTTGAATTGCTGGTCATTTAAAAAAAAACAAAACCAGTACCAATTTGAAATGTTTACCTAAAATTTTGTATTTCATTACACCCATGTAGATTAGATTAGTTATTAAAGGGACACAGTCAACTTGAAAGCTAGTGAATTAAAAAATTAAAAAATTAATTTCAGGTTTTACAATTGCCCGAGAGTATCCCCGTTATTTTTTGTGGTTTTACAATAACATTTTTTTCCTATTTAAAAAAAAAAAAAAAGTCCACACATGTAGGAGAGACCTCCCACAAGTGAGAAGCTGACCATCTAACTAGTCATGAAGGGGAAACAATGAAAACTGTTATAAACAAAATGCCATCAAGTCCTCAAAGTAAAACTGGGAGAAATTTTTTCTTGTCTTAATTATAGGAATCTTAGATGTTACTTGTAACAGTAGTAGATAATCACACTTCTATTTGAAAGATTTCTTTTAATTTGATGTCCTTTTAACATGTAAACTTCCTATGTTATGAATAATCTTTGTAGTGGTTCCATAGTTAAGATTGAAAGCAGGGTTACACTTGCACACTCTTAACTTTACAAAAAGTATTTTCACATAACATTGTTTAATTATTTTCAAAGTACCCAGGAATTTTTCTGGTAAGTTTGGAGGTAATTGATCAAACCCTGCCAGCTTAAGTTTCTGAGGGTACATCTACAGTGCAAAAGGGAAAAAAATGTGGTAGCAAGTTACAGAGCCCAGAGCTACAGATTTGAGCTTGCCTTACAGCACTAAAAATAGCACTGTGGATGTTTCTGCTTGGGCTGGAACTCAGTCTCTGAAACTCAGTGATGGGGGTGGGTGTCAGAGCCTGGGCTCCAGCCTGAGTGGGAACATCTATATAGACCCGGGCTCTAAGACTTGCTGCCACTGGGAGTTTTTGGCAGTGTAGATGTACCCTGAGAGAATGATCAGCCTGAGAGCTGGGACAGAGGAAAATGAACTTTCCAAAAATGTTAGTTGTCATTTAACCAAACTGTATATATTAACTCTTTTTAATCTTTCTAATAGAACACTGCTGTCAATATTTTCCCATCAATAGGGATAAACCTTTTATGTTCACTGGAATGAGAAGTCAATTTCTTTTGGTACTTGGAACATTTTCAGGAGAAATGTCTGGAATTCCCTTCACTGTCATTCTGAGCTTCTGTATCAGTATGGTTAACACGCTAAAAGAAAAATTCCCTTGCCTCTGTTGAAAAGTAGTCCTTACAGAATTCAATTTCAGCCAGTGCATTTGTTTTTACATGTAATCTGACTGGTTAAAATTATTCTAGATTTCAATATTTATTTGAGGTAAACAATAGGAAGTTTTAATAACTGATCACAATAACTGTTTCTGGGCAATCATGAGCCAGAATTTATTTTATGTAACAATTATACATACCTTGCAGGAGGAAATCATAGACGTCTAAGGTGGGAAATAGACCTCAAGACCTTATCTATTCCTTCTAGCCCCCTGCACTGAGCAGTACCAAGTGTATCAAGGCCATCCCTGACAGGTGTTTGTTTAACCTGTTCTTAAAAACCTACAATGATGGGGATTCCACAACCTCCCTTGGTAAACTATTCCAGTGCTTAGTATCCATGTCTTTCTTAAAGTGTGGTGCCAAAAACTGGACTAATGCCAGTTACAGCAGAACAGTTACCTCCCATGTCTTACGTATGATGTTCCTATTGTTACATTCCAGAATTATGTATCTTTTTGTCAGTTGCATCACAGTGTTGACTTATCTTCAATTTGGGATCGACAACGATCCTTTTCAGCAGTACTACTGCTTTTTTCCGATTTTGTATTTTTGCATTTGATTTTTTTTCCTTCCTAAGTATAGTACCTTACTGTCTTTATTGAATTTTATCTTAGTGATTTCAGATCAGTTAACCAATTTGTCAAGATCATTTTGAATTCTAATCCTGTCCTCCAAAGTGCTTGCAACTCCTCCCAGCTAGGTGTTATCCGCAAATTTTATAAGTGTTCTCTCCACTCCATTATTGAAGTCAGTGATGATAATATTTCATAATACCAGACACAGGACAGATCCCTGGAGATCTCCATCATATACATTCTTCCAGTTTGACAGCAAACACTGCAAAATGAAGAGTAGGAGGAAATGGGGCGTAGGTGAGGCGTAACCAATGTCTGAAAAACACTGACAGCCACAGATGAAAGAAGCTGTGAAAAAGCAATGGTGGTATAAATTATTAAATGTTTTCATTACAGAATAGCGGTATGGATCGAATTTTCTCCGGTATTCAACCAACTGGGAAGCTCCACCTTGGCAACTACTTTGGAGCCATCCAGAACTGGGTGAGGCTTCAGGAAGAGTACAACTCCGTGTTGTACAGCATTGTAGATCTGCACGCTCTCACAATACCACGGGAGCCAGCAGTCTTGCGTCAAAGCATCCTGGATACTACTGCCACTCTCCTCGCCTGTGGTATCAATCCAGAGAAGTGCCTCCTTTTTCAGCAGTCACAGGTCAGCGTCCCAGTTATTTAAAACTTGATTCTCAGACATGGCCATCTGGTGTTCCCCATGCACTTTGCTGAGCACACATAGCGCTGTGCAAGTCTTTTATTCTTTTGTACTGACTGTCATAGAAATTCTTAGCAGTGTTCGATTCCAAGCTCCTGCCTTCACTAACTCTCTGCAAAGGTCAAAGATTTGTTCACAAAGTCCATCCTGGGATACATATATTTCCCAAACAGCCTAGGACTTTGTGGATCTTAAGTCAAACTTATTAGAAAACAGTGAGTCTTATTAGAAGCAAGTCTCCTGTAAAACTAACAAAAGCTTAGCTGCATAAATTCAGTTTGTGTAACTTACATAAACAAAATGCACTCCGATCTCTTGGTGTCAGTATTTGTCAACCAAATACTTTTTTTGCCAAATTTGCCAGTTTCTCAGCTTCTTTTGCAGACAGTCAACATGGCAAGTCTCATACAGGTCCAGCCCTGGACATCTGTCTCTCCTGTCTTCTCTGAGATCAGGTGTTTCCCTTTCTCCCATATGTGCGTCCATTTTTTTTCACCTTTCCCACCTTCTAGCGCTCCCCCTTTTCGGAGACTTCCATTGCCCACTTGACCTGATGAGTTGTAAAGGAAATATTTGTTCCCACTCCAAAGTTCTATCTGGCCCACCTCATGGGGGACCATTTAACTATCCTTGTTAAATTATTTCTATTTATTCTGTTGTGTGCTCAGAAACTTCAGAATACAACTTTGTTTATCTGTCTGGTCCTGTTAATTTTTTATGATTGCATCCATGCTGGGAAAATTTGCGTCCATAATTCACCCTGAATACAGCTCCACCCTTGGTAACAAGAGTGGAAGCTTGTAGTGTAGAAGGGCAGAGTCCACTCCTGCAATCACCAGTGGAGCTACAGAGGTGCTGAATAGAGGGTCTGAATTTTACCAGTTGTAGACAAGTCCTGGTTTTCATTATCTTTCTCCTTGAACTTGGTTCTTATCCATGGTTTGTCTGGAGTTTCCTGTGCATCTGTCAAACAGAAGTGCTGCAGAAGACAAACCTTAGAGGACTTCTTAATTCCCTGCCCTTTTGAGTGAGATTCTTAAGTAGGATAGATTTCATATAGCCTTCCTTCGCTAGTACTGCTGTGACTACTAAAGCCTGCTCTACATTAGAAAATTCCACTGGCTTAACTAAACGGATTTTAAATCTGTCTAGTTAACCCAGTGAAGACTTCTATTGTAGATGCACTTAAACCAGTTCAACTTTTGACTAAACCTGTTTATTTCTATTTGAGAAATTATCTCATGGTTTAAACTGACTGAACCCTTGCTTAAGTGCAGTGGGGCTGACACCAAGTTCACTAGATTGATTTAAATTGGTGATGAAACTTTTCTAATATAGATATGGATAAACTGTGATCCTTTTGATCCTAAACATGCTAGCCTGCCTGTTTATAATATCTGGCATCCCTCATAAAGGATTTATGCAGAAAACCACCTCCCTAGAGAGACTGTTGTCTATCTATTAAATGTCCATTGTGTGTTAGTCATTCTCTTGTTCAGAGATTCTCAACCTTTTTCATTGTGAGCGCGCCGCCGCCCCCCCCGCAACAAGCTATAAAAACTCCACGGCCTACCTATGCCACAGTAACTTGTTTTCTGCACATAAAAGCCAGGGCCAGCGTTAGGGGGTAGCAAGCAGGGCAGTTGCCTGGAGCCCTATGCCACAGGGGTTCCTGCAAAGCTACATTGTTCAGGCTTCAGCTTCAGCCCTGGGTGGCAGGGCTCAGGGCCTCAGGCTTCAGACCCATGCAGTGGGGCTGGCCCTGCTTGGCAGACCCCCTGAAACCTGCTTGCAGCCCTCCAGGACTCTGGTTGAGAACCACTGCTCTAGTTATCCTCTTTTGGTAAACCAGTTCAGAGGTTCCTTTTTTTCTTTCTGGTGTGTTTATTTTTTATTAGTTAACTTTTCAACCCGCATTTACAGCATACCATCCTCTGGAAATTTGTCTACACACGTTTTTTAACTTCCGTTAATGGACTGTTAACTAGCTCATGTTAGCTAACACATTTGTACATGCTAGGCTGGACAAGTGTTTAGTAGAATGTCATTAGTATGTACGTACATGTTTGCCAATTAACTCAAGTTTAAAATTTCCTCCAGTGTAGACCTACCCTGGGTGAATGACTGTTATCAAAAATAAGTTTGGGATGCTAAATAGCTTCAGATATTTTCTGTCCCTGACCATAGGTGTTGATCAAGAGATATCTCATTGTCTTTTTTGAGGCAGGTTTTGTGTTTTGCCCATGATTCCTTTTTACCAGTATTTCTCCTTTATAGGAAATTTGAATTATTGACAGACCAGAAACCAGTCTGTCACGAGCCTTCATTTCGCCCAAGTGATTGTATGCATCATAGCTGAATTCTTTTGGGAAGCCAGTGTAGCCACTAATTAAATTGAATTCATAGTTCAGTGTTAAACCCCAGTGTCCCTAGTGAGTGATTCCAGCTCCTGTGTTGCTGCTGTTTTATAATTTATAATGCAAACAAGATTTCTTAATTGTAACTGTGTTTGTGGTCACTGTATTCGTTCTTCGTGTACTCCTAGGGTGTCCCAACCAGACAAGAGAATTGCTAAGGGCGATTTTCACCCTGTTGATTTTAAAAGTGTAGCAACACAGAAGCCAGACTCACGCACTGGGGACACTGGTTTAACACAGAACTATGAATTCAACTATCAATTCAGTTTATTGACGAGTATTTTTGAGTGATGAGTGTGTATTAGGTATATAAGCAAAGTAAGTCTGTAATGCAAGGCCTACAGGCTAAGACCTGTAAGATTTCAACTTAGACATAGGAGGCCTCCAGCCAAAGGAGGCTTGAGATAAGTAGGTGACCCAGGAATAACCCTATGCCAGTAAAGCTACACCAGTTTACATTCTTTTTTCTCAGTCTTTAGGTGTAAACTTGAAACCGGTTCAGTGTTCTCTTGATCTCAAATGTAAAGCAACTGGGATTATGTTTGCAAAAAGTTCCCCTTCACATTTTTATTGTATGAATTTTTGACTTGAATCTCCGCAATTTGGAAACAGGTGTAAAAATGTTACCTACAGAGCTATAAATGTGAAATTTAAACCAATACATATTTTTATCGTATTTTTCCTTTATAATAAAGATGACTTCATAATGTTTTACGGGTTGTTTGTATTATTTGCATTAAAAAATGAATATTGTGTCCTGTCTTCTAACTTTTTATTAGAAGACTTGGGCAGCAACTTGAGGATTGGGTTGATGACATCACAGAAGTCTGAAAGCTGAGCTAATGTGGTCCAGTCTGCCTTGAATCAAGTCTTAGAATGCAATGGAAAGATTGTCTTGACTTCAGCTGAGTGTCTGAATAACGCTACTAGTCTCTAGCTGATGGTGGAAGGCTTTATGCACCTTGCACAACATAAGCAATGCAGAAGTTGATTCTTTCAAAGTCCCTTGAGAAGGAAATTTCCTAGTGCAATCTGTGAGACACTGAATATCCTGAGCTCCCTTTGCCATCCTTAGGGGTTTAGGATGCTCAGTACCTTGCAGGATCAGGTCCTTAGTATTTAGTGTTCTATTAGTAACTATAGAGATTATACACTACAAACTATCCATTATATTTCATTTATCATTAAGCCAAATTATAAATGATCATAGAATCATAGAATATCTGGGTTGGAAGGGACCTCAGGAGATCATCTAGTCTAACCCCCTGCTTAAAGCAGGATCAATCCCCAATTAAATCATCCAACAGATTTTTGCCCCATATCCCTAAATGGCCCCCTCAAGGAGTGAACTCACAATCCTGGGTTTAGCAGACCAATGCTCAAACCCCTCCCCTGGTGCATCCCGGTTTTTGGGGTATCAAATTGAAGAAAATTCTAATTGTTATTAAAGAGCCATGGTACAGAGTCAGCATCTTAATAGGAACCTCTGGATTTCAAGAACATTTGACATTAACAAGGAAGCATTCTCAAACATAAAGTTACTGCCAGCGGTGACTCTTCACATTATGCACTGGGTAGACTGGCCTAAATTAAATTGATTCTGGTATCTTTGACCTGTGTTATTAATATGCTTCAATTATCCATTGATGGAAAAACATTCAAAGTTACCACTATTATCTAGGGCTTGTCTGTGTTAGTGATCTCAGTAATTCCTAACTGAAGTAGAGGGACAGAACAGCTGAAGCACAAACAATTCGCTGTATCTGGATGTGCTGATTCACATTCTGAATCATTGCAGTTTTGCCCATGGCCACGCTACCGATGTTCAAAACTGTTTGAATTGCAGTGCTCTTTGAGAAGTACCTAGTCCATAGTTGCCAGCACAGCTCTCAGAAGCAGTGGATTCTGGGAGATTTTAAAATGCCATCGGAACACTGATGGACAGAAAGAGAAAGAGTATTTGAGTTGTTTGTGCTATCCAGATTGGCACTAAATTGTTTAAACTGGAACAATATTTAGACTTGCTGAAAACAAATGGCATTTGGCAGTCATGTAAACCTAGTGTCATACCTTTGTGTATGTTTCGAGATGTACTACAAAAAAGTGTGTCACAAAAAAGACAAGGAGAATTCATAGTACGACAAGATCATCATTACACCCTGTTCTGTACCTGTGCAGATTCCAGTGTTCTCAATCTGATAATTTGCACTACTAAATTCACTCAGCAAGGAAGAAATAAAATTCAAGAATGGATAAAATTAATAAATATGTCAGTGCAGTAGCAGTGAATGGATTGATTTTTAAAGAAGTTAAGGCCAATATGTTGCTTAATTTGAGGAAATTAAAGGCTGCAAATTTAGGCTTCATTTGTGCACATAAACACACACTTACAGTCCATTTGCACATGAAAATCCAGGGTAGGTTTGGTGAAAACAGGTTTTGTGCATGGAGATTCTATCATTTGCATGTGCAAGTGATAGTGTGTCAATTACATGGGTACAAATGGAGGCTGGGTTGAGACACTTAAATATTAGGCTTTATGCATGTGCTCAAATAAATTTGTTAGTCTCTAAGGTGCCACAAGTACTCCTTTTCTTTTTGCTAATACCAATATAGGTATTGCTATATGAAAACAAAATCTATGTAGGTTGACTAAGTAGTGACTTAAAAGGAGACATAATGATAGTCTACAAGTATTTGAAATGTATAATTATCTAGGATCCCAAATAATTATTTAGGGTGGTGCAAGGGGGTTTGGTATAACTAGCTGTGATAGACGGAAATTAAGCAAAGAAAATTTTTAAGATGACTATTTAGAAAAACTTCCTAGTGTAAAATCTGTTAGACACTAGAATGGAGTCTGAAGGAAAGAAGTAAAAGTCCCACCATTATTTACAAACCAAGTACTATTAATTATAGCCTGGCCAGGTTAAAGAATTTAATAGGAAAATAACAGGTCACAGAGGAGTAATAAAAATTCCTGTAAAACAAAAGTGCTTGTTTCAGAATTTACACAAGTTAATAAGTCTTGACATGGAGTCTAGATGTAAATTAATGGCTGGATGACTTCTCTCGATTACAATTAATCATTTTCTAAGATACGGGATAGGATGGTGGTGTCCTTGGTATGTGCTTTTAGTGTCAATATGTGATGTGCTTTTTACCCTAAAACCAAATCATCTCAAAATATGCTTTCAGTAACATTCTTCTCCTGTTATGCTAAAAGATATGTAATGGAGTAATGATGCATACCACATACAATGGAAGTGCTATAAGAAAGATTAAATTAAATATAATTGTGGAAAATGGATTTTTTGTCATTGATAACTTTGTTAGGGCTTCCAGTGAGAGGTATATGTGAAATGAAAGACAACTGTCCCCTCTTTCTTCATTAGAATAAAAGTGGAAGAAGATGACTGTCACCAGGAATTGGGAGGTAAGAGGCTGTCCGTCACTTTGCTCTTCGTAGGACTAGTTTCTCCTTTGGTTTGTAAGGATGGAGCCTGCTTTCACTGTGCCTTGTTGTGATGGGCATTCTTGGTGACTAGGGCTATAGACACTTCCACCTTGGGGCATTCCTACTTTCGCTGTGATTTTGGAATATCCAGACCATTAGTGGGACAAAAATTTCTGCCCTCCTCATAAAGATGAGAAGCTGTCTAAGGGGAAAAGCAATTCTAACTCCTAGAAATACGCTCTCTCATAACAACCGAATCAGCTGTAAAATCCTGCCCTGATTCTTCTCCAGAAGGAGCTTTTCCATGTCTTCCTTTTCCTCTTTGTCTCCTCTTCTAGAGAATGGACTCCATCTTGGGCAGCCCAGTCCAGACAGGAACATTCAGGTCAACATTTTTTCCTAGTACAAGTCCTTGGCCATTGATGTATACTCTTTGAAGAATATCAGCCCTGTCTCTGCTCTTTTTTCCTCACCTCCTTTCTCCATTATAACTTCTTTGAAGAGAGCTAGATCAATTCCTCAATTTACTAGGGTAGAAGCGACGTTTGTAATATAGAATTCTGCTCCCATCCTTGTCCCTCTCCGTTTTAGCTTCTTCTCTGACGGAGGATAGACCTTAGACCTGCAAGTGTCTCAATCGCTAATAAGCAGGTCATTTTTTTCATTCATCAGACAACTTCTGCACCCATTGCTTCCTGGTCTGGGAAACTGTTGGGAAAGGTTCCACTCAAACTTTGACACCGGATGCCCAGGCTGTTCAGAGAGTATGATTCTGCCGAGAAAACTGCACTTCTTTGCAGGTAGATTTCCTGTGTTCAGTTCCTGAGGTCATCTTTACATACCATTAGATCCCTCCCTAGTACGCACCTAATCTCATGTTCATGGTGTGTTTAACTCCCTGCTGATAGGATGACCTATCCCTTTAGTCTCAACTCAGCCCTAAGTCTGCATGGAGGTGGCTGCCAAATTTTGATAGGAAGGTTTTCACATTTATCCCTATCTAAGCATGTGACTGTTCTGGGACAGTTTTGTCCTTTCTTGATAAGCCGGGACAGAATCCATCACTGCCTCTTGGAGTGTGGATTCCTTACCAGTTGTGAGAGGCTATGCCTGGACTCTTCACAGGCCCTTATTCTCTTTGGCCTAATCTGAAAGACTCTGTGCAGGTGAGAGTCTTCCTCTGGATGGCTTTTGAATCCCACCAGGAAATGCATTCAGACTGTCTGGGTGAGCTCAGGGAAGACATCAGCCACTGCAGATTGCTGCCACTGCAGTCTCCTTCCTGCAGCTTTGTGCTGCCCTGTCTAACCCTCTCCATCACTTTTTTTTGCTCTTCAGCCAGCCATTTTACCACAATCTTTAGAGTCCGGTATTCTACCAAAAATGCTAAGCTGGCTTCATATGTCTTTGGGGAACAAGAAAAGTTAGTGCCAATGAAGATTACTTTCCTAATCCCCCCTTTACAGATCAAATCTGTAGTGCAGGTTTCCAAACTGTGATCCACAGAGCACTTGCTCAGGAAGGTGACCGATTGTGTGGCGCTGCCTGGTCCTTATTTCCAGCTGCTAAACTGCATTAAAGAAGCTAAAAATATATTAAATACTTCCACATATCAACACTTGCTCCAGGGTTTTTTTGTAGCTGTGCAGACCACCTCTCCCCATATTCACAATCTCTGTATTAAAATGTTGTCCACACTATGAAAAAGTTTGATAACTCCTGTTCTGTAGGATATGAGATCAACTGCTCACTCTAAAGCCCTCCTTAGTGCCACATAGAGTTGGTTAAATACTTATGAATTCAAAATTTATATGAGATTTTTCATCAAAATTTTGAATTTTGATTAAACAATTTTTTGAGAATTTTAATGAAAATTTCTACCTATTTTTCAACCAGTCTGGTGTAATCATGAGCATGACATTTGTTCAGACTTATTTTATTGACTTACAAAGTTGAGGTAGTTGCTCAGCTCAGAAATTTGAGGCCCAGATAATCAGAAAAACAAAACTGATCCCAATTATTTGGATGGGAACAAGCATCTCAGATCGGGCTGTGTCTGCATTTCATCTCCAGTTACACAAGGACAATGATCGCCCCTCAAGTGAATCATGAGTGTCAGTTGCCTTGAACTCATGGCCATTGTCCTAGTTTGCATTAAAATGCAGAATTCCCAATTAACCTGTTATATGGATGGACCATTTACACCAAGAAACAATCACAAGGTTGGACAGGGTGGTCCAGGGAAAGCTATGTCTCAGCTTTGTCAAAACATGGTAGTCTGGAAAATCAAGGAGGAAGCCAATATACTTCTCACTGCACCTCACAAGTCAAGGAGCCCCTGTTTTTTCAAACCTTATTGTCCTAAGATCAGAACTAATGGGAATTTAATAAGATCAGACTCGTTTATCCAGCATCTGATCTTTCTCCGTGAGCCAGGAAGACGTATCTAGCACCTTGAAATCTTAAAGGGGGAAGACTGACCTAGCAAGGGTACTCCAAAATGGCCATTTGAAACGGCTGTGGCACCCAGAGAGGACTCAACCAATATATTACTTTCCAGGCTACATTGGGGTTCAAATGAGCAGATTATATTAATATAATTACTTCTTATAATGTATTCAAAATTGATTATTTTTTCTCCATAAAAGGGAGAAGGGAGTGAATATGATTTGTTGTGCTGATCAGGGAATGTTAAGTGCCCCTTTAATTGATTTAGGAGAGTAAGAAAGAAATCCCTCTGGAGAGCCTTGATATATGGGAGGGTTTGAAACCCACCCAAAAGCAGGAGACATTGGCCCTTCTGCAACACCACAGGTGGCAGGTATTTTCCAACTGGCCAGGTTTAACTGACAAAATCGTACATTCCACTGAAACTAGTTCCTTGAAGGGCTTTGTCTCAGTAATTACCAATATAATTGGATGAGACAGACCAGGGCATATCTTTCTATTCCCCCTGTAAGAAAATTATCAAAGGCAGCATCTCTGCAGTCAAAGTCTGGAGCCTTAACTCTGCCCTTGGAGCCCTAACCCTTTCATCATTTTGACACCTGAGCTTAATTTCCTTGTTTTCTTTTTCCATTAAAGCAGCCTTTTTTCACAGTGATCACTTGTTAGAAGAATTTCAAAACTAGTGACTCTAGACATTGTCCCATTGTTGCACTTACAGTAAAAACAACATGGTTTTATGGACTAATCCTGCCTTTGTTCCCAAGCCAAATATTGTTCGGAGATCTTAGGATATCCTACTGAAAGATCAGTCTACCCAGCTGTCAAAGTGCATGCATGGTTGATGTCTAAAGAGCAATCAACACTTTTATTGAAAGGTTGGATTCAGCAGGTACTGACTGGTGTCATAGCACCGCTTCTCTGAGAGCTCCATTGGTTTCTGCAGAATTAAATCTGCAGTTTCTAAAGAGAATTAAGTTTCTAGCCCTTCTGGTTGTGATAGACCTTTGAATGTAACTGGACGCACTCTTGCAATCCGCAGGTAAATTAAAGCAGAACTCAGAAGGTGGAAATTTACCTATTCATCTCAAAGTGGTCTCAATTCTGAAGCCAAAAGATGACAGTTTAAATGATAACACAAATTACTTCACTGCTGATCATTTTCAGAAACATAACTGGTAACTTCTAAATCTTTCACTCTTTGTAGTTCAGCCTAAAAATGGAAAACACTCTTAGAGGTCTCTTGAATTCTTTGAGAGTATTGGGAGCACTAGCGGGTGCTCCTGAAATATGTATAAACCCTCAGATCTTTCCCTTTTTTGAAACTTAGGACAGTCTCACCTTTATTTGTGTCTCTTCAGTTACACAACCCCAACCCCTAAATATCCCAGAATGCCCACACAGACCCATTTTATTTTGTGATCTTTGATGTTAAGTGAGCATCTATCAGAGTCAAGCTTCGCTGGGTGGCAAGATAGATTGGAATGCCCAAGGGGACTCTGACACCATGCTACGGCTGTGTAGTGCCTGAAGAGTTTACACTTGTTACTTGGTTGGTGAAATCTATGTATAGAACACACAACAAGTTTGAGAGTTGTGCTTGCTTCTTCACAATCTGCCCTGAGATTGGTATTCTCGCTGACGAGCTACTCCAGACAGTGTGACATTGGTGTAATCTTGGCCCAATTCACATGCCACTGGTCAGTTGGATTTATAGATCATAACCCAGTGCTGTTAAAAGTTTAAGCTTGATATTGAGAGTTTTAAGGATTAAAGAATAGACACAGTAAGTGGGCCACCGTTATATGATGATCTTGTCACAAAAGACCTTGAACAGTCATGCACGGAGAGGGGAATATCTTTTAAAAGGAAAGCCCCAAATCTGGAACTGAGAGCTTTGCTCATAAGTTTTGACCAGGCATCCAAGGACCCTGCTGCTCCAGATACGGTTGGGGAACTGGCCTGATTGTAGTACTTGGTAGCCCAGAAAGAACGTAAGCACGAGAGAATGATGGTAGAGCTGCGGATCAGGGAGACTGAGGCAATCCAAGCATCAGTCAAAGCCGGTAAGAAGGTTGAGGAGAGAGCCCACCAATGATGCATAGCTAACAAACAGGTCAAGGAGAAAGCCCACTGAAGACATGTGGAACAGCTAGAAGCTGAGGAGAGGGCACACCAGAAACAGATGGAAGTTCACACATTGCAGGTCAAAGTACTAGAGCAGCAAAAGGAGTTTCCTCAGCCAGTGATTACACCCTCTCCCTCCTCCACAGTAGCAAAGAGACTAATTGCATAGAAGAGTTCCTGTGACATTCCACCAGAAAAGTAGATCACATCCTGCAATGGGCCACCCAAATACCCCGAGAGAATCTGCTTCAATACAGAAATAAAACCGTCTCTGACCACACACCACTAGTTATCACACTGCCATCCACACTGGAATCCATATGGGGTATCATCAAATAAATTCATGGAGGATAGCCATCAATGGCTATTAGCCAGGACGGGCAGCGATGGTGTCCCTAGCTTCTGTTTGCCTGAAGCTGGGAGTGAGCGACAGGGGATGGATCACTTGATGATTACCTGTTCTGTTCATTCCCCCTGAAGCACCTGGCATTGGCCACTGTTGGAAGACAGGATACTAGGCTAGATGGACCTTTGGTCTGACCCAGTATGGTCGTTCTTATGTTAATTACAACTCATACTCATTGGGGACCCCATCCTGAAAGACATCTTCCCTGAACCTGCACTTCTGGCTTTCAGACAACCCCTGACCTCTCCAGGCTTATCATCAGAAGCAAGCTCCCCACAGACCAGGACACATCAACTCAAAGCGGCACCAGACCCTGCCAGAACAACAGATGCAAAACCTGCAGATATATCTCCACTGCTGCAATGATCAACTCACAACACACCTTTCAAGAGCTATGGATCCAACATTTGCCTATCACTACATTTGGTATACCTCATCCACTGCCCTAAGTGCCCCAATAACAGCTGTGTGCATGAAACCAGACAATCGCTATGCTCTTGAATGAACTCACAGGAAAATGATGAGATAAAAACAACATATCACCTGTGGGAGAACACTTTTCACAAAGTGATCATTCTATATGTCAACAATCAGTCCTCATCTGCAAAGGAAGTCTGCACAACACTTTCAAAAGACAAGCCTGGGAACTTAAATTCATAACTGCTAGACACTAAAAATCATGCACTTAATTAAAACACTGGATTTATGGCTTATTACAACAATCTGTAACCCACTGTCCCCACTTTTTGTCCTATGACTACAGGGGTGTTAGCACATATTCTAAGGCAGGGGTCGGCAACCTTTCAGAAGTGGTGTGCCGAGTCTTCATTTATTCACTCTAATTTAAGGTTTTGCATGCCAGTAATACATTTTAACATTTTTAGAAGGTCTCTTTCTATAAGTCTATAATATATAACTAAACCATTGTTGAATGTAAAGTAAATAAGGTTTTTTAAATGTTTAAGAAGCTTCATTTAAAATGAAATTAAAATGTAGATTCCCCTGGACCAGTGGCCAGGACCCAGGCAGTGTGAGTGCTACTGAAAATCAGCTCGCATGCCACCTTTGGCACATGTGCCATAGGTTGCCTACCGCTGTTCTAAGGGACCATTGTTAACTACTTACGCTGAACTATCTGTTCAATCTTGTATTTAGCTGTGACACTCTGAGTACCTTCCCCACACCTGAAGAACAGCTCTGTGTAGCTCAAAAGCTTGTGTCTCTCACCCACAGAAGTTGGGCCAATAAAAGATATTACCTGACCTACTTTGTCGCTCTAGAAGAGTTCCTGTCTACCTCTGAGAGACTGTGTGGAATCCACAAGATCCCAAAGGATAAGTGGATGCCTATCCTCTTCACCAGATTAACTGGGATAGTGAGACAAGTTTTTAATTATATGGAGGAGGCGGATGCTATGGTGTGTAAGAAATTTAAAGTGTATTGAAAAAATTAAAGATCACTCCTGAGACATATCGACTGAAGTATAGAAATCTTAAAAATGTTTGACAGTATTACTCATGTTGAATATATACACAAAATGTCTAATTTTATGAGAAAATGGATAATGGGGGTAAGGGCTGAAGGTGATTATGAAAAACTGTTTGATCTGATGGCCCAAGAACAATTGTTATGGGTAGTTGCAGAAGAGGTAAAGGTAGCCATCTGTGATAAAAAACCTTCCATAGACTATAGAAATTTCTGATGAATATATTGAATCAAGGGTCCATGGAGGATGCAAATCCCAGGGGAAGGGAAATTCCCTGTCACCCCAGTTAAGAGGGAGGAGGGGATTGGAAGTAAACCTAAACCCAGTGTTGATAAGAAACCCCAGGGGAGCCCAGCTTTTGAAACCCTCTACCCTAAGGGAAGGCAGGTAATCTGCCATCACTTTGTGGGGCTCCTGGCCATATAAAATCAACTTGCCCAAAACTCAAGGTAACCCTATGATCCACAACCCACATTGTGATGCCGCTACAATGGTACCAGAGACAGTAGTAGAGAAGGTGCAGGACCCAGTGAACTATGTAAGGACTGAGTCTTGGGAAGGCAGTGAAGATTTATTAAGGATGCTAAGGTAAATAGCATAGATCATAAGGGCTGGAGGAACACAGCACCCCAAGTCACTTTGGTCAAGGAAAGTTTGGTAAGGGAGAAAGACAGACACTGGTAAGAGTTTAAATATATTAGCTTTGGCTGAATGCTCTGTAGCTGTGCCTCTGGTTAAGGTCCACCTTGAGTGGGAGGATTTTAAGGGTGATGATATTGTGGGCATTAGAAATCTGCTCCCTGCTGATATTTTAATAGGTAATAACATTTTAGCCATGTCTAAGCAGGTTGATATTATAACTCGCAGCCAGAAAGAGTATAGCTCAACCACACCTGCTTTGTCTGTGGACAGCAGGAGGGGCTGCAAGTAGGAGGGAAATGCCCTCAGTCCTTTGTCAGCTGAGAGCAGCAGTATTTGTCTTCAGAGGAGGAATTTGAAAATTCCACTGCTTTGCCAGAGTCTGCTGTGAATGTAAGTGAGACTCCAAAGGACTTTACTGAGGCTTAACAGGCTGATCCTTCCCTGGACCAGGAGAGGGTTGCGGCTCAGAATAATCTGCCAGGTGGAGAAGGAAAGGGTAGATTGTTTTCTTTAAGGAGTTTTGTTGTACCAAGAGGATTCCATAGGAAAAAAGAGGTATGCTGTTGAGGTTTGCAAGCAGGTGCTTGTACCTGATAAATACAGGACAGAATTTCTGCAGTTAAACCCTGATTTTTTTAAGCTGGACATTAAGGAGTAAAAGGAACCGGTGACAGGCTTAAACAGAATTTCTATTGGCCTTGTGTGTGAGACAATAAATAATTACTGTAAGAGCTGTGACTTGTGTTAGAAGCATGAGAAATTAAAAGGACTTTGCAAGGCACCTTTGCAGCCATTGCCCATCATTAACGTGGTGTTTGCCACAGTGTCTCTGGATATTGTGTGGCCGGTGTCCAAAGCGTCCAGGATTGGAAAGAAATACATTCTTGTTGTGATGGATTCTGCCACCAGGTACCCTGAAGCGCAGCTCTATCTAACATAGAAGCTGAGACCATGGCCACTATCCTATTCAGCGTTTTAACAGAGTAAGTTTTCCCAGGGATGTTTTGTCAGACCACAGTGCAAACTTTAAGTTATGGAAATTGTGTGAAGTGAGACTTATAAAGGCTGCTCTCATCATCCAGAAACTAATGGTCTGATGGAAAGAGTTAATGGGACTTTGAAAGCTATGCTGAAGATGTATGTTATCAGGCAAGCGAAAGACTGGGATGTGTTACTCTCTTATGTGTTATTCGCACACGGAAGTGTACCGCAAGAATCTACTGGCTTTGCCCCCTTTGATCTTCTTTATGGAACACATGTGAGGGGATGATTTGAGGCTCTTGGGAGGGTAGTACAAAGGAGACAAGACAGCCTGTAGGGGAGTATGTCATTCATTTTAAAGAGAATTTAAAGGCTATGATGGATTTAGTGAAGCAAAACCTTGAAAGAAATCAGGTGACTCAAAAAGCTTGATATGGTAGGCATGCTGAAGAGAGATCTTTTGACGTAGGTGATTTGGTATTGGTGTTGATTCCAGGGAGGAGGAACAAAATGCAGGATTGTTGGGAAGGACCTTTTGAGTTGATAGGGGGAATGAGGACACTTACAATGTAAGGAACCCCCGTGGCAGGGGAGTCTGTGCAAACAGCACATGTTGCTAGAATGAAGGCTTACCATAAAAGGGAGAAGGGAGAGAATACGATTTGTTGTGCTGATCAGGGAATGTTAAGTGCCCCTTTAATTGATTTGGGAGAGTAAGAAAGAAATCCCTCTGGAGAGCCTTGATATATGGGAGGGTTTGAAACCCACCCAAAAGCAGGAGATATTGGCCCTTCTGCAACACCACAGGTGGCAGGTATTTTCCAACTAGCCAGGTTTAACTGACAAAATTGTACATTCCACTGAAACTACAAGGGTAGTGATCAGAGGAGTACAGCAGTCAGCTGGTAGAAGAGAGCTAGAGTCTAGGAGAGAAGTTGTTGCACAGGAGAAGCTCTAGGAACAATCAAGCTTTGGGATAAGGTTTGGGTCTCAATTTGTTAGTTTATTAATAAAGTCAAATGTCAAGAAGAGGGTGAAATTGGCCCTATATAGTACTGTGACTTTATTAGAGCAGCATGGGAATTGCAAATGATCACAGAATCCTAAGGTGTAGAGAGAAGAGTAGACAACTGAAAAGCCATTTGTCTGTATGGAGGGACAAACTGGGCAGCAAACCAGCACAAGTTTCCTTTGGATGAAAGAAGAGAAACATATGCTGGAGTTCCAGGGAAGTGCTTGGATCATCCACATGTAACCATGTTTGCTGTAAATGTCACTGAAGTTTTTAAAAGTCTGAAAACAGATTAAACATAGACCAAATTTGAGCCCCACAGGAAAAAGGTCCAATAGTTTGCACTGGAACTAACTTTTATCAGTGATCAGCAGGAAGTACTCTCGTGTTGCTGTGCTGATTTGATGCAATGAAGATTGAAGATGCGGGGACATGAAACCTCTACATCACTGTTAGGAGTAGGGAGGCGACAGTCTCAACCTGATGAGAGGTGTTAAGAAGTTTTCTGTCTTGTGAAAGATGTGGGAGTGGGAGAAGAGAAACAGGAAGACTTGACCTTGAGCACACAAACATACAGAACAGACCAACAGCACAAACTTGATGTATTTAGCAAAGGCGTGATCTCGGTGGCCAAATAGAGGGATTCATCGTGGATGTGAAAACTACTAAATGAGAGAGAGCTAGTTTCCTAAGGGAAACAATAAATAGGGGATTTGTAAGTCTTCAAAATATCTTGAGCCAAGTTGCAGGAAGTATTTTTTGATATTTATATCCTTCAGGACACACAAGCAGCTGGAGCTGACATGCAGGATTTAATGGATTAGATTAGATAGCTGCTAGTTAGGGTTTCTAATAGTGATGTTCTAGTAGGTTGACTTGACATGCAGTCAGTGACATCTCCTAAATTGCGGTTTTGCTCATTGCAGAAGAAATCCTTGAGTGCTGCTTTGGGAGTTGGAAGATATTCATTTGCTTTGCTCCATGTATGGACTTTTTTTGGTTTTTCTTTATCTCCATCCAGCACACACATCTGCTGACTGCTCCTTCATGCAGTTACTTCAACTCTAGTTATATTGGCTTGTTAAAATAGTCTGCAAAACTTGTGGAAAGCTTAGAGAAGATTTTACTTTTACTCTTTCCTATTAAATTTAGCAATTTGCAAGAATGCCCTTTGAACCACCATTCTCTTCCCATAATTTCTGATCAATTTACATCACCTTGTGCATATGTAATCTCTTATGAATTTTGCTATAAGCAGCGCTGACAGTTACATCTCTAGTTAACTTTGCCAAACACTTTCTCTTATAAGAGCCTGTTTTCAGTTGCTTGCAATTTTGCACAACTTTAATCACTGGAGTTGAAATTTTTCATTCCAGATGCCTGATTTTTATTTTTATTTTTAATTTAAGCATCGGTCATTCTTGATAATGCAATTTGGGAAAAATAGGTTGTTTTGCAAATGTTAAATTTCACAAGCATTAATTGAGAAGATCTAGTTCCTTACTGCTTCAGAGCAGAGTCTTGAAATTTGGAGTGTGTATGAGGCGGAGGGGTGGTGGAAAGGGGTGTTGTCACCTAGGGTGAGAGAAGTGCCTTTTTGCTATCCCCATGAAAATCCATCCATATCTGGCCAAATTACAAGTCTCTGAAAATCACTATTTATACATGCTCAATAGAGGTTTGTTTAGTTTGGCATCTAAACTACCTGAAGATTGTCTGCACTCAGCATGCTCCAGCCCACTGCTGTAGAAGCTGAGCAGAACTTTCCCTATGGTTGTATCTCTTGGTTCCTGGGGCCCACTGTGGTACCTGGTGCTGGAACTAAGAGCAAGGAGATTGTCTTGCCTGTGATCAGGGCTTCTCATGCTGATGCTGAGGCAAAGTGAAGGAGGAAGCAGCCTGATTCAAATTCAGAGGAGTGACAGAGGCAGGCTGTGGGGATAGAATCACTGGAGCACATTCCTCTCCACAGCCTGGAATAGAATTTAGAATTCCAGATGTTATGCTTATAAGAAGCACGCGGGATCTTTTCTAGGGAAAAAAGGCAATATGCCGCATTGATTGAGAATACAGCAGTTAGCATATGCTTTTCAGTCACACACACACATGCACACACACCCACACACACCATGCACACAGTCCTGCCAGTTGATGTTTATAGTTACCAGTCCAGAGTCTGGATCAATCTAGTGGCCAGCCAGATTGGTCGCAGAGGGGAGCCGGGCTCTGTCGGTCACCATCCGATGTTCCTGGAGTTGTGGCGAGATGAACCCAAAGTCCCATGGCCAAGCACCCTGTTTTCATAGTCTTTTTTCTCTGTTGAAGTCTATGGATTTTGCTGTCTATGTTTACAAATTACTATGGTTACTCCTTAATTGGTCTTATCCTTTGATGTTAACATTTCAAAACACCTCCGAGAGGGTCATCCTGTCCTGGTTTCGATTTAATCAATTGTCTTGTCTTTAGGGGTGCCAGCCTTCACCTTAGGGTCATCAATCTGCCCTTCCTCAATCATGCATGCGTGTTGATGGTTCTCCAGTGTCCTTAAGTCTCTTCACTCCTTCTTCCTTGACCATCTGGCTATAACAATGGCCTTCACACTTTATTTTTTCCTGATGCATACATTCCTCATTCACACAGTCTTTTACAAAGACCTTTAAAGGTATACAGCAGTTTTTATGTTGAGCAAGAAAGGCACTGTAAATTAAACCTTACTAAATCTTGTAATCAAAACAGTTCACATTGTGGCCCGGGCCTTCAACATTCCTCTAATCTTATTAACATAGACACAATACAAGATCCTGTCTTTTACTTACTAAACCTGAAAACAAATAAATGTATATTTAACTAGAGTGCCTAATTTATAATATATATAGGAAACCATAGTAGACATTATAACTTATCCTAAAACAAAAGGGTGATCATAATCAGTCATAAGGATTGTTCTGGTCTGTCCCTGCCTTAACATCAGTACAGACACTGGCAGTCTGTCAGATGCGTTTCTACCAATGTCCCAGGGGGTCATTCTTTTCTGCTATTCAAAAAGGGTGGCTGGTAGGATGATCAAATCGTACATTAATTCTTATAGTACAAATATAAAATCCTGCTCCTACACAGAGTCCCAGTGTTTCCTCTGTTGTCCAGCAAATAGCTGTGAAACTAGCTCGTTCCCATAGTGGTTAACAGCCTACAACTGCTATCAGTTACTCTGTTATACAAAATGGCTCCTAATCTAGCAGAAAAAGGCAAGATAACAAGAACCAATAGCTGGAAACTGAAGCCAGACAAATTCAAATGAAAAATTAAATATAATTTTTTACTGTGATAGTGATTAGCCACTGGAAGAAACTACCAAGGGAAGTGGTAGATTCTCCATCTCCTGATACCTTCACATCAAGACTGGATGGATGCCTTTCTAAAAGATATGCTTTAGCCAAATACAAGTTATATTTTCATCAAATAAAAGTTATTGGGCTAACTAGGTAAAGTTTATTGGCCTGTGATATACAGGAGGGTCAGACTAGATGGTGTAACTGTCCCTTATGGCCTTAAACTCTATGAATGAGCTCGAGTGGTAGAGGTCTGTGATGTGAATCTGATGATATGTCTAAACTTCAAGCTGGGGGTATGATGCCCAGCTCAAGGAAACATACTTGCACTAGCTCTTATCCAGCTAGTATGCTAAAAATAGAATGTAACTGCAGTGGTGTGACCGGCAAGAAGGACTAACCACTCCGACTACGTACCTGTTCAAGACCTTAGGCATGTACTCAGGGCAGCTAGCCCCTCCCACCAGACTACTCTGTTTTTAGCAGGCTTGATCTGATTGAGCTAGCCCAAATATGTCTCCTTGAGCTGGGCTTCACACTCCCAGCTCAAAGTGTAGACTTTACCTAAAGATTCCAACACTACGAGTCAATAGACATGGGAGTCAGTATAGTTCTACATGATGGAGTTTCTGTTTTTAAGTTTGCTTTTTTTAAAACTTGAGAAACTTCATACAAAACTACATTTTAAAAAGTTAACATTGCAAAGTTAAGCACTCAAAAGTTAGGAAATACCAATTTTAAGGCTGCCTGTGCAACATTAATTCAGCCCCTTTGTGCATATGCATTATGATAGTCTTTTAATTACTATTTTGCCTGCAGCACACCTGCATGATTCTGTGCACAGGATGGATAGTGCTTGGGGAATGAATCAGAACTATGTAGTTAATAAAGCTAGCATTCATGGGACCCCCACTTCGTCTGTTCAAGAAGTTAGTAGGTGTGTAGTGAATGAGGCAGGGGATTCCAGGAAGAGAAAGGATGGTTTCATGGTTAAGGCAGTTGAATGCCACCTTGGAGAATTGGATTCTGTCCCCACCTCTGCCACAGAGTTCCTGTGTGATGCTGGGCAAGTCACTTAGACCAGACTTTTCACAAGTTGTCACTTATTGCATGTTCCTTCATTTTCTGGATAGGAAATGCCAGAAGTAAGGGTGCCCCTGTAGCCTTCATTTGGCCCCATTTCGTGTATGCAATCTTAATTCTAGCATTTCCTAAGCTTTGAGTGTTTGATTTTACAACCTTAATTTACCTCTTACATAACTGCCAATGAGTGTGTGTGTGTAAATGTAACTTTACATTTTAGAAGAGAAAACTGACAAAAATTCACCATGTGGAATTATACTGACGCCCCACATGGATCATCAGCAAGGTTGGAACTTTTAGTTCTCCGAGTGGCTTCTGTGTGTTCTCACTTCTGGGATTATTACTTCCTGGCGTTGAGCTGTGAAATCTTTCTAGAGAGCAGTGTCCATTGGGGCCACTTTGCCTCTCCTCCCCCTTGGTTCAAAGAGGATTCATAGGCTGTAAAGGGGGAGTGCCCCTAACTACCCTTCACTTCCTTTTTTAACCACCAAAGGTACAGCAAGCTCAGATATCGAGCAGTGCCTGTGACACTTTGCTCATCGGTTTCTTTGTTTTTCTTAGTGCAGTTTTTCTTTTATTAGAAGAACAAATTGAAAATGATACCCCTTGGGCACAGGTATTATCTGAATGACCTCCAGGAACAAGAGGGCTTCCTCTCCTCTACCTATGTCGTGTTTCTCAGGCCCAGTCAACTTATTCTTGCAGTATCTAAATCCAGTATCAACTTCATCTGGACGTTGCTAGCCTAAGTTACTGTGCCCAGCTTAAGCAGTCTGCCTCCGTGGTCTTATCTGGGTGAGCCTGGCACCATCAATGCAATGCCATGGTCCCTGGATCCCTCTGTGTTGACCTAATTGGGCACTGACTTCCCAGCACTAAGGTCCTTGGATCCTTATAGGTTGACCTTATGTGTTCCTGAGGTTCCCACACTGTAGACTTCCCTGGATCCATCCAGGCTGACTGAGTTCAGTGCTTAGGATCTAAAATCATGACCTGGTGACCTACTTAATGAAGTGGCCTGGTTCCAATTTATGGGTCACTATAACTGGCACTAAGGTCGACCTTAGTTGAAGTGGTTCTGTACCCAGCTCAAGTGACAGTAGGATCCATGGATTCATCTGAACCAACATAGCTGGCAAAGATTCAGCACCATTAGCTTGGATAAGCCACCAGTCAAAGTTGTTGTTTGTCCCATGTCTGCAGTACTCAGGGCTCTGGTGCTCAGGTCAACTGGGTCCAATGCTGAAAGTCTCTGAAGTGACATTTATTAGGAGAGTATTAGATTGCATGTCAGTATTACCAAGGTTCCTGATTTGTCAAGGTCAGATGAGTGTGATGCCAAAGGTCCCGCACCCTTTTTTTTTCCATCAGTGCTGCTTAGCAGATCGGTGGTGAGGCTCCAGAACCACAAGTTCAGAGTGAATCACATACTGTGATGTTCTATATTTAGTATAAGTGGCTCACAAGCCCCAAAACTTAACTCAGTAGACTGAGTCTGGTGTTGAGTGAAATTGACTCTGTTTATCTAGGTGGCACCGTAGTCTCCTGATCCTTTGAGCCCTACTTCATCAACACCCCTAAATCTGGCTCTACTATCATAGAGCCTTTCCATAGCCAGATGCTTAGTCTCAAGTAGGCATTACTGATAGGTGATGTCTTGATGTCTTGACCTATTGCAAGAATAGACAGCTGAAACTGTAGGAATTCCTTTTGTGGGAGTCCTTCCAGGAGAAACCAGAAGAACTGTTCACGCACCATGCTGGGGTTCTGCATACAACCTGAAATGGCCTTCATTGGCTCCTAAACCCTTCAGCTGGGTTCCCTATCTGAGGCGCCCTTGAATGCAAAGACACCCTCAGCACTGAAACCTTGGAAACCTGTTCCCAGGCCTGGGCTGAGGTAGCTTCAGTACCTGAGTCTCCATTCTGTGCCACGTATGGGCTCTGAAAATGACTTTGAAAACATCCAAGGCTGTGATTATCTGGAGACATCTAGGTTCCCAACACCTGTATCAATGCTTTATTTCTGACTCCTGGAGTCCACTCCTTATCTACTAATGTTGGATTACTGGATCTGCATGTCTTTTTTATGTATGCAGTGTTGTTATAGCCATGTCAGTCCCCGGATACTAGAGAAAGTGGGTGAGGTAATATCCTTTACTGGACCAACTTGACAAGCAAGTGTGCATTGACATTTCCAAGTCTTTGAGTGAATAACAATTTTAAAGAAATTTTTTAAAGGAAATCTTGGCATCCCCTCCTGCTTTGGCACAGAAGGTCTTTATGATCAGATTGGGCCCTCCAGTGCCAGATCTCCAGTGCTTTTGTTCTGGAACCTATTCTTACAGCAGTGCCAGGAAGAGCTTGGACTTACATTCTCCATTTGGGTTTAGCAAACAATCTGTTTCAGGTGCACGTGCCTCAGAAATGTTCTTACATTCTTTTAAATTTACCTGAACCTGACTGCTTATGTAAGTAACCATGCCCAGTGGGAAAGAATTTAACTTGTAAATCTGGGATTCTCAGCTGAGTTTAAGATCGCCATATTTGGGGTCGGGAAGGAATTTTCCTCCAGGGCAGATTGGAAGAGGCCCTGGAGGTTTTTCGCATTCCTCTGTAGCATGGGGCACGGGTCACTTGCTGGAGGATTCTCTGCTTCTTGAAGTCTTTAAACTACGATTTGAGGACTTCAATAGCACAGATATAGGTGTGAGGTTTTTTGCAGGAGTGGTGGGTGAAATTCTGTGGCCTGTGTTGTGCAGGGGGTCATACTAGATGATCATAATGGTCCCTTCTGACCTAAATATCTATGAATCTATGAAACATAATTTGCTTAGAATTGTTAGTGCTATTCCTTGAACACACAGTACATGAAAATTGCTACTTATAAGGTGACATTGACATTGTATCACCTCTTCACAGGACAAACACCAGAGCCTGCTATACCAGTCCACCTCATTGAAAGTATCTATTAAATGCTTTTCTTTTAAGCAGCACATAAATGAGAGAGAGAGAACCCTGCTATCTTGACTTGATCTTTCTCAATCAACAGGGCACTCATCTAGACTTGGGTCCACAGACAGGTTCCATAACAGCGTAAATGGGTGCTACATTTACTCAGGCTATGCCTGTAGCTCCATAAGACTGATTACAAAAGGAATCTTGATACTTACACCTGAGCTATTTATGTATCAAGTCATTCAAAAGACTGAAGGTGAAGATAACGTGCTTATTAAGGAATTCCCTTCCCTCCTTTCTTACAATCTGCAGTAATATTTCTAGATGGGATGTTCACCTTGTTTCCCAGCCCTTTTGAGATTTATGGATTCTGCAAGAGATAAAAGCTCCACATACGGGTTTGGAGTTGAAATCTGTTTGTTTAGCTAGTGAATCTTTCTCGCTTTTGATCAGAACTTACCTATACCCTGGCAAATTCTTTTAACAGTTTTCATACAACAGCATAAATGTCTTACCTCTGGCTGATATTATGTGTTATGCAAGTGGAGACCCAACCAGGTCTCTTTATTACCAGGGTGAACATCTATTGTCTCCAGTTCTGCTTCAGAGTCGAGCAAGACCCATTGTCATTGGCAGAGTCTCTTTTTTTTGACTGGAATCAGGAATTCTATGCGTTCCCTCTGATTTCCATTGGTTCAGGAAATCTGTCTGCAGATCATTTGGGATGGAACCAAGATGTTGTTAGTAGCCATAACCAGGTCTTGTAGCATGTTTGAAGACAAATCTGCAATCTGTTGTTAGCATTACTTTACAATGTACTGGATCTTCTACCCCTGCATCTTCTCAGACCTACATCTGGACTTCTGGATTGCCAACAGGCTTGATGAGAGAGTTTGTTGGAAGTTTAATGGTTCTTATCAAAAAGCAGCAATCTTTGACCAAACAAATCTCTTGCTTTTAACATTGCTATTTATTACACTTTGAACATTCAGAACTGTGTTTTGAGTTCTATCAAGCTTTCTGGGTGATGATTTCAGTTTCCACCCTCACGTGCTTAGGTTAGTAGTGCTCACACACTTGCAACACCATACTTTGCAGAAAGGCTGCACTGTGCACCACTAAGATTTCTGGAGATAATTGCTTTGTCCTTCACACCTGTGTCCAAGGAATCTTTTTACATGATTTATTTTACAGCAGCACATTTGTTTGTACTGTGAATACCACAAGGGAACCATACTCACTTAGCCGCCCCGGGAGTGTTCTCTCTAGTGCATATGTTTCTTTTGATTTGGGGTTAGAGTCTTGTTTCACCAAGCTCTTGTCTGTTTTGTTGGAGTTTGCTGGAGGGAAGAGGACGTTCCTCATAGGTGTAGCTACATGCTAGACTTTGAGATACCAGCCTAATGGCCAGTCCTCTATAAACAGTAGTCCATATGATAAGTGTGATATGATCAGTGTTCTCATCCCCATTTCCAGTCTCAAGTCCTCTCCGTTTCTGCTAACCAGCCTATTTCTGCAATCTTTTTTACACCCATGCTTAAGACTTGTCAGATGTTTATTCACCTGGATATATCAAAAAGTATTCAACTAATCCAAAGAAACATCCACATAGGCTCCTGTCTTCATTGAATTTGAAAAGCTGTTACTTGAAGCTCTATATGTACTTAAAGCACCAAAAAAATAAACTAAATAAAATGTTGTCCCTTGCATTCTGATCTGGGAGAACAAAACTGTGGTCCCTTCTGATATCTCTTGACTTGCCATCCAGAGCTGATGCTCACTTTGGCAATTCTGAGTCCTTGTTCCAGGGTTGTGGGGGGAAGGGTACTGCTCACTAATCTCCCACAGGTGGGAATATGTGGAAGCCACCCTAAGGAAAGAGACTACTTAAAACTAACTGTTGGTCTTTGAATGCACTGCCTCTGCATATTCACTCTTCACCCCACCCTCACCACTTCAGAGTCTAAGGTAAATAATTCCAAAATTAGGGAAGGAGCTGAAAGGTGGTTAGGGTCTTTGGTTGCCCCTTTAATAACTTCTGAATCCTCCACAAGGGAAGGGTAGAGAGAGGCAGTTGACTCCAATACACACTACTCTCTAGAAAGTTTCCATAGCAAATATGCAGGTGCAATACACTTGAAGAATGCCAGTTACTGGTAAGGAACCTCTATATCACCAGCACAGATGTATATCACTTTGAACTGATGGAATAACTGGTAGCAGTATTAGGCTGTTGTCCTCTATGTGGACTGGCTCCTAGAGGCAGATGAGACATATGCTTTTTCAGTCAGTTTCACGTATGTAAAATGTCAGGAACCAGGACGTGGGCAGTCTGGCCTAGTGGTCAGAGCAGGAGTCATGTCTAGTGGGCAGAGCAGGTATCCAGGTCAGAGAACAGAAGTGCGTGGGAGAGTTGGGGTCAACTGCTAAGTACCAGAGCCAGGGGGCTGAGCCAGAGTCAGGACCGGGAGTCAAAGCTGAGGATTGGAGCTGGGGTTAGATCCAAATGCCAGAGCAAAGGATTGAGCCAGAGTTTGAGTCTGTCATAAATATAAAGGGAAGGGTAAACACCTTTAAAATCCCTCCTGGCCAGAGGAAAAACCCTTTCACCTGTAAAGGGTTAAGAAGCTAGGATAACCTCACTGGCACCTGACCAAAATGACCAATGAGGAGACAAGATACTTTCAAAGCTGGAGCTGGGGGAGAAACAAAGGTTCTGTCTGTCTGTGTGATGCTTTTGCCGGGAACAGAAAGGAATGGAGTATTAGAACTTAGTAAGTAATCTAGCTAGATATGCATTAGATTCTGTTTTGTTTAAATGGCTGATAAAATAAGTTGTGCTGAATGGAATGTATATTCCTGTTTTTGTGTCTTTTTGTAACTTAAGGTTTTGCCTAGAGGGATTCTCTGTGTTTTGAATCTGATTACCCTGTAAGGTATTTACCATCCTGATTTTACAGAGGTGATTCTTTTACTTTTTCTTTAATTAAAATTCTTCTTTTAAGAACCTGATTGCTTTTTTCATTGTTCTTGAAATCCAAGGGTTTGGGTCTGTGTTCACCTATGTAAATTGGTGAGGATTTTTATCAAGCCTTCCCCAGGAAAGGGGGTGTAGGGCTTGGGAGGATTTGGGGGGGAAAGACGTTTCCAAGCGGACTCTTTCCCTGTTATATATATTCGTTAGACGCTTGGTGGTGGCAGCAAAAAAGTCCAAAGGGCAAAAGGTAAAATAGTTTGTACCTTGGGGAAGTTTTAACCTAAGCTAGTAAAAATAAGCTTAGGGGGTTTTCATGCAGGTCCCCACATCCGTACCCTAGAGTTCAGAGTGGGGAAGGAACCTTGACAGAGTCAGAACTGGGAGGTAGAGCCAAGATTGATAGCCAATGGTCAGAAGCAAAGTGAAAGGACAGTGTAATTAAAATTGTCTAACTGTTACAGTTATAGATAGGGTCTTGTCAGTAGCTCAGGTCAGGTGATGATGTGACAGAGAATGGGATGCCAGCCTTCCATCACCTCCTCCCCAAATTCCACAATCTTATCTCCGCCACAAACAGGCCATAGTCTGTCAGGCCCTACACCATCCCTTTTCTGCAGTTCTGTAAAGTTGCATACACTCAAGTGTTTGCAGAAGGCAGTGCTGGAAATCTGACATCCAAGCTGGGGCACAGTTACGGTTGTGGTACATTCTCTTAAGCAGATGATGGACTTAACTTTCCATGTCATTTTATTTTTTTATTTTATTAGGGTTGTCGATTAATCGCAGTTAACTCATGCGATTAACTGAAAAAAATTAATCATGATTTTAAAAATTAATTGCAGTTAAACGTAGTTTTAATCGCACTGTTAAACAATAAAATTCCAATTGAAATTTATTAAATATTTTTGGATGTTTTTCTACATTTTCAAGTATCTTGATTTCAATTACAAGACAGAATACAAAGTAAACAATGCTTACTTTATATTATTATTTTTATTACAAATATTTGCACTGTAAAAATTATAAAAGAAATAGTAGTTTTCAATTCATGTCATACTAGTATTTTAGTGCAATCTCTTTATCGTGAAAGTGCAGTTTACAGATATAGATTATTTTTTGTTACATAACTGCATTCAAAAACAAAACAATGTAAAACTTTAGAGCCTACAGGTCCACTCAGTCCTACTTCTTGTTCAGCCAATCGCTAAGACAAACAGGTTTGTTTACATTTATGGGAGATAACGCTGCCCGCTTCTTGTTTACAATGTCATCTGAAAGTGAGAACAGGCCTTCGCATGGCACTTTTGCAGCCAACATTGCAAGGTATTTATGTGCCAGATATGCTAAACATTCGTATACCCCTTCATGCTTCGGCCACCATTCCAGAGGACATGCTTCCATGCTGATGACGCTCATTAAAAAAAAATGTGTTAATTAAATTTGTGACTGAACTCCTTAGGGGAGAATTTGTATGTCTGCTGCTCTGTTTTACCCACATTCTGCCATGTATTTCATGTTATAGCAGTCTCGGATGATGACCCTGTTGTTTGTTTTAAGAACACTTTCACTTCAGATTTGACAAAACGCAAAGAAGGTACCAATGTGAGATTTCTAAAGATAGCTACAGCACTTGACCCAAGGTTTAAGAATCTGAAGTGCCTTCCAAAATCTGAGAGGGACGAGGTGTGGAGCATGCTTTCAGAAGTCTTAAAAGAGCAACACTCTGTTGCGGAAATTACAGAACCCGAACCACCAAAAAAGAAAATCGACCTTCTGCTGGTGGCATCTGACTCAGATTATTAAAATGAACATGTATCGGTCCGCACTGCTTTGGATTGTTATCGAGCAGAACCCATCATCAGCATGGACGCATGTCCTCTGGAGTGGTGGTTGGAGCATGAAGGGACATATGAATCTTTAGCACATCTGGCAAGTAAGTATCTTGAGGCGCCAGCTACAACAGTGCCATGCGAACGCTTGTTCTCACTTTCAAGTGACATTGTAAACAAGAAGTGGGCAGCATTCTCTCATGATAAAGCAATTGCACTACAGTACTTTTATTAAGTGAATTGAAAAATACTATTTTTGTTTTTTACAGTGCAAATATTCTTAATCAAAAATAAATATAAAGTGAGCACTGTACAATCTGTGTTGTAATTGAAATCAATATATTTGAAAATGTAGATAACATCCAAAAATATTTAAATAGATGATATTCTATTATTGTTTAGCAGTGCGATGAATCAGGATTAATTTTTTTAATCGCTTGACAGCCCTAGATTTTATGTGAATGTTATGTATAGAACAGCCTTAACTGATACACAACACTGTGTTTTTGTGTATTAGTTTCCCAAGTTTTTAGATAGGATCCTCAGCATTTCAGTTACTTCTTTCAGAAAGAACAGGACCTTCATCAAAGAGTTTTTTGAAGCTATTGCCCTTTGTGGAAGGAGTTGTTTGTTTTTCAAAGGTTTTGCTCTTCATTAATATTAGCATGATAAATGTTACGAAAGTTTATTCAAAGCTATTGAAAATTAATTGAGTGATAGAGAGATGGGGCATGTCTTTTTTACTTTTGCCTATTTCTTTCTATTATATGAATTAACTCCACGGTCCCTTGTTTAGCAGCACAGAGAAGGACTTCCTGCAGAATTTTAAATGAATTAAATTCCATTGGGGCAATGAGTTAACAAGCCTTTTATTTATTTTACCCTGTGTGATTGTTTTTCTTTGTTTCTTCCATGCTTCTTTGTGCTCCCTCCCTGGCAGCTTTTCTTTACATTAGCATGTGCTCTTATCACTTTGTTAATAATGGACCATGCCTCATGTGAATCTGTCTTTGGGGGCTAGAAGTGAATGTAACTCGCTGCTTAGAGCCAGGGGTGCAGAATGGCTGACAGCACAGTGTTCCGGTAACACACGGGATGTCAAAGCAACTGGCACAATGGGCACATGCAGCCTTGGTTGTGGGAGGGAGGCATGACAGAGGCATATCGTGAAATCTGTAGCTTTGAAAGAGAGGCCTTGTCAACACCAATGCAGCAGAACAACATCCCCTCTTAGTTTGTGACTAGAAGAAAGAAACGATAAATTGTTTTGTACCAGATGGTGATTCCTCCTAAATGAAATAGGCATAGGTTAAGTCAGTTCCATCCAGCTCGGTTTACATTGCATATTGCATAGAGGACAAATTTGGCGCCATCTTGTCACACTTTGCCTTGTGTACTAAAGCCAGGCAGGCAAATGAACATGAAGGAATCAAAAAAGAGAAGGTCTGGGAGGCTTCATGTCACTGTAATCAGTTCCTGAGCTATTCACCTCAGGTCATCAGTTCAGCTGTGGACCATATCATTAGTGACCAAAAGTAATTACAATCTTAGGGCTATTTAATTATATTAAATTTAGTCACTTGTGGAATCGGTCCTTTTCCAAGTCTACATACAACACCAAAATGATTTCTGCAGATGATATTAGTAATTGTCCCACTTGTTGTTAATAAGCACTTTTTAAAGCTTTTTATCTGAGCTCTCAGATCGAAACACAAGCATTAAGTTTCTCAACCCCTCTGTCCTAGGTGTTATCATACCTCTGAACCCATACCTGCCAGCATGTGACAGAGGCAACTGAAATGTGTGGCAAGTGACCAGAAGTGGAACACCTCATAAATTACCTCCAGACAAAAACAGTTAAAATGGAGTTAAGATTGAGAGTACACATCAGTGATTCATGGTGGGGTTTTTTAATACAGCGATGTTGTAATTATTTCCAAAACATGCATTATAAACCCAGGAAATTCAGAATTAAAGTTAAACTTTAACAGGAATCCTAACATATTAAGGTTTAGAAATATGAGGGCACCAAACAACCTTAACTCTGCCCTGTAGTGAATGACACCATTAGGAAAGAAAAAAAATCTAAAATATATTTAAAAATAATCTAATCTAATCTTACAAATGCTAAAATGTGTTAATCATTTCATTTCCTGAAGGCATTTTGGTGGTTGCAGTCTCCCACATTAGATTTGGCATCCTGGCTCTCTGCCCCATGCATCCTTCCCTAAGTCAATGGATATTTTGAATCAGTCTTCCTCTTGCATTTGCAAAACATCTCCTGCCTTTGATGCTGCAGAACAGGCAGGCTGATTAACCCAAAATGTAGAACATTCCACAAAATCCAGAATACTTAAGAGGTCTAGGTGTCCCCATTTTACAGACAGGACAACTGAAGCACAGAGAGGTGTTTGACTTCCACAGCAAATTAATGTTGGAGCTAGGACTAGAAGCAAGGGGATCTGACTAACAGTCCTGTGCTGTAACCCCTAGCCCACTGCCTCAAGGTACTTGGCATTCTGAGCATAAAGGCCAAGATCTGAATGAACATGAAAATTAAACACCCGTCTCATCTCTGCAGTTTTCTTTCTTGGTCAGTTAGGGCAGGCTGACCACGTAGGGTGGGGAAGCTTGTACTGCTGTTGAAGGAGCTGTACTTGTACTATGGATCAATATAGGTTCCTCAGTCACTAGGGCTCTCTGTTACTTCTCACCAGCACTAAACTCACTGAAAAAATGTTAGCCAAAAATAAACTAATCTTACTAATCTCTGGTTTGATAGCCTTTACTGGCTGTGCTTTCTCTAGACATGATGTGTGCAGGTGAAAATACATTAACCCTATTCCGATTTCTTATGGCTTTTTTTTTTTTTTAGGTGCCTGAACATGCAGAACTTGGTTGGATTCTTGGGTGCTTAACTAGTATGCCACGTATACAAAGCTTTCCCCAGTGGAAGGTAAGGTTTATATGATCAGCATATTAAACTACAAGGAGATTTAAGGGAATTTAATAAAAACAGTATTGTCCTTCTTGTAAAACTTTCTGTTGCCTGTGGACCATAAACACTGGGCCAGTCATTCTTACTAAAAGGTGATGGAGTCACTTCAGGAAGAGGAAAGAAAACAACCCCATACAATGCTATTACTATAGGAGACATAACTGTATATTGTGAGTCAATGAGGCGGCTGCTGTGGGAGGTTACAAAGTAGCATACCTGTATAAGCAGAGAATACAGAGGCAGTTAAAGAAGGTTTTCAATTATAGACTGGTATTTTTAATCATTTATCAAAATGCTTAAAGTTCTTATTTCAAGCCTCATAACATAATAAAATGCAATGACTACAGCACAACATTAAGGCTAAAAAATCAAGCAGTCACAAGTAAGGAAATTCCATGAGTAAGTCTTCTGCAACATTAGTTGGCCATTCTGTGTGTCGTATGGTATGGGATATATTAAGGTTTACATTTTAAAAGGGATACAGAAATAAACATTACTAAAGATGACTGTGGCTGAGTTGATGTTTTGAAAAATCTTCCCTTTTGCCATTCATGACATATGTGCTTAATTTCTTAGTATTACATCAACACTGTTTTTTGCATTTAATTTCCGTGGGTTTTATTTATTTAACAAGAAGAGAAATCAGAAGTGTGCTGGGATGTGTAAACTCCACGCTGACAGGGAATGGGGCTAGGGAGGTTCAGTGCTAAGGTAGTCCCACCTCTCTGGCCCTTCCAACCATGCATGGTAGGGTGGAAGGCATTCAAAGGAGGAAGGTGCAATCAGCAAGGGGGAAGCCCTGAGAATGGAGCGGCTGGAGAGTCTCCTGAAGCAGCAGGAGGAACCTCCACCATGCCAGAGACCCCCAGCTCTGGGAAGAGTCCAGTGAGCCCTAGAAACAAGTCTGGCAGGGAGAGCATGATTGGGCTGTCTAGCCCAAAGGACTCCAGTAAAGCTGCTACCCAGGCATCTCTGAAGTAAGGTGGTGCCACTGACCTTTTTTTTTTTTTTGACCCCTGGAAGGGTTTCTTTGTTGACTTTGAACTCCACAAGGGTGGGGGCCACTGCAAGGGCTAGGAGGCTGTGGTCTTGACAAGGCTGACCCTGTGGTGGTAACTGGGCATGGCAAGAGGCCCCGACCGAGCTAGAGAAGTGCCCCAGAAAGAATCTCTTAAAAGTGGTGGAGAATGCGGGCACTTGGTCAGCTCTCCTGAAAGGGAGAGGAAAAGAGCAGGGAGTGGGGAAAAGTAGAAAAGAGGTTTGAGGCTGAGAAAATCCTGACAGAAACAACCTTGTAATGGATCTGGAATGGCTGTTAAAATGGGTCAGAGAAAACCAGCAGCACCAGGCCACTCTGCAACAAAAACAGCAGCAGCTGCTTCAACAGCTTGCAATCCAGCAACAGCTGGGGCAGCAGCAGCAGTAGCTGACAGGGAATTAGCCACATGCCAACAGCAACAACAGAACCTGGAGCAACAGATGCTGTCAGTTCTCCGACCTCTAGGGTCACCTAGGGCTGTAGTGACCACTAACCCTGGGCCTCCCAGCTCAACACCATCCCTGGGGAAGCTGTCTAAGATGGGCACCACCAATGACCCCAAGGCATTTCTCACTCCTTTTGAGCGGGTGGCATCTGCCGTGATGTGGTCCTCAGAGCACTGGACCATGTTATTGGTGCCATCTGTCAGGACCGGCTCAAGCTGAATGCCATGAACTTGATTTGGCAACAGCCCAGGACTATAGGAGGGTCAGAGAGGCCTTACTTGACTGTTTAGATATCACCACCTCTCTGGGAAGAGTCCAGTGAGCCCCAGAGGCAAGCTTGGCAGGGAGAGAGTGATTGGGCTACCTGGCTGGAAGGACTCCAGTAAACCTGCTTTCTGGGCAACCCTGAAGTAAGGTGGTGTCACTGACCTGACAGAAGGGGCTTCTCTGTTGAGTTTGAACTTTTGCTTTTCCTCACCCATAAACAAAGTAAGAAGGCCTACAAGGATGGGGTGGTGGGGTGCACTGCAAGGGCTAAGAGGCTGGGGCCTGGACTGGGCTGCCCCTGTGGTGGTATTGGGGTGTGGCAAGGGGCCCCGAAGCCGAACGACGGTTTTACAAGGAGTCAGAAGAGAGACAAACAATGAGAAGAAAAAAAATCCAGAGCAATTTGGTTTGCAGAGTTCACAACTGGAGAGGGCTAAATACCTCCAGATGTTTATGGGTGTTTTTTCTCCCTTCCTGTTTTTTCTTCTTAATTAAATAAACCCATTCAAATTTAAATGCAACAAATAGTGTTAATGCAAAACTTAGATTAAAGCCAAGCTTTTCAAACCTGTGTTTCTCAAGTTGGACTTGTAAAGCAATATTTAGACATCTAAGTATAAGTGGTTGGACTTTTAAAACCCACAAATAGGAGCTGCAGGTGCTTGGCATCAGGCCCCCCTGTATTTAAGAGCCTGGAGATGGAGACAGGAGAGTGTGATCTGGAGGACGGGGAGAGTAAAAAGATATAGGAAAATATAAAGAAGTCTGGACAGATTTTAAGGATTTTTTTAAATGTAGCTACAGTTAAAACAAAAAGCAGGAAACTAGATACTTGAACATCTACAGACCAGCTGGTCCAGATGATATGCATCTAGGGTGTTAAAGGAATTAGGTATTGAACTTCTGAACCTCTGATAATTATTTACAAAAAGGTGGGTTAATCTGGAGGGTATCAGGACTTTGGATAAAAACAAGTGCTGCATACCAGTCTTCTAACACACAACAAAAAAAGGAGTGAGTTTGGCAGTTACCGTCCCACACATCTAATATCTCTCCCTAGTAAAGTAATAGAATAATATTATGAGACAAGATCTATAAATATCTCTAGAAAATAACTGAGCCATGAGCAGTAAGTAGCACTGGGCATTGAAAAAGCACGAATTCTATTAGGCTTGCTTCTTTGCTAGAATGACACAATCAGTGAATGAAGCAGACTCAGTAAGTAAAACTTATAACAAAAAAAATCAAAATCAGATGTTGACATCAGCCAAATGGATGATTTCCGTATGTCTTTCTTTTGCAAACAGGTAAAGAATGCCAGCCAGAATTCTGAAGGAACCGTTGGTCTATTCACATACCCTGTGCTTCAAGCTGCAGATATTCTGCTGTACAAGTAAGAGACAGAATGTGAGCCCACAGGCAACGTCTGTTCAACTGCTGTAAGACTAAAGTTCTTTGGGTCAACATGTTAAATATCAAGGGGCTTGAATAGCTGAGAGGATTGGGAATGGATGGCACACTTTCATCTTTCAGTCACTGATTAAAATCTTGCTCAGTTTGATAGTGATTAAATATCAGGCCACTGGAAAACCATTGAATGGTATTGTCTAAGAAGAGTTGGTCACCTCAGAACAATTTAGTGCATGTCCCTAAAATCACTAATAAAACTAACACCAATTGACCCATTCAGCAGTTGCATTGGACTGATTGACTGAATGGGCCACAGAGATTAAACTAGTTGTGGATCCTCAAGGTCAGGGCTGAATCATGTTGTTACTTCCAATGATGGACCTGCTATGAAGCTAGGGAGATTTAGTGTCCAGACCTTTCAGTTGGGCACTTTACACCACTATTAAATTCATTTACATTTTTTTCAAGTTCTGGTGTAGACTATGTTGTGTCGATGGGTGAAGAGTTTTCTGCACAAAGGGGCAGCCAAACCTCATGTGTTGCCTCCATGAGAAAGTTGAGACCCATTACAGAAGCATAGTTCTATACTAGTCAATTATCTTTGATGTAAGATTAGCAGAGGTCCCAGCTTTGACATGAGGTGTCATGACTGGCACCATCAGGATGTCGTGTAGCCATATGGCACAGTGTTGGAAGGAGTCTTCTGCAAATTGGGAAACTGTGAAGTCTCTTTTTTTTTTTTCCCCCACATTTTAACTTTTATACATCCCTGAGGGGACGTTTACTATACTGAAGAAATGTAGACAATATCCTTCTTTCAGTTACTCGTTCTTTTTTTTCCTGGTTCTTCCCGCACGTCTCTTGTAAACCTAATCCCTCTTCTTCTCCCTGCCCACCTACCCAGTGCTAGCAGCCTGACTCCATGCTTATACCACTCCACTCCAGCAGCTTGATGGTTCCACTCCACACTCCCGTTCTCCCCATACATGGCTGACCTATTAGCCCTTTGTTAGTTCCTAGGCTCTTTGATGAGGCTGAGATCAAGAGCTGGTAATGTGGAGGAAGGTTGCATCTGTGAATGAAGCATAATTAAGTCGGGTAATATGTAAAATCTTAATTAATGAATCTCAAAGACAGAGTAAATAGTACATTATGTTTGCAGATTATATTGAGTTGTGTGGGTTCATCAACTTCTGTGAAGACAGAAGAATGATACAAAAGGGCATGGAGGGTTTGGGAATATAGAGTAGGCGGGAATAACAAGGCTTCTACCTGGAAAAATACATCTTGGGTAAAATAATCCAAAGCATAGAGTCAATGGGAGGGGAAACAGTCATGTCAAAAGACTTAGGGATGATATTGCTAGTTTATATGTATCATAATTAGGAATATAGGGGTAAAAGTAGAGGGAAAATGTAATTTGAATATTAAAAAAAAATTCTTAACTGAGATCTGTTTGATTGTTGAATAGTTCCCCAAGGGGAATAATAGAAGCCCCATCAATTAAAGTAATTTTAATAAACAAAACACTGGCAACTTCACTATCAGAAACCATTCTGCACTGGGCCCTGGGATGGACTGAACTACCTAGATCTTTCCCATCTCTATGTAATAAGATTCTGTACTTTTGATTTGTACTTCCAGCTCATTTTAGCTCAACTTTTGCATATTAAGTGCTGGCTGACTGGAAACAGATGACAAAATAAGGAGGTGTCAGAGAGAGAGAGAGCACATATATTAAAAGATATATATTTAACAAGAGAGCTCTTTTATATTAAAAGGGATAGGAAATGGGACAAGAGGCAAGAGAAAATGGATAATTAGGAAAGGAGCAGCAGTCATAGAAGGAAGAGCAGGAAAAGGAGACGCTGAAATGGTACAAAGCAAAACTAACTGCAGAAATAAGAACACATAAAAGTGGCAGAAAAGATTCAGCAAATAAAATACCACAAACAAAATAAATGAATTAGGAGAAGGAAGCGAGGGAGAAATAAAACCAACTGAAGTGACCTTGGAGAAAAAAGAGGATTAGGAAGAAGAAAAAAAAGTTAATTAATAGAAGGTAAATAAATAGCATGTGAGAAGCAGGAGCAAAGACAGCAAGAAAACTAACATAAGAAAGAAAGAGTCATGCTGAGGCGTTTATAGAAACACAATATGTTTTCAGGTTAGTCGGATAACTTTGTGATCTTTACCATTTTGGCATATGGAAATGTTCCTTTTGGCCTGCTTAAGTGTATTGATTAAGGTAACTGTTTTTTCTGTGTTGTAAGACACTGTGATTTCCTATGGGCTACTGTGGCAGTTTTTAGCTTGTCTTGCTTACTCTTTGGTGGGTAGAGGGGTGAAGAGATTGACCCCCTGTAATTTAGGATCATAAGTAAAGAATGCCATATTGAATTGAAATTGTCTGGGTATTTAGAGACGCAGAATTTGAATTAAATTAGAATTTGGCCAGGACTTGGTTTATCATACACCAACTCTTTAAAAGTGCAGTGGAAGCTTTAATAAACAAAAGAGGACATGATTTCAAGTCTATATCTCACCTAAAAAATCACAGATTAACAGTGAGATTAATCATTGGAAAATTAATCATTAATCAGATTAATCATTGGAAAAAAACACAAGGGAAAGTGATGGATTCTCCATCCCTTAAAGTCTTCAAATCAAGACTGGATGCCATTCTGGAAGATATGCATTAGCCAAACACAAGTTATTGGGCTTCAACAGGGTAGTAACTGGATAAATTTGCATGACCTATGTTATACAAGAAATCAGACTAGATGATCTAATGGTCCCTTCTATCCTTAAAATCCATGAATGAATAGAAGACAGTGGGTAGTAGAAATCTTATGGAAAGTGGGAGACGCTTGCAGAACACAAGTGTACGTGCCAGTATTGTTACTTTTTCTGGTATATTTCCCATTTACGTTCAGACTTTGGTAAAAGGCTGTTCTTTTGCTGCTGAATCTGCATTTCATCCCATCAGACACAGCAGAACCGTATTAGACAGGATCCGTCTGGAATCTTGTTCACCCAGAAGAAAGCGAGTTAGCTGTGATTGAACATTTGGCTCCATCTGGCCCTCAACTATGGCAGGAGCTGTGACAGTCTCAGGTAACATTTCAATAGAACTAGAGAATTTTGCTGAGTTTCCTGTATCTGTCTTTTATTAAAAGGTCAACACATGTTCCTGTTGGAGAAGATCAAGTCCTGCACCTGGAACTGGCTCGAGATATAGCACAGCACTTTAACAAGAAATATGGAAACTTCTTTCCTGTGCCCAAAGCCATTTTAAGTGAGTAGGGAGAGGTGTGGTTAAATACTAGATTGCAGTGAGTTATTAAGGGTTGAGGTTTGACTTACAGGTAGGGTGAATCTATGTGGGAACAACTGGAAAGGGGGCAAACTGATGGCAAAGTAGATGAATAGAAAAGAATGAATATGGGGCTTTGAAAACCCCCAGAAAGGAATGTGTACAGTATCTGCTATTCCAGTCCTGGGGCCCCTCCCAATGCTCTGCTACTGCCTTTCAATCCTGCTTGGTTGCAGCCCCTGTCTGTTGTTGCAGGCATGGGCCTCTCATGAGGAGAGAGCATGTTTGATGGTGCCAATTAAGGAGCAATTTGTGATGCCCATTAGGGCGTTGAATGAGAGACCACCAACCAGCATAACGCTATAGTGTTTGCTTGTAGTAAATGCTGTAATTGAAGTTGCAAAGCAGTTTCTATTTTATTACGTTCATTACCATAGCACCCAAAAGTTCACTAGATGCTTTGACATATGCTTGTAAATTTCAAGAAGGCTCTTCATTGGCGCTAAACTTTCCATTCTTGGTCACAGCCTAAAGCTTAGGAGATTTTGAGGAAAATGTGTTCAGCCATTTTTCGCATTACGAGGCCATGAAAAATTTCTGAATCTTTCTGTAGAGCAAATGGCACATGTGGCGGGAAACATGAGCAGCTGAATACAGAAAAAGTGTGGTATCTTTGCATTAGCTCATAATCTAGAGGAATGTGCAGCCCCCAGGGGCAGGGAGTTCTCCCCTTAGAAAAGATTACACTGCCAGGGTATCATTAGTAGCCCTCTTTCCACTTTAAAGCCCCAGTTAAAAATGAGAGGTCACCCATGAGAATACAGGGTGTTACAAACCTTGGTGCAGTGTCTTGTGAGCAGTTTGAGCACCAATACTGTGATGTCTATGCAACAGTGATTCTGTGCTATGCGATTCTAGTCATTAGCTCAATGGCTCACACTGCGTTTTGTGTATAATAGTAACAGTGGGAAGAGACTGTGAATTAATGGAGTGGTGTAACTAGATGAATGTTGCCACATGCTTTATAGTACTGGTATCCTGTCTCGCATGCATGCATGTGTCTCAGTTATTTCTAAGGCACCTATCACCCTGCCAAAATCTAAGCAATGTTTTCCCCCTGCCTAGTTTTTGGGTAGATAACACCTGGGAGGGAGCAATTTCTAAGGAGCTCTAGGAGAGTTTCAGGGGCTTCTTGTGTGGGGCAGCTTCTCATGGTGAGGAGGCTGGTCATTTTGGGACCCTGGAGTGTGATCTGACCCAGCTCCCCAGTGTTACGCGATCCCTCACACACTTCTAGTTTGTGCTTCCTGGGTTACTCGCCTCGCCAATACCAGGTACCTAGAGGAGGAGGTGGATTGGTAGGGAAATCAGCATAGAGCCATAGCAGGCTGGAATCATCCCAGAAGCAGTAGGTAACTGGGGAGAAAGGGGAACTAGGTTCAGGTCCTTTGGGTGATTATGGGGAGAAAGGAGAATGGCTGGGGTGCTTTCGGTGGGAGAGAATGAAGATTAAGGATGAGTGTATTTTGTAATGCTTGAGAAAGTAATTGTTAAAGCAAGGCAAGCAGCCAGGGCAACCTGCTATAGGCTGTAGTATTCTCCTAAGAAAAGTCCCAAATAAGCATGAATAGAAAACCATGATCTGTTTGTCTTTTTAGGTACAACGAAGAAGATAAAGTCTCTCAGGGATCCAACAGCCAAGATGTCCAAGTCAGACCCTCAGAAGTTAGGCACACTCAATATCACAGACAGTCCAGAGGAGATAGTTCTGAAATTCCGCAAGGCTGTGACTGACTTCACCTCCGAGGTGACCTATGACCCAGACTCTCGTCCTGGTGTCTCCAATCTGGTGACCATTCATGCTGCAGTAACAGGACTCAGCATAAAGGAAGTGGTGCACCAGTGTATTGGTCTTGACACTGCACGCTACAAAGGGATAGTGGCAGAGGCAGTTATTCAGAAATTTGCGCCAATTGGGAACGAAATTAAGAGGCTCCAGGAGGACAAATCCCACTTGGAGAAGGTTTTACAGGCTGGAGCAGAGAAAGCCAAAGAACTAGCTTCCCTTGTGTATCAAGAAATAAGGAGATTAGTGGGGTTTCAATAGAACCTACCAAACAGTTGCGAATTTTCTTATTTCCTGCGATAGCTCTTGTTCATCATCTCCCATCTCAGAGTCTGAGAGAGAATTTTCTTTGTCCTGGAATATCAGACAAGAACAATCAGAGATGATTTTTTTCATGTGATTATGATACCATCTAATGGGAGCCATTCTGGATGGCCAAAGGAAGGACACACAATTTCCAAAGAAACTCACAAAACCAGAACAGTGAAGCTGACCAAATGAATTGCCTGTTTTCATAGAGCAACATAAAAAGTTGAAATAGAAGCCACGATCGTTGGGATGACAGAGTTGCTGCATTCCTGATTACTCCAGAAGGAGAGGAAGTCACAAGCTTCATAAAATCCTCCCCTATTACACACATAAACCCACAGAGAAAGACAGTTACACTATGCTGAATGTGATGGCAGAATGTGCTTCTGGATAACCAGAATAAAAATACATACCAGAGACCTGGAATGCCCAGGACATTGGTAGTGGGAAAGAGAGCCTTTCACCTCTAAATCCCCAGTTCAAATGCAGCCTAGTTTGGTAATGACATCTAGTCTGTATGAAACGAGTTGGGCTCTTAGTCCATTTCCCGATATATAAATGTCCATATTACAGAAATCACCATGACCATTGAAACTCCACTTCTTTTTGGCAGTCTCAGTAAAGAACTCATGGACTGAATGGAACCTGTACCCTCTATCCTGAACTCCCCTCTCACTTCTAAGTCATCTTAGTAGGTCAGGGCTAAGATACATTGGCAGGGGACTGTCTGTGTTGAGAAGCTTGCTCTGCAGCTGTCCATTTTGCAGCATTCTGTAGAGAAGTAAAGGCTTCAGCACTGTCAGTCCAGCACCAACTACAGGATTCATTTTAGAATCTGTTCCAGCAGGGAAATGACTTTCGGCTGGGAAACCAGAGAACTGGCCGTAAAATTAACAAAAACTGCTTGTGTAAGTGACTAGCTGAATACAAAGCCATGGTTATGATCAAAGCATTTTTCTCAAAATGAATAGGCCTAGGAATGAGAGCTGCACTCAGCCTCCACAGATCTTATTCCTCCCAAGCCCCAGTGAGAGAGCCTAGAATGAGTGAGCTGCTGCTGAGGAGCAGAAGGAAAGGGAGAAACTGGCAAAAAGGAATAAACTATTCTAAAGGCAATGGAATGGAGAGGGTAGAGAAGTGTTTAAAGCAATGCAAAAGCAATTATTGTACTGTTGCGGAGAATTTTGCTGCATCAGTGTGTTGATGCTTCACATTTGAAACCACTGTATTAAAACTTAAACTAAGTTTATAATATCACAACCATGGCAGGTACTGCAAAGAGGAAAACGCAAATTTAAAAGTGTCTGAAACATGTCTTCACTGTTTCTTTCTCCTGAGTTGGGAAAGGTGGAAGTTATATCAAGAAACTAGAGCAACTTTATACTCGTGAATCAACATGAACTGATCTTTTTTCTGTGTAATACAGACCAATAAAAAGCTGATGAATTTGTTTACTGGTTGGAGTGAAATGGTGAGTGTTCACTGACTCAGAATCCTTTAGCTCCTCTATATTGCAAAGCAAGAAATTCACAATTGGATGTCCCTACCATCCAAGCTAAGACCCGGGTTTATATATAAAGGATCTGTAGAAAGAGGACAATGGGATGAGAATTTTCAGGTAAGACAGTTACTAAAGCTAGTCAAGACTAGAGAAGGTATATGAATGGACACAAGGATGTCAGTTAGAAAACAAGTGCAAGATAATGTACATTGGAAGGATTAATTGCATCTATTCATACATATTGTTGGTTTCTAAATTAACACACAGGGAAAGACATGGGTGTCATGGACAGCTCATTGAAAATCTCTGCTCAATGGCCAGCAGTGGACCAGAAAGCAATTGTTAGGTTTCATGAAGAATAGGCTAGAACAGGGATCGGCAACCTTTGGCACGCAGCCCACCAGGGTAAGCCCCATAACGGGCCAGGCCAGTTTGTTTACCTGCTGCATCCGCAGGTTTGGCCGATTGCAGCTCCCACTGGCCGCGGTTCGCTGCTCCAGGCCAATGGGGGCTGCGGGAAGTGGGAGCCAGCACATCCCTCGGCCCACGCCGCTTCCTGCAGCCCCCATTGGCCTGGAGTGGCAAACCGCGGCCAGTGGGAGCTGCAATCGGCCGAACCTGTGGATGCAGCAGGTAAACAAACCGGACCGGCCCACCAGGAGGCTTACCCTGGTGGGCCTCAGGCCAAAGCTTGCCGATCCCTGGGATAGAAAGTACTACTGAAAATATTGTAACACCACTCTAAATTGATAATACTCAAGATAAAGACATACTGTTCGTTTCTGGATGCCCCAGGTTAAAAAAGTTATAGCAGAAATAGAAGATGGTCAAAAGGTGAGGAATAAAAATGAGAGACAAAGAGATTGAAAAGATTAGGACTGTCTTCTTTACAAGGAAAAGAAGAGGGAGCCATGATAGAGGTATATATAATAAACATTATAAAGAGAAGGTGGATTACATTCGTACATTGTCTTATAATATCAGAACAAGAAGTGTCCAATGAAATGTAAAAGACGACAAACTTAAAAACTGATTTTTTTAAAATTGTTTTACAGAATGTATGGCTAACCTGTGGAACTCATTTACACAAGATATTAAAGTGCAAGTATTCAGCAGGATTCAGAAAAACTTGCACATATATGAATAAAGAATATAAACCTATATGCTTCAAAGTATTAGACATGGACTATAAGCAACTGACTGATTATGCTTAAGAAGAAACTTATACTGTGGGCTCGTTATTCCATATCTGTTCATTGTGAGGATTTTTGTACTTTCATCTTAAAGCATTTGGTGCTTAGATGGACAACTAGCCTCATGCAGAATGGCAATTTCTGTATTTCTAAGGGAATTCTGTGCAACAAAATTCTGGTTTGGGACTATCTGAAGCAATTAGCTCACAGTTTATATCTATTTCTGTTTCTACATAGAAACAATTCAGTTCAAATCCACCCAATTTTATCAGGAAAGCATTGGGAGGGTCTTGGACCTGCCACTAACTGAAGCAGCTTAGATTAACCAAGCTGCCCATCACTAGACACTGTGATTAGGCTCATTACAGTTCTTCAGTTATCACAGATATAGCCATACAGTCACATATGGAGATGTTTCTCACTGGTACAAAATAACTTATTGGCTCTGAATTGTTCAAACTGAGCTGGCCAGTCTTAAAATGACCTATAAAAGAAAACAAAAATGTTGTATCCTTTTTGTTTCTTAATGATGTATGCAGAAGGCCCATAGGTATTTTTTTAATGTTTTTCCCTGCTTGTTTTTTACATTAGAAATTCAGCTCTCATCTGCTGTATTTTTCCTACGGGACAGCATGAAAGACTGGAGAACTCATATGGGTTACAAATGACGTCAGAGGTACCAGGAAGATAAACCTGATTAATTGGCAAGGGAAGGGATTTTTATTCCGCCTGTTTAAAACACTCTCTTGATTTCTGTTGACACCTGTTTAATTCAAATGCCCAACAAACACTTTGGTAAAATATATTTGTTAAAAATTCTATACTGTACCACATCAGATAAGATTAAAGGCTCCCAGTCCATTTCTTCCTCTTTTAAAGGGGGACCTCCAGCAAAATCAAGAAAGACAAGACAAATCTTGATATTCCTAGGCTTTGCTTTTGTGTTTTAATCTTTAGGTTGTTTGTTTTTTAAGAGAGATTTCAGAGCTCTGAGATATCAGAGCATACAAATTCTGCACAAATTCACACAAGCACTGCATGTGCAGACTGCAGCCACTCTGCATTGTGTTATGAATGTTGTTGAATTATTTTGCTTTAGCTCCATATGGGCTTGGGGTTCAACATTCCTCCCTTTCAAGCAAAGAAACAGGAGCAAGTGTGCTCTTAAAATAGAAATCTTTCGTACCAGTAAAATAAGGAGGAGACGGGGACAAAAGAGAGAAACTCCTGGCATGTTGGAAGAGTGGATTGTGAACAGACCATCTCTACCAGTCTCCAAGAGGTGTCACTGAGATTTTTCTGAGAAGCCAAAAACTCTGCTTGGAGCAGGGAGAGTGGTTCTGATGAAGGTCTCTCGCTACTGTAATTTGGCTTTATTAAATGTAAGGGTTTACCCCTGTTTCCGGAAAATTTCCTTCTTTCTTTTGTTTGCATTTAAGAGAACTGGTTTTTCCTTTTTATTTCTTTATTTTATTTTTCTTTCCTTAAACAAATTTTACACTTTTACCACATTTTTATAGAACATGTTGATCATTTTATTTTCTTTGGGACAACCTAAAAGTATGATAAAAATCTGGGGTTTTTTTTTGTTTGGGGGCTGGAGGTAGGTATTTTATATTTCACACATGCCAAGTTCAGAAGAGAAATCATTAAGTATGATTTCCACCCTAGCACAGGCCAGATGTGCAGCATATATAACCAATGTAGTTTAGTCCACACATGGATTAAAAAAATAACCAGGAAGGAAGTGTGAACTGTCCCATTCATCTCAATAGGTTTGTTTACTCTGAAACCTAATGTTAACTGTCAACACTATTTACTATTTCACTGCTGATCTAAGTACACACACACAAAGGAAGAGCCTGTTATGAATGTTTGCCCAGTCTACTGTGAATGGGATTCATTTCCATGGACGAAGCTGGAGAATACTACAGAGAGTGCTCGACTGTATCAGATTGTGCAGAATGTTCCACAGTGGAACTATCAGGCTGCTTGTTGTAAGAGAGTCTTTTCATTAAACTACCGTAATGTATAAAGGAAGATTTACTGAGCTAGGAGCCATGAGTTGTGGTTTCAGTTCTAGTGGCTGCTGTTTATGCTTCAGCATACTTCCTAGCCCCTATCACTGAACAAAGCTTTATGCCCCAACCCTAGAAGGCAGTCAAATATTAGTCCATTCTCTATTTTAAATATAGGTTTGCAACAAAATTGTATGATGTCATTTCAAACCGACTGAAAATTGAACCCCTGCTCTCTAATACAGCAGAGCTAAACTTCATCAGGTTATCCATGCTTCCTTTCATACTGCATGAACCAAATCTATGTGCTGTAGTTATCCTATCTGTAACCACTCCATCACGCTCCCTGCCTGCAACTAAGGATAGAACCTGGGATTCTTGATCTCCAGTGTGCTTCTGCTGTCATCAAAGAGTTGTGTAACCCACTGGAAAGTGTATGTCAAATCTCCCTGTAATATTTGGTCCGTATAAGGCTAGCAATGTCCCCAGTAGCTCAACTAGTTCAGCAATCTGTGATGCGGATTTAGAGGTCCAGGATTTGGATTCTGTTGTTGGGTGTGGGGTGTGGTTTCACAAAAGATAGGCTTGTTTTTCTGGGGTAGGTTGGTTTGTTTGCTTGTATGTTTGTTAATGATTTATTTAATTCACACAGTGAAATAATATCCTTTAAATAGGCTTTATAGTTAAAAAAATATCATAATCTGTCAGTTACAGCGTAACACAAAAGATACAATAGCAGTCAACGTGCTCATTTGTCACACATCTTGCTGGTATCACACACTGACAAGTTTGATGGTCAAAGAACCACCTTTTTATTTATTTTTAACCTAGCTGAGCTTTGGCTCCTAAACCTAACTACTCTCAAGCTGCTTTTGAGGGAAGAGGTTAGCTGAAGTGGCAATGTCTTTGTGATTTAGGAGAAAGTTTTAGTGGCTGATGTGTGGGTTGCCACTCAGGATTCTGAGTGAACTGGGGAGATTTTATGGATACTGGAACATCTGATGTGTTTTTTAACAAAATCTCCATAGGGCCTGGAGCAAAAGAAAAGTCTGATAAATTGTAGTAAATAAAGAGCAAATTCTCCCTTCAGGATACACTCCTGCAACTGCACAGAAAACAACTGCATTAGTGTAAGGGCAGAGTTTTATCCATGGTGTATAATGGCTCTTTATTACATGCCATGGTTCCCTGCTCCTTGAATTGGATTGTATTCTGGAGGGAGGAAGTTTGATCTTGTGAAAGCACAGGAATAGGAGTCTGAAGACCTGGCTTTGCATATGTTTCCTGTGTGACCTTGGGTAAGTTACTTTAGCCCTCTGTGCCTCAGTTTCCTCAGCTGTAAAATGAGGCTAATAAGCCTTCCTAAATTGGTTAGTCTCTAAGGTGCCGCAAGTACTCCTTTTCTTTTTGCGAATACAGACTAACACGGCTGTTACTCTGAAACCAGAGGTAAACTACTGTTTGTCAACCTAGAGGTGTAGCATTTCAACCTGACACTCTGCTAGTGGAGTGCATGGCATAGACAAACAATGAAACATGCCAGGGGACAGACATTTCAGTCCTGCATAATAAATAAGGAAACCAATGAAAGCATTATGCCTTTGTGTCTTTCAGAAACCTACAGGCCGGGCCTTCCTACCTTGGTTTTCTTGCTTTCTGCTCCAAGGGCTCAGCTGGCCTAAAAGAAACGTGCATGGCCCTGCACTATTGCAGCCCCTTCATCTTTCCTCTCTCCTGGCTTCTTGAAAGGGAGGGCCTCCACTGGGGATCTAATATCAAACGGGAAAGGGTAATGCCACTTCATGGAGGGGGGGAATAATTACCAAATTTCCTGAATAGTAAACAGCTTTAAAACCCCTGAACGCTTTCTATCTGGGCCCTAGTGGATGCCTGTACAGTTATATCATCCATCTGCCTGCTGCAGTTTGGGCTATTGTTGCAGCTTTCCTTCTCCCCCCCTCCCCCCCCCCCCAAAAAAGTTTGATTTAAAAAGTATCATAAACGTTAATAGCAGTGGGCCTGGCAGGACAAATTGAATGAATGCTTCAAAGTCCGTGGGCAGGAGGGAGTTTCTCCAGTGCGGCTTCCCCTTCTCTGCGGGGAATTCCACCGCCCCGGTGGAGAGCCCCGCAGCCGCACAGGCCGGGAGCGCCAGGCAGAGAGAGGGCCGGGGGACTAGTAGTAGCTCGGGACGGTCAGCAGGGGGCAGCGTGGTGACTCGGCTCGGGCGGCGGTGAGTCTGGTCAGCGGGCGGCGGGGGGCGGGTTACTCTCCGGAGGGGAACGGGAAGAAAGGGATGGGCGGAGAAAGCGCTGCCCGGGAACTGCTGAGTCCGCTCTCTCGCGGCACAGATCGCTCCCGTCCCCCACGCATCCCCCCCAGCCCGGCGCTGCTTCCTGCCGCTGCGCTGTGCGAGGCGAAAAGCCAACCGGGCTGGAGACCAGGGCGCAGCTCCGGCTCCCCAGAGGAGCCCAGCCTGGCTTTGCCGGTGGCGGGTGATCTTCCCTGGGGGCCCGCGGCGCTGGGGGGCAACCCTCCAAAGCGCCGACCCACGGAGTGGCCCTAGCGCCAGAGGCCGTGGGGGGGGGGGGGTGTCCCAGCGGCACCAGCCCTGTTCTGTGCCGGGGCAAAGCCCGCTCTCAAGCGGTCTGGTCCCTGGCCAGCCAGAAAGCAGGTCCCCAGCCCCACCCGGCTCCTCCGCCGCTTTCTGTGAGGCCCCCGGGGGTCCCACCGCCGCTGGGAAGGTCACGGATCGATAAAAGCAGGTGTCGCTTGAGATCAAGTTGCAGGAAACTCCCCATGGCCGCGGAGGGACCAGCGCCGGAGCGAGGAGTGCGGGATCGGGCCCAGTTTCAGCTCCTTGGAGCCCGAGGAACACGTTAGGATCCGGGTGTTGGGGGTTAGGGTGGGGGGGTCCCTTCCTGCAGCACTGAAATATTACACACCGTGGCCTGCCCCCTCACCTTGTAGATTTCAGAGCAGAGATGTCTCGGGCACAATCCCGCTCCCTTGGCCGGAGGAGGTTTGACACTTGGATCAGGCAACCTAAGGCGGTCAAGCGAGCCTGTGCCCGAAAGCAAACGTGAGTTTAATACAGGGTGAGAGACGCGTGTTGCTCTTTGGAGCAGAGACGCTGAGGCACAGATGAGATTAAAACGGTGCCCCAACCGCTCTGCTTTTCTTAAACACACACACAACGCGAGAGGGGCCAAGGATCAGCTTGGGCCGCAGGGCCTCCCTGAATGTCTAAGGCACGTAGGGGGAGACGCACGCTCGATTTCACTGGAAGCTTTTAAATATTCCGTTAAGGTATTTCCCCCATGCATCTTGCTAACCACTGCTGGAAGCCCAGTGAATGCATCCATATATAAAGGACCGCTACTTGGATGTGTCACTTAAGTACGTTACCCGGCTCTTGGTTTGTCTTTGATTCAGTTCTTCGCCTTGATTTATACCCGTGGTTATGAGAGGATGGCTAAAAATATTCCTCCTTCCTAAGAGACTGCTGGTCCTCAGTGAGTAGCAAAGGCAGTCGCCCAAGCTGCGGTCTCTTCCTCTCTGCACTTGCCTGTTCAATGCTGCTAAGGGCTCTGCATCTCTGCATCACTGCCACGCGTTTAGTAACCACGTCTCCAAACATTTGCCATTGAGCGAATGAGGGTGGCGGAGGCTGGGAGCAGCCTCGGGGGCTGGGGGTGGGGGCATTTTCTGGAACCCTTCATCTATAAAGTCCTCCTGGGGCTGCAGATCTAGATCAGGACTGGGTAGGTGGGAAATGCAGAATTGTTGCACCCACCCTAATTGCATCCCTATTCCAGTGGCTTTTAGGAGAGAATTGGCTTAAGTGAGTCTGCGTCAGGCTGATCCGAGGTCGACCGAAGTGTGTATGTTTTCGGAAGACAAAGAATAGCCTGCAAACTGCGACTTACCCCAAAATGGAACATTTCCAGCCCTGGCGCATTCGAACCATTTTGGCTGAGCACGACGTCAACTTTACCCTTACATGAAAACACATCGGGGAAACACACCAAGCGTTGGAGCTGGCAGGCAGAAACACTTTTGCCTGAAGTGCAAGGGTCCTCGTTTTTCAAGCGTCTCAGAGGGGGGAATGAAAGTGATTTCACAAGGAAGGGGAAAAAAGTTTAAAAGAAACATAAAAGCACAAAACAATTACAGACCTGATGTCCTTACAGAAATTAAATCCCAAACTCCTGACAAAATTCCCTGCATAGAGTCCTTTAGTTCTCTGTTAATGCCCTCCCCCTTCCCCCCACCCCGGTAAAGATTTACAGAGCCATGCATGCAGAAGAGGACTTCACCAAAGACTCTCATTTGAACGCTAGAATTCAGCGTCTCGAACATTGTACAACAGCGAACACTGAACGCTGATACAGTTCTAGTTAGCTCCCTCGCCTGTCTTCCCGTTGTTATGAAGCCTGGGCAAGGAGCTTTCTGACCCCACACATTTCTGGGATTTCAGCATTCAATTTCATAAAGTATCCTTTTTATATGGGGGGGGGGGGGGTTCGGAGCGAGTAAATCCGTGATTCAATTTAAAAAATCCTGGGTCCCAAATTCTTTCAAAGAATATTGCAAATTCCCTTGCTTGCCGGTTTTTCTGAACAAACATTTCTCTTCAAAATATGGACAGATTCCTTTTTATTTACTCGCTGTGCATTTCCTTATCTTGTAGTGCAATGCAGTGTTTGGTCTTGTACACATGTGCTTTAGGGTTCCCCCACCCTCTTTAATTCTTGAGAGCCGGTCATCTTTGAATTAGGAAATGAGTATTTATAGGTGTCTGACTGTGTCCACATTCTAGCACAATACAATGTATATTGCGCCTTTGGAGAGCCTTTTGGATACAGTCCTATTCAAACACACGTGAAAGAGGATTTCAGGGAGGTGACTCTGTATTTAAGGCATAGAACTCTGCATAGAAAATTCAGCATGTGGGTGCATAGTCCGTGGGAATATGCATTTTGTATGGGTGTACAAAGAGACAGATTGCATACAAGAGATTCGGTGTGTAGAGCATAAGCGAACAATAACACAGTGGGAAACAGCTACACATGCAATCTGATTGTCAGAAAGTGACACGCACACACGCGCTGTCTTTCTCTCTGTAAATACTGCCTGCCCTTAGGTACCTCTACCTCACCAAAGCAGTCATTTCTCAGCCCGGTAACTCGATTGACTCATTGAGTCTACTCTCTGAAATAAATACCATTTCAGGCTCTGGAGCCATGGTGCCGTGGGTCTCGTGCAGGTCTTCTCCTCCCATGGCGCTTCCTCTTATCGAGCAGGGTGCACACGATGAAGTAAGAACCTTAATGTTTTGAAATGCAATGTTGAAAGCCCCGCGAAATTGATCTTTTCACTAGTTGCAAAATATTTTGGAGACTTCTTCCAAACCCCTCTCGGAAAGGAAGGTGCTTTTCAAACACCCCCTTAGCCACCGCAGATGCGGAGGGACCCCTTTGAGTGCAGGCGCTGCAGATATTCTGAAACCCTGGAGGGCCGCACCTTTCTTGATGTCCAATATCTTGGGACATGCTATCCAGTGGCAGTCACCCTGGCTTCATGCTCTCTCTGGGGAGCAACTTGCTCTGTGCGTGGTTTGGTGTATGCCTGTGTGTTAGCCTGCGTGTTTCCAGTGTTTCCGTGAACTTTATGCTCTGTAAGTTTGAAGAGTATCTCTGATTTCTCTCTGGCTTTCACACCCTCCTGTGGGCAGGCTGGAGTCCCTGAGTATTAATGGCGCAGCCCCATGGCTCTGACCTTCTCTTCCCAATATAAGGGAGCTCCGCTTCAATTCCCCATCCAACGGCTGGATGTTGAAGCTAGACAAATTCAGACTGGGAATAAGGGGTACATTTTTTAAGGGTGAATGTAATTAACCTTTGGAACAATTTACCAAGGATCCCGGTGGATTCTGCATCACTGACCATTTTTACATCAAGTTCGGATGTTTTTTCTAACAGATGTTCGAGGAATTACTTTGGGGATGTTCTGTGGCCTGTGTTATACAGGGGGTCAGACTAGAGAATCACAAAGGTCCTGCTAGCCTTGGAATCGAGGAATATCTGCGTTCCTAACCCATTCTACTCTGGGGTTTGTTTTTTTTTAATCTTCAACTTTTCAGCAACGCTTTATTCTCAGCTCTCCTCCCTGTCCTGAACTTGTAGGGAGGCAACAGAAAGATGCTGGTGAAACGTGTTTTGTGGGAAGTGATGATTTCAAGAGATCCATACAATTGAGCCTCCCACCCAAATAAATACATAAAAGTCACACCTATTCTTTTAAAGTCTCCTCTCCTTTCCAAGGTGAACTCTTGCCCCTTTTCTAACTTGCAGATCTACCTATCATTATAAATTAGATACATAGATACAATAGGTTAGGTTCGATATAAATGATAATGTGCCCCTCACTTCCGTATCCAGTTTCCCTTGGCTGGTCTGTTTCTTGTGCAAGGAATTTAAAAAACAAAAGCAAACAAAACAGTTCAAGACATTTAAAAGAAAACCCCACCATCACCAGCCAGAAAAGCAAGGGACTTTGACTGATCGAGATTTCTATGACGGAAATGTATTTATCTGACTTGACTATAGCAAAATCGTACAAACTCTCAGGCCATCAAAACTATGCCAATGCATAAAACAGGAATAACTGTATAGGAAAAAAGACAAAATTCAGCGCTCATCAAAGTCCTCTCACAGTCTATTGCTACTTTTCAAGCATAAACATGATTTTTAAAATGTAAAAACCCAACGAGTTCTGATTTTCTTAATAATTTTCCTTTCAGATTTTCAACCCTCTATTTTTTTAACTGCTCTTCCTTAGAAAACAAGGGAATCAGCAATGGTGGAGTCTTGCCTTCCGACTAAAATGTGAAGAGATAATGGCTACAACCCAATTTTGTTACTAGAGGGGGGCATTCGTTGGAAAATGGCAATAAAATTATAAAAATCATTAAAAGTGAGCCCCAACGTGAACACATGAGCAGAACACCGTTGTGAATCTAGAAACTAAACAGGTCCCGATCCTGCAACTTTTGCTATCTAAAAAGTCAAAATTATTCCCTACTCGAGCCAATAGACACACCGAGAGGGGAGGCTGCAGGATCTAGAGCTGACCGAGGGACTGCTGAACCGACGGTTACTGCAAGATTTATGGATACGGACCTTCGAAGGCTTTAAACAAAAAACCCAGCGGATTTAATGTCTTGGGTTCGGAATGGCTGCATTTGGAGAGTATTTTGCAGCGACTGCCCATGATCCATATTGTATCGTTCAGGTGTCCTCCACCAGGCTGCTTCTACCACCTGTGGTCGATTTCTCTTGTGATCTCTTGGGGGGAGTAGTTTGCTAAATGGTCTACCAAAAAGTTAAAGAAACTTTTTAACCAAGGCTTTTTTTTGCAGCCCTGAAAATTCACAGTCCCCAGGGGACCAATTATGAAATCTGAAGCTGGTACAGGTAACCCGAAAATCCTGCGGTGGAAGAGAAGGAGGACTCGTGTAGCATAAGCTGGTCAGTACTGTGCTGAGTCTTGTGTTTAAAGAATAATAAGGGAGATAAATGTGGTAACTACAGTAAGGAAGCAGCTAAGAAAAACGCAAATCTGGCATAGAGAGGGATATGCAAAATCTGGTTTGCGCGTGTCAGCCTGCATGTCTAATCGTATGTTTATGCAGAAGAAAGGGGAAAGAAAAGGACGGGTGCCAGGTTTGACAGACATCGTGTTCTGCATTGCTGTGTGGAAGAACAGTTGTGTCCCTTCCGCGCTTCTCTTTAGTGTAACGAAGCGGGTCAGTCGAGCAGCCCAGCTAGGGCAGAAGTAAAGGCGAGGTGATGGGCAGGACGAGGGTTTGATCGCTCCGTGAGTCTTCCAGCTCTCTGTACCCGGGGCTGGTTGCGGGAGGAGCGCTATGAGACCACACACCTGCCCCCCGGGATACACACAAGGCAGCAACGAAGGGTGACCAGGGCATACAACTGCGCCAAGGCGTTTGTTTGCAGTAGCAAGGATTCCCCCCCTTGCCCAAAAGTGCAGTCGCAAGGCTATCTTTGGGGGGATTGAATCCGTATTATGCGTGGCACGTTTGTCGTCTCTGTTTCGCAGCCAGATAGTTGTTCCGCCAGCCCCAAGGTACCGGTCACAGCGTTAATCCTGCAAAATCTGCTCGATCAAGTAGGCTCCCCTGCTCACAGTAGTGAGGGGCTAGAGGCCTGGCTGGGGCCTTTATTTTGCAGCGAAACCCCTTTTAGACCCATGCCTGGGCCAAGAGCTCAGAATGAAGCCAGCAGCCCAACCCACGGGCTGGGGTGACCCTTCTCCCTCTGCTCCCATCTCCTCTTCCTGCTTGGGGGCTGGGAGAACAGAGGCCCAGATCGCAGCCAGAGTCTGTCTGATATTTGCGGTGTTCAGATATTAACGAGGAACAATCTGGGAAGACAAGTATTTAGATAAGGAACGTTCACAACAGGGACCTGCGGCGGGGGTCCCAAGCCTCTCCCCCGAAATCTGACCCAGGCCGCCTTCTCTGCTGTCCCCCTTTGATGGCTTGGAGGAAGGGCTGTAAACTGCTCGTTATCCCACAGCCAGTTGGGCGCTGTCATTTCTCCCCCGCAGCCCAGCCAGGCGATTCCTTCTCCCTTCCTAGTGTGTGTGCTGCTCTATAAACGTCGCAATCACTCTTTCTAAAGGGGTCTGTTCCTAGAGCTCTCCGTCGGGCTCGGCTACCGACCAGAGGTACAGTCCCCCCAGCCGGCTTTTCCCCTTTTGCAGGAAACCCTCTGACAGACCAGCACTGCGAGAGGGGGCGAGAATTACATTGATTGTATAACTGTGTATTGTCTATGCAGAGATCTGGACGTAGGTGCTGGAATTAGGGGGGGGGGGCGCTGCCCGCAGCTTGAGGTGGTTCCCATCACGTACAGGGTTTTCAATTTGGTTCAATGGCCTTCAGCACCCTCGCTGTACAACTTGTCCCAGCACCCCCGGATCACGGGCAGGATCCTGCGAAAATTGCTACAACGAAATCCAGGACATCCGTGGGAGTGGAAGCCAAGCAAGGAGAGTGGCTAAACGCAGGTACACCTGCCTACCTATTGACTAACTCTAGAGGCCTGTCTGTTATGGATATTCTTATCCGGTGGGTACGTTTCATTTCTTGGTATACAAGGAAATAAACATCTCTCTGGCACCACTAAGGACCTGACTGCATCGGTCCTCCACACCTGAGAATAACCTGCTGGGAGCTGGTTTATTAAAACTGACTAAACCTGCCCCCCCACCTTGTATTATTGCACCGCATGCTACTGGGTTGCGTTAGGCTGTTGTGTCATGCAGGAATGTGATGGCTTTTTAGAACCCCCTATAAAAGAATAAAGCATAAGGCGCAGCCTGGCTCTGAAACTCGTTTTCCGGCGTGTTATTAAACTGCAGCCTTCATACTCCGCCAAACAACTGTGGAGATGGCGCAAGGCAGAGAGAAAGACCAGTCTTGTATCCCTCCCGTTTTATGGACAGAAGAAAGCTGCGCGAGGCGTTTCCTGTCTTGAGGTTTTGTGCAGCTCTTTAGGCAGGTTATTTCTTTGGAGCCCAGCCACCGAATCCATTGTCTTTATCTGATGCTTGAAAGATTGGGGGCTGGGGGGAGGGAGCAAAATCAGGGTTGAAAACGCTTTGAAGTCGTCCAACTGTTGCAGCTCCACTTTTCCCCCCGCCAGTCTCCAGATGCACCAGAACTGCTGACTTTGATCTCACAAAGCCACGTTTTATATTTTTTAATTTTTCAAAAAATGGCTGAGTGGCTGAGAGCATGATGGCAACCATGCCGGGAGTGAGGTCATGGGGCGGGGCGGTGGCAGATAGTTAATGGAGCTGGGGCACGAAGATGCAGGGACGGGTTTTCTGTCCACGGGCTCCACAGGAACATCTGCTCCCGGTCCGTTTTACAGCCATTCTTGTTCACAGAACAAAAGTTTCCGCCAGTGCATATGGGCGTAGCTGCCGTATGCGATGCGCTCCCCTTTATGTGTAAACGGGTCTATTCGCGGGCTGCGAGAACTGGGGCAGGGTGCCTGGGAGGTGACTCACAGCCGGGGATTATAAACAGCCCGGGATCTTTTGAAACAGGGAACTTTCGTATAAAAGAAACGCGGGAGTTTGAAGTGGGCTGGGGGGCCAGGGCCAGGAGCCACACATACGGGAAAAGAAAAGGAGTACTTGTGGCATTATGCGACCCCCGAGCATGCTCAAATAAATTGGTTGGTCTCTAAGGTGCCACAAGTACTCCTTTTCTTTTTGCGAATACAGACTAACACGGCTGTTACTCTGAAACATACGGGAAAGCCTCTTGCAAGGGGCCCACGTCCTTCCAGAGAGGACAGGAGAAGGGATTTCTTTTGCTTTGGAAAAGGGCACAGCCGTTCCAGCCGTCCTGATTCGCTCCCCTAGCAAAGGGCTCAGTGAAACGAGACGGCTCGTGCAGTTTTGTGTCCGTGGAGTTAGTTTCATAATCCCAGAGCGGCTGGGGATTAGGGAAAGCGCAGGATCATGTCAGCCAGAGCCGGGGCCGCCTGCATTCCTCCTACCCCGCACCAGGAGGGCAAAGGCTCTGGTTGCCCTGCATTTCCTGAGGCTCCAGATCTGGCTCCAGCAAAGTCACACACTTTTGCCACAGCCCTCAGGCTGCAGTGAATGAATGTCTCTGGGGCGTATAGAGGGCGTGCTGCAAGGCAGAGACCCTGGGCCGCTTCAGGGGCCTGTAGCTGGGCAATCAGGGGATCTGGCCCCGCTTCAGGGGCCTGTAGCTGGGCAATCAGGGGATCTGGCCCTGCTTCAGGGGCCTGTAGCTGGGCAATCAGGGGATCTGGCCCTGCTTCCCCTAAAGCGCCGTGCTCAAAGTCCCCATTAACACCCCCCTAAAGTCCTGAGCCGGGTCGATGGCCCCTCCCACCTGTCCAGAGCCTCTGATCATTTCAGGGGCTTCATCAGCCAACCCGCTCCGGACTTGTGTCTGGCCCTGACATACTGGAGCAGGAAACAAGACGTGATGGAAATCCGCTCGCTGCTCTTTGGAAGAGGATAGCGAATCCAGAAGTAAAACACAAGAGAATCCCAGAGGCAGTGTCCGGTGCCCAGGGCTCTTTTAATATAAAAGAAAAAACTTGCGGTGAATTCCACGTCACTACTAACAAGATTCAGATTCCTGGTGCTAGAGCGGACATAGTTGCTGTGTTATTTATTATGATATTTATTAGGATTAATGTTTTACTTTATTAATCTATTAGTATTTTATTTATTTCATTATTAAAACCCTTTGCCTTTCAAAGATGTAATCCAATAATTACTTTTAAAGTCTGTCTGAATTATTAAATACACTTTCTTCATATTCTCTTTCTTTCATTATACCCTAGCCCGCTCTCTTTGCCATTGGCTTTATTGGGAGCAGGATGCTACACAAGAGTCATCTATTCCTCTGAACTAGACGTCTCAGAGATCGCGGGAGCAAGGGTTACTGATTTCCTAGGAACTGAAGGTTGTCACTGTCACTGTGGAAGTGGATTAAATGTAAATGGAACGAGGCACTCTTATTCCGGAATAGGAGTGTCCACACATGGAGTTAATCCGGAGTAGCTAAGAGCCTTTTCAGTAATGGAGTGTTTTGGGGTGCTTTTGAAAGGCTCCAGCGCCGACGCAATGCACGGAACATAATTATATTCGCGTTTATATTTCTACTGCACCTAATAAATAAATGAAACGAAATTGGTAGAGTTGCTTATAGTCCCGCAAAGCAAATTAGTTAATGAGATTAAATAAAAATTACAGGACAAAAACATCCACAAAAAGGATATATTAATTGAACAACAAAAAGTGAAGGTTGCTGCTTGGCGCAGGATGTCTTGGTTTTATATATCGCATTGCCAGGTTAATACAATTGCAGACCCGATCATGCAAGCTCCCTGTTCACATGAGTAGTCCTTACTCCTTATTAGGAGCTAGTCCTTACTAATGATTTCAAAGGGACTTTTCATCTCACCTTCCTAACGCTTTGCAGAATAGGGCCCACGTATAGTACATTAACCAAATGTAACCCCCCAAAATCAGATTCGGGGCAGGAATAGACACTATTGTGTGTGCACGTACAGAGCACATCTATATGGACCCAAAATGTGAATGTCTCGCACACAGAGACCCATTTCACACACACACTGGCATGCAGCCGCATCGCTTAGCGCACTCATCGTTCACCAAATCCTCATGGACGAGCCCGAGGGACATTTCCGTTCCCTAACAAATAAAACAGCATCCGAATTCAGCTCCAGACGTGTGAGTCTGCCTGAGTGCGAGTGTGAGGAAGAGACAAATAGCTTGATCGCAAAATTAAGTTGTAGAGAAGAAAAAATGTACCAGGCTCCGTCAAAAGACGAAAGGAAAAATGAAGAGGAAAAAAAAAAAGCGACAGAAATTGTTTGACGCGGACACGGAAGAGTCATGGGGAGACATCAACATTTGGTGCTTATAAACCACATCAAAGAATTGCAGAGCGACAACAAAATGTCTCGGAATAGATTTTACTGTACTGTTTGCCTTGGGCAAGTGCACACGTGACGCTGACTTTGCCATCAGAGGGGAAAGAAAGCAGCAGAGGAGGAGTTTTTGCCAACCTTCCCCTGAACCCCAAAGTCCGGGAAGAAAAGAGAGATTTTATCTCGAAGAGCCAGAGGAGAAACCACGCCAGCCGATAAGGACTAGCTGCAGCAGGGCAGAATTGCTCGGGCACATCAGGCTGGTAAGAAATGGACTGATCTGTGGCCACGCCTCTGTCCAGAAGAAAGCTTCGATTTTTACTCTAAGAAATGATTCATACCCTGCAATTAAACTAAAGACCCTCGCCCCCAGGCCGGGGTCGGAGTGCACCGCGGGCTGAGGCTTAGGTCTCAGGGGACGGCGAGGTCTTCTGCGCGGAGATGCCCGTGTGGAGTCGGTGTTCACCGGGGGCCACCGGCAAGCGCCGCCCCAGGGTGCCCGGCACACTGGGAAGGCGAGAGGCAAGGGCAAGTCTATGCTCTGATGGGGAGCCCGTCAGCATCCGGACAAACAAGCCCCGCTAAACGCCGTTTGATTGTCACTGTGTCCGGCTTTGCCTCTCCCACAGGCAGTAGCTCTGCAATCAGCCCTTGCCGCCTGGCACACAGCCGGCGTCTAGTTATCGCAAAGGGACGAACAGCCCGAAACAAACCCCTCTTTAGCTGTGCGCCGCCCACCACTGGGAGCCCAGACCCGAGCTCCCTGTCTCAGGGCTGCTTAGCTTGCTGCCTGCACGGGATGCCTCCCCGGTCTCGAGCTGGGCTATCAGGCGCTTTACTACAGTGGCGCAGGCTCTGCTGGGTCTTTTTGCCGTCAGCAATTTTCTCCCTCTCCCAATGCTGCCTGCACGAGCCCCCCTCGGGGTCTGACCTCCCTGCCTATGGCAATCGGCGCGAGCCTGACCCCTTTGGCCTGCGGTCCCTTGCCAGCCTTCCCATTGCCGAGGCAGCAGGTCCCTTGCAACCGAGCTGCAGACAGGCGCCTGGGAGGAGAACAGAGCCGGCCGCCGTTCCCATCCTCTCTGGAAACACTTCCAGGAGGGGGCAGAGCGGTCAGCCACGCAGCGCGTTGATGGGCCCGGGACCCAGCGGGCCAGGAGCTTGCTCGCTCCCCTTCGGGGATGTCAGCTGTCACTAGCTGGCCAGGGGGCCGCGGACTCGCAGGCTGGGCCTGTGGCATCTCCCAGTTCTGGCCAAGGCCCTGCCTCTGTAGCTGTGTGAGCTCTCGGCTCTCAGACACTGAACCAATTGACAAGCCTAGGTTGCTAGCCCTTCACAATGATGGGCAATTAAGCATTGCCTCCCTTCCCAGCGGCCAAGCCATGCCACTTGTTTCCAGGCCAGTGGCAGGCTTTCTGCGCTGCAGTCTTCCCCTGCCGGCTCTGCGGCTCCGGTACTAGGCTGCCACTGCAGAGACCCCCTCAGCTCTGAGCTCTAACCCCAGCTTTCTGCCTGACCCTGGGCTAATCTCTGATCTCACACACCTCCCTGTCTCACAGCGTGAGGGCAAGGCTAAATCCACCCAGAGCAGGGGGGGCCCTCAGATACCAAGCTGCTGGGTGCCATATCATTCCCTCTTCTACGTGGCCCGCACAGCTTCCTGGGTCTTGAGTCTGCATCTTCACTACTAAGGCTGAGGACCTGGTGGGGAAGTTGTCTTCCTTCAGTCCTAAGGATAAACCTTTGGGATCAAAGTCTCCTTCTGGAGCAGAACAGGCGAAATAACACAAGAAGTGAGTCAGGAAGAAAAGCGACGAGAACCGGTTACTCTGATGAGTGGGACTGTGAATGTTCACATTCCTGGAAATGCAGGAGGTTTGAGAAAATTTTAGTATACATGACTGGCCTGACATTCTGTATCAGAAGGTGTGCCATTGGTGACCCATCAATCAGTAGTTTCTTCTTTAAAAGGATTGAGTCGTCCGAATAGGCAGAAAAATCAACAGCCGATGTTTATAAATAAACAAATCTATTCCTAGAAGTCGGGAGAGGTGCCTTAGAAACTGCAAAGGGGATTAAATGTGCAATGAATACTCCTGACAACTAATAAATTAAGCAGCTCGGTACAAAAAGGACAACAGCTATATATTAATAAAAACGTAGTAATACCATAAAATGCTTTGCGTGGCTGGCCGATCGAAATTAATCGTGGCAATTTTGTAAATGCGGGAGTCTGATTTATCTCACAAACTTCACTTATATTTGTTCAATAACTTATCTTGGTTAAATGGAGGAGTTTTACATAATTTGGAATACATAAAAGCATAATACCCATTTGACGACTTTTACAAGCATGCCTTGCATTTACAGTAGCTGTACAAAAAGTTATTGTACTGGCTATACCCTGCAACCCTTCCCTATTTGAATAGTCCCAGTGAAGTCTGCTATGCTTTAGGGTCAGGCCTAAAGTGGGATGTTTACAACATAATATACATCATGTGTGGGGATGGGTAATGCACAGGGCCATTCCAGACTCAATGTTTGGTTCACAAGAGCTGTGCCCCCCCCCATCCCCCAAACAAAACGCTCTTGTATTTATTGTTTTGGCTGAACGCACATTGGAAATGCCCTGCAAAGTTAGACTTTATACCCTGAAAAAGCGGGGAAATAGTTCTGTGGTCCAACCTGGATCCTGTTTCTGTAACAAGGGGTGGCTGTCCGGGTGCAGTAGGTCATGTGAGAGCCAGTGTGTGTGTGAGCCCAGCGCTTTATGGGAAACGATTCACGTTTAAAGCGTGCAGCTGCCGGCTTTGAGTGCGCGGAAGTGGGAGAGTTGAATGTGCAAGGCGGGCCACGCACGGAGGGGGCAAATGGGGGATGCAAGCGGGTCAGCTCCCGTTGGAGGCTCACAGTTTCCATTCTTTTCCACTTTGCCTTAATAGCTCTCATCTTCCTAAAAAGAAAAGGAGGACTTGTGGCACCTTAGAGACTAACCAATTTATTTGAGCAAAAGTTTTCGTGAGCTACAGCTGAAAGCTTATGCTCAAATAAATCGGTTAGTCTCTAAGGTGCCACAAGTCCTCCTTTTCTTTTTGCGGATACAGACTAACACGGCTGCTACTCTGAAACCCATCTTCCTAAAGCTAGTTACCCGCCTCCTGGGCCGGGGACTTTTCCTCTCCTGCCTCTGAAATCCCGCTCTAAGGAGATTGTTGCTTTCTCTGCTTAGTTCTAGTCCGGGTAGAGATGGCAGGAGGCTGCGGGGCGCCCGGAGAGATCCCTTCCCCTCTCGGATCCAGAGTGGGAAGGGATCTCTCGCCAGCCAGATGGCCCTGATTCCCTTGAACAGAAAACAACCGGCCGAGCGCTTGTTCGCACTTCTAGCCAATAGAAGGGGAGTCTTCAGCGGCCTGCTCCGTTCCCCAGTAGGGGAGGAATAAACCCAGGAAGGCGCTCCTAGGCTTGCAGAGCCCCATTGGACTGCCCCCTGCTTTGCGCACTCCGCACGCTCTCCCTGCCCTGCCCTGGGAATTTTCACGCAGGTTTGAGACAGACCCTGTCAAACCCGGTCTTCCTCCTTCAAAGCCCCCGCAGACCCCAACTCTTGAGTCACGGGGGACAATGGCAGTGCACTTGCACCCTGCAACGCTCCCTAAGGCGAGCAAGGAGCGCTGGCAGGAATAGGGCTAGGCAGGAGAAGGCCTCTAGGTCGCCAGGCTGGGCTGTGTGTCCTGCCTGGCATCAGCCAGCATCAGGAAAAGAAGCAGATTTGCTCAGACACCTTCTGGCGGTTTCCCGGGCCAGCTTTAACCTTTCCCTTGTGGAGACTCGCCTCCCAAAAGCAAACCCACCGTTGCTTCCCTGTGGTGCGCTTGTCCCAGGGATGGGCTCCATGGACTCTCAGCTCTCCAGAGCCGGCAAATCGCTCTGAGTTACAGGGCGAAGCGAGGCTTTTGGGGAAGAATCACACACGTTCTGTGCAAAAAAACCGAACCCTGTTTGTTCCAGACTTTCTCACGCCGACACGTTCACGCTGCAAGTAATTAAAAAGCAGCGGGTGGGAAGCTAACAAATGTATGACTTTGCCAACAATTTTGTGAAGAGTTGCCTTTTTATGAATTGCAAGTCAAACCGTGAAGACCTGATTTCCAGTGAGGTCAGTGGGAGTTTGCCTAGGGACTGAGCAAAGGATCTCAGAATTTGGCAGAACACTTTAAAATAGGGTCACATCACCAAACGATATGTTTAGGCGTTTAAATCTAGTTTGCCAGCCATAGAGCAACAGACAGGTTTGTTTGTTTTTTTACTCTCCATGAGTCTGACACGGAGTAAAATGATAGCAAAGAAGGTTCATCTGTTATCAGTTTGCAAAGAAAGTATCCATTTGCCTTGGCTTCTCTGATTCTCCTAGGTCTGATTCCCTGGACTACAGTGTTTACCCATTGGCGCAAACAATGTAACACTCTTACGCTATTGTATTTTATAGCCGCATACAGGCTGCTTCTATTAAAAGCTGTTTAACTTCTTGCTTCCAACAACGATGTTGTTCCATGGTTGTTATATTTTACCAAATAGACTTGGAATGCTTTAGTGAAAATCTTTTTATTCCCAATTACCAGATAACCATGTTAACATCATCAGCATTTAAGAGTGACACCGTGACTACCATCATGATACTGTTTTATTTTGTCTGCTACTTAATGAGAATATTCTGTGTTTCCCCTTATACACAGGAGAGAGAAAACTGAGCCTGTCCTCTAACCTCTGGGAGATGGTTGTCGTTTTGTGGCTTGGTTATTACATACATAATGTCCAGTACGAAAAGCGATCGCAGAAATAAATCTTCACACGCACACACACACATGTTCATGTACTTCTGCTGTTCCTGTTACAATGGGCCTGCCTTAAGCTCTCGCTCTGGGTTAAGCGCCGGTCAGAGGTAAACCCACTTGCCGTCTCGCCTCTGCTCTCAGTTTATCCCAATCGTTTCAGGGTTCCACCTTCCCCGTTTTCTTCACTCGCTTTCCTTTTCTTCTGAAGTGTTTGTAGAAACGGACAGTTGAGGCTTTTAAAATATACGATCCCATTCTATAATCCTTCCTCTCCGTGGAAAAACAAATACACCTGCAAGCCAGGAGCAAAGCGGCTGAGGTAGGAGCCCACATGAAAACATAAAAACAGCGGGAGGAACAAAGCACACGCCTAGTCTTCTCTTCCCTTCCAGCCTGGGCTCCGGTGTGCCAGCACCCTCCGTGCCGGCTCTGTCCTGCAGGGCAGATGCAATGGCCAGCAAGGTAACAAGGTGAGCTGTGGACGGGGCACGCTGGCACAGCTGATTAGACCCTTATCTTTCTCCTTGGCCTTCCCTCGGGCTCAGAGAAGCCGAGAACACTGGCCAGCCTTAAGTAACCCTATTGCTTTTGCAATCGCTGCTTTCGAACCAGCGAGCTCGGCTGCATTCCCGTGTGTTTCGGGTGCCCTTCGGGTAGCTCGCTTTTGTCCCGAATGATCTGGGACCAGGGACCACCTGTCAACAGAGACCTCAGCAAGAGCAGGTAGCGAACTTCAAAAGAAAGTTACTCCACCAGAAAGCCGTGTGAGGGGGGATTTTGGGCACCGATGTGTGTTTGTGTGGAAGCTGTGTGTTTACGACTGGGGTGCTAACACCAGGTGCTAAAATGTGTAAATCAGTGTGTGGACGCGGTTGTGCGACTCCGTGGGGGTCGCGATGTCAAAAGGCTTAAAACTCTGCAGACACTCTCTGGGCAGGAGGGCCCGGCGCAGTGAGTTTTAGATTTAAAATACAAATAGACCCGCCCGTTGCTCGGCGTTGCTTGGAGATTTAACGTCGAAAATGCAACATAAAGGTCTGCCAGCCCTTTGTTTGTTGAGCTGGGAGATAGTGTGCAAAGAGGCTTCCTTGCAAGCCTCGTTTGGACTCTGGGCTTGATCAGTAAGGGAAATTTATTGGGTATGAATTATCCACCGTAACTACTTCCAAAAAGCTCCCCGGGAATACTTCACAACAGTCAGAGAGACACGGTGGGTGAGGCGAACTCGTGTCCTGGACCAGCTTCTGTTGGGGAGAGAGAGGAGCCTTGCAGCTTCCGCAGAGCTCTGAGTAAGCTCCAGAGCTTCTCTCTCTCCCCACCAGAAGTGGGTCCAATAAAGGATATTACCTCACCCACCTTGTCTCTCCCATATCCTAGGACGGACACGGCTGCGCCGCCGCTGCAGTTCACAACAGTCAGGTCTGATTAGTGCCTGGGAAGAAGCGACGCCTGGAGCTGGTGGAAGGTCAGGGGCAGTTTTCATTCCAGAGGGGTGCCGCCTTCTGGTGGCTTGGGGCCGGGGGCACGCGGGCACTTGGCTGGCTTTAGAGAAGGAAATTTCCTGCCTAGTCCTTGCTTTGGTGATCTTTAGCTTTCGCCCTGAAAACAAAAGCAAGGCAGAAACCAAGCCCGGAACAATGGGCGGGCTTTGGGGCTCTACAACCCAAAGCCAACCGGCTGAAGTCCTGGTAAAATGGAGGGGAGCTGGTGGCTTGTTTTATAGTCCAAGTGTATAATCAGATTTTTTTCTCTCTCTCCTGATAGAAAGCAGATAAATTTATGGAGGGAGAGCTAAGAGAATAATTACAGGGTGAAAGTAGTTAAATTTTATTTCGAGTCCCAAAGGCAAAACCTGACATTTTATTGCAAACATCTGGAAGGTTTAAGAGGCTGGCATGGTGTTTGTTTAAAATACTAATAGAGATTTTTATTCTGTAAAAAACAAACAAAAGCCCACTTAAAAACGCTTGGAACTGTAAATATTTTGCGGTGCTTCACTACTCAAAGCCTGCGTTGGACCCAGGAGAAGCGGTTGAATGAGTCGGGTGTAAAATGGGGGCATAGTTATTAATTAGCTAATAATAAATAACAATACAGTTTGTGCAGGCCATAAAAAGAAAGTGTAGGTATATTTTTTACAGTCACAATAAATGACCTTGCACAGCACAGGAAATTCACCTCTCCTGAAATTCCACTGGCAAACTGCAATTCTGCCTAAATTAATCTCGCCTCTTAAACAAGCGCCGGTATAAACATACTCCAATCCGCTTTAAAGACAATCTAAATTGTATTAAAGTCACGTAAATCATTCGCTCACATTATAAGGCAGCCTTCAGCCCACACCCGCTGACTAGCTTTAACATTGTTTTCAATTACTAGCTCGAAAAATCCCCAGGCTAGCTCTGGCTGCTACAGGATTCTAGTTAACGTTTCTCGTTTTGTGTAGCAGAATGTCTGAAACCAGCTCCTTTCCGCCTCGGAGCGCAGAACATCTGCACAGCTCTCCCACCCCGCAGCAGGCACCCCCATTTCTTTCTTGCATTAATATTGCCAGAGAGAAAGGAATATCTCCAGGCTTGCACTGCGACGACTGGAAAGCTGGAGTCTGATTTCTTTATACACCCTCGGACCGGACCCTGCAACCCTGGGTCTTTATTCAGCGGAGCAGTTTCCTTGACAATGCGGGCTACTCCTGCAAATCAGGGCTATTCGCTCCTGGATTAAGGACCAGGAATTTCCTATGAGATAGATACATTATTTTTTAATGAGGCAAGGTTAAATTCTGACACCAGTTTCTGGGGTAAATCCGGAGTAACTCCAAACTGACTTCAGTGGAGTGACTCCAGAGTTACACAGCTGTAACCAAGATGCTGGTCCCAAATACTGCGCTTTTAGTTCACCCAAGCAGAACTCCAATGGGCCAAATTAATCCCTGGGGCAACTCCATTGAGTTTGACTTATTGACTTCCTCGTGGTGTGAATAAGGCACCAGGATTTGGCCCTAGACTTTTAAGACTGAGTGGAGATTCCATTTTATGTTTGCTTCTGATTAGCGAGGACTCTCACAGACAACACTTCTTAACACACAAGAAGAAATCTTTGCAAGAGGGCAGCCTTTGTTTTCCCATAACAACAACAACAACAACAACAAGCCTATTAAACTACTTTCTGTCGTGTGCAGTAACGGTGGCCACATTTCAGAGAAACAGAGGCATTTCTTTGCTTTGCGTTTTTGCTCTTGGTTTAAAGTCAATGAGAAGCCGCTAACAGGTCGGGTGTTGTTGGTCACAACTTTGGTCAAATTTTCAACATTCATTAGAACTACTCATTTGCATTAGGCACGTAAATTCTACAGGTCAGAATGATACTAGGGAATTTTGACCTCTCTCTGGGTCTTCGAGATAATAAATGTAAAACACAGCCCTATAGTAATATATACTGCTGGCATCCAAATTCCCCAAGAACTTTATCAAATGGAAATTAGTATCTGAAAATCTTGCTTCTTCTCAATTATTGACAAACTCTGTGACCCTCTGAGTCTATAATTATCGGTTGTATGATTATGGGATGTAATCTAGATATGCTAGAGGTTTTGTACATTTTATTAAAAAACTTGTTCCTGTATCAGAACCTTTGAAACTAAAGGTTGTATAGCACATGCGGGGGGTGGGGGGTGGGGAATCTATATATCTTAACAATTAGAATGAAAATTGGTAGATAATTAAAAAAACTATTGTCTACTAAACCAACACTTTTTAAAAAGCCTGAGAAACGTATCTGAAGGAAATATAACCTCAACATGGGATTTAAATATACTGCTTTTCAAATACAATTCCGTTTTGCTGAACTTCATAAGTGATTCTGTGTTTTCTTGGTCCCCCCCCCCCCTTTCAAATCTACCTCCTAACTTGCGACTCTCCTGTAAAATCGTCCTGGCTGTGTCTGTCTCGCAGAAGAATGCTATCAGGAGTGCAGAAAAGAGGGGATCATTTTCCAGGAAATTTCTTCTCTATTAGGTTTAGAGCGAAAACCCCTGGAAAACAATCGTATTTAAATAAGTCTGACCTTTCCAGTTCCCTAAGAATGTAAATAATAATAATAAATAATAATAATAATTCTAGCTTCCTCAAAACCTCCCTTCCGAATGGTCCCTTTGTAACCAGGGCTAGCTGAGAACGCCCTAAGCCTCAAATGGCCTGCGATGCAGGGAAAGGCAAGAATACCCCAGTGCACCCCAGTTTGTCGCTGAAAATGTGCCCGGTGTCTATGGAAGTGAGCTGTCGAAAGCGATATATTTTGAAAAAAACAATTCCCAGTTCCCGCTCAGGAAAATTGCATCGAGTTTCCCCGTGTTACTCAGCCGTTGAAATCACACCTTTCAGGTCTTTTATCTTTAAAACCTCTTCCTCGCAAAAGGTTATTGCTTTAACTTTACCAGAGGACTTCAGAGTATTGGGATGGAAAGAGAGCTGTGAAAGCGTCTTTGATACCACACACCTAGACATGGATGTGTGTGCGTTCAGCCCCAGAAACTGATCCATGGCTGCCCCAAAGTCAGGGGCGCTGGAACAATGTGTACCACGGGGGTGCGGAGAGCTACTGAAGCAAACTGTAAAGCCTGTATATGATGGGAACCACTTCAAGCCAGGAGGTGCTACAGCATTTATGCACTTATGCTCAGAGTTCCAGCACTTTTATGCTCAAAGTTTTGATTTCTGCCCAGAAGTCTTTGGGATGGCGCATCCATCGCAAAGGTTAATTTAAAATTAGCTTAACCATGCCCAGCCATTCTACCTACTTTGAAAACAGCTCCAGGTCAGCCATTTCTCTCTTTTTCCTTCTGTAACCATCAAAATAAATAAATAAATAAATAAATCGATCAATCAATCACTCAATCAGTCAATCCATTACTGAATTTGAAGTGTCTATTACATTTTCCTCCTAATTTATTAGATGTGGAAGATCCAATTATTATGTGGGTCGGCCTTCTATTTTTCTAATTTCTATTTTGTTGATATATTTTCCATGTTTCATTTATTATTTACTTCATTAAATGCTCAGCGCTGTGTTTATCTTTCTAGCTAATCATTCAAAATATGTTTCTTGCTGAAAGAAAAATATGAGCGGAAACATATCGTGAGGTTTTTTTCTTGGTAAATAGAGCTATTTTTCTGTTTACTACCAACTCACTACCCAGGTGGTTATACAGATATATACTATTATTTATTTATGTGTATATACATCTCAAACAGCGCTGTATGAAAAATCCATAATTAAGGTTTTGAATAAATATCCAGACAACTGCCTGTGCCAGAGTTGGACTTGACCGGATTTTCTCTGGCGGGATAAAATTATACACTAGCAAAAGAACATGGAAAAAATCCAAATGCCAAAATACAAGGTAGTCCCAATGGCAGCAAATATTTAAAACTTAGGGCAAAATGGCGCAGTCAGTTTAACGCCGATTTCACAGCCCGATGGTTATCAAAATCACTTAAAAAACTGACATGGTTCTGAGGGAAGACGGGTCTCATACACAAAGCCCTTATTTTTGAAAGGGAAACCACCACCAGCAGCAGCAGCAGCAACAAAGACAACAGCGCGGCGTTTGAGGGCGTCCTGCAAACAGTCCCACGTTTTAAGGCCCTTCCAAATACTCTGGTGCTTTAGTGGCCAGAAGTCGCTAAAAACTCTGGGTGCGGAGGGGATTAGATAAGCGTTGGCGTTGTCACCGCGCTGCATTTATAGCGAGCTTTTCCCCCCTGCCCGTCTCCATTCATCAAAGGGTTAATTCTCCTCCAGGGTTCCAGGACCCACCAGGCCAAATTCTTAGCCCTCAAGCCTGAGTCTCCCTCCCCTCCTCATTGGGTTTCAGCTTTTGGGTTTCTCTCCTTCCCTTCCTCCTATTGGCCAGGGACTTTTTTTTTTTTTTTTTTTTTGACAGGCGCAAGCAGCCTGCCTAACTCTTTGGGAAAAAAATTCCCAGAAGTTTGTATCAATCAGAGGGAGGCAGAAGGGGAAGGAGAGAGAGAGGGGGGAAAAAAGATGCAATCCAGCCTGCAACCCCTCTGAGCAAGTGCTGAGGACCTGGGCTGCCCACTCTCGCCCGGCCCTGCCTCATGTAGAGCCGACAGAGGACTCAGGGCTCTTCTGGAGGCGCAGCTGGGGAGGGGCTGGTGGGGAGAGAGGCGACGGGCTTTGCCTCTGCTCCCCAAGCTCTGCCGTCCGAGCCCCCGGTTGCTCCTCTGGCGCGGCTCCGGGCTGGGGGCTAAGATGAGTGAGCGGAGAAGATCTGCAGTAGCCCTCAGCTCCCGGGCTCACGCTTTCTCGGTAGAAGCCTTGATTGGGACAAATAAAAAGCGGAAACTGCGAGACTGGGAGGACAAGGGGTTGGATTTGTCCATGGAGAGCCTCAGCCCCAATGGCCAGCTAGGGGAGAACGAAGACCCGACCCAGTGCCTGGACCTCAACCCCGGTTAGTGACCCGCCTTTTCTATCCCCACCGCGCTCCCCAAAGAGCCCCTCGCAGCCGCCCGTGCGCGGCCCGGAGCAGCCGCGGGCCCCTTGGCGGGCCTTGCCCAGCCCCCGCTCTCCTGCCTGGCGGAGAGGGGACTGTCTCCCGCCCGGCCAGACTCCCTTTCTCTGGCTCTGACAGCCCCCAGGCGGGGCACGGCGCCGCTGCTTCCCCCCCGCTCTCTCCAGCGCGCTGGGCATTGCTAGCTGCCGGCTGGCTTCGGACACCCGCCTTTCCTTGCGCCGCCGCTTTGCAGGGCGCCGAGCAGCTAGTGCCATTTCTGAGCACTAGTGCACTGGAGAGTGTGTGTGTGCGTGTGTGCGGGGGGGGGGGGGTCAATACTGCGGGGCGAGGTGGTTCCCCCGGTTCCGGACTCCCAAGCACGCTCTGTGAGCTGCCTCGCCCGGCTTTTGCAGACTCTTGGCTCCCATGAAAACAAAAGCGCCCAGTCCGGGGCGAACAGCTGTTGGCAGGAGGCGAAAGCTCCAGCCGGCCTGACGGAGCGGCGACTGCGAGAAACGCCCGTGCTGGGGCTGGCCAGTGAAAGCAGCACAGAAACGCAGGGAGCAGCGGGCGTGGGTAAAATGCCCTGTGCAGCGAAGCCCGCCCTGAGCGGCCCCAGGGGGCTGGGGCCTGATCCTGACCCCGGGGAGGCCGACGGGCAAAGTGCCATTGAGGGTGGAGGCGGCAGGATCGGGCCCCGGAGGGAGCTGGCGCTCGTGCCGACCTAGCGCTCTGTGCTGGGGAGAGAGGTCCCAGCGCCGCAGTGACAGGCCCGCAGCAGCCGCCAACGGCTCAGGCCGACAGCCCCGGGCCATACGGGCCTGTCCCGCTTTGGGCCGGGCTCGCCCTTAGGTTCGGTGGGGAGCTCTGCTCCCGGCCAGGCGGCCCCTGGTAACTGTATGATCTCCCCGCTTGCGCCCTGGGCCTGGCCCTCCTCGATTCCAGCCTTTCCGGTAGAAAGGGAAAGGGAACGAAATGAAACGCATTAAAAGACGGCTGAATTACAGTCCTAGGTTCAATACCGCCTACGTGCATTCAATGACAGATACTGGGTAATATGTGGAAAACAACCCCCGGGGGTAACAACACAAAAGGTAAAAGACAGGCCGGTTGGCCGCAGCTCGGATTCCTGCTGAGGATTGTCTGGGAGAACAGGCTGGATTCTCTCACTCAGTTTTTACTTGTTTTAAAAAAGAATTAAAATATTGACTTAATTAAGAGATTTGCCTGAGTGAAAAATTCAACTATTGTCCCTTGGTGATTTTACTCATGCCTAATTTCCATTTTAAAAAGCAAATGTATTCCACAGAAGTCCCTGTCTGTAAATGTTCTCAGGGAGTACAGAAGTACTGATCAATGCCACGGCTAGAGCTACCGGGGGAAAGAAAACAGACACTGGATGAAAACTATTCCTTTTCACCCGATGAACAACCGTCTTGCTAGGCTAGTTGCCTTCGGCTCGTCGCGGCTACACAATATCTTAAAATGCGATTACAGCAATTATTATTACCATTATTATTATGATTAGTGGCGAAAGGTAATTCTAAATAATGTCCAAATCACTTTTTGTGTCTGGGGAAAGAAGAGTTTTCGGTTCCTCGCTGAAAAAATCAATTTCTCCTGTACTCACTTGAACCCACGATACTTTGGGACGCAAATACGTAATTTTTTGTACAATTTTAAATGACTAAATAAAGATCGCTTTTCTCAAATCCAGCATAAAAATCGGACAGAAAGGTACCGGTCAAAAGTTTACAATTGTAAAAAAGGATTTTAAAAAAAGGAAGGTGGGAAAATATTGAAAATTCTCGAGACCCTTTCCCCCTCCCTCCAGCTCTCAAGGAATTTTATGATTAATAATAGTTATCTGAATTGCAACAACTTCAGTTTCTTCTCCCTATGTAACCCAAAGAGACCTGCCTAAAATTTTATGGTTAGGGAATTCCCTGTGAAGAAAATGCTCCCTAGCAATGAGAAAGAGTGGAGACAAGAATAAAAAGAAAGAGAGAGAAGTAAATCTAGTTTACTAATTATTCCTCAAGAAAATCAATCATTCAACCAATAAAATCCCTTCTTCAGTAATCTGGCAGATCTGCGTGTTATCCCGTTTTTTGTTATTTTAATTTCCAATTAATACCTTTATTGGAGGTTACACACAAAACATAAGACTGTTTAACTTGTCCATTTCTGCATGAATCTGGAATAAAGAGAGACACCCCAAAGCGCCAGACTTGGAAAGCGGGTAAACACGGCTGCTAACGTCTGAAATACTGGAAAGCAAAGTGTTTTCATAAAGCACAGCAAATCAAGACCAGATTTTAAAATCATTTTTAGGGTGCTAGTATAAATATAAAAAAAATCTGCGAGTGCAATTTGCACAATCACTTCATTAAATCAATTCAGTCCAAATCTACTGTAGTTTTCCTTTGCTACTGGGTGAAAACAGATTAGCTGTTATAGATACAAACATATATATATATATATACATGTAGACCATATACCATGCTTATTTACAATAACAAAATTACCAATTAAATGCAAACTTTGAAGCTAAAGTATTTAAACTTAATAAATCTCAAAAGGTGCATTAGAAGATAAATAAAAAAGATAATAGCCCAAATTCAAAGTGTTTGCACCAAATATTACAGCAAATAATCAACAATGTTGTACGTCGACAATGGATTTATTCTTATTACTTCCCATCAATTCCATATTTTCAAGCCAGCCAACTTTTGTTAAAAGTTTTCCGTTACCTACCAGGGTTTAATTTTAATTTTATTAAATTGAAATTAAAGAAACAAAATTGGATACCGAGAGGTTTTAGAATCATGACAATTAGGCCGAGCATAAAATATTCTAAATAATAACAATGCATAATAAGTAACCAATACTTAAAAACCAATCATTAATAGTAATTCATGCTACTATATTGCGACGTCTGTCTGTATAGACTACTATGTAATGGAAGCCGGGCGTAGCTGGGACTCGTTTGCTACTTCAATTCCATAGTTTTCTCTTTGTTATCAAGGCGACTGGGGTTTGGGTTTAGTAGGGGGTAGCTGAGGTGTTAACGCCTCTCCCCGGGGACCTGCCCGAGCGAGCGGGACGACTGGATGCTGTCGGAATTGGGGGTGAATTGCGTGTTCTGGGACCCCTGCTCCCTTCCCTAAGGAGACGAAGCTAATGCCGGTGTTGCTGCCGGACGCTGCGTCTCCTTTTCAGTCTTGTCTGGCAGCGCCCTTTTTGCGACTCTCCCGCTGCATCGGGCCAGAGCCATTCCGCACAAAACCGCGTGCACCTGGGGAGGGGGGGGGGCAAACCTCGGCACGTCCACACGTCTCCCTTTCGGTTAAACAAACCGCCGAGTATTGGGACTTGCCGGCCATGCCCAAGGCCTTGCGTGAGGGTGTATTCAACAGTGACGAGACCTGAGCGCCTAAGGCGGACAGAGCCCGCGCTTCTCCCGAAGTGAAGGGCACTGCCCGCTGGCCGGACGTGCTCTGTGACTCGGAGAAAGCTTCGGGGTTTACAGAGCTCTCTCCGGCAGATGCGCGTCGCTAATGCCTGAGCCGTGACTCCCGCCGGCAGAGTGACCGGGCCGGTTTAGGAGGCTCGGTTGAGGCAGGGCTGAAGCTGGATTTGAATCACAGCGTCAGGGGAAAGGCACTCGGGGTGACGCCCCCCTCGCGGGTGAGCGGGGGTCTTGGGCAATGTGCGCACGGCGTGGCCGGGCTCTTTGGAGACTTTCTAAGCGCGTGTGGGACGCGCAGAGCGACCCGGCGGCCGGTGCCGGTTTTCCCGGCCTGAGGAGCCGGGGCCGGAGCCCTACACGAATGGTGCGCACGGGCTGAGGCGCCCGGGGCTGGCTTATTCTGTAATGAGGCGATCAGCGCAGAGTCCTAGAAAGGAAAAACGCCCCACAAGTGTCACTACAGCCTTAAAAATGCGCCCTTGCTCCAGGCAGTGACACTGCGGCCCCGGACCCAGCCTGCTTCCTGCGCCCGCACCCCTGGCGCTGCGGCCGCCTGGCAAGGCCAGATCCCCGCCGCTCCGCTGGGTGGCTGGGCCGAGCAGGCCGGCTGGGGGGAGCCCGGCGCAGCAGGACGCTCGCTGGGTCTCAGAACTGGCCTTGCCACGGGGCCGCAGCGCCAGGGGTGCAGGGCAGGAAGCAGGCTGGGTCCCAGGGCAGCAGTGTAGTCCTGGGCTAGTGGTTCAGGCGATGGACTAGAAATCCATTGTGGTCTCCTCGCACAGGTTTGAATCCTGCTGATTACGGGTTTCTTTTTTGGGGGAGGGATAGCTCAGTGGTTTGAGCATTGGCCTGCTAAACCCAGGGTTGTGAGTTCAATCCTTGAGGGGGCCATTTGGGATCTGGGGCAAAAATGGGGGCTTGGTCCTGCTTTGAGCAGGGGGTTGGACTAGATGACCTCCTGAGGTCCCTTCCAACCCTGAGATTCTATGAATACCGCCGGGGCTGGGCTGGCCCTGCTGGGGCGTGTGCAGGGCCCGCTGCGTGCGGCTGGGCAAGGATGAGGGGCGAATATGAAGGAAAGCCCGCGGCAGCCCTGGGCCAGCGTGGAGCGCAGGGGAGTGGCACGGGGAGCTGCCGCGGGGCTGGGAGCTAATGGAGGACGCAGCCTGCCCACGCCTGGCAGGAGGCAGGCGCTGAAATCTCCTTTGACCAGGGCTGCGGCACATGCACCGCCTGGGGTGAAAGGGCCCCTCTGTCTGCGCCGCCGCACGGCTCCGGCGGGGGGCTTCCCTCGGGGGGCGGCGGAGCGGGGGCCGGCCAGGTTGACACGTGGGTGCCAGGCGCTGAGTGAGACCCTGCCGGGAGCCGAGCAGCTGCAGGCGGCCAGAGGGAAGCTCAGCACCCGGATCCGCGAGCCTCCCACCCCCTGCGAGCCACCTCCTCTCTTGCTCCCGCTGCGGCCCCCGGCAGCCGGACCTCCCTAGCCGAGGGTTTGCAGTGGCTCCGGAGCTGAGCTCGCGGCCGAGGGGAGCAATGACTCTGGTCCCTAGTGCTGCAGATTAACTGCTGCAGGGGCCTGGCTTTGACCTGCCCGGAACGGCCTCGCCTAGGCTACTCCCATCCCAGGGGCTTATCGCCCGAGCAGTAATGACGCTCGGCTCCGCGCTGCTGCCTGTCACCTGCGGATCTCAACGCGCGCTGCAAACACGAATGAGTCGGAGCGTCCCATGCCTCTGGGAAGTGGGTGAATATTATCCGCAGTTCAGAGATGGGGAAGACTAGCTGGTGGGTTAAATCAGACACTGAAATGCCCAGCCCCGTAACGGTTTTGGACCGTCAATCAATTAACACATATCCCTGGTGTCTCTGGGTTTCCAGGTATTTTCCAGGTATGATCAGCGCTAAAGTCCGCAGTGTCCTAATCACTGTATCTTTCAGTCCTATATGTATAATTTATTCATCATCATTTACAGCTGTATCTTTCATCAGTGACGGAGTGAAATTAGCAGGCTGGGGGGAGAGTTTAGTGAGCTCATCTGCTCATCAGAAATTTGTGGGTGAAGTTTCTCATGGTGACTGATAACCTCTGAAATCTGGATTCTCCTTTGAAGCACAGTTCTTCTCTCAGTTGCCGACGTTAGAGAGATAGGCAGGCCCATTATCTGTATTAGAGAGCGAGCGGGGGAGCGGGATCACAGTGGTGTGGTAAGCGTTTTTATTCTTTGAGTTTAAGATAGCCACACTACAAGCAGAGAAGCCACCAGTGAAATATGCACATTTCCCTAAACAGATGCCTGTAATACCTTGATGCTACACAGTCCTCCAGGATATTGTTTATGCCACATATTTTAAAGACGAAAATGTTTGAGAGTTTTACATTTTGTCAAATTCGATCAGCATTTCACATCCTTCTTCCTGTCAGGGCATACAGCCTAGTTACTGTGGGGCTTTAGAGGGAGAGAAAATAATACATTTTAGAAAGATCTAAAAAAGCTCCACCACACTGTCCTAATTTTATGGTGTGATGACTTGTGTCCTACTAAGATTAGAGACAAAAGCGTTACACCCTTGGCAAGGGGGGAATTCCCAGGGCCTTTCCATTGGTAGAAAGCTCTTATGCCTAGACCTAAGTGTTCATGAGCTATTCATCTTAAACCTGCCCCTGGCCTGAATACTGACCATCTTGCACTTTAGCATCATGTAATTTTGTGGGAGAAATTCCAGACTTTGAGGAAAGGAGAAAGCAAGGATGTCTAAAATAACTACAACAAACAGCGGCTGTCTAAATCTGCTCAGAGGTTTAGAACTGGGAAGTAATCCTGGCCAAGAGGGATTAGTGGGCAGAAAGCAGGTAAGAGAGTCAAAGGGCTGGTAATTCCTGCAACAATAAATACAGTTTACCACGTGCTTTCACAATTGATCCTAGAGATATAATCACCACTTTATTTGTTATTTTAATGTATATACATTATTACATACGTTCCTGTTCAGGTATGTGAATCTATGTATAATGTAATATACACAAGACATGTATGTTTATATATAGTTTAGAAATAAGAACATAAGAACAGCCATACTGGGTCAGACCAATGGTCCATCTAGCCCAGTATCTTGTCTTCCTACAGTGGCCAATGCCAGATACATCGGAGGGAATGAACAAACCTGGGCAATTATCAAGTGATCCATCCTTTGTCGTCCAGTCCCACCATCCGGCAGTCAGATGCTTAGGGACACTCAAAGCACGGGGTTGCATCCCTGACCATCTTGGCTAATAGCCATTGATGGACATATCCCCCATGGGCCTAAGCTGCAAAATATGGTTCAAGCTTTGGTTGTTTAGAGTTGAGTTTTGGTTAAGACCTATCTGATAGAGTGTGGTGAGGCAACCAGGGCAGAGGAAGAGGAGTTGAGAAACTTCAGTTCCATTCTTAATTCTGCCACTCACTTGGTGTGGAACCTTATACAGGTTAAGTCACCGTTCTGTGCTTCAGCTTGCCCATCTGTAAAATGGGGTGTATGAAAACTACTCCCCCTTTGTGATCTGCAGATCCCAAATGCTGTATTAGAATTAAGTGTTAGCTAGAAAGCTCTAAATGTGTATTTGAGCAGAAGTGGCTGAGACTGTGATAGTCTGTGCTGTATTTGATAATTTGAGGAAATAATAAAAATGTAACCTCCAGGACATGTATGCTCCCCCTGCGCTTTGCCCATAGAGTGGATGCTCTTGCTGTCAGAAGGTAGAGAAAAGGAGATGCAGCTGTCTAGATGGGAACCAGGAGTACAGTGTGGGAGCGCAGGCGAGGTTTGTGTTGCTCAAGTTCATCCAACCTTGACCTTTCATTCTTGAGGAAAGAGCGAGTGAATGAGAAGGGTTTATCTCTATAGTAATCTATATCTTATTGAATTGGTGGGCTTCGCTGTCATGCCTGTTAAACTCTTCCTGCAGGGAAGTGAATTACTCACACTGAACTAAGACTGCAGGTAATGGAATAATATGAAAAAATCCAGGAATTGTTTCCAAGACAGCAGAGTCTTAGAAAGGAGACAACATATCAAACAATGTTTTGCTTTCTTTGTTACTTATTTTGAATATCCAAAACTGTCCAAAATTATTCCATCTGCAGGAAGTGGGAAAAGGCAGGAATTCAAAGGACATTCTTGTGTGTGACGAGATCTCAGGGAAAATCCAAAGAGCTTCAGTTACAGGCACAAGTCAAGTAACTTCCTACTAACCATCCATCACGTCTCTTTCCTCCCACTTCAGGCTGAGCTTTTATATCAAATATCAGCTTAGCTAGTCTCCCTCAGGCAGAGGTGTCCTGGTCTATCTATATCTGTCTTTACAGAAAACTGATGCCTTTTTCAGATGGAAAAGCAAGAGCGAGATCGTGAGACCCTGGCTCAATGCAGGGGATGGATTAGATGATCTCTTGAGGTTCCTTCGAGCCCTACATTTCTATTATTCTACAATTGTAAGTCTGGTACCTCCAGAGAAGAACGTTTCTATTGCTGTAGGGCCTGATCCTGCAAACCCCTCTTCACATGAGTAAGAATTACTCACACAAGTCAAGTATTCCTATTGAAGTCAATGGATTTCTTGCATGAAACAAGGTTTGCAGTCTTGGGCCCTCAAGGACCAACATGGTTTTAAAATCTCTCTGTCTCTCTCTGAGCCCTGGGCTATATTATAAAATGTGCTGGTGTAACAATACCCATTAAAATCAATGCAATTACACAGGGGCAAACCCCTAATGTACATTTACTGAAACTCGTTCAAAAAGCACTTCAACCAATTTATGCTTTAAGCTAAATCAGTTTAAGTGCAATGTAAACCAGTTTAAGTGCATCTATAGCAGGGGTTTATGCTGGTGTAACTAAATCAATATTTTAGTTACATTGGTGGGAATTTTCTACTATAAGAACATAAGAATGGCCATACTGGGTCAGACCAAAGGTCCATCTAGCCCAGCATCCTGCCTTCCGACAGTGGCCAATGCCAGGTGCCCCAGAGGGAATGAACAGACCAGGTAATCATCAAGTGATCCATCCCCTGTCGCTCATTCCCAGCTTCTGGCAAACAGAGACTCGGGACACCATCCCTGCCCATCCTGGCTAATAGCCATTGCTGGACCTGTCCTCCATGAACTTATGTAGTTCTTTCTTGAACCCTGTTATAGTCTTGGCCTTCACAACATCCTCCGGCAAGGAGTTCCACAGGTTGACTGCATTGTGTGAAAAAATACTTCCTTTAAGTATTAGTATACTATATAAAAGGTTTCTGACATTATCATAGTTTCCCAGAAGGCCTGGGTTTCTCAGTACCTAGCGATGGAATTTTATTAGTTTGTGACCAAATATTAGTGCTCAAACATCTTGTGCAAACACTTTTAATGATATTGTATGGTTTGCAGCAGGGGAGAGGGAAGCATTTAATATTAAATAGTAGAAGCAGAGGTGAAATGATGAGAATTTGCTAGTCAGGGTGCATGGTGTTCCCAGCTTTCATTTAATCTTTTAGGTTGAACCACAGTAGCCTTTTAAATGAACAAATGAACGAAAAAACACTTCCATCTTTGCTAAAAATGGTACATCTCCGCTGGCCGCAGCAACAATGGGAAGCATAGTATAAACAGGACTCCAGGTAGCCCTTGTCTTTTAAAGCGCCTTGTCATCTAACCCTCCTTAGAGCTGGTCTACACAACACAATGTTAAAAATATTGGCATTCTCCAGTACCATATCTACACGAGAGCTTCCTCAACTGGTATCACTAATAGTGATGCACTGCACGTTGTTAGCAACACTGGGATATTTTTCAGAAAAAAATGTCAGTCTAGACAAGGCCTTTGAGCCTCAGTGTCACCCTCTGTAAAATACAGATAATAATATTAACCTAACTGATTGGTAAAGCACTTTGAGATCCTTGGGTAGAAAATACTTCTTCTTCTTCTGGTAATATTTGTAAGGCCCAACAGTGACAGTGGCTAGAAAAATGCAAAGTGTTATTATTGTAAAATTAAACTGAAATGTTACTGGAAGCCAGTAAAGACATTTTACAACTGTAACATAATCAGAAAACCTAGGTCCAGTTAAAGCTCTATCAGCAGCATTCATACCAAAACCAATATTTTAACTGAGTAGACTGGCAGACCAGAAAATGATGAGTTACAAAATCATTCAGAGAAGTGACAAAAGGATTAGATAAATGAATATCTCCACGAGCCATTTTCTAAGTAGCCCTATTGATCTGACAATATTGTGAAGATGGTGTGAAGAAGATCCAGTGACAGATGCAAAATAGTTGTCCAAAGATTGCTCCAGAGACAATGTAAGATATAAAATGTTTGTTAAAATGTTAAAATCTATATTGGTAAATGTAAATTATGACTGTAATGTAGGCCAGAGTGAGGCCAGCAAATACTTCAGCCCAGCCACTAACACTTTGTCTTCCTAAGATTTACTTCCATGTTCACATCTAATCTGTCTCTGTTTCCCCACCACACAGACAAGGGCTCTGCCTTCCATGATGGGCACATAGGAAACACCTAGAGCGTTGTCAAATGTACATCACCAGTGACATCCACAGCAGGCAGGAAGCTGGTGGGCATAGCTTGGAAAGAAGTTACTGCCAACCAGCCTTAAAATAACGGATTTACAGTTTCTGAAGAGTAGCTTACAAACTGGTTAGTAACTGATACAAGTTATATTAATAATCAGCACATTTCTGTGGATGTGATCCCAATATTGAGGCCTTGGTGCTCAGTGAATTAGTGCACCAGCACCTCACCTTACCTTTGGAGAGCTGCATTCAACTCTAGACCAGGTCACAAGGGAACATAAATTTGGTGGTCTCTCATCAAAAACTCTAATAAACATCTGCACACATTGCAAAACCTCCACATAATTTATACAGCTGAGCTGCTGAAGATGTCCCAGGATTGAAATAGGGATGCAGATCAGGACTGAGGGTGCTTCAGCAGAGCTATTTGTGGAAGTTTGCATAGCAAATTGCATACACTATATTGCCTCAAGGCTATATTGTTAGAACCTAGCACTGTTATGATTTTCAGTTAATCAATACATTATTTTAAGAAAATAAAACTAGTATTAGAGAGTGGCTGGATAATTATCTCACAAGTGCAGCGGCACAAGTTCCATCGGCAGGGAAGAATCACAGTTCCAAACTCAGGGTTACATTTTATAAACCTCTTTGTGGTCTCACAAGCCCCATAATTAATAATCTTTATAATCAGTATTATCAGACTGTCTATTGAACTGATCTGGACTGCCACACACCAACCCAAAGCTCACGATCGGGAGATGTCAGAGTGGCTCTGGTTTCTTCGATCAGTTTCACAGCACCAGCAATTCCTGAGGACTTCACATTGCGAAGTGTATTTACCTTGTGCAACTCTCCTGGGATCTAGATAGCGATGTCCAGTGTGGGGCTCAGGAAGGAAAGTTCTGTACATTCCCTCATCCCATTTGCTTCTTTCAGGAAAATTAGATTGAAGGTGATTTTCTCACAGTTACTAGGAACCAGCTTGGCGCTTTGATGAGCCTCAATCCCATTCAGAAATCCTTTTATAAGATCGAAGATGTTATTAGTTTAAATATCCAGCTGTTTTGGCTTGTTTATGACCTTTACAAATCACATTTTGTGTAACTTGGCTCCCAGATCTTCCCAGTGCTGTCCGGCTATCCCTACATCTTAGTCTGTGCGTCTGAAATCATTTGGATGTGCATTACATTTCGCCTGGTTTTATTCTGCCATTAGCTCTCCTGTGCATCTGGGTGAGAAAAGTACAGGAAATAAAATGAATAGGATCTGCTCATGTTCTCACAGTAGCTAACAGCAACACTCCCACTGGTTTCTGTGGGAGCAAGGTCTAGCCCATACATTATACTAAATGCTGCCTAAGCTTAAATAAACCTCCGTGAGATAATTGAGATGGGTGATCATAAATCTTTAGGCAACATTTCCTCTTGCAAATGTAGCAATTGCTTCTGAAATTGCTCTTTTTATGTATTTACCAGACACACACAAGGCTGTGATACTTTGGTCTAATTCTGACTGTTGGGTTTACTGTGTGGGTGGCTTAGTGATGCTGGTGACCTGTGATATACCGGTGGTCAGGCTGGATGGTCTGGTGGTCCCTTTTGGCCTTAAACTCTGACTATGACATACAACATTTAAAAACGAAATGAAGTAACAAAGTGCCTATTCTTTATCATGTTGTGGAAGATGATAAACCTAAAGTTATGCTGAAGTCTTGTTTACCTGCTAGCTACTGTATTAGGGACAGATCCTGTAAAGTGCTGAGCACCCACCATGCACAGTGGCTTTATGGTGCTGACCTTTTAGGTCTGAACCTTTGTGGCCTAATTTTCAGAGGTGCTGATCATCCAAAACTCCCACTGAAATCATCATGACCTCTTCCTTGGGCAGTTACCCGGGGTCTCAGCTACTCCAGTCAGGCATTCACCGCCAGCCACTGCCCTCCATCCACCCCATCTGTGGAGTCACCAGGTGTTCCTGATTTTTATCCTGGCATCTCTCTCTGATGTGCTGAGATGCTGGATCAATCATAGAGAAAGCTAGAGAGTTAGATCCACAAAGGGACTTAGGTGCCTCACTGCCACTTAATGCAGCTGAGATGCACTTTATGCCCCTCAGATCCTCAAAGCCCCCTCTCAGCCACTGCCTAATGCTGTAGGCCTCTAAATTCCGATGGTGCCTAAGGCTACCTCGACACTACACACCACTTTATGTGGCACGGAGGGGCTGCGTAGTTACACGCCATACTGAAAAACACACCGTGTCCCCACTGCTGTGTGTAGCTACACGTGTCAGTGAAAAGTTCTGGCAGGACAGGAGGGAGGTTTTCCCCACTGTATCCCCACTGCCAGAGCCTTTCCCTGGTGCCCGACTCTTTCCCTGCAGTGGGGAAAGGCTCTAGCAGCAGGGAAGCAGCAGGATAGCCTCTAAAAATATTAAAAATTGTATTAAAACATGTACTAAAAATAGCAGTGTAGATGGGAAAGCCTGGCTTGGGCTAGTAGAGAGCCATGTTAGGAATGTACTCGGGTTCATACCCACAGCCCTACTCACCTCACCGTCTACACTGCTACTTAAACCTGTGCTGGGGGGGCTGTCCAAGTACATATTCTACACATCGCCGAAAGAAGTTGCCATCCGGTGGTCATGTGCACAGCTGACTTGAGTCCTGATGCTGCTGAGTTGCTTGGCACCCTAGCTCACACCTAAGCCCTGGTGGGATTTTCAAACTAGGTATTCCCTCACCTGCATGGCCCAACCTGGCAGGTGTGTTCAAAGAGTGCCTAACCCCCACAAAAGATGGTGAGGGGTGATTAGCTGGGGAATTTTGGGGGCTTGTGCATGTATGTATGCATACATATCCACAGAATACCCAATAGGCCAGAGCTAGGGCACTCCCCTTGGATGTGGAAGAGCTGGGTTCAAGACCCTGCACAAAAAATTATTTCTACACAGTGGAACAGCTTCAATGAGTGCTTGAGAGAGGCCATAAAGAAAGCCTTCCTCCTGCTAAGAACTCCCAATAGCCTGGTAGTCAGGTACCTCTGCTGGGATATAAGAAATCCCAGTTCAAGGCCCTCCAGCCCAGAGTTTGGTGCCTAACTCCCTTTGATGAATGAGGCTTTGGCCCCACCCCTCTCCTTGTCATTTCCGACTGGTTAGCTTAGACAGCTTCTTGCTCAGTCTGCAGTCTTCTGAGGATCCCTTTCTAAAGCACCTAACTCTCCTTATGCATTTTATTTGGGGTGCCTAGGAATTCTAGGCTGAGGATTCCACTGGGTGGCAGGGTGCCCAAAATTAGGTGTTGCAATGCTTATGTCTCTTTGTGGCTCTAGGTCCGGCTGACTGCTTTTTGCAAATGGAAGGAATCAAGTCCACCTCCAGTGTAAAGTTACCAGGCGGTAATGCTCCTCATGCTTTCTATCTGGTTGTCAGTTTAGGTTTTTTATAACGTGCTCATCATTGTGGCATTCTAGCATGTGACCTCTTTATTGTGTAACTTCTTCACAGCCCGTAACGCAAGACCACTCGGAGACTGTGCTTTTAACGTAAGAAGTTGGATCTACCCTTCAAAGCAGTATGCTTAAGGTGTGTGGGAAGGCTTGGAAACATATAGTACAGCGCATAGTCCTGGCTGCCTAAACGTTTTTATTTCACTCTCAAATTTAAAAAATAAACAAAAGATTTATTGTTCTAGGATTTTGGGGTTTCCTGTCCAGGCTGCTTGGAGCAAATAAAAAAGCGTCCATCAAACAACTCAGGTAAAGGCTCTGTCTGTTCCCCAGCACTGCAGGCATATTATCAGCTTTAATGCTAGTGATACCCATGCAAGACTGTAGCATGGCAGGTCTGCTGTGCAAATCTTGTAACTTTCTGGCTGGGTGGCAGAAAGGTTGTGTTGCCCTCTTAGCGACTGCTCAGGTTAGCCCTGAAACAGTAGCTCTGTTTGCTCCTGGAGTCAAGAAAACCCTCACAAAGAGCTGGGATTGGTGTGGAGATTTGTAGTGATTTGTTTCGATATTGCAGAAAATGGTGTTGGTGAATAGACTTTGTGAGGCTATACTTACACGATAGGGCTTTACCTATTTCCTTTATTAAGGAATGTGTGCTGAAGTGCTGGCTCATCTGAGGGGGTCCAGATTTGTTGTTTGATCAGCGGTAAGAAGCTGGGGCGGGGGGGGGGGGGGGGGGGAGAGGGGATGTGGTTTTCCAGGAAAATTTGGGGAATTGTCACTTTTTTATAAAAATGAAGACAGGATCAGTCAGATTTATACAGGACACAATAGCAAATGATCCAGTACAATCATAACCTTTAGCAAATCAAATCTACCGAAAAGAAGGCTTTGGGCACTAATGGTCCCCTTCCACCATATCAACCCGTCCCTTGAAGAGGCGTTTGGAGATAGCAGCTGGACAGGGGGTCCATTGGGCTCCTGTAGGAGCTGAGCTACTCCAGGCTGAGAAGCTGCGCTGGGGAAATAGATCAAAGAGAACCCTGAGAGCCACAGGAATGATCCATTATTATTGTTGTTGTTGTTGCTGTAGTGCCTAACAGCCTCAGTTAGGGTCAAGCTTCCTGGGGGTACAGTTTCTGCTCTAAAGAGGTTGCGATCGAGATAGGCATGATAGACAAAGGGGGAAGGCAAAGGGTGCAACATACAAGTAAAGTGATCAACGATCACGTATATTTTTAAATTTTTGTTTTGATTATATAGATCTATAAAATCATGACCCGGGTGGAGTGATGGGGCAATCAGGAACAGAGGAGTTAATAGGAGCACAAAAGTAAGAAACAAGACAGAGATGGGGGGATTGATGGATGAGGGAGAGAAGAGGGACTACAGAGAGAAAGAAAGAAAAGGGGAGAGTTAGGGGCCTGAGCACACCACATCCCCAGACTGTGTGATGCATGAAGGGGAATTTGATGTTTTTTCCTCCCCTTGGTGGGTTTTTGCACATAGGGACAAGCCTGGCTCTTGAAGGGAATAGACAGAACCTATTAACTACAGTCCAATGTCATTTATGCAGGTACTGGAAATCAGTTCAATATATTGTACAAGACAGATGGGTAAAGTATCGACTAAGAATGCTGGCTAGGGCCAATTAGATTCATCTGAAATATTATGAACAAGGCTGCTTCCTTATCACACTGTCACAGACCACCACGGGATAGTGGAAAAACCTGGTTCATGAATTCACCCAGATGGGGCCTTTTTATTGGTTATTTATGAGTATTTGGACAAATGCTGGGTATTCCTGAAAATGTTTGTGAATTCCCAAATTGTCACTAGTTGTAGCATGAGTGATTACACAGCCCAAAATTGTCCTGGAAAGGGAATTATTCCATATTCATTATGCGCTAAAGCAGGGCCGGGCAAACTTTTTGGCCGGAGGGCCACATCTGGGTGGGGAAATTGCATGCAGGGCCATGAATGTAGGGTTGGGGTGTGGGAGGGAGTGCAGGGTGTAGGACGGGGTGCGGTGTGCAGGAAGGGGCTCAGGGCAAGGGGTTGGGGCAGAGGAGGGGTGTGGAGTGTACGAGGGGGCTCAGGGAAGGAGGTTGGGGTACGGGAGGGGGTGCAGAGTGTGGGAGGGGGCTCAGGTCAGGGGTGCAGGGAGGAGTGTGGGAGGGAGCTCAGAGCAGGGGTTTGGGGTGCAGTAGGGGTGTGGGGTGCGGCAGGGGGCTCAGGGCAGGGGGTTGGGGTGCAGGAGGGGTGTGGAGTGTACGAGGGGGCTCAGGGAAGGAGGTTGGGGTACGGGAGGGGGTGCAGAGTGTGGGAGGGGGCTCAGGTCAGGGGTGCAGGGAGGAGTGTGGGAGGGAGCTCAGAGCAGGGGTTTGGGATGCAGTAGGGGTGTGGGGTGCGGCAGGGGGCTCAGGGCAGGGGGTTGGGGTGCAGGAGGGGTGTGGGGTGCGGCAGGGGCTCAGGGCAGGGGTTGGGGTGCGGGGTGCAGGAGAGGTTCAGGGTGCGGGCTCTGGCCTGGTGCTGCTTACCTGGAGTGGCGCCGGGATGGCAGCGGTGCGCACTGGGGCTAGGGCAGGCTCCCTGACTGCTTGCCCTGGCCCCGCACCACTCCCGGAAGCGGCCAGCACCATGTCCCTGTGGCCCCTGGGGGAGCAGGGACAGAGGGCTCCGTGTGCTGCCGTCACCTGTAGGCACCGCCCCCCACAACTCCCATTGGCCGGGAACAGGGAACCGCAGCCAATGGGAGCTTCGGGGGCGGTACCCGCAGGCGAGGGCAGCGCACAGAGCCCTCTGCCCCTGCTCCCCCAGGGGCCGCAGGGACATGGTGCTGGCCGTTTCCGGGAGTGGCGCAGGGCCTGCGGCACCACAGGGGTGGCAATCCCGCTGGCCCGATCCAAAGCCCTGACAGGCTGGATCCGGCCTGTGGGCAGTAGTTTGCCCACCCGTGACTTAGACTGTAAGCTCTTCAAGGCAGCATCTGTCTTTTTGTTCTGTTTGTACAATTCCCAGCACAATGGGGTCTTAGCTCATGGTAAGGGTTCCCAGAAGCTACGGTAATACAATAAGAAATAATAATATGAAGGTGGAGTTGATCAGATGCCTTCCAAAAAGTATTTTGCATAGCCCATCATCCATTTACATATTGGTGGGTTGAAACAGATGTTTTTAAAGGCATATTAAATCGTGACCTTCTATTAATAACATTTTCACAGTTTTTTCAGCTGGACAATCTTAGAATTGTTACCCCTTCTTTGGCATTTGCTGTGAGCAGGAGAACAGGGCCTTAAAGCAGAAAGTTGTTAAGTGTGTGTGAGTGGGGTCTTGGAGTGGCATCATTTCATGATCAGTAATAGAGGATTGTTGTAGATATTGATCTAATAGAAAACACAGGGACCCAAACACCTTAATACAGTGGAACCTGCTTAGAGAGGAAGGGGAAAGAGTGGAAATCATAGTTGCAGTGAAATAGAATGCAAGTCCCACATTGTTTCAGTTCAGGATTCATCACAGATTAAACCATCATAGATTTTATAGTGAAATTAGTTTATGAAAAAGAAAAGATTCCTGACATAATAGTTCTGCTTATCCTACCTAGCATACTAGAGGAAATTTTAAAAATAAAGTTTTCCCCATATTAAAATGATCGAAAGAAAGGGCTTTTTGTCTTTCTGCATGCCAAGTGCTGCTGAGGTAAGAAGACTTGGTTAACAGAGACATGTCAAACCTTTCTGTTTCCGGCCCACTTTGCAATGATCAGGATAAAGTTTTAAATCAGATTAAAACACAGCAAAGAGTCACCTTTCAGAATCATCAGATCCAAATATCTTAGTAAGGAAGATGTAGAAGAGAGAAGACAGAGTTTAGTTTTTTAAGGGAGGAATTTACAAAGATCGGAGCAATAACAGCTTATTTTTTCCCTCCAATTAAATGCCAAGTTGTAGTGGCAGAGAAAAGAAAAACGTACTAATTAGAAAGAAGCAAGAAACTTGGAAAAACATTTATAATGATGGCTTCCTTTGCATACTTGGTTAGATACTCATTAGTACTTAAGCACATGCTTAACTTTAAGTATGTGAATAGTCCCATTAACTTCAGTGGGAGTACTCACATACCTAAAATTAAGCACATACTAAGAACATTGCTGGATCAGGTCAGAGAGCTCAGCAACTTGCAGGAGTGAGCCACTTGCATCACCTGTTTCTAATGCATATAATTTATTTTTCTGTATTTTTTAGATTTCTCACTCCTTTAATAAGTGGGGATTTTTGACTACAAGCAACTCCCATTGTTCTTGTTATTTCAGCAGTGATAACTGCAGTTTTGGTCAGTGTGTGTTTTAATTGTGTGTGTCTATCTTAATGATTTTTTATAGTCTTTTTGGTACTGTCTATCTAACTAATCTATCTATCTATCTATCTGATTAAATCTTCACTAGTCCTTTGAAGTTCACAACTTTTTAAAAAAGATGCTATTTAGAAATCTTGAAACAGAAGAAAATTTCCCCCTGTCTTTAATCAGAGCCACTTTGCATCTTCACCTCTCCCATTTATACTATAGATTTGTTTCTGTGACAGCCAGGGCTTCCCAGAAGACAAGCGTCGGGGTGAAATTTTCTCTCAAAAAGGGTAATTCTAAAACTCCCCAGTGTTAAACAGAAGGTTTTAAAAAAACAAGAACCCCCCACCCCCAAAACCAACAACACATTGAAAGACACATTGAAAACATTTGCCTAAGATTGTCACTCTGCTAAACTGAAGCAGAGCTGGAGAAATTCCTGAAGCATTTACATCTAGTGAGCAAGGCGTGGGCCAAGCAGAATAGAAAGAAGTTTTAATGTTGAATAACTCAGGAGCAACTGCAAAACAGACATAAGGAGAAGAAAACTGGACTTTGAACTGCTGGTGCTTTTAGCAAAAGACAATAATAGTCTAGTAAAAGCCAAACAAAGCAATCTGGGGTTGTATCCTGCCATCAGTCCAAAAGGGACGCTGTCAACATGAATTTTTTGATACTGCCTATTTTCAAAATCACCCAGTTTCTTATATTATGGGCTGATTTTTTAAAAAAATACCTTAAACATTTTTGATTAGAGCTTTTCTGCTTCTCTGTTCATACTTATCAAGGTCATTTCAGTTAGTCAGTTCCCCCATTTTGACAGCTAAGGCCTCATGCTTGTGCTTAACTTTGCAACCCTGGGCAGTCCCACTGAAATCATTCGTGGTAGTAAAGGTAACCGTACTCAGAACGGTTGCAGGATCAGGGCCAGCTGTACAGGGGAAATTGAAACTGCCCATGCACAAAGTGCTGCCAGTGGCACAAATTAAACACATGGAGAACACAGAGCAAAATATTGTCCTCCCATTCCCCCATCACAGGAATCTTGGATATTATTAGTAACTCCAGCAGATACCCAAATTTCAGAGAGGCATATGATTTTTCACGTCAAGTATGTCCTTTTAAATAGAACTGCTCATTGTAATTAAGGGATAATTGGCTTGATTCGTATTAGAACTGAGTGGGCGGGGGACAAAATCTGATTCTTTAAAAAAAAATCTTTTCTTTTTAATATAAAACTGTTGATCTGTTTGGTTGCTCTTCATTGGAATCTAGTGAGGAAGAAGCCTTGGTTTTATTTCACCTGCCTTACGATGTCTCTTGGTACGTTTAGCATTTCTGATTCCGGAGCTTGGGACGGTTTCATTCAGAGGTATTGATGTTGTTAGTGCGCTCCCATTATGGTGACACCAGATGCCACAATAGAAAATAAAATCAAGCCACAAGTCCTCTGAGTTCTTATTCATATGACTAGTCCCACTAATGTCACTGGGTAATGGCTTGGCTAAAATTTATATAAGTAGAGACTTACTCTCCTAAGTGCCTATGTCACTTTTGAAAACGGGACTTTGGTTTCTAAGTCACTTAGCTGTTTTTGAATATTTGATCCGCTGCCTAGGCCAAGCTTTAAAGGGTTATGTTGGTGTGTGCTAACTAACATGTTTTAAAAGTCCAGTCTAGCTAAGGCATATTGCTTTTGGCACGTGCTAAACTGGTTGAGTTAAAGCTTAGGGAGCCCCGGCCCTGACATCAGATCTTAAATCCTATTGACAAGGAAAGTGAAGTTAACATGATCAGGCCCAAAATAATGAAGTCAGAATAATTTTGGGATTGAAAAGGATTTGGTGAAAAGTTTGTTTCCTCTCCAAGTATCTATCTGAGATACAGGCTAAAAGGAAGAGAAGGGGTCTGCTGTCCTCCTGCTTTTTGGATTTTGATTGCAGAGAATGTGCAACGGAGACAAGCAATTATTGCTTCCAGCTCCCAGCCCTTGTTTCCCGCACAATCGGGCTGCTCTTTTATTCTGCGCGCCATTTGCACAGCACAGGGGGAGATGTCAGCAGTTTGATCTTTAACACATGTGGGGAAAACAACTCGAGAGTAGTGCATTTGGAAGGTTGTAGCAACATTTTACACTCTGAGGTCTCCATGTTGCATTCCTGCCACTCCTCGGACTCTGACGGACTTTGGTAATTGGAGAAATTGTGGCGCCGAGAGGTGAACTCCCCTAGTTTTACACCCAAGTTTTCAAAGGGGCCTCAACCCTTTTTTATGATAGAGGTTCAGTACGAGCTCACTACCGTGCCTTGGGGAAGTTTCTGCTCCATTTTAGTGAAGGTTATTTTAACACGGCTTTTGAATTTCATATAATTTGCTTCAGAATTTAAGGCAGTATTTCCCAAACTTTTGGAAGCTGAGCCCCAATCCAGGAAAATGAATCCAATTGTACATACCCCTGCCGCCCTGGAATGTGTTGTTAAAGGCTTACTCATGCTAATTTATATACCTTCTGTGCCCTCTCACTCCCAGCTAGTCCTTCCTCTCCCTCCTCCCCCCAGGAGGATGCCCTCCATATCTTAGGGAACACTGGTGTAGATCTTTATAATATCACACTTCCTCTCCTTTCTTACAATATGCGATGAGCGGCGAAATAGTTAATGTGGACATATAAAATATCATCATCAGCATCTGAGTTAGCACCCACCGAAATGATCAGTGCCATTCACAACTCAGAGCTACTCTTTGAGCCTCTCTACAAACTCAGGCAGATGTCTCTGCCTTGGTTACCCTTGTGTCAGACTTTGAAGGTTCTCTTTGCAACCGTAACTGCTAGCGATTGACTTTTTCTTTAAATGAGAAGTGAGATGTTGAAGAACAATTGAGAAGCGTATCTGTGCTTCCTAGCTAGCCCTTTGTAATTCCAATCCAGGAATTTATGTTGTACACTTCGGGAAACATTATTTTAAGTGATACAGCACTTCCTAATGGTTAGAACAGGGGACTTAGATTCAGGAGACCTGAGTTCTGTTCCAGGTTTTGCTACTTACTTGCTGTGTGACATTAAGCAAGTCACTTAGCCCCAGCTTTTCAAGGGTTTACTAGTTTTGTTTGACTCAGTGTTTGGGTGCCCAAACTTTACAGAAAGTTCTTTGTGCCTCAGTTTTCCCACCTGTAAAATGGGAGATAATACAAAATTCACCCTCCTGTAGAAAATGTTTTGAGATCCTCAAATAAAAGGCACTATATAAATACAAAGTAATATTATTATTCATAGTTTTTAAAAGTAAAAATATTTTAAGATTAAAAAATCCATTAAAATAGTGTTAAAATATGTGTGCTTTTATTTATTTCACTATGATTATTTTGAATGAGATATACCTCATTGTACATGTAAGTGAGATATTCAACTGTAACAATATCTTCTCTTCACTGAAGATTTTTAGAGCGCTGAGTACCATGCTTTCCCACCCTGGGTATTTTCTAACCTCTTGTAACACTGTAGGAAAGGTCTCTGCTTGTGTGGCACATGTTAATAGTTTTCTTATAAAATTAATACAGAATTAGCTTTTTGTAAAACTTTCCACTGGCTTGATGCAAATAGCTACAGCCTCCAGGTGAAATCCTCCCTGGTGTGAAGGCCTTACATAAAATCCTGCTTACCATATAAGACCAATTTACATCCTGTACGAAGGGTTCAGTTTGGTCCCTTGTGTGGAGCTTCAGGTATGAATTTTATCCAGAGTACAGATAGCTACTTCAGGCTCCCAGCATTGCCCAAGCTCCTTCGGCTCACCATATGCCTACCACCTCTGTGTCCCTGACCCAGCTTTGGGGCTTGTACCTACGTCACTGGAAGTAATAAAATCTGATGCTAAAATAACAGCAGAAGCAAAGATGTGCCATTAAAATAACAGCACCACCACCACCACACAGTGGACAAAGAAGCATGGGGTAATATGTATAGGCCTGACCCTGCGTTCCCTGCATGCCCTGGGAGTCTTGGGGGTACAAAGAATGCAGGATCTGGCTCTAGTTTGTGTATTAATAGACAAAATGTGTATTCACTTTCTCCCATTCTCTCTCTTGCAAAGCCCATGGAATAATAGAAATAAATACAAGAGAACAAAAACGAAGACATATACATGAGATGAATTAAAATGTAAATGGAACCAAAACAATGAATAATATTAGTTTTTAGCAACTTATTACTCATACAGTTGTGCTGACTTTGAGCCCAGTCCTGCTCTCACTGTAAGCAATGGCCCATTGATGGAAGCAGGATTGGGTCTTTGTACTGTATAGTGTCTCAACACATCTGTGGTGTGATGAATTCATATGATTGCATCCACCAGCACTGGCTCCTGGCGCATTTTAGTGCATTTTATTAATACATCTTCAGAGCCAGCATGATGCTGACGTGACAATGAGACTGAGGTGATTAATGCAGCGTAAATGCCTAGATAGTTGGGGTTGGTCCTGCTTTGAGCAGGGGATTGGACTAGATGAGCTCCTGAGGTCTCTTCCAATCCTGATATTCTAAGATTCTATAGGGAAGCAATGATATTTTCCACACATTTTCAGCTGGGTTGTGGTTTTTTTGGAGTATTTGATGAGATTTTTGAAAAATCATCAGTTTATGCTCTGAATTCCCCCCCCCCACCCCGCCCCAATATTTTCTGTACTACAGGAAGAGGTACCTTTGCAAACAGAAAGAAAATAAAGGCTTCTAAAATTACATGTAGCTCTATCTACCTAGGCTACGTGGATGTGGGGAATTGATTTAAACACAGTAAAAACCAATTAATAAAAAGGCTAAAAGTACAAGACTGAAGGTGACTTTGGACGTGGCTTCAAATCCATAGTGCTGAGGGTAGCTTTCACTGCTGTGAGTGTTCGTGTTTAGTCATGTGGGTCTGGTCACAATTTTAAGCACTACAGTTTAAGTGTTTGCAGGATGGGACCATTGTCTGTCCAGTAAAAGGAAAAATCTCCTAATAATTTGGAGCTTTTGCTTTTGGGGGTTGGTTACAGTGAGTCAAAGAGCGGCTGGTGCCAGCTAAAATTCTTTCCCCCTCTCTGTTGCTCTACTTACAACAATGAAATCAATGGCACGTTCACCAACTTTCATCAGAAAATGCGGTAAGTTTTGTGCTGCTATAGTGGGGGTGGTCTGAGATCAAATAGACTTTATACAAACCATCGCTAACTGCAGCCTTGCTGCCCAGTACAGGAAACTCCTCTCTATTTTGTGTAACTGCCTCTGGAGTTTCGGGTGCATGCCAAGGTTCTGGGCTTTACTGCTCTACCTCCCGAAATCTATGGGCCGGATCCAAAAAATCCTTACTCACATAAGTGGTGCCAGAGGGGCTACTTGTTAGTAAGCATTAAAGTAGCAGGAGCTAGAGGATCAACAGCTACACTCTTTAAAGTGCTTCCAGATTTCTTTAGCGTCATATCAAGGAATGAGGACACAGAAAAATGATTGGTCCAGCCCTGCAAGCACTACCAGGTGTAGCACTTGCTACAATGAGTATCCAAACGAAGTAAGTTTGCAGGACTAGGACTCTTAAGATATGGGCCTTTCTGTACTAAAATTACTAACAGCAATAAATATCTGGTCATTTCATAACTACAGTAATGCCAATATTGTTATTTATAAAGTGGCCACCCACTGAATTGTTGGGAATACTCATAGCCAAGATGTATAAAACACCCAATTAAAATATCATGAAATAATTCATATAAAAACAAAATCAAATAATAAAGAGCAACACAATGTGGCAGCATGAAAAAGGAAATTGAGTAAACATTTTAACAGTGAATGGTAATTGGAATAGCAGCTACATATGAAGACTTATTTCCTGTATACTTTGGGTTTGTTTTCTGCATTACCGCAGGCACCTAGGCCAGGGACAGTTAGGAATAACATCATTTTTATTAATAAAATATCATTAATAAAGTGCAGCATCAGGTGTAAACAAATGATAGAGGCAAGCTCTTTGTTGTGAGAGAAGAAAAAAGATTTTTCATTCAACACGACAGCATGCTGTATTGGCTTCAATTATATTCAGACGTGCAAAATACTTTACAAGAATGGCTGGAAATGAGAGAAAAAGAGAGAGATAGAGAGATGGGGATTCTAAAGAGCTCTGAAAGATAATAGCCCAATTAATTATTATTAATAAGCACACAGAATGTATATATATCCAAAGGTAATGATGACAAAACCCAATCTGTCTTACAACGGTCATAAGAATAAAGAGAGACATAGTAGGATAGCATTTATATTTATGCCAAGTGTGATTTATACCAGCTGAGGATCTGACTGATTTAAAAAAAAGTTACCAAAAAAAAGGCCTGTCATTTAGAGGTGTCATATGTTCACCCACTTGATCTTGTCTGTGTCTTATGTATTATTCTATTTGTGTTTTCAGGGCATATTTGAATGGACAAGAACTTTATTTTACAATTTAAAAAAATCTCTAAAAATCTAACAAAAATGTGGATCATGCATGCTGTCCCTCAAAACCCTCTCAGCATGGGAACAGCCTTCCATTTTCGGGCACGCAGAATCACATGACAGTCAGCTCTCCTTCCTAGGCCCCTTCCCTCGTTCAACAGCTTGTCTCATTTTAAATTTGAATCCCTCTAATAGCAGGCACTTTCCATGCACTTTACAAAGGAGTATTTTACAGAGTGGGAACCTGTGGCACAGAAAGGAGAAATGACTTGGCCAAGATCACACATGGATGCCCTACTCCTGCAATTTGTACCACACAGTCAGACCTGTGAAAATTCTGCTGACTTCAGTGAGGCCAGGTCTACACTACAAACTTGCATCGGGATAACTACTTTACACAGAGGCGTGAAAAATCCATCCCCCTGAGCGATGTAGTTATTCCAACCAAATCCACAGCATAGATAGTGCTGTGTTGACAGGAGGGCTCCTCCCATTGACATAACTGCCACCCTCGAGGAGGTGGATTAACTATCCTGATGGGAGAAGCTCCTCCCTCAGCATAGTAGCACCTTTACGGAAGTGCTACACCAGCACAACTGCGTTGCGGCAGTGTTTTAAGAGTAGACCTGCCCTGAGTCTCTGAACAGATTCAGGGGTCCATCCATGGTCATCAGAGTGCTGGATCAGAGCTAAAATTAGTAGCAGAAAGAGGTATAAAATCCCAGTTTCCCAATTGCCAAGCCAGTCAGCATGCAGTCTCTCTGGAGACTGAGCTCTGAGAGATGACAGAACTAAATGGGACCAGTTTCTGTAACCATCACTCCCTGCAAACAGCTCATTTCAGCTACAGATGCAAGTTTCATCCAAACCCAGACATGTTTACATGAACAGTAAAAGGAAGCAGCGGGGAACAATTCCATTCCCATTACACAAGCCAAAGGCGAGTCTGTTCCCTAATTCACTCAGGCAGTGGCACAATCCATTCTCCTGAAACCACGGCCACCTGGGGGGAAAGGAGGATAAACAAGGGGTCCTTAGCGCGCCTCCCCTGCTTTTATCCTCAGCCATTTTCAGTCTGAGTCTATAAATCACATGCATTTTTTCATCGTCCTTTTGGAAGTAATTTGGGGTGTAATCCACTTATTGTTGCTTCTTCTGTTTATCCTCTGTGGGTGCTAGTTTTTTTAGCCAGAGCAAATATCGCCTTTTGAGGCCTGCTGCATTTGGAAATGTTATTAGAATATTGTCCTTTCCACTTTGGACACACCCCGTGGATATGTCCTTGCAAGCAGACAGGCTGGGGACACCTGAAACAAGCACTACATTGACCGGGAAGTGGAAGGAAACGTGCGGAGGAAAAACAATATTTTACTTGTATTTGGTTTCGGAGGAAAATAAGTGCCCGGTGGCATTGTCTTTGTCGGTTTGTTTGGTGGTTATTCTATGGGTTTGACTACACTGCAAAAAACCCACTCCTACAGCAGTGAGTCTCAGAGCCTGGGTCTACAGCTCATGCTATGGTGCTAAAAGTAGCAGTGTAGCCATTCACACTCAGGTTGGGTCTCAGACTGGGAAACCCAGCGAGGGGAGTGGGTCTCAGAGCCCGAGCGCCACCTCAAAGGGAAATGTCTACACTGCTATTGTTAGCACCCTAGCATGAGCCGACATCTGTAGCCCTGGGCTCTGACCTTTGCTGCTGCAGAGGTTTGTTTTTTGCAGTGTAGCCGTATCCTATGTGATTGGGAATTTTAATAATGTCCAGCACCAAGTGTCAGCTCTGTGGGTAGGTCTGCAATACTGGCTCTACGCCAAAATACAGGACAGACCCAGCAAAGTAGGACAAAATGGCCTGTGACGAACTAGAGAGGAAGGAGAATGAGACTTGCCTTTTCCCTCCTGATAGTTTTATGAGTTTGTAGCCTTCTTTCTGCACAGGGAGGAGAAACAGCTGATTCTGACGAATCTTGCAGTCAGAGGAGACTGCAGGATGCCCAAGAGTTCACAGAGGAGCACATATTTTTGCTACAGATAAAAATGATATGGGGGTAAAGGGGTTAAGAAATACAAGGAACAGGGGACACAGAGAGGCAAGAGTGGGAAGGGGGAGAATAGATTGTTTTGCTGATGAGATCAAATAAATGACGTTGGTGCACTCCCTTGAGAAAGTCTTTCTAAGGAGTTTGTCCTTCTTTAAGTGTGAATTATGTGTCACACCAGGGTAAATCTGGACTAACTGCATTGAATTCAATGCAATTACTCCCGATTTACACCAAGGAAACTCAGTTCAGAATCTGGCCCACAGACTGCATGGAGTTATTCTAGCTTTGCGTTATTGTAATTCAGAGCAGAATCTATCCCATAATATGCCTGATTCTCCTCTTATTTACACTAGTGTAAATCAGAAGACAAAGAGAGATGATAATTCTGCAGCCTGTACAGGCTTAGTTCTTTACTGGAGCCATGTCTGAGTTCTGGTCCTGATTTACAAAGGATAGGCCCATAGCTAGACTATGAAGGGACCAAGATGCTCTGTGATGACAGAAATCCCAGAGAGTGCTTTCCATCCACTGGCCCACACACCAACACTTCAGGCTTTTTTGAAGGGTATTTTGTGCTCCCCTTTTTACTTTAATGGTAAGTTTCCACGCTAGGCCCCATTGCCCTGCTGCTGCCCCATCCCATTCCATTGTGCGTGCTCTAAGCCATGTTAAAATCCTTGCTAACCAATCAGTTTGCAGTTCAGACATTATTGCGAGTTAGAGTGGGCATAGTTGGAGGCAGTGGCCACTGGTTGGTACAGATGAAGTTGAGGTGGTTAAGAGCCATTCTCCTAAAAGTCCTGCAGGACCAGGCAACTCGTCACTTGTTACCCTGTAGGATAGTCCACGGGATGAACAAGATGTAGCTCACATAGGAAGGATCTGTTCAGATAATTCAAAGGTCCCAACCTAAAATGCTCCCTTCGGATCCGAATGGCGCTATGCTCAGATCAAACGGAGACTCAGCATGCCCATCTTAAAGATGAGCGTGTCTGTGATCAGTTCAATGTCATACCAGTGAGGGGTGGCCCTCATGGTCCTGGTATTTTGACAATGCAAAAAGACTATGGGTGTTCCCAGAGTATCAGCTCTCTTTGCAAGTCAAGGCAAGGAAGGCACCCTGCCTAGCTAGAGAACGATTGATTTCTGGTGCACAGACGGGGGAAATGCTGCTTACTATTAAGTCTCTTGAAGCCGTGAGCAGTTGCAAAAGCATTTTTGAAAGCAGGATACACTTGACAAGGACATCCAGGGCTTAGAAGAGATTTAAAAGGTTTTAAAGAGGAAATCAGATATGATCAAGAGGGTTTGAAGATGGTAATTCAACAAGGAAACGACATATTTCTAGAGGGGGGATGCTTTCTTGTGTATTGATTTTTCTGTGATTCAACTGAAAACATGCAGGAGGATATTAAAACCAGAGCTTCTGGGGTATGGTTTGGATGAAATGAGAAAGAGGGAGAATGTGGCAAATTTGCCCACACTTGAAAAGTCACGTCAGGGCCATAAACATTGCAAGATGCAAGGCTGCCAAATGCAAAGGCGGAGAAATATCCTTCTCCCTTCAATTGGCTCATTCCATATGAGCCTGCAGAGCCTGCAGTGTAAGCTAGAGCAGCAGGGACTCTGGAAGGCAAAGAGAAATCACAAAGCAGCCAAATACAGGGCCTAATGCAAGAGCAAAAATCTCCTGTACCGCTTTGCATTGTAAAGCTTTACAGCAAGTGTATTGAGTTAGTAGCCATCTTCAAGACTGAAGGGACCAGATTATCATCTTAGTTACACTGGTGTAAATCAATTGAGTTACTCCAGATCTACACCACTGCAAAAAAGATCAGAATCTGGGCCTACATCTTCAGAAGGAAAAGGGAGCTTGCTCTACATCTGACGTTTTCTTCAGCTGTATTTCTGGTTGGGTTGATTTGTCTTTACCATTCAAACTGCCCCTGGTTTTGAGCTACTTGGGGGCAGATAACTGACAGAGCGGATCATTGAGAAACCTGCCTTTCCTGTGAGCTCTGTTTCCCCTTTTAATTAAATCCAATTAAATAAAAAAATGGCGAATTCAAAGGGAATTTCAGGTTGGCAAAAGGTGCTGGCTTGAAAGCCCTGGAACAGACTTTGAGCAATTTGGGTAAGAGCCTGTCTCTTTGCTATATATTTTTACAGGTCTAGTGCAGTGGGGCCCAGGCCTCTAGGCACTACCACAATACCAATAATACCAGAAATCCTCTGTTTCCCACCAGACCAGGTACTAAGCTTCCCTATGATCTGTCCCACCAGTGGCCTTAGCACCTCCCTGGCTGGACCAGCTCTAAGAGTAGGAAGAGAGTTCAGTCATCATGTCTTATTCAGTCCTGAGCTGCTTTGATGAGATGGACAACAAGACGGCCACTTAGTGCTAGTTCTGTGATGGGGCAACCTGTGGAATAGGAACTGGACTGAGACTGACCAACTAATTTCCCACAGGCCCCTGAAGTGCTGCACACCCATTTGAGAAGTAGAGACCCTCTTCGCAAAGGCAGAGTCTGGGTTAGACTTAGATATGTTATATGCACACACACACACACACTCACAAACTATGTTAAAATAATGCTCTTAAGGTTGCAAAATCAAGCACTCAGCAGTTAGGAAGTGCCAGAATTAAAGGTGCCCACCCAGTCTTACTTGTGTATATGTATTATGATAGTCTTTCATTGCAGGATCCCGTACTATTTTGCCCACAGGACCCCTGCCTTATTCAGTGCCCTGAAAGAACTCTGCTCCGGAGTGAATCAGGGATTAGTAGTGAATGAGGCTACCTCTGGGACCCTGGCCTCATTTGCAGCCGAAGCTGGAGGGTATATAGGGGAGGAGGCAGGTCAGAGAGAGAAGGGATGGCTTTTGTAGTTATGGCAGTTGCATGCCATCCTGGAGAAGGTGGCTCAGTCCCCTGCTCTGCTACAGACTTTCTGTGATATGCTGGGCAAGTCATATAAACCAATTAATTTGAGGTAGCCACTAATTGTGAGTTTCTCATTTTCTGGGTGCACAGCTTCAGACACGTGATTCTGAGAAGTACTGAATGCTCACAACTGCAACCAAAGTTAATGGGAGCTGTACGTCCTCTGGCAGTGAGGCCACTTGGTCCGATGAAATGAGCACAGGTTTGGGAGCCAGGCAGTCGTAAATTCTGACTAGAGATAGGTGGCAAACTGAAATCTCAAAAATGTTCATGAGACAGGAAAACAAAGATTTTCCCATTTCATACCAGGACAAGCCCAGGAAATGAAAAAAGCAACAAAGTGAGTCCAAGGGCAGGGCACTTACCTAGGATGTCAGAATTCCAGCTTCAAATCCCTGATTTACCCGAGTCTGAAAAACCATTTCTTCAACAATATCTGGATGCCGTCTCTGCTGCTGATTTCACTGCTGGACCTTGGGCAAGTCACTTTATCTGGATTCCAGACCTGTAAAATGGAGACTCCAATGCCCATCTGGCTCGTGACTAGAGTGTTGTCAGGGCTAATTAGTTACTGTCTATGCAGTTCTGGGAACATGTAAAGTGCTATAAAATGCTAAATACTCTGAAAAATTAGGTCCTAGGTGTCTCATATTAGGAAGTTTTCCACCTGTGAGGTAGGGATAACATTAAAAAAGCCCCTGAGGATGTTAATAATTCCAAATTCAGTGCAGGGTTTTAATGCTGTGCAGTGAAAAGAATATGGATAAAAGGAAATGTTGCACAGCTGGCCCCTGAACATGGACACCATCCATCCTGTGCACTGAATGAGGCAGGGGTCCTGGGGGAAAAACAGTATGTGATCATGTCATTAAAGACTATCATGATGCATATGCACAATGGGGCTGAATTACAGTTGTCTGGGTAACCTTAATTGGGGCTTTTCCTGACTTTTGGGTGCTTGACTTTGCAACCTGAAAAACGTTCTTTAATCTAGTTTTTTTTAAAGAAGAATATTAAAAAAAATATGTGTAATAGTAGCAAGGTTTGGATGCGGGACCTTTCGCACTGCAGCACACACCTTTCCACTTGAGCTAAAGTCAGCTGGTAGCAGGAGTACGTTATTATTCCCTGTTGACAAGCAACTACAGGAGGATGCACAACACACTGAACAGTGGGTTACAAATGCAGGAGTTTCTCCATGTTACAGACATTTCAGAGTCACAAAGGGATGTAGGCATCTAACCGCCACTTTAGGTGCCTTCATCCCAGAGTCAGGCCCATTTCAGAGGGAGAGAAGCGGGGCTTAGTGCACACCCTTCTCCCTGGCATCTCCCATTGGCTAGTTAGGGCAGGAGCTGCCTAGCAAGCCGGCTTTTTGTGAATTCCATCTAAGGTGCCTAATTCAGGCTCTGTGAATTCCAGTGATTTTCTAGGCCCCTAAAAGATAGGCATGGTGCTGCTGAATGGCACCACTCCTAAGTTTCCTTGGCTTCTGGGTTCTGTTTCCAGTGTGTGTAATCTCTCAGTGGGGCACGTGGCCTTCCTCAGGATTAAGGTTTATGAACGGCACAGAACTATGAGCATCTATCAGTAGAAAAGGTCTTGACTTCATGGTCTCTTATCTCCCAGACCTGTGCACATTCCAAAGAGAATGGGGGAAAGGCTGATGCTGATCCATTTTGGCTGTTCATCGGTGGGACCATAGAAAACGTCATCCAACCGAAAAAAGACAAAATTGGGAGAAAGGGTGGCTAGCGAGGCAGGATTGGCCCTCTGCAGATTTCTAGCCCAACTCCCACAGTGCATCTGAACAAAATCCCCTTTTAAAAGCTTTGCAAAATGTTACAATCAATGACTTTTACAGGTACACCTTCTAGTACGTAAAACCAAACATCTGACTTGGTTTCTTTGTATTTGTTCTTTTCTCTTCCCATTTCCTGTACTCTTCCTTTTTCCTGCCTTCTGCTATGAGTCTCACCCTTTCCTTTGCCTTTTTCAAGCTATCTTCTCTTCAATTTCAGTTTTCTAGACAGTGTAACTGAGCTCTCTGCCTTCCATCTCTTCCCCTTTCATCTCCTTTCTCTTTTGGGACTATGGAATGGGGAGGGAAGAAGGCCTCCCAAATCCAAGGATTTGGGGGACTCCTGGGGAAGGGCACCCTTAGCTTCATGGAGTCAGGAGCCATTTGTCTCTGTTTGGCTCCAGTGGCCCCATTTCCCACTCAGGGATCCTGAAGAATTCATGCTGCTGTTAATTTGGCTCCCTGGGGGCCAGGGCTGTTTCTAGGGGTGGGCAAGCCAGGCACTCGCTCTGGAAGCCATCTTCCAAGGGCTGCCATACCGCTGTGCTGCTTGGCCACTTTATTTATTTGCTCTACTGATCAGCCGGACGTTTTTGCTGTTGTTGGTTTGTTTTTGTTTTTTGCTTGGCTGCTCCGGAGGGTCACCAAAATGTTTTTCTGCCCCAGCTGGCAAAATTCCTGGGGCCTGTTCCTGCTTGTGGCTTCTCAGTAGCAGTTGTGGAAGAGGCCCAGTTACAGCTGATAGAGCTGAGTTGTGTTCACTGCCTCTGGATTTCTCTGCATACTGCTGGGTCTGCAGTGGGTGGGTGAAGCTGAAGCATGGTCAGTTCCTTGCTCTGTGCCTCAAATGACCCAGAGACCCTTCTTCAGAGAGTCCCATTGGAGAGACGTGGGCAGCTCCTGGGAGTGATGGAGATGTGGTATCTACCTTCTGTGCAGACTGGGAATGTGCACTTGCAGAGGAGAAGCTCCAGGGCATAGTAAATGATGCCTGATTTGCAGACATGCTGTGTTGGCCTAAATCTTGGTATTATCACCAAACACCTGTACAGTCCTCCAAGGGTATTTCTCTGATCCCAAAGCAGGAGCTTCTTTGCTTCAAAGCTTATATTTAAAGTATGTAATGGCAGCATGAACAGCTCAGCCAAGGAGTCAAACGGAAAGCTCACAAATTCCCAGATTATTTCTTCAGGAGCTCTTCTGCCAATCAGCTTAACTTTCCTTTCAGTCATTTCCTCCAGCCCATCTATCCACCTGCAACTGAAAGGTAATAGATGTATGTGAAACAGCTTACATTAAAGCATTTCCAAGACAGAATTTCATATGTATCAATTAGAAATAATTCACAAGGACAGAGCAATAACTACGGCTTATTTCCCCCCGCTTACCTGTCTGTGGCGTTATGCGAATGATCAGGGTATAATTTAAGTTTTCTATTCCCATCAATAGGTGGCGCCAGCAGTTTCTATATTTCAATCAGCATAATGGGTGGCGCGAGCAGTTTCTGTGCTTGTCCCACTCAGAATGACGGGGATACGTTATGTTTGAGCTTCATAATTCTTATATTTAATTTAGAAATTATTATTTTCTTCTAATTTTTCATGGGCCACATTTTGTCTTGATTAACTCACCATGCAACACCACTGAAATCAATGGGACTGCCCAGAGCCAATAATGTACTGAGCTATATTCCCATTGCATTCAGGGCACGGCAGAGAAGCCGTCCTATAGGTAAGGTAATTCATGTACATTCCCATGATTGCAGCTAATGCAAACCCTAACATCACAGGTCATGTTTTGCCTCCCTTGCACTTGCAGAACTGTGTTGAAATGACTGATTGCAGCTGGAAGCCCAGTAAGTTTACCTCTTTTTGGAGTTGCATTTTAAACATTGTGCCAACATTTTCGTTTAAATACTTTTAATCCAAAGAGATTCGTCATTTAATAAAAAATATTGGAGCAAGTAGTGAAACTGCAGTATTACAGTATTAAGTCATGATATATAGTATCCATGGAGTAGACCTATGGTATCAATGGATGGGCTGGGAACAATCTTTCGGCCAGGTACTATTCTCAATTACTCTGGTATAAATCCATTAGGTTTTATCTACATTCTTAACTCATGTTCATAGAGTTATAGATTCATAGAGTACAAGTCCAGAAGGGGTCATTAGATCATCTAATCTGACCTCCTGGATACCACAGGACATTACATTTCACCCAGTTACCACTGTATTGAGCCCAATAACTTGTACTGTATTTGACTAAAACATCTATTCCAGAGAGGATCCAGTCTTGAATTAAAGACATCAAGAAATGGAGAATCTACCACTTCTCTTGGCAGTTGGCTCCAGTGGTTAATCACCTTCACTGTTATAAATTTATGCTTAATTTCTAACTTGAATTTGTCCGGTTTCAGCTTCCAGCCATTGGTTCTTGTTATGCTTTTATCCGCTAGATTGAAGAGCCTTTTAGTTCATGGTATGTTCTCCCCCTGAAGGTGCTTACACACCTATATACAAATATGAATTAGGCATTCTACGTATAGATTCATACTTGAACTGAGCTCATTGTTTCAATCATATCAACTCCCAAAGTGAAATGGCTTTATAGCCCACACACTCCCCTGGGAAATCCAGGTTCCAGCTCCATTGTATATTTAAGTATTTCATACAAAGTGGAAATACAAATTGAAGTGCCCAAGTTAGCCTGGGGACTTCAGTTCAGGCCTCCCATCTCCCAGATAAGTGCTGAAACCACTGGGTTATTGGCCATTAGGACTGAGTGGGGTTGGGGCACCACCTCTTTGTTTTTTGTGAGGAAGGGCTGACCTGGCTTAGGCAGCTAATTCTGGGAGACAGTTTGCAGCTGTGAATCCCAGGCGGAGTGCCTGATGCTCTCTCCAGCCCAGAGTTAGGCAAATAAATCTCTTTGAGGGAATGGGGCTTAGGCTCCCGACCCTGGCATTTCCTACTGGCTCGCTTCAGTAGCTTCCTGTTCTGCTTGCTGGCTTCTGTGATTCTGTTTAGGCCCCGACTCTCTCCATACATTGTATAGGGACCCTACGCGCCTAACTCAGGCTCAGGATGCCACTGGGCAGCAGAGCACCGAGGGCTAGAGACATAAAATGACTTGAGCACCTAAGTGTCACTTTAGATGCCTAAATCCCAGATTCACCAAACCTCACTCAGCTGCCACGGAACCCTGTAGGTGCCTAAACTCAATCAGCACGTAAATTTTTGCAGTAAAATTCCCTTGGCGCCTATCTTTCTGCCTCTGCACACACGCAGTGCAGCTCCCACACGAGGTGCCCAGATGCCTAACTTCCTGAGGGGTGGAGCTTAGGACACATCCCTCTCCTTGCCAGCTCCTATTGGCTAGTTTAGAAGGAATCAGCTATCATGCTGGCTTTTGTGAATCTTGTTTTCAGGAGCCTGTCTTTCTCCATTCACTGCATAGCTTCAGCTTTGTGAATCCCAGTGATTTTTCTAGGCTCCTAAAAGTTAGGCTTGGGGATGCTGAGTGTCACCAGGCTGAAGTGGTGAGTCTAGTCCCTAACATCAGGTGGCGCAGTACTGAGTCCCTTTTGTGGATCTAGCTCTTAAAGGTCAAGTTTTTAGTAGTAATTTTTTAAACTTGCAGTGTTCAGAGTTTCTTGCACCAATGAGGCATGTATATTGTTGCCTTTTGGTGGAAGATCTAATGCTTGTAAATTCCCAGGTGCTCTTTAATCTTGACTAATGCAACCTCACCCTGTCTGGCTTTCGCTAATACATCTCTGGTGCACTCAAGTCCATTCAAAACGCTGCTGCCAAAATCACCTTCCTAGCTCATTGTTTCAATCATATCATCTCCGTCTTTAGGTCCCTCCATGGGTTCCCCCTTTTTCTCTGCATCAAACTCAAACTGAACTGTGGAGGTTGACTGAATTACTTGTCACTGAATCATATTTAATGTGAATGTAATTTACCAATGTCTGCCCTCAGGTACACCTGTGCAACCCCAAAGAAGTCAATCAGTGGCACTGGTGTGAGGACAGATGTTGGCCCTTAAATTGTCAATTGTTTTCTTGTGGTTATTTTTTTTTCTATATAGCATATCTACGACAATGACCATACTAATGGAAGCAGCAGTCACACCTGCTAGCAGGAAACTCTGGTGCATGCTAATAGTCAGCTTTAACACTAGTACTGCAGCTGCTAAGACAGCGCATAAGCTCTTGGCCTCACCATCATTCACACATGCACGTGGCTGTCACTTTTAGCTCCTCTGCCTGTGCACCTGTGCCACAGTGTTGGTGTTTACAGCGTAACACACTGGGTAAGTCACGGTGATTTCTGGGGCTTTTGCACCTGTGAGTTTGAATTTTGCTTAGCAAAAGCATTTATTTGTTGCTGTTTTATTTCGGGAGAAGGGATGGACAGTCAAACACAGCTGGGGAAGAGGGTTGTCCCCCTACAGCCACACACACTTGAAGGAACGGGGAGAGGAATCAGAGGGGTAGCTGTTTTAGTCTGTATCAGTAAAAACAATGAAGAGTCCTTGTGGCACCTTAGAGACTAACAAATTTATTTGGGCATAAGCTTTCATGGGCTAGAACCCACTTCATCAGATGCATGGAGTGGAAAATACACTAAGCAGGTATAAATATACAGCACACGAAAAGATGGGAGTTGCCTTACCAAGTGGGGGGGAGCGGTGCTAACGAGGCCAATTCAATTAGGGTGGATGTGGCCCATTCCCAGCAGTTGACAAGAAGGTGTAAGTATCAACAGAGGGAAAATTATTTTTTGTAGTGACCCAGCTACTCCCAGTCTTTATTCAGGCCTAATTTGATGGTGCAAATTAATTCCAGTTCTGCAGTTTCTCACTGAAGTCTGTTTTTGAAGGGTTTTTTTGTTGAACAATGGCCACTTTTAAGTCTGTTATTGAGTGTGCAGGGAGACTGAAGTGTCCTCCTACTGGTTTTTGAATGTTATAATTCTTGATGTCTGATTTGTGTCCATTTATTCTTTTATGTAGAGACTGTCTGGTATGGCCAATGTACAGGGCAGAGGGGCATTGCTGGCACATAATGGCATATATCACACTGGTAGATGTGAAGGTAAATGAGCCCTTTATGGTGTGGCTGATGTGGTTGGGTCCTATGATGGTATCCCTTGAATAGATATGCAGACAGAGTTGGCAATGGGGTTTGTTGCAGGGGTTGGTTCATGTTAGTGTTTCTGTTGTGTGGTGTGTAGTTGCTGGTGAATATTTGCTTCAGGTTTGGAGGCTGTCTGTAAATGAGGACTGGCCTGTCTGCCAAAGTCTGTGAGAGTGAGGGATTGTCCTTCAGGACAGGTTGAATATCTTTAATGTTGTGCTGGAGAGGTTTTAGTTGGGGGCTGTAGGTGATGGCTAGTGGCGTTCTGTTACTTTCTTTGTTCGGCCTGTCCTGTAGTAGGTGACTTCTGGGTACCTTTCTGGCTCTGTCAATCTGTTTCTTCAGTTCCCCAGGTGGGTATTGTAGTTTTAAGAACGCCTGATAGAGATCCTGTAGGTATTTGTCTCTGTCTGAGGGATTGGCGCAAATGTGGTTGTGTCTTAGGGCTTAGCTGTAGACAATGGATTGTATGATGTGGTCTGGATGAAAGCTGGAGGCATGTAGGTAAGTATAGCAGTCAGTAGGTTTCCAGTATAGGGTGGTGTTTTATGTGACTATCACTTATTTGTACTGTAGTGTCCAGGAAATGGATCTCTTGTGTGAACTGGTCCAGGCTGAGGTTGATGGTGGGGTGGAAATTGTCGAAATCCAGGTGGATTTCCTCAAGGGCCTCCTTCCCATGGGTCCATATGATGAAGATGTCATCAACGTAGCGCAAGTAGAGCGGGGCACTAGGGGATGAGAGCTGAGGAAGCATTGTTCTAAGTCAGCCATAAAAATGTTGGCTTACTGTGGGGCCATGAGGGTACCCATAGCAGTGCCGCTGACTTGAAGTGACTCCACAGTTACAGAGTTAGAAGAAAGGGGAGAGAATTTCTCCTTGCAGCCACATAAAATTAGGGGATGAATATTCAGGTCTGGTCACCCCATCTCAGAAAGTATACAGCAGAAATGGAAGCAAATCACATAAATGATTAGAGGAGGGGAGGGGAAGAGATAGCTCAGTGGTTTGAGCATTGGCCTACTAAATCCAGGGTTGTCAGCTCAATCCTTGAGGGGGCCATTTAGGGATCTGGGGCAAAAATTGGGGATTGGTCCTGCTTTGAGCAGGGGGTTGGACTAGATGACCTCCTGAGGTCCCTTCCAACCCTGATATTCTATGATTCTATGTGCAAAAGCCTCCATACAAGGAGAGACTGAAATCATTAGGTCTGTTCAATTTAGAGAGAAAGGGAATACAGAACAATGGATGGGATAGAGGAGATGAATCAGGTGCTTCTATTTACAGTTTCATAACACAAAAACAAAGGGGTTTCCAACAAAACTGAAAAACAGCAAATGTAAAATGAAATACTCTTTGTCATTTACATTTGACAAGGTTCCTTCCCCACTCTGAACTCTAGGGTACAGATGTGGGGACCTGCATGAAAGGCCCCCTAAGCTTATTCTTACCAGCTTAGTTTAGAAGCTGCCACCACCAAAGTGTTACACAAAGAACAGGGGAAGTGCCCACTTGGAAACGTCTCCCCCACCCAAATATCCCCCCAAGCCCTACACCCCCTTTCCTGGGGAAGGCTTGATAAAAATCCTCACCAATTTGCATAGGTGAACACAGACCCAAACCCTTGGATCTTAAGAACAATGAAAAAGCAATCAGGTTCTTAAAAGAAGAATTTTAATTAAAGAAAAAGTAAAAGAATCACCTCTGTAAAATCAGGATGGTAAATACCTTACAGGGTAATCAGATTCAAAACATAGAGAATCACTCTAGGCAAAACCTTAAGTTACAAAAAGACACAAAAACAGGAATATCCATTCCATTCAGCACAACTTATTTTATCAGCCATTTAAACAAAACAGAATCTAACGCATATCTAACTAGATTGCTTATTAACTCTTTACAGGAGGTCTGGCCTGCATTCCTGCTCTGGTCCCGGCAAAAGCATCACACAGACAGAGAAGACTCTTTGTCCCCCACCCCCCTTCCAGCTTTGAAAGTATCTTGTCTCGTCATTGGTCATTTTGGTCAAGTGCCAGAGAGGTTATCTTAGCTTCTTAACCCTTTACAGGTGAAAGGGTTTTTCCTCTGGCCAGAAGGGATTTAAAGGTGTTTACCCTTCCCTTTATATTTATGACAAGCCCATAATGCCAAGCAGAGTTGGGCTGAAGTCTCTAGGCACTTCCACAATGGTACCATTACTAAACAACCCCAGAGAGGTGAAGTGACTTGCCCGAGGCCAGCTGGTCGCCAGCAGATCTCTGGGGAAAGGGATGAAGTGTCTTGCACCACCATTCCTGGGGTTTGAGGCTAGGAAGGCACGTGCACAGAAGGTGTGGGAGTGCACAAGCAGCTGCAGGATCATCATCACAGATAGCCATGGGTACGTGTAGGAGTCCTTTGCCATCAGCAGTGAAAAGAAAATGTCTGAAGGGTTGAATTTTGAATATTGTTTCCAAAACTTTGAAAATAGCTTCTTTCCATTTGGAGTGGTTTGAATTGTGGGCACCTTGCTGCATGTTATGTCATGCTATATGGGTATCTGAATAGGAAGCATCGTGGTCTCTACTGGGAATTATAAGTGGAGCTGGAAACAACCCCTATATTTAAGATTGCCTAACACTTTCCATTACAAGCCCCTGTTTTCAGTTGTTTACAACTTTGACAAACTTTTACTGTTTGAGCTGAAACTTTCCATGATTGCTCATTGCCTAAGGCTGATTTTCTTTTCTTTATTTGTCTCTCTATTCCTCTCTCCCCACCTTCCCCTCCTTTAAAAACATTTTTTTTTAACAAAAATGGCTCAGCTTTTTCTGAGAATGAGTTTAGGGAAAAATAAGCAGCTTTGCCTATATTAATCCCCCCCCGCAATGGTTTCTATTCAGATCTCTAACATCTCTAAGGTTCAGAGCAGGAATCTGAAATTTGCCAGGAAGATGCTTTTGTTCCCATGAAAATCCACCCATTTTTGACTCAGTGAGAAGCCTCTGAAAGTTGCCATGCTCAGAAAAGCTTATTACGGGCGTATTGCTAAAAATCGCTGAACAGTCCAGGAGCACTAAGCATGCGCCAGCCTTACAGAGTTCCCTGCATGACAACTTCCCTGAGCATGATCCCAGGCGCAGAGCTGGAGGAGCTCAGGAAAGGCAGCAGTCGCAGCAAGTACCCATAGCCCCTTTAGCCTATGGAAGGCAAGAGTTAAAGTAAGGAGGAGCAGGGATGAGAGCGGAGTTTCCTGTCCTCTGCTAAACAGCAGAAGGAGCGCTCCTCCTACCACTCCCTGGTTCCGGGATATTGGCCACCATCCTCACAGTGAAAGCCAGTGGAGTGAAGGTTTGCATAAATCTATATGAATTTACAGCCATTTAAATAAATTTGCATATATTTGCACACATCTAGAAAGAAGGAGAGAAAAGGAGATGAGAGTGCGAGGGGGGCAAAGAGACTCCAACATTACATTTTCTCCTGCCTTTTTCTCCTCAGCATGAGCATTTCATTCATTTTCTTAAATTTAAGCTGTTTTGGGGAGGGACTCTCTTTGCTATGTATTCGTGCAGTTCTTAGCACAATGGGGCCCAAGACTGGGGCCCCTACAGGCTACAGTAATACAAATAATAAATAATAGTTCCCTTCCCTCTTTCCCTCTCTGTCAGAGAGTTTCATTCTTCTTTACCCAGGACCAAGTTCATTCAAAAAACACCCCCTCCAAAACCACATTTCCTCTCCCCGCAAAGACACAATTACATTTAAAAACACATACCCCAAAAGTGCTTATTAAAAACAAACTCCCCCTAAAAATGCCATTCTTGAAACACACTCCCCTCCCACTCAGTTTAAAAAATACTAGCACTCCCCCAAGCCAATCGTGTTTTTAAAAACCCTCCAAAAGCCCACTAATTTTCAAACAAACCCCAAACCATACACACATCCACCCAAATTCACCCATTTCATTTAAGAAATTAACACTGCCTAAAATCCACCCCTTTCACGCACGCACACCCTCTCCACACACAAATACCACCTATATACAGGTGGGGAGCAGGCAGGATCTTTCCCCTGCCTCCTTCACCATGAGAGGAGGAGGGCAATGTAGGGAGGGTCTTCTCCCTCCCTTCTAACTCTGCGGGAGTCAGCACAGGGAGGATCTTCACTTCCCCAGTCTTTCCCAGGTTTAGTGAGTTGGGCTGTGCAGGAAGCTGGAGCAACAGGAACAGCTGCTACCCAGCCAGCTGCAGCACTGAGACATATGGGATGTCTCCAATGGGAGACAAAGGGCAGGAGCTTTGCCTGGTCCTAGGTCCTGTTCTGTTCATTCCCTCTGGGGCACCTGGCATTGGCCACTGGCAGAAGACAGGATACTGGGCTAGATGGACCTTTGGTCTGACCCAGTATGGCCATTCTTATGCTCTGGTTAGAATTTAACTGAACTGTGTTAACCCCAGAAGCAGATCAAACTTTGAACTAGTGACTCAGCTAGAGAGCTGGGGTCAGAAAGGCTCGCTACAGCGCGAAGAGTCACAAGGGAGGGGTCTGGGCACTGCTCCACAACAGAGCAGGTACCATTGGAAGCTAGCCCAGGAGGGACTGAAGCTAATCAGGGTACTGTGATACGCCCTGTTAGACTGACTGAGAATCGAGCCCGGAGACAGGGCTACAGACCGAGGTTACAGAGGGCACCATGAGAAGCTCTGTTGGACTTGTACTGCGGAAGGGGTCTGTTTTGTTTGTATGCCTACAGACTATGTGTGACTCAGCCAGAGGCCTGAGTCACTGAAAACCTGCTCGAGAAGTTTAACGATCAACTGGAGTCATGCAAGCAGAGCAAAGTTGAGAGAGTGCAGGTGCAGACACACCTGGCTGGCAGGGGCACGCACGTGAGGTGAGTGGCCCCGCCACAAGCCCATTTAGGAACATAAAGAAATTAGGATGTGATCCTATGAGGAGCTAAATTTCCTCAAATCCCATTGACATCAGTTGGAGCTGATCTGGATTCCCAGTACGTCACAAGAATGCGTCCTTTTTTGAGGAGGGTTGAGTAGGTAGAGTTTTACAAGAGAAAGAGATGAGAGATAGACATTACATTAAGAAAATGATGAGAAATAAGAGGGCTAGTATGACTAAAAGAAGGTCTAGTTACATAGCAAACACACAGAAGAGACTGGATAAAGGAGTGAGAGAACTGCAAACCAGAGGGATAAAGAAGGCATGGGGAACTCAGAGGATAGAAGAAGAGGAAGAAGAGCATGGTGAAGTGTTATTGCTTAAAGCAGTGAAAGGAAATAGGAAAGTGAGTAAGAGATGGGGGAGATGAAAGTTGTGAAGGGAGCAGGCTGTTGCATTGAGTGAATGGCAGAAATAGCAAGTTATTCCTTATTATTTGTATAGAGTTCTCATTGTGCTAAATGATTTACAGTGTTAAAGACGGAAAGTGTTCACACTTGGAAGCCTAAAGTTGGGAACATAAATCCACATTTGGGCACCTAAAGAAGTGCCCTGGTTTTCAGAAGAGCTGAGCTCCCAAAAAGTCAACGGCAGTTTGTTCTGGGTGTTGGCCAAAGTCAATGACCAGTGTATATCTGGGGTCTCAGGTGTCAGCTACTTTGCCACTAAACTAAAAAACCACAGAGAGAGGGAAGTTCCATTCGGTCTCACAATGGAAACACAGGGACTAAAATAGAGAATCCTGTGATGATACCATCTTGAAAGAAATCTGTTACTGTTATTACTTGATAGTTCTCCTTAGCTCAAGGAGGTAGATTTAGTTTAAAATGGGTTTTTGGAGCCAAAGGCAGAATTTAACTAACCCAGTTTAACAAACTAACCTACTATAACAAAACCAATGCAAATTTGTGTAGACAACCCTAAAAACACAGATGATATCCAGTCATGCTTCAGGTGATCTTGGAGGGATGGCATAGCAAGCAAGAGAATTGCTCTGGAGGTTTGAAACAGAAACTAGTCTGAGGGAGGAAGATGAAAGAGAGACTCCAAGGGAGATTCAACAGAAAACCATCCTGTTGGAGACTAATGAAGTGAGCAAGAGAGATGAAAATAGGAGTATTAACCCCCTACCCCACATTAGTTTTTTTGTGATGCGTGCTAATAAAAAAGTACAATACCTGAAAATGAAAATCATGTGGGAAATGGCATGATGCATGAAAAACCAACACAAACAGCAATGTGTTTTCATTAAAATAATTAAAAACACAAAATGCTGAGACGATTGCAGAGATAATTTGCTTCCTCTCATGGAGTACACAGGGAAAGCACATTCAAAGCAAAATTCATTCCACATATAACAACGGCAATAATGAACTTTGAGCTAAACATGGTTTTCTACACTAGCCAGATGGAAGGATGCACTAAAAGCAGAAGTAAGTTTTAGCCAATATTTTGCTAGTTCTTTCCCCCCCATCTTTTATTAAATAGCCTTGACATTTGCCTGGTACACTGAAGATCTCAGAGTGTGAAATCTTAAGGACCTGAAGTTGCACTGCAACCCACACAATCCCTGGTATTGTGATGCCACAGAACAATATTTTCTGGAATACCGCTGGCTAACCAACAAATAACAAGCAAAACAAAATTTTAAAAAGCTAGTTGTTTGTATTTCTGTGTGGACTCACCCTTGGAGCCTGGTTAGTGGGAATCATTCAGTACAGAAATCAGGGAAACTCAGTTTACATTTGTGCTTTGCAGTTCACCTTGTCTTCAAGCAAGATTTTGACCACTATAGCTGTCTGTTGTTGGGGACTGATAAATGCAGGCAGTGAATGATGCATCACATTTAACTTCAACGTAGAAGTGGAAGGAATAACTACTTAAGGGCTTGTAACAATAAAGTGAAGTGTTAGAATAGAATCGTTCTGCATAGGATTATATATTATACAAACTCATCAAATAAAAGGAAAAAGACAAACCACAAGGGAAAGGCCACTCACCAGGCCAAACTCAGGCAAGCCAGTTTATCCCCTGAGGAACAGGAACTCAATGACTTATAGCCCCAGTATAAAGCCTATTGCCCTTACAGAGTTTCAGAACAGAGCACTTTTGTCAGCCTCAACGGAGTGACTATTATTGACTGTCAGAAGCAGGAAGAGCAATATGGACTAAGTGCAGTGAACAAGCAAAGGGCACACAGGTTCAAATCCAGACTCTAGCACCTGGCCTGGCCCAGGCTAGGTGAGTTTGGAGGAGAACAGGCAGGAAGAATTCTCCCTCCAGGCCACAGCTTTGAAGCCTCTCCACAGAGCCTACCTCAGCCCATGGCCTCCGCTCCATCTCTACCCCTCAACGAGGAGGATGACAGAGCCCTATTGGTACTCTTTGCCTACTTATGCCCAACCCCCTCTGCCCTTGGTGTGCTGCTGTGTAGGGGCCTGTGCTGAGTTGAGTTTTGTAGATCCCCCATCTGCTCCACATCCAGCCCCAGTTGCACATAGGAATCATATCATTTCTGCTGTCTAGGGTGCCTCTGCACCTGGGGGCTATTTTTTTGCCCTAAAGCCATAAAACACATTTCATTTATTACTCAGCCACGGCTTCTATGGAATTGGAATTTTTTTTCTAAAATACTAAAAGTTCTTGATCCTTCATGAGATGTTCCTCCTGCATCTTTTCCTACTCCTTTGCCTTCAGCTCTCTTTTTCACATTGGCTATGTCCCTCAGCCAGCATTTTGTCAGCCTTGAGCTTTTTTCTCTGCCTTCTGATTGGCCAAGAACTGGTCCAACACATTGGCCTTGACTCTTTTGCTGGTTTTCATGCAGAAGTTCTCCTTCAGTTTATGTATGGTGAACTTTCACCCATAATGTATGTGCTAGCCTGCATAATAACAGCCCTGGGGCTTCTCCCTGGAAGCTGAGAGTTTGGAAAGTAGCACAACAGGTCTCCTTCGAAACAACTTGCTCAATCAGTAAAACTAGGCACACATTTTTCAGAACTATATGGTGCATAATGCCAAACCAACATAATTTCCTTCTTTGACAGGGTTACAGGCCTAGTGGATGGGAAGAAGCAGTAGATCTGATATATCCTGATTTTAGTCAGACTTTTGACACAGTCCTTCATGACACTCTCACAAGCAAATTAGCTATATGCGGCCTAGGTGAGATTATTATAAGGTGGGTGCACAACTGGTTGAAAGATGTTATTCAAAGAGTAGTTATCAATGGTTTGCTGTCAGATTGGGAGAGTATATGTAGCAGCGTCCTGCAGGGGTCAGTCCTTGCTCCAGTACTATTCAATATTTTCATTAATGACTTGGATAATGGAGAGGAGAATATGGTTATGAAATCTGCAGATGACACAAAGCTGGGAGGGGTTGCAAGCACTTTGGAAGACAGGATAAGAATTCAGAACAACCTTGGCAAATTGGAGAATTGGTCAAATTCAACAAGATGAAATTCAATAAAGATAAGTTCAAAACACTTCACTTACAAAGGAAAAATCAAATGCACAACTACAGAATCGGAAATAACTGGCTAGGAGGTCGTACTGCTGAAAAGGATGTGGGGTTATATTGGATCACAAATTGAAGATGAGTCAACAATGTGATACAGTTGTGAAAAAGATTAATATCATTCTGTGTTATACTAACAGGAGTGTTGTATGTAAGACCTGGGAAGTAACTGTCCTGCTCTATTCAGCACTGGTGAGGCCTCATCTGGGGTACTGTATCCAGGTCTGGGCACCATACTGTACGAAAGATGTGGACAAATTGGAGAGAGTCCAGAGGAGAGCAACAGAAATGATAAAAGGCTTAGAAAACATGACTTAAGAAGAAAGGTTAAAAAATGAGCATGTTTAGTATTGATAAAAGAAGCCTGGGGGGTGGGAGCATGTCAATCTTCAAATATGTTATGGGCTGTTTTAAAGAGGACTGTGATAAATTGTTCTCTCTGTCTGTTGAAGGTAGGACATGAAGTAATGGTCTTAATCTTCAGCAAGGAAGATTTAGGTTAGATATTAAGAAAAACTTTCTAACTATAGGGGTAGTTAAGCTCTGGCATAGGCTTCCAAGGGAGGTTGCGGATCCCCATTATTGGGAGGTTTTTATGAACAAGTTGGACAAATATCTGTCAGGGGTAGGAAAGGTTTTTCTGGTCCTACCTCAGCACAGGGAGAAGGACTAGATGACCTCTTGAGGTCAGCCCTACATTTCTCTGATCCTATAATTATGGGCAAAAAATACATGTCCATAATTTATTTGTATTAAGTGCATAGTTTTTTGTATGAAAATTTTTATATAAAACCCATTAATTTTAATTGCAAGCAGTCATGATAGCTGCACACACAAATGGCCAGTTAAAATATTTATTTAATCTGCAGTTCTCCTGTGACTGTGCATGCAGTCATGGCAACTGTACATATAAATTACTGCAGAGAGTAAACAAACTACACAGTTCTGAGAATTTAGACCACAGAGTACCTCTTACGTTTTCTGAGTTCCCTTCCTGTTTTTGGTAATAAAAAAAAAGTGAAGTCATTGTTGTGCTGTGTCTAGTTGCTTGTGTACCATTTTTAAACTTTGCGTGTCTGCTGGTTTGGAATCCATAAGGGTAGCCTCTAGTGAAAATGTTCCAGCTGCAGGAATCTGCTCTGAGGAGGAAGAGGATGGCAGCTGGCCATCTTTGTTTTCTAACGTGCATGGTTCGAAGAAAGAAGAATCCCTTCTGGGAGTTGATTTAGATAGTTTTGGCAGCTTTAAATTATGCACAACATGCTGCAAAGTCAGCACGATGAGATATTTTCAGTTCTGTTGAAATCTCTTGTTAACCCCCCCCCCCCCCCCCCCCCGCCACCACACGCACACATTATTAACTCAAACAGAAATAAGGCAGCAGGGCAGGAGATCACTACAAACATGGCTTTCAGCTGGCTTATGCCTGCCTGTTACATAGTAGGAGCATTAACGAGTTGAGTTAATTGCTTTGGGAGCTTTGTATAGAGATAGCATTGAAACACCAAATTTTGGGATGCATTTTGACATGTACACAATGAATTGCTTCTCTTTCTGTCTTGTGTGAAAAGGAATCATCAAATGGCACTTTTACAGACAGTATTACATGGTTGTCTTAGGATAATGCGTATTGTCAGCTGCAATACAGTTTTTTAGAAGCTGAACATTTTGCCAGTAAAGTCTGTTGTGTCCTGTAAAGGGGCTAGGCCGGGGCTCGACCCTCTCTGGGGTGGCGGGGAGCCACACCGGCTCGCTACACACAGTTGACTTTGGGGAATTTGTCCGGTCACCGGAGTCTCCCTCGGCAGCCCTTGCAGTAACTGGAACGAGCACCGTAGGCCCGGGCCCTGGGTCAGGGCAGAGCAACAAACAGTCAGTAGCTCAGGCCCTCAGGCAGGGACAGAGCAAATAGTTCAAGATTAGGCAGGCCCAGGCCCTGGGTCAGGGTGGGGCAACAGTCAATAGCTCAGGCCCTCAGGCAGGGGCTGAGCAACACAGCATGAGTGAATTAGCCCAGGCCTCCAAGGACCTGGAAGAGGGGGAGACTGCCACCCAGGAGTTGGGTGGCAGGAGAGACGCAGGCCCATGCACTCCACTGCGTCCCAGCCCAGGGCCCTCGCAGCGGCAAATGACCCGCTGCTGGCTCAGTGGGGATCCTGACCGCAACACACTGACGTGGGCTCTGGCAGAGTTACAGCCAGACTAGGGTCGGCTGCCCCCAGGCTGCTTCCTAACTCCCCTCCTTCTGGCGCCTGGGTCACGGCGGTGTTCCCCGGGGGGGTCCAGCACCATGGGCTCCTCGGGGCAGTGGGCAAGCGGCAGGCCTGATAAATCCTCCATGTAGCGGGCACAGGGCAGGTCCAGTAACTCCCCTGGAGAGCGGGTGCAGGGCAGGTCAGGCCAGTCTCGGCGGGGACCTGGGGCCACGGGGTTTTCCCAGTCACAGGCTAGGCTGCCTGCGTCTGGCCTCCCCAGCAGCTGGTCCTCTAGTGAGCTCTGAGGGCCCCACTTTCTACTTCCGGGTCGCACCTTTCTACTTCCGGGTCGCCGCCTGTCCCTCTGAAGGGTGGGCTCAGAGCTTCCTGTCTCCGCCCACTCTGGTGTCTGGATGGGCTTGACCCCTCCGGGGTGGCGGGGAGCCACACCGCCTCGCTACATGCCCTATTAGAACCAAGCTATAATGTTTTCGCACCATTTACAATTTTATTGACTTGTGTGGTTATAGCATGTACACAAGTTAAGAAGGATTCTTAGACAGAGAGTATAGCTGCTGCTTACAGGTTATTCCTATACAAGTTAAAAAACTTTAAATGGTGTCAGATTATAATTTCACTCTAATCTGAAACATGACTATGTTACATTATTACTCAAAGTCTCTTCCTTTTCTTCAGAGTACCGGTAATTTCTGTCTCTTTTACTAATTATAATACATTTTTTGTGGTTTTGGTACTCTAAGGCATTTCTTATACTGTCCTCTGAAGCATCGCATACTGGCCACTACTAGACTATATAAGCCACTGGCCTGAGCCATATTGCCATTTCTATGCATCAAGTTTAAGGTGGTCTTAATTTACAATTTAAGGGGCCAATCTTGTTCCCTTTAAAGTCAATGAGAGCCACAATTAAAAGAGAGTTTCCATCAACACAATTGTTACCTAAGTTACAATTGAAGAATCTTTATTGTTGAGGATGCATGTCTTAGAAAGAGCCCAGCTTAACTCTCAGATCCCAGACTAAATTTGCAAGGCTGGCAGTTGAACACATCCTTTTACTTGTAAATTGAGCAGATTTGATCCAGAAATGATAGAGGGAAAATGAACATGAGACACCTGTATGCCATTTTGACAATCAGTTCTTCAGAGCAAAACTTCTAAAAATATTACAATGTGTGTCTGGAAAATGGTCAAGCACACCTTCTTCCCACATCCAAACAGAGAGTATAACATAACAGGGTACAAACCAGCTATTATTTCCCTTTTTTGTAACTACTCAAACATCAAAAGATAAAATCCCTTAACAAGGGAAAGGGATGGAATGTTGTCAGCAGCATATTTTATGAAAGTTGTAAATGAGAAATGAGCATCATAATGGAGAGTGAGCAAGAGCTATTCAGTTTTCCTTTGCACTGCAATGAGTCATTCCAATCTCTGACCTTGCTGCTCAGCTCAGTACCCACTTCACAGCTCTATTCCAAGTATTAGTGGAGCAGCAAAGCAAAATTGATGAGAAGCCCAATTCTCAGTTGCTCTACCACATCCAAAGGCCTCTCCAGTTGCATAAGAGAGCAGTAAACCATGTGGGAAATAAGTAAGAGGTTTTCCTGATCTGGGTAAAGCTCCCAGAATAACATTATCTCAGCCACTGGCATAGGAGGCACGATGACAGTGTGCCAGGGAGCATGAGGGGGCATGGACAGAGGGCACTGTGCACCTTCTTTTTCAACTGGCAGACAGCTCATATGAGGCTATTGTAGCCAGAGCATAAGAAGCACTGAGGCTGCTTTGACTTATTCTGAGGGCCCCTTCAGTATTTGGACAGTTGAAGGTAAAGGAACACGAAAGTGAGTTAAGGCCATCTTTGCTTTCCCTCCATTCCTCTGCTTGGCACAGGAAGAGAGAAATGGAGAAGTGGGGCCAAGATATTTGCCCCTTCAAAGACCTTAAGTATCGCTGGTCAGAAACTGGAATTCTCACTCCATGGGAAAGTCTGACATTTTGAATATTGTTTTCATGTCAAAGGGGAACAAAAAGCTGAAATTTCCCAAGGAACAAAAATTCTTAAAACTTTTGATTCAGAACCATTTAAATGTTTCATTTTGATAACGCTGGATTGTTTCATTTCAATAATATTGACACATTATTACAATATAATATAAATAGTTGAAACTACATGAATAGAAACAATAAAGTAAAAAAAGTCTTGATGCTATCAAAATTGAAACAAGAAAACCCAAATGGTTCATCTTGACTTTTTCACATTGAAAATTTAATTGAAAGCAACACACTTGTGTGAAATGTTTGGATTTTGACAAAACTGCATCTTCTGGCCGAAAACTATTCCGTCTCAATTTTTTTGACCAGGTCTAATATTGACAGTTTCATTTTGTAGCTGCTTTCTTAAGTGGCACAGAATAGCAGGGAAAAAAGAGACAAGATGAAGTGCTGGTAAACTGGACCATGTATTCATTAGTACCTGGTTCCCAGCCTTCCTTTTACCCACCTGTTCTCAGTACATTCTTCATTCGGGCTCCAGTTTTGTGCAGCTCTTTGTGATGTTTCTCATCAGTGATGACAAGTAGTGGAAGAAGGGGGTGGGGGCGTGGCAGGAGCTTATTCCCTGCACCCCTCAAAACTGGAGGTGGGAGGGCTTGGGCAAGGTGGAACCTGGGGGTTATTGGAGTGAACTGGGGTGGGGCCAGGTGAGAGGGCGATTGTTAGGCAGTGGGACAACTGGGAGAGTCCCCCCATTCTACCCCTTCTTCCCATTAGCTGTCCCCATTCTGCCAACTATAGTCTGTCCCTGTCTCTTCAGTCCCACCCCACTGACTTTAGTCTCTGACCTCACCCTGTCTCACTCCATTGCCCCTCCCGTCTCCTGAAGGTAGGGCACTGAGACAGCTAGCCAGTTGCTGATGCTTCCTGCTGCCAAGAGCTCTGTTCAGAGCCTGCAGAAGGACCAGAGAGTAGCTAGGCAGCTGCCTTCAGACCTATCTTCACAGCCATCCTGGGGGCTAGGAGGAGAACGGCAAGGAAAAGGCTGTTCACTCCCACAGAATACTTGAGCAGGACTTTGGAAAAGCCAAAGAAGAGACCAGCTGCAAGAGTAGCCATCTCAGGTTTTACACTGACACCAGACCAGGCCAGGACTTTTGGAGTTTATTCAGTACCCTATGGATGGCTGTGTTATGCAGGTGTGACCAATACAGTTCATAATTATGTACTTCCTGATGATGGGTCTCAGTGATTAGATCTCAGGAGCTTTTCTGGCACCTGCAATATAATAATAATGATCACCATCTTTTAAAAGCTCTTCAGGTCAGATTCTCTGCTGTGCTGAGTTTCTGCTTTGTGCAATAGAGGGCGGGGAGAGGACCACCAGGCAGCCAGTTATGGCTCTCTGATTCCAGCTCCTTGACTATCTAGCTGACCTCCATTATGGTTTTCAAGAGACTATCATCTGAGGATAGCTGCAGCACAGTATGGTCTAGCCATGCCTTCTCCCCACCTCTGACACATCCCCTGCCCTGGAGGCTGAGAGCAGTTTGGTACAAGGGTCAGCAATGCAGTCTCTAAACACACTGGGGAGTGCCCAGTGCCAGGGAGTCTTCAGCAGGGGACAGAAGGCCAGATGCCATCCCCTTTACGTGTTGTTCTTTCTCATTTCCCATACTTCTTGCATTTGTGCTTAGAAGTTACAGAAATAATACATGTGATACATGTGACCAATACACACTGGGATAATTCAGTGTGGAAAAATCTTTCAGACTATCTGTTAGGAGGACCGTGAGGCCTAAATCTGAAAATGGAGGTGGAGGAATGAGGAAAAGAACAATGAGGCTTACAATAAGATTATACAGTTATTTAGATCATTGTGTACAAGACTCCTGGGTTCTAGTCCAAGCTCTGCCATGGAATCACTGCATGACCTTTGACAAGTGCCTCAGATTTTCTGTATGTAAAATAGGGATAATAAGATCTAACTAATAGTTTATTTTCATTGTCCAAGCTGACAGAAATGCAGCAAGTAGTGTTAACTGTTAGTAGGGTGACAAATAGATTTTTTTTCCATTTTTCTTAATCTAAGGTGCTATTGGTAATGTGTAAGGAACATGTATAAGGACATTTTTTTCTCCACAGCTGCATGATTTTTACCCTATGTCTGTTTACAGGCATTAATTGTCAATGCAAAGAGATTCAAAAGGAAAGCTTTTGGGCAAAAATATGCCCAGAAAGTAGCAAGCACTTTGTGCAATAGAAAAGCTCTTTAAAAGGCCTATGCATATAACAACTGGGCAGATGGGATGTACTACAGATCATTCTCTCCCCACCATCAGGTGAGGTGAAAAAGCTGTTACACGTTTTTATGCTGGAGTAATAGCTACAGAACAGCTCCATGGCCCGGGAGTGAGCTGTCCTTTCGCCCCTGCAGCAACCAAAGTACTTCAGCAGGCAGTGGGGAGACGATTTGAGGAACTGGAAATGCCAGAAGAATATAAGAATGGCTATACTGGGTCAGATCCATCTAGCCTAGTATCCTGTCTTCTGACAGTGGCCAGCGTCAGGTGCTTCAGAGGGAATGGACAGAACAGGTAATCATCAAGTGATCCATTCCCAGTCTCCCATTCGCAGCTTCTGGCAAACAGAAGGAATAATAGAGAGACGAGGTGGGTGAGGTAATATCTTTTATTGGACCAACTTTTGTTGTTGAAAAAGACAAGCTTTTGAGCTCCCCGAGCTCTTCTTCAGAATGTCACAACAAAATATAAGGTGGAACAGATTGTTTAGAATATGCATTTAGTACTTATACTAAGAGAGCATTCAAGGTAAAGTGGCCTGTTAACACCTCTCCAGTCATAAAACAAAAAAGGGGGGTTAGTGGATTACAGATTTTTGCAATAAGCCATAAATCCAGTGTCTTTATTAAGACCATGCTTTTTAGTGTATAGCAAAATTATGAAATTAAGCTGCCTTGGCTCATCTTTTGAAGCTGTATAGGTTTATTTTGAGGATGAGGACTGAGAGGTCAGACAGGGAGTGACCATTTTGTGAAAAGTGTTCACTCACAGGTAATCGGGAGTTTTTGGTCTTATGATTTTTCTGTGTGAGTTAATATGAGAGTGTAGTGATTGTCTGGTTTCACGAAACACACAGTTGGAGCATTTGATGCACTTGGTGAGTATACCACATGTTATGATAGGCACTTTTCAAGACCCATGGATCTTGAAAGGTCTGTTGTGGGGGGTGTTGACATTTGAGTAGCGGAGCTACGTCTGCATGTTTTGCTTCTGTTGTTCTGGCAGGGTCTGGTGCCTCTTTGAGTTGGTGTGTCCTGGTCTGTGGGGAGCTTGCTCCTGGTGATGAGCTTGGAGAGGTTGGGGGTTTGTTTGAAGGCCAGAAAAGGGGGTTTCTGGAAAAATTTATTTCAGGAAATAGTCCATCAAGTATGGGTTATAATTGTTTGATGATACCCCACAGGGGTTCCAGTGTGGGGTTGTCAAGGTTCCTTCCCCACTCTGAATGCTAGGGTACAGCATGAAAACCTCCTGAGCTTACTTTTACCAGCTTAGGTTAAAACTTCCCCAAGGTACAAACTGTTTTACCCTTTGCCCTTGGACTTTCGCTGTCACCACCAAACATCTAACACCGGTATTATTATTGTTAGGAAAGAGTTCGTTTGGAAACGTCTTTCCCCCCAAAATCCTCCCAAATCTTACCCCCTTTTTTCTGGGGAAGGTTTGATAAAAATCCTCACCAATTTGCATAGGTGACCACATACCCAAACCCTTGGATCTTAAGAACAATGAAAAAAGCATTCAGTTTCTTAAAAGAAGAATTTTAATAGAAGAAAAAGTAAAAAAGAATCACCTCTGTAAAATCAGGATGGTAAATACCTTACAGGGTAATCAGATTCAAAACATAGATAATCCCTCTAGGCAAAACCTTAAGTTACAAAAAGACACACAGACAGGAATATCCATTCCATTCAGCACAGCTTATTTTCTCAGCCATTTAAACAAACAGAATCTAACACATATCTAGGTAGATTATGTACTAAGTTCTAAGACTCCATTCCTGTTCTGTCCCCAGCAAAAGCATCACACAGACAGACCCAGACCCTTTGTTTCTCCCCCCTCCAGCTTTGAAAGTATCTTGTCTCCTCGTTGGTCATTGTGGTCAGGTGCCAGCGAGGTTATCCTAGCTTCTTGACCCTTTACAGGTGAAAGGGTTTTTCCTCTGGCCAGGAGGGATTTTAAAGGTGTTTACCCTTCCCTTTATATTTATGACAGGGGTGGTAGGAGACAACTAGAGGAATGCAATTGGTGGGTTTCTTTCTGTATTGAAGCATGTTCTCTCAGGGTATTTGGGGGGCCCATTCCATGATGTGATGTACATGAGGTGAAGCACTCAGATACCACAGAATATGCTCTGAGGAGAAAGCCTGGAATACTCACCTTAACATACTTTAAACTGCCTTCATCAAAGGTTCTATTTCTTTAATGTATTTAAACACATTTAGAATGGGAGTTCACAAAACCCCAAACTTTGCATAATCATAGATTCCAAAACCAGAAGGGACTATTTTGATAATCTTGTCTGACTTCCTGTATAACACAGGCCATAGATCTTCCTCCAAATAATAGTTCCTAGAGCAGATCTTTTAGACAAACAGCCAATCTTGATCTAAAAATTGTGAGTGATGGAGATCCACCATGACCCTTCGCAAATTGTTCCAATGGTTAATTACTCTGTTAAAAAATTATGCCTTATTTCCAGTCTGAATTTTTCTAGTTTCAAATTCCAGCCATTGAATCACTGGATCGTTCTCTGCTAGATTAAAGAGTCAATTGTTAAATATTTGTTCTTCATGTAGGTACTTATGGATTGTGATCAAGGCATCCCTTAAGCTTCTCTTTGTTAAACTAAATAGATTGAGCTCCTTGAATCTATTGCTAGAAGGCAGGTTAATCTTTTATCATTTTCATGGTTCTTCTCTGAACCCTCTCCAATTTATAAATGTAGAAACTGTGACCTACAATGGGACAGATTTACTCCAGGGCCCATGTTCTTGTCTAGTAACACAGATGCTTGCAGAAAGTCCACCAGGGTAGTTTGAAGTGATAGAAAGTGAATGGAGCCTCCCTTTTGCTGGATAAGTCAAAATGGGAAAGGCTAGCCAAGAACTGGAGGTGGTAAGGGGCCCATACCCTCTCCAGTGAATCAGACCTAGTATCTCTCTGAAAACTACCAACCTTAATCCCGTTACCTCCTCTGTAACAATGAAAACAGCTTCCCTTTTTTTTAGATACAATATTTGTAAGTGTTTCACAGTCCTTTAGAGCAAGGCTGTCCCAGTTCAGCATCCTTGGAAAGTTCTGAACCTCACGCATCACTAACATACTTATCTGCTTAATAGGGAAAACCAGCTGCTTCTACAGCAGCTTTCCTTCTTCCTCCTGGATTACATCTTTAATATGTCTTCTCCATTTTCATTTTTATTACTCATTCTCTTTTTATCCTGGTCTCTCTTTCCTGTCTCTTAATTTTTCTTTCCTTTTTTCTTCATGTTCTAGTTTCCTTCCTTAATATTTTTATTCTCTCCCTTCCCCAGTCTATCACTGAGGGCTGGCCATAAGATTTTTTTGGGAGTGTTACCTTAGTGATTCTTTTTGGCCTCTAAAACTGAAACATTCATTTTAAATAATAATAATAGTAATAATTATAATTATAATAAATCCTTGATCTACAGATGTAGCCTTTTCTGCTGCAGAAGAAGTGGTTCCCATCTGCTTGCATTGACAATAATGGACAGTAACCAATGTCTGAAAATGTTTTCAAGGGATAGTTCTCCAAATAAACTAGGAATTTAGTTTATTCGTCAATAGGCCACCATCCATCGAAAGGTTTTGTACACATGTTGCCAATTTTTTTTCTTTTTAGTATGCTCTCTCCTTTATTATTTCTTCATTTGAAAGACAGCCTTTCCTTTCTTCTCATTATTTGTCTTTCATAGTCACTGCATATTCTTCCTTTTACATCTCCCTCCATCACTCCCAAGTCATCTCTTTCCTCTGTGCTCCTTTTACTCAGTTTTCTCTTTCTCTCTCCTCTTTGCTCTCATTGTCCCTACTCACTTTGCTCATCCTTGTCTGTCCTTAATGCCCTCCCTTCCCCACCCACCCAGAGTCCGATATCTTTATCGTCATACATGAGGCCAATCCCTCCCTCTCCCCAGCTTGACTCTTTGTGGGTCCTTCTCTCTCCTGTACCTCAAAAAAAATTCATACCTAAACAAGTCACTAAAAAATTGACACAAACTAAACTTTTTAGTGACACTGAGTCTGCATTTTTTTGCTGAAAAAGTTTCATCTGAATTTTTTTCCCTAGCTCTAAGAGTAGTGCTGGCAGCAGGGTAGAGAGACTGTCTATTCCTCAACCTGCTGGTGCTCAGCTAGTCTGGAGCTTCCCGGAAGGGGGAGGAAGTAGAAGCTAGATGCTTTAGGACCTTACTGGCAGAGACAGAATGGGGAATAGAATGGGCAAAATGGGTGTCAAGGGGGAACATTCTGGAAAGATGGAGACTTCATTTGGGGGCTTGTTTCCCAGACTGGACTCTCAGGTTACCTCCCAATTTCAGTGTAGGCTAATCCTTCCACATCTGGATAAGCTCTGTGCAGAGAAAGCAGCTCATCTCCCATGGAAACATGTGAAGGTAAAGCTATTGAACTTGTGTATGTGTTTGCGTTCAGCTGTTTTATTAAGAATACATATTATAGGCCTCAGGCTGAATTATTCTGGAAAATTTCAGCCAAAACAGTTCAGCTGTTTCTGAGAACAAACTGAGTGAAAAATACGTTGTTTTGCTCATGTTACAAAATTCTTGAAACCTTTCCTTTGAAAGTTGTGTAGTGTGTAGGGAATGAGGCAGGAGATTTTCGAAAGAGAAAGGACAGTCTCATGGGCAAAGGAGCTGAATTCTGCTCTGGAGAATTGGATTCTATTCCTGCCTCTGCCCCATAGTTTCTGTGTGATGCTGGGCAAGTCACTTAAGCCAGACTTTTCATAGGTGGTCACTAACTCGAAGTTCCTTATTTTCTGGGTGCCCAACATGAAACTCTGGGTCTAATTTGCAGACATGCTGAGCATTCACAGCTGTAATTGAAGTCAATGAGAGCTGTGCTTGGAACATAGGAAGTGCTATATAATGCTAAGAATTCTGAAAAAGCAGGCCTGAGGCATGTCAAATTGGACATGCAAAATTAGTGGACACTTTTGATCTTAAACTCTTTGTGCCTTGGGTCCACATTTTTAAATGGGGATAATAATACCCCCCTCACCTCAAAGGGTTGTGAAAATATATCAATTAATATTTGTGAAGGACTCAGATACTGTAGTAATAATATACATCACTATAATTATAGTGATTACATGTACCACTATTACTGACATCACATCTTTAGTTAATCTGGTGCAATTTTGTGTATAGATGAGATTTAAACCAGCCTTCTGAGCACAGGTTGGTGACACATGTTAGTCAGTTCAATCATACTTACTGGCATGACTAGCTAGACAAGTATTGCCCAAGTGTAACAGATTTGTCATAGGTGGGTTGATACAGTCTATGCTGGATGGGTTTTACAGTTTGTTTGGAGCTCTCTCTCATGTCTATTTGTTTTTCATAGATTCCAAGGCCAGATAATTATTTTCAATGTCCCTTCCTGTTAATTACCAATTGGGATTGAGTTGGTAAATTTCATAATCATATGTCCTCTCAGGAGCTTAAACACCCAGAAAACAGTCAATAACAGTTGAGTAGGGCCAGTAATTTGACATTGCTTGGGCAAAGACTGTTCAGGGCCTGGAATGCCTCAATTTGCCCTCTGCTATAGTATTGCATGGCTAGATACTAAAGCTATCTGGCCCTTTTGGTTAATCTTGGTTCACCTAGTGCTACCTATGAAGTTCATCATAGCACCTGGGAGTGGATCATTTTGATTTGAGCAATTCCCTCAAGTATGGGTCTGTTTCGATTTAGCCAGGAGTTGCTTGGCTGTTCCATTCAGGCCAGTTCTAGCATGATGCAGTAGGGGCATTGGGAAGTTCTACTTGCAGTTGTTTGAGTGCACTGTGACTTACAGATACCATGGAAGATAATGTATATGAGTATCTTTGCACTTGTGCATACTTAGCCCCTGCCCAAATCCCCCAAATCATGAGCTATTTCTGCAATACATTAATAGGTAAGAAATAACTATAGCTGACTGAAAAATACAATTTTATTTCAAATTTTCTGTGAAAATTTTTGAACAAAATTGTTTGGGTTGAATTTTTGTGTGGAAATAAAACTGGATTTTTGGACCAGTTCTAACTACAAGTGAGTGATAGACAGGGATGATAGCACATGATTTCTGCTTTCTTGATTCCTGTGCTACCAATTAGACCATACAGCTTTATAAAGTCTGAAAGCCTTTTTGATTCTTGGTCAATGGTGAACTTTGTTGATCTTTTGACTGATGTGTATGGTTATGGGCTGTACTGTGTTTCTTGCCTCAAATTTTTCATATTTCTGGGGTTTTAGTTTGAAGCGCTTCCCCACACGTTTGAAACAAAAGTCTGTGTAGTATGTAGGAGCACACAGGCAAACATAAGGAAGACACATGCAGTAAGTCACCAGGAGTGCATGGACAATTTGAGGTTTGTGAAGGAAATAAAATACGAAATAGCAGTGACACTGCCAAAGATATGTAATAAAACCTTAAAAATAGTGAACTAAAACCTCAGCCCCATGGAAGCTGCTTTGCACTGGTCCAGTGGCTCAAAGCAGCAATAAAGCAAGCTTCCTTTACATATGGAGGTATATACGCACTAGTTCCTGGGCAGATGAGCACTGTGCCACCGTTGCTGTGAGGGTGAACCAGTCATACAAGGTCCCTCTGGAAAGTGCCTGTATGCTATTTACAATTCTGTGTGTGTGTGTTTGTGATGGATGGGACAGCACTAATGTTCTCAGCATGAATACTTCTGTGTTTGGAGTTATTGCTAAGCTCATAATCAGGGCTCAGGCCTTTGCTGTGCTTGGTCTGCTATGTGCAGAAGTGTTGGGGGACCCACAAAGGGAATCCCGGGGGCCTGTTAACTTCAGTGTTAATGGGGGCAACTAGATAGTTATTAATTTGTGTTTAAAGAAATTGTCTTATTTAATGAAAAAAATCATAAATTGAATGTTGGAAGGAAATCAAGCGCAAAAATCAAGAAATGCTGGGTAAAGGTTTGCAAGCTCCATCTCAGTTCTGCCCCCTTGTGTTTGTGCATCAGAGTATAATCTGTAATCACTGCACATTATTTGTCACTTAGTACAAAGTGAAATGACTTTTACAACTTTACATGAAGTACTGCTCTTTATTTGCAATTGTTGTTATTTCAAAGTGGTATAAGCTAAATTGAAAAAAGACACTCAGTGTGGAATAAGAGTGTCTACATGGGGAGTTATGCAGGTATAACTATAGGGGTATAATTATGCTGGTAAATTTCCCCATGTAGACAAGCCTTGAGATGATTCTGGTCAGCATGGTAGGCTGCAGTCACAGCACACCAGCAGCCTAACAGTTATCTAGTTGTTTGTAGGGATCACAGCAAAGGAGAGTTTTAAGGAGGGTTTTGAGTGTGGATAATGAGGTAGCTTTACGGAAGCTTATGGGGGTACTCCCCATGCATGAGGGATGGAATGAGAGTTCTAGTTCAAAAATTTAACAAGTGGATGCTGAAGACTGGCATCATTAGCCAGTTGGAGGTGGGAGCTGACTTCTCAGTAGCATATTGAGAGATAGTAGGTGTGGTGGGGCTAGGAGGGACGGGACTTGAAAGAGAAGACAAGTAGCTTTTGTTTGATGTTATGATGGCAGGCAAAAAAAGGGGTGACATGGTCAAAGTGACAAGACCGGAAGCTTATCTTTGGAGCAATGTTTGAATGGCTATGAGCAGGGCAAGAATGCATTTCTCGAAGTCAGAGAAGAGGATACTGCAGTTGTCAAACATGAGTATTGCCAATTCACACAAATTTGGCCCCTGTGCAGCTAGTGTCATGATGATGTGGAAACCTACAGCCTCCGTGTGATGTTTGAGATACAATGCTCTCTAGAGTAGTGGATGGTGTAGTGAATTACACACACAGCGTGCCTGAGATCCACTGGCTAGTATTAACATTTCTGTGCCTTTCATAAGCCCTTATTATGGGCCATGGCCTCATGGGCCATGGCCTCATACCCCAGGGAATCACTATGAGTCACATATTTCATAGATGAGATAATTAGTAGTTTGTAGAAAGTTACATCAAGCAGAGCTAGGAAGAGAACCCAGGGCTCTAACATAACAGAGCTGAGTCGCCTACCTTGCCACACCGTCTTTCAAAACAGCCATCAGATTATGTGCTTGTGTAACCCACTAACAGGGGCTCTGTGCCATCCTCTAGCAGGTAGTCCACATATGCTGGTTTTAAAGTCTGTTACTGTGGGCATGCTACGTGAGCTCATTCTCTAGGTTAAGCAGTAGAGATTCATCCAGAGATTCCTGGTTCAGTCCTAACTGATAATCAGAATAGGGATGTTGGTACATTTGGCTATGTTGCCTGTAACTACTAGACCACAATCTGTTCCCAGACCCAGCAATAGAAACCAAAAATCTTCCATTGTTGTCTCACAAATACTTGTCTAACCCACTGCAATGTGTGTGTTGTGTTTCCTTGCGTTGGCTGGTCTGCATAGAGGGTATCAGCCTGCTTTCCACCTGCTGCTCTTACCCATGAGCTATTCCTATATCTGAGGAGGTCTAGGCTGTGGATCTAAAGATATGTATACAAATTCGTGTAGGGATCCTGCAGTAATTGTTAGAATCATTTTATATTGTAAAACATTGTATTTAGAGGTAAATTTGGATGTTGTGCTAATTGTTTTACTGCTGCATTTTTATTATTTGTATTTGGTTAATGGGAGCTGTCCCTTTTAAGGATAGGCAGTGGCAGATTTAGAGTGTTTGAGATTGTGAGCTCTGTATGGGAGATGTTCTCTATATTACATCCAGAGCCTGGAAGCCCATACCTGTGAAAGCTCCAAAAAGGTCAGAACTTGATTTAATCAGTTTCTTTACAGAAACCAATTCTCCTTCTCTAAGGGGTTGTTAGCATTTATGGGGATTGGATGCCGCATGGCAGTGCTTATCAGCTCAGAGTCTATTGCAAATAGGTGACAGTCTGAATCCTGCCCTGCTCAGCAGGGATTGCCAGCTGTTCACATCTAATGGATGGTTGGTGGCCCCTATTTGAGATGGGTCTCAGTTCTAGGTCCCACATCACAGACTGACCACTGTGCCTTGCATTAGAGTGTCGTCTCTTCAGGGCAGGGACTGTCTCTGACTGGGTGTTTGTTCTGAGTCTAGCCTGATGGCCCCCTGATCCCAGGCAGATGCTCTAGTTAGAGCTCCTGCAGCAGGGGCCAGAATTGCCATACCCACTAGAAATGTGTGGGAACTGGCATCACTGCAGTTGTTACCCACACACTGGGGATGAGTAGGAGGAATTAATAAATCAGCAGACAGACCAAAAAGTGATTAAAACTTTTTTTAAAAAATCAGGATTTTCAGGACAATCACATGATTTTCTAGGGTCTGATCCATGAGGTTTGAACTTTGGGTTGGTGGTACTATTGCATTTAACCCAGCTCTGTGACCCTGTTGTTTTTCTCCATCCACCATTGCGGACGGTTCTTATCACTCTTTGTGACTTAGAAGTGATTTTTCTAAGGATAAGTCATCTAGCTTCAGTTCAAACTAACCTCAGAGTTATGAACTACCTCAGGAATGGAGGTTGTTCGTAGCTCTGAAATGTTCGTAACTCTGAACAAAATGTTAGGGTGGTTCTTTCAAAAGTTTACAACTGAATATTGACTTAATGCAGCTTTCAAACTTTACTATGCAGAAGAAAAATGCTTCTTTCCCTTTATTTATTTTAGTAGTTTGCATTTAACACAGTATTGTACTGTACTTGCTTTTTTGTGTGTGTGTGTGTCTCTGGTGCTGCCTGATTGCATACTTCCGGTTCAATCAGCATAGCTCAATTGACCTGAGCCAATTTATACCATCTGGTATAAGATCTGGTCCAGTAAAAGTCCAGGGACTGAAGAGACTTGCATGAGACTGAAGTATGCAAGTTATGTCAAAGCCAGGCAGGAGTATTTTAGTTCTGAAGATGAGTTTCAACATATTGACTCTCAGCCTGGCAATATTTTCTCACAACTCCTCATGGGCCAATCTGCAACAGGCCCTCCATGGGGGCAGTGTGGAGTCACACTACCTGAGAGGAGGTCCAGGAGTGATCTATCTCAAGAGGTCTAATCTCTCCCTGAGCTTCCTGGCATACATGGGGACTGCACAAACTCCACCTTCCCTAAGGAGGGTGATGCAGCCAGCTCCCACGGGTATATCCATGCAGTTCTACTGTGTGGTGTGGATAAAAAGTGGGACCATAGCCTTGTCTCTCCCCACTTGGGGTGATTTGCGACCATGGGACATTAGGCGCAAGCCACCCCTGTGGTCTCCTCAGTACTGGCACCGCTATTGTGCTACGTCGTTGTGTGAGGGAAAATAAGGAAGTGGTGGCGAAAGCTCTTTTCTCCCCTACTCCTCCATGCCAGGATCAGTGGCACTTTCACGTTTGGGGGGGAGCGTGAACTTGGGCTGGAATAGCTCCTAATGCAGTTTTGGTGCATGATGGTTTCAAATTCTGATTTGTAGAAGTTTCATGGCGAGAGAGGAGGCTGAAAAAACTACAAACAAAACAATCCCATAGCTCAGTGGTCCCCACCGCGGTGCCATGGCGCCCGCCGGGGCATTTTTGTGAGGCCGCAGGACACTGCACCGCTGAAATGCTGCCACAGTCTTCTGGGAATAGCAATACACTATTCCCACACAAAGGTTGGGGACCACTGCCAGAGCTCAATGGCAGGAGCAGCTGCCTCATGGCATTGCCTGGCATACACTCTCCCTTTTCCAGGTGCAGCTGACAGTAGAATGTAATATAATTTGTTTAGGCGCATGGCATAATGGGAGCAACATGATCCTGTAGGGAGAGGAGGAGCACAGTGCACCATGTTATGTGGAAGAAGGAAATGCTTTGTTTTCCCAGGACTGAGAGGAATGTTGTCATATTCCTTCCTGGGGGAGGGGAGTGCTTTACAGCATGTTGCCCCATGGGGGAAATGGAGTGCTGTGCTACCTTTTGTCTGCAGGGGAGGGGAGTCCTGCATGGCACTTTGTTGTGCTGAGCAATGCCGTGGTATGGTGTGTGGGGAAGGAAGGTGGGCGGTGCATTGCATGTTGTCACTTGCAATAGTGGAGCGCTGCATGGTGCATTGACCATGTAACTCTTTTGCACGCATATCTGCTCCAAGAGCTTGTCTTCACTTCAATTTCTGACCTCAGAATAGCGAACGTTTTTGCAAAGGCAAGTCTGGAAAGTTGATACCCATTTGTTCAAAGCTACAGGTGTTCGTAGGTTACTCTAGGCCAGGGGTCATCAGTTATTTTTTGGCCAAGGTATAGTCAATGTCCAGACTCCAGAGAAAATAATTTAAAAAATAACAATAATGATAATAATAAGTAAATAAAAAAGATTTCACGGTCTGTTCAAAAGTGTCTGGTGTTCTGGATTTGGCCTGCAATCCACCTATTGGCTACCCTTGCTCTAGGCTGATTCCTTGTGTCTTGGCCTTTACAGTGGTATTAACTACTTTGAGTAAATTGGCAATCAGTTAACTTGAGGTAAAAAAATCTCTACTGAAGACAAGCCCTAACCACCGGACTCAGGGATATTCTGATGTGGGTCTTTCTCACTCTCCTGTTTAATCTGTTCCACTTTAAATAAATAATTAAATGTTAAGTGAGTCAGAGTGAGTCTGGCTCTGTAGCCCAGCGGTTGGGACACTCATGTGAGAGGTGGGAAACTCCAGTTCAGATTCCTTCTCACAGGCGGGGGTGGCAGGGCAGGAGTTGAAGCAGAGTTTCCCACATAGTAGCATAAGCACTGGGCTAAAGGTAGGAAGGGAGACCGTCTACTCCCTCAGATGTTTTGTGTGGAGTTGCTCTGAGCATGCCTACTGGAGCAGGCTCTGCAAATGAAATAAGTGGGGAAATGCGCGTCTTCCTCCGGTTTGTGGATTGCGCTGGGTTTTAGGTGTGAGCTAGGCATCTGAAGCCTGCTTGAGGCAGCTGTGTGCATGCCCAGAGGTAGAAACATAGGCACCTAGGGGACTTTTACAGAAAAAAATTGGGTGACAAGTGAGTTTAGGCACCTACAGGGCTTGGTGGCAGCTAAACAATGATTTTTGTGGCTCACAGTGGTGCCTAAATCTGGGTTTTAGGCACCTAAGTCTCTTTGTAGATCTGGGCCTTAGGCTTTCACTGCCCCAGATCCCCATCTGTCAAATGGGGACACCAGCACTGTCCTGGGGTAATAGCACTGTCTTACTTCAGAGGGGTGCTGTAAGGGTAACACATTACAGATTGTGAGCCCCCCACATTACTATGTAGGTACCCGAGATTAATCTTCATTTAAAAAAATCTATTTAACAACACATTTCATGTTAACGAGTATTTTCAATTAAATGCCATAGCTTTGTGTGGTGGTGGTGAGATGGGAATGGAGGGTAATGCATGGCAGTGGGATGGATTAATGTTATAGTGAAATATATGGGGCTGTTTTAGTAGAATTTGGTTCCTTTGGGCCACAGACTACACATAGCTCTTGCTAAAGGGACTGTCTTCTGGGTAAATATTACAGCCTTTAGGAGTAAAAGAAGCCCGTGCCTGTAAACCCTTCACACAATCCTAGCCTCCCTCCTCTCTCAGCCCATCCGCACCTTTACTTAACCTCTGCTTTCTTCTTGCTTTCCTCCCTTCTCTTCCCTTCCTTCTCTTTGTCCCCCCCCGCCCCCCCGTCCCTCCCCATCCCCCAGTCTTCCACAATAAGCTTCCCTGAAAAGCAATCCAGCTGCTTCTCAGACCCTGCTGAGCTCTGCAGATGGGCTGAGAGGGGGAGTAACAGATTCCCTTTGAAGCATCACTGTGGAAGTTCACAATGGGACTTCGAAGGGAAATTACTGCCTCCCCCTGCAGCCTGGCTGTGGGGCTCAGCTGCCCTACAGAAATGGCTGGGATGCTTTTCACTTCAAACTGACTGACTGACTGTACAAGAGGAAATGGAAGGGTAGCAGGAGGGTAGTTAGAGGGAAAGTGGAAAGACAGGGAGAAAAGAGAGGCACTGACATTTTGAACCTGTTTTTTGACCACTGTGAGGTAAGGGCTGGCCGCTTTTCTATCAGATCAGTACAGACCTCTGGCACTTTACACTATTAGAAAGGAAGGACTGAAATGGCTTTTGAGCTACAAATTGTAGCTGACAGGATAGCTGGGATAATGGAGGATGGGAAGAGGAAGAAGAGGTCCAAATATCCAGTTTCAAGAGCTAAGTTAATTACTATTAGATTGAGCATGCCTCCTTAATTTATTCCAAGTCCCAGTAAGGGGTGCCTTAGTTGGCTATTGGTGCACTTGGCCTTTGGCCCCATTCCTCACAACAACCCTGGGATATGCACCAGTACTTGACTATATTTTGCCTTCCTGCTGTTTTGTCAGGCATTCTGATTGTCTAGAAAGATTAATCTGCTACAGTGTCTGGGATGGATGAGGTGGAACATCTGTGTATCCACAAATTGTATATTTCCTGTACTAAATCATCACTGGCACAGGTAGTGCTGTTACATGACCTGATCCAAAATCCACTGATGTCAATGGGAATCTTTCTGTCCGTGGGCTCTGGATCAGACCCATAGTCAATACATTGTACTTTGCAGCAAGCTGGATCTAAACTCTGTGATGCGGCTTCCTGATTTCTTTGGCAGACAGGAAATTTTTGTGGCACCTTCCCTTAAATTAAAAAGTTATTTATTTAAATATAAAAATTAATAATTCAGTGAGTGCAGTAGCCACTGAGAGAATGAGTTTAATATTACATTCCATTTATTTTACGCTTTCTTATATTTTCAGTTTTCATTATGCCACAGATTTTTGTAGAAATAAGTTGTAAATTTTTAACTGTGAGAGTAATTAACCATTGGAACAATTTACTAAGGATTGTGGTGTATTCTCCACCACTGACAATTTTAAAATCAAGATTGGATGTTTTTCTAAAATATCTGCTCTAAAATATTATTTTGGGGAAGTTGTGTGGCCTGTGTTATACAGGAGATGAGACCAGATTATCACAGTGGTCCCTCCTGGCCTTGGAATCTATGAATCATAGAATTTGTCAATGGGTAAGCTGTAGGTTTTGGCAGCTGAGTAGAGGGGAAATGGGGGTTTTGACACCTAGGAAAATATGGAAGGCATTTAGGGATCGTGAGATAAATATATGATCTGTGCCTGCTAAAATGATCAACAGTGAAGGGTTAAGTATGTTGCCACTGAAATTGTCGTCTTTAGATTGCAGAGTTGCCTCCCTGCTGAGATAAGTGGGGCAATTCATATCTCTCAGAACTAATGTTTCAGGCTGTCTGTAGTCTCAGGAAGTCAACATTACATTGGTTTTCTCAGTTCACATTCTGAAGGTTTTTTTGCAACTTAAAACCTGGATACTAAAGCAGAAACTCATGGTGAGGGAGATTCCTCACCAGTATCTGTGGCAAGAAATCATGGAATAATTGGCTCCTTTGCTATAGTTAAGACTGAAATAGATTCATAGATATTAACGTCAGAAGGGACCATTATGATCATCTAGTCTGACCTCCTGCACAATGCAGGCCACAGAATCTCACCCACCCACTCCTGCAATAAACCTCTCACCTATGTCTGAGCTATTGAAGTCCTCAAATCATGGTTTAAAGACTTCAAAGAGCAGAGAATCCTCCAGGAAGTGACACGTGCCCCATGCTACAGAGGAAGGCAAAAAACCCGCAGGGCCTCTTCCAATCTGCCCTGGAGGAAAATTCCTTCCCAACCCCAAATATGGCGATCAGCTAACCGCTGAGCACATGGGCAAGATTCACCAGCCAGATACTACAGAAAATTCTTTCCTGGGTAACTCAGATCCCAACCCATCTAACATCCCATCACAGGCCATTGGGCCTATTTACCATGAATATTTAAAGATCAATTAATTGCCAAAATCATGTTATCCCATCATACCATAAATATAGAGTTCCTGTTATAACCCTGTTTTCAGATACTTATATGATTTCTACGTGTTTACCTTTTAATCTGAAAACTATCATGCTTGGTCTCTATCCCAAAAGGAATTCTTCTGAAATGTTTGAACGTTATTATGTCTTTGAGTTATGACAGAATGGAACAAAACCACTTTTCCTATTGCCATAAATAAAATGACTTTTTCGGCAGGGTGAAGAGGGTGCAAAACCAGCTAAATTGGAACATTGAAGTCAGTCACGGGCATAATTCTCCATGTGGAGCACATGCTTTTCAAAGTTTAAAAAAATGGGTTGTGAAATAGCCTAGTTATGAATGTTTGAAAGTGGACAGCTGTGCATGTATGTAGAAAATGTATGTCCCTGTGTGTGACATAGCTTGGATCCTAAAAGTGCCTACGCCACTCCCCCCTCCCCCGTAAATCAATAGCATGTAATACACTGACTTCAACAGCTATGGGATTAGGCCCTTAGTAATGTGCCACTTTCATAACTTTAACATTGCCAGATTGATTGGCTATGTACAAGCTACAGTTTAGGTTGGTATAAGTTATGTCGCTCAGGGGTGTGAGTAAGCCACTCCCCTGAGCGATGTAAGTTACACCAACCTAAACGCCAGTGTGGACAGCGCTATGTCGGCAGGAGAGCTTCCACCACTGCTCGCGGGGGCTGGTGTAATTAAGTCGACAGGAGAGCGCTCTCTCTTCGGTTTGGAACTTCTGCATTAGCAGCGGTACAGCGGTGCAGCAGCATTGGTGCCGCTGTGCCGTGGTGAGCTGTGTAGTGTCGTCAGACCCATTGTTTTCAGATGTACCTTGTAATTTAAGGTTTGGTGAGATCTACCAAATGAGATGGTTTGATATTTCTGATGTCAGTAATTTGGGATTTATGCGAATGCAAGCTTTCTGAATTAAGCACCTTTGAGAATATGCCAGAGTTAAAGATTCATAACTTCTAAAATTAGGACACTTCTTTTCTTAACACATACCTTGATGTTTAGCATTGGATGACAGCCATAAAATAAAAACTGTTTTTTGAAGTTTCTAGCATCTATAGATGTGAAGCTATGCAAGCACAAACTTTCTGAATCAATTTCTAATGCTATAGGACTTGGACATTTAGGCCTGATTCTCCATTTAGATGCACCATTTTTATGCCAGTATCGCTCTGCTGGCACAGAGCTGGTGTAACAAAGTGGAAAATCAGTCTAGCACACAGAGGGGGTGTATATAGCCTGTATATAGTATGTACATGAGACTGCAGCTATGGCTGAAGAGGAATGTACAAAGTCTGATCACCTGTGGGTAATTGTGAATAGATATAGAGGTAGTGTGTCAGGGCAGAATAGAACATAGGTGTTTGAATGGATTTCTTTGTGTGTGACACTGAATATCAGGACAAGAGCAAAGATTTCTTTCGATGAAGGGAAAAGGTTTGGGACCTCTTCAGTGCCTGTGTGATTGGAATGTGTGAGTCTGTAAATATGAAAGGAACTTGCAGGTTCATTTGGTTCAGCTTGTGATTGCCAGGACGTTTGAAAATGTGTGTATGAGTGTGCGTGCTCCTCCTGTTTGACTAGTAATGTATACAGATAGGGGACAACTGTATGTGTGTTTATCTTTGGGCCAAATCTTCAGCTGGTGTGAGTCAGGGTAGCTCAGTCAAAATCAACAGAATTACACCAGCTGAGGATCTGGCTGATGGAATCTGTGCGTGATTGCATGTGGGTGTACGGCTGTCTGGGATCGTGACTGGCACACTGTGTAAGGATGCTGCTTTGGAAACTTGAACCGAAAATAGCTTGTAATGCAAGAGAGAGAAAGCCAAGCCACAAATAACCATCCGTGCAACCATGAGGTTTTCTGTTAAAGAAAAAGAAAATGCTCACTAAGACTGGTTCACCTCTCTGTTACATTAGCTCTGTGATGGTGTTACTCCATTGAAATCTACAGGGGGCTCTGGGTGCTTAGAACTTTGGAAAACCAGACCACTTATTTCATTGTTTAAACATGCATTTAGGAGCCTACCTTTAAGCACACATTTTTAAAAAGGTCTTGGCCTTAGCATCCCTCTTCAATGCTTATACTCTTCAAATATCTATATATGGTTATCTTGTGCACCTGTGCATCACTATACATATATAGTTCTTCTAAAATCTTTTCCCATAAATCAATCCATCTAGCTCTTTAAGTATTTTTTCCTCTAGTTTGAACTCCTTCCAGGTTTCTCCTACATCTTTCGGCTACTGAAATGCTCCAGCTGAACACAATATTCCAGCTCCCCTCTCTCCAGGCCTAACTAGAGAAGGACAGTTCCTACTATAGGCTAGTGTGAATTAACAATCTGCTCTGAGCATGGGGTAATGTGTTGTTGTGCTGTCCTGGAGTAATCCAGGAGGTAGGTTGTGACATACTGAGTCAAGCACTCCTTTCTGGCTCTCTGCTGCTCAGGGGAGGGAATAAATAGGTATAGACTCAGTGCAGTATATGTCTGTCGAGGTGCTGGCTCAGCTACGCTGCCTGGCATGTAGGGAGCAGGGATGAAGCCAAGGAGCGACCTATTCCTACCTCTCCACCCACTTAAAGGGGAACATAGTGGCTCTACAGAGCCTGTTTCCCCTCCTGCACCATGAGTGAAGGTAGTCAGCTCAAGGTAGCAAGGGGGCTTGGCTTCCTACACCCTATAGGAGAGCTGCCTTACTGGTCTGGCTTCAGATTAGCCACTGCCTCTGTTTCCGCTCAATTACAGGGACCTGTCAATTGCCCACACACACCTAACTTTCCCAGGAACGAGTCTCTGCCACACACAGAGTCTTTCAGGTCCTTCTTCCAGGGCAGTGTTTGGTTAATTCAAACAAAACAAAGTAAGACAAACTCACAATCAGTGCAGGCTGCCAGTTCAGCCTTCCTTCTCTCCCTTCTCTCTTCTCCCTTCTCTCTCTCTTTGCTCCACCCATTTGATGATGATTCTCCATTTACAATTACACGTTGAGACCTATCAGTTAGCCATCTTTTAATCGATGTAATGTGTGCCTTGTTAATTTGATATCTTGCTAGTTTTTTGATCAAATGTTGTGCTTTACCAAGTCAAATGCCTTACAGAAGTCTGTCTATTACATCAACACTATTATGTTTATCAATCAAACTTGTAATTTCATAAAATAATGAAATTGAGTTAGATTGACAGGATCTGTTTTCCATAAGCTCCCGTTGATTAACATTAATTACATTACCCTTCGTTATTTAAATGAATCCCGTGTGAACTGCTTCATTTTCTGCCTTAGGTCAATGTCAACCTCACAGGCTTATTATTATCCAGGTCATCCTGTTCGCTCTTTTTTAATATTGATACAACATTAGCTTTCTTCCTGTCTTCTGGAACTTCTCCAGTCTTCCAAGACCTATTGAAAATCAGCATTAATGTTCCAGTGACCTCAGTCAGCTCTTTTAAAACTCTTGGATGTAAGTTATCCAGACATGCTGATATAAAACTTTCTAACTTTATTAGCTGCTGTTTCACAGCCTCATGAGTTACTATTGGAATGTAAAGAGTATGATCATTGTCATATAATATGATTACATCTTCTGGCTTTTCCCCAAATATAGAACAGAAATATTTATTGAACACTTCTGCCTTTTCTGCATTATTGATAATTCTACCATTTCCATCTAGTAATTGACCAGTACCATGTTAGGTTTCTTTTTTTTTCTTAAAATATACTTTTAAAAACTCTTTTATTGTCCTTAACTCTACTGGACATATGTTTTTCCTTTTATCCTTTTGTTTCCTTTGTCAATTTTTTACAATTCCTAGCTTGTGATTTATATTCATTACTATCCCCTTTAGTTTGTGACACTGTTCTGTCTCACACAGTAATGCAGGCTTTGTTTCAAATAAAGTTTTGTGTGGTTCTTGGGGGCTAGAAGTTAAAAAGGAAATCTCTATTTCATACAAAGTTTTCTGGTCAGCTGTGTCATTCAACCATAGATACCTTATTATATGGCCAGACACTAGTAGTACAAATGATCCAGTTTGGGTACAAGGCATTAATCTATACAAGTCTCTGAAGAAAGCAATAAATTTGCCACTCAGGAAAAAATACTTGAGGATGGTTATAGACAGTTCAATTAAAATTTCTGCTCACTATGCAAAAAAGAGGTTAAAAAACAAACAAAAAGTTAAATTGCATAAGGAAATGGAATAGAAAATACTAATGAAAATATAATTCCACTACATATATCAATGGTACACACTCATCTTGAATGTTGAGTACAGTTCCAGGAACCCAATTTTTTTAAAATGAAAGACGTTCAGAGACAGATGATAAAAATAATTTGAGGAATGGAAGAGCTTCCATCTGAAGAAAGACTGAAAGGACTGGAACTGGAGGTGAGAGAAATTCAGAATTTCAATCCCATGGGAAATTCTGACATTTCCACATGTTTTCATCCCAAATCTGGATGAAAAGTTGAAATTTTGAAAATTTCCACAGAATGGAAATAAAAAAAAACAACCAGTTCAGAAATGCCAAAATAAACATTGCAATTTTGAGAGAAATGAAATATTTTGACATTCTGAAATTGAAACATTTTGTTTTGGTTTGTTGAACTGACCTGCATTGTTTTTGTTACTAGTTATTAAACTGCATTTCCCATTGTGGCACGTTGCCTAATAGGAGTTCTAGTTCAGGAGCCTGAGTCAGACTCCCTGGCCAGACTATATCTCCCATGATGCATCATGTGGCTTAGTCAGAAGATAGCACTGCATTATGGGATCCAAGTGCACAGGGAGAAATGGGAGTCCAAACTACAATTTCCATAAGGCAGTGTGCTGATAGGGAAATGCAGTTTATTATTTTGCTGAACTTATCTGAAACTAAAATTTTGGGATCAGTTAATCAAAACAAAATATTCCAATTCAGGTTGAATCAACCCAAAACAAAATATTTCATTTCAGCTTTCCTGACAAAAAAATTGAATTTTGGGGGGAAAATTTCTCACCCAAACTTTTGATTTTTGTGGAAACTTTTTTTTTTCCAGAAAATCATTCAAATGGAAAATTTCAAGCCAGGTCTTATTGGGATTGGTGAATTTATCCCATAGAAAAGGGATATGGTAGAGGTATCTAAAATAATGAAGAATACTGAGAAGGGAACAGTTGCTTATATTAATGTATTCTCATAATACAAGAACAAGAGGACATTCAAATTGAACTAAAAGGAACATTTAAACACATTTAAAAGTGAAAAAAGGAAATACTTTTTCCCCCCATTGTGTAATTACATTGTGGAACTCACTGGCACATGATGTCTTCGAGGCCAAGAGCTTAGCAGGACTCAAGAAAGGATTAGATATTCTTCGTTATAGTGACTGGCTCCCTAATACTTCTGGGTTATAGCCACAGCAAAAAGTGATGGTATAGGGAGACATATGTAATGCCCCTTGTTTGGAGTTCATAAATCACCACATTTCTGTGAACTGGGATTCATAAACATTTAAAATGACAATCTTTGATTTGTTTGTGTTGAAATTGTTTGATGGACTGTAGGTTCAGTTTGGCTATGGCTAATTTCGAGAACTTTAATCTCAGGGAGAGTATCACACATTTCTAGCATTATTCCTACGGTCAGTTTGTGGCAGTGAGATGATAGTTTTTCCTTTCTTCACCAATTTTTGTTTTTGCTGGTAGAGATAAGTGCAAGCTGAAGAATCCAGAAACAAACTGCCACAGAGGCTGTGATTAGGAAGGGTCAGCCATAAAGCTTGGACGTGGTTTAAAGCTGCACACTTTGCAGTTAGTGAGATCCAAAATTTTGGTTCAGACCAATCTCTAAATGTTTGTGGTGTGATTTTATCTATAAGTATAATCGTCCTATGTAAGAGCGACACCATAGGATGTATCCACCTGCCTCATCTTTTTTTTTTTTTTAGTTTTCCTTACCTTTCAGGTGTGTTCCCACTCTTTAATTTTTACATAGACTCTTGGACATTGGTAGAACAACTTCTTTGTAGTCTGTACAGCTGAGTATCCCGGTCAGGTTAAAGAGATCACTAATTGCATACCCTCCTCCTCTTTTATTTATGGGCCACTTTCTCCGTAGTACTTTTTATATTTGTAAAAACCCATAGCCTCTCTTTTGCTCTGCATTTGGTGGTGGATGTTGCCCTTTTCTTTTTTTGTGCAGCGTTAACTGATTTGTTATATTCTTGTCTGGTTCCCTCCTCCTTTTCCATTTCAGGTACAGGCTTTTTTAACCTCAGATATTTGAACAGTCTCTTTATAAGCCAATTTGATAATTTCTTGTCCTTCAGAGTCAGTGGAGCAATGCCAATTTACACGAACTGCGAATATGTCTCAGTGACTTTTAAGATGCTCCTGATTTCTTCCATTCTGGAAGTTTAGTTACACTTTGCTCACTAGTGGTCCATCCATTGAGATACTGAATATCCTCAGCCCCATTTTCTTCAGTGGAAGTTGAGGGTGCTCAGCAGCTGGAAGGATTGAAATATTTTAAATCACCAGGATTAGTTGCCCTGCAAGCTAATACTGAGGGCAGTTGTGGAGCACCAGGATATGCCGATAAAGGAGACTATAAAAGAGAGAAAGATACATAAATCCAGAGATGATAGTGTTGATATAATAGGCTCTTGTTTAACATCAGATTGATGGAATGGACGAATTTCTTGACTGTGACAGATAATCTTGGGTAAGGTCCAGACTGACTGGTTCGTGGGACTAAACCCTGCAAATAAATTCTGTTCTGAAACTTCACATACAACAGTCCTGGTCCCCTGCTTCACACCTGTGTAATATGCTTTGCAAGGAAGATTCCAATGGCTAGGTTTTCAAAAGAGCTCAGCATTCAGTAGCTCCCATTCTCAACCGGAGCAGCTCTAAATGGGAGCCGAGCTCTCTCGAAAATCTGGCCCCAAATTGTAATCTTCAAAATGTAAAAGCTTTCTTTACCTCCACACCGCTAGGTGGGACCTCAACACTGTTGAAGAAGAGGACTGATTGGGAGATAAAGAGCCACTTTAAAGTTTTAAGAACAGGAGTACTTGTGGCACCTTAGAGACTAACAAATTTATTAGAGCATAAGCTTTCGTGGGCTACAGCCCTCTTCATCGGATGCATAGAATGGAACATATAGTAAGAAGATATGTATATACATACAGAGAAGGTGGACTTTGCCATACAAACTGTAAGAGGCTAATTAATTAAGTTTTAGACTGTGAATATATACCCATATTCCTGGATGAAGCAAGAGTTAGCTTTCTGAGACAAACATATAGGGCCAAATACACTGGTAAACATCATCTGCTTTGCACTGCTCTACCAATTCAGAGGAGCAGTACATCCAATTCAACTTGTGGATTAAAATAGGTGTACAGCAACTTTGTGTTGTTGGAGCAGTGCCAAGCAGATGAAGCATACCAGTGAATCAGGCACATATTTTTAACTTCGATCGGACCCATGTTTCTTTACTGAGTCTTGTGTGGAATAAACCAAGGAGGAAGTAATGGAGCCTGGCAATAAGAAGTCCAGTGGATGTGAGACCCACATTTTGAACTAGAGTGACTGTTGTTTACTTTTTGTGTTTTCACTTTTAGATTCTCTTATTAATATTTCTGATGTGGCTATATGTAACCACTCAATTTGTCAAACATTCTAGGGCATATTTTCAGTCTTCTTTTTCTATTATTGATTAACATAGCAATGAGTTTTAGAGCATTTCAGTATCCCTACTGATGGGTATAGCCCTCATTAAGCATGCTTCTAAAACTTATTGAAGGATAAAAAGGATATCCTTGTGGTTAAGAAACTGGACCAAGGCTCATGAGCTCTGGATTGAAATCCTGACTCTGTCATAGATTTCATGGGTGACTTTGGGCAAGCTATTTAATCTGCCTGTGCTTCAGTCCCCATCTGTAAAATGGGATGATAATAATACTTACCTTTCTCCCACTTTTTGTCTGTCTCCTCTATTGAGCTTGTAAAGTCTGTCCCTATGGACCTAATTCTCATTTACGTTGAGATCTGCTCTGGCTGTGTAAAAGGTCTTAAAGTGGAAGGAAATTATTTTAAGGCCCCTTTCTGCTGCCAGAGTGTGTAAAGGGGCATTCGTAAATGAAAACCAGACCCTGTGTGTCTTTATATTGGCTAGCACAATAGGCCCAATATTATCTGGGGGCTGTAGGTGCTAGTGTAGTACATATAATACATATTGATAATAATGAATGTATTACAATTGGGACTGCACCCTTTTTATAATGTACCTCAAGTTTGAGAGAGCACAGTTAATACATTAGAATGAATGAATGAAAAATAGTTTTTCTGGTAAGACACTCTGGTACACCATGATAGACTGCTGTAGAATTATCTTCCAGCTGTATTTTATGTTTATGTGGCATTTGGCTACTGTGAAGGATACTTAGGGGGAGGTCTATGTGGTTGAGCTGCCACTATGTGGTTGCTATATCCTCCAGGCACTTAGCCTTCCTAGGTGTGTGACCTTTTGTATTTATGACCCCAATAACAAGGTCCTTTTATGCATGTCTGTTATATGTGATTGACTTTGTGGAGGCCCCTTGTGCTGACATTAGTTAATATGAAAGTGAGAGATCTAGAGAGAACCACAGGCTCTGTCTGTGTTCAGCAGCCTGAATAAGGAATTCCCTTTATAGTCATTTCAGCTGTGTTCTGTCTCTACCACAAGGGACACTATATGACTATATGTGACCTCACCCAAGTTTGTCATGTCTACGTGTGTGCAGGGTTTTGCGTGATCTATTTAGAGCATAGATTCTTATTGTTAGCAAATGTACTTTAAGAAGAGTAATGGCCACCTGTTGTACAAAATGTTCACAAAGCTTGCAAACAGAAATAAGCTGTGCAAATAAATAACTAAAACCTAACAGCTGCCACATTCTGGCCCAGAGAAACCGTCATTGCAGTGGAGTGGGAAGGAATCCACACTATGTATATATAAATACACAAACAGAGAGAGAGTGTGTGTTAAGGGTTGTAAAGTGTTCCTGGAGAAGTGGCATTATACACATGTAAGGTTTTTCTCTTTATTTTTAATATTGTGTAGTTTAGTATCTTGGGTTCTTTACAGTAAGGCATTTTTGAAGCCTAATATAATGAGTAATGCCTCCAAAATAGGTGACCAATAGGAGAACCCATTAGGAGATCTGAAGACAGTCATTGTGGACCAGTTCTGCCCTGAGTTACAGAAGTGCAAATCCCAGAACAAAGATTTATAGATTCATAGAGTTTAAAGTCCAGCAGGGGCCATTAGGTCATCCAGTCTGACCTCCTGTATATCATAATCCATTACACATCACTTACCCCTATATTGAGCCCAGTAACTTGTGTTGTGGCTAAAGCATATCTTCCAGAAAGGCATCCAGTCTTAATCTGAAGACATCAAGAGATAGAAAATCCACCACTTCCCTTTGGAGTTTGTTCCAACGGTTAATCGCTCTCACTGTTAAAATGTATGGCTAATTTCTTATTTATATTTATCTGGTTTCAGCTGCCATCCCTTGGGTCTTATATGCCTTTTTCCCGCTAGATGAAAGAGCCCTTTAGTTCATTGTATTTTCTGCCCTTGAAGGTACTTACACTCTGTAATCAAATCACCTATCAATCTTCTTTTTGATAAGCTAAACAGACTGAGCTCTGTAAGTCTCTCACTATAAGACATTTTCTCCAGCCCATGAACCATTTTTGTGACTCTTTCCTACACCCTCTCCAATTTTTTCCAACATTCTTTTTAAAACATGGACATTAGTACTAGACACAGTATTCCAGAACTGGTCTCACCAATGCCATGTACAGAGGTAAAATCACCTCCCCTACTCCTACACACTACTCCTTTGTTTATGCTTGGGTACTTGAGAGTAATGCATTTTTTGAGTGCACGAATTGCACTACTTGAATGCAAGATTTGCCTTATACGACCACGGGTCATTTTTCTTAATGCTTGACTATAAGGCCCAATATTTCCATTGTATTCCAAGTACAAATAAAGCCCTGCTGAAAAACAATGTGTAGAATTAGTGAAAAAAGTCAGCACCTTTCATAGCTCTGATATGGCTTCATCTTCAGCACTGGGTTGCTGTGTGGTCACAAGTTGGCTGTTATGGAAAGGTAGGTTGTCTGTGTGGGGGACATTGGGCAACTGGGTTATAGAAAGCACTTGAAGATAGTAGGCTGTTGTGTTGTATAAAGTGGGACTCCAGGGCAAGTAGGGATATGCGGCTATGCTGCAGAAAGCAGGTCAGGGATGCTGCCCTGTTGTGCACCACATAATGCAGATGGTGGCATTGTGTTGTTGGGCTGTGGAAAGAGTGGATCACTGTTTGTCAGAGAGTGGAGCTGGATGGCAGGAGAGAGATCACTAGATCATTACCTGTTAGGTTCACTCCCTCTGGGGCACCTGGCATTGTCCACTGTCGGCAGACAGGATACAGGGCTAGATGGCCCTTTGGTCTGACCCAGTATGACCATTCTTATGGGCTTATGTTCTTATGTTATGTTAAATTCTGCTCTTGCTTACACCTATGGAAGGGATTGGAATATCAATAGATTTGCACAGTGAAACTGAGGCAGAATTTAGCCCTGGGTGGGGAAGACACTGGGCTTGTGTATAGTGGAAAATGGATAGGAGATACTGGGTTGTTGTTTCAGAAGGCAGATAGATAGATTTTAATTTTTTTAACTAAACAGTAGGGACAATGTCATATTTAACACCCATTTAAAAGCGATTTGTTACAGTAGGCATGCCCCTTAACCTCCATTAAGTGTCTATGTAACACTATTGGTCCACTAGGAGATGCTTGCCTTTGAAATGAGATGAGTTCTATGGTTGGGATGATAGTAACATTTTTTGTTGTATAATCAGTTCATTGGCAACAGGTTCTGGTGGCTCTCAGTTTGTAGCATTTTTGGGAAATGTGCACATTGGGCGTCACACTGCCTCTGAGAACAGTTTCAGTTCACAGTAGTGCACACAAAGCTCTGTAGAGCCCATAGACAAAAAATGGCATATATGCTGAAAACCATGGTGAAAGCCATAAGGAGGTTCAATTTGTTTGGAGGGAACAGGAAAAGGAGATCTAAAAAGGGATTATCGGTAAAGTTAACAAAACAACAATCATAACATCAAACAAACCATAATAGTTCCCTCTTGTCCCCCGGTCCCAGCCAGCCTTCCCAAGCACCAACATCCCTGAGGACTCACAAAGTGACCTCATGGTGTTGCTGATAGGCACAGGCACTATTAACCATTCCAGGAGTTCCCTTTTCCTTCTGGCCCAATGCTAGCAGACTGCTGGATATGTGATCAATGTGATATTCAGGGCCTTTCATGACAGTAAAAATCCATACAGTAGGGTAACAGAAAGAGGAGAACTTGTTATAAACACCAAGTCCAATAGACAGAAGGTCATTGCTTCAAGTCTAGGGATGTTTATTATGCATGTAAAAAAAGCCCAGGGCATCTTCTGAACCTAACTGTCAATATTGTTGCAAGATGTTCCTCACAAACAGCACCAGCTCTTCTTATGCAGGTCAGACACAGTCTCCATCATCTGAAATGGGATGAGCTCCCTGGTTCTACAGGCACTTTGTGATGTGGGGTAGCAGGTTGTGGACTCTTTATTCTCTTTTCCTTCTCTAGTCTCTCTGGAGAGAGAAGATTGCCTGGGCTGGCTGAAGGGACAGCATGTTCCTGTGGGAGGCGGGGACTTCTCTGCACAGAAAACAGAATGTCAACGTTTCCTTCCAGTTACATCACTACATATATCACAGCTGAGTTAAACAACAGAGAACAGCAGAGGGAAAGAGAATATATGAGGTACAGGCAAGAGAGAAAAGGGTTGTTTTTAGAAAATATTGGAGAATGGTGGGAAAGTCAACAACACAGGGGTACAGGAAGTTGTTCCAGTCAACAGGAGCCATAAAGAAGCTATGGGATTTTGGGAAGGGACATCCTGGTGGTAGATGTTTGACTGGAGGGAGTTCCTAGAGAAAAGTCCATAAAGTCAGCTGGTGCAAGTCCATGGTGGCTGTTAGAAACATGGAAGACAGATCTGAACTGAGCTCACCCTAAGTGAAAAGGGTAAGGATACTATATGAAAGGATTAAAATCCTCAATTGTCTCCATTCCCACCCTTACTAATGTCAGCAATGGAAGAGCTCAGTTTTGATGTGTCCTTTCTGAGGGACTATATCCTGTCCTGGAAGGAGGAGAGACTCCACCTAATAGGTCTGTAACCACTAAGAACCAAATGTACTTAGCAAATAGTATGAATTCCCACCCCCCACCCATCAGTGCTGTGTATGGCAGCAGGTAGCCAGCCTTCACATGATACCAATCACTATAGTGTTCCGTCCGTCACATGGAGTCACTTGCCTGTTTGTCCTGCACCTCCTCTGGATCTCAGATTAGGCACTTGGTGTTTTATAAGAAACAGTTCTTCCAGGGGACTCTGGCGGGGCCTTTCCCTGGGGGAGATAGAAGAAGTCATATGAAGCTTCTCTCACCTGGAAGCCTGTTTGTTAGTATCTCAGTCAGCAGCAGTAACTGGTGCCTGCCATTGCTCACCACTGAGCGTGCCCACAAACTTTTCTGCATCAGGAACCACTCCTTCCATAGCCAGAATCATAGGGCTTGATTCTCCCCACAGTTGCACTGGTGTAAACCAGAAGTAAATCTGTTGAATTCAAAGAGAAGAGAACCAAGCCCAGAAGATCAAAGTGTCAGAAGTGACTCAGGCGGTGTTGCTGCTATATTCCATTACAAACAAGTAGATGGGCCAAAATGATGTATGCTACTGCCAGCCGCTGGTCTCTGCAATGAATAACCCTATAGGGGCTGGAGGCAGCAGGTTCTTTCTGTTAGGACATAAAACTAAAAAGAGCAGGGCAAGCTGGCCATTCCTCTTTATGTATGATGACATTTTCAGACTCACTTGGGGACAGCAAAGTCCCTGATCCTCAGTATCCCAGTGCGTATCAAAGATAGCATGCTATGGTTTTGAAGTACTGCAGGATGCAGAGTAGGAAATCAATCACAGGAGCTGCCTTTGAGGTGCTGAATACCCGCAACTGATTTTGAATTCATTAGGACTGGAATGAACTCTGGATCTCAAAGGAGGTGCTCATCACTTCCCCAGATCAATCTTTTTTAAGGCTGACTCCAGATTGGAGGACTTGGCTCAGCAAAAATGAAGGAAAATGCTAAGTAAGTCCCAATGATTACAGAACAAAGAACTGACAATGCCAGTGAGCCCTCTTCACCCATCTCCCAAATTGAAAAACAAAACCAAACAAAAGGGTAATTTTCTGAACAATAGCATTTGCTGTTCTGAAGTCTAATATAGGGATAATCGCAGATCATGCTTCAGGGCACAAAAAAGTGATAGTCGTAGGGGTAAGGAAGGATTTGATTTTCCCATATGTCACATTGCACAGTTGGTCAGATATTGACACATAAGATATTGGCCACTGCTGAAGGCCTAATGGACTAACAGTTTGCACCTGGACAGTGAATTATAATAAAAGGATCTGATTCTTTTTTCACTTACATCATTGTCAAACAGGAGTAATTTTACTGGAGTTACTGGAGTTACATCAATGTAAAACGGGAGAGAGGAGGATCAGGCCCCAGATCTGTAGATCTCGGTAGCACACAGTTCCAGTCAACTCACTGAAATGCTGTTGACTCTAAGGCATCTGCTTAAAGCCAGAGATTGTCCAATGAGAAATCTCAGGGATGACTTATACTGAAAATTGCTCAGACTGAGGTTCAGAGCCAGGTTCACTCAGGATTGTTACAGAAGCAAAAGATTTGTGAATTACACCTTATTCTGTAAATTCATCAGCTAATAGGAGCTAAGCAGTTTGTGCCCATGTTATTGCTTTTAGGAGGTTTCCAAGAACACTTATGTGCTTCAGGAAGTGGTGTTGGGTGGTTCAGTAGGTGGCACTTTTCTCTCTGAGTCTTTACTGAACCAGTGCTTTTTGCCTTCAGATGTACTCTGCTGCTGATGGTATGTCTTTCAGACAAACTGTCCTGAGACTCTGACCACTTGTGATTATTAAAGATTCCACCACACTTTTTGCAATGGAAGAGATGCTAGCCCTGGTGCTAGCCCTCCCTATATGACCCCTTTGGGCAGTATTTCCTGTCTTAAACAGTATGTAATATTCCTGTACATAATTAAACAGTTGTCTTATTCTCCCATGGACATGGCTGCATTTGAGTGATTGGTGAGGTCATCCCTGGATGTAGTTTGTATACCAATTTTTTAAATTTGCAAAGCTCCTTGGAATCCTTTTCTCTGAAAGTCTCTGTGTATGCTTGTTATTTATCAATTGCACTTGATTATTTAATATTAATATTAGTAAGTAATTTGCCATAAAACCAACTTGTAAGGCAATCTCTATTTTAAAAACGTTATGAATTTCTTTCGATGTAAAGATGGTGTGAATACTGGTGCAAGGAATCACCACTGTTAAACATAATTTTAATTTACCCCAGTAGTCTCGTACTATACTGATTATTGTGCTTTTGCTTGTTAGTACAAAAGATATTTTCAGTATAGACATCTGGCTCAACATGCCAGATTTTCTTTTGGTTGATCTCAGTCCCAGCTCTCTTCTTTAGCTAGCCCCCTTTATCCCCTTCCTTCTCCACAAAGAGATCTTGGGTTCTCTTGAAATCCTTTATGCCATTTGTTTCAATTGCTTTCCCCTGATTCCATATGTTTACCATCCTTCCTCCTTGTCCTTTGGTAGCCTATAGCATTTTCCTCACCAAAAGCGGCATGGTTGTTTTCCCAGGAAATGTCATTGTTCCAAAAATTATATTATAGGAACATGGGCGCCAGGTTTGTATAATTTTTGTTGGTGCCCAGAACGGGTCCAAGTAGAGCCGTCCTGTCCATTGAACAGACTGGGGCAACTGCCCCGGGCCCCGTGCTTTGCGGGGCTCCGCGCTTCTGGGGGACGCAGGGTCCAGGGTGTCCTGGGGATTTAGCAGGGGCCCTGGTGCCAGCAGCAGTGAGTGACCCAGCCCCAGCCCACCCCGTTCTGCTCCACCCTCCCGCTCCCGGCGTTGCTCGGGGGAGGGTGTGGAAACCAGAAAGAGGCGGGCGGGGGCTTGAGGGAAGGGGTGGAATGGGGGAGAGGTGGGGTTGGAGCAGGGGTGGGAAGAGGTGGGGTGGGAGAAGGAGTGGAGTGGGGATGGGGCAGGGGTAGAGCAGGGGCAGGAAGAAGTGGGGCAGAGCTGCTGACAGCGCCAGGCCCCCCACTAGCCCCCAGACTGCTCTGGACCTTGCGTCCCCCTGAAGCGCAGGGCCCCCCAAAGCATAGGGCCCAGGACGGTAGCCCCGGTCCGTCCTATGGATCTGAAAATATAAGCCTCGACACTGGTGGAACCGGGCCCATGTTCCTGAATTATTGGTAGAGCACGGGCCCATATAACTAGCCGCCTATGTATAGGAACAAATAAAATACATTTCCAAAGTGGTGCTGCCAAAAAACAAAAACAAAAACCCCTTCATTATTTTTGATGACAAGGGTATTAAAAGGAAAAAAGTACTTTGTTTAAAAATAGCTAACTCTGCAATAGTAGTGTGGGATGATGTGCAATTAAATGGAATGTAGTTTTCCAGTGAGCCCATCTAACTGTTGGTTGAATTATTTTTTTCCTTTCTATTTTTAATCTATACATTGTGCTTCATTCTTGGCATCATGGTGATGTTTTATATTTTATGTTGTGGGCAATTTTATTCAGCTGTTTCTAAAACTTTACTAAAATGCTAGATGTCATGTTGGCAACAGAGATCCAGAAATCAGGTCATAAATCAGAACAATAAAAGGCCATTGCACCATCTCCAGAGGTTCTCACTGTTGGTTCTTTTCCTTCCTTCCCCCACTGGTGCAGCAGAACGGAGGTGTCTTACGTGGTGTATTTACTTTTCAGATTCAGAGCAGAGCACTGGGTCAGACACAGAGGTGTTGACTGAGAGAACATCCTGCTCATTTGGCTCCCACTCTGACCTCACATCTGGTGGCTCAGGTCCCCAGCCTCCTCCTCCATCATCCATGGAGGAGATCCAGGTAGAGCTGCAGTGTGCTGACCTCTGGAAAAGATTTCATGACATTGGGACAGAGATGATCATCACTAAAGCAGGCAGGTAAGATACTCCTGGCTTCTTGCCCAGTAAAAACAAACAGAAAGAGGATACACTTTTTAATATGGTTATGGCTGGGTTTTAAACTAATTTTCTTTCTTTAAAGAAGAATGAATACATGAATGAATTAGAAGAAGCAAACAGTTGTGGAAGTTATGTAGCTGTACCTCCTTGTGCTGTGATCTTGTCAGATCTCACAGGTTAAACAGGGCTGAGCCAGGTTACTGTTGAGAAAGGAGACCTCTAAAGGAAATTCATGCACTGCAAGATCAAGATATGGTTGATGCTGGTCTTCTTTCTGAGGAAATACTGAAAAAATGGCCATAGTGCTGTCTTTCAGATGAGATATACAATTGAAACCTGTGCCATTCATATTCTTTAAAGATCCCATAACACCCCAGGAGATTAGCTCTGTTAGTCCCAATTCTAGTGGAATTAACTCAGGTTTGTTCCAATCTAACATCTTCCTTCAGCTCCAGCTGGGTACATTCTTGACGTCCTCTGCTAACAGGTACATACATAGGATTTCTCACAGCTGTCATCTTCCACCCCAGAAGTAGCTGCATTTCCGTTGGGAGTATGGAGGAACCAGGAGTAATTTGGGATTTTTTTAAAAAAAGGCAGTTCATACTGTCACACCATCAGCCATAACTGAAGACATTTTCACTCACTGAAATAGTTAAAATTTTATATTAGCCAAAAATGAAAGCTGAGATTAGCTTTAACTTTTCTAGAGTTCTCAGATTTGAAGAGGGGAGGGAGAATTCCAACTCTATGTGCATTAATTTAATGCTGTATGTTTCAAACTATTGGTGTTTTAATTCCAATTAAGTGTGTTAAAAACAAATCAGCACCATGGACAGAGAAATGATAAAAGATGAGTGAGCCAGTTTGGCTAAAATATGAACTGCTCTGCCTCTTTTTCAAAAACGCAAATAGAACCTTTCTGAAGGTTTGAGGAAAATGATTAAAATATTTCTTAGTCTGGTCCTTTTAGGCTATTCTTGTGGGATGTTCACCATTGTTTTGTGGCTCCAGGAGGATCAGATAGCTTGGGAAAAGTTTGGAAATATCCATCCTTTGAAAACTTATGAGAACCAAACTGACTTTTGGGACCTCTTGAGGCTCTCTCATCACTAACTTGAGGTCCCCTCATCATTAGAGGATCATCAATACTCTTTGTGTTGTTATTCTTTCAGACTGCAGTACATGCCCTCCTATCACAAATAGAAGAGGAGGGGTGACAGGAATAACTTAATAATAATACTTGCTCTTATATAATATTTTCCATCTATAGATCTCAAACCTTGCAGTGGCTGGGATTATGGCACAATTTCCTTCTGCAGTTGTTTGCAGGAGTCACCTAACTAGCATGCACAAGAGAAAGGTATTTGTGAGCTGAAATCTCTTTTGGGATTCATCAAATGTCCTGAAGTTCCCAGCTTGAGAAAATTTGGAAGATGAATTGCAGTTCCTTAATCTCCTACAATTTAAATTAAGACCCATTCCCACTGAGCTTGAGAAACAAGAGTGGGTAATGGCTTTGGGACCAAGGGGCTAACATGCTGTTTTGTTCCTCAGGTTTGTGCATACTGGGATCCATACTTAGGATGAGTGATTACTATGAGGAGATGTCAGCTCTGTGCATCTCCACTGCCATTGTCAGGCGTGTCCCATGGGAATTTCTGATATTGCAATATTTATTTTTATTCCAAATGTGGATAAAAGTTGAAATACTGAAATTTTATGTGGACTGAAAAGTTCCACCAAATTTTGATGGCAGAATGTTGTGTGGCATTTTTGAATGAAACAAAACGTAGATATTCCCCCAACTGAAATGTTTCATTTCTGACTGTTAAACTGCCTCATGCCCCCCTCTTTTCTATGGACAAGAAACTGCATGGCTGGACTACACTTCCCAGGATGTGCCTGCAGTCATGTGCTTTCCATGAGGCACCAAGTGGGTCAGTCAGAGGGATACTGCATTGCATCATGGGAGATGTAGTCCAGCCAGGGATCCCAGCCCACAGGAGACTCTGGGGGGCATGAGGCATCTGAACTAAAACTCCCAGAATACAATGTGACAGCATAGAAAGGTACAGTTTAATGAAACAAAATATTTTGGGTCAGCTCAACAAACTGAAATATTTAGATTTGGGTCAAACTCATCCAAAACAAAATATTTCATTTTTGCATTCCTTCAAAAATTTTGGAAAATTTAATTTGTGCAGAAACTGCATTTTCTACTAAAAGATATTTCTGATGAAAATTTTCAGCCAAAAACTTTTGGCTGAAAACAGACTCTTGCAATTTGGAACTGTGAAAACATTTTGTTTTGAGATTTTTTTATTGAAACAAAATATTTCAAAATGTCTGGATTGAAACATTTCATTTCAACTTGGTTTGACATTAAACCACATCCCTGGAGCTGCCACGGATATCATGGAAGTTGTAGTTCAGTTGTTTCATACATCCCTTCTGCTCTGTGGGCTGAGCTCCCCAGATGGACTACATCTCCCATGATGCAACACACTCACGGGATTCCCTTGATGCTCTGTGATGGGTCAGCAAGAGAGGAGGCTGTGGTTTATCATGGGAGAATAGTCCAGCGGAGGAACCTGGCCACAAGGGGAGAATAGTGGCATGAGGCACCTGAACATGAAGTGCCATAGCAGCAAAGGTAGACCAATTTTAACTTTGAACTGTCCTGAAATAAGACATTTCCCCAGCCTGAAATGTTTTGATTTGGTCAAGATGATCCAAAATGAAATACCTTTTTTTCAATTTTCTCAAGGGGAGCTTTCAGTTTTTGACTGAAAGTCTTCAGTTTTCAGGTTTTCCTTTAAAAGTCAATGTTCTGTGGAAAATCTTTGTTTTTGTCAGTATTTTCCACGGATCCTCCTCCCCTCACCCCAAATTTTTCAACAATCTCTAGAACTGAAACACCTTGTCTGAGATATTTAGCAGCAAATGTTAAAATAGTTAAGAGTCTTAAAACGATCTTCACTGTGAGTAGGATGATACGGCATTCATTTAAATCATTTTTAATATGGAACAAAACTGGGGAAATATTAAGTCTTTAAAGGTCTAGTAGGGAAGGGGACACTTCTTTCTCTGTTTTGTACCATGAGCCCATTGAGCAATCTCAATGATAGCTACTTCGGGTGCCTTAGAAAATCCCAGCCTTGATTAAATTTATTTTTCCACTAACAAAGTGTAAAATCTCTGGGCATGGTACAAAATATATTACCCCCCCCCGCCCCCATACACACAATTTATTGAGCAAAACCATAGACTTCTTCCTATCCTCAAATCATGTCCACTCATGCGAAAGCATTGAAAGAAGAGAGAAACCCTTCACTGTACATGTACTGAAGGTCAACAGGCACATGCTCTGGCTGACCAAAGGAGAAACAAATTCCACAAAGTAGTTTCTCTTCCTAGCCTACCAGCATTCATATCTGGGCACCATTAGCAAATGCACTTTACCCTACCTCCTCTGCCACTTGGCTTGATCAACTCACACTGGTCTGGGGAGATGAGTTTGGAAGGGAGGGGAGTCAAGAGCTCCATCTGGTGTTGAGAATTTTGACAGGAATTTTGGCATCAAAGTTCATAAGTGAGTTTGTGCAATATGAGCAATACCAAGATGACACATTAAGATTCTGCTTAATAGAAATCTGGCTACTAGCAACTAGCATTCAGTAGCAACATATACTCCCATCCCACCAACATTAAAGTGTTAAAGTGATTTGGATATGGACCAGAAGCATACTGCATATTATTCACTTCTTTAAAAGAGAGGTCCTACCTATAATCAATGTCCTGGCTCTACGCATGCTCAGCTGAGCAGTTCTGCTGCATGCCCTGGGTGCCAGATATGTGGGCAATAAAGTTTGGGTTTTGGAGGCCCTTGCCAATAAAGTTTGGGTTTTGGAGGCCCTACATGAGCCTGGTGCTGAAGCAAGTGTGAGTAGCCAAGAAGCTCGGTGTTTCAAAGTTGATTGTTTTGTACTTTTTTTCTAATTGCAGTTATATTTAACTTTTAACCCCTCGCCTTCCCTCTGCTCATTAATCCACCTACACTGGGACGTCTTCCAACATCTGAAAAGCTTCAAGCAACTACCACTGTGTTTTAAAACAACCTGCCAGAGAACTGTTTCCTTCTTTCCCTCTGATGTGGTGTTTCCCTCAAAATCAAATTTGACCAAAGTCTAGATGGGCACACTCCTGTGATAGAATAACGGACCAGTATCTCATTACTCAGCAAAGTTAGAAACCAGAGCTTTAAACCATTGGAATGAGGAAGTCCCCAACTTTGGAATATGTATCTGATCCCCGTCACCACAGTATGTCAACACTTGTCGCAAAGGAAAACTGAGACCTTGTCTCTGTATTAAACAAAAACGTTGAAACCAAGAAAATGTGCTGGCTGCTCCAAATTAGCACTTCCTTCTAGCCCTGAAAGATCCTCAGATGTTGCTCACACTCACTGTGTTGTTGTATATGCAAAAGCTATTTTAAGTAGTTATTAGAGATTTTAAAAATAATATTAGTTTAGTTTTCTGTGCCCCAAGAGTCCTGTACATTTGAATTCATGGTATTATGGCAGCCTGGCATTGTTGGAGGAATGAGATGAACAGCTGTGCCAATAATACTTTTTAAAAAACCCTCACAAATATTCCTAAACTAATGATGATGATTTAATTCAAGCACATTTCATTTGGAAGGCTACCATGCCCGCACACAGACTTTTTGTATATAGAGAGACTATGTGGTGCATGTGTGTGTTTTGAAGATTTTATACAAGCTTACTTTTAAAGACCACTTTACTGCTGAGTAGTAAGTAACTTGTTCATCCCAAATTCATGTTAAAATAAAACCACCATATTGTACCATACCAGATACTTATGTATTCCCTTTACGTACATACAGCAATTGTGAGTATAATTATTAATTGTGAAGCTCGTTGGTATCATTCTAGATGAAGGGTACTTGAACATTAATGAAGTCATTAGCCCATTCTCTTCTATTTCCTCCTTTTCATCCATCAATCCCTGCTGGATGCCCACTGTGGTAGTTCCTTATGTCTAAGAACTTTGAGCTGCTTTTACAGCTAAGGTGAAAGAAAACAATAATTTTCTACAAAACTTTACAAATAAACCGAATTTTTTCAGCTGTAGCATTTTTATGAAGGCGGGTGGGATGCATAAACTTTTTTCCAATTATCTCAGAGATTACCCTTTAAGCCTGTTGAATGGGCTGTGGTAATCTTTTACAAGGTATTTCATATGCAACCAACCCCTTTGGCTATTCTGCAACCTTACACTTGAGGTTTTAGCTTTGGAGAGAGTCACTTGGAATACACTGCATTCAATCTTCCCAATGTGGTACACAGATTTAGACCCAAGGAGCCTCAGATTTAATCCTGGATTCCTCATCAATCCGCTGAAACATGACTTATCTTTTAAACCATTCCATAGCCTCCTCTTTCCAATTAAGAAGAGCTGGGCTGTAAAATGCCACATCCTGTACCCATGTGACTTGACAGATTTAACGAGCCATTGTGGTAGAAACAAGGTAATGCCGCTCTAGGGTAGTCCATCATTCCTTTTTAATTTATTTAGTTGTTCAGCTATGAAACTAACCCCATCCAGTGCATAAATCCACATTCTCACTATGGGGCACCTGCACAGAATTCTTCTGACAGTTTTATACCTCTCATTCTAGCTGGCTGGGCCCCAGTGACCACAGCGTGTTTTTCCTTTTCTCCTCCTGTGAATGCCCCTTGTAAAGTGAGATTCAATAATGAATCGATCTACATTTTCCTTCGTTTTGGAATAAAGTGGAAGAGCTGTGGCTAGGTGGAGCAGTGACTCAGTAGCACATCAGAGATTATGAACTGGCACTTCTCCCTTCCTCACCCTCTGTCCAGCTGGAAAGCGTGAACTGGTTGGGAAAGATTAAAATACCCTCCCATCTCCCACACCCCTACAACAGAGCCTTTGAAAATGTTTGAATAATTACAGTTAAATTCTTCCATTGTCTCCTTCTTCCTAACTCCCTGCTCAGGCCCCAGTTCTGGATAACGTGCCACGAAGTGAGAATGGGGAGGGGGGCGGGGGGACAGGGCATCTGCTAGGAGGACGTGCTGTGTTGCTGTTACAACCTCCCTGGTACTTTGACCCGACTTCTATGTGTATGTCTACGCCACCAGTGGTGTGACTGCAGCACCTGTAGACGTACCCCAGCTAGCTGACGTAACAATAGCAGTGGAGTTGCAGCAGCATGGGCAGCAACACTAGCTGTAGAAACCTGCCCAGCGTGCTGGATGTGTACTCAACTTGCTAGCCTGTGCTGCCACCCATCCTGCCTCAGCTTCACTGCTGTTGTTGTTTAAACTAGCTAGAGCAAAGCTAGTTTGGGTATGTCTACACATGCTGCAGTCACACCTCTGGTTGCAGTGTAGACTTATCCTATGCCTCTAATGAGGTTAAATTCAGTTTGAAGGATAAGCAAAGGGGGGAGGAGGATGTAAATATTTTTTTTCTCAAGCATGTCACTCTTCTCTGCTGAAAAGAAGAAAAATCATCTTGTACGTAAGGTCTACCAGATTGTGCAATAGTCCCTCAAGGGATGTAGTAAAGGACCCATTACTTAAAACATTAAAACTAGGTAAAACAAAGCCCTGGAGAATACACTCTGGAGAGGGATGAGTTGGGCATTGGTCTAGATATGCTTGCCTAGTGGCTTATGCTTCCTGATCACAACAGAGCTATGCCCAGTATGCTCAGATTGAACAAAAATGCTTACAACTGATTTTTGGGTTTGAACATTTTCAGGAGTATGTTTTTGGGTAGAAATCAATCAAGATAGAACCAGTCCATAAGTCACTGGAATTTATATTACAAAAACTAATGTGCAAAGCACTGCCTAGACTTCAGAGAATGATTATGAAATGGCAAAAGTTCTCATTAAATGTGAAATATAGGCCCAATAAAGCAAATTCATATGAGAGATGTGCTTTTAAGAGTGCCTATAAACAGCAAAGCAAGGAGCTTCAGGAAGGGGAATTGGAGGTAAATATGACTTAAGGACTACCCCAGTTCCCAGAACTAAAATTGATCTGCTCAATGAAGAAACACAAAAAGTCCCAACTTTACTATGGCTTGAAAGGGTAGTGCTAGATGAACAGCCACCAGAAAAAGCCCAGTCGGCTTCAAGCATAAAAACCTTTCTAGGGCTATACAGATGATATTGCTTCATATAACCAGATTCTTTACAAGGGCTTGGTGTCACAACATGCTACAGCGTGAAGTAAAAAATGCTAAGCATAATCCACAGTGCCTACCTGGGTACTGAAAAGTGTCAGAAGAGAGTCTGTGATGTCTGTTTCTGGCCAGCTATGAATGTTGTCATTGAAGGTAAAGCATCCAAGTGAGAAATTTGTAGCTCATATTGGGAACAGAATGCAAAACAATCCCTGAAACCACAGGAGATTCCTCATTGCCAAAGCTATTTGAATTAGAAAGGAAAGATTGTCTCTTATCAGTGGACCAATATTTAATTTTTTGTAAGTTGTTGCACAGCACATTGAAAAGCAATGTAGTAACTCATTGTAAATCACAGTTGCTTTCCGGGGGATTCTAGCTGAGTTAGTAATGGCTCACAATTCACGAGGGGCTCATTTCAGCAATACTTTTTGATATATCAGTTCAAGTACACCATGTCAACTCATTTAACTCTGGATAGTAGGGGCTCAACAGAAAAGTCAGTATAAATAGCAAATAACTTGATAAAAACAGCCTTGGTGGATTCAAGGGATCCAGATTTAGTATTTTTGGACTATTGAAGCATGACTCACAATACTTTATTAGCATTACCAGTTCAAAGACTCACGAGCAGAAGGACAAAAATCTAAATGCCAATATCTAACAAGATGGGTGAGTCAAAGACAATTAACCCTGAAGTAGCTATGGAAGAACTATGCACTAGGAAACTAGAACAAAAGAAGGTATCTGGCAACCTACCAAGGTAACAACTATAGCACCCTTACCAAGCTGATGTCATATAACCACCCATAAGTCAGTCCTACAAGAAGGACCTGCATTACAAAAGGACCTTCATGCAGCAATATTCTTATGGTTGCTGCCTATTGTCAAACAAGATCCCAACGAGTCTCCCAAGCTTTTCTAATAATTCCTGCATTCACCATTTTCTTCTTCATTTCTAATTTTATTTTTCTAGGAGAATGTTTCCAGCCATGAGAGTGAAAATTACAGGCTTAGACCCTCACCAGCAGTATTACATAGCCATGGACATTGTGCCTGTGGATAACAAGAGATACAGGTAAGACTTTCAACGGCACAATGAGGAACACCATGAGAGCTAGACTCAGAATACCAAAAGAATGAGAGGTTGGGAAAAACATTTACCACTATACCCAAGTGTAAAGGTCCATGCTTCAGTCAGAGAGAGATTGGGTCAGATTCCCCAGCTGGTGTAAATCAGCATTGCTTCATTGACATCAGTAGTGCTATGCTGATTTAAACTATCTGAGTATCTGATCCGTCGTACTGAGGGTCTCACTGAGAAAGGGGATTAATACATTCCCTCCCTTGCATTTCTGGAGACCAGGATTCAAACCCTGCCTTCTGATTCAAGTAATAATAATTTTTTCTCTTTCTAGTCTCTATTGGTCTGTGTGCATTTCACAATTAACCAGGATTAGCAATCACTCACCAAGAGAGCCATGGGATGGGCAACCTGTGACTGAAATAGCAGGGAGTGCTGCAGGTCAGGACTGAGCTATTTGCAGATCTATATTTTGGATGCAGCACTGGAGCAGCAGGTGACACAGGCACTGATTCTCTCAGGCATTTGAATTTCCATCCAAGCAGAGTGGACACAAATCAAAAGAAAAAAAATTGTCATCATCTAGTAAATAAGAAATAATAAACTAAAAATGTAAAAATTAAGACTCTGAATAAACATATGTGATGCTATATGATTGCTTAATAAATGTGTGTAGATACAGTTTATCCCCTGGTAGCAAAAAGACCTATCCAATTTAGGGTGAAGGCTATATTTAGTTGCATATCATCATGTTTTAATGGTTACCAACCAGTGAGAATCATCTTCTCTTTAAGAAAAGAACTACAAAGTATAACTGCAAAACGAGATTAAAATAGATGATTGAAATCAGGAATTCTTGCTTCCTGATTTAAAACATGTTTAAAATCAGTGATTTAAATCACTTTGAGTCAAATCAATCCACCCTGAAAGTACATGCTGAACAACCCAGTGTGAGAGGTCCCACCCCCACAGGTCTGTCTTTTAGTAATAATGAAGTGCTCAGCAGTATTTTCACAGGCTTGTATTCCAGCACAGAGAGGGTTAAGGAGCCGGGACAGCACATATGGCAGAGCTTATAGCTGAAAGGAACTGGGAAGGTGATTTTAATAAGGAATCCCTCGGCCACGTGTTCAGTTCAATTATCTGGTTTGCATTTGCAAGGTGAAAGGTTGCAGTAAAGCACATTCCCCCTATCTGTGCATGAGGCCTTGGCACGTGTGTGGCAGGGTGGTGGGGAAGGGGAGCTCTGGCAATGTTCCTTCTTCACTGGCTCTTGGGTTCCTTAGCCATAAAGATTCACCCCTCTCTCTCAGGTACGTGTATCACAGCTCCAAGTGGATGGTGGCAGGCAACGCTGACTCCCCAGTGCCTCCCAGGGTGTATATCCATCCCGACTCGTTGGCTTCTGGCGACACCTGGATGAGGCAGGTTGTCAGTTTTGACAAACTCAAACTGACCAACAATGAGCTTGATGATCAAGGCCACGTAAGTCAGAAGCTAATCCCAATGCCCTTGCCCCAGCCCCGCCCCACCGTGTCCCAGGGAGATATAACACTTCTCAGCTCTTCTGCTCCAAGCCCAGGGATGCAACCATTCCACACACAAGCTAGAAAGGCCTCTTGCCCAGCCCCATTGCTTGCACTCTGGGACACTGCCTAACCACATCGATGTATAAACCCTTGTCCCCCAGTACCAGGGCTCCCTTTGGATAGGAGCTCAGTTTTGTTGGGGTGGTTGCACATATACACACACCACGGAGGGATCACTGGCTGAATCTCACTCAGTTATCAGACAAGTGTAAAGACTGTGCAGTTGTATCACAATAGGCTAAGTCTTGGGATTTGTTAGCCTGCCCCCATCCCCATGTAGTTGTTATGGGCCGAGCATAGGAGACTTGAAGGCAAATAATTTCCCCCTCTCTTCTTTATTTAAAGATAATTCTACATTCAATGCACAAGTACCAGCCTCGAGTTCATGTGATCCGCAAGGACTTCAGCAGTGATTTGTCTCCTACAAAACCAGTCCCTGCAGGTGATGGAGTGAAAACTTTCAACTTCCCTGAAACTGTCTTCACCACAGTGACAGCCTATCAAAACCAGCAGGTAAAGCAGTGTGTCCCCCTGAGACCCATCAGCTCCTTCACCTGCAGTGTTTTCCCCTGTATTTATAAAAATAGTAGCATGTTCTGTGTCTCTGTGAGAATTAAATCCCTGAGAAAGCTAGCTAACAGAGAAGATGCCCTGTATGGGCAGTTAAACTATGTTGTCACTGCAAAAAAAGATGGCTAGCTACCCTGCTGCAAAATCCTAGGTAGACACAGGGCATTGCAGTTTTACTCTGAGGTAGCTAGGGGAGGTCAATCATTGTGGGTAGGGGGAAGGTGTTGACCTCACCAGCCTACCTCGTAGTAAAAAACACTAGGATTTTACAGTGGGTAAAGCTAACACATCTTAGGGTATGTCTACACTGCAAAGAGAAACCCATGGCACAGAGACTCAGAGCACAGTCAATTGACTCAGGCTCACGGAGTGGCTTAAAAATAGCAGTGTAGACATTGCTGCTTAGGCTAGACCCTCACCCACACCGAGTCTCAGATCCTGGACTCCAGCTTGAGCCAGAACATCTACACTGCTATTTTTAGCCCTGCATGAGCCCAAGTCAGTTCACCCAGGGTCTGAGACTCAGTGCTGTGAGTTTTTCTTTACAGTGTAGACATACTCATAGCTATCCCATGGTAAAACACACCGGTTTTTGGCAGTGAAAACAAAGTCATAGATGAGAGAAAGGGGTCACTATGCATAGCAGCTCTTAATGGCTTCATACTTTACTTACAAGTACACTACAAGTACAAGTATTTCAGGACCTGGTCACTTTCCACAGGAAGGTACGTACATTAACTCAGTATACCTTCAGAAAAAGGCATTGCTATGATGAAATTACGATCTGGAGAACTAGTTATTCCTGGACCAGATAATGCTTTGATTATGGACTAACTGTGTTCCTTGATCCAGACTTTTAAACATCCAGAAATGGCATCTTAGCCCATATTATTTATTTGTGTTGCAGTAGCCATACAATAGTCACGAACCAGGAGCTGTACCAATACTGAAGCAGACGGTCCCTGCCCCAGAGAGCTTACCATGGAGAGCTGTATTTATTCACCTGAGTAAATGGGCATTCTAGATGCACTAAGGAAATTATTATAAATTATTTATATAGGATTCCATACCTGTTCTAATTAGGAATGACTTCAAAAAGATGTTTTGAAAGGATATGAATTTCTTGAGACCGAAAGGAAAATAAGACAATGCAAGCAGTTGAGATTTTAACCAAAACAGGAGGTTTTGGAGTAGAATGGCCAGTTCTGTGTTACCTAAAACATACCCTGATGAAAGTCTGGTTCACTCTTTCATCCTTCCATGGCTTGTAGAAAAAAATTGGTCCTCTTTCTGTAACGACAGAACTCTGGTCTGAATCAGTGCCTGAGAGCTGTGGGTTGTGCTTAAAGAGAAGAACCCAATTGTCCAGAGGTAAAAGGATGAAGAGACAGCTGGTTCAGAAATCCCATACCGATGGCAACTTTGCTTTCTAAAGACTTTACCTTCATAGGGATGGATTCAGCGGCAGTTTCTACCAGCAGCTCAAGCACATGGCCCATAAGGCAGAAAGTGGAGAGTGGTTTCAATCAAGTCTTTACCGAGCCCCAAAGCGGGGATTACTGTCGGGAGAGGAGGTGAGGTCAGGTCAGCAGGGTAATGTGCTGATCCCTATGGTGTCCCAGCTGTAAATTAAAGCTACCCTTCCCAAGTGGAAATCCCAAGGGAGAGCTGGTGTCAGTGCTAATGCTTGCCCTCATCAGAGTGAATACTCCCAAGGTGCAGGAGGGTCAGCTGGTGCAGGGAAGGAGATGAAAATGATATTAACTGCCACTACCATTTTGGTTCTGAGGACATATTGTGTCACACAACTTTAAAGGGGCTTGGAGCAGTTGTCCTGATTCTGGGAAGCTGGGTAGAATTGAATATGAGTTGAATGTGAGCTCAGTTCCTGAATGTCCAGGGAAGTCTGAAAGCCACAGAGAGGGGGCACTTGCTGGGCACAGAACCAGGGGCGGTAGAACAGTGGTTCTCAAATGCTTTGATTTTGGAGAGCACTTCTTATACTTCGCATTCTTAGGAAAGTGTTAATTTGGATCCTCAACTCATTGAAAGGATCCTCCATTCACCATCTTTGCATGAAAACAATAATTTGTGCCGGGATCAAAATGTCAGTGTTAATGCAGATTCTCAGCATTTATCACAGCCATGTGAGGTAAGATGTCATAATAGACAAAGTCCTATGCAGTGTGCCAATACCATGGTGGTCTAGTTATGTATCATAAACAAGCATCATAAACTAGAATGACAACATGAATTAGCTTGAAAGGAAAAATCTGATAATGTAGCCTGACTTGAAAGGAAAATATGGTCTGCAGTTTGCTGCTACAGATTGCAGGGATGAAAGAATTTGTCTTAAATCAAGAATGGTAATGAAAAGACATTTCTCATCTTAGCTATTTTGCAGACAATAACATTGTAACCCCAATCTTTAGGAATCACTTTTCTTTTCAATGAAATATAGTCAAATTTATATGTTAAAGTAAACAACATTGAAATAAGTGACAATATCATGTCAAAACAATTCAAAAGAGTTTGTCACATTTAATTAATTCATTATTACAAAATGTTTATACGGCACCATAGAACTTTAGAGAATACAGGGACACACTCCCTTCTGCAAAGAACTTACAACCTTTTGGCATGTTTTCATTCCATCTGAAAATTGTGTATGTTGGGAAATCTAAAAAAGGGAAGCGGAGGCCGGGAGAAAATTTCAGAATATGAGGTTTCCCATTATAATATAGGCTATTTTCCTTTCATTCCCAAATCCCTCCTCAAATCCCACTCCTTCTTTGAAGCCTTCCAGCTGCAAGGTGATGTGTGTGGTGTAGGATCCTGAATAGATTAGACAGATTGATGCCATATCCACAGTCACTCTGTGTAGATGGTAAGTGTCAGTAGAGGTGTACTGGTTAATGTAGGGTTAATATAGTGTAAGGTGATCATATTTCTCAAAGTGAAAACGGGACGCAGCGAGGAGCTGATCCCAGCTGATCATCTGAGACCCTCCACCTCTGCGTGGGGCTGGCCCGATCTGCTTGGTCAAACCCCGCCATGTGGGGCTGGTGTCATCGCTTGTCTCTCCTGCCCCCAGCCTGAATATTCCTCTGAACCCTCTTAGCGGGGCACACACCACTTTTTTGGCAAGAGCAAAAGGCAAAAACACCCCGTTCAGCCAAAAAAGTTGGGATGTCAGGAACAGGGCTTAAAAAGGGGACTTTCCCAGCCAAAATAGGATGTATGGTCACCCTAAGATAGTGCCTTGGGGTGTAGGAGGTGATAGGTTCAGTTCCTAACCAGTTTTAGGGTACATTGGTGGCTTATGGGTCTGCTTCTCACTTATGGTGAGAGAGATCATTGATTCAAATTCCAGGCAGGCCCTAGCCCTACAATTAATAATTGTTGGACCTTTGGCTTTTTTCCTGGGTGAGGTTCTATGCCCCGTACTATGCAGGAGGTCAGATTAGATTCTCATAATGTGTCCTTCTGGCCTTAGAATTTAAGGATATATACTGTTTTATTTCGTATTTTACCCACTTTTGATTTTGAACCTTTTGGGTATGTCACATTGTGGGGTGCAATCCAGTCCAGTGAGGGGTCTGTCACTTCTTGCCCTGAGACCTGCGGTGCCTCACAGTGCTTTGCTGTTGTAGCTCCCAATCAGGGTTGCTGACAAATAGCCTACCAGCATGCAGGTCACACCCTGAGTGTCTGTGTATAGCTGCAGCCCTGATCTAGCAGCCTGTCAGCAACACTCCAGTCACACTCTGGCTTCCACCAGCCTTGGTTACTACTTGCTGGGTGATCCCAACACACTCCCGTTCCTAGATTTCCCCCCAAAACATATGTTCTGCAGTGTCCAGCCCTCTGCTGGACAGTTCATATATTAAAGGTCCATTGCTCCCATAAAGGGTCAATATTCAAGAATTTGCTACTTTAACTGGAGTTACCAAACAGTTCGGTTTAAACACAGCACTGGATTAGTTCAGATTAAAAATAAAACAAGTTTATTTAACTACAAAGAGATAGGTTTCATGTGAGTACAAGTATAAGGTATTAAAGTTAGAAATGGTTACAAAAAATAAAGGTAAAACATTTCTTGTAGTTCAAACTTAAGCTACACTTGGTTCAAGGTAAAATCCTTACCACAGGCTCCCAGCAACATGATTGACCAAATTCTCAGGTCAGGCTCTCCCCCAAAAATCAAAAGGCTGGTTCCTTTGTCTTGTTAGGTGAAAGAGAGAGATAAGCTGGGGTGTTTTGCCCCTCACTTTTGTAGTCCAGTCACCCTTTGAAATTCATTTTCCTGAGGTTACCCCTAGATAAAGCTCACTCCAGCTGTGAGGATGGAGACATGGGGTCTTGTGGTGAAAGAGGATCCATGTTGTTGATTGCTAAAATGCACATCAATCTGTTCCTTCCCCCCTTTCGTTGCCAAGGAATGGCCACTTGACAGGTGATTGACAATCACCTTTGATGACACCGGGCTAGAGGCATCAGCTTGTTCTTTGTCTTTGAGAAACCGGCATACCCACTACCCAGACTTATCTGGTAAACACACTGTAGTAATAATTTCAGCTTACGTTTATAACTCTTAATATGCATTTCATACATACATTACCCAAGAATATTGATTATCGGTGTGTTCCTAGTTTTTAAATGATGCTTCACAAGGCATATTTGCACAAAGGTTATTACATGAATTATAGGGTGTGAATACAGGGGTGCTTTCAGTCCTAGGGGGTTAGGTCTCTGATCTTTGACTCCTCCAATCTATTGTACAGTGCCATGTACATTATAACAGTATATAAGTAACAGTAATGTCCTAAAGTGGGACACAAACTTGAATAATTTCTAAAAGATTTTGATTAATGGCTTTGAGGTAGGGACCAGAGAACTGGTTTAGAAACCAGCTGTACCTCATCCCCTTGAACCTTCACCATCTGACACTTGAACTCACACCAAAGCTTTTTCTAAGGTCTGAAATGTGCAGGTAAGTTTCTGTCATTTTCATTTTCAGCCAAGATGGGAAATGCTCAAAATTCTGTACAGGAGGCAGTGATCCTCAGGAGAGGGTGTCAGAAATCACAGCCTATTCTTGTGAGATTTACAGCCTAATTTTGCACAATGAAAGAGTCAGTTTCATCCCTATTATTGAAATTGGTGGAATGGAGTTACACAAGGTTGACTGTGGCCCAAAGAGCCATAATTCAGGAGCAGTAATTCTAGTGTGGCCATGTTTGGCTCTGGGGTGCTGTTGATTTATTATATGTATATACTGTGCAACCCCAAGATATCTCTATCCTGAAACAATTATCAAACACAAACAGGACTGTTGCTATCAGAATGGCCAGGGAAACTAGCTAACCCAGCTTTGAGTAGTTATGAATCACCAACCACCAGGAAGCAGAGCTAACAATAGCCCCCTTCTGGTTGGGACCATCCTGGGTTTTGCAGTTCTGCCTAATGTCTGGAGGCTGTACTCTGTGCTTTGCTGTTGCCTTTTCTCCTTAGCATTGTTTGGGAAATTAGTAAGTAGAAAATAAAAAACATGTTGCATGAATAGAGGCAGCATATATTAGGGCATTAAGGGTAGTTTAGTTGCTCTCAAAATAAAAATCTTCAAACAACTGCTAATTCTCAGTTCCTTCCTTTGCAGATCACTCGATTAAAAATTGACCGAAACCCTTTTGCTAAAGGATTCAGAGATTCTGGGAGGAACAGGTAAGAAGATCTCATTTATCTTTCCTTCTGTTAAGCTCATTTTCTCCTTGTACCCCTTACACTCCCTTTTCTTAAATCCTTTTTAAGTCCCAGGAAAGCACTTTGTTGGGTAATTCAGTTTTACAGCAAAAGAAAGTTGCTGTAAGTCTGTTAGTCTTTAAGGTGCCACCAGACTCCTCGCTGTTTTTGGGGATACAGACTAACACGGCTACCCCTCTGATACTTGCTGTAAACTAGTTACCACAGAACTTTGGAATGGCTGTTTTAATTTGCTTAAACACACCCACTATGTACTGCTGGCATCAGTAGAAAACACAATAACCAGATTAAACATTTCTCCTCACAAGTCAGTTCTTCCATTTCGTTGCTTTTCAGTGAATGTATTTCAGTTTATCAGTATTTTCCAGGTAACTTGGTGTCCAGAACTCAATGCAATGTTCTAGGCATTGTTACACAAGATCCCTATAAAGAGAGATAGATATCATTTCCCTGCTTCATGACATTATGCCCCAAAGTGCAATTGTTTATTTTGCTGATATATCAGATTTTAAACTCATGTCTAATTTGCTGTCCACTATCATCTCATTGCGTCTTTCAGCACTACTTCTTCCAAGAGAACTTCCTTCCATTTTGTTTATGTGTTTCACATTATTTTTATGACCTATATTAGCACTGAGTTTTTCCAAGTTAATTCTTATTTTTTTTATTATCTAGTCATGTATCAAATTCTTTAGATACTGTTGTATTATTTTTCTATTCTCTCTGAAGTTTGCACTCTTCTCAATTTAGTATTATCTACTGATTTAATTGCTGTGGTCTTTGCTCTCTCTTCTAAGTCATTTATAACTATTATTTACTACTTCCATAGTACCATAATATATATAGGGCCTTCCATAATTAATAAAGATATAGCAAAAATATTGTTGAGTTTTTTAAAAATAAATGATAAAAATTGTTAGCGGCATGGAGAGACTTTTAAATGAAGACACACTAAAAAGTTTGGGACTGTAAATTTAGAAAGACAAATTAGAAGAGACTTGATGGAGGCATGCAAAATAATAAATATCACAGAGAGAGTAAACTAAGTGGTTCTATCTCCTCTTTGTCATACTTAGAGTTGGTCAGAAACCAGAATTTCCATTCAGTGGGGAATTCCAAAATGCTGGGGGAAAGAAACTGTTCAGAATTGGAATGACAAACCAAAACTTCAAAATTTCCTGCAGAACAAAAATTCCAAAAGGTTTTGATTTGGAACCATGGCAGTATTTCATTTCAATAATGTCAGTTCATTTTGTTTAGACCCTTATATTAAAATAGTAGCTATAGTATAAAATTATACAATTTAGACAAATATTAGCACTAATATTTTCCTATAAAATCAAAACAAAATTAATCAAAATGGGAAAATTGAAACAAAACATTTTACCTATCAAAATGTTTCAGTGTTATCAAAACAAAATAAGAGAGTCAAAATAAAATGTTTTGACTTTTTCCAGTTAAAAATTTCATCAAAATATCCCTGTGAAATACTTTGATTTTCAATAAAATTGCATTTTTCAATTGTAGAATGCTTGACAGAACAGTATTTCACCAGCGCTAAAACATAACAAGGGATATTCAGTGAAATGGAAAGGCAGTAAATTAAAAACCTATAAAGGAAATACTTTTTATACAATGCATGATTTATCTGTGAAATTCATTATTACAAGTTATTACTCAGGCCAAGAACTAAGTAGGATTCCATCCACAGTTATTATAAATGGTGCGGACAACACTGCCTATAATTAACGTTGCTGAACACATGTCATTATAAGAGTAGAGACTTGTTAGAGTTTGGCAGCTAAAATCTTTGAAGATTCCATTTGCTCCGAGTATGCTCTAGCCAAAGACTTCAGGGGCTGAACAGGGCTTTCCCTCTAATTGCTGCTCCTAGCTGCTGTAGGCCTCCTTGCAGTTGGGTAGTAGAACTGAGAACAGGGAGATTGTCTCTCTGGTGCTTTCAGAGCTCCTTCTGCAGACACCCAGGCAGTAAGAGGGAGGAAACAGCCTGATCTGAATGCAAAAGGGACAAGAGCTGGACTTGGGGCCTGGGGGGCAGTGGAGGGGGTAGATTGAGAAAGGGAGTCTGAGAGGGAGACTGGGAGTGGGACCGGGCAGTGTGTGTGGGAAGTCTTGGATTGACTGGGCAAGGAGACTGGGACTGGGAACCAGGTGTGGGGGAAAAACAGGGATGGAAGGGGAAGAGCCAGTGAGGGGGAAAGGAGGCTGAGGTTAGATGAGAATTCAGTAAGAAGAGACTGGGACTGGATGGGCAAAGGAATTTAGGGTGGGGACTTGGATTTAGATCCTGATCATGAAGGAGACTGAGATCAGATGAGGAACCCAAGCCTGGAAAAACTGGACAAGGAGACTGGGACAAGGAATCTAGGGAGGAGACTCCAGTCTCCTGGGGAAGTGGCAGGGAGCAGGACTCTGGAGGGGAAGACTGAGACTGAATGAGGAGCCCAGGGTGGGGAATATGTGAGGCTGGTACTGCCTGGGCAAGGAGACTTGGTCAATGAGTCTGGGGGTCAGAGGGGAATGGAACTGAGAGCTGGGGACAAGGGAAGAGACAGGACTGGGGCAGGAACAGGCTGGAGGAAATAGGGGCAGCAGAGGTCAGGCTCAGAGGGAAGCAGGGGCAGAAGGGTTTCTGAACGCTAGAGCACACTGCTCTCCAGCTCTTGTAATGGAACTTGGGATTCTTCTTTGAGTGCTGGTCCCTATATGTATTCTTCTGTGGGTATGCATAGCCTCAATGTGCCCAGAGTCAGAATTCTTGAAGGTAGCGTTTGTTGGTTCATGTGTGCATCTTTGCTCTCCTCATGCATCCAGCTGAGGACATAAATAGCAGAGTGGGCTGACTGCCTCTCCAGTTCCTTCTTACTGCCTGATGGCCAGGATTGGAACCTCCAGCATCTGGACCTTCATCTGTATATCTGTATCCGTATCTATATCCATCTAATAATTTAGAATTTTTTACTCTACAGTTTTAGCTAAGTTATATAGTTAAATAGATTCCCCATCCCAGGGAACTCCCACCTCATTATGGGTATTCGATTATGCCCAGAATCCCAAGGTTCAAAATCTTTGCTTCTTGCCCATGCTCCTTCTTGGTCAGCAAAAACAATCCCTATACTGCCTCAGGGAAGTACGTGTTGCAGCAAGGTGCAGTATCTGCTCTTTCTCCAGTTGAACTTGTGAGGGGCAGGAACTTTGTTTCAAAAATCACCTCATGGACAAAGCCATGAGGCCATGGTTGGACCCACATCAGGGGACCTCCATGTACATTGGCCGAACTCAAAAAAGAGTGCACCTTCTGCCATGAGGTCTGCTTTATGTGCAAGCTGAAATTTTGCATGGTCACACTGGCATCTATAATCCCATCCCTGGAAAAGGACATGTTGTTTACAGCTCTCGATATGATGGTCACGTACTCTCAGGTGAACATTCGCCTCACTCCAACATTTTCTCAGTTTCACAGAGTACTCCCATTTGACATTGCAACTGCCCCCGGGTTCTTGGTAGTAGCTGCCCATTTCATGTGAGGGGGACTGCGCTGTCTTCCACTGTCTCAACAACTGGCTTCTCATTGCCAAAACACATCAAGAAGTCTACAAGTCTACAAGTTAATGCTTCAGCTCCTGTCTTCCCTAGGGGTCAGTGTAAACTTGGAAAAGTCTGTCCTCACTCTAACACAGACTATACACTTCATCAGTCTCTAGATTCAGCCTCTGCAAGAGCTTATCTACCAATGGACAGATTCCAAGTGATGGACGATTTCATAGATCAGGTCACGCAAAACCCTCGAGCGCCAGTCAGAACTTGTCTTTCAATCCTGGGACATATAGCTTCATGTTCTTACATTTTGCCATTTGCCAGACTCCATCTTGGATGCCTGCAGGCATGGCTTCAAACAGTGTTTGCAATACAAAAGCATATCATATCTACTGTGGTAGAAAAATACCCATCAAGCATGTGTGGGCATTCCCTTCCTTTCCCTCTCACCAGACAGGACGATCATCACAGATGCCTCCCTCCCTGGGCTGGGGAGCCCACATGGACAGACACAGGGCACTCAGATACCCTGAAAAGCCAGGGTGCCCATCAACATTTTGGAATTGCTGTCTGTCTGAGAGGCTTGCAAAGCCTTTCTCCCATTCATATAACATCACCAGATACCCATAATGTTGGACAATATGACAACTGTCCTTGACATCAACAAACAGGGAGCAGTGAGATATATTCCTCTGTGTGCAGAAGCAGTCACCCTATGGAATTGATGCATCAGGAATCAAATCACCTTATCAGCAGTTTATCTTCCAGGGACTCAAAAAATGTTGGTCGACACCCATAACAGACACTTTACTATCAAGAGTGAGTTTTAAATAACTCAGCAGTGAGCATTTTGATCTGTTCACTTCTCATACAGGAAGTGCAAAATATACTGCTACGCAGGAGCCCTAGGACGTCACTCTCAGGGTGATGCCTTCCTCCTTCTGTGGTCTGACCATCTGAACTTTGCCTTCCTTCTCTTGCCACTTCTACCTCGGGTCTTATGGAAAATTTGTCAGGACAAGATATGAGTCATTCTCAATGCCCCCAGTTGGCTCACACAATTTTGGTTCCTGAGTTTCCTAAATGAGGCGACAGGGTGTGTGTGTGTGTGTGTCATTTTTGGAAAAAACAGTGTGTGATCTTGTAATTAAAGACTGTGTCATAATGCGTACGCACAAGGGTGGCAAATTACGATGGTACAGGCAATCATAATTCTGGCATTTCCTAACTTTTTAGTGCTTGACTTTGCAACCTTAATATCCTTTGAATGTAGATTTTAGTTAATAATAATATATAGGGTAAACATTGTGCTGGTGACTGTGGGGAGACAGAACATCTTGTTGGACTAAGAGGATCACTAGTCTGATCTGATATGTAATTTCCCATGTTCTCATCTCACGTTAGGTTTAGGGAAAGTGAGCTAACACCATCCCTGTTTAGATCAGAGATTCCCATGTCAGGGCACACATAGCAGTTCTGATACTTCAGGAATGCGACTGTTTTCCTGGTCTCCTCTCTTAATGATGAGTGTTTATCCTTTTTCCTGTTGAAATCTTGCTTCATGTCTCTGCTTAGTGGAGGTTGAGTTGCTCACAGTGGCAAGAATGAGGCCTGACACAGTGCATAGCTGAATGGGAGACTGAGGGCAGTGACGAGGTCTTAGTCTGATGAATTTGGACAGTGCGCTGAAAAGGTTGGGATCTTGTGGTTCATTGACTTAAGAAAGGTCAAGAAATTGTAACATGGCTGCAGCTGTGGGTAGAACTCATAACGCTCTCTGCTGATGTAAAGAGGAATTAAAATCTTTAAGGTATTACACATCAAAGAGAGTAGCCTGGAGTTTTAAAGAAGAGGCAGGGGAAGGTATCTGAGAGCACATATAACATGAAAGCATCTGTCCTACTAATGCTGGGCCTGCCAAGATTTTACTGCAATTCTCAGCCAGGTCGAGAAATTTTCTGTAACACTTAGAACGTTTCTCCAAAAAACAAACACCCGCTCCCTGCACACACATACCCAGACACATGTACATGTATGCATCCCCCCACACACACAAGAGAAAAAGGGATTCAGATCCAAACTGTGCGAAAACTAGAGAACTGGAGTGAACACAGTGTGGCACGGATCCTTTGAGTGTGTGGGACTCTTAACTATGCTAACTAAGTCTTCTTCCTTCCCTCAACCCCCAGCTCCAGCCTCATCTTGGAGGGGGCTGACGGGAAGAACTATCATGTGGTATTCTGTGCCTTCTCCTCTGTCCCCCAACCATTTTTGTTAGTTACAGCATCCAGGGTTGCAGCTGGAAAACATTCCCCTTAAAATGTAGCTGTCTTTTTTTGAAAAATAAACTGGCATAATTTGAGAAAGGCCCATTTCTGAAGGAGGAATGCACACAGCTTCTCATTGAGATTTCGTATTAAAATCTCTTTCCCTTTTAATAAACAAACACCAGTGGGAGCTACAGAATGACTTGTGAAGCTGTGCTCCTCTCTGCAAGCTTCATGGTAACTGTGTCAGCATCACTGAATCTTGCTATCATGTCTTTCACTAAAGTTTTTCAACAGGGATGCAGAACAAATAAAGCAAAGGAAAAACTAGCACAAGATGAAAAGAGGAAAATATTCTGCCTCCTCTTTTTGTTGAGCTTTTCCCCATAGAAACTGCCTTTCTGCTTGGCGGTGGGGTCATGACTGTGAAATAGAAGCTGCCCCTTTACTTTTTTTTTTAATGTTTCTTACACTGTTCCATTTTCATTTTTATTCCCTCCTGCAGCATCCACAGGGACTAGATATTGCCGTTAAAACTGCAAAATGGGTCTCCATTATAAACCTTTGGTATTCATTTGCTCATAACTATCCCCCCAAACTCTCCATTTGGGCAGAACCTGGCTTGATAGTGCAAGGCAAGACTGAATTAATTGCTGCCTTGGGGAAATTGTATGATTGTATGACTATCCAAATCCATCTGAGGAAGATCTCGCCTCATAAAATCCCCGCCCTAATGCTGAATACATTACAGCAAAGCTCTGTGGTTTGTAAGGTGGTCTCTGGCTGCTTGTGGAGCTCAGAAACAATGAGACAACAGGCAGATTATAAATCATGAACCAACAAGCCAACCATAGACCTAATGAAGATGGGGTGAAACTTGGGTTAGCATGGCCGTATGCCTGGAATGTTCTTTGCTGCCTGCTTTTCCACTTCATTGCCTGTCTCCCTCAGGTTCTAGGCCATTTGCATGAAAGGACTGATCCCTGTACAGCTCACTGCCTGGGTTACCAGGAAATGTGTTTGGAGGAAGAGGAACAAACAGTTTGGAGGAAAAAAGGGTGTACCCAAGAGCTCAGTGTGATGAGCTTGGCTTTAAAAATTTTAGCATTTAAAGAATATTAGTTGATGGTAGCTAGTGATCTTACTATTTTTTGAAAGGACAATTAGGGGAATAACCTAATACTTAGGAAACCTAGATTCAATTCCTTCCTTTGCCACACACTGCCTGTGTGATCTTGGGCAAGTCTCTTTGTGCCTCAATTCCCCATCTGTAAAATGGTGATAAGATAAGATACTGCCTTACCTCACAGGTATGTTGTGAGGGTAAATAAATGAAAAAAAGTGAGGTGAACAGATAGCAGGGTGATGGGGGCTAGACAAGTACCTAAGATAAATAGTTAGACTCAGGTATGGTTTGGTTGATTTCCTGAAAAGTGGCAGGAGCGTGGGAACCACAATTTTCTAAAATAGCTTCTGAATTGCACATGCAGATCAGGTAGCTGAATGTTTAGCTAGCCAATCTACAGATGCAAAATTGCAAGACGTATTTTGGAGGCCTGCTTGAATCCCTTTTGCATGGGCTCCTCATTCCTCTGGGATGCAGTATTTCCTGCAACCAGCAAGAGGCAGCTTACCTGTTAAAAAGTAACAATCTGCAAATGTAGGGGGAGAGGACAAAGGGAAAGAAAACCCTAAGCCATGGGTATGCAATGACTCTTCCCTTTACCTAGATCTCTGGCAGCTGAGATGAACGAGGGTAGGCTCTGCCAGGAGCAATCGGAGTCTTTGGATAGGAAAGGAGACGCAGGAAGGATACTTGGAGCCTATGGATTGGCTTCCTGAGTGAACAATGAAATGGTGACATGAATTCTGTGTGCAGCAGGCATGGCCGGGCCAGCCATATGGAATAGATTATTGACACACACACAGATAGCTGGGACATCTTTTTTCATTTTTCAGACAATGGAACTTTCATTTATTGCCCAGTATTAAAACTTTATAGCACTGAAAATCAAAAAATCAAGTGAAAAAAAGAGAGTAAATTCTGGATACCTATTAAAGGGTCCAACCTTATTAAAATAAAGCTGGCAATGAATCCTCTTCAGATATTTCCCCCCCCTACTTCATAAAGATGGTGTGAGAGGGGGAGGATTTGTGGCTGGACAGAGAGTTGGAATTTTGAGTGCGGTCCTGTGAAAAGGAAAATGGAGATTATGCGGTTACTCCAGTGCTCTGTGGGCCAGGTTTTCAAAAGAGCACAGCAGCTCCCCTTCAGGCACCAAAATAAGTGGTTAGATATTTCAGAGGAGCTCAGCATGTTGAGTAATCCCAATTCAGAAAAGCACTTAAGCACCTGTTTAATTTTAAGTGTGTCTTAATCCCATTTACGTTAATAACATGTGGGTATATGATTAAGTGCTTTGCTGAATCAAGGCCAAAGAGCTTTGCAACGCAACAGTGAAAGAGCACTTTGTAAAAGAAAAGCATCCTTAACAAATAGCACTCTTGAGCCCCTGCTATAACCACTAGACAACACTCCCCTATCGCTGCCCTCTTGCAAACATTTATGTAACCTGCTTAGAGAGTGCCTGTCGCTTCCCCCTCTAGTGGCTAGTGCACATATAAAATAAAAGCCTGGTACTGATAGTAGTTAATGAAGTAACTGATTTAGCTCCAGTGGTAGAGGTCAGTGCTATGGCTCTGGAGATCCTGGGGTCAAACCCAGTTGATCATCTTTTCTTGGGGGGGGTGTTCATTAGAGTTGCTAATGATGGAATTTTTTTCATCAGTTTTCTTAAAAAAATAAAAATAGGAAAATCTACACAGAAAAACTGCACTAAAACAATATTATTAAGGTTGCAAAGTCAAGGACTCAAAAGTTAGGGAAAGAAGGAAATAAAGTAGCTCATGAAATCTTAATTCTGCCCCCTTGTGCGTATGCATGATACACTCTTTAATTACACGATCACATACTACTTTTTCCAGAGGACCCCCACCACATTCAGTGAAAAGAATGGAAGGTGAATAAGGCAGAGTTGTTTAGTAAATGTGGCTGTTGTGTGGAGAAATCCTGTCTCATTTGTTGCAGTTGTTGGTAGTTATGCAGTGAATGAGGCAGGGGACTGCGGGAAGAGAAAGGATGGCCTTGTGGGTCAGGCAGTAAACTAGCACACAGGAGAACTAGGTTACATTTCTATCTCTGCCACACACTGGTTGCATGACTTGAGCATTTATAGTTAGATGCATTGCATAAGCAACTACTCCTACTCCCACTGGAGCACACTAAATGGGACAGAGAGGAAGCAGGGCTCTGGCCTTGCCCACCCCTCTGCACTGGCACACAGAGTGGGATGACCTTGTGTATCGATGGGCTCACTTCCCCTACAGGTGGGTATTCCCAGGGTGCCCCTAGTATGGTGCAGCTCCACACGGTCCTTTACTCTGAGCTGTACCTAATGGGCACAGTTTAGTTCTGAGACTGAAAGCGCTACTCACCAAAGAGCTCTGCGTTTTAGTTCTGTTTTGCTTTTCATTTGTTCCAAATTATTCCCTTTTTTCCCTCGAAATACCCAAACCTGTGTAATTACAATGAAGGGCTATACAGTTAGACTCGGAGAGCTAGAGCCCGGGGTCAAGCTGAGCCATGCTTGGTGCAGGACCCAGAATGGGGAAGGGGCATTTCTGCTCCTCTGAGCCACAGCTTGACTGGAGACCACATGGGCACATTGGCGCTGGAGGTCAGGTTCTGGCGCAGAGAATGAAAAGGCTCAGGGTTTAAGAACACAATTAACTCAGCCAAGCTGTGCATAGATCCTCTTTTCTAGTGAGTAATGTGGGTTGACGTGTTATTGTTCGGTATGGGACATGCAAAACAGCCAAGTTAACAGTGCTGGAACCTTTATTCCCTTTAGTTTTCATGTGACGGGAGATCTTCCCTCAGGGTTTGGGCTTTTGATGGTTTCATGAGGCCAAGAAACTGTACCTGTCTCTCCACAGCTTCACTTTTCTGTGTGAGAAGCAGAAAGAGCTAACACACTGGCGTGACAGGGGAGCTGATTTCTCAGCAAAGGAGAGAAGACATTTGTAAGGTCCGGGGGATGCCAGCAGCTTACATGCAGCTTCAACACACAGTTCTAGGCTTAGCTTTTTGGTTCACGGGTTATTTTGTCTTGTTGTCTCTGAGCTCCATGAGCTGCCAAAGGCCTCTGTATTAACCAAATAGTTGTGTTGTAATATATTCAGTGCTGGTGCGAGCCTGCTATGTGGAGATGTCTTCTGTTCCTACTTCTAACAGCTTAGCAGCTAATAAACACCAGGCAACAATCTTTCCTCTAAACCTCCTCTTAAAATACAGAGAGTTTGGTTTGCCAACTCCAATATATTTAAAGCATCCAAGCTTCCGGGGCAACTATGAAAAGTTAACTAAGTGAGTGGAGGCACGTGCAGGAAGACATTTTCAAAGGCAAAAGCCAGCTACAGTATCAGCAGTCAGTGGGCTGAGAGGCTCTGGGGATGTTAGAGCCACTTGCACTGAAAGGGGATACATTTGCACATTTAATGAAGCATCGCTTAGCTGTGCTTAATCAGTACAGGGGAGCCAACGTGCCATTGAAAGACAGAGAGAAATGAAGCAATCGTGGGATGAGTTGAGCAGATTTCACTCTAGAAAGGAGAACTAATTTGGGGAGGAGGATTCCATAAAGACCATACAGTTCTTTTCCTGCTAACTCTTCTTCATAGCCCTAACTGTCTACTAGGAACTTAAAATCAAGGCATTTAAGGATAGCTGTAAACTAATAACCCACCTGACACCTTCAAGGTGAAACCCAACCACTTTAGGAAGCCAAGAAAATTTCAGCTCGCTTTTTTTTCCTGTCTGTTTCTGCACTTGTTTTGGGCTAGGAACCCAAAGTGGAGGTGCCAGCCATCCCAAGAAAAGGCCTCTCACTGCATTTCTGACCCAGGCAAAACTAGAAAGCAGTGGGGATCTCCCGAGAGCCCCTCCTTAGGCTAGGGTTCCAGACTGATTTTGAAATGAACATGGTTCAGATAAGTATCCAAAATATGGGGGAAAGGGCCAGGGAGAATTTCATAAAAAATCCTCCTTCCTCACATCTTCTTGAGGTTCACTAGGCTGAATCCCATCTTGCGTGTGTGTGTGAGTGAGAGAGAGAGACACACACTCACACAGATTTCATGCTGCACAGCTTGGAAAAGTCAGCAGCAAAGAACTAAACATCAAAACTTTTGCCCACGAAAAGTACAGAGATTTTAGGGTCCTGGTTAAAAAGAAAAATAATTGGAATACTGATACAATCTATTCTTATCCTGGACTGGGAAAATTCAGTTTTATTCTTGTGAACAACACCTGTGCAATAGGGCTTGCTTGAGGAATTCACAGATGTCAAGGTGACCTTACAGTGGCCATTGGCAGTTTGTCAAATGAGGTTAGGACTATTTCTTTATTGAAGCTGATATACTTGCTAGCTGTTTGACATTTTCTTTTCTTGCTCTATTTTCATTCCACAGAACTGGCCTGGAGGCCATTATGGAAACATATGCGTTCTGGAGGCCCCCTGTGCGCACCCTCACTTTTGAAGATTTCACTACCATGCAGAAACAGCAAGGTGAGCCATTGTATATAGGGCAAAAAATGGTGGCAGGGAGGCAAAAGCCATGTTATATTGTCCAGCTGAGTCACAGAGTTTGTTGACTGCCATGAAGAGATATAAAACAGAAAAGAGAAGCAACCAGCTCTAGAAATATGGATGTTTTATAATTTAGGAGATGTGGTGAAGCCACTTGAATATCCCTTGGATCTCTGGGGTATATAAGGGCTAGAATGAGGAGGAACACAGGTACATGGGGAACTACTCCGATAAATACATTAGTTTAGCAAATGTGAGGAGAGTACAGAAGGGAAGTGGTGGAGACATGCCTGCTTGAGGAGAAGGTGACAGAAAAGGGCATTGTTACATGTTTACCATTTGAGTCATGCTCTGATGTGGTGGGAGGAAGAAGAAGGCTGGACTGCGTGATCCACTGGGGACCTTTTCTGAACCAGAAGATTCCATGAACCTGTATCATCATGTACATGCCAATAGAATCACACCACCTCTCATATGAAACCCAGTCTCACTTTCAAGAAAATCCTTTGTGTTGAAGTGGTACTTGTGGAAATTGTCCAGTATACCGGACATACCCTTTTCACAGGTTCTTCATACTGTTTCTTACTACAGTTTCTGCTTGCCATATCTCTCGGTGTGTTAAATGGGGCTTTCATCTCTAGCTACATCAAGGTAAAAACTTCCTGTGCCTTGTCTCCACTCAGATTTTGCACTGACATAGCTATCTTGAGTTAGCTATCTCAGTGTGAAAACACACCATTTTTTGTGTGCAGTGAAGACATAGCTGTTACTGGCTGGCTTTACTGGATTCTGCAGTGGCATAATAATACTAGCAACACACGGGATTAAAACTCAGACTCTTCTGTCATGCAACAGACTGTGATATGACAAGTACAGGAATGTGACTTCATTTCCCTGCAAGCTAATAGAAATACAGAACAGAAGGAGCCATGGCCATTTCTTTATCACTGTTCCCTTAAAAAAAGTTTTCTGCAGTGTGAAAACCCCGGTATGAATACAGTGGTGATGTAAGTTTCTCATTGCTTTGGGCCAGATTGTGATACCTCATCTCACATTGAGTAGTTTCTTACAATTGACTTCAGTGGACTACTCATGGTAAAAGGTACCATTCACTGTGAGTAAAGATATCATAAACTGGTCCTTTATATTCAGATATAAATGCAAAACAAACAACCAAACAAAAAAACCCCTGTCTTTTCATGTTAAGGTTGTGCAGTTAAGCAACCAAAAGGAAAGAAATGCAAATGGTGAGATTGAATGCACAATCTTAGGGCCACTTTCTCTAGTCTGATTTGTGCTTGGCACAAGACCAAAAAGGGAGTCCAAAGATCTTAGGTCAGGAACGGACCTAGCCCCAGAATAAATTAGAGCATCTTGAAGCCTGCTGTTAGTTATGCTTTGCTATTTATGGCCTACAGGGGCTGTTCCGATAGGTAGGGATTGTCTGGGTGCAGTGATGCCATATACCCTTTCTCCAGGGAATGCACACTGCTGGGGCCGGGTCAGAAGAGGCATTGGCACAGAGGGGTGCTACTCTGGCTCTGCATTACCTGGGAATTCCTGTTGCACCGGCGTAATCCCCAGGTAGCCTGTTGCACCAGCTTTCCAGTGGCACAGAGCCAGAATCTGGCAGTAATGTCAGTCTCCTTATACGTGCTCATTTCCTGATCACAAACCATTTCTCAAATAGTACAAATATAAGAGAGAGTGGGTTTTCTAGAACTTCAGAGACCCAAATCTAAGAAAACCTGTGAACATGTAGTTAAAGACTGCTTAATGCCTGGAGTCCAAAACATTTTCTTTATACGGACCACATTTTAATAAAAAGATTGCCTTATGGACACCTCCCCTTCTACTCATGATCATTAAAGCAACCTCCCTGCCCCCACCCCCACCCATCACTGCCGATTGGCTGGATTACCTGCTTCCTATTTGTGATTGCACTGTTCACTTCCCCTCCCACTGGTTATCAAATAACATCCTAGTAGCAACTACAGCAGTTGCTTACATGGTGAAGTAATGTTAGGAAAGGAAAGTATTTAATATATTTTTAGCTTCTTTTAATGCAATTTGGCAGCTGAAAAAACAGGAAGAGAGCCAGCACCATTTGACTGGCCAGCTCCCTGCAGCCCACCACTAGCTGCTCTATAGCCCACTAGGTTCAGGATGGCCTTAAATAAGTTGTCCCCATTTGGGACCCCTGATTTGCCAATCTTATATCTAAATAACTTTAAAACTACATAACTGATGTTCGTCAGCCTTGACCGGTTTGGGGCTCTCATGAAGACTTTGAAGAATCATGCCAAGTCTGAACAAAATTGAAAATGTTAAAGGTGTTAGGTCCTGATTCTCTGGAGCATTAGGTCTGCTTTGCACTATGCTGGCAACACAAAGCAATCCTAAAGCTGGTGAATCCCACTACCTAAAGATTCACCTTACCAAAGGGGATCCTCAGGTGGCATAGAGCCTCTGAGGTTTCTACACCCCTCTCTCCCTAGCCTGTGGGATAGGGGGCCTGGCTGTGGCATCTGTGCATCCATTTGATCCCCAGCAGCTGGAACAGACCCAGAGGGCCATGGGCAGCTAGCACAAATAGATCAGACTGCAGGACCCAGTTGCTGGACCCAGGGCTTAAAGCCACCTCTCGGACTTCTGCTGAGCAAGCCACATGATGTCCTTAACTATTTATTTCCTTGCTATTAACCACTTGGGTTTTGTAAATGTTGTGACAGGTAAGTCCATGGTTACTGTTTAGCATCCTTGATTTCAGTAGGAGCTGTTTGGGCTCAGCCCTTTTGAAGATCAGCCAGCCTGATAATTTAGGGGGCTAAATATGGATGTAGGTGCCTAACTTTAGGCCCCAAGGGTGAAAATTTTGGGCTGAATGCAGTTCTGTTATACACCTTGAGATCTAAGATTTGGAAAGTTTAGGGCATTATTTTAATAAATGTGCACATAAATTGTGCACAGAGCGTGCAGTTGCCTCTTCAAATGGGTGATTGTATGGCATCTGTGAGAGAGACTGACAAATTGCAGGAATCCATTTACTTCCCACAGCTGCACGTTTTGCATGCAATGTAAGTGCCTGTTTTGGGATGGGGCCCTTTGTGACACCAGTGAAATGTACACTTTCTGCTATGGCGTGTAAAGTCAAGAATGCTGAGCTGTCAATGTCCAGGAAGGTGGAAGGAGTGTTGTAAGAACTGTGATTGCAATAAAGTGTGGCTGTTGCAGGATCTGCTTCCTGTTAGGAATGAAGGTCAGGCACAGAGTCTTCCTGTTACTCCAAGTGCCATGGCTGTTCTACACCATTACACCGCAATACAAACCACAGAATTCTATTAACCAAGAACCCTGCCCATCTATTCTGATAGTGGATTTTAATATGTAAGGTTTCCGGGCAACACACACTTACTGCTCAGTAAAGTTAAGAGTCATGATTTCCAGAGCATAGGAAAAGCAACAATGATGGGGCAAAATCAGCAGATATGTTAAGGGTAGCATAAAACCCCTTAAAAACCGTATTCCCAGTTGGTCTAAACTAGCATATGAGACGCTACCTGCATTTGGAACATCACTGCTTGCCTGTCCTCTTAAAAAATGGATTTTATAGTTCTGCAGTGTGATTTTTAACTTCTCATTTGCTTATTTCCTCTTGTGACGGCAATGGTGTCTAGAACCTCAGAGCCCCAGATCCACAAATGTACTTTGGCCCGTAATTCCTGGTTTTAGACTCCACTGCAATCCACGAAAATCCTGCTCAGCTGCTGCCCAACCCTGTAGGTGCCTAAACTCACTTGGCACACGAATTCCCTTGGTGCCTAGGTTCTGCCTCTGACCATGCGCAGTGCTACCTCCATCTCAGTGTTTGGACACCTATCTCCCACCAGAGTGATCCATGTTGTGGGGTGGGATAGGCATTCATCCACCTCTCTTGCCTGAGAGGCCCATTCCAGTAGGCGGCCTCTGAGCGTCTCTAAGAGTTTGGGCACAATTCAAAATGCAGCCAGAGGAGGAGGTGGTGGTGCTGCCTATGCCCACTTGTTACTAGGTATCAGAGCACTCAGCTGAGAAGTGGGAAACCTGCACTCAATTCCTCCCTCAGGCAGAGAGGGAGAAAAGATTTGAGCAGGGATCTCCCACATCTCTGAGTTCTCTAACCACTAAGCTACGGGATTGGGAAAATTCTAACATAGGGTGCTCTCAGGCTGTGACTCTCTCCTGTTAAAGTTGTTCCACTTTGTGTAAATAATGAAAGAGTCATTAGATCTGGGAGACTGGACCCTGAGTTTCCCACCTCCAAGGTGGGTGCCCAGCCACCAGGCTCTCTTGCGCTCTCTCTTCTGCCCAATGTCTCTTTTAAGTATTTATCCGCAGTGGAACAGCTTCAACAGGAGAGACTGAGGGAGCCCCACACCAGAATATCCCATAGCTCAGTGGTTAGAGCACTTACCTGAGAAGTAGGAGACCCCAATTCAAATCCTTTTGCCCCCTCTGGCCGATGGGGGAATTGCACATGGGTGTTTGACATCCCAGGTGAGTGCTCTAACTACTGAGCTAAAGGTTATGGAGGGGGAGGGGGGCAACACCGCATCCACTTCCTCCTCCTCTGGCTGTTTTGTGTGGAATGAGGCAGGTGCCTAAGTCCTTCTGACAAGAAACTGCTTAGGTACCAGGAGATCATAGAATCATAGAATCATAGACTATCAGGGTTGGAAGGGACCTCAGGAGGTCTTCTAGTCCAACCCCCTGCTCAAAGCAGGACCAATCCCCAATTAAATCATCCCAGCCAGAGCTTTGTCAAGCCTGACCTTAAAAACTTCTAAGGAAGGAGATTCCACCACCTCCCTAGGTAACGCATTCCAGTGTTTCACCACCCTCCTAGTGAAAAAGTTTTTCCTAATATCCAACCTAAACCTCCCCCACTGCAACTTGAGACCATTACTCCTTGTTCTGTCATCTGCTACCACTGAGAACAGTCTAGAGCCATCCTCTTTGGAACCCCCTTTCAGGTAGTTGAAAGCAGCTATCAAATCCCCCCTCATTCTTCTCTTCTGTAGACTAAACATCCCCAGTTCCCTCAGCCTCTCCTCATAAGTCATGTGTTCCAGTCCCCTAATCATTTTTGTTGCCCTCCGCTGGACTCTTTCCAATTTTTCCACATCCTTCTTGTAGTGTGGGGCCCAAAACTGGACACAGTACTCCAGATGAGGCCTCACCAGTGTCGAATAGAGGGGAACGATCACGTCCCTCGATCTGCTGGCAATGCCCCTACTTATATATCCCAAAATGCCATTGGCCTTCTTGGCAACAAGGGCACACTGTTGACTCATATCCAGCTTCTCATCCACTGTAACCCCTAGGTCCTTTTCTGCAGAACTGCTGCCTAGCCATTCGGTCCCTAGTCTGTAGCGGTGCATGGGATTCTTCCGTCCTAAGGACTCTGCACTTGTCCTTGTTGAACCTCATCAGATTTCTTTTGGCCCAATCCTCCAATTTGTCTAGGTCCCTCTGTATCCTATCCCTACCCTCCAGCGTATCTACCTCTCCTCCCAATTTAGTGTCATCTGCAAACTTGCGGAGGGTGCAATCCACACCATCCTCCAGATCATTTATGAAGATATTGAACAAAACCGGCCCCAGGACCAACCCTTGGGGCACTCCACTTGATACCGGCTGCCAACTAGACATGGAGCCATTGATCACTACCCGTTGAGCCCGACAATCTAGCCAGCTTTCTATCCACCTTATAGTCCATTCATCTAGCCCATACTTCTTTAACTTGCTGGCAAGAATACTGTTGGAGACTGTGTCAAAAGCTTTGCTAAAGTCAAAGAACAACACGTCTACTGCTTTTCCTTCATCCACAGAACCAGTTATCTCATCATAGAAGGCAATTAGATTAGTCAGGCATGACTTGCCCTTGGTGAATCCATGCTGACTGTTCCTGATCACTTTCCTCTCCTCTAAGTGCTTCAGAATTGATTCCTTGAGGACTTGCTCCATGATTTTTCCAGGGACTGAGGTGAGGCTGACTGGCCTGTAGTTCCCAGGATCCTCCTTCTTCCCTTTTTTAAAGATGGGCACTACATTAGCCTTTTTCCAGTGGTCCGGTTCTTCCCCCGATCGCCATGAGTTTTCAAAGATAATGGCCAATGGCTCTGCAATCACATCCGCCAACTCTTTTAGCATTCTCGGATGCAGCACATCCAGCCCCATGGACTTGTGCAGGTCCAGCTTTTCTAAATAGTCCCTAACCACTTCTTTCTCCACAGAGGGCTGGTCACCTCCTCCCCATGCTGTGCTGCCCAGTGCAGTAGTCTGGGAGCTGACCTTGTTCGTGAAGACAGAGGCAAAAAAAGCATTGAGTACATTAGCTTTTTCCACATCCTCTGTCACTAGGTTGCCTCCCTCATTCAGTAGGGGGCCCACACTTTCCTTGACTTTCTTCTTGTTGCCAACATACCTGAAGAAACCCTTCTTGTTACTCTTAACATCTCTTGCTAGCTGCAACTCCAGGTGTGATTTGGCCTTCCTGATTTCACTCCTGCATGCCTGAGCAATATTTTTATACTCCTCCCTGAGATGGGTTCCTATCTGTGGATCATGAGCAAAAATAGGTGCCCCCTGCAACCTGGATTTAGACGGCTATCTCTGTCACAGGGGAGCAGTTCAGGACACACCCCTCTCAGTGGCATCTCCCATTGGCTAGCTTAGGCAGCTCACCACCTAGAGTGCTAGCTTTTGTGGATCCCATTCCTAGGTGTTTTGTCTCCCAATTCATTGAATAAGGAGCCTATGCACCTATCTCAGGCTTTGGGGATTGCAGTGTTATTCCTGTGATTTTTCTAGAAGCCGTTGTGGATCCAGGCCAGAGACCCTTTCCAAAATAGATCTTGTCAAGCAAATCTGGTTTCATACTTTGATGAGATTAAAAGTTTGGTTGATAAAGTATAAAAAGTGCTGTGTAGATGTAATATACTTAGACTTTTGTAAGGCTTTTGACTTGTATGACATTCTGATGAAAAAATTAACCCTATACAATATTAATAAAGCACATGTTAAATGGATTCAGGACTGTCTAACTGACAGACTCCAAAAAGTAGTAGTCAATGGGGAAATCATCGTGTTTCTTACAGAGTGCTACAGAGATCAGTTCTAGGCCTGATGCTAGTCAACATTTTTATCAATGACCTGGAAGTAAACATAAAATCACTGCTGATAAAATTTGCAAATGACACAATGTTTGGAAGAGGGCTAAATATTGATGAGGACAGGGAAGTCCTACAGAGCGATCTGGATCCCTTGGTACCATGGGCCTATTAAAACAAACTGTATTTTAATATAGCCAATTGCAAGGTCATACATCTAGGAACAACAAATGTAGGCCACACCTAAACCAGGGGTGGGGGAGGGCTATATCCTGGAAAGCAGTGACTCTGAAAAGGATTTAGGGGTCGTACTGGACAAACACCTGAACATGAGCTCCCAGTGCAGTGCTGTGGCAAAAAGGGATAATGTGATCCTTGGAGTCACATGTAGCAGTAGGGAGGTGATCTTACCTCTCTATATGGCATTCGTGAGACCAATGCTGGAATACTGCATCCAGTTCCGGTGTCTACATTTTAAAAAGAATGTTGACAAATTGGAAAGTGTTCAGGAAAGAACCACAAAAGTGGTCCGAGATCTGAAGAAAATGCCTTATAGTGAGAGACTTAGCTTATCATAAAGAACATTGAAAGGTGGCTTGATTACAGACCTTCCTGAGGTTCCTTCACGGGGAGAAAATACTTGGTACTACAGGGCTATTTAACCTAGCAGATCCTCAACAACTTTATGTGCCAGTGAGGTCCACAGATTAATCATACATTGTGTGAAAAAGTGTTTCCATTTATCTGTTTTGAAGTTGCCACTTTTAACTTAATGTCTCCTTGTTGTGTTATGAGACAGGGAGAACAGAAGCTGCTGATCTATCTCCTCTATAGCATTCATTATTTTATAAATTTTTATCGTCTCCCCTCTTAGTCTTCTCCTTTGTAAATTATACAATCCCAATCTTTTCAATCTCTCTTCATATGAAAATTTTTCCAGGCCCTGGATCCTTTTCATTGCACTTCTCTCCATCGCTTCTAATTCTTCAATAACTTTTTTGAGATCGGGTGACCAGTACTGCTGACTGTATTTGGATGGGGCCGCACCATTAATTTATATAAAGGCATTATAATATTTACTGTATACAATTCTCCGTATATTCCAAACCGTACCATTGTTTGCTTTTTTGAGAGCAGAGCCCACAGTGACATTGCCCAGAATCAAACATCTAGTGCAGTGGATTCCATTATGCTACTCAAGGACTGAGCAACACTGCAGTTTAAAAAAATAACAGGTTTCTGTTTGCATTTGAAATCACACAAATGATACCACAAACACATGTGTCTGACTGACTTCATTGGGACTACTCACTAGGAAAGCTAAGCGCATGTGGAAGCCTGTGCAGGATTGGTGCTTTAGAGGTCACCACATGGACCTCCCAGTGAGGGGCATGCTGCTTCTGTCCAAGCACAGAATGTTTCCTGAGGAGCAGAGAGTCCAAATGAGTCCCAGTTTTTCAGTAAGTGGAGTTTGCCACAATGACAACAGATCTCCATCCAGCTGAACTTTTGAAGCATGATGTTACCATCACAGAAATCTACTTATTACCAGGGGAAAAAAAACTAGGGATTATTGAATGCATATGGCAAAGAGATGGGGGGAAAGCCAAGAATCTATTAAACTCTTTAATAGGAATATATTTTTTGAAATTTAGACTGAACCTGAGCCAGATTCTCATTATTAAAAAATACGTGGCTTGGTTTCTTGACTCTAACAAAGAACATAAAACAAATAATAAATAAAATAAGAGTTCCAATAACTCTGGATTATGTCACTTTTCAACATTGAAAGAGCTGTTGCTGGCTCCTCTATACTAGACTGATCCCCACAAAACACTAAGATGAGCCGATCTTTAACAATAATTGTAAGAACATAGGATTAAACAAACTGGATTGGACCAGTAAATCCCATATCTCACCAGCATTGTGGTAATGATAAGTACCTGATGCTTCATATGAAATCAAACAAAATGTGCAACATGTAAAAATTAACGCACCCAGCCAATTGTGCATTACTCTACTTGCTGGGAGAGATTTCCTCCTGAGCAGAATTGCAAAGCTGGCAAAATATTCATGTGAAATGGTGTTTCAACTATGTTGTACCCCTCAAAGTTCACTTGTCCACTAAAGAGCTATTTTCACATTAAAAATCCATAAAAATTCAAAATTTTAATTCCAAACAATGAATTTTAAGGCACCATTCCTTTCAAATGGAATATCTTTGCTCTGAAATGGGCCTCTGCTGAGAACACTGTACCATCTGCTCCTGATCCCCATTAACTGCAGCATCCCCATTGATCTCAGCTGTCTTCTGTGTCACAGGTGGAGAGACTATCTCTCTCCCATGCCAAAGCCCATTAATAGCCTTCAAGATTAGGTCTGGGAGCTTGAAATAGATTTAGAACTAAACAGGGAGCCAAAGGAGTGTGTGGAACACTGATGTGATGTCCTTTCATTGTGCTCTCTTGTTCATAGGCAGGATGCTGGGTCTTGTGCAAACTGGAGTTTCAGTGTAGCCCTCACAGTCAGCCCGAGGTAGAGTGCATTGTAGCAGTGTAACTTAGAGCTGACAAAGGCATGGACCAAAGCAGTCCTCAGCCAAGAAGAAGACACAATCTGGCTATTTTACTGGCAAAATGGAATAAGACTGTAGTTCCAGAAACAGAGATGAGTCCAAAAGGGACCTGAGGCTCCATAGAACCTTGACAGTTGATCGAGAGAAGCCCTGAATTGAGGGTGATGCTGATTTTCTAGCTAGTTTTCTCTAAGTGATCCTCTCTTCTCATAGGCATCACCTTGATTTTACTTAGGCTGAGTTTGAGCCACTTGCTATTCAATACTGCTGTGATTCTCAACCAGGGCCCCAGGGCCCCCTAGGGGGCCGCAAGAAGGTTTCAGGGTAGCCGCTAAGCAGGGCCAGCATTAGACTCGTTGGGGCCCAGGGTAGAAAGCCGGAGCCCCAACACATGGGGCTGAAGCCAAAGCCTGAGCACTGTAGCTTCATGGGGGCCCTTGTGGCATGGGGCCCCAGGCAGTTGCCTTGGTTGCTACCCCCTAATGCCAGCCCTGGCTTTTATACGCAGAAAACCAGTTATGGTGGCACATGTGGGCCGTGGAGTTTTTATAGTATGCTGGAGGGGCCTCAGAAAGAAAAATGTTGAGAACCCCTACAATACTGTTTATGAATGTGCTTATTTCTATCAGGCCCTGGTAACCCTGAGTCGATGCGGTGACCCCATTTGCTGAAACAAAGGTTGTGAGTGAAAGTGTATGTGGGTGTGGGTGTTTGTGCTAAAAAGTAAATGAGACTTAACCCTGCAAGACTCCACATACAAGAGTTCTTGGGGAGGGGGAGAGGGAGGAGCAATTGCCTGTCAAGTCTCTTTGGGATTTGTCTGAGATCCCAAAAAGAGTTTCTCCCATGAGAACTTAGCTGATGAAGTCAAAGGCAGCTGGAAGATCCATGGATGTTTAAGCTTGGATATTTTACCACCTGTCCATTGTCATAATTTTTTTAAACAAGTGTTACAACAGCTATCATGGTGCTGTCTTTGGTCTGAAAAGCAATTGTGTGTGGTCTAGGATAATTGCAGCAGTCAGATGTTAGGGTTTGGTCTCCATTATCATCTTGACTAGTTTGCCCTAGAAAGAGATGTTAGAAACAGGGCAATTGTTGGCAGTGTTATTGGAATGAAGTGCTGGTTTCCTAAGTGCAAGTCAGACTATTGTATACTTCATATGGCCAGCATTGCTTCCTTTAAATGAGGACAAACTGGGCCACCTTCTGGTAGTTTGACAAACTATTGCTTTTTGGGGAGGCTGCAGTATGGTGCTCCAGAATCTATAATTTCTTAATTAAAAGTTAAGATAACCTTCCATATGCGACTTAAATGTAACCAGTATAGAGCAGTGCAATACTATTGCTGACCAGGCCGTGGGCGATCAGGCCTAGTGGTGAAGGTGAGAGTTTGGCCTGCTGGGTCCAGGGCGGGTGGAGTCCAGGAAATGAGTTGAGGGTCAGTACCGGAGGGGCAGAGGCCAAATGCCAGAGCTGGAGAGGGTAAACCAGAGTTGTAAGCTAGAGGCAGAGCCATGGATCAGTACTGGAGAGATGGAAGCTGAATGTCAGAACCTGAAGGTCATCCAGGGTCATAAACCAGAGGCAGAGCTGGGGGTCAAAGCCAGAGGGGAGCAGGGGCTGGAGCAGAGACTGGAACAAGGGCTGGAGGAAGGGCAAGCGCAGCTGCATATGTGGGGTGTGCTGAGCAGTCACTGACCAGCTGTGGGGGCCACACTTATAAGCAGGACTGCTACACCAGCAGCCAATCAGGGGCTGTGGCCCCTCGGAGAGTTCTGAGGCAGTGCAGCTGGGCTCATTGGTTGCCTAGCAGTGCAGTTAGTCAGGGAGAAGGCCAGCAGCTGCTCCTAGCTGGTATGGTTCCTGACAGCACCCCTCTCCCTTCTGGGGTCACCTCCCAGGAGCCCCTGGGCCAGGTTTCTTGGGGTAGGTCTGGTGGAAGATGCTCAGGCGGTCTGGGGCATGAATGTGTTCCATGGTTTCCCACGAACGCCATATCCCTCCCAGTCAATCAGATATTGGAGTCTAGAATCTGCTGGCCTACGTTTTGCTCTTTGACCTGTTTGGTTATCGGCAGAGGGGGAGGAGTAGTGCGTTGTGGGAAGGGATTCTCAGTGAAAGGTTTCAGTAGAGAGAACACAAGGTGGACCTTGAGGGATTCTTACAGCTGCCGTTGAAAGGCTACCCGGTTAAGTTGTTCCATGATTGCAAAAGGTCTCCAAGTATTTGTGGTCCAATTTTCGGATAGACAGGTGGGAGCAAGGGTTTTGGACATATTGCCAAAGCTTATCCCGTACCTTGAAGTTAAGGGTTAGCTGACAGTGTCACTCAGCACTTGTATGCTGTGTAAGTCTGTGCTAACCAGTGCCTGAGTTCTTGATGTTCTTAGTGGATGTGTGCAGTGAGGTCAGCAACAGTGGGCATTTGTGAAGAAAGGGGTCTGGTGGGTGAAGGCATGCGTGGACTTGTAGGTAAATTCTGCCTGGGGAATGAGTGCCAGCCAATTGTCCTGGTGGTAATTTAGGAAGCAGCATAGGTGTTACTCCAGGACCTGATTCACTCTCTCTGCCTGGCCATTGATACTAGGGTGGTAAGCTGTCGAGGTGCAAAGTTCGGTGCCAAGTAGATGCAAAAATTCCCAGCAAAAGCAGGAAACTAACTGGAACCCTTGGTGAGATATTACACTTGTGGGCAGTCCATGAAGGCGAAAGACGTTGTCTTCAAACAATGGAGTGTTTCCTGGGCAGTGGGGAGACTGCAATGTGGCATAAAATGCGTCACCTTTGTCAGTCTTTTGTGATAATGCATCTGCCCTCCCATTCCTGGTCTTGGGGCGGTAGGTCACCATGGAGTCAATTTGTGTGAAGAAGCAGGACCAGCGCTGACTTCGGTGCTTCCTGAACCATCTTCAGAAATTCAAGGTTCTTGTGGTCGGTGAGGACATGGATAGGAATCTGGCACCCTCCAGGAGATGCCACCATTCCTCAAAGGCTGATTTGAGCCATAGTTTTGCTCCACTGGGGTGAGCTTGCACTAGTAAAAAGCTCAAGGGTACAGCTGACCATTGGAGGCTGCCGTTTGTGGGAGGTCATAAGCAACAAGCCAGAGCATTCCCAGGATGACCAGGGCATGGGGGGCCCTGAATCAACCTGAACTGAAGAGGGTCCCAGTGCCCCAGAAGAGTAATTACTGCTAATGGGTGGTCTGGTGGATGACCAGCACCAAGGCTAGGAGCAAACCAGAAATGGTTTCCGCCAGATCCAGAGAATTCTTACACACTGCAGGGATCCCGTGGGCCTTAGCCACATCCTGCTCTATAAAATTACCTGAGGCCCCTGAGTTGACCAGAGTCTCCAGGTGAACCGCTGGTGTTAACTCTGAATCCTTATTACAGAATTTAAATGTTATCAGGTTCACTGCTAATCAAATCACACAAGGGAGAAAAGGGATAGTCATATTATGAAGAATTGCACAATCTACTGTGAATGGCATCTCATTTCAGTATGAGTGGAGCTTGGTTTGTGTGTTGGGCTTGGGATAGTACTAGTATATTTTTTCCCCACAATTCAAAAATCTTGCTTAGCAGTAGGCCTGGAGGCAGGGATCTGCTTAGCATGTACTGGCCTAGAGTTTCCAGGGCCTCTGCTGGACTGGACCTCTATCAAGAATGGTGGAAGGGCCACAGGTCGTTGTCTCGGGTTGGTTTCTTTGGTGCTGATGAGACTATCTCAGATTTGATTAATCTTAGCAGCCAAACTGCAGGATTTCCTTGCATATTTCAATATCAGACGCAGAGGGGTGCCACAAGTGTTCATTATTTGCATCCATTCTTTGTTTGATATACTTCATTGGGGCAATGGCCGTTTTGTGGCCAGTATATCAACGGTTGTGTCCAACTGATTGTTGTAGTGGTCAGTGAACTATTCTTGCTGCTAGACAGTTTCTCCTCTAGGGTGTCCTGGAAGCTCACTGGATCTAACAGCCCACAGAGATGAATCAGATTAATACGCCTGTATCTGAATTGAGGTTGTAGGGAACTAATTTCTGTAGGTGATATATGGTCCAGGAAAGAGATCTATTTACTACATTACTGCTGGCCATGCCAAAGGCTGACAATCTGGTGCAATGAGCATCTGGTTGAGTGAGTGTAGATGTAGTACAGGAAAATCCTATGGTTGTCATGATGGACACAAGCCATTGTGTAACAGACTATCCGTATGGGTGTTATTGTCTCTTTTCCTTTAAGAAAGCATGGCCTAGTGATTAGCATGCAGGACTGGGAGCCTGGCACTGTGGTTTCTTATCCTCTTTTTGGTCTTGGTCTAAACATCTAGCACATTTTAAAATCCTGGTGTAAACTGGGCAAGTTGTTGCTTTAACATGTCGGTTGGTCAAGGTGAGCTATAGGGGGACTCTTCAGAAATGCAATAGAAATGGAAAGTATTATTGTAACTGGTTCTAAATTTACTAATATTTCTACAGATTCTCAGACTTGGAGGCATCTTAAAAGAAGTGACAGCTCAGCTTTCATTACACCCTTCTAACTCTGAATGTCTAATGTCTAATTCTTTGTATATGTGTGTCCTCTAATAAGTCCCTTCTCCTCCTAAATCCATCCCTGTAACCATCTTTGTTGCCCTTCTGTGGACCTTTTAATAGACTCATACGTGAGACTGAAAAGAGCTTCTGAGAAATCCTGGCTGTTGCAACAACTATGCAAACAGCCTTTCAGTCTCATCTCTATCCTTTTGAAGATTGTGCCATGAATTGATAATTCAATGATTGCCCAAAAATTGTAATGAGGAAACAATGAGTTATGTTCTTATGGAGCAAATCTTTATGGAGAAATAGATCCGTCTCATCACCCCACGAAAGGGGAAGATATATCCCAGAACCAAGAAAGAAACAGGATGGAGTCTAGCACATTGCACATCTTGGAAGCAATTTGTATTGCTTCCATTCTTAGCTTGCTGATAACCATGGGTGGAAAATTCCATTGACTTTTTCAGGAAATGTGGGACTGGATTCCAGTTACTCACAAATTCAGTACTCAGCATTGTGAGGATAATCAGCACAGGAATGACAGCCTTGATGGAACGGTTAAGCCCAGGGCATTGCTTTTTTGTGAACACTCCGGACTTCTTTTCCATTGGAAGGTCACATAGCACTGCACCTGCTGGGACTGAGATGCCTTGAAAGAGGCATCAAAGCTATGTAGTTTCTGAACATCTCCACTGACAGGGAGGTATTGCAGGCGTAAAGAAGAAATGAAACTAATCTGAGAGGTTGCAGGGGTAATGTGATGAAGAACTCTCTGGTGACTCGCTTCTTCCCAGCTTTCTGCCATTTTTAGATTTCTGTGCAATTGAGTTCTTGAAAATTAGGAAAAGCAGACAGAGGTGTAGAGAGGGCAAGAGAAGGAGAAATCTGTTGCTTGTCAGTCATATTTGTAATGCAAAGTTTGGAAGGACAACAGAAAGGGAGGACAGGACCTTTTATGCACAGTATAGAGTTTCAATTACAGCAAGTGAAAATCTGTCATATATTAAACTACTAGTTTCAGGTCCTCCACTGGGGTTTGATTAATGCAGGAATCCAGTATTATACATGATTATACTCCATAAATGGATGGCTAAAACAAAAAATCTTATTTGTCAGCAAGGCTTCTGAACAGTGGAGGGTATGCAGAATAAATATTAACTATGGTACTCTTTTTAGAAGTAGATAATAGCAACCACTCAGAAGTGACCAGTATGGTTAAAGTTACATAAGACTGCATGAGCCCTCACTTACCCATAACCTCCTGAAATGTTCACCTTTGGGTTATCATTTTCATTCTTGTTCTCTGTGCAAAGGCAAAGTGCTTTGGAAAGTTGAAATAAGAGCTCTTGAGCCATTTTTAGTCAAAAGTGTGTGTGTGTGTGTGTGTGTGTGTGCGCGCACACATGTATGCGCATGTGTTTATAGGGGGGAAGGGAATTATGTTCTCTTACTCAACACATCCGTTCCCTGTATGTATGCAGTCATCTAATGACTGTCACAACTAAAAGGGTAAAATTTTGAAAAGCATCTAGTGTGATTTCAATGGGACTTAGGCAAACAGGAACTTTTTAAAATCCCATTAGGCTCATATCTGCATTTTTCAATGCCTAAATACCTTTAAAAATCTGGCCCCAAACCCATTTTCAAAAGGGACTTAGGCAGCTAGGAGCCTAAGTGTCACTGAAAGCCAATGGGACTTAGGCTCCTAAGTCAAGCTGAGCAAATAATTGTTTTTCTGATTCAGGGTCTGAACCAAAAAATCTGAAAAAAACCCCAAAACAAAAAACCAAAAATTCAGTTTGTTTCTAACCAAAACAGACTTTTTTGTTTTGTTTTGTTGCCAAAACGAAAAACCAAAACAAAACCCCCAAACTTTTTTTTTTTTGTATCAAAACCCACCAGAAACAAAATTAAATTTTGTTTTTTTCAGGGTGTTTTTAGATCAGAAATGAATTTCGGTGTGGGGAGGGGGGAGGCTTCATGGAATTTTCAGGAGGAAAATTTCAGAATTTTCACCTTTTTTAAAAAAAAAAGTGCATATAGCTAAATTTTGAAAAAAAACAACCCTCCATTTTGAAATGAACTCCAAAATGGTTGAAATGAACTGTTTTGACTTTTCAAGGGGAAAAAAATGAATGTTTTTCAGCCAAAACTATATTTTGAATTCAACCTGAATTCACAAATAGTGTCAGTGCCCAGAGAAATGCATTCTTTTGCCTAGCTCCTACAGCTGTGTCACGTTTGAAGCTGGGCAGTAGGCTGCTAAGTCACTCAAGTGTCTTTGAAAATTGTATCCGAAGGGGTTATCTACATGCAGATTTGCACCAGTTTGACTAATGACTTGTCTACATGGCGCGGAAATGCACACTAACATGTTGTGCATTAATTAGTCCGTGTAGACCCTGCTGGTATGCACTAAAATTTTCCAAATGCACTTCAACATAGTGCTGTTTCAAACAGTGATACTTTAAACCACCATAGGGAATTTGCAGTGTGCACTAGCAGGGTCTACATGGACCAATTAGTGTGCAACACATCAGTGCACTTTAATAGTAAGCATTACCTGCCCATGTAAACATGCCCTAAAGGTGTCATTTGAAACTAGTTCAGTGAAACCAGTGCAAAAAGTTGTTTAAACATGTATTTCAGTGCAAACCAGGTGTCTTGGCATGAGGAACTTCTGAAAAGTGAGAGGAGGAGTTGTTAGAAGAGAAAATGTGTTAAAAGAATTGGCTTGCCAAATCTTAAGGTTTAGGTCAAGTGTGAGTAAGGCCTTGTCTATACACAAATGTACACCAGTTTAGTTAAACTGATGCAAATCCCTGTGTGGACATTCTTATTTCAGTTTAAAAATCACTTATTTTGGTTTAATTGAAACCTATTTTTAATTGATTTAAGCTAAACCAAACTATGCCTCATTTAAAATGAAATAGAATGTCCACACAGCCGTTTGCACCAGTTTAACTAAATTGGCTTAAATTCATGTCTTTAGTAAAATGGTGCAAAACTCTGCATGGACAAGGCCTTAGTTTGATGGGTGTGCACTTGCTGGACTCAGTGCTTTCTAAAGTGGGTATTAACCATCTTTCCAACAACCAGACACTACAAATGTCAACTCTAGGAAAATACTAACCGTATCTGGCTGGTAGGGGTTAACTTGAGTTCTACCCCAGAGGACAACTCAGAAACTTCAGCTAGTGCAGAATCCTGCTGCTTGTCTTTTAAGCAGGGCAAGCTGATATGAATACATAACTCCTGTACTCCATGCCCTACGTTGTCTTCCATCCTGCTTCAGATGGCATTCAATGGTTATCCTTTATAAAGCACCTGGCACCTCACTACTCAAGTGACTACTTCAGCCTCATGCCTTCTGTAGCAGTTGGGACTTGCCAGAAAACTCTTGAGTTCCATACTTAGGGTTGAACTCCTGAGGTGAGTGGTTGGCAGCTCTGGAATTGCTTCCATTGTTGTGTCCATCAGATCATGGCCATTTTTAGGGCCTAGTGCAAAATAACTTTTTAGGTTGGCTTTGTCTTAATTACTGGATTTTCACTGCTGGTCAGTGGATGGGGATGACTTGGGGTGGAACCACTTTAATTCCTGTTTATGTGCAATGTTAGGTGTACAATATAATTATTACATTTTGTAATACCACTATATAGATCTTTACATCCTTGCTCTGAGGAAACAGAATGTCTACTCTGGTTAAGATTCTATCCCAATTTCCTGAACAAACATTTCAAGCCTCGTCTATATTGCAGCCAGTAGTTTATGCTGCTTTCCTACACTATTTTCTCAGGTTCATCGTAGTGTAAGAAGAAGAGGTCACTGATTAGTCACAATGAATAATTTATTCAACAAATTTTACTACAAATGGATCTCAACATTCTCACAAAATTCATAGAAATTATTTGTGTTCATATTTATTCCCAAAGGCTATCATCATATAATTAATGGCCTGCAGATTGTTCACAAAAAATTCATTTCAGCTCATCACATTTTGACACTTGTGTTGTGTTGGTTCATTACATATCACATGGTATTTTATCTGTTCCCTAACTGAGTGACTTGTTTAACTAACAAACACACAAAGAACTGCAAATTTTACAACCAAATACAAAATTCTGAATTCACTTACAGTGAATCTTTGAACATTCAAGCTCAAATGTACTTTTCATGAGTATACATGCTAGGAAAGCTTGAATACTTGAATGTTCTTGGAAAGTGAAGGTGCTTAAATGCTGTTGAATCAAAATTTACTTTTGAATTTGAATAAATATTTGAGGACACTTTTTTTCTGCAGTTTACTCAGAGTGAGGTAGACATTTTCAGATAAGAGAACATTAAAATGATTCAGAATTGTAGTTTAATTCTGATAATCACCCAAGAGTTTGGATGCTTATCAGAGCTATCCAGGCTGAGTTTGCAGAATTAGGCTGCAGATCTCATGAGAACAGGTTTTACTTCAATATTTCCATAACCTCCTTTGCTGTCTTGGCTGGAAATACCTAAGACCAGCCTTTCTTCTTGTATTTCACCATTTCTAGTTCTCATTCCAAATAGATGTGAAAACAGAAACAAGTTTATTAATTTCTTCCAAATCTACGGCTCCTTCTGACCTCCCCCACTCAGTTTCATCTCAAATATTCGATCACTTTCTAACGTAGCATCATCAGTGTCCCACCACTCACTCAGATGCAACATAGTGAAAACAGAACTTGTCTTTCAATCACTGACAATAGCTACACTATCCCCATTATCCAGGTGCCCAGCCTCAGGGCTGTATTCAATCCTCTGTCATTTTTATACCATGTCCAGGCAGTCTCCAACTCCTCTTATTTTTTTCCCATGACAGTACCTCAGAATCTGTCCTTTCCTTTTAAAACTCACTGCCAAAATCCTTCTCCTTACCTTAGTCAGCTCTCACCTTGACTAGTTTCAGAGTAACAGCCGTGTTAGTCTGTATTCACAAAAAGAAAAGGAGTACTTGTGGCACCTTAGCGACTAACCAATTTATTTGAGCATAAGCTTTCGTGAGCTACAGCTCACTTCATCGGATGCATACTGTGGAAACTGCAGAAGACATTATATACACAGAGACCATGAAACAATACCTCCTCCCACCCCACTCCTCCCACCCCACTCTCCTACCTTTAGGAGAGTGGGGTGGGAGGAGGTATTGTTTCATGGTCTCTGTGTATATAATGTCTTCTGCAGTTTCCACAATATGCATCCGATGAAGTGAGCTGTAGCTCACGAAAGCTCATGCTCAAATAAATTGGTTAGTCTCTAAGGTGCCACAAGTACTCCTTTTCACCTTGACTACTGTGTCTTCCTGTTCTCTAGTGCCCCTGCCTCTTCTCTGGTCCCTTCCAGCTTGACCAAAATTCAGCTTCTACAATCATCTTCCTCTCCCTCTGCTCTGGTCTCATCACACCTCTAACCATATTACTCCTCCGGTTCCCATATACTTCTTCAGCAAAGCCCTTCCATGCAAACCCCGCAAATAAAGAAATATGTAAAATGTAAAAAGAAGCATTTGAAAGAAAATATCTTCTACAGTCTGTGCTCAGTGGAAAATTGCACTCCCCAAAGCCATGCCTCTGTTGTTCTTCACCCATTTCCCCACATCCCTTCCTGGTATGTTCTCTTCTCATATTATTGTGTTTTTAGCTTCTTCATATTATCAGCTCAAAGGGGAAAGGTATTCTATTTCTTTGTATGGCACCAGGCACCTGCTTATTATGCGGTATAGTTAATACTGTAATAGAAATTATAATACTCATTAATAGTAAATGAGGGCATGCAATCCGGTACTGTTTTAAAGTTAAAGCAGATGATGGAAGAACCTTATTCAAACATGCCATTCATCTGCTGTGCAGAACACACTGTAGCTTGTAACCATTGTCCATTTTTAGTGTAATTTATCCTGTGGCTTAAATCAGTACTATTGACTCCACAATGAGCCATCACAGAAAATCATGGAATGCTGTAAAAATCGTACATGCTCTCAGCCACTTCCTGCCGCAGGCCCGCAGTGCTGATGATGAAGCACGTGTGCAGCAGTGCAGTACAGACTGCTGAATAGGTGGTCTTCCTGGAGACTAGTAGAGAGTGAGACAAGACTTTAAATAAGAGCACACTAGATTAATATCCCTGTAAAATGCAGATCTCTTGACAGATGGAGCTGGGTTTGCCCACAGCTGTTTTCACTGATCTGGAATTTGCTGTAAGGTGTGGTGCTTCTCTCTCCTATTGTAGAAGGGAAGAAAACCTGTTTAAAAATCAAATAATAACAAAAGAAGGAGCAAGCAATTTCGCTTGTGAAACTAAGATGCAAGCTAGTAGAGGCTAGTTTTTACGGTGACCATTTTGCCGTACATGTTTGTTTACTAAGAGAAGTTGGTTTGTAAGGGGACCAGCTTGTTTTGCATATGTGCTGTGGATCTTTTAAAATCCTCTTTTGTGTTTTGTTTTTCAGGGGGCAGCACAGGCACCTCCCCAACAACCTCCAGCACCGGGACCCCATCGCCCTCTGCCTCCTCTCATCTTCTCTCTCCATCCTGTTCCCCTCCAACCTTTCACTTGGCCCCCAACACTTTCAATGTTGGCTGCCGGGAGAGCCAGCTGTGCAATCTCAACCTGTCCGATTATCCCCCATGTGCCAGAAGCAACATGGCTGCCTTACAGAGCTACCCTGGGCTAAGTGACAGTGGGTACAACCGACTCCAAAGCGGCACTGCTTCTGCCACTCAGCCCTCAGAAACCTTCATGCCTCAGAGGACTCCATCCTTGATCTCAGGAATGCCTACTCCTTCCTCTCTGCCTAACAATGGTAAGATGGAAGCCTTTGGTGGCCAGCTGGGGTCATTCCCAGCCTCTCAGTTTCAATATGTCATGCAAGCAGGCAACCCTGCCTCCACCTCTTCTTCTTCACATATGTTTGGTGGTGGCCACATGCAGCAGAGCTCCTACAATGCCTTCTCCCTTCACAACCCTTACAACCTGTATGGATACAATTTCCCTGCTTCCCCTAGGCTGGCAGCAAGCCCAGAGAAACTGACCACCCCTCAAAGCACTTTACTCTGTTCTTCCCCTTCCAACGGGGCTTTTGGAGAGAGGCAATACCTTTCAACAGGGGTGGATCATGGGATGCACATGATCAGTCCTCCATCCAGCAACCAGCAAACAGCCAACGCCTGTGACAACAGACAATATGGGGCTGTTCCAGGCTCATCTTCACAGATGTCCGTGCACATGGTTTAACCAGTGATTTGTCTCCTTGGAACTGAAGGCAGCAAGACCCTCATTGTCTCCATGGGCGATCCTGTCTCAATACCTTTTTGCCTTTAAACTTATAATGGAACTAGTAGTTTACTTATCAATGGAAACACAAGCCATCTAAGTTACACTCCAAAGAATCCAATGGAAAGCCCCTGCTCTGACAGCCTCTGCTGCTCATTGTAATCCGGGGCCTAAGCATCTGCAATGGAGCGTCTGCGCCAAATGGACTTTTTAGAGAGAAGTGCCTCACTTAAGAGAAGCTGGAGTGAATCGGAGAAAATACAGTATATGCATTAACTCTCCATTAGCGTGAACTCTTGATGTTGAGGGAGTCTGGTACGTGTGCTATCTCCGCCACACCAAAGGAAAGAAGTCACTGAAGACTTCCTCTTACAGAGCTGCACTGCCCATGAGAGGCCATTGCGTTAAGGGCCTCACCCTTCCCTGACTTTTCCTTGCTGCCTGAGTGGTTTAGCATATTGCTGAAGTTAACACAAGTCCTGTGGTCCCCTCTCCCCACTGTAGTAACAGAACATTATTGCTGAACTGGAACGTCTCTCCCGCAAAAGATATTTACTTTCTGAGTCTGGCTGTGCCTGGCAGGCAGTTTTCTTTGCATGGGTCTAGCTCACAATGGTGCCATGCCTGCACAAAGAGAGAGAGCCCAGAGCGAGGAGTTTTAACTCATAAATTAAATGTTTCTTTGAACACCCTAGTCAGCAGAGGTGGAACCTCTGCCATATGCTGGGGGGCATTTTTAGAATGATACCGAAGGGGAGAGGTGTCTCAGCTGTGCAACTCCTGTGGATGTCACCCAGAGTAGCACAGCCAAAACGAAATGAAAATCTGTGCTTGGAACATATATGCCCCACAGCATTCAACTCAACAAGAGAAAAAGCTCCAGATTCAGCTCATGGTGAATGGTGGCAAGAAAAGAGAGCTCTGCTTTTCTGCAGACCTGAGATATATAGTATGGCCAACTTCATCTATCTTGCATGCAAGAGTTGCCATAGAAAACCTTTAGCATTTAAGTAATGATAAGGACAGGTGTTCTCCACCCAGCCTGCCATTAGATCTCTGTTTTACCAAATAGATCATTGCCTTTTGAAGTTTCTTTCTTTTCTGTTTTTTTCTCATTTTTCTTCAAGTCCTTTAAAAATAAGAAAACAATTGTAGCTTGGTGCGAGCTAAGCATTTAAGTTGTGTGAAAATGCAAATACCAAGTAACAGAATACAGATATTATTGAGATTTGTTTTGAGGTGTTGTATAAATGTATTTATGTGCCTAGTGGGGGATTCAATATTATGAATATAAAAGAGGGCAATAAAAAGTGTATGTAAAATATGTATGAAGAATAAAAGGTGTATAAAGATTTGCCCTATGCACGGAACTCTGTTTCTAAGTGCCAAGCACAGACTGCGCTAAATAAATCTTTGCAATTGTTCCTTTTGTTTTTGTTTGTCTGTGAGAGTCAATTCATAGACTGCGGTCATCAAGTTTTAAAAATGCTGACATGCTTTTATGGACAAAACCCAGGAATTGCAGTCACGAATGCAAACACAAGGTTGCCACACATGGAAATTAAAGGAGGTTCAAATATACACACACACATCTGCATGACTGGTTCTGAATATAGGAGAAGTGTGGGCAAAGTTAAGATATTGCTGTGCAGCTGTCATTGTAATAAACAATTTGTGTGGAAGATTCCACTCAAACAAGGAAATTTTATACAAATGAGAACCTTGACGTAGTCAGATTCTTATTAACTACTAGAACTTCTCCAAGAATTTATTAGTCTCATGAGATAAGCTGATAGATAGGAATACAGCAGGAATTCCTTTACAAAATAAAAACTTCTCAATAAACATTTTGTTTTTAAATGTTGGAGCTCTACAAAAAGATTTCAAAAGTCAAACATACAGGATTTGTGAGCTGTCTGTGCTGATAGGAAGGATTATTTTACATGTAACAAGAGTTTCCAGTTTTAACTTTGAACTTATGAAGACCATATTTAAGGTTAATTTTTAAATGAACACAGAAAATGACAGATTGTAAATAGTTTGAACTTTCAATTTTTTTTCATTTGTCAACTTTTCTGTGGCATTATATTCCCACCTATGTTGTTGACATGTTAAATAATACCTCAAGCAATGAAAAAAACTGAAAAGTGCAGTTTTGCAGTTCATAGCTTTTCCAACTTTAAATGAAAAATGTTCTCTGAATTGCAGATTGTTCCTTGGAAGGAGGAAAACACTTTGGAAGTTAATTCTCTAAACATTTTTTAAAGAGGAACATAGGAATTGTCACACTGGGTCAGACTTGTCGTCCATCTTGTGTAATATCATGTCTCTGACAGTGGCTGGCACCAAATGCTTCAAAGGAAGGTGCAAGTAGACAGATGTGGGATAATTAGCATCTCCTCTGGGTGTCTTCTCTTAACCCCAATAGTTAGCTATTGGTTTAATCCCTGAATTAGTGGGGTTTATATCCTTTCCAAAAACTCTTAAATATTTCCATAAATCTCCTATCCCTTTTTGAATCTTATTGAATCCTTGGCTTCAATGGCACCCTGTGGCAATGAGTTCCACAGTCTAAATTTGCACTGTGTGAAAATGTAGTTCCTATAATCAGTTTTGAAATTGCTAGTCTTGTATCAGTGACTGTCCCCTTCCACTTGTGATGTGAAGCAGGAACAATAGATCCACTTTCTCTATATTATTCATTATTTTGTGTTCTTTGATCGTGACTGTCCTATGCATTTCTTCTGTAAAGTAAACAAGTTCAATCTCTTTTCATAAGACAGTTTTTCCAGGCTCCTAATCATTTTCATCATTCATTTATGAACTCTCTCGGAGCAATCAATCCAGCGGGGGTCGATTTATCACGTCTAGTGAAGATGCGATAAATCGACCACCGAGCGCTCGACCATTGACTCCTGTACTCCACTGGAGCGAGAAGCGTATGCAGAGTTGACGGGGGAGCGCCAGCGGTCGACCTACCGCAGTGAAGACACTGTGGTAAGTAGCTCTAAGTACGTTGACTTCAGCAACACTATTTACATAGCTGAAGTTGCATAATTTAGACCGATTTAGCTTGCCCCGGCCCAGTGTAGACCAAGCCTAATTGTGTAATATCCTTTTTGAGACAGGGTAACCAAGACTGCACTCATCATTCTAGATGAAGGCAAACCATATATTTATATAATGGCATGATGATATTTTATGCGTTATTCTCAATCCCATTCCTTATCCAGCCTCACATGCTGTTTGCTTTTTCGACTGCAGCTGCACATTGTGCCAAGGTCTTCACTGAGCTGCCATTTATGCATACTCTTTGTTTTCTGTCTCATAGCCGGTTTTCCATACGTGACTATTCTTTGCCTCTCTCCCCATAAATACATAGGTTTTAGTAGCTTTTTATGTGGGACCTTGTCCAAAGCCTTTTGAAAATCATGTCAGCCTGACCTTGTTTATCCCTTACTTTATTTATACATTCAAAGAATTCTAACAGATTAGTGAGGCATAATTTTCCTTTGCAGAAACAGTGGTAGTTAGACTCTGTCATATTGTGAACTTCTAGATGTTTTATTCTTTAATTATAGTTTTGACCAGTTTACCAGGCACAGATGTCAGGCTTACTGGTTTGTAATTTCCTGGGTCACCCTTAAAGCCTTTTTTAAAATAGAGGTGCAACATTTTCTACCCACCAACCCTCCACTGTAGGAGCGGTATTTAATAAGAGACTGTATATTTATTCTACCAGCTCAGCCCAGTTCCTTCACTACTCTGAGATATGCACCATCTGGGCTGGATGGCTTACTGCTTTTTAATTTATCAGTCTGTTCCAGCATGATTTCTTCTTACATGTCAATCTCTGAATGTACCACACCCTTATTACCAGAAAAGATCAGGTCTGGCGTGAATATGTCTCCAATACCTTCTGTGATGAAGAGTGATGCAAAAACATCATATGGCTCAAAAGCTAAGTCCTTATCTTACTTAATTGCTCCCTTTAGCCCCTGGTAAGCTAGCATTTTTAACTGATAAAAAGGGAAAGTGTCTTGAACATTGATTTAAAAAAAATTAAACTGTAAAAACCAAAATATATATCTTCTAAATTTGATTTAAACAAATACCTAATTTCACCAAAAAAACAGCACTGGAAACCCAATATCTAACCTTTCAGACAACAGCCACAGACAACCACAGCAACTTGGCTGAGACTTTCAAAAATCACATAGAGGAATTGGATGTCCAATTGCCATTAAACTTAATGTGTTTGTGTGTGTGGTGAGGATTGTGTGTGGGGCAGGGGGGGTTTCTGTGTGTGTGGTGAGGTGTCTGCCCAGGGGGGTTGTGTGTGTGTTGTGAGGAGTGTGTACAGGGAGGTTGTGTGTGTGGTGAGGGGACCGGGGCCGGGGGGGGGGGTTGTATGCATGTGTGTATGTGGTGAGGGGTGTGCACAGGGGGGTTGTGTGTATGGTGAGGAGTGTGTGTGGGGGTTGTGTGTATGTAGTGTTGCTTTGGGTGTGGGAGGGAAGGGGTGTGCAGGCAGCATACCCCAGTATGGCTTATCCCCAGTATCACACACTAGTCCCTGTCTGCGCTATCTGCTGGATCCCAGCCCTTGCCTGAGACAGACTCTGGCAATCAATATTTATTGGTAGCCATGGACTACTTTACAAAATGGCCTGAGCCTTACCCAACAAGGAACCAAGAGGTTGTGACAATAGCAGAGATTCTAGTATACACAAACAGAGGCAGCTAGCAGGACAGTTTCGGGGGATGTAGCTGCTCACTGTGCTTGGAGGTAGCGGGACTTGGTGAGTGGGGCACTTGGTCTGTCTGTGGCTTGTTTATTTGACTGTTTATTTCGTCTCTGTATAGGAGCTGCATAGCTAGGCATGGGGCCCCTGAGTGAACAGCTGAGACAGGTTTATTTGTTGGTGCCTTGGAGTTTTGATCAGCTTGGCTACTGGAAATCTTTGAGTGGTTAATCTCTCTCTGGTGGAGAGGGGTGGAGCTGAGCTGAACTAAGCAGGGAGACTTAGTGTAAAAAGTCACTTGCTAGGTGAACTTGAGAGTCACAGAAAGATAACTGGAGAATTTTGGAGGGAGTTTAGAGAAGGAGTGAGAGGCTTTCCTTCTAGGTTCAGCTTTACTTGCAATTTCACGATGGCCAGCTGTTATGTTCCTGTATCAGAAATACACTGACTATGGAGCTAACTTCTGAGCAAGATACACACCAGATCATCATAAGATCTTTTAATGCACTGCCAGGTATAGCTCAGGTTAGCTTATATACAGCGCCACTTACTGACTGAACAGTATGCTATAGTTTAGCATTCCATTATATCTCTCCCTTTAAATTCTACATTCCTACCATTTACACTATTTACACTATCTTTGAAATTCACTACCTATCAATCTGTTAAGTGTCTCTGAATCGTACTGGTTTTCTAATTACACGACCTGAATGCATAACAACGTGGTCATCTGGCTGTTCATTAGTTGCAGCTCCTGACTGTGGTCAGTCTAGAATCCTTGGGTCGTCTTCTTGTTCTGCTTCTGATATCTGTGGAATTTGCTCTGTTAATTGTTCTTTCTGAGGAACAAACCAAAGATGATGGTTTTTGTTGAACATTCCACTGTCAGTCTCAACCGCATATGATCTGGACCCTGAATTCTTTTTCTTCACAACGGCTGGAGTTGTCCATCCTTTTTCTCCATCCCATTTGACATGAACAGTCACCAAGGTCTAGACCCAGCAGTTCTCTAACTGAAAGATATCTGTTGTAAATGTGTTCATATGCTTTTTTAGCCTTTGTACCCAACTAGGTTACTCTCTTCATGTCTGGTTACTTTGGAGACAGATTCTTTTCCAAAGTTGGAACTGTAGTTCTGAGTTATCTTCCCATCAGGAGTTGTGCTGCACTATAGCCAATAGCTGTGCTGGACAGAAGACAAGGAAGTGGCACACAGGATCTGATCCAAGAGGTGACTATTGCTGAATCACTTGGTAATAGCAACCATAATGTGATTAAATTTAACATCCTTGGGGGGTGGGGAGAAATACCAAAATAGATTGGTGGGGCTTGATTTCCCTTTACAAAAGCAAAAATACCAAAGAAACCAAACACAGTAGCATTGAACTTCAAAAAGAGGACCTACACAAAAATGAGGAAGCTAATTAAATGGAAATTAAAAGGAAAAGTCACAAGAGTGAAATGTCTACAAGATGCATGTAGACTGTCGGTCCTTCATCAGTTGAGACTGAGCCGATCACAACACGTCTTCCAATCTTCTCTCACTCTGGCCATCCTTCGCCATGCTTGTCCATATCTCCTTGTTAGGAAATCATCCCACCTCTTTGGAGGCCAACCGCGTGGCCATTTTTGTTCTTGTGGATACCACTCGGATATAGCTGTGGTCCATCTGTTGTCACTGAGTTGGGCCATATGTCCCGCCCACCGCATTTTACTGAGCCTGCTTTCAACAACAAGGTCTCGCACTCCAGACTGCTGCCTAATTATTTCGTTGGGGATGTGATTGCAGAGTGAAATGCCCAAAAATATTCATTACATCACTCTCTGTGTGACAGACAGTTGATGTTCTTCAATCTTTGTCAGCGACCATGTTTCGCTGCCATATAACATCGCTGGAAGCACGGTTGAGTTAAAAAGATTCGCATGAGTTCTTTTGATGATCTTTCCTTGGAGGATGTCCTTGATGTCATTGAATGCACACCATTCAGCTTTTTTTCTGCACAACTGTTTGCCTTTCTGATCATGGTGCATGTTGACTTCCTGGCCCAAATAAACGTATTTATCAACCTCTTGGATCTGCTCTCCTCCAAGAGTTATTTGGGTTCTTGGCAGAACATCTGATCTCATGTATTTCGTTTTTGACTGGTTCATTTTTAATCTGACTTGACTACTTTTCGCGTTCAGTTCTTTAAGCATTCTCTCAAGCTGGGCTGTTTTTTCGGCTATTAGCACTATATCATCTGCAAACCTGAGATGATTTAGCCGCTCGCCATTGATATTAATTCCGCCTTTCAAGTCTGCTCATTGAAAAACCAATTAAAGACGGGCTGTGAATAATTTTGGTGAAACTGTATCTCCTTGTTTCACACCTTTCTCGATAGGGATTCGGAGGGGAGTATCGAACAGCAATATGTCCATGCTGCAGCCAGAGTTCACTTCCTTTAGTAAGGTGATATATTTCACACTGATGCGCTATTCTGAAACAGCTTCAAGAATGGGGTTAGTCTCTGTGCTGTCAAATGCCTTCTCATAGATGCATGTACAAATTTTAAAAACACCATAATAGAGGCTCAAACTAAATGTATACCCCTAAATAAAGTAGCTCACGAAAGCTTATGCTCAAATAAATTGGTTAGTTTCTAAGGTGCCACAAGTACGCCTTTTCTTTTTTTAAAAAAACAGTAAGAGGATCTAAAAATGCCACCATAGCTAAACAACAGCATAACAGAGGCAGTTAGAGACAAAAAGACATCCTTTAAAAAGTGGAAATCAAATCCCACTGAGGAAAAAGAAAGAAGCATAAACTCTGGCAAGTCAAGGGTAAAAGCAATAATTAGGCAGGTCAAAAAAGAAGTTGAAGAGCAAATAACAAGACATACAAAACTAACAATTTTTTTTAAAGTACATCAGAAGCAAGAAGCCTGCCAAACAATCAGTGGGGCCACTGGATGATCAAGGTACTAATACAGAATTCAAGGAAGATAAGGCCATTAGTCTTCACTGCAGAGGATGTGAGGAAGATTCCCATGCCTCAGCCATTCTTTTTACGTGACAAATCTGAAGAACTGTTCCAAATTGAGGTGTCACTAGATGAGGTTTTGGAACAAAGTAACTAAACACTAACAAGTCACCAAGACCAGATGGTATTCACCCAAGAGTTCTGAAAGAATTCAGATATGAAATGGCAGAACTACTAAGCGTGGTATGTAACCTATTGCTTAAATCAGCCTTTGTACCAGATGATTGGAGGATAGTGAATGTAATGTTTTTTTTTAAAAGGGCTGCAGAGGTGATCCCGGCAATTATAGGCTGATAAGCCTGACTTCAATACCAGGCAAAACAGTTGAAACTATAGTAAAGAACAACTATCAGACACATAGATGAATATGATATGATATGTTGGGGAAGAGTCAACATTGCTTTTGTAAAGGGAAATCATGCCTCACCAATCTATTAGAATTCTTTGAGGGGGTCAACAAACATGTGGGCAAAGGTGATATAGTGGATATAGTGTCCTTGGACTTTCAGAAAGCCTTTTACAGGGTCCCTTGCCAGAGGCTCTTAAGCAAAGTAAGCAGTCATGGGGTAAGAGGGACGGTCCTGTCATGGATCAGTAACTGGTTCAAAGATAGGAAGCAAAGGGTAGGAATAAATGGTTAGTTTTCAGAATGGCAAGAAGTTCTCCAAGGATCTGTATTGGGACCTGTCCTGTTCAACGTATTCACAAATGATCTGGAAAAAGAGGTAAACAATGAAGTGGCAAAGTTTGCAGATGATACAAAATTACTCAAGATAGTTAAGTCCAAAGCAGTTTGCGAAGAGTTACAAAGGGATCTCACAAAACTGGGCAACAAAATAGCAGATGAAATTTAATGTTGATAAATGCAAAGTAATGCACACTGGAAAACATAATCCCAACTATACATATAAAATAATGGGATCTAAATTAGCTGTTATCACTCAAGAAAGAGATCTTGGAGTTTTCTTGGACAGATCTCTGAAAACATCTGCTCAGTGTGCAGCAGAAGTTAAAAAAGCTAACAGAATGTTAGGAACGCTTAGGAAAGGGATAAATGATAAGACAGAAAATATCACAATGCCACTATATAAATTCATGGTATGCCCACACCTTGAATACAGCAAACAGTTCTAGTCTCCTCATCTCAAAAAAGATATAGTAAAACTGGAAAAAGTACAGAGGTGGGCAACAAAAATGATGAGGGATATGGAACAGCTTCCATGTGAGGAAAGATGAAAAAGACTGGGACTGTTCAGTTTAGAAAAGAGACGACTACGGAGGCAATGTTCTAGAGGTCTATAAAATCATGACTGAGGAGATCATGAGGAGAAAGTGAATAGGGAAGTATTATTTACCCCTTCTCGTAACACAAGAACTAGGAGTCACCCAATGAAATTAATAGGCACCAGGTTTAAAACAAACATAAGTAATTATTTCTTCATACAACACACAGTCAACCTGTGGAATTTGTTGCCAGGGGATGTTGTGAGGGCCAAAAGTATAACAGTTTTCGAAAAAGAACAGGATAAGTTCCTGGAGGATAGGTCCACCAATGGCTATTAGCCAAGGTGATCACCGATGCTCTGGGTGTCCCTAGACCTCTGACTGACCTAAACCGGGACTTGACAACAGGGCTGGACTCAATAATTGCCCTGTTCTGTTCAGTCCCTCTGAAGCACCTGGCATTGGCCACTGTCAGAAGACAGGATACTGGGTTAGATGGACCATTGGTCTGACCCAGTATGGCCGTTCTTACAGTCCTGTGTTGTTCTGTAACTCAAAAGAGCAAGGAACTGATCTTTCAGCAGTAGGATTTTCTTGGCTCTGTGTACTATTCTCTCAGCCTCTCAATTCAGTTGTGGGTAATGTGGGCTGCTGGTAGTATGATCAAAATTGTATTAAATTCAGCTGCAGTGAATTGTGGTCAGTTGTCTGTCACTAGTTGTTCTGGAATACCAAAGAGAGTAAACATGCACTTCAATTTCTCTGTAACACTGCAATATGTTATGTCTTACTTCTATATACCTCTGAATTTGCATAAACCTGCAGCTAGTCTCTTCCAAAGTTTCTCTGGTAGGGGTGTTATTAAAGATTCTTTGTGTTGGGCTGTTATTTCTTCAATGTTCACATGCAGATACTTCATTGTTTATGGCCTTGCTGATGCTTGTCCATCATACTGACTGGTTGGCACATTCACAGCATTTAGTTAATCCTTGATGATCTTCATGGATGAGATTTAAGACTTCTCCTCTCATTTCATTTAGAATTAGGATACAATTGTCCTTAATCCTGTACCACAAAGTAGCCTCTTCTCACTTCCTTCATATCCTTTCAATACTTGGGCAAGCCAGCCCTAATGTAACTTAGAACTTCCTGAAGTTGCATGTCTGTGAGATTGCTTTTTGTAGCTGGAGTAGTCTCTTTTCTGGCATTGGTCTGTATGTGTTTACAGCCTCCACATACACCTTTACTTCATCGTCAAGCTCAAGGGTAGTTGCATGCAATGCTGGGCTCCATGACAGAGAGTTTGCTACTACCAGATTTTTTCCAGGAACTTATTTAGCAATTGTATTAGATCAGATTAATCTTATCAATACACATTGGCATCTCATTGGTGCTTGATCCAGGTCTTTTCCGTTGATGAAGATAACAAGTGGTTTATGGTTGGATATCAGTTTAAATTAATCCAATCCACACTGATATTTTTGTAAAAGTTCTCACATGCCTATAAGCTTGCCAGGCACAACTTTTCAATCTGTGCATGTCATTTTTCTGCTTCTGGGAGTGTGCAAGAGTAAAATGCAACTGCTTTCCACTCAGATCCATGCTGTTGCAAAAATATACCACCTAGACCATAGCTGCTTGCATCTGCTCTGACTATTGTGGATTTGTTCACACCATAGTACTTGAGAACTGGAGTGTTAAGATCATGTCATTTACCTTTTTGAAGTCATTATCTAGATTTGGCCTCCATAGCCAAGATGTGTTGGAATTTAACTCTTTTCTACTTTATGAAGTAATAGGATAGAAATTCTACCAAGTGTAGGTATACTATATTGTTCAGGATTGTCTCTTAAGGTTATTTTTACTGGATCTCCTTTCAGAAGTTCAGTATCACCAAATATTCCATTAAGTTCTTCCACCTTTCTCCCTAGGCCTATCCTGGCTGCTTCACTGTGGCTGTGAAGGCTGTTGGTCTGTGGTTCTTTGATCACATACACTCTGAATGCAAAGCTTTTGTCTTCATGAGTTGTTTCAGCGGTGAACTGACCCATGTAGTTCAGAATACCTCCAGAGCTAATCAGAGCTGTGTCAGATGATTCAGCTCTAGGAAGGTTTGTAGGTGAGTATAAGTCCCTTCTGAGACCACTGTGATGCCAGCTTCTATATCAGTTTTAAAATCAATAGTCTTGCCATGAATATTCAGTTTCACTCTCAAGGCAGGCTCTGTGTCATCCCAGGTGATACATCCAGAAACAATAGCTCTTGAGTATCTGTAATATGGGTCAATTTCCTTCCTACTGCGGTGCAGTAAACAACAAATATTTTGTTCAATTATTACTTTGTGTGCCTCTGGCTAGACATGCATCATCTCTTGGGATATGATTTTTTCCACACTTTGTGCTTGTAGACTAGAATTTGTTCCTTTTAACCTGGGAGCTCTCTCTCTTTGCTTCAGGGGTTTTTATGATAAGGACTTTTAGCAGTCAAGTGTCTGTTTATAACTTTTAAGCTCGTTTCAGGTTTTCAAGTTTGACTAGTCCAGACTGCTTTGTTATCTAGCGAGCTGTGTGTAGGATTAAATCTGTTTTTAATTATAGCTGCTGTGAAGGTTTTTAATCTGTTAACCCTATAACCAGCCTATCTCTGATATGTTCACATTTTGCAGTTCCAAATCAGTTTTCAGCCAGCGTATGCAGACCTCTTATAAAACATTCAGCATTTTCCCTGGTTCTTGAATTATCTGCTGAAAACATGCTATTTTATAAACCAAAATTTTGAGGTATAAATTATGTATCAATCATAGCCAGAACCCTTTCATAGTCATTTTTCTGTATTCATTAAAAGTAAAAGATTTAAAGATATGCTTGCTTCCCCATAGCATAAATTAAAGAAGATACCAGTATATCTCCAGTTTCTTTGTGGAGCTTGTTTGCAATTCAAAATCATGCAAAATACTGCTGCCATTATGTCCACTGTGAAGGTCTGTGAAAGCTGAAGTTCACTGGGGCACTGAAGTGTGGCATGTTGATGAGCTCCTGCAACCTTTGTTGCTTTTTCCTTCCATTTTGCTGATAAATTGTATAGTCAATTGCTTGATCACATTTTCCTTTGTTATGAAATATATTCAAGAGACCAAATAGCAGTATCAGTCAGATTTATTGCTATAAGGCAACAATAATATAATATAGGAAAAAGGTTCAATATAATACCTATCTCTGGGATGCTGTCTCATGCAGAATTGTTACACTCACCTTACACTGAAGGTATGCTCCCCAAAGTTACACCCCTAAAGCCGTCTTTTTATAACCTTCCTGTTTACAAGTACAGTGTATGTCATTTAAAACTAGGTTTAATCGATCAGCTTTCCACCTTGCTTTTCTGGTACCATGGTATACCCCTTTTCAGTTTGTTCTGAACAAATGCATTCCAGGTATGAAGTGGCATGGAGGCACCTCCTAGGTCTATACTAGGGTAGAACAATCCTATGTCTTGTCTTCTTCCTTTGGGACATTCCAGTACAGGCCTGTGAGAATAACGCTCTACCTCTTGCTATCCTTACTTACTTCAGCTAATTCAAGGTGTTATAAAATACTCAGGATAAGGGACCAGGATTAAAGTAAAAGTATAGACCAATTTAGGCTGTATAACTGCTATAATATTTGTGCTTATTGCCATTTGTGCTTAATGCATACTAATATATGTATGGTGTGGATAATACATATGATTACACCAGCAATGAAACAGCAATGGTGACCTACAATGAATGTGCTATGTTATTTTTTATTCCTGAAGTCAGAAGGAATTTCCTTTGCATGAAATTTAAATTGGTAACTGTACTGAAGAAAAAGATTCTTAGTTTGGAGTGGCAAGTAGAGATGATACTGAGAATCAGAAAAGCTGAGGAGTTCCTCAACAGCTAGGTTTGGAAAACATCAATACCCCAGGTTCAAGGAAGAAAGGAGCTGGACACCAAGAAGTCAGCGAAAGAAAGAATCAGAGAGGAGGCCTGGCAGTTTGCAATCATCAGAGGCAAGAGGTCATGGTGGCATTCGACACAGCTGGAGGCAGATGAGTATGGACAGACTGTGGCCACCAGAGAGAAGAGTACCAGGAGGAATTCCACACTGCTAGAAGTTTCCAATCAATAGCAGGTCCTCAACATGGATACTGTGGAAGATAGCTCTCAAGATCCAGTTGGCCCAAGGGAATGGAGAGATATATGGGGTCATACCTGTGCATGGCAGTTTGGCCCAACCTCTAAGAAAATTAAGTTTGCCCATAAAGAGTTCTCCAAATGTCCAAGGAAGGCAGATGGTCCTTGTTCATAGATTCTATGGCCAGAAGGGACAATTATGATAATCTAGTCTATATAACATAGGCCACAGAATTTCCCCAAAGTAATTCCTAGAGAATATCTTTTGGAAAGACATCCAATCTTGATTTAAAAATGGTCAGTGAAGACATGTCACTTGGTAAATTGTTTCAGTGGTTAATTACTCTCATTGTAAAAATGTATGACTTATTTCCAGTCTTAATTTGTCTAGCTTCAACTTTGTATGAAACATTCAATACTCAGAAGAATTGAAAGCACATTCTGTAAGCAACAGCTGGATAACAGGATGGTGTGCTGCCTTCATTCTAAGATTGGCTCAGATTCTGAAATCAACTGGCAAGGATCTATTGGTGATGGTTTATATCAGCAGTAACAGCACTGCATTGCAGGATGTCTCACAAATAATAGGTTACTTCAGGGAACTCAGAAGCACAATGAAGAAGAAGAATGTCCAAGTGATCTTCTCTGAGATCCTTTCTGTCCCACAAGTGAAGGAAGACAGGAGGTGGTAGATTCTGGAAGTGAACTGCTTGCTAGGTAAATGATGGAGGGTTTTGGCTTTGTGGAATATTGGCCCACCTTCTATGGGGAGATGAGGCTGTATAGTTTGAATGACATCCACCTCAGTAGAAGGGGAACCAATCTCCTCAGGGACAGACTTGTCTAGAGTAATCAGGAAGGTGATACATTAATAACAAAAGAGGAGGGTGAAAAGAGGTAAGATGTGAGCACTTATTTAGCACAAAATTGAGATACTGATGACAAAATTAATCAAGTAATCAAAGACATGAACAGAAGACATTCTTTAATTGTTTATTTACCAATGCTAGGAGCCAGGGTAACAAAAGAGGAATGGGAATTGCTTGTGTATGAGCATAAATTCAATCTATTTGGTAATACTGAAATTTGGTGGGATGATTCACATGATTGGAATGTTAAAATCAATGGTTATAACCTATTTAAGAAGGATCCAGTGGGCAAAAGAGGAGGGAAGTAGGACTTTACATAGAAAATGACATTACCTGTTTCTGAGTCACTGAAAACTTGGATTTTGAATTCTTATGGATCAATGTGCTAACAGATAAAGCACAAGGTGGGATATTAGTTGGCGTTTTCTGCAGACAACCAAATCAAACTAGGTAATATGATGACCAGCTCCTTACACATCTATCTATAATGTGTAGGGGGGGAAACTGTGTAATCATGGGGGACTTCAATTTGAGTGATGTATGCTGCAGGTCTCACACTGCCAGTATTATAGATGAAAATTTCCTCGCTCAAAAAGTGTTGCATACAACATGGGAGAATTCTATATTAAAGCTCATGTTCACAGATAAAGAGGAACAGATCCAGAACTAAGAATTATTGGTAGTTTAAGTACAAGTGATCATGGCTTGATCAGATTTATTATGTGCAAATGGAATAAAATCCAGACCAGTAATATATATACATGGTGCTATAAAGCACAAAGCTGAAAACAAGTGTGAGCCAACTCAGCTCGAGGAAGAATTTAATTAGAAAAATATGAATGATAATTGGAAATTGTTTAAGAATACTTTACTAGAGGCCCAAAAGCCACAATCCTATAATCGTGGAAGAAGGCCATATTGGTTAAAAAAAAACACCCTGGTTTAGAGGGGAAGTGAAGGCAGGTATAAAAAATAAAAATAATATATAATAAAGAATAATGTATAACAAATGAAGGAAAAGGGAAGTTCATATAGTAATGAATATAAATCAGAAGCTAGGAGTTTTAGAAAACTGATAAGGGAAGCAAAGAGACACAAGGCAAAAACATCAATGGCCAATAGAGGTAAGGACAATAAGAAGGAGTTTTTGAAGTCTATTAGAAACAAAAAGAATTCTAACAGTGGTATTGGTCAGGTCTTAAATTCTCTTACTGTATTTCCCAGAGCCCACTATGTAATTCCCTGGGAGAAAGAAGGGTAGGTGCCCTGATCTGGTCAGTCTTGGGAGGAACCTGACACAGTACAGACCCAAATAAATTAAGTGGCGTATAGGATACACCTGGGTTCCAGGACTAAACCCAAAGTTATCCATAAGAACTGTATCAAGATTTTACCAGGGGGACAGGATTTCAGTGTGGCTGCACCCAGAAACTAATGTTGTGGAAAACGAGTCACACCATCTGTTTGGTTCAAACAGTCTGAGGTCCATTTATTGAATACAAGCATGCAAGGAGAGGGAGATAGACATGGTCATACCCAGGTGTCATCCTGGTCTCTCTCTGCTCTGCCCCTATAATACCAGACTTATATAGGTCCAAATTCAAGCCAAATGATACATTTCCTTACCACTCAAGTATTATTAATAAAGCCTTATAAGGAACTAATGGAAGGGCAGTTTTATAACTAGCACACTGCTGACGCACCATGTTATTATCAAGATCTTATCAAGATCTGTGGTTTGCTGTGGCAGCGTTTTGACTAGGGACTTTTGAGGGTGCATATAATGGACAGCTAGGGACTCTTCCGGAGGCCCTTTTGTTTCTTTTCTAGTTAGAGATCGGCCTACTCCATTATCTGGGTCAAGTGCCACAGCCTAGTATACATAAATGCTTTAGCTTAAGCCAAGTCTTACAGGATACAGGCCTGTAGGCCTCTTGCGTTACAGTTTTGGCATATGTTGCATATAGTGCATAGATTTTGCAGCAGAATGGAATGGGGTCAGTTTCAACAGCAAGGTTAACAGCAATTTTCCCCACACTAAAAATAGAACTGTGGAGCCTGAGGCTGGGAGAGTTGTGACAGTAATGAGTTGTTCATTAGAAGAAAATGGCCAAAGTCAGTGCCAGAAAGCAAATTTCACAGAAACAAGAGTCATTCCTCAGGGGCTTCATGATAGAGGACCCTCCTCCCATGTGCAAGGAAATTGAGCAGGGAGAGAAAGACCCCCAAGGAGATTTGGATGGGAGTAAAGCCAATTTGGGTTGGTGATGTGAAAGTGTCCTGACAAAAAAATACTATGTAAATATGTAAATAGGTAAGCACATGTTGTTTGTAATTTGTAAACAAATTCTTTTCTTTCTGTTTGGGAGGGTCAAACAGGGCATTATCATTCTGAAGATGGGGGCATTGTTATGATGGAATGTGATTTGAAGCTAGTGGGCATGGCATGACCCTTCATTCAAGATAAGCGTAAGAAGTAGTTAAGCTCCTTTTTGGAGTAAGATAGGTGAACCAATAGGAGCCATTTCCCAAAACACAGGCCAATGCAAAGCTGGTCAGAAACAGACACGTGTGAGAGAAGGGATTTCCCTGAGTATTGTTTGATGAAGATGTGTGTGTGTCTGTGAGCAGAAGCACTCCGAAATAGCCCAGAGAACAGGCAAAGAGAATCAGTGAAAAGGCCAGTGAACAGCAGCAGAAGAAGCGAGCCAAGAGAAAGCATTTTTGGGGCAGAATCCTGGCTGAAGGGAAACTTAGGAATGTGAGCAAAGAAACGGCCTTCTGTGGTTTGAGTCCTTCTCTGTTCAGAGAAACTGGGCTTTGTGCACATTCTTTGTAAATACACAAGCTTGCATCCAAGAGATACCTGACTATCATCATAAGACAATCTGCAAGACCTCGAATACATTGGCTAACCACTCAGGCTGAAAGGAATAAGGTTATAAATGGCGTGTTTTGGACAGTTAATTAAGAACACTACTATAAAGGTCCATTGTCTGTTTGGGAAGAGGTTCTGTGGGCCACTTTTGGTCCATAGAGCCTTTCCTGGTGGTCTGCACAAAGCTGGCTGCATAGTGTTCTGAGTGCTTCTCCTAGTTTCCAGCTGGAAATTCATATTAAAAAGACAAATAAAATACAGGAAATATTTTCCAAATATTACTTTTCCATGTACGCAACTACTGTTGTTGCCACAGGGATGTTATGTGATCAGAAACTGGAAGAGGTCTCCATGAGATAATATCTCTTTCAGTATGTGGTCCAATTATAAAAAAATCAAGAACTCCTGACTTGAGGAATGGAGTGGAAAATACACTTAGAGGAATGTAGGAAGCACCATACCATGACAGACCAGTAGTCAATATGATCTTTATGTTGGACAATATCAGATGCTTCAAAGAAAAGCGTAAAACCTCCATAATTTAAATTGTACAAAGTAACTGAAATACTTTCCTCATGGATAGTATTTTCTAAATGGACAACCTATCTAATTTTCAATTACTGAGGGATAATCTCCACTCATTGTTATAGTTTGCTTTCCACAACCAAATCTCTATACAACTTTTCATGAGTGATGTACCCAAGTATTCGGATTCTAATATCTAAGCTGAACCAATTCACCTAAATGTGGGTTATTGCTGATTATGTACTCTATGTATCATATGACTTTTAAAAACAAACTTCGTATTTGTGGGTAATCTATGCACTATACCCAGATGTACAGACACTCTTTTCTCAACCTATGTATTATATAATTTTTTTAACATTAGCTTTAATAAAATTCTTCTGGTGAGGTGAGGGATTTTTTTTTTCTGACTCCCAGCTGGGGATCATTTTATGCCCCACAGCTGAAGGATTAATAGTGTGTGTAATTTTACACTAGCTAATTTTCCTGCAGATGCTATTCTTATTCAAATAAATTTCTAATCTTGTTTTGTACTTTACCAAGCTATTATAGTTGACTAGATAATAACTTACTTTACAGATAGAGCGTAACCTTTAATCAAGGAGCTCAAAGCCTTTGACAAGCTGCAGCAGAATGTTATTAATTCATCTCTCACCTTGAGGCTGGGCTTCTGCAGTGCCAACTGTGATTCAAGAGAGACTGCTCAAAGATGTTTTAAAAAACATATACTGCAAATAGAAAAAGGAAAGCAGCAAAACAAGAGTATTGAATTAGTTAAGGGTGTCAAAGATAAGATAAGTACAGAAAGAAGGGAGAAAATGAATATGGGGGAAAATATTAGAAATAAAGTAGGCCCACTAACATGTGGAAATTAGAAATAAGGAAGGAAATCAATATCAACTCCTATTTTACTAAAAATCTGAATGCTTTGTAAAATCTGACTTTAAATTATTATTTTTTTATAAGTTTGGACAATTATAAAATAGTGAAGACTGTGTAAAATCTTTAAGGATGAAAACAGATAAGGAACTGGGGGACAATGATAATACATATGAATCTGTGGGTGTGGATGATATGTAGGATGCTAACAGAATTACCCAGTAGACTTTCTGAACCATGGACCTTTATTTTGAAAAGTCACAGCGAATTCAGGAAGAACCAGAGATTTGTAAAAAAGGAAACAATATACTGATTTTCAAAACAGTAATTCTGGCAGCTGCCATCTGGTCAATCTAATTTGAATAAGTAGTAAAATAATGGAACAAATATGAAGAGAGAAAATTGCTAAGCATCTAAATGGTAATGGAACCATGAGCAATAAGCAACATGGATCTATAAAAGACTCACCTCTCTACATCTCTCTGCTTTTTCACTTTGTTGTTTATCATAATCCTTTTCCATGGTTCTTTAGCCACTTTCCAATCCATGTGTCAGGGCTCATAGACAGTCACTTTATATTCGCTCAGCACCAGTTCAGCTGCACCTATTGCTGACACCCATTATCTGCAACTGTTCAATTTTGTATCACAGACAAGGCTGTGGAGAGGGGATGGAATAAGAGAAGGGAAATTTAAGTCATCAGAGAAAATCCGCAGGCTGTGAGTTGTATCACGCTGCAGAATAGTCTCCCAAAATGCTTTGGGACATTTAAAACTCGGCTGGACAAAACACCGGCAAATGTGCTATGGGAACAATTGTGCATGGGCTGGGAGATAGTCTAGATGACCAACTTTAACGATATTTTCCATTTCTAAGTTCTACTATTCCTGGCAGAGTCCACTGGACTGCCCTTACATGGATATTTGGGAGTTTACAATTTCTCAAAATAGTTGAGATTCAATTGAGCTTAAATCCAAAATCCAGAAATTCTCTAGGTTTACCCCACCGTAATATCTGTGTTTTTTCCCCTTCAACTGCAGCCACAGTTATGCCACTGGGGGGTTCTTTAATTCAGTTCTCTGCTACTTTTATCCATGTTTCCTAAAGCTCTAACAGCTGCAATACTACAAGATTATTTATGATTTCTAAATATCATCTTCTAATGCATCTCCCAGGCTAGCAGAGCAGCAGCCAAGCAAATCTCAATGAACCGGAACTGCCTGTAACAATCCCAAAGTGTCCATCCAGTCATTTCCGTTTCCTGAACTCACTGGCTTCACACTTCACTCTTTAAATTTCCTTCTGGATTTTTTTTTTAACATGGCAATAATAAAAATGAAAATGTTATTGGCTGTTGGCATTCAATCCCAGAAGACAGATAGAGCTTTTTCTTGGAGAGTCTTCTTGGACAAACTTTGTAGTGTGTGATTGAAAGATCACAGGCTCTGTCCCAACTGCAGTCCAAAGAGGAGAGCAGGAGAGCATACTGGGGAAGGGGACAAAATGCCTACTGGCGAGTATCACTAAGGCTAAACCTTCAGAATGACTGAAGCTGAGTGGTGTGTGCAAAATGTGCAGCTGCACAAATGAGGACACTTTCTAACAACCATCTCTCCATGCCCTGTCATCTGAAGTTCCTTCCATCTCGGCATGCTTCCCACCTCCACCAGGCCCTGACCTTCCATCGACATTTCTCGTCTCAGACAAGAACCGTGAAATGTTTGCTTCTTGGTACTGTGTCTGTGGAATGCTTGCCCACCAGTCCATAGATGTAGAATTAGCTGCTTTTCAACAGAATGTTTAGAGAGGTCTGTTTGAAAATCTTTTCCTATGGCAGAAGTATGAAATTTCATATTTTCATCTAGCTCTGATTGTATGCTGAGGAAATATTAATGATAATTTTAGCTGCTTCATTTGATTGTGAAGGGCCTAAAGCATCATCTTCATAGTGCTAGGCTTTTATATTGTGCTTTAAATGTTCAAACCACCTGACAATCATTAACTAGTTAATCCTCACAACAGCCCTGTGTGGTAGGAAGGTAAATATTGTCATCTGCATTTTGCAGGTGGGGAAGCAAGACAGAAAGATGAAGTGATTTGCCCAATGTCACACACTGAGTTAGTGGCAGAGCCAAGATTAGCATCCCCAACACCCAGTCGCCTGTTTAAGCTACTGCAATACACTACTTGGTAGTAGCAGGGAAGAGCCACCAAAGAACATATTTTTCACACAGCTGTTACTTCACTAGTCAGACGTGCAACATCAGTGGCACCAAGCTCGTCATATTACGAGACAGTCATGGCAACATTTCTTATTACTACCAGCTACCAAACATTTCCCATTCAGTCTGCCAAGGTTGTATCTGGCACAGACTGAAGAACTCTCTTGTTAATTTATGCTGCCTCACAGACACACCAACAACGATGCTGCTGGCCAGTAGGGAACTCAGGGCAGCACTTGCCCGTTGCTCATTAGGACCATCTCACCAGCAACCTCTCTCTGTTTAAAACGTATGTTACGTGTCTTTGCTCTTGTCAGATTGTTTACCTTTTTTCTGCATGCGAAGATATGTGCCTGCATGCCAGTGACCGTGTCTGTGTGCAGGCAGCGCTACCGATCCAGTCAGTAACCTATACAGCGCTCTTGAAAAGGAGAGGTTGAAATGGAAAGAGCATTTATCTAAAGGTATAAGAGCTAGAGGAAGAGCCAAGTCACAAAAGATTTAGCCCTTCTAATGGCCAAATTAAACAAGATACAAAGGCGTCCAACTGGACCTCCTAGACATTTTACAAGTCCACACTTGGGAGCCCTCAGGCAGGGTGGGGAAGGAACCAAGTTACGCTCTCTGTCTTATTTAGCTTGGCCATGTCAAATAGCCCTAACTCCAGGGGTGCTGGAACAATTTGTATAGTGCGGGTTCTGAAAAACATTGATCCAAACTGTAAACCCAATATATGATGGAAACCACTTCAAGCCAGGTGGTGGAGCAGCATCTCCAGCACCCCTAGTTCCAGCACCTATGTCTAACTCTTTTTGCCTTGTCTGTTTCTGGAGAGCTCATGCTTTCATACTATTGGACTTCATTTCTCGTCTTTTGAATGAGTTTCAAATGCATTAGGTGACCTCATGTCTTTCTGTATAGAACACTAATCAGAGGAGGCAAAGCATAAAGTCATTAGTCACAGTATTGTGGAGAAAAACATATTTTGGGAAGAATTTGAAATGAAAACACAAACTCTAGTGGGATTTAGAACTAGAAGACCAAAATCTAGACCCCTTATTCATTAGGGCATTCATCAAAAATCATGGCATCTTGCTGAGCTTCCAAGGCTGCCACCGAAGAAAGTGCATATGTGCCCATGAACACATGGGTTGCATACTGAAACTGACAACGACAAAATGAACAGACTCTTAAATAAAGGCTACAAAATAGAGCTGTGAAAAACTGGCAAATATAAAAGTTATAAAAATGTGTACAACCTTTTCACTATTTCCTACCCATTAAAATTATTTTCATAAAAATCCAGAAAACTGAACATTTTTCATATGGAAACATGTGAACAATTGAATTACTATCTTTGACTTAAATTTTACTTGCAGATTTTTGTTGTTAAAAAAAAAGCATGTGAGAGTAGGAATAAAGTCCCTGTATATGCAGCGTGATCTAGACCTCAATTCAGCAAAGTATTTAAGCATGTGGTTCACTTAAATGTATACCTGAATTTGAGTCTGCATTTATCTAGTTTAAAAATAAAAAAGATTCCAAAAATGTGCTCAGCACCAGGATCCTAGTTAGGGAGGAGGTGAGCGTAATCTTCAGCACTAGGCTTGGACAACATCCTGAGCATTCCCCTTGTAAATAGCCTTAAAGAGAGAGAGAGTGCAAGCGACTAAGTTGGTTTCCATGTTTAATCCTGCTGGTTTCTTTAATTTCACTCCAAGGTAAAAGTTTGGAGATTCTCTGGCCTTTAGCTACCTGCTTACATCAAGAGGGACGCCAGATCCTCTCCGAGAAGTGACTGGAAGGACTCCTGTTTCAATGTGCTTTGAATCAGCCCTTAAACTTCCTTACAATTCTAGGGTTCCAACCACCTGGACTTAAATATTGTGGTTTGCAAGCAAAGTGACAATCGTCATTTTATCATATTTTTCATCCTCTCCCTCTGTACAGTGCAAAGTCCCCAGGGCAGGGTCTCTGTCATGTTTTGTAAAGTGCCATGCACATCTATGGCACTAGTAATAAATAATAACACACACTTGCAACACATTTATTATGACATGACATGACCATCAACCTCTAACGTGCATCCAGCATCTCAGCAGAAAGCGTTTGATGCCCTCCCACATTTCAGCGGCCAAGAAGAGGGTGGACTCCTCCACCTTCCGGCAGCCAGGAGAAGTGGCAGTGCCTCATTTCTGGCTACAAGATGGTCTAGGACAGCTCTTATCTATGCTCTTCAGGCTCTGAATGGTTTAAGGTTCGACCAGGCAGCAGAAAGGGAAGGTCAGTCATTGTGTTCAGCATTGGATTTGATATTGGCAGTGAGTGATAACTAGAGCTCATGACAATGCATTGGCAACCATTGGCATAGATTATGTAGCTGCTACTAGAATTTGGCTACACAGAATTAACACTCTATATTAACGGTAAGACACCCCTGTCCTGCATTAGACAGGGCACATTTTAATAAAGGGATACTGTTCACAATACACAATATCACACACATCATACACATTCTGTGCAGCCTTCCAGCTGTGAACTACCCAAGACTCCAAGATTTCTGAAGCTAGTATCACAACCGATTTTATCATGTGTCTGAACTATTTTGTCTCTGTTTGAACCTGACATAGACTTGAATAGTGAAGATCAGATCCAAAAATCTATCCCAATGAAAACTTCTCCAAAGTTCAGTGGGGTGAGCTTTAGAGCCCTTTAGAGAGGTTTTGGCTCATTACAGAGACAGGGTTGAGTGGTGAAGATTGGATCCAGATCGGAATTTCCTCCAAGTTTCGTCAGCATAAGAGTTTAGAACTGTTGTTCCAGGCTACGCTAGCTGGAGCTAGATTGTAAGTTATCTGATATATGGACTGGGTCTTCTTAGAAGTTTGTGCAGCAACAAGCACATTGTTGACAACACATATTAGTATGTAAATAAATGCGCCAAATCCTGCATAAAGACTGAGTAAAGACATCAGGCCTTAGCCCTATAAAAGTACACAACGTGATGCACAGATGTGTGCCTTTCTCCTACACCGATGCGCCACAGTCTGGCATGAGTTTCTTATTCGTTAGTAATACAACTCTACAAATGCCTACGTTGCGGTTCCTAAAACCACCATCCACATGGTAACTTGGTTACCAACATAGTGCTGGTTTTACTGTTCACTACAAGAACAGCCTCAGGTGTAATATAAAGCGTCTTTTTTACTCCCAATCGGTGTTTGTAACACATTGTCAAGCGTAAGGAAGGGATTTCTTCTTTTACATTTCCTTTCTGCTCATGAACGGATTTGCTTTTTCATGTTTTCATCAGTTTCTTCTGAACAAGCAGGTATTCACGTCTGCTCCCACGTCACACACCATCGATTCTTGAAGTTCTAGCCTGTACCTTGTGGAATGAGCACATTGAGGTAGTGGATGTGGCAGAATTTTTTCCTTGTCTTCCTGCTTCCCCTGGTATTCCTCAAGGACATGTCTTGCTGCCTTCTTCATCCTTTTGTTTCCTTCTTCTTCATTCTTTTGTCGTGTCTGATATGAACTTCTTTGGTGCTTTAGTGAACGCAGGACCCTTTGGTCTCCCATGATAACATTTCCCCTATGCCATTGGCAGGGAAGTGAGAATGAATGCATGGCGTCTGGCTCTGACACTGACAGATTCTCATACTGCTTCCAGAGAGATGCCCAAATGTTATAAAGACAAACCATATGGGAAGCCCTAGCACTCAATGTCATTAATAGGAATTTTTAAACAACTGTGATTGATGGAGCAGCTCTTACAAGTCTGAGATCAATGAAAATGCAACTTGATCTTTTGAACTCAAACTTTTTTTTTTTGGGTTCCTTTTTCTGTAGAAAATCCCATAAAACCATTTCTGTGCAGACAAAAGCTGTCTGGCGCTCCTCACATGGATTTCTCATACACTTTCCTCATCTCCCCACTCGCACCCCTCCCTCCCTTTCCAAGTCAGACATGCCTGTTGGTTCTGAGGGTTCTTTATCCAGGATTCTCATCAGAACTTTGGTGTCAGTACTTTGTTACAATCTTGACTAAAATACTTAAATTGATCTGCTGCTTTAGAACTATAAATACACCCACTGGATTAACTGTGTTCTATACAACTTTTCATCGGTTCACGGTATTGAGTTTGAATTGTGACCCTCTCTCCAACCTGTTGGTATTTGAACAATAAAAACATGAGTAATTAAAATAAATTATCACTATAACAGCTATAATGGCAAAAATAATTTACTAACATATCACCATTAATTCCAAAAGATTCCAAATTTAATATGGGGATCACTTCATTCTTTATTGAAATGCAGCCATCCACTTCTGGGGTAGAAGGCATTTCTTGTTTAACAGCAATGCTACACAGCAGTTTAGAGTGTAAAATACAGAAGAAGAATACTGCATCCATTTGAAACTGCGGGGAGGCAGAATGTTCTTATCTGAGATGGAATGTGGCTTGGACACTAGAATTAAACCCTAGTCTTGGAGAATGGAAAAGCTACTCCAGGCGGAGGTGCTGTGGAGGAACATTCACCCTGTTTACCTGGGACTAGATGCAGGACTCAAAATGAGTTGCGATAGGCAGGAATGCTGTTTCAGAAATTCTCTTGCTGCTCCATCAGTTTCCATGGAACCCGAATTTTAATTTAAAAAGAAGTTTCTAGCCCTTGTCATTGCAATTAAAAACTTCCAAATGTGAGCCCAAGGTAAAGAAATTTGTGGCTGTTTTCCTGTATCTCTGTAAGGACTGAACATTAATTCTAAGAGACATGAACTACTCCCATCCATCTTAATGGGTATCAACACTAAATCCTATTGAGGGTGACTTAAATGTCTCCATTGTTATTTATAAAGAAAAGGAGTACTTGTGGCACCTTAGAGACTAACCAATTTATTTGAGCATGAGCTTTCGTGAGCTCCAGCTCACTTCATCGAATGTTGCTGTAGCTCACGAAAGCTTATGCTCAAATAAATTGGTTAGTCTCTAAGGTGCCACAAGTCCTCCTTTTCTTTTTGCGAATACAGACTAACACGGCTGTTACTCTGAAAATTGTTCATTATGTTGCTGCACATCATTTCAGCAGAAACACTACGGTAGTATGCTCATCCATTGTGGTTGGCTATCATAGAAATTAGAGATGGAAAAGACCTATGAGGTCATTTTATATATCCCCTGTGATCAATGAAGGATTGTTCCTAACAGTGTTTTCTCCAGTGCATTGTCCACTGCCCTAAATGAGCTGTCATGTCTTTCCTTAGGAGAGTTTGTGAAACATGATGAACTTCTCACCATCAGGAATTTATGCCTGATTTTCCAAGTCTTATTTTTTTTTCTTAATTTCATCCATTTGCTCGTTTAGTTATAAGCCAGGGACTGAAGGGGAAGACACCAGGGAAGAATAAAAGCAGAAGCCAGCAGAGACAGGGGAAGAAATGAGCATCCATTGGGGTGGGGGAGGAAGAAGGCTGAGGCAGCAACTGAAAGGAGAACAAGGGGAAGGACATCCATGATACACTCTCTCATGATTTTATCATGAGTCTCGCAAGAGTTTGTGGCTGTCCCAAGTAAAGATGTCCACCAGATTCCCATGATTCTAATGGGGCTGAAACCAGGTTGTCCTTAAGAGAAGATGACAACCTCTTAATCACCAGAGGAGCCTGGAATGAGACTGAGAGGGCGGCAAGGAATGAGACTGTGTTAGTAAACTGGACAGGAAAGTATGAGGAGTCAGGGGAATGTGGGCATTAGGAGGGAGAGTGAAGCGCTATGTGGAAGAGTTGTTATAGGATATATTAGAATATAGAATGTGGATTCATTCTCCGTGTTGGAAGACAGGCCTCGGGACTACAGGGAGATCGGAGAATGGCAGAGTGCAGCAAGCATCAACTTTGGTTATTCTGTTATATAAATGTATAATTTAATTGCTAAAAGCTCTCCTTGCTTTAATGCAAAGAACAACATAAAAGATTCAGGGAAATATTAAGTGTAAGAGGAGACTGAGAGGTGAAAAGGAATGTGGGGTGTAGGAGGGAGACTGAGGGGACAACAAGGGAATGTGAAGTGTAGTAGGAGGCTGAGGGACAGCACGGGAATAGGGGTGGTGGAATGTGAGAATGTGAGTAAGAGACTGAAGGGAAGGGGAGGGAAACATGGGGGTAAGTTAATGTAGGGAGTAGATAGGGATCAGGAAACTTGGGTGCAGTGTGACAGGAGAATGTGATGCAGGAGACTGAGTGGGGTATGGAGGGAGACAGGAGAGGGATAGAATGGCCGCTCTCCACTCCCTGAGGTAGGAGAAGATACGTGGATTCCCCTTCAAGCAGTGAGGCCTGCCTGTATTTTTACATGTGCACTGATGATTAATTTTGAACCTAAAATAATCCCACACAATTTAGGTGTTGGCATCTTGTCCCTTAGGGCTCAAAAATTAGAAGGCAGCTGGAAAAACTATTTATTCTTGTGATTTTTAAGCCAATGTCATGATTAGTTTTCGCAGTGGGGAGGGGTTGAGTGGTGTTGACTCACACTGTTTTAGTGCTTAGAATGGGACACGAATACTTCTTTTTCTTCTCGTTGACCTGGTTGGCTATGGGCCGATCTCACGCAATACACTCTGTCAAGCTGGCTCAGCCACTGGGTCAGTTTAACTAAGCTTTAAAAGGGCCCCCAGATTGGGGGCTGGATTCCACTGAAGAAAAAGATGGCTGTTTACTGCTGAAAGATGCAGATGGGCCCAACCCTAGTTATAAGGCTCCAGGAGACTAGAACCCAGGTCAGTAAAGCCTGGGACCGCTGATGTTCTCGCATTGCTACCAGGAGGTCATAGAGAGCTGTATCTAAAGTACACTGTGGAGATTAGGCACTGCCCAAAGGGTACACAGTGACAACAACCTGCAGCCATTTGATTCACCCATGCTCACTGTTTAAACCCAGGGAGCACCCCAGGAATTTGTCTGAGCAATCATACAGATTTCTGGCCTTCCGTGATTCCAGACCTCACCTTGCTTTCTGATCTCTAGTCTCTGATCCCAGCCTGACTCTGACCCTGACTCCAGCCTTCTGATTTCAGTCTGGTAACCGTCTTTGACCCCAGCCTGACCCTGACTCTTCCCTCCTGATACTATCTTGGATCTCTGGTCTCTGACTGTGACCTCATTCTGCTCCTGATTCTTACTTATCAATCCTGCTTTTAACAACTACTCTCATCCCTGCTCACTGACTTCCACCTTGTGGCTGTTCTTGACCTGTCCCAGCTGTCATTGCTAGGCCAAACTGCCTATGCTCTGGTCCCTTACACTAGTTTGACTACACAGTCTAGAGAAACTAGGCAGCACCCAGACCATATGATCATAAGTTAGCTTAGGAGTCTGGGAATAGAGGGTTCAAGCCAGGCCAGCACCTGGACTGAATGCAGCCTAATCACATGGCAGGGAACTGATTCTTTAGCGCATTCGCAGATGTAACAAACTTATTTTATATCAAATGGGGTATCTTTTTCCACCACCCCACTCACCTTCCAGTCTCCTTCTATGGAAGTATAGCTGTTGTGCATGTTAGGCATTCGAATTGTCTTATGAAACACTTTTTTACAAGTACTTGGGGCATGCTGCTGCTCACTGCTACCCAAATTATCACTATTTTTAGTGTGCTAGCGTAAGTATGTCTATGCAAGCTGAGAGTCAGACCCCGACCTCAGTGTAGACGTACCCTCAGTTTCGGGGTTAATCCACTCTAAACTGGGTGACCGGGCAACAAAAAGGCAGATAAAATTTAGTGTTGATAAATGCAGAGTAATGCACATTGGAAAACATAATCCCAGCTATAATATATAAAATGATGGGGCCTAAATTAGCTGTTACCATTCAAGAAAGAGATCTTGGAGTCATTGTGGATAATTCTCAAAAACATCTGTTCAATGTGCAGCAGCAGCCAAAAAAGCTAATACAATGTTAGGAACCATTAGGAAAGGGATAGATAACAAGACAGAAAATATCATATTGCCGCTATATAAATCCATGGTACATCCACATCTTGAATACTTCATGCAGATCTGGTCGCCCCATCTCAAAAAAAGACATACTGGAATTGGAAAAGGTACAGAGAAGGGCAAGTAAAATGATTAGGGGTATGGAACAGCTTCCGTATGAGGAGAGATTAAAAAGACTGGAACTTTCCAGCTCGGAAAAGAAACAACTAAGGTGAGATAGGATAGGGGTCTATAAAATCTTGACTGGTATGGAGAAAGTAGATAAGGAAGTGTTATTTACTCCTTCGCATAACACAAGAACTAGGGGTCACCCAATGAAATTAATAGGCAGCAGGTTTAAAACAAACAAAAGGAAGTACTTCTTCACACAACGCACAGTCTACCTGTGGAACTCCTTGCCAGGGATGTTGTGAAGGCCAAAACTATAACAGGATTCAAAAAAGAACTAGACAAGTTCCTGTAGGATAGGTCCCTCAATGGCTATTAGCCAGGATGGTCAGGGATGCAACACCATGGTCTGAGTGTCCCTAGCCTCTCTTTGCCAGAACCTGGGAATGGACAAAAGGGGATGGATCACTTGGTGTTTACCTGTTCTGTTCATTCCCTCTGAAGCACCTGGCATCAGAATACAGGATATTGGGCTAGATGGACCATTGGTCTGACTCAGTATGGCTGTTCTTATGTTCTTAAACCATGTTGTTGAGCTGCCAGTCACATTGATTGCACTGCAGAAGAGCTAGCTCAGCTTCAAGCAGCTAACTGAGAGGACCCTAAAGACATTGGGGTACCCAGCTCTGTGCCCTCCTGCACAGCTATGGATGGCTCTGTGAGGCTATCCAAAATCAAGGGACATGTGGCTTTGGAACTGACAGGTCCCAAAGGCCAGCCCTGGGCAGTGATGGAGGAGACAGGGAATAACCTAGAGCTTTAAGAAAAGTTGGCGACACTTCCACGCAGTGACCAGTTTATATCAGTGACATTTTAAAGACTATTTTGCCAGGAAAAAGGCTAGAAAATTAATTTTCTTCTTTTAATGGCAGCTGTGATTCTCCCCTACATTATCAGATCTCCAAACTCAGGATGCTGCTGCTGCTACTGTATCCCCCAATGATTGGCTCCAGACAGCTAGGATTCCTACCCCTAAAGCAGTCAAATGGGAACCTGTGGCATCATCTCCCACTGGGGAACTCCAGTTACATTTTTGGGACAAGTATTATGACCTGTTAAGTGATGTAAAGTATGTTCACACTTCTCAGAGCTCAAGCACATCAGAATGCCCAAGCAACTTAGGGTATGTCTAGACAGAAAACAAAACGGCAGTGAGTCTCAGAGCCCGGGCCAACTGACTCAGGGATGTGGGTCTCACGCTTCGGGGCTAAAAATAGCAGTGTAGATATTTGGGCTTGGGCTGGAACCCCGGATCAGAAACTGAGCAAAGGGGGAGGGTCTCAGAGCCAGGCTTTAGCCTGAGCCCAAATTTCTACACTGCTATTTTTAGCCCAGTAGGGCGAGCCCGAGTCAATTGACCAGGCTCTGAGACTCACTGCTGTGGGTTTCTTTGTTTGCTGTGTAGACAAACCCTTAGTACCCTCTAGCACTGGGCGCGGATCCAGATTCAGCTTATGGACTTTGACTTTTGAAGAAACTGTTTAGTGGTGTGAAACAAATTGTTTAGAACATGTGTGATTGCATGGGCCATTTTTGATTTAACTTTTGGCACAAATTTATTCTGTGGATCATACTTAGTAATATGATTACAGGAAACCTCAGAAACTTCCACTCACATTAGATGGGTATTTCCAGAAATAAGCCTCAGAGCTTGCAAGACGTAACCATTTCTCACCAAAAGTAATCTCGTAATTTTCTGAACGTAGTGACTCACGATTGCTTAACCTCACAAATACGCCACTAGCGGCATTATTAATCACAGTGATTTAGGCTCAGTGCACTGGGGAGTCTTTGCTTTGCAACGCACACTGCACTCAGAGGGTTTGTGAATATAGCACTCATGAAAAGTACCAGGCAGGGGCTTTGAAAAGGGAAGTCCCCAGTTCATAGAGCTGATGCAGTGTGAGCAGTGGCAGGGTGAGCTGACCACACTTTTGCACATGCTGCCCCAACCTGCACCTCTCAGCCTCAAGACGAACCTGGAGTGGCTAGTTTTAGAATGAGAGGGTGAGTTCAGCCTCCATGGTACACTCAGCCCTTTGCCTCACTGCTGAGACCACCATAAGAAGCAGCAGTAGTGCTAGTTACATGCTGTGGATGCCTGTCCATTAGGAACTGGGACCCGTTTCCCCCAGTTTACATAAGCCACCAAACTGGAGTGGAGGGGAATCTTGGTCAATTCCCATATAAACCTGAACTTTAACTCAGGACCTAGAAGTGAAAGAGTCATTGGCCATTCCCAAACTTTTGAGCTATACAGGCTCCCTTAGCTGGTGTCTGCACTGGAACCCATAACTAGAAGGTGAATTGTTCCATACCAAAACTCCTGAGCCCCCATCAGCAATTTTGGGTAATGTTTTGTAGCTTTCAATTCAGTTTTCATCCAGCTTACTTCCTTTTATTTTTTTAAAACTTCCTTTAAAATGAAACTCACTTTGATATTTATATATGTCATCCTGTTTCAACAGCAGCCTTTCTGATCCCTTACACAAGTTACTATCTTTTATACCTCAGATTATTTGCCTGATAACAACTGGGCCACAGTGGATGTTCTTGGCATTCTGTGTGAGCATACTATTCAGGACCCATGCTAACGTTTGCAGCTGCATTTTTCCTTCTCTCATTCTTTAGCTATCATCTTTTTGATTTTCTTGAAAAATTACTAATATAGTTTACATTCAGGTCCAAATTCAGTCCATTGCATAACCCCCATAATACACGATTGTTAAAAGTGTTGTGACAGGGTCGGGCCAGATGGCTACAGGAGAGTGCTAGAAGGCAGATATATTAGCCCCAGGTTGAGTAGATCCCTTTTCCATGGGTAAGGCAACATGGAATGTTCCAGAACAATCAGGAACTTTCTGGAAATAATTAAGACAGACAGGCTGATTAGAACACCTGCAGCCAATCAAGAAGCTGCTAAAATCAATTAATGCTGGCTAATCAGGGGACCTGAGTTTAAAAAGGACCTCATTTCAGTTTGTGGCATGCGTGCGAGGAGCTGGGAGCAAGAGGCACTAGGAGCTGAGAGTGAGAAGGTGTACTGCTGGAGGACTGAGGACTACAAGCATTATCAGACACCAGGAGGAAGATCCTGTGGGGAGGATAAAGAAGGTGTTGGGAGGAGGCCATGGGGAAGTAGCCCAGGGAGTTGTAGCTGTCGCACAGCAGTTCCAGGAGGCACTCGAGACAGCTGCATTCCACAGGGCCCTGGGCTGGAACCCAGAGTAGAGGGTGGGCCTGGGTTCCCCCCAAACCTCCCAACTCCTGGTCAGACACAGGAGGAGTTGACCTGGACTGTGGGTTCACGAAAACGGCCAAACTGAAGGCTGCCATGAATCTCTGAGGCGAGCAAATCCACCAAGGTAGAGGAGGAACTTTGTCACAGTGTATTTATTTTAAACTGCAACTCCTTGGGGCAGGATCTTATCTTTATCTTGTATCTGTAAAGCACCATGCACACCTACAATGTTATACAGGTAATGAGGTTAAAAATCATGGGCAAGCTACAGTGATTTGCCCCTGCTGAGGATCTGGCTCCTAATGCACTTTTCATCATGAATGCTTTTTGTTTACTTTTTGTAATATACTGCAGTCAGTGCAACTAGATGCAGAACAATGTCACTTAGACAATGAACCAATCAGTTTCACTTTGTTTCTAGTCAATTTCAAGTCATTTTCACTTTTAAGTTTTCATGCACTAGCCCAACACTGCTATGTTTGCCTTGTTGTGTTTCAAATAACATATAATTTCCAGTGGAATTTTTTAAATAATCAATTTAATGAAAACATTTCTATGGGTCTTGAGTTATGTAAAACCTCATTTTTAAATAAACTGTTTGTCCATATTTGATCTGTAAATGTCACTTTACTTTGTCCATACCTCAGTTTCCTCAACTCAGTGCTAGATACACTGATGGGAATATGAGTCTTTTCAAATTTGAAATCCTTTTTTTATAAGATTAGAAGTCTGGTTATAAAGATAACTGTTGGTTTAGTATATGTAGACTTAGTGGCATATGCCATTCTGATTTAAAGAATAGTACTAAATCTATATATGCTAAACCAACAGTTAACTTTGTATCGTTCTAGTTTTTTTTAATCAAAGTGTCATGCAGTACAAAGTCAAACATGTTACAGAAGTCTACGTTGACTTAGTTATCACTATTGTTGATAAAATTTGCAGATAACATAAAAATTGGGGGACTGGTAAATAATGATGAGGACAAGTCACTGATAGAGTGGTCTGAATCACTTGTTAAAATGGGAATAAACAAACAATATATGTTTTAATGCAGCTAAATGTAAATGCCTTTATTTAGGGACAAAGAATGTAGGCCATACTTACAGGATGGATGACTATCTTGGGAAGCAGTGACTCTGAAAAAGATTTGGGGGTTGTGGTGGATAACCAGCAGAACATGAGTTCCCAGTGTAACATAGTAGTGAAAATGTCTAATGTGATGCTTGGATGCATAAAGAGTGGGATCTTGAGTAGGAATAGAGCGCTTATTTTGCCTCTGTATTTGCAGCTGATGTAAGAGCTGTTGGAATACTGGATCCAGTTCTGATGTCCACAGTTGAGAAAGGAAATGTGACAGTGATAGACTCAAGGTGCTCTATCTATTTAGCTTAACAAAAAGAAGGTTAAGGAGTGACTTGATCACAGTCTATAAATATGTATATAGAGAACAGATATTTGACAATGGTCTCTTCAATCAAGCAGAGAAAGGTATAGCACAATCCAGTGGCAGGAAGTTGAAGCCGGACAAATTCAGACTGGAAATAAGGCGTACATTTTTAATGGTGAGGAAAATTAACCACTGAAATAATTCACCAAGTGTTGTGGCAGATTCTCCATTTTTCAGTCAAAATTGGATTAAAAGTATGGTCTAATGCAGAAGGAATTATTCTGAGGAAATTTTATGGCCTATGTTATTAAGCAAATCAGACTACGTGATCATAACTGCCCCTTCTGGCTTTGTAATCTATGATACTGAAGGGTATGAAATGCTTGGTAAGTTGGACCCAGCCAAACAGAATGTGTTTTAATACAGATAAATGCAAATTCATTTATCTTTGTTCCTAGGCCATATTTACAGATTATTCTGTAACTGCATACTGCAGGATTCTTCAAAGCAGCTGGTCCTAGCCATTGTCAGAGATAGGATACTGGAATAGAAGGATTGTGGCTCTGATTCAGTACAGTGACCCCTAAGCTCCTGTGAAGGGAGCCTCCTCCCCAGAGTCCATGACTGAGGCTGAATTGGTGGGTTGCATGATGTGTCAAGGAGAGTCCTACCTCATGTGTTTCAAATTAGGTTTTGCCTCAGACATTTCTCTTATGTTATTACTGAACATTTATATTGTGGTGTCTTCTGAAGGCCTCAGCCAGATCAGAGACTCATTGCTAGGTGCAATAAATGATAGTCCTCTTAGACCTTTCCTAGCTCTTGTGGGGCAGATAGAAAAATGGCCCTGAAACAAGGAACATTTTTCACCATGAAGAGGAGAAATAGTTGAGAGGCCTGACTGCCACCCTTTAGAGGGTCTGCAATGACATCCTTGCTTACACATAATCATTCTCCAATCACCCATCCCTATGCTAGCTGTGACTGTCTCCTAGGGTACATCTACTCTGCAATCAGAGGTGTGGTTGCAACTCAGGTATGCATTCCCACATTAGCTTTGATGTAGCCAGCGTGGATAAAAAGAGCAGTGAAGATGCAGTGGCACTGACCCTGGCACAAGCTAGCAACGTGAATATGTACCCAGGGCTTGGGGAGGGCTTGTCCTGCCTGTACTATAGCCTTTGCTGCCGCACTTCACAGCTATTTTTAGCCACACTAGCTAGATTAAAGTTAGCATGGGGATGCCTACCTGTGCTATGATCACACCCCCAAATGCAGCATAGACATACCCTTTATCTCCACCTCACCTGTAACTGGAAGTACTTAGTCATTTCCTCAGGTAGCAGACACCTAGCAACATCATGACTGCACTAAAAGGCAGCCCCACAAGGCAAAGCGATGATCCGCACACAACACCACTTTACGTGAACGTGTATTTTATTTTTTATTTCCTTGGCGTTTGTTGTTTTGAAAGAAAAGACAAAAATCAGAAGCTTCGTTCTTTCCTCATCCTCCCACCTTGAATTTGCCCTTCCCCTTTTCACTTTCTGTGTTTTCTCACTGTTCCTCTCTCTGCTCCTTCCTTATTTCCACTCCTTTCTGCTCACCTCCTGAGCTCCTCCCTTGCCTTCTCCCCTCAGTTTTTCTTTCACTTCTCCTTTGCCTTGGTCCCTCCCCTTTCTTCTCCTGGGCTCCAGTTGTCCCGTCCCTTTCTGCCTCTTAGCCGTCTTGCTTTCCACTAGCCCCCTCTCCAGGCTGGCCACCCTTCTCACTCCTTAACCCTGCCCATTCTTTCTTCTGAGCTTTACCATCTTAGTAACATCACCACCACCTATCCCCATATGCTTAGCTCTTTATTCTCTGTGCACCAATAAGATGGTGCTGATACAGCTGTAGTTGCTCCTCAAAGCCTCCAGGCTTACCTGGCTGCCCTTTGCAGCTGCTCTGCTGACTGACAGTCTCCATGTCAGGCCACCCTGCTGAAAGTGTGCACCTGAACTGGCTGAACCTAAGTCCCAGTTTACTAGCTCATTAGATGCTACTGATCTCATCCAACAGAAAAGAAAGACAATTCACTTCTAGGCTGATAGTGGGCGTGGAGAATTTCAGCCACAAGAGAGAATTGCAGAAAGTGACAGGCCTGTGAAAATATGGAACCCTAGTAGAAATGGGTAGTATTAAGTACAGCACATATTGAAAGGTATGCACCAAAGAACATGTGTATGCACATAAACACACACACACACACACACACACACACCCCTGCCTCTCTATTTCTGTACCTCAATCTCCAGCCCTGTTTCTATTTCCCTCCATCTGGCAGCTTTCAGAATAATCCCATCCACCTGTTAAAGGGAGAATGTCAAGCTGAATTTACAGCAGGGACTGGAAACAGGATGCGACAGCAAAGCGTTTTAATTAAAATCCTCTAATTGAACGCATGGTCCTTGTGAAAAGGGAGCTGCTGAGAGTAGCCTAATGTCACCGTCTCTCCCTCCACTTGCCATGAAGAAAGAATAGTTGGCACCAACTCTCAAGGTGGGGAGAGGAAAGGCCATTTCCCAAAGTGCAAAACAGCCTTGGTGTTTTCCAAGGTCACCTTTGGAACAAACGGCATTGTTTTCAGGCCGTTCAAGTTAGATTTGCCCATATCTTATCCGCAGCAGTGTAAGGGGCTGTTAAGGCTCTGATACTTTGGGCCAGGCACTTAGGATTCAATTCACAAAATCATCTAGAAAATCCCTGGGATTCACAAAGCCTGGGTTGGGTGCACAAGTTCCCTACACAGTGAATGGGATTCACAAAAGCCAGTATGCTAGGCAGCTCTTCACTTAAACCGGCTAATAGAAGATGTGGGCCAGGGAAGGACCTCCCGCCTACTGGACTCTTACTCAGGAAATGGCAGACACCTGGTTCAAGTTCCCCTCTGCCTGAGGGAGGGAAAGGACTTGACCAGGGATCAGTTACCTCTCAGGGGAGTGCACTCACTGAGCTATGGGATATTCTGTTGGGGATGGGTGGGTTACCTCAGTCTCTCCTGTTGAAGCTGTTCCACTGTGGATAAATAATGAGAATCAGTGGGCAAGAGCAAAGTAGCATGAGAATGACTCCATAGCCCTCAGGTTAGCACACGCACAGGTGGGAGGTTCCAGTCCCCCTGCTCCAACTAATTTTTTAATTATTTATTCCCAATGAAACAGCTTCAACAGGAGAGAGTGAGAGAGGCCCACCTCAGAATACCGCATAGCCTCATGGCTAGGGCACTCACCTGAGAGGTGGCAGATCCCTGCTTGCAGTCGTCCTCCCCCTTGAGACAGAGAAGGGACTTGAACCGGGGGTCTTACTTTCCAAGAGAGGACCCTAGCCACTGGCCGAAAAATTATGAGGGAGGTCCTGAGGCTGTTTTATGTGTGTTCACATATCGGGCATACTCTGGTAGGCAAGCTGTGAGTCTGCACACCAGATTGAGCCCCACAGGTGAGTTAGGCAGAGCAATGCGTGTTTTCCCCAGGTTCTGCATCACTCTGGGGTTTGGGGCATCTGGACACCTGGCATGGGGCTGCACTGGGCGTGCTAAGAGGCAGAAGCATAAGTGACTAGTTTCAGAGTAACAGCCGTGTTAGTCTGTATTTGCAAAAAGAAAAGGAGTACTTGTGGCACCTTAGAGAATAACCAATTTATTTGAGCATAAGCTTTCGTGAGCTACAGCTCACGTCATCGGATGCATACTGTGGAAAGTGTAGAAGGTCTTTTTATACACACAAAGCATGAAAAAATACAGCACAGACACACCCCTGGAACCCCAACCTGGGATATTCTATCTACTACCCAAGATCCATAAACCTGGAAATCCTGGGCGCCCTATCATCTCAGGCACTGGCACCCTGACAGCAGGATTGTCTGGCTATGTAGACTCCCTCCTCAGGCCCTATGCTACCAGCACTCCCAGCTACCTTCGAGACACCACTGACTTCCTGAGGAAACTACAATCCATCAGTGATCTTCCTGATAACACCATCCTGGCCACTATGGATGTAGAAGCCCTCTACACCAACATTCCACACAAAGATGGACTACAAGCCGTCAAGAACACTATCCTCGATAATGTCACTGGCTAACCTGGTGGCTGAACTTTGTGACTTTGTCCTTACCCATAACTATTTTACATTTGGGGACAATGTATATCTTCAAATCAGCGGCACTGCTATGGGTACCCGCATGGCCCCACAGTATGCCAACATTTTTATGGCTGACTTAGAACAACGCTTCCTCAGCTCTCGTCCCCTAACGCCCCTACTCTACTTGCGCTACATTGATGACATCTTCATCATCTGGACCCATGGAAAAGAAGCCCTTGAGGAATTCCACCATGATTTCAACAATTTCCATCCCACCATCAACCTCAGCCTGGTCCAGTCCACACAAGAGATCCACTTCCTGGACACTACAGTGCTAATAAACGATGGTCACATAAACACCACCCTATACCGGAAACCTACTGACCGCTATTCCTTCCTACATGCCTCCAGCTTTCACCCAGATCACACCACATGATCTATTGTCTACAGCCAAGCTCTACGATACAACCGCATTTGCTCCAACCCCTCAGACAGAGACAAACACCTACAAGATCTCTATTAAGCATTCTTACAACTACAATACCCACCTGCGGAAGTGAAGAAACAGATTGATAGAGCCAGAAGAGTTCCCAGAAGTCACCTACTACAGGACAGGCCTAACAAGGAAAATAACAGAACACCACTAGCCGTCACCTTCAGCCCCCAACTAAAACCCCTCCAACGCATTATTAAGGATCTACAACCTATCCTGAAGGATGACCCAACACTCTCACAAATCTTGGAAGACAGGCCAGTCCTTGCCTACAGACAGCCCCCCAACATGAAGCAAATACTCACCAGCAACCACATACCACACAACAGAACCACTAACCCAGGAACCTATCCTTGCAACAAAGCCCGTTGCCAACTGTGCCCACATATCTATTCAGGGGACACCATCACAGGGCCTAATAACATCAGCCACACTATCAGAGGCTCGTTCACCTGCACATCCACCAATGTGATATATGCCATCATGTGCCAGCAATGCCCCTCTGCCATGTACATTGGCCAAACTGGACAGTCTCTACGTAAAAGAATATATGGACACAAATCAGATGTCAAGAATTATAACATTCAAAAACCAGTCGGAGAACACTTCAATCTCTCTGGTCACGCGATTACAGACGTGAAAGTTGCGATATTACAACAGAAAAACTTCAAATCCAGACTCCAGTGAGAGACTGCTGAATTGGAATTCATTTGCAAATTGGATACAATTAACTTAGGCTTGAATAGAGACTGGGAATGGCTAAGTCATTATGCAAGGTAACCTATTTCCCCTTGTTTTTTCCTACCTCCCCCCCCCCTTCAGATGTTCTTGTTAAACCCTGGATTTGTGCTGGAAATGGCCCACCTTGATTATTATACCCATTGTAAGGAGAGTGGTCACTTTAGATAAGCTATTACCAACAGGAGAGTGGGTTTGTGTGTGGGGCGGGGGAGAGGAGAGAAAACCTGGATTTGTGCTGGAAATGGCCCAACTTGATTATCATACACATTGTAAGGAGAGTGATCACTTTAGATAAGCTATTACCAGCAGGAGAGTGGGGTGGGGGGAGAGAAAACCTTTTGTAGTGATAATCACCCATTTTTTCATGGTTTGTGTGTATAAAAAGATCTTCTACACTTTCCACAGTATGCATCCGATGAAGTGAGCTGTAGCTCACGAAAGCTTATGCTCAAATAAATTGGTTAGTCTCTAAGGTGCCACAAGTCCTCCTTTTCTTTATAAGTGACTAGGGAACTTCTACAGCAAAAATTTAGGTACAAGAGAGTTTAGGCACCTATAGTATTCAGCTGGCTGCTGGGCAGGGGTTTTGTGAATTTTAGTGGGGCCTGATTCTGGGATATAGGCACTTGAAGTGGCAGTTAAGTGCTTATGTCCTTCTCTGACTCTAGCCATCATGTAACACACTGTGATCATATACATAAAAACGCCACAGTCTTGAACTCCATCAGAGTGTCTGAAAAATGCAAAGTCTGGCTCAAATATGGAGAACATAACAACATAAGCTCCTTTTGGGAAAGTTCCTATTCGTCCATCTTGAGCGGACAAATGGAATTGCTAAATCCTGGCTTACTGCAGTTTGTGAAAGAGACATATAGGAGGAAAGCAACAGTTAGAGACAAAAAGAGATGGAAATAGAAAGCAAGATTGAGACAGAAACAAAGGCAAAGACACACACAGAAACTGATCCTTGTTTGGATAATCTGGATGACCAACTAAGGTGTTCTGAATTGGGGGGCATATCTTCAGCTGCTGTAAAGCACTGAAGCTATGCCAATTACACCAGCTGAGAATCCTGCCCTGGGTCATAAAATGCAGAGTAAATATATGAAATTGTAATTGTATGGTAACTGTGCAGCTCTTGGTTAGAGGTATAACAGACTGGGAATGTTCAAGCAACGAAGGTAGGGAGCCCAAAGAAAGTATATGGGGAAAAGCAGGAATTAGCAAGAGCCGTAGAAGTGTCATTGCAATGTAACTATAACTCTTCAAACTACTATGCAAAACCATTGACACTATGTACTTCTTGTACGCGTAACACCTCAGATGTTTCTTACCTTGATTTACAGTAGTAAAAAAAAGTTACTAAAAAAAGTAGTTATAGAAAATAAAATATGCAGAGTCTGTAGCTACATCTGGAAAAATTAGTAATCATCATCATAACAATTCATGACATTCTGAATTCAGAATATTCTGCAACAGTTACAGATTTTTCCATAAAGTTTTCCCGGGCATGAAAATAGGAAGTTTGGCACCACTGCATTCCTACGTCCTCAGGCTGGTAAAGATTATTTTTATGCAGGCTTGGGTCACAGAGGAGAAAAGATCCCTGGGCCCTCAGGTGCCTGCCAGTCCCTCTCTAACAACACAAAATCTTTTCTTAAAACATATTTATTTTATGTTTCAATATTTTTATGCTTCATTGGCTTATTCAGAAATTGGAAAATCTTACATCCTCTCTCAAGAGGTCTGGCAGGCATGTTTGCCCCAAGCTGAAAAAGCAAAACCTCTGGCAAATCACCGAGCCTTTGCTAAAATTTAAAATGAGGAGTCCAAATCTAAAGGTGATTGGACACTCTCTGGGAAACCTGGGGAGCTCGACATAAAAGACTTGGGAACTGGCATATCATTTTTTTCTGCAGCAAATGTTGGAATGCAAGGGTTGTGGATTCCAGCGTAACACTACATTTCCCCCAGACAGTAGGTGGTCAGATTTTAGGGTGAAGGGGAATGGGGATAATTGGGCAGAAGTGGGGAATTCTCCTGCTATCTGGTTGACTTCTGAGGCTCATGAACTTCCATTTCAGACAGAGGGACTGCTCAGCAACAGCACGAAATGGCTTTGTTCAGATTAGGAGCTGAACAGGAGAATCAGGTAGAGGAGTTATTTATGAACTAACTAACTTAAATAACTCCTCTACCTGGTTCTCCTAATAATAATTTTTATTATTAATTATTATTATTCTTATCTTCTGGCTCCCTAATTTCCTTCTTTAACTGGGTCACTGGCCAAGTAGGTAGGGGGGAAGCTGTAGATGTGATATATCTTGATTCTACTAATGCTTTTAACACAGTCCCACTTGACATTCTCATAAGCAAACTAAGGAAATGGATTCCAGATGAAATTACGATAAGGTAGGTGCACAACTGGTTGAAAGCCCATACTCAAAGAGTAGTTATCAGTATCACACTTGCGAAAAAGGCTAGTATTCTGGGGTGTATTAACAGAAATGTTGAAGGTCTGACATGGGAGGTAATTGTCTTCCTCTACTTGGCAGTGATGAGGCCTCAGCTGGAGTATTGTGTCCAATTCTGAGTGCCACACTTCAGGAAAGATGTGGACAAATTGTAAATGCTAAGTTTAGAAAACGTGATCTCTGAAGAAAGGTTAAAAAAATTGGGCTTGTTTAGGCTTCAGAAAAGAAGGCTGAGGAGGGACCTCATAAGAGTATTCAAATACGTTAAGGGCTGTTATAAAGAGGACGGTGATCAATTGTTTTCCACGTGTGCTGAAGGTAGGAAAAGAACTAGTGGGGTTAATCTGCAGCAAGACAGATTTAGGTTAGATATTAGGAAAATGTTTCTAACTAATAGGATAGTTAAGCCCTGGACAGGCTTCCAAGGGAGATTGTGGAATCCCCGTAATTGGAGTGTTTTAAGGACAGATTGGACAAACACTTGCTCTAGATTTATTTGGTCCTGCTTCAGCATGAGGAGATGGATTAGATGAGCTCCTAAGGTCCCTCCTAGCCCCACATTTCGATGATTCTTTGACTTTATACAGTTCTGTAGATGTAAGTGGCTCTGTATAGCAGTAGGGATTTGCCAGATAAATACAAATTTACCTAGACTAGAAGGCTCCCAATCCAATGGCTTGTGCTGTGCAGGGTCATCGTAGCTAGAATACATCATGGAACAGGGGTGGGTTTAAGCAGGGGCCCAAGTATTCCAAGAATCTGTAGCTGTAGAATTTGCCATAGACTCCACTCTTTGCTTCAGAGAAACTGTACAGTAGAATCCAATTTTCATTTTTAACAAGAACTGAGTTAAAGCAAATTAAAAGTTGTCTTTCAGAATCTGCACACAATCTGACACAATGGGATAGATTCTCAGCGGGTGTAGTGCCCCTGGATTCAAATGATCCAGAGCTAAAAGCTGTCCCTGGCAGGTGTACATAGTTATGAAACTGGGGCCTTTTGTTTTCTGGGTCCTGTGCCTTCAACGTTTCCAGTATTTTTCCTGTGCTGAATTCACTAGCCATTTTTGTTTTCAAAGTACAGACTATCAGAGGACACATACACACACATACACACTGTACTCTCTCTTATGGAAAATTTACATTTGTCCTTTTTGATTCAGGTGACCAATCACACATCATCAGTAGTGACAATGCACAGTGAGCTATTTGCAAACAACCATAGGCTGAAATTTGTTCCTGGCCAGCTCTAAAAATAATCTTTATAGATTCCAAGAATCTGAGGCCAGAAGGGACCATTATGACGACCAAGTCAGACCTCCTACATAACACAGACCAGAGAGTTTCATCCAGTGATTCTGGCACCAAAGCCAATAACTTGTGGTTGAACTAATGCATATTTTCTAGAAAGACGTGCAATCTTTACTTTGAGATGTCAAGTCATGGTGAATTCACCAAATCCTTAGCTAAGTAGCTCAAATGTTCAGCTACCCCCACTGTTAACATTTGAACTTTATTTCGAATCTATGTAGCTTCGGCTTCCAAACATTATAACATGTGATTCTTTTGTCTTCTGGAATAAAGAGCTTCTACTATCTCATAACTTCTCCCCAGATAGGCATTATTATTATTATCAGAGTCACTGCTTTCCAAAAAACAGTTCACCATATTGTAAATGTGATCTACTTTCTTTGGTGCCTGGATGCAGGAGCTTGCATTTGGCTGTATTAAAATTCATGTTGTTCAAACCAAGTGATCCACATTGGTCTCTGTAATTGATTTAGCCTTATCATTAGTTACCAGTTCATCAAGTTTTGTGTCATCTGCAAATTTACCAGCCATTATATTATATTTTCTTCCAAATCACTGATAAAGATATTGAATAGCATTGGGCAAAGAACAGCAACACTTCCTTTGGATTCCCCATTTACAACTGCTTTTAGAGAACAATTGTTTAGCCCTTTTTTAGTACAATTGATATGGACTAAATTGATTCTTTTTTAATCAGAATGTTGGCAGTGCTAAATCCAATGCCTTGCAGAAACTTAAATATAGTTGGCCAGCACAGTTACCTTTATCAATAAAACTTGTAATCTCAATAAATAAATAAAAATACAGTTTTTTTTACAGGACCTGTTTTCCATAAAATCTTGCCGATTAACATTATTACATTAGCACCCTATAATTCTTTACGTATTGTATCCCATATCAGCCTTGTCCAGGATAAATGTCAGATGAACCGCTTGACAATTACTTGAGTCAGCCCATTCACTCTTTTAAAATATTGGGTCATTAGCTTTTATCTCGTCCTGTGAAACTTTCCCAGTGTTCCAAGATTTGTTAAATATCAACATCAGTGACTCAGAGAACACCTCAGTAAATTGAAACACTTTGGTTTAAGTCACTCAGTCCTGCAGATTTTAAAATGCTTAACTTTACTAGTTGCTGTTTAAAATCTTCTCTAGTTACTCTTGGGACAGAAAGTATTTAATTATCACTATAAGATGTAAACACATCCAGCCTGTTTCCAAATATAGATCTGAAATATTTATTGAATACTTCTGCCTTCTCTGCACCATTATTGAGATTTTTACCTCCTCTATCTAGTATTGGACCTATACTTTTTGTTCCTAATATATTTTTTTAAAACTTTCTAATTTTCCTCAACCTCACTATCGATTTTTGCATTGATACCTTTAGCATTCCTTATCACCTATCTGCATTTCATAACTGCTAATCTATACCCATATAATTTATAGCTGAAGGAAGCTCTTGTGTGAAGAGCAAGAATAATGTGCTATGCTTTAAATGGCATTTAAACTGAACTGAGGAGGTGTTTCTCCCAGTTGTTTTAGTCAGGACTAAAGATGGGAGACTGGGGAGATGGGGTACCACTTGTAGGTAGCTATGGGGAAAACTGGCAGGTGAAATTCACTGTTTTTTTCCCCCAGCTACTTTGCATCTGTTAACTGAGGCTGCTGTTATTTGCTGGAGCAGTGCAAAGCAGTTGGGGCATAATGGCCTGGCATTTTTAAAAGTCCCTCTGATTGGCTGATCTCAGGAGGCTTTCAGCTTCAGTTCAGACACAGAACCTTCTCCATCCCTCTCCCTGATACTTAATAACACAACAGAACTGGGAGAATAAACGATGTCCAAATTCAGTTTTAAATGCAAGGTGAAGCACTGTAGAGCAACTGTTCTTATTCTTGACATGCGGGCCTGCCTCTGCTGTAAGGATGTGATGTGAAGTTTTGAAGTTGTTTGCATCCTTTCAGCTGCAAGAGACCCCGGTGAGAATTGCAGCCTATGATGTAGATGGTTTGCAATGCCTCATGTGACTGAATAAACCAATCTGAGATTTGCATGATCTTTGGCAGTTATTGCAAATGTATATATCTTGGTTGGGAACTGGTTGCTTCACAGAATCATAGAATATCAGGGTTGGAAGGGACCTCAGGAGGTCATCTAGTCCAACCCCCTGCTCAAAGCAGGACCAATCCCCAATTTTTGCCCCACATCCCTAAATGGCCCCCTCAAGGACTGAACTCACAACGCTGGGTTTAGCAGACCAATGCTCCAACTGCTGAGCTATCCCTCCCCCCAATGGGCTCTTTTATCTTTAAGCTGTAGGAGCCAGCTCCTGTCACGGACTATGATACCCTGATGGAGACGATGGCGTCACTTGTTTTGGCGTGGAAGAGACAAAAATGGTTTAATGAGCAAGGAAGGAGGGAAAAGAAATATAAATTTCAATAATAATGACCCAAGTTTTGCAAATACCCCATAACATTTTCGACATTTATTCACTGAAATAAGAAAACTGAAATTTTCTTTAGCTGTGTTTATGCCCCTTGTGTATTTGCTCTCCATGAAATACTTTAGCAAAGAAGGCTACTGGCAGGAGTTTGGAGAAGCAATGAGTTTTAACTAATATTTGCAGAAAGCACAGTTTGAACTTGTAAGCATGAGTATTCACACCTGAAAAATTGCCTCCTAGAATTATGCTCATCCCCTCAGAGGACAGATGCAATACCACATGACCTATATCTCAAATCAAAACTAACAATTGGAGGTGGAATTTTCAATGTGCACTATTTGTGCAACAAACTGCTTACAAGCTATCTACAGATGGAGAATTGGCTTCTGAAATTGAGTGAATAATCTTGAATGCTGAACAAAGTAAGGAAAATCATAGGTTAACTGTGGCAATTCACAAACTGGAAAAGAAGCTAAATTCATCAAATGAATTATTATGGTACAAACTATTCACTCACTTCTATTAATACCCATATCTACGGCTGATAACTGCCTCAGCTTTGAGCATTAGAGTTCATTTGCTACAAAGTCTTTGGCTTCAAAGTTGATTTAGTCTAGGACAGGGTTATTACCTCGTAAACAAGAAGCACACAGGAATGATCATTTAATTCTTTTTGCTTTGAGCTAAGTTAGGACTTTATTCCATTGACAGGCTTGAGAATTGGGTTTCAACTATTTCACAAACTTGTCCCTTCTCTAGCTGCAGTTATCAGAACTAGCCTACCAACACAGTGGGCATGTGTGTAGTTCAGCTTTAAACTCAGACATTGGGACCCTTCACCTTTGGAAATGGGAGTTTGTCAGTGGACTGGGGCCAGGAGTATGGGCGGGGAAGATTTCATATGATTAAGTAGGAATATGAACGAGAATCACTTCTCTATACATTCATGGGGTATCAAGATCTGATTTTTGACCTTATTACTGTAACCAAGTAGCCTAGAGGGATTAGTTACTGCCTGCAGTCTGTACTTAAACATATGGACTATGTTTCCTGCGATGGCCCGAGCTGAGCTCTCCCCATCTCCTGTAGCCTAGTTTTTTCAGAGCAAAAAGGGGATAAAGTGATTTAAGAAGAGTTAATGCCCCTGAACAGATGCACCAGCAATAGATGTGACAAAATGTCAAGTGGAATGTGCCTGAGGGCTCGGAATTTGGCCATGCACACAGCAGATGAGTCCCCAAGATGGCATGTTCCCCAGAGGCCAGACGTGCTTTGGTGACAGCTGTGATTTTTATGGCCCGGTTTCAATGACAGTTTGGGAGGGGTCAGCTCTGCTCTTTTCTGACAGGAATTAGGTTTGTCATCAGATTCTAAAATCCTTCTGATTTATGGCATTAATCACAGCTGTTTTTTACTCAGTTCTGTGTCGCCCCCACTCCCCATGCACTGGGGAGTGAAGGTGATAACATTAACATTGTGGTTACACTAATCATGGAGGAAAGGAAAGTGGTAGGTTGTTAGGGCATGGAAGACACTGACAAAGGCAACCACAAAACGTTCAACATCTATAGTATTTATCTAAAAATATACAGTAAGTCCAAAACCATAAGAACATAAGAATGGCCATACTGGGTCAGATCAAAGGTCCATCTAGCTCAGTACCCTGCCTTCCGACAATGCCAGGTGCTTCAGGGGGAATGAACAGAACAGGTAATCATCAAGTGATCCATCCCCTGTCGCTCATTCCCAGCTTCTGGCAAACAGAGGTTAGGGACGCCATCCCAATACCTATTCCTATATGCACCCATTCTTCCCCTTGAACCTCTATAATGTAGTAGGAGTATGTAGAAGAAACGTAGAGCTTTAGAAGTCCAGAGATACACACCAGAAACCATCCCTCAATATCTTGTCTCCCTATATTTGCCAACCACAAATTAACTGGTCAGAGAGGTGATTTGCAAATGTGTTCAGCTGATTGCCTCCAACTAAGCATGTCAGTGCAGGGCAGACTCTCCAGCTTCCATTTGGTGGAATGCATTCTCCTCTTGACTTAAAACTCAGCAGAGAATCATGGAGGGCCTTACAGACAGTCCTTTAGGACACAGGGAAATCCAGTTTCCCCTCTACTCCCACCTTTCTAATTATGTTATCCTTTTCTTTCATGCACCATAAGCCCACCCAATTCCCATTAAAGCCAGTAGAAATACTTCCATTGACTTATATGAGATTTGGATCAAGTCCTAAGCAAACATGTTAAAGGAGAAACTATATGCACAGTAGAGCCGTTATAGTATTTTTCATTGTTACAATGAGACCATGGCATTACCATGAAAAGAGCAGGGCTGTTGCTTCCAAAATTGACCCATGTTCCCCCTTCTCCCACATTTGTTTTCTGCTTGCACTTTGTCCCCGCATGCATGACCCACAGGCACAGCTGTGTCTCCAAACAGAGAGGGTCCAACTGTGGCTCTCCAATGTGTGGACTGGAAACCATTTCTGCTTAGAATGGTGAGCGGCTGGCAAGAGCTAGGGCTGAGGGAGGGTCCTCCATGAAAGGACAAAAAGAGCTGGAGCGCGGAGGCCAAAGAATGGAGGCAGGGGGGAAGAACTGGCTCTAGAAGCAGCAGCCCTGCGACAGTGAGAGATACCAGTTCAGCGCTACCATGTATATAGTCACAGCCTTATTTTTAAGACCTATACTATGGCAGAAAGTAGCACTGAACTGATCCCTAAGGTCAGCTCCAGTGTTCCACATGAACTGTGACATGACCAGCACAGTGCATGCTGGGGCAACACTGAAGCAGGAGCCCAGGATTGCAGGAGACAGCTCCTCAGAGAGCAGACCTGAAAAACAACAAGAGTCAAAGTTTAATAAAACGTTAGAAATCACTAAATACACTGCTGCTGAGCTGTGCATGTTCCGTGAGTAACTAGCGGGCCTAGGTCACCAGGCCTGTCAGTCTATTGGAAACTCTTTATCTGGAAAATAAAAGTGCTTCAGCATGCCCCTCTCACCCTGACCCTGACATTCTCGTACCCCGGCAGTGTCGCATTTTCTCCCAGCACACCCTCTCACTTGCATGCATTCTCATTGTAAGCATCAGAGGTGGGGGTGGGCTGGATTGAGCAATTGAGCAAGTAAGAAAGAATTTTTAGTCAAACTGCTTAAAACTCTTTGTGAGAGGATGTACTTGCTCAATTGCTTGATACTCTTGTTGCATCTGAACACATAGTCTTATTAGTTCTCCAGTCATCCCTAGAATCTTCCAGAGAAAACAGGAGAGACAAGTCCTGAATAGCTAATGTAAAAAACAGAAATAAAAACCAATCGAAACAAAACTCCAGACAAAACTCCAGCTCTTCTTTATAAATCACAATGATCCAAAAAGGGACACACACTAATATTTCTCTTTGAAGGTCACTTTTCAGCAAGATTGTGCAGCACATACAAACTTTATGGTCCCTCAACTCATAAATGGCTGGAGGGATTTTGCTTAGCCTGGCTCACTGAAGTTCACCTTTTGGCTGAGACCAAGCATGACAAGTTTCAGCCCTTCCTTCCACCAAAAAAAAAAAAAAAAAGGAGAAAGGAGAAAGGTACAAGTATCTAAAAAAAGAATTAAAATAAGAATTGGTTGGTAATTTTTTTACCAGAATGTTTTTTCGCCTGAAACTGCACTTATAGCAAATTTGAAATTTTTTGTGGGAAAATTTTGATTTTTGCCATTTTTTTTTCAATTTTTTACTTGGAAAATTCAAGTGAAGTATTTACGGTTGGTTCAGCTCTGAACTGAAACATTTAGCCTGTCAAATTGACTCAAAATTTTTCATTTTTCACAGCATAATAGAACCATAGGACTGGAGGGGACCTCGAGAGGTCATCTAGTCCAGTCCCCTGCACTCAAGGAAGGACTAAATATTATCTAGACCATCCCTGACAGGGGTTTGGTTAACCAGCTTTTAAAAATCCCCAATGATGGAGATTCATCAGCCTCCCTAGGCAATTTATTCTGATGCTTAACCACCCTGACAGCTAGGATGTTTTTCCTAATGTCCAGCCTAAACCTCCCTTGCTGCAATGTAAGCCCATTGCTTCTTGTCCTATCATCAGAGGTTAAGGAGAACAATTTTTCTCCCTCCTCCTTGTAACAACCTTTTAGGTACTTGAAAACTGTTATCATGTCCCCTGTCAGTCTTCTCTTTTCCAGACTAAACAAACCCATTTTTTCCAGTCTTCTCTCATAGGTCATGTTTTCTAGACCTTTAATCATTTTTGTTGCTCTTCGCTGGACTTTCTCCAGTTTTACTTTTGGTAAACTCAGTATTAATCTGTGTCTATGAGCTGCTACAGCACCTTATAGAAGCTGCAGCTCAGCTGCCTCTTGCCCTCATTCTCTTCTATGACCCGCTCATCTTGACTACATCTCCCAGGATGCACTGTGGGCTCCCCTCTGGTTGAATTCATGCAGTGCATCATGGGATATGTAGTCCAGTCACGGAGCCCAGCCCATAAGGAAAAAAGGGGCATTAGGCATCTGAACTACCACTCCCATGAGGCACCACAGCAGTTCAAGTGGACACAGATTAATATCCAACTGACCTGAAATGAAATATTTCAATTTTAGTCCGATTTCAATCTGGGAATGTGGAAACATTTAGTTTCAATCAGAAATGTCAAAACAAAACAATTTCACAGCTACAGACTAGGGACCGAATGGCTAGCAGCAGTTCTGTGGAAAAGGACCTAGGGGTTACAGTGGACGAGAAGCTGGATATGAGTAGGCAGTGTGCCCTTTTTGCCAAGAAGGCCAATGGCATTTTGGGATGTATAAGTAGGGGCATAGCGAGCAGATCGAGGGACGTGATCATTCCCCTCTATTCGACATTGGTGAGGCCTCATCTGGAGTACTGTGTCCAGTTTTGGGCCCCACACTACAAGAAGGACGTGGATAAATTGGAGAGAGTCCAGCGAAGGGCAACAAAAATGATTAGGGGTCTGGAACACATGACTTATGAGGAGAGGCTGAGGGAACTGGGTTTGTTTAGTCTGCAGAAGAGAAGAATGAGGGGGGATTTGATAGCTGCTTTCAACTACCTGAGAGGTGGTTCCAGAGAGGATGGTTCTAGACTATTCTCAGTGGTAGAAGAGGACAGGACAAGGAGTAATGGTCTCAAGTTGCAGTGGGGGAGGTTTAGGTTGGATGTTAGGAAAAACTTTTTCACTAAGAGGGTGGTGAAACACTGGAATGCGTTACCTAGGGAGGTGGTAGAATCTCCTTCCTTGGAAGTTTTTAAGGTCAGGCTTGACAAAGCCTTGGCTGGGATGATTTGATTGGGGATTGGTCCTGCTTTGAGCAGGGGGTTGGACTAGATGACCTCCTGAGGTCCCTTCCAACCCTGATATTCTATGATTCTATGATTCTATGAATTCAAAAATATTTTTTTCAGAACTTTCTGTTCTGTGAAAAAAATTGATATTTTGCCTTTTCATCAGGATGAAAACAATTTTTGAATTATCAGAATTTTCCACAAAATGGAAATTCCAATTTTCAACCAGTCCTAGTTAGAATGACTTGGTCTTTTCATCTGTTACTATCATGTCTCTACCACCAGTGCCATAACATGTCTCATGACTGGTTCTGTGCTAGAGGTGTATGAATGGCAGCTGAGGAGATCTGTCCTATGGAGCTGTGAATGGGACTATTTTCCTATGCTATGGGTGTCATCGTAATATTTGAGTACCTAACAAGGATATTAATAAAAGTGATGTAAAGGCCTTGAGGGCACCACACACATTTTAGAGACAGCACTTAGATAGGAAAAATCACTAACAAATTAAATAAGATAATTTATTTTATTAATAGTAAGATGTTTTCTCCCACTTCTTCAAGTGGCAGAATCCACTAGGTACATCGTTTAGCTGCTTCCTCCTTGGGACGCAGTACACTTTAGCTATAGAGACAGGGACTTGACAGCACAGCTGTCTGATTGGCCACGAATTATTATTCACAGCTGCTAATCTCACCTGAAAATGTGCAAATCACCAATGATGGGGGAACCTCAAAATGTTCTGTGTACAGGATCCATTTGGATAAGTATCTAAAAGCTCAATCCAGAGCTTATCCGGACTCTGTAGACCCCTCAAATCTGCAACACTGAACTGACTTTCCCCACAGATGGGTTTTCCAGATTTCCACCACTTCTAGTTCTTGTCACAGATACAAATACCACAAGAATAATCTTTCTCAAAGTGTTTTGGCAAAGTATTTAGGTGCCAGCTGGTACTCATAAGAAAAAAAAAGTTGTCTGAATATTTTAGAGTACAGAAGGGAACTTAGCTGTAATAAAACCAGCATAGCATGTGTTCCAGGTAGTGTGCCTTGGCAGCATTAGATTTTTATAACATTACTTAGCACGTGTTAGTGAACATATGCTAACATCACGCCTTTGGCTGTGTCCGTGTTTGAGCTGGGAGGTGTGCTGACCAGCCCGTGCAGATATACTCATGCTAGCTCCGCTTGAGCTAGTGCACTACAAATAGCAGTGTAGCTGGGGTGACACAGGCAGCAGTCTGAGCTAGCCACCTGAGTATGTACCCGGGGGTCCAGGCAGGTCCTTTCTCAGGCAGCTAGCCAGAGCTGCCTCCTGTGCTACTTCAGCTACAGTGCTATTTTTAGCATGCTAGCTTGAGCAGAGCGAGCGCAAGGACATCTACGCGACCTGATAATTACACCTCCCAACTCAAATGTAGACATAACTTCTGAATCCCAGGCTTAACAATACCAGACAGTGGGTGGGCAGGAGGGAGAAATTATTTTTTCAAACAGATTGGCTCCTTCCTAGAAATGCCATAATTAGCATAAAAGAGAGGCATTCAGACCCTCAAATTTTTACACATAAGGAGGTCCTGGTCCTCCTAACCTCATATTTATGGCATTCATCAAGGGGAGCTCTATTTGCCAGCACTAATTTTTCATCTTTGTTGCCAGCTGTGTAACGCAGAGGTTGTGGAAAGCTGGGTGAGACTCACACATCTCTTTAAAGCAGCTAATGGTCACACAATCCACTGGAGAAAATTGAGTGTGTCAAAGTGAATGAACGGTTGCGTGGCTGATCAGACTCGCTGAAGTCAAGTTTTACACTCAAGTGCCTTAAAGCTTGGAGTTAAATATCAGGTATAATTTAGTACTGGGAACCGACAAGTGTCTGACTGGCCTTTGGAGAGAGCCTAACCACTCTGTTCTGCATGTCAAATTAACTACCCAATAGTGAGCTCTCCTGACTAAATGATCACTCTTTGGCAGGATGCCACACCACAAAGCTCCCCATTCAACCATCTCAAAAATGAAAACTTGTTACTCTGGAGCTGCCCTGTGAATACACATTCTGTCAAGGCTTCAGGGAAATATTTGGGGTAGGCAGGCTGAGAAAACAGAGAGGTGTTGGGTGTCAGAAGTGATTTAAAGGGGCTGCAGCTTTGCTCAGGAGCACTGGAACACCACAGCTTGAGGACAGGAGGCCTTGAATTGCAACAGAAGTGGGGAGAGCAGAAGAGAATAATGTAGGCGTTTGGGTCACAACTGAGCAATGCCTCAAAGAAACACCTCAAATGTCCTAAGCCCCATTAGGAGAAAAGAACAGACTAAGGGGTCCATTTCTCTCTTGACACGGGGTGTGTAACCTCCACAAACGTTAATAGGCATCAAGGAGCAAGGCCATCAGATAGGCAAGCTCACTATGCTCTACTGGCATGGGACTGTGCATGGGACTCCTTACCATGTGTAACTCAGGTGTCCTGCAGGATACATTGACGTGGAACCCACTAATTGATAGAATGATAGATTCAAGCATCCACATGATTATTATTCAAGCCAGCTGTGTTAGCAACCTGTTGCATGAAGAATAGGCAGTAGCCTCTTACTAGACCTCTCTGAAGTCCTTTGATAACATCCGGTTGTGATTATTGCCAATCTATATGATTTCCCAAGGGATCAGTACATAAGATGAAAGAACAGGGGTCTCAGCGCGCACATGACTAAACAGGGCCACTGTTATTCTCAGTCACTTCAATGCTGTGGCATTCATAATCATTTTCTCTCTGCTGCTTCTTAGCACTAGGCCAGGAAGATCAGGAGAAAACACCCATGACTTATTAAAGGAGACAATCAGCCAGTGTAAATCAAATCTGTTAATACAATCATCCAGACCTGTTGCTCTTGTAACTGCATTGGCCATGGAGTGCCCCTGATTCTCGGTGTGGACAGGAGGGCTAACATATCACTACATTGCTAGCACACATCAGACATTTCCAAACTACTGATTGCTGTCACCCTATTCACTGATGTGAGCTTGCTTTGGATAGACCTCTATCTTAGTTGGAGGTAAAATGCAATTGCCAGCGTTCTGCTAGCTACAGACACTCCCTGCTTCCCAATTTGTATTTAAAAATGTAGGATCAACTCTGAGGAGCCTCAATCCAGTCTCTTCCTTAAAATTCAGAACCTCTGAATATCAGAACTAGGCTATCCAACAAGTTGATTGGCCCTGAACAGCTTTCTTTCCTGCCAGGTATCATGGCATTGGCTTGATAGAAAATTGGTGTATCACTACCACCCAGTGTTGTCACTTGCCAATCAACCCCCGCAAATTCTTTTCATTAGCACAATGGGCACAAGTGTCAGGACACTGAGGCTGTTACATCTGACCCCATAGATACATCTCTAGGAATAACAAATACTGCGCTGGCCCACAAGAAATCTGGGCAGTTGCGTATGTGCATTAACCTCTGGGCAATGCAATGTACCATCATTACCCCATGCCTGCAGGAGAGGAGTCGATGCTACATTTTTCTCCCATAGTATGTTGACAAAAACATTCTGGAGTCAAGCAAGCCAGGATCTTCTCTGGAGCAGTTATAGTTAAGGTCCATTAAGGTCCATTAAGTTCAGGTTTGTGTATCCTAAATGATCGATTTCCCATCCTGCATTTTCCAGTCCTGCATTGTACTTTCCATTTTCTACTTCTTTTTTTCACTGATTCATCTCCACCTCTGTTGAAATTCTCATCCCTACCTTTGTCTTCTTTCTCCTTGTCTACCACATCTTCCTTCTGTATGGCATCCCCAAATCCCAGATTTCCAAACACCAACACACGCAGAATGTCACTGCCCATCTATTCACACATACAGAGAATTGTGACCACATAACCACATTCCCAGAAAACTACATTTGTTCCCCTATTTATTCCAGGATCCAGCTCAAAATGAGTTTCAAAACTGTCCATGGATTTGGCCAAGTTGACCATAGAGACCCTAACTCAAGACACAGCCTCCCCAAGCCATCAACTTATATAACACCAGACTTCTCTTCTGCAGTTCCTACTGTCTTCGAAACATTCTCTGAACCTCTCTGCCTCACAGGAAAAGAACTCTTTTCTTTCCTGCATTTAATTTCTCCCTCTATCTGTGCACATCACATCTGACCCACTTTTTAATGTGCAAATTATGTTTAATAAGAACTAACGTTTCTTCTTTGAGTGCTTGCTCATGTCCATGCCATATTAGGTGTGTGTGCTCGCCACATGCACTGGTGCCAGAAATTTTCCCCTCAGTGGTATCCGTAGTGGACTGGCTCTGGTGCCCCCTGGAGAGGCGTGCACATGCCGCAGCATAAGGGGCGCCGCCGGTCCCTCCCCCATCTCAGTTCCTTCTTGCCACCAGTGACACTGCTGGAACTTCTGCTGCTTTGGCTAGCTTTCACTTAGTTCAGTGTGTCTCACGAATGTTTCTCTGTAAAAATAGTTGTATGTAGTTTAGTATTTACCCTTAGTGTTAGTTCTAGTTAGTCGGTCCTGGATGGGACTCAGCCTAAGGAGGGAGCATGCCCCAGCTTTAAACCATGCAATCATTGTAAGTGGCCTATGCCCATCAGCGACCCGCACATTAGCTGCTTAATGTGTCTAGGTGAAGGACACATAAGCGACAAATGTCGCATCTGTAAGTTGTTCAAACCCCTAACGAAAAAGGAGAGAGACATCCATCTCAGGGAACTCCTGATGGAGTCGGGGCTGATCCTGGCACCAGAGCAGAGGTCTGACTCGGCCCCGAGCACTGCAGCGTCAGTGTGGAGTGCCCTGCTGGTGCTGTTTGTGAGCCGGCACTGATCCCCCTCCCCAGCCCTGGCCAAGAAGCCCAAGAGGTCCACAAGGGGAAGATCTCCCACTTCCTGTAAGGGAGAGAACTAGAGGAGAGCCAAGACCCATGCTGGATGGCTCAACACCTCCACCAGGGAGTTGGGCCCCAGCTCATGTTGAGCAGTTGAGCCCCTCCCATACTATGTCTGCCACACCAGACAGTGACGAGGGCCTCCGTCAACTCGAAATCCCATCGATGCCCAAGGCCCTGCAGCCAGCGCAGGAGATCCTGATGCTACCAGTGCTGCCCACACGGGCTCCAGCGGTACCCAAATCCAGGGGTAAACTGACCTTGGGACCACTCCAAGTGTCCCCACCTCAGCAGTGCCACTCCCCATTGCGCGGGACATCCCGCCCGTGCTTGCCCACACAGAGCCGTCATGCCTCGGAACTTGGGAGGTAGGCTCAGAGAAGCCCTCTTCAGTCTCCAGACCCTGGGCACTGACAGCGGGATTTGAGGCATGGCTCACGGGTAACCTGGCATGGTCCTGAGGAGACAGCTTTGAGACCGACCCATTGTGTCCCCAATGCCTCGGCACCAGTCCTGCGACCGATCAGCATAATGGGGTCACTGGTCATCTGCCTGCCAGCACCCATGACCGAGATGCAAATCCCGGTCTACCAACGGAGATCCACTAAACGCTGAAGATCCATGGGGTCCCACGAGAGGAACTCATCCCAATTGGACAGGTCGGTGTTGAGGCACAGTGGCCAGCACCACAGGGAGGAGAGCCACCGGGCCAGCCGGTCATGGGCACTCTGCAGTGACCGCTCCGCTTATGACTTCGGTGCTGATCAGGAGCCCCTGGCAGCAGGACAGGCCCTGGCACCAATTGTACCGTTGACCTCATCGGCATCGCAACCAACCCCGTGGCCTCTGAGCCAATGGCTGGCAGTGTGGTACCCCTGGAATCCATGGGGGTTCACCCAGATTTCCCAGGCTGCCTGGTCAGTGGTAGGGGCCTCAGATAGGCCATCAGCTGCAGCTTCCTGTCCTCCTCCAGAGGTGGAGGCTGCACAGGGAAAGACCCCCCAGGCCCATGAGGACCTAGGGGAGCAGCCAGTTGGACCACCAGGGGATGTGGTAGATACCTCAGCACTGGCTTTGTCCTCATCATCGCCAGATGAAGCAATTATGGGTCCCCCTCACCCGGTTCCGCAAGATGAAGCCAAAGCTCATCAGGAGCTTTTGAAGAGGGTCACCTCTAACCTGGGGCTCCAGGCAGGAGGAGGAGGAGCTGTTGAACTCACTGTTCGACGTTCTTTGCTCCACGGCACCCGCTTTACTCCTACACTAGAATTGAAAATTATTAATGCCCTATGGCATACCCCCTCCTCCCTGACACCCAGCTCAAAAAGGGCTGAGCACAAATATTTTGTGCCAGCTAAAGGCCATGAGTATCTCTGTACTTACCCAGCCCCAAACTCCCTCATAGTTAAGGCCGTTAACCAGAAGGAGAGGCAGGGTTAATGCAGGGCTACGCCCAAGAATAAAGACTCAAAGAGACTGGATCTTTTTGGGTGAAAAATTTATTCATCTTCCAGCCTTCAGTTGAGAGTGGCCAACCACCAAGCCCCCGTGGGCCACTGTGACTACAATATGTGGCAGTCTGTGGCCAAGTTCAAGGTCTCGCTGCCCAAAGGGTCCAGGAAGGAATTCTGGGTGATCCTCGAAGAGGGCATGGCTGCAGCGAGAGTGGCCCTCCAAGCAGCCTCAAACACAGCAGACTCCGCGGCCCGCACCATGGCCTCAGCCATCTCCATGAGAAGGGAGTCCTGGCTGCTCCTCCTCTCAGGTCTGAAAACGGAGGCTCAACAATCGATGCATGACCTCCCCTTTGCTGGCCAGGCCCTGTTTGCAGAGCAGATGGACAGTAAACTGCATGGTCTTAAAGACTCCTGCACTACCCTGAAAACTCTGGGGCTGTACATTCCCAGTCCAGCCTGTAAGTGGTTCAAACCACAGCAATCTCAGGGCCAAGAGAGTCAACCCTGCCAGAAGCCCCCCATAAGAAGAGAAGGGGCTACAAGTGCTACTCGAGCCACCCACCTCCACCCTCTGCCCAGTCAGGTTCAATCCACAATAAGCAGGGGGCAAGCAAGCATTTTGAGGGTACGCTCGAGGGTCACCTACCAGACTAGACTCTGGATCAATCTGTCCAGCTGTTCTCCAACTGCCTTTTTTTCCCTCCCTGCATGGACCGCTATAACTTCAGACTGCTGCGTCCTCAATACTGTGGCAGAGGGTTATACCCTACAATTTATTTCTACACCCTCCCCCCCCACACTTCCCCATCCCTCTTCAGGGACCCTTCTCACTAGAATCTCCTCACACAGGAGGTTAAAGGACTACTGCAGCTGGGTGCGGTGGAAAAAGTTCCTCTCAAGTACAGGAACAAGGGGTTCTATTCCCAGTACTTTTTAATCCCCAGGGCCAAGGGGGGACTATGATCCATCCTGGACCTGTGAGACCTCAACGTATACCTAAAGAAGTTGAAGTTCCGCATGGTCTCCCTGGCCTCTATTATCCCCTTCCTTGATCTGGGAGACTGATATGCCGCCCTCAACTTGAAGGATGCATATTTCTGCATAGCGATCTTTCAAGGCCACAAACATTTCCTAAGTTGCATGGTGGGACCCGACTACTGTCAGTTTGCAGTCCTCCCGTTCGGCCTTGTGACAGCACCAAGGGTGTTCACCAAATGCATGTTGGTAGTGGCTGCTTACCTCAGGCGCCGAGGTGTTCAAATCTACCCGTACCTCGACGACTGGCTTGTGAAAGGCCGCTCCAGGTCCCAAGTCCAGAGAGATGTCATGGTGCTGCAGGCCACATGCAGATCCCTGGACCTGTTAGTAAACAACAAAAGTCAACGTTAGTTCTGGTGCAGAGGATAGAGTTCATCGGAGCGGTTCTCAACTCCACCTGCGCCAGAGTGTTTCTACCTCAGGAGAGGTTCCAGATGATGATGGACCTCATGCAGGAGTCTCTGCATTCCCCCGACCATGGCCAGGGTTTGCCTGCACCTGCTGGGACACATGGCAACATGCATATACGTCGTCTGCCCTACTAGGCCAGGATGTGGCCCTTGCAGCAATGGCTGTCAACGGGCTATTTCCAGTCCAGCGGTCACCTGAAAAATGTCGTTACCATCTCACAGACAGTACTTACCTCATTATGTTGGTGGACCAACCCCAGGGAGTTCCAGTCAACAACCCTCATCACTCGATTGAGTTGATATCGGATGCCTCGGACCTCGGCTGGGATGTGCATTTCAGCGGCCTCCAGACCCAGGGAATGTGGTCCCCAGAGGAGATGATGTTTCACATAAACGTCAAAGAGCCCAGGACAGTATGCTTGACTTGCAGAGTATTTCTACAACACCTGACTGGCAAAGTTGTGAGAGTGTTGACAGACAATATGGCCTCAATGTTTTACATCAACAGGCAAAAGGGAGCACGCTCATTGGCCCTCTGCCAAAAGGAACTCCGACTCTGGTATTACTGCATTGACCACGCAACATCTCCCTGGCACCAGCAACACACTGGGAGATCCTTTTCCTGTCACCATGAGTGGTCGTTCCATCCAGAGGTATCCCAGATCCTCTTCCAAAGGTGGGGAACTCCCCAAGGGGACCTGTTCGCCACCAGATAGAACAGGAAGTGTCATTTCTTCTGCTCCCTACAAGGCCTGGGCAAGGGCTCCCTCTCCGATGCCTTCCTCCTGTCATGATCAGGGGTTCTGGTGTATTCGTGCCCGCTGATCATGCTCATCAGCAGAGTCCTGTCGAAGGTCAAGAGAGACAAGGTCCAAGTCATCATGTTCACCCCGGTGTGGCTGCGCCAGCATGGGTTTGGCATGCTGTTGGACCTAGCAGTGGCCACTCCTTGGCCCCTTCCCAATTGATCAGATCTGCTCTCGCAGGATCACGGACGTGTCCTACATCCCAACCTTGCCCCCCTCCACCTCACAGTGTGGATGCTGCGCGGTTGAATTTGGAGGAGAGGGCCTGCTCTAATGAGGTCCAGCAAATCGTCTTGGAAAACAGGAAGCCTTCCACTAGAGCAACCTACCTGGCCAAATGGACGAGGTTCTCCCACTGTGCGTCTGAGCTTAGCATCTCTCCAACGTGCTCCTCTTTACAATCTAAGATTACCTGCTCCTGTCAAGGTTCCTTCCCCACTCTGAATTCTAGGGTACAGATGTGGGGACCTGCACGAAAGACCCCCTAAGCTTATACTTACCAGCTTAGATTAAGAACTTCCTCAAGGTACAAACTTTGCCTTGTCCTTGAACCCTATGCTGCCACCACCAAGCGTGTTAAACAAAGAACAGGGAAAGAGCCCACTTGGAGATGTCTTCCCCCCAGAATATCCCCCCAAGCCCTACACCCCCTTTCCTGGGGAAGGCTTGCTAAAAATCCTCACCAATTTGTACAGGTGAACACAGACCCAAACCCTTGGATCTTAAGAACAATGAAAAAACAATCAGGTTCTTAAAAGAAGAGTTTTAAATAAAAAAAAGGTAAAAGAATCACCTCTGTAAAATCAGGATAGTAAATACCTTACAGGGTAATCAGATTCAAAATAGAGAATCCCTCTAGGCAAAACCTTAAGTTACAAAAAGACACAAAAACAGGAATATGCATTCCATTCAGCACAGCTATTTTACCAGCCATTAAACAAAAGGAAATCTAATGTATTTCTAGCTAGATTACTTACTAACTTAACAGAGTTTCTGAGACTGCATTCCTGATCTGTTCCCGGCAAAAGCATCACACAGACAGACAGACCCTTTGTTCCTCCCCCTCCAGCTTTGAAAGTATCTTGTCTCCTCATTGGTTATTTTGGTCAGGTGCCAGCAAGGTTATCTTAGCTTCTTAACCCTTTACAGGTGAAAGGGTTTTGCCTCTGGCCAGGAGGGATTTTATAGCACTGTGGACAGAAAGGTGGTTACCCTTCCCTTTATATTTATGACAGCTCCATTTTAAGAACCAGGAGCTGGCCCTCTCTTCTAGCAGAGTACACCTTGCAGCTATCTCTGCTTTTCACCAGCCGACCCAAGGTCAGAGAGTATTTTCACACAATATGTCGGTCCAATTCCTCAGAGACCTCAGGAGACTCTTCCCACTGGCCCTGGCTCCTGTCCCACAGTGGGACCTTAACTTAGTTCTTTCTAGGCTCATGGGCCCCCCCTATGAGCCTATGGACTCCTGCTCCCTCTCCCACCTGTCATGGAAGGTCACATTCCTTGTGGCGATAACATCTGCGATACGAGTGTCGGAGCTTAAAGCCCTGACATCGGAGCCACCGTATACAGTATTCTACAATGACAAAGTTCAACTGCAACCCCATCCAGCCTTTCTGCTGAAGGTGGTGTCTTCCTTCCATGTTAACCAGGACATCTTCCTCCCAGTGTTTTGTCCCAAGCCGCAAACCACTGTGGAGGAAAGGAGGCTGCACGCCCTGGACGTTAGATGTGCCCTGGCATTTTACCTGGAGCTTACCAAGCCCTTCTGCAGATCGACCCAGCTCTTCATCGCGACAGTGGACAGAGCAGAGCTGTGTTGCAAACTACACGTCCATGAACTCCTACCTGCCTCCTTTGGCACTGCTTGGGAGTCACCTAATATGGAATGGACATGAGCAAGCACTCAAAGAAGAAAAGACAGTTACCTTTTCCGTAACTGGTGTTCCTAGAGATGTGTTGCTTATGTCCATTCCATGACCCGCTCTCCTTCTCCACTGATGGAGTTCTGTCAAGAAAGAACTGTGCAGGGGCAGGGGTGCCCCATACACCACAACTTGTGTGCGTCGCTTCAGGGGGCACCAGAACCAGTCCCCTACGGATATCACTGAGGGAAAAACTTCTGGCACCAATGCATGTGGCAAGCACACACACCTAATATGGAATGGAGATGAGCAACACATCTCGAAGAACACCAGTTATGGAAAAGGTAACTGTCTTTTAACAACTAATTCAGATGAACCATCGTGTTCATCTCTCATCCAGATCTGGATGCCTACACATCTTCAGGATAGCTTGTCCAGCAGATTTGGTTGGATTATCAAATCCCAAAGGTACAGACTCCTCTTCAGTGGGCTTAGGACTCTTCTTAGAAGGCTTTAGGAGCTGGGTCCTGGCAGCCAAGAACGCCTGCACAGAGCCCCATCCACTTTCTCTGCCAGAGCCACTTCTAATCCCAGCCCTACAACATGGCCCTGGGAAGCAGATGGGGCCATGGTGAAGGGCTGGGATCAGGATGGAGCTCTGTCTAGCAGCCAATCAGTAATTATGGGGTGCAGCCTTCTGCTCCCTTGGTAACCCCAGCCCTTCAGCGCAGCCCCACCCACTTTCCCTGTGAAAAATTCCTGGGTCCTGAAAAAAACAAAATTTGGGTGAAGTTAATAGCATCTACAGCTGGAATTCCTGAAGAAGTTTTTTTTACCTGGATGACATTATGGTTCGGGGCGGGAGAACACTGCCCAGATGAACAGCACTTAACTCATAATGTATTTCAATGGATTTGTGTTTGATTGCGATCCTACCTGGGGCTCCCCAGGACTGACAACTCACCAAGAGGCTGACATGTGACAGATAAAAGCTAAACGTAGGGACACATTTATTTTAAAAATGGCTTCTGAATTCTCACTCACCAGGCTGCAGCATGTGCAAGTTTTGGGTGTGATGTTTTAGAAACACAAGATTTGCACACCATAAAATTCAAATTGGTGTGTGCAAACTATATAATATTTGCTTGAAGACTGCTGATTTGAATGCACCAATGCCGAGTCTGTCAGGAAAAAACAAGTTATAGAGCATGGAAAATAGCACACTCCAAATGCTGAATTTGTGACACTGCAGGCACAAATTTAGAGGGCAGTTTGAATCTATGAAAATTTGGCCCGTAGGGTTTCCTGGTAACCAATCACTAAGGGCCAAATTTTTATAGATTCATATAATCTATGAATATTTGGCTCGTAGTGTCAAGTTACCAAGCAAAGAGTATCTTCTTTCCCTTCCTGAAAGTCTCCATGACTCCATACCAGTACAGACAACAACTAATAACTGAATTGCCCTGCTGATGTCAACAGCACATTTAGGTCTCAATATACTCTTTGTAAAATAAAACTCCTGTGTACATAATTAAACTAAGCCTTCTAGAGCAATTTGTTCAGAGTATACCTGCACAAAGTTGTCTTTTCAGGAGACAGTGATAGTGTGGATCCTGGTACATTGCTTTGTAGGCAGTTAGGGGTGCAGGTTCCTCCTTACTTATTTGTTGTGATTTAGAGTTTGTCCATTTAAAATGCCAGGTGCTGATACATGTTCCTGCTATTTCAGACCAAGGGGAAGTAAATTCCAGAGTCAAGGACTGCTTACAGAAAATGCCTTTCCAAGAGGCCCACCCCCTCTTTTAAGCCCAGGGACACCTACATCAAGCACTTCTACCGATATAAAGTACACCAGTCTCAAAAGGGGAAAGGGATGTCTCTCAAGCCACAAAGTCTTAAACCACTTAGGGCTATAAAGGTCTAAAGATAACCTTTCACTCCACATGGACCTAACAAGTAGCCAGTGCAGGTAGCATACCTCTGAATGAAAACTGCTTAATGAGTGGGCAGAAACATTAAGCACTAATCTACATATCTAAGTAGTCTCCTGATGTCACCCAGTGTAATTAACACAAAAGTGGTGCAGAGATCTGGGCAATTATAGTAAGGCCCACATCTGAAAGAAAAGGTCTTCTTGCCAACTGTACATGGGAGAAAGCAGCCCTGGCCACAGCTACTCCTGGCATATCCAGGAGAAGATTAGGAGCTATCATGACCCCCTAGACTCTAAAACTGTTTACAAAATGGCAGGTGTGCTCCCTCAGTGTGGCATTGGACATAACTTCAGCTTTTTCTACGGGTTGCTTTTTCCAACATTGCTTCCAACCTTTCTGGGTTAAGCCTCTGCCAGCTTGCCCTCAGCCCATTTTCCAAACATTGGGTAAATCATTCAATTTCTCTAGTCAGATAAAATTAAATAAAGACAGGATGCTGAATGCCATCACCATACTGAGGGCACCGTCCGCAGCTCCTCACTAACCCAAGTAATGGCCTTTTATACACATTGAATAGGAGGCAAGACTGTACCCTAGATTCATAGAAGGGATCATTGTGACCATCTAGTATGGGTTATAATTTTGGTTCCCGGAGGTACAGTAGAACCTCAGAGTTACAGACACCTTGGGAATGGAGGTGGTCCATAACTCTGAAATGTTCGTAACTCTGAACAAAATGCAGTGCCAGCTCCAGCAGTTCACACTTCAGGCCAGGTTCCAGAGACAGCTAGGCAGCTTCCTTGAAGGCAGCTTCTTGTCTGGGCAAGCTCGTCCCCCTACCAACCGGGGTGGGTGCGAAGGGGGATGGTGGTGAAAACAGCACACATACACACGGCTGGGGAAGGAGGGGGTGAAAACAGCACCCCTAGTTTACAGGAAAGCAGCACAGACCCCAGTGCTGCTCCTATTCTGGCTGCGTTGGGCTGGCAGCAGGGACTCACAGCTTTGCCTGTGAATCTCGTGTCTTCAACTCCAAGCTATAAGTGGGTGCCCCGTGCGTAGGGGTGGGGGTGGGGGTAGGGGTGTGGACAGGTAGCCCAGATGTGCCTACTTTTAAGATGGAATACAGACACAGTACAGTATTTTTTTTGTCTCCACTGCTGCCTGATTGGTTACTTCTGGTTTCACATGGTGTCTGGTTGACCGGTCAGTCCATAACTCTGGTGTTCTCATCTTTGAGGTTCTACTATATGATTTTATGTCTTGGATGTATTAACACACATCCTTTGCTTGCAACCAGGTAACCAAGCAGTGCGTATTGCTTTTTATCAGTGGCCTGTCCCCTTCATTATTTACCACTCTCCCAATCTTTTGTCATCGAAAAACTTGTTTTCTTCCACACTATCATCACTATTACCTTTATCAACCAAACTTGTAATCATATCTAAAAAATGTCAAATTAGTTTGATAGGATCTATTTTCCTTAAATCCATGTTCATTGCCATCAATTATATAAATTAATTCTTTATTAATAAAGTCCCAAATCAGCCATTCCATTGTTTTCCTTGAGATCAATGTGAGGCTGACAGGCCTATAATTACCTAGGTTATCCTGTTTATCCTTTTTAAATATTGGCACAAGATTAGCTTTTTTTCCATTCTCTGGAACCTCCCCAGTATTCAAAGAGTCACTGAAAAGCAATGTTAAGAGTCCAGAGAGCTCATCAGCCAGCTCTTTTAAAATTCTTGTATGCAAATTACCCGTACCTGCTGATTTAAAAATATTCAGCTTTAGTAGCTGGTGTTCAGCATCGTTCTCACTTTCTGTTGGAATGGAAAGCATTTAATTGTCATACTATATAATATATCATCCGGCTTTTCCCCAAATAGATAAATGTTTTTGAGCATTTCTGCCTTTTCTTCTTTCTTACTGACAATTCTATCATTTCCATCTACTAATGGACCAATACCATTGTTAGGATCCCTTTTGTTCCTAATATACTTAAAAACTCTTTATTACTGTTGTTAACTCTATTGAACATAGATTTCTCCTTGTGTCCTTTTGCTTCCTTTATCAATTTTCTACAATTGCTAGCTTCTGATTTATACTCATTACTTTTTACTTCTGCTTTCTTCATATATAATATGTCACACACACACACATATACACACACACATACAGAGAAAGAGAGAGATGCTTTCACATGCCATCTAAGACAGGTTGTTTTTTTAACCAGTGTGACATTCTTCCTCAATGTGACAATGTGGCTTTTTAGGCATCTAGCTAAATGATCTCAAACAGTTCCCAATTATCATTCACATTTTTCTGTTTAAATTCTTTTCTCCAGCTGATTTGGTTCATAATTGTTTTCAGCTTTGTGAAATTGGTCCTTTTAAAGCACTAAGTCCATATATTACTGGTCTGGACTTTATTCTGTTTGAACATAGCAAATGAAATCAAGTCACAATCACTTGTACCTAAGCTACCATTCTGTGATCAATTCCTCTTCATCTGTCAACATAAGGTCTAATGTAGAATTCCCCCATGTTGAATGCAACACTTTTGAATTAGAAAATAGTCATCTGTAATTTTTAGAATGTTTTAGTACTGGCAGCCTGAGACTTCCAGCACAAATCACTCAGATTGAATTCCCTGTTGATACTACAGAGTTTTCTTTCCAACGCATTATAAATTGGCACATAAGGAGCTGGTCATCCTGTTCTCTAGTGTGATTTGGAGACAGCAACTAATACATCATCTTGTGCTTGACCTGTGAAAATATTGATCCATAAATATTCAAGATCTTCTTTCAAGTTGTCAATGACTTGAAAGTAAGAAATGCCATTTTTGACATAGAGTGCCACTCCCCTGCCCCTTTTGCCTACTAGATCCTTCCTAAATAGCTTATCAGTTATTTTAACGTTCCAATCACGCAAATCTTCCCATCAGGTTTCAGTAACACCCACTAGGTTGAATTTATGCTAATAAATGAGCAATTCCAATTCTTCTTGTTTACTACCCAGGCCCCTAGGTGTACATGCAATTAAAGAATTTCTTCTCTTCATGCCCTTTGGTTCCTTGATTAATTTTGTTCTCTATAGCTTGATATTTCACTACACAAGTGCTCATTTTTCCTTCTTTTCACCCTCACTTTTTGTTATTGGTTTATTGCCATCCTGTCTACTCTAGCCAGCCTTTCCCCTACAACAATATTTCTCAACTTTTTTGATACCAGGGACCAGCTTGCTGCCTTCCTAAATTGTCATGGACCACTTGAGAGAAAATAAATGAACAATGTATCACTGGTATTTCTTGCTGTTTTTTCAGTATCGCCAGGCTTTTTTTTTTTTTGCACTATCTGCATGTAAGGCATTTCTTACTTGATATGAAAATGTTAACCCGATTTTTAAACATTTTTTCAAATGAAGGGTACCAATAATTTTGCTTTCAACTGTATATCTCATTTTGTAGATTAGAGACAATTCAATTGATTTAGTTTAAAAAATAATAATAAAAAAATCAGATGGATTAATTCACCATACTGTTAATGAGATGTTTGTACCTGTCTTGTAGACAGAAGTCTTTCAATCTGGGGATGAATGTCTGACAAAGATACTCAGAGCATCTTTCCAATGCTCAGTCAGTTGCAGCATTTTGTTTTCATTGTAGTCATCACTGAAAATACAGTTTCACAGAGGCACGTAGAATGGAATGGGAGCAAAGTTTGGATAGCAAGTTCATTGAGTTGTGGGTTTTCATGTCTGACTTTGACCCAAAAAACAGGTAGAGTCACTTCATGAAACTGTAACTTCAGACCCTCATCACTTGACAGTTCCAGCAACTTGTCCTCCAGTGATGGTGACAGAGAGGTCTCAGTTTCAAAAGAGGAGAATGGATCACGAACCAATTGCTTTCTTTTCTGTGGATCAGAGTCTGATGGAAAATAGTCCACGAACTTTTGGAGAGTTGTATTTTAGATGGGAGGCAATATTTAACGTAGGAGAGGCAGATCCACATCTTTACTGTCATCAATAGCTAAAGATGGGAACATGTCATAACAGTCGTGCCCGACTCTTTTTTTTCAGACTTTGAGCTTTTTTTAGAGCCCGTGATCTTGTCAGCCAATAAAAGACACTTGACATACTTTTCTGCATAGAGAGATTGAGCTGATTGAAGTGATCAAATATATCTTCCAGATATGCAAGTTTGGCAAGCCATTGTAAATCCTGAAAGTATCCTGCCAGAGGAACAGAAAGCCTTTCAAGTTCACATTGCAGTCCTTACTCTTAATTTAATACTTTGCCACAGGATAACCACTACAATTCAGTCTCTAAGAATAAGTGATGGTGTTTGGACCCAAATTCTTCATACATTGTAGCGAAGATGCAAGAATTGAGTCCATTTGCTTTCAGAAAGTTCACAATTTTATCAACTACCAAGGACATCATTAAGCTCTGAAGACAACTTCTTGGCTGCCCAGACCTCTCGATGAATAAAGCAATGTGTTGCTTTAGCAGTTGGTACAGCTTCCATCACTCTCGCAACTACACCTGAATATCTGCCCGTCATTGCGGCCACTCCATCCACGCAAATTCCAGTGCAGAAGTCCTACTGAAGTCCTTGTCCTGTCTCATACTCATTTAGGACCCAGAAGATTTCAGCACCTGTTGTGTTTTGCGGCAGTTCTTCACAACAGAGTAGATCTTCGTGAAATGCACTTTCATAGGGATAGCGCACATAAACGATACGAACCGCCGCTTTAGAAATGTCCATTGACTCATCCAACTGAATTGCACACCAGCTTGATGCTCTCTTACCCTTTCTATCAACTGCGCTTCGATATCTTCTGCAATATCAGTGATTCAAAGTGTGACAGTATCACTTGACAGTGGAATGCAACTCACTTTTTTGGCAGCTGCATGACCCAAGACTTCACGACAAGCATCTATTACTTCTTCACCAACTGTAAATGGTGATTTGCATTTAGCTATGCATAGAGACAGCATATATGATGCCTTTAACATACCTTCTTATGATGTTACGGCAGTGTGCAGTAGTTTCTTTTGCCCTTTCACTTCATCTCGCTTCCGTTGGAAGAATTCCATTGGCTTTTCTTCTAAATTCAGATGTTTGGTTTCAAGGTGTCAAATCATTTTTAAAAGGTATTGTAGCATAATTGCTTATGGTCATGGCACACACAACACAGAGTGGTTTCTAGCATTCTACATCCTCACTTGCAACATACCCAAACTTAATGTAAGATGAATTGTATTTTCGATTGAAGGCCAAACTTTTCTTTTTCTTTGTTGCTAAATGCAAAGTAATGCACATTGGAAAACATAATACTGAACTATGCATTATAAAATGATGGGGTCTAAATTAGCTGTTACCACTCAAGAAAGAGATCTGGGAGTCATTGTGGCTAGTTCTCTGAAAACATCTGCTCAATGTGCAGTGGCAGTCAAAAAAGCTAACCGAGTGTTGGGAATCGTTAGGAAAGGAATAGATAACAAGACAGAAAATATCTCATTGCCTCTATATAAATCCATGGTATGCCCACATCTTGAATACTGTGTGCAGATCTGGTTGCTCCAACTCAAAACCAAAATATTGGCATTGGAAAAGGTACAGAAAAGGGCAACAAAAATTATTAGGGATATGAAATGGCTTCCATACGAGGAGAGATTAAAAAGACTGAGACTTTTCAGCTTGGAAAAAAGACGACTAAGGGATGAATATGGTAGAGGTCTATAAAATCGTGACTGGTGTGATGATAATAAGAAAGTGTTATTTACTCTTTCTCATAACACAAAAACTAGGGATCACCAAATGTAATGAATAGAAAGCAGGTATAAAACGAACAAAAAGAAGTATTTCTTCACACAATGCACAGTAAACCTGTGGAATTCCTTGCCAGAGGATGTTGTGAAGGCCAAGACTATAACAGGGTTAAAAAAGAACTCGATAAGTTCATGGAGGCTAGTTCCATTAATGGCTATTTCTAGGGCCCTACCAAATTTGCGGCCCATTTTGGTCAATTTCACAGTCATGGGATTTTTAAAATAATAAATTTCATGATTTCAGCTATTTAAATCTGAAAAGTCACGGTGTTGTAATTGTAGGGGTCCTGACCCAAAGAGGAGTCATGGGGGAGTCGCAAAGTTATTGTAGAAGAAGTTGCGGTACTGCTACTCTTACTTCTGTGCGGCTGCAGGTGGCAGCGCTGCTTTCGGATCTGGGCAGCTGGAGAGCGGCAGCTGCTGGCCAGGAGCCCAGCTCTGAAGGCAGAGCCATTGCCAGCAGCAGTGCAGAAGTAAGGATGGCATGGTATGGGATTGCCACCCTGACTTCTGCACAGCTACCTTCAGAGCTGGGCACGCGGCCAACAGCCACTGCTTTCCAACTGCCCAGCTCTGAAGGCCGCGCAGAAGTATGGGTGGCAATACCGTGACCACCCTATAATAACCTTGTGACCCCCCTGAAACTCCCTTTGGGGTCAGGACCCTCAATTTGAGAAATGCTGGTCTCCCCCAGTGAAATCTGTATAGTATAAGGTAAAAGCACACAAAAGGCCAGATTTCACTGGGGAGATCAGATTTCATGGTCCGTGATGCGTTTTTCATGGCCATAAATTTGGTAGGGCCCTAGCTATTAGCCAGGATGGGCAGAGATGCAACACCACGCTCTGAAGTCTCCCTAGCTTCTGTTTGCCAGAAGCTGGGAATGGGTGACAGATAGTCCCAATATTTGGGACTTTGTCTTATATAGGTTCCTATTACTCCCCACCCCCTTTCCCGATTTTTCACACTTGCTGTCTGGTTACCCTACTGACAGGGGACGGATCACTTGATAATTACCTTTTCTGTTCATTCTCTCTGAAGCACCTAGCATTGGCCACTGTCGGAAGACAGGATACTGGGTTAGATGGACTATTGGTCTGACCCAGTATGGCCATTCTTATTTATGTTCTTATGTTTTCTAACTCTTCTTCCTTGTCACGTTTGGAATCACTCACATCTCTATTATGTTTTTTCTGAACTTTTGTTAGTTCTAAAAAATCAATCCAGAGGTAACTGCTTTAACAATGACATTGTCTGGTTTGGCTTTGTAAAAGTTTTACTAGAACTTAAATTTCACTTGTCACTTTCTGTTAACTACTTCCTTCCAGTAAATGCGCACGAACGTGCTTTGCATATCAGCACCATGGCAACCAGTGTGAACCCAGTCGGTTTATTTATTATTGTTTACTGTTCAGAAATAATTGAATGCATACAGTAATGTAACATACAAGTACAAAAATAAACTTTACATTTTAAATATTAATATTCTGTGTCAGGGAAATCTCAGGGACTGGCACGGAGGCTGCCTTGGACTGGTGATGGTCCATGGACTGTTTCTTGAGCAACACTGCCCTTGAAGTTTGGTTTCTCTTCTACTGGGATGGAGGCATTTAAACTGTACATCCCCTTCTCCTTATACAACCTGGATTGATGTTCCACAAAAACAAAACCTTCCAAGTCTCCCTCTCCAAAAAAGCAGTAGACCCACTCAAGGGTGGAAAAAGAGAGAGGGAGAGAGGGGAAATGACTATTATACATCCACATGACTGCAGATTTATTATATGCATGTGAAATGGCTGAACCACAAGGAAATGACTGGAACAGTCCCTGGAATTGACAAAGAGCATGATCAGTAGAATTTAGAAAGAAACATTATTGTTTTCCAAACTGCTGTTTGCTTTACAGCTCTTCCAACACCAAATCTAAAAAAAAAAGGGTCTCTAACTACTCTGAAGTCCTAGGAACACAGACAGAGAATAACACACAAGACAAAAGTTGCTGTAAGTCTTTCCAAATAAGCCATCTGCTCTTTCCTGTGGGTCCACTGGTGCCTGGCACTAGGATGAGTGAGATGGCTGGCTTCAAAATATTTTTGGATGTTTCTGTTGCTTTCTCCCTCTTCTCTTGTTAAAGGCAAGCTATTTCCTACGCTCCAGCTTGCTTTCCTTGCCTGACTCATGCTGCCCTTTCCTTCCCAAACATAAGGCAGTCTCCCTATGAGAGACTGGTGAAATCCTTCAGCACAGTGACCATATTAGATCACAAGGATTATTCACAAGTGCTGCATACACTCACTGAAGCACAGGATCACCAAACATCTCTGTGACTTGCCAAGCCAATTTGTGCAGAAGACCATAGCAGTTTACAAGAAGGAAGCCGGAGGAGGTGAATCTACTCTAGCAATGAGGTGACAATGAGCTCAGAGTTTGGAAGTTCAGGAGCACATTTTGGCAATGATTTGGGCATTGCATGGGTGGTCAGGCCTAGAGATCAGAACAGTGGGTCAGAACTAGGGTGACCATATTTCCCTATGCTGAATATGGGACACCTGATAAAATTCGAATCTATCTATTCGTATTCAGATCTATCACCTCGTATTCAAGTGAGTTCAACAGCAATCAATCAGAACTATACAGTACAAACGTTCAAATTAACATCAAGTTGACTGAGCCCCTGTTAAAAAGAAATACTGCATAGTTGGATTCTTTTTATTTACCTTCTTATCTTTAAGGCTTTAGAGATCGGTGACACACACACACTCCAGTACATCTCTCACACAGGGAGGGTGACTGGCCGACCGGACACTCCCTGCCTGGTGCTCTCCACTCTCCATGCCTGGCTGGGACCCCGGGATGGACCCGCCTCTCCTGGTATCTGGTGACGCATCTTCCCGAGGCAACACATTGGGTAGGGGGGCACACGGGGTGACATGGCTCCCTCCCCAGATTTCTGCCAGGGTTCACACCAGAATGTGGCCAGCAGCAGCCTTTTGGCACCGTGCAGGAGGGATGGAACAGGATCGGCTTCCAGCAGAAGGGGAAGGGAAAGGGATGACCTGGCCTATGTCTTTGCAGAGTTCATCTCTTCCCCCTGCCCTCCCCGTCCCCCCAGGCAGCTTGTCCCTTCCTGCCCACACAGTGTCGAAAGGCAGCTCACACCTCCAGGCTGCTGTTGGCCACCGACATAACCCAGCCGCCTCCTGTCCCCTGGCTGCAGCACAGGTGGAAGGAAGTCCCCCGTTTACAGAAGAGAAAATTGAGGCACAGAAAGAAGGACCACACTGTCTCTCTACAGGCCAAATCTGAAACCCTTGTCTTTTAATGTTCACGTTGTCAAACACGGATACGTAAATTGTGTTGGAACTTTTCAAAAAAGGTATCAGTCACCAAATCACCTTTGTACCAATTGTAGCCCAAATGGAACAGTCAGGAAAATGTCATAAAGGACTGAAAAGAAAAGTACAGGACGCAACGACCTTTTAAACCTTAACTGTCGTGTTCATTAGCAGTGACATTATAATATATGTTTCAGTCCATCTCACACCCTGTACCCCTCCTCCTTTCTTTTTACAGTTGTCCATGTTGTGTCTGTAACAGGGCTCCACGAAAGCAGGGTAGGACTTTCCATTCTCCAGACCAGCATTATGCACATGCTCTGCTGGCTCTGCTGATCCCTGTGTTCCTGGAGGACGGAGGTCACCTCCTGCGAGAAGCCTCGTCAGCTGCCAAATACAGTGACACATGTACCCAGCTGGTGGAAATTCATGAAAAATGTTTTCATACAGAAACATAGCTGTAAAAAGCTGGTGTTCTTTTCCACCATTTCCAACGGTATAAACTACAAAGTAACTATAAGAAATTGATCATTCAGATCTGTTTCACCCTAAAAGCTCCATGGGGACTTCAGAAGGAGTATGGTGAGGCCATCACATGAGACTGAAAGCTTGAGAGGAGAAGGGATTTTTAGTCAGACGAAGTGGGTATTCATCCACGAAAGTTTATGCTCCAATACGTCTGTTAGTCTATAAGGCACCACAAGACTCTTCGCCCCTTTTACCGATCCAGACTAACACGGCTACCCCTCCGATACTTAGTCAGACTGTTTATAACTCTTTGGGCCAGATTCTTTGCTCCACTTCATTTTTTTGTGGTGTAGGACAAATGGGATGGAGATTGACCCTATCTCTGGCATAGGGTGGCTCCCAGTGGTTGGCATAGATTTCTCTCATGCCACCATTCCCTCCTGCCTCCCTGTCCGGAGGACATATTGGGGGCATGGCTAAAGTACTTATCCATCTATCCACAATTGTAATTTCTTTCTAACTGTTAGCAGCAAACTTTGTATTGACATTCTTGGAAAAATGTGGCTTCTCCTCCTACGGAATTGCGGAATAGTAAAATTTGGAATGTCCTTGTAAAGAAAAAGTGTTCACACAAAGTACATACACAAGAGAAACAATCAGAAAGAGGACAAGTATTTAGAAATGTGGTTGAACTTGGAGGAGGGCACCCCAGCCAGCACACTAGTATCTTTACACAGGTTCTTTCAATATTACCCTGATCCTGAATAAGTAATAAGTAGTGTATGATGGAATATGTTAATGTTTGATTGTACCTTTGCCTGAATTAAAAAGTTTAAAAAAAAACAGACCCCGGGCTGAACTAACTTGTGCTTAGGATGGGCACAGAATCAAGGAGCCATAACTGTCTCCCTGATGGCCCCTCCTCTGCTGTGCTGAGCAGAAAGCAGAGCAGTGAAGAAGCTGGCCCCTTATTTTTGTTTGGTTTTGTTAACATCTATTTAACTCCAATGTCTAATGCACACTTTGCAGAAAGGGGGTCTTCTTTAAAGATTCAACTTTCCCCATCCTTCCAGTTTAGGAGCTAAGCCTCCCTTCAAGAAAATGAACCAGCAGTAACCCTCACATATCTTGTGAAATGCTTGCACATTTCAATTTATATGTCATCCACTCATCTGGGCTAGTATATTGCACACCCCTCCTCCCTCTCATACCTCTTTGGGAAATCCTAGTATAGATCTCAATAATATAATATAATATTTGCTCTTCTTGTTTACATGTTGTGATGAGCAGTGAAATAGTTAATGAACAATGTTGGCAAAAACATGCACAAAGAGAGCAGATGCTTTGTTAGCCAGTAGCACCTTGATCTATTCCTATGAGATATGCATCAAATTCCAGTGACAGGTCCTAGAGAAATAGATAGATTGGGTAGCAATAGCCAGGCCTGAGCACCTGTACTATGTGGTGCCTCGTTTTTCTGGATGCCTTCTGCCTCGAGTTAGGCAACAAATGTGTCCCCTCTCATCTCCCCCAAAAGAACTGTTGTGAGTAGTGTGTGTGGTTCTGTTTGAGTTAATGTGCTGGATTCATAAAGGGACTTGGACATTGCAATGCCTAACGGCTAGCTGCCCTGCTGTCTAGTGAAATCCTCAGCCCTGAGTTAGGTGCCCATGCTTCCCCTACAATGCATGAGGAAGAGCAGAAATTGGCCCACTGTATTTTCATCTTGGGTTACCCTCTGTAACTCACCACGAGTATTTTCCTCTGAAAGGTAGCCACGTTTACTTCTTTGTTTTCTTTTAACCGAAGCATGTCTGTCCATAGCTGCTGAGTTGTGTGACCCTCATGTTCTAGGTGTCCTCATGATGAAGCAAAATCACTTAACTTAAAAAAAATTGCATAAAAACAAATAAAACAGACTAGATCCTACTATTTATGTATTATTTACATGTTTGCCAAATCCAACACTCATGACTTGTTTGTTGTTCTGTGATACTTACGGACAGTACTGGTTGTTCTTTTCTCTCTCTCTTGCAGCAGCTGGAGCTAACGTTGGCATAAACAGTTTTGAAAACCTGGCCTTTAACATCCCATAGCACTTTTAATAAAAGTGAAGGCGTAACAGTGGTGTGCTGGCCAAATTCCAATTCAGGGGATTGCATATTGCCGTCCTACATTTCCATGTAGTTTCAACTGGATACAAGATTCTTAAGTTCTGCCTTAAATTTTTATGCCATACCCTCCAACACACAGTCCATAACAAACTATATGCTCTATCATCACCCCAGCACCCACTTCATAACACTTTCTGCATTCCTTCAGCATCACCCTATGGTATGTCACTTTTCTATGCCTGACTAGAGTTAACCCAGACCTGTAAAATAAATATTTTCTAAGTTCTATGCCTTGTGTTGTGTGCTGATGTAATAAAAGACCTTTGTGGAATGAACATATGCAATAGGCAGACTTAGAGTTGCTATGGGAACCTTAACTCTGAATTGCCTGGCTTTATGAGATAAAATCTTAGCCTTATTGTTAATTTTCTTTAACATTGCTGGAAAAATCATTTCTAAATTATCACTTTAGTTCTTCCAAACTTTCACCTTTTTACTCATTTTTTGATACTACTGAAGTATTTGTAGGTTTCAAACCTTAGTTCAAATTCCCTTTGTCTACTTCTCTCCTTCTTTCCCTTTGAAATTCCCAAAGCCATATTCAATAATTCCATGTATATGTGGCCATACTGTATTTGTAACATATACATTGTGCTTCTGTGTAAAATATAACAGAATATACTTGAATACATAAAAATTTGGCCAATGCGTTATGTATGTATAATCACAATTTCTGTTCTGATATTTCAAAATTAGTTTTTGTCCCAAATCTGGATAAAAAGTGAAAATATCAATATTTTTTCCAGAACACAAACTTGAATCAAAACATTTGGGTTTGTTGAATTGATTCAAAACATTTCATTTCAGCTTGGTTCGATATAAATAGGCTTGGAAGAATTAGAGTTTTATCGGTTAGTATTGATTTTACCGTACATACACAAATCAACGAAAGAATATGTCCATCAATAATAATCAAAATGGATAGATGGGCAAAGTAAGAAAAATGCTGCTTAAGAACTTATTAAGGTACATCTACACTGCATATTCCTTATGGCAGCATGTAGCATACATACTCTGCACGCCCCCTCTCACACAGGTATAAATAGCAGCATCGATGGTGTGGCATTGTTTAAGAGAGCAAAGACACACCAGAACCCCTAGGGTATGCACCATACACAACACTCTTTATGCCCAAGCAGTGCCTCCCCTGCCTACACTGCTATTTTTAGCAGTAATGTCCCATGGTCACCCAGCTGCTGGAGACTTTCCCTGCTTCAGTGAAAGACTCTGCAACAGGGAAAGTCTCCGGCAAGCTCCCCACTGCCAGAGCCTTTCCCTGCTGCCTCCCCCCTCCAGAGCCTTTCTTTGCCACATGTAGACCACACACTGTACTGTGGATGCAGCCTGCTTTTCACTGTGGCATGTAGCCCTACACACTGCAGTAAGCGGTGTGCAGTGTAGACGTACCTTTAGGGTTTGATTTCAGGATATTTACTTTGTACAGTGTGATATATGATGTTGATAATTTGTGTATTAATGGTTACAAAGCTTTAACTTTTTGATCCTCAATGTCTACTGTTGTTAAGTAATTATTGTCTGACCCCCTGGCCATAATTTCTCACAACTGTGAACATTTAACAATTGAAAAAAATGCTTAAATCCCATCATTTTGCACAACTGTGAAAATTTAAATTGATAAAAAAATTAAAAATAAACACAGATATCCATTGTAATTACCAAAAAAAAAAATAAAATTGAATCCTGCCAAGCCTAGATATAAATCAGGGCCTCATGGAAGTTGTAGTTCAAGTACCCCATGCCCTCATTCTCAACTGTATAGTTTAATTTATATTTATTCAAATCTTTAACGTTTACATTTCTTATTATGATGCATTCTTATTTACTATATTTTTTTAAAAATGCATGATTTGTGAGAAGCTGCATTTGGATGGGAATTGGAATTCAATTAAAATCAGCATTAAAATTGCTCTTATTATTTAAATAGAATTACCTTAAAATACTGGTTACATAAGAAAAAAAATAAGTTTATCAAAACATGTTTTGCATTTAAACCTAACTGATTTATTATACAAAAGAAGTATTATCTATGGTTACTGAATTGAACTGATTGTTTCTGATCACCATGTCCTTCAAGATTTTAGAACTAGTAGATCTCATCCTCTGACATCTTGATTTTATTCATAGCTTGGGAGAGGAAAATAAGTTTTCCTGCTTTTTCAACTGCCATTTGGTTTCTCATCTTTGAATGAACTTATACTTGAACTGAACTAGTTGAATAAACTGAAATGAAGAAAATACTCTCTGTACACCTGCAGAAGAAACTACTGCCATCAAAAGTTGTTTTAGATGGTGGTTAGCCTGTGACTTTTACCATTTCAGTGGTTTGCCTGTGTTTAAAACTTCAGCAGCAAACCTATATGGCTTGAATATCTCTTTTTATCATTTAATTTAAATTATTTTAATAAATTATCATAAATTTGGGCCTTAATATAGAGTGTCATAAATACAAATTTAATTTTAAATAGGTTCATTATTTAAAAGAAAAATGTATTTAATTTTAATTTTAAAAATCTAATTGAAAAAATAATAATTGGTTTTTATTCATCCTGCTTTGTGGTCATTTGACTGTCCTGGTGCACCAGTCCTCAATGAGAGGAAACATTATGGGTCATTGTGGGTAAGACCTGGGAAAACTCAATTTTTTTTGAAAATTCACGGCAGTGTCACGGGTAAAGGATATAATTTTGCAGACTATGTATGGCTGGTGAGTCCCCCCTGAACTGCTGCAATTTTTCCAACAGCGTGGAGGTGGAAGAAGGCATCCATGCATACCGGTGTCGGTGCGGCTCATAAAGTGTGGCAGCATCAACAAGTCTGGGCAGTGGTTTGGGGGACAAGGGGATACTCAGCAGCTGGTTTTATGCAAGACACAGCAGCCAGCACCTCCACTGCCTAGAACACGGACTACAAACTGCATTGAGCACAAGACCAACATGCATGGATGCCCACTTCCATCGCCCTGCTGCTGGAAAAAATCACGGCATTGGGCTAAATTTCATAATTTTTGTGCAGTCCATTAAATTTCAATTTGTACAGGGCCCTAACTGTGTGGGATTATAGACCAGCATAAAGCCCAGTGAAGGAGGCATGAGGCACCTGAACTACTGTTCCCATCAGGCAAGTATTGAACAGACCCAAAACACAACAATTTGACTCAGTTTGACAAAGGAAAATGTTGTTATGCCTTAAGGCAAAATGCATTTTCTCCTACCCCAAATCATTTCTGAGGCTGTTTTCTTCACCCTCTCCAATTTTTTTAACATCCTTTTTAAAATGCAGCCAGCAGAACTGGACGTGGTATTCCGGGACTGGTCTCACTCATACCGCATGCAGAGGTAAAATCACCTCCCTACTCCTACCCTCTGTTCATACATCCAAGGATCTCATTAGCCCTTTTTGCCAGAGCAATGCACTGGGAGCTCATCTTCAGTTCTTTGTCCCCTATGCCCCTAAATGCTTTTCAGAGTTACTGCTTTCCAGGATACATCCTGCATCCCCCACCCCCTGTTCCTCAGCTATGGCCTGCATTCCTTGCGCCTACATGTCTGACCTCGTATTTGGCTGTATTAAAACACAGTTTGTTTGACCAGGTCCTGGTTACCGAGTGATCCAAGAGCGTTCTGTATGCTTAACCTGTCGTCATCCTTATTTACCACTCTACTAATCTTTGGGTCACTCTCAAATTTTATTAGCAATGCAGCTTGCACTGCCCACATTCTACCAGTTCTGGGAATAAACAGATGTCTTCAGTCTCCAGTACGGACTGTCCACCACTTTCACCCTCAACTGTCACCAAAAAACCCCAACTGTCCAATTTGGTAACCTCTGAAAAAATAATTGTGTAGCACTGAGATAGTGCAATCTGCCTTATGAAATATAAAGCAGGTATGGTGTATGATAAATGTATATTGTTTGTGTACTTAGCCAAGAGTTGCATTAGCATTTTAGTACAGAGGAATTATTATCAAACTGTGCATGAGTCTTCTAGAGAAGTACTAGTAACAGTGATCTGGTAGAGATGAGAGTTTGTAATGCAGGCTTCCATTTCTCTGGGCTTTGAGCCTTGCTACATGACAGTGAAACCATGTGCAGCTGCAATCCTAAGCCACAAATAGCACAAAACATTTTTTCCTGTCTCAGTGCCCGCTATGCCATTCACGCTACCTATGTCCTGCTATGGTCCCAGCTAGCTACTATCCCATCTACCCTCCTCCTTCCCTACATTTGTGCCAGATTTATTTTGAGCCCATTTATGTGAGCCATTAATCACAGTATGGTTAGTCATTTCAAAATAAAAAGAAAGACTGGTCTGTGGATGTGAGAAGTGATTTCCAGCTACTGAACAACTTGGCAAGAGATTTTTTCTCTTTGGTTGAAAATATTCGAGCTACACCAGGGAATTTTTTTTTTTTGTCTCTGTGTTTATGTAAAGAGGACACGTAAACATGTCCAAGGCTGTACGAGGGGTGGGATGGGAAACAGCCAGCTCTTGAGCAGTTGCTAAAAGATGACACTTTGTAAACTATGTTGATAACCCTCTGTGGGAGGGACAGTGAAAACTTAATTAGTACTGAAATATATCATGAGAAGGCGTATTTTTAGAGCCCAGAAGGGAGCTCCAGGAATGGCAGCCTGGGGGACTCCTTGTTTTCATTTTCTGTGTAGGTGCACAATACATTTATTCCATATGAAGGAGAGTTTGGGGAGATTGAAGTGGAATGATGTGGCCTATTATTATAGCCTCTTGTGACTCAATCCTGGATGCCTTGAAGTCCATGGAAAAACTTTCATTGTCATTTCAGTAGGAGAAGGATCAGGGCCAGGCTTTCTGGGATTTAAACTTAACCAGAGAGGAAAAGTAGTCTTATGGTTAAGGAAGTGGGCTGATACCTCACAGATATGGATTGTAGTCTAAGCTCTGTTACAGATTCTTTAGGCAAACAGCTTAATCTCTCAGTGCTTCAGTTCCACACCTTTAATAATAATATTTTGCTACTTCCACTCTTTGTCTGTCTTGTCTATTTAGGGTGGATTTTCGAAAGTGCTCAGTGACTGTCTCTGATGTGTAATACACATAATAAAATTCATCATAAAAAATAGACAGTGAAAGCCATTTCCTGACAACTGTATGGGGAAATATGGGTGCAGACCTCTCCCATTTATTTCACTCGGTAATCCATCACTCCTTGGAACCTTACCTGTGGATGCAGGGTGAAAAAGGGCACAGAAATGGTATTGAGCTAACAAACAGAGATAGCATAGCTCAATGGTGGAAAACGGACAGCAAACTTTTGTATAGCATCCTATCAAGATGTCTAAAAATAGCCCCACATCTCCTTCCACATTTACAAATCATCTTTCCAAACAGAACTGTGACACTCTTTGTGATATCACAGTTGTATTCACAAGATGTGACAGTGATTTGCAAGGATGTTCTAAGGTAGAAATGAAGTAATTGATCTGGATGGTCAGAGATGACCAGAGATGACTGGTTTAAACTGCTGCAAGGCAAACTGAGATTAAATGTCAAGATTTATGATCTTCTTGCAATATAAGGCTCCTAGAGCAGTGTAGTACAAGAGATCTCTTTCCAGGCCAAAGGAGGATTCCAGGATTCTGCGAGATCCTAACTCTCCTCTTGCTAGCACTACAGCTCTGCCTTCATGAGGAGACGACATTGTGGAGCAGCATTGTGCAAAAATGGAAATTAGCATCCAAACTCAAGAGAATCAGCCTTTGGATTCATCCAGTGAAATGCCATCTATCCCTGTGTGTGTGTTTGTGGGAAGGGTAACAGAGTATAACAGATTACTGTTCTGACCTGGCTGAGCTTCGGAAGAGCCTTGAAAGCTCATGAGGTGCTAGCTCACTTCTGGACCTCTCAAAGATGAGATTTATCACAGGTTTAGTGATACAACAGTGAACCATACACAAACTCACACAGAGCTGGTCGAAATTTTTTTGGTAAATCATAAATTCAGATTTTTCAGGGAACCCAAAACTTTTCACAAATTCAACTCCCCCCCCCCAAATTGTTTTTTATAAAGTCTAAGCAGTTTACGTCAACCATTTCAAAATGAAATATATCAACTTTTCACATGGAAACGACATTTCATTTTGAAATTTAATTATATTTATTTTAGAAACCAAAAAAGGGATGGAAAATATCCAAATCCAAAATGAAGTAAAAAAGAAAAAATAATAATTGTGAATAAAAAAACACTCCAAATGCTAACTAAAGTTAAGCCCCCTCCCACTAAAAAATGATGTTCTTTTAAGTTAGTTTCCGATGTGTTTTGATCTGAAACAATATTTTTTCCAATATTTCCGTTTTGGTGATAAAAAACAGAAAAAGTCAATTTTGGTTCAAAACAACCTAATTTTTTGCCAATATTTTTTGGTTTGGCCCCCGAAACTGAAAAATCAATTATCCACTCAATTGTACTCTCACACACATTGATCCGCACCTACAGCGGCTCCAAGCCAGCATTCCCAAGTCTTTTTGCCAAACCATGCCGATTTACCACACTAAGACCTCAGTTGTCCTAGCCATTGCTGACTATCTCCCATTCATCGGCCTGCTCAACTTGCAATGGAGCTTGGATTGTCCAATGCCCAGTCTCCACTTCAGTTCAGAACACATGTGAATGGAAAGTAGGCAATGCATTGGGCGCCATCATCATTAACATAGGGATGGGGAGCCCAGAATACCTTTTGCATAAGCCTGAAGTATCAGTACCAATCCACAGTCCCATGGCTGGGAAACTCTCATAGCCACATACATCAGAGCTCCCTTTTCTTTTTGGAGGTCTCCCTTGGGCCAGGTGACAGTGAGGTGTGTTAATAATAACCAAGCATTATCATCACACACTTACTGCTGAAGGAAGAGTGCTACAAAAGCCATAAACCCTAGCTGGAGGGTGGGCTCCCTTTCACAAACCTATTTCTGGGGCAAGGAGACTGGGCTGGGCTGAAAAAAGCAACCAGCTTTACCAGGAATTGAAGTCAGAGCAGAAATGATATTTCACAGCCTGTAAAGTCCTTCCTCCGCGAGAACCTTATAGTGGCAATCCCTTTCCCGCTGCTCTCACTGGATGCAGAAGAGAAGAGGAAGCGCTCAGAGATCAGGGCACATTAACACAGCCACAAGAAACCATATATCTCCTCTGCTTTTCCACCTCATAACAACTTGCTAATGCTGCTGCCTAGACACATCCGCAGCTCCTGCCACAATCAGTAACATTTCACTAACATCACTGGGTGGGAGCTTAACCTCCCATTGTAACTATTCAACTCTTTCTGAGCATTTCCTTTGCCATCACAGCTGGATGCTCATATCTGAGCCTGAGCTTTCACCAGCACAGCCAGACAAATTCTTTCAGTGACATTATAGTCTCATAGTTTAACATCCCTGTTTGTCGCCCTGAGAGTGACAATGCTCAGACAAGGAGCCAGGCAGGGCTGGATTACCCAATAGGCAGTCTAAGCATGTGCTAGGGCACCAGCAAAGCAGGGGGCACCAAAAAAAAATGCGATTTTTTTTTAAAATGTGATATTTAATATTTCAAAAAAAGCATCTAAGTAGTCATCATGGGAAAAATCAGAACTTTGTTAGACTTCCTTACACTCCACTACATACTCTTCCCCCTTTTTTCTGTTCTCTTTTTATTACTTATCCCCACCTAAACCAGGGGGGCATCCTACTAACGTAGATTGAAATAATGCGAGGAAATCAGATCCTGTCATGTATTGCAATAAATTTATGTTTTATTATTGATATATTCTTCTGAGTTATACGTACTTGATTCATTTTTTTCTTTCTTATATATATATATTATATATATACATAAAAATAGTGTACATTGTGTAATTTGTTTTTTTTTAAGTTCAGATAACTGAGATAAGGGGCAGGATGAAACGTAACCAACTGAGTGGAGCACAGAAATGTAAACTGGCGGAAGAAAAGAAACAAAAAACTAGTGAAATTTTCCAAAATCTTCCAAAGCTGACATCATTTTTCAAAGCAAATCCATCAGAAGCAACATCTTCTCTCAGTAGCACAGACATCGTTCCAAAACCTGTAGGTGTTTCAGAGATTGACCCTTCTTCTACTGGTGAAACAAACACCATTCCAGAACATGTGGATGTGACAGAGACTGTAACTGATCATCCTACTCCTAGGGGTAAAACAGACATTGTTCGAGAAGATGTGGACGTGTCAGAGACTGAACCTGCTCATGCTGTAAATAATAGGAGAAAAGATCCTGGTATGTGGGTTGATTTCAGTACTGATGATGTAGCTTACTGGATAGATCGTAGACCAAATGACTGTCAACACCACACTGGGCCATTTGAGAAATCACATCAGACTTTTACCAATGGCAAACAAACAAGATATTGTCCACAAAAAATATTTTTCGGCATGAAAGCGAATGGTGAGAAATACACTCGAGAATGGCTACTGAATTCACCATCAACAGGGTGTGTACTGTTTTGTTTGCAATTTTTTTGCATATAAACTTTCAACATCCCGGTTTGCTGCAGACCGATTTAGTGACTGGCAGAATACTCTTTTAATTGAACAACATGAAAATAGCACTACTCACAGAGATTCAATGTTGACATATTTAAATTGAAGACAGGGCTTTGGATTGACACAAAAATTGGAAGAACAAATTAAAGGGGAGCGTGAATACTGGCAACATGTCTTGCAGCGTGTTATAGCTGTTATTCAAACATTAGCTGAACGTGGTCTGCCTTTCCGGGGATCAAATGATACATTTGGATCATTGCAGAATGGAAATTTCTTGGGATTGTTGGAGCTTGTAGCTCAGTTTGACTCATTTTTAGCAAGCCATATCTCAAAATATGGGAACGCTGGCAAAGGTAACCCATCATACTTTTCCAAGACAATATGTGATGAACTCATTGGTCTAATGAGTGACAAAGTTCATTCAGCTATTGTGGATGAAATAAGTACTCCTGGGTACTTCAGTTTATCTGTCGACTCTACACCTGATCTTTCACATATCGATCAATTGAGTATTGTACTAAGATATGTGCCTCCCACAGATGGAAAAACAGTTGCACGATTTATAACATTCCTCAATTTGAAAAGCCACACCGGTGAAGAAATGGCAAATCAAGTACTGCATTATCTGTGCCAAGTTTGCAAAACAGATTTCTCAAAGTGCAGAGGTCAATCGTATGACAACGCTGCCAACATATCAGGGCGTTATCAAGGAATGCAGAAAAACAGAACCAATATGCCATATTCGTACCATGTGCTGCACACTCTCTCAATCTTGTTGGCTGCAGTGCTGTTGATTGTTGTCCGGTGGCAGTACGTTTTTTCTCAACAGTCCAGTTACTTTATACATTTTTCTCTGCCTCAACACACCGATGGGCAGTTCTTAAAACATATTTGGGCAATGATCGTTGTTAGAATACAGATATTCAGGCCTGTCTGTAAAGGCCTATACTCTAAGAATTTAGGTGTATTCTTATCACTTGGCTAGTTAGAGGTATAAAAGAAAGAATCAAAATCACTGTCTGCCGGTGTAAGGGCCTTCTCTTACTGTGACAGTCTGAGGCCCTGTTCTTAGATTAAGGCCTTTGGCTGAGCAGCGGAGGCAGCCATAAGCTCGGAAGCGACCGGTCACATCCTCACATTCCAGGCCAGTCACATTGAAATCAGGTGCTATTGGGCTGTTAGGAATACAATCCTGTCCTGATAATGCCTATTGCCTCCAGAGAAAGGGAAGTGCCTAGAAGATGTAAAAGGAAACTTAGTCTGATAGCATCCTGTCTGGCAAGAACTCACTTATCAATAGCTGGGATGTGAAATCCTCACTTCTGTATTGTTTTGTCATTATAGTTCCCACTTTGCTATTGTTTGTCTCCATAATCTCTGTCTGGTTCTGTGATTGTTCCTGTCTGCTGTATAATTAATTTTGCTGGATGTCAACTAATTAAGGTGGTGGGATATAATTGGTTAAATAATCATGTTACACTATGTTAGGATTGGTTAGTTAAATTTCAGGAAAATGATTGGTTAAGGTATAGCTAAGCAGAACCCAAGTTTTACTATATAGTCTGCAGTCAATCAGGAAGTGTGTGTGGGGGGAGGTGGGGGGGAATGGGAACAGGGAATGGGGGTGGGGAATTGGAATCATGTTTTGCTAAGGGAGGGAATGGGAATGGAATGGGGGTAGGGAAATTGGAATCATGTTTTGGTAAGGGGGGGAATGGGAACAGGGACACAGGTAAGGCTCTGTGGTGTCAGAGCTGGGAAGGGGGACACTAAGGAAGGATACTGGAATCATGCTTGCTGGAAGTTCACCCCAATAAACGTCGAATTGTTTGCACCTTTGGACTTCGGGTATTGTTGCTCTCTGTTCATTCGAGAAGGACCAGGGAAGTAAGTGGGTGAAGGAATAAGCCCCCTAACAATCGTGTGTTGAAATCTCTTTCTAATACTCGCTGGGAGGCATATGCAGTGGCAACAAGTGCAATTCTAGAGTCCTACTCAAAGATTGTGGATGCATTAGAAAGTATAGCTGAAGACCAATCACAAAAGGGAGAAACTATATGAGAGGCAGAAAACATTGCAAAAAGGATGCGAGACCTAGAGTTTGTATTCATGTTGACCATGTGGAATGAAATTTGCAACACTTTTACCACACAAGTCAAGCTCTCCAAGAAAAAGAATTGGATTTGAAAACATGTGCAGACCTCTGTCAATCATTAGCAGACCACTTACACACTTTGAGGAATGATTTCGAAAGATTTGAAGACATATCAAAAGATATCTTGTCTGATACTAACTACAAAGAAGCCCAGTCCCGCAAGCGAATCAGGAAAAAACAAGCAAATGACAGCAGTGCAACAGAAACAGCATTGAATCCTAGAGACAAATTTCGCATATCTGCTTACTATGCTATAATTGATACACTTGAAGCTCATATGAAGAGGAGAGGTGAAGTGTACAAAGAAGTATCGGGTAGATTTTCTTTTCTAAACGATATGGACTTATCTGACAAACAATATTCACAAGGTTCCCAAAAGCTAGTTGACTCATACCCTGTTGACTTGAACATGAATCTCTGTGGAGAAGTACGGCAGTTCCAGTTATATGCATGCAAAGTTTAATGAAACAGGAAAAATGAAATTCAGTCACATTGATCTTCATGACACAATATTGAAAGACGGAATATAATGTGAATTTCCAAATGTAGAGGTCGCACTACATGTTTTTCTAACATTGATGTTTACTAACCGCTCCGCAGAACGCTCTTTTTCTCAGCTGAAAAGAATAAAAACCCCTCAGAGAACAACAATGTGTCAGGACAGACTTGATTCACTTTCCCTATTGTGTATGGAAGTGGACGTGCTTTGTCGAGTCAGCTTCGATGAACTTATCCAGAATTTTGCAATCAGATTTTGCAGCCAGAAAATCTAGAAAGAAGCTATTTTAATTTCAGCATACATGTAAGTTTTGTGTATTTTGAAAAATAAAATGGTATTTTACGGTATAGTATTGTTTTTATTTTGAATTACATGGGGGGGGGGCACCATAATCTTTTCAGTGCTTAGGGCCTCTAAAGGTCTTAATCCAGCCCTGGATCCAGGTAACAGTGGGAAGAAAGTTACTGCAGCACCACAGTCCAGACTAGTGCCAGATGAGGAGTGCTTCCATTTCACTGCACAGTGCTTCAGTCACAAGGAGATAGGGACATGCACACTGGGTGCTACCATGGGACAATGTCCTACCACATAGAGATCTGGTAGGAAGGATGATTAGACAAACCGGCTGCCAGAAGAACATTTACAGGGCCACACGCAAAACAACAGTGTGCAAAGCAGATTACAGGGAGACAACAACAATTCATCCCTCGCTGGCACGAGGAACACTGCCACTGTTAAGAGCCTCTGCACTAACCAAGTTTTAACCCTGTTGAGAGAGATTTTCAAACGCATAAATGGCAGCTAGGCATCTAACAGCTACCTCTACCTTTGAGAATCTCCCATTGTGAGCAGGCACAAGCCATGATTGGTGCTAACCGCACCATGAAATGTTACAAACTAAGTTAAAACAAAGTAGTGCGGATAGCAATAATGTCATTGCTTGGGGAGGAGAATGAGATAAAAATCAAATACAAGCCAGAGAAATTCCCTGTGAGACACAGAGAGATGCATTTGTGTCTCCTAGCTGGAAAATCCAACTGTTGATAGCAGTCTATGATTTTAAGGTTACACACTGGATGAAAATTGACAAGGCAATACAAATCTATTATGATTTTTCTTTGTGCTGCTCTTCTACAGCAGCCCCCCTTTTATTCCTAACATTGTCCAGATTTAGGGCTCAGCCTCCATCTGTCTGCATCCAGGGGATAATTTTATTGTATCAGATGTCTCATAGATATGCAGAGCCCCTTTAGGATCTCTTTACTCTTTGGTGGTGAGTTTTGAACTCAGTTGTATGTTTTCACCCAAGTTTATTTGCATGTTTGCTCTACTTCTGACCCTCTCTTCCCCCTCCTTTGCTTTCCACATTGAATTCATTTAGGACATGTCTACACTACAGTTAGACACCCGTGGCTGGCCTGTGCCAGCTGACTCAGGCTCGCGGGGCTCGGGCTAAGGGGCTGTTTAATTGTGGTGTAGACATTTGGGCTGCAGCCCAAGCTCTGAGGCCCTTCCATCTCGCAGGATCGTAGAACTTGGCCCCCAGCCCATGTCTGAACATCTAAACTGCGATTAAACAGCCTCTTAGCCTGAGTCCTGCAAACCGAATCAGCTGGCACAGACTAGCCATGGGTTTTTAATTGCAGTGTAGATATTCCCTTAGAGCCCAAATCTAATGTCCATTGAAGTCAAAGGGAATCGTTCCACTGATGGTAGTTGGAATTGGATAAGCCTCACAATCACTAAGAACAAAATGTTGATACCTTTACTCACATTAAGAAGTACCTTATTATCCAACCAGTCCCACTGAAACCAATGGGCCTACTTGCATGGAAAGATATTGCTCCTTGTGAGTAAGGGATCATTAATGAGGCCTAAGAGATAACTTGAAACCTAAAGAAATCAGAAACTGTATCTGGAAGGAGAACTTTAGATTAACATTTGTCGTCTTCATATAATAGCATTCTTAGTATATGACAAACCACTGAACCCTTGAACGTGAAACCTTAACATTGCACCTTTGTGCCTATACATTTATCACAATTCAGCCTGTGACTATGTGATCACATATTCTATTCTATTAGAGAAATAGTATCATACAATTCTTTAACAACTTAAGATACACATGTAATACCTGCGTGGGGTTTTTACCCATTCTTTTTTAGTGAACTTACACTAATTTCATTGTCATAATGGTTCAGCATTTGTATATTAAATACACTTTGTATATAAGTTCTCTTCCCTCTGTGATCTGTATTTAAATAATTTTGTCAACGTCCATGCATTTGCATATTCATACACTGCTCTGTACATTTGGCTGAATATTTTTGTTTTCTCCTGGAGACATAAGCACCTCTGAACAGTAATTTATTACTGAAGTATCTCTCAGGTTACTTCTCAGAAATATAGAGGTAAAGAAGAATTCTGGAAGAATTCAGAGTAAATTCCACTTCCAGATTTTAGGGACATTATCTAGTCAATAGTTCTACGCTAATACTCTAATCATACTCTTAACTTGAAAAGTGTATAAAACCACTGTAAAATATTAAGGAATGCTGTCAGGACAAATAGCACAGAATTTAGGTTTTGCAAAAACAAAATTTTAGTTTGCTTTTACTAAAGCAAACATAACTGGGGGAGGGATAGCTCAGTGGTTTGCGCATTGGCCTGCTAAACCCAGGGTTGTGAGTTCAATCCTTGAAGGGGCCATTTAGGGATCTGGGGCAAAAATTGGGGATTGCTCCTGCGTTGAGCAGCGGTTGGACTATATGACCTTCTGTGGTCCCTTCCAACCCTGATGTTCTATGATTCTCTTTCAACATTTTAAAAAAATCTAATTATTAAAACCAATGAATAAACATTCTCCTGCATTATTGCCTCAAAAACATTGTAGCGCTGTGATAGCACATGGGAACCCAAAAGTGAAATTGCCTAGAAACTGATTAGAAACAAGACTCAAACTGACTAGTCTGTTTTCATTGTAAGTCGTATAAAGAATTAAAAGTAAATTAATTGAAGTTTTTGAAATTCTTCCAATTTTCATAGTCTAAAGTGATATTGGTAATACTGATGAATCATTTTTAAAATATAACCAATACTTAGATTTCCAGACTTTGTGAAGGAACCACAAGCCCACAGAAAATATTTTGTTTAAAAGATTCACTTTTCCCATTGGGTTATGTGTCTTGCTAAAGGAAGGAAATACATCTTTACTGATTTTGGTGAGGCATGTAATTCCCTTGCTCTGTGAGTCCAATTTCTTCAGTTCTATTTGATCAGAATGAAGAAGCTATGGAAGACTTAGAACTGATTGAAAACTCATGTCTTCCCACAATTTAATGGAATCATTCCTAGATCCTTATAATGTGTATGTGCCTTGAGGGTTTGTTTAATAATTGGAGACTTGATGCTAATGTGTAACTGTTTACTCTTTCTGTTTTGGAGATCCAAATAACTATGGTCCACTTTGATCTGAACAATGGAGTCCTCTCCATATACAGAATTTATTTTTCTCATTCTTACATTCATTTTTGCTCAAAATGTGATTGTCTATAGTATTCTAAACACTGAATAAACCAGATAATTATTTATATAATAGGGCCTCATCTTCACTGCCTTGCACCAGAGCCCTAGTCACAGGTGTAGTATGGCCTCTTTACATTGCTCCAGCAGTGCAAATGGGGCTGTAAACTAGCCAGATCCAGCCCTGGGGAATATACATGTGTTGCGGGGATTACCTGGGCACTGCAGGGCTGGCATAATAGCTCTATGCTCATAGACACACACACACCACACAGCACAGCACCATACACAGGGACCAAGTCAAAGGCATGGTTGGGGGAGGTGAGGATATGTGGGTGAAGCCCAGCTTCAATCTCACTATTCTCAGCTGAGGAACTGCTCCTTGGGGACCACGGCAGCTGAGGGTAATTTAGAGAAGCTTGGAGAGATTCTCTAGGAGATATTGTTGCAGAGGGCATGGCCTCCTAACCCTGGGGTGGAGCCAAAAGTTCTACAAGGTATCCCAGTCTCAACCTTTGGACATCTTTGCCAAGACCCTACTTCCTTCATCCTTGGCAGCATGACTCTGTCATGAGCCATGCCGTCATTGGTGATCTAGCTGTGGCTGTGGTCTATCCAGAATCTCCTGTCAGGTTCACCTTCAATTTCCATCAGATAATGTCTGGATCAATGCACACAGCTAGACTACATTCTAGATTTGATCTTCAATTTAGGGACCAAGTCCTTACAGTTTCAAGCTCCCTCAATTCTGCAGTCCATTGGACTCCATTTTGGCCCTAACACTCCCACAGACGACCTTGGTTTTCAGATTATCTCCCATGACATCTATGATCCACTGGAGTGACAAAACTGTCCAACTTTAAGGTCAAACTTGTAACAGTGTTCTTGGCAGCTGGCCCTGGACTACGGATGTGGAGAGAGAAGGGCGGGGGGAGGTGGGGTGGGGAAGAAGAGTTGATTAAATTTAAAAATTCTGTTAGCCTGTGGGAAGGGATGGACGAAACTAGACTCAACCTTAGAAGAGTGCTCAGATACTATATAACATGGACAAGCATGGTGTGAGATTAGATAGATAGATAGATAGATAGATAGATAGATAGATCACCTCCAAAAGGAAGTAGGAGCAATGGCTGCTTCTCTGATTTACTTGGGGCTGAAGCCAAGTAGAGCATGCTCTCCCCGTCTCTAGATGAAGAGGGTTTGAACAGTGATAGAAACTTTTTATCACAACACAAACATACACAGGGCACATCATCTTGGGGAGGTAACACATCACACAGAGGCTGTAGCTAAAATTATATCACATACACACACACACCATTATCCCAGGATGAAGGGTTACACACAGCACAGAAGGTGTAAACAGAAATTATTTCACACATACACCTTGCACACACACACACTGAGGACATTGTCCTGGCAAGATAACACACAGCATTGAGTGTGCTTGTATAAAGCTGTGGTTTTCAACCTTTTTTCATTTGCAGACCCATAACAAATTTCGAACAGTGGTGCGGACCCTTTTGGAAATTCAACCTGTGGTCTGTGGACCCCTACCATAGAAGTGTTAGACTGAAAACGGACTGAACGGAATTCAGCTATCAATGTTGCACGTGTTCAGCATGGCATTTGACTCAGCGTAAGAAAAGGTGCTAAACTGTGGGCATCAGGTTGAAAACCACTCTCAGAAAGTGTTTATCAAAGCTTCGTCTGGGCACTTCCGCAACCGTGCTTTTACATGTGTGAAATGTTCCCCACTGAAGGAGAAGACTACTGTTGTGACTAAATTGGGTGCACACCATTTAAAATTGTGGGCTTTACTGCAAAGTACTAGACCAAGAGAAAAAAAGAACAACATAAAGAGGGGAATCAATAATAACTTCTGATTTGAAGTCCTTCATAGGCAAAGATGCCTCCTTGAAACTAGAACACTATGGTTAGTATCTGGCCAGAATGCTACATTCTTGCCCTGGGAGAATATGTGCAACAAAAAAAGTAAAAGGAAAATATACCTCTTATACTTCCAAACAAACCAATGTGGCAGTTGCAATGCAATTGCGAGGAAACCCATGGGCATGTTCATGATAATTGGCTTCCATCAATTCACTGGCCCAGCTCAGTCGCAGGGCTGAATTTTAGTAAAAGAGCTATCTAATTTTTTGATCACTTCGCAACATTAAGTTATGTAAATGCTGGTTATTTGCGGCATAACCTTTCTGAAAAAACCTCAGCTGATGTCACACAAATGTAATACTTTCTGCCCCATGCCAAGTCATTTTCATGGGATCCGCATGGTGTAATGTGGATCAGAAATACCTTTGCCACCCGTCACTGCTGAAAATCACTAGAGCTGGATCCATCTGCCCGTGTTTACCTAGCAACCAAAGTCGCGTTGCTAATGTGAAGGTCGCCCCATATGAACCCATCAATCAGCAAGCTGGCGTTTTCAGCCCCATACTAATTTTGCTGCTAAGTTCAAGAGATCAGTTTTAACCCTTTATTGTTTTTAGGTGGCTACTTACATTTGTGATTTGGGAAAGGAAATTCCAAAGTTATAGCAAAAATTACCTCCCCCAAATGGAACGTAAAAGTAGTAGATATAGTGTATGTCCATACAGAAAAACATATGTGTGTGATCTTAGACTGTATTCAGAGTTGTAGTTTTCCTACTGAATACTTCACAATACAGTGTATCTAATTGAACTCTGTGTGCAGTATTTATGTTTCAAGTACACCAGCTGCATAATCCTGTACATTATTCACCCTGTGCTGAATGTTAAGTATTATAGGAATATAAATAGGGTTTTGTTTGTTTGATTTTTAAGTCAAGACATTTCCAAAATGCTATGATATTCTTAATATAAGGTAATTTAGATTTTCTAATGACTTTAAATGATTTCTATATCAGTGTATTCCTAATGTGATTTGGCTGGAGATATATGCCAAGACTATAAATGTGATCAGCTGTCCGGTTATACTTTTAGGTAATACTATTACTATATGCCCTTTCACTTCATAGAGACCTGTTTCTTCAATCTTTGTGACTAATGAGGGCCACAACTTTGTGGTATGCACAATTAATTTGTCAAATTTAGTCCTTTTTCCTGTTCCTAAATTTTCTGCAAAGAAATCATGATTTCCATGAATATATTTATGATTAGAAAGTGCTCAACTACTGTTTTCTACTAACATATTTCAGTTTATAAACTGATCGCTGTAAGTACTGACTCAAGTATTTGATAGTCACAATCCAAAATTTGAGTTTGTTTGGTGGGACACAGAGGTTAGTTGGTACGTTTCTCTTCCCTGATTAGATGAGTGTAAATCTTACAATAAGATTCCTGGTACAAACGTTTGTAATCACAAATTTGAAATTTACTTTCTGTGAATATTCTGCAATATTCTCTTAAAATCTGTGATTTCATCAAGTATTCCTGCAAGTACAAATTATTCACCTAGAGAATTCACAGGGAGAAAAACCCCAAAGTGATACAAACCCAGTCAGTGTAAACTGGTTTACAATTTTAAACAAATGTTGATAAGCAATTTTTGGCAGTATTCACCTTGCTGTATTTACCACTAACATCTGAAATCATCTCCTTGTGTGCTTGTAGTTCTCTTTATAATCAAAAACTGAGGAGTTAAATTCACTCCAGTAGCACTCCATCGCAGACAACAGTTACAACAGGGTTGATTTTGGCTTGTTCAGTGTTTTGTTGCTTCAATAAAATCTAGTGACAAGTCATTAGAATGATTGTGATGAGACAGTGGTATCAGCAGCATTCTGCAGTGACAGAGATGACAGTATTAGGTGCTAATATATCTCAGTGATTAATATTGTATAAGAACCTAGATAGAGTAGACTGGATTAGAAATGCTTATGCTGACTTTGAATAACAGACAAAAAAACTCTTCTGTTTTTGTTGCCAAGCTATTTCAACCCACTGTCTGGCTTTCTAGCAGTAAGGATCTTTCAAGCGAAGGCACAAGATCACTATCTCAAGCCTTACAGTGCAGCTCAAACAGCCATCTAGACATTGCCTTTTTCTACGCATTGCCTGCTCACATTTGGGGCCGCGACACCGGAAACACCCTGAGGTCAAAAGGCCAACAGCTCTAAGTGTGCTGCATTGCCACTGAGGAGTTCAGATATAAGGAAGTCGTTCCCCCCACCTCAGAGGCTGAAATTGTCACCCAACAACATTCCCAAGGGTACCAGTCCAATCTGAGGAAGCTGTGGGGTTGCTCTTCTACTCTGGTCTCCAGCATGGAAGCACAGTATTCCGGCAGCACAGTGGTCCAGTGGACAGGACACTATACTAGAAGTCAGAAGACCTGAATTCTCCTTCTAGTTCTCCTACTGTCTCATTCTCTGATCATAAGTAAATCACTTCCCCACTATGGCCTTGCCTATATTACAAGTTTCACCGTTTTAGCCAAGATGTGTTTTTAAATCAATTTAATTCAGCCAGTGTCACCCTTGTGTGGCCAGTCTGAAACTGACAGAAACTGGCTTGCATGGATTTAGGTAAAATAGATAAGGAATCAAGTCATGCTAAACTGATACAAGCCAAATTCAAAATTAATTTAAGAGTGCTCACACAAGGGTTCACACCAGTTTAACTCAAGCAATTTAAAAACCAATTTTAGTTAAACTGGTAAAACTCTCAGACAAGGCACCTGTGCCTCCATTCCTCCATTTTTTAGAGGATTTGTAAAGCTCTTGGAGATATATGGATAAGAAATGCTGAGCATTATTATCCTCAGGGCCCACAAGCTTCCTGTTCTGTGCAGACTTTACACTGCTCTTTGTCCTGCTACAGAGCAGGGTAATGTTATAGGTAATACTTTTCCATTGTTCAACAAAATCATATATTAGCCCCCAACAAGGGCAGCTGCGTATATGCATGGTTTAAAAAGCCTCTTGCATCATTAAACACACAAGTCAGAGTTATGATTTTTCATAATTTCTTTGGCGGTTTTAATTTTACATTTTATTCAGAAATAACTTTTCACATTACCTTGTTAGAGTCCAAACCGGCTCACCTCATTCACTTGAGAGCCGTAAGCACCAATGACTTTAATGGAGCTGCTCCTGCATTACAACCTGAGATCAGCATTAGGTGTGTTGACTTCCGTGGGACCCCACACACCGGTAAGGAGAACAAGATTTGGCCCTCAATATCTTGTTCCTTTCAAAGAGTCTGGTTTCAGTAAGTCACTGCCAGAACCCTTTATTTCACAATCCCCAGAGTCGCTAGCCGTTTTGCCAAACTGTTCAGCAAACACTTCTGGGTAACGGACATGTGCACAGAAATCAGGCTTGGATGCAGAACAATTCATTATACAGAAACATGGTAAATCTGTGAGCTGCTTGGGACAGAGACTGTCTTTTTGTTCTGTTTGTACAGCGCCTAGCACAATGGGGTCCTGGTCCATGACTGGGGATCCTAGGCACTAGGGCAATACCAACAATACCTTGGCAGGGTTGGCTATGGAGCCCAGCAGCAGAGCAGCAAGCAGTACTGGAGGTCAGGACTGAGGCAGTGACGTGCTGCCAATACTTTAACAAAGGGCTGCCACAAAAGCTAGTCTCCCACCCCCACAACTGAGAGGGGAAGCACCAGCCTTTTGGCAAATACATTTCTACTAAGTTCTCCAATGCTGACAATGTTTATCATTCTCCTTGCAATGCCTATTGGTGGTTCAGCACAATGTGTAGAGTCTGTGCTGTGGGGGTAAAGGGTGGGTTACAGCAATAGCAGGTCCAGGGATCCTCTCCTATGAAGAGTTTTTTAAAATCTTTGCCACTTGGTGCAATAAGGTGCATCCCAGAAGCAATATTATAGATATACATATATGGCTGTTTCGGAGTCCCAGAGATAAAGGTGACGTGTGGTAAGGGTGTTTTAGCAGTTCCCAGAGAGGTGTGAGTTCATCAGAGGATGGGAAATCAACTCAACCTTCTTTTGGTTGAGTGGCAGAATTTTAACTTGGGGTTCCTGGAGGCCCTAGAGAGCCTCCTTCCAGCTCATTAATGGACTGAGGGGAATTGGCAGAGCAGGGAGGGGAGCCAAGCACTGGAATCGCTAGGGGTGTTTCAGGTCAAGGTTAAGGAGCATCATCGGATTTGTGGGATGGGGAGAAAGAGGAGACATTTAGAAGTGAATTAGTTAAAAAAGTTATTTGCCACAAAAATCTGCCAGTCTTCCATAGAGGATTAGGCCCCTTGCGCAAGAGAGCTCAGGCACACACATTCACATTCACGCGGTGTCGCCAAGGTCTTGGAGTTAATTATAGCTCTGAAATCTGACAGAGAAAAATTAGAGGGGAGAGGGACAGCTGCAGGATCCTGGGGTGAAGGGTCTGATTTCCAGTGTAGTCTGCAGCCCACCAAACAGCCACACTTTGTAAAAATAAAGTTCAGCCGTTTCTTGTCCCTGCCTGCTGCTTTTCCATTGCATCATGTGAGCTGCTGTGAGCCACTTGCCTCCACACCACCCAGCCCAGCTGATGCCAGGCAGGGAAGGTTTGCTCCAATGAGAAATATAAATAAATCATGATTTCTGGGACCTCTTCGTAATACCCTCTTTTTCTTTCTAATTTGTTCCCAGGAAGAAGTTTGAAGGCCCAGAGATAAAGTTTCTCTCTTCCTAGACATGACTGCAAATCTCTTTCAGACCTGGAGGTGGAATAAGACCGGTAGGTTTTAAGTGAATTCCAAACACGCACACATCATTTGGCCCTGCTGGCCATTTGATTAGGATGGGTGAGCTGAGCTGGACAGGGCTCACACTTTTGATCGTAGGAGTGTATGACATTTGCACTGCAGCTGCCTAACTGTGCAGCACCTGGGACTTCAGTGTGTATCGCTGCCCATCCTCCCATCCACCTGTAGCTCCCTATGTCTAAACAAGGGACCAGGGACAAATATGAATAAAAAGGAGTAATCTTTTAAGTAAAAGTCAGGTCCTGAAGCCCGCCTGAGGAGGTCACAGCATGAGTACGGGGTGTCAGTGCAAAGATCACAAAAAGCTGGGGCCACTGTGCAGGACTGCTTCTTCTGCATTGGGTTAGGGAAGACTGAAGACTGTTTCAACTTACACAGACTGCTAATACTCCCATCGACCAAACCACAGCCAGGAATTAGTGTTGGGCCCCCACTTCTAGCTCTATGCCACTGGAGGATGCCTGTTGCTGTGGGTCTGGATTTGCTGGCTCTACGGCCAAAATCTGCTGGCTCTGTGACTGAAAGGGGACGCACTGCATCAAGGAATCAAGCCCAGGTCTCTAGGCACAAATGAACAGTGAAAGTAACAAGCACCATGGATTAGCGCTTGTCTACACAAGACGTTACTCTGAGGCAAGCCAGGATGTGAATCTACAGCGCACCAGTCTGCTTTACATTCCCTTCCCATGTGCACACTGCTACAACACACTAAAAGTCCCAGTATGCCAAACCACACTCAGGACTTTCAATTCACTGCAGCAGTGTCCACATGGGATGCACTATGCAGCAAGCTGGTGCATTGTAGAATCACACCTGAGCTTGCCACACAGTAACTTGCCACGTAGACATGCCCACAGAGAGAGTGTGACATAATGGGTATAACTGAGATCTGGTGGCATGATTCTCACCAATGAAATGTCAGCATAGATGGATACAGTCATTCTGGGAAAGAGAGAAAGAGAAGAGTGGTAAAGGGGACAAGAAGATAGCATCTTCTAAAGTTAAAAATGTATAAAATTAGTAGGTCTGGATACCTTGCTCTCAAGAATTTAAGGACAGTTGGTTGCTCTTGCTCTCAAAAGTTTAAGCAGAGTTGGCTGAGGCTCGCTGGATCATTGATTTTAATTTTCAATACATCCTGGAATGCTGAGAAAGTTCTGGAGGACTAGAAAAAAATTAAGTCTTTAAAAAGAGCAAATGTGATTTCCCGTGTAATTCTAGACTAGTTACCCTAACATCAATGTTAGGCAAAATCAAGGGAAGGCTGGCTGGTTAGGAGGTGGAAAAATCTGCAAAACTTTTAAGATCTTATTTAAGTTATGAATATCATGAAACATTTGTTCCTTTAGTTTCTCCATAGTTCATCATGGTTTTAAAAGAGAAATTAATTTAAAACACATTTACTAACTAGTGTTGGCTTGCTTAGCACAGGCTGACATTTAAAGATTCTTGTTTAAAGTAATTCATGCACAGGAATACCTCCCTCTCCCACCCAAAAAAGAACCGAGAAAAAAACCACTGCAGCAATCATAGAATCATAGAATCAGAGAATATCAGGGTTGGAAGGGACCTCAGAAGATCGTCTAGTCCAACGCCCTGCTCAAAGCATGAACAATCCCCAACTAAATCATCCCAGCCGGGGCTTTGTCAAGCCTGACCCTGAAAACTTCTAAGGAAGGAGATTCCACCACCTCCCTAGGTAACGCACTCCAGTGCTTCACCACCCTCTTAGTGAAAAAGCTTTTTCTAAAATCCAACCTAAACCTCCCCCACTGCAACTGGAGACCATTACTCCTTGTTCTGTCATCTGCTACCACTGAGAACAGTCTAGATCCATCCTCTTTGGAACCCCCTTTCAAGTAGTTGAAAGCAGCTATCAAATCCCCCCTCATTCTTCTCTTCTGCAGACTAAATAATCCCAATGCCCTCAGCCTCACCTCATAAATCATGTGCTCCAGCCCCCCAGTCATTTTTGTTGCCCTCCACTGGACTCTTTCCAATTTCTCCACATCCTTCTTGTAGTGTGGGGCCCAAAACTGGACACAGTACTCCAGATGAGGCCTCACCAATGTCGAATAGAGGGGAACGATCACGTCCCTCGATCTGCTGGCAGTGCCCCTACTTATACATCCCAAAATGCCATTGGCCTTCTTGGCAACAAGGGCACACTGTTGACTCATATCCAGCTTCTCGTCCACCATAACCCCTAGGTCCTTTTCTGCAGAACTGCTGCCTAGCCATTCGGTCCCTAGTCTGTAGCACTGCATGGGATTCTTCTGTCCTAAGTGCAGGACTCTGCACTTGTCCTTGTTTAACCTCATCAGATTTCTTTTGGCCCAATCCTCTAATTTGACTAGGTCCCTCCGTATCCTATCCCTACCCTCCAGCGTATCTATGAATCCTCCCAGTTTAGTGTCATCTGCAAAGTTGCTGAGGGTGCAATCCAAGCCATCCTCCAGATCATTAATGAAGATATTGAACAAAACTGGCCCCAGGACCAACCCTTGATACCGGCTGCCAACTAGACATGGCACCAGTGATCACTACCCGTTAAGCCCAACAATCTAGCCAGCTTTCTATCCACCTTATAGTCCATTCATCCAGCCCATACTTCTTTAACTGGCTGGCAAGAATCCAGAACTCAAGTTCTTCCAGAGACCATTAGAACTCAAGCATACTGGAAAAGATTGACATTCTTTTTTAAATCTTGAATCTATTTTTGTAATGCTTCTAAATTTGGCTAAATTAATTCTCCCTTCCCTATTCACGTCCACAATATATTCAGAAGTAGAACTGCATGCAATTTTTCATGCAAAACTTTTTTTGTCCATAGATTCTAGATTCTAAGACCAGAAGGGACCATTGTCACCACGTAGTCTAACCTCCTGTATAACACAGGCCATAAAATTTTCCCAAAATAATTCCTAGAGCAGATCTTTTAGAAAAACATCCAGCCTTGATTTAAAGATTGTCAGTACTGAAGAATCCATCACCAACCTCAGTAAGTTGCTGCTATGGTTATTTATGACAACAGTTTGTAACCTACTAACATTCCTTTTTGTCCTACGACTGCGAAGGTGTTAACTGGCCACTTTACCTTGAATGGTCTCTTACACAATATGTTAACTACTTAGGATAAACAATCTGCTCCACTTTGTATTTAGCTGTGACACTGTGAGTACCTTTCCCATACCTGAAGAAGAGCTCAAAAGCTTGTCTCTTTCACAGACGGAAGTTAGTCCAATAAAAGATATTACCTCACCCAGCTTGTGTCTCTAAGGGTATGTCTACACTATGGAATAAGGTAGAATTTATAGAAGTTGGTTTTTTAGAAATCGGTTTTATATATTCGAGTGTGTGTGTCCCCACAGAAAATGCTCTAAGTGCATTAAGTGCATTAACTCGGCGGAGTGCTTCCACAGTACCGAGGCTAGAGTCGACTTCCGGAGCATTGCACTGTGGGTAGCTATCCCACAGTTCCCGCAGTCTCCGCTGCCCATTGGAATTCTGGGTTGAGATCCCAATGCCTGATGGGGCTAAAACATTGTCGCAGGTGGTTCTGGGTACATATCGTCAGTCCCCCCTTCCCTCCCTCCCTCCGTGAAAGCAAAGGCAGACAATCGTTTCGCGTCTTTTTTCCTGAGTTACCTGTGCAGACGCCATACCACCGCAAGCATGGAGCCCGCTCAGGTAACCATCACCGTTTGTCTCCTGGGTGCTGGCAGACGCGGTACGGCATTGCTACACAGTAGCAGCAACCCATTGCCTTCTGGCAGCAGACGGTACAGTAGGACTGGTAGCCGTCCTCGTCATGTCCGAGGTGCTCCTGGCCACGTCGGCTGGGAGCGCCTGGACAGACATGGGCGCAGGGACTAAATTTGGAGTGACTTGACCAGGTCATTCTCTTTAGTCCTGCAGTCAGTCCTATTGGACCGTCTTATGGTGAGCAGGCAGGCAATACGGATTGCTAGCAGTCGTACTGTACCATCTTCTGCCAGGCAGGCAAGAGATGAGGATGGCTAGCAGTCGTACTGTACCATCTTCTGCCGAGCAGCCATGAGATGTGGATGGCATGCAGTCCTTCTGCACCGTCTGCTGCCAGCCAAAGATGTAAAAGATAGATGGAGTGGATCAAAACAAGAAATAGACCAGATTTGTTTTGTACTCATTTGCTTCCCCCCCTCCCCTGTCTAGGGGACTCATTCCTCTAGGTCACACTGCAGTCACTCACAGAGAAGGTGCAGCGAGGTAAATCTAGCCATGTATCAATCAGAGGCCAGGCTAACCTCCTTGTTCCAATAAGAACAATAACTTAGGTGCACCATTTCTTATTGGAACCCTCCGTGAAGTCCTGCCTGAAATACTCCTTGATGTAAAGCCACCCCCTTTGTTGATTTTAGCTCCCTGAAGCCAACCCTGTAAGCCGTGTCCTCAGTCACCACTCCCTGCATCAGAGCAACGGCAAACAATCGTGCATCTGAGTTGAGAGTGCTGTCCAGAGCAGTCACAATGGAGCACTCTGATGGGGCTAAAACATTGTAGCGGGTGGTTCGGGGTACATATTGTCAGGCCCCCATTCCCTCCCTCCCTCCATGAAAGCAAGGGCAGACAATCGTTTCGCGCCTTTTTTCCTGCGTTACCTGTGCAGACGCCATACCACGGCAGGCATGGAGCCCACTCAGGTAACCGTCACCGTATGTCTCCTGAGTGCTGGCAGACGCGGTACGGCATTGCTACACAGTAGCAGCAACCCATTGCCTTCTGGCAGCAGACGGTACAGTAGGACTGGTAGCCGTCCTCGTCATGTCCAAGGTGCTCCTGGCCACGTCGGCTGGGAGCGCCTGGACAGACATGGGCGCAGGGACTAAATTTGGAGTGACTTGACCAGGTCATTCTCTTTAGTCCTGCAGTCAGTCCTATTGAACCGTCTTATCGTGAGCAGGCAGGCAATACGGATTGCTAGCAGTCCTATTGCATCATCTTCTGCCGGGCAGGCAAGAGATGAGGATGGCATGCAGTCCTACTGCACCGTCTTCTGTCGAGCAGCCATGAGATGTGGATGGCATGCAGTCCTTCTGCACCGTCTGCTGCCAGCCAAAGATGTAAAAGGTAGATGGAGTGGATCAAAACAAGAAATAGACCAGATTTGTTTTGTACTCATTTGCCTCCTCCCCCGTCTAGGGGACTCATTCCTCTAGGTCACACTGCAGTCACTCACAGAGAAGGTGCAGCGAGGTAAATCTAGCCATGTATCAATCAGAGGCCAGGCTAACCTCCTTGTTCCAATAAGAACAATAACTTAGGTGCACCATTTCTTATTGGAACCCTCTGTGAAGTCCTGCCTGAAATACTCCTTGATGTAAAGCCACCCCCTTTGTTGATTTTAGCTCCCTGAAGCCAACCCAGTAAGCTGTGTCGTCAGTCGCCCCTCCCTCCGTCAGAGCAACGACAGACAATCGTTCCGCGCCTTTTTTCTGTGCGGACGCCATACCAAGGCAAGCATGGAGGCCGCTCAGCTCACTTTGGCAATTAGGAGCACACTAAACACCACACGCATTATCCAGCAGTATATGCAGCACCAGAACCTGGCGGAGCGATACCAGGAGAGGAGGCGACGTCAGCGCGGTCACGTGAGTGATCAGGACATGGACACAGATTTCTTTGAAAGCATGGGCCCTGCCAATGCATGCATCATGGTGCTAATGGGGCAGGTTCATGCTGTGGAACGCCGATTCTGGGCTCGGGAAACAAGCACAGACTGGTGGGACCTCATAGTGTTGCAGGTCTGGGACGATTCCCAGTGGCTGCGAAACTTTCGCATGCGTAAGGGCACTTTCATGGAACTTTGTGACTTGCTTTCCCCTGCCCTGAAGCGCATGAATACCAAGATGAGAGCAGCCCTCACAGTTGAGAAGCGAGTGGCGATAGCCCTGTGGAAGCTTGCAACATCAGACAGCTACCGGTCAGTTGGGAATCAATTTGGAGTGGGCAAATCTACTGTTGGGGCTGCTGTGATGCAAGTAGCCCACGCAATCAAAGATCTGCTGATATCAAGGGTAGTGACCCTGGGAAATGTGCAGGTCATAGTGGATGGCTTTGTTGCAATGGGATTCCCTAACTGTGGTGGGGCCATAGACGGAACCCATATCCCTATCTTGGCACTGGAGCACCAAGCCGCCGAGTACATAAACCGCAAGGGGTACTTTTCAATAGTGCTGCAAGCTCTGGTGGATCACAAGGGACGTTTCACCAACATCAACGTGGGATGGCCGGGAAAGGTACATGACGCTCGCATCTTCAGGAACTCTGGTCTGTTTCAAAAGCTGCAGGAAGGGACTTTCTTCCCAGACCAGAAAATAACTGTTGGGGATGTTGAAATGCCTATAGTTATTCTTGGGGACCCAGCCTACCCCTTAATGCCATGGCTCATGAAGCTGTACACAGGCAGCCTGGACAGTAGTCAGGAGCTGTTCAACTACAGGCTGAGCAAGTGCAGAATGGTGGTAGAATGCGCATTTGGACTCGCTTAGACCTCAGCAAAACCAATATTCCCACTGTTATTACTGCTTGCTGTGAGCTCCACAATATCTGTGAGAGTAAGGGGGAGACGTTTATGGCGTGGTGGGAGGTTGAGGCAAATATCCTGGCTGCTGGTTACGCGCAGCCAGACACCAGGGCGGTTAGAAGAGCACTGGAGGGCGTGGTACGCATCAGAGAAGCTTTGAAAACCAGTTTCATGACTGGCCAGGCTACGGTGTGACAGTTCTGTTTGTTTCTCCTTGATGAAACCCCCCACCCCTTGGTTCACTCTACTTCCCTGTAAGCTAACCACCCTCCCCTCCTCCCTTCGATCACCGCTTGCAGAGGCAATAAAGTCATTGTTGCTTCACATTCATGCATTCTTTATTCATTCATCACACAAATAGGGGGATGACTACCAAGGTAGCCCAGGAGGGGTGGTGGAGGAGGGAAGGAAAATGCCACACAGCACTTTAAAAGTTTACAACTTTAAAATTTATTGAATGCCAGCCTTCTTTTTTTTGGGCAATCCTCTGTGGCGGAGTGGCTGGTTGGCCGGTGGCCCCCCCACCGCGTTCTGGGGCCTCTGGGTGTGGAGGCTATGGAACTTGAGGAGGAGGGCCGTTGGTTACACAGGGGCTGTAGTGGCAGTCTGTGCTCCAGCTGCCTTTGCTGCAGCTCAACCATACACTGGAGCATACTGGTTTGATCCTCCAGCAGCCTCAGCATTGAATCCTGCCTCCTCTCATCACGCTGCCGCCACATTTGAGCTTCAGCCCTGTCTTCAGCCCGCCACTTACTCTCTTCAGCCCGCCACTTACTCTCTTCAGCCCGCCACCTCTCCTCCCGGTCATTTTGTGCTTTCCTGCACTCTGACATTATTTGCCTCCACACATTCGTCTGTGCTCTGTCAGTGTGGGAGGACAGCATGAGCTCGGAGAACATTTCATCTCAAGTGCATTTTCTTTTCTTTCTAATTTTCAGTAGCCTCTGGGAAGGAGAAGATCCTGTGATCATTGAAACACATGCAGCTGGTGGAGAAAAAAAAAGGCACAGCGGTATTTAAAAAGACACATTTTATAAAACACTGGCTACACTCTTTCAGGGTAAACCTTGCTGTTAAAATTACATACATAGCACATGTGCTTTCATTACAAGGTCGCCTTTTGCCTCCCCCCACCGCGTGGCTACCCCCTCAACCCTCCCCCCTCCCTGTGGCTAACAGCGGGGAACATTTCTGTTTAGCCACAGGCAAACAGCCCAGCAGGAATGGGCTCCTCTGAGTGTCACCTGAAGAAAAGCACCCTATTTCAACCAGGTGACCATGGATTATATCTCACTCTCCTGAGGATAACACAGAGAGATAAAGAACGGATGTTATTTGAACGCCAGCAAACATACACTGCAATGCTTTGTTGTACAATGATTCCCGAGTACGTGTTACTGGCCTGGAGTGGTAAAGTTTCCTACCATGAAGGACGCAATAAGTCTGCCCTCCCCAGAAACCTTTTGCAAAGGCTTTGGGAGTATATCCAGGAGAGCCGCGAATGCCAGGGCAAAGTAATCCTTTCACATGCTTGCTTTTAAACCATGTATAGTATTTTAAAAGGTACACTCACCGGAGGTCCCTTCTCCACCTGCTGGGTCCAGGATGCAGCCTTGGGTGGGTTCGGGGGGTACTGGCTCCAGGTCCAGGGTGAGAAACAGTTCCTGGCTGTCGGGAAAACCGGTTTCTCCGCTTGCTTGCTGTGAGCTATCTACAACCTCATCATCATCATCTTCCTCATCCCCAAAACCTGCTTCCGTATTGCCTCCATCTCCATTGAAGGAGTCAAACAACACGGCTGGGGTAGTGGTGGCTGAACCCCCTAAAATGGCATGCAGCTCATCATAGAAGCGGCATATTTGGGGCTCTGACCCAGAGCGGCCGTTCGCCTCTCTGGTTTTCTGGTAGGCTTGTCTCAGCTCCTTCAGTTTCATGCGGCACTGCTTCGGGTCCCTGTTATGGCCTCTGTCCTTCATGCCCTGGGAGATTTTGACAAAGGTTTTGGCATTTCGAAAACTGGAACGGAGTTCTGATAGCACGGATTCCTCTCCCCATACAGCGATCAGATCCCGTACCTCCCGTTCAGTCCATGCTGGAGCTCTTTAGCGATTCTGGGACTCCATCATGGTCACCTCTGCTGATGAGCTCTGCATGGTCACCTGCAGCTTGCCACGCTGGCCAAACAGGAAATGAGATTCAAAAGTTCGCGGTTCTTTTCCTGTCTACCTGGCCAGTGCATCTGAGTTGAGAGTGCTGTCCAGAGCGGTCAAAATGGAGCACTCTGGGATAGCTCCCGGAGGCCAATACCTTCGAATTGTGTCCTCAGTACCCCAAATTCGAGCTGGCAAGGCCAATTTAAGCGCTAATCCACTTGTCAGGGGTGGAGTAAGGAAATCGATTTTAAGAGCCCTTTAAGTCGAAATAAAGGGCTTCATCGTGTGGACGGGTGCAGGTTTACATCGATTTAATGCTGCTAAATTTGACCTAAAGTCCTAGTGTAGACCAGGGCTATTAGACTGGAATCAACACAGCTACAACAGCACCAGTTTGTTTTGACATTTCTGATTTTTGTATGCTTTTTTTCCATTTAGACTGAAACAATTTGCTGAAATCAACATGAAGTCATGAAATGTGTTGGTCAACCCAAATCTGTATTTTTTGGCAAAAAAAGTTTCAGCAGAAAAATTTCACCCAATTCTAGTAAGAGGCCACACTATGGATTGTGGAACAGGCAGTAAATCAAGCTGACTGGAGTAGTGGATTTGCTAGTTCTCCCTCACTTGCTTGCATGCATGCATATGTGAGCACACACACCAAAAGGCCTTTAAGACTCCACAAGATCAAAAGGGGAGAGTGAGACAATATGAAGATATTCCCAATAAGACAACTGAAAAAGGTGGAAAAGCAGGAAGTGCTATTTCTCCCTGACCAATAAGACCCATGACTAAAGGCCTCTTTGCCGTTCAAAGGGAGACAAACTTGGTGTAGTTGTCCACATGCCCGTGTGCTGGCCTGCCAAGTGGAACACTGAGTTTGGATAGTACTGGATTGACCTATATACTTCTACAACCTCTATACTCTACAACCACTGTCATTTACTGCATTGGATGGGTTCTCCTCTTTCCTATCTGCTGTCCTTAATAAAGATCCCTATTTGTATTAGACATGTGTATGTGATAGTCCCATATATATAGGTCACACCCCTGCATACGAAACTATTTGGTGTAGCATGACATAGTGACTTAGGGACTCAATATTTTCTTGTGGCTAGAATATGGGATTGAAAGTCAAGAAGCCTGGTTACTAACTCTGAGTTGCTATGTGACTGCAGGGAATACATGTAACCTCACTGACCCTAAGGTTCTCTGTTTCATAATAGGTGCTATAAGGACTTCATATGGGGTAGTTATGAATATTCACCCATCATGAAGCACTTTGAGAGCTTTGGAAGGAAGTTACCCATGAAGGGCAAAATATTATGGACCTGATCCACCACACACCCATGTGTAAAGCAACAGTAACCCTGCTGAAGTCTGTGTAGATGGCCTGAAATAAAGCTGGTGTAAGTAAGCAAAGAATGTGGCCCTATATTGTTAACACAGTGCAGCTGTAGAGAGGGAGACAGAGCTCCCAGTTATTACACACACACCCACACACACAAATGGAAGAAAGGGGAAGTTGAGTGTGATGAATATAAATCAGAAGTTAGGTATTGTAGAAAACTGATATGAAAAGCAAAAGGACACAAGGCAAAATCTAGTGCCATCTGATTTTTTAAAAGTATATTGGGAACAAAAAGAACACTAGCAATGTTACTAAATGGAAATGGTAGCATTAACAGTCATAATGCAGAAAAGGAAGAAGTGTTCAATAAATATTTCTGTTGCTTTATTGGTGAAAAAAACAGATGATATTGTCTCATGATATGGTGATAATAACACTCTTTCCATTCCACTAGCATTTCTGGAGGATGTTAAACAGAAGCTACTGAAGTCAGACATTTTTAAAATCAGTAGATCCAGATAACTTGCATCCAAAAGTTTTAAAAGAGGTGGCTGAGGGGCTCACTGGACCATTAATGTTGATTTTCAATAAGCCTTGGAGCACTGGAGAAGATCCAGAAGCCTGGAAGAAAGCTAACATTGTGCCATTTTTAAAAGGGTAAACAGGTTGACTTGGGTAATTAGAGGCCTGTCAGCCTGACATTGACCCTGGGCAAGATAATGGAGCCGTTGATATGGAATTCAATTAATAAACTAAAGGAGGGCAATGTAATTAATGCAAATCAACATGGGTCAATGGAAAATAAATCCTGTCAAACTGATGAAATATTTTTTTGGTGAGATTACAAGTTTGGTTGATAAAGGTAACAGTCTTGATGTAATATACTTAGACTTCTGTAAGGCATTTGACTTGGTATTGTATGACATTTTTATTTTAAAAAATTGAATGATATAAAATTAACATGGCACACATCAGATGGATTAAAAACTGCCTAACTGATAGGTCTCAAAATGTAATTGTAAATTGGGAATCATCATCAAATGGGTGTGTTCTTAGTTCGATCTCACAAGGACTAGTTCTTGGATCCACTCGATTTAATATTTTTTGTTAATGACCTAGAAGAAAACATAAAATCATAATTAATAAAGTGTTTTAAAAGCTGGCTAAGAGATAGATCTCAAAATATAATTGTAAATGAGGAGAAATAGTTCATAATGAGGAGGACAGGTCACTGATTCAGAGCAATCTGGTTTGCTTGGTAAACTGGGTGCAAACAAATAATATGTGTTTTCATACAGCTAAATGCAAATGTATACACCTAGGAACAAAGAATGTAGGCCTTATTACAGGATAGAGAACACTGTCCTAGGAAGCAGTAACTCTGAAAAAGATCTGGGGGTCATGATGAATTATCAGCTGAAGATGAGCTCCCCGTGTGATGCTGTGGACAGAAGAGCTAAAGCGATCCTTGGATGCATAAACAGGGGAATCTCAAGTAGGAGTAGAAAGGTTATTTTACCTCTGTGTTTGGCACTGATATGACCGCTGCTGGAATGCTGCATCCAATCTGGTGCTGGTGCCCACAATTTGACGAGGAAGTTGATAAATTGGAGAGGATTCAGACAAGAGCCACAAAGATGATTAAAGGAGTAGCAAGCATGACTTCCAATGATTGAGCTCTTTAAGCCTAGCTATTTAGTTTAACACAGAGAAGGTTAAGGAGTGATTTGATTACAGTCTACATGAGGAGCAAACACTGGGCTCTTCCATCTAGCAGAGAAAGATATAACATAATCCAGAGGCAGAAAATTGAAGCTAGACAAATTCAGACAGGAAATAAAGCATACATTTTAATTGTGAGGGTAATTAAACATTGGAACAATTCACCGGATGTTGTGGTTGATTCTCCGGCACTCACAATTTTCAAAAGATTGGATGTTTTTCTAAAAGATCTGCTCTAGGAATTATTTTGGGGCAGTTCTATGGTCTGTGTTATACAGGAAGTCAGACTAGATGATCACAATATTCCATTTTGGCCTTGAAATCTATGAAAAAAGAAGCCAGGCTCATGATATATCCAGAGGCATTTCAGAGAAAGAACTCAAGTCAACGCTGTGCCTCACTTCGTCGCCGCTACTCACTGAAGCATTACTTTGGGGCCTGCTTTCGTAGGCAATGTTGAATCTAGGTACAGAGTGCTGACAGGCTCTGTGACCACATGGCTGTGTAAGCTCTTGCTGTTTTCTTCATCAGGGCAGTAATTACCCACTGCAAACCTCTTTATGCCACAGACCAGCTAGAGATCAGTGTGAAAGATCACCAAGCATTGTAACACCTTAGCTATCCCATAGCCTTGCTCTTCTCTCCCTGTCTTTATTTCATTACTTTTTCTCTCTCTCCCTCCCTTCCCCCCCACCCTCTCCACTCTTTCATTTTCTCTCCCCCGCTATTTTTCTCCCGTCTCTTCCACATACCCCACCTCATGCCGCTTCTCCCCTTCTCACCCCCCCCACAACCTTACACTTTCTGGCAGAGTTCTGGACTCTAAGTTCAGTCTTATTCCTCCCTGGGGAAATGACTTAATGCTTTGGCTCTAATGAGCCGCTTGCTAACTCCAAGTCCTAACTGCTGTGTCCACGTGGAGATGTGCATGCCAGTAATTGGGAGCTCCATTTCCCTTCCATTCCCTCCCTCCTCCCCCCCCCCGTCCCCTGCCACCCAATCTCATTTATCCAGATGACTGGAAACAGCTTGGAGTCAGATGACTTGGTAAACTCTTTTGTCTTAAATTGCTATTGTTCAATCACTCACAGAACTAGCTCAACAACTCAGGGAGCACTGACTGCATCAGGAATTAAGCTCTTGAGTATATATAATGTTTTCCCTGTGGGGATATTTTCCCATCTGTTTCCCAAACAGATTAAGCCGCCCATGGACAGCATATGTTTTGCAATGTGGATGCTGGTCTGGGGAACTGTCTGGATAAGTATCAGCCAAGCCCTGTTTTCCCAGAGCCTTGGTTGGCTGAAGCCAATCTGTTCACCACCATCTTTGATGCTCCCAACTCTCATCAATTCCCCTCTTATCTCCGAAACACAGGATTTCTTGGAGTTTTAAAGACCCTCAGGTGTCCTAAGCTGATCTGCTCGGTCAACCACTTCCTATAAACAGATATTTATGGTAACTTTAGAGACCGCAGAGGCCTCTTCTCTGTTTCAAAGTGAACCTTTGCTCCAAATGTCCAGATTATGATATCCTCTCTCTACAGCTTTCACTCTCACATTTTGCCTCTCTTTCCTTTCCTGTGCTTTCCCCTTAGGCGCCACCACCAGTCATGCTGGTTGACTTTGCCAAGGATTTATTTGTTGCCATCAGAGTTGGTCAGCACCTCGTCTGTCAAATAGCTATGAGAACAAATCAATGAGGTCAGTGAAAGACTTGGATCGTGGAACTGCTCCCACCTAGCCCCCCCTTAAATAAGAAGCAGCATGCTAGGTGCTATACCAGCGTGAAGCCAAGTACTCTAGCCAGGTGTCATTTCAGCTCCCATACATGGTGGTTATCCCTAAAACACACGGACACTTGCACAGAACAGCAGAGAGATCTTCACTGGGGTTGGTAGAAAGGCATAAAGCGGGATTTGGGGAGTGGTGCATTTGGTCCATCTGTGGGTTGTTTGTTTGACTGTTCATTCTCTATGCATGGGCTACAGAGCTGGGATGTGGTTCCCTGAGTAAGCAGCTCAGGCAGATCTGTTTATTGGTGCCTTGGTAAAGGTCATGAAGCTCTGACCCTTGGAGCTTTGATCAGCGCTGCTGTTTGAAGTCTGAGTGGTTAATCACTCCCTGGTGGTGAGGAGGTGGAGCTGAGCTAAGTAGAGAAACTGCTATCGGAAGCAGCTAACAGGAGAGTTTCAAAGGGAGCTTGTAGAGGGAGTGTGAGAGGCTTTCCTTCCAGGTTCTGTTCTATGTGCTATTTCCAGATGGCCAGAGAGGGAACAGTGGTGGTAACCTGTAATGGATGTGCCGCCTTTTCTTTCCTGGCTGATGCCAGAAGGTACTTTCTGTTCAGAAAGTGCAAGGTTGTAGTTCTGCTGACTATGCTGAAGAAAAACATTCTTGGCTTGGGGATGCAAATAGAGACGCTATTGAGAATCAGAAGAACTAAGGCGTTCCTAGACAGCCAGGCTCAGGAAATATCAGAATCACAGTTTCAAGGAAGAAAGGAGCTTTTCACCAAGAAGTCAGAGAGAAACACAGGCAGAGAAGAGGCCTTTCAGTTCATAACCACCAGAGGTGAGAGATCATGGCAGCATTCTACATTGCTGGAGATAGACAAGGATGAGCAGGCTGCGAGTACCAGAGAGAAAAGGACAAAGAGGAATTCCAAACAGCTAGAAGTTACCAACTTATACCAGGTCCCCAACGTGGAAACCATGGAAGATACCTCTCAGGATCTAGCTGGTCTAAGGGAACAGACAGATGTATGGGAAACACCTGTGGCTGGCAATTTGGATACATCTATAAAAATAAATAAATCAAGCTTTCCTACAAAGAGTTCTCCAACTATCCAAGGAAGACAGATGATGCTTGCTGGGAATTAAATTCTCAGAAGAATTGAAAGAACATTATGCAAGGGACAGACGGACAACAGGATGGTGTGTTGCTTTCCTGGAGCCAAGGCATGAGATGTAACTCTATGACTGGCTAGGCTTCTGAAGTCAATAGTCAAAGATCCACTGGTGATGGTTCATATTGGCACTAATAACACTGCATTGTGGGATATCTTGCAGATATATAGATGACTTCAGGGAACTCAGAAACAAGCTGAAGAGAAATGTCCAAGCTGTCTTCTGAGATCCTTCCTGTCCCACAAGTGAAGAAAGACAGAGGCAGAAGATTCTGGAAATGAATCACTGATTAGATAAGTCTAGGGTGTGGGGGGTTGGTTTTGTGGAATATTGGTCCACCTTCCATGCAGACAGGGGGCTGTATAATTTGGATGGTGTCCATCTCAGTAGAAGGGGAACAAATCTCCTAGGGGACAGGATGCTAGAGTAGGCTGAAGGGTGCTAAATTAACAACAATAGGAGAGGGTGAAGAGGAAGATTTGCACACACATTTAGCACAAATTAATCAAGGAACCAAAGGACACACAAAAAAAGAAGTTTTTTAATTGCCTATACACCAATGATAGGAGCCTGGGTAACAAACCAGAGCCATTGAAATTGCTCATTTATAAGCATAAATTAGATATTGTTGGCATAACTGGAACATTAAAAACAATGGTTATAACTTATTTAGATAGGATTGAGTGGGCTAAACAGGAGGTGAAGTGGTACCCTATGTCACAAATGGGATTACCTGTTTCTGAGTCAGTAATAACTCAGAAGATAATGTCCTAACAGATAAAGCAGAGTATTAGTTAGTGTCTACTACAGACCACCAGCTCAAACTAGGGAATGGGACCAGTTCTTTATGCATATATATATAGCGTGTAAGAAAAAGAAAAAGCTGTGCCATCATAGGGGACTTCAATTTAAATGATGTATGTTGCTAGAAATAAAACATCCTTGGAACTTCTCCATATTGTAGATGACAGTTTCCTAACTCCAAAAGTATTGCATTCAAAGTGGGAAAATTCTATATTAGACCTCATCTTGACAGATAAAGAGAAACTGGTCACAGAATTAAAAATTAATGGTAGTTGAGGTACCTGTGACACTCTGTACCTCAGGGGAACACCCAGCACCCCCATGTTCATCCTTGTAAAATGATTGTGTGGTATCCAATGCAAAGTTTGTCATGTCAGGTGTCTTTGGAAGGCTCATGATGCACTGAGCATTGATGTTATAGTAATTGTTGTTGCAGTAATGTTATAGTAATGTTATAGGTTATAATTTCATGTATATAGTTATGAGGCTGAAAAAGTATCCTCATGGCTTAAAATAAGCCCAGGGAAAAACTCTCTAAGAGCAGAGGGACAGTTCACACCTCATCAGGGCATGTATGGGACAAACTCAGCCCAGCCTCACAGGAACAAAGAGCACTGGCCTAGGCAGCAACAAAAGGAACTGTTGGTCTCTCGAGTGAGTCACCCCCATTTCTTTGGTCAGTTTGGGACTGCGATGAGGTAATGCTCACCTCACTCTGAAAGGAGGGGGGGCAAAGCCAAGAGGGAAGAAAGAACATGATAAAAGGGAAAGACTTTTGCCATGCTCTTCCTCTCTCTTCCACCTACATCTACAGACACCACACCAAGCGACTGAAGCACTGATCAAAGGGGAGAGCCTGGCTGAAGAGCAACCAGCCAGCCTGTGGTGAGAAGCATCTAAGTTTGTAAGGGCATTGAAAGTGTTAAGATAAGCTTAGAATGAGTTTTGTTTTTATTTAATTTGACCAAATCTGACTTGTTATGCTTTGACTTATAATCACTTAAAATTTATCTTTGTGGTTAATAAATTTGTTTATTCTACCTGAAGCAGTTTATTTGGTTTGAAGCGTGTCAGAGGCTCCCTTTGGGATAAAAAGCCTGGTACATATCAATTTCTTTGTTAAATTGATTAACTCATATACGCTTGCAGTGTCCAGCAGCCATAACTGGACACTGCAAGACGGAGGCTCCTAGGGTTGTGTCTGGGACCGGAGATATTGGCTAGTGTCATTCGGTTGCAAGTAGCTGGGAGCAGCTTACATGGCAGAGGCTGTGTGTGAAGAGCCTGGGAGAGGGCGTTCTCACAGCAGAGCAGAGCAAGGCTGGCTCCCACAGTCAAGGATTGGAGTGACCTAGCAGATCACCCATCCAGATAACAGCAGAGGGGAACGTCACAGTACCTGATCACATTTATAATGTGCAAACAGAATAAAGTCCAGAGCAGTAATATATACACCTGGTGCTTTAAAAGGGACAATTTCATAAAGATAAAAAACAATTATGAGCCAAATCAACTGAGAGAAAGAATTTAATCTGAAAAATGTGAATGATATACTCTTAAATAATTCCCAGTATTTCTAGATGCCCAAAGAGCCACAATCCCAAAAAATTGAGGAAGAAGGCCATATTCATTAAAACTGGACCCGATTTAGAGGGGAAGTGAATGTGGTCTTAAAAGGTAAATATAAATATAGAACAAAATGAAGAAAGGGAAAGTTGATAGTAATGAATATTAATCAGAAGCTAGGAACTGTAGAAAATTGATAAGGAAAGCAAAGGGTCACAAGAAGAAATCTATGGCCAGCTGAGTTAAGGACAATAAAAGAAGTTTTTGAAGTATATTAGAAAGAAAAAAAATCCTAACAAAGATATTGATCCATTAATAGAATTAGTAGAATTATCAATAATAATATAAAAAAGGCAGAAGTATTCAATAAATATTTCTGTCCTGTATTTGGGAAATAAACAGATAATGTAGTCATATCATATAACATTCTTTCCATTTCCCACTAGTATTTCAGGAGGATGTTAAACAACAGCTACTAAAGTTAGACATTTTAAAATCACCAGATCTGGAAATTTTCATTTAAGAGTTTCAAAAGAGCTGGCTGAGAAGATCACTGTACTATTCATGTTGATTTTCAAAAACTGTGGGAACACCATGGAAGTTCTAGAAGACTGGAAAAAAGCTATTGTTGTACCAATTTTTAAAAAGGGTAAATGGAATGACTCAAGTAATTATAGGCCTAGCAGTCTGACATTGATCCTGGCAAGATAATGGAGTGGCTGAAACAAGATTTGATCGATTAACACAAATCAACATGGATTTATGGAATATAGATCCTGTCAAACTAACGATATCCTTTTTTGATGAGATTAAAAGTTTGGCTGATAAAGGCAATAGTGTTGATGTAATGTATTTAGACTTCTGTAAGGCATTTGACTTGGTGCTGCATAAGATTTTGATTAAATAATTAGAATGATATGAAATTAACATGGCACACATTAAATGGATTTAAAGCTGGCTAACTGTTTGTAGTTGTAAATGGGGAATCATCATCAAATGAGTGTGTTTCTAGTTGGGTCCCACAGGGACTGGTTCTTGGACCTACTCTATTTAACATTTTTTTGTTAATGACCTAGAAGAAAACATAAGATCATCATTGACAACTTTTGCAGAGGACACAAAAATTAGGGGCGAGGTACATAAGTAAGAGGATAGGTCACTGATACAGAATGATCTGGATTGTCTCATAGACTGGGCACAAGCAAAAATATGCATTTTAATACAGCTAATTATAAATGTATACATATAGGAACAAAAAATGTAGGCCATGCATATAGAATGTGGGACTCTATCTTAAGAAGGAACAACTCTGAAAAAAGATTTGGGGTCATGGTAGATAGATAGAACATGAGGCCCAGTGCAATGATGCAGCCAAAAAGGCTAATGTGATCCTGGGATGTTTAAATGGGAATCTCAAGATGGAGTAGAGAGGTTATTTTACCTCTATATTTGGCATTGGTGCAATCACTGGTGGAATACTGTGTCCAGTTCTGGTGCCCACAATGCAAAAAGGATATTGTTAAATTGGAGAGGGATCAGAGAAGAGATTAAAGGATTAGAAAATATTCCTTATAGTTATAGATTCAAGAACTCAATCTCTTTAGTTTACCTGAAATAAAGTTAAGGGGTAATTTGATTACAGTATTATAAATACCTAAATGCAGAACACATATTTGATAATGGACTCTTCAGTCTAGCAGAGAAAGGTATAACATGATCCAATGGCTGGAAGCTCAAGGTAGACAAATTCAGCACGGAAATAAATTGTAGTTTAACGATGGTGGTAATTACCCATTACGATGGGTTGTGGAGGATTCTCCATCACTGACAATTTTGATACCAAGATTGGCTGTTTTGCTAAAAGATCTGCTCTAGCAATTATTTTGGGGAAGTTCTATAAGGAAGTCAGACTAGATTATCACAATGGTTCCTTCTGGCCTTAAAATTTATGAATCTCAGCTCCATGACGCACAGTAGTCATGCACTTCAAGAGCTATTGGAAATTTTCCAATGGCACATTTTTCCATCTAAAAATGCAGATTAATCAAAAACAAAATGTTTCATGGAAACATTGATTTTGATTAATCTTCCAATGGAAGACAGCCAAAGCTGCCAGCTGGCCTGAAAGCCCTAGAAGCATTTGTTTGCTCTGTGTGGTACTGCTGATCTGTTCCCCACACTGGCCTCTCCTTCCTGCAGCCTCTCTTCCTTCCCGGCACAATTACATGCCCAGGCACTGCTGTTTGACAGGTGATTTGCCTTACTGTAGATTTCCTTTTTCTTGTTTGTACAGAGTCCAGAGTAGAGTCTGCTACATACCTCTTGTCTGGTATCCTGATGTGGTAGCAGTTCTGGAGGGTTCTCCAGCAAGAGATGGGTCTGACTTTGTATTCTTCTTTGGCATTCCACTCGATAATGCATGTCCTTGTACTTGCACCAGTAGCATGATCCTGAGAGGGGTGTTTGCTTTAGCCAGGCACAGATGCATAGGGGCTTCCCCATCTCTCACCACTTCAAGATTGCCATGTGTGGATCCCATGTCCTGGCTAGCTTAGGCAGCTTGCTGGCTTCTGAACAGCCCTTCCCCAGGCACTTAACTGTTTCTATATATTGTATACTCCTGGGGAAATTCTGCGCAACTGCACCCCCGCAGAATCCCTTTGCTTCCCTGCAGAAAATGGTTTATGTGGGAAAGCAAAGAGAAGTTGCACCAGTGCTCACTCACCCCTCCCGGCAGCTCAGCAGCTCAGACGCATCTGTTCAGGCAGCCGTGGGGAGAGGTAAATCACTGGGCGGAGGGAGGTCTGGAGATGCCAGTGCTGGGGATGCCAGGGCTGGGTCAGATCAAGCCCCAGAAACTTCCTCTGGCTGCATGAAGCTCTGCACTGTGGGTGAAGGGGTCTTGGTGCAAGGAGGGGGGCCAGGCTCAGGGGGGGCGGTTCCAGGTGCAGGGGGTGAGACTCAGCAGGAGGGTTGGTGTGTGTGGGGGGGTCCGGATGCACGGGGGTTGGGCAGACAGGGAGAGCAGCTACCTGTACAAAGAAAAGGAGGACTTGTGGCACCTTAGAGATTAACAGATTTATTTGAGCATAAGCTTTTGTGGGCTACAGCTCACTTCATCGGATGCAACTACCTGTACAGTGACCCATCCGCGCACCAGGAACCCCCACACAACCGAGCCCCCTCCATATCAGGATCCCCCCACATCCAGAACCCCCCACAAAACCCCCCACCTTGCCGAGCCTCACCTCCTGCATCAGGAGCCCACCCATACCCGGACCCCCACCCCACTGAGCCTCAGCCAGCTACGTCCTGACACCTCACCCCACCAATCCCATTCCAGCCCACTGAGCCCTAACGATGTTCACCTCCCACCCTGCAGAGTCCCAGAACCCCACATCTAGCCTCTGTGCACCCAGATTCCCCCCGACACCCAGACCCCCCACCAAGCTGCCCACATCCAGATTGCACCACACAGAACCCTGATACCCTTGAGGGAATTCTGCACCAAAAAATTAATATTCTGAAAAGTTCACATATTTGAATTGTCAAAATAACTCAGAAACACAATAACAATATAATTACACCATTTTCAATTATTTTGGTAATTTATTTCAAAATACTTCTCAGCAAATAATTGAAAATGGTGTGATTATATTGTGTTATTTTGACAAATAAAATATGCAGAATTTTAAAATATTGTGTGCAGAATATTTAATTTTTTGGTGCAGAATATTAAATTTTTTGGTGCAGAATTCCCTCAGGAGTAATTGTATAACTATGATAGGTGGCTCCATGTTAGACAAATTCAGTCATCTGTTAGGACTTTGATCCATAAACACTGAAGATAACGTTTTCTGAGCTATTAGTTACTCAGAAACAGATAATACCATTTTTGACAAAAGGTGCTACTTCCCTTCCCTTTTAGCCAACTCAGTCCTGTCTAAATAAACCATTGTTTTTAACATTGTAATTATGAGAATTATCCCACCAGTTTTCAATAATGTCAACAAGAGCTAATGTGTGCATATAAATGAGCAGTTTCAATGCATCTGGTTTGTTACCCAGACTCCTAGCTTGGTCTATAGGCAATTTAAAAATGTCTTTTGTGTCCTCTGGTTCCTAGATTAATTTTGCTCTCCACATCTCAATTTTGTGTTTAATAAGTGCTTATATATTTCCACTTTATACCCATCCCTTTTGTTATTAGTTTAATAACCTAGGGTGACCATTCCACTAAGCATCAAACCACCTGCGGGGTTTGGCAGGTTCAATTTCCCACTCATGAAGAAGGGTTTTGAACAGGGGTCTGCCAACCCTCAGTTGATTGTGTTGTTGGTCGTGATTTTGCATCTGTGATGGCAGAGGAGTTGAAGATTCTCTTTGCTTCTGTTACTGAGGTGGTACAGCCTTGCAGAAACAGTTTGTGTTGCTGAAATTTGGAGTCAGAGCAGGGTTTTTCCATTGAGATTCCAGTCATCTGCCTATGTGCTTCATCTAACATTGTTCATTGTCACGTCTTCTAATTTGGTTCAAGATTACCTTCTTTGCCAGTGGGGAGTGAGAAGTGACTTGCGGTCAGGGTATTGATGGCCATAGAACAGTATAATTATCCACTGACAACAAGCTCATTGACACCCTTGCATTCCTGTAGAGTGGTTTTTCCTTCCAGGCCCAGCAGAATACTTACGGTAGGGCTGGTTGGAAACTAATTTCCATTCTGCAGGAAATTCTGACATTTCAAAATTTATTTTCATTCCAAACCAGAACAAAAAGCAGAACATTTTAGATTTCCCACAAACTATTACATTTCATTTGGCTAACATTGAAATGTTTCATTTTGATATGGTAAAAATATTTTGTTTTGATAATGTCAATACATAATATAAAACTATATTAAATATTATAAATACATTTTATATACTTTAATATAAAAGTCACAAAATTAATCAAAATGATAATCAAAATAAAATGTTTACCATATCAAAATGAGACATTTTTACTTTATCAAAACAAAATGAGAGTTGAAATTATTCATTTCAAATAGTTTCATTTTTTTCCAGTAAAAATTTTCATCAATATTGACGTTTCCAAAAAGCATTTCAATTTTGAAAAAAACTGCATTTTTTCAAGGAAACATTGTTCCACAAACCATTTTTCAACCAACTCTAACTTACAGTATTCAAAAAGTTTTGCAGGCAAGACAAGTTTATTGGCTCCATTTCCTGGTGAGACAGAGGCAAGACCATGATCTTTGCCTGGACGGGGTGTTGGTTTGACCAGGACAGCAGTATATTTGTGATGTCCCTGCTGTATGCAGGCAGAAGATCAGGTCCTGCATGTGCCTGGCTGAATGTCTGGGGCCAGAGACTGTTTGTCTTATGGGCTCCAGGGAAGTGAGGAATTCAGATGCTACAATGTTGTTTTTGTGGCAGTTGCAGTTACCAGGAAAAATGAATTTAAGCAACTCCAGTACCATACTAGACAACCACTCCATTAGTTACCCCAGGGAGTCTCTATGCTCTTAATCCAGTGGTCCATAGACTCTGTTGGGTTTTTGGCCTGGAGACTATATGAATGTGTTACAGGGGACACTCACCCTTTGAGCACTTCCTCGTGGCTGGGTGTGGTATCACAGTCCTTTTCTCATCCCTGGTGCCCCCTGCAGGCTGCCAGATGACCTCAGTGGGTTTTCAGCCAAATCACAAGGTCAAAATTAACCTCTTCCAGAGTAGCAAAGAATTAAAAAAAAATTGGCTATCTTTCCTCACCAAGGACTTCAGCCTCAGCTCTGGGTCCTTTAAATGCAGTCCTGTGTTCAGGCTTCCAAATGAGCATTGTCCCCTTCTTGGGGTTTATACCACTTTGCTGGTGGAGGAATGCAAGCCCACCTGTTACCCAGGATTATCTGAACCCAAAGCTATGGTAACTTGTCTCTGTTTTCCAGGCAGTGTCAGGAAATAGATCAGTGCGGGACACAGCACCTCCATCTGATAAATGATTGATACACACAAGAGTGCTTCCACCCAAAAATCCTTGTTTTTATTAAGTACAAAGCACACATCAAAAATGCAGTAGTCTATAATGCCACAGAATATAGTTACCCAAAGTCTGAGGTGGTGTTGAGTGATTCAGCAGCAGGGTTCCGGTGGCCAGCCTCTCTCTTAGCTAGTAGAAACCCTCTCAAACTTCTCTCCCAAGCTTCTCCAAAGTACGCTCTCTAACTAACTCTTTATAGGTTTTCTCCAGACAAAGCACATAATTCATAATGGCCCCAAAGAAGCTAACAATCTCCCTAGTAACAGCAATTAATAATTTATTATTCTGCTTATCAACAATGCAACTTCCAACAAGAAACTCACAAATACAGGCACCCAGACCAAGATCATTTTCCCACACTCTTTCTCCCCCCGCCCCACCCCATGAATCTGTCCTTGTTCGTAATACACTGCAGTTGTGCAGACATTTTTGTTCTGTCTGCCTAAACCAAAGCCAGATTTTCCTGACTCTGTGGTGTCCTTGTTTCCAGTTTATGGGGGCTAAATGCACAAGATGGCTGCAGGTTATGTCAAATCCGAGTCTCTCATAACACACCCACTACTCCAGGTTCCAACCCAGGGACCCTATAAACAGCAGCCACATACCACTCACTTCAATTCTTTGTTGCTACTTCCATAGGCCTCTTCCCACCTGGTCCATTATCTTCACCCAATTCCTCAGGGTTAAAGTTCTCAGGTCCCTTTGCTCCCATCTTAAGCAAATACAGCCATAATCAAACTCTGGCTAGCCCTTGAGCTCCTTTAGCCAGATAGGAGATCCCTGCCTTGCCCCTCTGATTCTAACCAGGAAGTGATCTACTCAGGCCCTGCTGGCCTCTGTTTTGTTGCTCCTGTAAGGCCTCTCTAATCAGGCCTAGAGGATCCATCTTCACTTCTCCTTTCCTGGGGCAGAGTGCAGTGTGACTGAGGAGGCTCCAGCAGGGAGCCACAAAGGCCAGGTATACCCTGTCACATGATGTATTCAGAATTTTTGGTTTCTAGTATAAGACACCTTCTGCATCTGAGGATGAAGGGGAACATGAAGGGGAACTCTTCCCGCCTTTTTCTTCTTTTTGCTTCTGTGTGGGCACTTTCTGGGTTTGTGTTTTATAGAGTAGCTAGAGGGGACTAGTTGGGTTATCATCAGATTGGAGGCAGTTTTAAAATGGGTCTCTGTGGTGCATTGCAAGGTCGGGTGTCACATCCAAACCAAATCATGACTGGTGCTGGTTTGTATAGTGACCAACCTGGCATTCATTACCATGAGTTTGAAGCAGTCATCTTCTGCTGCCCTAGTTGTTGATGTGCGTGCCAGGCCTTAGGAAAATTCCTGTAGCAAGGCATTCTCTTAAGATGTTCCGCATTCCACTGATAGCTAAGCTTTTGTAGCATAAGGGCTATTTTTGTTACCTGTGAAAGCCTGGGGTTTCATTCCTCTAAACTCCAAGGTCTAGCAATGGTATACTGTCTTTTTTCCAGATAATTTGCATGCTGGTCCTTGCAATGGCAAAGCTGGTATAAAAACATACTTATGATGGGGAAGGGAGAGGTTGAAGGCATTTGGACAATTTGTGTATTGAGTCAGTCAATTGTTGGCATGGTGTGGCAGATGGTATGGTTTGCCTTCAAACTGTTGATGTAGATTACCAGGGTATTGTTCCTTACCACTGTGACATGGAAGTTTGCAGAAGTTGGGGGACTGGTAATAGTGCGTGTGGAGGAAGTTTCTTTGTTCCTTGGAGAGCATGGGAGAACTTCTTTATAGAGCTGTGCAAATAACTGAGTTTTTGATTCACTGGAAGTTTCAAAAAATCAAAAAGTCAGAAAAAAATTCATTTTGGGTTAAACAACATGAAACATTTCATTTCGATTTTGGACATCCTTAGTAATACGTTTTTAATAAAAGCAAAGGATGTTTGGAAATGAAGGGCTAGATTCACAAGGGAACTTAGGTATCTTTCATAAAATGACAAAGGCGATGATGGTCCCCTTATACTCAGTAGCTGGGACATTACTGAGCTGTAAGAAATTCAGGTTCAAATCCCCACTTTTGAATAGGACCTTGTACCAAGGGTCTCCCACATCCCAGCTGAATGTTCTAATCAGCAGGCTATTGGGCATTCTGGCATGGGTTCTTTCACTCTCTCCTGTTCCACTTTGTATTATATAACATTTATTGGGCCAGAAAGCGAGAATGATTATATGGCCCCTATGATTTGAGCTTTCATCTGGGGGTGAGGGGGAATGGGACATCTGAGTTCCAGTCCCTGCTCCAATGACGGAAGTTGGGTCTCCCACATCCCAGATGAGTGCCCTGACTATTCTGTATAAGGAAACCACCCCCTTTTCCTATGTTTTGTGAATGACACCTAAGTCACCTTGTGCCTCTAGACTGAAAAATCTAATGTTTTATTCTGAAAATGTCAAAATGAACCATTTTGGAATTTTCTTTCTTTTTTCATTTTGTATGTGCTTTGGAGGCACCAGGGCAGCAAGGAGTAGGTTCTCTCTTTCTTTTACTTTCCCTGACACTGATGAGATTGTGCAGAGGCACAGAGCAAGCTCAGTGATTATTAACGACAGAGTGCATGGGCCAAAATTTTGAAATGGAGGGAAAGACAATGGACTATAAGGTGGATAGAAAGCTGGCTAGATCATCCGGCTCAATGGGTAGTGATCAATGGCTCCATGTCTACTTGGCAGCCTGTATCAAGCGGAGTGCCCCAAGGGTCAGTCCTGGGGCTGGTTTTGTTCAATGTCTTCATTAATGATCTGGAGGATGGCATGGATTGCACCCTCAGCAAGCTTGCGGATGACACTAAACTGGGTGGAGTGGTAGATACACTGGAGGGTAGGGATAGGATACAGAAGGACCTAGTCAAATTAGAGGATTGGGCCAAAAGAAATCTGATGAGGTTCAACCAGGACAAGTGCAAAATCCTGCACTTAGGATAGAAGAACCCCAGGCACTGCTACAGACTAGGTATCAAGTGGCTAGGCAGCAGTTCTGCAGAAAAAGACCTAGGGGTTATGGTGGATGAGAAGCTGGATATGAGTCAATGGTGTGCCCTTGTTGCTAAGAAAGCTAACGGCATTTTGGCCTGTATAAATAGGGGCATGGCCAGCAGATTGAGGGACATGATCATTCCCCTCTATTTGGCATTGATGAGGCCTCATCTGGAGTACTGTGTCCAGTTTTGGGCCCCACACTAAAAGAAGGATGTGGAGAAATTGGAAAGAGTCCAGTGGAGGGCAACAAAAATTATTGGGGGGCTGGAGCATATGATTTATGAGACAAAGCTGAGGGGACTGCAATTATTTAGTCTGCAGAAGAGAAGAATGAGGGGGGATTTGATAGCTGCTTTCAACTACCTGAAAGGGGGTTCCAAAGAGGAAGGATCTAGACTGTTCTCAGTGGTAGTAGATGACAGAACAAGGAGTAATGGTCTCCAGTTGCAGTGGGGGAGGTTTAGGTTGGATATTAGGAAAAACTTTTTCACTAAAAGGGTGGTGAAGCACTGGAATGGGTTACCTAGGGACATGGTGGAATCTATTTCCTTAGAGGTATTTAAGGTCTGGCTTGACAAAGCCCTGGCTGGGATGATTTAGTTGGGGATTGGTCCTGCTTTGAGCAGGGGGTTGGACTATATGACCTCCTGAGGTCCCTTCCAACCCTGATATTCTATGATTTTATGAGGAGGGGATGCTGTCATGCTTCTTTTTACAAGGAAGTGGGTAGCAGTGTTCTGCACATGCTAGGGAAACTTGGGATTTGGAGAGGCCAAAAAAAAAAAAAAGATTGTTTCAATAGGAAATTAAGGTAGAGATGAGGATTTCAGAAGAGGTGGCAATGCGGTGGGGCTGGTGATGATGACAGGCAGGATTTCAAACCATCCCACCTACTTGATCTTGCTTTTTGGATAATTAACTTACCAGTTGAACACTAGCTCAGACCTGGATGTCTCAAAAATTCCTCTGCTGTTCTTTGTGAATGTGCGACTTTCATGATTAGCATGATACTCTGCCACCCACACACTCCTTTCTTGCATGGATATGCAGTCATATCATGACGTTCCACTGATATTAATGCACAATGGACTAGAGGAGCAGCTGAGATTTTGACTAGGCTCAACCTGTTATTGTCACTCTCCTTCCTGTTGTTGTTCTGAAGGCTGATGCTGCATAAACCATACAAATAATTTGTATCATGTGACTGGTTTCTAGGACCTTGTTTTTCACCCTATTTCACCCCAGACTTTATTAGAAAAGGATGGTTTGCCAGGATTCAGAATACGGTAGACCAGATTACCGACAAGGCCATGATCTAAGAGTTGGCAGTGGCCGTATTAAGAGCTCAGAGTATGGTTTGAGAAGTGAGCTCACAGCTGGCTAGCATGAATCTCAGGGCTACGGACTGGGACAGGGCAGGGCGACCTCATTTAGGAATGCTGGAAAGAACACACACTTATTATTTCTTTTCTTCCACTATTTCTGGCTTTTCGTAGGCCAGAAATCATGTCATTTAAAGGGGAAAAAAATCCCAAAGCACCAAAAAATTAATCCAAACTGACTTTTCAGTCACAAACAGGTCAACATGAGCCAACTGGCACAGCTACTGCATGGCTCCCTGTAGCTCTAATTAACCACTGCTCTGTCCAGCGCTTGCAAGTGATCTAATAGCACAAAGGCGATTTGGTGTGGTGGGGAGGGAACGTCTTTCCCTCTGTAGTTATTTATAAAATTTCATCCCAAGCCCAATTGCTAATGAGCTGCAATCCACAGTGTGTGCAGCAGGGCTGACTTTATTTCACCAGGCCCCACCTACCCCTTCTATTCACGTGGTGGGGGAGGGGTGTTTATACGAGTTGTGTCTTTTCTCTTTGAAGTTGAAGCCCTTTTGAATGTACAGAAGTGCAGGAAAACACAAAAGGAATTTCTCTGGCCTGAAAAAAGTGCTAAGTTTAACACAATCGTATCTAGTAATGCCAATGTGACTGGCTGGGAGTCAGGGCCCATACTGAATTTAGCGCTAAACACAGCAACATATGCTGGGGCCTCTCTCTTTGGCTAAGTCTGAAGCATTTTGCTTCATACCCTGTACACATTGCAGTTGGCATGTGTGCATGGGGAGACACTGTGAGGTCTGGACATAATGGGATCTCCATATGCAAGTCTCTTTCCCCAATGTGGCCCCCTCTTCCGTCGCCCTGCCCACTAGCCTTCTTTTCTGGAGATTTAATTTTCTGTAAAATTCACACTTTCCATCTCAGCAGCCAGGATATACAAACATGAGCTCAGCTTCCAACCAGGACCAAGTTGGAAAGGAGATCTTCTGTTATTATTGTTGTTGCAGAGACAGACTTTTCAAAGAGGGAGGTGTCAGAGCATGAGGCATAAGAATTACCCCCTACACACACCACATCTGACTCTCTTTCCCTCAGGCCAAGATAGACAGACCCCTGAGCAGAACAAGCTGCAGCAAGGGAGTGAGTGAAGAAACCTGGCAGCAGTTGAACAAAATTCAAATTCAGATTAGGAGCTGAGAGTTTCTTTTCTGTGGCTCCATGGCTTGGGCTGCCCTGACAAATAGAGTATGACCTTTGGACACAGGCTACCACCATAAAATGCCCTTGATAGTTTTGCTGTTAAAGAATTTCCTCCTCCTGGAGGATGTGGGGAAAGGTCCTTGTCTTCCATGGATGTTTTCCAGTCAATGAAACATCACACACTATGAGCACCAACTGTGGAAAAATACCACCAGCATTTGGAGAGGAGAGAAATGCTCCTTTGCCTTTGCCAGAACCAAAAGAGCCTGAGAAAATAGGGATTGGAGTTGCAAAACTCAGTGACCCTACACTTACAGGTACATAGACAAACTGGAGACATCTCCTCCCTCACAAATAAGCACTCTGACTCACTTTGTATGGTGGAGACTTTACATAAGTAGAGAGAACACTGCTTTTCCTATGATACAAGCCAACTACGGGGGGGTGGTTTCGTAGTATAAAAAACAGATTTAATACATCTCGACTTCAAGGAACCACAGGTTCAAATCCCAACAGAATGTAATATGCTGTTTATCTTTGGATAGATAAAATGAGTAGCATGTAGTTATTGTGTGTGACTCATTCAGATGACACCTTAAAAATGAGTTCGTCATTGGTTTATATGCAGAGTAAAGAACCCATGATGCTAATGGTAAGAGCTCAAATTTCCCTTAGTGTTCCTGGCTAAGTTTTGTTCCATTTTCGCACATCCAGCCTCCTACCCACACTGAGCCACATTGCGCTGTACATGGGTTAAGTGCGGTCCGCCATCCTACATTGGAACCTGGTGGGATGATTCCCATGATTAGAATATTAAAATCAATGGTTATGATCTATTTAGGAAGGATAGAGTGGGCAAAAGGGAGGAAGAGTGGCATTCTAGGTCAAAGATTACCTGTTTCCAAGTCACTGATAACTCAGACGAAAATGATCTTGAATACTTGTGGACCAATGTCCTAACAGATAAAGCACAAGATGGGATATTAGTTGGTGCCTGCTACAGGCCAACAAAACAAAGTAGGGAACAGGATGACTGGCTCCTTACACACTTATCTATAATGTGTAGGGAAAAAAGCTCCATGCTCATGGGAGACTTCAATTTGAGAGAAATATGGTGGCGGTCTCTTTTCATACTGGCGGTCGTGCTGCCAGTATGAAAACTCCTTGGAATTGCTCCATATTATAGATGACAATTTCCTAACTCCAAAAGTGTTGCATTCAACATGGGGGTATTCTATATTACATCCCATCTTGACAGATAAAGAGGGACTGATTGTTAGGATATAGATATTCAGGCCTGTTTGTAAAGGCCTATACTCTAAGAATTTAGGTGTATTCTTATCACTTGGCTAGTTATAGAGGTACAAAAGAAAGAATCAAAATCACTGTCTGCCGGTGTAAGGGGCTTCTCTTACTGTGACAGTTTGTGGCCCTGTGCTTAGGCTAAGGCCTTTGGCTAAGCAGCAGAGGCAGCCATAAGCTGGGAAGCGAACGGTCACATCCTCACATTCCAAACTAGTCACACTGAAATAAGGTGCTATTCGGCTGTTAGGAATACAATCCTGTCCTGATAGTGCCTATCACCTCCAGAGAAAGGGAAGTGCCTAGAAAATGTAAAAGAAAACTTAGTTTGATAGCATCCTGTCTGGCAAGAACTCACTTATCAATAGCTGGGATGTGAAATCCTCACTTCTGTATTGTTTTGTCATTATAGTTCCCGCTTTGCTGTTGTTTGTCTATATAATCTCTGTCTGGTTCTGTGATTGTTTCTGTCTGCTGTATAATTAATTTTGCTGGGTGTAAACTAATTAAGGTGGTGAGATATAATTGGGTACATAATCATGTTACAATATGTTAGGATTGGTTAGTTAAATTTCAGGAACATGATTGGTTAAGGTATAGCAAAGCAGAACTCAAGTTTTACTATATGGTCTGCAGTCAATCAGGAAGTACGGGGGTGGGGGTGGGCATGCGGGTGAGGGAAATGGGAACAGGGAATGGGGGTAAGAAAACTGGAATCATGTTTTGCTAAAAGGGGAAATGGGAACAGGGAATGGGGCTGGGGAAATTGGAATCATGTTTGGCTAAGGGCAGGAATGGGAACAGGACACAGGTGTAAGGCTCTGTGGTGTCAGAGCTGGGAAGGAGGATACTAAGGAAGGAAACTGGAATCATGCTTGCTGGAAGTTCACCCCAATAAACATCGAATTGTTTGCACCTTTGGACTTCGGGTATTATTGCTCTCTGTTCATGCGAGAAGGACCAGGGAAGTAAGTGGGTGAAGGAATAAGCCCCCTAACACTGATCACAAAACATAACTTTAATGATAACTCAGCTATAAGTGATCATGACTTGATCACATTTATAATGTGAAAATAGAATAAAATCCCGACCAGTAATATATATCCTCGGTGCTTTAAAAGAGCCAATTTCACAAAACTGAAAACAATTATGAGCCAAATCAGCTGGGAAGAAAAAATTAATCAGAAAAATACAAATGATAATTGGGATTTTTTAAGAACACTTTACAAGATGCCCCAAAAGCCACAATACCACAACTGAAGAAGACTATATTGACGTTAAAAATGACCTGATTTAGAGAGAAAGCAAAGGCAGATATAAAAAAAAGTATATATAAAAAATGGAAGAAAAGGAATGTTAATACTAATGAATATAAATCAGAAGCTAGGAACTGTAGAAAATTGATAAGGGAAGCAAATGGACACAAATATTGGCTAGCTGAGTTAAGGACAACAAGAAGGAGTTTTTAAACTATATTAGGAATAAAAAGAATCCTAACAAAGGTATTTGTTCATTACTAGATCTGGTAAAATTATCAATAATAATATGGAAAAGGCAAAAGTGTTCAATAAACTTTTCTAGTCTGTATTTGGGAAATAAACAGATGATGTAGTCATATGATATTACACTCTTTCCATTCCACTAATACCTCTGGAGGATGTTGAACAGCAGCTACAAAAGTTAGACATTTTAAAATCACCAGGTCCAGATAACTTGCATCCAAGAGGTTTTAAAGAGCTGGCTGAGGAGCACTCTATACCATTACTGTTGCTTTCCAAAAAGTCCTGGAACATGGTGGACGTTCCAGAAGACTAGAATAAAGCTAATGTTGTGCTAATAGTTAAAAAGAGTAAATGGCAAGACCTGGGGGTCTGTCAGTCTGACATCAATCCTGGGAAAGATAATGGAACAGTTCATATGGTGCGCAATTCATTAAAAAATTAAGTATGGTAATATAATTAATGGCAACCTACATAGGTTTATGGAAAATAGATCCTGATAAAAAAAACCTGATATCATTTTTGATGAGATTGTAAGTTTGGCTGATAAAGGTAATAGTGTTGATGTAATATACTTAGACATCTGTTAGGCATTTGACTTGGTACCACATGACATTTTGATGAAGAAGACAGAATGATGTAAAATTAACATGGCGCACATTAGATGTATTAAAAGCTGGCTAAATGATAGGTCTCAAAAGGTAATTGTAAATGGGGAATTGTCATCAAATAGGTGTGTTTCTATTTGAGTCCCACAGGAACTGGTTCTCAGACCTACTCTATTTAACATGTTTTGTTCATAACCTAGAAGAAAACACAAAAACAACATTGATAAAGTTTGCAGATGACATAAAAATTGGGAGAATGGTAAATAATGAAGATAAAAGGTTGTTGACACAGAGCACTCTGGATTGCTTGGTAAGGTGGTCACAAGCTAACAACATGTGTTTTAATATGGCTAAATGTAAACCTATACATCTAGGCACAAAGAATGTAGGCCATAATTACATGATGGTGAACTCTATTCTGGGGCACAGTGACTGAAAAAGGTTTTGGAGTAGTGGTGAATAATCAGCTGAACATGAGCAAAGACTAATGTGATCATTGGATGCATAAACAGCACAATCCCAAGTAGGACTACAGAGGTTATTTTATCTCTGTATTTGACACTGGTGCGATCACAGCTGGAATTGTGTCCTGTTGTGGAGCCCACAGTTTAAGAAAGATGTTGATAATTTGGAGAGGGTTCAAAGAAACAGGAGAATGATTAAAGGATTAGAAAACCTGTCTTATAGTGACAGACTGAAGAAGCTCAGACTGTTAACAAAGAGAAGGTTAAGGGGTTACTTGACTGAAGTCAATAAATACCTACATAGGGAACAAATATTTAATAATGGGGTGTTCACTCTAGCTAAGAAAGGTGTAACATGATCCAATGGCTGGAAGTTGAAGCTAGACAAATTCAGACTGGTAAAAAGACATAAAAGTAAAAAAGGCAATTAACTATTGGAACCACTTACCAAGGGGGATAGTGGATTCTCCATCACTGACATTTTTTATATCAAGATTGGATGTTTCTGTAAAAGATCTATACTAGGAAACATTTTGGGGGAAGTTTTATGGCCTGTGTTATATAGGAGGTCAGACTAGATGGTCAAAAGGGTCCCTTCTGGTGTTGGAATTTTGAATCTACAGTTTGTTTCAGGATTGTTCAGTGCATAATCTTGTAGTCTGTAAGATGCTCTGTGATCCTTTGAGATGAAAAGTATATAAAGATGTAAAATATATTTATAATTAGCAATGGTAAAGTCATTGGTCTGAGATTCTCTGAGTTCCCTATCCTTTTCTTCTTGAACTGAAGAAGGGGGAAAAGGTTTTTTTTAAATCAAACAGTGAAGCTTTTTTGGTTTAAATCAAAGTGCTAGAGCTGGTTGTAATTTTCCTGCAAAAAATGTGGCTGTCAAAAATGAAATTTTGCAGTCAAATGTTTTTTTCACTGACATTTTGATAGGCAATTTTCTATTGCATTTTTCACTTACATTTCAGTTTTTGAAAATTAAAATTTTTCATTTTTTATGTTCTGTTTTGGATTTTTTGCCATACCCTTTTCTGTTCCCCTTTTAACTTTCCTGTCCCATTTTTCCAATGGAAAAAGATCAAAAAAGGGAGGGAAAACACTTTCTCACGCTTTCTTCTTTTCAGCTGGAAAGTGTGAAAAGTGAGAGCAAGTGCTACTTTCTCTTACTTTATAAACAAAATCCACACTTTCATTTGACAACAATAAAGCCATGAGAAAGTGTTTCTCCCTCCCCGCCCCCACAATTTTCTCCCACTTTTTTTCTTTCTTTGCTATTTTTCCAATAGGAATAAATAAAGAAGGGAGAGAAAGTGAGCATTTTCCACTTTCTTTCAGTTTTTCTTTTACTTTTTCTTCCCTTATTTCAGTGAAAGAAAGATGGAGAATTTAATAAAGGTAGAGAAAAAGAGCAGGGGGCAAAAATTAAAACCCATTTTTTTTCAGTTTTCACAAGCCAGAATGAATCAACATTTTTCATGAGCTAAATCTAAAAAATTTCAGTTCATTTTTAGAAATTTTCGGAAAGGTTAAAAGATACATTTTGAACTTTATTTTGTTCAATATGTTTCACTGTAAAAATCAATCAGCTGTACAAAGAACTACAGTATATGCACAAGAGACCCTGGTAATGGGCAGCCCCCATGAGACTTCAGCCACACATCTGTAGTGGCAAGACATCTTACCATAAGGCTGAGGGAACTGGGCTTGTTTAGTCTGCAGAAGAGAAGAGTGAGGGGGGATTTGATAGCAGCCTTCAACTACCTGATGGGGGTTTCCAAAGAGGATGGAGCTCGGCTGTTCTCAGTGGTGGCAGATGACAGAACAAAGAGCCGTGGTCTCAAGTTGCAGTGCGGGAGGTCTAGGCTGGATATTAGCAAACACTATTTCACTAGGAGGGTGGGGAAGCACTGGAATGGGTTACCTAAAGAGGTGGTGGAATCTCCATCCTTAGAGGTTGTTAAGGCCTGGCTTGACAAAGCCCTGGCTGGGATGATTTAGTTAGTGTTGTTCCTGCTTTGAGCAGGGGGTTAGACTAGATGACCTCCTGAGGTCTCTTCCAACCCTAATCTTCTATGATTCTATGCCCATTACCAGGGTCACAAACCTAAGGTGGAATTACTGCAGCTCAGTGCATAGATACTAATTTACATTAATCTATATGCAGCAACTGTTTAAATCACAATAAGAATTTATTTCTTACAGGATGGGAAGGATCATGAAGGACATTAAGACATTTCATGAGAGATGATGGATTTACCACCATCAAAACTTATGAGAGCAACCAAACTTGCAAGTATGGCCTCTCAACTGTACAGATTCAAGGGACTGTAATAAAAGTTAAGAGATTCGCCTGGTAAAGAACATAAAATATTATCAGCAACATTTATTAAGGCTGCTTCAAAGGAATAGAATATTATATGCAACTGTATTTGCAACAAAACTGGGGAAATGCTGAAAAACGAATGATGTGGACACAGCCGCAAAATGAGGCCAAACACATGCATGGAATTAAGCGGCAGGCCGCAACTCTGATTAAACATTAACTCAAGGGAGGTGCGCTACTCACCCATCACCCATACTCTCCTATGCCAGGCATTTAATTGGTTCCAGTGCAGGGGTTACAGGGCACCTTACCATTGTTACGAATTATTCCCCTGAGGACACGTACAGTTTGTTTCTAGGCTGTGGCAACCAAATAAAGACAGACTGCAGAGTGTCTCAAAGTTTGTAGGTTTATTACACTCGAGCGTGGTACTGTCCTGTTAAGCAGAACGGCACCCCGATTACAGGTTACACAAAGATTATATACTGTTGGCAAAACATCCTGCCCGTGTGTCTCAGGGGGGCCTAAACCAATAAACAGGCCTTCTCCGTATCTATCACCAGTCCCCTGCAGCCACCTTCCCCCTGCAAAAAGGCTGACACGGCAACTATTTCAGGCATGTCGGCTGGTTCCTGTCTCCTTTGTTTCCCTTATCTTGAAACTGTCCAGCTCTCCACCTGGAAGGACCCTTCCTTGGTACGTGATGTGCTCGCTTCTAGTTAATGGCCGACAGGAAACCCAAAATGGAGTCACATATGCTAACTAGGTTGATTTCCCCTAACACCATATAACGTGCAACTGGCACCAGGGTTACAGGGCTCCTTACCATATAACCCATAATGTGGAGTAGGTTCTCCTCAGCCTACTCCCCAGGCTTCAGCTCTCTGAGTCCTAGCAACTTCTTCTCTGTGAGGGGGACAGAGGCTGCAACAAGGCGGGGACCTCAGCCCACGAAAGCCACAAAGTCTCACCCTATCACATGAGTCAAGGCCCATCACCAAAATCCCAGGTCTTTTACCTCCAGAAACTATTCATTTTATTCTCTTAACTGCACTGGAAACCAGCCACTGGGGACATCAGCAACTAGCTTGGTCACTCCCCGCACCCAACCATACTGCCTGGTATCGCAGTTCCTTCCAATCCCTTCCCTCACATCCTGCAGCCATATATCAGCCCCTCCATCTGACAAATCTATGCCATCCTCTATTACAAGCAGCTGGAAGTTTCCAAGGGAAGTCCCTATGCTGTATCACTGAACCCCCCCTGTGTCCAGGAATATTTTGGTGACCTCTTTATTCACTTTCCTTCTAGTCTTGTCAGCACGGGCTGGGTCTGCCACTCCCTGACAGACACACCTTGTGAGCATTTCTGATCATACTAACCTCACCACATGTCATGATTGCCTAATTAAGCTAAAATTCCTCTGGATACTGTCACTTAAGTTAACTCCTGCCCAGCCCCTGAGACCATTCTCCCCAACGTGAATAACCAGGACATGAGTTGGAGGCATGTTGCTTGTCAGTGAGTGCAGAAGTGGCATGAGCTGATCCCAATGCATGCCTCCTCTGCCGAGCTCCTGGATGCAAACTGCTTTGGCCCTGAAGCCTAGCTGAGATCCAGCTGTTGTTCTGGCTGCCTTTTTGTGGGCCCAAAGCACTGTGTGTGCCAGCAAATCCAGATAGTGCATATGCTCTGTGTAGCTTCTGAAACAAAGAAGTGCATTAGGTTAGTTACATTTTGCTGTTCCCTGCCATCTTTTACCTGGTGTGGACGTAAGTCCTGTAACACCTGGACTTCCAGCTCCCTACTGCCTTCACCTCCGTGGGCCAACACCCCCTGCAGTCACTGATGTTGCTGCCTCAGTCCTGAAAGTATGAGTACCCAATTTTGGGGGGTCAAGACCACAGTAGCACAAGATTTTTCTCAGTACTGCACTGAATTGGTACCTTGTCAGGAAGCTGCCATCACCATGTATGAATAGCAGTCCTGGTTGCAGGCCCCAGATTTTTAGGAAGTCTCTTATTGCAGGCACAAGCCCCCATTTGCACATTTCTTCAGCACCACATAAACCCCTTTCCCTTATGATCTGTTTTTGAGTTTCTTAAGTTCAGGGACACGTAGTTTTATATCTGTTACGTTTTACTCATGTTGGGACTTGTCTGCAGCTGCCATAGGCCCCAGCTTGCTCACTCACTCACAAGCACCAAAGAAGTCAACAACAAATGCTGTCTTAAATAAAATGGCCTCCTTCCCACAGCTGCAACCTGCAGCAGAGCCTGTACTAATCCCATCAGGGTTTCCAATGTTATGGATAACCTGTCGTCCGTCCAGAGCCCACTTCTCCTGGACTACCCTTCTAAGAGTTTCCGCACTATGAAATGCCCACATGTCTTGGAATCCCACCCACGTACTCCAGTAGGACAGGCCCACTAGTCAGCCAGAGATAGTAGAGGGAGCCAAACCGCAGAGGGGCAAAGACACCACATATTGCACCACTTGGTGTGTAGATACAGGCCACCCATGGTGAAGCCTTTCCTGTCCCCGAAATTCTGTGAACTCTGAATGGCTGACCTGATCAGCCCTCAGAGTCTGCAGGGTAACACAGCCCTCTCTTAGACCCACAGCTGTCTTGAGCCAAGGTTCCAGAGTGGTTGGAGCATCTCCTGTAGATCCTTGCTGACCAACAGGGCGGCTTTCTGACATCTGTCATCTTGGAATCGAGATAGGGAATCGGCAACACCATTATCCACTCCGGGGACATGCACTGCATGAAAAAGAATTCAACCGCAAGCAGTTTAAAACAAAGGCCTCTCCAGCCTCATTACCCGAGCAGTCTTAGCCCCCGTCTACTTACAACATGGACCACAGATTGGTCGTCACACCAGAAATGGACTTGTTCGTTCTGACAGTTTGCCCCCCACATAATGACTGCCACCAGCACAGGAAAAAACTCAAGGAAGACGATGTGACCTACACTACCTTGAGCCACGCAACTTTCTAGACACTTCTGGGCACAGCACTTTTCTTGAAAGCAAACCACAAAACCTATTGCCTCCTGAGGTGTCAGACTATATCTGCAGCTCAGTCTGAACACCCTACTGAAACCCCATTAAACTCTTCCAGGAAAATTTCCCATATTTCTAAGTCTCCCTTCATTCCCCTCGTCACACTGATAAGTGGTGGGGTCTTCACACTCCAGAGGAGGCTGATGCCAGACAGGCCGAAAATGCCTGACTAGGAGCCACCACCCAGCATGCAAAGTTTAGGTGCCCCATGACCACCTGAAGTTACCTCAGAGTAATTTTCTTTGCCCCTCTGAGAGCCCCTATCAGTGCCCTGACCAGTTCCAACTTCTCTGTAGGTAACCTAGAAACACCCCGAACTGTGTCCAGTTCAGTGCCCAGGTACATTAAACTTTGGGTAGAGCCTTCTGTTTTTTCCACGGAAGAGGCACCCCAAGGCACTTGGCTAAGTTCTGAAATGCCCGAAGCATGTACTCACAGTGGCCTGTCCCTAGCCTTCCTGCAACCAGAAGTTGGTGAGATAGCGTATCCTGTGAGGCAGGCCAGTCTCACACACAATTACCCACTCCAGCATGTAGCTGAATATTTCAAAAGTGGCACATGACACCGAGCACCCCATGAGCATGGTCTTTGGCCCTCAAACTGAAACCTAAGCAGGTAAAAGTCCCTGGGAGGCACTGAAAACAACTGGAATGATGTTGCATTTTCCCATCAGCACCCCAGGGCCATGCTTCCTAACCAGCGCTACCACATAGTCAAATGCCGAATAGCTCACTGAACACAGCTGGGGGCCAATATGGTCATTCACCAAAGAGCTTCAGGGGGGTAGGACAGGTGACGGATCAACCTGTATTATCCCCTTTGCCTTCTTTGGTACCAGGCAGTGATGCACAATTCTGGCATTGGAGTACACCTGGAAGGGGCCTGCCACTCTCCCTGCTGCTGCCTCTGTAATGATCTTCACCCATACTATACGCTTCAAAGCCTTTAATGGACTTCAAGTTCTCTGCCCAGGAGTGGCACCTCCTGCCGTCATTAGGGATTTGAAAACCAGCTGAGAATCCATTCCATAAATAAGCAGCATGTGTTTTCCCTGGGTAGTCCAATAACATTTCCATAACACCTGTGCCTTAATTGGAGAAGGAGCCTTTTCCTTAATTATTGCTTTACCAGTCACATCTCCTGAAGTATTCAGACCTTGAAGACTCCCTTTCCTACTACCCTGATGGAACCACCCTTTTCCTGCATAACAGGAGCGTGGGCTATGCTGACCCCCACATCTCTTACAGCAGTGTTTGTACCTGGATTGGGAATGAAAACATTTCCATCATTAAATGCAGAGCACACATTGGCTTTTATATCTGGATTTTGAAGCTGAGGTTTTGGCACTGGCAACTTGCTATCTGTGAAGGCCAGCTGGGCGGAGTGATAAGTAGTCAGACACTCCAGCCAAAGTTCCTGGTCTATTATACCTAAAGGTAAATCAGGCTCTTCTGTCACCCTCTGCCTAAATTCTCTGTCAGACTTTGCCCACACTGCCCCCATATGTAGCATGAGCCCTTGCTATTAAGTCCGCATACTTAAACATGGAACTATACCTCCCAGAGCTCCTCAGATAAATTATATTCACATAAATGTGAAAGGCAACAGACTGGTTCTCAAGAGTTTGAGGCACTTCAGATCTTCAGGGTTTGTCCTCCTTGTTTTTGTGCTTTCCCCCCGACTTCCTCTGTCTGTTCTTTCCTAAACAGCAAGATAAATAAATCCACAAATTCCCCCTTCCAAATCTTTTCTTTAACCCCTTTATGCAGATGATTCCCAAGTGGGCAGTTGGATCCTGGGACATCAGCTGTTGAGTCTCCTGCCTGTGTTTCATTAGGAGTGATGCCACCTGCCTGTGTTTCATTAGGAGTGATGCCACGTGGCAACATGGGGCAGTTCCTCCCTAACTGCTCCATATTCCTTTGCAGGATATCAGTCCCACTCCAAACCTGTGACAGTGCTGCCCTCTCATCTGATCAGGCAGGCTGCCCAACCTATGGGCCACCAATGCCAGTGCTCATATGCCTTGAGGGGGGTGTCTTAGGGAAGGACCTGAGCTGCCACCCTTGCTCCTGAGCACCAAGGTTGGCAAGCCCCTCCTTCAGTGTCTGAGGGCTGCTGATGAACCCCACTGCCACATCCTGAGGTCACCTGCTGGACTCTTGGCAGGTTATGGGAGAGAGTCCCATGCCCAGGGCCACTTGCCTCCTCATCATCTTCATCCACCTCGATGAGGCTCAGACCCTCACTAGCCTCAAAATCAGACCCCGAATCCATCTTGCGAACTTCCTGTACGAGGGGTTCTGGGTCCCAACTGGGAAGGATACACTTCTGACTCACTACCATCTGCAGGTGGATGGCATGTTTTGTGAGAAGTCATTTAACTTTCCAAATTAATTCACTGTGGCTACGTTTGCATCCCGTTTATATTCATTTTCCAGGAACCTCAGAGTGATCAAGTTTTATCCACACAAATACTTGCAGAAAGCAAATTTTAAGTTTGCTTCTTTCCATACTCAGGGATAGTGAATTTTAAACTCACACCAGAAGTCTTAAAGTTTGTGTGAAATAGAGCACAATTTGAGGCAGAAGCAGGGAAAGGTTCCTAAAACCCCTCTCCAGAGCACTGGTACTGAAGGAATTAAATGAGACAGACCACAATCGTGTATGTAACAAGGACATACAATTACTTTTACACTGCGTGAACGTGATGCTAGAAAATTAAATTTAAATCCTGCCCTCAGCTAACAAGGCTCACGTTAGACAGATTTTTTCTGGGCATGGCCTGGATCACCTAGAAGAGAAAAAAATTAAAATATTCTACAATTCTCTAATCTTGCTTCTCTGCTATCTAGTCCCTGACAATTTAAACCCAGGTGGCTTCTTCAAGCCCTCCTAATTGTAGGTTTATTCTCATTCACTCAGGGAACAGAAACAATACCATAAGATTTGGAACCAATCACAACTCGTTAACAAGCCTTGAATTTCAAATAAGAAGGATCAAATACAGCAAACGGTACATGATCGCTCCATAAAGCATACAAAGTACTCAGAAAAAATGAACTGAGTAGATTGGAGTAATAAATGCATTTCAGGAAATCACTGCTACAAGAAATTCCACAAATGGAAAAAGAGTAAAAAGTAGTGATATATTATCTACTATATATTACTTACTCAGCTGTAGTTTATAACCGTCTGAACATAACTTCAGTGGAATATTTGTATGGTCCATTCTGGCGATTCTGAATCACTTTTTTTTAAAAATCCCTTTATGGAGTCAGTGGCTGGAAGCTTTTCTGACAGTAATGACAAGAAAAGCAGGAGGACTGGACAGTTCCAGAAAGGTTGCAAACTTCCTTTAAACAACCACATATTGCACTATTTTTTTTCTGGTGATGGAGGAGCCGCAGAAGGTAGCTGTTACTTCTGCAATGAGACCTCCACCTGACTCATGGTCCTTGCAATCAAAATGTTTAGTGTACCACTGAGTTATTTCCAAGGGAATGAGTACCCTTAAGTGTCCTTAAGGCAGCAGACGTGCAGTAACTACCCCAGGACCTGTACATGGGACATGACTGACAAAGTTCATGATGGCGAGGAAACACCAAAAGGAGGACGAGAGATAAAGAATACATATATTAGCCCATTTACAAGACACCACCATATCCTCCCAGTACAAACCACCAGGGCCTCAAGAAGAGTGACAAAGATTTCCTGACTTGATGAAAGCCACATGATGAAAGGGTGTTCGCTGAATTATCCAGGTGGAACTCTGAACCTGTTCTCCAAAGGAGCACTGTGAACAAGCCCTGACACATTGCAGAGGACTTGCCATTGACAGCTTGGAAACTTTGAATTCTGTCCAAATTCTCTCTCCCTCTCTGCAAAGGGCAGGTACTAGGGCTGACTCATGGTGGCATAGGAAGGTTGGAGCAGAGAGAGGAAGAAAGTTACAGTCTGAACCCAGACTTGCAAAAGTTTATGCTTGTTGGAGTGTGAGACCGACTTTAGAACCCTTTATAGGGAGTCAGAGCATGGCTACAGAGCGCTGAACTCCAGCAATCCCCAGCTGAAAGTTAGTCCCTTGGGCACCATTACTAGCCAGTATACTTTAGGGCAGCTCCTTGGCTGCTGTAAAGTAGGCTGAGACCAGGGCTGATGGAGAGCTGGTCTTAGGGTCACACAGCCACAAGAGGCTCCTTTGTGCCCAGTCGCCTCAGCTGTGCTGAGTAGAGCTCTGCTGGCACTAAGGATCTAGGTCACAGAGTTGAAAAGTTCCATATCCCAATCCCATTTCTGTGACTCATCCAGTCCCATTGTTCTCTCTTATTTTCCTCATTTACAACCTGCTGCGGCAAGTCACACATGTACTTTAAGGGTTAAAAACCTGCCCTCGGGAGAAATCTGTGCACTCTATTGATCTAGTTGCACATATGGCCCGGCATCACCAAAGTATCTGCCTACTGCAACTAAAACGCTGAGCTTTCATTAGTGAGGAAGTTATTCAGAGTTATGATGTGTCTTTGGTCTGAAAATGAAAACAAATCTTCGTACATTCTTTCTATATATAACAGACCTAGGCTCTGCCAACTCCTTTATTTTCCTTCAGAGCTTCTACTATTTCAGTTCTGGTAACAGATGCCGAGACTGACAGCCCTGGGAAATTGAAATCCTTTGATATCAGCAGGTAGAACAAAGGGAGCAACAGTGTAAGCTTCCTCATACTGTCCTGGATGCATTGTCTCAAGGGATAAGAGGATATTTAAGCATCCATGGCTCATTTAGGCCTTGGTCTCATGGCTGAGAATGTCATTTAGAGCCAAATTTGTGTGCTGGTTTTGTCATGTGGACATTTGTATTTTAGTCACCGGACTGATACCCATTAGCCCACTTCACAATCCCATGGATCTCTAAACTGCTCTTCTGCTGTGATAGCTTTCAGTCAGTATCAGCCTAGGCTGGACTTCAGCCAGTAATCTAGGAGTAAAAAGAGCGACATTCCTTTAAACATTGCAGGTCCCAAAGAACTGAGTTAATCAGGGAGAAAATGTTGGATAAACCAAACATTAAATGGATCACATTTAAAAAAAGGAAAATGCAGGCTTAGCTTCATGTCAGGAAATATTTGCTAAAAGGGAGCTATATTCAAACGTAAACAGTTTCTACAAGGAAGTGATGGAAGCCCCTGTGACCAGCGGCGTATTAACGCCTAGGCCAACAAGGCCTAGGCCTAGGGCAGCAAATTTGCAGGGGCGGCAAATTTATAATAGCAGCCAGAGGCTGCTTCCCCCGGTGCCGATTCGCGCCCTCCGCCCCTTCCCCAACTCCACCCTTTCCCCTCCCTCATTCCCCACCCCATCCCTGTCCTATTGGTCCCCTTTCCCAAATCCCCGCCCGAGCCCCGCCTCCTCTCCTGAGCGCGCCATGTTCCCCCTTTTCCCCCTCCTTCACGAAGCTGGTTCGCGCACAAGCACTGGCGGGGAGCGGGGAGAAGCAGGACCCGGCAGAGTGCTCAGGGGAGGAGGCGGAGCCGGAGGCGGAGCGTAGGTGAGCTGGGGGGGGAATTATTTCTGGGCCTAGAGGCGGCAAAATCATTAATCCACCACTGCCTGTGACACTGGCAGACCAGGTGCCAATGCCTTCCAAGGCCCCTAGGCCTCACTGAACACTGAAAAATGCATAGCTGGAGACCAGTCTGGCTCACCTGTGTGTTAGCATTGTTAAAATAGTTATTAGATGTATAAAAATGCGTTTAGAGTTTAGACTTTATGAAATGCATGTGAGTTGCTGCATGCATTAATCTCACTTATGATACTGTATCTCATGTTATAAGGTAATATTTGTGTTTGTTCTGTAACTATAAAAGTGTTTGCTCTAAATCTGCAACCCCCTCCCCCCCCCCTCCCCCCGCCGTCCCCCAAGCCAGGAGAGAAGCATTAGCAACTATGAAATACTAGTTTACCACAAGAGGTGTCGTCTCGTCTCCAACAAAAGAGGGCCCATAGACGCCAGACAAGCCACTGTGGAACATCAAAGGATAAAAGACTTTGTTGATTGCTCCCCCCACACCCATGAGAAGGAGATGTACAGGTGAATTTGTCCCATCAGCTTGGACTCTGGGGAAAGGGAATAAAAATCCATGACAAGAAGGAACTGTATCTCTGTGTTGCTTGAACTCTGAAGGGCGAAGATCCTTAAGCATAGGCAAGGCTGTTTGGCCTTGGTTAGCCCTAGCACTGGCAGGGAGCGGAGAGAAGCGGGACCCAGCAGAGCGCTCGGGGAGGAGGCGGAGCTGGAGGCGGAGCGTAGGTGAGCATCTTACAGCATCTTCTATTACCTGTTGGAACCTAAGACTGTTACTCATTTGGGTGTGTATGTTTACCTGCTTTAACCTTGTAAATATCTCTTTCCAAGTTAATAAATCTTCGTTAGTTTATTATAGGATTGGCTGCATGCATTATCTTTTGTGAAAGATCGAGGGTGCAATTAGTCTGGGGCAAGTGACTGGTTCTTTGGGACTGGGAGTAACCTGAATATTGTTGTGATTTTTCATGTAAGGGACCATCTATCACGAGGGCAGGTTTGCCTAAGTGGCCAGATAGACTGGAGTACCCTAGGGGACTGTCTATGACTCCATGTTAAAGCTGTTCTAATGCTTGAGGAGTTCACACTTGATACTTGGTTGGTGAAATCTAAGTATAAAACCAACTACCAGTTTGGGGTTTGTGCCCTGATTTGTAACAGTCTGCCCTGAAGTTGGTACCCATGTTCATGAGTCACTCTAGACAGTTTGACAGCCCCATCACTACTTGCTTGGAACTAGACCGGACAAAATCCTGGTGAATAATAATCTTGTACTGGCTTAAGAGAGTTATTAGATGCGTTCAGAGGTCTTTTTCCATTCTACATTTCCATTATTCTTATTTAAGTGTTTTTTCCCTGTTTAGATAACATGGGACTACATATTGCAAAGGAGGATTTTAGCTAAAAGAAGACTAAAGAGTTTAGGAGACTCAATGTGAGAGCAGTCTGAATTTCCATACGGGTATGAGTACCAAAAAAAAAAAAAGGTATCCCAAGGACTCCTGGTAAGGTAATTGGTTTTTAATTTAATTATCAGCTTAATAGTAAACAAATACAACAGCTATCTGTGTACGCTGCAGTTTTCTATTTTCAGATCCTATCTGTTTTTAAAATGCAGCTCTAATGCTGTTAGCAGATGGATGTGTGTTATTGCAGTACTGGGAACTGGAAATTCTCCATATACCAAGCTATAAATATTTCTTTGACATTTATTATCCTCACTTGAGTTCAGGTGCTAAAATACTTGGACTGAAGTCATGTTTGTAGCAGAAAAAGTATATCTTAGAGCATACCTTGTTGCTGGCTAAATTATTAGGAACAGACAAAGATGGAGTCCCTCACTTAACAGAGGTCACAGAACCCTTGAATCAAATTAGCTGAAATTTAGACTAGCTTAGTGATACCAGTTCTCAAACACTCCACCTCAGGCAATATCATAGATCACATCACAGAAGAGGTTGGGTTTTTTTAAAGTATGTATCCGGTCGACTTGCTTTTGTGGTCATGAATTTGAATCCCAGCATTGCCAGCTGCACTGGATTGTAAACTCAAAGTCATATGAATCTCAATTCCGATTGCCCTAAGGGAAGTGTAGGATTATGTAAACCAGGAGATAATAGCCCTTATAAAATCCCTCCAATAAAATAAAATCAAGGTGTATGTGTCACAGTGGATTAACAGACTTGTCTTTTCAATTTTTTTTTCCTATTTCAGACTCCTGGTTGTAGTTGACTTAAGATGCATGTCATGAGTTAGGGGTTCACATCAACGGTGGATCTTAGAAAGACATAGGATAATTTTTGGTACATGCAACAAATTTCCTTGGTAAAGACTCAATTCAAAATAAGAAGTGAATTCTCTGGGTTAATGTTTGTTACAATCAGTCAAGGGAGCCAGAGCTTGAAATCTGTTCTTGTATGACAGAATATTACAGAGACACAAAATTAAGATTAGGAGGAAAAAAGGATGGCACTCAACAGCTGTTAATGAAACAAAGAGACTAATACTGTATCCAGGTAAAACTGCAAGGGAATTTAGTGAAGCCAAATAGAATTCCCTGAGTTGGCATTTGGCCAGGACATAAGAATGAAAATTTTTACCCTTTCAAAAAAAGTGCCAAGGAAACTTTCATAACCAATATATGTAGTTTCTTGGTTTTATGTCTCACCCAAAGGCTCCACCTTAACAACATGATGCTGAGGCAGTCATGTAGTACAGACTTAGAGGGGAGAGTGCCTCCTACTGATTGATCAGCACCACATTCTGAAGCACCTTGGTTGGGAATTTTCTGTTGCTATGGTTCTTTTATGGGAAAAAAAGTGATTTCTGAAAAATCAAAATTTCCCATAGAAAAACAGACTTTATAGAAATGTTTTGATTTTCAGTCAGGAAAATCAGAATGTACCATTTCATTTCTGGTAAGCTGGACATTAATCTTTGCACCAACCTGAGCCACTGCAGTGCCTAATGAGACTTGCAGTTTGGTGCCTTGTGTTGCCATCCTCCCTCACGGGTTGGGCTTACCAGCCAGGCTACATCTACCATGATGCACCATGATCATGGGACTTCTGTAGTGGCTTTGCCAGAAGGAAAGACCATGGTGCATCATGAGAGATATAGTCCAGGGGGGAAGCCTGGTCCACAGGGGATAACAGGGGAATGAGGGATCCAGAACTATAACTCCCATGAGACACCATGACAGCTCAGGTAGGCACATAGATAGATCAATGTCAATCCAAAACTAAATGAAACATTTCAACATTTTCAAACTGAAATTTTCTGGAAGTTTACATTCTGTGAAAAGTTTCATTATTTCAACTTTTTGTTCCAATTCAGTGTGAAAACAAAAGTCAAAATATCAATGAGACACTAAAGAATCTCAATCTATTTATCTTATCAAAGAGGTGATTTGATCATAATGTATAATTGACTACATAGGGAGAAGATACCAGATATTAGAGAACTATTTAATCTAGTAGACAAAGCTATAACAAGATCCCACGGGTGAAAGTTGAAGTCAACGAAGTTCAACCTGGAAATAAGATGCAAATTTTTAACAATTAGGGCAATTAACCATTGGAACAGATTACCAGGGATGTGGTAAATTCTTCATAATTTGGAGTCTTTAAATCAAGACCAGATGGCTTTCAAAAAGATATGCTTTAGTTCAGCCACAAATTGTTGGGCTTGAGGGGGGAATTACTTTGTGAAATTCTTCAGCCTATGCTACATGGGAGGTCAGATTAGCTCAGTGGTTTTCAACGTATGGTCCGCAGACCCCTGGGGGTCCCAGACTACGTCTAAGGGGTCCGCAAAAGGCTGTTATTACCATAGAACCATGGTTTTCAACTTGTCTATGAGTCCCAAAAGGGTCCGTACCTCCGTTTGAAATTTTGTAGGGGTCGACAAATAAAAAACATTGAAAATCACTGGACTAGATGAGCATAAGAGTCCATTATGGCTTTAAAATCTGTTAAACTAAGACCCAAAGTCTCAGAATGTGACCACACTGCAGGTGAGTGAAATAACTCCTTCAGTGAGGACAGACCTCCCAGCAGCAGTAAACATCGCATGCTAAACAGTCCAGATTAAGTGAAGGTATCTAGCAATAAAGAATGAAATTTGGATTTGCTGCCTCCATAGCAGCTCAGAGCATCTCCACTGGGGTTGAGGGGGTCATGCACTTCAGTAGGATAAAAGGGTGGCTTTCTGTGTTCACGGGTAATTTACTGCTGACATGTAAGCTTTAGCTCTGAGCTGTGCTTTCTCACCTCCAGCCCTGGCTATAGAGCATCTACAGCCAGATTCTTGCTGGCCCTCTCAGCTTCATAAATAAGGCTGACAGCCGTTTGTAGGATAAACTGCTTCATTCCTGGGGGGCCTTTAATGCTTGGGGCACTGGGAAAAGTAGATTTTTCATAGTAAATTTGCACTAAGAAACCTCCTTCTTAACTGCTCATCCTGCTTTTTCCCCTATAAAATGTTCAGCTCTGTCATAAACTGTTGCTCTCTCCTTCTTATTGGGAGACTTTATCCCCTCTTGGTTGTCTTGTTCTCCCAACCCCATCTCAAATCTCACTCCCAGATGCGCTCCCACCTACCTTGCCTCCAGCTGGTTATCTCCACAATCCCTGAACATGCTTTCGCTCCCACAGCACTGTGCCAAACACATATTGTCCCTTCACCACAGATACACCCCTCATTCGCCACCCACACAAATCAACACAACTGTCCCAGAACAACTTCACCTACACACAAATCAACAAAACCACAACACACAATAACCCGAAACATCACTCTGAAACCTAGGTGTCTGTTGAGTCAGCGTGAGGTGATGCAAACAGCTCCAAGCAGAGTTGAAAGCTCTTTTTGTTTAGACCAGAGTTTCTCAACCAGGGGTATGTGTATCCCTGGGGATACGCAGATTTCATACAGACAATGACTTGTTTATACGCTCTATATACCATACACTGAAATGTAAATACAATATTTCTATTCCAATTGATTTATTTTATAATTATATGGTAAAAATGAGAATGTCAGCAATTTTTCAGGACTAGTGTGTTGTGACACTTTTGTATTTTTATGTCTGATTTTGTAAGCACGTAGGTTTTAAGTGAGGTGAGATTTGGGGGTACACAAGACAAATCAGACTCCTGCAAGGGGTATCATAGAATCATAGAATCCTAGAATATTAGGGTTGGAAGGGACCTCAGGAGGTCATCTAGTCCAACGCCCTGCTCAAATCAGGACCAATCCCCAACTAAATCATCTCAGACAGGGCTTTGTCAAACACAGTAGTCTAGAAAGATTGAGAGCCACTGGTTTAGTCTATCACCAGGTTCAGTTGCCACTGGGATTCCTGCTCAATTACTGTCCAATTTTTAAGTTCTCAACCTTCTTTGGCTTTTTTACACACCTGACTTCATGAATGTGGGGTCGAGCACCCATGGGGCAGAGGGGAAGTCGGCGCCAATGGTTAGTTACCATCCAACTTTTAAGTTCTCAGCCATTTTGACTTTACAGATTATACCCGTGCAGTGTACAGCTACAGCAAGTCATGTATTTGTGCCATGCCAAGAGTCCTAGACCATACTGATATCAGATTTACTACATCAATCACCACCATTACTCTACAGCTAATTTACATGCAACAATTTCATTGATTTTATGAGGGAGACTGCACGGATGGATTATTTTGCTCAACTGCCAGTTCTTCAAAACCACCCACACAATACCACAACCAGTACACACAATAACCCCACACTTACATAGCCGCTTACTGCAGCTCATACCCTCATTTACCTCCCGCATGGATCCACATGATTCCCCAGCACAACACAACCAGCATATACACTAACCATCCACACACATTGTCCCTCACAGCAGCACGCAGCCCTCATTCACCACCCACACATATCAACCAAATCTCCTAGACACAAATCAACAGAACCCCTCGCACAGCAACACAACCAGCACACACAATAACCCCAAATATCAGTCTGAAGCCTGGAATGTCTGTTGAGTCCGTGTGAAGTGATGGAAACAGCTCCAGGCATGGTTGAAAGCTCTGTTGTTTAGAATATCACCAGCTTCAGTCAGGACTGGGATTTGTAGTCTGTTGCCGTCCAATTTTTAATTTCTCAGCCATTTCTTGGCTTTTTTACACAAATGATTTTATGAATTATACCTGTGCAAATGCACGGGCTTTCAGCTACTACTAATATTAATATGGGACTATAGGGTAGAAGACAGCGAAATAGAAGAAACGGGCCAAACACATATATATTCTTCCTATTCTGACTGCTGTCTGTGTGACCTATGTCTCTGGCATGAGCTAACCACATCAAAGATAGCTACTGGGAGCATTCTTTAAAAGCCCTGTGTGAAAACTGCTATCTGCCAACAATACTGCCCAAATATACTGGGGGTGTTCCTTCCTAGGCATATCGAGCTGACTTGGTAGCACATATGGCATTAAAAACCCCTCAGAGAGGGAGATCGGAAGCCACACAGTATAACAACACTTGGGGAAAATTGTAACTGAGACCTGGATATGCAACCCAACTGATTCAGAGCTGATCTTCTAGTGTATGGTTATTAGCTCTTAATTATTATCATTAGGTCAGAGTACTTAATTGGGTGACATTGACATCATCCAACATAGTATGGTATAGCATCTGGATGTTATCACACACACACATGCTTGCATCCCCAATCACAAACACGCATATATACATTCATACTCACTCAGAACAAACCAGCACATTGAAACATGGGGAACAACAGAGCAGTTCCCTTTTTAATAACCCGGTGAATAAAGTGGGCAGGGAGAACAGAAGCAGAGTCTTTCTCTTCCCTATCCCTTGGTGAAGGGAAATCAGCTTTAAGCACTCAAACTTTAACCGCTTCTGGAAATACTTGGCCAGGTGCAAACCCAGGTATAAGCAGTTATATGTGGAATGTAAAAGAAAGATATTCTCCCTGAGTTACAGGGTGACATCAGAGTGAGATCTAGCAGCAGCAGCCCATTGCTGGAGCAGGAGTCCCCCACCCCGGCTGCATCTGCCCCTGGATTTCTACATTCACGCTACTAGCCATATTCAATATTGATAGACTCCTGTAAATGTTACTGGGCACTACAATGTATTCTAAACAAACAGCGTGTTCCCTTATTTCTTAAAGAGAATACGGCACCATCATAACCATCACATAGACAGAGATATAGATTTTAATTACCACGTTGTCACTGAGAGATTAGAAAAAACAGCCTCCTTCTGCCAGAAAAACAGAGCACACTGTTTGCATGGTGCACACAATACATTGTGTCATGCTGCTATCGAGCCAGCTAAAGGGACATGAAGTGTCTACCATAGCTAAAGAGCCGGTCAGAGAGTACTTCAAACATTTGAGCATATACAAACTTCAGTAGGTCTAGAAGATTACATGGCATATTAAGTGTTAAATTAGCTAACAGATATACTGACCCACTCATTTTTGCAAAGTCATAAAGAACTGGGGTGCTATCAGAGGCCTGGAGCCAAGGAAATGTAATCCCAAACTTCAGAAATGGGGAATAAAGAATTGTCCTAACCTATATCATTCTGCTCTCCTCATACTCTTATACCACACTTTCATTTTGGTACTGGAGTGCCTGCTGCAATTTCATTCCCTAAGGGAAATAATGGAATACATATAAGGAGAGAAAATGTCCAGTACCTGGAGGATAATGGAAATAGAGAAATAAACAGCACTGGTTTATAAAGGCTAAATCATGCCAAACACACATGACCACTTTTTTGGATTCTGTTACAGATTTGTGGATGGAGGACACACAAATGTCATACTACACATCTATATCTCATGAAAGCATGGGATATGGCATTTTACTAATTACAATTGTGGATTTGCTACAAGGCTTGTGTCTGGGGCAGCACATAATTCTGGTGACCTAAGAGCAGATGGGGAACCAGACTGTCACACTCTCCTTCTTGGTGTCCTCTGCCAAAGGGGCCTGGAGAAACTACCTTTTGCCAGTCCTATTACCCAGCACAATGTACTTCTCTCAGGAATGGTGAAAGTGCATAGCAAGCTGGATATCAGCTGACAATATAAGTATGTATTGTCATTATACCATGACAGCCAGAGGCTACTACATACATTTTAGAAGTACGTTAGTTCCTTCAAGGAAGAGGAGCAAATCTCTTCCATAAATTAAAGCTACTTACTTATGGGGAAGCAATCGTAGAGGATTTATTTCCTAGAGCTCACAGGTGTGGTCATTCACATCTCAGCTGTTAGGTGTTGTCTGGGCAAAAGAGATGTTTATGGCTTTGGGCCTTATGGATCTCATGACTCAGGTGCAGGTTGATCTTTGATGGTAATGAGCTCCACAGCAGAACTCTCCCTCCACTGTTCTGAAACCAGTTTAGTGAAGCCAGTGGAAAACCCTGTGAACACACTCTTATTATGATGGAAATTTGGCATATATCCTTAAGGTATCTTCTACAAACAAATTTGCACTAGTTCAGTTAAACCAGTGAACTCCTCCCTATGGACGCTCTTAAACTGATTTAGAAATTACTTATTACAGACAGAGCTTATTTTAATGGCTTATTATAGGTTGCCTGACACTTTCTATTGTTAGACTGTTTTCAGTTGCTAATAAATTTGCCAAAGTGTAACCCTTTGGGATGAAATTTTCCATCTTGGCTGTCTGCCTCTGGCTGCAGTTCAGCTATTTCCAAGAAAGAGTTTAGGGGAAAATACATTGTTTTGCCCATGTTAAAAAAATTCTTACAACCATTTCATTGAAAAGCACTAGAGCCTCAGGCAACCACTGGCATTTCCTAACTTTTAAGTGCTAGACTTAGCAACCATATTGTGTTCATGTCGTTTTTTGCGTGTAATATCAAGTTAGGTGAAGTTGGTAAATCAATGTATGCCATTTCTACACCAAGTTAAGAATGTCTACACAGGGGTTTGCACTTGTGTAACTAAACCAGTGTACATTGTGTATGTTTGTGTGGAGACACGTCTTTGAATTAAGTTCCTTACTGAGCTAAGATCACTTAACTTCTTGTTTTTCTAAAAGATCTGCTCTAGGAATGATTTGGGGCTGTGTCCTGAGTTATACAGGAGGTCAGACTAAACGATCACAACGGTTCCTTCTGGCCTGGGAATCTGTGAATCTAAACTGAAATAACAGTATCTACACAAGGGTTTGTACCAATTTAAGTAACTGTTTTTAAACTAGTTTAAATTAAACTAGTGCAACTTTCTTGCATAGGCAAGTTCTGAGGGACTTTGCGGGAGATTTTCTAGGTTGGCATTAAAGTTGGTAAGAGTTGGGGCTAGATCCACAAATCAACTTAGGCACCTAACTGCCACATAGATGCCTAAGTCCAATATTTAGGCACTGCTGATATTCACAAAAACACTGCTTGGCTGCCACCTAACCAAGTAGGGGCCTAAATCCCCTAGGCACCTAAGGTTCTGCTCACGGACATGTGTGAGGCCACCTAAGTCCAGACACAGCCGAGCAGCTCAGTGCCCTAACTCTAGCTAAGCCCTGGTAGGGCGACCAGATGTCCCGATTTTATAGGGACAGTCCCAATTTTTAGGTATTTTTCTTATATAGGCTCCTATTACCCCCCACCCCATCCCGATTTTTCACACTTGCTGTCTGGTCACCCTAAGCCATGGCGGGATTTTCAAAGTATGTATTCCCCTGCCTACCTTGCCTGTGGGGCCCAGTCCACTAGATGTGGTCTGTGTTCACCTAAGCTGCACAAAAGCTGCTGGGGGTAAATAGATTGGAAGTGGAAGATGGGGGCTGGCAGATGTGTGTCTCCTCAGACCCAGTAGCCTAGTGGTTGGACACTCCAGTGAGATACGCAAAACCCAGCTCTGAATCTCCACTCTAGCTGATTTCCAGCAGGCACCCAGATCTTGCTTTTCCTAGTTGAGTGCCCTAACCACTAGGCTGTTGGGCATGCTGGGTGGAAGCAGGGGGTTGAAAGGGGGTGGGGAGGTCTCCCAATCTTTCTGGTTGAAGCTGTTCCACATTGTATAAATAGCTATTTATTTAATTGTCTACAGGAGATTTCTTTTAATTAAGCAAAACAAAGCCTTCCTCATTTGGTTACAAGCAACCAACGCACAGCAGCTCAATACACACATTGACCCTTCTTTGCTTCCTGACTATTTCAGATCCACACACTTCATCACATTGTATTCAGAAGGAAAGAATTTTGGCAACCATTTATTAACACAAAATTGCTTTTACTGTAAAAAGACCTCACCTTAGACACATTCTTCATAGATGAAGGAATCTCTGCCATCATGAACCGATTTTAGCTGTCTCTTCTCTAATTGCAGCTCTGTATATCTCTTTTTTTCTCTCTCTTTCCTTTCCCTAATGTTCTCTTTGTTTTTAATCGGTGACTCCAGCCCAGCCATCTGGAAACAGAAATAAGAAAGAGCGAGAGCTTGCAAAGAAACAAACGTACAGCATTTCTTTTGGTGCAGCATTCAGAGAGTTGCCATGTCACAGAATATTTCAGCATGATCAGTATCATTCATTTTGGTAACTAATATTTTGCATTATACAGTGCTTTTTACCGGAGGATCTCAAAGCACTTTACTAAGTATCACTATCCCCATTTTACACATAGGGTAATTGAGGCACTTAACTAGCACTATATAGTAAGCTGTCTTCCAGTCTCCTGCTCTAGCTCCACAAGGATGCCCATGCTAGAGTAGTGATCCACAAAATTCATGATCCTGCAAGCTCCTTTGCAATTATTTCCAGAAATGTCACATACCCACCCAGCTACCCACCCCTGTCACTCTTTAATTATAATCAGAATGGGTTCCCTCCCGCTTCAAGATTTGCTGGTGCTGATGTGAGGCTTCAGCTCTGACAAAGCTTTTACCAGTCTGGAGCTTGGGGGTTTATTTTGGCAGTTCCAAAATGACCTGCATGGTGCTTTTGACCAGCCTACATGATAGAGTAATTTGTAAAGGAAAGGATCAATCCCATAGAAAGATTCTAGGCTTATCCGCCCCAAAGACTTTCCTAACCAAACCTGCTGTTTGGTGCAATCTGGCACTTTCCAAAGGCAAAATAATTCAATTGGTCTTTAAAAGTATCTAAGTTAATTCACATGACAGGGCTGGTTTAAGCAGCGGCCAGCATCCAGGATGAATGTCATTAGTGGCAGGGGAATGTGCCCTCTGCACACACGTACACACTGCTTTGAATGGGGTGTGATTTACTCTGTAGGCATGAAAGGCTTCATAAAGTGAAATATGCTATTAACTTTTGAACCAAAATTAATACACTCTGTATGGCATAACATGTACCGTGTCCCATCCTGTGAGTGAAGCTGCAAACCAGACCTTCCCCACTCCTCTTCTGTTTTACACTCAAAAGACTGAGCAATACATCTGCTTTCTCTCTTCACCTGCTTTTGTGTCGGAGGCCTTTCCTGCACACAAAAGTTTTATCAAGTTAACAAGATCAATTTAGAAGCCAATGTAGCTTCAGTACAGTGCCTTGTACTGAGAGAGCTTACTCAGTCAGAATTCTACATAAACAAAATAGATATGAGGTACACTTAAACCTATTTAAGTGTGTCCACAGAAAGAAGTTGCACCAATGTAGCTAAAGCAGATCCAAGTTAGTTAAACTGATGCAACTTTTGTGTGTAGACAAGACCCAAGTACAAAGCATTTTTCTTGTGTTTGCACCTTTGGGCCACAACAACAGAGTATACTCCTGTCCATTCTCCCTAGAAGACTGGCCCGGAGAGATAGAAAAGACTTTTTTATAGGATCTTCATTCCTATTACTGAGAAGGCCAAGTTCTGACCTAACCAAATTACATCTCCCCACTAACTTCTCCAGAGAGTGACGTGTTCAGGAGCGATACTTCTAATACTGCAGTATACTTCCTTTAAACCTCTCAAAACTGCTTTTGCCCGATTTATCAAAGTTCTTAAGAGATGACTGAATTAGGTTTATTCCTGATGTCTGTAAAATACAGTTGATTTATTTTAAGCTTATCCTTTAAATCTTTCGTAAAACATCCAGATATGGAACCCTGTTTCATGTAAGAGTGGAAATTTGAAAACTGTAATACTTTCTTTTGTGTTGTATTAGCTTAAATAGACTAGTGGAATTAGCTGGTCAACTCATATGTAACTAAAAGTTATGTCTGGATTCTATGTATTGCTGCATTAAAAAGAGCCAATACCATTCAAGTGAAAAACACATCAAACATACCCACCCGTTTTAAAGGCATTTTCTCTTAAGATCTTTTTTAGTTTTTAAAAAATAGAATTTTAAAAGAAATTCTTAATAGTTAAAATCCATTTGATTTTGTATAGCTCCCTGGCACTGCACCCTCCGAGGAAAAGCTCAGCTATGGATTATGTACAACACACCACCGCCATCTACTGGGTACAATGGGGAACGCACCTGTGAAAACTGGCTAGAGACCAGAACCAGATTCCCATGAAGTTGGAGGGCAGCCAATGAAATACAGAAAGGGGCATACCCCTAAGACTCTCTAGACTAAGGTGTAGAAAAGAAGCCAATGCCATGTGCCCTCTCCCTCTGCATCCACTCTAATCCATACAACAAAAGCACCTGCACGCTAAAAATCTGCTCCAGGATCCGGGGAGATGTTACTGAAGACCCAAACTCCAGAACCTGATGTAGCTCCAGAGATAAAACAAAGAGTTAAACCTAAACCCACTGAAGTAACTGAATGGACTGAATGTCTTGACCTACCCCAGCATCTGGATTTCTGAGGTTATAGGAGGAGCTATGAGATAAGCTTCAAAGTTGCCATCTTGTTAAAATATGGTTTTGGACCTTTAAGTTGTTAAGTAAATAAGTCACCTAAAGGCTGAGTCAAAAATTGATCCACCTCTTCTCATGCGCCCAGATAAATCTGACAGAATGCAGAGAGACAGAGAATTTTTGTTAATTAATGTCCTTTACCTGTTAATATAATTAGAGATGTAAGAATCTCATTTTGTTAGAGAATAAGAAAATGTGTGTGTCCATGTATGTTTCTGAACTTGACAGCCCATGGTACAAATGGCCCATGTGTCCAGCACCTCATCTTTGCAATACTGCCTCATTCTCCATCCTCCCTTCCCTGCATTTATTTTCTCTTTTTTTCTTCCTTGTCCCTTTATTTTCTCTGTAAACTCCTCAGTCTTTCCTTCTTACTGAGCCTCATTTTCTCATCTCTACAATTTCTCCCCTGCCTACCTTTCTTCTCCATTCTCCAGTTCAGTCCCCTTTCCTCCCCCATCCCCAGTTCTGCTCCCCTCTCCTCAAGGCACAAGACTCTCCAGATATTTTCATTTGCCTCAGGATGCCTAGTGTCCTGGCTAAAAATCCAAGACATTGAGCCAAATTCTCTGGAGCTGCACCAGTTTACACAGCTTACACCAGCAGAGAATTTGGCCTACTATTTCCAATTAAACCTATGTATTTTTAAGGGTATGAACACTGGATTCAGTTTTAGCTCTCCTGAGAGTTCAGTCCTACCTTCTGATTCCAAACTTTAAGGTTAGCAGTTAAGGAAACTTTTTCTTAAGATATTTTTAGCATAGAAAATGGTGTTTTCTGGCACTGGCTTTCCCTAGGCTATCAAATATACCTGTGTTCCAGACTAGAGAGCCCGAAGGTGCTTCTACACTTACAACAGAGTTCCTTTTTTTGTTTCAAATACCTTCCAGTTCTTCGCATCCGAGTCATCATAGCATCTAGTCACATCATCTGCATTTCTATGCAAGTGACCTGTGTATATTTTCACAGTCAAATTTGGCTAATAGCTCTAGCCATCTAGCTAGTTGGTCTTCTGGTTGCATAATCAACTCTGTGAACTGTGCCCAGTTCTCAGCATAACTTTCCTTTTTAGAAAATACATCAGAAGTGCCACAAGAAGGTAACCACTGTAAGCAATTATTTTTGTTATAGCTGCATTTTTGCCTCATCATGCTAGCATACAGCTGATATATACCACCAGTCTTTCAGCCCCCTTAATGCTTTTGCAATAAGCCCAAACAAAACCTCTGAATATTAAGTTTACAACCATTTGGACAAGGATCTAGTTCTGGGTCTGAATTGGGTGGGTTGGTCCGTCTAGAGAGACCAATAGAGGGCTTGCAAGCCTCAGCATCAGTTATGAAAACTGTGGGAAAAGATACACTAGTACAGGTGAGCTTGTCAGTCTAGACTTAAAGTCAACAAAAGCCTCCTGAAAAGCTTTTCTCTAATCAAACTGCTCCCTCTTTTCTGGAAGATGATACATGAGCTCCAATATGGAAAGCAAGCCAGAAATGAACTTTCTATTATATGAGGCAAGGCCCAGAAAGTTTCTTACTTCTCTTACCGTTTTTGCAGCCAGCCATGTGCTAGTAGTATCTATTTTGGCAAGATCAATGGATCATCATCCTCAGATATAATATGACTCAGGTACTGCTCCTGGGATCTTAACATGTTACATTTGGCTGGCTTAAGTTTTAAACCAGCCTGCTGCAGCCAGATGAAAACATTTAAGCAATTTAAATATTCCTGGGAAGTCCTCCTAAAAACAATCACATCATGCAGATAGCTGAACATGTGGTCCTCTGAAATCTGCCAAAATCAAATCCATTAATCTTTGACAGGTACTGGGGGAATTATAAAGACAAAAAGGCATCTCATTGCACTGAAAAGTTCCTTTTTTTTTGGTGAGACATGCAGTCTCCACTTTTCAGAAGCCATCGGTAAATCCAACCATTGCAGCAGGGCAAATGCATCCAAAGTTTCACCGGCTGTAAGTGATATTTATCTGTTGCATTATTTTCATTAAGTGTCTGGTAATCAATGCAAGGACAAATGGAGATATTTTTTACTTTACAAGCAGCCCTCAGGATGACAGATTCTACTTGGCTGGAGGGCCCAGCACTGGGGTAAGAGATTTTTGACTTTTCAATCAGTTTTTGCTGGGCTAAATACAGATAGAAAAACTCATTTACTACTCTGAGCTTCTTTGTGTTTACTGCACTTGATTATCTTCCTATGCTGTTTATACACTGACTTCAGTGGAGTTGCTTCTGATTGACACTAGAACTAGGGGAGAATCAGGCCTATGTTGTCCCATCAAAGTCAAAATGAAGGCCCTTGCACAAAACCTGCTTTGGTTTTGTTTAATGAGAGCCAAGTTGTGTTCTGAATGACAAGGGTATAAACTCCCATTGACTTTGATAGCAACCGCGTCTCTATTAGTAAGAGCAGAATTTTCCTTTCTGTGTCAGTGAACAATCATGGAACACAGATGATATGTCATTCCAGTATCACCCACAGGCATCTGCTTATCCCAGCCTTCAATAACTGTCATGAAAACATACCAGTCCGGACACAAAACCTCTCTGCCCACCCTTTTATAATGAAAACAACAACAGCGATAAAACATGGTATTTTCCTAACTTGTAGAAAGTTGGGGAAAACTATTCAACCTGGATAAGTAGCGTTTTGCAAAGCTGCATTATCCATACCTAGATCTCGATATATAAGCAGAATGTAAATTCTCAAAAAACTCATCTGCACTAATATTGAGCAGATGTCACTGTTCTGTATTTAAACCTAAAAACCCAAACCACAGAATGGGGGCTTACTGACCAGTTTTTCCAGCTGGAGCTTCACTATTTACCATAAAAACGTCTAAAAGTTAAAAAAGCCAAATCACTTTTCTCCCCACCCAGCCTAGTTATGTTACTCAGCAGTTAACTGGCCAGGCTGCTTTAAACTTGACTAGGCTAAATTAGGTGCTGGCTTTAAGGCTCCCAGTTTGGCTGTTTTTACTAATATTAACATTTTAAAATACCCCATCTGCCTACAAGATGGGCGTGGGGGGGAGAATAAAAACACAGCTGCGCTAGAGGGAGACGAATGGAAGTTTAAACAGCCTCACCCCATCCCAAATGTCCTTTTGGAGGGAGTTGGTGACTCTCTGGCTATTTTCAGCTCTCATTGTCTCTGACAAAACCTCAGCATTCCCTTTACTGGGGCTTAAATATACCCATGGGCTCTGCTAGCTTCCAGGGGCTTGGCTCCTTCTTGAATGGGGAAAAATAAATAGTGATGTCTCCAAAAAGCATCGGTTGCACCAAAATGAGACATCGCTCAGTACATTGTGCAGCTCTGGACCTCTTTCTTCTTTCTTACATAAGAACATAAGAATGGCCATACTGGGTCAGACCAAAGGTCCATCTAACCCAATATCCTGTCTTCCGACAGTGGCCAGTGCCCCAGAGGGAATGAACAGAACAGGTAATCATCAAGTGATGCATCCCCTGTCGCCCATTCCCAGCTTCTGGCAAACAGAGGCTAGGGATACCATCCCTGCCCATCCTGGCTAATAGCCATTGATGGACCTATCCTCCATGAATTTGTCTAGTTCTTTTTTGAAATTCATGGAGGATAGACTAGTTATAGTCTTGGCCAAGACTATAGTCTTGGCCTTCACAACATTCTCTGGCAAGGAGTTCCAAATATTGACTGTGTGTTGTATGAAAAAATACTTCTTTTTGTTTGTTTTAAACCTGCTGCCTATTAATTTCATTTGGTGACCCCTAGTTCTTGTGTTATGAGAAGGAGTAAATAACACTTCCTTATTTACTTTCTCCACACCAGTCACGATTTTATAGACCTCTATCATATCCCTCCTTAGTCATCTTTTTTCCAAGCTGAAAAGTCCCACTCTTATTAATCTCTCCTCATATGGAAGCCGTTCCATACCCCTAATTGTTTTTGTTGCCCTTTTCTGAATCTTTTCCAATTCCAGTATAGCTTTTTTGAGATGGGGCGACCACATCTGCATGCAGTATTCAAGATGAGGGCGTACCATGGATTTATATAGAGGCAATATGATATTTTCTGTCTTATTATCTACCCCTTTCTTAATGATTCCCAACACTCTGTTAGCTTTTTTGACTGCCGCTGCACATTGAGTGGATGTTTTCAGAGAACTATCCATAATGACTCCAAGATCTCTTTCTTGAGTGATAACAGCTAATTTAGACCCCATCATTTGGGATTATGTTTTCCAAGAAATGAAATAGTTAACAATGTTGGCATTGAAATGATCATCTCAGGGCATGTAAGGCCATATCTATACTATGGGGACTACAGCAGCTTAGGTAGGTTGCTGTAGCTATGCAGCATCACCCAGTTGTGTGGATGCAGCCTATAGTGATGGAAGGGGTTTTTCCGTTGCTGTAGGAACACCACATCCCCGACTGATGGCAGTTAGATTGACCGAGGCATTCTTCCCTTGGCCTAGCTGGGTCTATGATTGGCATAGCTATGGCTCTCAGGTTTGCAGATTTTTCAACCCCTCCCCCACCCCGAGAGCCATAGCTATATCAGCCTAAATTGTAAGTGTAGACTAGATGTGAGGTAATACCTCACTGAGGTAAACGGGGCAGTTCACCTCTTTCAGAGCTACTGTTCCAGGCTATCTATAGATTCACATAGATATATCTGCACTCTTTACACTCCACACTTCCGAGGTTTTCTTCTCAACCACAACAGCTAGAGACGTGCTAGGTCATTTTTAAATGAAAGTTGAGATGCTGTAGAACAAGAAAATTGCTGCTGAGGGGGGCAGGTGTGCTGTAGCAATGTCTATCAGCTCAGTTTGGTAAACTTGGGTGCCCCTTCCCTGACCTCTGCCAGTTCTTTCTTCCTTCTAGCTGTCTCTGCCCCAGCCTCTCTGCAGCAGGAATAGGGCAGCATAGCCCAAATCCCATCATTCTTTCTGGATCAGGGTCTCTGTGCCCCACTAGAGAGCCCTACTTTCTCTCTTGAGTCAGCAATCAGTCCAGCTGAATCTCAGCTTCTACTCAGAGTCTGTGTCCTGAGTTTTCACAGCCTCCCCAATTAGCCCTACTGCAGTCAGTCTGGTAGGCCTCTAGACAAGCCCATTGCTTATGCATCCTAACATCTTATTTGCTTTTGTAACCACAGCTGCACTTTGAGCAGATATCTTCATTGAGCGGTTATCAATGACACCCAAGTCCCTCCCCTGAATTGATATAGTTAATGTAGAGCCTTGAGAGGTGCATGAGCACTTTACGAACATTAATTAAGCCTTAAATATCTGGAGCAGTAAGGAAATATATCAAGTTTACATACGGATAACTTGACCCAAGTTCATAACACATGTCTCTAGAAGAGCTGGAATGGAACCCAGGAGTCCAGAATGCCAGTTTTCTTCTTTGACCGTTAAAACTTCACTTCAACCTTCAAGAAGGACCAGGCATTATTCCCTTCTGTGCCCCCTCACCCCAACACACACAATAATGTCAACAAAAATGGCTCAGTTTTACATTGGAAGGGCATTCTGAAGCCAAGTGTGCAAGGCACATTACTATACACTATCTTGTGAGACTCTCCTCTCATGCAAAACTTCCTCAGTAGCACAGTGCAGGAACACGAGCAATCAGAGCTCCAGCAAGGGATGCACATGAGAAACGAATTCATGTAGGACAGAAATTGCCCATACTGTCCTGGTAAAACCACATGCAAAACATCTTTCGCCAAAGAGAGACGGGGGAGTTAAAAAAAACAGGCCTCCATCTTCAGCATGTAACAAGGGCCATTAAACTGAAAGATCTGTGAACTGTCAGGAAACATCCCCAAATAATCCCTGAGTGAAACATCCACCATGGAGGAAACTCACCAGGATCATTTGCTATGTGATAAAGACTTCCTCTCTGGCTTGGCTTCTATCTAATCCAAAGGCATCTTCCATTTGAAGAGGTAATGAATTGGCAGCCTCTGGTGCACACCTGAACGCCAGCACTTTCTTTCAGGCTTGGATTTCAGGAAATAACAGGGGAGAGAACTTTTTGCCCCTAGTAATTCTCCATGCTCATTTCAGGGCTTCATATTTGGGTAAAGGCTACAAGGGATTATGGATGATTTGAAATACTGAAGTCAGAAGCGCCTCAGGCTCCAATTTTCCCTTCCAGCTAATCCATCACTCCTGCTGTGATTTCAGGAAAGTGATATAGTAACCTGTCTCCCCAGAAAAAAGGATGGCCTACTGCTGTCTTTTATAGTCTGTTGAATTATAACACTTTCTTTTTTCATCTGGCCTTTCATCAGGAGACTTAAGTGTTTTTCTTTCTGTGTACACGACCGTGCAGGTTTCTCATTCATTACCGAAACAGGGCTGGCCACACTGAGCCCATCTGCAATCCTTCCCTTCCAGTCCCCCAGGACCTTCTTAGCAGCAAAGTTTTTCTAATTTGGACCAGACTCTCCTTTGAGGAATTGCTCTTACCAGCACGTCACAACAGGCTACAGCAGACATTACCAAAGCAAAGGGTTTCGGAGGCAACATGTGTATTCCCCGCCGGAGACATCACACCACCAGCACCCATAGGTGCAACCACCAAAATTAAACTGGGGAAAACCAGTGGAGTAATTTTTCAACAAAGATTGGGGAAGAAGCTGCTGCTGCAAAAAAAGATCGCTTTCTATGCCTCCAAAAGCCCCCCAGTAGGACTACATCCTACATATAGATACTATAAAAAGTATACATGTCTCTGTGTGTGCCTGTGTGTGTATATGACCATGCTAGAGTTGCCAACTTTCTAATTTCTGAAAACTGGACACTACAGCAGGAGCACTGGAACCTCCTGCTCCACTTCTTCCCCCAGTGCCCTGCCCCTGCTCCACTTCTTCCCTCAAGGCCCTGGCCCCCTGCTCGCTCCTCTCCTCCCCCTGTAGCTCACTGCTCTTCCCCCTCTCCCAATCCTCTCATCTCCCACCCACTCACCTCCCCTAGCTGGGCTCCCTCTGCTCCAGGGCTGGGACAGGAGCTATGGCCCCTAATGCAGAGCCTACTGCCTGCCTGCCCATGAGATGCAGGTAGGAGGCGGTCCTGGCTGAGCAAAGGCTGGCACGGGTTGATGACCCAGCACCTTCCCTCCCCCACCCGCCTTTGGTAACTGGACTTTTGGAGTCCAGTCAGTACATCTGATTGGACGCTGTACAGGTCCCTTTTCGACCAGACTTTCAGATAAAAAACCAGACACCTGGCAACCCTAGACCATGCTTGTGCATGCATGTGTCTGAGTGTAATTCTTTGTATTTTCCCTAGTGTCCTTCCAGGACACCATGTCCCTCTGCAACATTGGCCACCTGCGACCCCGCCTCCCCACGTGGTTTGTCCAACCCTCCCAGCACTCTGTGTCCTCCCCAGTGTACTGTGTCATGCTAAGGTGTACACAGAATGGTCTTCCGAGAAACTCACCCCTTTTCATAATCTATTGCAATACACAGACGCTACAGGCCAATCTGGAAGAAACATGGTTCTCATCAGTCTCAGAGACAACATGCTGGAATAGATGGGCCACTGGTGTGATCTGGTATGACAGTTCCTATGCTCCTAAATTTATGCATCTTTCAAAACAAGGCATTCAAAACTCTATGCTGTTATATTTAATCTGTACCCTATTGTGTAAGTACAGGTCAAAGTATACAGTGGTTACTCCTTTGCCTAGATAAATAAATACATTTACATCCTATTTATTATAGGGAAAACCTAGAACATTCTCAAATATTGAGGCAATATCAAAGCTAAGGCAATTGGCAAGTTTTTAAGGGTGATCACTGTATCTTTCATATAAATGACTGCACGGATTCATTTTGTCTGGCACATACAGAGTACACAGTACAAAAAGGATTACAGTGCACATGCTTTTAAGGAGAACAACATGTACAGAAGAAAGCTAATGCTTGTGCTATAAATATTGCAGGCATGAACTGGTTTTTTTATGTGTGGAACATACAGCATGGATTCACTTCTTAGGCAAAACAGCACCTGAATATTTTACACTTAGTGATGTGGATGTTAATGTCGGATTCATTTTCTGGATGCTTAACTCTGTAAGTCTGGTAGGAGGTCCTGCTCAAAGTCTCCAACAATTAGATGGCTTTCTGTCTTGGAGTGATTTCAGTGGTGTGTCCATACTGCTGAAACTTCATATCATGGTACCTGCTCTGAAGTGCTCAGTAAAGGTTTATGAACTGTTATGAACCACAAAGGGCTGGAGACACGAAAGAATTTAGGCACCTAACTGCCACTTTAGACACCTAAATCCCCAAATCAGGCTCCACTCGGCTTCACAAAACCTCCACTCAGTAACTCCACTCCAAAACCTGTAGGCACCTAGAATCACTCATCAACTACATTTCTGAGGTAAAAGTTCCCTAGGCACCTATGTTTCTGTTTCTGAGCATGCCCAGTGCAGCCCTATGGCAGATATCTGGATGCCTATGCTGCAAACCAGGGGAACATAGGCACTCCTCTGCCTAACTCGCTCAGCACCACCACCACGACATTTCTTTGTGAATCTCGCCCAAAAGCTTTTCACTAGACATAACAGTATAAATAGACATATTTTCATGCTCTTTGTCTTTGCTACCTAAGATACCATTCCCAGTTTATCCTTTGAGGCATCCATGGAAATGTTTGTAGGGCAGGAGACATTGAAATAGAGCAGTGTAGGAGCAGAAATGAGTAGTATATCCAACGCTTGTTATTCAGTTTGATGTTTCTCAGCCCACTTCTAGTCTGCAGGCTGGCTCAGCAATTTTCTCACAAACTTAGTTATACCTATGAATTGGCCCAATGAGGTCATCATAATCAAGTTTTATTTAGTTAGTTGTGGAGTGGGATGCATAAAATAGTTTGGATCTTAGCAGGAATTGGCACTTTGCTTTATTTGGTTTCAATAGAAACCTGCAGTCTGGCACTGTGTTTCCATTCTGCCGTGCCCCAAATAAGAAATAATACCCTGATGCGATCAGTGACATCTATGAGCTGCTGCAGAGTTCTGTGGAATCCTTAGGGATTTGAAACACAGCCTGGTAAGAGGTGTGTTAAACATACGCAGCGATGAACTCTCCTGAATTTGCAAAAAGAAAAGGAGTACTTGTGGCACCTTAGAGACTAACCAATTTATTTGAGCATAAGCTTTCGTGAGCTACAGCTCACTTCATCGGATGCATACTGTCTCCTGAATTTGGGGAATTTGCCATAACCTTTTGGAATTTGCCATCTCCCCAAGGATTTAATATATGTGATAACCCTTTCTTCTAATCCCAGCAGTCAGATCTTTCTGATTCAAGCACAAACAGAGAGATTTAGGTTTGGTCTACACTACAGAGTTGAGTCGATGCAAGGCAGCTTACATCAGCCTACTATGGAAGCATCTACATTTAAATTTCACTCCCACAGATGTAACTGCCCCACTGCGCTGACTTAATAACTCCACCTCCACAAGTGGCGTAGAGTCAGTGTCAATGTAGTTAGGTCAATGCGGTGTCAGCGTAGACACTGCATTGCTTACATCGACTGTTACTGGCTTTCAGGAGCTGTCCTACAATGCCCCACGCCGATAGTGCAATCAATACAAGCATTCCTGGTGAGGACATGCACAAGCAATGTAATTACTGTGGCAGCTGTGTGCCAACGTAAGTTAAGTTGACTTAATTTTGTATTGTACAAATGGCCTCAGCTTTAGTTTCCACTATCACCAGGGACTGTACCCATTCTGTAGATTCCTCAAGTTTTTCATGTGCATACTTTGATATGAGCACTGTAATTCTTTCTAGACCCTACCCCTCAGAGTGACAATTATATTCTTAACTGCATGTTTCAGGATTGTGCATCTTTCTTTAAAGGCTATTTTATGTGGTTCTGTTCACTTGCATCCTCTATGTCCTGCTGTAAAATAAATTCTTGAACTTTTTTTCATTCTTCTCTTCATTTAAAGCAATTGCAATTTTGCCTGTTCTGTGGCTTGGCTGATTATTATGGGACTTTCCAAGTTAACTCTCAATCTCTCGGTAAATGCTCACATACTTCCCCATCAAACAACTCTTGGGCTACAAGTCTGTGGCATATTCTACTCCTGGGGGAATTTTGCACCACTGCGCATGCGCAGAATTCATGTTCCCTGCAGATTTGTTTGCTTCCCCACAGAAAAATGACTTTCTGACAGGGAAGCAAAGGGAAGCTGCAAGAGCAGTCAGACACCACTCCCTAGCTGTGCAGGTACATTGTTTCAGGCACCTGGAGCAGCCAGTGATGAGATAAATCACCGCAGCCCAATGGCTCCTACCCTGAGCTTGGATCAGCTGCTAGTCCCGGCTTGGCTGGAGACAGGAGAGGATGGGACTTCCTCTTCCTCTGCAAGGAGTGACTGGGGCTGTGTCAGACCCAGACCCACAAACCTCCCCCTTCTGCAGGAAGCTCAGCATCCTCCCCTGCTTCCTGCCTCCATCACTCCTCAGCTGCAGCGGGAGGGGCACAGTATTAGGAGCTGCTCCCCCATCCGCCCAACCCCTGTGCATCCAGACCTCCCATACCCAGACACCACCGACAAGCTTCACCCCTTACACCCAGAACCTCCCTAGCCCTCCATACCTGAACCCCACCCCATTGAACCTCAACCCCTGCATCTGGAGCCCCCTGTACCCACACCGCTTGACGCTGTCCCCCCACCCCTGCACCCAGACCACCTCCCATTGAGCTCCCTGAACTCCAACCCCCACCCTGGTGATCCCTACCCCCTGCACCACTCAGAGACCCCACATCCAGACCCCCACACCCCTGACCCCCAATTAGCTACACCCAGATTATCACCCCACCAAGCCCTGCTCCCCCAGCACCCAGACCTCTCCACTGAGTCCCAACCACTTTCACCTGGAAGCCCCTGCAGAGTCATAGAATCATAGAACATCAGGGATGGAAGGGACCCCAGGAGGTCATCTAGTCCAACCCCCTGCTCAAAGCAGGACCAATCCCCAACTAAATCATCCCAGCCAGGGCTTTGTCAAGCCTGACCTTAAATACCTCTAAGGAAATATATTCCATCATGTCCCTAGGTAACCCATTCCAGTGCTTCACCACCCTCTTAGTGAAAAAGTTTTTCCTCATATCCAACCTAAACCTCCCGCACTGCAACTTGAGACCATTACTCCTTGTTCTGTCATCTGCTACCACAGAGAACAGTGTAGATCCTTCCTCTTTGGAACCCCTTTTCAGGTAGTTGAAAGCAACTATCAAATCCCCCCTCATTCTTCTCTTCCGCAGACTAAACAATCCCAGTTCCCTCAGCCTCTCCTCATAAGTCATGTGCTCCAGCCCCCTATTCATTTTTGTTGCCCTCCGCTGGACGTTTTCCAGTTTTTCCACATCCTTCTTGTAGTGTGGGGCCCAAAACTGGACACAGTACTCCAGATGAGGCCTCACCAATGTCGAATAGAGGGGAACGATCGCGTCCCTCGATCTGCTGGCAATGCCCCTACATATACATCCCAAAATGCCATTGGCCTTCTTGGCAACAAGGGCACACTGTTGACTCATATCCAGCGTCTCGTCCACTGTAACCCCTAGGTCCTTTTCTGCAGAACTGCTGCCGAGCCATTCGGTCCCTAGTCTGTAGCAGTGCATGGGATTCTTCCGTCCTAAGTGCAGGACTCTGCACTTGTCCTTGATGAACCTCATCAGATTTCTTTTGGCCCAATCCTCCAATTTGTCTAGGGCCCTCTGTATCCTATCCCTACCCTCCAGCGTATCTACCTCTCCTCCCAGTTTAGTGTCATCTGCAAACTTGCTGAGGGTGCAATCCACACCATCCTCCAGATCATTAAGGAAGATACTGAACAAAAGCAGCCCCAGGACCAACCCTTGGGGCACTCCACTTGATACTGGCTGCCAACTAGACATGGAGCCATTGATCACTACCCGTTAAGCCCAACAATCTAGCCAGCTTTCTATCCACCTTATTGTCCATTCATCCAGCCCATGCTTCTTTAACTTACTGGCAAGAATACTGTGGGAGACCATGTCAAAAGCTTTGCTAAAGTCAAGGAACAACACTTTCACTGCTTTCCCCTCATCCACAGAGCCAGTTATCTCGTCATAGAAGGCAATTAGATTAGTCAGGCATGACTTGCCCTTGATGAATCCATGCTGACTATTCTTGATCACTTTCCTCTCCTCTAAGTGCTTCAGAATTGATTCCTTGAGGACCTGCTCCATGATTTTTCCAGGGACTGAGGTGAGGCTGACTGGCCTGTAGTTCCCAGGATCCTCCTTCTTCCCTTTTTTAAAGATGGGCACTACATTAGCCTTTTTCCAGTCGTCCGGGACCTCCCCCGATAGCCATGAGTTTTCAGAGATAATGGCCAATGGCTCTGCAATCACATCCGCCAACTCCTTTAGCACTCTCGGATGCAGTGCATCCAGCCCCATGGGCTTGTACTAGTCCAGTCCCATTGTCCCTGCACCTGGAACCACCCCCCCAAAGAGCCTCTGTGTGTCCAGATCCCCCCCACACCTAAACACCCCACTGAGCTGCCTGCACCCAGACTGTCCCACTCAGAATCATCTCACCCCATACCTGGATCCCCCCACACTGAGCTCCTCCACACTTAGATCCTGCCCAGTTGAGCCTGCCTGCCCCACACCTGGTGTGCCTGGCACAGAGGGCAGGGCCCCGGGTGTTTCTGGGGCAGGCCCAGGCCTTGTGCTGTGTCAGGGTCGGGTGCAGTCTCACAACTAAGTCCGTGTCCCTGGAGTGGGTGGTGGGGAGGCTGCAGGGTGATCTCCCACCTTCGTGTAGCCAGTGGCCTGTGCTCCCCATTGTAGTGCTGGATCATCTGCATTTATTTATTGACAATTAAAACTTGCAGAATTTTAAAATATTGTGTGCAGAACTTTTAATTTTTTGTCACATAATTTTTAATTTTTGGTGCAGAATGCCCTCAAGAGTAATATTCCTCTGTGCTTTCTTCCACTTGTTGCACTCTTTGAGAAAAAGGAATTGTTCGTGTTTCATTCTTCTCAAGGACACAATAATTTGTACTATGACCCTATCAAAATCTGTATTGTTGTGAGTGAAAACTGGAAATGACTGAAAATACCACACCCAGACCAACTACAGTTAAAAGTAAGGCAACTTTCTTGGCACTGTTCATTGCCTCTGCACCTATCAGAGTCACAGACAGCAATAAATTCTGTTTAAAATGGTATCAGGACTCCTTGTGTTCAGCCACTAAATTCTTTTATTTTTAAGACGGACCTAGGCAACAGAACCTGCTGTTGAGCTGCAGGGCAGCATCCAACTCCTTTGCTGAAAGCATGACTGTGTCTGCACTCCAAAGGGAAGGCTCACTTCCCATATGCTTACACCGAAACTTAAGATCCTCAGGTTTACATGGCACCACAAGCGTTCTCCTCACACAGTCTGACTGCGGGATTGCAAGGTGCACAAGGGAGGGCGATGTAGGACATTTGGTCGTGTCAGTGTGTTTTCTGTGGAGCTGCTTGCTTTCAAAGTGAAGGTAAATTTAGCTCTGCTGGAAGGCGTTGGACTGACAGTCCTGCAACACGAAGCGCTCTATTTGCCATAGTACAGGTACAACCTGGGCAGCAAAAACTTCACATGCTGCTGTGCAAACGTGACTCTACCCTGATTTGCACAGACCTTCTGTAGCACTCACAGAGGAGCTCAGCCTACTTGCTGTGACTGACAATTTCCATCAAAAGGGATACAGTATAATAAAGTTGACGCAAATGCCAGGGAAATTGACTCAAGTCACGAGAATTTTCAGAGTAATTAATATTTTAGGGATATGATCGTCTTTCATATAATGGCGGATTTCTACTATAATCAAGATTTTACAGTGCAATGGTTTTTACGTCATGGACAGCCAGCTGTTATGCAATGACCTGAGAGAACCAACTCATTTCACCAAACCCACCAAACTGCATCAAATTCAAATCAATTATCTGGCTCATTCAGCATTTTTGCCAGGTGTATTAGAATTTATACAACTGGGTTGCACAGATGGGAAGTCTTTGATAGTTGTTTCGGGTAAATTGGACATAAGTGCCTTTTCCAGACATGTCTGGTATTTTCAGCAATATTCCACCCGACTGGAGGATGAGCAAGGTGATATGAGCCCTTCAAGCCCACTTCTTTTCCCTCCAGAAGCCAGAGCTATTTCTATTTTTGACTTCTGGGAAGCCCAGAAGGCATGGACTCCACAGTCCTGCAGAAAATATTTAATGTTCAATGATCCTGGCCTTATCTTCACAAACAATATCGCTACTCTCAAAACAAAGGGGAATCCTGTTTGGAACCAATCCCGTTCTGACCAGCAAGTATCTGGGATTCTCAAGATCATGGTACATATGAGTTAGACTTTCTGTTTTGTCCCTTCACTGGACATTCGTGGAACCAAATGCCCTACAAAGCAATCTCGGCCCCTCCCCACCAACCTCCAGATACACCCTTGTCTCTTTGGTCTCTTAATTTATGGGATGGTCATTTTTAAAAGTGTTAAGAGGGCCATGAAAATATTTTCCTCATGTGCCAAATTTCAAGATCTTTAGCAATGACATCACAGGCCATCTGGAAACGAAGGCAGCAGCCACATATCATCCCAGAACACACACATACACACACACACCACGCCTCCTTCCTATATGGAAAAATGTAATCAGGTCCTTCTGGCTCAATGGAGCTGTAAATGTCCTTTAAATCCGTCACTTTAATGTCCTCCTTGGAAGAGTTGGAGCTGAGAGGTGGATTTTTCCTCATGGTTCTGCATATTATAGACTGGATGAATTCACAGTATGGGGCAGATTGGAAATGGGGGTGGCCTGTAAAAATACTGCATTGTCTCCTGACAGCAGAAGAAATGCATTTGTGAACAGAGAGTCAGTTCTGACTTCCAGGAGAGACACAGATCTGCCTTGAGAGTGTAAGTCATGAGCCGCTGAGGCTGAGTAAAAGTTCTCTACAGAAGGCAATTACCAGTTCCAGACATTAATCTTCGGGCAGGTCTCAGTGATCCAAACAAGTCCTAGAGAAGGTGTGTTAATGGGGGCTGCAGTGGTGCCATACGAAGGAAGTAGCTGTGGTGGGAGTGCAGGGGTTTGCTGCATCTCAGGATGGATTAAGGAACATTACCAGATCTATGCAAGGGGCACAGAACTTGTAGGGTAGTCAGCATTGTGTCCCAGGCCAGCACTTAAGAGGACCCTGTGTGGTGACACTAGGCAACATGGTCTGTGTTAATCGGTCTGGGAGCTACCAAGCCACAGAAAATCAGTGTGGTTTGTCCATGTTCAGCAGGCTCAATAACAACAACAAAATCCCCTTTATATTCATTGCGTCCAAGTTCTGTCTTTTCTCCGCAGCAAAGGACACTACAGGACATAAGCAGGGAGTACTGTAGGCGAACACTTTTTAGTTTTTATTCATTTTTCCTTTTCAAGACATCACCATGGGTTACTCTGTCCTGGAAAGCAGTGACTCTCAAAACCATTTGGGTTTTGTGGTGGATAATCAGCTGCACATGAGCTCCTAGCATGACGCTGTGGCCAAAATAGAGAATGCAATCCTAGGATGCATAAATGGGAATCTCGAGTAGGAGCAGAGAGGTTATTTTACCTCCTTTTTTGGCACTGGTGCAATCACTGCTGGAGTACTGTGTCCAGTTCTGGTGCCCACAATTCAAGAAGGATAAATTGGAGAGTGTGGCAGGGCAGTCTCCCCCCTTAATGGCCTGTGGAGCTAGGGAACAGCAAGCCCTGACCTAAGGAGCCAGCCCAGAAGGCAGGTACTGGGAATCAGCAGACCCAGTTAAGCAGCAGCTAATGATTGGCTCTGATTCCCAGCTAAAAGCTAAAAGTGAGAACCCACCTCTACAAGAGAAAGAGGGACAGAGGAGCAGCAGCAGGAGATGGCAAAGGCAACAGTATGCATAGGCAGGCAGGCTGGCCCTGAGGCTAAGGGAGATCTATGAACTTTGAGCTCCTGGAGGTCAGAGGATCCTGCAGTACTTTTCCATATTCTTTATGTTTGCGTAAGTGAAGAATGAAACAGCCTGCCCTGAAGACTAAAACAGAGTTGGGCATGGCTGACTGCTGACTGTCCCCAGGGTGGTGGACAGACCCACCATACTACAGAGATGGTTCAGAGAAGAGCCAAGAGAATGATTAAAGAATTAGAAAACATGCCTTCTAGCGATAAACTCAAAGAGCTCAATCTAGCTTTGTGACAAAGAGACGATTAAAAGGTGACGATTTCAGTCTATAAGTAACCACAGCGGGAACAAATATTTAATAATAGGCTCTGCAAAACAATGCAATAATGGACTCTACCAGACAAAGGTATAACATGATTCATTGGCTGGAAGTTAAAGCTAGACAAATTCAGATTGGAAATAAGGGGTAAATTTTTAACAGTGAGGGTAATTAACCATTGAAACCTTTACTAATGGTGAGATGGATTCTTCATCACTAGCAATGTTTAAATCAAGATTGAATATTCTTCTAAAAGATCTGCTCTAGGAATTATTTGGGGGAAGTTCTATGACTTGTGCTATACAGAAGGACAGACTAAATGATCACAATGGTCCCTTCTGGCCTTGAAATATATGAACGAATTAATACAACAGGAAAACAATAAATGAAAATTACAAAATTTAAATTACCATCTGTAACATACAGCAGTCCGTTAACATATACATGCAAACACTGTTTTATAACCTAAAGATTAAACTATAAAAATAAATAACTGGGGTTCAACACAGTCAAGGTCGGCACAGAACGTGTGGAAGACAAGGAAAAAGAAGGGGAGGAAAGCCAAGGCGAAGAGGGAAGAAGGTCAGAATGCCATTGTTTTATTCTGTGCATTAATTTATTTTTCCAGTTCTGTAAAATCATTCACTTCGTGACCATGGTTACTCTCAGAAAACATGAACACTGCCCTCATAGGTAATATCCCAATCTGTAGTTCTCAACAGCTGATTTTTAAGCCCAGGACCATTCTAATTCTCGTGTGAACTTCTTTCCACAGATGATTAACCAAAGGACATTCCCACATGTGCAGGAATGTGCCTTTATATTTACCACAGCACCAACAGAAGAGCTTTATCTTTTGTAGTCTTTACAGTACCCAGTACATTCTAAATAAAACTTTTTGTTGGGATAAATGTAAACATAAGTCTATAGAATACAATTGATCATTGTGAGACCTTTATAGATTCTTCAACTCCTGAAGATCAAGGAGCTCAGGATTTCAGTTCTGACCTTCAACATCTCCTCCTATTCTCGTTACAGGTACCCACTAAAGATTTGGTAATGCACTGCAGCCCTCATCTGCATATTAACATGTACAGGTATATAAAACCTCCACAACATATATACACTGCAAAAGAGACATAGGAAATAGGTAATCACTTTCCTGTAATAAACTGTACATGGCTGGATTTCTTGATCGTTAAACTAGGCAGTTTTTCCTCATTTTTAAAAATAAGGCCCATTACTTTTGATGGAAGATTGTCTCAAAGCCATTCTTCACCAAAAGGCTTAATCAGAAGAGTTAACTCCTCAGTCGTCTATTGATCCTAAGTGAGACCCAGGATGTTCCTATCAGCTCTCTCCAAAGAGACTCAACTCCTTGTCATAGCATGAGACTTCAACAGGGGACACCAAGCCCCAAGTGAAATGCCATAAGCTATCTTTCATTATCTCCTTGTGTTTCAAAAATAAATAAAAAAATAAATAAAAATCCTTGCACAGCGTGGGATGTGAACAGTATACGGATAAAACCTGCCAGAGCAACTGTGTATGAGCAGATAAATATTGACTATTTGTACAGAGGCAATTAGGTTATGATGGTTATTTCCCTCACAAAGAGTGACTGCTACAGAGGCCATGCTTGTGTAGTCTGTAGGGGCTGTACAATGATGTGGAAATCTTATTTAACATCACCAAGGTTGCTGCTGGGAACGTAATTGCAGTGACCCCGTGTGGAAGGCTGATAGTAAATGTGTACCTGGAAGGAACCTTTTTCGGGCTGACAAATATCCAGTCCTCCTCCTCACTTTTCATAAAACATTTCCAGGCCTCCTACAGGAGATGGGGGGACTGTAATGGTGAGAGTATTCTGGATAGAAGCTGTGTCACATACTATCAGAGCTGAACATGCTTTAACTTTTTTCCCCCCGTATTTGGTTGTCAGTTATTGTACCTTTTTTTCTTTTATTTTTTTGGATCTTCAGTTGCTGTAACTTTCTTCTTCTTTCTTTGAACTGTCATTGTACCCCTCTTTCTGCCTTCAATCCACAATCATTCATAGATGAATAGATTGTAAAGCCAGAAGGGACTGCTGGTATTACCTAGTCTGATCTCCTGATCAGGCCATAGAACTTCCTGGAAATAATTCCTGTTTGAACTAGAGCGTATATTTTAGAAAAACATCCAATCTGGATTTAAACATTGCCAGTGATGAAGAATCCACAACTCCCCATAATAAATGGTTCCAATGGTTAATTACACTCACCATTAAAAATGTGTGCCTTTTTTCCGGTTTGAATTTGTCTCACTTTAACTTCCAGACACTGGATCTTGTTATATCTTTGTCTGCTAGACTGAAGAGCCCATTATCAAATATTTGTTCCCCATGTAGGTCCTTACATACTGTGATCAAGTCAGCTCTTAATCTTTCCTTTGTTAAACTAAATAGATTGAGCACATTGGGTCTGTCACTATTAGGCATGTTTTCCAATCCTTTAATCATTTTCATGGCTCTTCTCTGAACTCTCGCCAATTTATTATCATCCTGCTTGAACTGGGGATACCAGGACTGGATACAGTATTTCAGTGGGTGGTCACACCAGTGCCAAATACAGAGGTAAAATAATCTGTCTAATCTTTCTCAAATTTCCCCTGTTTATGCATCCAAGGATTGCATTACCCCTTTTGACCATAGCATCACACTGGGATCTCATGTTCAGCTGATTATCCACCACGGTCTTCCAGTCTTTCAGAGTTACTGCTTCTCAGGATAGAATCTCCCATTGTGTAAGTATGGCCTACATTCTTTGTTCTTAAATGGATACATTTACATTTGGTCATATGAAAACACCTATAGTTTGCTTGCACCCAACTTACCAAGCTATCCAGATCACTTGGTTTCAGTGTCCTGTCCCCTTCATTATTTACCACTCCGCCAATCTTTGTCCGATCTGCAAACTTTACTAGCTATTATTTTATGTTTTCTTCAAGGATATTGATAAATATGTTAAATAATATAGGGTCAAGAACTGATCCATGCAGGACCCCACTAGAAACATACCCATTCAGTGATGTCTCCCCATTTACAATTACATTTTGAGACCGGTCAGTCAGCCAGTTTTTAATTCATTTAATGTGTGCCATGTTAATTTTGTATCATTCTTTTTTAAAAATCAAAGTATCATGTGGTACTACATGAAATAACTTACAGAAGTCCAAATTATATAACATCAACACTGTTAACTTTATCAACAAAATTTGTAATCTCATCAAAATAAATGATCAAGTTAGTTTGAAATTATATATTTTTCCTTAAGCGCATGTTGATTGGCCTTAATCTTATCATCCACCTTTAATATTTTATTAATCGAATCCCATATCAGCCACTCCATTATTTTGCCTGGGATAGATGTCAGGCTGACAGGCCTATAACTAACCGGATAATCCCATTTATCTTTTTAAAATATTAGCACAACATTAGCTTTCTTTTAGTCTTCTTGAACTTCCTCAGTGTTCCAAGACTTATTGAAAATCAATATTAATGGCCCAATGAGCTCCTCAGCCAGGTCTTGTAAAACGCTTGGATGCAAGTTGTCCAGACTTGCTATTTTAAAAAAGTCTAATTTTAGTAGCTGCTTTTTACCATCGTCCTGAGTTACTATTGAAATGGAAAGTGGTTCATCATCATCATATGATATGAATACATCATCTGGTTTTTCCTAAATACCAAACCTATTTATTGAACAGTTCATCCTCTTCTGCATTATTTTTGTTTATTCTACCATATCCACTTTATAATGGACCAGTAGTAAGGTTAGGACTCCTTTTGTTCCTAATATACTTATAAACCTCCTTCTTACTGTCCTTAACTCTGCTGGCCATAGGGATCTCCTTGGTCCCTTTGCTTCCCTTATCAATTTTCTACAGTTTCTAGCTTCTGATTTATATGCATTACTATCAACTTTCTTCTAAGGATCTGAGTCCTTGATTTCAGAACCCAGGATTATGGGACACTGGGTCTCCGACACTGGCTCCCATCCACTACTCAAGCCAGGAGATAGGCTGTCCAAGCAATTGTGCAGACTCCCTGTTACACTGAACCCTTTTCTTTGCCTGTCTCCTGTGATCAAATCCCTGTTTCTGGCTCCTGCTTCTCTCCTGCCCTCATTCCCACTTCTTGCACTGCTCCTGCTCTGTGCCTGATCCTTGACTTGTATCTGGTTCATTTTCATATATGTACAGAAGAGCAGCATTAAAACCTTAACATTGGTGTTTCCTGACTTCTGAGTGTTTAATCATGCACATTTAATGTTCAGTTAACAGAGTTTGTTTGATGGATTAAAATAGTTGTGCAGATATCAGTGATCCACTGAGCATCTTAGATTTTCAAGTGCTTTTAGTACAGTTCCTCATAAGACTACTACGGAAAAGAAAGTAACTACAGGGTAAAGGCCAAAATCTTTTAATAAATTACAAACTATGTAATTGATAGAAATGAAAATTAGGGTTTGTCTACACAGAGACTTATTTTGGAATAGCTATGCCTGATTAACTCCATTAAATTCCAAAATGAATTGAGATAATTCAGAATAAGGCACTCTTATTCTGGAATAACAGCATCCATAGGTGAAGTTAATCAGGAACAGTTAATCCACCTTAAATTCACACCCTACCTTATTCTGGATGAATTACCAAACTGTTACAGAGAAGAAAGATTAATAACACACAAGGGGTATTGGAAAGGGGTAAGAGAATATTTTTTCTGGGACACTGGGAGGGAGGTACTGTGTGAGGGGTACTGTGTATGGGAATATAGCGACAGGGAGGTACTGTAAATTAGAAATAGAACTGGCTGACTTTTTTTAACAAACATTTTGTGTGTTGAAAAATGGCCTTTTTTGAAAATGAAAATTTTTGTGAAGCCAATCAGGCTTTTTCACACAATTTGTCTTCAAAAGTTTTTGTGAGACACTGTAAAATGGAAAACTGAACCTGTGGGTTTTCATGTTTTGTTTTTGCTCTCAGTTTTCATGGTCAGTCTTTGTGTTCTGACATCCTCGTGTTCTGTCACTGGTGTCAAGCTCTTCTTTTTTGGGTTTGGTTATTCTGGTCATCTGATATATGTTTTGGTTCCTGCTGTCCCTTGGAGGAAGCAGAGTCTTCGTCTCACCCCTTCTGCCCGTACACAAGGACCACAATCCCAGAAGCACATCTCCATGTTAGCACATCTGCACATCTACCAGAAAGAGGGAGAGAAGAAGAGAAGAGGGAGAGAAGAGGAGCGGTGTAGTGTTGTCTCCCTTCAATAGGGTGACCAGACAGCAAGTATGAAAAATTGGGACGGGGGGTAGGAGGTAATAGGCACCTATATATGACAAAGCCACAAATATTGGGACTGTCCCTATAAAATCGGGACATCTGGTCACCTTACCCTCAAACGTACCAGTCAGCAAGTTGGCACAGCTGTTACCACTGGCACATTCACTGCATGAGAGCTCTATAACACCTCCAGTGCAGGCCAGGGTTTGAGAGTCACAATCTGGCTCACACAGGAGAAGAGCCTGGTACAAGGCCAAGCCAATCTGGCCTTTTGTGATTCTTATAAGGCCATGTCCTTTCTTCTCTGCTCTCACCAACAAATTAGTAAAGAAAAACCCGAGACACATGCTCCCATTAAAGTGCACTCCCTTTGGGGTAGTTAGCAATCTCTGACTCACATGAAACATTCCCTTTAATGAAAGCCAAAGAGAGAATTTGAATCCAAATCTTGCTCTGCACATTGCAACATGCCACCTCCTTAACATGAAACAGTTGCTTTTCCAGTTGATATTAAAAATATTTGTTGTTGAGTCCATTGTTTCCAGAGCACAGAGTACAAGTGTTACCACAACAAGTCAGACATAGGTTCAATGCTGGGAGACAGAGGTGAAACTTCAAATCTGCTCTTGTGTGCGACAGAAGAGAACCTGTTTTATATAAAAAAAATTGGTACTATACAAATTAAATGCCCCAAACAAGAAAATTAAGGCTTTCACTACAAAGCAATTTTAAATGGTTTCATTTCAACTGTGGTGGTGTCTCTGAACATCCTGAGCAGTAGAGGTGGGTCCAACCTTGGCTTTCAGCATCTCTCTGTACTTTGGAAAAATGACCCAGAAAACTGACATTCCTAAAAAATACTCTTTTGCAACTTAATAGGACTCTGATCACCCATGTAAACTGAGCCATGTTTTACTGTACTCTTCTCTAACCCTGACCTTCTCCACTCAGACACACAAAATGGAAAGAGAGGTGAAAGCACAATTTCAAGGGCAAGGATCGGGTAATAATATTAAATGGCCACGGTGGGACTACAGCAATGGATTGAGCAGATTGGGTTTGCCCAGTGCACCGAAATGCCCATTCAGCCCTCACCTCCTCCTCGGCTGTGTTCTTGGTCCCTCTGCGCTATATTTCATGGTCAAATTCAGGTGATGACATGGACAATTTAGTGTCTGAGTTCTTTCTAACCCAAGACATGGTGTTGTAATTACACGCTCCAGTGCAGGGTCCACATTCCGAGATAACAAACCACCTTGTAAAAGAACAAAATGTTTAATAGAGTGCAGTTCCCTTCTCCCTCAGCCAAGGAAACAACATTGCAAAGGAAACATCACAGAATCACCCAATAGCCGAAAGAGCCAATCAGAAATGGGGATAAAAATAGCATCAGAAACAATCCCCAAAGAGTTACTGGCCATTAAAAAAAAAGGCTTTATTCTCCTTATGCATTTGGCTATTTACAATATCTATTTAATGTAAGTTTCATAAGAAATACTTTTCCAAATACTGCATATCTGACAATGCCACTTTAGGACCCAATCCTGCTCCAAGAGCCTCAGTGCAGGATTCAGGCCTTATTCTATAAAGCATTTTTTATGCAATCAGTAGGAGAATAGGAGACAGGGGAACTGTGGGTATGGGTGGCAGATGCTAGGAGGAAAGGGGAGCTTGGAGGTGGCAGGGATCAAAGTGGCTTGGAGCTGAGGGTGGAAGGGGATGGAAGGACTAAATGGAGGAGGCAAAGGCTGAGTGGGGACAGAAAAGGGATTTGGGGATGGAAAGGGAGCTGAGAGGAATGAGGGGGGAAGCATGGAGAGGCACTATGGGGAGGAAGAGGAGGAAAGGCAAAATTTAATGGGGGATGGATGTGCACAGAGGCAAAGGCTGAGCGGGAAAAAGGAAGGAAGGGAAAGTGGAGTCAAAGATGGCCCCAGGATGAATGACAGGGAGTACTCTGGAGTAATTACAGTGATAGAAAAAGGGAGGGGTGCAGAAGCTTTGGAAAAGGGGAGATCAGAATTCAGTTTTGTCCATGTTCCCTTTTTCTCAGCCTCTCCCACAGCTTTTCTAGCTCCCCTCCTGCCCCCCTAGTCTTTGACTTCTACAGTTTCCCCCTTGTTCCCCCAGACTGACTAAGGAGTCAGTCCCTTCTTAGTCAGTCTGGGGGAACAAGGGGGAAACTGTAGGAGTCAAAGACTAGGGGGGCAGGAGGGGAGCTAGAAAAGCTGTGGGAGAGGCTGAGAAAAAGGGAACATGGACAAAAAGTGAATTCTGATCTCCCCTTTTCCAAAGCTTCTGCACCCCTCCCTTTTTCTATCACTGTAATTACTCCAGAGTACTCCTTGTCATTCATCCTGGGGCCATCTTTGACTCCACTTTCCCTTGCTACACACTACCTTGCCATTTCTACCTACATAACATTTCAAATAGCTAGTGATTCTTCTTTGTACACACCACCAAAACTCTCTTCTAGGCCCTTATCACTTCACATCTTAACTACCCCAACCTTCCTATTTCTGGCCTTGACTACTGCAACCTTCCACCACCTAAAAACACTGCTGCTGAGCTAAGCTTCCCAGGGCATAGTTTTGACCATGTGACATGCCGGCTAAATTTTAATGAGAATGTTCTCTCTCAAAAATGTTCTCCCTTCTTTGGTGACATATGTGACATCCACACCATAAGCCCCACCTCCCCCAATCTCCTTCCATCTAGCACCTCATTTATAATCCTTCATGGCCCCCAAAGATGATCTGGGTTTCACTCAATCTGAAAGATGGCTACATCTCTTTGGGATTTGCCACAATGGTGATAATGACCCCCACAGACACCATAAAGATTCCCCCGTGGCATCTCTTTCTCCTCTATGACAAACCAACATTCTTTTAACGAGCAGCGCTAAAAGACTGAAATATTCGGTGCAATTGCTCTAAAGTGCATGTGATCAAAGCACAGCCTACAAACCAAATGCAGCCTCCTATAGGTGGCTTTACCATGAGGCTTGTGAGCAGCCTCATTTTGACATGGACCTGTGGCCCATAGGAACAAGAGGTCCCCAGCAAAGCAAATTGCTAACTTTCCCATCACCTTCCCTGAGGTCTGCTAGTCCTGGAAAGCATAGGGTGCCTTGGCTCATGAAGATAGCATAGGGGCTTTCCTTTGCTGACGTCAAAATTTATTGCTAATTTTGAAAGGAAAGGCCATGGAATTCTTCCCTCTGAGTAGTATCCATGTTTATTACTCTCCTGGGAGGTCTGTCAGAGCTGCATTCCAAAGGATAAAAAACTACCCCCATCCTGGGACTAAATCATTTCACCTAGAAGATTCCTTGGAAAAAAAAAAGTCACAACTCACTTCCTCAGCAAACATTTCTTTCTAGCAGCTCTTTGCTTTCAGCTGGTGGGTAGATATACCCCTGCCTACCAAGAGAGCCTTCAGTAAAGTCATGGACATGTCCACTGTGGTAAGGTGCAGTCCTCTACATTAAATCTTTCAATTATGTCTCTAATCCCTCCTTCAGAGATTCACCATGAGGGAAAATTCATGCTTGTCCTGCAGCCCTTTTAATGGATTGATTTAAATCAAAGCCAAGTACGTGACTGATTTAATTATTTAACTTGGTAATTAGGAGTAGTAGAATGAAGTTAAGAAAGGAAAATTAAGTCTAAGTATTTGGAGAAACCTCCCAATAGTAATATCAAGGTCAGGGATCATCTTTTTGTTATGCGTGTGCCCAGCACAACAAGGTCCCAATGATTTTATAATGATTATAATAATGTATAAAACTGGGGAATTGTCTCCTCAGAGGATGTGGAGGAAGCTCTGTTGCTTGGGACATTTAAATAGAGAGTGGGGAAAGGCCTAGACAATGCAAAGAGTGATCCCATACAGGACTGGGATGTAGAACAGATGAGATAATAGGTCTTTTCCATCTCTAATTTTTAATATTCTATTCCCATTCCGGGTCCCTGACATAGTTCCACCAATGTGTGTTCCTCCAAGCAGCTCTGTCAATGGACCTCAGGTTTGATTTCCTGGGCCCTCATATACTTCTCTAGATAAATTTCAGTCCTGATATGCAATATCTTCTGCTGTTTGAGTTCTGGGTCTGACACAGCCCTGCCAATGCACCTCATTCCTGACCTCTAGATCCCCTCATAATGTGTGAATGGTAATGACTCACAAAAAGAGTCATTCTCTTCTAACACTGAACAAGGAACTGCATTAGAATAAGGAAAATGGTATTATCCCTACAGGTGCTCTCTCTGTCTGTCTGTGGAGTTTCTGCCTAGAAACATCCTTGGCCCTTTCCTTCCTGGCTTCCTCCTGCAGTTTTAAAACAACAGCAGACATAGTCTCAGGCAAGATCTACACTACACACTCACTGATATAACTATGTCACTCAGGGGTGTGAAAAATCCACACCCGTGAGCGACGTAGTTATACCAACCCTAACCCCTGATGTAGACAGCTCTATGTCAGCACGAGAAGCTCTCCCGCCAACATAACTACCGCCTCTCATGAAGGTGGAGCTATTAAGCCAACAGGAGAGCTCTCTCCCATTGGCTTAGAGCACCTTCACCAGAAGTGCTGCAGAGCCAATGTAAATTTACAGTATAGACCTTCCCTAAGACCCCTACTATTCTAGTCCTGCCTCATCTCTGGCCATTCCTTAAGTGAACCTAGGGCTGGCAAGCCAGTCAGTTGACTGCCTATTATTTGAGCACAGTCGAATATTGCCAAATATTCCAGCAAGAATGCCCAGATGTAGGCCGTGACCTACCTTTTTGACTGCATCATTGTGCCATCTGTTAACAAGCCTACTTAAATACCTTGATCACTCACTTTGCTCCATTGGAATGCCATCTGTTGGGAAAGAGGTAAACTGACTGAAAGGTTAGCATCTCGATTGGCTGTAATCTTCGACAACAAATATTGTGTGTAGATGTGTATGTATATTTTTACTTGTATACCAGCTATTAACCCCCCAGCACCTCTCAAGCCCTCAACAAAGTAAACAATCCACATTAATTGCCCATGTTAAATAAACCCCCACGCCTACCTGATCTACAAAAATCACCTTCATAACTGTTCCACATACACAGTGTATTCCCAGCCAAAAGAAGATATTTCTCCAAAAGAAGATAATGAAAAACAAAATGCTTGAAGAATTGGCCTGCTTCCAACCAAGCATAAATGCATAAAAATTACTACTTCTTTTATGCTTAGTATGTGTTTGTTTCTGTTTAATTTCCAATAATCAGTGTACACGGAGGTTTACAAAGAACATTAATACGTTAAAAGACACAGTCCCTGCCCCAAAGAGCTTACTGATCTAAACTGATTAGGCAAACGTACAGAAATTAACTCAAAAGGGAATGGGGGAGGGAGAGGAGGGCTCTCATTCATTAAATGTTCTCCCCCAAAACAAAGAGAAAAGATGCACAATCCATTAGCAAACAAAAGTATCACAGTTTTTTCTTTATTTTGCAATTGTTCAGTCCCGAATAACTTTCATATTTAAATGCTTAGAGGCTAAAAATGGTAATAATAATTATTCTTTCATTTTTTAGAACTTCATTTAATTGTGTTTCACCTTTTTCTGAGTTACAGTAATTCACTTGGGTAACTTGCTTTTTGTAATTAGTGCCTATCTAAGCTAAGCCTACTGGAGACCATGAAGTCTTATTCTTTTTTATTACTGTTGACAATGTTCTAATAAATTAGTGTTTTAAAATATTTGACTATTTTTGATATTACTGACCAGTCAAATGTCCAATCACAGGTGAACTTTTCTGAAAGCACATATGCCTCCCAAATCGTATGGAAAAAAAAACCAGGAAAAAAAAAGAGCAGTCCTTTCTTTTGAGAAGACTCTTAATGATGGGCAACACAAGGCAAAGGTTATCATCAGCAGCAGACTTTCTGGGACAAAGGCTAGAGTGCTTTACTCCATACCAGGAGGTTGCGTAAATCTTCAGTGCAGGCAGACATACATCCACCTGATTACTGGCTTTTTGAATATAGGTCTAAGGAAACAGACACTTGCTTGGGCTCTCTGTCTGTTTCTTTTGCATTGACAGACACCCCTACCCTCTCATTTGTTCTTTTTCCTTTCTTCCAGTTCTCATCTGTCCTATCTTTTCTCGTGCCAAACCTGCCACATTTTCCCCGAGGAATTCAGTGCTCTTAATAGGCATTTTTTATGGTGCTTCCCTTCTCCTCATGGGTATTTTTTCTTTGCTATGTCTTATTTTTACTATTTTCTTACTGGATGACTTGTATTTTCACCACCTCTTTTAGAGTTAGTTCACACATTAACTGTAATTTTTCTGACACTTCTGTGTTTAAAATCCTAGCTCCCACATGATCTCTTATGTGTCTTTTCTATCGAGACCAAATTCACAACACTCTCTGTATGAAGCTTGATTCTGACTGGTTTGTGTGGGTTGGTTATCAGAGGGAGAAATTAGATGCAAAGGGCTGGGAGTGGGAATGGAGACTCTGATTGGGAAAAAACAGTAAAGGACTCACCAGAGGGACAAATACTGTTAGCTCCCACTCGACTCCTTACTGTAAAGTGTTCCAGTTTTTCATTCTGAAAGGGGGAGGTGATAGGAGAGGGAAAAGAGCTGTCCCTTTTCATCTCACTTTCCCTCCATCCTTCTATTGTTCATCCCTCACCAAATCCCTTCCCTGTGACCACCAGTACCACCAGCCAAGCTTTTCACTTTGAAAATGTGGACATCCTGCAAGGGGAAGATAGAATTGTGAAGTTGGGAGTACTAGCAGCCCTACCCTTCATTTTGGGTACCAGCTGCTACTGCTGGCCAACCTAAATAATCCAGATGGTAGAGCGGGCCAGCTAGCTGCTCCTAAACATCCAGGGAGGGAGGGAAAGGGGAGAGGAAGCCTCTGAGATTCGTCCCAAAAGACAACTAAAAGGGGTGTGTGTGTGTGTGTGTGTATTATATATATTTATGTATATAAAAACTGCTGTGGAAGAAGAAGCTCCTGGAAGGAGTGAGGTGGAGGGAGTGAGGCCCAGCCCTGCATGTATGTGAGGGAGCGGGTGTCAGGTAATATTGATTCCGAGAGTCCCAATATCACCCAGTTGTCTTCTCTATCTGAATACCATCCCCATATGAATGGATCATTCACCCAGCCCTAATCTGTCTTCCATATGGTGTAAAGGGAAGTTGTCTCTTCAGTGGCAAAACCCTATCAATTGTTCCATGCCAGACCCCTTCCCGTGGTTTGTGATATATGGCCCCAGCATGCAGCCTGCCGTTTGTGAGACATACTGTTTGCTCACTGAAGACTACAGAGCTTCTCCGAACCTTTCAGCAAGGTTTAATGAGCTTATATTTCTTACCCAGACTGTTCACAGCATTCACTCTGTCAGAAGTGGATAAATCAGGCTGGAGAGTTTCAAAGATGAGGAGTGCGTGGGGTATGTCCAGTGCGGACTGGATTTTCATTCTCCCAGGGTCAGTGTCCAAGGGAGACCCTCACACACATCATCATTCTGCTCTTCCTGGATACATATGAGCATTCTGCTACTGCATTTTTATGCTGCTTATTGAGTTCTTCAGAAACTCATCGATGCTACAGAAAATACAATAAAACCTGCCCTGGAGTCCACCTCCAATAGATAACCTCTTGTTATTACACTTCACTTCAGAAGTACCCACCAAAAACTTCCAGTACAGATGTGCTGTCTTTCAATTCAAGAACCAGTTCTACTAAGCTACCAGTTTTTTCTTTCTTTGTGTGGTTGTTTAGCCAGGTATCACAGTAGCAGGAACATGATAAACTCCTCACGTCAGAGTCTATAAACAACTGCCAAGCCCTGGCTGGTTTCAGTCCATGCTGCTCTGGCCAGTAGGGTATCTACAACATAGCTATAGCTGAAGATGCTGCGGGTGGCCCTGATATGTAGCAAAGACCAAGATTCCCCTACCTTCTAATGCTAAGTTTTGGGGGGCATTATTTGTGTGCGTTAGATGGAAAGTCCTTTCAGATCGAGTACGCTTCCATACTGAAGCTCTGTTCCTGGGCAGCTCACAAGTATTGCAGGCCCTGAGTCTGTGCCCTTAGCTCAATGCCTTGCTCTCGTGGCTAGAACATCAGTTTCAGACAGAATAGTCAAGCACACATGCTTGGCATATTCAGTGGGAAAGTCAGTATAGTACAGAGGAGACTTAGCTGTGCTATGCTGCAGACCTGTTCTCTGTTTTCAGCTGTACCAGAATTTAAGATTTGGTGTGCAACTTCTCAGCTATCTTATGCAACCCTTCTGCTGGGTGTTGTCGGCAGCGAAAAGGACCGGTTCAATTTTCTTGGAGCTCCTTCTAAAAACTTAAACAACATCATGTCAAGCCCCCACCAGAAACCTGGGAAACTACATATACCACCCTGGGTTCTTTCCCATTCACAAGTGCTGAGTCCAAGTGTTTTAAACAAAGGGCTTATCTACACTCTTTATTAGTGCACAGCAAGCTGGGCTGTTAATGTCCAGTGTACTAGCCTGCTCTGCACTAGCTGGCTGTGTGGTCCTTGCTACAACACTCTAAAAGTTCTGCTGTTTCAAACAGCAGTAGATCCAAGTGCACTAGGGAACTTTTAGTGTGCAGTAGCAGGGTCCACATGGCCAGCTAGTGCGCAGCAAGCTAGTTCACTGGACAGTCACACACCGGCTTGTCGTGCACTAACAGGCCATGTAGACAAGCCCAAAGAGAACTTTATTGGCAGGAAAACAGAATAAACTTGAGAACGCCAGGTACAGTTTGTACCCATTGTACAGGTGGGGAACTGAGGGGCTAAGTGACTGGTCCAAGCTAACACAAGAAGTCTGCAGCAGGGCAGGAAGCTGAACCCCTCAAGACCTGAACCATTCTTTCTATTTCTTTGGGTGACAAACATGGTGAGAAGCCTGGAAAGGCTTCCCTTTGAAGAGCGTTTGAAATTACTTAAACTGTTTGGTGTGCAGAGAAGAAAAATAAGAGAGGGCATAAGAGATGCATATAAAATAATAAATGGTATGGATACTATCAGTTGGGCAGTCCTATTTACCTTCTCATAGAAGAGCAATGGCCATTCAATAAAACTGAAAGAGAATGAATTTAAAACTGATAAACCAATTTATTTTTTTACACAATACGTTATGAACCTGTGGAACTCACTGCCACAATATCTCATTGAATCCAAAAGCGTGGCGGTGTTCCGAAAAGAATTAGGTATTTACATGGACAATGAGAACATCCACAGTTTTATTAGACAGGATTTTTAAAAATGCTTTGAGAAGGGTATAAACCCTCCTCATGTTTCAGAGCATATGCCAAACACTAAGTGGTGGAGGTTGGGAAGAAACTTCCTGCACTGCATAATTGTCCACTTAGGGTTTCTTGCCGCTTCTAAAGCAGCTGGCACTGACCACTGTCAGTGGGCTAAATAGATCACTGGTCCGATGTGACATGTCAGTTCCTAATTAGGTCATTCCAATGCATTTCCTAAAGCTGAAAAATCACAATGGAGAAATTGCCTGCCAATACATGAGCACACATATATCTAAGCACACACAGTCACCCATGCACTTCTTTTAAAAAATAGGCACAGCATGGACCCCATGTTTTACAGGAGGATGTTGTTCTCTTTGTAGCATGTTAATTACTATTTACGGGGTTGCCATTAAAGTTAGTTACCCTTTTATAACAAAGGTCCACAGCCAATATTTTATAGATAATACACAAGGAGGTTTGGAACTGATGATTTACAGATCAGGAAATAACACTTAATCAGCATCCCTAACTTCCCAAGCAGAGCTGTGCAGTTTGAGGCCACCTTGCAGTTTTCAACTCATTATTTATTGATGCTGATGTCTCTACATTTCAAGACAGGATATACTTGTTCTGAGGGGTGCACTCTGGGATTTACCCTAAGGTGGCAGAGAGGTACGGGTTATATTATTTTGCCCACAAGTCAGATGTATCACATATCTCACCACACAGAGTGGTCTCTAGTGTTTATGTCACACAACATAAAATCTACCCTCATGGACTATAAATGTTATCCTTGTACCACACACGGAGAGAAACCAAGCATGCCAGATGATGACCTAATTTACACCACTGCCACAATATGACATGAAAAACGCAGTCCTGCCAAAAAGCCAGATATACTTATTTCTCTTTACTTCTCTAACATCTTTTATCTGATGATCTCAAAGCTCTGTACAACCTCAATCAATTAACCCTCACACCACCATAATATAAAGATAGGAAAATATTATTACATCAGTTTTACAAAGGGGTAAATTGAGATACCTCTTATAGAATATTCATCTAAAACACTGTGGTTTGCAATAATCAATTAAACCACTTTGATTATATGTTTGTACTCCAGTAATTAGTTACAGTAATGTTACTAAAGTGGTTCAGGCCATTACTGTATAATACTATGGTATTTTACTAATATGAATGGAGGGATTAAGTGACTTGCTTAAGATCGCATGTTAAGTCACTGGCAGACCTGAAAATAGCACCCTGGAAGACTCGAATTCTGGCTCCCTTACTCTAACCACGAGACACCTCTCCTTCCCTATAGGAGACAGAAAAGGAGAGGAGTCAATTTTTAAAAAATTATACTGTCTTTGGATCTCCAGACTCTCACCTGAGTCAAACAATCGAAAGTATCTAGACTGAGTATCAGCTGAACACTTTAAGCTAAGCATAGCTAATATAGAGAGAGTTCCTTTTGGAAGGTGCCTGGTAACAGTCCAGAAGCCACCAGTGTCTTTTGGGAAGGACAAGAAATCGTTATTGCAAAAGGAGATGTCACAGGAAGTCTGCAGCTCAAATACTTGCCCCGCAAAACCAAACCAAACCCTATAATTCCTGAACCACAATCACCACTCGCAGCTGCTTAGTTCTGCCCAGCAATGTGGCCTTCTCCAAGAGAATGGGGAGGAGTGTGTTTGGCCTGGAAATGGAGACATACATTCACCTGCTCCCACTCCCACACACAAACCTATCATTGATTTACACACACAAAGTGGGCTTACTAGTCATTTCTTTATTCGACATTATTAAACAGATAAATATTATATTATTGGCTGTCAGATTCCTACTCAAAGATCAAGAGCACAAGGGATGGTCTAAAATAAAAGATTTAGCCAAATATGTTTTGGGGGGTATTATTTTTTAATTTTGATACTTTTGGTTGGGGGGAAGCCTTGTTTACTGCTTCATTTGAGTTCATTGTTTCTAAACTGATTTTTCAAAAAGAAAATGCAATAGGTTTGTTTTTATATATTTTCTTATTTTTTCTGTATTTTATTTTATCTCTTATTACTTTGATGAATTATAAAATCAGCTATGTTTCTTTTTTATTTCACTGTATTATTCTAAGGCAAATGAATCAACTAAGTCCTTTTCATTAAGCTGTATGAAATGTATGAAGGCAGGTTTACATGTGCAGCTGGTTGAATGATGGTAGAACGTATTTGCAAATATGTTAGTGAAATCCTATTCGTGATTCAATCTAGCATAGTTTTTCCCCTTTTTAGTCATTTTTCCACAATCATTTGCACATCCACTCTTTGTTCATATGAATGCTCTACCCATAATGCACATAAACAATGTCATTCAATCGTCTGTTCAGGAAAGTACTTAGCGCATGCTTAAGTCCCATTGCACATGCTTAAAATTAAGCATGTGATTATGTGCTTTGCTGAACTTGGGCCTAAAAGTATCCATTATGCACTGTTCACTCTTCACTACTAGTCATAGTTTCTCTCCTGTTTAAAGAGTTTTATATATCTAGTCAGGGACATGAAACAACACAAGGTGACCTATGAGACAAATCACACATAGCAAATCATAGAATCATAGAATATCAGGGTTGGAAGGGACCTCAAGAGGTCATCTAGTCCAACCCCCTGCTCAAAGCAGGACCGATCCCCAATTAAATCATCCCATCCAGGGCTTTGTCAAGCCTGACCTTAAAAACTTCTAAGGAAGGAGATTCTACCACCTCCCTAGGTAACGCATTCCAGTGTTTCACCACCCTCCTAGTGAAAAAGTTTTTCCTAATATCCAACCTAAATCTCCCCCACTGCAACTTGAGACCATTACTCCTTGTTCCATCATCTGCTACCACTGAGAACAGTCTAGAGCCATCCTCTTTGGAACCCCTTTCAGGTAGTTGAAAGCAGCTATCAAATCCCCCCTCATTCTTCTCTTCCGTAGACTAAACATCCCCATTTTTTGTTGCCCTCCGCTGGACTCTTTCCAATTTTTCCACATCCTTCTTGTACTGTGGGGCCCAAAACTGGACACTGTACTCCAGATGAGGCCTCACCAGTGTTGAATAGAGGGGAACAATCACGTCCCTCGATCTGCTGGCAATGCCCCTACTTATACATCCCAAAATGCCATTGGCCTTCTTGGCAACAAGGGCACACTGTTGACTCATATCCAGCTTCTCGTCCACTGTAACCCCTAGGTCCTTTTCTGCAGAACTGCTGCCGAGCCATTCGGTCCCTAGTCTGTAGCGGTGCATTGGATTCTTCCGTCCTAAGTGCAGGACTCTGCACTTCTCCTTGTTGAACCTCATCAGATTTCTTTTGGCCCAATCCTCCAATTTGTCTAGGGCCCTCTGTATCCTATCCCTACCCTCCAGCGTATCTACCTCTCCTCCCAGTTTAGTGTCATCTGCAAACTTGCTGAGGGTGCAATCCACACCATCCTCCAGATCATTTATGAAGATATTGAACAAAACCAGCCCCAGGACCGACCCTTGGGGCACTCCACTTGATACCTGGAGCCATTGATCACTTGACATGGAGCCATTGATCACTACCCGTTGAGCCCAACAATCTAGCCAGCTTTCTATCCACCTTATAGTCCATTCATCCAGCCCATACTTCTTTAACTTGCTGGCAAGAATACTGTGGGAGACCGTGTCAAAAGCTTTGCTAAAGTCAAGGAACAACACGTCCACTGCTTTCCCTTCATCCACAGAACCAGTTATCTCATCATTGAAGGCAATTAGATTAGTCAGGCATGACTTGCCCTTGGTGAATCCATGCTGACTGTTCCTGATCACTTTCCTCTCCTCTAAGTGCTTCAGAATTGATTCCTTAAGGACCTGCTCCATGATTTTTCCAGGGACTGAGGTGAGGCTGACTGGCCTGTAGTTCCCAGGATCCTCCTTCTTCCCTTTTTTAAAGATGGGCACTACATTAGCCTTTTTCCAGTCGTCCGGGACTTCCCCCGATCGCCATGAGTTTTCAAAGAGAATGGCCAATGGCTCTGCAATCACATCCGCCAACTCCTTTAGCACTCTTGGATGCAATGCATCCGGCCCCATGGACTTGTGCTCGTCCAGCTTTTCTAAATAGTCCAGAACCACTTCTTTCTCCACAGAGGGCTGGTCACCTCCTCCCCATGCTGTGCTGCCCAGTGCAGTAGTCTGGGAGCTGACCTTGTTTGTGAAGACAGAGGCAAAAAAAGCATTGAGTACATTAGCTTTTTCCACATCCTCTGTCACTAGGTTGCCTCCCTCATTCAGTAAGGGGCCCATACTATCCTTGACTTTCTTCTTGTTGCTAACATACCTGAAGAAACCCTTCTTGTTACTCTTAACATCTCTTGCTAGCTGCAACTCCAGGTGTGATTTGGCCTTCCTGATTTCACTCCTGCATGCCCGAGCAATATTTTTATACTCATCCCTGGTCATTTGTCCAATCTTCCACTTCTTGTAAGCTTCTTTTTTGTATTTAATATCAGCAAGGATTTCGCTGTTAAGCCAAGCTGGTCGCCTGCCATATTTACTATTCTTTCTACACATCGGGATGGTTTGTCCCTGTAACCTCAATAAGGATTCTTTAAAATACAGCCAGCTCTCCTGGACTCCTTTCCCCCCCATGTTATTCTCCCAGGGGATCTTGCCCATCAGTTCCCTGAGGAAGTCAAAGTCTGCTTTTCTGAAGTCCAGGGTCCGTATTCTGCTGCTTTCCTTTCTTCTTTGTGTCAGGATCCTGAACTCGACCACCTCATGGTCACTGCCTCCCAGGTTCCCATCCACTTTTGCTTCCCCTACTAATTCTTCCCGGTTTGTGAGCAGCAGATCAAGAAGAGCTCTGCCCCTAGTTGGTTCCTCCAGCACTTGCACCAGGAAATTGTCCCCTACACTTTCCAAAAACTTCCTGGATTGTCTGTGCACCGCTGTATTGCTCTCCCAGCAGATATCAGGGTGATTGAAGTCTCCCATGAGAACCAGGGCATGCGATCTAGTAACTTCTGCAAGTTGCCAGAAGAAAGCCTCGTCCACCTCATCCCCCGGTCCGGTGGTCTATAGCAGACTCCCACCATGACATCACCCTTGTTGCTCACACTTCTAAACTTAATCCAGAGACTCTCAGGTTTTTCTGCAGTTTCATACTTGAGCTCTGAGCAGTCATACTGCTCTCTTACATACAGTGCAACTCCCCCACCTTTTCTGCCCTATCTGTCCTTCCTGAACAGCTTATATCCATCCATGACAGTACTCCAGTCATGTGAGTTATCCCACCAGGTCTCTGTTATTCCAATCACATCATGATTCCTTGACTTTGCCAGGACTTCCAGTTCTCCCTGCTTGTTTCCCAGACTTCGTGCATTTGTGTATAGGCACTTGAGATAACCCGCTGATCGCCCCTCTTTCTCAGTATGAGGCAGGAGCCCTCCCCTCTCACGCGCTCCTGCTCGTGCTTCCTCCCGGTATCCCACTTCCCCACTTACCTTAGGGCTTTGATCTCCTTCCCCCGGTGAACCTAGTTTAAAGCCCTCCTCACTAGTTTAGCCAGCCTGCTTGCGAAGATGCTAAATAAAATAAATAAAATAAAATAATAAAATAAAGCACATCATAACCCACAGACTGTGTAACCTGTGGGGACAAATTATTCAGTTATTATTCTGAACAAACAAATATGGGGAAATCTTCAGCAGCTCTAAGATAGGGCATGGACAGGAATTATGTTGCCCAATGAGTTCAGTTTTAGACATGTTGGCCCAAATTTGGAATAGGCGTAAGTGGACACAATCCCACTGATTTCAGAAGAACTGCATCTGCTTGTATCAGGGATGAATTCAGCCTGATTAGTTTCAGGTTGTAGCTAGTGTTGCCAACTTTATAATTGCTGAAAAATGAACACCCTTGCCCCGCCCCCAAGGCTGCACCCTCCCACCCCCCACTCACTCCATCCCCCCTTCCTCCATCGTTCACTCTCCGTTGCTGGGGGGAGCAGGGCCACCTAGCTGGTGTGGCTGCTAGGAAGAGCAGGAGGGTGCTTGGGGCATGGGAGGGGGTTAGGAGTGAGGGAGGGGGTACAGATTCTGGGCTGGGGATGTGGGCTCTAGAGTGGGGCCAGAAATGAGGGGTTTAGGGAGTAGGAGAGGGCTCCGGGCTGGGGGGTGGGTCCCATGGGTTCAGAGCATGGGGCAGGCTCTGGGCTGGGGCAGGGATGCAGGAGGGGGTACGGGTTCCAGGCACAGACTCAGGGGTGTGGGCTCTAGGGTGGGGCAAGAAATGAGGGGTTCAGGGTGCAGGAGGGGGCTCTGGGCTGGGGCAGGGGATTGGGGCATGGGAGAGGGTTTGGGGTGCTCCACTCGCTGCCTCCGCCCATAGGTGCCACCCTAGCACTGGCTTCACAGCCAATAGGACCTGCAGAGCTGGCGCTGGGGGCGGCGACTGAGAAGGCAGCTCACAGAGCCTCCCTGGCCGTCCCTGCACCTAGGAGCCAGATGGAGATGCTGGCCGCTTCCCGGGAGCCACACAGAGCCAGAGAGGGAGCCTGCCTTAGCCCCACTGCTGCCAATCAGACTTTTAGTGGCCCGGTTAGCTGTGCTGACCGGAGCTGCTAGGGTCCCTTTTTGACTGGGTGATCCGGTCAAAAACTGGACACCTGGCAACCCTAGTTGTAGCAAGTCATCCAAGAGAGGATGTCAGAAAACCTGATGAAAATGAAAGACTGGCCAGAGAATGAAAAGTACCAGAAAGCAAAAAAGGTTGTTAAATCAGCAGCCAAAATCTTTATGGGGACTCTGAGGGAATATCAATAGGAGTAGGGAGCATTTCTGTATGCAGCACAAGTAAGACCTTTACTGGAATACTATGTCCAGGTCTGGTGTTCAGACTTCAAAAAGGTTGTTGAAAAACTGGAGAGGGTTCAGAGAAGGGAAACAAGAGTGCCTCCAAGTCTAGAAAGCTTGCCTTACACTTAACACAATCAATGTAGACTTAACACAATCAATGTATTTATTTTATCGAAGAGAGGGTTAAGATGTGACCTGATTGTAGTCTATAAATACCTACTCAAGTAAAAGAATCTGATACATTTTAATCTTCCAGAAAAAGACATAAAAATCCAGTGCCTGGAAGCTGAAATGCAAACTGAAAAAAATATGCAATTTTTTAAAACGTCAGGGTAATTAACTATTGGAACAGATTACCAACAGATGTAGTGCATTCTTCATCACTTGAAGTTTTTAAATCAAAATTGGAATTTTTTTTCCAAAAGATATGCTCTACATCAACCAGAAGTTATTGGCTCAATCCAGAAATTACTGGTTAAATTCTGTGACCTGTGGTATGCAGGAGGTCAGGCGATCATATTGCATCCTTCCGGCTTTAAAGTCTATGAATCTATGGTAGAAAAATTGGAAGAACTAAATATGTCTAGCTTGACTACAGCAATAATGGGGTGACGTCCAATATCCTCACAAATTTGAAGAGTTTAAGGAGGGAGAAGAGCTGGTAAGGTCAGGCTAAGGGGGTATTAGCAAAAGAAATGGAATGAAATTAAGGAAATGAAAATAAGCCCTATGTATTGGGGAAATACTTTCAGCCTCACATTGAGCTATATCAGGAGATGTTATTGCCTACTAAGAAAAGGGCCACCTCTGAGGACAGATGAGACTATGAAATAGTACTCTATTGTATGCTGTTCCAAAAGTGTTGGAACAGCCAGTTTTCTCACTCTCTCTCTTGCACTCCCTTCCACCATCACTGCATGGTGGCGTGGGAACATGGGATACCTGGGCTTGTGGAAAGGGTGAGTTTTACTGGAGGGAATAGTCCTGCACCTGCTGGGACAGTGGACCAGATATTACCTGTGAGGCCTTTTTCATGTCTTGCCTCAGATGTGGTGAGTCATGGGTGACGCCAACTTTGCCCCCTTTTCTAGGTTTAATTTACACATGCTAATAAGTGAAAGTCTGTCACGCTTTTTTTTCCTTTTCTTTCCATTAAGCCCAGTATTGGTCACCGTCAGCTTTATTTCTTGCCCTCTGAGGCTATGTCTACACGAAACACCACTGGCAGTGGCGTGTAGGGGATGTGTAGCAACATGCCCCAGTGTAAAGCACACCGTGTCCATGCTGCGGTGTGTAGCTACACGAGTGAGTGAAAGGCTCAGGCAGAGGGGATGTAGCCGGGAAAGACTTCAGCAGCTGCCCGCTGATGGAGATTTTCCCTGCAGCAAGAAAAGGCTCTGGCAGGGAGGAGGCAGCAGGGAAAGGCTCAGCCGGGGTGAGCTGACAGAGCCTTTCCCCATTGCCAGCACATTTCCCCCTTCCTGGAGCCTTCCCCTGCATACTTCCAACTGCTATCCCACAGCAGCAGGGAGCCAGCAGGACACTATCTAGCTAAGAATAGCCATGTAGATGGGGGTTGCACCGCTTGACAAATTGAGAGCCATGTAAGGTGTGTATTCAGTTACATACCCACACCCTTCAGGTGTCTCTTTATTCGCCTAAGCCACACCTTATGGTCCACACTGCTATTTATACCCATGCTGGAGGGGCTATCTGGGTATGTATGCTACCAGCCACCAAAAGAAGCGTGCAGTGTGAACACGTCCTGACTGTCTTGCCTGGGACTCTGCTCCTGGGAGCTCCTGCCCACACAGAGCACTCTGCCTGGGACTCCTTGCTGGAGCTCCTGCCCACTCAGTGCATTGTTTCAGGCACTCCTGCCTCATCTGAGCTCTGCTTTGTGGGTCACTGATTCCAGGAGAAGAACCCCACATTATCAATATTGCTCCCCTTAGGCTCCCAGAGTGCTCCTTTCCTGAGATCAGGGTCTGTTTGCACCCAGACAGCAAGTAGGGTCCCTCTCCAGTCGCCCTTGCACACATGCACTTCATTGGACTAAAGCTATGTAACAGTGCGGTCTTGATTTATGAGGGCTGCATTTCTTCCAGTGATCCCTGCTGGTACAGGACTCACTACTTCTCTTTTATGTGTCTGTGTCAGAGGGCAACTGGTGACCAGCTGTTGGAAACTGGTTTTAAAAAAAAAGCCCTATATTATTGTCATGTTTTTCCAGGTCCCCAGTACCTGCCTCCATTTTCAAAAGGAGATCAGACATTCTCCTTTCCAAACAGGAATTTTTCTTCAGCTGTGGACCAAATTCATCATTGGTGAATCTCAAATCATGTGAAGGCATCAAATCCCCGCCCTCTCCGGGGAATAATTCATTGAAATCAATGAATCAAAGGCATCCCTTATGTAATTTCAGTGAAAGTCAATGGAGACACGCACCAGGGATGAATCTGGCCTAGTGTCTTTACATTAAATTATGGCTTGATACAAATAATAAGCCTTCCTTAGGTAACTGTCAATTCACAGACTCCAAGGCCAGAAGGGACCAGTGATCATCTAGTCTGACCTCCTGTATAACACAGGCCACAGAACTTCACCCAAATAATTCCTAAAGCATATGATTTAGAAAAACATCCAATCTTGATTTAAAAATTGTCAGTGATGGAGAAAACACCATGACCCTTGATAAATTGTTCCAATTGTTTATTACCCTTACTGTCAAAAACGTCCATCTTATTTACAACATGAATTTGTCCAGCTTCAGTTGCAGCCATTGGATCATGTTATACCTTGCTCTGCTAGATTGAAGAGCCCATTATTAAATATTTGTTCCTCATGTAGATATTTATATACTGTAATCAAGTCACCCCCAACCTTCTCTTTTTTATGCTAAATAGACTGAGCTCCTTACATCCATTTCTATGAGGCAGGTTTTCCAACCCTCTAATCATCTTTGTGGCTCTTCTCAGAACCCACTCCAATTTAGCAACCTCCCTCTTTAATTGTGGGCACCAGTACTGGACACAATATTCCAGCAGCAATCACACCAACACCAAATAGAGAGGTAAAAAAATAACCTATCTGCTCCCACTCCAGATTCCCGGTTTACGCAGTCCAGGATTACATTAGTTCTTTTGGACACAGCGTCACAATGGGTGCTTAAATTCACCTGATTACCCACCACAACGCCAAACTCTTCTTCAGAGCTACCACTTCCCAGGATAGAGTCCCACCTCCTGTAAGTACGGCCTGCATGCTTTGTTCCTAGATGCATGCATTTACATTTTGCTGTATTAAAACACATTCTGATTGCTTGCGCCCAGTTTACCAAGCGATCCAGATCACTCTGAGTCAGTAACCTGTCCTCTTCATTATTTACCCCTCCTCCAAATTTTGTGTCATCTACAAACTTTATGAGTGGTGATTTTATGTTTTCTTCCAGGTCATGGATAAAAATGCTAAATAGCACAGGGCCAAGCACCAATTCCTGCAGGACTCCACTGGAAACATACCTGCTTAATAACAATGCCCTGTTTACAATTACATTTTGAGACTAATCAGTTAGCCAGTTCTAATCCATTTAATGTGTGCCAGGTTCATTTTATATCATTCTAGTTTGTTAATCAAGATATTCTGTGGCATAAAGTCAAATTATGTACAGATTAATAAGAGGATAGGAGGAGTCAGGTAATAACAATTATAGTAATAGTCATCCCTTCCCCCTGTTGGATGTGGGGTTTGCCTTCATCAGAGCCAGTGGTCTCCATTATGTGTTGTAATACACAGACGTAATGGTGGTGGGAGGGGGAGCTCTGCACTCCCAGAAGCATCCTGCCTGCCTCAATTTCTAGGCAGGGAGAATGCCTCCAGGAGCACTGGAGAAACACACACCAGAGCAGCAACTACCTCCACACCCTTTGAAGGGCTGTGCTCCTGTGAAGTTAGGGGGTTCACATAGGCCAGTAAGGGGTTCAGTCACTGTCTGCTTTGTAACCCTGGCTGTCTTATCACTGTGCAACTTTGGTCCAGAGCTTTAATCCCAACAGCCTGCCAGCAGCCCACAAGCCTCACACGGCTTTGCCCAACGTGGTTTGTGCTTGCAGGCTGACCTTAGTACCCTTCCAGCCCCAAATCAGCCTCAAAATCATCCTACTGCAGGAGCCAGTCCCTCTCACTGGACCCTCACAAAGAAAGTGTTAGTGTGATGGGGGGTGGGGGGAATTCCCACACTGACCCTGCAAGAGGTGAGTTAGGCCAGGTGGGCCCATTCAGCCAATTAGGTTGCAAACAGGGGAGATTTAGGCTAGAGGAAGCTACTTAGAAGGAAGCTCACCTGTGAAGAAACAGGAGAGGCTTCTACAAAGCCAAAAGGCTGACAACAATCCGGCTGCAGTTGGTCCCTGGGAGAAGGGACATTAGTTTGGGGGCTATAGAGCCAAGGTAGCCTACAGTCACTCCCTGGGAGGTGGGAGTTTGGGCTGGTGGACCCTGAAGAAGGTAGGAGAGGGCTCAGGGAAAGGCAGCACTGTTCACGAGAAAACAGACCTGGGCTACTGATTAGAGAGTTCCTGAGTTGGAACCTGGAGTAGAGGGCAGGGCTGGGTTCCCCAACCAGCCACTGAGGGAGTGGCACCATGGGGCAGTGAAAGGGAAGACTGCCTGAGACAGCTGGTGAGAAGGGACTTTGATACCCCTCCAGAAAGGCAAACCACATAGTGACCCGGACAGAGGGCTGAGTCATGAAGAGGAGGCTGCAGGCCCTGGAACAAGAGAGGGGCCACAGGGAGAGAAAGAGACAGAGTGATAGAGTGCAACCACCAGAAGGGGCTTCTGCCTGACAAAGCTAATCCCCAGAACTGTCAGGAAGCGGCACTGTCCAGTGGTGAGTAGAGACCCCTGTCACCCTTAGGTTCGCTGCCTTTACAAAGCCAGTAAAACACTCCAACAGGGTAGCTTTCGAGACGCACACAGTACTGAACTTACCCAGCATTGATGGTTTATAATGAAAGCAAAACAAGTTTATTAACAAAAGAGCATGGAGTAAGTGAGACTAAATAAAAGAGATAAAGGTAGAGATTGTTACAAGCAAACAAAAGTGAAAACACATCTGAAAGTCTAAAATTTAATTTAGCAAAATACAGTCATTGTTCAAGGTAGTTTCTCTCACTCACCATTCTCCTTTCCAGCTTTTACTGGCCAGCTTGGCAAGGACCCACCACAGAGATCCAATTGCTTGGTTTCTTTGTCTCCTTAGATGAAGAATCAAGATGCAGCCTCTCTCTTTTCATTATATCCCCAAAGGGATGTCTGTGTCTTATAAGTCCAGAGGGCTTCTGGGGGATCCAGTTCTTCTGTGTCACTCTGGGGTGCAGGAACCATATTAACTCTCTGCTTCTCCTGATCAGAATCAGGATTAACCCCTGCCAGTTCGCTCAGTGGCTTTGTTTACTGCTAATACGTAAATTGAGGTAAACCCACATTCCTTTGGCTAGGATAGGCCTGTTTATCACCTTTACCTACTCTAGGCTTGCACATGTTCTAGCAACATCATACAGAGGGAATTCAGAACTTCACATATAACATTAACACATGCATTTTACAATGATAATAACCAGCCTGTTATTAGCATTCCTACCTCACAAGACATATTTGTACAAATATTATTGCTGTAGTGCTGTAGTGTAGGCACAGGGGTGCCTAGGGTCATAGCTCCCACCTCACCAGCATCAGTGCCACTCTCCATACAAAAAGCGGAAGGACTGAGTAGTCTAGCCCTGCTGCTGGCAATAGGCTTCCCCCTTCCTCTTGCAATCCAGCTGTGCAAGGATTCAAACTGTGGTTGGACAAGAGACAGTTAACTTCCCTTCTCAACCTTTGTGTACCCAGCAGGGACACACACACACCCCCCAACCCCCGCCCCAGTCTGCTCCAAATATTTTTAAATGTATTAGATAGAAATGGCAGAGTTATCATCAGAATATTCCAAACACAACTATATAATTGTGTAATAGTGCCTTAAATTTATAAAGCACCCTTTACGCTCAAGGCTCCTAAAGCACTTGTCTACATTGGGTTTTTAAACGGGATCAAATTGAATTAATCTGCTTTGAAAATGTTTGCATACCGCAATGCAAATCTACCACTGCATGCTAACTCCATATTTGGGAACTGTGGAGACCTCTTGCAAAGTGGACTAGGTTTGCTTTGAATTGAATTAGTTTGGTCTACTGTTTATGTGAATGCAATTGCTGCTCACAACTTTTTGCACGCTTCCAACTGCTATCCCACAGTACTTAGCAGGTTGACAGTAACCGACCTGACTGTTTACCTGTGTGTCCCTCCCATATGCTGGTGTCAAGTTCCCAGGACAACACCTTTAATAGCTGGCGCAGAGCCAGATTTTACCCAATTGCTCCTGGATCCTGGTGTCTCATTCTTGCCTGTAAGGGACCACGGCACAGGTGATCTGGCCTAAAGTCATGGCTGGACTGGTGTCCACAAGTAAAGGATGGCCACAATGCAGTGATCAGCGAGCAGGGATCAGAGTAATCACTAGAGCCAGGGCTGATAGGTAAAAGTCAGGGTCAAAGTCGGGCCACAGGGTCAGAGACAGAGGCAGCACCAAGCTGGAATCAAGAGGCAAGAGTGAGCGTCAGAGTCAGGCTGGGTTCAGAGACCGGATATCAGGAAGCAAGGTGAGGTTTAGAGTCACAGCAAGCCAGGAATCTATGTGGTTGCCCAGCCAACTTCCTGGGTCACCCTCCAGGATTAAACAGCGAGCATGGGCTAATCAGAAGGCCACAGGGTGCTGTCGCTGTGGGCCCATTGGACAGAACTTTCTGCAGCACCTAATCTCCATAGCACTCCCTGGATGTAGCTCTGCATGGCCGCCCAGTGGTGATGTGGGAACATCAGCTGTCCCAGGCTCTGTCCCATGGATCCTTACAGTGCCTCCCACAGCTGCATGGAGCTCTGCTGAGACCTAGATCTCTCTGCTATGTGGGGACAAGCATCAGTGCAGGAAGCTATTTGTGGCCAGACACCATAATAAAGACCTTTTTAGGGACATGGGAAAGCCGATGTCCCCAGGAGGTCATGGCCAGGATGCCAAGCAGTGTTGGACAAACACTAAGCATATTGCAACAAAGGACAAATGGAGACAATCCGGCAGGGGACAAGTGACCTGTCTATTTTTTGATGAGCTGGGCAGGATTCAACACAATTATAGTATAACCTGCCCCAGATGCCGTTCCAACCCTGCTTCCCACACTTTTCCCAGCCATCGTGGACAACATGCTAGATCCACTGGAGGATGAGTGGAAGGATGCCAGAAAGGAGCTGTCCCTTGAGAGCCAGGATCTTTTTGGGACTCAGGACCATGACACTGGCCAGCTGGAAAACCAGCCCCAGTCCTGCCCTTCCCCCAATGGACAACAATGCCTGCCCTACATCAGCTGAGCCCAGATCCCTGCCAGAAACCCTGACAAGACCGAACAGGAAGATTCCCTGGAGGGGACTTCACCTGTCTTTACAAATTATTATTGTGCTATTGTAACCCATGTGCCTAATAGGGAGATATCTCTTTAAGAGACCCATTGCAGGGAGGTAGGAGTGAGTTGTGTCTGGGTCTCCAGCTACTTTTCTATGGGAGTTGGGGTTTTTTAGCACTGGAGAAGGGCAATGAAGTGAACTCTAGCCCACCCAAAGGTTACAATATACTGCAGTTCTGTTTTCAGTTCCAGGTGCCCCACAAGCACAGCCATTGTAGGCAGAGGTTAGCTAAGAGCCCTTCTGAGTATCCAGTCCCTGCTTCTGTCTCTCCATCCCGCAGCCCGTGCTCTGTGTTTGGGCTCCTCTGTACATGTCTCCAAAATGGTAGCTGCTCCTACCGGACAATCTGGGTCTGTGACATGCAAATGCCATGATCGTCAACTGTTTTCAAGCCCACTGGATGGAGGTCACTTGCCCATCTGCCCATCTTCCTTTCCCCTTCCCTCATCTGCCGTGACTGTCAAAACTTCCTCCACTTTCTTCCCATCTCAAAATGGCAGCCACCAGCATGTCACACATGCAAGTTCTACCCTGTCTTCCCCCTCGCCCCACCCTGTCCCATGGCAGATTTGAATAAAGCATTCACATCTGTGCAAAATTCAACAGTGGATTGAGACAGTGGTTACAGGAAAAGAGGTTTGGGGAGTGTTCATGAGGTAAAAATGGACATTGCATGGCCAGTAAAGGTACAAATGCTCTGTAACATGCATTCTAGCTGATAATCATTGGCGGACTCTATTTTTCCCAGAACTTCCTCCATATCTGCTGATGAGATATAGCAGAAGTTGAGACTGAGAAATAGCTCGGTTTTGTTTCATACATTGTAGGGAATACCCACACGCCCATCCCCCTGGGTGTAGCTTGCAAGCCCCCTCCACTTCCGCAGCACTATTGGGGCTACTGTCCTGGTGAATAACTTCGCAGCGTATCTCGCTGATCTGCCCTTTCCTTTTTGGACAAGGCCATTCTCTGCCTCCTAGTCTTCCCCCTCAGTGTAACACCACTGAGAGTCAGGACAGCCTAAAGGGGATGTAGAGGGGATGAGCCCCCCAGATAAGCCCCCCTCCCCCAAAACCCTCCGACACCACAGAAGCGCTTCCAGCACACAAACAAAATTGCAAAACCAAAATGGGAACATAATTCCAACCCACCCCACCCTCCCTAACAGCATATGAAGCAAACAGAAATCCCAGTGCACCCTGAACCCTCCTCATGCATGGACCACTTACCATCTCTGATGCTCCCCCAAGACTGATAAGAGTCTCAGGAAGGTAAATTCACATATATTTACAAAAATGCTATTGTTGCCTGTCTGCAGTAAGAACAATTAATGATGGCTTATTTCCCACACTCCCAGAGCCACAGCACCCACAATGGCCAAACCACCGAGGACAGAGCCTTTATGTACAGCTGAGAGGCTGGCCAGCCTGAAGGGGCAAAAAAAGGAAGACTTGAGCTGAGATGTTTGTAGAGCAGAGTCCCAGAGGACAACCAGACTGGCTGAGAGGTGGAGGCTGTACATGAGAACCCAGAGAGAAAACGAAATGCCGCTCTCCCAGGGGATCGTGGCAGTGCCTGAGGACGGTGTCACCGAGCCCAGGAACAGCACGGCTATGGCCAAGGACAGCATCACCATGGCCAAGGAGAGCATGGAAAAAGACAGGGAGATGCAGAGGCAACTCATGGATCCTATCCTGAGCCAGAATAATTTTCTCCAAAATGTGCTCCTGATGGGCCAGCAGGCCCTGCAGTCTCATAATTTGGGACCCAGCCATGTCCCTCAGCTCCTGGACAATGCTGGGACCAGTAGCAACTTCTCCCTGCCATACCTCTGCAGCAGTGCTACCAACACCTATTCACCTCTCAGAACCAACCTCGGGACACCAAGAACACTGGCTCCTGAGAGCCAAGCATTTTGAGCCCAGCAGGGCCCTGACAATCTTGAGCTGTGGCACACAACCCCAGCTTGGCCTGCGTAGACAAGAAGAGGCAGAGGGAAGGTATATGTGGGCACAGTGCCTACAATTGCACTTTCAGTTATGTTTACACTACTGCTTTAATTGAAGATTTGTTTATAGTTGGTTACTTAGTAGATTGTTTAGTTAAATGTATTTTCAAATATAGAAATAACAATGTTTTTCCATTGGTTAAGTTAAAACTTTATTTTTGGTTCTGGTTTATTTCTGAACCTGCTGCAGGGCCTTCTTTCATAATAAAAACCATTTACAACCCATCCGTTATGAGTCAGTATTGCAGTTAACTCAAAAAAAATCCTTTAAATAAAGCAAAAATAATTCATAGGGTTTTACAAAAGCACATATTGAATGTTCCATTTCTGCCACCCATACACAATACCCCCATGCTCACAATGTATCTATCCCAACACCCTGCTCCACAGGCTTACAGCTCCACCTCTCCACGCATGAGACTTAAAATATGAACAATCGGCATCCTTGACAATCGGCATCCTCTCAGTGATACCATTTTCTATGGGACGCCTTGCTGGCTGCTCAGGATACCAAGCAAGTCTCTAAACCTCAGCCTCCCACCCATTAAGGCTTTCTCCCTTGCTCTTACAAATATTGTGCACAACACAGCATTCAGTTATATTGCTCAGAATGTTCTTTTGCCGCTACTTCCAACCTGTTCTATGAACAATGCCACCTGCCTTTCAAATGGGCAAATGCACACTACTACTATTCTGCAACTATGCAAAATAGCCGGGGGATGGAAACCTAAACCCTGAGGTAAGTGCGGAAGTGGGGTACCGGGAGGAAGCACGAGCAGGAGCGCGTGAGAGGGGAGGGCTCCTCCCTCATACTGAGAAAGAGGGGCGATCAGCGGGTTATCTCAAGTGCCTATACACAAATGCACGAAGCCTGGGAAACAAGCAGGGAGAACTGGAAGTCCTGGTATAGTCAAGGAACTATGATGTGATTGGATAAACAGAGATTTGGTGGGGTAACTCACATGACTGGGGTTGGTCCTGGGGCCGGTTTTGTTCAACATCTTTATTAATGATCTGGATGATGGGATTAATTGCACCCTCAGCAACTTTGCAGATGACACTAAACTCGGGGGAGAGGTAGATATGCTGGAGGGTAGGAATAGAGTCCAGAATGACCCAGACAAATTGGAGGACTGGGCCAAAAGAAATCTGATGAGGTTCAACAAGGACAAGTGCAGAGTCCTGCACTTAGGATGGAAGAATCCCATGCATTGCTACAGGCTGGGAACTGATTGGCTAAACGGCAGTTCTGCAGAAAAGGACCTGGGGATTACAGTGGACAAGAAACTGGATATGAGTCAGCAGTGTACCCTTGTTGCCAAGAAGGCCAACTGCATATTGGGCTGTATTAGTAAGAGCATTGCTCGCAGATTGAGGGAAGTGATTATTCCCCTCTATTCGGCACTAGTGAGGCCACACCTGGAGTATTGTGTCCTGTTTTGGTCCCCCCACTACAGAAGGGATGTGGACAAATTGGAGAGAGTCCAGCGGAGGGCAATGAAAATGATTAGGGAGCTGGGGCACATGACTTACAAGGAGAGGCTGAGGGAACTGGGGTTATTTAGTCTGCAGAAGAGAAGAGTGAGGGGGGATTTGATAGCAGCCTTCAACTACCTGAAAGGGGGTTTCAAAGAGGATGAAGCTCGGCTGTTCTCAGTGGTGGCAGATGACAGAACAAGAAGCAATGGTCTCAAGTTGCAGTGCGGGAGGTCTCGGTTGGATATTACGAAAAACTATTTCACTAGGAGGGTGGTGAAGCACTAGAATGGGTTACCTAGGGAGGTGGTGGAATCTCCATCCTTAGAGGTTTTTAAAGCCCCGCTTGACAAAGCCCTGGCTTTGATGATTTAATTGGGGTTGGTCCTGCTTTGAGCAGGGGGTTGGACTAGATGAACTCCTGAGGTCCCTTCCAACCCTGATATTCTGTGATTCTATGATTCCCATGTCAAATTGGTTGACTGCAGACCAGTAGTATTCTGGGTTGGCCAGCTTCCACATGGTGACCCCTTTCTCCATGGATATGGAACACTACATGTTGGTACGCTGCTGCGGCAGCTCCAGGGTCAGTTTTGCATGAATCTGCCCCCAGAAAGGTGGCCCTCTCCATTCCGAAGTTCTGTTTCCACTGCTGATCATCCCAGGTCTACAGAGCGATCCTCTCCCACCAAGCCACGCTGGTTTCCCAGGCCCATAAACGGCACTGAATATTGTGTAGCTCATCCAGGAACCGGTCCTCTAGTTCCAGCAGCCCTGCGCCATCCTCTTCCTCTGTTCCTGCTGCTATCACGTCACAGTATTCTGCTGCCAGAGGAGCTGCTGCTGTAGAATATTCTCCTGCTCCAGCATCATCTGCTCGGTGGTGTGACAGGCAAAGTCCAATGTTGGGTATGTATGGCTTTGAGTGCTGTTATACAGCCCAAGCAGTCTCCTTGTGTTCACACTGGTCACCATAGCAGTGTGGAACATTGCTGGGTCCATGCTGGCTGACAGCAATTCAAAAATGGTACAAGCCCACCCACAAAGGAAGCATGGAGTGGAGACAGCAGAAACATGGTATTAAAAAACAAAACTAAACCCACCTTCCCATAAGTGACAGCAAAAACAATCCCAGGATATATGTTGTTCAGCAGTGAAGAAAAGGAGCATTGGATACCCCCAAAACACTATGCCCTCAATTTACAGCAAACTGCCACCATATGTTCACACAATATGAATTGAAAATGAAACAGGAGTTCTGTATGCACCCTACTGGTGTGAATAGCATACTGTGAGTTACCTGACACATCAAAAATCTTCAGTTTAAAGTCCCCATGTAGACACATTCTCTATTGTACATACTCTTTTAAGAATCTCTTTATGTCCCAGCAAAATGCAGCCACCTCTAGATGTAAATGTGGCAGCTAACAGCATACTGGAACAGTAGTACAGATGAGGAAATCTCATCCACCCATCTGAAATTACAGGGCAGAATTACAGAGGCAGAATAGAATTACCCATTTTACAATTAGGCAAGGAAACTGGGGTTAATGCCCCTATTTATACAAAAAATGCCAAGGGATCTTTAATGACCATTACATCCCAGGCAAGCTGAATCACAAAGGATTCATACATATTTCCCTACCCCTTTCCCACTACTCACTACACAGTGAAAGAAGCATGCAAATTCCAAACAGTGCATTCAGCAAAAATAACCATGAATACCATTTTTATTTTTGTTGCCCCAGTAGACTAACTAGACTTGAATGCGCTGTGCCCACTAACCTCTTTCCCCTCCTAGCCTCTTGCTGCCTCTGCTCATTCCAGGCAACAGCCCATCTCAGGAAGGTATTTATTTTGTATTATTGGTTAGCTTTGTTTTACCTCCTAAGTAAACCCTCCAGTATTTATAGCCCTGCCTCCCCACTTGTAGTATATATTAGCCTTTTATGCCTTCTCTGTCACCTGTTGAAATGAGAACTCAGGGTCTTCGGGCCTCTGCGGCCCTTCCCTTACATTAACTTAAATCACACCAGATGTGGGCCCTTACTGCAAAGGAAGACTAATTGATTTCGCAAGTCACAATACGGCTATTGTTTTTTAACACAAATAAACACTGTGGTGTATGGGTTTTGGTTTTTTCTTCTTTGCCACAAGAGCCAAAGGTTATTCAATTAAAGGAGTCCAGAAAGTGTGACTAATAATCCATGGACAGAGTATTTCTACTGTAAAAAGTAAAAAAAATCTCCCTGTTACCCTGAGAACAGCGGCGCACCGGGGCTGGCCGTAACTGTGATGGATGGCTGGTGTGTGTAAGACGTTATTATTTGTTATGTGAGTGGGGGGAGATGGCAGGCGCATTGGGTAGTACACCTGCTGAGCTCCGAGAAGCAAGAACAGCTGTGTGCATTGATTTAGAACCTTGCTACTTGGGGCTCCAGGAACGAATCAAGCGACAGCTCATAAAAAAAGAGGGTTTTATGATTTTTTCCCTCTTCTTTCTGCAAACAAACGGCCACATCATATGTTTTCCTAACACTGCCATAACTCAAAATTAAATCCCAGCCCAAGGTGTCAGTTTGGTACGATGTCAGAATTGTAACGGCTTATTTTAAAGGTCGTTATGGATGTGCCAGGGAAACACTAGGGGATTCTTCACAAAGGTGCCATTTCGCTTTGCTGGAGCTCAGGCACTTAAGTGCAATTAGCTCCACAGTTAAAAAATGAGCTGAGAGTGTTTTAACTGGTGATTTTATGCTAATAACAACCACTAATTCATATTGTTAAAAGAGAAAGTGCAGGCTGCCAAGGGCGCTCGGTGTACTACACAGCCCCAGAGCCTGCCTTCCCCCCTGGGCCTTTCTCCTGCCAAAACGTGCACAGCACACAGAGCAGCGTGTCACACAGCCAATGAGACTCTTCGAGATGTAAAGAGATCAAGCCCTCAGCACTATCAGTGTGGCGGGGAGAACCAGACTCCCCCGGCCTGTCCTGCTCCACTGAGCCACAGTCAATTTCCGAGCGTGGCCTCTGTGTTACAACACGGCTGCTACTGGAGTCTGACATGCACGAGTGCAGAGCCACAAGCTTCCCAAGTTTTACCAGCCAGTGCCCACTGCCTCCCAGTCACTGGGGCGCAGTCTAATCGACAGCGGAGCTTGTGATGTTCCAGACCCATCTCCTGATTGCCAACAGCCCAACAGCCCACAGCTGAATGGGAGGCAGGCAGGAACAGGCTCAACACAAAAGTACTGACAGCACAATTCCTTTAAGTGCCCAGCTCTCATACTTGCTGGGAACAGTCACTAGAGGGAGACATGCTCACACACACCAGGCCAGTGTATTAATTACTCAGAGATTCTCCCACTGAGACTTAAAAGTGCTCTGGAAAATGACTTCAAAAATGGCATAAAGGGATTCCATTATTATGGTCACTCAGGGATTTCTGTGTCAAGCTACCGGCACTGTGAACTCATGCATGGATCTGAGAACCAAGCTGGGTTCTTTCCATCAGTGAAATAGGCTCTTCTTGCCAATGTCTGCCCTCAATGACATGTGTAATACTATTAATCTTCAGGTTTGTAGAGGTGTAACTGGTTGGAACACAATAAGGGAGAGACTCTAGTTCCCTCTCTCTTAGCTATGTTGGCTCTGCAGGGTAACATGAATAAAATGCTTATATTTGACAGTAGTGAGCAGGTTTAACTCTGATACACAAGGGAACAGATCTGCAAGGTAAGAAGGAGATTTTTTACACAGTCACTTTCCAGGGGCAGAACCAGACTTTAAACAGCCCCTTTGCCCGAACCTAGTGTTTCCCAAAGTGTGAAGGGCATTCCTGAGAGTGATTGCAAAGGACTAACAGGGGGTGAAGGATTGTACCTGTTGGTTATTCTTTAGAATCTCTACTTTATTTTTTTTTAATCCTAGCAGTTATGGTCACAAAGAAAACCTTAAAATCATGAAATGAGTGCAACCAGTGCAGAGATGATTACCTTGAATTTGCAGAGAGCCTGAAACAATAGCTCTGAGGTGTGAACTGCCCCATTGATTTTACTGGGTGCTAACTGAGATGCCCATTATGATAGTTTAAAATGTTGACATGTAAAGTATTTTGCTGCTCAACACAGTCTGCAAAAAAGGAGAGCAGCATTCCCCAATGTGTGCTGTGAAGGGGGTGTGAAGGACTAGCTGGGGGCAGGGGGCACAGGAGGTGTATAAATTAAGACCTTTAACAACACATGACAGAGTTTCAGGGGAAGGTGTGATTGGTTTCACTTTCCTGAAAGGGGGTGGCTGGGCTTATATTTCAAATGTTTGTGAAATGCTGATCTAACCCCACTTACTGCTTCTCTTCCCAAACATCAAGGAGTGGAGCCATTAAAAAAAGACAATAGATTTATAAAGACTGCATTAAATGGATCCATATTGTGTTTTCGATGTATAAAGAGCCAACATGGATTTTCATCTGGGATTACTTTTAATTTAGATTAAATAAAACCACAAACAACCAAAAAAGAACAAATGTCTCCATGAGCATAAAGGAGAGCACAGCATAGTATGCATCTCACTCTTTATGATCCTCCTTCTCAGACCTGCCTCACAGCCTGGATCCATCAGCAGAAAGGTAGGGAGACCCCCTCACATTCAAAGGTGCAATATGCAGAAAACAGAATCGGCTTACTCACAATTACATGGCTGCATATGCACACTCCAGAGCTATGAGAGGGCAGCGGAAAGTGTCAGAGGTCCTTGCAAGTAACAGTTGTCCCTCAGCAGCAGTAACAAACCTCCCGTGGGCTGCTTCCTTACTGGAGTGTCTGACCTTTCACTCCTCCCTTAGCGCCTCTCAGGAGTTAAAAGGCAGACATAGGAGTTGCATTGTGTTCCTCTTTCTCCCTGGCTGGGTCTGCTGCAGTACTTCAGTTCCCACAGGTTTTGCAGCACGGGAACATTAAAACTTTCAGCAGGTAGGCCAAGTGAGAGGAAGACAGGCAACAACAGATTGACTTGACAAGCCTTCCTCTTCTTACTCATCATGCTTTTATGGTGGTTATTTTGTCACCAAGATATAAGCTTCTGAAGATCACAGTTTGCACATGCTTAGGAAAGGTTTGTTAGAGGCCGGTAGATTCCATCAGCACTGAGCATTGTACCATCTCCACACAGTGACTGAGCATGCCCTATGAGGATTTTCCCTACACTTGCTCTTCCCAGTAGCCAGGAGCAACTGTAACACCAGCCATCAGAGCTGAGAGCAGGGAGCTGTTTCCCTGGTGCTTTCTCCCCTTGCTGGGTTCAGGAAACAAAGAAGAGGAGGAGCTGCTTGGCTGGAATATAGAGGGATGAGGAATTGAGGAGTAAGGGACAGGAGCTGGGGGTGGGAGGAGGTGCAGATAGGGACAGAGGAGCCAGATGAGGTGGGGATACAGTAGCAGAGAGGACAGGAACAGGGGCCAGGATGGCAAAGGAAGGAAGCAGAGGGGGACAGGGATAGAAAGATATAACCACTAGAGAACACTCCCCTCAGAGCCCAGAACAGAACTCAGGATTCCTGCACTTCGACATTCCTCTGTCGTCAGAAGAGAACTGTGCAACCTACTCTTAGCGTATGCGCAACGCGCTTCAGGTGGCACGTGACCAGGATTCATCACCAAATTTGGTCCCCTGGGTGGATCTTTAGCTTCCCCAGCCTGCGCCAGGTACTGACAGGGAGTGCGCAGTGAAACCCACTGGCAAAATGTCTGTTACTTTGCCAATGGCTAGTCTAGACAGAGATAAGAGCCTTTGACTGACAGAATTTCTATGTCTTCAATTAGCTTTTTAAAAAGCCTAGGAAATTACATTTTAAAAGCCTATGTTAAAAACATTAAGGTTGAAAACTCGAGCACCCAAAAGTTACCAAATGCTAGAATGAATGTTGCCTGTGCTACCAGGTTGCCCTTGTGTATGTGTGCATTATGATACAGTCTCTAATTACTTGACCCCATGCTACTTTTTCCATGAGGCCTTGCCTCATTCAGTGCACAGGATGGACAGTGCACAGGGAATGAATCAAGGATGTGTAGCAAATGAAGCTGTTGTCTATAGGACCTCTGTCTCATTTGTCACATAAGTTGGAAAGTGTGTAGTGAATGAGGCAGGGGCTGCAAGAAGAGAAAGGGTGGTCTTATGGTTAAATCAGGTGAATACCACCCTGGAGAATAGGATCCCCTCTCTTTCTCTGCCACAGACTTCCTGCCACTGTGTGTTCCTATTTTGCTGCATGCTCAGCTTGAAGACACCTGAGGCCAGAATAGCAGAAGAGCTGAGCACTCACAACTGCAATGGAAATCAAAGGGAGCTGTGCTCTGAATATATAAAGTGCAATTAAAAATTCTAAGTATTCAAATCAGTTCCTAGCTGCCAAAATTTGTGGAACTTTTGACAATTTTTACCTTCATCTCTGTGCTTCAGTTCCCCCATCAGTCAAATGGGGAGAATACTTGCCTCATCTACCAGTGATGTTGTGAAAATAAATTCATTCATATTTGTAAAACATTATTTTTGGACAGCACCACTGAAAAACCGACAAGGAAATGAATAACTCTGTATTCAGTGCAGGGTTTGGGTGGTGTGCAATAAATAAGACCTAGGGCAACTCAGTGAATGAGGAGGTTTATCTGGGAAGGTGGGGCCATGTGGTGATGTTAATGGAGGAAGAACTATTTACACCCACTGAGCATTTGGCCCTTTGATTTTAGGGTCAGTTCCTTTCCTATTGAGGCCCTGTTGCATTTGGAAAACAAGTTCAAGTCCAAATAAATGGCCTCATTATTTGACTGAGGGTGAGAAGGTGAGGGCTGGTCTGGACTGGGAATTTACATAGGCATAGCTACGTCTCTTGGGAGAGTGAAAAATCCACATCACTGAAAGACACAGCTCTGGCAACCTAACCCCCAGTGTGGACAGTGCTAGGCTGACAGAATTCTTCTGTCAGCCTAGCTACTGCCTCTCAGGGAGATGAGAGCCACAGGAATACGTCAGCAGCCCCCATCAGCCCCCTGCCCCCCACACTGCTCCCAGCGCCTCCCACCCACTGGCATTCCCACCGATCAGCGCCTCCCCCTCTCTCCCCGCACCTCCCAATCAGCTGTTTGGTGGTGTGCAGGAGGCTCTGGGGGGCGGGAGAGGGAGGAGTGAGGGCATGGCAGGCTCAGGGGAGGGGGTGGGAAGGGGTGGAGTGGGGTCAGGGCCTGTGGCAGAGCCAGGGGTTGAGCAGTGAGCACCCCCAACACATTGGAAAGTTGGCGCCTGTAGCTCCAGCCCCAGAGTCAGCGCCTATACAAGGAGCCGCATATTAACTTCTGAAGAGCCACATTTGGCTCCGAAGCCACAGGTTGGCCCCTCTGCCTTAGAGAAATAGAAAAGATCTGTGAATCCTTTTCTTCCTATCAATAGAACAGGAGCCATAACACACTGGTGTAATATATTGTTCACTAGGAGGATACATAATATGGGGCAGATTCTTAACTGGTGAAAATTGTCCTAGCTACATTGAAGCCAATGGAATTATGACTGTTTCCACCAGCTGGGGATCTGCCATGTGTCTTTTAATACAGATAAATATGTGGTCTATAAATCTCAGATTCTCCTGCCATAAGTCTCCACACCAGTGTCTCTTAAATGAATTCCACAAAAGAACAAAACCTGTGAACATCACTGAAAACTCACTTAAAAATCCTTTCTATCAATGGGAAAAGATTTTTCTCATATATAAAGCACAAAAACACATTAAGACCAATATCCAGTGTTCATCTCGAGAAGTTCCTCAAGCCACAGAGGAGCTTTGCAAAAAGAAAAGGAGTACTTGTGGCACCTTAGAGACTAACCAGTTTATTTGAGCATAAGCTTTCGTGAGCTACAGCTCACTTCATCGGAAGCTTTGGAGTACGGCTGGATCATATGCCCCCCATGTCACCATGGCATAATGATGGGAGGATCAGATCCATGCAGCAACAGATCTCCTGCTCTTATTCTGAACCCAACCTTATTGGGAAAAAATGGATCAGCATTGGCCCAGGGATCAGCACCTTCTCCCTCCCTCCCCACACCTCCCGCCCACCACAAACAGCTGTTTCTTGGCATTCAGGGAGGCTGGGAGGGATGGGGGAAGAGCGGGGACGCAGTGTGCTTGGGGGACGGGGTGGAACTGGGCGGGAAGAGGCAGGGCAGCGGCAGGAAGAGGTGGAGAAGAGGTGGGGGCAGGAAGAGGCGGGGTGGGGCCTTGGGGAAGGGGTAGAGTGGGGACAGGGACTGGGGCAGAATCGGGGGTCAAACACCCCCCAGCAGTTTGAAAAGTCAGCGCCTGTGACATTAAGGACTTAGCAAACATAACTGAAAGTGTTTCTAAGTGAATATTTTTTCACTGGTCTAGTAATCTAGCATAACAGTTGTGTCACTTCCTGGGGGCACCCAGGATTGTGAAGCCCATCATCACCACCTGCCCTTAGCATGAAGCAGTTTAGTCTCTTCCTGTTGTGGATCAGCTCCTTGAAACCACCACTTTCTGGAAACACAAGTACTGCCTTCCAGGCCTCACTCAATCGCAGATTCGTGATAGGCACACACCAACTCTCAAATCCTCTGAGCATTCCCTACAGTGTCCAGCCCCTTATCCACTGAACACTCACCGAATTACCAGGTCTGCTATTCCCAAAGGAACAGTACATTGCAGTTTGCCAGTTACACCTTAGAAGACAGTGACGCTGAACACACAGTGCTTAGATATATTTATAGTGAAAATTAAAATAAGATTTTTATTAAAGACCAGCAATTCAAGTGATGGGAGTAATAATATTAGAAATAAATGGTTACATACGAAACCGTGATGGGGTGTCCACCCCACACAGGACTGCAAGGGGTTAAGATGGCCAGGGAGCAGGGAATTGATTGGAAGCAGACTCAGATGGAGGGTCCTATATAAGCCAGGAAGCTGGCAACAGAAGGGACTGTAGGCTGCAGTCATACCCTGGGAGAAGGGAGGTGTGTCAGGGGCTAGAGGGTAGTCCACAGTTATTCCCTGAGAGGAGGGAGTTGGGAGGCTGGCAAACCCAGAGAGGGGGGAAGCCAGGAAGGTAGGAAAAGGCCCAGGGGGAAAGCAGCAAGGTAGGACAGTGCAGGCCTTGGCTGCTGACCGGTGGGCCCCTGAGCTGGAACCCAGAGTAGAGGGCTGGCCCAGGTTCCCCTGTCAGCCACTGGGGATGTGGCACAGGCCACGCAGAGGACAGCGGACTGCCTGGGATGGTTAGTCTTGGAAAGACTTTGTTACACCGCACTGGCAGGGGAACATGTATGGTGTCCCTGTGGGAAGGCCAAGTCACAAAGAGGAGGTTCGGTTCCTGGAGCAAGAAGGGTCCACAGAGTGAAAGGATGATGGGAGACACCTCACGAGAGGAGGGCACAACGCCTGGCCAGAGCTAATCCCCAAAGCGAGCAGGAGGAGGCTCCATCAGCAGCGAGTGTACCCCCTGACAGAAACAAAATCAGAACACACTTTTTAGAGACTAAACTTAAGGCATTCTCTGATGTCTTACAAGAAAGCCTCCCACAGGTTCTTTCCTCAGCTTTTCAACCAGTTTGGTTGATGCCCTGCCACGGGGTCTGCTCACTGCAAGTGCGCCTCCTCCTGGTCACTCTGGGGATGAGCTGATTCCAGTCCAATGCCTCCTTTCTGCCTCTCACCACACACCCAGCCTGCTCTTCCTGGCTCTCAGCAAAGCAAGATACTCTGTGTTCATGGCTCAGCCATCCGGCCAAGTCACATGTGTCCTCCCTTTCCAGGTATCAAAGTCCCTTCTTCTGAACAGGTTCAGGCAGTCTTTCCATTCACGACCCAGCCAGTGCCACTTTCCCAGTGGCAGGTAGGGGAACCCAGGCCCAGTCTTTACTCCAGGTTAAAGCTCAGGGACCCTTGAGTCAGCAGCCAAGGTCTGTTCCATTCTGGGCCCTACTGCCATTTCCCTGGCCTTTCCTAACCTTCTGGCTCCCCCACTTATCCGGGTTTACCAGTCCCAAAACTATCTCCTCCCTGGGCTACTTTGGCTCTGTAGCCCCACCCCCCCTTCTCCCAGGAAGTGACTGCAGACTACTTCCTTGCCACCACCTCTCTGTTCCAACTTCCTGTCTTTATAAACCCAGCCCAGCTTGTTCCTCCTCAGCTGGGCTCTTGGTTATTCAGTCAGGGGATTACTTAAACCCCCTGATTCCCCTCAGATGTGGCCTGTCTGGTTAATTGGATCCCTTCTTAACCAACATTAATGCCTTCAGGGCAAGTGTGGGGTAAACACCCATCACAGACCCCATCTCATAAGATCAAGCCCTCTGACAGCTTGTCTTCACAGGCTGAATGAATATATAGGGGTTCATCTGTACCTCAGATATTTCATTGTATTATCCCTAAATAGGATAACTCCTGCTGTTTACCTCTTCCTATTAATCTCCATTCTTCAAATATTTCACAATCCTTCATTAGCATTCAGCTCAGACTTGTGAGTGGAGACACATTGTGAACCATACAATACTCAATTTGCATGTAAACAGAGATAAATAAACATTGCTTGTCTGAACAAAATCTTCTTTTCATCTTTGCTGGTGACCAATCCCTAGGCACAGACCTTAAGAAAATAATTTTCAGTGTAAATACATAACTCCTTACACAACATCTGTACATCCATTTTGCAATGATATTGTTGACCAGCGTGACACAGGCTTTCAACAGAGACCTCACATGACACTCTTTGAACTAGAATGCAAATACAAGACCCAGAGAATTAATTTCTGTAACTCTGGTGCCCTCTGCTGGCATCAAGAAGCCCTGAGTCACAAGAAGATTCCAGCTCCCAGTTTGTGTGTTAATTCTCTGTATATGCACAGCAAGTTGGGAAGGTCTTTGCATTAGTAGATGTTGCTGACTTCACACCTGATAGTGATGCCTGGGTTGGAAAGTGAGTTGCAGGTGAAATATTAGGTTTTAGAGTAGCAGCCGTGTTAGTCTGTATTCGCAAAAAGAAAAGGAGTACTTGTGGCACCTTAGAGGCTAACCAATTTATTTGAGCATAAGCTTTCGTGAGCTACAGCTCACTTCATCGGATGCATGCAGTGGAAAATACAGTGGGGAGATTTATATACACAGAGAACATGAAACAATGGGTGTTATCATACACACTGTAAGGAGAGTGATCACTTAAGATGAGCTAATACCAGCAGGAGAGCAGGCAGGCGGGGGGAAAGAAAACCTTTTGTAGTGATAATCAAGGTGGGCCATTTCTAGCAGTTGACAAGAACGTCTGAGGAACAGTGTGGAGTGGGGGAGGGAAATAAACATGGGGAAATAGTTTTACTTTGTGTAATGACCCATCCACTCCCAGTCTCTATTCAAGCCTAAGTTAATTGTATCCAGTTTGCAAATTAATTCCAATTCAGCAGTCTCTCGCTGGAGTCTGGTTTTGAAGTCTTTTTGTTGAAGAATTGTCACTTTTAGGTCTCTAATTGAGGAACCAGAGAGATTGAAGTGTTCTCCGACTGGTTTTTGAATGTTATAATTCTTGACGTCTGATTTGTGTCCATTTATTCTTTTACGTAGAGACTGTCCAGTCTTACCAATGTACATGGCAGAGGGGCATTGTTGGCACATGATGGTATATATCACATTAGTGGATGTGCAGGTGAAGGAGCCTCTGATAGTGTGGCTGATGTGATTAGGCCCTATGATGGTGTCCCCTGAATAGATATGTGGACACAGTTGGCAACAGGCTTTGTTGCAAGGATAGGTTCCTGGGTTAGTGGTTCTGTTGTGTGGTGTGTGGTTGCTGGTGAGTATTTGCTTCAGGTTGGGGGGCTGTCTGTAAGCAAGGACTGGCCTGTCTCCCAAGATCTGTGAGAGTGATGGGTAGTCCTTCTGGATAGATTGTAGATCCTTGATGATGCATTGGAGAGGTTTTAGTTGGGGGCTGAAGGTGATGGCTAGTGGCGTTCTGTTATTTTCTTTGTTGGGCCTGTCCTGTAGTAGGTGACTTCTGGGTACTCTTCTGGCTCTGTCAATCTGTTTCTTCACTTCAGCAGGTGGGTATTGTAGTTGTAAGAATGCTTGATAGAGATCTTGTAGGTGTTTGTCTCTGTCTGAGGGGGTGGAGCAAATGCAGTTGTATCGCAGAGCTTGGCTGTAGACAATGGATCGTGTGGTGTGGTCTGGGTGAAAGCTGGGGGCATGTAGATAGGAATAGCGATCAGTAGGTTTCCGATATAGGGTGGTGTTTATGTGACCATCGCTTATTAGCACCGTAGTGTCCAGGAAGTGGATCTCTTGTGTGGACTGGTCCAGGCTGAGGTTGATGGTGGGATGGAAATTGTTGAAATCATGGTGGAATTCCTCAAGGGCTTCTTTTCCATGGGTCCAGATGATGAAGATGTCATCAATGTAGCGCAAGTAGAGTAGGGGCGTTAGGGGACAAGAGCTGAGGAAGCGTTGTTCTAATGTTCCAACATTCCACACAAAGATGGACTACAAGCCATCAGGAACAGCATCCCCGATAATGTCATGGCTAACCTGGTGGCTGAACTTTGTGACTTTGTCCTCACCCATAACTATTTCACGTTTGGAGACCAATGTATACCTTCAAATCAGCGGCACTGCTATGGGTACCCACATGGCCCCACAGTATGCCAACATTTTTATGGCTGACTTAGAACATAACTGACAAAACTCCCTTTCTTCCATTATCAAAATATAGTAGACTATGGTTGCAAAGGAGAATGCAAGGACAAGTGGCAACTAATTCATCACCAAGAGAGACTGTCTCAAACACGTGTGCATCCTCACTTACACAATGAAGCTGTAATTTCATATACCAGTTTGGTGTTTTGATCCATCATTTCATATATTTCAAGCTAGTAATTGACTCAGAGCCAGATCCTCAGTTTATTTTACATTCTGAGACTCAACCATGGGGACAGCTCCCTGAAACTGACTTAAGTGTACAAACAGGGTAAGAGATCCTTGGCTGGTGTAAATTGGCATAGCTCCATTGACCTCAGTAGTGCTACACCAATTTGCACCAGCTGAGGATCTGGCTCATGATTAGAGTTGGTGAGGAATTTTTCGGTGAATTGTTTTCCGATTGAAAAATGTCAGTTCATTGAAATCAAAACTGTTTGTGGGAAAGCATCAGTTCTGATGAATTTCTCAACTTGAAATTTTTTTTAAAATAGTTTCAAAATTGCCGATATCCCACTTTTGACATTTTCAAAAGGAAAAATCCCAGTTTCAAAATTTGAAATGTGAGCTAGTTCTAGTAAAAAAGAAATTAATTGAAAATGGGCAAAATTAAAACAAAACTTTTTGAAGTTACTGAGACTCAATATTTTGATCGAGCCAAACCAATTTTTTTCAGTTTGTTGTCTCGTAAAAAAAAAATGAGATTTCAACTTTTTGTCCCAGTTTAGAATAATGTTTTGAAATCTCAAATATTTTTCTTTTGGTTGTGACAACATAAAGCATAAACTTACTTTAACCTGTTAAAAACAACCCACCACTTCAAAAATATAGTGTAAAACATTTATAAACTATGGAGCCATTTATAACTATCCTGGGGCCTTACTAGAAAATCAATCAACTACCCAACTTTAGATACAAGTTATATGCAAGTCAGTCAAAAAATTTTTGCACAAAATTTTATGAGCAATTGGTATTTACACTTCTAATTACAATAATATAGATGTAAAGAAAAGTTCATTATTTAAAAATCTTAATTACTGTGTTAAATTGTAATAATAAAATCAAGACATTCATGTATACTGAGCACCTTATAATGTAATAGCGTTTTCCTTTAAGTTCCTATAAACCAATAGTACATCCAATAAAATTTAAAGAGGGAAAAAAGACCTGAGGTTAAAATGGAACCAGCACCCCCCCCCCAAAAAAAAAATAGGGAAGAGGAGAACTCTCAGTAACAGCAGCAAACAAGTTCCTTGTAAATAATAATCTTAAATTTCCTATTGCCTTTCACTCTACAGCCACCCAAACTGTTAAAATACATTAGACACAGGGATTACGACACACACCTGCGAAGTTCATCCACCTCTAAAGTGTAATGCTGTAGCAGCCGTTTTATAGAGCATAACAGCTCTGCACCACAGTTTAGGACAGGAAGTGCCGATTCCCTAATCCCGTTGAAACTGGAGGGGGAAACTAGGGAGACAGAATGGAATTACCAGAGATGGTATTTGAACAGGTCATGGGGATAACATTCCTATTTTTCCAAACAGTGTTGTGAAATCTTTAATGGCCCTAAATTGTCAGGGCTAGAGCTGTTCAAATAGAAACAGCAATTATTCACAGATAATTTTTTCACTAATTGACGTGAACAAAATAATTGACTACACAGTCCAAAAATAGTTGATCAGATGCAGTCAGGACACAGGCTTTACGTCTAATTTGAGAGGTGTTCTCTCCAGCAACCTCCTAGCATTGTACTGGTGGACTGCGTCACTGCTGATTAGCCAATGTTCTTCTTTCAGCATCTTGATGATTCTCGGAGGGCTCCTGTTTATACAGTGACCCAATGCAACACTTCATAGCATGTAAGATCTTATGGGATCACAGCACACAATAGTATTTATTTATATTAAGATTTGTACTAGTTACCTCCTTCCTCTTCTAGCATTTTGTGTAGGGGCAGGCTGCCAACTTTTGACATATTCCAGATGGATATGCAGAGCAGCAGTGTGGGTCAGTGATGCCTTGTTCTGTGGTTAGACCTCAACACAGGAGGATAGGAAACAATGGAGAAATGTTGAATATTTCAGGCCAGGCGTCCCAGTTCTGGAAAGGGCCAAAGGCTTTTTGTGCATTTACAAGCACTTTCTCACATTACAAATTGACGGGTTTCTACTGAAGACCTTGTCAGTCAATTCCTCTCCTGTATTTCTCCCTAGTGTTTTCTTAAAGCCAAATAAAATCTATTTGCATCTGCTTTTTTCCCTTGTTAACATATGTAAAGTTATCAGCTTCTCACAGGTGTCTGCTTCTTGCATTTGCAACAACAGTAAGAAAAAGAAAAACCTGAGGCCACAGAAAAGCTCTCACAAGGGGGTCAAAAGGGCTTCCTCTTCTGCTAAAGGTCTGCTACATTATTAGCAGTGCCGTGCCAGAGATATTTACCTGTTGGTTGCTTTTCAATTGATTCAACATGTGGATGCAGGGAAGGAAGCTTAAACCTACATCAAGTTCAAATGTGGTGATAGTGCTGGAAAAACCTTCTGTCTGTTACCCATGGCTCCTGCACACCCACTCCCCTGCCTTTCCTTTCTGTTTCCAGGTTGGATCCTCAATCAAAAAACTAAACAAAGCAAATCCCAAATAATTAGAAGGAGTTTGATATCTTCTAAAAAAACAAACATTGGATGAGGTCATCTCATCACAGTCCATAAAGCTCTCTCTCCCTCCCTTTTTTAATATGTATGTTCCAGTCTAATTTTCGATTGGGTCCTTTTGTGGGTAAAATGGATTAAATATCCCAGGCACAATATGTGGCTGATGTAGTGATTTACATGAGTGCATGCTATGAATGCAATAATGTTCAGCTTACACCAAAAACACAGACCCTTCATAAAGCTCTTCAGAAAGCAGATAGAGATATAGCTGTCACCACTGAGACTTCTCTTAGCTGCTTTTAGGCAGACAAGGGCAGCTGGATTTCATACTTTAAAGATTTTACATTTTAAAGATTGGTATTCCCAGGGTTTATGACCCTGGCCTGGATGCACAAAAGGAGTTAAGTGTTGGGACAGTGAGTATCACAGCACTTAACTTTTAAGCGCCTACAAAAATCACTGTGATTCACAAAGCCTGGGTTGTGTGATTATGCTTCCTAGATAATGAATAGGGAGAGATAGGTGACTTAGACTCCTATTTACAAAAGTCAGCATGTCAGGCGGGAAGCCACCTCTCCTAGCCAGTATAGGCACTGATTCTGTGGGTGCTCTGGGGCTGGAGCACACACAGGGAAAAATTAGTGGGTGCTCTGCACCCACCGGCAGCCAAGCTTTCCCCCCCCCTCCGCCTCCCCCTCCTCCCTTGAGCGCGCCGCGTCTCGACTCCTCCCTGCCTCCCAGCACTTGCCACTGCCAAACAGCTGTAGCAAGCGCTGGGAGGGAGGAGCGGGAACGGGACTAGATTGTGACTATTCCTACACAGATATTTAGGGAGCGAGGGACAACGGAACACAAGCAGTTCCCCCTCTGTCTCCATTGTATCCGTGTGCATGAAGCAGGCACAATCTTAGTCCTTCCACACGCAATCTGCAAGGCCTGGGGGATCTAATGATGACTGTGATGCTAGGGTGTGAGGTGGCACAAGGGTGGGCCGAGGGGAAAGTGCCCTGAACCCTTTTATCGGTGTTTAGCAGATGCAATTCCTGTGTGCACTCCCCCAGTGTCACTGGAGACAGTGGCCCTGCCTCAGGCACAATGCCTCTGGGGAAAACTGCTATTGTGCAGCTCCTCCTCATCTCCCAGGGCAAGCAGTGGCGTAAAGCCCAGTGGGTCTCAAACTTCTGTACGGGCGACCCCTTTCACACAGCAAGCCTCTTGAGTGCGACCCCCCCCCCCACATATAAATTAAAAACACTTTTTTATGTATTTAACACTATTATAAATGCTGGAGGCAAAGAGGGGTTTGGGGTGGAGGCTGACAGCTTGTGACCCCCCATGTAATAATCTCATGACCCTCAGGGTGGTGGCGACCCCCAGTTTGAGAACCCCTGGTATAGCCACACCATGACCAGTAATTAGTGCACCCTAGTGCTTTAAAAGAACTGACCAAGTTGCTCTCTGACCCACTGATGTGGATCTTTAATCAGTCTTGGAATATTGGGGATGTTCCAGAGCACTGAAAAAAGTGAATGTTCTACCAATATTTCTACAGGGTAAATCAGATGAGCCCAATAACTATAGGCTGTCGATTAACATTGATCCCAGGCACAGTCATCAAATGGCTGATATGGGATCCAATCACTAGACAATTAAAGGACGGTATCATAATTAATACTCAGTAAGCATGGTTTTACAGAAAATAGATCCTGTCACACCATTGTTGTGAGATTACCATTTTGGTAATGAGATTACAAGTAAAGGTAGCTGATGTAATATGCTTGGACTTCTTAGATGTTTGTCTTAGTAGCGCACACCATTCTGATTTTAAAAATAGCACTGTACAAAATCAACATAGCACATATTAAATGGATTAAAAACTGGCTAACTGACAGTTCAACCTGTAATGGGGAATCATCATTAAATGGGTGTTTTTCTAGCCGGGTCCCACAAGGGTCTGTTCATGGCCAACTGCTATTCAATATCTTTATCATTGACCTGGAAGAAAATAAATGCAGCACAGACTAGCTGAGCATAATGGTCCCTTCTGGTCTTCACATGTATGAATACCTGCACTGAATACCTGCACTTTAGACCCTGAGCATAAGGCTGATACCTGCAGGTTGGTGACTATGTCTTAAGGGTTTCTCATTTCACATCCCCTTTATGAGAGGAATAACACTAGTCTCCATGTACAGTCCAGATACAACAGCCTCCTGCACTCACCATCCCACAATGTGATGGAGACCCCATTTTACCATGTCTAGCACCCCAATGCTCCTGTGGCTGCCCTGTTTGCTTCCGAGCATGGGTCAAAAACTTCAGCCTCTAGATATAACCCCAAGAATCACCTTTTCTCATCTACTCTTCACATGTGGATGACAAGCCCCAGACTACCTCAGGCATACTAGCAGCCAGGGCTTCTGCCTCTCTCTCCGTCGACATAAGGAGGGAGCTGGCTCGCTCCTGCTTGGGATCCTCAGCATATCTCAGGCAACTGTCAGCTTCCCCCTGCTCCCTGGGATGTCTGCAGTTTGCTTAAATGGGGACAAGATAGATATAATATAATGTTGTGTGTGAATGTGTGACCTTCCAGTAATTAGCTGCACCTGACCGAGTATCAAAGCACTACTAGCAGTGACAGCTAACAGGAGTAATAGAGGCCTGTGGTTTTGGAAATGCCATACTTGCTGCTGATTTATTTTGCCTGGAACTATCCCTTGCTTTGGACCCTGCTCTTAAGTTCTCATGGACCCAGCCAAAATCCTGGGTAGATGTTATAGAGGAAGTCAGACTAGGTGATCATAAAGATCCCTTTTGGCCTTAAAATCTATGAATCTATGAATGGCTGAGTTGAAAAATAGTTGGCTCAATCCTTCACTAGGAAGTGCAGATAGGAGCAGATTTGCCTGGCTGTGCTTCTCCTTCCCCTGCCTCAGCCCACTCTGCTTTCACATGGAACCTTGAGATGAGAGTGGAGAGCAGCAGAGGGAGGAAGAGCAGCTGCCCTTCCACGCACCACACCTCCACCCTACAGTCACTGGGGGGACAATGAGAGTGGCCACCGCATCTCAGGGATGAAGGAGAAAGAAAAGGATGGAAGAAAAGCCAGGAGATGATAGGGGCAGAGATACGGGTTGGAGAATACAAGAGGAGACCCAGGGAATGGGGGAGATGAAAGGGAAAGGGCCCAGGAGGTATACAGGCACAGAGGGTATACAGGAGGTATATAGGCATATTCCCAGGTGCACTATCTAACCCACTGTAATGGTCACTCTTTTTCTTCTATCACTGGCTGCCAAGAGTGTAAATACTCCCAGAGAATCATTCTTATAGAGATGGGAGTCTCACAGTTTTCTTCAATGTGTTCATACACTCCTAACTTTGCTTTCATTCCACCAGCTCCACTTGTAATGTTTTTCACTACAGCTGCTACCCATATGCTTTTTCCCATATCTATAACATTTCTACTAACCTTCTGGCCTTACTTTTCTCTCCCTGTGAGCTGGGCCCATTGGCAGAATACTTTATTACAGAAGGGTTCTTAGCAGAGGTTTTGGTTGTGTCATACACTTTACTTACTCCGGTCTGTTGTATGATCAGGGCACTTGTAAAGGTTTCACTGTATAGTGTTTACCTGGTATCAAACGATATAGCAGGATATTAATCTTAAACCATCTGCTTTGACACTTCTGTCTGAAATTTTACAGGCTTGGTCTCAATGCTGAGATAAATGCTTTTGGAAGCCATATGCAAAATCTGTTTGCCAAATTTTGAATATGATGGTGAAAAAAAGTCGTTTTCCTGTTGGAATTTTTTTAAATGATTTTTAAGCATTAATCATTCAAAACCAATTTAATTCTACCACTTGAAGCTTCCCAAGTGTCTAGTCCCCATCATGTACTAGTCAATATTTCCATTTACAAATAAAAAGGGAGTTATAAGTGATTAAAAATCATTGGTGCACAACACACATTTTGAAATCTCTTTAAATTCAGAAATACAAGGTAGGAGTTACCTACCTCCACATTATCAACGACTGCTCGTTCCAAGGTTGTGGTTATGAATTGGTGTGCCATGTGGAGTGATATAGTTGTGTACATTATAGTGAAATCAGTATAAGTCAGGGCTTGTGGCTTCCCTCTACCATTTGGCTGGGCTTGCCTGGACATGGTGTTTGTGACTTCTGATATGGACTCTCATGCAGTTTAGTGCTGGGCTCATTAGGTCACCACCTTCAGTGATTTTACCATGGCTCAATCTCTGGCTTTGCATGTATTGCTGAGACTTGTGTGGAAGGACCAGATGACCCCATTTCGGTGCAGGTTTCTCCAGTTACATTCATCGTTCTGCATGAACCCACTCAGGACAAGGCTGCTTTCATATCACTCCAGCTTCAGGTGGCTGGACACTACAAGCTTAGACTCATTTGAGTGTGGCCATCAAATATGCAGTAATTACTGAGATGGGTTTAAATGGAGAATTTTGCAAGTGGATAGCTCACCCTTCTTACTCCTTAGACTTCCCAGCGGAGCTGACTGAGCTATGCTCTGATCTAGTCTCTTGCTGGAGTCACTTAGGCTTATTTTTCGCAATGCATTCTATGTCCAGGCTGACTTGAGCTAGGTGAATAGCAGAAAACAAATTAAGAAGGGCTGTCAAGCAATTAAAAAAATTAACTGTGATTAATCGCACAATTAAAAAAATTAATCGTGATTAATCGCACTGTTAAACAATAATAGAATATCATTTATTTAAATATCTTTGGATGTTTTCTACATTTTCAAATATATTGATTTCAGTTACAACAAAGAATACAAAGTGTACAGAGCTCACTTTATGTTTATTTTTATTACAAATATTTGCACTGTAAAAAACAAAAGAAATAGTATTTTTCAATTCATCTCATACAAGTACTGTAGTGCAATCTCTTTATCATGAAAGTTGAATTTACAAATGTAGAATTATGTACAAAAAATAACTGCATTCAAAAATAAAACAATGTAAAACTTTAGAACCTACAAGTCCGCTGAGTCCTACTTCAGCCAATTGATCAGAGAAACAAGCTTGGTTACAATTTGCAGGAGATAATGCTGCCCACGTCTTGTTTACAGTGTCACCTGAAAGTGAGAACAGGCTTTCGCATGGCACTGTTGTACCCGGCATTGCAAGATATTTACATGCCAGATGCGCTAAAGATTCATATGTCCCTTCATGCTTCAACCACCATTCCAGAGGACATGCATCCATGCTGATGACGGGTTCTGCTCAATAACGATCCAGAGCGGATTGACACATGTTCATTTTCATCATCTGAGTAAGATGCCACTAGCAGAAGGTTGATTTTCTTTTTTGGTGGTTCCAGTTCTGTAGTTTCCGCATTGGACTGTTGCTCTTTTAAGACTTCTGAAAGCATGCTCCACACCTAATACCTCAGCTTTTAGAAGGCATTTCAGATTCTTAAACCTTGGGTTGAGTGCTATGTCTGTCCTTAAAAATCTCACATTGGTACCTTCTTTGAGTTTTGTCAAATCTGCTGTGAAAGTGTTCTTAAAATGAACATGTGCTGGGTCATCATCCGAAACTGGTATAACATGAAATATATGGCAGAATGCAGGTAAAACAGAACAGGGGACAAACAATTCTCCCCCAAGCAGTTTAGTTACAAATTTAATTAACACATTATTTTTTTAACGAGCATCATCGGCATGGAAGCACGTCCTCTGGAATGGTGGCCGAAGCATAAAGGGGTATATGAATGTTTAGCATATCTGGCAAGTAAATACCTTGCAACACCGGTTACAAAAGTGCCATGCGAACACCTGTTCTCACTTTCAGGTGACATTGTAAATAAGAAGCAGTCAGCAGTATCTCCCATAAATGTAAAGAAACTTATTTGTCTTAGCAATTGGCTGAACAAAAAGTAAGACTGAGTAGACTCTAAAGTTTTACATTATTTTGTTTTTGAGTGCAGTTATGAAACAAAAAAAATCTACATTTGTAAGTTACACTTTCACAATAAGGAGATTGCACTACAGTACTTGTATGAGGTGAATTGAAAAATACTATTTCTTTTGCTTATCATTTTTACAGTGCAAATATTTGTAATCAAAAATGTTATAAAATCATGAGTGGTGTGGAGAAAGTGAATAAGGAAAAGTTATTTACTTGTTCCCATAATATAAGTGTAAGCAGTGTCAGGATGAGCTCCACCCTGACATCTGGTGGTGAGGTGTGGCAAGTTGTGGAAAAGAACTTCAGGGGCCAATCTCATTTGCATAGGCACAGCCACCCCGCCTAGAATGAGGCCATAGCTGCCCAAATGGTCACTTTGGCTGCTGTGGGATCCCCAGTGTCTCTGTTATTGGGGCAGGAAGAATAAATTGTTATTACCCTGATTATGGGAACTGTGCTTGGAACTGTACTTGGCCTTTTGTTATGATGGAGGCACTCACCATCAACTAAATAGTACTCGCTAGGCAAGGGTCATGGGTTCCAAAACTCTGTGAATGGAGAGAGGCTGGGGACAAGTATTAATACTTAGTGGCATGGGCCCCTTGGTGAGGGCCTTACATGCTAATTGCACTTCCTCCTCTCTCCATTGTGGAATATCAGAGCTAATTTTGATTTCATTAGAAGTCTAGTTACAGGCTGCTGAGCTCACTTTGGGCTAATAGTGCACCAGCACTGAGGCTCCCCTACTACAAGCTGAATTCACCAAAGAGCTGAACTGACTAAGAGCTGAAATCACTGAGCATTGTGTTAAGTAGTGGGGGAGCCTGAAGATATATTGTGGAGCAGTTTGCGGGACGGCTGGAGTGCCTTGTGGACAGGCTGGTGGAGCAGTTCGTAGGACGGCGGGAGCTGCTGGTGGGACGCAGAGCAGTTCGTGGATCGGCTGGTGGAGCAGTTCGTGGGACGGCGGGAGCTGCGTGTGGGCTGCAGAGCGGAGCTGAGCGAAGCAGTTTGTGGGGCGGCTGGCAGAGCGGAGTGGAGCGAAGGCCTATGGAGCAGTGGGGCGGTCAGCTTCAGATCATGTAAGGTGCCTCTTACCCCTGTCCCATCTCCACCCAGGTTGGGAGGTAAAGCTCTGTAGATAAACTTTTGAACTCTGGGGCTGCCCTGACCAGGGACAGAGACTTTTGGGTCATTGGACTTTTGGGACTTTGGGGTTGCTGGACTCAAGAACAAAAGGGAAAGGGCATACCCCAATTTGCTTGGGGTGGGTTTTTTGCTCATGGGTTGTGTTATGAATCCTGTTGGTGGTGTTTCCCCAACATAATGCCACATTGTTTCTCTCTGTTATTAAAAGGCTTTTTGCTACACTCAGACTAGGTGCTTGCGAGAGGGGAAGTATTGCCTCTTGGAGGCGCCCAGCGGGGGTGGTATATATTTGTCCCAGGTCACTGGGTGGGGGCTCGAGCCGGTTTGCATTGTGTTATTGGAATGGATCCCCTAGATATTGAACCTGGCCCTTGTTGCTGCCAACTCTGACGGGCAGAAGGGTTACATAAGAACATGGGGCCACCAAATGAAATTAATGGGCAGCAGGTTTAAAACAAATAAAAGGAAGTTCTTCTTCACACAGTGCACAGTCAACCTGTGGAACTCCTTGCCTGAGGTGGTTGTGAAGGCTAGGACTATAACAGGGTTTAAAAGAGAACTAGATAAATTCATGGAGGTTAAGTCCATTAATGGCTATTAGCCAGGATAGGTAAGGAATGGTGTCCCTAGCCTCTGTTTGTCAGAGGGTGGAGATGGATGGCAGGAGAGAGATCACTTGATTGTTACCTGTTAGGTTCACTCCCTCTGGGGCACCTGCCATTGGCCACTGTTGGTAGACAGGATACTGGGCTCAATGGACCTTCGGTCTGACCCAGTGTGGCCATTCTTATGTTCTTATGTAAAAATAATATAAAGTGAGCATGGTACACTTTGTATTCTGTGTTGTAATAAAAATCAATATATTTGAAAATGTAGAAAAACATCCAAAATATTTAATAAATTTCCATTGGTATTCTATTGTTTAACAGTGTGATTAATCGCAATAAATTTTTTTATCACAGTCAATTTGAATAACGTAGCTGAAGTCAACATACTTAGATCTACTTACCGTGGTGTCTTCACTGCGGTGTGTTGACGGGAGATGTTCTCCCATCAATTCCCCTTGTGCTTCTCGTTGAGGTGGAGTACCAGAGTCAACACTAGAGCAATTGGCGGTCAATTTATCACATCTATACTAGACACGATAAATTGACCCCTGCTAGATCGATCACTGCCCATCAATCCGGCTGGTAGTGTAGACAAGCCCTCAATCAAAACACTTTTCATGGAGAACAAGGGTTTTCTGACTTAAAACTTGTACGGATGCCAAAGATAGCAGGGATTGGATTTCTCTTGGAGTGGTCTAGAATGAGCACACTGACCCATCCATTTGCAGTAAAATATCTCAAAAAAGAACGTTCTAGAAATCTGCTAAAAATACACAAGAAGATTGCAAAGAATTGGAAAAGGGGAAGTGGAAATGTCAAGCATGTAGAATTCTAGTATTTCCATTGCTGATTTCCAATGCACCACACAGAGTACAGCTGATAACATGAAGAAGATCCTCAGCTTGGGTTTGCTGGGGACAATGGCAGGAGCTGCCATCCTGAAGTATGCTAATATGAAATCCAGCAAGTACTGGCACTGGTAAAAGGAAGGGTAATCTCTTATAAATAAGGTAAAGTGGGCAGTGCAAAACGTCATTTCCTTTACTAAACTAAGGAGCTAGGCATAGCTTTCATTTTGAACTCTCTGCAAGATTGATCTGACCTCCTGTATTTGGTGAGTCTCTTGTAGCCATCTGGAGCAGAGGAAAGGCAAAGGCCAAGGTATTTCTCTATCCAGGTGGCCCTCATAAATATTTCAATGGAATTTATTTTCTTTCATTTTCTTTGGCATTGCTTGGGCACTGGCTGATTAAGGGTTGGTGTGTAGGAATTGACATGCCCAGAGATAGACAGCCACATCTGGTAACCATTTGGATTAATTATTACACCTGTGTCATAAAACACATGTTAATAAAGGGGTGGTGAACAGGTTCAGGTTGCAGCTTAAAAATAACCACAAAAAGTTGAACACTAGCCAAGAGAGAACCAGACTCTCTGCCAACATTATGATGCCACGACTCCCACCATACATATTGAAGAGGCTGTACCAGCAAAAAAAATAGGGCAGAGAACAAAGGCATATATATCCTTGGATAAAGGGTGGAGAACAGTAAAGGTTTCTTTCTTTCTTTCTTTCTTTCTTTCTTTCAGATGTAAAAGGAAAAAATCATTAATCACTCTGCAGGATACAGCACTTAAATGGTTGGAGTTACTGAAGGGGTCTGGATAGCATCAGCCGATTTTTCATTTCCTTTCAGTGGGGACAGTTTGGTGCTCTGGAATCCCTGGAGCCCAGCAGCATGAATGCAGGTATTGAATTTTCAGGAGACAATTAAGACCAAACATTTGAGATACAATGGCATTTAAATGAATGCAAGTGCATGAGCTGAAGACCTGAACCCTTTCCCTTCCCTCTTCTTTGGGGGGCATATTTGGGTTTTAGTGGGTGGGCATTAGTCATTAGTCACACTAGGCTTGTCTAGTGATGATGGAAGACAATGGGTCTCTGTGTTTATGATTTCTTTCACAGGAAAATGTTCTTCCAGTCTATGGAAAATTGTTTAGCTGAAACAGGCTCTTCAAACAACTTTGTCACATTTTCATAGCCACCTGTTTTCTGATTATCTATAGCAGAGTGTATTTAACTACAGAGTCTGAAGCAAGTTGGTAAATCGTCATTATTTGTTCAATATCGCCTAGCAAAAAGGGGATTTATAGTTTCCATAGTGACCTGGAGATAGGAAGTAAGGAAGGGAGAGTTACCTGTAGTTCCCCTCTCATTTGGGTACATCTGTTTTAAAGGTTAGTGCTGTTTCCCTTTACCCATCATTGTTTGGCTTCTGTAGAATGTCAGTGCTCAGCCCTGCAAATATAACTGAGGGATGGAATGTCAACCCATTCAAACACCAGGATGCCTCAGACGGTCAAGCAGTGTCACTGAAATGTACTGAAGAAGAGGAAACCAAATAAACCAGATGTTCCCCAGTTCTCCTAAATAAAAATAATCCATCCCAACCCCACCAATCCAACACCTCATTCCCCACTAATGCAGTACCCTACTCCCTTCTGGAGAAACTTCGTTATTGTTGGCTGCTGTATGTATTGATATCAAATAGGTTGATATTACAGAGAAAGGTGGAAAAACCTGTATAGTACCACAGGTCAGTTACGTTTTATTAGTGTACCAGTTTCTCTGAAATACAGCTGTTTCATTTCCTAATGATCCTGCCTATCCTTTAGAGGCCTCTCCTGTAGGTGGCTATCCCCAGTCAATCAAGTTAAAGAATTACTGTATTTTGGTCCTATTATAAAAAGAAAAACGCTTTGAAGAACTTAAAGGAGCTGAAGATACAGTGGGAATAATATTACAAAGTACTGTATCTTGTAAGACACCAGTGCCTCAGCTCAATCAGGGGTTTGTATTCCTAGATGGGAGCACCCGTTGGAATTGTTAATCCATTCACTATAATTGTGAGTTCTCTGCGGCATGCCCTTAGGTATCCATATGCAATGCAACCTAGCCTCCCACAGTGCAATGCATTGTGTATCCAGCATAGTTACTCTTCATAGTGCAGCTCCTGTACTGATTTTGTTTTAATGATTCCTTGTTTGTTCTACATATTCTCACTTCTAAAGGGGTATCTTACCTATGTTTTAAAGTGGGTACAGTTTGTCTTCTAATTCCTCACAGAGGTTATGAAAATGAGCAGTTACATATCGTTCAGAATTCCTGTGTTCTATATTACCTGCCTCCCTTAGTTACTTATATATCTCCCATTACTATAACACCTGAGCATCTCATGATCTTTAAAGCATTTATCCTCCTAATACCCCTGTGAAGTTAGTTCCTCATTTTATATACAGGGAACTCAGGCAAAGAAACTTGCCTGAGTTCACACAGGAAGTCTGTGGTGCAACAAGGACTTGAATATAGGTCTCCCAAGGCCTCAGCTAGGGTCCTAACCACTGGACCAACCTTCCAAGGGTAGCCCCTCTGCTACTTGTATTGGTCTCAATAGATTAGTTTCAATAAAAACAAATACATTCCAAAATGGCAAAAACAGGGATAAAAAATCCTTCCTGAGTGTTACAGCTGATCATCTGACTCAATCTAAGCAAGTGTTAAATCCATTTAAGTGTGCTTTAAAGTCAATTTAGTTAAAGAGGTGCGATTTTTTGGTATAGACAAGGGGTAAAAGTGCTCCTAAGGCACAGACTGTTGCACGACACACAGAAATGGCATTATGAAAAGACTACATAGAACAGGTGATTCTGTGAGGTGGCAAGACGTGGCAAGGGTCACTCAAACTATCACTAGGATGGAAGAAAAACTGAGGTCAGACCCTATTATTACCCCACAAGGTGATCTATTTTATAGGAATGGGAGACCACTCAGATGAGATTGTGGGAAATTGCAAATTGAATTGATGCTTCTGTAGAGAATAAAGGAAACAGATATGGCAAAACATAGAATCTTGCAGAGCATACTATGCAAAATGGAGAGAGCGGTGGCACTGGGTTGGTAAGTATTAGTATTACTTTGCCCTTCACACTTGGATCAGCAACACCCCCTGAATGATGTAAAGAGATTATGATGTCTTGCCACCAGAAAAGTTCAAAGATTTTGTTGGTGGTAAGGACCAGACTCCCTGGGCGTTAAGCGCTAATAACCTCTGACACTATAACATGCCTTTATGATGGACCAACAAGGGCAGACTGGCCTGAAGCAAGATACAGTCTTTTACCTTGAACATGAGAAAATTGTCCATGAGCCAGGACAATAAGGCTAAGCTAAATATCTGTGTCCCCTGTACAAGAAATGTTTGTATGGAAATATATCATTCTTCAGGCCATGGGGATGTGGTATATTAATTTTAAGAGCCAGCCCATCTTAGGTCTGAGCAGGCTATTTATCTTTACATTTGCATTTTGTTGCTTGAAGATTACTTTCCCCAAGTGATTCTGTTTAGGAGGCTTCTACTCCCTACAGGTATATACTGGTCAGTTCATTCCACTCACGATACAAACACGCCCCCACACCCCCACAGATGAATAACCACAACCCAAGATTATTGCTAAAGCAGAGTCAAATGCACTAAAACCTGTCCAGGTGACACGGCTTGTTTAGCTATGTTACATTTTTTTACCAATGACCTTTTTGTATAAGTACTGTTTTTACCTTTTTGTAGCAGTATATTCAGGGGATTTCCCAGGGAAAAATATTAGATTTTCTATAATTTTCTGTAGTAGACAAGTAATAGTAGCTTGCAGCTCAGTAACACTTTAGCTCTACAGCTTCTGCTTTTGATTTTGGTTTGTTTGGTTTTATTAATTATACAAATGCCTTCATTTTTGTGCCCTCTGAAAGTTAAAGTCTCATGAAGAGGGCCCCAATCCAGCAAAGCACTTTAATTTAAGTAGACCCACTCATGCGCTCAAAGCTATGCATATGCTTAAGGGCTTTGCTGGATTGGGGCCAGAATTAGCATTTTGGTTTCTCTAATTTCAAACCATACTTTTGCACTCTGCTTAGTACTACCGCCAAATTAAACAACAGCATTCCTGTGTCCTCTCCAGTAATGAGAATGTTGTCTAGGCAACTGTGACAGGGTGGAATGGCCAGGAAAGGGTTAACGACTGCCTGTCACATCATTCAACAGGGCTATAAAGGAAAGGGGTATGTCCTTTTCCAATACTGAGGAAATGACTTCTGGCAGCTCTTTTGCTCTGGGGAGAATAGCTTTTGTTGTACGATATTTTATGAGTGGTTTGTTAATAAACGGTGCCAAGGGGAGGGCCTGAAATGAAACTCAGGCATGGCAGTGAATTTTCCTGGGCTGGTGCAGGAGCCCAGAAATGTACAGTAACCTTATGGCCCAAGAGGTCCAGCTTCTTTGCCTCCTTAGATTTGGGTGTAGGACCTTGTTGCCCTTGTCTTTCTTTAGCATTGCCACTTCCACGACCAGCATGCCCAGTTGAAGGTGCATGAAAAGGTATTCATACCCTTTGGAGGGTACAAAGTACTTCCATTGGCCATGGGAGGAATGGAGGTGGCAGTTTGCCAGAGGGTCTTGGTGGTGTTGTGTATGGTTTTGATCAAGGGCAAGGCTACCTTTGAAGGACCCTCGGGCATCAGAATGTCCACCATGGGATCTGACTCCTCTGACACCTCCTCCGCCTGTAGGCCCAGATTTTGTTCTACCCTTCTGAGCAGCTCTTGGTGGGCTTTATTGTCCATGGCCTGCAAAGTGGCAGATGAGCCCACTATGCCTCGTCCGGGGAGGAAGAGGATGAAGGTCTTAGTGGCATGGGGTCCTCCTGACCCTCTAATTTGCGGGGTCCTCCCATGCTGATGCCTCCTGCGTGGTGGCAGGTATGGTATCAGCAATGATCTAGGTGATGGCCTCAGTGCCGGCCTCGGTGCCGGCTTGGGCACTGGGCTCCGATCACCCTGGAGGTTCCTGCGCCATTGAGGATGACCTGTCCAAGGTGATCGATAGGGATCCAGAGCTCAGCCCCTGGGCTTGATGATATGCCCACAGGTTCCAGAAAGACCACTGCATGGGTGCCTGCCATTGCAGTGGCCAGAGTATCATGGGAATTTGGTGTCCCTCTTCATGCTTCGAACGATGAGAGCAGCGCCAGCTCCGCCTGGAGGTGTACAATTCCAGCTCCAACCCGAAGACGAATCCAGCCTCAGTGGCCAGGGTGGTGCTGAGCAGGATGGTGCCGGAGAGCAGTGCCAAGGGAAGGGGGACCGGTGCCGCATCGTGGCTGGTTTGCCCTTGGAGAGCACGGCTCCTCTGTGCAGTACCAGTGCTGCTGGTGCCAGCGCTGGAAACTGTGGGGCCATCGTCTCTATGAGGTCCCTGGTGGCCTCAAACATGTCCGGGGTAGATGGCAGGTCCAACTCCCCCATTCACTCTCACGCGCTGGGGAGTCCAACGGGACCAGACTCGATGGGTCATCCTGTGCAGCCGGAGTCAACAGTATTGGTTTTGCCAAAGCAGGAGCTGAGTATCCTGGCATGGGACGCACTCTGCAGGCACCATCGTGCTACACTGCTCTTACTCTAGGTGAATGCCCCCTCTCGGCTCTCTTTTGCTTTTCAGGTGGCACCAGCAAGTGCAAGCGGTGCTGGGAAGCCACCAAGCTCGACTTCGGTGCTGGAGGGTGGAGTGCCATGGGTCTTTGGACCCCTAGTCCTTTGCCAGTGCCACAGCCTCCCTCACTGAGGCCGATGCGCTCCACACCGAAGTGCTGGGCTTCAGGCCCAACGTGGTCTGTGCCAGCTGGGGGCGAAGAGTTGACTCCATAAAGAGAAGTTTTAACGCAAAGTCCTTCTCCTTCTTGGTTCTTGGGCGGAAGCCCCTGTGGTTCCTATACTTGTCAGTCTGGTGGGTTTCTCCCAAGGACTTTAAGCAGGAGTTGTGAGGGTCTCCCTGGGCATAGGCTTCCGGCAGGACACAAAAGGATTGAAGCCTTGAGACCAAGGCATGCTCTGGTCCCTCAGGGGAGAAAAGGTGGAGAATCAGAACTCAGCTACTAACTAACCTACACCAATACACTAAAACACTACACTAAATAGAACTATTTACAATATAGAAGGAAAGTCTGCTAGGAGATCTCTTGCTTCAGCAAGAGAAGAAGTAGCTCCAATGACAGTCACTGGAGGTAAGAAGGAACTGGAGAGGTGGCGGCTCACCAGAGAGTTATATTCTTCGCCATGAAGGCACAACTCCAGGGGACTCCCCAACCGACCTGACAGGTAGCATTAGGGGAAAAACCTTCCGGCTGCCATGCATGCAGTGTGCACACACTTACTTGGAATTGACAGGAGCAAGCACTCGAAGAAGAACCAGAAGACAGATCAAAGAACCCTGTGATAGGGCACTGTTAACAGCTACAAATAGAGCCCTTTGGGGGCCAGCACCCTGCCACTTAAGGTATCTCTACATTACTGTTAAAACCCTGTGGCTGGCCTGTGCCAACTGATACAGATGCACGGGGCTTGGGCTAGGGGTGGTTTAATTGTGGTGTAGCTGTTTCAGCTCGGGCTACAGCCCAGGCTCTAGGAAGCTGCAAGGTGGGAGGGTCCCAGAGCTTGGGCTGCAGCTAGGAGGACCAGACAGCAAGTGTGAAAAATCGGGACGGGAGTGGGGGGTAATAAGCTTCTGTATAAGAAAACACTTCAAATATCAGGACTGTCCCTATAAAATCGGGACATCTGGTCACCCTAGCTGCAGCCCAAGCCCAAACATTTATGCCACAACTAAACAGCCCTTAGCCTGAGCCTCTTAGCCTGAGTCAGCTGGCACAGGCAGGCCGTGGGTGTCTAATTGCAGCATAGACATACCCTTGAAATTACCCAGGACACTGGCTGTGGTTAGAGTAGGAGGGAGTTAGGTAACTTGACTGAGCTGGGAAGGGTAGAAGGGATCAATTCCATCTGTAGGGAGCCTGATGAGCTAATGAGGTAATTAGCTCAAGAGCTGGAGTAGCCAGGGAAGAAAGTAAGCAGTGTAAAAGGCTGACCCATGGAGCAGGAGCTGGAGGCCTCCATCCACCTGCTGCTATTCTGTGCTGTACATGGTGCTTAATGAAGAACCAATAATAAATGTACTTGGTGAAGGTACGCCAGTGGACGGTGTGCTGTATAATCCACCAGGAAGGCTTATCAGCCCAGGTTTGCAGGAACTGAAGGGGGAGCTATTCACAAATCCCAATTTTTAAAATTGTGATGTTTGGGGTCAGCTCATGGTTTTTGAACACCTGGGGTTGGAGACACTGCTTCCAGGCCCTTCACCCAGGATTGTAAGACAGTCCACACAGAGCATCCCAAGGCTGTCTTTCACAGTGCCAGCACCAGGGAATTCTCCCTGGCCAACTTCTACAGCAAAGTGATAAAAACAGGTAGTGGAGGGAAGATTTCCTATTGTAGAGCGTAAAGCCAGCAGGGACCATTCTGGTCATCTTGTCTGACCTCCTGCATAACACAGACCATAGAACTCACCCAGTAATCCCTGCATCAAGCTCAATAACTTAGTGGAGCCAGCGTGTACCTTTTAGAAAGATTTCCACTCTTATCACACTCAGCACACAATTCATCTACCAGATAAGTGATCTGCTTAAGAACTGACTAATTCAAATGTCACTAATCTGTCCAGATTCTGACCAAAAGAGCAGGACCTTTGCCTCCTGCTGTCTAGAAAGGCTACATTTACCAAGTGGTCTTGACACTCCAGTTTTTACTGTCAGTTCCCCTCTGTTTCTAACTGCTACTGTTGTACATGGTTTCATAGCCACATTGCTGGGAAGCAACCTACATTTTCCAAATTTACCCTTCTGTAATCTTCCAGAAATAACAAATACTGCTGCCCCTGTGTTTGTCTACTCTACCCCATTACAATCGAACACTGCTAGAAATAGTTTTACAATCTGTTCATTACTTTCTGGACGTTTCTTTTCCTTGTCATCCTTTTTATGTCTTATCTATTTAAATTGTAAGAGTTTGGGACCTCTAGGCACTACAGTAATAGAAATACTTTTAAAACCTCCCACGACATCTCAAATCTAGTTAGCTAGCTAACCCATCTATTCAAAAGCTAACTAATCACTCTCTCTGAACTCTGTCTTCCTAAGTTTTTCTTGTGAACTCATCCCCATAGCATGCCAACACAAATTCAACACTTTGTCTCTATAGTTCTCAGTTCAGGGTCACGAGAATGTGGAAGACTAACATCAAGTTGTTCATGCGGTCCTGCTGCTGCTGTTAGATACATCGGGGCTATTTCTGTCCTGCCTTACACCCTGTGATACCTCAATGAGTGCAGTGTTTCAGGGAAGGTGCTGCATTCTCTGCCACTTGGTTCTCCATGCACAGGTAGCCTTCGTAGCTACTGCTGATGTGTTGGCATTGGTTATCTCCTCTGCACTGATGATAAGCCAATGCTCGAGGGAACAATCACCACAGTGACCAGTATGCAGGAGGGCGTGTCTCGTTTATTTTCCTTTATTTGATTTTATTTATTTTGGGTCTAATCTTGATGTCTTAACTTAGACTTTACTCAATTGTTCTTGGGAGTTAGTGGGAGTTTTGCCTGAGTAAAAACTGAGTAAATCCCAAGAAAGGACTGCAGGATTTGGCCTCTTAATATGCTGACACTATAACGTATCTTATTATTATTATTTAATGTTTGTATTGCCACAGTGCCTAGGAGCCCTAGTTATGGACCAGGAGCCCATCATTCTAGGTGCTGCACAAAATGACAAAAGAAAAAGAAAGTCCTTGCCCAAAGAGCTGACAACTGAAGTACAGTATAAGACAAGAGACAACAGATGGACACAGACAGACAGGGGAAACAATGAGACAATATCAGTCAGTATGATAGGCTGTGGGTACAACACGCTAGCAGCCTAACTGTTGTCAAGATGTTGTAGGCATCGTGGCAAAGGAGAGCTTTAAGCAGAGCAGGGCAGAGAAAGGCATTCCAGTTTGAAGAGGATTTCCCTATTTCAAAATCTGGTTTCATCCTGATTTGTAATGAAAAAGAACAATTTCTAAATTCTCCACGAAAGGGGATGAAACCCCATCAAGCCCGGGAGCCGAGGTTGCCAAGGAGCCAGCCAGGCAAGATGGCAAGGAAATCTCTGGGGCAGATAGGATTCCATTGGAACCATGTCTTGTTTTTGGAGGAACTTCATTGAAATCACACTATCTCTGTGGAACATTGCAATTTTGACAAATTGGCAAATTTCAGTGGAAAAACTGTTTTGTTGGATTTTTTCTGACCAGCCCTAGTTTTAAGAAGGGTTTTGAAGGTGGAGAATGAGGTAGCTGTGTGGATATTTACGGGGAGCACCTCCCAAGCGAGAGGAGCAGCCTGGGAGAAAGCACAATGGTACTTGTTTGAAAATTTAACGAGCAGGTGGTGGAAGCTGGCATCATGGGCCAATTGGATGTGGGAGTCGACATCTCAATGCCAAATGAGAGATGACAGATAGAGTGGGGATAGGCTATGGAGGGCTTTGAAAGTGAAGACATGAGGGTTATGTTTGATGTGATAGAGAAGGGGTTGCAAAGAAAGGGGTGACGTGGTCAAAGCAATGAGCTAGGAAATTATCTTTTCAGCAGCATTCTGAATGGATCTGAGTGGGGCAATATAGCATTTGTCAAGGCCAGAGAAAAGGATGTTGCAGTACTTGAGAGGCAAGATGGTAAGGGTCTGGACAAGAGTCTTGTGGGGATGGACAGGAAAGGCCATATCTTAGAGATGTTATGCAGAAAGCATCTGCAAGGTATTGGCTTAGCCTGGAGGCAGGGACCTACAAAGAGGTCTGAGTCGAAGATAATGCCCAAGTTATGGGCCTGAGTGACTGGCAGAACGGTGGTATTGTACACAGTGATTGAGAAAGAAGGTAGAGCGAAGGGTAAGATGGCGTGGAGAATTAAAAGCTTCATTTTAGCCATGTTTACCTTGAACTGACAGCAAGACATGCATGAGGAAATGTCAGAGAAACAGGCCAAGAGTTTTGTTTGGACAGGAGACTGATCTGGAGTAGAGGGCTAGATCTGTGAGCCATCCATTAGAGATGGTAGTTGCATTTGCTTGCAGATATTTATTGAGTTTATATGTTTTACATACAGAGATGCCCCAGAAAACACCAGGATCATGGGAAACTTAAGTCTGAGCGAGGCCTGGTCAGACCTGAGAGAGGTTTACCCTGAATCTAGTGACCTCTGAGGTGTCTTTGTCCTAGAGATTTTAAAAGGCAAAGAACAGGGCTTCCCCCGTCTCACTGCTACTAGATTGAAGAGGACAGGCCACATATACCCCTTCCTCTGACGATCCTTCCTTCTCCTAAGGCAGATGGAAACTGCCCCACGATGCCCTGGAATATGATGGAAGGGACACTGGTTGGCTACCAGCTCCTTCATACAACTCTCTTCCTTCCCTCTGTTACGTCTCTGCCCCTCCGGGATAGCTGTTCTCTTTTTCCTTGATTCATCTCACATGAGCCAGTCCTGACAGGCAATGCTAAGAAGTCACATATCCAGAGTTAAAAAGTTAGAAAGATATTAGATAAAAATACAAATGGATCCTATTCCCTTTCAGATCTTGTGTAAACATCTGCGAGGGAATCTGGGAGCTGTCCTCAATTTTCCCTTTTTTAACTTCAATTCCCCAAATCCTCTTCTTTTCTCTGGAAAGCTCCAACCAAAGTAGATGTTCTCAGTCAGGCTTTCCTTATTGGTTTAACTTCAAACTGTCTCATTTTGGAGTGAATCCCTTTGGTGCTGGGGGAAATAATTGTTTCACTGAATGGCTTCAAGACCTTCTCCTTCTTGTTGGACTCTGAGTGTCTGCCTTTGTTTGTGAACTGCAAAGACCGTGTTTCCACCTCTGAGAAAATTAATGCATCTCGCTTTTTCTCACACTTGAATTCACGTGGTTCACATGAAACGTGCTGACCCATTATATTTCTATCATTTAGGCCCAGATCCACAAAGGTAGTTAGGCTCCTAACTTCCATTGATTTCCACCTTTGTGCATCTGGGCCTTAAAGCTTAACTCTTTCCTCCATGTCTAAATGGAAATTTCTACTCCTCTAATGAATAATGGAATACAAAAATTATAGCTATGACTAAAAATCACAACTTTTAGTCTATCGTATTTTGAATTGCTTTGGATTTACGTATTCAGTACAAAATTGTGCCCATTAAGCCTTTTAGTGATCACGGAAAACAGTGGGGAGTTTGAAGTCTGGAGCCAGAGCGTGTCTGATTTTTGTTATAGATTGGAATATTCAACACAGGAGTTGATGGAGCCAAGAGTTCTTCGGAATAAATATTTTGTTTTACAAAATAAACAAAGGTGGATCCAAATGAAAGCAGTGCCTGGACTGATTCCTGCAGGAGTACACTGTGTGTTTTAGTGGAGTCATGGAACACAGTTTAGTTTGACTTATAGATGCAGCAGAGCTTGTGTAAATGATCTTTATCACATATCAGCTGCCATCCACCAGGAGAATCCACGGAAATGATATAATAATTTAATATTATCGAATATATCTGTTTCTCCCTCACCTCTCAGGTTTTCTCTCCTCCTTCTCTCATTTAAGTCTCCCCCTCTTTGTATGTGATCTTGCTGACTTCTCCAAAGAGGAGATTGATCAAATCCAACATAACCTACCCCCATCACCCATTTCTCTGCTTCTCCCACAAAGACCTTAGGCCTGGTCTACATGCAGTGATGGAACTGGCATAACTATGTTAGGCTGTGTTTACACTGCCACTTTCAATGCTAAAACTTTAGTCATTCAGGGGCGTGAAAAAACACACTCCTGAGTGACAAAAGTTTTAGCACTGAAAAGCACCAGTATAGACAGCACTTTATTGAGGCTCCTGGCGATAAAGCTACCACTGCTCATTCGGGATGGGGTTCTTTTTATCTCCAGGAGAGCTCTCCCCTGGCGATAAAGCATGTCTACACTGCCCACTGCCGCAGCTGCACTGTAACATGTGCAGGGTAGACATATCCTTAGTTAGGCATATGCGTTTGTACAGTTATATCTTGTTCATCCCCCAGTGTGACTGTAGTTATGTAGGTATAATGGGGCCTTATACCAGTATAGCTTATACTTCTTCCCATATGGGAACAAACTGTACCAGCATAAGCACATTTAACTGCATCCACACTAAGAGGGTTGTTCCACTTTAATTATACTGGTATAGTTAAAGCAGTACAGTATTTGCATGTAGACAAGCACTTAGTGCTCTTTTTGTCTCATGCTGGCCCTATTCATGGGATACTTCCTCCCCCTCGAATTAGTCCATGAGGCCATCACCCTGCCTTTCAAGTCTCTTCTCCAAAAATACTTCTACCCTGATGCCCATTTAGATTGCTAAGTGATAATGGCTGGTGGCTAGTAGGGATTACTGATATGTATTTATCATTTTTTTTTATAACTCTGTCTATTAGCTGTGCATGTAACTAGGCTGTATAGATGCACCCTCCTGCCATCATTCCCTTTGCTTTCTCTTTCCCAGTTGTCACTCCATTTGTGTGTTCCCCTTACTGCAAGCTCTTTAGAAATCGATTCTCAAACACAGAGTTTGTACAACACCAAGCATGATGAGGCCCAGCTCCAGATCCGAACCGTTGGGTGATACCTCTGTATGAATAATAAATTATAATAATGGATGGCATTATCTAACTGCATAAAGTGCATTGGGGGGACATAATGAAGATGCTCTGTGCAATATGACAGGTTTCAGAGTAGCAGCCGTGTTAGTCTGTATCCGCAAAAAGAAAAGGAGGACTTGTGGCACCTTAGAGACTAACCAATTTATTTGAGCATAAGCTTTTGTGAGTGTTGCTTTGTGTCCTTCTACAGAGGAAATTCATATAGGAAAACATTTTTAAAGATACATTCACTGTACTTTTCAATTGCCGATCACAGTGTTTTCTTACTTACCAAACATACTTTCATTTACTTTGTTTTTCTGGGTTTAAAATGCACCAGTCTCTAGGTACATGTACATACTTTTTAAAAGAACACTGGGCCTGAGTTCTGTAAATCCTTCCTCATACATACTTTATGTGAATCAGTCCTCTTGAACTCAATTGAACAACACCCATAGATAAGGACTACTCCCAGGAGTGAGGTTTTGAAAGATCAGACCTGCTGTATAGCAAATATCAACAACGTTCAGTATAGACTCACCTCTTATACCCCCATTATACCAAAGTATTCCTTCCTTCCAGCCCATCTGTTAATCCTACATCATCCTGCACTGAAGTTATAATGTGAAAATTGGGATATCAAATTCTTTTCCACAGCAACTGAGAGCAGGGCAATCAGGAATGTGGTTATCTGGGAAGCAAGAGAAGCTCTTAGTCAAAAGCAAAATGCCTGATACAATAACATAGGGAACGCAGAACAACTCTGGCCAACAGTTCAGTTGTAAGCTGTTTGGGGCAGGGATTATGGCTATCTGTGGTTTTGTACAGCACCTAGCACAATGGAGCCATGATCCTTACTGGGGCCTCTGGGTGCCACCATAATATACATGACAAATAAAAATATTTAGACTGGTTCCTCATCTGTAAGTGGCATTAATGCCACGTTTGCTGTAGCATAAATATCACTCTTTAAACTTCTTTAATATAAGGTTTTAGTTGGCAGAGGCAGGACATCTATTTGTTAGCTGGAAATAGCCATGTATTCTGTCTTCAGTATGACACTGCCAGACAGACCATGTTTTAAAAATATCCAGATGAATGGTATCATAGCAAAACCACCCATACAAGCCCGCCAGGCAGGTTTTTTGTGAGTTTTTAATAAATTCCAAATGAAGCAAAGAGACGAAGGAAAGGAAATAAAAGCTGACATGTTAAAGTCATCAGCTGGATTGCCTAGGGCATTTAGGATAAAAGGAGAGGGATTCTCAGAGGGAAACTGATTTGGGACAAAGAACACAGTGATACTTTGTCTCTGTTACTTCCTTGGTAGAGGCATGACCCTGGTAGAGAGCTGGGGAGAAGAAGCTCCAACCCAACCACATCTCAGAAGTTCTGCTTGGGAGAGCCCCAAGCATTGAACTCGATGGAGAGGTATCTATCATCTCTCCTGTTACAGCTTCAGTTCTCATCTCTTCTCCTACTGCTTTCATCCTGAAAGTGTTTTTATTCTAGGGAATCCCTCATGCTTGTATCACAGTGAGAAACACTCAGCATTTGTAGTGGCTTTTCATCTGTTCCCACGTCATCTGTTCATATAGCACAGGAGCCCAAAGAACCTTGAACTGCAGGATGATGACATGGCTTATCAACTCCATGGTTTTTTTGCTGGTGAACTAAACCGCCAAGCAATTTCTGTTCCCAAACTGTAATATAAAGATCAGTGCAAGCAAATACCATAGCAGTGTGAAGCCATGCAGCCCTCAGCGTCACCGCATACAGTGTCCTTATGCATTTGTATATCAAGGTGCTTTACAAAAATATAAGCCAACTGGCATGAGACATTTCCTTCACATACATCTTGAATATTATATACTGCAGTGAAGAGCAACAAAATCACCTAGGAGCTGGACTAGCACATAATACCACACCAACTAAACTCAGACTAGCACAGAGGTTCTCAAACTAGGAGTCGGGACCTCTCAAGGAGTGGCTTACTTGGGGCATACAGAACTCCATACATTTCTGTTCCTCTCAGGATGGGAGGGAGACATGGAAAATAAAGCCAGGTTCCCTAGTGAGGGCATGAACCATAGGGCTACTGGACTTGCTTACTGAAATAGATCTGATCCATGTCCCCAACAGACTAACATGTAAGGCCTTGTCTACACTACGAAATTACTCCGATTTTACAGAAGTCGATTTTTGGGAACAGATTGTATGAAGTCGAGTGCATGCATCCACACCAAGCACATTAATTCAGCGGTGTGCGTCCACAGTACCGTGGCAAGTGTCGACATGCTGAGCGGTGCACTGTGGGTAGCTATCTCACAGTTCCCACAGACCTCAGTGAAACCAATATTCCCATTGTTATTGCTGCTTGCTGTGTGCTCCACAGTCTCTGTGAGAGTAAGGGGGAGACGTTTATGGCAGGGTGGGAGGTTGAGGCAAATCACCTGGCTGCTGAATATGCGCAGCCAGACACCAGGGCGATTAGAAGAACACAGCAGGAAGCGCTACGCATCAGAGAAGCTTTGAAAACCAGTTTAATGACTGGCCAGGGTACCGTGTGACAGTTCTGTTTGTTTCCCCTTGATGAAAACCCACCCCTTTGGTTGACTCTAATTCCCTGTAAGCCACGCATCCTCCCCGCTTCGATCACAGCTTGCTTGCAAAGGAAATAAAGTCACTATCGTTTAAAAAACATGTATTCTTTATTAATTGATTATAAAAATAGGGAGATAACCCACAAGGTAGCCCGGGTGGGATGTGGGAGGAGGGAAGGAGGGAAGGAAAAGGCCACTTCAAAACTTGTTGAATGACAGCCATCTGTTGCTTGGGCTGTCTACTGGGGTGGAGTAGTTGGGTGCCCGGAGCCTCCCCCCCAGGCATTCTTGGGCATCTGGGTGAGGAGGCTATGGAACTTGGGGAGGAGGGAGGGCGGCTAAGCAGCGGCTGCAGCGGTGGTCTGTGATCCTGCTGCCGTTCCTGAACCTCCACCAGATCCGTGTGATCCCGCAGTAGCCCCAGCATTGCCTCATGCCTCCTCTGATCTTCCTGCCGCCACCTCTCATCTTGATCATCCCTCCTGTCCTCATGTTCATTGGCCGCTTTCCTGTACTGTGCTACTGTGTCCCTCCACACATTCTGCTGAGCTCTGTCAGTGCCGGACGACTGCATGACCTCAGAGAACATTTCATCGCGCATGTGTTTTTTTCGCCGCCTTATCTGAGATAGCCTTTGGAATGGAGGAGGGAGGCTTGAAACATTTGCAGCTGCCGGAGAAAAAAAAAGGGAGTGAAGTATTTAAAAAGATACATTTTACAGAACAATGGTTATACTCTTTCACAGTGAACAACACTATTCACATTACATGGCACATGTGATTTTGGTACAAGGTCACATTTTGCATCTTATATTGAGTGCCTGCGGCTTTGGTGATAGAGATCACACACGCAGTGCCGGGCAACAGAATTTGGCTTGCAGGCAGCCATGGTAAGCCATAGTCTTTCGGCTTCTGCAACCTTCATAACAGTAGCGCCCTCCTCTCCCATACCAAGTAAAGCCCGTTGAGTTGGCCATTTAGTGCTGCAGTTTTTGTGTTAACGTGCAGCAGCAGAAACCAAACTAACCCGCTCCCCCCATCCAATTCTCTGGGATGATCGCTTTACCCCTCCCCCCACAGCGTGGCTGGTTTCAGAGAAGATCCCTGCTAGCCAAACGCGAACAGCTCAGCGCCAATGTCCACCACCACCACCAATTGGCTAACTGCGGGGAGGATTTCTTTTCAGCCACAGGCAAATAGCCCAGAAGGAATGGCCACCTCTGAATGTCCCCTTAATTAAATTCCCGTATTTCAACCAGGTTACCATGAACGATATCACTCTCCTGAGGATAACACAGAGAGACAAAGAACGGATATTGCTTGAATGCCAGCAAACACCGGGACCATACGCTGCCATGCTTTGACATGCAGTGATACCAGATTACTTGCTACTAGCATAGCGTGGTAAAGTGTCTTTAGAGTACCGCCAGAAGAGCTTCATGGAGATGTCCCTGGAGGATTTCCGCTCCATCCCCAGACATGTTAACAGACTTTTCCAGTAGCTGTACTGGCCACGAATGCATCCCAAGTCCTCACAGCAAATTAATCATTAAAAAACTCTTGCTTTTAAAACATGAATTATATTTAAAAAGGTACACTCACCAGAGGTCCCTTCTCCGGTTTGGTTGGGGTGGAGGGTATTTCAGTCAGGGTGATAAAAAGATCCTGGCTGTCGGGGAGAATGGTGTGCTGTGTGCTCTCCTCAAGCTCATCCTCCTTCTCCTCCTCTTCCCCATCCACAAAATCCTCAGCCATGGCGGAGAGTACCCCATCATCGGAGTCCACGGACAGGGATGGGGTAGTGGTGGTGGCCCCCCCGGGATTGCATGCAGCTCAGCATAGAAGCGGCATGTCTGGGGCTCTGTCCCGGAGCGTCCGTTTGATTCTTTGGTTTTCTGGTATGCTTGTCTGAGCTCCTTAAATTTCACACGGCACTGTGTTGCGTCCCTGCTGTAGCCTCTGTCCACCATGGCCTTGGAGATTTTTTGAAATGTTTTGGCATTTCGTCTTTTGGCACATAGTTCTGATAGCACAGATTCCTCTCCCCATACAGTGATCAGATCCAGTACCTCCTTTTCGGTCCATGCTGGAGCTTTTTTTCGATTATGGGACTGCATGGTTACCTGTACTGATGAGCTTGCCTGGCCAAACAGGAAATGAGATTCAAAAGTTCCCGGGGCTTTTCCTTTACACCTGGCCAGTGCATCTGAGTTCAGAGTGCTGTCCAGAGCGGTCACAATGGTGCACTGTGGGATAGCTCCCGGAGGCCAATACCGTAGAATTGCGTCCACACTAACCATAATTCGAAACGGCGATGTCAATTTCAGTGATAATCCCCTCATCAGGGAGGAGTACAGAAATTGATTTTAAAAGCCCTTTATGTCGACAAAAATGGCTTCGTTGTGTGGACGGGTGCAGGGTTAATTCGATTTAACGCTGCTAAATTCGACATAAACTCGTAGTGTAGACCAGGCCTAAGAGGCCCACCAGCATGTATCACCTTTCACTGCCTTATTTCTTTGAAACTTTAAAGTCATGTAATCCCAGATCTGTAATGATGATAGTACCCCGTCCTCACTGAGGAGTGAGAGTGTGGATTTAGAGATGCTCCAAAGCTTAGCTGAAACTTTTCGGATTCCCTCCACCTCCCATTTGGACCAGTGCTGGCTCTCTCCTCCACCAACCCTTTCACACAGGTCTAGCTCTATATCTTTGTAGCTTTCTTAGTAGGAAGGCCCAGAAGCCTGCCACCTCTTCTTGGGAAGTTTTAAAACACACTCTTTCCACGTAACTTGGTCTCTTGTGAGGGAGGAGCCCAAAACCCTGTTTTCTTTCCCTCATGTAGCAGCGGGACTGAGATCTGGCATCCCAAATAATATGTTAGGTTGTTACCAGCCATTCTCAGAAGAGCTCATTTTGCGGAAATGGTGGGGAGGGATTTTACACGAACAAGGCTCTTCTTCTGTTTTAAAGATCCTGAAGAGAAAGAAGAGCGACTGTATCCTACTATTCCAGTTCTGGTGGTCCTCTCATCCCCTGGATGCACTCAATGCACCACCTCTCCTGAAGATACCAAAGATAGAGGTTATTGGGAATGTCGTTCTCCTCCTGCAAAATAAGTCGTCACTGCAGGGTATCAGACCCTGGTAAGGTTCCCCTTCCCTAAGAAGATAAATACAGGGAGAGTGTGACAGAGTGCAGGGAACCAACACCTGAGCCAGCGCTCTGAACATATACACGCAAATTAATTCCCTCAGGGTTGAGCCTGACTGTGCCCAACTAGCAGATTAGAATGGTCTGGGGAGGACTATTGAGCTAATCAGCCCATTAACACAGAGAGTAGAAGAAGGCACAGGCAGGAAATGCTAGGGGGAGAGACAGGCCAGTAGCGCCAGAACCAAGAAAGATATCTGGATGAAAAGAGACCGCCCCTTCCCTCATGAGATATGAGCAGTGGAGAAGAAATTAATGGTGTAAATGATGTGGTGTATGGATCAGTAAAGGTGGTGGGGAAAAGCAATGTAAATACAGTACATGGGGAAGTTTAACAACTGAAGGTCTCCAAACAGTTTGTGTAGACAGAGCTGAAGACAGGAGTGGGAACTCGACCTGTCACAAAGAGGTAGGAGATTTAACGTGTTTGTTGGGAATAGGGCTATAAGGAGAGAGGGAAGATTGGTTCCCATTTTGACATGTGTAGAACAAAACATTTAGATTTTTTTTTGTTATGAAACAACCGTTTCTTTTGAATTATTTAAATTCTGTACAATAAAGATGAAATCAAAATGAAATGAAACACTTCAATTTTGTCAAAAGGACATGTTTCAATTGACCTGAAATAAAAAACATTTTGGAATTTTCTTTCACAGAGAATTTCAAATTTTTCAGGTTTCATTTCTAATCAGAACTAAGACAAATATTGACATCTCAAAATCCTTCTGAAAATGGAATTACTATCCTCCTCAAAACTCTAATTATTGATAACAGTCTGACCTTTAGGTTAAATAATTGTTTTTTTATTATTATTGTGTGTCACTGAGCTAAAATCCATTTGAGAAATTCACTTTGTGAAACAATAACCCAAGTGGCCTAAACATTTATTGAGCATGCATCTGACCTCTCTCTGATATTCAGCACAACAGCTAATGACTCCTCATGTCCTCTTAATGTCACTTACACCCCACACTTAATACAGGGACTCCTGTTGCCAATTAGATGAGATTAGCAGGGAGCTGTCTTGTGCATACTGTACATGACAGCCTAGTCCTAGAGCTATATATTGCCTCTACATTGGCTAATGCTGAATTCAGGATTGAAATGGAAAGCTATTTGTGGGAGGCCTGTCCTGAGTCCCCAGCAGCATATGAGAATTCTTACTTAGTGCTGATGGTAGGCTTATGCTGCATTGCTGATGGATGTAGAATGTGTGCTGCCAACAGGAGACTCCAGAACCCATTTCCTATAAAGCAGTGATAAAAAGGCTTCTTTAGACCTAATTCTGCACTGCCTTACACCCCATGCAACTCCAGGCTACACGGGGAGTGAGAGCAGAATTTGCCCTTAGAGAATTTTGAGCTCATAAGCTTTGTGTGCTTATCTTTCCACAACCAGCCCACAACTGGGGAGCTGAAGGAGAGACAGTAGAAAGCAGGAAGGAAAGAAAGAAGAAAAAACACCCAACAAACACACCAGGACAGAGGAGGGAGTGAGAATATTGTAATTTAGGGATATGTTTAAGTGCAGTATGACGTTCAAAAGTATGGTAATAGGACTGGTTTACACACAAACTTGCACCAAAATAATTAAATTGGTTTTAATTCACACCATTTGCTATTTTGGTATAATTCTGTGGTGTGGGGCAGTCCAAAGGTGTCTTACTAGATTTTGGAATCAATGTCCTATTTTAATTCATCTTAACCAACTTAAACAAAATCAAAATAAATCAAAATAGGTCACTTTGATGCTGAAGTAAGTGTCTGCACTATTGGAATTTTTCACTGGAAACTTTTATTCAACAAAAATGGTCTTTTTTCAAAACCAAAAACTTCCACAAAAAGATGTTGGTTTTTCAAAATGTTCTAGTCTTTCATCAAAGACAAACACTTCAAAATTTTGGAATTTGAAATATCAGAATTTTACATTTTTGTTTTTTCCCTGTTCTCACTCTCCTTCCTCCCCACTTTATTCACTTTTTCCACTGAATGCAGTAGATTGAATGATGTCTAGGGTTTTGTTGTGGCTTGTTTATTTGCTTCCTACTTATTTTCCATTTTTCGCTCTCTTTTACCATTCTATAACTCTTAAAAACCTTCTCAACTTTAGAAAAGTTACAGAATAGCAAAAGGAAAAAGGAAATACTACAACTCTGTCTCTCTAAGTCTTTAAAAGTAGCAGAGAGAGTTTCATTTTTTTTCCTCCTGGCACCAACTTTTCTAACGGTGAAGAAGATTTAAAAAGTTACAAAGCAGCAAACAAAAAAATGAAAGTGAGATAAATCTGAACATAATTCATGTTAATGCACTCAGTGGCAAAAAGAGGGGGAATAGGGCAAATGTGAATTTTTTCAAAATAAGGTTTTCCACACAAATTCTTAAAAAAATGAAGAAAGAAATTATTCAATTTTGAACTAAGACCAAATGAACTTCAAAATTTGGATTTTTTTTTTTTTTTTTTTTTTTGGTGTGTGAAATTGTTTTGTCCATTACCAGCTTTAGTCCACACACAGGCTTGCAATGAAATAACAAAAGCTGTCAATGCAAACCGATCTAGTTATTACAGTGTAAGTTTGTGGGTAGACTGGCACTTAGAAATATCTATGGTACATATGTATTTTATCTGACAAAATGTGTATGTATACACACATACACACACACTTGTATAAAGAGGAGAAAATCCATTATAGCAAAATATTGAAAGTGTAATATGAGAAATGTTTCCCCCTAAAATTGCTCCTCACTCCAGCTGAGTGGCAAAGCCATGCTATAGACAGGTAATATAAAACATCCATAGTGAGAGCCAGTATATCTGCTAGCATATTCTCAATTGTATTTTTCTGATTATACTACTTGTAGAATTTTGTGCTTAGCAATCTGATCTACTTTTTGCTTTTCAGTGTCTGGAAACTGTATTTGTCTATGGTCCGTCAGTTTGTCCCTCTTCCTGACCACAACTAACCATTGCCTTTTCTGCAATTTTAAAACTATATCAGCATTTTTGTGTCTTTGCCAAAAGTGCTCAAAGGAACCAGACCACAAATGCAATTTCTGCCTAGTGAAGAGTGAAGTAAATTCAAAGAGGAAAGTAGCAAAGACCATTACAGAAAAGGTAGAGCAGCTTCCGACTCTGTGTCAGTAAAGGCAGTATAGCTTTACAAACACCAGGAGAAGTGCAGGGAGAATAATTAATCCTTCCTCATTAATCAATAGTGAATCAGTGATGTGGGGATATATCCACCTAGTTTTCACAGATTACCCCTGCTTGCTACTGCAGTGAGGGTTAGGGGGAAGAGGCCTTGGGCTGGAATGTGCTCACAGCTCTACACATGTTATTCTGGAGGAATCCTACCTCCATAAATTGACTCAGGATGTACACCAGTGTAACTGAGAGTAGACTCTGGCCAATTTCTTTATCAACCACATATATGGTGATCAGTTTAGCTCTGTGTGTACAAACAAAACAATCCCTGAGATGCAGTTTGGGCTAGACTGTGCCTGCCCTCTGTGTTAGTGCACAAGAGGGCAAGTGGTCCACCCTCCCAATGCCTGTGAAAGGGCCAGACACAACTGTAGGCCTGCACTCTCTGAAGCACAGAGACAGCTCCTTTTGGAGGGCTACCTACTGCATGATCCTCAAGGGTAGTCCTCGTGAGAGAGCACTGCACCAGGACAGTATGGAGGTGTGAGCTACTCCAAGGGGCAGAGAGGAGGCAAGAGTAGGGGGTCCAAACCATGTAGGGGGAAAGTAGCACAAGTTGCAGCAGACTCTGTGATCCGTGGGTTGGGGAGTAGGAGAGAATCCAGATCTTGGGTACATTTAATCTTCCTCTGCCTCCCTCCTTGCCCTTTTGTGGGCAACTAAATGGGACCCCCTCTTTATACTATACAGTATCAATGCAACATCAGTGGACAAGCAAGAGACTCTGTATAGGAGAGAGAAGAGGTTACCTGCTGAAGAAGCAGAACTCTCCTTTCCACCATCCTTCCTAGTTTAGACCTACGAGAGCAGGCCCCCTCCATGCCAGGCAGTGGAGGAGGGAAATGAGGGGCTGAGTGTCACTTCTGTGAGCTGAGTCCCTAAGTCCTTTCATTGTCATACTCCATTTTTTCCCTGCAATATAAAGGTCACCCTTTGAGTTAGGCTTGTGGGTGACGTATTTAAGGGTGTTTTGACTGCTCTCTTTGTTGAGGGGGCATTCACACCCATTGGTTCTCTGGGTCACAATCTCAGAGTCTGACTGGATCTATCACTGCTTCTGGATTCTCAGATAGCAATAGTGGCCATTTTGCCATCTTCAGTTGGTGATTGTGAGCTTTCCTCTCTGAATTGGCCTCACCATTGTTATCCATGTCTTTATCACCGCCACGCTGGATTGCTGTAATACTCTCTACTCAGGACAACCCTTGAAGATCACTCAGGAGCTGCAGCTAGAGCAGAATAGATGAGACTGCCAGTCTCCTAAGTGGAGATGGCTGGCATGATGACATACAGTAACTCCTGTTCTCCATGCTCTGCCTTATCTCCCCGTCCACTTCTAGATACAATTCAAAGTGCTGGTTGCCCTTTCTAAAATGCTGAGTGGCTTGAGAACTGGCTATCTTTGAGACTGCCTCTCCTCTATGCCCCATGGTGGCAGTTGTATTCTACCAGGAGTCTCCGGCTGTCCATGGGATTGACCTGCCCGGGCAGCAGAACGTTGTCAGTGAATCCCATAGGCTCTGAAAGTCACTCCCTATTGTGTTCTGCCAGAGAACAAATGTGGTGGTTTTTAGGAAACAATGCAAGACACATTTGCCCCCTCTGCTGTTTTCTTAATTTTGAGTAACAGCTAAACGGGATATATATCCCATCAACCGGTGGGGGTAGTAGAAGCTAGGGTAGTCTGAATTTATGCCAGTTGCCACCAACAATTTTTCCTGCTAAGCTCTGTGATGCACTGCAATATCATGATGGTGGCCCTGATACAAATAAACTAAATAACATTGTCCCTTACAGGACCTCTAAACACTTGTGGCATGTTTCTTTGCCTATGCTCACCATTCTAGAATGTGAATTCCTTAAAATTAACTTTTTTCAGTTTCTCAATCTAGTCTTACACCTTCTGACAAAGTTTTCCCATCTTCAGTTTCTGGGGTCCTCCATGACCTTTTCCCAAAGAGCCTTCTTCCTTTTAATATGCCAAAAATACTTTACTAAGGTCCGCCTCTCAAAAGAAATCCATGTCATATGCAGCCACTATTAAATGTCTCTGTGCAGTTTCTAGTACAATTTTATTCAACAGTTAGTTAAAATGAACACCTGGATTAGGCAGCTGATTGCTACTGGCAATTTATGACAAGTATATATTATTGCTTTGACTTTCACCAGTCAGCTTCTCCCATGATCTATGTCAATACATGTGTGTCTTAGACTGTACACACGTAGGTAACTCATCTTGTATCATATTTAGGCTTTTTCCTATAGAATGCTGTTGGTCAGATGCACTTCTGCTGACTAAGCATGCTCTGCCCTTGTAACACTTCAGAACTATCTCCCAAGATGTGAAATTGTGAGAAGATGTTGATATGAAGACTGCAGAAATCAATATTTATTTAGAACTTTTCTTTGCCATTAAATCTTCACCTCTTGGCTGTGAGATACTTGGGAAAGTCACACTACAGATCAGATGCTGGCTAATCTGCAGCCAGTAACAGAATATTTTCGGCAAGTGTATATCCCATCAGGTCAGCTGCTAATATTTTGATCTTGCTTTTCAGCAAGGCAAGCATTAGATACTCAGACTAAGACCCAACTTGCACATTCCCATTAAAGCTTAATTTGGCTGCATTGCAACATCTGTGTTGTGCTGAGTCCAGTATCTCTCTCTCTCTTTTCAGGGCCAGACTCATCTATCATCACAGACAGCAGCTTGGAACACAGCAACTGCTGCTGCTGGACCTAATTTATTGGGCGGGGGGGAAGGAAATCAATTCAAGTTCAAAAATGCCCAAGTTGACAGTAACAGCTGGGGTTACCTCATCCAGGTACAGAGTTCCCTGGACACTTTATTACTGTCCTAGGGTGGCAACCTCTCTTGAAGTCTAATAAATAGAGCAACTGACACTTTATAATTCTCATTCCAACCACTGACTGAAAGGTGACATTACACAATAAGAGTCAATCTGCTACTCCACTTATACCAGTCTCCTATCCAGAGACATTTCTGCCATAACTTCAAAACCAAAATAGCAATTGATGAAACTCAACCTGCATGCTGTTGTCAAAAACAAGTGCAAGTATTGTAGTTAATGTTTGGCAGCCAGCCTGCGAGTCAGAGTTCACAAGAGGGGCCCTGCTGTGGATTCTTGGATACGCTGTACAAGCACACACATCCTACACACATGTAAACTCAAAACACACTCTGCATGTGCACAGAAACAATCGCAAGGAATACACTCAACCATGACTACACAGGCACATCATACACCACAATAAGCAGGCAGTGCACACAGTCATTATGGGTCAGCTCCTCAGCTGGTGTCAATCATGAATAAATAGATTATAGGGTCAGAAGGGATAATTATGATCATCTAGTCTTATCTCTTGCATAACACAGGCCATAGAACTTCCCCCCAGTTATTCTGCATCTAGCCCAATACTTGTGGTTGAGTTAGAGCATATCTCATAGAAAAAAAATCCATTCTTCGTTTAAAGGCTCCAGGTGGTGGAGAAATTACCACATCCCTTGGTAATCTGTTCCAAAGGTTAATTACCCTTCATGGTTAAACACTTGCACCTTATTTCCAGTTTGAATTGTGCTGGCTGTAACTACAACCTATTGTGTCTTGTTATGCCTTTGTCTGCTAGACTAAAGAACCCCTAGGTAGGCAAGTATAGAACATAATAAGCTAAACAGATTGAATTTCTTATTGTAAACATGTTCTCCAGATCACAAACCATTCTGGCAGAACTCAGGGGAGTCAAATGAAGTCAGTGGAGCTATGCCAATTTACACCAGCTTAGGAACTGAATGTGCAAACACAAACCACACACAATATATAGCCATGCTCTAGTTGCACACACTTGTACAGCACCCACAGCCACAATCCACTCACACATTATGTATTCATGATATGCCTGCACATACACACAATACATGAGCACAAGCACACAAACTACACGTACATGCACACTGAAGCTCTGCAAAATTTGGAATTTCCATCCCATGGGAAATTCTGACATTTCAACATGTCCTAAATTGGGGGACAGTTGAAATTTCATTTTTTTTATGGAATGGAAAACAAACATTTTGACATTCCGAAATGTTTAATTTCAGTTTGTTGAAATGACCCAAAACACTTCACTGCAAGTAATTTCAACATTAAACTGTATTTTCTAAATTGTGGCACATTGCCTCATGAGAGTTGTAGTTTGGGAGTCTGCTGTCCCTATTTCTTCCTATGGGCCAGGGTCCCTAGGCAGAGTACATCACACAAGATGCAACCAGAGTCATATGACTCCCATGATGCACCAGGCAGAGCGCGGTCAGGTGAAAATTGCCCTGGATTGTGGGAAAAGCAGCCTATTAGGGAGCTCAGCCCGTAAGAGAGAACAGGAGCTGAAACTACAACTCCCATAAGGCAAATGCACTGCTAAGGAAAAGCATTTGAATGTGTTATTGAATAGATTCAAAATATTGTGGGTCAATTGAACAAAACATTTTGATTTGCATCAAATCACCCCAAATTTTAATATTTCACTTCTGTTTTCTGTCAGAAAATTTTGGACCCACTCTAATGCAAATGCATGTGCACTATATGTACAGATTTCATAAGCATATATATATACACAATCTCCATGTATGCACATAGTGCATACTCACATATACACTTATGTGCATAAATCACACATCCATACTACATGGAAACAAACAATGGGCACTACATACATTGAACAGTGATACACTGCATGTGCACACAAACACTACAGGCATGTACACACAACCCATACACTCAATATGCATGCACACACTCTCACACACACACAAAATGTTGATACATTACATATACCTACATTACGAATGTCCACAAACACAAAGTATAAGTATATTTTACCGTACATGTAAACACAAGATCAGACAATACATACACACAAAACATCATTGCCAACTCTCAGGAATTTATGCAAGTCTCATAAATATTTTGGGGTTTTCTCAAAGCCCCTGGTTCTGGAGTCATATGACTACTTGAAAATCTGTGTTCTTTTTTAAAAAAAGTAAGCTTCTAGCTCTCAAGTCATCATAATTGCAGAGAAACGTCTGAAAATGTGAACCTTGAAAGCTCAAAAACCAGAAGGCGAATAAAGGAAATGAGAATGTATTATTTTGCCAATCATGTGACTTCTTGAGTCCTGACTCATGATTTTTGAAATCTTGGAGTTGGCAATACTGTAACAATCATGTATACACACTAAAAATACACCCTATGTGAATATATCAGCACTCAAGTACATACAGATATTACTTACATGCACTCGCTGTACCTTTGTGCACACATTGCACATACAACCCAAACATAGGTGTACAAATGCAGTTATGTACTATGTAGTATATACACAATACCTGAAAATACTGAACGCACATCCTGCATAGACACACCCACAAATGTGCAGCAGGAAATATTGAAGCCAAACTTTTCACTTTGAAATGACATTTCAAAACTAAATGAAAATTTTTGTTTTGATTCAACTTAAAATGTCATTTCAATGTGGTTTTGGGGTTTAAAATTTTTCATTTTTTAAAATCTCAAAATGTCAATTTGAAATGACCATTTTTCATTTTGTTTCAATTTATATTGTTGTCTTTTGAACTGAAACAAAAGACAACAAAAATGTTCATTGTATTTCAAAAGGTTGATACAAAGCAAATAAGTTTGCGAGTCCCCACAGGAAAGCTGAAATTTTTTGACTGAAATTTTGAATGAAGATTTTTCATTTAAAATTTCTCACAGGAAAAATTTTGGTTTTCCAAACAGTTCAGTTACACCTACATGACACACTACTTATTACACCGGTGGATCCTACATATCTGCACTCATTACAAATACACACTGTGGACACTACACACATGCACACAATGTATGCAAAGATATATGCATTATATATGTGCACAAACACCACAGACAGCAGCAGGCAACACTCACTCTTGTAGTCTTTGTTAAGGAGCACAAGCAAGAAAGCCAATTTTAGATCAAATCAGCTGAGGTCCCCTGGCTCAGGTTCTACTGCTGGTGCTGCTAAAGTTTAGTGCCAGTGTGAAAAAACAAATACGCTATAAAAATAGTTCACAACTTCCATACCCCTTGTTTCATTCCATCCCTCGTTGTAAACCAAACCAGCAGATGCATCAAGAGTCCTTCAAACTGACTCCTTGAAATAAAGGAAAACAGCATGAAGGCAGTAAAACAAAATAGGAAAGTGGGGGGCATTAATTTATAGGGGACAGCAGTGGGAATGTACAAAACCAGGAGTCAGAGGGCTACAAAGTTGCAGTTGTCATTAACTTGCAGTAAGAATATTAAATTGCAGCCTGCATGCAAATGCACAGAGCCCACCTCTGAACCTCCTTGGTTCTTCTCTGCACCTCAGTGATTTAATGCCCTGCCCCATGTGGTTTATTTACTTCCTCTTGCTCCATTTAATTGAAGCCAGGGGCCTTCACACCATCTTGGGTCAGCAATGAAGCATTTGTTACCTGCACCAGGCAGTGCACCAGGGGCACAGGCAGGGGAAGAGACCAAGCCTTAAAACACAACAAGCAACAGTTGAAGTCTGTGCAGTGGGATGTGGTTACTTGTCTGGTCTTATTAGTTTTGTTAAGCAGTATGTCACTCTGACGTCTGCAGAGTATTTGCAAGGAAATTGAGACAACTCTGAGCTGACACAGAAGACTTTGCATATAATGGATATTTACACCCAAACAGAAGTGTTAGAAAAACTTTAGAAAAGCCCCACATTTCCCAGTGTAGATGAAGTGCCCTAAACTGAGTAACTAGGCAAACTAGGCAACTGATTAAGATACAATGCATGTAAAATCAATATCCGTTTATTAAACACAATACAATTTATTATTTATATCAGTTTATTAAACACAATACAATTACCATACACTTAAAAATAAGAAAAGAGGCACATTAAAGTGTTTGTTTATACACAAGAGCAAGGAATATGGGAAATAAACAATAGGAGCTAGAAGTATTACCAAGGCATGGAGATTAAGACCCAGTGGGAATAAATGATTTGAGGGTGGTGGTAGTGCTGGTAATTCTTAGAGCTGAAATATCCAGGGTCAGTATTGCTGGATACTATCTCTCTGGGAAAAAGAAGAAGAGCTGGAGGGGGTAATGATGAATAGCTTCTCAAAAGGAGGTGCTATAATATGATTATAGGAATTAAGGGCTTGTCTACACTGGCACTTTACAGTGCAGCAACTTTCTTGCTCAGGGGTGTGAAAAAACACACCCCTGAGTGCTGCAAGGTTTAGTGCTATAAAGTGCCAATGTAGACAGTGGAGGCGGGTTTTTTAGAGTGCTGGGAGGCCATGTCGCAACTACACAAGTCACGTTAAAGCGCTGCCATGGCAGCGCTGCCACAGCAGCCCTTTAACATTGCCAGTGAAGACGTGACCTTAGAGCTCTCTACCTCCAGGAAGTCTTTGATGAGGAAGAACAGCATAGGTGGAGGAAGGAATAAAGCTTGAATGTTGCACTGTCGTTTATGCTTGCACACAGAACATGGTGTCAGCAGTGGGTCGACTCCTGAAGGTACATGAAATCAGAAACTAGGATTATTTAAAAAAAACAGAGAGAAAACAATAATCATGGCAGCATCCCAGATTCCTGACCCTTAGCATATGGAAATGAATGGAGATGTGTTCAGTGATTTGACTTTCCCTGGGTCACAATGAGAAAACTACAAAATTGCAAAAAGAAAAGGAGTACTTGTGGCACCTTAGAGACTAACCAATTTATTTGAGCATGAGCTTTCGTGAGCATCGGATGAAGTGAGCTGTAGCTCACGAAAGCTCATGCTCAAATAAAATAATAAATAAATAAATTGGTTAGTCTCTAAGGTGCCACAAGTACTCCTTTTCTTTTTGCGAATACGGACTAACACGGCTGTTACTCTGAAACCTACAAAATTGCAGCAGGCCTGGATACAAAGGAAAACCAAATCAGAGCAGCCATGCATTGTCTGTAATAGGAAAGGCTCCCTCCCTATGTCCACAGAGAAAGAGGCAGAAGCCCTGGCTATTAGTGTGTATGAGATACTCTGGGGCTTGCAGTCCAAATCTGAGAGTAGATGGAGTAAAGATGATTCTTGGGGCTACATCTGGAGGCTGAAGGTTTTGACCCATGCTGGGAAATGAACAGGGCAGCCTCAGGGGTATACGGGTGATAGACATGGTAAAATGGGGTCTCCATCACACTGTGAGATGATGAGTGTGGGAGGCTGTTGTTTCTGGACTGCACATGGAAACTAGTGTTATTCCTCTCATAAAGGGGATGTGAAATGAGAAGCCTCTAAGACATAGTTACCAACCTGCAGGCATCAGCCTTGTGCTCAGCGTCTGAAGGAGACAAGTGACGTCAGTATTCTGGAGCAAACCTGTGACGCTGGGTGCTTCAGGCCAGGTATTCATACATGTGAAGATCAGAAGGGACCATTATGATCAACTAGTCTGAGCTGCATTTATTTTTTTCCAGGTCAATGATAATCAATAGCACTAGACCATGAACAAATCCTGTGGGACCTGACTAGAAAAACACCCATTCACTGATGATTCCCCATTACAGGTTGAACTGTCAGTTAGCCAGTTTTTAATCCATTTAATATGTGCGACGTTGATTTTGTACAGTGCTATTTTTAAAATCAGAATGGTGTGTGCTACTAAGACAAACATCTAAGAAGTCCAAGTGTATTACATCGACATAGTTACCTTTACTTGTAATCTCATTACCAAACTGGTAATCTCGTCAAAAAATCCAACAATTTGATAATATATATTTTCTGTAAAACCATGCTTACTGGGTATTAATTATGATACCATCCTTTAATTGTCTACTGATTGAATCCCATATCAGCCATTTGATGACTATGCCTGGCATTATGTCAGGCTAACTCGCCTATAGCTACTTGGGTCATCCCATTTACCCTTTACAAATATTGGCAGAACATTCACTTCTTTCCAGTCCTTTGGACATCCTCAGTATTCCAAATCTGATTAAAGATCCACATCAGTGGGTCAGAGAGCAACTTGGTCAGTTCTCTTAAAGCACTAGGGTGCACCAATCACTGGTCATGGTGTGACTATACGCCATTGCTCGCCCTGGGAGATGAGGAGGAGCTGCACAATAGCAGTTTTCCCCAGAGGCATTGTGCCTGAGGCAGGGCCACTGTCGCCAGTGACACTGGGGGAGTGCACACAGGAATTGCATCTGCTAAACCCCGATAAAAGGGTTCAGGGCACTTTCCCCTCTGACCATCTGTGACAGTCAGGGTCCAGACACCCCCCGGGGCACACAGAAGGTATAAACCCCACAAATGAGCAACTGAACCAACTGATTGCATGCTATATTATTGTACTACGAAAGTGTGTCAGGTAAATGCTTTTATGGAAGCTTGTAATGTTCTGAACTTGATGGTCATTACGACATATGTATTCAGACTGTGGTTATGAATCTATGTATTTATTTATACAGAAAACTGTGCTCATACCGTGTACTACAATTTCAATTACGTCACAGCAGGGACGGGGTGCCTCCCAAACCAGGTAGTTCCACAAAACTGGCTGCAAGAAATTACCCATTTTCCAGCCACGAAGAGACAATGGTGGACCATTAGAATTAATAGAAAAGTGTCGAGACATCCCAGCTCTTAAATTAAGAGGGTGTTACATAGACAGATTGGAACTGTTAACACAGATCACCTTTGAATCCAAAGTAATAGGACCCCTCCCTACTGTGGTTCATCCTCCTTATTCAGTATCTATCAACTGTCAGTATTCGCCCTACCCACCTCCCCTTCCAATAACTCTATTACCACAATATAAACTTAAACAAAGGGAATTTATTATCACAAAATGACACAGAAGGTTTAATACAAATGGCTTGAAGCCTGGACCCAGAAATCAACACAATGAACGTGTTTCAGATACACAAAAGGGTTACTACTGTACTGTCTCTGTGCAAGAACAAGGATGTCGGACCGCGAACCACGACTCGGGAGCCAGGAACCTCCACAGAAACCAGGAGCTGGGAATCAGGAACTCGCTGACCAGTAGCCACCATCACAACAGGATCAGGCTCATGATGGTAAGTCACAGGCAGGTCTTCAGTCTTCTTTCTTGATCTGATGATATGTGGACACAGTCTGCCACTAGGATGGGCTAACAGAGCTGCGTCCTTATACATACTTTCCCTAAGGTCACATGTCCTTTCCTGCCTTTTCTGGTTGGTGGACAGATTTTTCAGCAGTATCTGGGCGGAATTTAACAGCAGTTACCAAACACATTAACCCAAAGCTTTCAAACATCAACGGGGCTAATGAGTAACAGATAAAAAGGAGCCAGATTTGAAACAAAAGGACAACAAGAAGGCTATCCAAAATGGAGGACGGTAAACACCACGGAGGGTATTTTAAAACCAAAATGGCTATGCTGTTCTATAGGGGGATTTCCAGACTCTGAATATGAGACTGAGAGGGGGGGAAAGAGGAAGAAGCCTTTTAAAAACAGGCTTGTGTCTGAGGGGTTTTTTTATCCAGAAACTGAGGAACAGTCACTTGGCAGTAGGGTTGCCAACTTTCTAATGGCACAAAACTGAACACCCCTTCTCCGAGGCCCTGCCTCTGCTCACTCCATGCCCCTCCCTCCGTCGCTCTGTCTCCCCCACTCTCACCGGGCTGTGGCAGGGGGTTGGGGTGTGGGAGGGGATGAGGGCTCCAGCTGGGGGTGCAGGCTCTGGGGTTGGGGCCATAAATGAGGGGTTCAGGATGTGGGAGGAGGCTCAGGACTGGGGAAGGGAGTTGGGATATGGAGGGTTGAGGACTCCGGCTGAGGGTGCAGGCTCTGGAGTGGGGCTGGGGTTGAAGGATTTGGGGTGCAGGAGGGGGCTCTGTACTGGGGCCAAGTGGTTCGGAGTGCAGGAGGGGGTGAGGGCTCCAGCTGGGGGTGTGGGCTCTGGGGTGGGACCGGGGATGAGGCACTTGGGGTGCAGGAAAGGGCTCTGGACTGGGGCAGGGTGTTGGGGTGTTGGGCGGGGTGTGGAGTGCAGGCTCCGGGAGGGAGTTTGGGTGCAGGACGGGAGAGCAGGAGGGGGCTTGGGGTGTGGGATCCTGGCAGCACTTACCACAAGTCTCATAAAGTGGCCACCAGATCCCTGTGGCCCCTAGGCACATGGGTGGCCAGGGAGGCTCTGCACACTGCCCTGGTGCCCGCAGGCGCCACCCCTGCAGCTCCCATTGGTCGCGGTTTCGAAGTTATTTATTTTCTATTAAATAAACTCCAGGCAGGCGTGAAGTGTGGGTGCCAAAGGAAGCTGGTGTCTGAGGAGCTGGTTTCACGGCTTCGGGGGTGACGAACCAGAAGGGAATGGTCCAAGTATCCAGTAGTTAAGAACTCAGGGAGGACACATTTGGGGAGACTTGGGACCAGAAGGGCTGCTGGCATCATGCTTCAACGAGTTACTAGGCAGGTGGTGGAAGATAGGGTGAGACCTTGTGGTTGTGGGAAGTCTACTGGTGTCAGGGGTCTGAACCAAAGCTGGTTACAGGGCAGGAAGTGACAGAACCCCTTCCTGGTCTGGGCGATCCCCAAAACATCACACCATTCTTGCATCACTTCACTCCCTAGCATCACGGTCTTCATGAGATCCCCCAGTACTTGCACACTGAGCGTGGAGGGATTGAGATTGTGCCTGCTTCCTGCACAGGGTTAAAGAGAGAAGGGGGGGGAACTGCTTGTGTTCTGTTGTCCCTCACTCCCTGTATATCCGTTCAGGTCTAGTCACAACCTAGCCCTCACTGTTGTTATTGTAACCCTTCCTACATCCCTGTGAGCAGAGCATTCCTTAAAGACAACTGATAAGATGCAAGCAGACAGGTCTTTGGTCCCTGGTCCAGCTAGTTTGCTCTCTGAAACTGCCTTAGCTATCGTGTCTGCAGATACAGTTTGTATAGATTCCAAGGCCAGAAGGGACCATTGTGGTCATCTAGTCTGATCTCCTGTATTGCACAGGCCATAGAACTTCCCCAAAACAATTCCTAGAGCAGATCTTTAAGAAAAAAATCCAATCCTGATTTTAAAATGGTCAGTTCTGGAGAATCCACCATGACCCTTGGAAAATTGTTCCAATGATTAATTACCCTCACTGTCAAAACCTTACACCTTATATCCAGTCTGAATTTGTCTAGCTTCAACTTCCAGCCACTTCATGTTATACCTTTCTCTGCTAGACTTAAGAGCCCATTATTAAATATTTGTTCCCTGTGTAGATACTTACAGGCTAATCAAACCATCCCTTTGTTAAGTTAAATAAATGGACTCAAAGAGTTCAATCACTATAAGGCAGTTTTTCCAATCCTTTAATCACTCTTCTCTGAACCCTCTCCAATTTATCAACATCCCTCTTGAATTGTTAGCACCATAACTAGACACAGCATTCCAGCAGCAGTTGCAGTACTTAAAATAATCTTTCTACTCCTACTCAAAATTCCTCTGTTTATGCATCCCAGGATCACATTAGCTCTCTTCAGACTGGTCAACACCACCGAGGTAAGTTGACCTAAGTTACGCTACTTCATTTACGTGAATAACGTAACTGAAGTCGACATAGTTTAGGTCAACTTACCGCAGTGTCTACACCATGCTGTGTTGATGGGAGACACTCTCCCGCCTCTCAGATAGGTGGAGTACACAGATTGATGGGAGAGCACTCTCTCATATATTTAGTGTGTCTTCACCAGACTTGCTAAATCGACACCTACTGCATTGATTGCCGCAGTGCCAATCTACCGGTAAGTATAGACATGGCCTTAGCCACAGCATCACAGTAAGAGCTCATGTTCAGTGATAGATTAGTAATAAGGAAAAAGATGCAGGAGCTCACATGAGAATGCCACAGAGTCCACACTATCTCTACCAAGAGTTATCATTTGTAAAGCTAGTGAACATGCTCACATCTAAATACAGAGCATTAGCGAAGCAGACACAGAGATAATTCACTAAGTTGCACAGGGAAAGCATTAAATTACAAGGAAAATACACCAAAATCCATGCAAAGGGAAATGCAGAAACACAAAGCAGAGGTGACACACAAAATGCAAAGGAAGACATTAATACAATTGAGAAAAAGATGATCATGGGAATTCCCTGATTATCGGGTCATATGCAATAATTGTGGCAAGAGAAATCATTCTGCTAAAGCTTACAGACAAGAAAAACAAGTTAAAAAATGAACTATATAGAAGAAGCAAGTAAATGAATGGCATTAATGCAGTGCAAACAGCAGAAGTATGTGGTTTATGCCTGGGATGTAGCTCAGTGGCAGAGCACGTGCTTTGCATGTAAGTAAGTGCCTGTGGGTTCAATCCTTGCCATCTACAATGGATTCTTCTTGGAGGATAGGTCCATCAATGGCTGTTAGCCAAGATGGTCAGGAACACAATCGCAAGCTCTGGGTGTCCCTAAACCTCTGACTGCCAGAAGCTGGAACTGGATGACAAGAGATGGATCACTTGATAACTGTCCTGTTCTAGTCATTCCCACAGAAGCATCTGGCACTGGTCACTGTCAGAAGACAGGATACTAGGCTAGATGGACCGCTGGTCTGACCCAGCATGACCATTCTTATGTAAAGCAATAATGCAAATGGAAAAAGAAGGCATCATGTTAAAGTCTCAGAGCCCTACAAATTGGATAAGCTCATGGTAGCCATTGAGAGGCCAGGCAAGCTATGCATTTGCACAGATCCAAGCAACTTAACACACTAAAAAGAGCTCACTACCAAATGCCAAATATAGCAAGATGTTATAACGGGTCTCACAAGGATCAGTGTCATGGCTGAAGACATTCTGGTCTACAGACATGGAGACAGTATGGTAGAAGCTGTGGCAGATCACAACCACAGTCTCATCTAGCTGCTAGAAAAAGCCATGGAAGTAAATCAAAAATTAAATAAAAACAAGATGAAATTGTGATTGACTGCAGTACCGTACATGGGATATTTGCTGCCCTCCCAAGGGTTATGACCTGACCCTGAAAAGGTAAAATCAGTACAGCAGATACCCACACCTAAAGACATTAAATCAGTTCAGAGACTATTAGTTTATGAATCCTATCTGCCAAAATTTCTTCCAAGCCTTTCAGATGTATGCAAACCCCTGAAGTGACTACTCGACAAAGATGCTGTATGGGCATTGTTACCTTAACATGATGGAGCCATCACACACATCAAGGAGCTGGTGAACAACTATCCCATCCTGAAGTGCTATAATGTGAACAAAGAACAGCCATACAATGTGATGTCAGTGAAATGGGGCATGGGGCATAGGACATCACTCCTACAAAAGGGACATTTGGTAGCTTTTGCATCAAGGTCACTATTGCCAATGCAAGTAAGATTAATCCAAACTAAAAAGTAATATCTTGCAATATAGTGTTCACACGTGAAAAGTTTGTCCATTGTATTCAAGGAAAGGAAACCATTTGCATAGAAAGTGACATAAACCACTAGAGAGCATTTCTAAATAGCCACTACCCACAACTGCCTTCAGCTCATGCTACTGAAACAGTAATGTTACAATATAGATGAACACTACAAGAAAGAGATTGAGATGTACATACCTGACTTCTTATCCACAGCAGCCTTGCAGCATGAAAATACAGCAACTGAACAAGAATATGGGATCCTCTACCTGACAGAAATACAGAATACACAGAAAGATATCGAAAGCATCAACCAAGCCACATATATGCCTGTTTCAAGGCAGGGACAGGAAAAAATCCAAGAATAAAGTATACAAAACAAAGATTTACAAGGGCTCGTGTCCATTGTACTGTGAGGATGGCCAGACACAAAGGGAGAAGGGGAGACACTCACCTGTCTCTCAAGAATACTGAAACTATTAAAATGAGATGAGTATCTAAGATAGCATCATATGTAAAGGCAGTCAAATGATAACATGCAAATCATTGAGAACAGACCTCCTCTCAAGAATACGTCAGAGCAATTCTGGACTAGAAGCATGTCCCTAGAAAGCCAAAGACTCTGTATACTGGCCAAACAAGACCAAGGATATCAGAGACAAAGTGAGCAGTTGTGAGGCCAAGCAGGAAAAAGAGACAATGAAAATATACAGCATTCCCAACATAACTTGGAGCAAAGCAGTAATGGCCCTTTTCATCCCAAACCACACACTACCTCATTATGATAGACTACTATTCAGACTTCAGGAAACAACACGAACTGTCAGACGCTACTGCAGTAGCAAAGCAATGAAGCATTTCAGCAGGCATGGTGACCCAAACAGCGTAGTTTCAGACAATTGACCCCCGTTTACTTTCAGAGAGTTTGTGCAATTTACCCAGGAATGGAAATTCATTCATATCCCATCAACCTATTGCAGCCAGTCAAATGGCAAAGATGAATTGGCAGTTAAAATCATTAAGATTGCTTAAAGAAAGCTTCAAAAAGCAAAGAAAATCTATGGCAAGCCGTTCCTGAAGGAGAAGCACTCCCACGGACTTTAACAATAGCCCAGTGCAACACCTGATGTCAAGATACACATGTACTTTGGTGCCTATGGCCCCAGCATTACTACAGCAGGCAGTGCTGGAAGGAGTAACAGACAGAAAGAAAGAGACACACAAAGATCAAAACCTACTACTACCGACAAGCTAATGACCTCCCAGAGTTACAATGGGGACACCTGTCAGGACCATATTACTTCCTCAGGAGAAATCAGCCTGCTTTCCTGCCCTGGCAGCTTGGGACTTCAGTGCCCTGCCTGGTTTGAGCCAGACCCACAAGCCTGCTGCAAACCCAGACCCAGGTCTGAACCACGTCCCCTAACAGCCGTAGGCTTAATTGAAAGCAGTTTAAGATGTGTTCCTGTCTTTAACACTCAGATGCCCAACTCCCAATGGGGTCCAAACCCCAAATAAATCCGTTTTTCCCTGTATAAAGCTTATGCTGGGTAAACTCATAAATTGTTTGCCCTCTATAACACTGATAGAGAGAAATGCACAGCTGTTTGTCCCCCGCACCCCAGGTATTAATACATACTCTGGGTTAAATAATAAGTAAAAAGTGATTTTATTAAATACAGAAAGTAGAATTTAAGTGGTTCCAAGTAGTAACAGACAGGAGAAAGTGAATTACCAAGCAAAATAAAATAGAACACGCAAGTCTATGTCTAATATAGTAAGAAAACTAAATACAGATAAAACCTCATTTTCAGAGACGCTCGAGTAAGCTTCCTTTTACAGTCTAGTCTCCTTCTAGTCTGGGTCCAGCAATCACTCACACCCCCTATAGTTACTGTCCTTTTTTTCAGTTTCTTTCAGGTATCCTTGGGGGTGGAGAGGCTATCTCTTGAGCCAGCTGAAGACAAAATGGAGGGGTCTCCCAGGGGTTTAAATAGACTTTCTCTTGTGGGTAGACACCCCTCCCTCCCCCTGTGTAGAATCCCACCTACAAGATGGAGTTTTGGAGTCACATGGGCAAGTCACATGTCCATGCATGACTCAGAACTTACAGGTAGCAGCCATGGTTCACATGCTACCTTGAACGTCTTCAAGTAGACTTCTTATGTGGATTGGAGCCATCCAAGATCCATTGTTCGTTAAGTGTTTCTTGATTGGGCACTTAATTTGTACATTCCTTTCTCAAGAAGCTGACTAAATGCTTTACTAAGGCTACTTAAAAATCAAGCAAGTACAGAGCCAATATTCATAACTTCAAATACAAAAATGATACATGCATACAAATGGGATGAATAGATTCAGTAGATCATAACCTTTACAGAGATATGTTACATGACATATGCAGCATAAAACATATTCCGGTTATGTCATATATACACTCATAAGCATATTTCCATAAAGCCTTATGGGGTGCACCATCACAGATGGCAGCAGCAAATTTTCCCTATTATATATAAGGCTGTAATGTTACTTTCAGCAGCAGTGAGGAGGAGGGCAAAGAGGGGCCTGTTCAATCAGAAAAGGTAGTCTGCCTATGGATACTTCCCAGCCCCTTAAGGTGCTTGATGTGAGGCATGTGGCCAGAAACTAAGTCATGGGGTGTGTCTCTTGGGGACCTTGAGGTGAGTATTTGGTCCTGCAGCCAGCTGGGCACCCTCCAGTGCACTGTAGGAGAGGTGTGAAAAGGGGCAAGGCCCTGGGGTGCCTAACCATGGATGTTGTAGTCAAGAATACAAGTAGGAGGGCTGGAAAGCAGCAGCAACAGTACTAACAAATAACAGTCAGGGTGGAAGGGGTCTGACCAACCATGCAGCTGCTGCCACCACTCCAAGCTCAGGAACAGCAGGAGCAAATGTGTTGCTGGTATTTGGTACCAGTCTGGAAGCAGATGTTTACCCATTTTAATGAAGACCAACTTTGCCATCTTGCTTACAGATGGGAAATTGAAGGGGAACTGAGATGAGAGAAGGTTATAAAAATTAAAGGTGAATTGCAAATGAGGGAAAACAGAAAAATAGGTTTCTACCCCTTCCCAAACCTGCCTCTCCTCCCCCCGTCCTCCTTTATTCAACATAAAGAAGAAGCCTTGGATGTTCTTTGGTTTGTTGGTCATTGTTTTTTCCTTTCCCCTCCAATAATTATTATTTTTGTCAGCTTGTGAAGAGAAATTGAGGTATTGGATCTCCCAGTTTTCCCAGAAGACCCTATAGATGACTGGAAGATGTGTAGGTTATGACTTTACAAATACCATATAAGTGAAACTTGATTAACTAAAGAGGGAAAGTGACTTTTATTCAGACTATACAACACTTTTAAAAATTTTTTTGGTCAACATCTGTATAACCCAAACACCTGATAAACAGCTAATAGAAAATATCTTTTCTTAAAGAGCAAGCACCTCCTTTCAGTTAAGAGCTTTCAATTTACATCTGTCGGTCCTTCCAAGGAAGAACAGGCTACCAGAAAAAAGAAGACTTGACATTCCTAAGGATAAAAACAAGCAGAAAAATCACTAAAAGCACATGTATGCACACAGTGATTAGTCCCACTAAGGTAGGTGATAAATTTGGCAGTAAGTATTTGAAAAATCAGTCCCTAAACAAAAAACATACAAATCAACATAGGAGGGGAAATAGGATGCCTCACAAGATATTTTCCCCCCATTCCTGGCTTCAGTTGGTTTTTTAATGATGTTTGCCTCCCTTCTGTGGAAGTAGCGTGAAGTTTCAATAAATAAATATTGTAAAGAAAATAATTAAGGCCAATCAGTGGAAGAAGCAGGTCTTAAACTCACATGTTCTTGGCTCCTAGCCCTCGGCCTGTTTCCATAGGCCAATTCCGTAGGATGAGGAATGCTGTAGGCTCCTATATTTCCCATTAACTGGGAAATTGGTTTGGACTGGCTTTGGAGGGGTTCAGCAGCTAAGGCAATAGTGATGGTCTAGGTCCAGGCACAGTGCAGCACACTAACATCTGCAGTCAGGGGAGACGCATGGGGACAGGGATGGGGGGGGGGAAGAAGTGAAGGGTCACATGTCCCTCCCCATCGCCTGGGGGCGGGGGGGGGTGGAGGCAAGGGCACAGCTAATGACTTCCGCCCTTGGTTCAGGGAATTTGTTTATAAACAGACAGGGTGATTAAGAGAAGAAAAGGCTTGTCATTAAATTAAATTAAGGATCGTTAGGTGATCCTGAAAGCATTCCCACACACTCCAGTTAAAAGACAGGAAACAAAGGATAGGAATAAATGGCCCATTTTCAGAATAGAGAGAAGTAAATATAGGTGTCCCCAGGGGTCTGTTCTAGTCTAGGATCAGTTCTGTTCAAAATATTCATAAATGACCTGCAAAAAGGGGTAAACAGTGAGGTGGCAAAGTTTGCAGATGATACAAAATTACTCAAGATAGGTAAGTCCAAAAGAGACTGTGAAGAGTTACAAAGGGATCTCACAAAACTGGGTGACTTGGCAAAAAAATGGCAGATGAAATTCAATGTTAAATACAAAGTAATGCTCATGGCAAAATATAATCCCGACTATACATATAAAATGACGTTGCCTAAATTAGCTGTTACCCATCAAGAAAGAGATCTTGCTTCCAGAGTACTGCAAATGTATAATTAGGGCTGTCAAGCGATTAAAAAAATTAATCACAATTAATTGCATAATTAATCGCTCTGTTAAACAATAATAGAATACAATTTATTTAAATATTTTTGGATTTTTTCTACATTTTCAAATATATTGATTTCAATTACAACACAGAATACAAAGTGTACAGTGCTCACTTTATATTTATTTTTTATTATAAATATTTGCACTGTAAAAAAAGAAAAAATAAGTAGTATTTTTCACCTAATAAAAGTACTGTAGTGCAATCTCTTTATCATGAAAGTTGAACTTTCAAATGTAGAATTATGTGCAAAAAATAACTGCACTCAAAAATAAAACAATGTAAAACTTTAGAACCTACAAGTCCACTCAGTCCTACTTCTTCTTCAGCCAATCGCTCAGACAAACAAGTTTGTTTACATTTTCAGGAGATAATGCTGCCTGCTTCTTGTTTACAATGTCACCTGAAAGTGAGAACAGGTGGGCGCATGGCACTGTTGTAGCCAGCATAGCCAGATATTTACATGCTGGATGTGGTAAAGATTCTATGTCCCTTCATGCTTCACCCACCATTCTAGAGGACATGCGTCCATGCTGATGAAGGGTTCTGCTCAATAAAAATCCAAAACAGAGTGGATCGACGCATGTTCATGTTCAACATCTGAGTCAGATGCCACCAGCAGAAGGTTGATTTTCTTTTTTGGTGGTTCCGGTTCTGTAGTTTCCGCATTGGACTGTTGCTCTTTTAAGATTTCTGAAAGCATGCTCCACATCTCATCCCTCTCAGATTTTGGAAGGCACTACAGATTCTTAAACCTTGGGTCAAGTGCTGTAGCTATCTTTAGGATTCTCACATTGCTACTTTCTTTGCATTTTGTCAGATCTGCAGTGAAAGTGTTCTTAAATTGAACAACATAGGTCATCATCCTGGGTCATCATCTGAGACTGCCATAACATGAAATATATGGCAGAATGCATGTAAAACAGAGCAGGAGACATTCAATTCACCCCCAAGGAGTTCAGTCAAAAATTTAATTAACACATTATTTTTTTAACGCGCATCATCGACACGGAAGCATGTCCTCTAGAATGGTGGCCAAAGCATGAAGGGGCATACAAATGTTTAGCATATCTGGCATATAAATACTAGCAATGCCGGCTACAACAGTGCCATGTGAATCTCTGTTCTCACTTTCAGGTGACATTGTAAATGAGAATCAGGCAGCATTATCTCCCGTTAATGTAAACAAACTTGTTTGTCTGAACGATTGGCTGAACAAAAAGTGGGACTGAGTAGACTTGTAGGCTCTAAAGTTTTACATTTTTTGTTTTTGAGTGCAGTTATGTAACAAAAAATCTACATTTGAAAGTTTCACTTTCACGATAGAGATTGCACTACAGTACTTGTATAAGGTATAAGGAATCGAAAAATACGATATCTTTTGTTTATCATTTTTACAGTGCAAATATTTGTAATAAAAATAATAATATAGTCAGCACTATAAACTTTGTATTCTGTGTTGTAAATTGAAATTAAATATTTGAAAATGTAGAAAAACATCCAAAATATTTAATAAATTTCAATTGGTATATTATTATTTTTTAACAGTGCTATTAAAACTGCAATTAATCATGATTAATTTTTTGAGTTAATCACGTGAGTTAACTACTATTAATCGATAGCCCTAATAAGAATCTTTCTCACTGTACTTGTATAATCCTGAACTCATTCTCCAGCTTCAGAAGACTTAAAAATTATCTCCAGTCATCAACGGGGCAGACCCAACTGGATAATGTCCCCTCTTTGGCTGGTGCCCCCCTTTGTGTCCCTCCAACATGTCACCTATGTCTGCAGTATTGATAAAATGCTAAAAACTTGCACCCATTGTATTATGCACATATGATGGACAATTGTCAAGGAATCATGACTTGCCCAAATCAAAACAGATTTTCACCAGGACACTGAAAGGCACATCTGGTTATTTTCCTGACAAATTCTACCATCCTAGCTTGAACCATCTCAGCACTACAGCTGTGAAAAAAAGTTGCAAGACATTTTTAGAATGGGAAATGTTTTTTTTTTCTTTTTCCTAGTTCTCAAAAACTGATTTTTCCTCCGTTTTTCTATAAAAATTCATGCAAGGCAGAGATTAGTCTTGAAAAGTTTCAGGCTGAAAGTGAACATTTCTAATAGTAATGTGTGATTGAAAACAAGAGCTTAGAATGGAAATTTCTGAGGAACCTAAACTACCCTGTCACTTTAGCTCCAACTGTAATGCACAAATTTTAAGGCTAGAAGGGACAGCAAGGATGTCATATTTTCTTCCATATAATTGATAAGATATTTTATAGCATTCAGTTGAGAACTGTGGAAACTCATTAGAATCCTGTGGAAACCCATTAGAAACCACCCCATTTGATGATGACTACTCATTAACAATTACATCCATCAATTAGCCCGTTTTTAACCCTTTAATATGTACTACATTGATTTTGTATGGTGATATATTTTTATTTGAAAAGTTACGTGATAGTAAGTCCAATGCCCTACAGAAATCTATGAATATTATATAGACACAGACAGCTTTATGAAACAGACTTGTAACCTTGTCAAAGAATGAGATCAAGTTTTCTTGGCAAGCCCTATTTTCCATGAAATTATATTGATTGTCATTAATTGTATACCTGCCCTCTAGGTCTTCAGTGAGAGACTCATGGATTATTATTTTCTCATGGATCAATGCCAGGCTAATCAGGCTATAATTACCAAGATCATCACATTGTTAAATATTGACACAAAACTGGTTTTCTTCCAGTTTCTTCTAGATATGTGATTGAGACATTTACACCAGGCATCTTGTGAATAGACTTCAAGGTTCAGCAAGCTTTTGCTTCTAAAACAGGTGTTACAACTTCATTTACTATTTGGTAAGTTATTGAATAATCCTTTTTAATAGAAAATAATCATAATTTCTACCCTGTTTATGTCCTGAATAGGAAACAAGTGCTGCTTTCAATTTGGGAGCCAATGTGTTCCGGGCTTGGCCTCAGGAGATCTGGGTCATATTCCCAACTCTGCGGTTGACCTTCCATGCAAGTCACTTCACCGCTGTTTCCATCTCTGTCTTGTCTATCAGAAAAAAATTATTGTGAATGCTTATGGCTCAGTGTCCTAACAGATAAAACACAATATGGGGCATTAGTTGGTGCCTGCTACTTACCATCATGTAACAATAGGGAACAGGGTGACAGCTCCTTATGCACCTATCTATAATGTGTAGGAAAAATAGATGTGTGATCTTAGGGGACTTCAATTTAAATGACATATGCTGCCAGTACTAAAACATCCTTGGAATTTCTAAATATTATAGACGACAATTTCCTACCTCCAAAAGTGTTCCATCCAACATGGGGGAAATTCTATAGTAGACCTTGTCCTAACAGATAAACAGGAACTGATCACAGAACTAAAAATTAATGGTACCTTAGGTACAAGTGATCATGACTTGTTCACATTTATAATGTGCAAACAGAATAAAGTCTAGACCAGTAATATATATACTTAGTGCTTTAAAAGGGCCAATTTCACAAAGCTAAAAACAATTATGACTCAAATCAACTGGAAGAAAGAATTTAACCATAGAAATGTGAGTGGCAATTGGGAATGGTTTAAGAACTTTCTACTAGATGCCCAAAAAGCACCCAAAGGCTTTACTGGTTAAAAAACTGACCTGGTTTAGAGGGGAAGTGAAGGCAGCAATAAAAAAATCATATATAATAAATAGAAGAAATGGGAAGTTGATAATAATGCATATAAATGACAAGCTAGGAATTGTAGAAAATTGATAAGGGAAGCAAAGTGACCCAAGGAGAAATCAATGTCCAGACACCATTTTTTAAGTATATTAGGAACAAAAATAATTCTAACAATGGTATTGATCCATTACTAGATGGAAATGGTAGAATTATTAGTAAAATCTGCAGTCAACACAAATATTGGGGGAGTGGTAAGTCGTGAAGAGGATGTCTACAATTTAAGGAGGATGCTAATAACCTGGAGAGGGTTCAGAGAAAAGCCATAAGAATGATTAAAGGATTAAAAAACCTGCCTTATAGCAATAGACTCTAGTAGCACAATTTATTTGGCTGAATAAAGAGATGGTCAAGGTGTGATTTGATTATAGTCTATAAGTATCTAAATGGGGAACAAATATTTAATAATGGGCTCTTCAATGTAACAGAAAAGGGTATAACACAATTTTGAAGTTAGACAAATTCAGACTGGAAATAAGGCATAATTTTTTATCAGAGGATAATTAGCCATTGGAACAAATTATGAAGGGGCATGGTGGATTCTCACTCACTGACAATTTTTAAATCAATTATTTAAATTATTTAGGGGAAGTTCTATTCAGGAGGTCAGACTAAATTATCAAAGACTTCAGAAAGCATTTGACAAGGTCCCTCACCAAAGACTCTTAAGCTAAATAAGCAGCCATGACCATGAGATAAGAGGGAAAGTAATTGGTTAATTAATTAAGTAATTGGTTAAAAGACAGGAAACGAAGGGTAGGAATAATGGTCAGTTTCAACAATGGAAAGTGGTAAATTGCACAGTCCCCCAAGCATCTGTACAAAGAACAGTGCTGGTCAACATATTCATAAATGATCTGGAAAAGGGGTAAACAGTGAGGTGGCAAAGTCTGCAGATGATACAAAACTACTCAAAAATATATCATAATACCACTATATAAATCCATGGTACTCCCACACATGGGCAGTGGGTATCATAGGCAGAGGTAGGATGTGCCTTCTCAAACAGCCTAGTGTGGCCCCCACCCACACTCTGCCCACAGGCCAGGCCCCCTCCTGTGGTTCCCAGAGCGCTCTGCCTGCCTTGGCTGGCCCAGGCTGGCTGGGGCTGGCTGGCCTGCCTCCCACAGAAAGTCAGGGCGGCTGGTGCTGGGGCTGCGCTGCCTGGAGCCCCTGGGACAGCCACCCCGCCTGGCTACCTGGAATACTGGGTCTGGGAGCGCTGCTGCCCAGCGCATGGGGGCTGGCCATGCCGCCCGGAGCACCAGGGCTGGGAACACTGCCACTGGGGCCAGGAGCACTGGGGCTGACCGCTCCACCCAGAGCACCAAGACTAGGGCCTCGCCCCCTGGATGCCCAGCACTGTGGGGGTGCTCTGGGCTCCTGTGGAGGAGGGGAAGAAAGAGGGGAAGATGGGAGGGGCAGGGCCTTGGGCACAAGGGGAGTGGCTGGGTGCTAGCCCCCCGAACGGCTGGGTCACCGGCTGTCCATGCTCCCACACCTTGAATACTGCATGTAGTTCTTGTCACCCCATCTCAAAAAAGATATATTAGAATTGAAAAAAGTACAGTGAAGGGCAACAAAAATGAATAGGGGTCTGGAACAGCTTCCATGTAAGGAGATATTTAAAAGACTGGGACTGTTCAGTTTAGAAAGGAGACAACTAAGGGGTGATTGATGGAGGTCTACAAAATCATGAATGATGTGGAGAAAGTGAATAAGGACGTGTTATTTATCCCTTCACATAACACTAGAACCAGGGGTCACCCACTGAAATTAATAAGCATCAGGTTTAAAACAAACATAAGGAAGTACTTCTGCATGCAACATATAGTCAACCTGTGGAACTCATTGCCAGGGGGTATTGTGAAGGCCAAAAGTATAATTGGGTTCAGAAAAGAATTAGATACGTTCATGGAAGATAGGTCCATCAATGGCTATTAGCCAAAATTGTAAGGGATGCAACCCCATGCTCTGGGTGTTCCTAAACCTCTGACTGCCAGAAGCTGGGAGTGGCCGACGGGGATAGATCACTCAATAACTGCCCTGTTTGGTTCATTTCCTCTGAAGCCTCTAACACTGGCCACTGTCAGAAGACAGAATACTGGGTTAGATGGACCATTAGTCCAACCCAGTATGGCAGTATTTATGCTCTTATCACAATGCTCCCTTCTGGCCTTGGAATCTATGAATCTATTAATTTAGAATGTATTAGCAAGGAGTAACCATGTGCTTGTACTGTGCTTCATACAATAGGGCCCTGATTTCTGTAGTAGGCAGTACTCCAACACAAATAATTAATAATGATAATTTCCATCACCGTTCCTTAGCTACGGCATTGAACTGATACTTCCTCGAGAGTTAAGGTTGCAACTAGGTTTTCATTTGAAATTTTATTTTTAACCCTCTTACAATTAAAAAAATAGTTTTTGAAATGTTACATTGAATTCTCCAGGTGAACTAGATTTTTTTCTTAAATTTTGAAGAAAATGGAACAAATACTTTTCTACCTGAAGAGATTTTAAAATGACATTTTTAAAATGTTTGTGAATTGTCTAATATTTCTTTTTGTCCCTATATATTGAGCAAAACTAAATTATGCCTCACAAATCACTTGGTAAATATTTTCAATCATAACCTTGTGCACAGCCTCATTTTCAGGCAAATAGAGTAAAAACCTATATTCCTACATAAGAGCTAAGCATCACCAGTATCATCACTTTTCAGTAGGTAGACAGGAATCTCCAACATTGTAGCTGACAGGAAAAAGTGTTCTGAGGGATATATTTTTGTCTTCAAAGCAGAGGGAAAATTTTGCATCCTAATGCATTTGAACAGGAAAAGCTTTCTAAATGAGTTGACTTTAGCAAATGTTGGTCATCAGCACAAACTAAATTATGCTGGCTCTCATTTTCACCCTAGACAACACCAGACTATGGTCCTTGGTCTGCATTCCCTCCCAGCTGACCCAAATCCACACAATGCTTCTCAGATCCTCAAGGACAGTTATGGAACTTAGTAGCTCAGTGGACTTGGTGTGATGCTCCTCAAGATCAGTGTTGGTCCATGCTGAGTTTCCAGTTCCCACATGGATAGCTTGCTGAGATTGTTGGCTTCAGACTTCACATTTACTTTTGCATAGGCATCTCAGGGAGTTTTTTGGCTCATATGTCTTTAGGTGTCCAAGTCCTCCTAACACACACTATGTATGCTCACGCGTCTTTGTTTGCTAAAAATAATTCAGCACTTACCATTTTACATACACAGATCTTCATACAATGCACAGACTTCAGTGAATAAAGACTTATGCATATAAAATATTAAACAGAAAATACTACATGAACTGAATGGTGCCTGGTCCTGCCTCCTCTGCTGCCACTGACCTATCCAAGATAAATAAAGCATGGGGTGCTGATTCCACCATTCATACCAAAGGCTGGGACTGATGAGCTTTTGTGTTCCATCTCTTGTTTCTTAGAAGCACCACCTGGACAGCATCTCTTTAAGGGAGGTAGTGAGAAGAAACCCCAGCCTTATTTTCATCTAAGGAGAAGAGCTGCAATAAGAGGAAAATCATGACCCTTCATCGCATAAAATGTTATGTATAGAAGTGTACACAGTCCTTGTAAGTCCAGCAGCGGCCTATTAGTGTTCTTAATATTCTTTGTTTGTTATTTAAAAAGAAACCCCCTGTCAAAAACATTGTTAACTTAAAGTTAAGGTTGCTACAGTACGTTTGGCAAAAAAGCAAACACCAAGAATTTTACAGTTAAAGTAAACTAGCCACTAAAATATATGAATGGATTAAAAAATATGATAATATACACAAATATTTGACTACTTTTACAGTTAATATATTTACTAACAAAAAGCTACTGCTGTGGAAATAATTTATTTTAATGCAAGGATCTGTGATAGTATGGCTTAGAGCAGCATTTCTCAAACTGAGGGCCCCAACCCAAAAGGGGGTCACAAGGCTATTGTAAGGGGGTTGCAAGCTCACAAAAAATATTGTGATAACCTTTCGATCCTTTGCATTTCATTATAGCACTTAAATAGTTAGCCTTTAACAGCATTTGATGAAGTATGAAGCCAGACCTCCTGCCATGTGTTATTGGATAGCTCGTTAACTCTCACCCACCCTTCTGCTGTGTTTTAGTGGTCTGCTAAAAAGTGATTGTGTCACTCCCTAAGCAACAGCCTTATTGCTATGGAATGTGATGTCCCACTTTTGAAGCATATTGCTGAAGACAGTCCGCCCACACTCTGCCAGCGGGAAAGACTAGGCATCGAAAATAAAACATAGACAGTACTGTAATTTCTGAAATGAATTGTGTAACATCAATGGATTGTTTTGTCATACATAGCACAAAGAGGGGAACTGAAGCCAATATCGATGGTGGCGAACTGGAGTCAGGAGTCATAGGTGCAGTAAAAAAAAATCTAAAAAATAGAAAATACTGCAGTTCTTATTTGGTATTTGGATTTACTTACTTTAGTGGCTCAGAAGACAATCCAAGTCCCCAGTGTGTTTTGTAGAGTGAAGTGTTGGCAAATAACAGCCTAAAACCAGCAACGTTTACAAACAAAACACCCTACATACGTGGAGAAATGTGTGGAATTTTTTGAAAGAAAACTTCAAGAACTTGAGCAACAAAAAACACTTATACATAAATCATCAATTTTGACAACCAAAACTGTGGAGGTGTCTTATGCTGTTTCACTTTTAATCATCAAGGCAAAGAATCCTCACACCATCGCCGAACCCCTCATTCTTCCTGCAGCTAAACAAATGTGTGAGATTATGATTGGCAAAGATGCTGCTGCTCAGCTGAGCTCTATTCCACTAACAAACAACACAGTGAGTCATCTTATTGAAAGGGTTAAAAAGAGCAAGTTCTTTTCCTTACAGATTGATGAATCCACCGGTGTTTCAGGGGCAGCACAGTTACTAGTCTATGTTTGGTACATTTGGGAAAACACAGTAAAAAGAAGCCTTTCTCTTCTGCAAGTCACTGCCGACATATACTACAGGAGAGGAATATGTAAGTTCTTTGACGCCTTTATAATGGGGGTACACAATAACTGGAACAGCTGTGTAGGGATCTGCACTGCTGCCGCGAAAGCTACCAAGAATGAGCTCATTGGTAGACTTAGGCTATGTACACACTACAGCTTAGGTTGGTATAAGTTATGTCACTCGGGGTGTGAATAAACCATCCACCCTTAGCAATGCAAGTTACAACGACCTAAGCGCCGGTGTGGACAGCGCTCCCGCCAACATAGCTACTGCTGTTCATGGGGGCTGGAGGAGTTACGTTGACAGGAGAGCTCTCTCACGTCAGCTTATAGCATCTGCACTACAGCAGCTGCTGCATCGGTGCAGCTGCACTGCGGGAAGCTCTGTAAAGTAGCCATAGCTTTAAAGAAGTGGCCGCAGAAGCCCAGTGGACATACTGCATGATTCCCAGGCAGGCTCTCGCTGGTAGGAACATGGAGCCCTATCTTAAATCAATTTTGAGTCAAGCTGCAGCAATCGTGAACGTTATGAAAACAAAGCTGCTGAATTTCTGACTTTTTACAAGTCTCTGTGGAGAAATGGGAATGGAGCAGCAACACTTATTACTGCACACAGAGCTTCGCTGGCTGTCTCAGGGAAGAATTCTAACCCGTCTGTTTGAATTGAGAGATGAGGTGTGTTTGGTTTTGATTGAAGTGGATTCTACCCTGAAGAAGCATTTAAGTGACGTCAAATGGTTGGCAGCACTCGCATATCTAGCAGATATTTTTGATTGTTTGAATTCATTGAATGAGTCACTACAAGGAAAAGAAACAAACATTCTCAAACTCTACGACAAAATTAATACTATTACCAAAAAACCTGGATCTTTGGAAGTTGCAAGTCAACAACAAAAAATTTTCAAATATTTTCAGTTCTAAATGATATCCTGGAAATCTCATCCAATGATGTCACCGTTGGGGATATAAAAGAACACATAGCTGAACACCTCTCTACACTCCTAGCCCAGTTTTGAAATATTTTGCTGATTGTGACCTAACCTCCTTTAGCTGGATAAGAAACCTATTCAACTACCAGTTATCTCCAAATTCAAATCTCACCTTGAAAGCTCAAGAGGAATTGATTGACATCTCCTATGATTCCATTCTGAAGCAGCTATTCTAATCCCAGTCCCTGGCTGACTTCTGGGTTTCCCTCGAAGCAGACTATCCCCAAATCTAAACTGCAGCAAGTAAAATGCTTCTCCCATTCACAACCACTTACTTATGGGAATCTGGTTTCTCAGTTTTGACATACTTAAGGAATAAACACCAGGCAAAACTGAGTGTGGAGCTATTTAAGGGTCTGCCTCAGTATCCTGGAGCTGCAATTGAAAAAACTGTGAACTTCAAAACAGCAGCACCCCTCTCATTAAGTGTCCAAATAACTTGTTTGTGTACAGGGGACTGCAATCACCCTGACATCTGCTGGGAGAGCAATACAGCAGTGCACAGACAATCCAGGAAGTTTTTGGAGAGTGTTGGGGACAACTTCCTGGTGCAAATAGTGGAGGAACAAACCAGGGGCCATTCTCCACTTGACCTGCTGCTTACAAACAGGGAAGAGTTGGTAGGGGAAGTAGAAGTGGGTGGCAACCTGGGCAGCAGTGAATACGAGATGCTCGAGTTCAGGATCCTCACAAAAGGAAGAAAGGAGAGTAGCAAAATATGGACCCTGGACTTCGAAAAGCAGACTTTGACTCCCTTAGGGAACTGATGGGCAGGATCCCCTGGGAGGCTAATATGAGGGAGAAAGGAGTCCAGGAAAGCTGGCTGTATTTTAAAGAAGCTTTATTGAGGGCGCAGGAACAAACCATCCTGATGTGCAGAAAGAAAGCAAATATGGCAGGCGCCCAGCTTGGCTTAACAGTGAAATCTTCGGTGAGCTTAAACACAAAAAGGAAGCTTATAAGAAGTGGAAATTTGGACAGATGACTAGGGAGAAGTATAAAAATATTGCTCGAGCGTGCAGGTGTGTAATCAGGAAGGCCAAAACACAACTGGAATTGCAGCTAGCAAGGGATGTGAAGGGTAACAAGAAGGGTTTCTACAGGTATGTTAGCAACAAGAAGGTCAGGGAAAATGTGGGACCCTTACTGACTGAGGGAGGCAACCTAGTGACAGATGATGTGAAAAAAGCTGAAGTACTCAATGCTTTTTTTACCTCGGTCTTCACAGCTCCCACACTGCTGTCCTGGGCAACACAGCATGGGGAGGAGGTGAGCAGAAAAGAACAGGTTAAGGACTATTTAGAAAAGGTGGACATGCCCAAGTCCATGGGTCCAGATCTAATGCATCCAAGGGTGCTGAGGGAATTGTCTGATGTGATTGCAGAGCCATTGGCCATTATCTCTGAAAACTCGTGGCTATCAGGGGAGTTCCCGGACTATTGGAAAAAGGCAAATATAGTGCTCATCTTTAAAAAAGGGAAGAAGGAGGATCCGGGGAACTACAGACCGGTCAGCCTCACCTCTGTCCATGTAAAAATCATGGAGTAGGTCCTCAAGGAAACCATTTTGAAGCACTTGGAGGAGAGGAAGGTGATCAGGAACAGTCAACATGGATTCACCAAGGGCAACTCATGCCTAACCAACCTGATTGCCTTCTATGATGAGATAACTGGCTCTGTGGATATGGGGAATGGACTATAAGGTGGATAGAAAGCTGGCTAGATTGTCGGGCTCAACGGGTAGCGATCAACAGCTTGATGTCTAGTTGGCAGCCGATATCAAACGGAGTGCCCAGGGGTTGGTCCTGGAGCCGGTTTTGTTCAACATCTTTATTAATGATCTGGGATGGATTGCACCCTCAGCAAGTTCGCAGATGACTCTCAACTGGGGGGAGAGGTAGATAAGCTGTAGGGTAGAGATATGGTCCAGAGTGACCTAGACAAATTGGAGGATTGGGCCAAAAGAAATCTGATGAGGTTCAACAAGGACAAGTACAGAGTCCTGCACTTAGGATGGAAGAATCCGATGCACTGCTACAGACTAGGGATTGACTGGCTAAGCAACAGTTCTTCAGAAAAGGACCTGGGGATTACAGTAGATGAGAAGTTGGATATGAGTCAGCAGCATGCCCTTGTTGCCAAGAAGGCTAATGGCATATTGGGCTGCATTAATAGAAGCATTGCCAGCAGATGGAGGGAAATGATTATTCCCTTCTATCCGGCACTGGTGAGGCCATATCTGGAGTATTGTGTCCAGTTTTGCGCCCCCCACTGCAGAAAGGATGTGGACAAATTGGAGAGAGTCCAGCGGAGGGCAACAAAAATGATTAGGGGGCTGGGGCACATGACTTATGAGGAGAGGCTGAGGGAACTGAGGTTATTTAGTCTGCAGAAGAGAAGAGTGAGGGGGGATTTGATAGCAGCCTTCAACTACCTGAAGGGGGGTTCCAAAGAGGATGAAGCTCAGCTGTTCTCAGTGGTGGCAGATGAGAGAACAAGGAGCAATGGTCTCAAGTTGCAGTGGGAAGATCTAAGTTGGATATTAGGAAACACGATTTCACTAGGAGGGTGGTGAAGCACTGGAGTGGGTTACCTAGGGAGATGGTGGAATCTCCATCCTTAGAGGTTTTTAAGGCTCAGCTTGACAAAGCCTTGGCTGGGATGATTTAGTTTGTATTGGTCTGCTTTGAGCAGGGGGTTGGACTAGATGACCCTCTGAGGTCTCTTCCAACCCAAATCTTCTATGATTCTATACAGTTGTGTATGAAGCCACAATCCTTGAACAACGTCATGATTATTAAGACAAATTGGACAATGTTATGATTATTGCCACAATCACTGACAAAGGCTTCCAGCTCTGCAAACTGTATCTTGTTGTCTATTTTTTTTTAAAAAATGTTTTTCTTAAATGTCCACATATTTATGCCTGAAAACTGTTGCTTTATCCTTTCTGAGAGGCTTCATTGCCTTTGACTGCAAGGATAATGATTACATGCTTCACTTAGTGTTCCTCTGAGTATGTACAGGTTTCAGAGTAGCAGCCGTGTTAGTCTGTATCTGCAAAAAGAAAAGGAGTACTTGTGGCACCTTAGAGACTAACAAATTTATCTGAGCATAAGCTTTCGTGAGCTATATATGTCAAGGTTCCTTCCCCACTCTGAACTCTAGGGTACAGATGTGGGGACCTGCAGGAAAGACCCCCTAAGCTTATTCTTACCAGCTTTGGTTAAAAACTTCCTCAAGGTACAAACTTTGCCTTGTCCTTGAACCCTATGCTGCCACCACCAAGGATGTTAAACAAAAAACAGGGAAAGAGCCCACTTGGAGACGTCTTCCCCCAAAATAGCCCCCCAAGCCCTACACCCCCTTTCCTGGGGAAGGCTTGATAAAAACCCTCACCAATTTGTACAGGTGAACACAGACCCAAACCCTTGGATCTTAAGAACAATGAAAAAACAATCAGGTTCTTAAAAGAAGAATTTTAATTTAAGAAAAGGTAAAAGAATCACCTCTGTAAAATCAGGATGGTAAATACCTTACAGGGTAATCAGATTCAAAACATAGAGAATCCCTCCAGGCAAAACCTTAAGTTACAAAAAGACACAAAAACAGGAATATACATTCCATTCAGCATGGCTATTTTACCAGTGATGAAGTGAGCTGTAGCTCACGAAAGCTTATGCTCAAATAAATTTGTTAGTGTCTAAGGTGCCACAAGTACTCCTTTTCTTTTTGAGTATGTACAGTAATTTGCTATCCCTTTTGGGCGGGGCGTGGGGGGGGCGGGATTGTCACAGCCTGAAATATTTTCAAAACAAAAAAAGTTTGAGAACCCCTGCCCTAGAGCAGAAACAAAGGACTTGTTGGGAAAGCTGTGAATAACCTGATTTGTAAATGAGAAATATGGGCAGCGATGATTGCGCACAGTCAGACACATGCAATACCACTATCCACTCATAAACACATACACTCAACCACAAATTCACACATAATTACAGTCCCACACAAACACGTACAATATGCTCATGGACACAGAAACTCAAACATACAGACACACTCAAACACCTTTGAACAAGTAACCTTTTCAGAACAAATAGGTAGTAATAAAACACTGAGCAGGAAAAATCTTTTCACTTCAGAATGCATCATCTCTTTTGCCTGGGGAATAAGAAATCCCTTTACATTCAGACTCACATAGCAGCTCTCTCCAGATGGGCTATAGGGTGCTTATTTGTAACATTCATGTTTTGGCAAGGATCTCTGTTCACTCACAGACTCAAAAAAAAAAAGTGTATATAATCCTTTTTGGACTCACTAAAATCTGTACCTGTTGCCAAAAGAGATGCATTTGTGGAGACAAATGAAGTTTTGCAGAGAAATATGACAGAAATTTCTTATTAGTTAATTAGAGAAATGGGTGTTTTCAGAGTAACCTTTTTATTTATTTTTAAAGAATAGCCATTTGAAAGCACAACAGTATGATAGGAAGACTCATTCTTTCCACCAGATCTTACCTAAAGTGTCATTTACTCCAGTAAAGAACTTTGAAATGAGCCCATAACAGCAACACACACAACTGTATAATAGTACTGTATCAAAGGACTGCTCTCCTGTGACCCTGAAGAACACACACAGCTGTTATGCCACTTTGCACACACACATTTTTGGTTAATTGTTTGCTAGTGTTAATTGGTGCATTTCTGTTGATGTCAAAGAAGAGAGTGAAGTCATCAGAGAATTTGGCCCCAATGTTTAGATGATTTCTTGTCTTTTTGTTATTTCTATTACACTGAAGCTATCCAGTTAGACCCCTGCTTGAATTACCCTCAGATAGGATTTATTCAGTAGCCTCGAACAGTCAATCGCAAGAGTGACCCCAACTATGGGATCTGGGATGGAGATGTCCTTTGCTCTTTTACTAGTCACTCACACTATATTCCAATCCACACAGTTCCACAATGGAATTTTAAATCCACTGAAAGTGGGCTATTGAGCAGGCTAGGGAAAGGGGAGTTATGAGAGAAATAAGATCTACTCTGAAGGAAGCTTCAGTTAGTTCCAGTGATCCTTCCCACAACTAATAGGTCCCAGAGTCACCTCAGAGAGGGTTTCATTCCGGAATACTATGCATAGAGTGAACAAGCAGGCTAGCCAACCTTATTTTAGAAGCTGAGGAGTTTGGCTGCCTGATAGAGGAAACTATGACCCACACCACAAGTGTGGAATGTTGGGCTAATAGGGTGGGATTTCCATATGGAAAGCACAAGGCCATTTCTGCTTCAGTTGACATTAAAGGGAAAATGCTCCAATTAATCTGGTGCAGAAATTCATCCCCTAACGGTGAGGAAGGTTTGTTCAGGGGAGGGATGATTGAAGACATGCCTTGCGGCAGAGTTACCAATTGCAAGCCAAGCCAAAATCCAATTGATTTTTGTCGGCTCTTGAGTCCTGATGTTAAGGATTAGTTCTGCTCCCATATGACCTCCTGAGCTGTTAGTATCGTGTCCCATGCAAATTGCAAGTGTCACCAGGTTTCTTAACTTTAAAGGGTTCCAATCTCCAGCGATGTTTCTGTTAAATATATTCAAAGTGGTAAATGTAAAATCATAGGCACGAGCCAGTTGTAAACTTTAGTTGCTACCATACAACTTCTAATGTCTGTACATTTCAGGAGATGCGCACAACAGGAATTCCTGTGTCCACTGACGTGCCAATGACTGGATTGTGTTAGACCATGCATTGGACTCATAGACCATGATGATATGCTAGCAGTTCCATAGGCTCTAGAGATAATACATGAAAATAAGTAAAGGCAGAGCCTAGGGCCTCTGACTCACTGGGTGACCTTGGGCTAGTCACTTTATATCTCTATATCTCTATGCCTCCATTTCCCTAGTTGGTATGAGGTTTAGTTAATTAATGTCCATAGACAGCTTACAAATTGCTCTTTAGATTCACAGATTCCGTAGATTCCAAGACCAGAAGGGACCACTGTGATTATCTAGTCTGACTTTCTGTATAACACAGGCCACAGAACTTCCCCAAAATAATACTTGAGCAGATCTTTTAGAAAAACATCCAATCTAGATTTAAAAATGGTCAGTGATGGAGAATGCTCCATGACCTTTGGTAAATTCTTCCAATGGTTAATTACACTCTCTGTTAAAAATTTACACTTTATTTCCAGTATAAATTTGTCTAGCTTCAAATTCCATCCATTGGATCATGTTGTACCTTTCTCTGCTAGATTGAAGAGTCCACTATTAAATATTCTTCACCAAGTACATGTTTATAGACTATAGTCAAGTTCCCTTTTTACCTTCTCTTTGTTATGCTAAATAGACTGAGCAATTTGCACGTTTGCTCTTCTCTGAACCCTCTCCAATTTATCAATATCCTTCCTGAATTGTGAGCCCCAGAACTGGACACAGTATTCCAGCAGCGGTCGCATCAGTGCCAAACACAGAAGTAAAATAACCTCTCTCCTCCTACTCGAGATTCCCCTGTTTATGCATCACAGGATCACATTAGTTCTTTTGGCCACAGCATCACACTGGGAGCTCATCTTCAGCTGATTATCCACCATGACCCCCAATTCTTTTTCAGAGTTACTGCTTCCCAGGGTAGAGTCCCCCGTACAGTAGGTATGGCCTGCTTTCTTTGTCCCTAGATGTATACATTTACATTTTGTTGCAGTAAAAAGCATATTGTTTGCTTGTTCCCACTTTACCAAGCGATCCAGATTGCTCTGAACACAGCTATACGGCTGCTATTTTACAATAGGCCAAATCCTAGATCATACTTCAAGCCCTTCACACCATTATAAAACAACTGAGAAGTCTCCTAGTCCAGAGGAAAATGTAGCAGGCATATAGCTGATGCCCGCACCCCTATATCAGCCCTTTATGCCATCCCTTCTCATTCCCCAGCTGTAGGGTCATGTGGGTGCAAGAGGTGGCAAGAGAAGAGTGTGCTGCATTCCAGCCATCCCCAGCCTGTATAACAGCACTGAAGGCCCCCATTTTTGTAAATCTTGGCAATTGTTTCGATAAAGCTGGGCAAATAATTCATGACAAATTATGTATTTGTTGAACATTGCCTCTGTGGCCCAAGGAGGTCTTTGTAGCCCTGCTCCCGCCTCCTCTTCCCTCTAAGGCACAGAAAGCAGGAGCCCAGCAACCCTGGAGCCAACTATTGTTTTCCAACATAGATGGGAGAAGTCGAAGGGAGTGGACTGGGCTGCTGTATTTTTCAGAAGGGAAGGGGAAGGAGGGGCTGGAGCCTCCCAACCCTGAATAGCCCAATAGCTCAGGGCCTTGCTCCTTCCCCCCCTCCAGTGAGTAAGGTAGCTGCCTCTTCCCCCATCAAAAAAACCTTTTGGCTGCTGGGCTCCCTGCAATAGAGTTTCTTTCCTCTTCTTGGAGAGGATGGGAGGGGCAGAAAAGAGTAGAAGCCCCTGAGCTGTCAGAGTAGGGTCTTCTCCTCCCCCCCTGCCATCTAGATGCTGCTGCTGCTCCCTGACCTGAAATGCCACCTGGGCAGGTGGGACAATGAACTGGGGCTGGGAGAGGGGATGAGCTGAAATGCAGAACATACTGCAGGGTGCCAGGCACTTGATCCAGACTCGGAGAACATTGGCAGACAGGCTGCTGGACGAGAGATGCGCGCTTCCAGGGGAGTCACAGAGATGCCGACTGAAACCAAATGACACTGACGTGAAGTGCCTCCCTCCAACTGTTGCTGTTTGCAACCTGCTCCATCAGACCTATGAACAGAAGAAAGAGAGTTACTGCCCTTTCCTCAGGGTGAGCCTAATGTGAGCCCGGTGACTACTGTGGTTGGTCATGCTGCCTGATATTTTACTCATCCAGAAACTTGAGGCAGGGATGAGGGAAAAAAGTTGAAAACTCTGTGTTCATGTGCTTATGTCACATGCCCTTTATTCCTTTGCATTCTTAGAAATGGCTTGATTTTCTGTCAGGCAATCATCACTGTGTATAATAAAACAGTAATATCAGGTCAGTGTTTCCCTGGACTGATATTCATATGGAGGTTACCACTGAACATGACTTTTGTTGGAATAGAAAAAAATGCAGAACATTTGTGCAAACTGGATCAAAAAGATGCCACTGAAATGTAATTATGCTACTTGTTTGCAGTAGGTGGCTCACTGGTGAGGAAAGTTTTGGGCAGTGTCCTCACACCACCCACCAGAATGGGTTCCGTGATATTCCATGATGGCCTCCTGCTGGTCCAAACCCACTCATATGTGGTCATCTGCACTCTCTGTCATAGAATCATAGAATATCAGGGTTGGAAGGGACCTCAGGAGGTCATCTAGTCCAACCCCCTGCTCAAAGCAGGACCAATCCCCAAATTTTTGCCCCAATCCCTAAATGGCCCCCTCAAGGATTGAACTCACAACCCTGGGTTTAGCAGGCCAAGGCTCAAACCACTGAGCTATCTCCCCCCCGTCAATCAATACCTGCATCTAAGCAGGCTGATTTTACCTTGTTCTTGTCCCTTCTCAGTGCCAGGTTTGCCTGGACCTTAAAAGTCACCTGTCCATCAACTCAACCAGGAGGTGCCCAGCAGGGCACCATAATCAGGTTGCCCTTCAGATTGTCTTTCTATGAGCAGAATCAAAGATATATTGGAAAGACATACTGCACTAAGAGAATGTTTTCTCAGTTACATGAAGACACGGGGTGACTCCTTCCACGAGCCATTGTTTCCTTGACCAGGTCTCCAATCTTGGCCTTTTTTTAATATCAGTTTAATTTTAGGGCACTGCTTGTAGCAGATTGCTGACTCACTGGCCTAGCGCCTCCTGCTGGTCATTCAGGAATTAGCTCTTTCTAGTACTCAAAGCACCCCCTGCTGGTTCTCCTGCCTCAGGCCCCATGTCCCTCCCAGACCCCGGTGCCCCTTACTTTGGGGTGCTGCCCACAGCAGCACCCCCACACGCTGGGTCTCCCCTGCCAGGGGAACCCCCTTCTCCTATGCCCACCTTGCCTCAGTGGCTACTGCCAGTCATCATCTAGCCCCCTTTCTCTGGGACAAACTGCAGTCTGTAATGGCCACTCATCACTGGCAAGGGGGTTGGACTGGCTGCCTTTGCGTATCCCCTGCACCTCTGCAGCCCCAGTACCTCCTTAGGCCTTTAACAGGGCCTCAGCCTGGGGAGTTGCCAGGCTGGAGCTCCCCAGCTCCTCTTGCCCTTCCCCAGCACTGCTTTGCCCAAGGTACGCTGTCTCCCAGGCAGCCAGGTCCTTCCCACTCCAAGGCTGGAGTGAGACTGACCTAGCTCCTCCCTTAGCCCTTATATCAGGGCCAGCTTCCTCAATCGGCCTAGCCTTTTTCCCCAGCTCTTTAGAAACTGACTCATTTCCTTGCATCCACTTCTGTTCCACTGAAATCAGCTACTCGTGCCCTAATTAACACCATTACTCCACACAAGGCAGAGGACAATGATAAATCATTTACATTTTTTCCAATATTCATATGCCATCTTTGATTGGTTTATAGTCTAAAAGCAGTGGTACCTATGGGTGCCTGTTGGCCAATGTAAACATTACTGAATATTCCTCTGGATCTCCATGAGCTAATTACTGTCAAAGTGCCGGGAAAACAGACTGCTATGCTGTTGGACTTCTCAGGGTTATGACCAGCAGAGAAACTTTGTGGTGCATAAACTAGAACTGTGCCCCTCAGAAAAGTTCTCAGCAATCTCAGATAAATACAAGCTAAGATAAACTCTTACCTCAGCTAGATTGACAAGATCCACAAGGGGAAGCGTTATGTAGTAGTAATTGGGTACCCTGTTAGTAGCCAGATCCTATTATTTATATGATTTGATTGACTATATAATGCTTTCTCTGTTTTTCACACTTTTTTGAATATCTGTCTTATGTTCACCATCCTAGGAATGGGACCAATAAGTTGTCGGTACTGTAGGGCATGTCACTGAACTTCTGCCCTTACCAGATGCTGCTTCTGGCACGATAAGCATAGAGAACCACAGGCACTCAATATTCAAGTTTTGTCACTCAGTCAACCTTAGTGCAGGGAGCTGAGATGCATTACAGTGTAAACATTGCTAATGATTGTCCAGCCACTGATGAATTCAGGCCACAGCTAGAGGAAAGAGTTTTCTGTGCTGGGCACATTGTGAGGTGGAAGTAGTGGGGAGGGAACATGTATATACTTAGATCATATCTAGATTGTAAGCCTCTTCAGGCAGGGACCAGCCTTTTGTTCTGTCTTTGTACAGCACCTAGCACAATTCGTAGTCCATGACTAGGACTCCTAGATGCTACAATAATAAAAATAAACAACAACAACAACAATAATACCCGCATAACAAAGAAAGCAGAAGATATGCACCAGAAGCCATGGCTGTGTTAGCCATGCACTCACACAAACACACAGACATCTGCACAAGACTTGAATCAGGCTCCTCATCCTGTCAGTCTGCTTCATCAGTCTTGCCTCCCCCACCACCAGCTTTCCCAGCTCAGATGGCATTAAACTGCTTTAATCATGAGACCCTCCTTTCCCTTCCTGCAATCCCCCCCAAATAGTATGTGACCGTGTAATTAAAGACAGTATCGTAATGCATCTGCAGAAGGGGAACAAATTAAGGTTGCATGGGCAGCCTTAATTCTGGTATTTTGTAAATTTTGAGTGCTTGACTTTGCAACCTTAACATTCTTTTAACATAGTGGGGGGCATGATGTAATGGGGGATGAGGAGACATAACAAGCACGACCTTCTGCAAAGGGGGAGAGGCCAGGGCCATTCTACGCACGTGCACAAACACACATGCAGATCTGCCAGCAATGTAGGCCAGGCACAGCCAGGCACAGATGTTACACCATACATGTGGGGTACTGCAGTCATGCTCCCTGGAACTCCTGCTGAGGCAGTGCACCTCCTGCATCATCACCCCAGTGTAGGGCTATGGCTACACACACCAATCCAAGCTTAACTATCACTTGTTCTCAGACTAAGAAGTTCCTCTTGCTTCATTAATAGGCTTGTTTTTCAAATCATCCCACTATACCCAGGCTTAGCCTACCTAGAGAACGTGAACAAATGCTGGCCTGGTCTGCCCTCAGAACACTAGGGTGCCTTGAACTCTGCATTCATCACACCCATGTACAGTTACAGGGACTATGAATGTGATTTTAAAAATAATTGTTCCACGTTTGAAGGATTCATTTTAGTTTAGAGAGAGAGACAGAGCCTTGGGGGTCGGTTCTGCACATTTCCTGCTAGAATACACAGCTGTAAAGATCAGTCACATTACAGACCTAAACGATTTGAGAGAATCCCTTTAACTGACTCAGCAAATGAAGGTGACCCCTGATGGGAAGGAAGGGCCACTACGGTTTAATTAACAGTTAATGAAGGGCCTGATCCTTCCCAGTGCTGCCAGAGAAGCATAACAAAATAATACAACCAGCTCGGGAACAGCCCTGGAGAAACAGGTGACTGGAGCCCCTTTACAGAGATGATGTTTAAGGTCTGTATACTTTTGGTGTACAAAAATCTCCGAAAATGTGAGGGTCGAGCCATGAATCTTAGTGGATGCTAAGCCCCCTCCCAATCACCCTTTTGTATACAGCCCATCCCAGTCAATGTACTGTCCATGCTAGCAGGTTATTTTGATCTGTCCAGTAGCTATTCCATGTAATACATATGGTGAACTGTACAAGCATGTTATTTAAAGGATATATGGGCCTACACTATGAAGCCCTTTGTATTGTCACCTTTAGTGACAGCCCTGATAACTTGGACTGGGTAATTCTTTGATACTCAAGAGCAGTTGGATATATCAGCTTCCTAACTATGCTCACAGTCTCAGGTACTGATACGCTGACAGATAGGGGGATCAGCTAATCGGCCTCTCATGCTGCTTTCGTAGTCTATGACCCACAGCATTCCAAGATGTACTGGGGGGAGTAGGAGGTACTAGCTCCCAGCCTATTTAAAAGGGTTAACCAGGATATGCACCCAGTCCGGTGGTGTTCCCATGTCAGCAGTAGATGTTCCCTCTGAGCTAGCTCTTCTCTAGTATTTTCCAGATCCTGCACATGGTCATAAAATCATAAAAATTAGAAGTGGAAAAGTCCATCGTTCCCACACTCCATTGAGACCAGTGCAGGAATTTTCCCTTTTGTATATTCAACAGTACTTTATCCAGCAATGTTTTGAATGACTCAAGAATTGGCTCCCACGCTTTGCCCTGGGAGACTACTCCACAGCCAGTGGATGTCATTGTCAGGAGGGTTGTTTCTTTTTCTTGATAGCCCACATAAATTTTCCTTTCCTCATATTTATCTCATTATTCATACTATAATACTTCTCCCTTTTTGCTGTTCACATCCTTCAAGTACTTGTAGATGGCTCATATAGATTTATAGAGCCCAGCAGGGAACATTTATGATCAACTTGTGGCTGAACTAAAACATATCTTTTAGAAAGACATGCAGTCTTGATTTAAAGCCTCCAAGTGATGAAGAATTTACCACAGCCCTTGGTAATCTGTTCCAAAGGTTAATTACCCATCACTGTTAAAATTTTGCAGTTTGAATTTTGCTGAGTTGAATTCCCAGCCATCGAATCTTGTTGCGCCTTTCTCTACTAGATTAAAGATCTCTCTGCTATCAGATATTTTCAAGTAACTTCTTAGCTTTCCCTTAGATACATTCAAAATATTGAGATTTTTAAGTCACTTACACTAAGACAGGTTTTCCATTCTGGTAGCTCTCTTCTGAGCCTTTTCCAATTTTTCAGTACCCTTTTTGATATTGAAATGCAGAACTGGATACAATATTCCAGTATTGCTATTCCGTATCCCCGATTAATACTCCCAAGGATACTCTTAGCCATTGCATCACACTAGCAACTCCTGTTTGTCCTAAGCCTTTTTTCCAAGAAATTGTGCTCCAGGATACTGTCCTCTGTCCTGCGTAACGTGCATGGATTGTTCCTACACATATGACTTTGGATATGCCTGTATGAAAATGCCTATTGTCATGTTAGTGGAGGTACTGGAGATTCACTGAGACTGAAGGAAGGCCTCAAAGCTTCCCAAACACTGTCCTGCCCATGTGCTTCTGCAGTGACCAAGATAGATCCCACCTCTATGTGTCAGAAGAGAAGTCAGTCTCCATGGTTCATCCTTTAGTCTCTCTGATGAGATGGCCCAAACTGGAAAATTAATTTAGAATGAGTAATTATTATCATTTATTATCATACATTGATTTTGTATTTTTCATCCTGAAGGATCCAAATTACTTATGGCACATATAGCACTAATTAAACCATCTTTGACATGGACAGCAGAAGCTAAGAGAACAACTGGCTACTAGGAATCTGTACCTTTAAAGAGGGAAGGACAATTTTTGGCTCATGCCTTACACTAATGCCCACATTGAGCAAACAGGATTCTGGCTTCATCCAAAATACCCCTGCACACAGTAAGCTGCACAGAACTCAGTTTAACTACCTAAGAAGGACATTGACAATAATAATAATCATCTCACATTTATAATTCTACAGCAGCTTTCATCGTGAAAGTTTCCAAAACGTTTTACAGACTTGGGCCTGCTCTATACACAGTTTTTGTAGCAGCATAACTATTTTGGTTAGGGCTGTGATTTTTCACTGATATAGTTAGACAGGTACAACCCCTAGTGTGGATGCAGTTATCTTGATAGAAATGTATTTATACAGTATAGCTTATTCTCCTTCCTATACGGGAATAAACTGTACTGATGTAAGCACATTTATACTAGTATGACAGCCTTCACACTAGGGGGGTTGTACTGCTTTAGCTATACTGATCCAACTTTTGTGTGTAGACAAGGCCTTAGCAACAAAAATTACACACAAAAGTCTCTTCTGTCACAGATCTGCTCTGGCTCCCCCCTGTAGGCAGTCCAGCAGACTGCTCTGAGGGGAATTCCACCTCTGGACCCCCAGGTGTTTTAAGCCTCCAGAGTCTGAACAGACCCAAGCACTGTTCCAGTTTGGGGGTCCTTAAGCATGCTCTCAGAGTGCAGACCCTCTGTGTAATATCTCCTCTTAAGATCTGCGACCACACAGCCCAGCTGCCTAGCCCCTGGAACCAGCACTGAATCCTTAGCTCCCCCTGAGCTTAAACATACCCTCTCCCAGAATACCCCCAGTGCGATCCTTTGGGGTTACAGTTTGACTCTGTCAGGAGAAAGAGGAAGACATAGCATACAATAGAGAGAGAGACACTGTGCACAGAGTCCAATACATTATTGCTCTTTATTTAATCACACAAAAAATACACACATACATACAAAAATAATAAACCCTACATGAATTTCCCCTCTCCAGCTTGCCCTTCCCTGGGGAGTCCTGGGGGGAACATCTGTGTTCAGATCAGTAGGTAGGCAGTGTTCCTCCCTCTGCTTGCCTCATCAGCTTGCTTCCTCTTAAACTAGTGAAAAATAGCCAAAGACAGAGACCAAACAGAGCAACTTCTGCCCTTTATCACCTCCAGTCTCTCAGTCAGGTGACTCCTTGGTCAGCCTCAGCAGGTGACCACAGAGTCACACCAGGTGACTTCATTGCCAGGTGACCTCTCCCTTGATAAACCAGTTCCTCTGGGTAGGGAACAGCCCTTTTGTCTAGGGTTATTCCTTCTTGAACAAAGGACCATCAAGATTTAATTACTCTTTATTTTAGGCCTTTGCCATTACCCCGTTAGAGTTTCTATCCAAGAGTTTCTATCCAACATGGAGGTGAACAGACAACAGAAGACAAAAGACTGCACCTTCAAAATGGAGTCTGCAGCTGGGTGAAGATACATACAGAGAATTCATACTCTCATATAGAATTAATAAATTATACAGAGAGACTCCCAAATTGTCACAGCTCCACCCACAAAGGGCAGTTACCACAAGGGTGAAAGGTGGCAACTGTCTGACAGTACAAAGCAACTCCACGCAGCATTTTAGGGCAGGGAGTGAAGAAGATTAATGGATCCAGCTGAACATGCAGAGGGCATTTAGAAAGGCAGAATGTGATCACCAGTGATCAAGGCAGACTTCGAAGAGTGGCACCATAGTTAGTACCCCATGCAGGAGGTTTACATGGATCATAAAAACGTACAGTACCTTCGCCGAGCCAACATGCTGAACCAGAGGCAGCTTTGCTGGGCCTTGTTCTTCACACACTTCAATTTCACCATCACATACCACTCAGGAGCCCAGAACAAGACCTCTGATGCCTTGTCCAGAAAAGGGAGATATCTTGCCAGCCAATTCCCCACCCCCTACTAAGACGCCATGTATTTTCCAGCCCCAGAACATCCTGGATGCCACAGTTCCCCTAGACGTCATATCGCTCATCTGCTCAGCTGCAGGGAAAAAGCCCCGTCCCAAGGAACTTGAGGCAACAAGCCAGGGGCACTGTTCCCTCTAAGCTGTGCACGTGTGCGCACGCACACAGATCCTAAACCCCGCGCACAGGGCGAAACACCGCACGCACAAATATTTGCACAGAAGCACAACAATTTGCACAGAAGACATTTTTTGCACACACGGCCTGTCAAAAATTAGAGGGGACATTGGCCAGGGCAACAACAGGTCCAGGGTGTCTTGCTCTATTTCAAGGGCTGCTTGTATGTTCTGCCAGGACCCCCTCAGTTAGAGGTACTATAGCTGTCACGACTCACCATTATCAGGCCATCTGGGTCACCTCAAGACCCTCCATTTGGCCACCCACTCCTTCTGGTGGCCCCAAATGCAAATGACAGTCCATTCATATATTCATTCCTGTGATACATGAGCCTGTACCAAGATGTCACACTCAAAACTCCTCGGCACCCTAATGCCTTCTGAGATCCCATCCAGACCCTGGCAGCAATTACACTGGGCTTCATAGTCAAGTGCCCTGTGTGTAATGGGCACACTGTAGTCATCATCTTGGTCAACCAATTAACAAAAATGGCCCACTTCATCCCCATTGGGCAATTGTCCTCCGCAGAAGAAATGGCCCAGTTCCTGGTGATTCATGTCATCCGTTTCCAACATTGCTTACAACAATGCCAATCATATCTCTCCTGGGAAGCGTTCGTTCTATGCAAACTGTGGCTTCCACTCCCATCTCCACCCAGCCGCACCTGTCACCTCCACCAATCCTGCTGCCTCTGTCTGGGTGTGCCAGATCCATGAGGTCCAAGAAGGACTCAAAGCATATTTGGACAAGGCCAAGGAAGATTACAAGTGGTATGCTGACAGCTGGCACAGGAGGGCCCAGCATTCACTGTTGGGCAAAAAGTGTATTTCTCAGCCCAACACCTCCGCACCAACCAGCCATATTCCAAACTGGATTACCAATACCTCAGGCCAAATTTCATCAGCCAGGTAATCAACTCAGTGATCATGAGGCTCCAATTACTTATATCCCTCAAAATCTACCCAGTGTTGCACACACCCTTGCTAAAATCTTATGTTGGCAACCCCTTTGCTCCGGGGGCCCAACTCCCACCCCCCCTGGTGTGAATCCAAGGACATGATGAGGTCCACATGATACTGGACTCAAAAGTCAAATGTGGCTCCCTCTGGTACTTTATAGACTGGGAGGGCTTTGGTCAAGAAAAGCAATCCTAGGAGCCACTGCTCTAAGTCCATGCTCCTGACCTCGGGGCAGCCTTACACACTGCCTATGCAGACAAACCTGTGCCAGCGAAGCACACCAACGTAAGGCCCAGTGGGTCTTGAAACTGGGCTATGGGGCCTCCAGGGAGTGAACACCCAGCAGCAAATGTAATCAGCTCATGCTCCATTACCGGCCATCCCCTGTGGACACAGACCATAGGAAGTCCCACCTCATAGGGTACAACAGGCAGCAGCCTCATGGCTCCTGATTGGTTCCCTGCCCTATACAGACTCAAGGGGTGTTCCAGGAAGCATCCAGGTAACAATGTCATCTCCTGTAGTTGCCACAACTATTCCTCCTTCCTGCTCTTGAACTCCTGGCTTTGACCGGGGCTTGATTTGGACCTGAAACCTGACTTTGACTCTGATTCTCGGAATTCACCCTGGCCTGGAACCTGATTACAAACTTCTCCACTATTTTCAGCCTCAAATTTAATCCTGCTCTGACCCTTGCTCCCTGCTGCCCTTGTCAGGATCTTGACGCTCTGTTTAAAAAGTGGTGGGCCACGTAATCTTTAGTGACCACATGTGGTCAGGACCTCAGTTTTATATCTTGTTTGAAAAAATGCATCTGTACAGTGTCATGTCCCCTAGCACCTCAAAGATTCATTTGTTCAGTACTGATGCAGAGGGAAGTGTGTCATCTACTGCAGCACTTAGGTGTTCCTTTTTAGATCTTTCATCAAAGAACTTCATCCAAAAATAAAGGGCTGAGTCAGTCATGATGGTACATAAGAACAGCCATACTAGGTCAGACCAAAGGTCCATCCAGCCCAGTATCCTGACTTCCGACAGTGGCCCATGCCAGGTGCCCCAGAGGGAATGAACAGAACAGGTAATCATCAAGTGATCCATCCCCTGTCGCCCATTCCCAGCTTCTGGCAAACAGAGGCTAGGGACACCATCCCTGCCCATCCTGGCTAATAGCCATTGATGGACCTATCCTCCATGAATTTATCTAGTTCTTTTTGAATGCTGTTATAGTCTTGGCCTTCACAGCATCCTCTGGCAAAGAGTTCCACAGACTGACTGTGCGTTGTGTAAACAAGACTTCCTTTTGTTTGTTTTAAACCTGCTGCCTATTAATTTCATTCCGTGACCCCTAGTTCTTGTGTTATATGAACAAGTAAATAGCATTTTCTTATTCACTTTCTCCACATCAGTCATGATTTTATAGACTTCTATCATATCCCCCCTTAGTTGTGTCATTTCCAAAGTGAAAAGTCCCAATTTTATTAATCTTAATTTTATTAATTAATATGGAAGCTGTTCCATACCCCAATCATTTTTGTTGCCCTTTTCTGAACCGTTTCCAATTCCAATATATCTTTTTTGAGATGGGGTGACGACACCTGCACACAGTATTCAAGATGTGGGTGTACCATGGATTTATACAGAGGCAATATGTACCCGCCACTGAGTGTAGGGCATTTTAAAATTACGTAGAACCCTGTTCATCGGGAACTAGACTCAGACGGCCAGTTCATTTCACACATGCTATTGACCAGCCTTTAGATGGTAATCACTTCAGTCACTATGTCCTGAGCTGGATTAGGATGGGTGTAGATGGGGTGGGAAGCTCCATAACCTATTACCAATCCCTCAAGCAATTCAGTCCCTCTGACAACAAATGTATTAAATCTGATTTTAACAAAATTAGACCTGGATGCATTTTTGTACCCTTCACAGTTTGGGGTTGTTCAGATTTGGCATTTTGTGGGGGGTTATTAAACTTCAGGTTCAGATTCCAAATACCTCCAAGGTTGGGGATTTTTCTGATCTTGGCTTTTGTATCCAGCCCATCTCTAAATTTGAATCAAACTCAGCTTTAAAGAGAAACCTATGGGGAGGTTGATGGAGATGCATAGAGATTTTTAAGGCCAGAAGGGCACATTGGATCATCTAGTCTGATCTCCCGCATAACACAGGACATAGAATTTCACCCAACTGGCCGAGACTCCTGTATTGACCCCAATAACTTGTGTTTGACTTAAGCATATCAAAGGAGAAAGGGGATCACTTAGCAAATTATTTGCTTGGAAGGATATGGGGTAAAATTCTCTTTTCTGGTGTCTGAGATTAGCTGATCCAGTGCGTGCAAGTCACTTCTTTATTTGTACCTTAGTCTTCCCCTCTGTAAAATATGGGTAATGATGTTTATTTACCAACCTCACAAAGGAGAGAGTGCTCCATCCTCCACCACGCACACCACTTCCTATAGCACAGCACCCTCTCGCACCAGCCAAGGTCATTGGGGTGGATGCTGCTGTACAACCTACCTTATTCAATCACTATCGCCACATCCTGCAGCAATTTTTCCTGGCCATGAGTCAGCCATCCATCCAAATACTGACACGCTCAGATTTCCTTAGATAAGAGCTAGTACAATCAGAGGGAAAGATGGCACCTCCCAGATAATAGCAGGAACTGAAAATTGCAATCTACAGAAAATCCTGTGCACCTAGCAGAGATGACAAATAATAAATGAGGTGCAGATTCTTTACCACAGGGTGGATCTTACCTCAGTGCTAAATTTCAGGATTTTTGCAGGTCTTAAAGAGCTACTTAAGTGAAATAAAAATAACTTTTCCGAAATAGTTTACTGCCCAAACCTGCCAAAGCTGCATCTCCCCAAGCCTCAGAGGAGGGACTGGCGGTACTGATTATCAGCTGCACTGAGAAAGGTCCTTCTCTTCATGCCTTCAACACCTACAAATCTTCCAGGGCCTGCTTGGCTGCTCACAAACTGACAGCATTTCTGCTATTAAAATAAACTGGCTGAGACTCAATTTTACAAAAGGAGAGTTTCTGATTTATTGGGGGTGAGGGGCCTAGGTGAGTTTGCAGAAAGGTTCACTTTGTTGCCATGCTTGCCTGGAAATAGCTGAGCTTTGGGAATGTGAGAAAAATATGAGTCTTTCCACCTATCAACAAAAAGATTATTTTTAAAAACTTTTTTTTGGTGTTAAATACCTTATTAATTTTTCAGCGATTAACAGCCATTTAGCACATGAAGAGTGTGGTGGGTGGGCTGCAGATGAATAAATTAAGACTGAGAATTCATGCTAAAATGAAAATCAAAGCTGTCTGTTTTATTGGAACGGCATCTGCTAGCAAGAAGGGCAGGAAATTGGTATCTCATTAAAAATGGGATCGAGAGAGAGAGAGAGCCAAAATCTTGTTAAAACAACTGGAAAGGCTGTCTTAATTATACCTTTCCATTTGCTAACAAGCGGGTATTTGTTATAGGTTCAGAGTACTTTTCCTCCAACCAAAACAAACAATATTAATCACATTATTTTGTCTCTTTGGTCTGGTAGCAGTGACAGAATCTCTTTCAAAATAAACAATTCACCAGTGGAGCTCAACTAGGGAAAGTTAATGCAAGCAAAAAAGGTCAATTGCTTTTTCCCTTAATGACTAGTTTGAGAGCTGTGGTCTGATCTATATCCCAGCCCATGTCAAGTGGCAGGTAGGGGTAGGAAAGAAATGGCTTATCTCAGGAAAGAGCCAGTCCCTAGGCTGTTGGAATCACTCTAGGCCTGCACTACAGAAACTGCCCCCACTCTCAACAAGTTCCTATCTATTGTCTGGGAATGAGGTTTGTCACTCTCCCCTGCACTTAAAAATGGGCTGACAAGTATGGTCGAGTCAGGCACTCCTAGTCTCTAATCCCACTTGTACCAATGGAACAGCTTCAACGGCAGAGCCTGAAGGAGCCCTGCACCAGAATACCCTGTAGCTCAGTGGCTGGGGCACTCACCTGAGAAGTGGCAGGGCCCTTTTGCCCCTCGGGGAGAATGGGAACTTGAACCAGGGGTCTCTCACCTCCCTGACGAGTACCCTAAGTACTAGGCTAAAAGTAAAGAGGGAGGCTCTCCTCCTCCCCCACCCATTTTGTGTGCTGGGGATCTGATCAGGTAGGTGAGCTCTGAGCATGCTTACTGGCTTGGGCCCCATGGAAAGTTAGGTAGAGAAAGCCTATCTTTCCCTCGTTTGTTCATCTCTCTGATCCTTATGCAGCTGGATGCCTAGAGTGAGCTGCCACTGTGAAGAGAACTTCTACTGCAAAAATTTAAGTGCCAAGCAATTTTAGACACCTACAGTTGTTTGGCAATAGCTGAGTAGGAGTATGTGAATCCCAATGGATCCTGATTCTGGGATTCATGTGCCTATTTGCCATATTAGGCACCTAACTCCCTTTGTGAATCTGCCCTTAGGACCAGTGAAGGCATTATTAGATTGGAGGAAACATACCGAATGCAAATATTGATTATTTTGTTTATTGGTTTCATAAAAACCTATACAGTGTGTGTAGACAGATAGATCACAGTGAACAAGAAACGCTTATAACAAACCTAAGTCACAACATGATCTAATGATAATAAGCCTTGTCTTCCCTACCCATTGCTCTCCCATTGTTCGTTGCTTTTACTAACTGCATACCGTGTCTACCTTTGGATTGTAAGCAATTCAGGGGGCAGGGCTGAGTCTATTTTATGTGCCTGTGAGGTGCTTAATATACTTTGTTGTATGTAATTATAATAATAGAGACTGAAAGGGGCCCCAAGGGGCCTCAGTATGATCAGAACAAGTGTATGTGTGTTTTGTGGAGGCTGTGGACTGAGAGAGGCTGAGGAATGCACAGGCCACAGCAGCTGGGCTTGCCTCTGTAGCTAATGTATGGGCCTGATTCAGATGCTTCTTTCTAGTTTTCTTTTTTTTTTCCAGACAATTTCTCTGATAATCCAGCATGCTGGTATTACCAGCAATTTGCAAGTGTGTCTAAAACCTTGACGACAGTAATTAATGTATTCCATCAGCACCTGTGTCTCGCCACCAGCTGTTTTGTTGTGAAATCTGCCAAGTCCTAGAGTCAGAAAATTGTCTATCCCTCTCCCCCCCTCCCCCACTTCACTCCCAACATTGTCTGGTGTAACTTTCACTTAACGATTAGTGGCTTTATTCAATCCATCAGCATGGGGCAGAGGTTACCCTGGTCTCAGGGGCATCCAGCAAAACTTGATCTGACAGAAAATGTCTGCTGAAGGAGAATTGCCTATCAGAAGAGTGGCTGCAGGTGGGGAAAGGAGAAAGGATAGAGGAGAGGCCTTTTAGGGAAAGAAATACCACTTTTGTTCTGGTTAGTTATCAGTGCATACAAAGGGACACTCTGAGGAAGGAACTTCTTGGCAGCCAGATCAGGATGATAGGACAGAAGCGGCACTTGCTTGTTGGAATGAGCCATAGAACTGTGCCACAGGGCTCTCCGAGTTTTACTCCAACCTAGATGGAGTTTGAGAAAGCTGTTCAGTGTTACAGAGCCACCACATCTGCTCTGAAATTAGAAGGTTAAATGAATATTTGCACTGAGAACAGGGATTGAACTTCTTTGTTCCGTATGAATCACATAAGGCATCCTCCCCAAATTTACCGAACTTATTCTTCAAACATAGAATGAATCTTCTGAGCCTTTCCAGGTAAAATCCACTTATTAGTTTATGACTTAGAAGAATTTTAAATGACCCCTTTTTGAAAACTTTTGTTGAGTCTCGTCTTTTTTATGATCCATCTAATCTTATTCTTATCCTTTTCTGCACCACTCCATGCAGATTAGTGGATTTTTCTACTTTCCATTATTATGAATAATAACACTAACAAGATAGGTTTCAGAGTAGCAGCCTTGTTAGTCTGTATTCGCAAAAAGAAAAGGAGTACTTGTGGCACCTTAGAGACTAACCAATTTATTTGAGCATAAGCTTTCGTGAGCTACAGCTCACGTCATCGGATGCAAGAGCAAGATAAGCATTTGTAATGTTATAGGAAAGCTTTGGTAAAGAGGTGGGCTGTCAATTTTGTCCTAAAGGCAGTAAGGTTTGTGACCATCCACAGATCTCCTGGAAAGGAGTTATACATTCTTAAAGATTTCTCCCTTGGGAATGTAGTCTGTTAAACAGAACAGATGTGATTGTTTCATCAGTTTCCCATTTTCCCTAACCCCATTCTCTGGCCAGCTCCACCCTTGAGATTCTCAATCAGTCGCCACTCCCTGCTTTAAGGTTTTAGCAGGCCTTCCCTTCTATCATCTCTTCCCTTTTCAGGCTATACAGTAAACCACCGTAGTTAAAATTATTCTTCTTGTTTCCCTCACTCTAACCAAGTCCCACATTCCTGGGCCCCTCTACTAGTTTCATGTCTCTTTCTGCAACACATTTGAACATCTCATTCTGACTTCTAAAGCTCTGCACAGCTCTTCCCTTAATTACATCCCATCTCTCTGTTTGAGGAGTCATGCACTATGTGCTGCCATGTGCGCAAGTCTCTTCCTGCAACTTTCACTGCTTTCCTATTTGTGGCTCCGTGTTGTGCTCAGAAAGCTGATCCAGTGTAGTTAGCCACTTTGCTTTCCTTCTTTAAGTTACTACCCAGAACTAACTTCTCTCAGCCAGCCTTCTACCAGTAACCATCAACCCCTGCTTTTATATCTCACCTCATGGTCTTTTATTGTTATCTTTAAATTATTAGCTCATGATAAGAGTTAAACAAAATTTATAAATTAAGAAAATTGACCAAAACTACAACCTTACAACTACCGAGATGGGCACCACACATACCTCCTCTATAACTTTGCTTTCATGTTGCATCTCTCTCTTCTCCAAACATCCTTTATAATTTATCAGTCTAGATTGTAAATTTCAGGGGCAGGGAGTTTATCTTCTTACATCTTTATAAAATGCTGTACACACCCGTGACATTACTCTGTATATCTGACTGTTTTTGATTAAGGCTTTCCAAAGCCAGCCTGCTACAAACGAGGATTCTAAACCTGGGCCACTTTAACTGAGGTATCTTGAACCCAGTTTGAGCCCTCACACCTTTGCAAAAAAGGCAAAATCAGCACTTAGGTAATATTGTTATAAATACCTTAGATATATAGGTCTGGCATTTAAATATAGGTAAAGGCTCCTTCTCATGGAGCTTGTAAAAGCTGCAGAAACAGAAAGATTTCAATAGAGGATCTAGTTCTGTATTGAAATCTGACCATAGAGAAAGCTCTTTTATTGGAAACTTTCTAGATAGACACTTGCTATGATCTTAAATAAAAAGCTTATTTGCAACATCACAGCTAGGATTTTCAAAAGACCCTGCAGGCATTATGGCCCAACTCCCACTGAATTGTAATGGGATTTAGGTGCCTCATTCCCTTAGGCACCTTTGAAAATTTCAATCTGCATTCTCATTTTTCAAGTGTTGAATTTTGGAGGCTGAAACTTGTTTTTTTTTAGACTCATGGATAGACTCATAGATATTAAAGTCAGAAAGGACCATTATGATAATCTAGTCTGACCCCCTGCACAATGCAGGCCACAGAATCTCACCCACCCACTCCTGAAATAAACCTCTCACCTATGTCTGAGCTACTGAAGTCCTCAAATCATGGTTTAAAGACTTCAAAGTGCAGAGAATCCTCCAGCAACTGACTCGTGCCTCATGCTACAGGGGAAGGCGAAAAAACCCCAGGGCCTCTTCCAATCTGCCCTGGAGGAAAATTCCTTCCCGACCCCAAATATGGCGATCAGCTGAAACCCGAGCATGTGGGCAAGATTCACCAGCCAGACACCCAGACACCCAGCCAGGAAAGAATTCTCTGTAGTAACTCAGATCCCACCCCATCTAACACCCCATCACAGGCCATTGTGTCTATTTACCATGAATAGTTAAAGATCAATTAATTGCCAATATCATGTTATCCCATCATACCATCTCCTTCATAAACTTATCGAGTTTAATCTTGAAGCCAGATAGGTCTTTTGCCCCCACTGCTTCCCTTGGAACGCTATTCCAGAACTTCACTCCTCTGATGGTTAGAAACCTGTGTGTAATTTCAAGTCTTCCTGATGGTCAGTTTATATCCATCTGTTCTTGTGTCCACATTGGTACTGAGCTTAAATAATTCCTCTCCCTCTCTGGTATTTATCCATCTGATACATTTATAGAGAGCAATCATATCTCCCCTCAACCTTCGTTTAGTTAGGCTAAACAAGCCAAGCTCCTTGAGTCTCCTTTCATAAGACAGGTTTTCCATTCCTCGGATCATCCTAGTAGCCCTTCTCTGTACCTGTTCCAGTTTGAATTCATCCTTCTTAAACATGGGAGACCAGAACTGCATACAGTATTCCAGGTGAGGTCTCACCAGTGCCTTGTATAACAGTACTAAAACCTCCTTATCTCTACTGAAAATACCTCGCCTGATGCATCCCAAGACCGCATTTGCTTTTTTCACGGCCATATCATATTGGCAGCTCGTAGTCATCCTGTGGTCAACCAATACTCCAAGGTCCTTCTCCTCCTCCGTTACTTCTAATTGATGCGTCCCCAGCTTATAACTAAAATTCTTGTTATTAATCCCTAAATGCATGACCTTGCACTTCTCCCTATTAAATTTCATCCTATTACTATTACTCCAGTTTACAAGGTCATCCAGATCCTCCTGTATGATATCCCGGTCCTTGTCTAAATTGACAATACCTCCCAGCTTTGTATCATCCACAAACTTTATTAGCACACTCCCACTTTTGTGCCAAGGTCAGTAATAAAAAGATTAAATAAGATTGGTCCCAAAACCGATCCCTGAGGAACTCCCCTAGTAACCTCCCTCCAGACTGACAGTTCACCTTTCAGTATGACCTGCTATAGTCTCCCCTTTAACCAATTCCTTATCCACCTTTCAATTTTCATATTGATCCCCATCTTTTCCAATTTAACTAATAATTCCCCATGTGGCACCGTATCAAATGCCTTACTGAAATCTAGGTAAATTAGATCCACTGCGTTTCCTTTGTCTAAAAAATCTGTTACTTTCTCAAAGAAGGAGATCGGGTTGGTATGGCACAATCTACCTTTTGTAAAACCATGTTGTATTTTGTCCTATTTACCATTGACCTCAATGTCCTTAACTACTTTCTCCTTCAAAATATTTTGCAAGACCTTGCATACTACAGATGTCAAACTAACAGGCCTGTAGTTACCTAGATCACTTTTTTTCCTCTCTTAAAAATAGGAACTATTTTAACAATTCCCCAGTCATACGGCACAACCCCTGAGTTTACAGATTCATTAAAAATTCTTGCTAATGGGCTTGTGATTTCATGTGCCAATTCCTTTAATATTCTTGGATGAAGATTATCTGGGCCCCCCAATTTAGTCCCAATAAGGTGTTCAAGTTTGGTAATATCTACCTCCATATCCTCATTCCCATTTGTCATACTACCATTATCCCTAAGATCCTCCTTAGCCTTTTTAAAGATTGAGGCAAAGTATTTGTTTAGATATTGGGTCATGCCTAGATTATCCTTAACCTCCACTCCATCCTCAGTGTTTAGCGGTCCCACTTCTTCTTTCTTTGTTTTCTTCTTATTTATATGGCTATAGAACTTTTACTATTGGTTGTAATTCCCTTTGCAAGGTCCAACTCTACTTGACTTTTAGCCTTTCTCACTTTATCCCTACATGTTCTGGCCTCAATAAGGTAGCTTTCCTTGCTGATCCCTCCCATCTTCCACTGCTTGTAGGCTTTCTGCTTTTTCTTAATCACCTCTCTGAGATGCTTGCTCATCCAGCTTGGTCTATAACTCCTGCCTATGAATTTTTTCCCCTTTCTTGGGATGCAGGGTTCTGATAGCTTCTGCAGCTTTGACTTGAAGTAATCCCAGGCCTCCTCTGCCTTTAGATCCATAAATTCTTCAATCCAATCCATTTCCCTAACTAATTTCCTTAATTTTTGAAAGTCAGCCCTTTTGAAATCAAAAACCCTAGTCACAGATCTATTTTTGTTTATCCTTCCATTCAGTTTGAACTGAATTAGCTCATGATCACTTGAACCAAGGTTGTCCCCTACAACCATTTCTTCTATGAGGTCCTCACTACTCATCAAAACCAAATAAAAAATGGCATCCCCTCTTGTCGGTTCAGCAACTACTTGGTGAAGAATCCATCAGCTATCGCATCTAGGAAAATCTGAGCCCTATTATTATTACTAGCACTTGTCCTCCAGTCTATATCTGGGAAGTTAAAGTCTGCCATGATCACACAATTTCCATTAATATTTAATTCATTACAAACATTAAAGAGGGCTCTATCCATATCCAAATTAGATCCCGGCGGTCTACAGCACACTCCAAGTACTATCAAAAGGGAGGCTCTAGTAGTTTTCTTCCCCAGTGTGATTTTTGCCCAGACGGACTCTGTCTTATCCATTCCATCGCTTCTTATTTCTTTACATTCTACCTCATCCTTACTTGTGCTACAACCAATGGTCTGAGTAGCTGACACAAGGGAGTAAAGGGGCACCTTACTCCTTCTTACTCTCGTGCACCACCATCCAAGCTGGCGTGGGGACGTAAGTGTTTTAATGCTATGTTATGTGAGGCTTTAATCTGATGTTGCACTGAGATATTTCATGATGGGATCATGTCTTATCTGCTGGCCACAGATGTCCACGTGCAGTTCCACCTTAGCCTTGGGATTGTTTAGATTAAATGCTGACACAACAGTCTTAGTGGATTTGGTTTTAGTCACCCATATAAGAAATATTCTTCCATGGTTTTAAGGTCCTTGGTTAAGTGTTGTTCTATGGAAGGTAAATCCTGTGCCTGCGTGATCACAGCAACATCATCAGTATAAACAAAATTCCATGCTGATGTTTGAGGAAGATTGCTGGTGTAGATATTAAACAGGACAGTTGCTGGGACTGGTGCCTGTGGTGGGCCATAATAGAGAGTGTGTGGCATGTTCACCAAGGAAAGCACAACATCTACAATTGGTCAGAAGTTCCCAGAAGAACTTTACCATTGCATTGCATGGGATAATTCTGTTGGCTTTCAGAAGGAATAACCCTCCCTCTATTCGGTGCCATAGGTAGCAGATAAGTCTAATAAAGCAGTCCCAATCTTGAATTTTTGCTGGAATCCCACCTCAGTGTGTGTTGTTAAGGTCAATGCTTGGATGGTGCAGGTGCAGCCTGGTCAGAAGCCCACTTGTTCATTCAGTAATGTTGTTTCTACAAGCAGCATGATCATGGCCACTAGTATCTGAATTATATATTGACCTCCATGTGTGGCTGTTCCTTTGGGATCAGCAGAACATTTTATTTGATGAGATTGGTTGTAAAGAACCACTCACCTTTAAATCCAGTGGTTTTGGTGGTGATATAAGAACTGGAATGTATAAGGAAACTGCTTTTATGACTGCTTACGTAAGAAAATAAGAACGGACATACTGGGTCAGACCAATGGTCCATCTAGCCCAGTATCCTGTCTTCCGACAGTGGCCAATGCCAGGTGCCACAGAGGAAATGAACAGAACAGGTAATCATCAAGTGATCCATCCCATCACCCATTCCCAGCTGCTGGCAAACAGAGGCTAGGGACACCATCCCTGCCCATCTTGGCAAATAGCCATTGAAGGACTTATCCTCCATGAATTTATCTAGTTCTTTTTGAATGCTGCTATAGTCTTGGCTTTCACAACATCCTCTGGCAAGGAGTTCCACAAGTTGACTGTGAGTTGTGTGAAAAAATACTTCCTTTTGTTTGTTTTAAACCTGCTGCCTATTAATTTCATTTGGTGGCCCCTAGTTCTTGTGTTATGAGAAGGAGTAAATAACACTTCCTTATTTACTTTCTCCAAACCAGTCATGATTTTATAGACCTCTATTATATCCCCCCTTAGTCATCTCTTTTTCAAGCTGAAAAGTCCCAATCTTTTTAATCTCTCCTCATACAGCAGCCATTCCATACTTCTAATCACTTTTGCTGCCCTTTTCTGAATCTTTTCCAAGTCCAATATATCTTTTTTGAACTGGGGCAACCACATCTGCACACAATATTCAAGATGTGGGTGTACCATGGATTTATATAGAGGTCATATGATCTTTTCTGTCTTATTATCTATCCCTTTCTTAATGCTTCCCAACATTCTGTTTGCTTTTTGGATTGCCACTGCACACTGAGCGGATGTTTTCAGAGAACTATCCACAATGACTCCAAGATCTCATTCTTGAGTGGTAACAGCTAATTTAGTCCCCAACATTTTATATTATAGTTGGGATTATGTTTTCCAATGTGCATTGCTTTGCATTTATCAACATTGAATTTCATCTGCCATTTTGTTGCCCTGTCACCCAGTTTTGAGAGATCCTTTTGTAGCTCTTCGCGGTCTGCCTGGGACTTAACTATCTTGAGTAGTTTTGTATCATTTGCAAATTTGGCCACTTCACTGTTCACCCCTTTTTCCAGATCATTTATGAATAAGTTGAATAGGACTGGGCCCAGTACCAGACCCCTGGAAATGAGAGAGAAGAGCATTCCTAGCATTTCTTTCTTTAGATAAATAGTACTATAAAGTTAAAAGTGAGATTGAAACAATCACAGAAATGGAATAACCTTTAAGTACACCCACTGTAAGGGACAATATAGCCATTAGTATTAAACTTGTCATTACAGCTTCCAACATTACTACCAAGCTGGTATGAAACCAAGTATTTAAACTTTTTTTTTTTTAAGAAGGGCTTTGGTCTGATTCTAGATTAGTTTCAAATTCCAGAGTTCAGCCATTTCTGAGCATTACTTGAACAAAAAGGATATTAACAGTTATTACAAGGGGAAAGGTGGATTTTTTTTCACTTTCACATAACTCAAAAACAACTGAAAAGATTGTGGTCAAAGTTCCTAAAAATTTTTCCTCTGGGGCTGAGACCAAGCACAGGAAGAGGAGACTATAATACAAATCCAGACATAACCTTAATGATAGGCTTAGCTGTTCTGAAAGCTATAATATAAGGCAACTACTTGTACATTTGAGAGGTTCTTTTGTCTTTAATACTTAGTACAGGCTTCCTTTTAGCTGAAAAATATGTTTGTTTGGGTTTCTTAATTGAATCACTGAGGGGGCCAAGGGGGGGACATGGATTAAAATTACAAGGAAAAAAAGTTTGTGAACTTCAACTAGTTTTATAAGACCCCCAAATAGCTTGAGAACTTTGCCAAACCTCTAACCCAGGAGGTTTACTCATTCCTAATTCAATAGAGTATTTTCCATTCCACAACATGGAAGGAAATTTCTTTGTCAGCCCATCCCATGGATGGATCTCTTGTATATTCTATACTGTTGCTGTACTTGGAACTCCTGTTGTCATAAGAAAATGAGAGCAAGGAAGGTGAGCCTGACAGAGAAGAAGAAGGACAGGAAGAGTGGAGGAGACACTGTGAGAGACACTGTGGCTGGGTCATTACACATATTGAATCTATTTCCCCATGTTAAGTATCCTCACACCTTCTTGTCAACTGTCTAAACGGGCCATCTTGATTATCACTACAAAAGTTTTTTTCTCCTGCTGATAATATCTCATCTTAATTAATTAGCCTCTTACTCCACTTTTTCATGTTCTCTGTATGTGTATATATATCTTCTTACTATATGTTCCATTCTATGTATCCAATGAAGTGGGCTGTAGCCCATGAAAGCCTATGCTCAAATAAATTGGTTAGTCTCTAAGGTGCCACAAGTACTCCTGTTCTTTTTGCAGATACAGACTAACACGGCTGCTGCTCTGAAACCTGTGAGAGAAGAGATGGTTAAGTAAGAAGAGACAAAGAATGGGAGGATATGAAGTAATATGCACAGAGAAGGAAAAGAAAAAGAAATAAAACAGATGACAGCAGGAATGGAGGTGACCCTGAGACAGAAAAAGAGATTAAGGAGAAATATTTTGCTTTTCCATTTGTGACACAGAGGCTCATGGTACCAGCTGGCAAAGAGTTTACTGTCCTGCAACAGCAACTCCTTACAGGCCTGACAAACTCACTATAGCTAGCACACCACATTCATGGTATTTATACATAAATGGAGGCAGGTGAGGTCTTAAATGAAAGGCAGGATCATGTGGCTCATTAATATCTTTGTGAAATGTATGTACAGATACCATGTAAAAAGTTACATATGTATAATGAAAATATATGTTTCCAAAGTCTAACTCAAAGCAGGGCTGACAAACAGGTTTCTGCCAGACAAAGGATGTTTAGTCACCTGTCTATCTCGATTCACATGTAATTAAGCATTATAACCCAACACAGTGGAAGCCTCATTTACATATGAAGTCAACAAGGGATGGGAAGTCAATAGGGAAGCAAGACAATGGAGACTGAACAGAACCACAGGGGGTTGTCCTGTCTCTGGAGACAGAAAATGAACTTTGAGGATATAAGGAGAAAGCAAGGAGACACCCTTTTATCATGTACCTGAAGAAGAAATTGGGCAGTGCAATTTCATTCATGAAAATGTGATGCCAAGCTGCCCTGGCTGGAAGCACTTTAAAGGACACTTGAATGAAACAGACTTCCTTAGACAGAAGATTGGCTTGTTAAGTTAAATTTAATTTCTAAAAAATATGCTATGATTTTGTTCTATATGTAACCTGTTTCCATTATCCTTCCTATCTCTTAAATTTTAATCTTTGATAATAAACTTACAATTGTTTTCACTACAAATATATCTCAGTGCTGTAATGATTATATAGGAGCTGATCATGAGTTGAATCAAACAAGATGGTGTGTACACTATTCCTTTGGGTCAGCTGACCTGGTAATTCCATGAGTGTTCAGTAGATAAGGGGCATGAGGATGCTTCAAAGTGACTTGGGAATTCAGGTACACCCACTGTTAACCTGCAAGACAAACTAAGGGCTGGCATAGCCCAGAGGAGATTGTTTGGGTTGTTAACAGACTGATGGTGTCAGAGAACTGACACCCAGTTAAGCACAAGAAATTCTCCCTCTCACAAGAAGCAGGGCAGTAATAAGGTGACTCACAGTCCTGGGCAGCCTGAGGGATGGAGGTGACCCTCAGAAAGAAAGGGAGAGTAAGGAGAAATGTTTTACTTTCCTATCCATCTGTTAAAAAAACAGAGAAAGTGGTAGAGCAGTGCTCTTCACTTCATTGTGCACCCAGTAGAATTTTCCCATCTGGTTTGACATACCAAATGAATCTAGAATCCACCCTGTAGCCTCTACAAATATGCCAATCAAAATAACCTGCTGTGAAAGCTGAGAGAAGGTACTCATTTGTGCTACCCTCACATGCATGCTAGACCCATGTAGAATCCCTGCTGTATCTCACTTTCTGTCACAGGACATTGGAAAGCTCCTGCTGATGTTATTTTTGCCATATAAGTAAAGGAATATTGTGATGTGGCTAAACCATGAAAGATTAGGAAAAGCCATGAAATGGAGTCTGGTTGTGAGCTAGCAGAGGGGGATCAGTCACACACAGAAGGCTCTCAGGCAGGACATGCTGAGAGCTTTTTTACATGGCTCACTCTGGAGCCATGGAGCCAATCAGCTTTGCAAACATTGCTTGAGTATTGATGATGACAGCTACATTCACTCCAGACGTTTCTGTAAAGAAGACCTTCAAGAAACTCTTGAAGCATCACTGATGGTCAAAGAAAACTTCCACTTTATGCCAACAGAGCAAGTGAAATAAGTTTTGGTATCTGACTGTGAGCCTTTTCTCATGGTTCTGTTCTCTTCCTTGTGTATTTCGAAAGTTCCTGGGCCCACACTGTCACTTTAGAAATTCAATATCAAGCTAAATCACACACAAATCATGTGAAGTTAGAAGGCAAATCTTAGTCATATTCCTCTGTTCAATTTAGGTTCAGCTAAACTCACAGAAGCAGCTACAGGATGTGTACAGTCAAGTTGGTCTCTCATTGTCCAGGTGGGTTTGCATGCGCAGATTCAAGAAATTATGTGCACAGAAGTTCGAATCTATCACTTGTGCATGTAGGTGTTAGCAATGGTCAAGTGAGTGCATGGATGTTACATAGGTAAACTTGAGCAAATACCAAAGGCCAGTTATCTGGGTTCCCCTTGAATGTTGGTAGGTCAGATAAAAGAGAACTCAGACCAAAGCCTGTCTGGTTTGGCGGTTCGTTTTGCCAAATCCAAACCCAGCCTCCTCAGCTCACCTGCATGGGAGTAGAAAAGATTCCCTTCCCTTCATGATTTAAAAGCAGATTACATATTAGAACCAATTCTGATTCCATACCACCATAAGCTGAATTCAAGTTAGACACTCAGGTACTACTGTGGGGAGAGCCATATTAGAACCTAGACAGATACATAAACACTCCTGAATTACACTGATATAAGAGATCAGAACCTCTCATGTAGCCTCTGCTGGCTACATGAGTGAAAAAAATCTCATGCACTTGATGCTGATGACAGTCCTGAGAGCAGGTTGAGATTGAATCTGACAACGCAGGAAGATGTCACTTAGGCTAGTACTGAGGGAATATGACATGTAGAAATGGCATCAGGCCTGGCATTTCTCCAGCAATGAGGAAGACAGGAAGATAATTCCAAAATATGGAACTGGGTAACATGGAATTTGGGCAGGCATCCCTCTGAACTATTGTTTTGTGTTCTATAGCTATGCCCATCATTAGCCTATGAGATGCTATGCAAGCATTGCTCAGAGAAAGATAAATTGAATTCCAATGCAAAGAAGAAACATCCTAATGTTTAATTCCACCATTATTATTAGTAGGGTTGGCAGAATTTGATTTTTGTTTATCATTTTGAAGGATAATATGAATGTTTGTTTTTAAGCATTTTTGATTTTTTTTTAATTTAAATTTTCACAGTTGCAGGAAGTTATGGGGTGTCAGACAATATTTATTTATTGACAGATGTTGAGATTCAAAATGTTAAAGCTTTACAACCATGAAGCACAAATTGTCAGCATCACATGTCAAAATATACAAAGTAAATATTCTTAAGTCAAACTCTAAAGTCCTCAAATAGCATTTTTCTTATTTCCTTTTTCTGTAAATTTCAGTTATCATCTATGGAAATATTTTTCTCAGTTTGAGAGAGTAAAATGAAAGTGACATTTACTGATAAAAATCTAATCCTTGTTAGTCTAATTATTAATAATACTTGTGTCTTTTTTTTTATGATGATCTCAAATCACTTAAAATATTTCTTACATGCCACACAGGAGGTGGGCTGCAGGTAGCTATTGTAACTGTTATGAATTTTTCTCTGTACTACAATTTAAATTTCTAATTAGCTTGCCCACAGAAATTGTGCCATTTTGTGAGGCAGAGTTGACGAAATATTTTACAGAAAGGACACACACTGTACTCTTTATTGGAGGCTTTACATTTATCTGTTCTTGTTTTGTTGTCACCCTCCTCTTTGTTTTGGAAAAACATGCAATAGGGAAGTATTATTTTATCCACATTTTACAAAGGAGTAAACTCAGATACACAGCAGTTAAGTGACTTTGCCAAGGCCACACAGTGACTTAGGGTATGTCTACACTACGAAATTAGGTCGATCTTATAGAAGTCGATCTTTGGAAATCGATTTTATACAGTCGATTGTGTATGCCCCCCCTAAGCTCATTAAGTCGGTGGAGTGCGTCATCAATACCGTGGCTAGCATCACTCACGGAGCGGTGCACTGTGGGTAGTTATCCCATAGTCCCCGCAGTCTCCGCTGCCCACTGGAATTCTGGGTTAAGCTCCCAGTGCCTGATGGGGCAAAAACATTGTCGAGGGTGGTTTGGGGTACATGTTGTCAGTCTCCCCTCCCTCCGCGAAAGCAACGGCAGACAGTTGTTTCGCGCCTTTTTCCCTGGGTTGCACGCGCAGATGCCACAGCATGGCAAGCATGGAGCCCGCTCAGCTCACCGCTGCTGTTGTGAGCATTGTAAACACCTTGCGCATTATCCTGGAGTATGTGCAGAACCTGGCTAGGAGAAGCCAGCACAAGGACAATTGTGAGGAGGACATGGACACAGATGTTCCTGAAAGCATGGAATGTGGCAATTGGGATATCATGGTGGCATTGGGGCAGGTTGATGCAGTGGAAAGCCGATTCCGGGCCTGGAAAACAAGTACTGACTGGTGGGACCGCATAGTGTTGCAAGTATGGGATGATGCCCAGTGGCTGCGAAACTTTCGCATGTGTAAGGCCACTTTCCTGGAACTTTGTGAGTGGCTTTCCCCAGCCCTGAAGCGCTGGAATACCAAGATGAGACCTGCCCTGATAGTTGAGAAGCGAGCGGCGATAGCCCTGTGGAAGCTTGCAATGCCTGACTGCTACTGGTCAGTCGGGAATCAATTTGGAGTGGGCAAATCTACAGTGGGGGCTGCTGTGATCCAAGTAGCCAAAGCAATCATTGAGCCCCGCAAGGGGTACTTCTCAATGGTGTTGCAAGCACTGGTGGATCACAAGGGACGTTTCACCAACATCAACGTGGGATGGCCGGGAAAGGTGCATGACGCTCGCATCTTTAGGAACTCTGGGCTGTTCGAACAGCTGCCAGAAGGGACTTACTTCCCAGACCAGAAAATTAACATTGCCTCTGCCACTGAATGCCTCCATTCATTCAGCTGTGCCCTATTAGTGTGGGAGGACTGCATGAGCTCGGAAAACATGTGATCGCGAGTGCATTTTTTTCACCTTCTAATCTGCGATAACCTCACAGACGAAGATCATGCAGGGAGCATAGAAACATTTGCACCTGCAGGGAAGATAAAAAGGGAAAGTGCAATTTAAGATGATACATTTCTGAGAACAAAAGGAAGACTCTTTCACAGTGAATCAAGCAATTCACAGCAGACAGCACTTGTGCTTTAGGTACAAGGTCACATTTTGCCTTTTATATTGAGCGCCTGCCAGTATGGTGACACATCACACACGGCTGGGCAACATAATTTGGTTTCCAGGCAGAAATGGTAAGCCAAAGGGTACGCCGGGTTGGCTTCTTCCGCCTTCATAACATGTGGGAATGGTTTCAAACTGCAGCGCCCTCCTTTCCCATAGCAAGCAATGCTGGTTGGGTTTGCCATTTAAAAGGAGGGGCTGCAGTTTTCGGGTGGATGCGCAGCACGCCCCTCCCCCCGCCCCACCTTGTGCCTATTCTCTGGGATAATCCCTTCATCCCTTCCCCCACTGAGTGGCTATTCTCAGGGATGATCCCTTTTAGCCAAGCACAAACAGCCCAGCATGAACCAGGTCCTTTTACTGTTCCCTTACAAAAATTCACCTGTTTCAACCAGGTGCCCATGAATGATATCACTCTCCTGAGGCTAACAAAGAAAGATAAAGACCGAATGTTGCTTGAATGCGACCAAAACCCAGGACCATTCGCTGCCATGCTTTGTGCTGCAATGATGCCAGACTACTTGCTACTGGCTTGGCATGGTAAAGTGTCCTACCATGGAGGACAAAATAAGGCAGCCCTCCCCAGAAACCTTCTGCAAAGGCTTTCAGAGTACCTCCAGGAGAGCTTCATAGAGATGTTCCTGGAGGATTTCCGCTCCATCCCCGGACACGTTAACAGACTTTTCCAGTAGCTGTACTGGCCGCGAATGCATCCCAATTCTTCAGGGAAAATCAAACATTAAACACTATTGCTTTTAAACCCTGTACTGTAGTTACACATGTGCACTCACCAGAGCTGCCTTCTCTGGCTTTAGGGTCCGGGAACCAGCCTTGGGAGGGTATTGGCTCCAGGGTGATGAAAAGGTCCTGGCTGCCGGGGAGAACGGATTCACCACTTGCCTGCTGTGCATTCTCCTCCTCCTCCTCCTCATCCACAAAATCCTCCTCCCTGTTGCGTGAGACTCCCCCCTTGCAGGTGTCCACGGACAGTGGTGGGGTAGTGGTAGGGTCCCCCCCTAGAATGCCATGCAGCTGATCATAGAAGCGGCATGCCTGCAGCTCTGACCAGGAGCGACGGTTTGCCTCCTTTGTCTTTTGGTAGGCTTGCCTGAGCTCCTTAACTTTCACGCGGCACTGCTGTGTGTCCCTGGTGTAGCCTCTGTCCACCATGCCCTGTGCAATTTTGGCAAATATATTAGCATTTCTTCTCTTTGATCGGAGTTCTGCCTGCACAGATTCGTCTCCCCATACAGCATTCAGAACCGGATTCTCCCGTTCGCTCCATGCTGGAGCTCGTTTGCAATTCTGGGACTTCATGGTCACCTGTGCTGCTGAGCTTGCCACACTAACCAAACAGGAAATGAAATTCAAAATTCCCCAGGGCTTTTCCTGTGTACCTGGCTAGTGCATCAGAGTTGAAAGTGCTGTCCAGAGCAGTCACACTGGAGCACTCTGGGATAGCTCCCAGAGGCCAATACCATTGAATTGCGTCTGCACTACCCCAAATTCGACCCAGCACGGTCGATTTTAGTGCTACTCCCCTCGCCAGGGTGAAGTACAGCAGTTGATTTTAATAGCCCTTTAGGTCAACGGAATGAGGTTGGTTGTGCAGATGCATTGCTTATAAAATCGACCTAACACGGCTAAATTTGACCTAACCTCGTAGTGTAGACCAGGGCATAGTAACAGAGGTGTGAATAAAAGTCAAGTGTCCTGACTCCTAATCCCCACACTCTAAACATTAGACAATACAGCCTATTTATATTACATTCCTACTATATATAAATCCAAGGCTTTCTATGATCACATTTGATCAGGGAACACTGTAAAGAAAGTTACATTATTTCAGAATGATCAGAACCCCAACAAACTCAGGAGGCCAACAGGGATATTAGAACTATTATTTCCTTCTGGCTGCTATGCATAACTTTAGTAAGTGAGTGCGTGCATGTGTGTGTAAAACTGATACTTCAGTGAGCACTCGTGTCATTCATTTCAGTCTTAATAAAGTTGCTCCGACTGTCCCTGCTTAAGTTAGTTACGTTTTCAGTTGGCCTGTAATTGGATCTCCATCACACATCTCAAAGGCATGTGAGCCAATGCAGATGACTCACACTCAGGCTAAACCGGTCACGCTTGTGCTAGTAGGTTGCATACGTTTTGAGGGGACGCACCAGAACTAAGTTAATCTGACTTGTGCTGAACTAAATTAGGCCTATGTCCCAGCAATAAATCAAATCCTATGACAGGATTACTTAAAAGAGAAAATCTGATGTGCAGAGGTCTTGTGGGGGTTAAAGATACTTCCTTTCTTCAGATAGCAAACTGGTAAAATGATGCCTCAAGTGACCTGAGGTAGAGCCAGTTTTAGGAAGGCCTACTGTATCAAACAGATTTTCTGTTCATAGTGAGAACATCAAAGCTATCACAGAAGTTAAAAATGGAAAACAAACTGGAATAGGAAAGTGATGGTCCTCTGGATGTTCTCTGGATATGTTCATCTGACAGTGTTGAGCAGGGCAATCTCAATGCAGGGCTCGCAGCTCTAGAATTCACTTCTTCCCGATCTGACTTTGCTTGATTTGCTGAATTTCAAAGCACATTCCAAGGAACACCTATTTTCCAACATTTTCTGAGGAGGTGGAAGAGTTGGTTGAAAGGAAATAATAAGGAAGGGCTTGATTTTATGGGCTGAGAAAAGTCCTGTATGTTGACTCTGAGACATTTTGTATTGTGCATCTATCTTGAACAGTGGATAGATACATTTTAAAATCCAAATCTATAAATAATTCCTTTACCTCAGCCAGCATAGGGTTTTTCCCTATACTGTGTTCCCAAGTGCTTTGTCCAATTTCGTTTTAAATATTTCTATTTTAAAAATACCATTTTTGTTGAACATCATCCCAACTTCATCTTTGTATTTTATGAGACTGTCCTCAGTAGATGTGGTTCAGTCGAAGGGTGCACATTAGCTAATACCCTCTTTTCCCCCAGTGGAGACAAAGCTTATGAGGTTACTTATACTGGCCCCATTAATGATAAAGATATTAATCACACCTTTCTTCATCACAATGGGGAAACACTTTGAAGCACTAACCAGATCTCTGGCTTCCTCTTCCACTGCAAGCATCACCCTCCGTTCATCCAAATGATGCAAAGCTTTGGGGTCTTTTTGAACTCATCCCTCAAGGATCAATATGATCTCCAGCCCTAACAACATCTACATACAACTCCTAGATAAACTATTAAGACCACATGGACTGAAGTGCCAGCAATATGCAGATGAGAAACAGCTCTGCCCCTCACCACATACAACACCACCACTGTCACCAAGCTGGCCCAGTGCTTGGAAGAGATGAGCTCATGGATGAAGGATAGCTGACTGAAGGTGAACCCAAGCAAGATGGAGGTAACACTGCTGGGCAGAAAAAAACGCGTTGAAGAGTTTGTCGCCTGTGGTCTGGATTAGTGTAACTCACTCTTTTGGGGAGTGAATATGGGTATAAATGCAGAGGTTCCGACTTGCGCAGAATGCAGCAACCTAACTTTTCAATGAGCCAGGCACTGTGAGTACATCACTCCTGTGCTTCCGTCCCTCCCCTCTGTCTCCTAATCACATCCATTGCCAGTTTAAATCACTGGTTCTGATCTACAACGCAATCATTTGGTCAGGACCAACCTACATCAGTGTCCGGATCTCCTTCCAAGACAGTTGTATGGATTTTGAGTCAGTGCAGCTCAAAAAGCCAGCAATGAAACATTTGAGTCAGAGATGTCATTCTGTAGGGGTATTTCTACACGAGAACCACTACAGCAGCATAGCGGAAGTGCTGCAGCTTACTCCAGCAAAAGAAGGGGCTCTTCCATTACTGTAGGAAATCCACTTCTTCTGTCAATCTAGTGATGTCTATGCCCAGGACTAGGTCGGTTTAACTATGTTGCACGGGGCGTGATATTTTTCACAGCTCTGAGCAGTGTAGCTAAGCCAGCCTAACTTTGTAGTGTGGACCATGCCTCAGCCAAAGGGGTTCAGGTATAGAACGAACTTCCAGAGGAAGTCAGACAAATTTCGACTCTCACCATTTTCAGGGCATACTGCAAAACTCTCCTTTTTGACAAAGCACAACTAGTACGGAGGCTATTTTAAAAAACCCATATTGATCTCCAAGTAGAGACACTTTCTGGAGGGTGGGGAAATGGGCAGGAAACTCCTTGAGCTCCACCAGAGATGTCTCCAGGCTGATTTATGATACCTGGGAAGAGTTTACATACTGTCATGAGGCATACTACAGGAAAACCCCAGCGGCCTGCTTTTTAAAAGAGCTCAGCTCTCATTTAGGCACCAATGCCCCAATTCAGCAAAACACTCAAGCACATGCTTTACTTTAGATATATACTTAAATCCTTTTGACTTCAGTGGGCCTTAAGCATGTGCTAAAAGTTAACTCCATGCTTAAGGAATAGTGAAGCAGTGCTTTGAGTGCTTTGCTGAATGGGAGTCCAAAACACATAATCAGATTTACAAACACAGCTTAGTACATTGAATGCAGAGCTCTTTTGAAAATTTGGCCCATGGTGTTTTCTGTAGTGTGCATAATGGCAGTTTCTAAACTCAGACCTTAAGAGTGAAAACCCTGACATACTAAATTCAAAATTACTACTAACTTGATATATACAAAGAGATCTGGATTCCTGTCTCTGGCTCTAAATAAAATATGTGGCTGAAGAAATATAGAACTACTTGATCCATGGAAAGAATTGAGTGCTACAGGGAGGAATTTACCTTCTTCTCAGCCTCACATCAAACATACTAAAAATATAACATACATAAACATACTAATCAATAATTCTGTAGTGGGACAATTATTCTTAACTACCTAATATCAGATAATTCTGTGATTCCTGTAAGCTTTCAGACTGATTTAGAATAGAGATGGAGGTATTTTAGGTTTCAATGAATTTTTAGGAATGATTTTCTGATGGACAATGCAGTTTCCACAAAATCAAAATTTCCCAATGCTAAATTTCAGTTTTGAAAAAAAAAAATTGATTTTACGTTAGGAAAAATCAGAATGAAATATTTCCTTCTGGGTCAATTCAACCCAAACTGGACTATTTCAATATTTTGAAAAGACCCAAACCATTTTGTTTCTAGTTAGTTCAACAAAACATTAAACTATCCTTATCAGTGCAGTGGCTCATGTGAGTTGTAATTCAGACCCCCCCATTCTCTCCCATGGGCTGGGCTTCCTGGAGGTCTACATCTCTCAGCATTGTGGATTCGTCTCTGACCAAGCTGTGTGGAAAGAAGCATATGAATCTGGGCGCATCAAGGGAGATTCAGTTCAACCAGGGAACCTGGCCCATATTTGAGAATGGGTTCATCAGGCTCCTGAACTAAAACTCCCATGAGGCAATGTACCACAATGTTGAAATGACCTGAAACAAAGTGATTTGGGTCAATTCAATAAACCAAAACAAAATATTTTGATATTTCAAAATGTTTCTTTTTAATCAAAATTTTCTAACTGAAATGTTTCAGAATTTCTGAATAGAAATTTTTCTGAAAATTTTGTTCTGTAAAATGTTTTGATATTTCAAATTTTTATCCATACTTGGAATAAAAACTAATGTTGAAATACTGACATTTTCCACAGATCAGAAATTCCAGATTTCACTCATCTCTGATAATTATTAAATGGTGCATCACACAGAAAGCATTAACACAGGCTGGTCCAGAAAGGTGCATGACGCACACATCTTTCAGAGCACCGGCCTGTTCAAGAAGCTGCAAGCAGAGAATTTCTTCCCAGATTAGAAGATCACAGTAGGGGAAGTGGAAATGCCCACTGTGATCCTGGGAGACCCCGCCTACCCCTTAATGCCGTGGCTTATGAAGCCATATACAGGGCAACTTGACAGCAGCAAGGAGCGGTTCAACAACAGGCTGAGCAAGTGCAGAATGACTGTTGAGTGTCCATTTGGCTGTTCAAAAGCCCACTGGTGATGCCTGTATGGAAAGTTGGACATGGCCGATAACACCTTGAAGTCTTTAAACCATGATTTGAGGACTTCAGTAGCTCAGACATAGGTGAGAGGTTTATTGCAAGTGTGGGTGGGTGAGATTCGGTGGTCTGCATTGTGCAGGAGGTCAGACTAGATGATCATAATGGTCCCTTCTGACCTTAATATCTATGAGTCTATGAATATTCCTATGCTTATAGCCACATGCTGTACGCTCCATAATATTTGAGGAACCTGAGGCAGCAGATTGCCCACTATCTCCATGACAGTTTCCTGGAGATCTCTGAGGGAGATTCCCGTGAAGTGAGGGAGTCTATCAACAGCCTGTTCCACCGCTCAAAATAGCCATGCGGTGGGAAACAAGTCTGCTTTCTGCAACCCTCCTGTCCCCAACAAATCACTTCAGCAATTCCCAAAATCAGATCCACTTACCAGGGGCCTCCTCTCCTGTTTGCACTTTGCCAAGATCTGACTGCTGTGACTGGCTAGGCTCCTCCAGGGTAGAAAAGAGCTCTTGACTGCATACATCTCTGGCCTCCGAAGCATCCTCTGCCTCTGGGTCCCCCCCCCTTCCCGCTTTGTCCAAGATTTCCTCCTCCTGGCTCAGTCCACTCTTGACTGGCACGTGAGCCAACGAAGTATCCACAGGGGCCTTTGCAGTGGAGGTAGGGTCACCACCGAGTATCGCGTCCAGCTCTTTGTAGAACCGGCAGCTCATGAGCGCAGCAGTTGAGTGGCGGTTTGCCTCCCGCACCTTGTGGCAGGCGTTCCGCAGCTCCTTCACTTTGACCCTACACTGCGATCTGTCCTGGACATGGCCCCTTTCTATCATGCATCATGAAATCTGTCCATGGATATCATAATTCCTACAGCTGGAGCGCAGCTGGGACTGCACAGCTTCCTCTCCCCGAATACCAATGAGGTCCAGCAGTTCGGCAGTGCTTCAAGCGAGGGATCACCTGGTGCGTGGAGCAGGCATGGCCACCTGGAAAGATGTGCTGAGACCACTGTACACATGACCAAGCAAACAAGAAGGGGACTTTCAAATTTGCAAAGGAATGTACAGGGTGGGGATGACGGTTGGTCACCTGAGGGCAGGACAGTAGAGTTCAAACCGATGACCAGAGAGGTGAGAACAGGCATTGTGGGACACCTCCCGGAGGCCAATCGCAGTGTTGTAATCGCCATGGTGTCTACACTGGCACTGCAGCGCTGTAGCCCCAGTGAAGAAAACTCTACGCCTCATCGGGGTGGTTTTTTTAGAGTGCTACAACTGTGTAGTTTCTGTGCACTAAGTGGCTTGGCAGTGTGTGCACCTCGGGAGTTACAGCGCAGAAAGCCGCTTTACTGCGCAGAAACTTGCCAGTGTAGACGGGGCCTTATTTGCAGTTTTCACCTGAATTAATTGTTTGCAAAGCACATTGAGATGCCTGCAGAGGATGGTGTTACAGAAAGGAAAAGTATTACTGCTTTCTCTAATAGGAAACTTCATCACAAAATGGTTAATCAATCCCAAAATACTCCCACTGAGTTGGTATTAGAACTGGGAATAAAACTTTCCAGTCCTGGAATGCAGTCTCCTGTTCTAAACACTAATAAAATAACGAACACTATTAATGTTATAATAATTAATATTGTTGTGGCAGGCATCACTGGGTGGTACACAGACTTTCTAGTATTGGTACGTATAGACTTTCTAGTTCTTTCAGTTAGTGTGCAAGCAAGTGTTCAGTCATAAGAATACATGCTGCGTTGTTAGTTTCAGTTATGCAAGGTTCTGGATAGCAGCAGTTTCTGGAGAGAGAAACAGTGCAAGCAGCAAGAGAGTCTGCTGTTTGCCTTGGTCTTTGATTAGAGTCAGTTCTTGAGGCTGAATTGTTCTCTGAGAACTGGGCATTGGTGTTGGCCTGAGGTTCCTGAAAGTAGGGATTTCCCTGCATGCTATTTGACTACCTCTGTTCCAGAACTGTTTTATATGTGTAAATAAAACAAGTTACATTTAGAATATACCCAGATTCTGTGTCACGGCTATCTCCTCCACTGGGAAGCCAATCAGCAATGCCCCTGATATCTGATACCACCTCCCATAGAGATGACTCCGGGTTCAGAAGAAGGGGCAACGATATTCTGAAGAGACTCATGAATGAACAGAAGCAATATCTGACTGCGGGCTATACTTAGAACAACAGCATTGACCTCAGCAGAGGGCTAGATGTTGGAAGGGAAATGGAAAATTATAACAGGGTCATAGGCGCAACAAGACAGATAACAGTGGGGGAATCTGCTCAGATCTTAGATTTCTGTGCACAAATGCAACGAGTATGGAGAGTAAAAAGTAAGAACTGTAAATATTAATACATATGCTAAATTATTACTTAATTGGCAAGACAAAGACTTGGTCAGATAAATCTCATGACTGGAATATTAGTAAAGAGGGTACATCAAGAAGGACAGGCAGATGAAAAAGCAAGGACAAGTTGCATCGTACATGACGAATATATACACTTGTACTGAGGGCCAGAAGGAGGTGAGAGGCAGACAACTTGAAAATCTTTCAGTGAATATAAAAGGGTGCGGGGAAGGGGCAATGTCATGGTAGAGGTCTATTATAGACCATGAAATCAGGAGGAGGAGGAGGCATTTCTAGAACTAATAACAGAAATATCCAAAACACAAGACCTAGTAGCAATGGGGGACTTTAATTATCCAGAAATCTGTTGGAAAAGTGATATGGAAGGAGACAAAATGTTCAGTAAATTCTTGCTATGTATTGAGGACAACTTTTTGTTTCAGAAAGTGGAGGAAGTAATGGGGAACAGCCATTTTAGAATTGATTCTGACTAACCAGAAGGAAATGGTTGTGAAGGTTGAAGGCAATTTGGGTGACAGTGATCATGAAAAGATAGTATTCATAATTCTAAGGAAAAGGAATGAGAGCAGCAGAACAAGGACAGTGGACTTCAAAAAAGCAGACTTTAACAAACTCAGAGAACTTGTAGTTAAGGTCCCATGGGAAGAAAATCTGAGGGAAAAGGGATTTCAGGAGAGTTGACAGTTTCTCAAAGAGATAACATTAACAGTGCAACAGTAAATTATCCCGATGCGAAGGAAAGATAGGAAGAATAGTAAGAGGCCAAATGCCCTGAAAAGCAAAAGAAAATCTTACAAAAAGTGGAAACATGGACAAAGAGCTAAGGATGACTACAAAAGAATAACACAACCATGTAGAGACAAAATCAGAAAAGGCTAAGGCATAAAATGATTTACACCTAGCAAGGGAGATAAATGGTGATAAAAGATATTCTTTAAATACATTAGTAGCAAGAGAAAGATGAAGGAAAATGTAGATCCTCCACTTAATGATGACATAAAGCAAATTACAGGTGACATTAAAAAGGCTGAGGTGATTAATGTCTATTTTTCTTCAGTCTTCACTAAAAAGATTAATAGTTGTCAGATACTCAACACAATATTAACACAAAGGGGGAAGGAAGGAAGGAGTGCAAGCCAAAATAGGGAAAGAATGGGTTAACGAATATTTAGGTAAGTTAGATGTATTCAAATCAGCAGGCCAGACAAAATTCACCCTAGGGCAATTAAGGAACTAGTTGAAGAAATCTCGGAACTGTTAGTGTTTATCTTTGAGAACTCATGGAGGACAGGTGAGGCCCCAGAGGACAGGAGAAGGGCAAGCATTGTACCTATCTTTAAAAAGGATAACCAGGAGGACCCATAGAATTATAGACCAGTAAGCCTAACTTCAATACCTGGAAAGATATTGAGGAAAATTATTAATCAATCAATTTGTAAGCACTTAGAGGACAATAGGGTTCTAAGGACTAGCCAACATGGATTTGTCAAGAATAAATTATGCCAAACCACCGTAATTTCCTTCTTTGACAGGGCTTCTGGCCTCGTGGATAGGGATAAGCTATAAATGTGATATATCTTGATGTTTAGTAAGGCTTTTGATACAGTCCCACATGGCATACTCATATCAAAATAGGGAAATTTGGTCTAGATGAAATTACTATAATGTGAGTGCACAACTGGTTGAAAGACCCTACTCAGAGTAGTTATCAATGGTTGGCTGTCAAACTGAGAGAGTGTATCTAGTGAGATCCCACAGGGGTCTGTCCTGGGACTGATACTATTCAATATTTTCATTAATAATTTGGATAATGGAGTGAAGAGTATGCTTATTAAATTTGCAGATGACACCAAGCTGAGGGGGGGGATTCCTAACCCTTTGGAGGGCAGGATTAGAATTCAAAACAACCTTGACAAATTAGAGAATTGGCTTGAAATCAACAAGATGAAATTTAGTAAAGACAAGTGCAAAGTCCTACACTTAAGAAGAAAAAAATCAAATGCACAACTACAAAATGCAGAATAACTGGGTAGGTGGTAATACTGCTGAAGAGGATGTGGGGTTTATAGTGGATAACAAATTGACTATGAGCCAACAATGTGATGCAGTTGTGGAAAAGGCTAATATCATTCTAGGATATATTAAGTCACCGGAGATAATAGTCCTGTTCTACTCAGCACTGGTGCAGCCTCAGCTGGAGTACTGTGTCCCCGCTTTAAGAAAGATGTGGACAAACTGGAGAGATTTCAGAAGAGAGACACAAAAATGATCAAAGAATTAGAAAACCTGACCTATGAGGAAAGGTTAAAAAACTGGGCATGTTTAGTCTTGAGAAAAGAAGACTGAGGGAGGACCTGATAACAGTCTTCAAATATGGTAAGCTCTGTTATCAAAAGGACGGTGACCAATTGTTCTCTATGTGCAATGAAGGTAGGACAAGAATTAAGGGACTTAATCTGCAGCAAGGCAGATTTAGGTTGGATATTAGGAAAACCTTTCTAACTATAAGGGTAGTTAAGCTCTGGAACAGGGTTCCGAGGGAAGTCGTGGAATCCTCATCATTGAAGGTTTTCCAGAACAGGTTGTTAGACAAACACCTGTCAGGGCCGGTCTAGGTATACTTGGTCCGGCCTCAGCACAGGGGGCTGGACTACATAACCTCTTGAGGTCCCATCCAGTCCTACATTTCTATAAATCTATATTAGACCTAAAAATTTGTCCTATATTGAAATTGTTATAATCTGATGGGAAACACACTCCCCTTTGCTTCCGAATATCTGGACTTTGTTAAAATTCACCCATTGCTGAGAAATTACAAAAATAGTTTGTGAAGGGGAAAAGAACAAAACTCACAGGGAAAATATTAGTTCCCTTTAAAAGCTGGAGTAAGGCTGCAGCCGACAACATCAGTCCAAGCAATGACAACAGAAAAAGTCATAAAGGAAAATTCTTACTTCATATCACACCTTATGGCAACAACCCCAGCTGCAGTTTCAAACAAGGAAACAGTGCTTCTCCCACAAAGTCTGTTTTGTTTTAAAGCTTATGCTGTATTTGACAGTTTAAAGGGGTATTTAATGGAATTGCTGCTGTTTCTAGCGTTATGTTGCAATTCTGGAAGGAAATATTGTGAGTTTTGTTGAAGTGGTGCCAAGTGTATGGCAATGTAAGGTATGTATCATCATCCATTTGGGACAGAAGTTAGACAGAGTTCAAATGCTCAGAACCTTTTATAGACATCTGAAGATCAAATAACATCCTGCGGTTCTAATCAAGGCTCAGCTTCGCTAGAACTGCCAAAGGGGAAAGGCCAAAGGAGAGAGAGAATTCAAAGCTATCATCATCACAGCAATCGAGCAAGACCATAGTTACAGTTACCCACAGAAAGCAGTATAATAGGATAGAATTATCCAGGTATCACAGGCACATTAATGCTGGTCAGATTCCAAAACTTTTCATTGCAAATATTCCAGTGTGGCTCCCACTACAGATGATCAAATAATGTTAATCAAATCAATGATTTGACAAATTTTGTGGAGGTTTAATAATAAATATTCAGCAAGAACTTTTTCCAGTTAGTCACCCAGCTGTATCCGCTCAGATCCAGAAACCCATTCAAACATACCTCTCCTTCCCTTAGTTCTCTATCTGTTTCTCACTTCGCCTTCCCCAACAGCACCCTCTGAGTAACCCGAAAAAACAAGCCTGCATCCATGTCTCAGCCTTCCTAAGCAACTCAAAATTAACAAATCAGTGTGTTATGGCCCAGTTCACCTGAAGCAACTCTAATGTATAATAACAAAGCAGTAAGGCAGTCTGTTTGACAAGACCAGAGCTATCATAGAATCATAGAATCATAGAATATCAGGGTTGGAAGGGACCCCAGAAGGTCATCTAGTCCAACCCCCTGCTCGAAGCAGGACCAATTCCCAGTTAAATCATCCCAGCCAGGGCTTTGTCAAGCCTGACCTTAAAAACCTCTAAGGAAGGAGATTCTACCACCTCCCTAGGTAACGCATTCCAGTGTTTCACCACCCTCTTAGTGAAAAAGTTTTTCCTAATATCCAATCTAAACCTCCCCCATTGCAACTTGAGACCATTACTCCTCGTTCTGTCATCTGCTACCATTGAGAACAGTCTAGAGCCATCCTCTTTGGAACCCCCTTTCAGGTAGTTGAAAGCAGCTATCAAATCCCCCCTCATTCTTCTCTTCTGCAGACTAAACAATCCCAGCTCCCTCAGCCTCTCCTCATAAGTCATGTGCTCTAGACCCCTAATCATTTTTGTTGCCCTTCGCTGGACTCTCTCCAATTTATCCACATCCTTCTTGTAGTGTGGGGCCCAAAACTGGACACAGTACTCCAGATGAGGCCTCACCAGTGTCGAATAGAGGGGAACGATCACGTCCCTCGATCTGCTCGCTATGCCCCTACTTATACATCCCAAAATGCCATTGGCCTTCTTGGCAACAAGGGCACACTGCTGACTCATATCCAGCTTCTCGTCCACTGTCACCCCTAGGTCCTTTTCCGCAGAACTGCTGCCTAGCCATTCGGTCCCTAGTCTGTAGCGGTGCATTGGATTCTTCCATCCTAAGTGCAGGACCCTGCACTTATCCTTATTGAACCTCATCAGATTTCTTTTGGCCCAATCCTCCAATTTGTCTAGGTCCTTCTGTATCCTATCCCTCCCCTCCAGCGTATCTACCACTCCTCCCAGTTTAGTATCATCCGCAAATTTGCTGAGAGTGCAATCCACACCATCCTCCAGATCATTTATGAAGATATTGAACAAAACCGGCCCCAGGACCGACCCCTGGGGCACTCCACTTGACACCGGCTGCCAACTAGACATGGAGCCATTGATCACTACCCGTTGAGCCCGACAATCTAGCCAGCTTTCTACCCACCTTATAGTGCATTCATCCAGCCCATACTTCCTTAACTTGCTGACAAGAATACTGTGGGAGACCGTGTCAAAAGCTTTGCTAAAGTCAAGAAACAATACATCCACTGCTTTCCCTTCATCCACAGAACCAGTAATCTCATCATAAAAGGCGATTAGATTAGTCAGGCATGACCTTCCCTTGGTGAATCCATGCTGACTGTTCCTGATCACTTTCCTCTCATGTAAGTGCTTCAGGATTGATTCTTTGAGGACCTGCTCCATGATTTTTCCAGGGACTGAGGTGAGGCTGACTGGCCTGTAGTTCCCAGGATCCTCCTTCTTCCCTTTTTTAAAGATGGGCACTACATTAGCCTTTTTCCAGTCATCCGGGACTTCCCCCGTTCGCCATGAGTTTTGAAAGATAATGGCCAAGGGCTCTGCAATCACAGCCGCCAATTCCTTCAGCACTCTCGGATGCAACTCGTCCGGCCCCATGGACTTGTGCACGTCCAGCTTTTCTAAATAGTCCCTAACCACCTCTATCTCCACAGAGGGCTGGCCATCTCTTCCCCATTTTGTGATGCCCAGCGCAGCAGTCTGGGAACTGACCTTGTTAGTGAAAACAGAGGCAAAAAAAGCATTGAGTACATTAGCTTTTTCCACATCCTCTGTCACTAGGTTGCCTCCCTCATTCAGTAAGGGGCCCACACTTTCCTTGGCTTTCTTCTTGTTGCCAACATACCTGAAGAAACCCTTCTTGTTACTCTTGACATCTCTTGCTAGCTGGAGCTCCAGGTGCGATTTGGCCCTCCTGATATCTTTCCTACATGCCTGAGCAATATTTTTATACTCTTCCCTGGTCATATGTCCAACCTTCCACTTCTTGTAAGCTTCTTTTTTATGTTTAAGATCCGCTAGGATTTCACCATTAAGCCAAGCTGGTCGCCTGCCATATTTACTATTCTTTCGACTCATCGGGATGGTTTGTCCCTGTAACCTCAACAGGGATTCCTTGAAATACAGCCAGCTCTCCTGGACTCCCTTCCCCTTCATGTTAGTCCCCCAGGGGATCCTGGCCATCAGTTTGGTTTGATTTTTGTTTCTTCATAAAAAGTCACATAGGGTCAGACCTTCTATTGATGTTGTTTGTCATAGCTCTGTAGAAGCTAATGGCACTAAGCTGATTTACACCAGATAAGGATCTGACCCATGGTCTCTGTCACCCAAGCCAGCTCACAACTCAGCAAGGGTACTCCACTATTTTGTACAAGTTTGACTCTCTAATTGTTCACTGTAGTGGAGTATACGTTTTTAAATTAAATAGAATTAAACCATTTGAAACATTTTATTGTAAATAAATGCTATCTGACTTTTGCATAATTTCCCAACAACCTTGTTAAAAGAAAAAGTTATGGCACACATTTGAACTAAAGTATTTTTCCCCATTTATGTAGATTCATAGATTCATAGATATTAAGGTCAGAAGGGACCATTATGATCATCTAGTCTGATCTCCTGCACAATGCAGGCCACAGAACCTCACCCACCCACTCCTGAAATAAACCTCTCACCTATGTCTGAGCTACTGAAGTCCTCAAATCATGGTTTAAAGACTTCAAGGTGCAGAGAATCCTCCAGCAACTGACTCATGCCTCATGCTACAGGGGAAGGCGAAAAAACCCCAGGGCCTCTTCCAATCTGCCCTGGAGGAAAATTCCTTCCTGACCCCAAATATGGCGATCAGCTGAAACCTGAGCATGTGGGCAAGATTCACCAGCCAGACACCCAGACACCCAGCCAAGAAAGAATTCTCTGTAGTAACTCAGATCCCACCCCATCTAACATCCCATCACAGGCCATTGTGTCTATTTACCATGAATAGTTAAAGATCAATTAATTGCCAATATCATGTTATCCCATCATACCATCTCCTTCATAAACTTATCGAGTTTAATCTTGAAGCCAGATAGGTCTTTTGCCCCCACTGCTTCCCTTGGAAGGCTATTCCAGAACTTCATTCCTCTGATGGTTAAAAACCTTCATGTAATTTCAAGTCTAAACTTCCCGATGGCCAGTTTATATCTCCTCCATAAACTTATCGAGTTTAATCTGGAAGCCAGATAGATCTTTTGCCCCCACTGCTTCCCTTGGAACGCTATTCCAGAACTTCACTCCTCTGATGGTTAGAAACCTTCGTCTAATTTCAAGTCTTCCTGATGGTCACTTTATATCCATTTGTTCTTGTGTCCACACTGGTACTGAGCTTAAATAATTCCTCTCCCTCCCTGGTATTTATCCCTCTGATATATTTACAGAGAGCAGTAATATCTCCCCTCAGTCTTCTTTTGGTTAGGCTAAACAAGCCAAGCTCCTTGAGTCTCCTTTCATAAGACAGGTTTTCCATTCCCCGGATCATCCTAGTAGCCCTTCTCTGTACCTCTTCCAGTTTGAATTCATCCTTCTTAAACATGGGAGACCAGAACTGCACACAGTATTCCAGGTGAGGTCTCACCAGTGCCTTGTATAACAGTACTAACACCTCCTTATCTGGTGCATCCCAAGACCGCGTTCACTTTTTTCATGGCCATATCATATTGGCGGCTCATAGTCATCCTGTGGTCAACCAATACTCCAAGGTCCTTCTCCTCCTCCGTTACTTCTAATTGATGCGTCCCCAGCTTATAACTAAAATTCTTGTTATTAATCCCTAAATGCATGACCTTACACTTCTCACTATTAAATTTCATCCTATTACTATTACTCCAGTTTACGAGGTCATCCAGATCCTCCTGTATGATATCCCGGTCCTTCTCTAAATTGGCAATACCTCCCAGCTTTGTATCATCCACAAACTTTATTAGCACACTCCCACTTTTGTGCTGAGGTCAGTAATAAAAAGATTAAATAAGATTGGTCCCAAAACCGATCCCTGAGGAACTCCCGTAGTAAACTCCCTCCAGACTGACAGTTCACCTTTCAGTATGACCTGCTGTAGTCTCCCCTTTAACCAATTCCTTATCCACCTTTCAATTTTGATATTGATCCCCATCTTTTCCAATTTAACTAATAATTCCCCATGTGGCACCGTATCAAATGCCTTACTGAAATCTAGGTAAATTAGATCCACTGCGTTTCCTTTGTCTAAAAAATCTGTTACTTTCTCAAAGAAGGAGATCAGGTTGGTTTGGCACGATCTACCTTTTGTGAAACCATGTTGTATTTTGTCCCATTTACCATTGACCTCAATGTCCTTAACTACTTTCTCCTTCAAAATTTTTTCCAAGACCTTGCATACTACCGATGTCAAACTAACAGGCCTGTAGTTACCCGGATCACTTTTTTTCCCTCTCTTAAAAATAGGAACTGTGTTAGCAATTCTCCAGTCATATGGTACAATACCTTATTTTTCAGATTCATTAAAAATTCTTGCTAATGGGCTTGCAATTTCATGTGCCAATTCCTTTAATATTCTTGGATGAAGATTATCTGGGCCCCTGATTTAGTCCTGTTAAGCTGTTCCAAGTTTCGCTTCTACCTCAGATATGGTAATATCTACCTCCACATCTTCATTCCCATTTGTCATGCTACCATTATCCCTAAGATTCTCATTAGCCTCATTAAAGACTGAGGCAAAGTATTTGTTTAGATATTAGGTCATGCCTAGATTATCCTTAACTTCCACTCCATCCTCAGTGTTTAGCGGTCCCACTTCTTCTTTCTTTGTTTTCTTCTTATTTATATGGCTATAGAACCTTTTACTATTGGTTGTAATTCCCTTTGCAAGGTCCAACTCTACATGACTTTTAGCCTTTCTCACTTTATCTCTACATGTTCTGACCTCAATAAGGTAGCTTTCCTTGCTAATCCCGCCCATCTTCCACTCCCTGGATGCGTTCTGCTTTTTCTTAATCACCTCTCTGAGATGCTTGCTCATTCAGCTTGGTCTACAACTCCTGCCTATGAATTTTTTCCCCTTTCTCGGGATGCAGGCTTCTGATAGTTTCTGCAGCTTTGACTTGAAGTAATCCCAGGCCTCCTCTTCCTTTAGATCTATAAATTCTTCAGTCCAATCCACTTCCCTAACTAATTTCCTTAATTTTTGAAAGTCAGCCCTTTTGAAATCAAAAACCCTAGTCACAGATCTATTTTTGTTTATCCTTCCGTTCAGTTTGAACTGAATTAGCTCATGACCTTATTTAGCCTTGACGAATAATCTCCCTTACAAATCAATGTACAGTCTGCCACTCCTGAGCAACCAGGCCATAACAGGCAGTATATTTAGCCCAGTTCTTTCTGGTGTTCCCTTGAATAACAAATCGTTTGTACAGCCAAGACTGTGTGGGCTGCCCAAAAGTACTAAACCTGACAGGTCCAACTTTCTATTGTTCTTGAACTTGGACACTTGGTAACATGCATGCTGAAATAGTTCAGAGTAATTAGCCCTACATAGGGTGGCTAGAGTGCTGTGGTACACTATTGCTACTGGATCCTGAGAGAGCAAACTTCATTCCTGGCCCAGACCTTTTAAAAATTTTCAGCCCTTCATCTTATTGGCCAGAAGTGAGGACTAGGTCACTCTCTCCCTTCCTGCTGTCCAATGACTTTCAGGAAATGAAGGAGGAAAAGGGGCAAGTTAGATTTTAAAGCTTCCTGGGTGGATCCTATTTTGGGATAAACAGAGGCAGTGGTTAGTTTTTCTAATTTTTGAGGGCCAGAAGGAATCAGTAGTTATTAATCACCCAAAGTATGTCTGTTCTATATATCTCTAAGAGTTGCCAGCTGCCCCTGGAATTTTCACAGAAAAGACCCTAAATTCAGGAGACTATCCCATCCCACTGAACTTTGGAAGAGCCAAAATCTCAATTTTTCAGCAGCCATCCAAAGAGACCTCCTTCCCCACAAGATACTCTGTACCCTTGAGAAGGTACATTGAGCTGAGAACCAAGAGACCATGCATTCAAATCTCACCTTTTCCACTAACTGCTATTAATATTTTATGTCCATTCAACCCTTATTTTGAGCAAAGCCTCATATTCCCTAATCCTTCCCACCCATGAGTCAGGCAACTATCATTTTCCTCCTTTTACAGATAATGTAGTTAGGAATAGACCTCTGCAGGGGTCAAAGAGATTGAACTATCCCTGTTACCCCAGAAGAAGACCCCCAGATCAGGGCTGAGGCAAGGTGGAAGGGTGGTGCATATGAGAAACTTGTCCTGCTGTCACCCTATCAATGAATTTCATTCTCCAGCCTTTACCAGCACTAAATAACTGAAATAGGTGAATTACTTACAAATATGCAAAATAGCTTATTAAATTTCAATTTGGTTTTCAAAGCCCTGCATGTAATTGGTGCTGAGTTTCTGGGGGACCCTCTCTTTTTCTCTGATCACAACTTCCTCGGACAGCTACATTTCACTGGAGCAATGCAACTCGCAGTCAATAGAGGGAGGCTCCTGCTTCACAGAAACCAGACTCAGACTGTGGAATTTTGCTGCCTAATAAAAAAATGACTATTCACCTCACCACTTTCTGAGCCCAATGCAAACCCCACTTTTTTTGGGAAGGCTTTCTTGTAACTGAACCCTCTTTCGCATGGATTCATTTAAAAAACAAAACTTAAATCTACCTTGCAATGCCAGGGAAAGAAGAGAGAAAAATTATTGTCATCATTTTTTGTCACTCATGGGAGGCACTTATACTTATATGAGAGATACTATAATGATGATGATCGTAGCATATAAAATCCTGGGTGATTAGACAGATAGTGCTAGAATTGCATACTTAGGTCCATAAGGAAAATGACATTCTCTACATGCAGTGACTATGGCTAAAAGAGGACTAGGAGGATATGTGTGCACTGTTTCTTTAAAACTGTAGCAGGAAGCCAAGCAGTAGGGGACTGGGGAAGGTTCTAGGGAGAAGCTCCACAGTACCTATGGAAAGTAACTTTAGGGATCAATCTCTTTGCCACATTCTAATAACGTTTCTTGTTCTGCATTGAAGACCAAAACTCTGTTTACTCACAGAACTTAAATAATGGCAGTTCCAGTGTCTCCCAAATTGTATACCAGCCTCCTCAAAAATGCAGTGAATGAGAAGGGACTGCAGTGTCTACGCGACTGTTCAGTCCCTGTGCTGACGTGGCCAAATAGGTGACTGATAGGTGGTGATGGCAGTGGGTTTTGACATGATCTGAGTGTTCACTAGAACCTGGACTAAGATGTGCCAACTCATTTTGTAAAGGTTTCTGAATAGTTCAGAAGGTCAAAGAAAAAATAAATAAAAAGAAACAGAGAATTTAAAAACTAGAAATAAGCAGCAATTAAAATATATATCTAGCAAAATTTAAAACATGGTTTGCCAGACTATTTAACTGCATAATCTCTCTCTTCCCTCCCATTATTTGTTAGTTCTATAGGAGTTTTGAACCTTCAAAATAAGAGAGAGGGAGAGGAAGAGAAAAGGGTCCAGGGACAACAGGTAACAGAAAGGGATGAGTAAAATGAGCAAGATGAAGGATTAGAAACAGAAAGTAAAAGACATTTCAAAGTCAAAAAAGATGCAAAGGAAAAAGGGAGTGGAATTGCTGGCAGGTCTTGCTGGATGTTGTCAGTTTTGTTTTGAAGAAGTTGGCTAGATTCTGGGGAGAGAAGGATGCAGAGAAATATGGGGCTGGGAAAAGAATTCAAGAAAGACACTGAAGATAGGGAAGGGTTAGGGTGTTGGCAATGTAAGAGTGGATTAGGAAGCAGTAAATCTTCTTAGCAAAGAAGAAAGCAGAGCTAAGCAGCAAGAAAATAACTTAAACTGGAGGAAGACAACATCAGCATAGGACTTTTCCCTAGATGTATGGTTATCACCCACCTTGATTTTCATGAGAAGGTCTTGAAATTGAAGGGATGGTCCTGCGTCCTTCAGGGCTGTAGAATTGCAATTCTAAATGGGGTTTAGCAGCCCTTCTGCACATGTCCAGGGCTGGGGTGGACTTGGGGTAGGTTTGGACTCAGGAGATAGAAAGATAAGAAAGAGAGCAGGGCTTGGTAAAAATTATGTTTCCAGAGCTACCAATATGGTGAATAGGGGCATCTGACCCAGATCAGAAGAGGAAGATAGCAAAATGAAATTGAAGGCACTGAAATCAGAGGGGTCATTGATCTGAGCACTGAAGCCACTCGGCACGAGAGTCAGGGACTGAGGTGTGAGGAAGAAAAAGAAATAGGAACAAAAGTTTAGGGGAAAGAAGATAGGGGATGCAGAAAAGAAGAGACATCCATAAGGAGAAAAATCAGACAAAATGGACCTTGCTAGGTTTCAGTGAGAATGCGAGAGGTGGAGGAAGCAGAAGAGGCCATGATGTCAAAGAGAGTGTTTTAGATATTAGCAGACATTGAAGAGGGAGCAGAAGGGAAGGACAGGTAACAAGGATACAGTTAGCTGCGGTGGGGCCTGTACGATGGGGAATGGTTTCTGTGAGAGACTGTGTAGCCACGAGGACAGGAATGAAGGGTGGGCCTGGAGTTTACAGGTTACATAATTCTTTCCACATTTGAATGACAAAGCATTTCTATTTTGAGAGATTTATACTATTTCTAAGGTGAGAGGGCCATGCACAGATCATCTCTATCTGCCTCATGAATGACTCATTTCTCCCAAGGATGTCAGGTGGCACAAGAAGGGTTAACTGTGAGTTCCACAGAGCTGCTGTACAGCTGGTGAAATGCATCTGTCAACAGAACTATTACTGTCATCCCCAGATCAACACAACGCCCTTGACCCTGAAGGTCAATTGAGAGGCATTAGCTGTTACACAGAATGAGTTGTCATGCTGACATGGGGACAGAATGCTTGGAAGACCAATTGTATTTGTTGAGGAAGAGGAACACTCCATCCGAAACTACAGAAATTAGAAAGGCTGGGGGAGGACAAAGCAAAGTGGGGAGTGAGTGCATGTGGCAGAGTAGGTTTGTGCTTTTCCCTTCAGGAGACTTGAGTTTAAATCCTCTTTTATGATCAAAATCTGTGAATGTGTCTGATAGTCTTTCCCTCCCAGGTCGCATTTGTGCACACCACAAAACTGCCACACAGTTTGGAGTCTACTCCAAACTCACAGCACTGTTAGAAAGACAGGGAGTGCTGTAAGTCGGGACTGAGGTGTATTGGCAGAGCTGAATGGAAGTCCTAAGGTTGCAATAGCATGGAGAGCAGCAGGACAGAATTAAGGAATCTGTGCTTTTAACCACATAGAGGCTGAACCCCATGGGTAAACGACTGGGGATTTCACCCTGGGTCTCCAGCATCATGTATTTACAATTCAGTTACGTTAATAACTTCTCTGTCACAATATGAATGGATGAGCTCCTATCGTCACATTTTCTCTGAAGGGAAGTAAAATCTTTAAGCTGTGATTTCATTAGTGATAAATTTCACTAAACTTTCTCTGGTAATATATGGGGCCCTATAATCCAGTGTCACCCAGAGCCCTGGTGGCTCTCAGCCAAGCTTTGCTGAAGAATTGTACAGGGTGTGTTTCCTGATGGGTGATTAGAATGATTGCACTTCTCTTCCAATGATAGAACATGGGAATTAGAGAAGAGAAGAGAGGAGGAATGGGAGGAAGAAATGAAATGTGGAAGAGAAGATGGGGGAAAGGGAAGGAATGAGCATCAGATTCTGTTTTTTCATAAACAGATTGCACTGTCCCAGGTCAGACTGCAGCATGTTCTCCAGCTGTGGAGGGCACTCTCACCCCTGTTCCTGTATCCTCTCTGCCCATTTGCTGTCCCTCGCCAGGAAACCTTCATTAGCAAAGAATCTTTGAGTTGTTTACGGACGTGCCACATCCTGAATTTCCGGAGGGTGCTGGAGCCGGCCATTCCGCCCCAGGCCCTGCCCCCATTCCATCCCTTTCCCCAACCCTCCACCCCACCTCTTCCTGCCCCCCGTCCTCCCCTGCCCCCCAGTGCCTGAACAGCTGATCACTGGTAGGCGGGAGGCGCTGGGGGTGAGGGGGAGGAGCTGATGGGTGGGGCTGCTGGTGGGAGCTAAGCACCCACTATATTTATTCTGCCTAGAGTTGTTTATATCAGAGACTAAATCATAGCCACATATCGTGCAGAGAGATGACTGTGCCCACTTGTTTGTCTCTGAGCACTGGAAACCTTGTAGCATTTTTTCAGCTAGCTTAGTACTCACAGCAGGTGGAAGCTCCCAGCCACAAAGCAGCTGTGTACAGCCGATCTTCAGGTTTTCACACACAGTCCTCAAGCCTCCCCTTCCCTTTGTTCCCTGTTTTTATGTGAAAAACTCTAACACTGCAGCCTGGATAGCCCACTCCCCTCCATCTGGTTCCGCTTGCAGAATTCTGGGCATGATAGACTCACAGGGTAAACTGGCCTCTCACTCTCTGACTCTGAGAATCCACCCTTATCCGCTGCCGTGGGGATGATATTCTTGAATTGTGTTTATTTGTTGGCACCCTGGTGTGAAAGCGCTTCCCATCAACTGCATATTAATCTTGTCAGCAGTTTGTGAACATTTTCCTCCCTCTCTGCCCTGACTAATTTATGACTTTTGGGTTCCTCACTCTCTTACGTCCCCACCACTCCTGATAATAATAGAAAAAGAATCTTTTTTCATTTTTTGTTACAGGGGACCCAAGCCTATGAAAACGGTAAGGAAAGTGGCTGACTGCAGCCTAGGAAATGTACAGTTAGAACAGATTGTGCAGTGACATTAGAAATACCCACACAGACTTTTAGGTATCTACACACTACATGCTAAAACAATCTTTGAAGGCCCCTTGTTTATACTCAATGCTGCATTTTCTATTGACCCCAGATCCTCAGGGCCACTGCCTGGAACCACTGTTGCATTCTCTCTGACCTCTAAGCCCCCAGAGCCACTGTCCAGACTCAGCACTGCATTCTCTGTTACTCTGAAGTCTGTGGGGCCATTGCTTACAATTAGACTTCTTCCACACTTGCATGCATATATGAGTAGCGGATCATATTCACTGTTAGAGCCTGGGATGTGGGAAGTCTTGCCTAATGGTCAGAGCAGGAATCATGCTTAATGGTAGGAGCAGGCATTAGGAATAGAGAAACAGCCAAGGGTCAGGACCAGAGTCAGAGGCCAGATGCCAGAGCCAAGGGTCAAGCCAGAGTCAGAACTGAATGTCAGAACAGGAATCAGAGGTCAAATGCTAGAGCCAAAGGACAAGCCAGAGTCAGAGCCAGAAATCGGAGCCAGGTCACTTGAAGTCAGAGAAGGTGGAAGCAGGACTGGGTCCAAGGCAGCAGCAAAGCTGGAGCAGGGCGGGAACAAAGTGGAAGTGGGACTGGAACAACACAGAAGCAGAAGCTAATGTAGCCATGTCCAAATGCTTTGAGCATCCAGCAAGTCTGATATCCTCAGCCAGTTGGGTGCTCTGGCAAATCAGGCAGCTCGTTTGGATCCCAGATGCACTTGTTAGACTACCTAGGGGTTAAAATATCAGGTAAGCAAACTGGCTATGGGTCCGTAGTCCTGACAGTACCCACTCCTCTGAGGGTGCCTTCCAGGCTTGTCAGGATAGGTTTCATGAAACTCCTGCAGCAGGTCTGGGGTATGAATATTTTTCACTGGTTCCCAAGTGTGACATTGTGCTCAGGACACCCAAAACTGTGACCCACTGTGTTACCTACTGCCTTAACAAGAGTGAGAACATTGCTGTTGCTAAGCTGTGTGTCTGCTCCCTGGCCCACCAGCCTGTCTGCCTTGCCAGCAAACTCTTCAAGACTCTGCCTGTCTAAACCGTGCCTTGCAAGTAATAATCAGTGGACCGCGTTTCCTGAGTTCCCCAGACACATCTCCATTCAGTGTCCAATTTCTCTCACTGGACACTCACAGAAATTATTAAGTTTGCTCCCTCCAAAGAGACAGTGTTGGGTTTGCTGAATATGACACTTCCTGCAATATGACAGCACTGAGATGCTTTCTGGTAAAACTAAGAAAATGTTTATTAACAAAGAACAGAGATTTAAGTGATGCTAAGCAAGAATAAAAGAGATAGGTATAGTTCCAAATAAAACTAGAAATTACTTTCTAGTGACTAACACTTAATTTTAGTAAGTTACAGTCTTTGCCAAAGCATTTTTCTTACTTACATCAAGTTACCAGCATCCTTAACCCTCCAGACTAGGGATCAGATTTTCACAGACTCAAAGGGTGCTGTACCATGTGTCCCCTCAGTGATAGATAACTAAAAGTTCTTTTTGCTCCCCTTATATTACCCAGAGTTCTGTGTCTCTGCTTCAAGAATCTGGGGTGCAGATTCTGTCCCACAGCATGATTGTTAAATGGTCTTCTCCCCGACTTGTTCAGCTTGATGGCTTTGTTTACCTTATACATAAAGGTTCTTCCATTGTCCTTTGACTGAAATTAGGCTGGTCAGAGAGGTAAATACAAAATCCTTTGTCTAGCAATGATGTTTGGGACATATGATATGATAACTTGGCTTACATGACATCTTTCAGATATATATTATGACAACAGTGTGTTGTGACAATGAGTGTGTCAGGCCTGATGTGAGTTACAAATGGAGGGCCTTCTGCCATCTGCCACTGAGGGGATCCCAGGGTCACACCAGGATCATCCATCTGAACCATAATCCTCCGAGTCCACTATGTACCAGAGTTTCCCCCAACACATTGGGAGTCAAAGATTTATCAAACCAAATACTCCTCCTGCCCAAGGATTATGATAGGCGGGGATGGTAGGAGGGACCAGGACAGAAATGAGATCTGGATGCAAGGCTTCAGGAGGGAGACATGGATCATAGAATCATAGAATCATAGAATAACAGAGTTGGAAGGGACCTCTGGAGGCCATCTAGTCCAACCCCCTGCCCAGAGCAGGACCAATCCCAACTAAATCATCCCAGCCAGGGCTTTGTCAAGCCTGACCTTAAAAACTTCTAAGGAAGGGTGTCAAGGTTCCTCCCCCACTCTGAACTCTAGGGTACAGATGTGGGGACCTGCATGAAAAACCTCCTAAGCTTATCTTTACCACCTTAGGTCAAAACTTCCCCAAAGTATAAAATATTCCACTCTTTGTCCTTGGATTGGCCGCTACCACCACCAAACTAATACTGGTTACTGGGGAAGAGTTGTTTGGACACGTCTTTCCCCCCAAAATACTTCCCAAAACCTTGCACCCCACTTCCTGGACAAGGTTTGGTAAAAAGCCTCACCAATTTGCCTAGGTGACTACAGACCCAGACCCTTGGATCTTAAGAACAATGAACAATCCTCCCAACACTTGCACCCCCCCTTTCCTGGGAAATGTTGGATAAAAAGCCTCACCAATTTGCATAGGTGACCACAGACCCAAACCCTTGGATCTGAGAACAATGAAAAAAGCATTCAGTTTTCTTACAAGAAGACTTTTAATAAAAATAGAAGTAAATAGAGATAAAGAAATCCCCCCTGTAAAATCAGGACGGTAGATACCTTACAGGTTAATTAGATTCAAAACATAGAGAACCCCTCTAGGCAAAACCTTAAGTTACAAAAAAGATACACAGACAGAAATAGTTATTCTATTCAGCACAGTTCTTTTCTCAGCCATTTAAAGAAATCATAATCTAACACGTACCTAGCTAGATTACTTACTAAAAGTTCTAAGACTCCATTCCTGGTCTATCCCCGGCAAAGACAGAATATAGACAGACACACAGACCCTTTTTTTCTCTCCCTCCTTCCAGCTTTTGAAAGTATCTTGTCTCCTCATTGGTCATTTTGGTCAGGTGCCAGCGAGGTTACCTTTAGCTTTTTAACCCTTTACAGGTGAGAGGAGATTTCCTCTGGCCAGGAGGGATTTTTAAAGGGGTTTACCCTTCCCTTTATATTTATGACACGCCCCCCAAATCTCAGCTAGGGTGAAACACTGGCTGGGATTTCTTCCTGGAGCTCTAGGAAAAACAGAGTTAATAAGACACATGCATCTCTAAATATACTACCAAGTACATAAAGACTAACAATATTTTCCACATCTCAAGGACGATTTTAACCAGTTGATTCTGGGAAACTTTCACGTGAGAGTGCATCAGCCACTTTGTTAGAAGCTCCTGAGATGTGTTGGATGTCAAAATCAAAATCTTGGAGAGCTAAACTCCACCGAAGAAGTTTTTTGCTATTTTCTTTGACGGTGTGAAGCCACTTCAGTGCAGCATGGTCGGTTTGCAGGTGGAAACGCCGTCCCCAAACATATGGGCGTAGCTTTTCCAGAGCGTAGACAATGGCGTAACATTCTTTTTCAGTGACTGACCAGTTGCTTTCCCTCTCAGACAGTTTTTTGCTGAGAAACACTACAGGGTGGAATTCTTGATCAGGTCCTTTCTGCATTAAAACTGCTCCCACACCATGCTCGGATGCATCTGTGGTTACTAGGAACGGTTTGTCAAAGTCTGGGGCCCTTAGTACAGGGTCAGACATGAGTGTCGCTTTAAGCTGGTTAAAGGCCTTCTGACACTTTTCGGTCCACTGAACAGCATTTGGCTGTTTCTTTTTGGTTAGGTCTGTCAGTGGGGCGGCAATTTGGCTGTAGTGCGGTACAAATCGTTTGTAATAACCAGCCAAGCCTAAGAAGGATTGAACCTGTTTCTTTGACTTTGGGACAGGCCACTTTTGGATGGCATCCACTTTGGCCTGTAGGGGGCTGATAGTTCCTTGACCCACCTGGTGTCCAAGGTAAGTCACTCTGTTTAGGCCTATTTGACACTTCTTAGCCTTAACAGTTAGTCCTGCCTCCCTTATGCGCTCAACGACTTTTTGTAGATGTTCCAGGTGGTCTGCCCAGGAATCTGAAAATATGGCCACATCATCAAGGTAAGCGACTGCATATTCTCCTAATCCCTCTAGGAGACCATCTACAAGTCTTTGGAAGGTGGCGGGTGCATTTCGCAGCCCGAAAGGGAGTACATTAAATTCATACAGCCCGAGATGTGTGGTGAAGGCTGACCTTTCCTTGGCAGATTCATCTAGCGGTACCTGCCAGTACCCCTTGGTTAAGTCCAAGGTAGAGATGAACTGGGCCCGTCCCAGTTTCTCTAATAGTTCATCTGTGCGTGGCATTGGATAGTTGTCTGGGCGAGTTACAGCATTTAGCTTACGGTAGTCCACGCAAAAACGTATTTCCCCATCTGGTTTGGGAACTAGAACCACTGGAGATGCCCATGCACTTTCAGAGGGGCGGATTACACCCATCTGTAACATATCCTGGATCTCCCGTTCTATAGCAGTTTTAGCTTGAGGAGACACCCGGTAAGGTTGGACCCTAATTGGGTGAGCATTACCTGTGTCAATGGAGTGGTATGCCCGTTCAGTCAGTCCTGGGGTGGCTGAGAACGCTGGCACGTAGCTAGTGCACAGCTCCTGGATCTGCTGTCGCTGCATATGCCCAAGGGTCATGGAGAGGTTCACCTCTTCCACACCACCAGCACATTTCCCTTCGTAGTAGACACCTTCAGGCCACTCAGCGTCGTCTCCTCCCTGGGCTGTAAACTGACAAACCTTTAATTCTCTGGAATAAAAGGGCTTTAGAGAATTAATATGGTACACCTTAGGCTTTCGGTTGGAGGTGGGGAATGCTATGAGATAATTAACAGCTCCCAGGCGCTCCTGGACAGTGAATGGCCCTTCCCACGATGCTTCCATTTTATGGGCCTGGAGCGCCTTTAAGACCATGACCTGGTCCCCTACTTTGAAGGAACGCTCTCTGGCATGTTTATCATACCAGGCTTTTTGCTCTTTTTGAGCATCCTGTAAGTTTTCTTTAGCAAGGGCTAAAGCGGTTCGGAGGGTGTTTTGTAGGTTGGTTACAAAGTCCAGAATGTTAGTTCCTGGAGAAGGTGTAAATCCCTCCCATTGCTGCTTCACCAACTGCAATGGCCCCTTAACCTCACGGCCATATACAAGTTCAAATGGGGAAAACCCTAAACTGGGGTGTGGTACAGCTCTGTAGGCAAAGAGCAACTGCTGCAACACTAGCTCCCAATCATTGGAGTGCTCATTTACGAATTTACGTATCATGGCCCCCAAAGTTCCATTAAACTTCTCCACCATGCCATTTGTTTGATGGTGGTAAGGAGTGGCAACCAAGTGATTTACCCCATGAGCTTCCCAAAGGTTTTTCATAGTTCCTGCCAGGAAATTAGTCCCTGCATCTGTGAGGATGTCGGAGGGCCAACCTACCCTGGCAAAAATGTCTGCTAGTGCCTGGCACACACTTTTAGCCCTGGTGTTGCTTAGAGCTACTGCTTCCGGCCATCGGGTGGCAAAATCCATGAAAGTCAATATGTACTGCTTTCCTCTGGGTGTCTTTTTCGGAAAAGGACCCAGAATATCCACAGCTACTCGCTGAAATGGAACTTCAATGATGGGGAGTGGCTGGAGAGGGGCTTTGACCTGGTCTTGGGGTTTTCCCACTCTTTGGCACACCTCACAAGACATAGGTAGAAACATCCTTGCCCATTCCCTCCCAGTGGAATGACCCCCCCAAACGGTCTTTGGTCCTGTTCACCCCAGCACGGCCACTAGGGTGATCATGGGCTAAGCTCAAGAGCTTGGCCCGGTATTTAGTTGGAACTACCAACTGTCTCTGAGGATGCCAGTCTTCCTGGTGTCCACCAGAAAGAGTTTCCTTGTATAAAAGTCCTCTTTCTACAAGAAACCTGGATCGATTAGAAGAGCTGAGGGGCGGTGGGTTGCACCGTGCCACCATGTCAAGGTTCCTCCCCCACTCTGAACTCTAGGGTACAGATGTGGGGACCTGCATGAAAAACCTCCTAAGCTTATCTTTACCACCTTAGGTCAAAACTTCCCCAAGGTATAAAATATTCCACCCTTTGTCCTTGGATTGGCCGCTACCACCACCAAACAAATACTGGTTACTGGGGAAGAGCTGTTTGGACACGTCTTTCCCCCCAAAATACTTCCCAAAACCTTGCACCCCACTTCCTGGACAAGGTTTGGTAAAAAGCCTCACCAATTTGCCTAGGTGACTACAGACCCAGACCCTTGGATCTTAAGAACAATGAACAATCCTCCCAACACTTGCACCCCCCCTTTCCTGGGAAATGTTGGATAAAAAGCCTCACCAATTTGCATAGGTGACCACAGACCCAAACCCTTGGATCTGAGAACAATGAAAAAAGCATTCAGTTTTCTTACAAGAAGACTTTTAATAAAAATAGAAGTAAATAGAGATAAAGAAATCCCCCCTGTAAAATCAGGACGGTAGATACCTTACAGGGTAATTAGATTCAAAACATAGAGAACCCCTCTAGGCAAAACCTTAAGTTACAAAAAAGATACACAGACAGAAATAGTTATTCTATTCAGCACAGTTCTTTTCTCAGCCATTTAAAGAAATCATAATCTAACACGTACCTAGCTAGATTACTTACTAAAAGTTCTAAGACTCCATTCCTGGTCTATCCCCGGCAAAGACAGAATATAGACAGACACACAGACCCTTTTTTTCTCTCCCTCCTCCCAGCTTTTGAAAGTATCTTGTCTCCTCACTGGTCATTTTGGTCAGGTGCCAGCGAGGTTACCTTTAGCTTCTTAACCCTTTACAGGTGAGAGGAGATTTCCTCTGGCCAGGAGGGATTTTTAAAGGGGTTTACCCTTCCCTTTATATTTATGACAAAGGGGATTCCACCACCTCCCTAGGTAACGCATTTCAGTGTTTCACCACCCTCCTAGTGAAAAAGTTTTTCCTAATATCCAACCTAAACCTCCCCCACTGCAACTTGAATCATGGATCATGGTGGATCATGAGGGAATCTGTAACCTGAATGCCACTAGATTGTCCCATTCCAGAATCTTAAATGGACCCAGATAATGGTGTTCTATCTTAGTCAACAGGCATGTTAATCTAAGGTCTTGAGTGGATAGTCAGACCTTTTCCCCTATGGCAAGGTTGGGAGCAGCCTGGAGGCCCTCATTGCCATGGTATATGTAAGCCTCCTTAGCAAATGTCTGGTGTTCCTTCAATTCTTGGTGTACTTGGCAGATGTGGGAAGTCAAATATGTGGCACTGGGTACCAGAGACTATGTGGGGATGTCCAAGTGAAAATGAGAATGAAACCCTTTGTTGGCAGAGAAGGGGCTTTGTTGGGTGGAGCCATGTGTGGCATTATTATATGCAAATTCAGCATAGGAAAGCAGGGAAACCCAGTAGGCTTGGTGATAGTTCAAAAAGCAGTGAAGCTATTGCTCAAGAATCTGGTTGACCCATTCGTTTTGCCCATTGGTGTCCAGGTGGCATGTAGATGAGATGAGGGATTCTATGAGCAGAGCCTTAGAAACTCCCATCAGAAACGAGAGACAAACTGAGACCCCTCCAAGTCTGATATGGTGCCTGTTGGCAATCCATGATAATGAAAAATGTTACCAGGAAAAGGTGAGCCATTTCCGGGGCAATAGGGATGGTATGGCCTGGGACAAAGTGTGCCATCTTTAGAGCAAGGCAGCTTCACGATGAAGTTCATAGACAAGGTAACCAATTGCTAAGATGGGACAGGCAGGGGTTGGAGAAGACTGAGTGGTTTCAAGTGCAGGCTCTTGAGGCACAAAGATGGAAGGATCTTATATACTTTTTGACAGAGGTGTACAGGCCCAGCCACCAGAAAATCCTTGACACCAAGTTCCAGGTCTTGAAGTGGCAGAAGTGACCAGTGAGTGGTGTATCATGGCATAAATACAGGACCTGAAGCCTAATCTGTCCCTCCAGGACATAAATACAGCCTTTGTGGTGCAAGATATTACCCTGTAATCTAAACTCGGTGACAGGTTGGATACCGGCAGTATCCAAGGCCTGCCAGATCCGAGCAATGAATGGGTTATCAGGCAACAAGGAACAGATGGAAGACATTGGGTTGCTGACTATTGTCCCATTAACAAAATTGGATACCTTAAGAACTGTGGAAGGAGTTCCTCTGCCAGCATCCAGATACTCCTCTTTATGAGACAGGGCCTCGACCTTCCTTTTTCTTGTCCCTGGACGATAGGTGACTATGAAATCAAACTGGGCAAAGAAGAGGGATCAGCAGATCTGATGTTGATTAAGGTGCCTGACTGTCCAGAATATTCCAGGTTCTTATGATCTGTGAGGACCTGGACTGGGAACCTGGCCCCCTCTAGTAGATGGTGCCATACCTCAGACTATCTTAATGGCTTACAGCTTCTTGTCCAATATATTACAGTTTCTCTCTGCCTGGGTTAGCTTATGTGAATAAAAGGTACAGGGGTGCAGTTGGCTGAGGGGGCCCGCTGGCTAGGACAACTCTCTACCCAGAGTGAATTTTGACGCATCAATCTCTACCGTAAATGGTTTTGTCGGGTCTAGATGGGTCACAGTGGGCACAGTGATGAATCTCTCTTTTAGTTACTAGAAGGCAGATTGGGCTTCTGAGAACCAGGTGAACCAGGCTTCCTTATGCAGAAGTGCAGTCATAGGAGTGTCTAAGCTAGAAACCCCCTTGATAAATCACTAGTAAAAATTGGTGAAGCCCAGGAATTGCTTTACCCCCTGGACAGTCAAATATGGCTGCCACCTTGCATGGGTCCATGGTTCGCCCTTTGGGAGAGAAGATATACCCAAGGAATTCAATTGTATTTTGGCTAAATTTGCACTTCTCAGGCTCACCATACAGATGGTTCAAAGGAGTCTCTCTAGGATGCTGTGTACATGATTATAGTGAAGGGGCTGATCTTTCAGAAAAATGAGGATATCATCAAGGTAAATAACTACAAAATGCTGCAGTGTTTGGAGCATGGCTTCTACTGTGCACATGCTGTTTGTGTCATCAGATATTACAACCATTACTTCTACAAAGTTTTCAAACTAGGAGATGGCTAGATTTCTCCAGGAGTAGGGAAGCCCAGGCCAGCGCCATCCCAGTCAGCAAGGTGATGATAAGTCCTACTCAGGGTTAGTCAGTGGGGAATATTCTTGGTCACAACAGACAAAGAAGTCAACATTGATTCAGGAATCTGCAGAATTTGCAGTGGTTTCCATTCATCTTATCCAGCAACGGAATCTTCAGTTCACAGGAAGCCAAGGTCGGAGTTGCAGTGCATGTGGCTTGCACTTGCAGGACTGCATTCTGCACCTGCCTGGCAGCAACCTGAGCCTTCATGTTCTCTACGGCACCCACTGTCTCCAACAGGGAGGCATTTGTCTTGGTAGTATCGATGCCAGCAGGAAACTGAGCCCCTTTTCTCCGGATGCATTCATTTTGGTTGGCTGCTCAAACTGTTAGGCCCTGGATGTGGGTGGTCTGTTGTAGTGGTTGGAGCAGGTGTCAGGAGCAGGGAAATGGAGCCAAGAGTCAGAACTGGGATACCTGGAGTCAGGGAAGGTGGGATAGGGTGACCAGACGTCCCGATAAAATTGGGACTGTCCCGATTTTTAGTTCTTTGTCCCTACTGATGCACAGTCAGGATGCCATTTGTCCCAATATTGTGGCTTTGGCCGCTCCAGCAGTGTGATTTTTTTGTTTTGCTTTGGCAACTCTGCTCCGGCCGCTTTTTTTTTTTTTTTTTTTTTTGCTTACCCCATGCGTCCCGATATTTTGTCCGTTTCATCTGGTCACCCTAAGGTGGGAGCAGGGCAGGGTTAGAGGCAGGAGAGAGGCTGGGACAGGACTAGAACAAGGCAGGGCAGAAGCTAATACAGGTGAAGGCTTTGAGGAGCTAGTGCCTTGATTCTGCTGCTGGTCTTCCGAGCTGGTCTGCTGATCTCCTCAGCCAATGGTGCTTTCTGGCCAATCAGGTGGCTCAGTTGGGACCCAGCTGCACTTGTTAAACTGCTTGGGAGTTAAGCTAGCAGGTAAGCAGGCTAGCTGTGGGTCCTTACTCCTGACATTCATGCTTGCACTCACCTTCCATACCCATGCTCGAGACTCCACATATGCTGTGATGGACCTGGGTATTACACTGTCTACATGCATCTACATGCATCCACAGTGCTGCTTTAGGTACATGATGTTAGCACTGCTATTTTGGACAGTACCCCAGGGTACTGTGCATCACAGTGAAACATACTAGGAACTGTTTTGTTATGTTTGTTGGTACTATCCCTAGCCTTCATGCCTTTGCTGATGGCTGTTCCTGATCACGTCACCCTCTCAGAGCTATTCCCTGCAAAACTGTGTGGAAGACATGGAGCAATTGGATGATGATCTGCTTCTGCTCCTGCTCCTTATTGCAGGATGAATAGTTATGCAATGGAGTATGCGATTGGTGAGATGCTGGATGGAATTTGGGCAGCACTGTCTGACTCGACAAACATGCCTGACCTTGAGGGTCAATGACAATTCATTCAGCCCACACTGTATAGATATGGTGAATGCTGGTATTGTCACAGTATGCCCTTTGGTTGAGCATCACTTCTGGTGCAGCAGAACTAGCATGGTATGGTGGGATAACAGCATTTTTGGAAACCTAAGATGACTAGCAGTGGCTTCAGAAGTTTGGAATAAGGAAACATGGATCTTGCACCAACCCTCCAGTGCCACAAGGAAGCCATACCAGTTCAGAAGCAGACTGCAATTGCCTTGTGGAAGCTGGCTACACCAGACATGGTGATGGTGGTGTTCCAGGACTCCTTCGGGCTCAGCGTTGTCATCCAGAGTGACTTGGGGGACCATTGGAACAGGATCTACAGGCTCAGAAGCACTCTGGGTGGCAGGCAAAGGAGGAGGAGGAGGAGGAGGCAGCCAGGGGCACCACTTGGAGTCTCAAGCATCAGGCAAAGTCTAAAAAATTTACCAAACATTTCCTGAAATTTTAACAAATAGTATCAGCTTTGCAAGCTTTCTAAAACAGCAATTCTGCAACCTGTGAAGAAATGACAAAACTAGAAAGTACTGTAATAATTACTTTAAATGCATTGACTGATAAACTCTTGGAAATTTTCCTCGATTTCATTTCACTACACTTTTTGGCTGATCTTCTCAGTGTCCAGTCAGTTGACTATCTCTGTTTCACAAGCAAGAAAGATCAAAAAAATCAAATCAGTCATCCCCCCTGGTGGATCTCAGCATCATTTTGACCAGTTTCATCTTGCTAAAGATTCGTTCTCCTTTTGTAGAAGTTACAGGGATTGTCTTTGCCAATTTAAATGTAGTCCACCAGTTTGGGAGTCCCTTTTTGACCCCAGATGAATGTCTGATTACTTTATCAAACCTAATATATAAACTTCTTTCAAAATTCTTCTTGATATCAGCTTTGAACAAAGTCTGTTCCATTACCAACTGTTCAGGTTGCGTTTTGCAAAAACAAAATGCCTGAGTGAAGCTTTCGCATTTTGTTGTGTCAAGGCCTTTCAGGCATGTGATAACTGAAATAATATTTTCTTTTCGTTTCCTTATAAGGCAGATCCATCTCCTGCACCATAACTGTGAGTACTTTCCAGACTTTGGATCCGTAGAACTCTTCAAATGATGGCTGTCTTGGGAGTGTGTTAATAGGGTCTTGAAACCAAGCAGGGATCTGTCTTTCTCTAGGCCTCATTTTGTACTCTTGCACTGGGTCATATTTCTCAGAGCCATCATCTTGCAAATAATCAACTATTTTTTTTCCAAATAAGTCTGCTGCCTTAACTTGGGAATCAAGATCTCCATCAGTAATCTGGTTAGACAGTGTAATGTGGCATACATCAGTCAAGAAGCTGCAGCAATGTCCAAGTTCTCCGCTTGTAAAGGTACAATTAGAGCATTACATTTTTTGAGCAAAAGTCTCGTGAAACGCAGAGTGAAAATGAAATTGAAACAACAAATGGCTTCCAGCTTTAGCTCTCGTTTCTGAATCAAGTTGTAAATCTTGAGAAAGAGCATCAAGAAGCCTGACCAGAAGTGCTCCAGGTGGCCTGTAGTGATTCTTTCCTAGCACTCCAGTGAGTTTCCAAAAGGCTTTTAACATGATGCTTCCCCTCTACCATTTCCAGTGCAGCTTTGTAAAAGACAAAATGCTTTGTTCCACCAGTAAAGAAGTTGTAACTGCTTTGTAAAGTCCCAAACATTTTTCTTACATTTTTCTTCACAAGCTAGCTCTACTATATTATTTTCTTGATGGCCCAACCATCATAAAAATGGAATCTCCTGACCTAGCATTAAACTCACATGAGCTTGCGCTCTTTCAAACCAGCCAGGCATGTTGCTTGCAGCATCGTATGATTGCACAAGGTGAGAGGGACCTAAATTGCATAAGGGTCAGGAAGAAAAGGAGTTCAGTGAATTGTGGGAATGGGAGTGAAGGACTATTGAAACTTGAGTCCTCATATACACTCGGTACCCCTGTTAACACTGCAAACCAGCACTGCTACAGGGCTGTGCCACAGCCTGAGGCGTATACTTACGCACACTGCTCAGGCATGCTGATGTAAGCAGAGTCAGGATGAGCTCCACCCTGACATCTGGTGGTGAGGTGTGGCAAGTTGTGGAAAAGAATTTCAGGGGCCGATCTCATTTGCATAGGCACACCCACCCCGCCTAGAATGAGGCCATAGCTGCCCAAATGGTCACTTTGGCTGCTGTGGGATCCCCAGTGTCTCTGTTATTGGGGCAGGAAGAATAAATTGTTATTACCCTGATTATGGGAATCAAGGACAGTGGAACTGTACTTGGCCTTTTGTTATGATGGAGGGACTCACCATCAACTAAGTAGCACTCGCTAGGCAAGGGACATGGGTTCCAAAACTCTGTGAATTGAGAGAGGTTGGGGACAGGTATTAATACTTTGTGGCATGGGCCCCTTGGTGAGGGCCTTACATGCTAATTGCACTTCTTCCTCTCTCCACTGTGGAATATCAGAGCTAATTTTGATCCCATTAGGAGTCTAGTTACAGGCTGCTGAGCTGAATTCACTTTGGGCTAATGGTGCACCAGCACTGAGGCTCCCCTACTACAAGCTGAAATCACAAAAGAGCTAAACTTACTAAGAGCTGAAATCACTGAGTGTTGTGTTAAGTAGTGGGGGAGCCTGAAGATATATGGTGGAGCAGTTTGCGGGATGGTGAGCAAAGCGGCTCATGGGGCGGCTGGCAGAGCAGAGCCCCATGGAGAGGTGGGGCCATCAGCTTTGGACCACATAAGGTGCCCCTTAACCCCCCATTCTCCCCCCCACCACAATCTCCACCCAGGTTGGGAGGTATAACTCTGCAGATAAACTTTCAAACTCTGGAGCTGCCCTGACCAGGGACAGAGACTTTTGGGTCGTTGGACTTTTGGGACTTTGGGTGATTTTGGGTTGCTGGACTCAAGAACCAAAGGGAAAGGACACGCCCCAATTTGCTTGGGGTGGGTTTTTTGCTTGGGGTGGGTTGATGGTGTTTCCCCAACATGATGCCACATTGTTTCTCTCTGTTATTAAAAGGCTTTTTACTACACTCAGACTATGTGCTTGCGAGAGGGGAAGTATTGCCTCTTGGAGGCACTCAGCAGGGGTGGTATGTATTTGTCCCAGGTCACTGGGTGGGGGCTCGAGCCAGTTTTGCATTGTGTTATTGGAATGGAACCCCTAGATACTGAACCCGGCCCTTGTTGCTGCCAACTCTGACAGGCAGAAGGGTTACACTAGCATACTCTTCCTCTACTTTCTTTGAGACATATGCTTCAGGGGTTAAGTGTGGGCATTAGGAGGGTTATGCCACAAGCCCATTCATGACCCATGAACTGTTGCTAATGTAGACATACCCTCAGTATCACATTCTGTGTTACCCCAAGATTGCCAGCCATGTTGTCTAGTACCCTGAGACTTCTTCCCATTGTCCAAAGAGCGCCACTATCTCTGTTATGTGCAGTGACTTTCTGGGAATTTCTTTAGGCAGTTGGTCAGCTTTTGAGATATTTTCTAGCAGAAGCACCCTTGGATTTGCAATAGTAGAGGGTCCTCAAAGACAGTCCCTCTTGAATGCTTGAAAATTACTGACAGCAGTCACCACTATATGCATTCTCCTTCACGCCCTGATGTGGCCCTTTTTTAGGCAGTTATTAGCAGTAGTAATATAATTTCTTGTCACATTGTTTCTTATAAAAAGCCATCTGAATTTTGAAAAGATATTTTTTTTCCTTTCCTATCCTGGCTTATTTTTCCCTCTTTCATTGTGCTTAAGTTCTATTCACTGGGATCTTGTTCATAGAATCATAGAATAACAGTTGGAAGGGACCTCTGGAGGCCATCTAGTCCAACCCCCTGCCCAGAGCAGGACCAATCCCAGCTAAATCATCCCAGCCAGGGCTTTGTCAAGCCTGACCTTAAAAACTTCTAAGGAAGGGGATTCCACCACCTCCCTAGGTAACGCATTCCAGTGTTTCACCACCCTCCTAGAGAAAAAGTTTTTCCTAATATCCAACCTAAATCTCCCCCACTGCAACTTGAGACCATTACTCCTTCTTCTGTCATCTGCTATCACTGAGAATAGTCTAGATCCATCCTCTTTGGATCCACCTTTCAGGTAGTTAAAAGCAGCTATCAAATCCCCCCTCATTCTTCTCTTCCGTAGACTAAACAATCCCAGTTCCCTCAGCCTCTCCTCATAAGTCATGTGTTCCAGACCCCTAATCATTTTTGTTGCCCTTCGCTGGACTCTCTCCAATTTCTCCACATCCTTCTTGTAGTGTGGGGCCCAAAACTGGACACAGTACTCCAGATGAGGCCTCACCAGTGTCGAATAGAGGGGAACGATCACGTCCCTCAATCTGCTGGCAATGCCCCTTCTTATACACCCCAAAATGCCATTGGCCTTCTTGGCAACAAGGGCACACTGTTGACTCATATCCAGCTTCTCGTCCACCATCACTCCTAGGTCCTTCTCTGCAGAGCTGCTGCCTAGCCATTCGGTCCCTAGTCTGTAGCGGTGCATTGGATTCTTCCGTCCTAAGTGCAGGACTCTGCACTTGTCCTTGTTGAACCTCATCAGATTTCTTTTGGCCCAATCCTCCAATTTGTCTAGGTCCCTCTGTATCCTATCCCTACCCTCCAGCGTATCTACCACTCCTCCCAGTTTAGTGTCATCCGCAAACTTGCTGAGGGTGCAATCCACACCATCCTCCAGATCATTAATGAAGATATGAAGGGACCGACCCTTGGGGCACTCCGCTAGATACCGGCTGCCAACTAGACATGGAGCCATTGATCACTACCCGTTGAGCCCGACAATCTAGCCAACTTTCTACCCACCTTGTAGTGAATCCATCCAGCCCATACTTCTTTAACTTGCTGACAAGAATACTGTGGGACACTGTGTCAAAAGCTTTGCTAAAGTCGAGGAATAACACTTCCACTGCTTTCCCTTCATCCACAGAACCAGTTATCTCATCATAGAAGGCAATTAGATTAGTCAGGCATGACTTGCCCTTGGTGAATCCATGCTGACTGTTCCTGATCACTTTCCTCTCCTCTAAGTGCTTCAGAATTGATTCCTTGAGGACATGCTCCATGATTTTTCCTGGGGACTGAGGTGAGGCTGACCGGCCTGTAGTTCCCAGGATCCTCCTTCTTCCCTTTTTTAAAGATGGGCACTACATTAGCCTTTTTTCAGTCTTCCGGGACTTCCCCCGATCGCCATGAGTTTTCAAAGATAATGGCCAATGGCTCTGCAATCACATCCGCCAATTCCTTTAGCACTCTCGGATGCAACTCGTCCGGCCCCATGGACTTGTGCACGTCCAGTTTTTCTAAATAGTCCCGAACCACTTCTTCCTTCACAGAGGGCTGGCCACCTCCTCCCCATGCTGTGCTGCCCAGTGCAGTAGTCTGGGAGCTGACCTTGTTCGTGAAGACAGAGGCAAAAAAAGCATTGAGTACATTAGCTTTTTCCACATCCTCTGTCACTAGGTTGCCTCCCTCATTCAGTAAGGGGCCCACACTTCCCTTGGCTTTCTTCTTATTGCCAACATACCTGAAGAAACCCTTCTTGTTACTCTTAACATCCCTCGCTAGCTGCAACTCCAGGTGTGATTTAGCCTTCCTGATTCCATTCCTACATGCCCGAGCAATATTTATATACTCATCCCTGATCATTTGTCCAATCTTCCACTTCTTGTAAGCCTCTTTTTTGTGTTTAAGATCAGCAAGGATTTCACTGTTAAGCCAAGCTGGTTGCCTGCCATATTTACTATTCTTTCTACACATCGGGATGGTTTGTCCCTGTAACCTCAGTAAGGATTCTTTAAAATACAGCCAGCTCTCCTGGACTCCTTTCCTCCTCATGTTATTCTCCCAGGGGATCTTGCCCATCAGTTGCCTAAGGGAGTCAAAGTCTGCTTTTCTGAAGTCCAGGGTCCGTATTCTGCTGCTTTCCTTTCTTCCTTGTGTCAGGATCCTGAACTCGACCATCTCATGGTCACTGCCTCCCAGGTTCCCATCCACTTTTGCTTCCCCTACTAATTCTTCCCGGTTTGTGAGCAGCAGGTCAAGAAGAGCTCTGCCCCTAGTTTGTTCCTCTAGCACTTGCACCAGGAAATTGTCCCCTACATTTTCCAAAAACTTCCTGGATTGTCTGTGCACCGCTGTATTGCTCTCCCAGCAGATATCAGGATGATTGAAGTCGCCCATGAGAACCAGGGTGTGTGATCTAGTAGCTTCTGCGACTTGCCGGAAGAAAGCCTCGTCCACCTCATCCCCCTGGTCCGGTGGTCTGTAGCAGACTCCCACCACGACATCACCCTTGTTGCTCACGCTTCTAAACTTAATCCAGAGACTCTCAGGTTTTTCTGCAGTTTCATACTTGAGCTCTGAGCAGTCATACTGCTCCCTTACATACAGTGCAACTCCCCCACCTTTTCTGGCCTCCCTGTCCTTCCTGAACAGTTTATACCCATCCATGACAGTACTCCAGTCATGCGAGTTATTCCACCAAGTCTCTGTTATTCCAATCACATCATAATTCCCTGACTTTGCCAGGACCACCAGTTCTCCCTGCTTGTTTCCCAGGCTTTGTGCATTTGTATATAGGCACTTGAGATAACCCACTGATCGCCCCTCGTTCTCAGTATGAGGCAGGAGCCCTCCCCTCTCACACGCTCCTCCTCGTGCTTCCTCCCGGTATCCCGCTTCCCCACTTACCTCAGGGCTTTGGTCTCCTTCCCCCGGTGAACATAGTTTAAAGCCCTCCTCACTAGGTTAGCCAGCCTGCTCGCAAAGATGCTCTTCCCTCTCTTCATTAAGTGGAGCCCGTCTCTGCCTAGCACTCCTCCTTCTTGGAACACCATCCCATGGTTGAAGAATCCAAAGCCTTCTCTCTGACACCACTTGCGTAGCCATTCATTGACTTCCACGATTCGACGATCCCTACCCCAGCCTTTTCCTTCCACGGGGAGGATGGACGAGAACACCACTTGCGCCTCATACTCCTTTATCCTCCTTCCCAGAGCCACGTAGTCTGCAGTGATCCACTCAAGGTCATTCTTGGCAGCATCATTGGTGCCCACGTGGAAAAGCAGGAAGGGGTAGTGGTCCGAGGGCTTGATGAGTCTCGGCAGACTCTCCGTCACATAGCGAATCTTAGCCCCTGGCAAGCAGCAGACTTCTCTGTTTTCCCGGTCAGGGCGGCAGATAGATGACTCAGTCCCCCTGAGGAGAGAGTCCCCGACCACCACCACCCGCCTCCTTCTCTTGGGAGTGGTGGTCGTGGAACCCCCAACCTTAGGACAGTGCATCTCATGCCTTTCAACTGGTGGAGTCTCCTTCTGCTCCCTTCCCCCAGACGTATCATCTGGGCCACTCCCCGCAATGGTACCTGTGGAGAGAACATGAAAACGGTTACTTACCTGTATCTGCATTGCTGGTACATGGACGTTTCCCCTTCTTCTTCTGGAGATCACATGTTGCCAAATTTCTTCACCGTCCTACTGTCCCCGCTGCGCAGCCTGCTCTGAATCTTCAGAACCTTGTGCCTGTAGAAGCATATCCTGACATCTGTCCAGGAAATCTTCAGTTTCTCTTATGCAACGCAGGGTCGATACCTGTTGCTCCAGACCTTGAACCTTCTCTTCCAATATGGAGACCAGCTTGCACTTTGTACACACAAAGTCGCTTCTGTCCTGTGGAAGAAAGACAAACATAGCACATCCAGTGCAGGTCACAACAGCTGAACGCTCCCCATCCATATTACCGTCCTACTACGAGCTTCCTCAGGAGATGCACTAATTACTCAGAGAAGTCGTTAGGGTGTAAGCCTCAGTGGGCTCACCCCAGGCGAACTCCCAGGCAAATTCCTGCTGTTTGCTGCTCTGCTGTCCCCCGCTGCTCAGCTGATTCCCCGCTGCTCAGCTGGTTCCCCGCCGCTCAGCTGGTTCGCGGAGCACCAGCTTTTTTAAACAGCCAGGCTCACCTGAAACAAAACACTCCCAACTCCCACCCTTTTCAGCCAACCAATCAAGCACTTGCTCAAACTTTCAAGCTGCCCTCACTACAAACACTCCGATCCTCTCACCAAACACACACTCAGATACCCAGATACTCACCAACACAGATCCCAGGCAAACTCCTGTGTTGTAGAGTGAATCTGTGGTTTATGATATGCACAATAATTTTTTTACTGTAGGGTTCTCATCAAAGTTGGACTCCTTGTTAGTTTGATACAGCGTGCCCAAAGTTGGGGGCTCATAGCACCTGACTGTGTTATGGTGGTATATCTTAAGGCAAGTGAGGCAAAGGAAGGAGGAGGGCAAGACTTGCCCTTAACTCAGAGGCAGAGAAGACAGTGCTAGCCTCCCAACAGAGCTTATGATCCAAGGTGGACCTTATTTGAGTTCACTGAGCCCCAGATAATCCAGTGGTATGGGCTAATTTCAGTGGCCATTGTGCACTGTAGCCAGGGGGCGTGACCTCCCTCTGAGTTTGACAGGGAGGGATGGCCACACACTCACTGGTGGGCAGAATCAGGAAGTCCACGACCATCCTGCCAGAAGTAGAGGGGCAGGACAGGAACAGAAACTACAAAAGGCTAGCCCTGCAACTCAGTTTGGCTGGAGCTGCTAAGGGAGATAGATGCTCCCCATCCACTGCTGGAGTGGGGAGCCGAAGAGGACCTCTGATGCCCCAGGAACTCATCAGATCTTCCAGAGCTGCCAGACACCCAAGATACGAAGGAGCTGCTAGGACTGCCACTGGCAGTGTACCCCGGGGAGACAGAGGATGACCCTGAGATTCAGGTACACCCCGAGGGAAGGATTGAAAGTAGCCCAGGGACAGCTGACTCTAGTCTAGCTGCATTGCTGCCTGAATTCAGGTCAGCATGTTGCAGCTGGATTCCCCACTGATCCAGTGGCGAAACACTCCACCACAGTTAGGGCCCTGGGTTGGGACCCAGTGGAGTTGGGTGGTCCAGGAGGCCTGTGTTAGTCTATCATCCACCAGAACTAGGACATTAGACCCTTTATTGCTCTGCCCTGTGTAAGGGCCTGGGCTCCTAGACTATTCCCTGCTCTGCCCTGCCTGAGGGCTGAGCTCCTAGACTGTCTGGTACTGTACACTGACTGAGGGCTGAGCCCCTCGACCCAAACTTTTCGGCATCATGCCCCCGTTTTAATTTTCAAGAAACCCTCACGCCCCCCACCTCTCCTTTACCATCATGCAACCCCCCTTTTAACAAATTCAATTCATAATTTAAAATTAAAAATAAACACAACAACTTGGTATACATTTTTTATTTAAAATTAAAAATAAGCACAAATAGTTTTTCTTGGCAAAAAAATTTAATAAAAATGTAATTTAAAGTAAGAAATAGCATAAACAAAACGAATTTAATGTGAAGGATGATGCTTCATGAGTTGCGAAATCCTAGGTTTGAAGGATGAAAGTGCGCAACGCAAATAGTTTTCAACATCCAGTCGATTCCTTTGTTTCATTTTTATTATGACTAAACTTGAAAAGCTATTTTCACAGAGGTACGTCAACAAAAATGGAAGAATAATACGTAGCGCTTCTTCTCCAACTTTCGGGTAAATTGGGAAATATTTTATCCAAAATTCCTCCAGGCTTAAGTTTTCGAAAATATCTTTCGCACTCGAATCGTATTTCATTTCGAATGCTTGTTCTTACAATACTTCTGGCAATGAATCAACGTCAACGTTGAATGGATTACGTGCTAATTTATTAATGGGGTTGCCAGAAAATTTGCTTGGAAAATAGCAGATGAATTCGTCAGCAAGGCAGTCCAGATGAAACACAATTTTGTTCTTCGCATCCTCTTTACAAAGTTCTTGGAAACCATCATTTTCAGCAAGTGATGAAAATGTTGGAAAAGACGAAAAGTTAGGCGTCTGAGCTTGCGTTCAACGTTTCCAAAGCTTGATTTTTTCCATAAACTCTGTGATGGCATCGTGGTGCACTATAATGTTTGCAGCATTGTTTCCTTACAGCTTCAAATTGAGATGTTCAAAGATTCACAAATGTCCACGAAGTATGCCAGTGAAAGTTGAAATGTTTGGTCCGTAAATGCAAGATATAACCCTTCCTTTTTCTGTTGCTTGAGGAAAATTTCCACTTCGTCTTTCAGTTTGAATAATCTCAAAAGCATGTTCCCTTTGGAAAGCCATCGTACCTCCACGTGAAACAAAAGAATATTATGATTTGCTCCCAAATCCATGCAAAAAGAGTTGCAAAAAGTCTTGTATTTAAAGCGCTGTTGTTCACAAAATTGACAACTTTGATGGCCAAATTCAACGAGTCACGTAGGTCATCTGGAAGGGTTTTAGCAGCCAATGCTTGTCTGTGTATGACGCAATGAGTCGTAGTTATGGTAGGATTTTTTTCTTTCACCAACGTCACAAATTCAGAGTGAGAGACAAGCATTGCTGGAGCACCGTCTATGCATACACCAACCAGTTTTTCCCATGAAAGTCCATTTTCTTCAAAAAAAGTTGGAAACTATTTTCATAACATCAGAAGCCTTTGATGTGGTCGTCAATTCCTTCAAAAAAAGCAGTTCTTCTTTCACAGTTCCATCGTTAATGAATCGAACATAGACGAGCAACTAACAGCATTGTGCTACATCAGTGGTATCGTCGCACTGAATTGCGAAAAAAGGAGAAGCTTTCACTGCTTCCACAACTTGCAGTTTTAGATCTTTCACCATGTCATTGATGTGACGTTTCATGGAATTGTCGGAAAGCGAAATTTCTGATATTTTTTTCTTGCCTTCGGCACCAAGCACAATATCAGCTGCTTTCAATAAGCAAAGCTTCACAAGAGTTTCTCCTATTATGTGCACTTTCTTGGCTTTAGCAATGAGCAATGACAGTTCATAAGATGCTTCTACCACTTTGGCTGACGCTTGATGAAAAGTTCCAGTAGTGTCCAGCTTCATGCATTTTAAATTTTGAAGTTTAGCAGCAAAAAACTCTTTTGGTTTGTCTTTCAAAGCACTGTGGTTCTTTGTCAAGTGTTGCTCAAGACAACTAGGTCTCAAGGCATCATTGCTGAGAACTGCGTGCCATACTATGCATTGAGGATGATCGATTCCTTTTTTTTCCATGACGGTGAAACCATACTTAATGTAGTCTTCATCGTACTTCCTTTTCTTAATCACAGCCATAATATACAAATAAAAAAAATCTATAAAAATAATTTTCCTGATTTGTGAATAATAATGGACACAAGTTAATTTGACAGGTTTCAGAGTAACAGCCGTGTTAGTCTGTATTCGCAAAAAGAAAAGGAGTACTTGTGGCACCTTAGAGACTAACCAATTTATTTGAGCATAAGCTTTTGTGAGCTACAGCTCACTTCATCAGATGCAATTTGAGTTAATTTGAGTTACTGCAAATGTTTATTTACTTCTACTATTACGTTCTATATATACACCCTACCACCAGTCCAGCAAGTAGCTGGTCTTGCATGGTGAGTGGTGGAGGTAACCACTCCCACGATAGAACAGTCTTGAACACTCTCGTGAGTGAGCTAGGAAGTTTTAAAAAGTTCCATCGCTTTCTACATCGTTCTTCGGCCTCCCCAGCAACCAAAACAGCATGCCTACACATCGAAAGGCAAAAAAATAAAAAATATTCGCATTTCATGGTATGAAATTTGAAAACATTGCAGTTATATACTTTTATTTATAGTTGTATTTTTATTATTATTTTACCTTTATTCTTGTCTCCGTATACTTGTCTACTCATAATCAAAAACGAGAAGATTGTTAATACTTTATTGTAGTTAAATAATATAGGCCTGTAATTGGACAATTTTGTGAATAGTTATGTATACAGAAATATGAATAATGTATTGTCTGTTGGTCTATTAAATAAATAAATACATTTTACACTGATAAATTTTTTTTTCGTTATGAAAATTTCACAGCCTCACACCCCCCTTGGAATTTCTTCATGCCCACCTGGGGGGGGCGCGCCCCCCCAGTTTGGGAACCGATGTCCTAGACTATTCCCTGCTTTACCATGCCTGAGGGCTCAGCTCCTAGATTATTTACTGCTCCCCCTGGCCTAAGGGCCTAGGCTCCTAGACTGATTGCTCCTTTGCCCTGCCCGAGGGCTTGGCTCCTAGACTATTGACTGTTCTTCCCTGCTCGAGGGCCAGAACTCTAGACAGCTAGGGCTCCACCCTGCCTGAGGGCTTGAGCCCCAGAGGCTGAATACTGCCCAGCCCAGCTCAGAGGGCCTGGGCATCAAAGACATCTATTTTTCCCTTTACCAGATTGCCTTTCTAGGAACGAGACAGCGAGGGGGCTTGGCCTTCCTCTGAGATCGACAAGGAGGGATGGCCACACACTCCTACATGCATCTATGTAATAAGATGAGGGGTCATCTTGAGAGGGTGAACACACAGGACCTCTTAGTCCCCACCAGGATTGCCAGCATCAAGATCCCCTAGGTCCTGGATCTGTTCAAAAGAGCATGATACAACTTGTATCATCCAGTCTGTTGCCTCCCATGATCTGGAAGACTTGCTAAATGCCATGGTGAGGAGGACAACCAAATACGTGTTTTTTTCCATGGAGAGCAACAAAGAACTGGACAATGTCCACTTTCCATCAGGGCTAGTGTATTGCCAACTTCCTGATTTTATTACACGTCTTGTGATATTTGATGTTTCACTTAAAGCCACAGCTCCTGGGTCATGTGAATATGTGAGTATCTCAGCTTTCATTCTTTTAAGAAGGCAGTTTCTAGCTTTGTGGCTGTGAAGCTGGAAAATATCAATCCTAAAAGCTTTAAAAAAAAGAAGGAAAATGAAAATGGTTTCAAATTTACTATTTTTAAAATATGATTTTGAAGCCAATTTTATGATTTTTGTGGGGCCTGATGTGGTTTTTTAAAGTTTGGGGTTGGTAATACTGATAATATAAATGGCAAAACTAATCAACTTCTGATATGCATAATGCTGATAGGCTGAGATCTCATATTCAGTTACATGAAGACATCTAACTAGCGTGCAGCTGCCGCTAGAAAAGTCAATAGGATGCTGGATACATTAAAAGTTGGTCAGATGTGTACCTGGGACTCCTGAGGAAGCTAAAATTGTTGATTTCCACAGAGGATACTTCAGAAGAGAAATCAGATAGCTTTTCTCATTGTTTTGTTTGGTGCCATTATACATTTTTCTATAATTATAAAAATACTTATTAATCGGTTGAGATCTTTGGTTATTGAGAATCTCTTTAAATCTAGTCAGACTCTGTGTGTGTGTGTGTGTGTGTGTGTGTGTATTAAAGTCCTGCATGAATGCATATGATAGGTTATTATTTGTGTGACTTTAGCTTATGTGGACATAGCTCATGGGAAATTTGGTTCCCAATTATGTGGCTTATGGAGGGATTTGTAGGCAGCCAGGGATCTTTAGAAAGTGTTTTTCTGCAGATTTCTTTAGCAATGTTATAGATTTTAGTTAATCTTTGAGCACTATCAGTGCAGTAAAGTTGCTCTTTACTGACAGCCTTCTTCCGGGTGAATGGCACGGCTTGGAGCTGCACTGGCAAGTAGAATGAAAGGCAAGGAATAATATGCTGTAGCTGCATGTTTGATAATATATCTATTAGTTCATATGTGGAATGGATGCCTAACAGTAACTATTATAAAAGGGGAATGTGGAGGTGAAAGCCCTACCCTGAGCAAGGGGAAAACAGCAGATACCTTCAGAGGCAGTTCACTGGCTTTTCAAATCCTTTTTTCACTCTTTTAAGGGTATCTTTTGATCACTTGCTATGGCCTCTACCGCCTTTATATTATTTAGGACATCGATGTTCAGATCAAAATGGACCAAAATTTGGGATCCTGAACTCCCCACTACTACTGGATACCAAGTTAGCTACAGCTGGAAAAAATGCCCTCTTCTGCCTTTGGTTGGCCATGGCACCATGCCCCATCTTACTAGGCTTGGATATCACCATGGTGTTCCATTCATTCATGACCTCTGGGGTTGGTTATTACAGTTTACTAGTACCTGAGAAGGAAACTTCCAGCTCTAAAATAAAAAGTTCCAGTTGGTTCCAACTGGAGCAGCTCACTTACTTAGCAACACAGGCCACTGAAAGCATATCAACCCAGCATCCACTTCTTTTTATAGGCAACCAGTTGAATAATCTGCAAGATTTCAGTTCTCATTTTCAGAGCCCTTCTAGGGATAAGCCCATCCGACCTGAGGAATATTCACTTTGCATGATTTTAGTCATGTGTGTACAGAAAACAGAGCTTTCTCAGCAACGGGGGGATCTGATTTAATGCACTGCCACGTTCCTTTGTATGACAACTAAATTCTTACTGCTGTTGTTTGACAATCATATTACTGCAGTGACCCAAGCAGCTTTTTACCATCTACATCTGGCTAGGAGGTTTGACCTTTTCATTTGGGTGCTAATATAGTTTGCGGATGATACAAAGCTGGGAGGTATTGCCAATTTAGAGAAGGACCGGGATATCATACAGGAGGATCTGGATGACCTTGTAAACTGGTGTAATAGTAATAGGATGAAATTTAATAGGGAGAAGTGTAAGGTCATGCATTTAGGGATTAATAACAAGAATTTTAGTTATAAGCTGGGGACGCATCAATTAGAAGTAACAGAGGAGGAGAAGGACCTTGGAGTATTGGTTGACCACAGGATGACTATTCAAAATGTATTGGCTGCCACAGAGGTAGTGCAAGATGGGGGCCTTGTTTTCTGATGTTTGTTGGCACTGTAATAAAGAATAAGTAGCCCTGATGCATTTGCTATGGGACTGTGTGTTGGGGTTAATCCCACACTATGGGTGGAGGAAGTCCCGCCCCCTCAGACCATGCTGGGCATGTACCAACTGCTGTGCTAGTATAAAAAAGAGCAGCTCAGCTCAGTCTGGGCTGGCCACTGAGGAGGAAACATGCTTGGTGGAGGCTTCAGGCCAGGAGCCACTATAGCCCCTGACTGTGGGAACCAGAGATCCCAGGGACCAGACTGGAGACCTGCTACGTACAGTCAATCAGTGGGACTCAGAGTTCCAGGGAGCTACCTGTGCCAGGGAACCAGAAACCCCAACGATATATGGACTACAGCTTCAGGAAACACGGTAGGAAGTAGCCCAGGGAGGCGGAGTAAGTGGTATCTCCCACCCATGTAAGGTCAGTGTGTTGCAATAAGATCCCTGCTGACTGGGTGGTGAACACACTTGCCGCTGACAGGATCCTGGGCTGGGACCTGGTGAAGTTGGGAGGGCCTGGGTCCCCCTACCCTGGCCACCACCACTCCTTTGGTGGCGGCCTCCAGATCTGGCCATGACGCCATGTGACCCTGAACACAAGGGCTGTAATATTGACTCTGGCCATTAGGCCACACAGCCCTGAACTCCAGGACAGCCATATTGACTCTGGCCATTAGGCCGTACAGTGCTGAACCCAAGGGCAGCCATAGAGACTTTGACAATTAGGCTGTGCTGCCCGGAACCCAAGGGTGGCTATGTTGACTCTGGCAATTAGGCCACAAATCCCTGAATCCAATGGCAGAATTATTGACTCTGTATTTTGAGACACACTATCTTGAGTTCAAGGACAGTCTGGTAGACAGCAACTGTGGTGCTCTCACAACACTGATCCACCCCTGAAAGGGGGTGGGGTGCACATACACCATGACAAACTGTCCAACAGCCAGGCAGCTGTGAAAAGAATTGGATACAAAAGTGTCAGCAACCAAACATCAGCTAAAAATTATATCCTAATATATACCAAGTGCATAATTTTATAAAAATAGAGTAGGCTTATTCCTGAAATTCAGCAGTGATATTCAGACCTGTCCGATTTAGCATCAAAAGAAAGTATAGCTTATTAACACAGAGAACAATTATATGAATTCAAAGAAATGTGGACCCTATTTCTTGATACATTTGGATAAAGAATGCTGAGCTTGCCCAATAATGCCAGACTTCCATTCCACCTGATCTCTCTGCTTTTTCCCTTCCTCTTCCCACACCATCTCCTCTCTGCTTTTTTTTGCCCATTTGGGTATGCCTTTTTATTATTACCCCGGCCTAACATGTTTTGTCTGTGTGATACCATTGGATTTTGTGTTGTCTGGTCTTGCAGCTTCAACAAGTTGTAAAGTTGCATAATTTTATGGGCTATCCTATGAAACGTGAGCTATTTGGTGACATATACAAGCTATAAGTCATTTTCCTTTTTATATTTTTGTGTTTCTTTTTAAAAATTAATAAAAAATTAATCACAAAAAAAAGAAAAGGAGGACAGGATAAAGCACTGGAGAGTGTAGCGAGGAGAACTGGCTGCAGGTGGGAGCTGCAGTTCGCCGATAAGATGTGATCTTCTAGATCTTTTAATCTAATTTACACAATTCCATAATCGGTCCTTTTTCTACATAGATTTCATGCTTCCTTCACTACCATCACTTTATTCTCTATTTGCCAATACAGACGCACCCTTCTCTTCTTTCCTCTGTTAGCTCATATGTTACCAACATTGCACCAGCTGCAGTGAACCTCTTTATTATGTATGTCAGCACTGTCCTGGCTGGGGTCAATAATGGTTTGTGTACTCCGTGGCTATACACATTTTTCTCATTCATGTTAATGAGATCTATATAGCCAGATGTGTCAAGGTTCTAAAAGTGTAAAACTGATGACATAATCATAGTACAGTCTATGGGAATATTACAGGGGGATTAGGATATTATCAACAAATCAGGTTCTAAGTATTGTTGTGTCGAACTAGGAGTGTTTTCAATTAATTTGTAATTAAATAAAGGAAGCAATTTAGTGAGCTCGGAGAGATATTCCAGCAAAAGGTTTATCTCATCAGTCTCAACCTCACATTCCTCCCGAACAGGATCATTGTTTAGATCTTGGACATGTTACATGATCCGACCTATAGGAGTAATTTAATAAAATGTCAATATTTTCCTTCTATTAACCCACAGTGTCATGTTGAATGGAGAAAGCTGCCTCTGCCTCCCCTCAAGGCCCCCATCAACTCCAAATCTGCAGCCTCTTTGACTGGTTGGACAGGTGTTACCACTAAGGAGCCTGGGGCTTTCAAACACAGACAAACCAGACGTTTTCTGAAGTATACACAGAAGAGCATTGAAGTATGGTAGAATGGAGATGAAGCAAGGGAGGGAAGTGATAGCTAGGGGGTGACAGACTGGGACAGAGTGAAGTCCCTTGATGCTTTTGAAATGGAAAAAGCGGAGTCAAACTAAAAATAAATTCCAGCCTACAACAATCAGATTTGCTTGAATGTTATTTTTAATATCCTTTTTCAGACAGATCCAGAAGCTTAAGGTGGCATGAGAGGGTCTGTAAGGAGACAAGTGATTCAAGAATACCTTAGCAGTATGAAAATTTTGCACAAGCAAGAGTTAGAATATGTCACGTGCATGCACAGGTTTTAGGGCAACAACAGGGTATATGCACAAAAACACACATGCACAAATGGAGTTTGGCCCTGAGCGTTATGTGACTTTTTTTCTTTTTCACAGTATTTATTCCATCACTGTGTTTAAGAGGACATAGAAAAGGTTGGGGACAAGGAGAATAAGATGGCAGGAGGTGACAAGAAGAAGCAGAAGGAGGATTAGGAGAGGATTAAAAGAGGAGAAGAAAGGAGTCAAGGGAGTGAGGTGGCAGCAGATTGTAAAGAGATGGAGCAGGGAGAGAACTGAAGAATAAAGATGGAGGGGATTAGGAAGTGAAGGAGGGAGGGAATGAAGTAGGCGGGGACTAGACGGCCACAGAGTGGGAAGGGAAATAGCATGTTTTAATTGAGTTTTGAAAGACTGTCTGAAAACTGATGACAAATCATTTGGAAATCATTTCCAAAAGATTCCTTACAGAATTAACAAGCAGTCCAATGTTAAACAATAAACTGGATGATTCATGCAGAATTGTTGAATGGCAAGCATGAGAAATACAAGCAATATACTGACAGGTTTCAGAGTAGCAGCCATGTTAGTCTGTATCCGCAAAAAGAAAAGGAGTACTTGTGGCACCTTAGAGACTAACACATTTATTTGAGCATAAGCTTTCGTGAGCTACATCGTGATGCATCCGATGAAGTGAGCTGTAGCTCACGAAAGCTTATGCTCAAATAAATGTGTTAGTCTCTAAGGTGCCACAAGTACTCCTTTTCTTTAAGCAATATACTGATTTCCAAACACCTAAATCTGATCATATACATTTCTGTTTCAGAAAGAGTGAAATGTATGGTGATTGGAATTATCTGGATGGTATGGCAGCATACTTAGAAGGCTACAATATATGGACTAAATCCATATTATTGCTTAGAAGTTACTAGAATGAAGTAAATTCCTGGTAGTTTGCTTCATCCATGGCCTCCTGTCATGCTCTCCCCACTCACCTTCCCCTCCCTCATTCTTGCCCCTTCCATCTCCCATCACTGTCACACTCACCACCACTCCCTTTCCCCTCTACCATTACTGCCGTTTCCATACCCTCGCTCTCATTGTAACGCTCACCCTCACTCACTTTCCCTTCCTCATTACTTAGGGCCCTACCAAATTCATGGCCATGAAAAACACATCACAGACCATGAAATCTGGTCTTTTACGTGCTTTTTACCCTATACTATACACATTTCACAGGGGAGACCAGTGTTTCTCAAATTGCGGGGCCTGACCCAAAAGGGAGGTGCAGGGGGGTCGCAAGGTTATTTTAGGGGGGGGTCACAGTCACTCTTATTTTTGCACTGCCTTCAAAGCTTGGCAGTCAGAGAGTGGTGGTGGCTGTTGGCCAGGTGCCCAGCTCTGAAGGCAGCGCCCCACCAGCAGCAATACAGAAGGGTGGCAATACCATGCCATGCCACCCTTCCTTCTACTCTGCTGCCTTCAGAGCTGGGTGGCTGGAGAGCGGCAGCTGCTGACTGAGGGCCAGCTCTGCAGGCAGCAGTGCAGAAGTAAGGATGGCAATACACCATCCCATGCCATCCTTCCTTCTGCGCTGCTGCTGGCAGTGCTCTGCCTTCAGAGCTGGGTGACTGGAGAGCAGTAGCTGCTAGCTGAAAGCGCAGCTTTGAAGGCAGGGCCACCGCCAGCAGCAGCGCAGAAGTAAAGGTAGCAGTACCGCAACCCCCCCTCCCCAAAATAACCTTGCAACCCCCCACAACTCCTTTTTGGGTCAGGACCCCTACAATTACAACGCTATGACATTTCAGATTTAAATAGCTGAAATCATGAAATTTACAATTTTTAAAATCCTATGACCGTGAAATTGACCCAAATGGACTGTGAATTTGGTAGGGCCCTACTCATTACCAGGCTTCCATCAGCACTCAGTGTCTAATCAGTATCGGTAGCAGAGAAATCTGGGAAATCTGTCTGTACAGTTTATGAATTCTGTGTGAGATCATGAACCTTCTGTGTTTATCATAACCACGTTGCAAACTCTATTCTGAATATGCAGCCCTTTGCCTTCTCGGTAGTTCTATCACCTCCATGTTGGACTGGAATTCCACAGGTGGCTGACAATGCCCTGACAACCGATCTATTCAAGAGGGAAGCACCCTAGACAAAAGGCTGGCTCCTACCCAGGAGAAATGGTTTATCAGGGGAGAGGTTACCTGGCAATGAAGTCACCTAATAGGACTCTGTGGTCACCTGCTGAGGCTGATGGAGTCACCTGACTGGGGAGACTGGAAGGTGATAAAGGTCAGAAGCTGCTCTATTTGGTCTCTCTCTGCCATTTTTCACCAGTTTAAGATGAGGGAAGCTGCTGCAGCACCTGGATGGGGTGGGAGAAGCCTGCCTACCTACCTATGTATCTGAACACAGATGGCGCCCCCAAGGATTCCCCAGGGAAGGTGGGCTGGAGAGGGAAAATGTGCATCGGGTTTATTATTTTTGCATAGATCTGTGTAATTTTTATGCTGTTTAAGAGCACAGCTGTGTTCAAGCTCTGTGCACAGCCTCTGTTACAAGCTACATGTGCTCCCAACAGAGTGAAAGTGTAACCCAGAAGGCTCACCCTTTCAGTGGGATTCTGGGAGATGGTGTGTTTAAGTTACAGAGGGAGCTGAGGATTCAGGGCTAGTTCCAGGGGCTAGGCTGCGTGGTTGCAGCTTTCAGGAGAGGATGTTAGACAGAGCGTCTGCATTCAGAGAATGAGTTTATAGACCCCAAAACTGGGACAGTGCCTGGGGTCTGTGAAGACTTTGGAGGCTTTAAAACACATGAGGATGCAGAGCCTGGGATTCCCCCCACAACAATCAGATGGGCAGCCAGCAGTGGGAACCTGACCAGATGTGTGGCAGAGGGATAGTGCCTTCGGTCGTGCTAGGGAGGGAGCACTAAGAAGCAATACTTATACCTTTAAAACAACACGGTGTATATATCTACTAATGCTGGCCAGCCTTCATCAGTAGCGCTGTAGAGGGCAGGGCCATCTTAGATCATGGGATTTTCATCAAATTTTCCCCAAAAAACTTTCCCTCTGGGCTAGCTTCAAGTAGCTTTCAGCCTCCAAGGATAATTTTTCAGAAAGTTACGAGCATATGAAAACAGGGCATATAATTAAGCTTATACTTAGCCCCAGTATGCTAAGCATATTAAGCATATGAAAAGAAGGCTTATAATGACATAACCTTCCTACTGGTGGAACAGGTAGCCCTGCCTTTTATTAAGATTGCCCAATGCTTCCCATAATAAGACACTATTTTTAGTTGCTTATAATTTTGCCAAAACTTAATGATTTTCAACTGAAAATTTCCATATCAGGTGTGACAAAGTTCCTCCTCTACCTTGCTGGGTCTTATGCTTATTGGGGGATTTGCTCGCCTTGGAGCTTCACGGCAGCCCTCAATTTGGCCGTTTTCATGAACCCACAATCCAGGTCAACTCCTCCTGTGTCTGACCAGGAGTTGGGAGGTTTGGGGGGAACCCGGGCCCGTCCTTTACTCTGGGTTCCAGCCCAGGGCCCTATGGAATGCAGCTGTCTAGAGTGCCTCCTGGAACAGCTGTGCGACAGCTACAACTCCCTGGGCTACTTCCCCATGGCCTCCGCCCAACACCTTCTTTATCCTCACCATAGGACCTTCTTCCTGGTGTCTGATAATGCTTGTACTCAGTCCTCCAACAGTATGCGTTCTCACTCTCAGCTCCTAGCGCCTCTTGCTCCCAGCTCCTTACACGTGCACCGCAAACTGAAGTGAGCTCCTTTTAAAACCCAGGTGCCCTGATTAGCCTGCCTTAATTGATTCTAGCAGCTTCTTGATTGGCTGCAGGTGTTTTAATCAGCCTGTCTGTCTTAATTGTCTCCAGAAGGTTCCTGATTGTTCTGGAACCTTCCCTGTTACCTTACCCAGGGAAAAGGGACCTACTTAACCTGGAGCTAATATATCTGCCTTCTATTACTCTCCTGTAGCCATCTGGCCTGACCCTGTCACACAGGTGTCTGCCTCTGGCTCCAACTGAATTTTCTGAGAGTTTCAGCTAACATCGTTCAGCTGTTTTTAAGAACAAGATTAGGGGAAAGTATGTTTTATCATATTTTTTTTTAAAAAAAATTCTGGCGACCTTTTCTTTGAGAAGTTCTAGTGCTCCCTTGCTTTGGAGAAGAGACTTGAAATTTGGAAGGGAGGTAGACTTTGTGCCAGGGATATGACTTTTGCTGTCCTAGTGAAAACTCACCCAAAGTTGGCCAAGTTGTATGCCTTTCAAAACTCTCAGTTTGCATATGCTCAGTAGAGATGTTGGAGTTTCACAGTTATCTTCACCAAAGATTCTGTGTGCACTGAACATGCTCCAGCCCAAGGCTCCAGGGCCCAAGCAGGACTTTCCTTGATGCTCTTGTCTGCTGCAGGCTAGGCTTGCTCTGCAACTGGAAGCAGTCCCCCTGACCGTCTCTCCTGTGCTCTCGGTGATTCTCAACTGGCATTCAGGAAACACAGAGGAGAAGAGGGATAAGAACCAAAATGGGGGAGGGCAGTGGGAGTAGATTGTTGTGGAGACTGGGGGTGGGTGTTGCAGGGGGAGAGAAACAGAGATTGGAAGTTGGGGAAGAGAAGACTGGGACTGGCTGGGCAGGGAGACTTGGACTAGGAAATGACAGTGAGGGAGATTGGAACTAGCTGGGCAAGGGGGCTGGGACTGTGAGCCAGATGGGAAAAGGGGGAAGGATATGAGGACTGGGAACCAGTGGTGGTGAAGAAAGATTGAGATTGGATGAGGAAGTGAAGGGAGACTGGGACTGGCTACCAATGGCGGCGGGAAGAATGAGGATGGGGGCAAGAGGAGATAGATCTGACAAAGAGTTGGGATGTGGAGGGAGAACTGGGACTAGCAAAGCAGAGTCTGGGACAAGAGCAGGAGAAAGGGTTTGGGGAGTGAGGTTGGATGAGGAGTCCAGGAAGGGAGATTGGAAGACAGAATGGGGAGCATGGGGCTTGTGGAGTTAAACAGATTGGATGAAGAGTCAGGAGGATGCAGGGGGACTAGGAGGCTACGACTGGCTTGGCAAGAAGACTGGGAGTTGGACACTGGGACAAGCAGCCAGGCATGAGGATGAGACCATACTGTGACAAGAACAAATTGAAGGGTATGTGGCAGATGGGGTCGAGCTTACAGGTCGGGGCGGAACAGGCAGAATGCTCTGAAATCACTAGAGTACACTCCCCTCCAGAACGTGCAAAAGAACCAACCATTCCTCTCTTCTCAGCAAATGTCTGTGAAATCCCCAGTGTGTTTCATCCCTTTCTAGAGCTGGTTCATGGAGAGGATGACAGCCAGTTACTGCTGTGGGTTATTCCATTAGGTCAAGTGACGGAGGTTTGTGTAATGGATCTGAAGCTTCCAATCCTCCTGCTGAAGCATGTGGGTGTCAATATGATGACATGTGATGGATTTTCTGTTTAGTTTGTTTTTTTAAAAAAAAACTAGGAAATTACACACCAAAAAAGTACATTCAAGGAAAAAACAAGGTTGCAAAGCTGATCTCTCAAAAGTTAAATAAGGGACAAGGGGGCAGAGATAATGCTGCTATGAGAAATTTAACTCTGACTTTCCTAATGTTGATGTGGTGTTGCATTAGTGAATGTTTCTGCATGTAATATGGGATTCAGGAGTGAATTTGATTTTTCAGGCCCTGAGCCAGAGCGTACAGCCTGAGTGGGAATAGCTGCAACAAGGAGAATGTGCCATGAGCACCCCATCCCGCCCTCATGTAATTTCATGAAGAGTGTAGAGGTCATCTATTTCCAGAAGTACCTCTATCACAGCTATGGTAAAGCTCTCCCAACTGGACAGTTACCAGGTTGCTGTGTTTGGTTCCCAGCATACTAGACCTCTGTGCTCTTAAGCTTCCCTCGGTCTGGGTAGGCTCTAGCACTGTCTCTTTTCTAGGCCTCTCTGGCACACTTCCTGGGCCCAGGTTCTACCTGTTATCCCTCCGCGGAAGTGGGATTTTGCAGCTCCACTACCATAGGCCCCCAGGACCAGTGCTGACCCTCCCAAGACACCCCAGTAGTGCCAATCTTATGGACACTCTGAATTTACAGTTCACCTCTTCGAAGACGCAACAGAGGAAGCACAAAACATGCAGGCTCTGCAAAGCGTTCCAAAAAAAATCAATCATTCTTTATTTTAAATAGCACAAGAAATACACAGATCCAGACAAAACAATAAACGCTCTGGACACATTTCCCTGCTTCAGTTTCCTCATCACACTTGAGCATTCTTTGGGCTTAGGTCAGAGTCTTCTGCCTAAGGCCTCCAGGATCCGTCCCCCCCCCCACACACACACACACTCACCCCCTGGCTTCTCAGTTTGAGAAGGCTTCTCCTCTGAACCATAGACTCTCGCTTTGCAGCCAGCTTCTTTCTTCTTCAGCTCAGATGGTCTTGCAGTTAGAAAGAACCCCTCTGCTACAAAAGCATGCCCCTCTGTTCCTCTCTTCTGCCTAAGCTTTTTCTGGCTCTGTGTTCCTTTGAGTTTCCCTTCAAGTCTCTCATACTCTATGGATTTTTAAGGGCCAGCACTAACATCTGACCTCTTCGTTCTCCTCTTTGGGGAATTTCCACTCTCCAAAACCCAGCTTCCTGCAGAGAAGTTGGAGAACACTGGTTTCACCTATGATGTGGCCATCACGTTCTCCCAAGTTGCTTCCATTTGAGTGAGCCATCAAGGTTTAACAAGCCTCCAGTGCCCTTGGTCAGAGAGATATGTGACACATCCCTTTCAGCAGATGGTGGATTCCATCTCTAATGCCTATAAGTTATAGATCTTAAGCAGGACCGGCTCCAGGCACCAGCAAACCAAGCAGGTGCCTGGGGCGGCAAATGTAAAGGGGCAGCAGGACGTCGGGTTCTGGGGCAGCAATCTGCCCTCGGCAGTGGCAGGAATTCAGCGGCCACTCCGTCACAGCGCATTTCACGCTCGGCGGCAATTCGGCGGCGGGGACACAACTCTTCTTCGATCGCCGGCAGCAATTTGGCAGCCGCACCATCACTCCGCCTCCGTGTTTGGCGGCAAGATTTTTTGTTTTTTTTTTACGCTTGGGGCAGCAAAAACGCTGGAGCCGGCCCTGATCTTAAGCCAGAAGGGGCAATTGTGACCAACTTGTCTGCCCTCCTGCACAGTGCAGTCTGCAAGACTTCCCTGAATAAGCTACTGTCAGAACTAGAGTCTCTATTTTAGAAAAACATCTAATCTTTAATTTAAAATTGCCAGTTATGGAGAATCCATCATAACCCTTGTTGGTTTCTTCCAATGGTTAATTAACCTCACTGTTAAAAATGTGTGGCTTATTTCCAGTCTGAATTTCTCTAGCTTCAACTTCCAGCCACTGGATCTTGTTTTAGTTTTGTTTCCTAGATTGAAGAGCCTTAGTTCTAAGAATCCCTCACCTGAAATGATCTGAGTGAGCAAATATTTAATGATCCTGATGGTACAGCACTACAATAGAGTGTGCATCAAGCAGCAACCATATGCAATACTCCACTTAGCTATGTGTCTGCAGAGAGCATAAGAACAAAATGTTGAGGGGACAAATTTCAATTAAATTTCATGGGGTTATTATTATAAAGAGAGAGAAATGATCATTTTTAGAATGCTGAGAATTCCTCCAGCCTTGTAGTTTTATAAGCAAAATGGTCACTTGTAAATAGATCTCTCTTATTTTCATCAAGGCAGGTTAATTAAGAAGTACAGAGCGTGTGCGGTCAGTCACCCTAGATAAAAAAATCTGTGTCGAACCTTCGCCCTAATGTGAATTTCCTGACATGACAGATGGGATTGAGTGTCTGTTTGTGCTGAGAGGAGTTTGCTAACATTTTTCCTCTAATTACTAATTATACCAGTGAAAGGGGCTTTACGGCCAGAGTCCTGGAAATGTGAAACTTGATCATCAGAGATTTGTAGCAAAGATGGGAAATTGATGTGTGACATCAAACAGCTGACAAGGAGGCTAGGGCAGCCAGATGAACAGCAGCTGCTCAGAAGCGATCTGGAGGGGCTTCAGGAGGGGAGGGGGCAGCTGCTCAGAAGGGTTGCAGAGTTCATGGGGGGAGCAGCATGGAGGGGTTAGAGCCATTTTAACGGTTTTACTTTCACCCCCTCCCCTCAGTCATTTCAGATATGAATGTGTCTAATCTATCTGTGTTTGAGACTGTGTGAGAGTTCATCTACCAACAGGTGGCAAGGCATGGCTGCGGGCTGATGGCAGCTGCTGCTGGGGGGAGTGAGGGAGGGGTAATCAACTTCATGAGGGGCAATAAACAGCATTAGAAACAATGGATCGAAAAGGAGGCAAGAGGGTAGGGTGATCAACTCGTACAGTCCTCAGGCTTCCCTGACCCAAACCTGATCCTTAGGCTTCACTCCCCACATTCCAGACAAACCGAGCCTCATCCTAGAGACTCTCATTCTTCCATATCCTGATCCTAGATGACTTGGGCTTTCACTTTTCTACCTCCCGATACTAGAAATGTCAGCATTTCACCCTACCCCAATCGCAAACATCTCAGGCTTTTATCTTCCCTCTGTCCTGATCCCAGAAGTCTCAGGCTTTCACATATTTCTTCCCTCCTTCACCTCCTGACTCCAGTATCAGGGGTCTTGGCCTTTCATTTCTCATGAATCTGATCTCAGAAGCCTCAGGCACTCTCTCATCCTAACTTGGATCATGGAGGCACATGCTTTCACCTTCCTACATCCTCCTGGATCTTAGAAGCCTCAGACGTTGCAACCATGTGAGCCTGGACATCTAAAAGTTTCATCTGTCCATTTAAAGTTTCATATTCTGCTTACCCTATCTCAGCAAAATACCAGAGGAAGTCATCTCCAGGTACTGTGGCCTGGAGAAATGCCTAAAAAAATAAACCGATAGCTCAATCTTCTCTCATCACTCCAACCACCTCACCACATAGCAACCATGATCCATTTTATTGAAACTAATCTCCTACATGATCAGTAGCTTCCTCTATTCTGAAAATCACAGCTCTCTCACTTTCCTATATCCTTCTTGACATACAGACAGCCTCTGACAGCATTGACTGCATCAACTTCCTTGAGCACCTCAAACATGACACTGTTGGGTTTTGGCTGCCACCTCACCTAGTTTAACTCCTGTCTCTGAACGCTCTTTTTGCCTTCTGCAGTGATTAAACCTTGGACTCCAGACTACTCGTTTACAGAGTTGCATAAGGCCTGTTCTTGCCCTTTCTCTGTCTACTGTATCTCCTCCCACTTAGGCACAACATTTCACCATTTAACTATCAGGCTTTGTAGCCCATTGTTTTTCGTTATGTTCTGAAGTAAAAGAGGAACCAGTGACATTCACAAAACAGAATTATGAATCTTGGCCTTATCTTGGCCTTTCTTGATTATGAGGTGAACTGCTTTATGCTGCCATTTCCTTCTTTCTGGGGAGGCTGGGTCCATCCCCAGGTAGAGGAAGGGCAGTGTTTAGCTGGGAGAAGATGAAAAGTAGATCACTTTGGTGAGGTCCTTGGCTGAGAGAAGGGAGATACAGTTTTTTTGGCTAACTGATAAGAGCAGAAAGCATTCCTATGCCATTGAGCTGTGTTCAATGTGTGTGTCCAGGAGCAGAAGTGAGCCCAGCATGGTTCTGAAGCATCTTGATGATCTCTGCTCTGGTGTACTCAGTTGTTACTGAAATTAGAATATTGACCAGTTAACCAAAATAGTTTCCCTTTTTACCAGCATCACATCTGTTTTTCCAGGGTGAGCTTGAACCAGCTGCTCTTCATCCATCCAATGATCTCTTTCAGGCATTGGGACATATTGGTGTTGGTGAGGCTGAATCAATAGAGAGAACTGACATTTTTTTAGTCCGGGGAAATGTAGTAAATCTAATCTATCTGGACTTCAGTAAAGCATTTGATACAGTACCGCATGGAAAATTAGTAGCTAAACTGGAGAAGATGGGGATTACTACAAGAACTGAAAGATGTGTAAGGAACTGGCTAAAAGGGAAATGTCAATGGGTTGTGCTGTCAGGCTGGAAGGAGGTTACTAGTGGAGTTCCTCAAGGTTCGGTCTTGGGACCAATCTTATTTAAAATTTTCATTAATGACCCTGGCACCAAAAGTAGGAGCGTGCTAATGACATTTGCTGCTGACAAAGCTGGGAAGCATTGCCAATACAGAGGGTTGTAATATTATACAGGAAGAGTTGGATGACCTTGAGGACTGGACAAATAGAAATGGGATTAAATTTAATACTACCAAGCGAAAGATCATGCAGTGAGGGACTAATAAGAATTTCTGCTATAAACTGGGAGCTCATCAGCTGGAAACAACAGTGGAGGAGAAAGAGGTGGGTGTATTAGTTGATCAGAGTACAACTATGAGCCACCAATGTGATGCAGCCAGGAGAAAGGCAAATGTGATCCTAGGATGTGTCAGGCAAGGTATTTCCATTAGAGTAATGCCATTGTACTAGGCACTGGTAAAACCTCATCTGGAATACCATGTATAACTCTGGTCACTCATGTTGAAGAAAGATGAATTCAGACTGTAACAGGTGCAGAGACGGCTACAAGGATAATCAGGAGAATGGAGAGCTTTTCTGAAAAGAGCTTGGCTCTTGCTTAGCTTCGTAAAATGATGGTTAAGGGGGTTGTCATAAAAATAAAGGGAAGGGTAAGCACCTTTCTGTATACAGTGCTATAAAATCCTTCCTGGCCAGAGGCAGAACCCTTGCACCCTTAAAGGGTTAAGAAGCTAAGATAACCTCGCTGGCACCTGACCAAAATGACCAATGAGGAGACAAGATACTTTCAAAGCTGGGGTCGGGGGAACAAAGGGCCTGTCGTCTGCGTGATGCTTTTGCCGGGAACAGATCAGGAATGCAGTCTCAGAAACTCTGTTAAGTTAGTAAGTAATCTAGCTAGAAATACATTAGATTTCCTTTTGTTTAATGGCTGGTAAAATACACTGTGCTGAATGGAATGTATATTCCTGTTTTGTGTCTTTTTGTAACTTAAGGTTGTAACTTAATCCTGGAGGGATTCTCTATGTTTTGAATCTGATTACCCTGTAAGGTATTTACCATCCTGATTTTACAGAGGTGATTCTTTTACCTTTTCTTTAATTAAAATTCTTCTTTTAAGAACCTGATTGATTTTTCATTGTTCTTAAGATCCAAGGGTTTGGGTCCGTGTTCACCTATGCAAATTGGTGAGGATTTTTATCAAGCCTTCCCCAGGAAAGGGGGTGTAGGGCTTGGGGGGATATTTTGGGGGAAGACGTCTCCAAGTGGGCTCTTTCCCTGTTCTTTGTTTAACACGCTTGGTGGTGGCTGCATAGGGTTCAAGGACAAGGCAAAGTTTGTACCTTGGGGAAGTTTTTAACCTAAGCTGGTAAGAATAAGCTTAGGGGGTCTTTCATGGAGGTCCCCACATCTGTACCCTAGAGTTCAGAGTGGGGAAGGAACCTTGACAGGGGTATATTCACCAAAAAATTCAATTTCGGGTCAACTAAAACTGTTCGCAAATTCATGTTGAATTTGGCAAATAATTTTGGCTGAAAAAAAATGGGGGAAATATTTCTGAAAATGTCTAAATCTTTTGTTTAGAAATTTAGCTAGCTTTTATACACACACACACGAAGAAAACGGAAAAAATGCAAATGAAACAACAAAATTAATTGGGGGGGATGGCAAGAAAAAACAAAAAAATTGTAATTGTGGGTTGAACTGAAACGAAAATATTTTTGGATTTTTCAGTTCAGCCACTGAAATACAAATCAGTTAGTCACCCAGCTCTGCTCGGGGGGTAAACACCACAGAGGGAGAAGAGCTATTTACACTAAAGGACAACATTAGTACAAGAATAAATGGATTTATACTGGCCATGAATAAATTTAGGCTAGAAATTAAAAGGAGGTTTCTAACCATCAGAGGAGTTAGATTCTCAAACAGCCTCCCAATAGCAGTAATGGGGGCAAACAACATAACTCATTTTAAAATGAATCTTGATAAATTTATGAACGGGACTACATCATAAGATTGCCTGCGATAGCAGGGAACTGGACTCAATGACCCTAGAGGATTCCTTCTAGTCCTATGTTAGAAGGAAATGAACAGTTGTGTGTCATAGGCCTTGTCTACACTAGAAGTTTTATGTTCTAATAACGTGTTTCTCCTAGTACGACCTTAACATGCCATGCATCAAAACACTAAAGCCCCTCTATATGTGTGTGCTATGATGCAGTTCATCCCATGTACCCTATAGCCCCATTATTGAGGTTGAATTGTGTTACTCAACTATATTACTGCCCACATGGTTGGAGGCCAGTGTTACCTGCAACTTTTTATCTTTTAAAATGTTAATTATAATCTTAAAAAGAGCCAATACTATTGTATTTGGTACAGTCTTATCTGAATTTGAAATAAATACACAGACATATAGCAGAGTGTTCCTTTAATTTTGTTCAATTGAATGTCGCTAAGGTGGATGCTCGTATTCACTGGAATTAAGAGAGCGAAAAACAGCAGCAGTACAGAGCTGAACAGGTTCTTGAAATCAGGAACTTTTGACCAATATCATAGGTAGAGTAGTTTGTTCCATTTAAAAAAAAACAAAGCATTTCTTCATGTCTACAAAAACAATTTGCTAAAATTGACATGAATTCACAAAAGGTTTTGGTTGACCTAAACCTACATTTTTCAGCTGAAAAAAAAGTTGCATCTGAAAAATTTCACCAGGCTCTAATCAAAGGCTGTATTTCAAACTGTCACAGGAGAAGCATTACATGAGTATGAGCTCCTTCCACCTAGCCAGTTCCCAGGGTATCTCACACCATCACATACCTCTTTGTAATGTGCACAGCTTTTACCAGACATACTGTAATAGAATTCCATAACAACTCTTAATTTTTATCAGGGGTCTAAGTCATATGTGTAAATGTGAGTTAACCAAAATAACATTTTAAATATTTTAACTTCATAGTACCACTGAAACAACATGAATACACTAAAAGCCAGAGTTGATCAGCAATTTATACTCTGATTACATACTCTCTGGTCCACTTGAGTGACCATGTTCAGCTTTACTTTACTGGGGAATAGATGTACATAGCAAGTAAACAATACACCATAGTCCATTCAACTGAGGGAATCAGGAACCTATCTGTCTATGCTATGTAGGTATTTATATGATCTCCAACACTGCAGTGTCTGAATATCTGGATCCTCTACTCTTATAGCTGAAAGGTATATATCATTCAACATTTTCCAATCTGCTAACTTAGGGGGGACAGGCCTTTCTGTTTCACATTCTGAACTGGATCACCAAAGTTAACTGACTTGATTTCTACAGTACCACATTTACGAATTCATACAAAAGAACCATACTGAAAATATGGATATTTAACACTATATACTGTTTTCTTTTATCTTGCTTTCTTCAAATTATATCTTGTGAATGTTGTTGTGCTGAATTGTCATGTAATTTGAGTAAGAATTAGGCTATTAGAGAACATAAAGATTTAATCTGATTTGCATCAATTTCCCAGGAAGCAATTCTGCAGGACACGCATAGCTTATCATATATTGGATTGATCAGTAGTTCTTTAAGAAATCTATTGCAAATTATTTCCTGGGCTTCCTTTCTAGGTCAACTTTACAGTCTTTCAAAACATTAAAACATTCTGTTTTCCCATTGCCTGAAGATAGTAAATAGAAGAATTTCTATGCCTATTTCTCTCCTTCAAAAATTCCAAATGTATGAGTGGAAGTTATTGTCCAGTGCTAGCTGTTATGGATCCACAGGATGTCCTATGCATCTGACCGTCTTAGTGTTAGTCCCTGGCCTCCACTTCTTACAATGGGAAAAGCCATGACTCCATTACTCCGAGATAGATGCTGAGGCCAGGGAATCTCTGTTTCTCACCAGGGCTCCTTAAACAAGTCCCAAAGTGTTTAGATCCCTGTTGAGACTTATCTTGCGGGAGCTACACAACCAGGAGATATTTGCAGCAACACAGGACAGCCCTTTCAAAACAAGGCATCATTTATTAGTCAACTGGAATACAGTATTTAGATACATTAGATTAGAATGATAAAGCAAAGTTTACATGCATGGGCATGCCTGCAGTACAACTCTCTGCCTTGCTCAAATGTCCTGCATTCACCCCTTTACCCTGGTACCACAGGTTCTTATTGCACTCTGCTCACACCCCAGTTCTTTGTCTCAAGTTCCAATCACACTATTTTCACATGTCCCGCCTCCCTTGGGCAAAAGCCATAAAAAATTAATAGTCTAGTCCATGGTCTTCCATTGTAGATGCAAAGTAGCTCCTTTGAGTCCTTGATAGACATCATGACTCACACACACACCCCTCGAACTTCACGACTTACCCTTTCTCCCAGGAAAGAAATTAACCCCTTCACATCCAGTGGGTAACAATACAAAGTGAGTGGAAAAACTTAGTCACACATACTTCAATAAAAACACAAAATTTTTCCACATTCTCTACACTAGCACTCTTACATTCCCTTCACGACTTAAATTATTAACAAGAACTTCTTTATTCTTATGGAAGTAACCTGGAAAGTTAAAGCTATTTCTTCTGGCCATTTGCTGAAATAATTAATTATATCAACAATATAGCTACATTCTTTTGGAACTGTTTCAAAATGTCTGGTTGTACCAATAGTAATCTTTACCCAGGAAGATTCAGACAAGGAATTTGGATTCAGGCTGCCACAAGCTTTACTATTTTACCATGTATTTATTAACTAACATGGAATTGTATAGCACTTTCCACTAGCGACGCCATCCTGGCACCCAGCAGAGATCTCTAAGCCTCTAATTTAGACTATATCCTGTTGAATTTCGTGAACAAATTGACTAATCTTGGGCCCCACCCCCTCCCATTTCACTCCAGGTACATATGGGGTTTTTTTGGGGTGGGGTGGGGTGTTAGCTTAGGAACCCAGTACAATTGTGCCCTTTTCCTCCTCAGCCTTTTCCACTCACCTCAGCCCAGAGATCAGATGATAAGTGTTGTATTGTGCTTTTTGTATTCTTGCAGATCTATATGAACTTAATAAAGTAGTTAATTATGACTTCCAGTCACCAATTACCACACACTGAGGAATTGAGCTCAGTAGGCTAAGGAAGAGGTTCTCAACCTTTTTAAAAGTGAGGACCACATGCTAGTAGAGAGACTGTATTATGGACACCTCCACTCACATTTATGATTACATGGACTGTCTCCCTTTTCTTGCATGACCCCACAACATCTGTGTTGCAACTACAATTGCTTACATGAAAAAGTAATATGAAGAAAGCATTGATGTATTTTAGTTGCCCTTCAATGCAGTTAGCAGCTAAGACAAGGAGAAGAGCCACCACTGTGTGACCAGCCGACTCTCTGCAGACCACCATCAAATTCTGCATGGACCATGGATGGAACACCTATGATGCACAGACCAGCATACCTTTGAACAAAGATAGTGAGATTTCCACTTCCTTGGATCTGCAGAGTGCATCTCATCATGTGTTTTTACAGGCAAAATCTGAGATTTACAAAGGTTATTTTTGGTTTTGCTATGTGCCTACTGGGTTTGCATCTGCCTCTAGTGCTTTCCAGAAGAGATTACTGGACTGATCTTGAAAGGCCAGTTTCTGGTCTACTACGATTTGGACAATACTATAGTATATAGAAAGACGTAAGTATAGCATGAAGAAATTTGAGAGCCTGAATGTAATGAAAGGCTGCTTTGAAACTGAAATGTTCCTAGTGCAGCTTTTATTATATTTTTGGGAGGTGATGGTTGCTTTTGTGCATAAAATAAATCTCAAAGGGACGTGGATCCCATAAAACAGAAACAAAGATTTGCCTTTGTCAGTGACGGAAACTATCATAGGAACTGCAAAACCAAGAAAAGAACTCCATCTCAGTATGAGTACGTCCTCTGAATAGGGTTTTCCCATTGTCTATAACAAGAAAGTCACACATATTCAGGGTTCTTGGCACACCATAACATAGGATCTCTGTGGCTCCACCCCTGTCCCAGGCCCCTGCCTCCCACTTGGAATGGTAGGGGGACTAGCTCCCCTCTCAGAGGGACTCCATACTACTGCCCTTGCCCCTTCTCACCAAGAGTGGCAACAACTGCGCCACTACTCCAGAAGGTCAGAATGGCAGCAGGTGTCCCCAAATACACCCCAGCTGCTGGGGTATCTGCTTGGGTGGGTGGGCCAGGCCCACTGCACTCTTCTGTTCCTGCCACACTCAGAGTCCTCTGCTGGAACAATATTGGCAGGGCTTCTTAAGCAGTGGCTCTTTGAGTTAAGCCCCCATTGAGAGGCCTGGAGCAATTAATCCCTCTTAAAGCTACGGTTTCAGGCTCTCTGCAGACTCAGACAGATGTTGATATATTGGTTACACTTGGGTCACATTTTCAAGCTTTTCTTCACAACTATGAGGGCAGAGACTTCCTTTTTTAAAAAAAAAAATCAAAAATGTAAGTGGAGATTTTGACATAATCAAATGACATGAGGAGTAAGGTCCTACGTATGAGGCTACAGTGTCCATGCCTTAATTCAGGCCTTCATGTTCTTCTTTTTGGAGTGAGAAAAATGGCATAATGTAGCTAAGTGTTCTGCATTTTCACACTGATGAGTCTGAGCATCAGAGACACATCATCTGGAATAGCAGGTACACACAGTGTAGAAGCACAATAAAAGTATTGCTTTGGGAGAATTAATGACAAACCCTGAGACGCAAAGGGCCTCATTTTACTTTCTAGCTGGTATACATCAGGAGTAACTATTAAAGCCAATAAGAAATATATTCATTTTCAGATCACTTCAGTCCTGTTCTCAGTAATGAAATAAAGTAAACCCTTCAGACTTTTCATATAGTTCAAGCTCACTGAAATCATATGTAGGCCACACTTGAAGAAATTCAGTTGTAATTAAGATAACTTATTAATGATGGTTTCTAATTATTATATTACAGAGGTGCCAGTTGCAGCTCCTTAATTAAAGTTGAATTGAGTTTTACATTTAAAGTAGGGATTCAGACTGTTTGTTCTGTAGGAAAATTGTGTGTCCTCCCTACAATTACAGCATTTACTCTTTGAGTAAAAAATGAATTTTCTTAGAAATTATACATCTGTTATTTTCAAATGTGACTTTTCAGTGTAAATGGGTGCTTTAAGAAATTTAGCAGCTGGTGTCAAACTTTGTTGTTGTTCCTCCTGATCTCAGTAATGAAAAAACATAAACTTTTCAAACTTCCCATAGAATTAAAACTCTCTGGAATTGTGTGTATAGGATACATGTCAAAAACATTTTTAGAATGAATAGTTATTTTTTTCAGGTATTCTTTTTAAATGGATTCTTTTTTATCAGCAAGAGCTGAAGAACAATATTCTACTACATATACTTCCACAAAGAACTGCCATATTTCATAACAGCTGCTATCGCCTATTGTTCTCAATGAGACTCAGGCCACCTGAGCAAAGCTAGCCACTGTCTCTATTTACCTACTCCTCAAAATGTTCCTCTCTGTCCCTTGACAGCACTCACAATCCTCTTGAGGGCGATATAGGCAATTAGATCCAGATCTTCAAAGGTATTTAGGCACCTAACTTCCACTGACTGGGAACGGGAGGCAGTGGCCTTTTTGAAAGACAGCAATTCTTTGGGCTTGTCTACACAGGGATATTCAGGAAAATTGAGATGAATTAACTGAAGGTGTGAAGTGTAAACCTCTGTGTGAACATAAGAATGGCCATACTGGGTCAGACTAAAGGTCCGTCCAGCCCAGTATCCTGTCTACCAACAGTAGCCAATGCCAGGTGCCCCAGAGGGAGTGAACTTAATAGGTAATGATCTAGTGATCTCTCTCCTGCCATCCACCTCCACCCTCTGACAAACAGAGGCTAAGGACACCATTCCTTACCCATCCTGGCTAATAGCCATTAATGGACTTAACCTCCATGAATTTATCCAGTTCTCTTTTAAACCCTGTTATAGTCCTAGCCTTCACAACCTCCTCAGGCAAGGAGTTCCACAAGTTGACTGTGCACTGAGTGAAGAAGAACTTCCTTTTATTTGTTTTAAACCTGCTACCCATTAATTTAATTTGGTGGCCCCTAGTTCTTATATTATGGGAACAAGTAAATAACTTTTCCTTATTCACTTTCTCCACACCACTCATGATTTTATATACCTCTATCATATCCCCCCTTAGTCTCCTCTTTTCCAAGCTGAAAAGTCCTAGCCTCTTTAATCTCTCGTCCTATGGGACTCGTTCCAAACCCCTAATAATTTTAGTTGCCCTTTTCTGAAGCTTTTCTAATGCCAGTATATCTTTTTTGAGATGAGGGGACCACATCTGTATGCAGTATTCAAGATGTGGGCGTACCATGGATTTATATAAGAGCAATAAGATATTCTCCGTCTTATTCTCTATCCCTTTTTCAATGATTCCTGACATCCCGTTTGCTTTTTTGACTGCCACTGCACACTGCGTGGACGTCTTCAGAGAACTATCCACGATGACTCCAAGATCTTTCTTCAGATTAATTGTAGCTAAATTAGCCCCCATCATATTGTATGTATAGTTGGGGTTATTTTTTCCAATGTGCATTACTTTACATTTATCCACATGGAATTTCATTTGCCATTTTGTTGCCCAATCACTTAGTTTTGTGAGATCTTTTTGAAGTTCTTCACAGTCTGCTTTGGTCTTAACTATCTTGAGCAGTTTAGTATCGTCTACAAACTTTGCCACCTCACTGTTTACCCCTTTCTCCAGATCATTTATGAATAAGTTGAATAGCATTGGTCCTAGGACTGACCCTTGGGGAATACCACTAGTTACCCCTCTCCATTCTGAAAATTTACCATTTATTCCTACCCTTTGTTCCCTGTCTTTTAACCAGCTCTCAACCCATGAAAGGATCTTCCCTCTTATCCCATGACAACTTAATGTGACTCTCTCATTTAGAAGTAAAGGGGCTTAGTTCATTGTAGCTTAATCCTCCAGCTACAGCAAACTAAGATCACTTTACTCAATGAGAGCATATACACACGGGGTTCACATGCTTTAACTTGTGCGTTTTAACTTCACACCTTTAGCTAATTCATTTTAACTTTCCCAAGTATCCCCATGTAGATAAGCCCTTAGTGAGTTTCGCTAAAAGATTTTAAGCACCAGCCTATGCTGAGAGAATAATGAAAAATACAAAAAATAATTGGAGAAAATTGCCATTAATTTTAAATATTTATTTTCAAAAGCTACCCATTGCACCAGATCTACTCAACAGAGAGGGCAGAAAGGAGAGGGAAACTGGAGTGTGTTTGTGCAAGGGAATGTGGGGGAAAAGAGAGAGTAGAAATTAAGGGAACCAAGTTAATGTTGAGAGGAATTTAATAGTAAAATAAGGAATAAGGATTTTAATAGTAAAATATACTATGGTGATGTAATTATCACCAAACTAAGCATTATAAGATCAGGAAATTCAGTTAAACTTAAAAGACATTCAACCACATTAAGGTATGGAAATACACAATTAAGGCACCCAAACAAGCTTCACTTTGCTCTGTAGTGATACTATGCATTAACCATACAATTATGACCAAAGCATTTTAGTATTTGTGGTCATTTCCCACCTCTTATTTTCCCTTATTATTATCATCAATACTTTTTTATTCCATGGCCTGGGCATGGTTGGGTGTTAGCCCTGGCCACCATCCCCTAATAGTGTTTGTTTTTTATGAACCAGCAGCAACCCAGTAGTTTTATTTTTGTTCTGGTAGTATCCTATTTAAATTTCAGAGTTTGCTTTGTTTAGGTGGTCTTTCATGATTTCTTGCTGCCCAGGATGGTAGGAGATGGGAGTCTATGGAAGCAGGATTTTCTGAGAAGTCTTCTCAGGCAGTTCAACAGTGGACCTCTGTGGATGACTGTGTGGCCGTGATGACCGTTGAAAGGGAATTTATTCCTCCTTAGGAAGAAGGCCATGAAATAGGAGATGAAAACATAGGAAAGAGGGAAGCATTAAGGCTGTGGAAAACCCTTTCCAAAGGAAAAAAAATGATTTGTTCTGATTTCTTTGTGTAAGGGACCAGGATAAACCCTCTGATTTGATTTGAAATGGGCAGACTTAAAGCTTGTCAGCTCTTAGAGAAGTCAGAAGCTAGATCTTTCTACTGACTGGCTGGGCTGAAATGCTTCCAACATCCAATGAGCCAGAGGCAGGAATAGGAATACAATACCAAATGCCAGAGGGAGGCTTCTTTTCTCTTCCATGGAGTTCCACTGCATCCAGTTGGAGTTTAGAAGCCAATTTACTGACAGGTGATAATGGATTACATTTTGGGTTTTGCCAGATATTCTAATGTCATTGGCAATACAGAGGAAAAAGCATTGTATGTGTGTGTGCGCACGCACACACACACACACACATGCAAGGTATTGGACTACAAACTGAAGGCTTCAGAAATTAAATTGGATGTCCCTGTACTTGTTTTTCAGTAATACAAAATAGGTACAGACTTTTTTTAAAAAAATACATTTATTCCTATAAAAAAGAAAATTCAGGCTGCTGTACATAATTAGTCTGTCAATAATAAGAGCAGAGGCTAAAGGAATTTATTGAGGGTATTCATCACTAGCAACTGGTACCCCTGAATTATGTGGCAGGGCCCTCCCAAGTACTGCCCCCCTTAATTTCTCCACTTCCCCCATTCCAGTCTAATCCAATCAGTACAGTAATTCTTTATTTATCTTATATTAAATTCAATTAATGTAATGCTGTCTCCAAATTTTAAAATGTCAAAAACTGCCTATTAGAGTTATCAGAGGTAAGCTGGAAGGTTTTTCAAGTGACCATGAGACAATTGTAGCTTTGGCATCTGAGATATGGGAGACTGTCTGGTGTTTTGGGATCCAAGGGAAAGCTGAGGTTTCTAGCACTAAGGACTAGATCAGTGGTTCTCAACTCACAGCCCAATTAGCACAGAGCTGCGGCTCAGCTGTATGCTAAAGGCTACCTAGCCCACATAGTGCGGTCCGGGATCCCGGCTGCCCGGCCTGGAGGTGTCCAGGGTCGGGGCTGCCCAGCTGTCCGGCCCGGCCCTGTGCACCAGGGTGAAGAGTCAGGCTCCTGCCTGGCCCCGCATGGCAGGGACTGGGGTTGGGATCCCGCACAGTGGGGTCTGGGGCTGCCGCAAGGTTGGGGCTGTCACATAGCTGCCCTGCCACCCAGCCCCACTCAGCAGGCTCCGGGGTTGAGGCTGCTGCCTGGCCCTGCAAAGCGGGGTGTGGGGTTCCTAGTGCCTGCTCTGCGCCTGTGGCTCCGCTCCTGCCCCCACTCTCTGTGGGGAGGAGGACCACTGGGCATAGGGGTGTGTGAGAGGTTTGGGGATGGGCACTGTGGTTCTCAAACTGCAGCCCGGGTAACACATGAAGGGCCGCATATGCGGCCCACAATGATAAATAGGTTGAGAACCACTGGATTAGATAATCTCCTCTTTTCCTTCCTCTTTGGAGAAACATTGGAGGTAATTTTACGTTTGAGGAAGGGAGTGAACTCCTCATTCCCCAGAAACCAGCTGCCCTACTTCAGCTTGCCTCAGTATCTGCCTATATATCCAGCAATCATAGTTAGCACTGTAGCTGGATGTAGTTGCTAAAATGATTAGCAGTAAAATAGTTAACTATGTTTTAGTTCAAATAATCATAGTTATGCTTCAGTATTAATATGTAAAGGGTATAAATGGGCCAGTTCACACCTCTCAGGGATATTGTTTCAAGCTGTTTGTGGACTCAGGCCATCTGTGCAATGGTTATACTCATTTGACTTTGTGAAGGTTTACTTCATAATCATAAAGGCTAGATATTTAAAAAAAAATCATAATAAAGGCCTGGATTCAGAAACACAGTTCAAAATAAGGGTATTATGTGACAACTTGCACAGCTGCAAAACTACATTATATATGGCATTTTAGTCCTGTCCTACTGCATCATCTATTATTCCAATCCCGCTTCTCTTCCCCAATATTCTGCCAATGCACCTCACTCCTGACACACCAAGTACAAACATAGCCTCTATATACAGGACTGTAGTCAAGATAGGGGAATGTCATACCCCTACATTTCTGCCAGCAACTGGTGTCTGACTTTTCTGTTTCTGGCACCAAATGAAAAACCTCAGAAAAGTAAAGTGGCCTCCTGCCAAGAAATGGGGTGAAGAAAATGTTAATGTGTCTTGGCAAAAACAGTGGGCATCTCTCCCTGCTTCAAGAAGGGCTATAAACTGCATCTGTCTGCAGACACGGGGAAAGGTGATTCTATACAATGTGAAGGTAGGATACTAGAAGACTCACTGTCTCTCACATAACCCGTAAGCCTGAGCTCCCACTTCTCCCTTATGAGTGCGTAATTATAGACCTTTCATAGAGAGTACACAATAGGTCAGTATCCTCCTAGAATGAAGTTCAGACTAAATCAATAATGCACTGAACAGCAGGGTTTCAAGGCTTCTATGAAATTAAAATAAAGATTGTATGTTCTGCGCCGCTGAGATTGGTATAGTGGGGTTGGGGGAGAGGGAGCATGTGGTTTGGGATATTTTCACAGAATGTTAAATCACACAAAATATTTCACTCGTCTCTAGTGTGAGATCACAACATGACTCCTCTGTAATGAATTCTTTATCTTGGCAGCTCTCCTGCTTTCTCCCAGCTGTGCCTCCCTCTCCCCCTTTAGTCCCAGTGCAGGAACATATGGTAATATTTGTAGTGTGATTTAGGCATGGGAGTGGGCCTAGCTGCCCACACCTATGCAGACCTCTGAGTCACCACGCAGCAGGCATCCAGGCTGAGGTCACGCTCCAGCACCATTGTGTGAACTCATTCAGACATGCCAAGGCTGCCAGCATGCTTGTTTGGATTTGAAATTTCATGTTAGTCACATCTGAGTGCACTGCCTTTCATTCTTCCCCTCTGATGGGGCTGCGTCCTTCAAATTTAGCCCCAGCCCAGCACTCGTTTTAGAAGGATGCTTTGGGGGAAAAGCCCAATGCTGGCAGTCCCCAGGTACTGCTAACAGGAGGGTACGTGATATAGGAGACTGCCCCTATTCTCTCCCTCTGAGTTGCCCATAACAATATGGAAAGGTGAAAACATAACATCTATATGGTGAAGCTCTGTTAACAAAGATATTTCAGTACACTGAAGATGAGGAGACAATAAAGCTGCAGATGACTGCCTATATACTGAGCCCAGTAAGACAAGCGACTCTCTCTCTCTCTGGGCAGGACAATCTCCTTCTAGCCCTTGGCATCTACGGGGAAATACCTATGGGAAACACACTCTCTTCCCCGTCCTAGTGTCTGTGCAGACAAAGTACCCAGGTGGACCAAACAGCCTTCTTTCAGCTCTGAGTCTCACTGCAGAGGGACCAGATGGGCCATGTGGTCTCCTCCAGGCTAGTGTCAACATGGAGGGGCTCAGAGAGGACCCACTGCCTCCTCCTAGCCCCAACGAACAGGGCCGAAGAGCCCAGACGAAACACACACTCTTGGGCTAGCCCTGCATGGAGACGGTCCAGAGAGGAGTCACTCAAGTCATGGTGCAGAACAGATCTAGTGGAGTACTTGAGAACACGGTTTACAAGGGTGTTGACCTCGGAATCACTTTGGGAATGACATTAAGTATAACAATTAACCTTCAAACGGCTGTAACTTGCTCCTGGGGCTAATCTGCCCCCTCGCCCTTGCATATGGGGGGGGGGGGAGGGCGCAAAGCCCGTCTCCTCTGCACGGGCCCAGAGGTGAAATCCCCACCAGCAGCCCGACTGCACGCGGTGCAATGCGTGGTGAGGCCGCGGGTCTCCAGTCAGGCTGGCCGCAGCTGCTGCTACATGAACGTCGGACCCCAGCCCTGGCCCTGGAGATTTTGGAGGGGGCTGAATACACACCCGCTCGCCAGCGGTGCAGTCACTCGCCCGGAGTCAGGCGCTAGGCACCGCTGGTGCCGGGGTCTGGGTAGCGCTGGGCTGGGCTCAGACTCAGCCAGCTCTCAGCATAGCTTTCCCCTCCCGCCGAAAGCGCCCCTCCCTACCGCACGGGGCGGCGGGGCGCGAGGCTCCCCAGGCCCTAATCCCTGGGCACGCGCTCACCGCGAGCAGGGACTGGGAGGGGACAGGCAGCGAGGGGTCACCGTCGCGTGCGCACCGTGCCGTGGGCGGGCGCGCGCACGGAGACACGTGGGGCGGGGGCTGTATTATCTGCGTCCGCTACCCCTCTGCCCCGCCGGCGTCGAGCTCGGTTGCTATGGAGATAGCGTGGTGGGCGTGCCCGGAAGGCGCCCCGTCGTGCGGGCAGGAGGAATTGGGTTGCTATGGATACGGCGTGAGGACCCGGCCGCGTCCCGACTGAGCCCGGGGAGACTCCGAGCGCCCCATGGGGCCGAAGCGGCCTAAGAGCGGCGGCAGCTCCACCGTGGGGCCCGGGGCCGCTACCAAGAGCTGGGAGGCCGGGCTGGTGTCCGCCCACCTGGAGGAGGTGAAAAGGGGGCAGGGCAGAGGGGGGCACAGCGAGGTCTGGGTGTAGAGGGGCAAGTGGGGGCTAAGGGGGCAAGGAGGGGCACGGTTAGGGTTGCCAGGTTTGGTTGGACGTATTCCTGGAGACTCCAGGAAAATCCTGGAGGGTTGGCAACCCTAGGTATGGTGTGGGCTAAAGTGGGGAAGGGTGGGGCATAGTGGGGCCTCCGGAAAGGGGAGGAAGTGGGGATTAAGGGGGCGAGGAGGAGCCAGGAGGGGGCGTGGCACAGTGGGGGCTAAAGGGTGAGGGGGCCCAGTGCAACCCTATACTTATAGACATGAAGATCCATGTCGCTACACATACGTATATAAACCTTTTTGATACAATAACTAAATACCATTGCTATATATCAAAAACTATACTAATTTATAATTATACATAACTATTATTTTTATCATAAATACCTCTTTTTTAAAACTGCATATAAAGACAGCCCTGGAGCTCTTTTTATCTCCAGGAGTAGAGAATTCATTATAAAACTCATCATTGGAGACAAGAAAATTACTTGATGTTCTGGTTCACAGAAGGTGTGTAATTAGCAAACATCATATTCACGCACTTTGCCTTTGGAGATGGGGATATGTATACTATACTACAGTATGTTGATCTTTCCCTTCAAACATGAACTGATGGTTGGAAGGCACTAGAGGCTACTGTATGTTCTCAGTAAGCTCGGCCCTCATAGTATACCTTCTGAGGACAAGAATAGAAGTAACTTTTTCCCATTGAATAAATTATTGTGTTTGCTTATTTCTGTTGAGGGTAAACTAATTCAAGAATTTATATTAGTGGTGCTAAAATATTTGTGTAATATAGTGGACTCTCCAGGTCACCCATCCTTAAATTACACAGTAGTAGAAGAAGAACAAATTTAAAAAGATAACCTTCATGCACTTTGCACACTGTATAAAGGAAAAGCAGACAAACAGATTTTCTCTCTTTTTCTTTTTGAGACTTTTCTTTCTGAGACTGGATGCCAAGTTTCAGTTCAGAGTGAACTTTTATAAGCTGCTGAACAACTAGGTTTGATGGAGGTGCTGACACAGCATTAACTGTAGCGTTGAAAATGTGAAGCTATAATTTTCCTACTTGAGCGTGTGTGTAGCTAAAAGACCCTTTTTTATGGTGTGTGAGGATCTAAAAGCATATTTAGGTTTCCAGGTCCTATGTAAATAATGTAATTCTAATAAATCTTAACTTGCTAGAAAGAATTTGATTTCAAAATAGTGTAGCAGTTTAGCAAACAATAATATTTATGTAGCATATGTTTTTCTAGCACTGCTTTTGCAAGTGAGACAAATGGCTTCCATGGCCTTTCTGTTTATTGGGTCACTGCTGTGCCCCCTCTAGGAACTGGGGTGATCTCTATTTAAGCAGATAAGTGTATGGACTTTTAAATAAAGCAGGCTGCTTTAAAAACTGATTGAACAATTTACCAGTAACTGTACTGATGCCAAGTTCTCTTTTATATATTTATATTTATACATTTACCTAAAAAGACTGCTTTTAATAACCAGATATTGGGCGTTTAATTCACAATCAAACATAACGTTTTTTTAAAGTAAGTGCTGCTCAACAACTCTAAAGACTGAAATCCCCCATTTTTCTCCAAATAATGAATCTCAACCCTTATTTTTAAGAGTGAGAGGGTAAGTTATTCTTGATTGCCTGTTCAGTTGTTGGCCCTGAGATTGTTAATGAGGCAGTGAAATGTCAATTAGTTCTACTTATGGTGGTGGCTTTTGTGATGTGGACATTGTCCACTGGAAATTGGACCATGACCATCAACTTGTTTCACAGGAGGCCAACAGCCATCACATGGCAACAGCTTTTGGTCACTACTGACCTGCTTTGCATTTTAACTGGCCATAATTATATGCTCCAAATTCTATTAATCTCCTTTTAATATCCTTGATCTATTTGTTTTATTACATACAAAAACTACATTAAAGGAACATTACAATTGAAAAGTCAAGCGCTCAAAAGTTAGGAAATGCTAGAATTAAGGTTGCCCATGCACTGGCACCTTTGTGTGTGTTCATTATGATAATCTTCCACTTTGCAAACTTAATGTTCTTTTAATGTAGTTTTTTTTTACATAATTTCCTTGGTTTAAAAAAAAAAAAAGCAAAATGGTGAAAAAAATCCATCATGTATCACCATGGTGACAACACCCATGAGGGTCATTAACAGGGTTGGAACTTTTAGATCTGCAGCACAGATCTCTCCCACTTGGACTAATGGACTGTAATTGATAGGAGGAGTTTGTAATCTTCAGTGTAGACCAGTATTAGAGGATATGAGATCTGCTTTGCCAGTGGGTTTCACAGATGTTAGCTGATAGCAAAAGAAGAACATAAGAATGGCCCTACTGGGTCAGATCAAAGGTCCATCTAGCCCAGTATCCTTTCTTCCGACTGTGGCCAGTGCCAGGTGCGCCACAGGGAATGAACAGAACAGGTAATCATCAAGTGATCTGTCCTCTGTCACTCATTCCCAGCTTCTGACAAACGGAGGCTAGGGACACTATTCCTGCCCATCCTGGCTAACAGCCATTGATGGACCTATCCTCCATGAATTTATCTAGTTCTTTTTTGAACCCTGATATGGTCTTGGCCTTTACAACATCCTCTGGCAAGGAGTTCCATAGGTTGACTGTGTGTTGTGTGAAGAAATACTTCCTTTTATTTGTTTTAAACCTGCTGCCTATTAATTTGATTTGGTGACTCCTAGTTCTTGTGTTATAATAAGTGGTAAACAACACTTCCTTATCTACTTTCTCTACACCAGTCATGATTTTATAGACCTCAATCATATCTCCCCTTAGCCATCTCTTTTCTAAGCTGAAAAGTCCCATTCTTATTAATCTCTCTTCATATGGTAGCCATTCCATACCCCTAATCATTTTTGTTGCCCTTTTCTGAACCTTTTCCAATTCCAATATATCTTTTTTGAGATGAGGCAACCACATTTCATAGAATCATAGAATATCAGGGTTGGAAGGAACCTCAGGAGTCTTCCAGTCCAACCCCCTGCTCAAAGCAGGACCAATCCCCAACTAAATCATCCCAGCCAGGGCTTTGTCAAGCCTGACCTTAAAAATGTCTAAGGAAGAAGATTCCACCACCTCCCTAGGTAACACATTCCAGTGTTTCACCACCCTCCTAGTGAAAAAGTTTTTCCTAATATCCAACCTAAACCTCCCCCACTGCAACTTGAGACCATTACTCCTTCTTCTGTCATTAGCTACCATTGAGAACAGTCTAGATCCATCCTCTTTGGAACCCCCTTTCAGGTAGTTGAAAGCAGCTATCAAATCCCCCCTCATTCTTCTCTTCCACAGACTAAACAATCCCAGTTCCCTCAGCCTCTCCTCATAAGTCATGTGTTCCAGTCCCCTAATCATTTTTGTTGCCCTCCGCTGGACTCTTTCCAATTTTTCCACATCCTTCTTGTAGTGTGGGGCCCAAAACTGGACACAGTACTCCAGATGAGGCCTCACCAATGTCGAATAGAGGGGAACGATCACGTCCCTCGATCTGCTGTCAGTGCCCCTACATATACTTCCCAAAATGCCATTGGCCTTCTTGGCAACAAGGGCACACTGTTGACTCATATCCAACTTCTCGTCCACGGTAACCCCTAGGTCCTTTTCTGCCGAACTGCTGCCTAGCCATTCGGTCCCTAGTCTGTAGCGGTGCATGGGATTCTTCCGTCCTAAGTGCAGGACTCTGCACTTGTCCTTGTTGAACCTCATCAGATTTCTTTTGGCCTAATCCTCTAATTTGTCTAGGCCTCTCTGTATCCTATCCCTACCCTCCTGCGTATCTACCTCTCCTCCCAGTTTAGTGTCATCTGCAAACTTGCTGAGGGTGCAATCCACACCATCCTCCAGATCATTTATTGAACAAAACCAGCCCGAGGACTGACCCTTGGGGCACTCCACTTGATACCGGCTGCCGACTAGACATGGAGACATTGATCACTACCCGTTGAGCCCGACAATCTAGCCAACTTTCTATCCACCTTATAGTCCATTCATCCAGCCCATACTTCTTTAACTTGCTGGCAAGAATACTGTGGGAGACTGTGTCAAAAGCTTTGCTAAAGTCAAGGAACAACACGTTCACTGCTTTCCCCTCATCCACAGAGCCAGTTATCTCATCATAGAAGGCAATTAGATTAGTCAGGCATGACTTGCCCTTGGTGAATCCATGCTGACTGTTCCTGATCACTTTCCTCTCCTCTAAGTGCTTCAGAATTGATTCCTTGAGGACCTGCTCCATGATTTTTCCAGGGACTGAGGTGAGGCTAACTGGCCTGTAGTTCCCAGGATCCTCCTTCTTCCCTTTTTTAAAGATGGGCACTACATTAGCCTTTTTCCAGTCGTCCGGGACTTCCCCCGATTGCCATGAGTTTTCAAAGATAATGGCCAATGGCTCTGCAATCACATCCACCAACTCCTTTAGCACTCTTGGATGCAGCGCATTCGGCCCCATGGACTTGTGCTCATCCAGCTTTTCTAAATAGTCCCGAACCACTTCTTTCTCCACAGAGGGCTGGTCACCTCCTCCCCATGCTGTGCTGCGCAGTGCAGTAGTCTTTGCACACAGTATTCAAGATGTGGACGTACCATGGATTTATATAGAGGCAATATGATATTTTCTGTCCTATTATCTATTCCTTTCTTAATTATTCCCAGCATTCTGTTTGCTTTTTTGACGGCCACTGCACATTGAGTGGATGTTTTCAGAGAACTATCCACAGTGACTCCAAGATCTCTTTCTTGAGTGGTAACAGCTAATTTAGACCCCATAATTTTATGTGTATAGTTGGGATTATGCAGGGCCGGCCCTCAACATTTTGGCACCTGAGGCAGGAAGCTCAAATGATGCCCCCTCGCTTCGGCCAAAACTTTGAAAGGTCTCAGTTCTGCCTTCTTCCTGTTCTAGTCTTCTCATGGTACTGCTCTGCTACCTACCCCAATAAAGGAGAACTAACAACTTAAAATGCCTTGTTCAAAAATTTTAAGTAACACTTAACTTCCAAACGCCTGAACAGCAAATGTAACTTTTCTTGTCTGCATAGTAAACACTGGCATTTTTATCTGTTTGAATAATCAAAGTGGTGCTTTCCATGCCTTCTTGGTTGCAAAGATTTGAACTGCTTCCTGAAGGTCTACAGTCTGGGCCAGCTCATGCTCTATTGAGATGGTTGCAAGGCTGACCAGCCTCTCCTGTGTCATTGTGGAGCATAGATGTGTTCTTATGAACTTCAGCTTGGAGAAGCTGTGTTCTCCACTGGCAACTGTTACGGGAAGTGTTAGAAGTATGCGCAGAGCAACAAAAGCATTTGGAAAGAGGGTGGTCATCTTATTTGTGCACATATATTTCAGAACAGCCTTTGTAGTTGATCTTGCTGAAATGTATCTTGAAAGGGCTTTCAGTTCATCACCTAAATCACTTGCATCAATATCGCTCATCTCATCATGTGTCAACACTGTCTCTAGTGTCCTGCATTGCTGCTGTAGGTCTTCTTCAGGTATAGTGAGGAGTTTTGGAATATCATACAACATCCCAAATATACTGCTGTGTTCCTTGAGCTGCATGACACATTCTTCAACTGACTGTATTGCACAATCTAGCACCTGGTTAAAGAATTCAACTTTGAATTGTTGTTTGGGGTCTCTTATGGGATTATCCCGTGCCTCGTAATCAAAATGTCTTCATCTTCGGTGACTCTTGTATTCTTGAATGGGTGGGAAAATAGCTTCAGTGTGAAGTTCCTCTGCCAACTTCTGTGCACTCTTCAGAACATTTTGAAATCCCTCATCTGATCAGTAAGACTGTAGGTCTGACTTTGCTTTGTCCAGTTGTTCCATTGCTCCAGTTGTATCAAGGTCAACACCTTGGAGTCTCTTGCTTACAACATTTATTTCAAACAGTATGTCATGCCACAACACTAAGCCACACAGAAATTTGAAGTTATGTATGTTTCTGGTGATTCCATTTCCCTCTGCCACTGTTCTCCCAGAAACAGTTCCTTTCATAGCATTATCTTCCATAATGGCAACTATGGCATCATCTATCTTCCCAATTTGGTGTTTGATTGGCTTTATCGCCTCCACTCGACTTTCCCATCGTGTGGCACTTAGTGGTTTCAGTGTCAGAGAGGATGTTCCCAAATGTTGCTTCAAAATTTACCATCAATGAGTTGATACAGAGAAAAATACATAGATGCTTTGATTTACATTAAAAAATTCAGCAGCCTCACTAGAAGCTGATGCTGCATCACTGACCACCAAGTTCAATGAATGAGAACTGAATGGGACAAAAAAGCTCAAGGTTTTAACTCTCGGATCCATGTCTGCACTCCTCTGTTCTTTCCTCTCATGTTAGCACCATTATTGTAGCCCTGACCTCTCATGTCAGCTATCGCAAATCCTGTATCTTCCAGCTTTTTAAGAAACACATTTGTCATACCAGCTCCTGTAGTATCATCAATGTCAATAAATTCTAGAAAATGCTCTCGGACAGTCACCATTGCAGGGACATTTTCACTAGGTTCTGTTGTTGTTACAAAACACACCATTAAAGTCATTTGTTCCATATGGCTGATGACAGGTGTGCAGTCCAGAATAACAGAGTAATATCTTGCTGACTTCAGATCTGCCACAATCTTCTGTTTGACTTTTGTTGCCAGTAACTGTATGATCTCATTCTGAATTGTTTTTCCAAGGTCGTGGTGTGTGTACATTTGTTGGGTGGTGACTCTTTTTAGATGCTCCTGGAGTACAGCATCAAACTCAGCCATCAGCTCCCCAATTTTAAGGAAGTTTCCATTGTTTGGCACATACAGCTGATCTGAAGTGCCACGGGAGTGCTAGGTTTTGGGTAGCAAGCATTCTCACAATGGCAATGAGCCTTTTCAGAACATTTTGCCAGTAAAGAGACTCTGATGCAATCTTCTCTTGATGCTGATCATCTATGGTGGCCTTTAATCTTAGTCTCATCTCAAGCTCTTTCCACCTATGGATTGCTGTCTGGTGATTTGCTGCCTTCTCCTGGCATGCCAGATTTCTAGCCAGATTTTTCCAGTCCTTTGTTTCTTTAGAACCCAATGTGGCTGGAACATTAGACTGGAAGAGTTTGCAACAAAAACAGTATGCAGCATTCTGGGTTTTTTGAGTACATAAGCCATGGCCTCTCCACTTTGTCACCATTGGGGATTTCATGCCAGTAATGTATTGGATGGAAACTTCTATTTTCATTGTCTTTGGGGAACATGAAGTTTTTCACTTGCTGTGGCCCATGCAGTACAAGGAAGTCCCTCAGGCTACTGCTCAAGTGGGTCCACAGTCCTGGATCATCTAGACTTAACTCAGCAGCAGCTGTGTCTTGCACCTCCACCACACTCTTCTTTGATCTACACTTTTCTTTCAGGAATGTGCATGGTTACATCCATTTGAGATGGAGATATGGATGCTGCAGTAGCTGCCAGGTCACCTGTACTCTGGCTAACTGGAAGATCAGGCATCTCCTCACCACTCACATCCTCACTGGGGCCGGAAGGCTCACCATGAACATTTGTGTCTATGTATCTCAGGAGAGCTCCTTCCTGCTTAGATAGAAAAGCTTCCTTTGCTTTCTTTCTTTTTCTGAATGCTGCCTCAGAGGGGCGTTTTCTTCTTTCACTCATGACTGCTGTTCTGTGCCAGCTATAGTGGCTCTCAACACTCAATTGAAGGGGACAAATAAGCAGGCTGGTATCCGGCCCTGAGTGAGGGAAGATATCAGCGTCTTAAGGGCCTAACTGGCTCCTGCTACTTCAGTTGACTGCCTGTTCTCCTCAAGTGGGTTCAGGGAAGCAGCAGGAAACAGGAAGCTCCCTGAGAAGCTGTTGTTAATCAGTCCAGGCTCCTGGGGGTGCTAGAGAGGTACATAAGAGGCTCCTCCTCCTCTCTCCCTGCAGCTCCTGCTGCTTTCTATTATTCCCTCTCACCTTTTCTCCTGCCTGCCTGTTATGTCTCTTGCGCCCTCCTTCCTCCAGCACAGCACTCCACCATCTCTGTGCATCTAGAGCAGAGAGAGAGAATACATATGCACCAGCAGCAGACACAATTTTCTATACTCTGGGTCCTAGTGGTGCCCCCCTTCCCCCCCCCCCCCAGTCAGGCACCTGAGGCATCGCCTCAGTTCACCTCATGGTAAGGACAGCCCTGGGATTATGCTTTCCAATGTGCATTACTTTGCATTTATCAACATGAAATTTAATCTGCCATTTTGTTGCCCTGTCACCCCGTTTTGAGAGATTCTTTTGTAGTTCTTAACAGTATGCCTGGGTCTTAACTATCTTTAGTAATTTTGTATCATCTGCAAATTTTGCCACCTCACTGTTTACCCCTTTTCCCAGATCATTTACGAATATGTTGAATAGGACTAGGGTGACCAGACAGCAAATGTGAAAAGTCGGGGCAGGGGGTGGGGGTAATAGGAGCCTATATTAAAAAAAAAGACCCAAAAATCGGGACTGTTCCTATAGAATTGGGTCATCTGGTCACCCTAAATAGGACTGGTCCCACAACAGACCCCTGGGGGACACCACTATTTACCTCTCTCCATTCTGAAAATTGACCATTTATACCGACCCTTTGTTTCCTATCTTTTAACCAGTTACCAATCCATGAGAGCACCTTCCCTCTTATCCCATGGCAGCTAACTTTGCATAAGAGCCTTTGGTGAGGGACCTTGTCAAAGGCTTTCTGAAAATCTAAGTACACTATATCCACTGCATCCCCTTGGTCCACATGCTTGTTGACCCCCTCAAAGAATTCTAGTAGATTGGTGAGGCATAATTTCCCTTTACTAAAACCATGTTGACTCTTCCTCAACAAATTATGTTCATCTATATGTCTGATAATATTGTTCTTTATTATAGTTTCAACCAGTTTGCCCAGTACTGAAATCAGGCTTACAGGCCTGTAATTGCCGGGATCACCTCTGGAGCCCTTTTTAAAAATTGGCACATTAGCTATCCTCCAGTCATGTGGTACATAAGCTGATTTAAATGATAGGTTACAGAATACAGTTAGTAGTCCTGCAATTTCACATTTGAGTTCTTTCAGAACTCTTGGGTGAATACCATCTGGTACTGGTGATTTATTGCTGTTTAATTTATCAATTTTGTTCCAAAACCTCCTCTAATGATACCTCAATCTGGGACAGTTCCTTAGATTTGTCACCTAAAAAGAATGGCTCAGATTTGGGAATCTCCCTCACATCTTCAGCCATGAAGACCAATACAAAGAATTCATTGAGTTTCTCCGCAATGGCCTTATCATCTTTGAGTGCTCTTTTAGCACCTTGATCATACAGTGGCACCACTGGTTGTTTAGCAGGCTTCCTACTTCTGATGTACTTAAAAAAAATATTTGCTATTACATTTTGAGTCTTTGGCTAACTGTTCCTCAAATTCTTTTTTGGCCTTCCTAATTGTATTTTTACACATCATTTGCCAGTGTTTATGCTCCTTTCTATTTTCCTCACTAGGATTTAACTTCCTTCTATGATGAGATAACTGGCTCTGTGGATATGGGGAAAGCAGTGGATGTCATATGTCTTGACCTTAGCAAAGCTTTTGATACTGTCTCCCACAGTATTCTTGCCAGCAAGTTAAAGAAGTATAGATTGGATGAATGGACTATAAGGTGGATAGAAAGCTAGCTAGATTGTCGGGCTCAATGAGTAGCGATCAACAGCTCAATGTCTAGTTGGCAGCCGGTATCAAGTGGAGTGGCCCAGGCGTCGGTCCTGGGGCCAGTTTTGTTCAACATCTTTATTAATTATCTGGATGATGGGATTAATTGTACCCTCAGCAAGTTTTCAGATGACACTAAGATGTGGGGGGAGAGGTAGGTACGCTGGAGTGTAGGGATAGGGTCCAGAGTGACCTAGACAAATTGGAGGATTGGGCCAAAAGAAATCTGATGAGGTTCAGCGAGGATAAGTGCAGAGTCCTGCACTTAGGAAGGAAGGATCCCATGCACCGCTACAAGCTGGGGACCGACTGGCTAAGCAGCAGTTCTGCAGAAAAGGACCTGGGGATTACAGTGGACGAGAAGCTGGATATGAGTCAGCACTGTGCTCTTGTTGCCAAGGAGGCCAACGGCATATTGGGCTGTATTAGTAGGAGCATTGCCAGCAGATCGACGGAAGTGATTATTCCCCTCTCTTCGGCACAGGTGAGGCCACACCTGAAGTATTGTGGCCAGTTTTGGTCCCCCCACTACAGAAGGGATGTGGACAAATTGGAGAGAGTCCAGCAGAGGGCAACGAAAATGATTAGGGGGCTGGGGCACATGACTTACTAGGAGAGGCTGAGGGAACTGGGGTTATTTAGTCTGCAGAAGAGAGGAGTGAGTGGGGATTTGATAGCAGCCTTCAACTACCTGATGGGGGGTTCCAAAGAGGATGGACCTAGGCTGTTCTCAGTGGTTGCAGATGACAGAACAAGAAGCAGTGGTCTCAAGTTGCAGTGGATATTTGGAAACACTATTTCACTAGGAGGGTGGTGAAGCACTGAAATGGGTTACCTAGGGAGATGATGGAATCTCCATCCTTAGAGGTTTTTAAGGCTTGGCTTGACAAAGCCTTGTCTGGGATGATTTATTTGGTGTTGGTCCTGCTTTGAGCTGGGGATTAGACTAGATGACCTCCTCAGGTCTCTTCCAACCCTAATACTCCATGATTCTATGATTCCACTTTTTAAAGGATGCCTTTTTGCCTCTCACTGCTTCTTTTACTTTGTTGTTTAGCCACAGTGGCTCTTTTTTGGTTCTCTTACTATGTTTTTTAATTTGGGGTATACATTTAAATTGAGCTTCTATTTTGGTGTCTTTAAAAAGTTTCCACGCAGCTTGCAGAGATTTCACTTTTGGCACTGTACCCTTTAACTTCTGTTTAACTAACCTCCTCATTTTTGTGTAGTTCCCCTTTCTGAAATTAAATGCTACAGTGTTGGGCTGCTGTGGTGTTTTTCCTGCCACAGGGATATTAAATTTAATTATATTATGGTCAGTCTATTACCAGGCAGTCTAGCTATATTCACCTCTTGGACAGATCCTCTGCTCCACTTAGGGTGGGTTCCAGGACCAGCTGCATCTGATGAAGTGAGCTGTAGCTCACGAAAGCTTATGCTCAAATAAATTGGTTAGACTCTAAGGTGCCACAAGTACTCCTTTTCTTTTTGCAAATACAGACTAACACGGCTGTTACTCTGAAACCTGTCATTTTGTACCCTGGTATTACTGTATTCCACTGATTATCCTCATTCCACCAAGTTTCTGTGATGCCTATTATATCAATATCCTCATTTAATACGAGGCACTCTAGTTCACCCATTTTATTATTTAGACTTCTAGCATTGGTATATATGCACTTTAAAAATTTGTCTCCTTTTAGCTGTCTACCATTACACAATGTAATTGAATGGGACTCTTTTTTATTTGACTGTTTCTGATCAGACCCTGCCTGTATTTTATTATTTTCCATCCTCTCGTCCTCACTAGGACATAGAGATTCTCTATTAATAGATCCTCCCCTAAGGAACATCTGAACCATGTGCTTCCCCAGCCCCTAGTTTAAAAACTGCTGTACGACCTTATTAATGTTAAGTGCCAGCAATCTGGTTCCATTTTGGTTTAGGTGGAGCCCATCCTTCCTGTATAGGCTCCCCCTTTCCCAAAAGTTTCCCCAGTTCCTAATAAATCTAAATCCCGCCTCCCTACACCATCATCTCATCCACGCATTGAGACTCTGCAGTTCTGCTTGTCTAACTGGCCCTGGGTGTGGAACTGGGAGCATCACAGAGAATGCTACCACGGAGGACCTGGATTTCAATCTCTTACCTAGCAGCTTAAATTTGGCCTCCAGGACCTCTCTCCTATCCTTCCCTCTGTCATTGGTACCTACGTGTACCATGACCACTGGCTCCTCCCCAGCACTACACATAAGTCTATCTAGATGTCTTGAGAGATCCGCAACCTTCGCACCAGGCAGGCAAGTCACCATGCGGTTCTCCTGGTCATCGCAAACCCAGCTATCTATGTTTCTAATGATTGAATCACCCATTACTAATTCCTGTCTCTTTCTAATAGCTGGAGTTCCCTCCCCCGGAGGGGTATCCTCAGTGTGAGAGGATACCACAGCATCATCTAGAAGGAGGGTCTCAACTATGGGATTGTTTCCCTCTGCTCCAGTTAGATGCTCTCCTTCCCTGGGACTTTCATCCTCCTCAAGAATGCTGAGACTGAGGAATCTGGGTTGTATTCCAAGTTCTGAGGGGAGTCTGGTCTACTGGATTTATTCTCTGTCCCAGTCTTCTTCCACCTCCTTGGGTCTTTGTCCCCAGTTCCCACAGCCCTCTTTTGGCTCCTTGTCCCAATCAAATCCACTCTGGCTCCATGTCCCAGTCCCCTAGCCCTGCTCCTCCTCACAGTCCCTTGCCCCTTTTGGTTCCATATCCCCATCCCAGTCCTCTGCCCTGCACCCTGCTCCTTGTCCAAGTGCCCCACCCAGCTCCTCAACCCAGTCTCCCCTCTTACTAGCCCTCAGGCCTGGCTCCTCATTCGTCTGCATTCCAATCAGGCTATTTCCTCCTTTTCCTCCTTATTGGCTGGGCAGTAGCAGGGGGAACTTTGAGAGCGCAGGAGAAACTATCTCCTAGCTCTCTGTTCCAGTGCTTGGTGTTATAGCAACCCTCAGCAGCCACAAAAACCAATTGTAGGGAAAGTTCTGCTGAGTCCCTGCTACTTTGGGCTGGAGAATGCTCAATGTAGATGGAATTTTATGAGAATTTAGCTATCGAACTAACAGATCTCTACTCATCTTGAGGTTTTTTCAGAGGATTATAACTTAGCCAAATTTAGGAGTTTTTTTTTCCCCAATGAGAACACAAAGGCACATTCCTGACAATAGGATGACTCCCTGCCAAATTTTGGTTCCTTTCTTCAAAGCATGGAGGTGCTAGAACTTCTCAATGAAACAGTTGTAAGAATTTTTTAACATTGGCAAAACCACATATTTTCTCCATGTTCTGAGAAACAGTTGAAACATTTTTTATGAACTTTTCTAAAAAAAAATTCAGCCTGGGGCATGGAAAACTTCAACCAAAAGTTTAAAGTTTGGCAAAGTTACAAGCAATTGAAAGTAGGATCTTATAATGAGTATCAGGCAATCTTAGTCACAGGTGTCGCTACCTGTGCCCCTTGTAATTAGCTCTCCAAAATAGTTACAGACTTGTATAGTGTATGGTGTACAATATTGAGATGAAAGAAAGTATCAGATAAATATCTTTTGTAATAATTGACTGATAATGGATTTAAAGATCTTACAATTTTATCAAACTGTGGGATACATCTTGTTTTTTGACTGTCAAAGAAGAATATTCTGGAAGCAATAAAGAACTTGTTTTATGTTGTACCGGTCAGCTTAAGCAGTGACATTTCACATTTTAATGTGTGTTTAAGATTTACTTACAATTTTTTTTAATAAAACAAGAAGTTTAATGTCTGAAAGGAAGTCATTTCACCAATAGTGTTGACTCGCTGTGCTAACTGAAGTATAATTTTATTGGTATTTATTAACCAAATCATAGCAAATTTCTGCAAGTTTGTTTTAGTAAGAGCCAGAAACTACATGGGAAACATAAAAAGGGAATGTGGATTTTTCAAAATCTCACATAGTTTGCATTTTTTTTATTTTTAATATATTATATGAATGAATATAAAGCTAGAAGGAATGCTGGCCTTCACATGTTCACCAAGATGGCTACCTTCTCGGAAAATATTTGCTAAGTGAAAGTGAATTCTGAGTATGTTAAAACTCTAACTGCAGGAATAATTGCTCTGTATTATACGTTCTGCATAGATTATACACCACCAGTGAAATATGGATTACATTAGAATGTGAGCATATCCACCAATAACTAGGGCTGCTGGAAACTAGAATCCAGTGATAATGTGGGCATGTATCATTCAAGAGCTAATGAAAATGGGAACTGAGATTCCTTTACAGTTGTATCCCATGGAGCAACTGCATGAGTTTGCAAAAACTGCTCATAAGTAGCCTGACTTGGGGGGAGGGATAGGTCAGTGGTTTGAGCATTAGCCTCCTAAACCCAGGGTTGTGATTTCAATCCTTGAGGGGGCCATTTAGGGATCTGGGGCAAAAATTGGGGCTTGGTCCTGCTTTGAGCAGGGGGTTGGATTAGATGACCTCCTGAGGTCCCTTCCAACCCTGATATTCTATGACTTCTTCAGTAATGCCTACTCTAGCTGCTGACTTACCAGCTCTCTCCTTGTTGGCAGCAAAGAGAGCCAGGGGCAGTACCACCTATCCTAAGTGTCAAAAAATCATGAGTCAGGCCTCAGAAATCATGAGATTGGCTTAACAATTAGGAAATTTAAACTAAAAATGTTTTTCTTTTGGTGTTTGAGCTTTGGGCTTCACATTTTCAAGATTTTCTCTGTAACCATTAGGACTAGAAACATAGCTGAGATTCTAATGTAAGCACATGACTCTAGGAGTTGGGGCTTTAAGAAAAACACCAAATACCACAAGAATAAGCAATACTACAAGGAGCCAGACAATCACATTGCCTGGAAAGGGAAATAAAGTAGATTGTCATGGTGTTCCTCCCTCCAAAAACTCTCTAGGATGCAGCAGTCTGAAAATGGCCAACTTGCCAGGCTTGTCCAAATGTCTGCTCTAGAATGCTGGTTTACCAGACCCTCCAATGACAAGGGCAGGAAAAGACAAATTTGTCTCCAGGAGCTGCAGAGCAGTTGTAATTAAGGAAGATTTTTGTGAGAACCTTTTTCATAGTCCCTCACAACATGTTAGTGTGCCTGACTTAGGGGTATTTAGACTCTGGGGAAGGGAATTGGTTTGGTTTTATGTAAAGAAGTTTGAATAAACTTGGGTGAGGAGAGAGGAGGTTCTAAATATTCTTCTCTATTTTAATGTCTTCTGTAGTCTTTCCTAAATTTGTAATCACTCCAGCTAGATTGCTTTCTTTCATTCCAGACCCAGCGACTGTGTAAGAATATTCAAATGCCTTCCTATTATTCTTAAAACATGCAGCGTTCATGTCAGAATCAGAGAGACTTCCTCAATTTACAGTACACTATTTCAATGCAAATAGAATTTAGATATTTTTACTTTAAATGAATAAGACAGATACTCATCTATCCCTTTGCTCTCCATTTCTTGTCTGCCACAGCAATATCTGAACAGTATATCTGTGCCAAAATATTTTACATAAAAAAAGCTCCAAATCGTGGTGTCTAGAACAGTGTTTCTCAACCTTTTTGATAGCAGGGACTGGCTTGTTGCCTTCCTAAACTGTGTCAGGCAGATCTCCGGGACCGGCACCGGTCCATGGACCGGTTGTTGAGAAACACTGGTGTAGAGAAGCCAGAAGGAAGGGGGATGGGACAGTCCACATAAATATGTTTTAAGAAAACAACCATTTTAGAACATGGCTAGCCATCTAAATAGTTACTGCTTTAAGAGAAGTTAGTGGTGGCTTGCCAGCTCTGTAAGTTGACATTCTCTGTTTGTCTCCAGAAGAGGTACAACACAGGACACAGTGCAACCTTTCTACATACACTGCGTTTCCACAACTGTTCCTCAACCATGACATGAAAGAATAGTTTCTAGGCATAGGAGAGCATTTTAGTCTTTCCCCACCCAAATTTTTGCCAAACGCCTATCCCACTACCTCAGAGCTTGGACACACATCACCAAGGATCAGTGGGTCTTAAACATGGTGGAACTGGGATACACTCTTCAATTTATTGCTGTTCCCCCTTCTCACCCCCCTTCCTCAACCCTCTTCGTGGATTACTCTGGGAGAGTATGCTACTTCAGTCTCTCCTCCTCATTGGGGCCTACAGGAAGTTCCTATGTTGTTCAGAGGGAAGGGATTTTATTCCCATTACTTTCTAATCCTGAAGATAAAGGGGGTCTCAGGCCTACTTTAGGTCTAAGCAATTAAACAAATGCCTAAAGAAAACAAAATTCCAGATGTTTACTCTAGCCTCTATTATCCCTTAGGGACTGGTATGCTGTGCTCGACTTAAAGGACACCTATTTTTACATGGTGATTCACCAGAGCCACTGAAAGTTTCTCAGATTCACAATCAATGGATCCCACTATCCGTTCACAGTACTGCCTTTCAGCCTGTCAGCTGCCCATCACGTATTCATGAAATGCATGACTGTAGTGGTAGCATTCCTGCAAAGGTCGGGAATCCATGTGTTCCTTTACCTGGATCACTGGCTAGTGAGGAGCCAGTCCAGGTCCCAAGTACTTTCCAATGTAGCTGCTCTTCAGTCCATTTTCAATGGACAGGGGCTCCTAATCAATACAGAGAAATCTATCTTGACTCCTCTTCAAAGAATAGATTTAATTAGGGCAGTCCTGGACTCTACAAAGGCTAGGGCTTTTCTGCTGGAGCAGAGGTTTCAAGCAATGTGGATCATTGCTCTAGACCAGGGGTCAGCAACCTATGGCATGCGTGCCAAAGACTGCACGGGAGCCGATTTTTAATGGCACGCTGCTGCCTGCCGGATCCCAGCCGCCGGCCCCACTCAGCCCGCTGCTGGCCTAGGTGAACGGAACCCCAGGCTGGCAGCGGGCTGAGCGGGCCGGCGGCATAAGATCAGCCTGGGTTCAGCAGCGGGCTGAGCTGGGCCTGTGGCCAGGACCCCAGCAGGCAGCAGCGTGCCATTAAAAATCCTGCCCGCCCTGACCAGCTTTTCTTCACCCGCTCCCTCCGGGGCAGGCAAGGTCCCCCCTCCCCCGCCTCTTCCGCCGGTGTGCTGGGTTCCTGCCTCTCCTCCTCTTCCTCCCTGCCGCCGAACAGCTGATGGCCCTTGTGAGGGAGGGGAAGGAGCAGAGCCGCAGCGTGCTCGCTGTTCCGGGGAGGAGGCGGAGAAGAGATGGGGACGGGGCCTTGGGGAACGGAGGTGGAATCAGGGCATATCCCCTCCAGCCCCTGCCATGAGCCGCTCTGGGCAGTGGGCTGGGAGCACCCCCAGGACCCTAGCCCACACCCCCAGCCCTCTGCCCTGACCCCTGCACCCCCACACATGCCAGCCTCCTGGTCTGACCCTTGCACCTGCCCATGATCCCAGCCCTGGCTCCAGCACCCCCCCACACACACACACCCCTGCATCCCCCTCACGACCCCAGCCCTGACTCCAGCACCCCCACACATACCCAGCCCCCCCACACTCCATGCCCTGACTCTTGCACCCCCCACATTCCCACCCTGAGCACCAAACGGGAGCTCCTGCATCACTCCCCCCCGCACATTCCCACCTGCACCGCTCGCACCAAATGGGAGCTGCCCTGGTAAGCACTCCACACCCAAACCTCCTGCCCCAACCCTGAGCCCCCTCCCTCATTCTAGCTCTTGGCCAGACCCTACACCCCACCCCCCAGCCTGCTCCTTCACTCCCAGCCCTGTGCTCAGTGCACTCCCACCCTCAGCTCAGTGCTGAGAGAGAGGAAGAGAATGGGCTAGAACCAGGGAGAAGGTAGGTACCTACTCTATGTGGGCATGGCCAGGATCCCAGACCGGCAGTGGGCTGAGTGGGACCGGCAGCCAGGACCCTGGCTGACAGGAGCCGGTGGACAGAACCCCAGACCGGCAGCAGGCTGAGTGGCAGCGGGCTGAGCCACTCAGCCCACTGCCTGTCTGGGGTCCTGGCTGCCGGCCCCACTCAGCCTGCTGCCGGTCTGGGGTTCTGGCTGCCAGCCCCTTGCCAGCTGGGGTCCCAGCCGCAGGCCCCGCTCAGCCCGCTGCTGGCCTAGGTGAACGGAACCCCAGGCTGGCAGCGGGCTGAGCGGGCCGGCGGCATAAGATCAGCATTTTAATTTAATTTTAAATGAAGCTTCTTAAACATTTTGAAAACCTTCTTTACTTTACATACAACAACAGTTTAGTTATATAATATATAGACTTATAGAGAGAGACCTTCTAAAAAACATTAAAATGTATTACTGGCACGCGAAACCTTAAATTAAAGTGAATAAATGAAGACTCAGCACACCACTTCTGAAAGGTTGCCGACCCCTGCTCTAGACCTAGAGGCCCATCCTATCAGTATGGTTCAGAACTGCCTCAAACTTGTAGGACACATGGCAGTGTGCACTTACGTTATGCAGCATGCCATACTGTACTTCAGAAAACAACAAGGCTGGCTAACCTCGGTGTTTTCACCAGCCCGTTGTCATATGGAGATGATGGTTCAAGCACCTGCTCAGGTCTTGTCCTCCCTGGACTGGTGCATACAACCTGCAGATGCTTGCGAGAGAGTTGCCTTTGCCCCTCCACAACAGTCACTGACTTTAGTCACAGATGAATCAGATCTAGGTTGGAGAGCTCACTGAGGTCCCCAAGACTCAAGGGCTTTGGTCTCCTCAGGAACTAAGTTTCCATATAAATAGCAGGGAGTTTAGGGCCATTAGTTTAGCTTGCATGGCTTTCCTTCTGCATATCAAGGGGCAGAATTTGTTGGTACTCAAGGGGCAGAATTTGTTGGTACTACACAGCAGCCATGTTGTATGTAAACAAACCAGGCAGGGCCCATTTGACAAAGTTATGCCAGGAGGTGATCCGCCAGCAAGTTAAAGAAGTATGGGCTGGATGAATGGACTATAAGGTGGATAGAAAGTTGGCTAGATTGTCGGGCTCAACGGGTAGTGATCAATGGCTCCATGCCTAGCTGGCAGCCGGTATCAAGTGGAGTGCCCCAAGGGTCAGTCCTCGGGCTGGTTTTGTTCAATATCTTCATAAATGATCTGGAGAATGGTGTGGATTGCACCCTCAGCAAGTTTGCCGATGATACTAAACTGGGAGGAGAGGTAGATACGCAGGAGGGTAGGGATAGGATACAGAGGGCCCTAGACAAATTAGAGGATTAGGCCAAAAGAAATCTGATGAGGTTCAACAAGGACAAGTGCAGAGTCCTGCACTTAGGACGGAAGAATCCCATGCACCGCTACAGACTAGGGACCGAATGGCAGAAAAGGACCTAGGGGTTACCGTGGACGAGAAGCGGGATATGAGTCAACAGTGTGCCCTTGTTGCCAAGAAGGCCAATGGCATTTTGGGATGTATATGTAGGGGCATTGACAGCAGATCGAGGGACGTGATCGTTCTCCTGTATTCGACATTGGTGAGGCCTCATCTGGAGTACTGTGTCCCCCCGCACACACAAGAAGGATGTGGAAAAATTGGAAAGAGTCCAGCGGAGGGCAACAAAAATGATTAGGGGACTGGAACACATGACTTATGAGGAGAGGCCGAGGGAACTGGGATTGTTTAGTCTGTGGAAGAGAAAAATGAGGGGGGATTTGATAGCTGCTTTCAACTACCTGAAAGGGGGTTCCAAAGAGGATGGATCTAGACTGTTCTCAATGGTAGCTGATGACAGAAGAAGGAGTAATGGTCTCAAGTTGCAGCGGTGGAGGTTTAGGTTGGATATTAGAAAAACTTTTTCACTAGGAGGGTGGTGAAACACTGGAATGCGTTACCTAGGGAGGTGGTGGAATCTCCTTCCTTTGACATTTTTAAGGTCAGGCTTGACAAAGCCCTGGCTGGGATGATTTAGTTGGGGATTGGTCCTGCTCTGAGCAGGGGGTTGGACTAGATGACCTCCTGAGATCCCTTCCAACCCTGATATTCTATGATTCCTTTGGAATTTCTGCATTACCAGTTCCATCAACCTGAGAGCTGCTTACCTTCCAGGAGTTCAAAACTCTCTGGCAGACCATCTTAGCAAGTTGTGAGCAGGTTGTTTGCAGGCCACCACAAGTTGTCTCTTCTCCCAGATGTGTCCAGGTCCATTTTCTAGTGGTGAGGAACTCCCCCAGTGGACCTGTATGCAACAAGAGCAAACAAAAAATGTCATCTTTTTTGTTCCTGAGTGGATCACAGCCTGGGTTCACTGACAGATGCTTTCCTCGTACCCTGGTCAAAAGGCCTGCTGTATGCCTTCCCTCCAGTTCCATTCCTGCCCAAAGTCTTTTAATTTTTTACTGTAAGGCATATTTTCCAGTCCTCAAATTCTTCTTCTTCTTTTTTTTTTCTGTTTGGAGTATGGACACCAGAACTGGACACAGTATTCTAGTAGTGGTCTCACCAAGTGCCATATTCAAAGGTAATGTAACCTTCCTGCTCCACATTCCTCTGTTTATACATCCAAAGATCACATTAGTCCTTTTGGCCACAGTATTACAGTAGAGTGAGAGCTCATGTTCAGCTGGTTATCCAGCATGACCCTAGGTCCTTTTCAGAGTCACTTATTTCCAGGATACAGTCCCCCATTCTTTAGGCGAGTTGTTCTCAACCTGTGGCCCATGGGCCACTTGCGGCCCAATCAGCACACAACTGCGGCCCATGTGACATCCTCAGGGCCATATAGGTAGTATTGGATGCGGCCCACATAACACATTTTGGGCCGCATATGTGGCCCACAATGGTAAACAGGTTGAGAACCACTGCTTTAAGCATTCTTTTTGCCTAGATGTATGGCCTTGCATTTAGCCATGTTGAAATGTATGTTGCTGGATCACACCCAGCTTATCAAGCAGTCCAAATGACTCTGTAATAGCAACCTGTCCTCATTATTATTGCCACCTGACCAGTCTTTGTGTCATCTGCAAACTTCAATAGATTCCAAGGCAGGAAGAGACCATTGTGATCATATAGTCTGACCTGCTGTATGACACAGGCAATAAAACTTCCCCAAAATAATTCCTAGAGCATATTTTTTAGAAAAACATGAAATCTTAATTTAAAAAGTTGTTACTGATGGAGAATCTACCACAACCCTTGGTAAATTGTATAATGGTTAATTACTCTCACTGTTAAAATTTTACACCTTATTTCCAGCCTGAATTTGTCTAGTTTCAACTTCCAGCCATTGGATTGTGTTATCCCTTTCTTTGCTAGATTGAAGAGCCCATTATTAAATATTTCTTCCCCATATAGGTACTTACAGATTGTAATCAAGTCTCTCCTTTAACCCTCTTTGTAAAACTAAATAGACTGAGTTCCTTGAGTCTATCACTATAAGGCATGTTTTCTAATCCTTTAATTATTCTCATGGCTCTTCTCTGAACTCTTTCCAATTTATCAATATCCTTGAATTGGTGGTATCAGAACTAGACACAGTAGTCCATCTGAGGCCTTATAAGTGTGCTCTCTAGGCTATTATCCAAATCATTTATGAAGATATTGAATAGAACTGGACCCAGGACAGATCAGTGATCTGTCCTCTTCATTATTTACCAGTCCTCCAGTTTTTATGTCATTTGCAAACTGTATCAGCAATGATTTTATATTTTCTTCCAGATCATTAATAGAAATATTAAAAAGCATTGATAAATAGCTGAAAACCAGTCCCTATAGGACCCCACTAAAAACACACTATTCAATAATGATTCTCCATTATAATTACATTTTGAGATCTGTTAGTATTCCACTTAATATGTGCAATAATAAATTTGTTTGATACTTTTAATCATATTGTCATACTGTACTAACTCAACTGCCTTATGGAAGTCCATGTATATTATGTCAACAGTTACTTTTATCAACAAAACTTGTGATTTCATCAAAAAATGCTGACAAGTTCATTTGACAGACCTGTTTTCCATTAAACCATGTTAAATTGGCATTTAGTACATTACCATCCTTTAATTCTTTATTGAGCAAGTCCTTGTCAGCCTTTCCATTATTTGTCCCATTATATTTCTACTGTCTTAACCACAAGACCTTCCTTTCTCTTTCTGTAGGCCATTGCCTCATTCACTACATACCTACAGGGAATGAGGCAGGGATCCTACAAACAAAAGCCTCTTTCACATTATAGTCTTAATTAATTCCCTGAGCACTTTCCACCCTGCAGACAGAATGAGATGGGTCCTGTGGAAAAAAAGAGTATGTCATTATGCAGTTAAAAACTGAATCATAATTCATATGGATGAGCGGCCTTAATTTAGGGATTTTCTGACTTTCAATTGTTTGATTTGCAAGCTTAATCACGTTCTTATGCATATTTTAATATAATTTCCTAGGGTTTTTTAAAGGAAAAAGGTAAAGATAGATATTATTCAGAACTGCAGCATAGACTTCTACTGCTTGATTTACGGGACTTACTGTATTCGCTGGCAGCAAGTGAAGTCTGGTATTGTGTGTGAATCAGCCACTAAAAGAGCACACATCTCACACTGAAACAGTAGGTTACAGATGAATGAGCAGCCTCATTTTACAGACAGTATAACTAAGGACAAAGATGGCAGGCAGTTTCTGATAGGCAGGGTGGTTAAATGAATGGGATTTGAGCATCGTAGTGATCTGGATTCTTCTTCTAGTTTGTGTAAACTCTTAGTTGTGTGTGAGGAACTGTTTTTGTTTGTATGTTTTTATCTGTTTATGTATTCAGGACATTTTAATAGATTTACAAATACTAATATAAGAATCAGAGACAAAATGATAATTACTACAACAGTGTGCTCGCATTTAGAGAAACAGTCTACATTAATATAATAATCAAATCTCTCTATTTAACAGTGTGTTACTATAATGGAGAGTGAGCCTCTTTATACTACCCAGGATGTGTTGTTTCTGGTTATTTTATTATATTGAGTGAAATTTCTGATTATGTATATATTTATCAAACCAGGCATTGCTATCAGATGTTAATATTCCAAAAAATTGGAAAGGTGTGCAGGATTTTTTGCAGGTGAATGTACTTTGTCAGAGTATTGAGTAAGTGGTAACCAAATATCTAAGTAGAGGAACTGCTTAATAACAAGGGCTTTGAATAATTCTAGAATTGTACACAATCGTCAATATAAGTAAGTCTAGAACTCACAGTTGCTGGACTCCTAAGATATGTCTACACTGCATTTAGGAGTGAGACTCCCAGTCTGGGTCCACAAACTTGTGTCAGTGAGGTTTGTGCTAAAAGTAGCTGTGTAGATGTTGCTTTGATGTTGTGCTCTGGCTCTCAAGTCCACCCCCAAACTCCAGCCCAACCTGCAACATCAAAGCAATCCCTACACAGCTATTTTTAATGAGCTAGTGTTAGCCTCACTAACACAAGTCTGTGAACCTGGGCTGAGAGGCTTGCTCCCAGATGCAATGTAGACGTACTTCTAGAGCTGTGCACTTTCCCTTAGGCCAAAGGGTATTCTATGGAGCATGACCAGGAGCATCCAGTTTGTTTATGTTGTATCTGCAGTTTGAGTTTGTGAAATGCTGAAATGTGATACTGGAGCAGGATGTGCAGTGCTATAGAAAGTGGAGGGTTTTTTGCATGCCATCAAAAGCAAGCTGTTATGACAAAAACAAAAAACAAATGGGAATTTTCAACAGCACATAATTTGCCTAAATTTGAACAGATTTTCATGGAGCCAAAAAACCTCTCTGATCCTAGGACTATCCAAATTTCAATGTCCTTCTGCAAACCATGGAGGAATTGGAGCTCCTAACAAACAAACAAAAAAAGTGACCCAGAAATTTTTTTATAAGTGCTAGCCATCATTATTCTTATTATTACAGTTAGAGCTGTTAAGGACACCTATACTTATAGTTGCCGAACTCTTCCCACTATAAGATCCTGTTTTCAGTTGCCTATAATTTTGCCAAACTTTAACCATCTGGGCTGAAATTTTCCATGCCAGGTCTCTGCTGCAGGCTTTTTTTTTTTTCCCCCCAACAAAAATTGTTTCAGTAAAAATAGCTGTTTCCAAGAATGAGATTACTGTAAAATACTTTGTTTTGACCATATTAAAAATGTCCTTATAACCAGGCCCACTGAGAGCAATTCTGGGCCCCAGGGCGGAAGTGACGATTTGTCACTTCCAGGACACCATTACTTCTGGGACCAACCGCGCTGGCCCGTGGGGTCCCCCAAAGCACGGGGCCCGGAGCAGTCGCATGTGCCTAGGAGCCCTGCAGCTCATCCAGGCAATTTGAAAGGGCCCGGGGCTCCCGGCAGCCACTGCTGCTACCGCAGCAACGGCGGTGGCTGGTGGCCCCCGGACCCTTTTAAATCTTCTGGGCCCCTGGGCAATTGCACCCTTTGCCCCCCTGCCCTTCCTCCCATCGGTGGGCCTGCTTATAACTGTTTTATTGGGAAGATGTAGCATTTCCTTTCATTGAAGCAAGGACTTGAAAGGTAGCAGGAGAGATGCCCTGGTGTCAGGGATGTACCTTCTGCTGTGCCAATGAAAAAATGCTTGAATTTGGCCCCATTATAAACTTTTGAAAAATCTCAGATTGCATATGCTCACTACTGACTTGTTAGAGTTTGTCAGCTACATTCTCTGAAGATCTGTTTTTGTGCATGTGTGTTCTTAATACCCCCTTTCTAGTGCCCGAGCCACTTGTCCCAAATGCAAAGGGGGAAAGAACAGGACTTGAAGGGGAGAGGAAGCAGTGGAGGGAGTTTATTGGAACAAGGAACCTGGTGATGGGACTGGGACTGGCAACTGACAGGGATTATGGTTGGTAAAACTAGGACTAGCTGGGAAAGGAGACTGAGGCTGAGAACTGGGAGGGAACTGCGGTAGGGAGAATTGGAAGCCAGTGTGAGAGAAAGGCTGAGATCAGACAGAAGCCAGGAGGTGGGATGGAACTGGAATTGATTGGGGAAGGAGACTAGGACAAGGAGCCAGAAAAAATGGAAACTGGGACTGGAAAGAGAAGCCAGGCAGAGAAGTTCAAGGAGGAGACAGGACTGTGAGAGTCTGGAATGGACAGGGCAGAAGGGGTCAGGCTTGGGAGAAACAGAGGCAGAAGACTGTAGTTACTGGGTCTCCTGTTATGATACACTCTCTTTAATTACATAATCCCTTACTATTTTTTTCCATAAGACCCCTGCCTCATTCTATGCACAGGGATGAACCATGCCCTGGAGATGAATCAGGATTGTGTAATAAATGAAGCCATGGTTTGTAAAAGCCCTGCCTTATTTGTTGCAGAAGTTGGAAGGAGTGTAATGAATGAGGCAGAGGATTGCAGGAAGAAAAAAGAGGGAAAGAGGGTCGCTTAGATTAGGCATTTGAATGCTGCCCTGGAGAACTGGATTCTTAACCACAGAATACTTGTGTGATGCTGGGAAAGTCACTTAAACCAAACTTTTCATAGGTGGTCACTGATTGTGTTTTCCTCTTTTCGGGTGCCCAACTTGAGACTGTGGGGGAATGAATTGTTGAAGAATTGAACACTCAGAGCTTCAATTGAAGTCAATAGGAGCTGAGTTTTGAATATGTGAAATTCAATATAATGAAAAATCAGACCACAGGCATCTGAAATTGGGCACCCAAAATCAGTGGATACTTTTTGCCTTAATCCCTCTGTGCCTCAGTTCCTTGTCTTTACAATGAGGATGATAATACCCCTTCACCTCACAGATGTGTTGTGAAAATAAATTAGTTTATGTTTGTGAAGCACTCAGATACTATAGTAATGAGCACCATAGAAAATTCCTTGAGGAAATTAATAATTCTCTCTTCAGAGCAGGGTTTGAATAGTATGAAGTACATAAGGCATAAGGTGATACATTGAACAATAGGGATAACACGAAATATTACATAGCTGCTCATTCAGTGAGCACTGTCCATCCTGTGCACCAATCGAGGCAGGGCTCTTGTGGAAAAAATAGTATGTGATCATGTAATTAACAACTATCATAATGCATATGCAGAAGGGGGGGAAATTAAGGTTGCATGGACAACCTTAATACTGGCATTTTTTAATTTTAGAGTGCTTGACTTTGCAACCTTAACATTCTTTTAAGGTAGTTTTTCTGTGTGTAATTATTATTTGTTTTATGGTAGGCCTAGAGGGCCCCTCTAAGATCAGGGCCCATTTTTGCTAGGCACTGTACAGACACACAGTAAAAGACAATCCCTGCCTCAAGAATCTTCAATTCTAAAAAGACAGATAAATGATAGGAGTGAGAGATGAAGTGTGTTGCCCAAGCTAACACAGCAAATCAGTGACAGAGCTAGGAATAGAACTGGGACTTATCCACTTGACCACACTGCCTCTCAACTTTAATATACACATCACTGCTATTACCACTATAATAACCATGTTTCTTCCTTTCTGAATTATTAGAAATCTTTGCTCTATCTTTTGAATTAAATGGTTTATTTACTCACCATTATGGCTCATTATTTCTCTTGATCACTGTGGTATGGTTTAGGGCAGTACATAATTGATGAGTTCTGGAAAGCTAGAATTTGCTTCCTAATGTAGAGCAATATGCTAGTCTAGATATTAAATAAATCTGGTGGGGTTGTTCAGAGTTACCTGCACTTCCACTCTGCTAAGCTCTTGGCCTTTATGATATCTAGTGTCAATAAGTTCTACGGGCTGATTGTGAATTGTGTGAAAAAGTATTTTTTTTATCACTTTTAAGTTTGCTCCTGTTCCATTTCATTGAATGTTCCCTTGGTCTTGAACTTCGAGAAGGATGTACAGAAATTCCTGATCTTCCTTCACTATACCATTTCTTCATTTTATATATCTTTAGCATGTCCCTGCCTATTCTTCTTACTCCGGGGGGGAATTCTATGCCACAGTGCAATGCAGAATTTGAACAGAATTAATGTTTTGAGGAGAATTTCCTTGTTTCCTCACAGAAATGGGCTGCAGAACTGCTGGCCGCCACTAGGGACTGCCAGACCAGACAAAGCCCAGCTCCCCAGCTCACATATAGAAGAGACTGCGGGGGGGCGAGGGCGGGGGTGGAGGGTTCCCAGCAGCTGCAGTTCCCAGCATGTCTTGAAGGAAGGAGGTGGTGTGCAGGAAAACTCCATACAACCTCCGGACCCAGCATCAGGCTGTTTCTCCCTCTGGATCCCTGGGCTCTGTGGGAGGAGGGGGTGCAGGTGTCTTGGCTGGAAAGGCATGCTGCAGCTGGGCTCTGGGAGGGCAGGGGCTGAGGGTGTCTGGGCTTGTGGGAGGGTCCTCCATGGATAGGCTTTGTTGGGAGAAGGGGCGCAGATGTATGGGCTGGGGACTGCCCTGTGGCTGGGCTCTGGGGGCAGGGAGTGTGGGTGTCTGGGATGGGGGAGCCCTGCGGCTGGATTCTGGGGATGGGAGGGTGTGGGTAACCGGGCCGAGGGGATGCCCCAAAGCTGTGTTCTGAGCAGGGCCAGCTCCAGGCACCAGCAAAGGAAGCAGGTGGCTGGGGCAGCCAATACAAAGGGGCGACACTCCGTCCGTCATCGGGGCGGCACATCCGGGTCTTCAGCGGCGGGCCCTTCAGTCCCTCTCTTCCTCTTCGGTGGCACTTCGGTGGCAGCTCAGCTTTGGTTTTTTTTTCCTTGGGGCGGCAAAAAAGCTGGAGCCGGCCCTGGTTCTAGGGGGGAGAAGGTGCAGGTGTCTGGGCTAGGGGGGTCCCACGACTGGGCTCGGGAGGGAAGGGATGTCAGTGTCTGGCCCCCCGGCTGGGCTCTGTGGGTTAGGGAGTGGAGAAGCAGGAATTGGGTTGTCATAGTGATTTCTTTAACTCTCTACTCCTGGGGGAATTATTTTTGTTGTCTCTATTGTTACATACATAGTTGCTGACATATTTATTTTGAAATAAATTACCTAAATAATTGAAACTGGCATGGTTATATAGTGCTATTTTGACAAATAAAATATGCAGAATTATGCAGAATTTTAAAGTATTGTGCACAGAATTTTTAATTTTTTGGTGCAGAATTCCTCCAGCAGTATCTTCTCCTCTCTAAGGTAAGCAGTCCTAATCTTTTCAAACTTTCTTCACATGGAAGTTTTTCCAGGCTTCTAATCATTCTTATCATCTTTCTGTAATACCCTCTATTACTGGTATATCATTTTTGACATAATATGACCAAAACTGAACACAGTATTCCAGGTGAGGGCATAATATTGATTTGTATAATGCCTTTATATGGGGACTCCACCACTTCCTGAAGGAGATTATTCTAAAATCTAATAAAGATTAATGAAGATTAGGTTATTCTAAAGTCTAATTAAGAGATGTTACCTGATATTCAGTCTAAAAGTACATTTACATTTCCAGTGGCATGAAGAGTACAGACATTGCATGCCCAGCTGGCATCGGTAAAAGCATTGTAGACAGTATAGCATGACTTAGGGGAGTAGGGTAAAGTAGAGTACTGTACACACCTGAACCCTAGGGTATATACCAGGAATGGCCAAACTTATTCATTCTCTGACCCGCAGATGACGATCTTCAGAAGTTCGAGAACTGGGGCATGCCTGCTGGGGCTCAGGGTTTCAGCCTGGCAGGGCACACCTGCCGGGGCTCAGGACTACATGTAGCATTCCCCTCCTCAGCTCCCCCCCCCGCTCCGATTTTTGCCAGAGTTTGCTGGCCCCGCTTGGTCACATAGTGTCGCAGAGTCTCCTCCTTGCATGGCAGCTGCTGGAGCTGGCAAGCTGGGAGCTGTGGCTGTGTAGAGCGGCAGCAGCAAACAGCTGGGAGCTGCAGGGAGGGGCCACTGAGGGTAAAAGTGGGGGGCATACTTGGGGGTGTGTGACCAAGGGTACCAGTTAGGGAGGGCAGCCCTTCCCCCATCCCCCGCGAGTTTCGTACAGGAGGTGTGCTCCCAGACAGAGCTCTTAACTGCACAGAATAAGGGCACGTCTACACTGGCAAAGTTACAGCACCGGCAGTTACAGCGCTGCTCAGAGAGCGCAGAAGGAAAATCGCTGTTGTGTGTTCACTCTGACAGCTGCCTGCGCAATAGCGTGTTTACACTTGCGGCACTTGCAGCGCTATTTGGAGCGGAGCACTCTGGGCAGCTATCCCCCAGAGCACCTCTTTCTCTTTATCTTGTGGGAAGATAGAGGGGGCCGCGGGGCATCATGGGTCCAGTCGCAATGCCCCGTGATGCATTGCTTCGCATCCCAGCAATCCCTGTGCTTCCATCCACATTTGACGCCATCTTTCAACGGTTTGTGTACTGCATGCCCTGCCTCTTACAGGCTGCAGGAATGGATCCCAAACTGCTGACCAGTATGCTGCTTGCTCTGACCAACACGTCATGAGCGGCAGTGGAGTTATTCCTTAAACTACAAAGGCAAGAGCAGTGTGACATTGATCTTGCCACGCATAGTAGCTACAACACGAGATTGCTTGTGGCATTCACGGAGGTGTTGACCATAGTGGAACGCGGCTTTTGGGCTCGGGAAACAAGCACTGAGTGGTGGATCACATCGTGATGCATGTCTGGGATGATGAGCAGTGGCTGCAGAACTTTCGGATGAGGAAAGCCATATTCATGGGACTATGTGCTGAGCTCACCCCAGCCCTGCGACGCAAGGACATGAGAATGAGAGCTGCCCTGTCATTGGAGAAGCATGTGGCAATGGCACTATGGAAGCTGACTACTCCAGACTGCTACTGATCAGTCGCTATCCAGTTCAGAGTGGGAAAGTCGACCGTTGGGAGTCATGTTAATGGAAGTGTGCAGGGCTATTAATCGCATCCTGCTCTGAAAGACCTTGACTCTGGGCAACATGCGTGACAGTGTGGATGGCTTTGCATAAATGGGCTACCCTAACTGTGGAGGGACAATAGATGGCATGCACATTCCAATTCTGGCACCAGACCACCTCACCACTGACTACATTAATCGCAAGGGGTGTTTCTCAATGGTTCTCTCAGCGCTTGTGGATCACCATCGGCGTTTCACAGACATTAACGCAAGCTGGTCCAGAAAGGTGCATGATGCACGCATCTTTCGAAACACTGGCCTGTTCAAGAAGCTGTAAGCAGGGACTTTCTGCCCAGACCAGAAGATCACCGTAGGGGAAATCAAAATGCCCATTGTGATCCTGGGAGACCCCACCTACCCCTTAATGGCATGGCTTATGAAGCTATACATAGGGCAACTTGACAGCAGCAAGGAGCAGTTCAACAACAGGCTGAGCAAGTGCAGAATGACTGTTGAGTGTGCATTTGGCTGTTTAAAAGCCTGTTGGCGATGTCTGTATCGGAAGCTGGACATGGCCGATGACAATATTCCTGTGCTTATAGCCGTGTGCTGTACGCTCCATAATATTTGTGAAGAGAAGGGTGAAAGCTTCACTCAGGGCTGGACCGCAGAGGCTCAGTGCCTGGAGGCTGAGTTTGAACAGCCAGAGACCAGGGCTATTAGAGGGGCACAGCACGGGGCCATAAGGATCAGGGATGCCTTGAGGCAGCAATTTGAAGCTGAAAGCCACTAATATTTGTTACTATGCTCAGGATTGCAGTGCTTGTAATGCTAGGAGGTGACTGGTACACATGTTGCAATAAGGGGATTTAACATAATTGCATGTTGCTTTGCAGTGCTCTTTTTGCTTTCACTTAATAGAATAAAGATTGCTTTCAAACCAACACAATTCTTTTAATAAAAGACAACAACCAGAGGAGAGAGTCAAATGACAAAAATACATCAGCAGGGAGGGGGATGGGGGAAGGGAAGGTCTCCAGAAGAGGAGGGGTCCTGGGATGGCTACAGATTTGTGTATGTCCAGGGATCATACCCAGCCTTCTCCTTTGGAGTACAATGCAGCGGGTGCTGTACTTCAGCAGGGCCAAACTGCAGAGGGATTGGTGTTGAGTGCAGTGGGTAGTGGGAGTCCACACTGCTGGACTGTGAGGAGGGAGTAGTGGAATGCTGCATGTAGAGAGTGAAGCCAGGAGGTTGATAACAGTGTGTTGGGGGTGAGGGGTGCGGGCGCATGTGAAAGTTTTGTGACAGCAGCTGCAGGGGAGGGCGGGCGTGGAGCTGCTCAGTTTGAGGAACTAGTATCACCTCGAGCGTGTCCACTTGGCACTCCATAACATTTAAGAGCCGCTCCATGGCTTCTTTCTGGTGTGCCGCGTTCTCCTTTCGGTCCCTGTTCTTGCTATCCCGCCACTCCTTCAATTCCTGTTTCTCAGTGGTGGAGTGCATCATAACCTCACAGAGAAAGTCCTCCTTAGTTCTTCTTGGCCACTTTTTAATTCTGTACAGCCATTCTGCTGCCGATAAGGGAGGCTGACCTCCCAATGTCATCTCTGTGAAGTTTAAATCATAGAATCATAGAATATTAGGGTTGGAAGAGACCTCAGGAGGTCATCTAGTCCAATCCCCTACTCAAAACAGGACCATCTCCCTAGGTAATCCATTCCAGTCCTTCACCATCCTCCTAGTGAAATCGTTTTTCCTAATATCCAACCTAGACCTCCCGCACTGCAACTTGAGACCATTGCTTCTTGTTCTGTCATCTGCAACCACTGAGAACAGCATAGCTCCATCCTCTTTGGAACCCCCCTTCAGGTAGTTGAAGGCTGCTATCAAATCCCCACTCACTCTTCTCTTCTGCAGACTAAATAACCCCAGTTCCCTCAGCCTCTCCTCGTAAGTCATGTGCCCCAGCCCCCTAATCATTTTCGTTGCCCTCCACTGGACTCTCTCCAATTTGTCCACATCCCTTCTGTAGTGGGGGGACCAAAACTGGCCACAATACTTCAGGTGTGGCCTCACCTGTGCCGAAGAGAGGGGAATAATCACATCCGTCGATCTGCTGGCAATGCTCCTACTAATACAGCCCAATATGCCGTTGGCCTTCTTGGCAACAAGAGCACAGTGCTGACTCATATCCAGCTTCTCGTGCACTGTAATCCCCAGGTCCTTTTCTGTAGAACTGCTGCTTAGCCAGTCGGTCCCCAGCCTGTAGCGGTGCATGGGATTCTTCCTTCCTAAGTGAAGAACTCTGCACTTGTCCTTGTTGAATCTCATCAGATTTCTTTGGGCTCAATCCTCTACTTTGTCTAGGGCCCTCTGAACCCTATTCCTACCCTCCATCGTATCTACCTCTCCTCCCAGTTTAGTGTCATCTGCGAACTTGCTGAGGGTGCAATTAATCCCATCATCCAGATCATTAATAAAGATGTTGAAAAAAACTAGCCCCAGGACCGACCCCTGGGGCACCACACTTGATACTGGCTGCCAGCTAGACATGGAGCCATTGATCACTCCCGTTGAGCCCGACAATCTAGCCAGCTTTCTATCCACCTTATAGTCCATTCCTCTTATAATCCATACTTTTTTACTTGCTGGCAAGAATACTGTGAGAGACCATATCAAAAGCTTTGCTAAGGTCAAGATATATCACAGCCACCGCTTTTCCCATATCTACAGAGCCAGTTATGTCATCATAAAGGCAATCAAGTTGGTCAGGCATGACTTGCCCTTGGTGAATCCATGTTGACTGTTCCTGATCACCTTCCCCTCCTCCAAGTGCTTCAAAATGGATTCCTTGAGGACCTGCCCCATGATTTTTCCAGGGACAGAGGTGAGGCTCACGGGTCTGTAGTTCCCCGGATTCTCCTTCTTCTCTTTTTTTTGAAGATGGGCACTATATAAAGAAGCTTACAAGAAGTGGAAGATTGGACAAATGACCAGGGATGAGTATAAAAATATTGCTTGGGCATGCAGGAGCGAAATCAGGAAGGCCAAATCACACCTGGAGTTGCACCTAGCAAGAGATGTTAAGAGTAACAAGAAGGGTTTCTTCAGGTATGTTAGCAACAAGAAGAAAGTCAAGGAAAGTGTGGGCCCCTTACTGAATGAGGGAGGCAACCTAGTGACAGAGGATGTGGAAAAAGCTCATGTACTCAATGCTTTTTTTGCCTCTGTCTTCACGAACAAGGTCAGTTCCCAGACTACTGCACTGGGCAGCACAGCATGGGGAGGAGGTGACCAGTCCTCTGTGGAGAAAGAAGTGGTTCGGGACTATTTAGAAAAGCTGGACGTGCACAAGTCCATGGGGCCAGATGCGTTGCATCCAAGAGTGCTAAAGGAGTTCGCGGATGTGACTGCAGAGCCACTGGCCATTATCTTTGAAAACTCATGGAGATCGGGGGAGGTCCCGGACGACTGGAAAAAGGCTAATGTAGTGCCCATATTTAAAAAAGGGAAGAAGGAGGATCCTGGGAACTGCAGCCCAGTCAGTCTCAGTCAGGCAATTGGGAAGGATATCATGGTTGACAGTATAAAAAGCAGCACAGAGGTCAGGAAGAAAGAAAGAAAGAGTGTCAGATGAGAGGAGAGCACTTAACTGCCAATGGGTGGCAGGTTCTGCTCCAGACTGGGTTGTACAGCAATACCTGCTGGGCAATTTTAGATTTTAACGGAAAACGATTTTGTTTTGTCATTTTTTGTTCTGAGTTTGAGAAAAGGAAGGCATGAAAAAGTGTCGTATGAGTATCAGATGTGATTATACCTCAACTTCTTAGGGTTTCAGCTGTATCCAGGTCAATTCCAGAACAAAGAACAGAAATTGCATCCACCGAGTCCATAAAGTTGATGATTATTTTCATGATTTGTATTATTCATCTGCGTTCAGCACTGTTCAGAATATGTAGTCCCTGAGCCGATGCATATAAGATGTGTAACTCTGGATAAGACGGCTCAGATATTTAGGTATGACGTGTATAGTTATTGACCACATGTTATCACACCTTCACTGTGATGTTAATATCTATGAGTGGAGGCACTGATGGCAATAGTTTTACTTGATTAAGGACTCGAAGATTTGACCCTCCAATTTTTTTCAAGAGGAAGAGCTGCCCAGAGCTCCTGTACCTGTTTATTTTCCTTTCCTACCTGCAGTTACCATGATATACCTCAGAAGTCTCAATTTTTTTCTGAACTTTAAAATGTTGAATTTTCTTGGTGTTTAGTTTAAAATATTCTCCTGTGGAAACTGCAACTCAATCACTGTAGTGTTGTGTTTAAGACCCTTCTGGAAAGTAGCTAGCCTTTAAACAGAAGCAGTGTTGCCAACTCTCATGATTTTTTTATGAGAGTCTGATAACTATTGTTTTCTTAAAGCCCCAGCTCCTGGAGTCAAGTGATATGTGATGATTTCAGCCTTCAGTCTTAAAGAAAAATGACGTTTCCAGCCCTTGTGGCTGTGGAGAAAGCTTCAAAATGTGACCCCAGCACACCCTAAAGGCTCAAAAAGCAGAATGTAAATAAAAAGAACACCAAATATATTATTTTTACATAATCTCATTATTTTAAAGCCAATCTCATGATTTTTGGAGAGCCTGATTCATGATTTTTGAACATTTGGGGTTGGCAATACTATGAAAGTGACTTGAAATTGTCCGTTTCACTCCTGTTTAAAGTCAGTTTCTAGTCTATTATTTGTAGTGGGGTAACACACCAAGAGCCCCAGGAAGATGCGGTATAACTCAAAGGGCCTTGCCCTAGTAGGATGTTTCCAAAAGTTAAATGATCTACTCCAAGGTTGATGAACTGCAAAAAAGTGATAGAGAGTAATCTATATTTTTCTACATTTCTTTCAATTGTTGTATTCAAGAGTTAGTAACAAAGTAAGAACATACATTAAATGTTTAAACCTAACCGGTGTCCCTTTTGACACAAAATGTCAGAACATGTTAGTATTAGAGCTGAGTGGGTCTAATATTTATTAAATTTTCTTTCTTTATATAGGAATTAGAAATTATTATCTAAAAGGAGCACTGTATCTAAGTTACTATCTGCAAAAAACCAAGAGTTTTCAATTGCCCAAGTAGTCTCTGGAATCACGGTTAAAGCTGCCTGCCCCGCCTGCAGCAAAATCTGAAATGGCGTCCTGGGAATGACCTAGGCTGCTGTGTGTGTGGGGGCTGGGGGCGGGGTGAACCTTTAAATTGTGCCCCCTGCTCTCAGCAGGTACAGTCACCTCTAGCAGAAGCTCCTAGCCCCACCACCCCACCGCAGGGCAGAAGCCCTCTCATTTGGGTAAGTGTGGGGGACTCCACAAGCTTCACCCTAACTGTAAAAGAGCCACAGTTTGGCTCCCCTGGTATATACCCTACATGGCTCTCTACACACCCAAGCAGTGCCTCTCATGTCTACACTGCTGTTTGTAGCAGTGTAATGTCCTGCTGCCTCCCTGCTGCCAGAGCTGTTCCTTACTATGATGAAAGGCTCTGTCAGCAGGGAAGGGCTCTCGGAGGGAGGAGGCAGCTGGGAAAAGGAAATGGCTGCCAGAGCTTTCCCTGCTGCCTCCCCCCTGCCAGAGCCTTTCACTGTTGTGTGTAGCTACACGTACCCTACTCACCGCTGCGGGTGTAGACAAGGTCTAAGTTTTCTTTTTCATTCTTTCATCCCATTACTCGTAGTCATGCCATCGTGGACTACAATGAACCATTTCCCTCCCTCCATCCTAAATGCTTACACTGTGAAATATTTGTAGACTGTTACATATCTTTTTTTCTCATTCCCAGTGATCAATTAGCCAAGCTGTACGTGTTTAGTTATTTTCCTCCTAAAACAGTTTAAGGAGTTGGTAGGAACACATGGAGAGGTGAAGAGTGAATAAAATTGGAAGGTCAAGGAGAGAGCCCTCCACTCACCTTACCTATCAAATGTAATTTCTTTATGCAAAGTTGACCCCTGCCTTTGCTCTGCCAACAATGCTGAGCTTGATTATCTCTTTTTTTCCCCACAAACACATTCATACATTCCTGTATACCAACCTTTGTGAATTGGAAGAATTCTCCATCAAATTTCATAAAGCCACCACTTTATTCTTTTTAAAATTCCTCCTTAAAACCTGCTATTCTCATGATGCCTACAAATGATGGCTGTCTGGCATTGGCTAGCCAATCAGCCTCCTGTTACTATGTTGACCACTGAAACACCTTACTTAGGCCTTGTTTATGTAACCCTTCTGCCCGTCAGAGTTGGCAGCAACAAGGGCCGGGTTCAATATCTAGGGGATCCATTCCAATAACACAATGCAAACCGGCTCGAGCCCCCACCCAGTGACCTGGGACAAATATATACCACCCCCTCTGGGTGCCTCCAAGAGGCAATACTTCTCCTCTCGCAAGCACATAGTCTGAGTGTAGCAAAAAGCCTTTTAATAACAGAGAGAAACAATGTGGCATTATGTTGGGGAAACACCACCAACAGGATTCATAACACAACCAGTGAGCAAAAAAAACCCACCCCAAGCAAATTGGGGCATGCCCCTTTCCCTTTGGTTCTTGAGTCCAGCAACCCCAAATCACCCAAAGTCCCAAAAGTCCAATGACCCAAAAGTCTCTGTCCCTGGTCAGGGCAGCCCCAGAGTTCGAAAGTTTATCTGCGGAGCTTTACCTCCCAACCTGGGTGGAGATGGGATGGGGGTAAGAGGCACCTTACATGATCTGAAGCTGACCGCCCCAAAGCTCCATAGGCCTTCGCTCCGCTCCGCCAGCCGCCCCACAAACTCCTTCGCTTCGCTCCGCTCCGCTCCGCTCCGTGGCCCACAAGCAGCTCCCGCCGTCCCATGAACTGCTCCACCAGCCGGTCCACAAACTGCTCTGCGTCCCACCAGCAGCTCCCGCCGTCCTACGAACTGCTCCACCAGCCTGTCCACAAGGCACTCCAGCCGTCCCACAAACTGCTCCACAATATATCTTCAGGCTCCCGCACTACTTAACACAACGCTCAGTGATTTCAGCTCTTAATCAGGTCAGCTCTTTGGTGAATTCAGCTTGTAGTAGGGGAGCCTCAGTGCTGGTGCACTGTTAGCCCCAAGTGAGCTCAGCAGCCTGTAACTAGACTTCTAATGAAATCAAAATTAGCTCTGATATTCCACAGTGGAGAGAGGAAGAAGTGCAATTAGCATGTAAGGCTTGGCATGGGCCCCTCACGAAGGGGCCCATGCCACCAAGTATTAATACTTGTCCCCAGCCTCTCTCAATTTACAGAGTTTTGGAACCCATGACCCTTGCCTAGCGAGTGCCACTTAGTTGATGGTGAGTCCCTCCATCATAACAAAAGGCCAAGTACAGTTCCAAGCACAGTTCCCATAGTCAGGGTAATAACAATTTATTCTTCCTGCCCCAATAACAGAGACACTGGGGATCCCACAGCAGCCAAAGTGACCATTTGGGCGGCTCTGGCCTCATTCTAGGCGGGGCGGGTGTGCCTATGCAAATGAGATCGGCCCCTGAAGTTCTTTTCCACAACTTGCCACACCTCACCACCAGATGTCAGGGTGGAGCTCATCCTGACACTGCTTACATCTACACTTACCGGGGGTTCGACTTGTGGTGATCAATGGATCGACTGCAGATCGCTCTTCCGTCGACTCCTGTACTCCACCTGAATGAGAAGCGCAAGGGAAGTTGACAGGAGAGCATCTCCAGTCAACATTGCGTAGCATGGACCGTGCGGTAAGTAGATCTAAGTACGTCAACTTCAGCTATGTTATTCACGTAGCTGAAGTTGCGTAACTTAGATCGATCTCCCCCTGTAGTGTAGACAAGGCCTTATGCATCTTTATTGTAAGGTTTGCAATTGGAGCATGTGGACATATGATTAAAAAGGGTGAGATTTTCAAACTTCCACACAGTGTGAATCCCAGCCAAAATGCTTCTAATTTCACTGCTTCTGGTTCTTATGCTGAAGCCCTGGAGATGGGCTGATGGGGAAGATGAGTTGGACCATGGAAGGGCCCTGGCAAGGGGCAGGGTTGCCACAAGGAAGAAGTTCAAGGAAAAGACGCTCAGAAGACAGGGAGAGTAACTGTCTCCCTTACTCGTTCTCCAGCGTAGTTTGATACTCTCATTATGGAGATATCACCAAAGAATGACCACATGGTATACTTTGTTTTTGTTTTGTATTTCTGCAGTGTTGAGTTTGGATTCTTTTTTTCATATCATTCTGCATACATTCTTCTAGGAAATATGTCAGCACATTTGCAACCTGGTAGTTCTGGTGCTCATTTGTTGGTATTTAATAGAGCATAATTTGCCCTTGTCATTTATATTCTAATAAATAGAATAATAATAGTAAATATTCCTTTTGTTCATAAATAATAGTAATATTCCTTTTTGTTCATAAAAGTTTTGTTTTGAAATATCTTAATGCTCTAAATTTCAGGAAGTTACATTTGGTATTTCGTAATTCTTCAGGCTAGGAACTTGGAACTCTTTTTCATTTATTTTTTTCAACAGCAAACAAAATTCAGCTTCTTTTTCAATTGTAGAGGCTAGTATGTGGACAAATTGAAGAGAGTCAAGCAGAGGGCAACGGAAATTATTAGGGGGCTCGGGCACATGACTTATGAGGAGAGGCTGAGGGAACTGGGGTTATTTAGTCTGCAGAAGAGAAGAGTGAGGGGGGATTTGATAGCAGCCTTCAACTACCTGAAGGGGGGTTCCAAAGAGGATGGAGCTCGGCTGTTCTCAGTGGTTGCAGATGACAGAACAAGAAGCAATGGTCTCAAGTTGCAGTGGGGGAGGTGTAGGTTGGATATTAGGAAACTATTTCACTAGGAGGGTGGTGAAGCACTAGAATGGGTTACCTAGGGAGGTGGTGGAATCTCCATCCTTAGAGGTTTTTAAGGCCCGGCTTGACAAAGCCCTGGCTGGGATGATTTAGTTGGTGTTGGTCCTGCTTTGAGCAGGGGATTGGATTAGATGACCTCCTGAGGTCTCTTCCAACCCTAATATTCTATGATTCTATGTCTGCAAGTGTCATCCTAAAATATTCCTCACATTGTGCTAATGGAGCATTCACCAATAAAGGAATTGTTACATTGTATTATGGAAGTGTTTTGTTTTATATAGCACAATGCTGCCACCTGATGGGAGAAAAGAAGTAGGACAACATGTGTTTATGCTTATTTAAATTTTATATAATGTGTTCTAAAGTGTGGCATATATGGCAATACTCAGTATACATTATGGATTTCATCAGCTGCCTTTGGTAAAGAAGTAATCTATGTAAGCTTGTTTCTTAAAACTCAAAAATAAGACTTTTTTAATGCATTTATTTTTTATTTTGGAAAATCAACAGGATAATTGGAAGCCTAGCATTGCTTTTGTTGTTGGGAACAAAATCGAGGATGAAATCCACACACAAGCCTTGTCTCTTGCTGTGCAGGTGCCACAGCGGAAGCTCTTCAGCGAGGTATCGTGGGAAGGAATTTTGGGACAGGTATTTAAAATGGTTTATTATTAAAACCTCTTGAAGACTTGGTAGCCTTTTCCTCCTTAGCCACAAGTGCTGCTGTGTTAATTTAAAATTAATAGATTAGTTTAAATAAGAAAACAACCCTATTAGGTAAGCTAGTCCATCCTGTGTCAATGCTGTGTAGTCCAGGGCTTTGTCCAGACTAGTTTTAAATGTCCAAAGTGATGGAGCCTTTACCACATCCCTTAGAACAGTGCTTCTCAAGCTATCTGATGTGGGGGACCGGCAATTTTTTTTCCAATGTGCGGCACCGGTCCGCGGACCACCACTTTGAGTAGCACTGCCTTAGAAGATTATGCCAGTCTAATATATCTTACTGTCAGGGAGTCTGAGGGAAATCAAGAAAAAACTGATGAAGATAATAAACACAGTACTGCACTTTGCTTTTCTTACAGATCATGGAAGCTGGAAATCAAAAGGGAAAAAAGGATAAAGATGTGCCTATGTATTATGAGGTAGGTTAAAGCACTTATTGCAGAGGCAAAGTTTTTATTGCTTTTTTAAATAATTGAGCTAAATACCTATAATTAGTTACGTTTTGTATATTTGAGTAAAAAATGACTCTTGTCCACTGGATACAGCTTTTAAAAACATTTCTGTTGCCAAGATGCCAAAACTGCTTCCTTTTTGTTGCATCTTAATCAGTCCATATGAACTATTTGTAGACAAAGCAAATGAGGAGCAAAGTGCCTTCTGGGACATGGATTTCTTTATGGTGCTTGTAATATATTCTCTGGGTATATTTTAATGGTGTTTCCATGAATTCTAGAGATACAGAGCTGGGATCTGTTCTCCCAAATGTTTTCAAGTACATAAAAGGTTGTTACAAGGAGAAGGGAGAAAAATTGTTTTTCTTAACCTCTGAGGATAGGACAAGAAACAATGGACTTAAATTGCAGCAAGGGAGGCTTAGGTTGGACATTAGGAAAAACTTTCTAACTGTCAGGGTAGTTAAGCACTGGAATAAATTGCCTAGGGAGGTTGTGGAATCTCCATCATTGGAGATTTTTAAGCGCACGTTAGACAAACACCTGTCAGGAATGGCCTAGATAATATTTAGTCCTGCCATGAGTGCAGGGGACTGGACTAGATGACTTCTCGAGGTCCCTTCCAGTCCTATGGTTCTGTGTTCAGAGCAGTTGATGTGCTTAAACCCTTCTGCATCAATGAGAAAATAGAACTCTAGAATGCAGCATTGATGCTCTAGAGCAGGGGTCTCATGCGGCCCGCAGAGTTATTTCCTGCGGCCTACCATAGGCGCCGACTCCACCAGCAGCCAAGCTCCCTTCCCCCCAGCCAAGCGCACTGCATCCCTGCTCCTCCGCCTACCTCCCAGCGCTTCCCTGCACCAAACAGCTGTTTGGTGGCGCTTAGGACTTTCCAGGAGAGAGGGGGAAGAAGCGGGGACGCGGCACACTCGGGAGGAGGTGGAGAAGAGGTGGGGTTCGGGTGGGTATTTGGGGAAGGGGTTGGAATGGGGGTGGGGAAGGGGTGGGAAGAGGCGGGGCAGGGGCGGGGGCTCATGGACTAGACAGGCAGTCTGAGGTATGAAGTTCAGCATGTATGATTCTTTGCTGTGAGTAGTTGGGAAGAATGTTTGTTAAAAGTGGCAACATATTTTGTATGAATAGTTACTTTAAAAAGTTCCTGCCATTACACCTATGTTGATAGACTGTTAGCATAGATCATCATCAGTGTTACTGACCACATAAGGAATAGTTACAGGTGTTTATATTTTATTAAAACCCCTCTTTGCATTACAGTTTTTTAAAAGTTAATACATTGACTTTTAATAGCATACTATATTACTCTTCATTTTTTTCATTTTTGACTATACTTTTGTATCGTTGTATGAAAAGGTTTCAGTGATGCGGCCCTCAGGCTAATGTACTTGTCCTCATGTGGCCCTTGTGGTGATTTGGGTTTGAGATTCCTGCTCTAGAGCCTACTGTTTGTGTAAACAGCTACTTGATGTAAAGGTCTAAGTTGGTTGACCCAGTGGGGTATATCTGAAGAGTTAGTGAGCTTGCTTAATACAAAGAGGACTTCCTTTTATTCTACCATGTAAACGTTTAATATACAGTTTGTGAGAGGCTATAAAATCCCGTGATTAATTAAAAGATTGCTTAAAATTTTCTCAGCCAGAGTTTTATGGCCCTGCAGACCTTGGACATAAAGATTTTTGGATTCCTCTAAAAAGAACTTGTTTACATTTTAACTCAGTGATGACTAATAAACTTTTTATATGTCTCAGGTTTTGGTGGATTTTATAACAGGTCTTTCTAGTTGCAGTGTATTTTTCAGTAATGCTACAGTACTATCTGAACAAGTCCCATTGGAATTATTTACAATTGACATGACTGTGAATTTTATGGAATTAACCCTCTCTGTTCTGGACTACCCTCCCGGGCAATCTTATTCTATATTATCTGGGATGTAAAACGCTTTTAGTCCTTCTGATAGAAGGATTTTAAAGTTTGGCCCTAAGCAGAACCTTTTCATGATACCTGTATTTAATTACTAGGAGCAGTTTACTTGTGGACTGGATACTTATGAATTTCAGCTGTCAATGCTGTGTCTCATTAGCTACTTACTTTATTGCTCTGGTTTTTTTTAAACAGAGAATATAAAATGCCTGTTCTGACCTTTTGCCTGGATCCTGTTTCCGGTCTGGCTGTAGCAAATTAAAAGATTGATCAAGCTGCCACAAATATAAATTCTGCCTGCTAAGGGCAGAATTTTGCTCCACAATATTCACTGAGGGTTCTACTACAGATTCTGCATTCAAAATTCTCATTGACAGTAATGATAAACAAGTACAGAATGAGTACAGAGGGAAGTACATTATTCATTACGCTAAGATTTCTACACTTGTGTCTCAGCTTCCAGTGAGATTGCAGGTGAACTCCTAAAACTTTAATGATTTTTGAACAGCTACAGTATAATAGAACCTGTGCCGGAGTTTAGTGCCTTATTGAGGCAAACTGCACAGATATTGATGCAGGCACTATAATTGCTACTGATAGTGCTGGCCTTGATACAAGCTGCTTCAGTAGAATGGAATTTCCCTTCTTCTACTTCAGTGCAGCAGTATACAGTGCTTGCTTTAACTCAGGAAGACTAAGCTTGTGGTCTGAATGATATCTTGTGGCAATGAGTTCCACAAGGTAATTGTGTGTTGTGTTTAAAAAATGTTTCCTTGGATCAGTTTTAAATTTTCTGCCTTTCAGTTTCATTAAATATTTTCTTGTGCTTGTATTATGTTAATTTTACAGATTGGAAGACAGAGGCACTGTAGCTTGATCTATCGATTATGTATAAAAATTCCCAGTTATCACTTTGAGGGTTGACAGGTTCTTGTCCCAAGATCAGGCCCAGTATTATTAAAATTGTTATATATTTGGGAACCCCGATGTACACAGTTGCAACACTCACACTATAGGAATATGTCTATATTTACAAATAATTTATTAATACATTTAGCACACTCACAAACACTCTAACTCAGTAAGGTAGATTGCAGAACAACCTGAAATGTTAGTCATTATTTTCCTCGTCACCATAACCTTCCTCCTCTTTACCAGTGGCCATCATTCTGGCACCTCCCAAGGGCTACATTTCTCTCTCTCCTCCTGCCCACAGGCTGGGATGCCACTTTTATAATATGTTAAGCTGACGCTACCATGTCTAATGCATATTCAGTAGGGGTATTTCCCTTCTTCCTTGTTTGTATTTCCTCCCCTTACTAATGTTGAGGTGTCCTTCTTCTATAGGTTAGTATATTCATGAGTTCAACTCATTATCATATACCTCAATTCTTTGCCATGGCACTCTTGTGGTTGGATGTTCTTTCCAAAACTTTCCAAAAGCTGGTGTTAGCTCATGTTTCTATGGTTGGCTGATGTCATTATGGGCAAAATTCCACCTTTCACTCTACTTCCAGTTCCCCAAAACATAGGGGTTACCGTTGGGCCATTTATCTATGCCAAAGTCCATAGGCCTTAAGCCTCATGCTAACAGCTGAAGTCAATGCCTTACAGGATATAAGCCTGTAGGTTCCCTGAATATAATAAAGGCAGAATAATAAAGGCAAGGCAGTGACTATAGTAGAGGAAAGCTAGTCTTATGGGCTACAGCACAAAGAGCTCAAGGGTTAAATCTACAAAGGTGAGTAGTTGCTACACCTAATTCCTAGGCTCCTGGCCACCTAGTGGAATCTTGAGTTAAGTGCCTAAGTTCCCAATACAATGCATGGGGAAGTTAGGTGCTTAAGAAAGAGATCTTCAGAAGGCAGCAAGCTGAGCGAGGAGCCACCTAATTCAGCCAGCAGTGAAATGCATAGGAAAGGGATGGGGTTTAGGCCCAGATCTACAAAGGTATTTGGATGCCTACTTCCTGATTTTTTGGGCCTTAGGCACTTGACTTACAGACCAGAGGGAGATGCCTATCTCTGCTTGGAATTGTCAGCCGTGAACCCTCTCCTGGAGTGAGGTGCCTAAGCCAGGTCAGCCATTTTGGTAATCCATGCCCAAGCAGAAGGAGAGTAAAGAAAGAACTCTACCCAAAAGCCTGGTAGTTAAGGCACTCACCTGGGATGTGATGTGAGAGACTTGGGTTCAAGTCCCTGTTCTGGAGCATGGGTCTGCACATCTCAGGTTAGTGCCCTAACCACTGGGCTGTTCAGTGTTTTGGACACACTCAGGTACCTGGTATGTGAGACAGCAGCCCGACTCTCTAGATCAGCGGTTCTCAAACTCTGTGCCAGGACCCCAAAGTGGGTTGCAACCCCATTTTAATGGGGTCTCCAGGGCTGGCGTTAAACTTGCTGGGGCCCGGGGCTGAAGCTGAAGCCCAAGCGCTTCAGCCCTGGGTGGCGGGGCTCAGGTTACAGACCCCCCTGCTCGGGATTGAAGCCCTTAGGCTTTTGCCTCCCAGTGAGGCTCAGGTGGGCTCAGGCTTCAGTGCCCCCTCCTGGAGATTTGACTTCAGTGAGGGCTGTGAGCACATTGTTAGTGTAGGGCAAGGTCAGGGCTTGGGTGGTTTGTGTATGCCCACTGTCAGAAATTTAGGAGTCTATAGGTTAGGCAGCTGCTGAGTGGTAGTTTTGTGAATGTCAGTGGTGTTGAAATGGAAGATTTAGGCACTTAAAGAGGTAGTAAGGTACTTATACACCTTTGTAGATCTAGTCCTGAGTAACATATTCAGGGTCACAAAATGAATCAATAGTAGAACTGGGATTATAAAGCAGGAGGCCTGACTTCTATTCCTTTGCTCATTCCAGCAATAAATTAAATGTGCATTAGAACATGTCCCTCCTAAACATGACAGATAGAGAAATAATGACTTTTTCCTTTTATATGGGTTTAAAATTACAACAGACATGATAGAGACTAACCAATTTATTTGAGCATAAGCTTTTGTGAGCTACAGCTCACTTCATCGGATGCATAAAAGTGGAAAATGCAGTGAGGATATTTTTATACACACAGACCATGAAAAAATGGGTGTTTATCACTTCAAAAGGTTTTCTCTCCCCCCACCCCACTCTCCTACTGGTAATAGCTTATCTAAAGTGATCACTCTCCTTACAATGTGTATGATAATCAAGGTGGGCCATTTCCAGCATAAATCCAGGGTTTAACAAGAACTTCTGAGGAACAGGGGTGGGGTAGGAAAAAACAAGGGGAAATAGGTTACCTTGCAAAATGACTTAGCCACTCCCAGTCTCTACTCAAGCCTAAGTTAATTGTATCCAATTTACAAATGAATTCCAATTCAGCAGTTTCTCGCTGGAGTCTGGTTTTGAAGTTTTTCTGTTGTAATATCGCAACTTTCATGTCTGTAATCGCGTGACCAGAGAGATTGAAGTGTTCTCCTACTGGTTTATGAATGTTATAATTCTTGACATCTGATTTGTGTCCATTTATTCTTTTACGTAGAGACTGTCCAGTTTGACCAATGTACATGGCAGAGGGGCATTGCTTGCACATGATGGCATATATCACATTGGTAGATGTGCAGGTGAACGAGCCTCTGATAGTGTGGCTGAAGTTATTGGGCCCTATGATGGTGTCCCCTGAATAGATGTGGGCACAGTTGGCAACGGGCTTTGTTGCAAGGATAGGTTCCTGGGTTAGTGGTTCTGTTGTGTGGTATGTAGTTGCTGGTGCGTATTTGCTTCAGGTTTGGGGGCTGTCTGTAGGCAAGGACTGGCCTGTCTCCCAAGATTTGTGAGTGATGGGTCGTCCTTCAGGATAGGTTGTAGATCCTTGATAATGCGTTGGAGAGGTTTTAGTTGGGGGCTGAAAGTGACGCCTAGTGGCGTTCTGTTATTTTCTTTGTTAGGCCTGTCCTGTAGTCTTCTGGGTACTCTTCTGGCTCTGTCAATCTGTTTCTTCACTTCAGCAGGTGGGTACTATAGTTGTAAGAATGCTTGATAGAGATCTTGTAGGTGTTTCTCTCTGTCTGAGGGGTTGAGGCAAATGCGGTTGTATTGTAGAGCTTGGCTGTAGACAATGGACCGTGTGGTGTGGTCTGGGTGAAAGCTGGAGGCATGTAGATAGGAATAGCGGTCAGTAGGTTTCCGGTATAGGGTGGTGTTTATGTGACCATCGCTTATTAGCACCGTAGTGTCCAGGAAGTGGATCCAATCTACGTACCACACAGACTATGCTGACAGCTTGTGCCACACACTCTCAAAGAAACTGCGGAACCACCTGATCAATATCCTCTACAGCAAACAGGGAAAGATTAAGAATGAGCTCTCAAAACTGGATGCTCTCATAAAAAAACAACCTTCCGCACAAACTTCCTCGTGGCTGGACTTTACTAAAACTAGACAAGCCATTTACAACACACACTTTGCTTCTCTACAAAAGAAAAAGGACACTAAACTTTCTAAACTACTACATGTCACAAGGAGCCACAGCAATGGTTCCCTCAGCCCACCCAGCAATATTGTTAATCTATCCAACTATACTCTTAGCCCAGCAGAAGAAGCTGTCCTATCTCGGGGCCTCTCCTTTTGCCTCTCCACCCCCACGAACATGATACAGTTCTGTGGTGACCTAGAATCCTATTTTCGACGTCTCCGACTCAAGGAATATTTCCAACACTCCTCTGAACAACATACTAATCCACAGAGACCTTCCTACCAACACTACAAAAAGAAGGATTCTAGGTGGACTCCTCCTGAAGGCCGAGACAGTAGACTGGACTTCTACGTAGAGTGCTTCCGCCAACGTGCATGGGCTGAAATTGTGGAAAAGCAGCATCACTTACCCCACAACCTCAGCCATGCAGAACACAATGCCATCCACAGCCTCAGAAACAACCTTGACATCATAATCAAAAAGGCTGACAAAGGAGGTGCTGTTGTCATCATGAATAGGTCAGAATATGAACAAGAGGCTACTCGGCAGCTCTCCAACACCACTTTCTACAAGCCATTACCCTCTGATCCCACTGAGGGTTACCAAAAGAAACTACAGAATTTGCTCAAGAAACTCCCTGAAAAAGCACAAGATCAAATCCGCGCAGACACACCCCTGGAACGCCGACCTGGGATATTCTATCTACTACCCAAGATCCAGAAACCTGGAAATCCTGGGCGCCCCATCATCTCAGGCATTGGCACCCTGACAGCAGGATTGTCTGGCTATGTAGACTCCCTCCTCAGGCTCTATGCTACCAGCACTCCCAGCTATCTTCGAGACACCACTGACTTCCTAAGGAAACTACAATCCATCGGTGATCTTCCTGAAAATACCATCCTGGCCACTATGGATGTAGAAGCCCTCTACACCAACATTCCACACAAAGATGGGCTATAAGCCGTCAGGAACACTATCCCCGATAATGTCACGTCAAACCTGGTGGCTGAACTTTGTGACTTTGTCCTCACCCATAACTATTTCACATTTGGAGACAATGTATACCTTCAAATCAGTGGCACTGCTATGGGTACCCGCATGGCCCCACAGTATGCTAACATTTTTATGGCTGACTTAGAACAACGCTTCCTCAGCTCTCGTCCCCTAACGCCCCTACTTTACTTGCACTACATTGATGACCTCTTCATCATCTGGATCTGGAAAAGAAGCCCTTGAGGAATTCCACCATGATTTCAACAATTTCCATCCCACCATCAACCTCAGCCTGGACCAGTCCACACAAGAGATCCACTTCCTGGACACTACGGTGCTAATAAGCGATGGTCACATAAACACCACCCTATACCGGAAACCTACTGACCGCTATTCCTACCTACATGCCTCCAGCTTTCATCCAGACCACACCACAAGGTCCATTGTCTACAGCCAAGCTCTACAATACAACCGCATTTGCTCCAACCCCTCAGACAGAGACAACACCTACAAGATCTCTATCAAGCATTCTTACAACTACAATACCCACCTGCGGAAGTGAAGAAACAGATTGACAGAGCCAGAAGAGTACCCAGAAGTCACCTACTACAGGACAGGCCTAACAAAGAAAATAACAGAACGCCACTAGCCGTCACCTTCAGCCCCCAACTAAAACCTCTCCAATGCATTATCAAGGATCTACAACCTATCCTGAAGGACAACCCATCACACTCACAAATCTTGGGAGACAGGCCAGTCCTTGCCTACAGACAGCCCCCCAACCTGAAGCAAATACTCACCAGCAACTACATACCACACAACAGAACCACTAACCCAGGAACCTATCCTGCAACAAAGCCCGTTGCCAACTGTGCCCACATATCTATTCAGGGGACACCATCATAGGGCCTAATAACATCAGCCACACTATCAGAGGCTCGTTCACCTGCACATCTACCAATGTGATATATGCCATCATGTGCAAGCAATGCCCCTTTGCCATGTACATTGGTCAAACTGGACAGTCTCTACGTAAAAGAATAAATGGACACAAATCAGATGTCAAGAATTATAACATTCATAAACCAGTAGGAGAACACTTCAATCTCTCTGGTCACGCGATTACAGACATGAAAGTTGCGATATTACAACAGAAAAACTTCAAAACCAGACTCCAGCGAGAAACTGCTGAATTGGAATTCATTTGCAAATTGGATACAATTAACTTAGGCTTGAGTAGAGACTGGGAGTGGCTAAGTTATTATGCAAGGTAACCTATTTCCCCTTGTTTTTTCCTACCCCACCCCCGTTCCTCAGAAGTTCTTGTTAAACCCTGGATTTATGCTGGAAATGGCCCACCTTGATTATCCTACGCATTGTAAGGAGAGTGATCACGTTAGATAAGCTATTACCAGTAGGAGAGTGGGGTGGGGGGAGAGAAAACCTTTTGAAGTGATAAACACCCATTTTTTCATGGTCTGTGTGTATAAAAATATCCTCACTGCATTTTCCACTTTTATGCATCCGATGAAGTGAGCTGTAGCTCACAAAAGCTTATGCTCAAATAAATTGGTTAGTCTCTAAGGTGCCACAAGTACTCCTTTTCTTTTTGCGAATACATACTAACACGGCTGCTACTCTGAAACAGACATGATAGCAAGTCAGATTAATCTGTCCTCTAATGTTTCCCACCAAACAGTGTATAAAATGTTTGTATGGTGTATATGTATTATTTATGTATTATTATTCACATATCTATTTTATTGTAATATTTTGGCAGCTTTCTGTTATAGGCATAGCTGGTAATGCCACATGTAATTAAAGTTATTCAGCACTTCCCATTATAAGACACTTATAGCTTTTTCAAACCCATGATACCTGTCTGCCTCAGGCTTAATTTTTTTTTTTTTGAAAGCTCCAGCAAAAATGGTTCAGCTGGTTCCAAGAATGAGATAGGGAAAACATATGTGTTATGATCATGTTAAAAATTCTGGTGACCTTGTCTTTGAGAAGACCGCATGCTTTGGGTGGGGACTTGAAATTTGGAAGGGGAGTGGCCTTTGTCTTTTGCCATCTTTGTGAAAATCTGCCTAAATCAGGCCACTTCAAAAAAATCTCCATTTGCACATGCTCAGTAGAAACTTGTTAGAGCTTTGAAGCTAAATTATACCAGATTGCATCTGCACTGAGCATGCTCCAGCCCAGGGCTGTGACAGCTGAGAATGAATTTCCCTGCAATTGCTGCTTCTGGCTGTGGTGGACCAGAGTGAGGCCAGGAACCCAAACTGGGAGCAGGGAGACTCTCTCTTTTGTTGGCAGTATGTTTGCTGCTAGTACCTAAGCAGTATGGAGAAGGAAGCCCTGACACAAATGCAGAAGGGAGAAAAGCCAGACCTGGGGGAGATAGCATGACAAGTAGACTGAGACAAGTAACCTGGAGAAGGGGCTGAAGACTGGAACAGGAGATGGGGAAATTAGATTTGGCTGGGTGGGGAGACTGGGACTGGGAGAGAGTGAAGGAAACAGGTTAGTGGGGAGGGAATTAGGACTGGCTGGGTAAGGAGATGGGGACAGAAACAAGGAGCCAGGAAGGGGAGAGACAGATATGAGGAGTGGGGGGGGCGGTGGTAGAGGGGACAGGGTGATGGCAATTGAGATTAGATGAGTAGCCCAGAGCCTCTGCCTCATTCACTACACACTTTCCAATTTCTCCAACAAATGAGGCAGGGGTCCTACAGACAACAGCCTCATTAACTATTTAGCCCTGATTAATTCCCAGAGCAGGTCCATCCTATGTATTGAATTAGGTAGGGGTCCTGTGGAAAAATGGGCATTTCCCAATATTTGAGTGCCAGAATGCAAACTTAATGTTCTTTTAATGTTGTTTTGTGTGTGCAATAAAATAACACTGCCTAGCTCATTGTGTAGTTATTTAAACCCATGCAGACTGGTTGTAAAATACTATCAAATCAGTAGCCATATCCTGGCCTATGGTGGAACTTTATGCTGCCAGAGCAGTATATAGGGACCATAAATCTGTTCTAAATGAGCAGCTGAAGGTTCTCCAGTCATAGGGGAATCATTGGCTGGCATTAAGTCAGTGCAGCCAGCAATATGCTCCTTCCATCCCTCCTTCCACCCCCAGCATAGGTTGCATTTTGGGGATGGGAAGGGGCTGGAGGAGACAGGAATGAAGTGCATTGTACTCCCACAATCCTTGCTGGTATAATGTCCCCCTGAGCACCATTATAAACTAGTACAAATTGGAGCAGACCTTAGTTTTTTTATTTATTAATCTGTGTATTATGGTAGTGTCCAGGGATCAATAAGAATCGTGTCCCGTTGTGCTCAGCACTGTACTCACACACACACAGTAGCACATAGCCCCCGCCCTGAAGAGCTTACAATCTAAATAGACAAGGCAGGTACAGGATGAGGAGAGGGGTATAACTAGGGTGACCAAATGTCCTGTTTTTAAAGGGACTGTCCCATTTTTGGGGACTTTTTCTTATATAGGCACCTATTACCCCCCACCCTCTGTCCCGTTTTTTCACAGTTGCTATCTGGTCACCCTAGGTATAACATACCAGCAGAGTGAACTACATTATGACAGCAAACAATATGTTAGTTCCTCAGGGTGGGATTTTAGGAGTGGGGAGGGTTAGTTAGGAGGCGATCAGCTAAATGGAAAGGAGCGTGAAGGGAGAGGGAACATTGAAGGGAAGGAACCTGTGGGGACAGGACAAGGGAGGAGAGGGTAAGAGGGGCAGGTATGGAGTGAAGCTGAGATGAGAGACTGTGAGAGAGGGAGGGAGCAAACAGCCCATCCGCATGGGGTAGAGAAAGTCCAGTCAGAACTGTAGAAAGTTTTCTGGATGTCCAAATGTTCCTGCTTTGGTCTGCTTCTGCAGCTTCTCCTATTAGCTGGAGTATCTGGCTAGGTCCTCTCCTCAGTTTTTCCCCAAGGCCACTTGGCTGTGGGAGAGGAAAGACACCACTTTAGTCCTAGTTTCTTCAAAGTGGAACTGATCAATTCTGGGTCGGTGGGTGTTGGGGTCCAGCCAGCCTCAAGGAGACAGAGTTGGGATGGAGTAATGGTTTATTCTCTGCCTCCTCAGCTGCACTGTGATCTACTTCAATGCAGCTGAGGACCAAGTCAATCCCGCTTTTCTTCTTTTTTCATTCTTCCTGTCTCTTTCTTTGTCACTTTTCCACTTCACCGTCTAGTTGTCTCTTTTCCTCAGTGTCTGTTTTCCCTCCAATTAACTTTTCTCCTTTCTTCTTCTTTTTGAAACGTTGCTGTTTTTCCTTTTGTCTCCCTTTCTTCCTCTTTTCACTCATCCATTCCTTCTCAATGTCTTCTTAGGATCATTTTCTCCTCTTTCCTTAACCTTCCTTTCTTTTGAATTGTGTATCTGGTCTGTCTCCCAACCTTCATTGTGGGCCTTGGCAGAAAGAGGATACCTCCGCATCATTCACCATGAGGGACTGAGGGAATGCATTTGAGCTTCAACAGTTCAGGTTAGGGACTAAGTTGCCACTTCCTTGCCTTCTACTACATTTGATGGTCAATTGCAAGGGACTTCTAGACTTGTGAAACATCTGGTGGTCTCAGGAGGAATCATCAAGCAGCTGTGGAGTGTATCTGCCCTCCAGGCCCCAAAGCTCTACACAGGGCAGGGAGGGTGTCAACTTCCTTATTGATGCTACTGTGCACCCCAATTGTATTGGACCCAGGACAAAGTTCATGGCTCCGTTTCCTGATGATAGATAGTCCTGGCTACACAGCCTGCTTCCTTTGCTGCAGCATAGATCCCTCTTCCTGAGGGGAACGTTTCTTGATAACAACTTTGCAAACTGAACTTCTGAAATCTGTCTCCCTCCCTCCTGTGGGGTTTTACTGCACAAGGCTCTGGGCCAAGAGGCCTTTCCTTAAAAGAAGTAATCACATATTGAAAGGTTCATCTTTTTACCATATCAGCTTATAGGCATTCTGTGTGGAAAAAAATACTTTTAAAATGAAAATGAGCCTTTTCTAGTTGAAAAGCAGTGCAATGGATTTTGATCCTATCTTCTTCTAAAATTGAACTTGTGCTGAGACTCAATATGGAAAGTTTCAACTCCAAAATAATTTTTGAGAAAGTTCTTATGATCGAGTGAAAAAGATGGTTATTATGGAAGCATGTATGTAGCCATCACTATGTCACCACTGTCCATAAACACTGTCAGATAAAAACTGTAATGTCTTTTTAAATACACTAATAAATTTAACATTTGGCAGAAAAACAAGTTGAAAAAAGGGTGTTCTTCCCTTCTACAGAATAAAGGTTTGTAAAATTGAGGACATAAACTTGCTTTCTGCTGTTGTTCTCTTTGATGTTTTATGTTCTTTAGCAGGAGCTGTGGCCAGCGTGCTTCTGAAGCCCAAGTATTAGCTTCATTGTATACTTTTTCTATTTTTTCCTTATTATTTAATCTTGTCTTATTGCTTTATATTTGTCTGTTACTTCTGAGCTGCATTTTCTCTGCTACTGTTGAATGCTTTCAGTCTTTGTCTGTTATTTTCTCTTGTTGTATGTGGTTTATGTTTCTGCCCTCCCACCCCCTTCTGTTCTGTATTTAAACCTTTCTTTATCCCTCTGAAAGTCCATTGGTCCATTTGTTCGTATTTTCACTCCTTTAACAATATATCCGTATTAGCTAATGTCTCTGGTTTTTGCTGCACAAGTTTTACATGTCTAATATGTTTTAATTAGCATTCTTAATGTAGGATGAGTGAAGAGCTCATTGGCAAGCAAAGGACAGCAGACTGAATAGCTTTGATAGTGAAAGATGGTTCATTTCAATGTTAAGTAACTGGTTTAAATCCAGCCTAGGGGTACTATTCTTCTTCAAGTGATTGCACATGTGTCTTCCACTCTTGGGTTTTATGCACCGCTCACACAGTCGTTGGAAACTTTTCTGTCAATGGTACCCATCAGAGCAGCACGAGCACCCTCTACCATCTTGAGCCAGTGCATGCTGTTATAATGGGAGCAGTCATCCCAGAGCCCCCTCAGTTCCTTCTTACCATCTGTGACAGTGGTTGGAATTGTTTGGCTTGCCTTAGCAAGTGCTCTAAGAGTACTCGTTGTAAATGTATCATAAATATTTTAGTGTTGTAGTTGATTAGTACTTAGCTAATGGTGTAGATAGGATTTGTTTTGTTTTCAGTCCCCAGTTTTGGGGTTTCTGTTTCTCAGTACTGAGGAATGCCTCAGTCACTGAGGCTTCAAACTCTGTGTGCGCTAGGCCAATGTCTGTGAGTGACCCACACTCAAGCTGCTCAAAGTATGTAAGGGAAGCTCATATTTCGGATCATTGCCAAGTTTGCAAAGACTTTAAATCACAGTCTAAAGTTTTTGGTCATGGAGGCAGCCCTGAGATCTCTATCAGACCCATGGGCGGAGCATGAAACTTCCCCTTGGGGAGGCAAGCTCCTTGTCCTGCCTCTTCCGCCCACAGTCCCACTCACACTGCACCTCTTCTCTGCCCCAAGCCCCACCCCCACCCACCGCTGACTCGCCACTCACCTCTTCACCCCCCCGATTTACCTCCCTTTACTCATCTCCTCCCCCACCCGCCTCCCGCTCACCCACCTGCTGCTCGCCTCTTCACCCCCCGCAGCCCTTTCCCCTCCCGCCATGAGACCTCCACCACCACCTGCTGTGCAGTTGGCTCACTGCTCACCTCCTCACCCTGCTGCTGTTTCCCCCCCGCCCCCCCGTGATACCCTTTCCCCTTTTCACCTTAAAGTAACATTCCCCAAGGAAACTGACCAGGCAACAGGTATAGCTCAACTGTCAGATAGATTCTCCTCTATGTGGCACGGAGTTCAGTGTGTACTGTGTACTGTGTACAGAGAGACGAAAAGCCGGCACCAAACTGAAGCCTAATCTCTCCTTTTGAAATAGTGCTTGTCATTGACAGCCTTCATTAAGGCAGTAGTTTAATCACCTTTCTTACACAGCAGGGCTGGATTAACCTTTTGTGGGCCCCTATGGGGGCAATGGAGCATGGCACGGGGAGATTGGTCCTTGGAGCAAGGGGCCAGCCAGGGGCAATGGGGCATGGCATGGCGGGGACATCCCTGCTCTGCCCAGCCCAGTGTGAGGGCACTGTTTACAAACCAGCAGATGCTGGCCTGCCCGGCTCTGTGCTGCCAGCATGCCCCTTCCCCTTGGGGGCGGTCCCATGCTGCGTCACAACGCTCCCCCCCGCCCAACCCCCTCCTCCCCGACTCCCTATGGTCAGAGCCCCCTGAAACTGCTATGCCAGTGCCACCCCCCACAACCCCCCCCACCGCAAACGCACAGTGCCCTGCACACCACCAGCCCTGCCCAACACCCCCCTGCCCACAGCCCTACCACAACTTCCTAGCACCTCACACAGTATCCCCACTCCCTAGCACCCCAATACACACAGATCTCCCCCACTCGCCATTGCACAGTGTCCTTCCCCACAGCCCCACCACCACAACTACACAGTGCCTCACACAGACCCCCACTTCCCAGCATCCCAACACACACAGACCTTCCCCACTGCCCAGCACCCCCCCCAAGAGACCTCCCACTGCCTAGCACCCCAAAACACACAAACCTCCCACATTGGCCAGTGCCCCCGCCCCCTCACAGCCCAGCACCACCCCCCCACCCCAGATACACTCCCCCATGCCTTGCCTCCTGGGCCTCACTGGCCCTGCTGAGGCAGCACAGAGCAGGGATCCCCCATCCCAGCACAGTGCTAGGGAGCAGGACAGCTGAAGCTCTGGAGCACAGAGCAGCCCCGTCCCCCAGGGCCCCACCCAGCCCTGCCTGGCTGACTCTGGCGCCCGCAGTGCAGGAGGCGACTTCCGCAGCCTGCTACTTCTGCAAAGCGGCAGGGAAAGGGAAAGGCAGGGAAAGGGAAAGGCAGAGCCCGAAGCGGACAGTCACCGGCCTGGAGTGGCAGCACCTGAGGGCTCCTCTCTGCCAGTGACAGGGGCGGAGAGGAGCACTCAGCCAGCTGGTCGGCCATCAGGATGAGAGGAGCAAGCAGTGGGCATGGAGGAGCCAGAAGGGAGAGAGGCCAGCGGCTTGGGGTGCAGCGCAAGTGGAGTGGGCCGGGCCGGGCTGGGGCCCCTTTAGAGCGTGGGCCCGGCGCTATGGTGCCACTGGCACCATTGTAAAGCCGGTACTGTTACACTGAATTCCCTGCCAGACTCGTTTACTTAAACTGGGTTTGAATAAAATGACTAGATCAAGAAATAAACTCACTGTTTATGTGAGCTCCTCCTTGAGCCAGGTTAGCAGTTACTTCTTCTGGGTACAGAGAATAACTGAAGGGTCGTCATTTGGAAACTGTTTTTAACCCCAATAACACATTTTTGTACAATATAAAATCCAGCTGAATGTGGCCAAAGGCTTCCTGGGCATTGGCAAATGCCTGTTAAATGCCTTCATTACCACTCTAATGGCTCTTTAACAGTTTCAGTGATTTCTGCTATTAGGTCTCTGGAAGGCTTTTTCACTGTGTAAAGTTACTCAGGGATCCCCTCCACTTGCCTCCTCACTCCCCCCCATCCCATCTGCCACTGACTCCCCACTTGCGTTCTCTCTCTTTCACACACACACACACACACACACACACACACACACACACACACACACACGCCTCCCCCTATTATACCTGCCGCCCATGATCAGATTCTCACTGTTCTGACTCAGCACCAACTGCTTCGGCATCAGTTAGGAGTGCGCCTCCTATGTTGCCCAAAACCCAGCACTGCTAGCCCTCTCCAGGGCCTAAGAAGAGGCATAAGACCACCGAGAGAAGAAGGTCACCGGCATCAAAATCCTCTAAGCACAGGGAGAAGACTAAAGTGCAGCCAAGACCAACGCACTCCTCTTCACTGGTGGTGCCGTTGACACTGGCACCAAGGCAGGTACTGTAGAGTCTAGTGCCTGAAGGAGTGCCTTTTACATCTACGGTACCGTAGCAACCCAAGACCATCTTGGTACTGACCATGCCAGAGGCATCTGCAGCAGTGAGAGATCTGCTGAGCCTATCAGCATTGGTATCCCCAGCTGTGGTACTCTTGAGGGCATTCTGTGCCAAAAAATTAAAAATTCTGCTCACAATATTTTAAAATTCTGCAAATTTTATTTGTCAAATAAATGTGGAGGATCCAGCATGGCTTTGGGGAGCACAGGCCACTGGCTGAACAGGGGTGGGAGATCGCTATGCAGCCCTCCCCTCCCCCGCCAGCCCCGGGACACAGACTCAGTGGTGAGGCTGCACCCAACCCTGACACAGTACAAGGACTGGGCCTGCCCCAGAAACACACCCAAGGCCCTGCCCGTCTGTGCCAGGTGCACCAGGTGTGGGCAGGCAGTCTCAGCAAGGCAGGAGGGGCTTAGTGTGGGGGGATCCAGGTGTGGGTTGAGAGGCTTCTGTGTGAGGTAATCTGGATACTGGCAGCTCAGAGTGGGATCCGGGTGCAGGGAGGATCTGGATGCACAGAGGCTTGTTGCGGGGGTTCTGGGTGCAGTGGTAATCGGACTCTGCAGGGGGAGTCCAGGTAAAGGTGGTTGGGGCTCAGCAGGGTGGGGTCTGGGTGTGGGGGGATAGAGCTTGGCAGAGGGTTCTGGGTGTGGGGGGCTCAGTGGGGGGTCCAGATGCTGGAGGAGTGGGGTGATGCTGGGGGCTCAGTGGGGTGGGGATCCAAGTGCAGCTGATTGGGGCTCTGTGGGGTGGGGATCTGGGTGCGGGTGGCTTGTCAGGGTGGTCCAGGTGCAGGGGGAGTGGGGCTTATTGGGGGGTCTGAGTACAGTGTGTGAGGTTCAGCCGGAGGGTCTGAGTATGAGGGCGTCTGGAGGCATGGGGATTGGGCAGATGGGGGAGCAGCTCCCTGTACAGGGATTCCCTCCCTCTGCAGCTGAGGAGTGATGGGTGCAGTAAGAGTAGGAGGGGGGAATTTGCAGAGCTTCCTGCAGCTGGGGGAGAAATCTGGGGGTGGGTGTGACCCAGTCCTGGATGCCGTGCAGGGGAAGAGGAAGTCCTGTCCTCCCCAATCCAGCTGGGACTAGCAGCTGAGCCTGGTGCAGGGTAGGAGCCACCAGCCGGGTCTTCCCCAGTCCCACCTCCTGCCCCACAGTGATTTACCTCTCTACTGGCTGCCCTGCGCACCCAAAACATACCGCTGGGGAGAGTCACATGACCACTCTTGTGGTTTCGCTTTGCTTCCCCATCAGAAAGTCATTTTCTGCAGAGAAGCAAAGAAATCTGTGGGGGACATAAATTCTGCACATGTGCAGTTGTGCAGAATCCTCCTAGAAGTACTGTGCAGGATATTGTGCGCCTGGTACCAGCAGAGGAGTGACAGTATTGTCAGTGCAATATTTGGTACAGAGACAACCTCTGTTGCCTCACACTTCATTTCCTTCAGTACTGTCGAAGGGGAATCTTGCCATGTTGGCTGCTCTACACTCTTCACTGATTTGGCACCGGTCTCTGGCACTGTCGGGGACAGATCCCACCATCCCCTTGGTCATCAGAAGATGATTCATCCTCCTCTGACTCAGAGATTGGCTCCTATGTTTCCCAGCTTTGGAGCCAGTTATGCTACTCCTCACCTAGGTATTAGTACCCTGAGTTGCCTCAAGATCCTCTGGGTGAAATAGGATTGGGCATGTGGCCAGGAAGTCACTGGGGCCCACCACTGGTCCAGTGGCCCTTTTGGAACCTGTGGTGATTCCTCTGATTTCTATGTCCTACACAAGGCGATTCTGCTCTGTGTCTTTGGAGAGGTGTGGGAAGTCTATTCTCCAGGTGCCACCTGTTCCTAAGCCTGCTACCAAGCCTGGTGCTGAGCAGGAAGAGGCATTTCAGGAAGACCCTGTTGGACAGCTAGTGGAGGAGGAGCAGCCTCAGCCTGTGCTGGCTTGTTCATTCTCCTCTCCTGACAAGGCAGTTTCCTCAGAAGGTGTCTCACCCCTTCCCAGTGATTATGAGGCTCACCAAGAGCTATTGAAGAGGGTTGCCTCAAGTTTGGCAATCCAGGTTGAGGAGGTTAAGGAGTCCTCCCATTGCCTTACTGATATTTTGGCCACCACAGGGCCTTTATGGTGGCCTGATCTTTTAATGAGGCAAATTTGGATCCCCTTAAGTCACTCTGGTAGATCCCTTTATCCCTTCCTTCAACCTCAAAAAGGGCTGAATGTATATATTATGTTCCCTCCCAGGGATTTGTATATCTATACTCCCATCCTTCCCTAGGTTCTTTGGTAGTGACAGTGGCCAATGAAAGAGAAAGACAGGGCCAACAGGCAGCAACCTGCAAATCAAAGGAGGCTAAGAAACTAGATTTGTTTGGTAGAAAAGTTTATTCTACTGCAGGTTGCCACTCAGAATTGCCAACCAACAAGCTCTTTTAGGACATTATGATTTTAATATTTGGGACTCCTTGTTAAAATTTATGGACACGTTGCTGAAGGACACTAGACAAGAGTTCTCTTTAGTTGATGAGGGGAAATCTGAAGCGAGAAGTTTGCTGCAGGCTGGACTAGATGCAGAGAACTCGGTTGATAGGACCATTGCTTCTGTCTCTACACATCAACAGCAGGGAGCTAAGGGCTGCCCACCTGTGTCAATCTTTCCTATCTCAGTTAAGGAAAAAGCCTATTCTCACAAACAATGCAGCGGCAATGTTTTCCCTCAACAGGCAGTGAGGAGCTTGCTCTTCTCTGCTTTGTCAAGAGGTAGTTCACCTGTGGAAGTTTTGCATTGCCAATTCAATCAGTCTTGAAGCCTGTTACCTTTCATGGGTGCAGAACAAGCTGGCAGGCCACCTAAACAGATTATTTACAAGTCACCACAAGTGAATCTGCAGGGTGTAGCTAGACACATTTTGGGGGTGGGTGGAAATCCTCAGATACACCTATTGCAACCAAAACCAACAAGACATGCCATCAATTTTGCTCCTACAAGGTTACAGTTCCAGTTCCATCACAGATGCTTTCCTACTACGCTGGTTGAACAAGCTCTGGTATGCTTTTCTTCCAATTCCACTCCTACACAGAGTGTTATTAAATATCAGGCATAAGATAGTAATAGCCCCAGCATGGTCCTGGCAGCACTGGTTCTCTGTTCTCCTGGGTCTGTTGGTGGAGGCTCCAATTTCACTTCCATTGGACCCAGATTTAATTTTTCAGAATCACGGTCAGCTGCTCCACCCAAACCTGTGGGAACTTAATTTAACAGCCTAGAGCCTCCATTGCTAAATCCTAGAAAGGAGCCTGATTTGGAGCATGTTTGCATTGTCTTGTTACATAGTAGAATGCCCTCCACCAAGACTACTTACATTTCGAAGTAGAAGCATCTTTCCATCTGACTTTGTCAATCCTGTATTTCGCTGGTTTAGTCCTCAATCCAGCATATCCTGGACTATCTGTTGCATCTAAAACAGCAAGCATTGCCAATTTTGTCAAAACTGACACAGTTTTATCAGTGTGTCCATGCTCACATGGACAACTGTTCTATTTTTTTCTAAATATATGACAATCTCATTTTTGAAAGGCTTGGAAAGGTTATACACTCAGATATGGGAACATGTCCCCCTCCCCCCAGACTTGAATTTAGTTTTGTCAGACTTATGGAGACTCTGTTTGAGCTTCTTGCAACACGCCCTGTGCTACAGCTATCACTGAAACTGGCTTTTTTAGTAGCCATCACTTTGGCCAGGAGGGTGGCTGAGCCGCTTGCACACCAAGAGTGGAAAGGATGTGTGCAACACATCTTGAAGAACAACAGTTACAGGAGGTCAGTAACTACTTTTTCCTTTGCAGGCTACAAATAACTGCTATCACTTGAATGGGAGTTATTCATACTCTTTAGTGGGAGAAAAGGGGTCCTGCTTATTGCTAGTAATGCAAATTCATTGCTAGTTTGGTTATGTTTGTGAAATAAATTCAGTCTTAGTCTAGTTCATAGTGGACAAGTGTCCACAATCTCAAAACCACCATCACAGGTGATATTTAACCCCTTGTTAGCAGTTTCACCAGAGAAGGCTTTGGAGACTGAATTCCTCTCTTCCTATTGAGCCAGTCCTCATGGCAGGGGGAGGGGAGGACGAGTCAGTGCTTGCTTAGTGGATAAATAGAGGACCTTGTAGCTGACGAGAGGATTTAGCCATATAACTTCTATTAATTTTAATGGGATTTGTGTGGCTAAAGCCCCTAGACACTCTTGAAAATCAGCCTCATTCTCCAGCTCTAAATCTGCCATCATTCTTGAGCTGCCATAGAGGCAGACACGATAGAAACAAGTATAAAATCAAAATAAGGACCCTCAACCATTTGGGGTTTTTTAAACAGTGGAGGTTACTTAGCAGAAGAGTTGTCAACTCTTCAGACAGATAGTGGGCTGTCGTTTTACGGCTGCCAATCCTCTTTATGTTCTATAAAATATCAATGCATACTTGGTATTTTGTTAAGATTGTCTCATTTTAGTGTTTCCTAACCATTTTTTCTCTTCCAACCTTTTATTTATAAAGAAAAGCAGCATATAAACACTGGTTAATGTTTTACCGGTGTATCTAGCTCACTCTGAGAATTGAGAATATATTCTCTTAAAAACAAAAACTTCCATGTGTTTTGTAACTCTAGCTGTGGTGTTATTGAAGTTGGGGTTTTTTTTGGCTTATGCTTTGAGAAACCATCCGGCAAATTGTGTGCTGTCTGCAGCAAGTCACGTACATTTCTCTGCAAGCACTAATAACGTGCTCTGGCAGGGGCAGCAGGATCATTGCGTTTACTAGTCACACACAGAACAGATTTTCCTCCTGTCACTTCCAAGGCAAAAAACAATATTTAAGATATTGGGGGCTTCCACAAAGTAGTAAAACACAGCAATAAAACAGCCCAAGTGGAAAATATGCAAGGAATTTTGCCAGAAAATAAGTGATTTTAAAGTAGTCTTCCTTTAGAAGACCAAGCATTTATTTCAACTAGCAGTTTACTAGGTCTGTCTTGAAAGTAGATTTAATAGGTTAGGGCTAGTAACCTAGGGATTCTGTCTAGGGTTAATAGGCCTTTCAAAGTCCTGTGGTACAAGGGATACTTCTGTCAGAGGACATTGGTTTTACACTGGAACAGAGCATGTACTTCTTGTAACAGATGCTGTTATTGTCCTCTGAATGTATATACAGCTACATCACTCCAATCCTCACACACCCCACTGGCACCTTTTTCACTCAACAAACCAGTTAAAAATAGCCCTTCTACTTAAATATCTTTCATGTTTTTTCTCCAGCCAGACTTAAATACCTTGTGTCTCTTTACTCCTCCCTTCAATAAATCCTGTGTTCATCTAATGCTGCCTTCCTCTCTGTCTCTTGGTATGTCTTCATTGCCAACAAAAACAGTTTGTTGTTTTACATCGAGATAGCTATCATGAGTTAGCTATCGCAGCATGTAAAATCCTGGTGGGGACAAGATTACCTTGATACAACTAATGGAAGTAAACCCCAGGTGAAGAGTATAGCCATCCTGAGTTAGTTGTCTTGGTGGAAAAGAACTACGCTTTTAACAGTGAAGATATTGCTTTTGAGGTAGGGAGTGTTTTAATGCCAGGTGTTGAGGCTGGTTGCTTTCATTGAAAGGTGAGTTCGACAGTGTTTGGCATCCTGGAGGGAGTTAGATTCTATCACTGAGAGAAAACAAGGGAGCATTTAGCAGTCAAAAGGAGGCTGAAACCCCTTCTTCTAGCCTTCTTCAAAAAACCCCAACTTCACCAAACTCATCATCAGAAGCAAGCAAGCGTCACCAACCCAAAGCAGCACCAGACCCTGCCACAACAACAGACGCAAAACCTGTAGGCATATCTCCACTACTATGATGATAAATACCCCCCACAATACATCTTTCAAGATCCACGAGTCCTACACATGCCTGTCACGACATGTGGTGTACCTCATCCAGTGGATTAAATGCCTCAATAACAGCTATGTGGGTGAAATGAGACAGTCACTATGTTCTCAAATTAACTCACACAGAAAAATGATAAAAGGCAAAAACAGCACATCACTGTGGGTGAACACTTTTCACAGACCGATCACTTTCTATCTGACCTCTTATTCCTCATCCTCAAAGGAAATCTGCATAAAATCTTCAAAAGACGAGCCTTGTAGCTTAAATTCCTAACTTCACTAGCCGCTAAATCATGGACTTAATAAAGACACTGGATGTATGGCTTGTTACAACAATCTATAACCCACTAATCCCCTCTTTTTGCCCTATGACTGCAGAGGTGTTAAATGGCCACTTCACCTTGAATGGTCTGTTATGTGTTAACTACTTGTGCTGTACTACCTCGTATTTAGCTGTGACACTGAGTACCTTTTCCAGACCTGAAGACGAGCTCAGTGGAAGCTCAAAAGCTTGTCTCTTAAAGGCCTTGTTTACACTACAAAATTTTATCGACAAAAGTGATGTCGACACTCAAAAATCGCTATAATAAAAATCAGTATGTCATGTTCACACTCTCTGTCAGCAGAGCGCGTACAGAGTTGAAGCACTATCATCGACAGTGTGAGCAATGAATTGTGGATACCTATCCCACAGTCCAGCTCAATACCTTCTGCTGCTAGGTGTTGTGGGAAGGCGGAGCAGACCGCGGCACATCTTGGGAGTGGGTTCAATGTCCCATGATGCATTGCTTTCTGTCCCAGCATTCCATGGGCTTCTGGCTTTCTTTCGTGGCATTTTTCAATGGCCCTGGTTTACTGTGCACCCCAGCATCTTTGTGAGATGGGATGACTCCCGCACTGCTCTCCTATGCTCTAATAATTGTCATTAAGACATCACGGATGGCAGTGCAGTTAATCACAAAGTTCCTAACTGAAGAAGACTCCCAATAGCTTGACATGCTGTGTGACATAGATAGGAGCAACTTTAGATTGTTTTTGGCATTCATGGAACAGCTGCAGAGGGTGGACTGTCGCTTTTGGGTTTGGGAAACAAGCACTGAATGGTGGGATTGTATCATCATGCATATCTGGCGTGATGAGCAGTAGCTACAGAACTTTCGGATTCGGAAAGCCACTTCCCTGGAACTGTGTGCAGAGCTTGCCCCAGCGCTCCAGTGCAAAGACACCAGAATAAGACCTGCCCTATCAGTAGAGAAGCATGTGGCAATCGCTGTGTGGAAGCTGGTTGTGAATCAATTTGGAGTCAGGAAGTCAATTGCTGGGGCTCCATTAATTCAAGTGTGCAGGGCAATAAAAATCACATCCTGCTCCGAAGGACCAAGACTCTGAGAAATGTGTGTGAAAAAGTAGAAGACTTTGCAGAAATGGGTTTCCCTAACTGTGTAGAGGTGATAGAAGGCACACACATTCCAATTTTGACACAGACCACCTTGCGACAGAGTACATCAATAGGAAGGGGTGCTTCTCCAGGGTGTTGCAGGTGCTTGTGGATCACTGTGGGCGTTTCATTGACATCAACGCGGGGTGGCCCAGGAAGGTGCATGACGCACACATCTTCAGGAACACTGGCCTGCATAGAAGGCTACAAGTGGGGACTTTCTTTCCAGACCAGAAGATTACAGTGGGGGATGTTGAAATGCGCATAGTGATCCTGGGAGACCCAGTGTACCCCTTACCGCCATGGCTTTTGAAACCTTACACAGGAAACCTGGACAGCAGTAAGGAGCGGTTCAATAATAGGCTGAGTAGGTGCCAGATGACAGTGGAATGTGCCTTTGGCAGATTAAAAGCACGCTGGCGATGTCTGTCTTTATGGCAGGTTAGACCTCAATGAGGATAATATTCCCATGGTCATAGCCACATGTTGTACATTGCATAATCTTTGTGAAGCTAAGGGTGAAAGGTTTGCTCAAGGGTGGAGTGTTGAGGCAGACCGCTTGGCTGCTGATTTGAGCGACCAGATACCAGGGCTATCAGAGGGGTCCAGAGGGAGGCAATTTGAATCAGGAAGGCTTTGAGGCAACACTTTGAAAATGAGAACCAGTAGTGTATATCTTTGATTGGTGCTGCAATGTTACATTACATGTAGTTTTCCTAGGAAGCAATGATGACATTTGGGGCCTTACATTCCAGCAAGCGCATGAATAAACTGCCTGTGTATGTACCGGTAGTGCCTGCTATCTCAATTTGTAGGAAATAAATAAAGATGAGTTACTGTTCAAAAACTTTGCTTTTATTAAACAAGAAACAACACACACACACAAAGGTGCTTGGTGGGAACGGAGGTACCAGGGAAGGGCAGACTTTCAGAGCTGTGTTTATGTCCAGCTATCATTCTGAAAGTTGTCTGAAGGGGGAAGTGAAGGGAAAACCAAGAACTCCCGGAAAGCAGAAAGGACTGTACAGGTGGAGTTTGTGTGCGGGAGGCATGTAAAAGAGTCTGAATGTGCTGCAGGGGAGGGTGGGCATGCATCTGCTCAGTCTGCAACATTATTAAGGACTTCAGCATCTTCGTTTGCTCCTCCATGACTTTAATCATCCACTCAGTAGCATCCTTTACAAACTCCTGATTTTCTTTTCTGTCCTGCCTTCCGCTTGCCTCCACTCCTTGCGTTCCCTTTTCTCTGCATTGGAGAAGTGCAGTACCTCCTGGAACGTGTCTTCTTTGCTCCGTCTTGGGCGCTTTCTTATCTGGTGGAGATGCTCGGCTGGGGTGTATGGGGTGTTCCTAAAGGCCATATCTACCGAATCACAAGGAACAATGCACAGAAGCATGGTTGTTAAGTTCACTCATAGCATTGAAACATTTCAGTAAAATACTCCTCTGGTAATGTAACAGTCACTTTCTCACTGCTATTTGTCAAGCACACATCTCGGCAAACACCCAAAGCATGGTGAGTGTTGGCTGAGGGACGGGGGGACGGGCACTTTACATGGGGAAAAGAGCACTCTGCAAGGGTTGCAGTGCAGCTGACTAGGGAAAAAATTCTAAAATTCTCCCACACTTTTTCACAGGTGGGAGTAATTGTAGCAGATATCTCACTGCTGAGGGTAAGCAGGGAAGTGAGGGTACATCTACTACACACTTGTGGCTTCCACCCTGATCCCTATGCTGCTCGCCTGTGTGCCACTTTGGTCCATGCACAAGTGATTACCGAATGGCACGGGAAAGTTTCCTTCAATGGGGGAAGGAACAAAGGATCTCTGCCAAGGAACCTTCAGCAGAGGATTGCCAAGTACCTCCAGGAACCTTTCCTAGAGATCTCTGGAGGATTCCCATGAGATCTCAGCATGCATCAACACCCTGTTCTGCTGTAATGATTAGCTTCACAGGCAAATGTCCAGCACACAGAACCACAGCCAGCCTTGTACATTTCTGTACCCTAAACCCACCTCCACACTACACAAACCACAGCCACTTACCAGGCATCTCCTCTCCTGCTTCTTGCTCACCGGAGAGCAACTGCTGAGGCTGGCGAGACTGGTGAACAGTTCCTGGCTGCCTGCCTCACCGGGTGACCCTGCCAGGAGCTCCACATCATTGTCTAACTCCACCTCTTCATCAATGACTTTGTCCTCCGAGTTAGATCCTCTTTCCGCCACCTCCAGGCCTGCCAAAGTATCCACAGGGCTCTTGGTGGTGAAGGTGGGGTCACCACCAACGATAGCCCCCTTAGAACTGGCAGTTCTAAGGTGCAGCACCGGAATGACAGTTTGCCATAAGAACATAAGAATGGCCATACTCGGTCAGACCAAAGGTCCAGCCAGCCCAGTATCCTGTCTACTGACAGTGGCCAATGCCAGGTGCCCCAGAGGGAGTGAACTTAACAGGTAATGATCTAGTGATCTCTCTCCTGCCATCCATCTCCACCCTCTGACAAACAGAGGCTAGGGACACCATTCTTTACGCATCCTGGCTAATAGCCATTAATGGACTTAACCTCCATGAATTTATCCAGTTCTCTTTTAAACCCTGTTATAGTCCTAGCCTTCACAACCTCCTCAGGCAAGGAGTTCCACAGGTTAACTGTGCGCTGAGTGAAGAAGAACTTCCCTTTATTTGTTTTAAACCTGCTACCCATTAATTTCATTTGGTGGCCCCTAGTTCTTATATTATGGGAACAAGTAAATAACTTTTCCTTATTCACTTTCTCCACACCACGCATAATTTTATATACCTCTGTCATATCTCCCCTTAGTCTCCTCTTTTTCAAGCTGAAAAGTCCTAGCCTCTTTAATCTCTCCTCATATGGGACCCGTTCCAAACCCCTAATCATTTTAGTTGCCCTTTTCTGAAGCTTTTCTAATGCCAGTATATCTTTTTTGAGATGAGGGGACCACATCTGTATGCAGTATTCAAGATGTGGGCGTACCATGCCTTCCGCGCCTTACGGTACGCCTGCCTCAGCTCCTTTATCTTCGCTTTGCACTGCAGCATGTCCCAATCATAGCCCTTTTCGCACAAGCCTTGACAGAACTGCCCATAGGTATCAAAATTCCTTCAGCTCAAGCGCAGCTGGGGCTGCACAGTCTCCTCTCCCCATATACTGATCAGATCCAGCAGCTCCACCGTGGTCCAGGTATGATGGGATAACATGATTTTGGCAATTAATTGATTTTTAACTATTCATGGTAAATAGGCCCAATGGCCTGTGATGGAATGTTAGATGGGTTGGGATCTGAGTTACCACAGAGAATTCTTTCCTGGGTATCTGGCTGGTGAATCTTGCCCATATGCTCAGGGTTCAGCTGATCGCCATATTTGGGGTCAGGAAGGAATTTTCCTCCAGGGCAGCTTGGAAGAGGCCCTGGGGTTTTTTCGCCTTCCCCTGTAGCATTGGGCACGGGTCAGTTGCTGGAGGATTCTCTGCACCTTGAAGTCTTTAAACCATGATTTGAGGACTTCAATAGCTCAGACATAGGTGAGAGGTTTATTTCAGGAGTGGGTGGGTGAGATTCTGTGGCCTGCATTGTGCAGGAGGTCAGACTAGATGATCATAATGGTCCCTTCTGACCTTAATATCTATGAATCTATGAATCTATAAGTGGGAGAGCGTTTTCTGCGATAACCCCTATAGTCAACTGGGAAGATGCGATGAGACCTCTCCACGCCAAGCCAACAGGAAATGGAATTTCAAAAATTCCCGGGGCTTCTAAGCGGGAGGGGTGCATTGTTATTTACCTGATTGCAGAGCAGTGGAGTTCAAACTGCTGACCAGAGCGGTCAGATTGGGCGTTGTGCAACACCTCCTGGAGACCAAGTAGAATGATAAAATCAAGCATGGTGTCTACACTGGCACATTGTCAACAAAAATTTTGTGCAGAAAGCCTTATGTCTCTCGTCGGGGTGGTTTTGTTTTGTTTTTTTGTTGGTGAAACAGGGGATTTTTGCCGACAAAAGTCGCATCGCAGTGTATACACATTCAGTGTTTTGTTGACAAAAGCTGCCTTTTGTTGACAAAACTCTGTAGGGTAGACAAGGCCTCACCAACAGAAGTTGATCCAATAAGAGATATTACCTCACCCACCTTGTCTCTTTGATTTCTTTATGCATTTTATAGTCAGATTCCTGGCTTGTTTTTGTGGGGGTTTTGGGTTTTTTTGCAGAACAACAGGGGAGAGAAAAACGTTCAAAAAATAGGAAGCTATAACTTGTAAAACCACAAAAGTTGGTGGGGGACCCAGGAGCAGGTGTAGTAACCAAAACTGCTTTTAATTCATTTTTTAAAAACTGTCTAGGTTTCATGTTGACAGTAGTCCTTTAATTGGTATGCCTTAATTTACAAGTTCCACAGGAGACCTTGCAAGTTAATAAGCTCCACAAGCAGTCCTTTAACATGGCAAATTGAATTAATAACTTACACAACTTCTTAAATTCAGTTTGAGTTCTCAGTAAGTTACAAGTTCAACAGTGCAGGGTGATTCTGAAGAACACAAAACTGTGGACCATAGACAATTTTTATGCTGCTCACGAAATGATGAATTAAGAGCAACAGAGTTTCTAAAAATACTTAGATAACCTAACTGCCATTTTGGAAAGATGGATAAAATAAATGTGAAATTTCTAGGCCATGATACTTTTGAGATACATTCCAAAAAAATTAAAAGACTTTTTAAAAAGTGAAAAACTACTTATCTTTTTCACTCCTTTATCTTTATCATGCCTTTCTGATTCACCTCAAATTTGGCAAGGAAAACAAAAACCACATTAATAGTCTTTTATGCCCATAGATCTTTTATATTCATGTCAGCAGAAGAAAGTGTTTTATTGGCTTTGGAGGGTAGACATATGTTTTACAAGCTTTAGAGGGGAAACACATGTTTTCTCACTCCAAGGAGAAATGCAAATAAAGGAATGTAATGTACGTGCTTTTTGACAGATTTGCATTGGATGTGCATAGTGTTCTACCCTAAAAAAGAATTTATCATATTTTAAATTGTATAGGATTGTATCTTAGCAATCAGCCTTTGTATTTCTTTGAAACCCCGATAAATTTTTCTTCTGTGTCCAGGGTTTTTTTTATTCTTTTAATTTATTTATTTGTATTTTTAGGGCCATAAGCTTGCATAACAGCTTATAGACAAAACCAAAAATGATAGGTTCTTGACTCCAGGGATTTTACAGTCTTAGACCTAGAACCTAAAAACTTTAAATATATCCTTGGCTTTAAGCACATGACTAGTCATGTTGACTTCGATGGGGCTAGTCATATGCTTAAAGTTAAGCATGTGAATATGTTTGCAGAATCAGGTCCTGAATTAGACATAACATCACAGCTGGGGATCAAGCGGGGAAATGGGAATTGTAGGGAAGACAGAGGCTTAGACAAGAGCAAGGTGGATATTGCAGAAACATTTCTGCAAATATTAATTACAACTATTCAACTAATTCTCTTCAGCTGTGTTCATGCCCCTTATAACTGATCTCCTCAAACAGTCTAACAAATGAATTTTCAGCCAATTTTAATTGCAGAATATTGGTAGAAGGCAAATTTCAAATTTGTGTTCATGGGTACTCACATTAGAAGCCTTATTCCAAGAATTATGCGCATCCAATCTGGGAACAGAAATAATATTATGTGGCCTATGTGTCCAATCAAACCAACTTGAATTTCAGATATTAACAGTTTGCAGATGAGTTACAAATGAATTACTTGCAGAAAGTATTAGGGAAATAATTTTTTACAAATGAATAAATTAGATTATATAATGATCAGTTCAGAGACTATTAATGAACAAAACAAGAGGTAAAATTTATCAGATAAATTATTTGTTACATATTATTTGCCCAGCTCTAGCTATAGGACTGTGAGATTAGTTTGTGTTCTTCTTTGAGTGATTGCACATGTCCATTCCACTGTAGGTGTGTACACCCAGCACATGGTTGTTGGAGATTTTTTCCCTCAGTGGTACCCCTTGGTTGCTTGAGCACTCTCTGCTGCTGCGTGCCACTGTGTGAAGGTATTAAGGGCAGAGCCACCCTCGAGTCCCCCTCAGTTCCTTCTTACCGCCTGTGACAGTTTTTGGAGAGATTACAGCCTTGCTACTGCAAGTTCATCCCTCATTCCTTGTACATATACCTGTTTTTACTTAGAGTAGTTTCATAGTTAGCTAGATAGATTATAGTTAAGATAGTGATTAGTTAGATATAAGTTTCAGAGGGTTTTATGATGACCAGTTTTATTTTCAGTAATGGTACCAGTCTCATGAGCCATGCCTCAATCTTTGGGGTTTAAATTATGCCACTCATGCAGCAAACCAATGGCAGTGAGCGACACACACCCCAGCTGCCTTAAATACTTGGTGGACTCCCATGTGAATGACAAATGTGACGTTTGTAAGAGATTTAAGTCTTACTCTAAAAAGGACAGAATGGCTCAGCCTAAGTGTACTCTTATGGAGGCAGTGCTCTGTCCTCCCTCGAAACTGTCCATTTCGGAACAGGCACCATCGGTTTGAAGTGTTCCCCTGTAATTATCTGGGTTGAGTTCTTGATTGTTGTCACCAGTGCAAAGTCAGAGGCACAAAAGATCTCCAGGGACTCATTACCTCCCTCACAGGATAAGACCCAGGGTACCTAAGCCTTGTAGAGGCAAGAATTCTGAGAGGAATGCTGAAAGTACTCATTGCCCAAAATACTGTTCAGCTAAGAAGTGGTTGTTGACTCCAGAGCCTATGGCAGGTCCGTCAAGACCAACCACTAAAGTGCCCACTCCTGCTGCTTCAGGCTATCTCCTGGTACCTCAGAGCCAAAAGGCATTACCAGTACACCGGAGGCAAAGGCAACTGCTAGAGAGCTACTTAACTTCTTGGTACTCATTTCCCCAGCAGTGCGTGAAGGACTGAATCCAGTACCACTACCTAGGAATGCTACTCCAGCTCTTCCGAAGTGTGAGGTGCTGATGCCACCTACACTTTCCTTACCTTGGAAGACAGTACCATTGAGAGGGAAGCCAGCTACAATTTCTCTGGTACTACCATGTCTGGGTTCTGGCTTTCTCTTTCCGATACCAATGAGTTCTGCTTCCCCATTATTGGAAGACTCTGATTCTTCAGCTTCTTCAGACTCAGCACTTGGGTTCTATGCGTACCAGACATCCTCAGTCGGAGGCTTATGTCCCATGGTTCCTACAGCAGCTTCAGCAGTGACCACCAGACAAGAGGCAATGGCCTGGTCAGGGATAGGTCCCAGGACCATGTCATTGGCCTTTCTGGACCCTTTGGGGTTTCCCCCCAGCTGCCATGTCATTCCCTCATCCACCTCAGTCTCTCTTCTTGGGTACCCATCAGCACCAGAGACAACATCTTCCTGTCATTGGCACTGGGACTGGGACTGGCAGGTGAAAGCCTCCCTGGTGATTCTTTCAGGAGAGGAAGTAGAGTAAACCCTGTTTTAATATCCACATGCTTCTTCTTCCTCATCACCAGATGCAGTGGTTGAAGCAGTGTGTGGTTCTCCCCCACCAGATGATTATACAGCTCACCATGACTTTCTGAAAAGGGTAGCCACAGACCTGGATATCCATGTAGAGAAGGTCTGTGAGAAATTCCACAAGCTGGTGGATATTTTGGATTCAGCAGAACACAACAGGGTGGCTTTCCCGATCAATGAGATGTTATGAAGCCAGTCAAGGTGTTGTGGAAGACTCCATCTTCCATCCCTGCCATAGCTAAATGGATTTGAGCACCTGTACACACATCTCCCACTGGATTCCTCAGTAGCTGCTGCAGCTAATGAGCAGGAGAGGCAGAGATACCAGGCATCGACACCAAAAGGAAAGGACTCAAAGAAGCTAGATCTTTTTGATTGAAAACTTTATTCTACAAAGGGTCTGCAATTTAGGATTGCAAATCAACAGGCACTCCTTGGTCTGTATGACTTTACCTGGGATAACATATTTAAGTTCCAGGGCAGGTTACCAGACAATAGCAGAAAGGAATTCACTGTGATGGTAGAGGAAGGCAAGCTAGTGGCCAGAACAGCCCTTCATCCAGAACAGCTTGGATGCAGATGACTCAGCAACTTGAGCCATGGCATCTGCCATAACTATGAAACAGGGTTCATGGCAGCAGACACCCAGCCTCCCTTCAAAGGTCCAGCAAACCATCCAAGACCTCCCATTTTTTGGACAAGACAGATGATAGGCTCTATAGCCTTAAGGATTTTAGGGCAATGCTGAAGTCTCTTAGAATCTATATGCAGATAATGAAAAGGAAGCAGTTCTAGCCACAACTGACCCACAGATATCTGGGATATTCCAAGACCTGTCGAGAAAAAGGGGCAGAAATTACAGGAGGCAACAATCACCATCCTCCTCTTCTACAGCTCCAGGTTTCTCTTATCCAGCAGCTTCATTCAAACAAGCTTTTTGATAGGTTGTTCAGGGACAGAGCTCCAGTTCCCAGAGTGCCACCCTCCTGTTCCTGTTTGTTTACCAATCATTTATCCCACTCCCAAGTGCTTGGTCCCACATCACCTGAGATCAGTGGATCTGGGATACACCCTTCAGTTTTTCTATTTCCCTTCCTGTCTGCTTTCCCTGTCCCTTTTCAGGGACCACTCTCACAAGACTCTCCTTGAGCAGGAGGTGCAATCTCTCCTCCAAGTTCCTCTGTTCCTCGCGGGGAAGGACTTTTATTCCCACTTCTTTCTTATTCCAAAGCAAAAGGCAGTCTCAGGCCTATCTTAGATATAAGAGAATTAAACAAATTCTTGAAAAAAATTAAATTCTGTATTCCCTAGCTTCCATTATTCTTTTCCTGGACCAAGGGTACTGGTATGCTGCCCTTGACTTAAAAGACATTCACTTCCAATTGGCAATCCACCAAAACCCCACTGGAAGTTTCTCAGGTTCATGGTAAATGGAGTCCTCTACCAATTTACAGTGCTTGCACGTTGTCTGTTGACAGCTCCTTGCATTTTCATGAAGTGCACATTGGTGGTAGCAGCGTTGCTTCAAAAGTCAGGGGTCCATGTGTTCCCTTACCTGGATGACTGGCTGGTGAGAAGCCAGTCCAAGTCTCAGGTACTGACCAGCACAGCCATTATCCAATCCACCTTTGATGCTTTGGGGCTTCTAGTGAATGTGGACAAATCAGTTCTGAAACTGGTACAAAGAATAGAATTTATCAGAACGGTCCTTGACTCCGTGGAGGTCAAAGCTTTTCTACCACAATCAAGGTTCAAAACACTGTGAGGCTTAATTCTGGAACTAAAAGCACATCCTGTTACCACAGTATGCAGTTGCTTCAGGCTCCACAGGCACATGGTGGCATGTACCTGTGTAGAGCAATACTCCACATTGCACCTCAAAAAGCGACAAGGTTAGTTAGCTTTGTTGTATTTCCCGAGCCATCGTCATCTAGACATGGTGGGTCGAGTACCAGTGCTAGCCTTGTCCTCTCTAGACTGATGGACAGACCCTTTGAAAGATTGTATACGGGTCCCCTTTGCTCTCCCACAACCAGCACTCACTTTAGTCACTGATATGTCCTCCTGGGTTGGGGAGTACACATGCAGACTCAGGGTCTTTGGGCCTCCCAAGATTTGAAAGCTCATAAGTTTCAGGGAATTGTGAGCTGTCCTTCTAACTCATCTGGCCTTCCTTCCACATATTGAGGGGGAAAATCTGCTACTGTTAACAGACAATATAGCAACTATGTTTTATGTGAGAAGACGGGGGTGCAATTTACTCGATTGTGCCAGGAGGTGATTCTCCTTTGGGAGTTCTGCATAGCCAGCTCCATTCATGTGAGAGCTACTATCTTCCAAGAGTACAGAATATACTGGCAGATCAGTTGAGCAGGTCTTTCAGTGATCACCACGAGTGGTCACTTCATCCAGATGTGGCCAGATCCCTTTTCCATCTCTGGGGAGTTCCCAAGTGGACCTGTCTGAAACAAGTGCCAACAGAAAGCGCCATCAGTTCTGTTTCTTGGGAGTCACAGCCAAAGTTTGTCGATGAACGCATTCCTGCTGCCCTGGAAGAACACCCTACTGTATGCATTCCTTCTGATTCCATTATTGCCCAGAGTCTTGTCTAAGACCAAAAAAGACCATGCTCACCTCATGTTTATAGCATCAGCAAGGCCTCAGCAACACTGGTTCTTGACCCTACTAGCTTTGTCAGTCAGATATCAACTGTCTCTCCCACTGGATCTAGATGTGGTTTCCCAGGACATAGGCATTTCCTCCACCCCAATCTGCAGGTCTTCCTCTTCACAGCATGGATGCTTCATGGCTAACACCACTGGAAGAGGCTTGCTCAAAGGCCATGCAAAAAGTACTTCTAAATAATAGGAGGACTTGTGGCACCTTAGAGACTAACAAATTTATTTGAGCATAAGCTTTCGTGAGCTACAGCTCACTTCATTGGATCCATTCAGTGGAAAATACAGTGGGGAGATTTATATACACAGAGAACATGAAACAATGGGTGTTACCATACACACTGTAACGAGAGTGATCAGGTAAGGTGAGCTATTACCAGCAGGGGGAAAAAACCTTTTGTAATGATAATCAAGGTGGGCCATTTCCAGCAGTTGACAAGAACGTCTGAGGAACAGCGGGAGGAGGAATAAACATGGGGAAATAGTTTTACTTCTTGTAATGACCCATCCACTCCCAGTCTTTATTCAAGCCTAAGTTAATTGTATCCAGTTTGCAAATTAATTCCAATTCAGCAGTCTCTCGTTGGAGTCTGTTTTTGAAGTTTTTTTGTTGAAGAATTGCCACTTTTAGGTCTGTAATCGAGTCACCAAAGAGATTGAAATGTTCTCTGACTGTTTCACATTTGGGGACAATGTATACCTTCAAATCAGCGCCACTGCTATGGGTACCCGAATGGCCCCACAGTATGCCAACATTTTTATGGCTGACTTCGAACAACGCTTCCTCAGCTCTCGTCCCCTTATGCCCCTACTCTACTTGCACTACATTGATGACATCTTCATCATCTGGACCCATGGAAAAGAAGCCCTTGAGGAATTCCACCATGATTTCAACAATTTCCATCCCACCATCAACCTCAGCCTGGACCAGTCCACACAAGAGATCCACTTCCTGGACACTACGGTGCTAATAAGTGATGGTCACATAAATACCACCCTATACCGGAAACCTACTGACCGCTATTCCTACCTACATGCCTTCAGCTTTCATCCAGACCACACCACACGATCCATTGTCTACAGCCAAGCTCTACAATACAACCGCATTTGCTCCAACCCCTCAGACAGAGACAAACACCTACAAGATCTCTATCAAGCATTCTTACAACTACAATACCCACCTGTTGAAGTGAAGAAACAGATTGACAAAGCCAGAAAAGTACCCAGAAGTTACCTACTACAGGACAGGCCCAACAAAGAAAATAACAGAACGCCACTAGCCATCACCTTCAGCCCCCAACTAAAATCTCTCCAATGCATCATCAACGATCTACAACCTATCCTGAAGACGACCCATCACTCTCAGAGATCTTGGGAGACAGGCCAGTCCTTGCTTGCAGACAGCCCCGCAACCTGAAGCAAATGCTCACCAGCAACCACACACCACACAACAGAACCACTAACCCAGGAACCTATCCTTGCAACAAAGCCCGTTGCCAACTGTGTCCACATATCTATTCAGGGGACACCATCATAGGGCCTAATCACATCAGCCACACTATCAGAGGCTCGTTCACCTGCACATCCACCAATGTGATATATGCCATCATGTGCCAGCAATGCCCCTCTGCCATGTACATTGGCCAAACTGGACAGTCTCTACGTAAAAGAATAAATGGACACAAATCAGGCGTCAAGAATTATAACATTCAAAAACCAGTTGGAGAACACTTCAATCTCTTTGGTCACTCGATTACAGACCTAAAAGTGGTAATTCTTCAACAAAAAAACTTCAAAAACAGACTCCAACGAGAGACTGCTGAATTGGAATTAATTTGCAAACTGGATACAATTAACTTAGGCTTGAATAAAGACTGGGAGTGCATGGGTCATTACACAAAGTAAAACTATTTCCCCATGTTTATTCCTCCCCCCGCTGTTCCTCAGACGTTCTTGTCAACTGCTGGAAATGGCCCACCTTGATTATCACTACAAAAGGATTTTTCCCCCCTGCTCTCCTGCTGGTAATAGCTCACCTTACCTGATCACTCTCGTTACAGTGTGTATGGTAACACCCATTGTTTCACGTTCTCTGTGTATATAAATCTCCCCACTGTATTTTCCACTGAATGCATCCGATGAAATGAGCTGTAGCTCACGAAAGCTTATGCTCAAATAAATTTGTTAGTCTCTAAGGTGCCACAAGTCCTCCTCTTCTTTTTGCGGATACAGACTAACACGGCTGCTATTCTAAATAATAGAAAGTCTTCAGCTAGGAGTATTTACCTGGCTAAATGGAAGCATTCTTCTTTGAGTTCTGGCACATGTCCATATCACTGTAGGTGTATGCTTGCCTCGTGCACAGTTATCGGAGAACTTTTTCCCTCAGCGGTACCTGTCAGGGCAACACAAGCTCTCTCTGTCACCTCACACCACTGCGTGCAAGTATAAGAGGATGGATTCATCCTGATCCCCCTCACTTTCTTCTTACTACCAGTGACAGTTGTCAGAGTGATCTTAGACTAGTTATCAGAAGTGCTTCCCTCACTCCTTTGTATATATGCCCTCTTATTTTCAGTGATTAGTTAGTTAAGTTTGAGTATAATTAATTGGTTAGTCTCTAAGGTGCCACAAGTACTCCTTTTCTTTTTGCGAATACAGACTAACACGGCTGCTACTCTGAAACCTTAGTTAAGTTAGTTTTAGCTAGTATTGCCTGATAGTTTTAGTCTTAGATCTTTGGGACTAAATTTGTGGAGAGCAAAATTCCATTTTCCTGAAGATTTTGAGAATTTGAAATTTGGGTTTATTCCAGTTAGAAACCAATGAGTATTTTGAAATTCCCAGAAAAGAAAATTGAAAAAAAAAGTCAGGTCAACTGAAATGTTTTATTTTGATGTATTGTATTGTATTATACTCCAGACCCAGACTGTTGTATGGCTCAGAGGAGTCCTTTCAGAGGAACACCATTGAGTCAGAGTGTGATAGGATTTGGGGATTGCTTTTAGGTGGCACCAAAATACCTGTACATTGTGTCACACATCTCTGCACAGTGAAGGACAGTAGGTCAGTGTCTTTCACTCGTGAAGTTTGGGGAGAAGAAGTTTGCCTTCAGGTGCTGCTTCCCCACACAAAGGTGTCCTCAGAAAGCCTACTGCTGCAGTGCAAGATACCATCATGTAAATCAAGGTTCAGAAGCATTCATAGCATGTAGCCAGCACAGAGGGTCATGCTTTATCACCACTTTATTAACAAGTACTAACAGAGGTAGTAGTGGAGACCATCTGATAGCCAGATATTCAGTTTCTGTATTGAATTATGTAGTTTTAAGGGATTGGCACTCCTGATTTAGGTATTTTGTGCTCAAGACCCTTTTCAGTGAAGGCAGTGAGTTCTCTGGTCATTCATCACCACCTCTGAAAGGGAATTCCAAAGTCTTAAGCCAGTTTCCAAGAAAGCTGTATGTCCCACCTCTCGTGAATTTGATCTTCAATGTTGAAAATTTCATAATTCCATTTTAAGTGTAACTGAAGGTCATGACCTTTGGGCCTCAGATGTTCTTTTAAGTAGCTTGGTCCAAAGCTAATTCTGCTTTCTTGAAATTAACCCAGTGTTCTATAGGAAACCAGTGGTTCCCAGTAGCCAGTATTGCTTAGAAAGCAGGCTGCTGTGTTTACCTTTTTAAAATCAGTGCATTCATTCCCAAGTACAGTAGCACAGCCTGCAAATCACAAAGGTGTGGATCTGTGTGGCCATGTTCATTATCCATCAGTAAGGGACAGGGTCTTTTTGCCAGCTGCAGACAGAAAAAGCTGTTTTTGGCAACCAGAGCCACTTGAATGTCCACAAACCCCTAGGATTCCAAAAGAATTCCTAGGCTATGTCATCATCATCATCATGTTCCTATTACGCCTCTGGAGTTTAGGGCAGTGACGAAGCTCCTCCACTCCTGTCTGTTTCTGGCAAGTCTTTCAGTGGTTCCCCCAGCTGTGCCACAGGTTTTTCAGGTCAGCTTCCACAGCTCTTCGCCATGTTGTTTTCTGGCAGACTCGTTTTCGCTTGCCTTCAGGTGTCCATCTTATTATTGCTGCTCTGGTGATGGAATCAGTTTCCATCCGAAGCACATGACTGACCCATCTCCAACGCCTCCTGGCAATGTTGGTGCTCAGATCCTCTTGGCTGAATTGTGTCAATAGATCTTGGTTTGAGATTGTTCTGGGCAAAAAGATATTGAGGATTTTTCTGAGGCAGGTTGTATGGAATGAAGACAGTTTGGACATGTCATACTCTCTCATTCCCCAGCATTCTGCACTATAAAGTAGTGTTGAAAGTATGCAGCTCTGATAAATCTTAAGTTTGGTTTTGGTGTCATATTTTGATGATTTCCAGACTGTATTTAAGCTCCTGAAGGTATTCCTGGCTTTATTGATTTTGTTCCAGTTGTCCTGGCTTGTTGTGAGATGCAGACATGCTGCCATGATATGGAATTTGATCATTAGAAATAGCTACTTCTGGAAATGGTAGGGTGACCAGACGTCCCGATAAAATTGGGACTGTCCCGATATTGAGCAGTTTGTCTCATGTCCCAACCGAAGTATGGTCGGATGCCATTTGTCCCGATATTTTGTTTCGGGCGCATCTTTTTTTTTTTTTTTTTCCCTTAGGCAGTGGTGACAGGCAGGGGGAGTGCTTTTTCAATTGTTACACTCACCTGGCACGTCCGGGTCTTCGGCAGCACTTCAGTGGCGGGCATTTCAGTCGCTGACCGGCTTTGGTGGCATTTCAGCTGCGGGTACTTCTTTCTTCGCCGGCAAGATTTATTTCCCACCGCCAAACGTGCCGGGTGAGTGTAACAATAGAAAAGGCGCTCCCCCTGCGGCGGTCCTGATATTTTGTATTTAGCATCTGCTCACCCTAGGAAATGACAGCGAGAACCATACAGTGGCTTGTCTGCTTGGTTCAAAGGTGGTGGGTACATCCAGACAAACTTCTTATGAGTCCTGGGCAAGAGTCTGTGGTCATGGTACATTTTGGTACCAATGGTGTAGGAGAGAAGTACTAGAAGTTAAATTTAGTTTACTAAGGAAAAGATTAAGCCAGGGCCAGGGCCAGGGCACCTGTGCAACTTCTCTGTAATACTTTCAATTCCATGCATTTCATATTACTATGTTGCAAAAGTTGATATTCACCATATTTGACACATGCTAAACAGTTTCATAATTTCTGCAGGGGGTGGGGGAGGGGAACAGCTTGTCCATGCAAAACCAATAAAAATCTTCTAATACATTTTTGTTTGGTAGCTTTGATCAATAAACACCACATTAAGGTGTTGAAATTAACTTAAACAGTAAAAACTGTAGTCGTAGTCATGTTGCAGTTTTCAGGTACTGTGCAAAAAAATGATACTTTCTCATTTTGGGCATCATTGAGTCACCTCTCCTACAGGCTTATGGCACTGCTTGACAACTCCACATCATACCTCATCTAAACATACATAAAATAAACATTCAAATGATATATGATGTGTGTATGTGTGTGTGTAGGATGGGTAGAGTAAACTCCAAAAATATGACCCTTTTTAGAGAATTTCCGCACATCTATTTGAACAATAAATCAGCAACTGTCACTAGGCCTGGTTACTGTATGAAGTTTTTGGGAAGCTTTCCAGGATTTCCCCATTTCCCCTCTGCAGCGTTTCAAGGACTCTGCTTTGCATGCCCTAGCCTTCTAGTTAGGCAGTCGGGATGTGTCTCCTGAAGACTGTTAACACCACTTCTGCGTTTATCAGAGGGGTCAGTGAAGAGAAACACAAGGATCTCTCTCCCTCAATCAAGGTGATGAGTACACTGCTTCTGCCAAATTCTCTCTCTGAACTGACATTCCCTGCTTGGGCTAGCTCCAGCTGAATATAATTCATTACAATTGACCAATAGATTTTAGGGTACCGGTCGCACCTGCAGTTCTCTAAATCCTTCTCTAATCTGTTACTTACTGAGGTCCTAATCTATCTCAGAAGTCAGCAGAAGTCTTTCCAATGATTTTAATCAGAGTCGGATTGGGCCCTAACTGAGATAGTGGTCAGGAGGTACTCTGGCAAAGGTATATTATTCAGTGCAAAGCAAAACTGATGGTAGCTGTCACATATTTTTCTATTCATGCAGTAAGCAAAATGCCAGATTTACTGGTGTTGGGTTTTTGTTTGTTATATAAGCAAGTGTTTCTGTGGTTTTATATCCCTCTTCTGAGTTCCAGAAAAACTGGACTATGTTCTAGAGGTCTGCTTGGACCTAATTTTAAAGCCCAACCTGGACCTGAACCTGGCCTGAGAGCTTCAAATGGTTTTCAGAACCCACTTGGCCTAAACCCAACAATTCACACCAAACCTGCGTCAGTACCACTGCCTCATCTTTGGGTTTGGTCTGGTGGGGGCTTCCTGCTTGTCCCCCATCTGCAACCCATCTCCAGCCACTTTCTGCTTTTGGGGGCAGCACAGTGGTGGCTGTGTACCCTGCTCCTGCTGGACGACACCACCTCACTCTGCTGCGTATGCTGCCGAGGGGAAAGCACTGACTTTTCGGCACACTCCACAGCACATGCAGCACAATGAAGTGGCGGTGGCTGGCAGGAGTAGGGCATGTAGCCATTGCCATGCCAACTCCATGGGCTGGAGGAAGTGATTGGAGATGACCCAACCCAAGCCCGAGAGGGTTGGCTGTTTTCAGACCTGACTTGACCTCAACCTCAGCAGTGTCCCATAGGCTTCAGGTCAGTTTGCAAGGCTCTACCTTGTTCCTCCTCCTATGGCATGAAACAGTAGTTTGGTCCATTTAAGCTTCAGTTACATCAAGTCATTCATAGTTAGAGGCAGAATTTTCTTTCTCCCCTCTTTCACTTGGCAGGGGAAATTCCTATGAAACTGAACAAGAAACCATGAAAGCCCAAGGTCAATGATGTTGTCTGTCTCAGCCCTGGTCTACACTACGAGTTTAGTTCAAATTTAGCAGCGTTCATTCAATTTAACCCTGCACCCGTCCACACAACGAAGTCATTTTTGTCGACTTAAGGGGCTGTTAAAATCGATTTCTGTACTCCTCCCCGACGAGGGGATTAGCACTGAAATCAACATCGCCAGGTCAAATTTGGGGTAGTGTGGACGCAATTCGATAGTATTGGCCTCCGGGAGCTACCCCAGAGTGCTCCATTATGACTGCTCTGGACAGCACTCTCAACTCAGATGTAGTAGCCAGGTAGACAGGAAAAGCCCCGTGGACTTCTGAATTTCATTTCCTGTTTGGCCAGCATGGCACAGGTGACCTTTTAGAGCTCATCAGCAGAGGTGACCATGGAGTCCCAGAATCACAAAAGACTTATAGAATATCAGGGTTGGAAGGGACCTCAGGAGGTCATCTAGTCCAACCCCCTAATCAAAGCAGGACCAATCCCCAGTTTTTGCCCCAGATCCCTAAATGGCCCCCTCAAGGGTTGAGCTCACAACCCTGGGTTTAGGAGGCCAATGCTCAAACCACTGAGCTATCCCTCCCCAACATGGACCAAATGGGAGGTACTGGATCTGACTGCTGTATGGGGAGATGAATCCATGCTATCAGAACTCCATTCCAAAAGGCAAAATGCCAAAATATTTGAAAAAATCTCCAAGGGCATGAAGGACAGAGGCTATAACAGGGACCCACAGCAGTGCCACATGAAAATTAAGGAGCTCAGGCAAGCCTACCAAAGAGACAAATGGCTGCTCCGGGTCAGAGCCCCAGACATGCTGCTTCTATGATGAATTGCATGCAATTCTAGGGGGTGCCCCTACCACTACCACACCCCTGTAAATGGACTTCTGCAAGGGGGAGTCTCACGCAACAGGGATGAGGATTTAGGGGACGAGAAAGATGATGATGAGGAGCAGGATGAAACCGTTCTCCCCGACAGCCAGGAACTGTTTATCACCCTGGATCCAATACCCTCCCAACCCTCCCAAGGCGGGCTCCCGGACCTTGAAGGCGGACAAGGCACCTCTGGTGAGTGTACCTTTTTAAATATATTACATGGTTTAAAAGCAAGTGTGTTTAATGATTCATTTGCCCTGAAGACTTGGGATGCATTTGTGGCCAGTACAGCTACTGGAAAAGTCTGTTAATGTGTCTGGGGATGGAGCGGAAATCCTCCAGGAACTTCTCAATGAAGCTCTCCTGGAGGTACTCCTAAAGCCTTTGCAAAAGGTTTCTGGGGAGGGCAGCCTTATTCAGTCCTTCATGGTAGGACACTTTACCACGCCAGGCCAGTAGCACGTAGTCTGGAATCATTGCATAACAAAGCATGACAGCGTATGGTCCAGGTGTTTGCTGGCATTCAAGCAACATCCGTTCTTTATCTCTCTGTGTTAGCCTCAGGAGAGTGATATCATTCGTGGTCACCTGGTTGAAATAGGGGGATTTTATTAAGGGGTTGTTCAGACGTGGCCGTTCCTGCTGGGCTGTTTGCCTGTGGCTGAAAAGAAATCATCCCCACTGTTAGCCATGCGGTGGGGGGAGGAGTGAAGCGATCATCCCAGAGAATTGGGTGTGGCAGGGGGTGGGGGTTAGTTGGGTTTGTGCTGCACGTTAACTTGAAAACCACAGCCCCTCCTTTTAAATGGCCAACCCAATGGGTGCATGGTATGGGAAATGAGGGCACTGCTGTTTGAAGCAATTCCCACATGTTATGAAGGTTAAAGAAGCCAAAAGACTGTGGCTTACCATGGCTGCCTGCAAGCCGAATTCTGTTGCCCAGCCCTGCATGTGTGAGCTCTGACACCAAACTGGCAGGCCCTCAATAGAAGAGGCAAAATGCAACTTTGTACCGAAAGCACATGTACTATGTAATGTTAACAGCTTGGTTCACCGTGAAAGAGTCTACCCATTGTTCTCTAAAATGTGTCTTTTTAAATACTACTCTCTCTTTTTTTCTCCTGCAGCTGCAAATGTTTCAACACTCTCCCTATCATTTCCGTCCAAGAGGCTAGCGCAGATAAGAAGGTGAAAAAAAGGCACTCGCGAGGAAATGTTCTCCGAGCTCATGCAGTCCTCCCGCACTGAAAGAGCTCAGCAAAATGCGTGGAGGCAAGCAATGTCAGAGTCCAGGAAAGCACAAAATGAATGCGAGGACAGGAGGGATGCACGAGAGGAGAGGTGGCGGGAGCAAGTGGAGAGGTGGCGGCAGTGTGTTGAGAGGAAGTAGGATGCAATGCTGAGGCTACTGGAGGATCAAACTGATATGCTCCGGGATATGGTTGAGCTGCAGGAAAGGCAGCAGGAGCACAGACCGCCGCTGCAGCCCCTGTGTAACCACCCGCCCTCTTCCCCAAGTTCCATAGCCTCCTCACCCAGACGCCCAAGAACGTGGGGAAGGGGGCCCTCTGGGCACCCAACCACTCCACCCCAGAGGACTGCCCAAGGAACAGAAGGCTGGCATTCAATAAGTTTTGAAGTGCAGTGTGGCCTTGTCCTTCCCTCCTCCACCACCCCACCCGGTGCTTCCCTCCTCCCGCACCTCTCCCAGGCTACCTTGGCAGTTATCCCCCTATTTGTGTGACGAATTAATAAAGAATGCATGAATTTAAAACAACAATAACTTTATTGCTTCTGCAAGCGGTGATAGAAGTGGGGAGGTTGGTTGGCTTACAGGGAAGTAGAGTGAACCAAAGGGGCAGGTTTTCATCAAGGAGAAACAAACAGAACTGTCACACCGTAGCCTGGCCAGTCATGAAACTGGTTTTCAAAGCTTCTCTGATGCACAGAGCACCCTGCTGTGCTCTTCTAATCGCCCTGGTGTCTGGCTGTGTGTAACCAGCGGCCAGGCGATTTGCCTCAACCTCCCACCCCGCCAAAAACATCTCCCCGTTACTCTCACAGATATTGTGGAGCACAGCAATAACAATGGGAATATTGGTTTCGCTGAGGTCTAACCGAGTCAGTAAACTGCGCCAGGGTGCTTTTAAACATCCAAATGCAAACTCTATCACCATTCTGCTCTTGCTCAGCGTATCGTTGAACAGCTGCTGACTACTGTCCAGGATGCCTCTGTATGGCTTCATGAGCCATGGCATTAAGGGGTAGGCTGCGTCCCCAAGGATAGCTATAGGCATTTCAACATCCCCAACGGTTATCTTCTGGTCTGGAAAGTAAGTCTCTTGCTGCAGCTGTTGAGACAGACCAGAGTTCCTGAAGATGCGAGCGTCATGTACCTTTCCCGGTCATCCCACGTTGATGTCGGTGAAATGTCCCTTGTGATCCACCAGTGCTTACAGCATCATTGAAAAGTACCCCTTTCAGTTTATGTACTCACTGCCTTGGTGCTCTGGTGCCAAGATAGGGATATGGGTTCCATCTATGGCCCCACCACAGTTAGGGAATCCCATTGCAGCAAAGCCATCCACTATGACCTGCACGTTTCCCGGAGTCACTACCCTTGGTAGCAGCAGCTCAGTGATTGCGTTGGCTACTTGGATCACAGCAGCCCCTACAGTAGATTTGCCCACTCCAAATTGATTCCCGACTGACCAGTAGTTGTCTGGCATTGCAAGCTTCCAAAGGGCTATCGCCACTCACTTGTGAACTGTGAGGGCTGCTCTCATCTTGGTATTCTGGTGCTTCAGGGCAGGGGAAAGCAAGTCACAAAGTTCCATGAAAGTGCCCTTATGCATGCGAAAGTTTCGCAGCCATTAGGAGTCATCCCAGACCTGCAACACTATGCAGTCCCACCAGTCTATGCTTGTTTCCTGGGCCCAGAATCAGCGTTCCACGGCATGAACCTGCCCCATTACCACCATGATGTCCACATTGCCGGGGCCCGTACTTTGAGAGAAATCTGTGTCCATGTCCTCATCACTCTCCTCACCACGCTGCCGTTGCCAACTCGCCTGCTTTTGCAGGTTCTGGTTCTGGTTCTGCATATACAGCTGGATAATGTGCACGGTGTTTAGAACGGTCATAACTGCCGCGGTGATCTGAGCAGGCTCCATGCTTGCCGTGATATGGCGTCTGCAGGAGAGCAGAGTTGCAGTGGAAGTGGTGGCTGGCGACGGATGCCACGAGAATAGATATTTATAGAGAATGACGAGAGGACCTGCAAGGTGGCTTCATGAGGGCAGGAGAGCAGAGTTGCAGTGGAAACGGGAGCCCATGACCGCCAACATGGAGAAATTCGCTATTGAGATAAGAGCAGGAGAGCAGAGTTGCAGCGGAAGCGGTGGTTGGATGACCAGTTTTGCAGACCTACTGCACCGTCTGCTGCCAGCAGCACCAGGACACAACAGCAGCAGTGTCGGTGAGCTGAGCGGGCTGCACGCTAGCCGTGGTATGGCAAGACAAGAGCAGGAGAGCAGAGTTGCAGCGGAAGCGGTGGATGACAACCTATAGAGGACCTGCGAGGTGGATTCATGGCACCAGGAGAGCAGAGTTGCAGCGGAAGCGGTGGTTCGATGACGACGGTTAGCAGTCCTACTGCACCGTCTGCTGAAAGCAGTATGGCACCCGCACGGAAAAAAGGCACGAAATGATTGTCTGCCGTTGCTTTCGCGGAGGGAGGGGCGACTGACGACATGTACCCAAAACCACCCGCGACAATGTTTTTGCCCCATCAGGCATTGGGAGCTTAACCCAGAATTCCAATGGGCGACGGAGACTGCAGGGACTGTGGGGTAGCTACCCACAGTGCACCGCTCCGAAAGTCGACGCTAGCCGTGGCACTGTGGACGCACCCCTCCGACTTAATGCGCTTAGTGGGGGACACACACAATCAACTGTATAAAATCGCTTCCTAAAAAATCGACTGCTATAAATTGGACCTAATTCCGTAGTGTAGACACACCCTCAGACAAGACACAATTCGCCAAGATGCAGCATTCACCTTCGTTGCCTGAAACTAAGCAAGTAAAATAGACACCATATGTACCCAAGCGTAATTGCTCCAAGGGGGGGGAAAAATAGAAACATGTCAGAACATTTGAGTAGCACCTAATTCAGCCCAAGGTTATACATAAATCTGATGCTTGCTTAGAAACAAAAGTAGGAAAATATTATGGCTGGATTTCTCTTCAGTGCTCCCTGCACAGGGTAACTTTATTAGAGCGAAAACAGAAGTGAAAAGAAACATGTAACAACTTTTTATTGTGTTTTGTGCCTTCTTCTTCTTTTTTTTGCTCTAAATACAGTGGTTATGAGACTCCAAGGAAAACAGCCCAGATGTTAGTGAGTTGTATGAAATTTAGTGGCAACAGGCTGTAAAAAACATAGTAATAAAACAGCCTGTCAGTGTCACACATCTGGACAATGCAGCTGTATGTTCCTGCCGCTGTCATCACCTGAGGAAAACTCAATAGCCTTATTTCACCGCAATTAGGCTACATAGTACCAGCCCAATCAACATTAAACAAAGAGAGGGTGTCTTTGCACCAGTATAGCCCCGCTCAAATTGCCAACAAGCAGTTTGTATCTTTCAGTGAGGGTTAGTCGCTCAGACACTAGCCATTTTGTAAACAGTAGCCCAGGCTATCCCAGTTGGTTTGGTATCTATTCAATGCTATTTAATTTATAACTCTCTAAGTTGCTGTTAATATCACTCCACTATTTAAAACCTAACAATGGATGTTTTTACAACATGAACTGGAAATCTGTATACTCCTAAAATGAAATGTAGAATGTTGCCCCCCTCTTAGCTTGTGTGTAGTGTGACATTGAGCAGCACTCCAGCCGATTAGCAAGAAGGACCTGAGAGCCAAGGAGTGGGGATAGGCAGTCACTGGTCTTGGGTCATTTTTTGAAAGTAGACTTGGGATGGCCATATCATTGTGAGCCACGTACTTTAAAATGTGAAATATCAGTCCACCTGTCAGCACACACAGTGTATGCCAAATTTTATATTGAAACTGTATTAATAATAACTCTTTCTTCACCACTCTGCAGGTGATAGAGGCAGCCAAAGCCATTCTCGATAGTGGAGAGCAGCTTCCTGTAACACTGATTGGAAAACTACTGAAATTTCAGCTGCTTTGCATCAAACAGAAGGACCTGCAGAGAAGAGCAGCTGAAAAGAAGGTATTCTTGTGTGCTGTAGGGAAGTCGTTCCACCCAACTTTATGAAGGCAATTCCATTTCCTCCAGATCACATAGTCAAGTGTTGCCCAAGAAAATTCAACTTCTGTCCCTCCTACTATTAGAAAATATTATCCAATGCATTTATAACTGAGGAGAAGCTAGAAACAAACAAAATAGAATATTCTTTTTTATTAAGTCTTTAAAATAGCTAACCCCTTAAATATTCATTCCTGAGTACTGAGATGCAGAAGGTGGGACAGGAGAAAGAAAAACAGAAAGGGAGCAAAGTTAATACAAAAGTCCTTGTAAGAGGAATGAGAAGGAAAAAAATGCTTAGTAATTATAAAGAAGATAGGAATTATAGGTGAAGACATCGGAAGAAACAAATGGGATACAAACGCAGGACAGCTAGGTGCTGCAGTGTATGTAAAAGGTTAAAGAATAAGCAAATGAGACTACAGAATGTAAGGAAATATTAAACTGGGAAAAAAATAGTAGCAAAGGACTCTGAAGACATCTAGAGCTCTTTGGTCAAAACCTGACAAGTTCAGTGTCTACTGTGTTCAGGACTTAATTCTAGGAAATGACCCAGATGCAATAAATAAGGCAGTGTTTTGTGAACATTCTAGAACTGACAATTATATAATCTGACTCTGTGTGTTCATTGGGTTAGGAACCCAAAGCAGTAGCACAAAAAGATGGGGTTTACAAAAGTCTGAAGTGGAAAAAATTTGAAATGAGATATAGAAAACTGGTTGGAATCCACGAAGCCACTAGATAGCTTGGAGACATGTCTGAATGGTTTAAAAGGAGCACATCTAAGGGTGCTTAGCACCAGACTGAGAAGGAAGAGAGCAAAAGAAGGCAGAATCTCTGATTTCTAATCTGAACTAGAAGACAATATCTACAGCCAGAAAGGCTGCTTCTTCTGCGGTATCCAGCAAAACAACTGAGTATGGTAAATCATACCAATTACACAGAGTGCTGAGAGCTTTTCTTGCTGCTTGCACTCCCTTTAACATGACACAATGAGAGGGCGAAAAAAGAAAAGAAAAATCGACTGTACCTTTTAAAAAATTCATTTAGTCTAATCTGGGGCCACAAACACTAAATTGCTTAGTTCTAATCATATGATTTTAACTGCAATTTTTTTACCTTATATTACAGATACATACTGTCCACCTTAGCTCTATTTTAATATAGTTTTTGTCTGGGAATTATCTAATGATTCATTAGTGTCCTGTGTGAAATGAATTTAGTGCTCTCAGTCCCAGTTCATAGTGGATAGATGTTCACATCAAAGAAAAGACAGAGTTGGCACCAATTGATTCCATAGTTGGCAGTTTCAGTAGAGAAGCTAAGGACTGAACCAGCCTTATAGTCTGAACTTTTTCATCAGCCACAGTTCCTTCCTGGTCCACAGGGAAGCTTGCCCTGCTGCTGCAAGTACTGTACCTGGTCTGAAGCTTAAAGCATCAGAGGTCATTAGTTTCCAGTGTTGTATCAATCCACCTTTCACCAGCACCAATTTCATTCATTTTTAAAAATCACAGTTATTTTCTCATATATACCCTATTCTTTTAGCTTGAGATCTTGGCACTGCTATTTAATAGGAATATAATAAACTGAAGAGTGTGAGGAGGGAAAAAGGGTGGAGCTCAAGACAGCTGCACCAAAACAAAATCCTGAAGGGTCAGAGGGAAAAATATTCAAACAAATATATTCAAACAGTAAGGTTTTACTACAGTCAACTATTTGTTCTGTACATGCTTAGACTAATACGTGAGATTAGTTTGTTAATTTTACCAGGCAGCAGAAGAGCGAGAGAAGGAGAAAGAAAAAGACAAAGGGAAAGCTAAACCTCCTGGCAAGAAGGAAAAGCCGCCCAGTGCCAAGTCTGCAGGAAAAGGAGGGAAGGGAAAGAAAGCAGAAGCAGTACAAACAGCAACTGCTATTAAAAAGGACACCACACTAAAGCGACGGGGAGAAGAGGAGGAAGATGACAAATATTTGGGTATGTACGGCATGCAGATACACTGCTGATCAACTCACCCAAAGAGCATTTAAAAGTCTTGAAACCTACCTGCTGATTCAAGACTGATGTATTCCCTTTAGAAAGATTGAAACTCATTATTAATCAAGAAAGAAAATAGTTACATTTATCGCCATATCCATGAGGCAATCTTCTCCTTGTGTTATAAAATATCAAAAGCTGTACAAGTTAATAATGTGCTAACCAGTTCTGAGAAAAATCATATTACTAAACCATAGTGGACATGGCTAAAAACATCCACTAAAGGAAGCCAAAAATGTTGAGGAATTTACAAAGCTCTGCACCTCTAGACTGGTGGCATACTTAGCATGGAGCCAGGGTTTGTAACTACAGAGCAAGTTTAATCTCCCATCTTCCAACTCCAGCAGACCAGCTGTTATGTGTCTCACGGTCTCACAGAGCTCTTCACAGCGAGGCTTAAAGCATATAGGGTATGTCTACACTGCAATGTAAGCCCAGTCTCAGACTCAGGCTTGAGTCAGAATCTCCCTTCTGTACATACATTAATCTCTCGGGCTCAGATCCAGGGTCCTAGGACCCCGTGAGGGTGGACACCTCAAGCCCCAGTCAAGCTGGGACACAAAGTTAAAGCCCTATTGCTTTGCAGTATAGACACAGCCGGTCCGTATTTGGGTCCTGGGAATCTGCCAAATTTCTTTGTCCTTTCCCTCCCAAGAATCACCAATTGACTCGAAGGCCTGGTCTACACTATCGGGGGAGATCAATCTAAGTTATGCAACTTCAGCTACGTGAATAATGTAGTTGAAGTTGACATACTTAGACCTACTCACAGTGGTGTCTTCACTGCGGTGATTCGACTGCTGCCGCTCCCCCATCGACTCTGCCTGCCTCTGCCTCTCGTGGTACAGGAGTCGACAGGAGTGCGCTCGGGGGTTGATTTATCACGTCTAGACTAGATGCGATAAATCGACCCCTACTGGATCGATCGCTGACCGCTGATCCAGTGGGTAGTATAGACATACCCCCAGAAAACAGAAGCAACTCTCCTTGTTCTAGTACAGCGGTTTGATCAATCAGCATTTAACCCTTCCATTTTATTCTGACCTCTGAGCTGAAAATACACCTTCAGAGAACCTAACACTCTTAATTTGCAATGCACGCTGACCAAAAGTCCTTTGCAAAGAGTCCTGCTTCACGGTCTGGGGAGCACAGCCAGACTTTGGTTAATCTGTGGTGCGAGACCAGCTAAGCAGTGGATTCTAGTAAGAGTACCAGGAATGACCATGCATACCGGTAAATAGCAAAGAACCTGGCAGCACTGGAAATTTATTGGACTGGTGACCAGTGCAGGAAGCAAATTAAGCAGTTCAAGACCAAGTACTGGAAAACCAGGAATCAGAACTGCACCTCAGGCAGTTCACCGACATAATACCTGTTTATGACATTGACCGGGTGCTGGGTACTGCACTAAGTATGGAGCCAAGAGCGGTGCAGTATGATCTGGTCAGCTGGGATCGTGACCTGGTGGACTCAGAATCCAGTAAGGGAGCTGAGGGGAACCAGCAGCAGGCTTTGAATTGAGGCCAGTGGAAGAGTTTCCATAATTAACTTATGGTTGAAGTTCTGGACTGGGCCAACAAGCAGGTGAAATACCAACATACCTTCATGGACCATGTAGCAGGCTGACTGGAGGGCTGGACAGCCTAGAGGTTAGAGTGTGTAGCTCCCGGCCCCCTGCTTGGTTGCGGGGCCTCAGCCTTTGAGGCCAGGGGTGGGAGGTAGGGGGACACAGGCCCTCCCTCTCCACCAGGTCCTAGCCCAGGGCCCTGTGTTTGTCAATCCCTGAACAGGGGCACCCCTCCCAACAAGGACCTTAAATTTGCTGTCCTGGGCTACTTCCTACCAGTCTGTTCGGTTTGGGACATGGCCTCTCTAATCCTCTTAGAGAAGTGTCCTGATTCCTGTAGGATCTTTCTTGTGGGTCTTGAATGTCGCCTCATTACGGTCCCAGGCTCCTTTGAATAGACCAACAAAAGTTGGGGAGGCTGAGCCCCACAATGTCCCACTCAACATTTCTGATGCACCAAAGGTACCTGACAGAGCTATGGTGGAGCAGGCGAAGGAGGACACAAACATGGCAGACTCAGACTGGCTGATGCTGCTCATGACACTTGATATAACTGCTGATTTCCCCTACGTAGACCAGTACTTCTGGAGCAGGGCCACAAGCACAGATTGGTTGGACCACATCACCTTGCAGATCTGGACTGACTAGCAGAGGGTCCAGAACTTTCACATGAAGAAAGCAACATTTCTAGAGCTCTGGTACTGAATGCTGAACTTGTAGCAAAGGTGGCCACTCATCTCTGATCTGTAGCACCTAGCTTGGCACTTGTTAACATGTATAGATTGTTGTCTGTCCACATGTGAAATTGAACACCACACAAATAGTCTCTCAATTTCTCTGCGGCAGTCCATAGTAAGGCAAAGAATTCCAACTTGTGTATGTGGTAGTGAATTTCACTGTCAGAAAGGCCTTGGCTGGCAAAGGCCACAGATCTCCAGTGGCCTTTAACTTGTTGTTTATAGCACTCCCTCCCTCACCTTCCTAACTAATTTCTGTATGGTGAATGAAAGGCTGGCTTCGGTCAGCAAAGACTAGGGCTAGGGCATGAGTTAGGTAGTTAATTATTTCCTGAAGGGATTTTTCATATCTTTTGCTGCACATCAGTTTCCAAAAGGTCATAGTGTGTTTGTTCAGGAGGTCTTGGGTACTTTACCTTAACTTTTACCTTAGATATCCTTTTGCTGGACTGATATCCTTTAGTGAGATTATTTGGTAGCTTTGCAGTGATAGCGTATTTTTTCACAATCTGCAGTAGTAGCCTCTAACTGCTATGAAAGGCTTAAGCTTTTTGTAATAATGTGGGGTTGCCCATGTAGTGATACTATTTGATCAGGATCCATACTTACTTCATCTTGGTATACAATGTGACCCATATATTTGTCTGCTGTTCTGTAGAATTGACATTTATCAACTGATACCTTTGGTTAATTGGCTTCCAACCAGTTTAGCACTTTTAGAAGCCTTTCTTCTTATTCCCCCAGAGATCTTGCAAAAACATTCAGGCCATCTGTCATATTGTGGGGTGCAATCCAGACCAGTGAGGGGTTGTCACTGTCTTCCCTGCAATTGTAAGTGCCTTACAATGCTTTGCTCTTGTAGCTCCCAACCTGGGCCACTCATAAACAGTCTACCAGTATGCAAGTCACACCCTGAGGTGTCTGTGCATAGCTGCAGCCCTGGTCCAGCAACTCTGACCCCAGTAGCCCGTCAGCAATACACCAGCCACACTTTGGTTTCCAGCAGCCTTAGTTACGACCTGCAGGGTGACCCCAATGTACTTCCAGTCCTGAATTTCCCCCCAAATGAATGTTCTGCATGGTCCAGCCCTCTCCTGGACAGGTCAAATATTAGAAGTCCATTGCCCCTGTCAATATTCAACAGTTTGCTACTTTAACTGGAGTTACCAAACAGTTCAGTGTAAACACAACACTGGATTAGTTTAGTTAAACAAATTTATTTTATTTTTAATCTATAATGAGAGATTTTAAGTGACTACAACTATAAGGCATTAAAGTCAGAAATGGCTTCAAGATAAATAAAGATAAAATGTTTTCTAATAGCTAGAACTTAAAAAGTTAGACTTGTTTCAAGGTAAAATACCAGTTACCAGCAACAAGGCTGACCAGATTCTCAACTAAGGCTGTCCCTCAAAGTTAGCTGAAAAAGAGAGCGACCTTGGGGTCTTCTTGCTCTTCACTTTTATAGTCCAGTCATCCTTTGAAGTAAATTCTTTGGAGGTTTATCCCTCAAAGCAAAGTTTATTCAAACAGTAAAGAAGGTGACATGGAGTCTGGTGAAGGTGGCTCCATGCTCTTTGTTCTCTCCTGTGTATGCCGATTTGCCTTGTCTCCTGCCATTCTCCTTCTTGCTGTCTCAAGGACTCTGTTTACTACTTATATGTAAATTGAGGTAAATTGATATGTTTAGGATAGACCTGTTTAACAACTTTGCCTAGTCAGAGCTGTGTGGGTTTGAACATGTGCTAACATCAACATATAGGGGGAATTCATAACTTTAGATATGATGATGCTATATACATTTCACCATGATATTATTGACCAAGTTATTAGTTTTCAAATGTAACCTCTCAAGGCATATTTTGTACAAGCAAAGTTCATGTCTTTCATAACTTCCTCTATTAGACTTTGAAACATGGCAGACACTCCAGATATTCCCTTGGGCATGAGTTCAAACTGATAGAAACCCAAAGAGCAGATGAATGGTATCTTTTTGTTCCAGCAGGATCTGGTAATATTCACTGCAAAAATCCACCACTGAGAACCCTAGCAAACAGACCAAAGTATCTTGTACTTGAGATTGATGTACTGATCTATCACCATGCATCTTTTGAGCACTTGGTTGTCTCTCTCTATTTATCCTTATGTTCCTATTCAACTTCTGTACTCCCACTATAAAAGAGATATATGGGCTGCACGATTCTGCAGTAATGCTATTTGCAAGCAGTTCCTGAAGATGGTGTTGCAGGTCCTCCATCTTGGAGAGAGCAATCTTCATAGAACGGGGTGGCCAACCTGTGGCTCTGGAGCCACTTGCGGCTCTTCAGAAGTTAAGATGCAGCTCCTTGTATAGGCACCGACTCCGGGCCTGGAGCTACAGGTGCCAACTTTCCAATGTGCCAGGGGATGCTCACTGCTCAACCCCTAAAAGCAAATATAGTATAGTACTGTGTTAAAAGTAAACTACTAAAAAAATAAAGGGAAAGCAGCATTTTTCTTCTGCATAATAAAGTTTCAAAGCTGTATTAAGTCAATATTCAGTTGTAAACTTTTGAAAGAACGACCATAACTTTTGTTCAGAGTTACGAACAACCTCCATTCCCCCGGTGTTCGTAACTGAAATTCTGATGTACTGTTTTCCAGTTTTGCTAGTGAATCAGGATGGTGTCTAAAAAGCTCTGCCTCATTCAGTACATATATTCACTTCATTTCCCCCTGAGCAGTAAACTGTGCTATGCATGCATGAGCACTGCCACCTTCATTCATTTAGAACACTTGGAGATTATTAAAAAGCATTTTAGCTGTGTAAAAGTACACTCCTGCACATGTTCAAACTATAATTGACAAACCAAAAGAACTTGGGCAAATCAAAAATCCATTTTTCACCAGAACACTGAAAAGTGCCTATCCTCCCACAGGACTCATCCTGCCACATTTCAACTTCTTACCCTTATGCACTTTGGTGCTAAATCAAAGTCAAAGACTTTTTATGATTTGGAAATGTTCCTTTTCCATTTCCCTCACTCTCAAAACCAGCTCAAGTATTTTTGTAAATACTTTCCTAAAAAATTCACTGTTGGACAGTAACTGTTTCATGTACCATATGCTGGGTAAGAACATGATAGCACTCCATATTTCTGAAACTAAACTGGCTCTCTATTAAAAGAGCTATTTACAGAGATGCTGCATCTGTAGCACTCTTGCCATGTGGAGACATACTGGCTTCCTGGTGCCTCCCCCAAATTCTTCGCTTCTGCAAGCTGTGCTCTTCCCTACAAGTTCCATGCAGGTTGCTACAGAAACCACTTGGAAAATTTCAGTCTAAAAGATGAAAGTTCAGAAAATTGTGTGCATCAGAACAAAAGGGTTACAATAGAAATGTTTGTGCAACCTTAAATATGGCTGTTGCTATACAATTGAGCTACAATATACTTTAATATAGCAGTTGAAATGATCTATTCTAATCTGCTTTCCTTTTGTAATGTGACTGGTGATTTCGATATTTTGAACAGATGATGAACCAGATGATGCCCAATATTACTTCATAGTTTGGGGTTTCCACAACCCTCAGTTACTGCCTGTGCTCTCTGAGCTTGGGGTCCGTATCTCAAATGTGATTAAGATTTCTTCTGAAAATTACGAGCCATTGCAGACATACTTGGGAGCAGCTAAGCTGCAAGAAGAGTCATTACTTACACCTGAAGGTAAGCTAGTGATAGGACAAATATCCTTTATAAAATCCTAACTATTCTATTTTAAAAATTTTATTTAAATTCTTATCCATGCTTAGCATTGTGTTATCTGAGTGCCTGTGCTCTCTTTTTGAAACGTTTTAAATATCTAGGCCTACAGGAGGAAATGAGCTGAATATTTGTATGCTACCACTTAGGAGTCAGCCAGTTAGCTTCTTTGATGCTTGTCACTAGTGCTGGTACTTGCTTTGCCTTGTAATCCCCAGGAGATGTACTATGGTATCACAACTATTAGAGATGGAAAATTTTCTTGTCCAATATTTACAGAAGAGATTCAACAATATTTTTCTCCTCTTAATATTCTTCCTCGCTCCCTTCTTTTCCCAGTTTTCTAGATCTTACATTGAAGAATAATTAACTAGTGGCATCTAGCCCACCTATCACTTTGGAAAAATTGGTATAGTATTAGTATAAATGAAACTTATAGGTCAAAAATTTAAATGAAAGGACTACAGATCTTGAGTAAATTGTCTGCGAACAGAACTGAAGATGCATCTCAAGCTCTTTAAGACTGATGGAGTCATAAAATCATAGAATATTAGGGTTGGAAGAGACCTCAGGAGGTCATCTAGTCCAACCCCCTGCTCAAAGCAGGACCAACCCCAACTAAATCATCCCAGCCAGGGCTTTGTCAAGCGGGGCCTTACCCCCACTGCACTGTATCATACTCAACATATAAACATCTGTACCATACACTCAGACATAATTTTCCAATTCACATTCGTTTGATAACAACCCTTGAGCAATATCAGTAGATGGAAGTGCCTTTTTTCCTCATTATCTGGGTACATCTGTAATTTGATCATTACAATACAGTAAACATGGAAACCTGCACTGACATTTCTACAATCACATTTCACTGATGAAATGCACTTTAATCTCTTTGTCTTAGTTTCAACATCTATAAAATGGGGATAATAATACTGACCTACCTCACATTTAAAGAACAGCTACTAGTTTAGGCCCAAGGCATTTTGATAAGTATAACCTTAGATTTTGGATTTCGGGCATTTATTTGTTGTTTCTTCAAGTGCAACATCCTACGAAGTTTTTCCCTCCTTAAATTTTTATTTACAACCTTAAGTTGGGCTTGACCTTGGATATTTTTCTGGCAATTTGGTTAAGAATGGGAATTGTTTGAACAACACTTAGGGTAGAGTAGACCAACCTGCAATTCATGTTTCCTTCTCAATATTCCAGAAATATGTCTCATACTCACTATTCCCATGTAAAAGGGAGATATTTGGATACAAATATGCTATAATTTATCTAATAATGATGCATTTATAGTTGTAGAAGCTGAAAAAATGAAGAAAGCTAAAGCTATCAACGACTTGGAAACATTCTGGAAATACTTGGAGCCAATTCTGAATAGTGGGAAACATGGATCAACTCTCTTTGATGTTGCCAGACTTCATCACGTAGTAAAGGAAAATACTTTTCCCCCAGACTGGACTAATAGTGACATGATGGTTAGTAGTTTCTTCTTTCACAATGAGCTGCCCATTTAGTTTTTATAGCATTTAACACCAGTTTAAGTACATTGGGAATTTGAGCTGTGTGTGTCTGTAAAACTTTGAACCAGACTAATTGGTTTACAGAGCATACAAACTATGCCTATGGAGATTATAATCGCCTTGAATGAAAACCATTTATTTTCCATGCCTTATAAATTTGCTGGGTGTATCTATAGGGCTTCTATGTTCTTTGAACAAATGTGTTAGAGAGTGAGTTTCTAAACCATGGGCCATGGCTGTAGAGTTTTTAATCTCTTTGAAGTATAATACTAAACAAATTCATAGCTTCCACACACTCCTCATTAGAGGTTCAAACATTGGTATTGAATAAATTCAAAATTATAGTACCAGCCCTTTAACAATAGATCTGTGTCCTAGATCTCATTGAGGGCAAATGAAAATAAAGGAATAATAAAACAAATGTGGAATTTCTGGGCAAGCCATTGTTGAGATATGATGTTCTAATATACATCCCACATTGCCTCTGGGGGGTTAGCCCCAAAGCATGCTTCAAATGCAGTATACAATGATGGCCACCAACCCCCTTTCTTAAAATCATAGAATATTAGGGTTGGAAAAGACCTATGCGGTCATCTAGTCCAATCCCCTGCTCAAAGCAGGACCAACACCAAATAAATCATCCCAGCCAGGGCTTTGTCAAGTCGGGCCTTAAAATCCTCTAAGGATGGAGATTCCACCACCTCCCTAGGTAACCCATTCCAGTGCTTCACCACCCTCCTAGTGAAATAGTGTTTCCTAATATCCAACCTAGACCTCCCCCATTGCAATTTGAGACCATTGCTTCTTGTTCTGTCATCTGCCACCACTGAGAACAGCCTAACTCCATCCTCTTTGGAACCCCCCTTCAGATAGTTGAAGGCTGCTATCAAATCCCCCCTCACTCTTCTCTCCTGCAGACTAAATAACCCCAGTTCCCTCAGCCTCTCCTCGTAAGTCATGTGCCGCAGCCATCTAATCATTTTTGTTGCCCTCCGCTGGACTCTCTCCAATTTGTCCACATCCCTTCTGTAGCGGGGGGACCAAAACTGGATGCAGTACTCCAGGTGTGGCCTCACCAGTGCTGAAGAGAGGAAAATAATCACTTCCCTTGATCTGCTGGCAACGCTCCTACTAATACAGCCTAATATGCCATTGGCCTTCTTGGCAACAAGGGCACACTGATGACTCATATCCAGCTTCTTATCCGCTGTAATCCCCAGGTCCTTTTCTGTAGAACTGCTGTTTAGCCAGTCGGTCCCCAGCCTGTAGCGGTGCATGGGATTCTTCCATCCTAAGTGCAGGACTCTGTACTTGTCCTTGTTGAACCTCATCAGATTAGTCTTAAAGACTAATCACCCAGTAGAAGCCAACCAGCATTTCTTTCATCCGCAGAGGCGTCCCAGCTCAGAACTCTTCCCCCAAGTTTCTTGTCTTTATTTTTGTGCAGATTGAATTCTCTTTTTCTGTTCTTCTTTTCTTCTGTTCTCCTTTCGACCCGTATCTTCAGCTCTTCCTCCCATGTGAGCTTTTTTTGTTCTCTTCCATTTCCTCTCAGAGCATCATTGGCTTTGTTCAACAAGGTCACTCAATCTGGTACCACATAGAAAATCTCTCTCCCCACAGTACTGCTTCAAATACAGCAGAATTCAGCATAGCTGCAGTGCAAACAAAGGAAGGACAGCCCTCTGCTAAAAAGTAGTTTTGTACCCCACTCCTTTTTAGCAAGGATCAGTGTGACCAGGAAGTAGCAGAGAAAGCCCAAGCAGTTGCTAGGTGTTCCTACTCCAGATCTTTACCATAGCAAGGGATCCAGTGTCTCCCTGTTCACATTAGATGAGGGGGGGAAATCCTAAACTACCATAACACATTCCATAATTTCTTCCAGTTTATGTGTGGTTTAGAGTAATAGGGTTAGGGGACAGACTATTTCCTTCCAACACTTATATTAGAGGATTAAATTTTGCATATAAACAGTCAGTGAGCGAGCAGTTATTCTCAAACCTGAAGGGATCAGATTGCATGTGGCTAATTCCACAGTGGCTTCTAAGGCATGCCTTGGAAATGCCTCATTTGTGGAAACATGTAGAACTGCAACTTGAAGTTCAGTCCACGTGGCATTACTTTCGTCACCTGACCTTGAGATTCAATGTCCATTTTGGGAGAGCAGTTGTTTGGTCATTCAGTTAAAATCCTCTCATTCCCATCTCTTTTATGGGTCTGTTGCTTATGAATATCCCAACAGTAAATATCTTTACTGTCAGAGACCAATATAGACTCTAAAGAAGTGTGTGTGTGTGTGGGGGGGGGTGTTTGTAGGGCTTTAAAGAAATACATATACATAAAGACATGCACCGAAGGACATAGGACCATATCATAGTATACAGTGAATGGATGCAGTAAGTCTATTTCAGTGGATTTCCTCTGGAAAGTCTTTACTGAGGTTAAATACAGCTCTGAACTGCCTCCAGGACATGCATGGGGAGGACTCAAATGAAGGACTGCCAGACATGCTATCTGAAAGAAGAGAGACTGACGTGTAATACAAGTAAATTACCTTTATTCAGGTTTGCATATTTGGCAAATGTGCCTTGCCACAAATATCAGACTTTCCCAAAACACCCTCCTGTGCCCTAAAAGTACAGGTGGGAAGTTTTAGACGGAAAACAGGGTGTGGGTTTTTTTTTTTACAAAGTCTGCGTGTGCTGGGAGAAGAGATGGTGGGGAATTGGTATTAGAAACTCATCTTATCCTAGCTATTTGTCTTGTTGAACATTGGCAGTTCATGTTGCTTGTAATGTCTGTAGAATTTCTCATTTTGTTTATAATACTTGCAAGTTCAAAACATTCCAACAAGCCTAAATTAAAATGTTCCAGTGTCCTAGTAACCACTGATGAATAATGAAACAAACATGAGGAGGTTTCTAGATCAACCATTTTTGACAGATGTTTTGGGTTGGAAAAAAGAAAAGAAGTTCAGACTTTTTAAAAAATAAAAAACACTAACTTTTCAAAGACCTATTATTCAAAAATGACTTGCCTTACTAATCTTGAAGTATCCGGTCATAAAGACAAATAAAATCAAAAGTGATTGGTGATTTTGGGTGTCTAACTTGAGACACTTTAAAGAACCCTGAGTTTCAAAAAGTGTGTGCTTAGCACTGATGTAAAACCAGGTTCCTTCAAGATGTCTCAAGTTTGGGAACTTAAAACAGCCTTGTAAAATCATTATAATAATTACTATAATTATTTTTTATTTTTTTTAATTTTTGACCCAAGCGACTGGCTCATCTTACATACAAAATGGGTGCACCAAACTGGTCAGAGCAAAGAAAACTGAATGTATTCATTCTCCCCAGTATGGGGAAAAGAACCAAAATCAACAAAACACATCAGAGGTTACCATAAATAACTTTATAAGGCTCTCAGCCAAAGATAACATTAGACTAACTTGCCAGCTCTGAGCCAGAGCTTCTCTGACTAGCCCCTTTCTCCTCAAGTTTCTTTTTTTTTTTTAATCCTTCTCCTATGTTTCTGGTTCCTATTTGCTAACTTGTTGCACCCATGACTCCAGCAGGGTTTAGCTAATCTGACTGTTCCAGGCATCAGTAGCCCATCAGCCACTCAGATTAGCTTTTTACATACACCCAGAGTGTGCATTTGGTTTTCTGGGAGGGAAAGAAAGATCTACCTTTCACACTATATTCATATAGCATACACTCATATATTAATACCATTCAGAACAGGGAAACCCAGTACAGGAAAGATAGATGAATCTCAAATGGTTAAAGTCACTTAACTTTATACACCGTCTCTTGACAGACAAAACTATCAAAATTTCATCCAAAAAAAAGAGACCATTTTTGTTTTGCCCAAGAAAAAATTAAATGAAGAGTCAGTTTTAAAAATCTGTTGTATCATTTTTGTGAAGCCTAGCATAAACAGAAGAATATGGCCAAGCCAGCTAATACCAAGTGAAGCTTGAGTTGGCCTCAGGTTGGAATTGGTTATCTGGCCCCAGGTGATGTCAGTCTCATGGTGATGGCAAATCCTGTCTCAGTTGTTTTACTCTTTCCACTATATCATTCAGTGTTTAGTAAAATCCACAGCAAAACACATCAGAAGCTTTCACCCTCCAACTTACAGCTTCATTCAAATGTACTTTTGGCCTTTATGTGGTCTAGTGGCATCATATTGCTTCCACCTGTGGAATCAGAGTTCAGGTCTTGAGGTCTTCGCCCGCCCCCCCAGGACAGCAAACAGTAGGAGTACTGTGGAATGACATTGAATTCTGTAAGGAGGCTTGTTCTGCCTTCCTTGGGTGGAGGGAGTGTGGTCACTTGTAGCAATCTACAGCTGCATGCAGTTACAGCTGCACCAATTAAAACCTGCACATTTGATATGAGGGAGAGAATACAGTGCCTTCTGTTACAAAAAAAGAACATTGGCCTAAATCTAAAAAAATCTAAAATTCCTCCTTAGGTGCCTTGATTCACCTTTAGGCTTCACTGACATTCTCACAACTCAGCTGCTGCCTAAGTCCCCTAAGTGACTAAATTTCTGCCAGTAGGCATGCGTAAAGCCACCTAAGTCCTGACACTTCCCCACAGCTAATGAGCTTCTCAGAGCCCTGAAGCAGGATTGTCAAAATAGGCATTCCCACTATCTATCTCACCTGGGGTTCAATCCCATGGACATCCTCAGAGCATACCTACAGGATGGGGCATGGCACACAGTGGATGGCTAAATATGTGAACATGCATCCAGAATACCCAATAGCCCAATGGTTAGGGCACTCACCTGGGATGTGGGCAACCCACTTTCAAATGCCTGCTCTAATGAATATTCATTATTTCTAATACTGCAATGCCTAGACTGCCTAATGCTAAGCACTGTACAAACAGAACAAAAATGGAACAGCTCAGATAGGAAAGATTGAAAAAGGGACCTACAAAGAATAGCATATAGCCCAGTGGTGAGGGCCCTCACATGGGATGTGGGAGACCTGTTGGAGCTGTTCAAGTTCTTGCTAAACAGGCAGAGAAGAGACTTGAATCCAGGTCTCTCACATCCTAGGTGAGCACCCTGGCTATTGGGAGGATTTTTTCTGGTATTTCATCTGCTAGGGCATGGGCTGCCTAAATGGCTGAGCTGGCTCAGGCGCCTAACTCCAGGAGGTGATTCACAACTGAGAATCCTGAACAGAGATAGGCACCCCACTTCACCCTGTCAGTCAGGTGCCTAGAGGCCTAGATGAATGGCAGTTAAGTTCTTAAATACCTTTGAGGTTCTAGGTCTAAGTCCTGCACCATTCCTCTACATTTCACTCCTATCTGCCTTAGGTCCCCATTTAGCTTGCTGGCTTCTGAGTATCCTTCTTCGGATGCCTGATTCTCCCCATGCATTATATGGAAAGCCTGGAAACCTAACTAGGACTACGAATTAGGCATTCCCTTCGTACTTTTGTGCATTTAGCCCATAGACACATGCCATATATCTAAAGAAGCATTGGCTTTAACTGACATTATTAGTACCATTTTAATCTTCTGTAGAACTCCAGCCACTATAGGCAGTGTTACATATTGAATGGTGTATATGTGTAACAGACCGTGATGTGATAGTTGGGAGAATAAAAAGGAAAGATGAGGGAGATCTTGAAAAAAATTCTTCATGCTCGTCACCTCAAAGAAGAAGTCCTGTTTTCTTAGACTGACATTACAAATTAGTATTTTGAATTAATAAGGGGAAACAGTTTTAAAGGATGGTAGGTTTGTTGCTTAGAGAGTTGCTATTTGGTGGTTACACTGTGCTGTTTTGTGTATAAACTTGATCCATCATATCTGTTTCTCTTTTCTCATAGCTTGCATTTGGAACTGTGCTATTTGAAAGCATTGCTTGTTTGATGTATGACTGTCTGGACTGGAAAAGACAACATCAGCACTACTTGGAAAACACCAAGTTTATTAATGTCCCTGTAATAACAAAGAACAAACAGGTACAGCCTTCTGCAACTTACGAAGGGACGCTTTGCTATAGGTCATGGTTATGCGGCGTAATTAGGTACTAATTTAAGTGAAACTGCATGTTTTAACTACTGCACTCAAAAAAATCAAACCCAGGCCATTTACTACCTATGTGACCTTGTGTAAATTAGAATCAGGCCCTTTGTCTTAAGTGTTAAATCCTCAAAAATTGAAAACAAACAAACCAAAAACAAAACAAAAAACCACCACCAGCTTGAGAATCAGAAAAAGAAAACTTTTAAAAATCGCACAGAAATAAAGTTAGTTTAATATGGCAATAAACATTTCTTCAGTTGGCATAAGAAACTACATTACATAGGATCTGAACTTCAGATCCTACAACTTCTTGTGCCTGGGCAAACTGCTGCGCGCATACAGAACTCAGTGGGGTCTCACACATGTGCAGCAGTCTACCCATACCCAAGAAGCTGAGGTATCAAGGCCTTGGTTCTAATCAACTACCTCCAAAATCTAATAAGGAATGTGTTAGATGAATATCAGAGGTGAACTGCCTTCTCTGCTTTTAATTTGAGACATCAAGAAAGCCTTCCTGTCACCAGAATAAAAAAAGAATATTGCTTGTGATATTTCATCTAGGTTTGGGAGGGAAAAGGCCAGAGGTGGAAAAACCAAGAGCAGCAAATCCTGCCTTGAGTAAAAGCCATTTCTTCTGTCTAATATATAGTATATGGAGCTTTAAATTGGTTCTGAAATATAAACAGTTAAAAAGTTATTTTAAATACTAGTTCCACCTTTTCCAGACAAACTTCATTACATATTCTCAGTCATAAGTAGATATAAATATTATAATTACCGTTCCAGCAGAAAAGCCAGTTTTATATGAAGATATAGGCCTCTATCCTGAAAGTACTGTATGTGAGCCTCCCTCTGCATTTGCACATACCTCCACTGGCTTCAATGGGATTGTGATGGGGTGGGGGTATTCCATCCAGTGTGGTGTGAGTGCACCCCATGAATAAGTGCCAGACTGCCCTTGGCCTCAGGATAGTAAGACCTAATGATCAGAGCCAAAGGAGTTGTCCCTCCTCTCAGGTCTGTCAGGCCTAGTGGCCGGAGTCAAGAGCCACGCCCTGGCTCTCAGGCCTAGCGGCCGTTCAGGGAAGTGGGCCGCCACCTGGGGGTGGCTGATGGCCCAGGCCCTCCCTGCTCCACCGTGTCCTGGCCCAGGTCCCTAACAGTGGCATAGTGTTCCACCACTGAGCCAGTGGGGTTCCAATGGAAACATGCCAGCTTCCCACAGGACTATAGCTAGTCCCCCCCAGGCCACTTCCTACCATGTCTCCTGGAGCTGCTGTCGAGGCGTCATCAGGGTCCCCGGGCCTCTTGGTGCATGGGGTTCCTAGCAATGCTGATCCCTCTCGGGCGTCCGCATGTACTTGGGCATCTGCCTGGTCTCAGCACCTCCAGCTTTCGCAGTCAGAGGGTCCAGCTGCTCCCGGGCTGAAGCCAGCAAGGAGTGTTCTTCCTCTTCAGCTGTCAGCCCAGGCTGAGCTGGGCTGCTCCCTTTTATACGAGTGCTGCACCTGGAGCATGCCCCGTGGGGGTGTGGCTTGCTCAGGCCACAGCGAGGAGTTAACCTTCCCTGTCCAGTGTGGGGGATTCTGCATGCCCAGGGGTCATATTGCACAGAGTAACTTGCCAGATCAGTTCACTTACAAAATAATATCTAAATATTCAAAAATGTCCACTACTTTTGGATGTTTTTACCTAGAAAGCAATATGCACCTGAAAATGAATTTAGAAAGTATCTGCTAATTTTAGGTTGGTCACATAGCAATGTCTTTATATAACGTTGCCCAACACTCCTTTATAAGATCCTGTTTTTCAGTTTCTTTTGACTTTGCCAAACTACCATTGGGTTGAAATTTCCCATGCTTAGGGGTCTGCCTCAGACTGAATTTTTTGGAAAATGTCAGCAAAGATGGTTCAGCCATTTCTCAGAATGAGGCTGGGGTCTTTCTTTTTTCATTAAGATTTTTATTATTTTTTACTTTACAAACATTACAATATGAAAAATAAGAAAATTATACGGTAGGAACCTCAAAGATACAAACACCAGAGTTACGGATTTACCAGTCAACTGGACACCATGTGGAACGAGTAATCAATCAGGAAGCAGCGGAGGAAAAAAACAGCAAATACTGTACTGCCTCTGGCATAGGCGCCAACTCCGTGGGTGCTCCAGGGCTGGAGCACCCACAGAAAAAAATTAGTGGGTGCTTAGCACCCACCGGCAGCCAGCTCCTCCCTCCTCCCACGCAGTGCCTCCTCCCTGTCGATCTACTCCTCTCTGTCCCTCCCAGCGCCTCCTGCCTGCCATGATCAGCTGTTCCGCACCATGCAGGAGGTGCTGGGAAGGAGTGGGAGGAGTGGGGATGGGGTGCACTCCGGGGAGGAGGCAGGGTGAGGGAGGAGCGGGGGTAAGAAGAGATGGGGTGGGAGCTTGGGGGAAGGAGTGGAGAGGAAGCCAGGGTGGAAAGAGGCAGGGCGGGGGTGGGGGCTTGGGGGAAAGGGTGGTGTGAAACTGGGAGCAGAGCCATGGGGAGCCCCGGAACTCCCAGCAAGGCTGAAACCAGAAGCGGAGCTGCGGGGCTGAAGCTCCAAGCCCCAGTGCCCCCCCCCACCAGGTCTAAAGCCCTGAGCTCTGGTGCTCCCACAGAACAGAAGCCCTGAGCCCCCGACCTGGAGCCCTAGCGCCCTGAGGGTCAGAAACCCCAACCCCCACCCAGAGCCCTGACCTCCCCCACTCTGCGGCTGCAGCCCCAAACCCTGATGGCTGAAGTCCATAATGTCTTGTTCAGAGTTATAGAACATTTCAGAGTTACATTCCTGAGGTGTCCATAACTCTGAGGTTCTACTGTAAAGTCAATTGTCATCTGTAACATACAGCATAGTTTTAACAGATAAACACAAAAAACATTTTAACAGCCTTAATATTAAACCATAAAAACAAATCAATACTTTACAACTAACAGGGAAACAACACTGTCAAGGCAGAGAGAGGCAGTGTGAAAGCAGGGGGGAAAAGAAAGGGGAGGGGAAAGAGTCAGTGGGGAGGAAGAAGGGGAAAGAGGAAAGAGGTATAGACAAGCCATGGGGCACATAGGTGTCCCTTAGTCATGTTTCTAAAAGTGGAGCCCAGATTTCTTCAAACTCAGGTAGTTGATCTCTGCAGCAGCAGGTGACTGTTTCTTTGGCTGCTAGGTCAGAGATGTCAGAAAACTATTGTTCTATTCTGTGCATTGATTTTTGCCCATGTTACAATTTTTATTTAATTACAGTCATTTCGTTGGGAAGCTCTAAAACCTTCATGCTTTGGAGAGGGACTCATAATTGGCAGGGTGTTGTGCCAGTGTCAGGGAGGTGCTTTTTGCCATCCTTGTGAAAATTAGCTCAAATTTGGCTAACTTATGACCCTCTGAAGGTTGTAGTTTGTACGTGACTTGTTAGAGTTAGACAGCTAATTCTTCAAGGATTCCATCTACACTATGCGTGCTTCAGCCTGGAGTAGCTCCTCCTTGTAGCCAGGAACTGCTGTGGTATCAGCCCAGGAACTGAGATCTGAGAAAAGGAGGACTTGTGGCACCTTAGAGACTAACAAATTTATTAGAGCATAAACTTTCGTGATGCATCCGATGAAGTGAGCTGTAGCTCATGAAAGCTTATGCTCTAATAAATTTGTTAGTCTATAAGGTGCCACAAGTCCTCCTTTTCTTTTTACCGATACAGACTAACACGGCTGCTACTCTGTAACCTGAGATCTGAGAGAATGTCTCTCCTGTGCTCTCAGTGCTCCCCCTGCTGGCACCCAGGAAACGAGGCAGAAGAAGTGAGCTGATTGGAATGTAGGGGAGTGCTGAGCTTTGGGGATAGGGTGGAGGGTGGTAGGCATAGGTGCCAACTCCGCGGGTGCTCCAGGGCCAGAGCACCCATGGAAAAAAATTACTGGATGCTTAACACCCACCAGCAGCCAGCTTCTCCCTTCCCCCGCAAGTGCCTCCTGCATGCTGCGATCAGCTGTTCCACAGCATGCAGGAGGTGCTGGGAGGGAGGGAGAGGAGCTGAGACAGGGCACGCTCGGATGTGGGGGCAGAACTGGGCAGGAAGAGAAAGGGCAGGGGCAGAGCGGGGGCGGAAAGAGGCAGATGGGGGCTTGAGGGAAGGGGTTGGGTTGGGGCAGGGCCTGGGGCAGAGCGGGGGATTGAGCACCCCCAGGGCCTGGAGGAAGTCAGTGCCTGTGGTGGTAGGGCAGGGACAACAAGCCCAAAGGGATTGTGCAGGACTTGATGAGGAACCAAGGGTTAGGGGTGGAGAACTGGGCCATGCAGATGGTAGAGAGGAAACTGGAACTGGGACATGGAGCAGAGAGGGGAGTCAAGTATGTATATGGTGGGCGGAACTGAGTTTGGGACAAGGACCAGATGGAGGGCCAAAGGCAGAAGGGGTCAGGCTCCCTGTGTGGAGTGTGTGGGGGAGCAGCAGGAGGGGATATTTGTAGTAGGACAAATAAGCCTACAAACTAGTTCTGTCCAGCAGGCCAAAGCCCAGGACAGCAAAACATGAACTCTGGCAGTTTAAAAAGGGTTTTTCTCTTATGAGAGAGAGATGTTGTTCAGAGGGACCAGCCATCTGTTGGAGTGTCTGAAGAAGTTAGACATGCCTGGTTATCATCAAAGGATGGTAAGCTTTTAGAAAGATCATACATCTAGACTGGTTGTTTTAAAATCCTTTTTCTCTAAATGCTTTATTCCTACTGGTAAAGTAAGCAATACTTTGGTTTTTAAAGGCTGTTTTGCTACTGTTAATCACTAATCACAGACTCCCAAAGGGAAGAACTGCAGGTGTCCAAACTCAGTCACACTTCCTGGGTAAGAACCATTGGCACACAGGGTATTAGCCCAGAGCCTGGTCTGAGTGGGAGAATTGTAGAATTCTATCTTAGGAGAGGAAAATGGCCAAACACCCGTGAGGGTGGACTTGTGGGGGTGGTTCCCTCAATCTTTTCTGTTGAAGTTGTTCCACCTTAGGTAAGTAATTAAAAAATCACTGGAGCTGGGGGACTGGATGCTGGGTCTCTCATTTCCCAGGTGGGTGTCCTAACCACTGAGCAATAGAGTCCTTCTCACTTACTCTCTCTGGCTTGGATTTAGGCACCTACCTTCATGAGAGGGACAGAGTTCAGGACACCCGTGTCATCATCATCTCTCACTTGCTAGCTGAGGCAGCTCCCTGCCTAGTGTGCTGGCTTTTGTGGATCTCATTCTGGGGTGCCTATCTCTCCCAATTCAGTGTGTAGGGAGCCCAGGCAACTGATTTAGGCTTTGGGATCCCAATGTTCTTCCAGTGATTCTCTAGCTGCCTAAAAGTTAAGTGTTGCAACTCCGAGAATTAATCCGTTTATGGATCTGGGCCTCAGTGTTCAGAAATAGAAAACCTAACCTGTCTACATCTTTCTGTGTTTGTTTGATCCATGTTTTTGTTCCTTTAGGCACATCCAGCTTCTCCCACTATCCCTTCAAAGAAGAAAGTACAAACAGAAGAAATTCTAGTAGCAGCAATTCTACCACAGGGTATGTGTGAAGGATTAAAATGCTAGAATGAATATCTAATTCCATGAGCAATTTTCTCTCTTGTAATCCATGCTCCTGTTTACACAGTCTTGAAGTTAATTGTGTAACAAACTAAAAGATTGAAACTGATATTATACAAGTACTTCCTGGGGCAAATAATAGTTGCAATACACTGCAATTGCAGTGGTAGCGATTTTTTCTTCAGAGAATGGCTTTATTGGTTTGAATATCCATGCCATGCTACCTAGCAAGGGCACTAAGAACCCTGGGATATACCCCCAGAACCAACCATGTCTGACTCATGTAGCAGTGCAGTGTGGACACACGAGCATGAGCTTGGAAAGAATGGGTCTGCAGGCATGAGACCCACAAAGGGGGGTTTACTGTGCAGTGTAGACATGCCCAAGGGAATGGTTTGAACTAAGCTGGAGTGATGCTGATGTTTGATCTAATAATGCAGTGAGGGTACAACAGCTTGAGTTACAACAGCTAGTCTAATCACTCTGTGCTGCTAATCGAACTCTGTGTTACCATTCAAATCACTCTGTGTAACTCCAGTGTTGCTTTGAAGTGTGGTCACTCTCCATCAAGCTAGGCTAGCTCAAGTGCAGATGCAGCATTTCTCAAATGCAGCACCGTGGCCGCATGAGGCCACCAATGGATTTTTTTCTGGCCACGACATCCTCCAAAGCATGGGCAGAGATTCGGGGTGGGGGAAGCAGCGGCTCCTCCATGCAGTGCCCAGCTGTTGCTCCTGAATAGCTGTTACCCAAGGCAGCAAGATGTGCCGTGTTCGTGTCTGTGCTGGCACCGCCAGCAGGAATCAGTGCCTTGCACCACGCAGCCTCCTGAGGGGCTCCGGGCAGCGCCTCTGAAGATACATGGCACCGATGTGCTCAGAGCTGAAGGCGGCTCTTGTCAGTGGAGGTAGGTGCGATGTTCAGCCACTCAGAGCTTCCTGGGCAGCTCCCCTATTCCTGCCTGGTCAAGGCGCGGGGAGCCTGGGACTCTGCAGGCAGCTGGTGAGTTCCTGACCAACCTTCCCTGGAGCAACCTCTCACTAAAGGGCTAGGGGAGGCAAGGAGAGAGACTGGTTTGACAACGTGGCCACCAGCAAGAGTTAGTGGCCACACTCTTGAGGCTACCAGAAATTTGTTGTGAGAACCCCAAGTTCTAGTTAATTGTTGCAGTGAACACAAACCCTAAGCATCTGTAGGATGCTGTAGCCCAGCGCCCTTCAGCAGGATTTTCCCTGCAATTACAGCTCCTCGTGGAAAAAATAGTATGCGATCACATAATTAAAGATGGTATTATAATGCATACGCACAAGAAGGCTCAATTAAGGTTGTATGGGCAACCTTAATTCTATCATTTCCTATTTTTGAGTGCTTGATTTTGCAAACTTTATTTTCTTTCAACATACCTTTTTCTGTGTAACTATTTATTAGCTTAGATTTGGTGCTTCTGTGTAACAACCATGGCTGCTGTGAATAAATGTATATAAGTGGTGTATTGCTTGGCTGCACAGTGGTTATACTTGGTAGTTTTAATTTATTTTATTTATTTATATCATTGTGTTGTCTAAATACATTACAAACATTACAAAGAACAACCATTGCCAACAATCTGCACAAATCACACTATTGACGTAGTCCTTGGACCAGGCCTTCAGCTGATGTAAACTGATATATATACCACCATTGAGGGGATAAATGTCCTTTAACTAAGCCAGTGCTGATAAATATGTATTGCACCACTTCCTAAAAATCACTGGTTTATGCTCCAGAACACAATGGGTAGCAAATTTCAGAGCCTGTTATGTTTCACTGACAATGTTCTGCTACCTGTGGAGTTCAGTCCTGGGGATATCAGCAAGAGATTCTGGCTGAATACAAATGATACATTGGTGCATAGGAAAAATATAGTGGAGCTACACCAGCAGTGCAGCAATACTGGGAGATTAGGGTAAGATTTTCAAAAGCAATCAGTGTTTTCCTAACTCTGTTCCCATTGAAGTTAATGGTAAAACTTCCATTGATTTCAGTGAGAACAGAGCTAGGCCAATGCTTACCTCTCTGGAAAATATCATCCTTAAAGAACAATTTAAATGTGGACACAGTCAGAGATAGTCAATTCTCAGACCTTTCAAGGCCTTTGAGAGAGTAACAGGCACCTTGAATCATACCTGGATATGTATAGGAAGCCAGTGCAAAGTATGGAGTTTAGGAATTACTGTCCACCGGTCACAGTTAGGAGTTAGGAACAGGCTAATCTGCACTAGTGGCAACTTCTGAATGGTCTTAAAAAGTAGTCTTAAGTAGGGCACATTACAGCAATCCAGTTTGGAAGTAACAAAGTCATGATAACTGTGACCAGATTCCTTCAGAGAGGAAGGTTTCCAACAAAGATGAAAAAGTCGTTGTGGACCATTGCAGTTTTCATTGTTTCACTGTCAGAAATTGATAAGGAAATTAAAAGTTAACATAACATTCTCACATCCACTCTGTTCTTCTGTTATACTAATGATAGAATTTTTCATGACATGATCATGCAGCCTTGAATAACATGACACTTTGGTATCTAATCCAATTCAGCTATAAAATGTGATTTAATATTCTCTGTCAGTCCATTAAAGACTGGTAGGGATGGTTAAGTGCCTTAATTGAATTTAATACATTACCAATCTTTTGGCCTTGATGTTTGTTTATTTGTTTTAAATACCTCAGAGCTGGCCTTGGAATTGATCTAGTCCAGCATATGGTTGTTACCTCATTAAGGACTTTGAGATCAACTGATGAAAAACACTATATAAGAGTTAGGTATAATTATTATTGTTGTATTAAAATAAAAAAATACCTTTAAATTATCTTCTGGATATAATGGGGGGAAACTGCCCTTTTTAACCATAGATACATATTACACACAAAAAAACTATGTTAAAAAACATTATTAAGGTTGCAAAGTCAGGCACTCAGAAGTTGGGAAATGTCAGAATTAAGGATGTCTGTGCAACCTTAATTTGGCCCCCTTGTGCATTATAATGACACAGCATCGCATCTGTTTAAAGGTTGACCTTTCTAAGACCTCTAAAATGGACAAGTTTATTTAGTTTTCTTTGAAATATGGTGTGCCTCACAAGAGGCTGGAGTAGGGTTAGTGATCAAATTTGGAGTGATTTGAGCTTGGTGTTCTGGAGAGATAAATCGCCCTCAAAATAGCCATTTAAAAAAAAGGTTTTTAGGTGGGTTTGTTTGTGTGTGTGTGTGTGTTTGTTTGTTTTTGCAAAAAGCTAGAGATCAAACCATTGATGAGTTGCAGGCCAAAATGGTCTTAACCTGTCAAGTTTTACCCCAGGTAGTGCATGGCATCCAGTAAATCTTTGGGAGACCTAAATTGACAACAGTATTTTAGAATATGTACAGTTTTACATATTCTTTTATTGGCATGTGCCAATAAAAAAATGTCTAGAGGGTTTCCACTCCTGCCATTTTATATGCTACAAACTTGACTCTTATAAGTGCTCTAAAATCTGAATGGTTACTTTTATTGCTTTGAAATTAGGCATACCTCATGGAGGATGGGGGTTGGACTGATGATCCAAATTTAGGGGAATTTGACCAAGGAATTCCCGAGTTACATGGCCCCCTCCCTCACAAAATGATGTTTTCTTTTGGCTGCCTTGTGCTGTTAAATTGAGAGGTACTAATGACAGGATGAATCACAGACCTCTTTATGGCTGTGAACTTACCCTTTGATTAACATAACTAAGGATAAATTAATGACGAGCCCCCAATTCAGACCGAAGGAGTCTTGAATTCCATGGCTGCAGGTTGCTACAATTTGTGAGTCATGGGAGGCAATTTCACTTTGAGGGAAATGTAGTCAAAGTCTTTTGGGGGGAAATTAAACCTGTGACTGCTTCCTGGTAGGGAAGGAGCATTAGATAGCACAGAAGTGGGGGAATAGGGAGGGAGGCATTTGGGACTTCAGTGAGGGGTTATTAGGAGAGGTAAAAATGGGGATGGATGGTAGGGGAGGGGAGAGAGGTTGGGAGTTCATGTGAGGGAGGTATGGCTCCCCCAGCTCTGTCAGCCCATTCCAACTCCCATACACTCCACTGTTCTGCCAGGCACCCCAACCTTCCTGCACTCAACCATCCTGCAGCCCCAGCTCTGCCAGTGCATCCCAGCCACCCTGCACCCCAAAGTACCTGCACCTCACTGTTCTTCCAGTGCACCCCAACCCCCTACATCCCCAGCTCTGCCTGTGCACCCCAGATACCCTGCACCCTTGCCTGCTTGCACCACACAGCTCTGCCAATGCACCCTAACACTGCATGAAAGCAGTTAATAAGTGTTGGAAGAACATTAATTGGGACATTGGAGGGTTCATAGCTCACTGGAAAATGTGCACTGTATGGCATAGAAACATTACAACCTCTGTCACTTCAGTGTTTCTTGAAGATGGGGTACAAGTATTGGACAGGGTCAGTGGATCTTTCCCTCAAAGATAAAACTGTCAGGATCTTGGAACAGAAATCCTATCTGTAATTTCTCTTGCTGGCCTACCACAAACTCCACCCTCCAACCACTGTGCAACACAATCAGGAACACTGTTCCATTGTAACGTAGTTGTCCTTTGCTCCAGGCACTTCATGTGAGTTGGGTTATAGGAATGGGAAGTAATGGCTATAGACATGTTTGAATATCAGGGGGTGAAGACTTCAGGGCGATGCGTTCCCTGCTTGCAATGGGGAGTCTTAGGTACATTAGTGGGGAGTGTCCACATTGGAGAGGGAATGAAGGGAATGAGTCAGTGGCATGGCTGGAGAAGTGTGCCAATGCAGGGCTGGTGGAGCGCAACTGATGGGAGGGGGCAGGCTGGCTCAGTATGCTAAATGATGGGCATGATATGTATAACTGTCTAAATGATTACTAACCCCTACCACAATATATCTTTTCCCTGTTCAAAAAACTAGGAAGTTCAATGGCAAAAAACTATATTGATGCAGAATTAAGATTGCTTGTTGGTATATCACCCCCTTGCAGAACACTGAGTTGAGCAAAACTCAAACTACTTCCTCGAGTAGTGTCCCTGTGGGTGCTTCACTTCAGGTACCTATGTGCCCCATGTGCCTTTGCTTGGAGATTTTTGGTAGCAGTGCCAGTTCAGCCCATACATGCGTCCTACACATCCTCATGCCCCATACCAAGAATATGTAGGGCTGTATGAGCGAACCACCCTCAGTTTCTTCTCAACCGCCTCGGCCTGAGACAGAGTGTGTTGCCTGCCTGCTTCTATCATTCAAGTTTAGCTTCTACTTCTAAATTTAGTTAGTGCAGTTATTTACATCTTTATTTTATATGTTTTATTTTGTGTGAAAAGCTTGTTTTATACTTCTTTCCCCTCAAGAGTGGCCCACTCTCGAGATCCCCCCTAATCTGGGGTATGCAAGGATCTGCAGGATTCAAGCATTGCCTCACCTGCCTGCACTATAGCCTGCTCAGTGGCGGGCATTCCTGGTTTCCTGGTGTATTCACTGTTTGAGGGATACGCATATTCCTAAAAAGTGTACATCTGTTCAGCATTTAAAAGTAGAACTAGGAAGAACCGGGAGATAAGACTCAATGTCCTGATGATGGAACATTTCCTTCATCTGGCCTTGGATCCATGCCAGGAGACCCCCCTTGTATATCAGCCTCTGAGTGAGCATAGCGCCTCATCAACATCTGCATCGCATTCATCTAGACCTTCATAGAATCCCATGCACCGCTACAGTCTGGGGACCGACTGGCTAAGCAGCAGTTCTTCAGAAAAGGACCTGGGGATTACAGTGGATGAGAAGCTGGATATGAGTCAGCAGTGTGCCCTTGTTGCCAAGAAGACTAACGGCATATTGGGCTGCATTAGTAGGAGCATTGCCAGCAGATCGAGAGAAGTGATTATTTCCCTCTATTCGGCACTGGTGAGGCCACATCTGGAGTATTGGGTCCAATTCTGGGCCTCCCATGACAGAAAGGATGTGGACAACGTCCAGCAGAAGGCAATGAAAATGATCAGGGGGCTGGGGCACATGACTTACGAGGAGAGGCTGAGGGAACTGGGCTTGTTTAGTCTGCAGAAGAGAAGAGTAAGGGGGGATTTGATAGCAACCTTCAACTACCTGAAGGGGGATTTCAAAGAGGATGGAGCTCAGCTGTTCTCAGTGGTAGCAGGTGACAGAACAAGGAGCAATGGTCTCAAGTTGCAGTGGGGGTAGTCTAGGTTGGATATTAGGAAAAACTATTTCACTAGGAGGGTGGTGAAGCACTGGAATGGGTTATCTAGGGAGGTGGTGGAATCTCCATCCTTAGGGTTTTTAAGGCCCAGCTTGACAAAACCCTAGCTGGGATGATTTAGTTGGTGTTGGTCCTACTTTGAGCAGAGGGTTGGACTAGATGACCTCCTGAGGTCTCTTCCAACCCTAATCTTCTATGATTCTATGATTCATGGGAGAAATAATCAGAGGATACAGGGAAGACTCATAACAAGAAGAAGAATTCTCCTCACAAAAAGCCTATTTCAAAAAAGCCTCCTTCTCAAGATAAGATGGAGTTGGAGACCTCAGATCCTGGTCTAGGTACTGCGAAGGCTCCAGGCTTTGCTGGTATCGTTTCTGCATTAGGGCTCTGAGCTCTTCTAAGGGTCGTGGTCCCAAAGATGCCTCGGTACTGAAAACATCCTTGGTACTGCAAAAGCATGATCATGCTGTGAAAGTGTCTAAATGCTCTACCTCTAAGGCGGTAGTACCTACAGCCCCTTTGCAATGTCTGGTAATTAAACAAATCACTCAGATTCTCTCAATACTGGCAAGGAAACTGGCATCAAGCAGTCATCTTCTTTGGTACTGGTGACCTGCATCAGACAGGACCCACCCAAACAGACTGCCCTCAGTACCAGCTGTGGAACCTTGCTCTGTTTCAGTTCAAATCCATCTAGTACCACAAGAATTTAGATACTCAAGAAACTTATTTGTCTCAGACAAATTGGAGTCTCCTCTTTTAATGGGTACTGAGCTTCTGTCAGTACTGAGATTGGCACAGTGACTGAGATTGAACCTTTCCCCAGTAGCACTTGATTTTTTAGAAGACTCTGTGTTTGGCAGGGCCCCTTCTTTAGATGATGAGCTGTTCTCTTCAGATGCCCAAATCTCTGCGCAGGGTTCCCCTACTTGCCAACAGAAGGCACCCTCACTGGCACCTTCATGGAAAGAGAGGAGCTGTAAGTGAGGCAATCTTGTGCCCCTTCTCATTGGTTTGAGCCACACTGGATGTCACCTCCCATGCCCTATGGACCTCCTCAGTGGCCATATTGGGATCCTTGGGCTGCCTATTGACAGCAGTTTTCTCAAGCCCATAGTCTTTCTCAGGGGAACCACCAAGGGAGATAGTCTCCTATTCCATCTACTCGTCCTCCAACCCTTCAATCACAGGAATCTTTTGAAGAGCAAAGAGACTAAAACAGATAAGGAGGCTACTCCATGAACTAATATCTCCTCATCTTCTTCAGATGAGGAGGTTATGTCGCCTCCACCTTCTCTAGCAGATTATTTTAAACCATTTCAAGAAGTAATTAAACATATTACAGATTCCTTACAGATCCCCCTAGGAGAGGCCCAGAGTCACAGCATAATCTTCTAGATATCTTGCAATGGACACCGTCTGCTCAAGTGGCCTTATCAATAAATGAGGCCTTCTCAGATCCCTCCAAGACCATCTGGCAGACCCAGGCAATGATTCCACCAACATACAAATGTGCTGATAAAAAGTATTATGTCCCAGTCACAAATTCTGAATTCTTATTTTCACATCCTTCACCTACATTTCTAGCTGTGGAAGCTGTAAATGAATGTGGTTGACAGCACCACACTAAATCAACATCTTACGATAAGGACCACAAATACTTTGACCTTTTTGGCTGTAAGAGCTACTCATCTGCAACCCTTCAGTTTATGATTGTAAATTACAAAGCTCTTCTGACTAAATATAACCACACCAATTATTCTAAGTTCACCACCTTTATTGAGCACCTTCCAGCAGAACATTACAAGCAATTCCTGGCTATTATTACTGAAGATGAGCTACTGGCTAGAACCTCATCTCAGGCCTCCTTAAACCTAGTTGACATTGCGGCTTGTTCTGTTTTGACAGCAGTCACCATCCATTGGGCATCCTGGCTTCAACTTTCTAGGTGCCCCAGACAGTTCCAAAGCACCTCCCTTTTGATGGATCAAAACTCTTAGCTGAATCCACTGATAAGTCACTGCACACCCTACAGGATTCCAAGGCCACCTTAAGATTCCTTGGGGTATATACACCTGCAAGTAACAAAAGTTTAGTAGATTCCATGTGGTGCAGAGATCCCATCCCATGTAGGGCTGGATTAACTCTCCTGTGAGCCCGGGGCTATTAGATTTTGTGGGGCCCCTGGATACAAGTCTTTTTCCTAATTTAAAACAAAATTATCACAATTATGGCATCAAGGCTATTAGCACTACACTAAACTTGCCTTTTAATTAACATAAAGCCATTCTGTGGTTACATTTCAGTCTTAAAACATGCAGAATATAGTTAAGTTAATTCAAAATAGCCTACGTCTTACCTTAGAACAGCTGTTATATTAGTTTCTTTCTGGGAGGGAGTTTGGGTGCAGGAGGGGGCTCCACGCTGGGGCAAAGTGTTGGGGTTCAGGAGAGGGTGAGGGATGTGGGCTCTGGGAGGGAGTTTGGTGCAGGAGGGGATTCTGTCCTGAGGCAGGGAGTTGGGGTGCAGGATGGGGTGCGGGGTCTGGGAGGGAGTTTGGGTGCAGGAGGGGATTCTGACCTGGGGCAGGGGGTTGGGGTGCAGGATGGGGTGCGAGGTCTGGGAGGGAGTTTGGGTGCAGGAGGGGATTCTGACCTGGGGCAGGGGGTTGGGGTGCAGGATGGGGTGCGAGGTGTAGGCTCTGGCTGGGAGGCACTTACCATAGGTGGCTCCCAGTTGGTGGTGCAGCAGGACTCAGGCAGGCTTCCTGCATGCCATGGTCCAATGCCACTCCCGGAAGCGGGAGGCTGCTGGCACGTCTCTGCGACCCCTTGCAGGGCAGGAGGAGGCTCCGCGCACTGCCCCTGCCCCCAGCGCCCCTGCCCTGGAGCTCCCTTTGGCTGGTTCCTGACCAATGGGAGCTGCAGGGACGGTGCTGGGGGCAGGGGCAGCATGCGGAGCTGCCTCCTGCCCTGCAAGGGGTCCCAGAGACGTGCCAGCAGCCGGCAGCTTCTGGGAGTGGTGTGGGGCCACGGTATGCAGGCAGCCTGCCTGAGCCTTGCTGCACCAGGTCCCCCCTTAGCCCAGGGCCCTGGGCTACAGCCCCTAAAGCCCCTGCATTAATCCGGCCCTGATCCCATTCAGTTTTATGGATTTCAAAGATCTACTGAGCTGTCCAGAAAGAAGCAAATATTTCAAAGAAAGAGACCACCTAGTTCAACTACATCTACAATTGAACTATGCTTATCATCAAAATGGCAATTTTGATATATTGGTTGTGGGTCTGGAACAACACCACATCATGAATCGGTGACTACACCAATATACCCAGCTCCTCCCCTTCGGAGACTCTCTCTCCTATTTTCAATCTGCATGGGAACAAATTATATCAGGCAAATGGGTTTTGGGGGTTATAAAATCGGGTTACTACATCTTTTTCTCCTCCTTCCCTCCACCCACTTCCCTTCTCAATTCTGTTCAGGGACCCACTTGCTGAGACAGGAAATCATCTCCTTTCTATGCCATAGACTCAGTTCCAGCTCGGATCAGGGGGAAGGGATTGTATTCCAAGTATTTTCTTGTCCCAGAAAAGAACCAGGGGTGGAGACCAATTCTAAATCTACATAATCATAAAAATTCAAATTCAGGATGGTGACTTTCGCAGCTATAATTCCATTGTTGAATTCACGGGATTGGTTCTCAGCCCTCGAGCTTCAGAACACATACTTTCATGTTGCAATTTACCCATCTCACAAGAGGTTTTTTAGTTCTTAGTTGGTCAGGATCATTTCCAGTATTGAGTGCTTCCTTTCAGCCTTTCCTCAATCCCAAAAATGTTCTCAAAGATGATGGCAGTAGTTGCCCACTGTATTCATCAACTGGGGAATGATAGGTTTTCCATATCTCAATGACTAGCTGCTCAAAGGGTTGATATTCAATATAAAGACAACAATGTGCCTGTTCCACAGGCTACATCTTCAGCTCAATATCAAAAAGTTCACAACACTAGCAAACTTCATTTCAAGAATTCAAATGAGTGCACAGACATCAACAAGAAATTGCGTTCAGTTGCTGAGTCACATGGTAGCTTGTACCTTTGTGACAAAACCTACCAGATTATGCCTTCACTGTTCCCAGGGATGGCTCAGGACAGTTTATACCCCAAACACAGTCTGAACGAGCTGGTATGTATCCCTTGCCCGGTACACGACTCACTCAATTGGTGGAAGGACCCTCAGAACATCTCTGCAGGTGTCCTGTTCATTCTACCTCGCCCGATCATCACCATATCATTGAGTTGGAGGAGCACTAAAGAATGCACACCATTTGAGGCAAATGGTCCATGCAAGAAGTTCTTTTACACATCAGTCTTCTGGAACTGCGAGCAGTAAGGAATGCCTGCATTCACTTCCTCCCATTAATCAGGGGCAAAGCCATCAAGGTCATGTCCTGCATGTTCTACATCAACCATCGGGGCTAAGTGGGGGTGGGATCCACTTCTCTCTGTGCAAAGCAATAAAGCTATGTAACTTTGTAAGGATACAGCAAATCATACCCTTATTTCAGCCACCTATCTTCCAGGGATATGACACACTATGGCCAATGATCTCAGCAGGCACTTCTCCCAAGATTATAAATGGAAGTTAGACGCACAGATTCTCCGTCATATGTTTCTGACTTGTGGGTTTCCAGAGGTGGATCTCTTTTCCACCATCGCCAACAGGAAGTGCAAAGTATTCTGCTCAAGAGAAGGGTTGGTTGGTCACTGACTGGGGGGTGCCTTCCTCATTTCATGGACGAAGGGTCTTCTCTATGCATTTCGTCCAACACCTTTGATCCTCAGAATGGTAAACAAGATCAAGCAAGACAAAGACAAACTATATTAGTTGTTCCAACATGGCCCAGACAGATCTTGTACCCTTACCTGATTTGCTTTGCTGTCTGCCAGTGACTCTTCCACCCATTCGCCACTTGGCTTCTCAGGACTCTGGTCAGACTTTTTATTCCAGCCTGGGAGTTCTTCATCTCAAACCTTGGCTGCTCAATGATCTCGGGAATAGAGACTTCCTCTTCTGCAGAGGTACAGCAGATGTTACTAAACAGCAAGAAACTGTCTACACAAAGTACTTACCTTCAGAAATGGAAGACATTTCAACACTGGTGTGTCCAACAACAGTTCTTGCCTGTTAATTCTTCCCTCTTTGCTATCCTAGACTATCTGTTGGAATTAAAGAAGTCAGGATTATCTATGAGTTCCATCAGGGTTCACTTGGCAGTTATAATAGCCTTCCATTCTTTTGTTGAAGGATTCACAGTGTTTGTTCATCCCTAAACAAGATTAATTAAAGGGCCCAAAACACCTTTTTCCTCAGATTAGGCAGCCCGGTCCTATACAAGATCTAAACTTGATACTTAATTTTCTTATGATGCCCCCCTTTTGAGCCAATGGCCACTTGTTCCCTTCACCTGTCCATGAACATGGCCCTTGTGGTGGCCATATCTTATGCTTGAAGAGTTGGAGAACTGTGGGTTTTAATGGCAGATCCTCCTTTCACAATATTCTCCAAGGACAAAGTTTCACTACAGCCACATCCTAAGTTCCCATCTAAAGTGACTTCTGAATTTCACATCAACCAAGTCAACCATCTCCCTGTTTTTTTCCCAGAGCCACATCAGTCCAAGGAAGATGCTGCCTTCCATACTTGGACATTAGGTGGGCATTAGCCTTTGGACCAAACCATTTACAAAATCTCCCAGACAATTTGTTTTGACCACAGACAGATCCAAGGGGTCCACAGTCTCCATCCAGAGTCTCTTGAGGTGGATCTCAGGATGTATTATCTCATGTTATGAGTCTGCCAATATTCAGCTTCCTCCTAGGGTGCTATCTCATTCTGTGAGGTCTCTATCTACCTCTGTGGTGTTACTTAAACATGTTTCCATTCTTGAGATTCGCAATGCTGTGACCTTGACTTTGATGCAAACCCTTTCCAAACATTATATGGTGGCTCATTCTTTTAGATCTGATGCTGCCCTGGGCAATCCAGTTTTGTCTTCGGTATTAGAGTCAGCTCTGAAGCTCCCTCCTTCTGGTGAGGATACTGCTTGGAAGTCACCTGAAGTGAAGCACCCAGCGGGAGACTACTCGAAGAAGAAGGAGAGATTACTCATCTTGTTCAGTAATTAGAGTTATTCAAGATGTGTGTCTCTATAGGTGCTCCACTATCTGCCTTCCTTCCCCTGTGCTTCAGAGTTTCCTTTGAGAGGCTGTGTGGTAGAGAGGAAGGTGAGGGCAGTCTCTTTGCACAGCCCTATATATCCTCAGTACGGGGCACAAGAAAGTGTAGGGCTCATGCATGGGCTGAATAGGCATTGCTACCAAAAATCTCTGATTAAAGGCACATGGGACATATATACACCTGAAGCAGAGCACCCTTAGGGACACACATCTCCAAGAACTTTTGTTATTGCACAAGGTGAGTAAAATGCAGAGTTAAGATTGCCTGGGCAACCTTAACTTTGTGTTCTTTTAGCAATGCCCCAATACATTCTGTTAACACACATATGATTACTCCGCCATCCCCAGAGTTGCTTAAATGTACCAGCTCTTCACCTCCTTTTAAAATCCATTCACTCTTACCCACAGGATTCCATCTTGCACTATTAAAGGACAAAAAGGAGAAGAAAAAAAAAAAGATTGCCCACACCACCTCTCTCTTTTTGAGCAATGCTTCAATATATACATAGCACATACTCACACTGGACCTTGGCAGTAAAAGATTCAGGAGGTTCCATATCCTGCCATACACTCACACACTTGGCCAACTCCCAAGAAAGAATACCACGTGTACAATTTTAGAACCACTTTACAGCCTTTTACAGACCCTTACGCTTATTTGAGCTGGGAGGTGTGATTTCCAGATCTCATAGACGGATCCACTCTAGGTCTGCTCAAGCTAGCACACTAAAAATATCAGTGTAGCTGGAGTAGCACTTGTGTTGGCTTGGGCTAGCTGTCCGAGTATGTACCCAAAGGGTCCAGGCGGATTTGTACTCAGGCAGCTAGCCTGAGCCGCCACCACCCCTGCTGCTCTGGCTACACTGCTATTTTTAGCATGCTAGCTCCAGCTGAGATACTGCAGGTACATCAACGGAAGCTGGGAATCACATCTCCAAGCTCAAATGTAGATTATTATAGTCACAACTCTGTCACACACCTCAAAATAATCCACAGATCTCCCAAACATCTCTCTACCGCCTCCACCAGTCAGTACAGCTGCACTTGACACCAGCCACACTCACTGTACCTGGGGTGCATGAAGATAATAAATGCTTACACTACTCATAGACTCAGGATCTTTAAGTCCAGAGGGGGCCATCATCATCATCTAGTCTGACTTCCTGCACTTCACAGGCCACTTACCCACTCCTGTAATAGGCCCGTAAACTCTCTCTGAGTACTGAAGTCTTCAAATCTTTATTTAAAGACTTCAAGTTACAGAGAATCCACCATTTACTCTAGTTCAAACCAGAAAGTGACCTGTGTCCCGTGCTGCAGACAAAGGTGAAAAGCCACCAGAGTCTCTGCCCATCTGACCTGGGGAAAAATTTCTTCCTGATCCCAAATATGGTGATCAATTAGATCCTGAGTATGTGGGCAAGATCCACCAGCCAGACACTTGGGAAAGAAATCTCTGTAGTAGGTCAGAGCCCTTCCCATTGAGTGCCCCATCTCCAGCCGTTGGAGATATTTACTAATAGCAGCTGTGGATGGTCCATATGCCATTGTTGGCAACCTCATCATACCATCCCCTCCATAAACTTATCAAGCTCAGTCATGAAACAAGTTACATCTTTTGCCCCCACTGCTCCCCTTGGAAGACTGTTTCAGAAATTCACTTTTCTAGTGGTTAGAAACCTTCATCTAATTTCAAGCCTAAACTTGTTGATAGCGACTTTATATCCATTTGTTCTTGTGCCAACATTGGTCCTTAACTTAAATAATTCTTATCCCTCCCTGGTATTTGTCCCTCTGATGTATTTACAGAGAGCAATCATATCTCCCCTCAGCCTTCATTTTGTTAAGCTAAACAAGTCAAGGTCCTTAAGTCTCCTCTCCTGAGACATTCCTCTGATCTTCCTAGTATCCTTCTCTGTACTTGTTCCAGTTTGAATTCATCTTTCTTAAACATGGGAGACCAGAATTGCACACAATATTCCAGATGTTGTTCATTCCTAAGTGCATGACTTTGCACTATTAAATTTCATTCCATTTCTATTATTCCACCTTTCAAGGTTGTCCAAATTTCCTTGTATGATATTCCCAGGCCTCCTCCATATTGGCAATACCTCCCAATTTTGTGTCACCCATACATTTTATTAGCAATCTCCCACTTTTTGTGCCAAGGTCATTAATGAAAATATTAAATAAGATTAGTCCAAAAATTGATCCTTGAGGAACTCCACTAATAACCTCCCTCCAGCCTGACAGTTCATCTTTCAGCATAACCCCTTGTATCTCTCCTTTAACCAGTTCCTTGCCCACCTTTCGATTCTCGTATTAATCCCCATCTTCTCAAGTTCAACTAATAATTTCCCATGTGGAACTGCCTCATACTGAAATACAAGTGGATTAGATCTACTGCATTTCCTTTGTCTAAAAAATCATTTGTCTTCTCAAAGAAAGAGATCAAGTTGGTCTGACACGATCTACCTTTTGTAAAACCATGATGTTTTTTATTCCAAGTATCGTTTTCCTCTTTATCTTTAATTACTCTGTCTTTGAAAATTTGTTCTAAGACCTGGCATTCGATTGGTCAAATTAATGGGCCTGTAGTTTCCCAGATGGCTTTTTTCCCCCCTTTCTTAAAAGTAGGTACTATATTTGCAATTCTCCAGTCACAGGGTATGATCTTTGATTTTATGGAGTCATTAAAAATCCTTGCTATTCAGCTTGCAATTTCAAGTGCCAGGTCCTTTATTATTCTTTAATGGAGATAATCCACACACACTCCTTTGGTCCCATTAAGTTGTTTGAGTTTGGCTTCCACCTCGGATGAGGTAATTTGTGCTTCCATATCCTTGTTTCCATTAGCCATACTGCCACTGCTCCCAAGCTCCTCATTATCCTTACTAAAAACTGGTGCAAAATATTTGTTTAGATGTTGGGCCATATCTAGGTTATCTTTAACCTCCACCCCATCCTCAATGCTTCATGGTCGGGCTTCTTTCCTTGTTTTTTTTTTCTTTATATGGGCCTTTTACTATTGGTTTTAATTTCCTTTGGAAGGTCCAGTTCTGCTTGTCTTTTGGCAGTTCTCACTTTATCCCTACACTTTTTGACTTCCAAGAGGTAGCTTTCCTTGCTGATCCTTCCCTTCTTCCATTCCTTGTAGGCTTTTTGCCTTCCCTTAATAACCTGTTTGAGATGCTTGTCATTCCAGTTTGGCCTCCAACACTTCCCTACTCATTTTCCCCGTTGCTTGGGATACTGTCTCCAGATCGTTTCTGCAACTCTGCTCTCATATCCCAGCTCACTACTGACAATGTCCTTTGTAGTAAAACCCCTGTGCCATGCTAATTATATAACGTACACAATTCTGCATTGAAATGCTGTGTACCGGGTCCCGAAGAGACACATGTAGCTCTTCCCTTTGCTTGCATAATATCAGAAGGTGCAAAACGTAGATTTCATTATCTCATAATCACAGCTCTGTTGCGCACACCTCAAAGTAATCCACACATGTCCTCATGAGGACATATGAACAAACACACCTTTACCAAGCTCAACTATTGCTCTATCATTTAGTGTAGGTTCACCTAACACACTGACTGCATTGGGAGCATATGCAAATAATTCCCATTGGCTACTGCCGGCACGAGAGAAACAGGGAAGATGGGGTAAGCAATCTTTTTAATTTCCTTTTTTGCCTTTTAATAGTCTTAGGTAGAATCCTGTGGATGAGAAGGAATGGATTGTGAAAGGAAGTAAAGAGCTTGTATATTTTAGCAACTGTGGGGTTGCCAGAGAGAAAGTATGTGTGTTAATGGGGCATATTGGGGCACTGCTGAAAGAAGGCATAGTTAAGATTGCATGGGCAATCTTAACGGTGCATTTCCTTGTTTTCAGAAGTTTGAGTTTTGATCAACTCAACATTTTGCAAAGGAGCGACATACCACCAAGCAGCCTTAACTCTGTGTTTACATAGTTTTTTGCCATTGATTATACATTATGATACAATCTTTACGTACATGGTCACATATTATTTTCCCCAGGATCCCTGACTTATTCAGTGCACAAGATGGAGGGTGTCACTAAATGAGCAGCTGTGCAATATTTTCTGTTATCTTCAATTTGTGACCCCATGCCTTATTTACTGCACCCTGTTCAAAATTCTGATCATTTTCTCATGGGATTTTCTATGGTGCTATAGTGTCTGAGTGTTTCACAAACATTAATTGATTTATTTTCACAATACCATGTGAGGTGTGGGGGTGGTATTATCCCTACTTTATAGATGTGGAGTTGAAGCACAGAGGGATTAAGGTCAAATATGTCTACTGAGTAAAGAACAGCACTTATTTGCACTGCCCCAGAAGTAGACCAGGGATTAAATAGTTATTCAGAGTCACAAATCAGTACCTTCTTATCCCTTGTTTCAAGGGTGAGTAAGTTGCCCCAGTCCTATATCTGATGCAGGTTTCTTTTGGTTGAACTGTGGTGACTGGTGTACTGGAAGTAGGGAGCAAAGCCTCTACACCAGTGTGTGCAGGTGGGGCAGTAGCAACTTCACAGCAACTGTTCTCCACCCTGCATGCAAACTGAAAATGTAGATGCCTACAGAGAGGACGAATACCATACTCATCCTTACTCCCCTGCACGGGTACAGAAGGCAGCTTGTGACTGAGTCCATAGCACATAGGATTTTCTTGCATCGTGTGTGCTTGTAATTGAGTTTTAAGACTGCTTCTCAAGTGAGATTGTAGAAAATTAGCTGAACCATGTACTACTGATTTATATTTACACTGCACTTTTTAAAAATAAGTTTAGAGACACACGGCTGCATTTTATATAGGCTAATATGTGATATGTCACTGTGGAACCTTAACTCTGAATCGCCTAAATTTTGCATATAATCCTTCTTTTATTATTAAAATACTTGTATTTTATTAAAAATAAATGAAGATATGGGAAGGAGATATGTCAAGAGTAGAAGTTCACCGCTGTGCAGACTAAGCAGTAGAGGCTTTAAGAATTAGGTCCTTTCCTTATATTTTCTTACAACACTGCCGCAGCCCTAATTCAGAAACATAGGAGAGATTCAAGGAGTTAAATTAGGAAATTTTTACTAACCATTTCTACCAGAGTCAAAGGAAAACCAACAGATCCAGCTAGATGGTCTCAATATGTTATTTCTGCTTTCTACAATAGAGGAAGAAGTTTCTTTTCTGCCTCCTTATGTGGACATGAGGTATTACAATGATTTGCTAAGTCAGATTCCTGAAGAATTCATTTCTGTTCCCTTAATAATGAACTGCATGTTGGAACAGGTGAGTGTATTTTCATATTAATTCATACCCATCAGTCAGGCTAAGCACTGTGATAGTGAATTGATCAGTGAGAGACAAATCAATCAGGTTCATCCCAAAATAAGAGAATGTACATAGCTGCACTACCCACTGAGGATCAGTAGGAAGGACTTTTGACTCAGAGAGGATCCCCTGCTTGGCCTTGCTTTATGGGGGGGAGGAGTTAGTTTTTTTCATTCCTTTTCAGGGTGCAGCTCACTCCCACTATGTGCTCGGCGATCTATTCCAAGGCTCCTACTACTACTCCCCAGTCCTCTATGCCCACTCCTCATCCAGTTTCTCACAGAGAAGAGTATTAGGGTAGGGAGTTCCTGCTTTTTTGCCACTTTCTAAGAGGGTCTTTGCTCCTCCTTCCTCCCTTGCATGGTTGAGTAAGGGCTAGGGTTAATCTAGCCTACGATAACTGCTAGCGAGTGTTTTCTCTCAGGGTTGTCAAAACTAAGCATATAATACAAGTGCAAAATGAAAATGATCACTGATACTATATGCTTGTCAACTTTTCTCAGTGTGGGACAGGAGGTCCTCCATAAGAACGGCCATGCTGGGTCATTGCACATGGGTCCCAGAACTGGTTTGTAGCACTTTAGCTTTTAGGGAGTGTTTCCAGACAACCTACAATGGATCTTCAGTCCGCAGCTTTGAGGACAAAACTCAGACCTGCCCATCACTGGCTCATCGATATTTCTCCCAGTGAAGAGACGGCCGGTTTTGTTCTTTTTCCACAGCAGCAAACAAGGTGTACAGTCCTCCTTGCTGCAGAACCATAGAATTGGTGGATCAAAAAATTTTCTAAGCTAATGAAGAAATCTAAAAGTTAAATTTCTGGTGCAGTTGGGCTTTAATTTAGCTGGATATGTGTGCTAAATTTTTGGACTGGGTTTCCAAGTGAGCCACTTGATTGTTGGTTGGCCTCCAGTTCTCCCTGAGGCACTTAGATTCATAGGTTTTTAAGACCAGAAAGGATGTTTATGATCATCTAGTCAAAGATAATAGAGCGGCTGGTATGGGATTTAATTAATAAAGAATTAAAGGAGGGTAATACAGTTAATGCAGATCAACCTGGATGTGTGGAAAATAGATTCCGTCAAACTAACTTAATATCTCTTTTTGATGAGATTGCAAGTTTGGTTGATAAAGGGTTGATGTAATATACTTAGACTCTCTAAGGTATATGACTTAGTACCCCACAACATTTTGATTAAAAAGCTAAATTAATATAAAATTAACATGACACACATGAAATGGATTAAAAACTGGCTAGCTAATAGGTCTTAAAATGTAATTGTAAATGGGGAATTGTCACCAAGTGGATGTGTTTCCAGTGGGATCCTACAGGGATTGGTTTTTGGCCCTAACCTGATTAACATTTTTTTAACGACCAGGAAAAAAAACATAAAATCATCACTGATCAAGTTTGCAAAAGATACAAAAATTGTGGAGATTGTAAATAGGGCTGTCAGTTAATCACAGTTAACTCACACGATTAACTAAAAAAAATTAATCACGATTAAAAAAATTAATCACGATTAATCGCGCTGTTACACAATAGATTACCAATTGAAATTTATTAAATATTTTGGATGTTTTTCTACATTTTCAAATATAATGATTTCTATTACAACACAGAATGCAAAGTGTACAATGCTCACTATATTATTATTTTATTACAAATATTTGCACTGTAAAAATGATAAAAGAAATAGTATTTTTAAATTCACCTCATACAAATACTGTAGTGCAATCTCTTTATCATGAAAGTGCAACTTACAAATTTAGAATTTTTTTTTTGTTACCTAACTGCTCTCAAAAACAAAACAATGTAAAACTTTAGAGCCTGTTTTACCCGCAGTCTGCCATAAATTTCATGTCATAGCAGTCTCGGATGATGACCCAGCACATGTTTGTTTTAAGAACACTTTCACAGCAGATTTGACAAAATGCAAAGAAGATACCAATGTGAGATTTCTAAAAATAGCTACAGCACTCGACCCAAGGTTGAAGAATCAGTAGTGCCTTCCAAAATCTGAGAGGGACGAGGTTTGGAGCATGCTCTTAGTAATCTTAAAAGAGCAACACTCCGATGCGGAAAATACAGAACCTGAACCACCAAAAAAGAAAATCAACCTTCTGCTGGTGGCATCTGACTCAGATGATGAAAATGAGCATGCATCGATGCGCTCTGCTTTAGATCAAAAAGAAAAGGAGTACTTGTGGCACCTTAGAGACTAACCAATTTATTTGAGCATGAGCTTTCGTGAGCTACAGCTCACTTAATCTGCTTTAGATCGTTATCGAGCAGAGCCCATCATCAGCATGGATGCATTTGCTATGGAATGGTGGTTGAAGATGAAGGGACATATGAATCTTTAGCACATCGGGCACGTAAATATCTTGCGACACCGGCTACAACAGTGCCATGCTCTTTCAGGTGACATTGTAAACAAGATGTGGGTAGCATTATCTCCTGCAAATTGTAACCAAGTTTGTTTTTCTGAGGGATTGGCTGAAGCAGGACTGAGTGGACTTGTAGGCTCTAAAGTTTTACATTGTTTCATTTTTGAGTGCAGATATTTTGTATATAATTCTACATTTGTAGGTTCAACTTTCATGATAAAGAGATTGCACTACAGTATTTTTATGAGGTGAATTGAAAAATACTATTTCTTTTGTTTTTTACAGTGCAAATATTTGTAATAAAAAATAAATATAAAGTGAGCACTGTACACTTTGTATTCTGTGTTGTAATTGAAATCAATATGTTTGAAAATGTAGAAAACATCCAAAAATATTTAAATGGTATTCCACTGTTGTTTAACAACACGATTAATTTTTTTTATTCACTTGACAGCCCTAGTTTTAAATAATGAAGAGAACAGATCATTGATTCAAAGTGATCTGGATTGCTTGGTAAACTGAGTACAAGCAAACAATATGCATGCTAATACAGCAGAACCTCAGAGTTATGAACACCTCGGGAATGGAGGTTGTAACTCTGAAATGTTCATAACTCTGAACAAAACATTATGGTTGTGCTTTCAGAAGCTGACAACTGAATATTGACTTACTACAGCTTTGAAGCTTTGCTATGCAGAATTAAAAAACTGTTTTTAACTATCTTAATTTAAATGAAACAATCACAGAAAGTTTCCTTACCTTGTCAAATCTTTTTTTTTTAATTTCCCTTTATTTTTTGAGCAGTTTACATTTAACACAGTACTGTACTTTATTTGGTATGTTTGTTTGTTTTTTGTCTCTGCTGTTGCTGTCTGCTTGCATACTTCCAGTTCCAAATGAGGTGTGTGGTTGACTGGTCAATTCATAATTCTGTTGTTTGTAACGCTGAGGTTCTATTGTACAGCTAAAGTAAATGTATATATCTTGGAACAAAGAATGTAGGCTATACTTAAAGGAGGGACTCTATCCTGGGAAGCAGAGACTCTGAAAAAGATTTGGGGGTAGTGTTGGATAATCAGCTGAACATGAGATTCCAGTTTTATGCTGTGCACAAAAGAGCTAATGCGATCCTGGGATGCGTAAATGGGAATCTCAAGTAGGAGCACAGAGGTTATTTTACCTCTATATTAGGCACTGGTGTGTCCACTTCTGAAATACTGTGTCCAGTTCTGGTGTCCACAATTCAAGAAGGATGTTGATAAATTGGAGAGTGCTCCATGCTCCAGGAATGCTTAAACAATTAGAAAACAAGTCTTTTAGTGATTGACTCAAATAACTCAATCTATTTAGCTTAACAAAAAGGCTAAGGGATGACTTCATCACAGTCTATGAGTACCTACATGGGGAACAAACATTTAATTATGGGCTCTTCAATCTAGCAGAGAAAGGTATAACTGGAAGTTGAAGCTAGACAAATTCACATTAGAAATAGGGCATACATTTTTACCAGTGAGAATTATTAACCATTGGAACAATTTACCAAAGGTTGTAGTGGATTCTTTTTCACAGACAATGTTTAAATCAAGACTGGATATTTTTTTAAAAGATATGCTCTAGGAATTATTTTGCAGAAGTTCTGTTTTGAGGAAGTTCATGATCACAATGGTCCCTTCTGGTCTTGCAATCTATAAATATCCAATAGCCCAGTAGGTAGGGCACTTACATGATAGATGGCAGATCCTTGTTCAAATTCCTTCTCCTGTCAGGCAGAGGGGGGACTTGAACTGGTGATCTCCAATATCCCAGGTGAGTACCTTAACCACTGGGCTAAAATTTTTAAGGCACCACATCTTTATGCTGTCTTGCATGAGCTCACCTGTGGGGTCCCAATCCAGTAGGTGAACTCTGAGCACACTTACTAGATAGGGCCCTGTAGGGAGTTAAGCAGAGGAATGTGTATCTTCCCCCAGTTTATGTATTGCCTGGGGCCTGTGTGTCTGGATATTTACAGTGAGGCAGCAGTGTGCATGCTCAGAGGCAGAAATATAGGCACCTAGGGAACTTTTATTACAAAAAGGTATTCACTGAGTCAGATTAGGTGTCTACAGGGTTTAGTGGCAGTTGTGCAGGGGGCAAAGGTTGAATCCCAGTCATTCCTGATCTTGAGATTTAGGTGCCTAAAGCAGCCTCAAGTAAGTCTTTTTGTGAATCTAGCCCAATTCCTCTAAGCAAATATTGTTAGCACCTAAATTTCTCTCAGCCTGCCTTATCAACCAGACAAGTGTTGGAATTAGGAATTTTATCCATGTAGCACCAGTATTGCATTTTTCATGGTGATGAAGTGATGCTCAAGATGAACCCAGTATTCCTCCCTCAAATCAACTCTGTTGCTCTTACAGCATAGGAGATAGCATGATCCTTCTACCTCAAGCCCTTACATCCATCTGAAAAGCTATGGCACACTTTAGATATCTGCATAGTGTTAAAAAATACATTTGGAGAAAATTAAGTATCCAAGAGGTCAAGTTCATTATTTCTGCTCTGTGTCTTGGCGTAAGGGACAAAAAAAATTCAAAGTCCTTGATATTCAGGTGCCTTGGATGGTGTGTATGCGAGCAACACACACAAGATAAAGAACTTGGCCAGATTTTTTTCTGTGCCTAATATCCCCTGGGCTGAATGCCAAACGTGCTCCTCGTGGTCCAGGACCCGGGCGACTTAGTGCAGGTGGAGGCTTGCCAGGCCATCTACTTGGCAGCCTCCTCCACCAGGGTCAACTGGGTCAAGAGCTGTGGCCTGGTGGTTGGGGATGGGTGGCAGGCGAGCTCCCTCCCACCTGCGCTTCAGGCCATCCGGTGGAGCACGGGTCCGCTGCTCTATCTCGACATTTACCTTTCCACCACACATCCGTCTCTGCCGGAGAACTGGCACGGTTTAGAGGGCAGGGTGACAGAGTGGCTCCGGAAATGGACAGGACTACTCCAGTGCCTCTCCCTCCGAGGGAGGGCACTGGTGCTCAATCAAGTAGTCCTGTCCATGCTCTGGTACTGGGTCAACACCCTGGTCCCAGCCCCGGTCTTCCTGGTCAATCTCTGGACGGTGATTCTGGAGTTCTTTTGGCCAGGACTGCACTGGGTCTCTGCAGGGGTCCTCCACCTGCCCCTGGAGGAGGGAGGGCAGGGCCTGAAGTGCCTATGTACTCAGGTCCATGTCTTCCGCCTCCAGGCCCTGCAGAGGCTCCTTTATGGTGCAGGTAGTCCGGCATGGAGAGTCCTGGCACACGCCTTCCTGCACCGCTTCCGAGGGCTTCGATATGACTGGCAGCTCCTTTATCTCCATCCGAGAGGTCTTCCACGAGACCTCTCCAGGCTGCCGGTCTTCTACCAGGACCTCCTCCGGACCTGGAAACTGCTCTCAGCGACCAGGTCCGCGGAGGCCACCGAAGAGGCAGATCTCCTCGCAGAACCCCTGCTACACAACCCCCAGCTCCGTGTGCAAGTGGCGGAGTCCCCCTCAGTGCACCAGAGGTTGGTCCTGGCAGAAGTCACCAGGGTCGGAGACCTCCTGGACTACGACCGGGAAGACTGGCTGGATCCCCTGACGCTCGCTTGGCGCATGGGGCTCTCCAGGCCTCGTACTTCAGGAGGTGAGGGCCGCTTTGCCGCCCGTTGCTCGGGCCTACCTTGACTGGGTCCTGCGAGAGGGCACCCCCCGCCCACCCTACACCCCAGGCCCTCCGGACCTTTTCATTGGGCCCCTGCCCCGTGGACCCAACCGGCTCCCCCCCCCCCCCCCCCGGCCCCTTCACCGTGAGCCAGCTGCATGACTTGCAGCTAGTTCGTTTCCAGACCACACCAAGGAAACATCTATACACGCTCGTGCTCCACACCCTTCACTTCCTCACCCTTGCGTCCCGCCCCGACACAAAGTGGCGGGACCTCTTTCCACCTCTAGAAGGTGAGGAGCCCCAGTGGGCCAGCCTATATTCCACCCTAGTACCGAGGCCCACCGGGGATATCAGTTGGCGGCTCCTTCATGGGGCCATCAGCACGGGCGTGTACTTGGCACGGTTTACCCCCTCCCGGACACCTGCCCCTTCTGCGGCGTGAGGGAGACCCTGGTGCACATTTACTTGGAGGGCCAGGTTGCAGCTCCTATTACGGCTCCTCTTAGACATCCTGTTATGTTTTTGGTTGCACTTTTCCCCTCACCTTCTTATCTATGCACTCCCTATCCTTGGCCCCACAAAGCCACGGGACCTCCTGGTCAACCTCCTCCTGGCCCTGGCTAAAATGGCCATCTATGAACTAGGAAGAGGAAGTTGGCCAATGGAGACTCCTATGACTGTGGGGCCTATTTCCGGTCTTCCGTCCGTTCACGCATCCGGGCAGAGTTCCTCTGGGCGGCGTCCACTGACTCCCTGGACGCCTTCGAGGAGCGGTGGGCACTGTCCGGTGTTCTCTGCTCGGTGTCCCCACCAGGTTCCCTTTGACCGCACTCCTGTTCCTGTTATTTTATTAGTTGTCCCACGAAATCACTTGGCTTCCAGGTCCTGTGGATCCCTGCCTTAGGCTGGGGGGGATCCTTTAGCAGTGGGCAGGCTTCCACCCACCTACTTCCTGGATCCCAATAGGATCCCCTGGGCTGAAATGTGGATGGATCCACAAAGTTGCTAAATGAATTTGAGAATGGCACCAAGTCAGGCCTGGCCTTGGCATAGTATAGCACAACCTCAGTGCTATTCTACTTTACACTGGCTTGCTATGGCTTTCAAGGGGCCATCTATCAGCTGGGGATTAATGAAGCATAGCAATGCTCTAGCCATGCCTCTTCCTCCCGACCCCAACATGCTTCCTACTTTGGATCCTGCGATGGCAGTTTGGTGGCACCTAGGAACTCCTCCACACTGAAGGGAATCTCCAGCTGGATGATCCAACTAGTAAATATTCCTTTGTGCTTCCAGAGTGGGGAGAAAACTTGACTCATGCTCAGACTACATTCTCTCACAGAGGAGTAGCCTCTTGGGTTACGGCATACAGATACACTTCTTAAGAAGAAAACAGAAAGGCAGCCTTCAGGTCCTTCATGCAGTAATAAAATATTTCAAAGCTGGCAGGCTGATATTGTTGGGAGGATGATGTTTCATGCTTATTGAGCCTCAGTAAACCAGGAAATAACCTAAGTACATCCTTATTTCAATTTTGGTTTTATCTTAGGCTAAATTGTTTTCCTTTCCTAGCTATACACAGCTTATAAACTCCAGTGTAGTGTCTACAGATTTTAATGTTGCTGGAGGATAGGAAAATTCATTTATATTTATCCAAAAACTTCCTTTCTCTAACTAATAAAGTCCACAGACTAAACGCACTTAAATAAGTTTTCATGCACTGCAATAAGTATAGTGATAAAGTTATTGAAGTTATACCGTAATAAGAATGTGTTCATTTAAGAAGGATACAGTTTTCATCATATCTGTGGATGTTAACTCAACTGCCAGGTTTGTCATCTGAAGGGGCATATACCTGAAGCATCGACTGAAAGGTCTGAGTTCTGCCCCCAGGCTGAAGAACCGTTGTAGGACTGTGAACCTTACTTCTTTAAGAAATGAAACTTTTGCATAATGTTCCTGATTTCTAATTATTAATTTATTTGCATATTAGCCTGGAAAATTGTCCTTAGTGAAGACAACTAAGAAAGGTTTAATTTGTGATGTGCAGCCATTTTTGAATTATCAATGTGCATTAAAATTCTTAATATGTTTTTTCATTTGGAAATATTTTCCCCACCCTCATTAAAGTGAAAAAGAGGTGAAAACATTTTATTCAAACTTTTCCATAAAATTTACCTTTGGCCAGAGACAAGGACTGGGAATTCCAGCTGGAAACAAGCATTTTTGAGAAAATTATGTGCATGTGAATACAGAGATTATAATGGAATCTCTGATACAACCTTAATTTAAGATAACTACAAATCAATGCTATAATGACATCTAACATGTTTTCTGCTTGGTAGGTCGTTGCAGCTGAAGAAGGTCTTACACCACCAAGTCTGGTGGTCCCAGAACCACGAGCAGATGGGCTGGATCATAGCCTTGCAGAGCATATAGTCTCTATCCTTCCCTCTCTTGCCCTCTCTGAGAGTGAAAAAAAGGTTTGTATTGTCTTTTACCTTCAGACTGCCTTAATTGCTAAATAAATCTATGTATTATTTTTTAATGCATGTGCTTTTTTCTTGTTTAATAGAATCTCTACGACACCTTTTTCCCTAATGACAATGAAGAAAAGACTGTGGTCCCCAAATGGCCTGTTCTATTAAACTATCATGATATTTTGTCTCAGAGGCTACACCTGCTAAAGGTAAAATACTGTGTCTTATATCAACAGTCTTAAAGTCTACAGAGAGGGCATTAACTTAGAATGCTTCTTTTAGAAGGTAGACTAGGAGAACTCAAACTTTGCCCACTTCGTGGTCACATTAGCCACTTGCCAGGAATCCAAAGGCTGTACTTAATTTGCTTAAAATGGAGCAGATTGCAGCCATCCATGGAGACTACAAATCCCAGCATGCAATGTACCATATTGATCTGAGTGGCCTGGCCACAGTGCTTATGTGTACATTTGGCTTTCGTGACTGCATTTCCATATAAACGGTGTCATGGGATACATTGTAGAACTCTGTGGGCTTCACTTTGGACCACCACTGAGCTAGGGGATTATTATTCTGAAGAAACTAGAGTTTCTGCAGCACAGAGATACTAAATGATGAATGTGGTGAAGTAAATAGAATGAAATAGATTAGAGAGGATGGGACAAACATAGTGGGCAACATACAAAAAGACACAGAGCTTTTTATGGGAGAAGAACACCAGAGTGCATCAAGGTGCAGAGTGTAGCGCTCATGCAAGACAGCAAGAGTTATCTAGACATGATGTAGGCAGAAGTGTAGAGTAAGATTATAGTAAAAAGTTGGATGCAGATGAAACTTGTAAGGCAATAAAGGGTTTCAAGTAGAAGGAGGATGAAATAGTTGAGTGGTGGGTCGGGAAGATACTTTTAACAGAAGCATGTTGGATAGACTTTTGGGCAGCTGTCTAGATTTCATGAGGCTAAAGAGGAGGAAGTTGCACTAGTCAATGCAGGAGTTGACCAAGACATTAAAAATGTAGGTAGTAGGGATGAAAGAAGAAGGAACAAGTTTGGGAGATATGATAGAGGAAGAAGGTATTAAAAGTAACACAGAAGACAGGGACTGTAATAATAAAAATAAGAAAAAGCAAAACTGAACAAAGTAAAAAAAAAAAAACCTCAAGCCAGTACAGTTCTTTAAATCCATCATAATACTTCTGTCAAAGACCATCAATTAGTTGTATGATTTCTTGATTATAATGACTGTGGACAGTAATATAGACCAACTAAGAATTTGTGTGTGACGTTGCACTCAATATGTTTATGGAAATATGCTTATGAGTGTAAATATAATGTAACTGGAATATACTTTATGCAAAAGGTCTCTTATAAGGTATCATTACAAAGCTTATAATTACTGAGTGTGTTCATCCTATTTGTATGAATGTATCATTCTTGTATCTGAAGCTAGAAATATGAAGTATTACTCTGAACTCCTATTGTAACTATGCAAAGTGTGGGCCATTAATGGTGGCTTGGAATCTTGATGGCTTCCATTAACCAAGACAATTGGTTGTAAATGGCTCAGTTTACTTGTAAGCCTTCCTGTGTTCCTGTGAGTCAGTTAACTTGTAAACCTTCCTGTGAGTCAGGCCGGAAAGAATGGAGAATAGGGGTCTTACAGGACATGTGACCAGGTCACCTGGTACTGGAATCCATCTTAAACCTGGTGCTTTTCCATTTAGAAGGAGGGGTGGGAACCCAGAGAGACAAAGGATTCCCACCTTGTGCCAAAGCTATAAAAGGGGGTGGAGCAGGACAAGGGAGATCAAAGTCATATGGAATCCCCTGCTTTTCACCTAAGATGCCTCCTGGAACTAGTAAGGTCTGTATCAAGGGAAAGGGTTGGGCCAAGACTAGGAAGGAGTCTAGTCTGTGAAAGGTTTCAGAGTAGCAGCCGTGTTAGTCTGTATTCACAAAAAGAAAAGGAGTACTTGTGGCACCTTAGAGACTAACAAATTTATTTGAGCATACGCTTTCGTGAGCTACAGCTCACTTCATTGGAGTCTGTGAAAGAAGCTTATTGGAACATCTCTGAGGGTGAGATTTACCTGTATTCAGTTTCTTAATGTATTAGGCTTAGACTTGCATGTTTTTGTTTTATTTTGCTGTTATCACTTGGAACCACTTAAATCCTACTTTTTATATTTAATAAAATCACTTTTTCTTATTAATTAACCCAGAGTAAGTAATTACTACCTGGGGGAGCAAACAGCTGAACATATCTCTCTATCAGTGTTATAGAGGGTGGACAATTTATGCGTTTACCCTGTATACACTTTATACAGAGTAAAACGGATTCATTTGGGGTTTGGATCCCATTGGGAGCTGGGTGTCTGCGTGCTAGAGACAGGAGCACTTGATAAGCCGTTTTCAGTTAAGTCTGCAGCTTTGGGGGCATGGGTCAGCCCCTGGGTCTGTGTTGCAGCAGATTAGTGTATCTGGCTCAATAAGACAAGGTTCTGAAGGCCCAAACTGGCAGAGAAAACGGCTCTGAGGTAGTCTCAGCCCATCAGGTGACAGTCCCAAGAGGGTCATTGTGACTGAACCTGTCACAATGTGGAAGGGAAAGGCTAATACAAAAGCATCCTTTGCAGTGTGACAGACTAAATCAATACATATTTTCTATATTCCAGGAAAATTTCAGATTATGGCTAAATGGCAAATAATTTTGTGATCTTTGGCAAATATCAGTTAATTGTGCCTTCTTCAATTATTCTCTTTTTCTTTTGGTATATATTCACTCCTCCACAGTGAGGAAAGTAAACAATAACTTATTTCATCTTCCACATAAAGGCACTGATTCAGCAAAACACTGAGTATATGCTCTATTTTAAGCATATGCTTAAATTCTATTGACTTCAAAGTAAAGTAAAGCATATGTGTGTAGGGGTTTTTTGGGGGGGGGGACAGGACTTGTGTGCTGAACTGGCACCTTAGTTATTTAATGAAAAATCCCTTTTTTGTGAAAGTTTACTTAGCTTTTGTCCTTATTGCTCTTTGCTTCAGATCCAAGGGGGCTTAAACCCAGAAAAGATTGAACAGGATATGATGGACAAGCTGCCACTGGTGGGACTTCTTCAATTCCCCCTTCCTCCACCTGGAAACAACACTAAACGCTTGGCCAGAGTTCATGAGCTCATGCATTATTGCACCAATGGTAAATAGATTTTTTTTATTAATATTATTTCATTCTTTGTTGAGATAGTTGGAACCCACTTTTTTGGGGCCACTGTCTCAATTTACCCAACTAAGACCTTCACTGTATCAGCCAATATCTACTACCTTTCATATACTGGTGTCCATCCTAACCTACCATGGAGTTTGGCCTAACACCAAACCACAATTTCATGGTTATGAGCAGACTAGGTTACACTGCATGTTAGAGACTATAGATTGACAAGTAGGCATTAGCAGCATGTCAGGACTCACACAAGCATATAAACTCTGTATTAAGTTGGGACAAGAATATCAGTCACACAAATTACTAGTTCTGGTTCTAGTGCACAGAACAAATATTGGGAACCACTGAGCTATATAATGTATTTGTTTACAAAGAACCTTTTGATTGAGAAAAGAGATTTGTCTTGGATTGGGAGGATTACTTGGGAGAAAAAACATGGTTTTCTCATTGTGTTTTCTTTGAGTTGCCCATGTTAATAGTACTGTAGTATCTACAATAATCACATTTTCTGGTTGTCATGATAAGGTCACTTCTCCATCAAGAATTGTCTCTGCAGTTCCTCATTCTTGTAATGTGTGTACCTAGTTGGTGCACACTGTAAAACAGTTAGAAGGGCTACATAAATGCCGTCTAGTGAGTCTGAATGTTCAGTCTAAGGGTACAGTTAGTAATAAGTATCCAAACCCCTTCAATTCCTTTTTTACTGTCATAAGTAGGGCCCTACCAAATTCATGGTCCATTTTGGTCAATTTCACGCTCATATGATTTTTAAAATACCTGTGGTAAATTTCATGATTTCAGCTATTTAAATCTGAAATTTCATGGTGTTATAATTGTAGTGGTCCTAACCCTAAAAGGAGGTCGGGGCAGGGGGAGGGTTCCGCAAGGTTATTGTAGGGGAGGTTGGGGTACTGCTACCTTTTCTTCTGCGCTGCTGCAGGCGGCAGCTGCCTTCAGAGCTGGGCAGCTGGAGAGCTACGGCTGCTGGCCGGGTTCCCAGCTCTGAAGGCAGAGTCGCTGTCAGCAGCAGCACAGAAGTAAGGATAGCATGGTATGGTATTGCCACCCTTACTTCTGCACTGCTGCCTGCAGAGCTGGGCCCTCAGTCAGTAGCCACCATACTCTGGCCGCCCAGCTCTGAAGGCAGCAGAGCAGAAGCAAGGGTGGCATGGTATGGTATTGCTAAGCTTACTTCTGCGCAATACCACAATCCCCCCTAAAATAACCTTGTGACCCCCTCTGCCACTCCCTTTTGGGTCAGGACCCCCAATTTGAGAAATTGTGGTCTCCCCTGTGAAATCTGTGTAGTATGCGGTAAAAGCACACAAAAGACCAAATTTCACGGTCTGTGACACATTTTTCATGGCTGTGAATTTGGTAGGGTCATAGTCATAAGACACATGTCTTATAATATATCTGACCACCATCTGATCAGTCCATTGATCATTACTGAAATTACCATCACCGTTAGCCCCCTTGTTGGCAGCCTTAATAGCAATGCTAAGGACAATATACCTGGTCAGTCTTCTATTTACCTTTCACTGAAATGTAAGGACAATTTCTGTGGATGGTTTTAATTCTCTTCCAGAACTCTTGAGTTGGGCTGAAGTAGAAAGAGCCTTCAAAGTGTTTACTTTTGAAAGCCTGCGGCTGACTGGGGTGGATGACTCTGGCCTCCTGGAAGGCTCAGGGTTGATGCTTGGAGGTGATTATGAAGTATCTTATATCCCATGGGATAATCCAGCCAGGTTTGCAAGACATCTGAGACAACTATTGATGGTGGAAAACCTGTTTGATGAGAAAACTCCCAATGGCTCAGGTAACAGGCATCTATCAGCATTATATCTAAAGAATTTAAACATACTATTCACTAGAATCCTTTTCTTTTACATTAATTCAGAATTATTTGTTATTACTTGGATGTGATGATTCTCCTGTTTTAGGAACCATTCAGTCATCAAGTACTCTATATTCCATTCATCCATTCATCAAGTAGGAATACTGGATAATGACATAAACTGGGCATTTTGTATGACAATTAAATAGTTTATTTAAACAAGTCTTTAAAAGTAGTATCTATGTAAAAGAGCTCTGCATAGCAGATATTAGAAAACTATTTTATAGCTTCTGATATAAAAGTGTATTTTAGAGAAATTAAACATTGAAATCATACTATTAAACAGTTGTTTTAAACATATTTATACAACACACTGTAATATAGGATTTGGCAACTGTTTCAAAGTTTCACTCTTCTTAAGTGTTTCAGAAATGCTATTCATAAAGTGTATAAAACACTGCCTTTTATCTTGATACGTAACTAAAATAGTAATTCTGAAACTTTGATAATAGTAGTGGGTATATACAAATGATTATAAGCAATAAAATGAAAAGAATGTAATTTACTGCTTGGAACTGAATATGGACAGATTACATTTTAGCTACAATAGTCTCTCTGCAATTTCTGACAATGGGCCAAATCTTAACCTCATTGAAGTATGTTTATGCGGGGGGTTCTCAAACTTCATGGCACCACAATCCCCTTCTGATAACAAAAATTACTACAGGACCTCAGGAGGGGGGACCAAAGCCTGAGCCCGCCCAAGCCCCACCACTCTGGTAGGAGCGGGAGGGGCCAAAGCCCCACTGCCTCAGGCCAGAAAGCCAAAGCCAAAGCTCAAGGGCTTCAGCCCCAGGCAGGGGCCTGTAACCTGAGCCCCACCACCCAGGGCTGAAGCCTTCGGGCTTGGACTTGGGCTTTGGCCCTGGGCCCCAGCAAGTCTAAGCCAGCCCTGGCAACCCCATTAGAATGGGGTTGCAACCCGCTTTGGATTCCCAACCCACAGTTTGAGAACCACTGGTTTATGCGAATAACCAGGGCCGTCCTTAAGGTTTATGGGGCCCTATGCAGTATTATTAAACTGGTCCCCTTATGCCCGACAGCAGTCCGGGCTCGCAGCCCGGGAGGGAGGGGAAGGACGAGGCAGCAAAGGATACCGAGACACCCGGCCCACCTCACGGTGGTGGAGAATCACAGTTCCCCACAGAGACCCCCGTACCCTGTCCCTCATGCAGAATGCACGGTGCCAGAGCATTCAGGTCTGAGAATACGGCCCCTGCCTACGGAGACTGCAGTGTGCACTGGGTGTGCGGGAGCCAACCCACTCTTACCTGCTGTCATGGGCAGTGGGTGAAGCTGCCACTTGGGGAGGCTAGCTCCCCAGCCCACGTGTTCTGCCTGTGGCCCTACCCATACTCCATTCCTGCCCTGCCTCAGGCCCTGCCCCACTCTACCCAGGCCCCACCCTCTCCCCACTGTCTCTCTCCTCTCTTCCCTTCCCCACCTTGCTCACTGCTTTCCAGCCAAATACCGGAACCCAAATGAAGCAAATGACATTTGAAAAAAACACTCTTCTGCAATTTTTTTCTAAAGAAAATGGAGCATGTTTTCCACTGCATGCCAGATGGTGAAGACTGGACGTGCAGAAAGTACCTAATTAAAAGCACTAAATTTGGGAATAAAAAATGTCAGTCACAGGTTTTTGATACGCTCTGAAGTTTGTCAGAGATTTATTTGCAAAAACTTTGTAGTAAGGGCGAGTCAGCTGTCTTGCTGAATACAACATTAAATATTATGGAATACAAGATGCAGCTCTTCTCTGTTTTACATTTTCTTAATCAGTATTTCTAAGCTGATTTTATATTTTAAATGTACTCTTAAGCCTTCGTAAAGTAATCATTCCAGATTACTGCATATTTAACTCACTTAAATAAAGACATTATTTTAAATTAATCAGTCACAGAGGTTTAGTTTGTTCATAAGAATGTTCATTGCTTTTAGAAAAAGGGAACACTAATTTACTTTGTGTGATCTCCATAACAAAAGACATGTTTATGAAATTTCACCAACTTTAAAAAAATATGTATCCAAAGATTTTAGGTATAACAAAGGATTTTATATCTTACTAGGTACTGATTTTGCTGGAGCGTTCTCTTAAAACTAGTTCATCAGATAGTCAGAAGTAAAGAAAGGGAAACTCTGTGTCCAGCTATCTGGCAGGAAAGGGGTGTTGTCCCTTTAAGGGCTCTCTTCAAAAGGGGGATGAAGGGAGAAAGGGACGAACAGAAAGGACAGGAAGACTTTGGAAGCAAATTTTTTTTTACTATAGTAATTAAAATTAAACTGTGTATTTTAGGAAAGGGTGGTCTTTTGAAGGATTTATTTAAAAAACTATATGTCTGAAGATCCAAGCATTTAAGGCTAAAGACGATTGTGCATCTAAAAATCTATGCAAGGATTTTTTAGAGATGTGATTTTATAATCTTCACCAACTCACGAATGAAATATTTTTAAAGCAACTTTTAAACTAAGGTCCTGTAGACTAACATGTTCTGAGTAAATATTACAGTAATGCACAACTGTTTTTGGCAGTAAATTCAGAAACTGACAGTATGTACCTGGGGGTTGGCAAATGCCTGTGAAATGGCTTCATTACCACTTGACAGGTTTCAGAGTAACAGCCGTGTTAGTCTGTATTCGTAAAAAGAAAAGGAGTACTTGTGGCACCTTAGAGACTAACCAGTTTATTTGAGCATGAGCTTTCGTGAGCTACAGCTCACTTCATCGGATGCATAGCATATCGTGGAAACTGCAGAAGACATTATATACACACAGAGACCATGAAACAAAACTTCCTCCCACCCCACTCCCCCGCTGGCAACAGCTTATCTAAAGTGATCATCAAGTGGAGCCATTTCCAGCACAAATCCAGGTTTTCTCACCCTTTCCCCCCCCCCCCACACACACATACAAACTCACTCTCCTGCTGGCAACAGCCCATCCCCCTTTGAAACAACTACAATACCCACCTGCGGAAGTGAAGAAACAGATTGATAGAGCCAGAAGAGTTCCCAGAAGTCACCTACTACAGGACAGGCCTAACAAAGAAAATAACAGAACGCCACTAGCCGTCACCTTCAGCCCCCAACTAAAACCCCTCCAACGCATTATTAAGGATCTACAACACACAAAAAAAAGGGGGGGGGGGTGTTGGGGGGGGGGTGAGAAAACCTGGATTAGTGCTGGAGGTGCCCCACCTTGATTATCATGCGCATTATAAAGAGGAGTTTCAAAGGGGGATGGGCTGTTGCCAGCAGGAGAGTGAGTTTGTATGTGTGTGTTGGGGGAAAAGGGGGGGGGGGGGAAGGGTGAGAAAACCTGGATTTGTGCTGGAAATGGCTCTGTTTGAGGATCACTTTAGATAAGCTGTTGCCAGCGGGGGAGTGAGGTGGGAGGAAGTTTTGTTTCATGGTCTCTGTGTGTATATAATGTCTTCTGCAGTTTCCACGATATGCTATGCATCCGATGAAGTGAGCTGTAGCTCACGAAAGCTCATGCTCAAATAAACTGGTTAGTCTCTAAGGTGCCACAAGTACTCCTTTTCTTATTACCACTTGAATGGCTCTTTAACAATTTCAATGTTGTGCTAATAGGTCTGGCAGGCTGGAAGGCTTTTTCAATTTTAAGTTAGTAGATCCCCTCCGGAGTAAGAGTCACCAGGCTGCAGCGGCTAGCTGTGGGAGCCTGCAGGAAGGGTCAGAACAGGGATAGGCAGAGCCGGGAGAGTGGACACTAAGACCCAATTTTCAGGTGCCCTACACAGCTGTGTATGCTACTTATGCCTAAAGACAGCCCTGCCAATGACCAATGCAGACTAGACTAAATCCTAATCCCATTGATGTCAGTGGGATTAGGATTTAACCCAGTCTGCACTGGTTGTTGGTGTAAACATTTTCAGAACATCTGTACAGATCAATCAGGAAAGACATCTCAAGGATATCAATATGTATACATCTGGTAGGATTCTGCTTCCAGTACTCAGCTGGAATAGTGAACTCTGGCCCTGAATCAGCAAGGTATTTAAGCATGTGCCTAACTTTAGAATTCAAGTAGCCCCAGTAAAGTCAATGCACATGCATAATTACCTTGCTGAATCAAGAAAAGGAGTACTTGTGGCACTTTAGAGACTAACAAATTTATTTGAGTGAGCTGTAGCTCACGAAAGCTTATGCTCAAATAAATTTGTTAGTCTCTAAGGTGCCACAAGTACTCCTTTTCTTTTTGCGGATACAGACTAACACGGCTGCTACTCTGAAACTTGCTGAATCAGGCTCCCATGAAGTACAATGCCTGTTCAGTCTTAGCAGCTGTATTAGTGACCAGAGAGTAAAAGCCAAAATCAGAGGTGATGTGTAAAGTACTGTAAATTAGATCGATTAGACTCAGGGTATATCTAAACTACAAACTTTAGCCATCGCAAGGTATGTCGGCATGAAGAAGCCGTGGTCATTTTGCTTGTGCGCGTGCATCATTGGTGCAGTCCAAGGCCAGCATCAGCAGTACCACCACTGTGGACCCCGCACCAGGGCCTAGTCGGGAGGTAAAGAAGAACGCACATAAGCGTGGCAGTAAGTCTTCCTCTAAGCTAAGAAGGGAGAGACCCCTTCCATGAGTTCCAGTCATGGGGATAAAGCAGACCCTAAAGCGCACAAACACAAAAAGAAGCTACATAAATCAATGGATATACCAGGACTGAGTGCAGATTTGCACACACAGTCAACATCGTCATCCCTCAGAACCAGAGAGCCATCCGTTCCAGGAGAGATCATGGCTCTGGTTCCGGGGACTGAGAAATTGCCCTTGATTCTTGGGAGGTCAGGAAAAGCCCTATAACTCTAGGAAGTGTTTGCCTGGAAAAGCCATGGACCCCACGCCTTCTAGGGCCCTTTACTTCCAGGGAGATGCTATATACGGCACCAGACACACCACATCTGAAGCACTCTTCACCCCCACTCTGGCAGTATACACACTTCCACCCACTCCGACAGTACTGCTGATGGAACAGGTCTCCAAGTTTTCATCTTCGGAGGACTCAGATGAGGATCAGGGACTGTCTATCCCTTCCTGCCACTATGAGTACCAACAGAGGCCTTCTACATCATGGCAGTATCCTCCCTTCCAGCTGCCGCAAAGCCACTGATTTCCTGTGCCGTGGGGCCCTCCTCAGCACCCATCGGATCCATCCTGCTGGCCCTATTGGGGATCCTAGCCCCAGTACCCTCCCTCGGAACCCATCCATTCCATCAAGGAGGTTTCACCTATTTCACCATCTCGGGTGCCTTAGAGTAGACGCTCTGAACCAGTAATGGAAGATGAGCCACTCAGACTGGCTCCGACAATACCACGGGAACAGGAGAGATACCCATCATCCTCTCCTGATGTGGCAGTGGCTTCAACATCCCTCCCTCCCATCTCCTGCTGACTACTGCCAATTCCAGGATCTCTTGCATAGACTGCCTAGAGAGCTTCACATTCCCCTGGAGAAGATCCAAGACACTCAGCATATGCTGCTGGATATACTTCACTCATCGGGGCCAAGCACAGTTGCTCTCTCAAACAACGATGCCAACATCGAGCCAGCTCGCACAGTTTGGCATACCTTGGCTACATGTATGCTTACCTCAAAGAGGCAGAAAAAAGATACTATGTACCAGCCAAGGGCTCTGAGTACATAGGACTCTCACACTCACCTCCCAGTTCACTTGTGGCCCAGGCAGCAATGGAACAGGTAAGGCAACAGTATCCATACTCCACCCCATCTGACAGGAAGGGAAAGATACTGGACCTTTTAGTCTGCAAAATCTTCTCTTCAGCCAGCCTTCAATTCAGGATTTCGAATTATCAGGCATTATTTGCCAGATCCAATTTCCTGAATTACAGCAAATTGGAGGACTTGTTGAGAAACTGACACAACTGGACCAGGTCCACTTCTAGTCAGTAACTGAGGAGGGGAAGCTGGTAGTGATGCCCTTGCTCCAATCAGCAGTAGATGCAGCAGAAACCTCATCATGTTCAATGGCTACAGGCATTGTCATAAGGAGGCAGTTTTGGCTCCCTGGTTTTCCCAGGGAGGTACAAAATATCATCAAAGACCTCCCTTTTGATGAATACTGTCTTTTCAACCAGAAAACGGTCTATTCCCTCCATACCCTCAAGGATTCGAGAGCTACTCTTCCTTGGGTATTTACACACTGGCACCGAAACAAATTCTACTGCCTGCAGCCCACACAGCATTACAGAACCTCCCAGTTTTTCCATTAGCAGCCTTATGAACCATCAAGGAAGTGTCAGATAACTCAAAGATCACATCCTCCAGGACCACCCTCACAGTCTTCTTCCTCCCAAATGCAACCCCCCAGAGAAAAGGTATTTCTGAGGAACCCCAGAGTGATGTCAACCATCTTGCCTGCTGCCACACAACCACCCCACCCACTTCGGGGGTCATCTAGCACTCTTTTTACGAGCTTGGAGTGCAATAACAACAGACAAATGGGTGGTAAATGTCATCCACTATGGCTATATGATTGAGTTTATTATGCTACCTCATCCACAACCCTCTCCCCGATCCCTTTTCAGGGACCACCCTCATAACAGCATCCTCGCCCTGGAGGTGGACTCCTTACTACAAAGAGGTGCGATAGAGTGGGTTCCTCCGGACTATCAAGGGATAGGATTTGATTCAGCTTACTTCCTGATACCCAAAATGAAGGGTTGGTGGAGACCAATCCTGGATCTCCATTGTCTCAATCACTTCATCTGCAAACCCATTTAATATGGTCACCTTAACAGCCATTATCCTGTCATTAGAAGAAGGCATGTGGTTTACGGCTTTTGATATACAGGATGCTTATTTTCACATAGACATCCATCTGGCCCACAGATGGTTACTGAGGTTTAAAATAGGCCCTCAGCACTTTCAATACAGGGTCCTGCCATTTGGACTCACCATTGCTCCCTTCACCAAAGTTTTCTCTGTCATGGCAGCCTACCTCAAGCGTTATGGGGTCCTTGTATTCTCCTATCTCGACAACTGGCTCCTAGTAGCACAGACCAGAGAAAAAGCCTGGATTTCAACCTCCATGTTGCTCAGACTCCTTTCCTCCCTCAGGGTCAGCATCAATGTCAAAAATCAACTTTGGACCCCACACGGTTCCTAGACTTTATAGGGGCCTCCATCAGCTCAGTCACAGCATGAGCATACAAACCAAGGGACAGATTCCAGTCTCTGTAGAAACTCGTAGCCTGAGTGTAGTGAAGCACAGTGGCCTCCCTCTGAGCCTGATGGAGAGGAATCGCCCCATGCCCCCTCCCCCCAGTGGATGGAGCCAAGCTAGCCTTGCCCCTCATGCCGGAAGCAGAGGGGCAGGACAGGAAGTATAAAAGGCAAGCCCTCCAGCTCAGTTGGGCCAGAGCCAGCGAAGCAGGCAGATGTCCCTGCCTTGCTGCTGAACCCCTCCCAGTGACCGAGCGATGCAGCGCCATGGCCCCAGAGGAGACTGGCTGTGGAGAGGTGTTGCTGGGACTGCCGTCTGCTGTTTACCCTGAAGAGATTGAGAACCCATGAACTACGGAGCCATGCCAAGGAGGGGCAGTAGGAAGTAGTCCAGGGGAACCAGACATTAGTCCGGTTGTGTTGTAAGGAAACAAGTCATCATGTTTTGGTGACTTTCCCACTGACCCCTTGGTGGGACCACTGCTAGGGCTGGGGACAGGGACACGGTGGAGTAGTCCACGGTGAGCCTGGCTCTCTCTGCCTCCCTGTCACCAACCCCACCCCTGAGAAGGTGGATTACTTACCCTAGGCCAGCAGGCCTGTGCCTTGTTTGTGGCTTGCCCCAGCCAGGAAGCTATGGGCCCCAAGACTGTAACTGCTGTCTGCTCCTGCCTGAAAGCTGAAGCTAAAGACTGCTCCTTGCTCTGACCTGCCAAGGGTCAGAGCCCCCAGACTGTGTCCATTGCTGTCTGCCCCATTGAGGAGGCTTTGGCTAAAGACTCCCTGTTACTCTGTCCTGCTCAGAGTGCCAGAGCTACAGATTGCCTGCCCAGTCAGGTTATTGCCTGCTGTACCCTGACCAGAGGGCCAGAGCCCTAGCCCACTAATTGACTGTTTGTTGTTTGGCATAGTAAGGTAGAGTGGCCTCCCTACGAGCCTGATAGGGAGGGATGACCACATAACCACTACACTGAGCAGTCAACAGTCCTGTTCAGGCCAGGACTTGCCTATTCCTCCTTGGCCACGTGGCCTTGTGCACATATGTCACTGCCTTCACTCGCTTCCGCCTTCACTACCTCCAGATGTGGCTCCAGAGAGTTTACTAAACAGTGTTCCATGCCATATACCTGAATCTGTTGGTTTCTCCTGAGGTACTCTTTTTCCTCCAGTGGTGGATGGACCCACAACACGTGTGTTCGGGGGTCCCCTTTCTCCCATCCTCCACAGACAAAACAGTCATCACCGATGTGTCCCTCATAGGATGGGGAGCACACATGGGAGATAACATGAACCCCTCGGGAATCCAGGATGCACATCAACATTCTGGAACTCAGGGCTGTAAAGAAGGCATGCCAAGCATTTCTCCCATCCATTCACTCCCATCATGTTCTTATGTCGGACAATGCCACCATACATCAACAGACAAGGGGGCATGAAGTCAACTGCTTTGTGTGTGGAGGCAGTCAATCTATGGAATTGGTGCATTGCCCACAAGATCCTGTTATCTGCAACCTATCTTCCAGGGACTCAGAACATAACTGCAGAGTCACTCAGCTCACAATTCGTGACCAATCATGAGTGTGAATTCCATGACACCAAGGTAAGCAACATCTTCAACCAATGGGGGACTCCAACCAGGGACCTCTTCACCTCCCCAGCCAACAAGTGCAGCACGTACAGCTCCAGGAGAGGTATTGGTCCCCACTCACAAGGCGATGCATTCATTCTCCACTGGTCAGACAAGATCATCAACGCCTTCCCCCCTTTACCACTCCTACCATGAGTACTCCACAAGATCAGGTGGGAGAGAGCAACAGTCATCCTGATTGCCCCACTCGGACCCAGACAGTTCTGGTTTCCCAACTTTCTCCACATGTCAGCTTACCCTCCACTTCCCATCTCCTCTTTCCCTAAGCTACTGACTCAACAAAGCAGCAAGATTAGACATTCTGATCCACAGACACTTCACCTCAGAGCACGGTATTTGGATGGGCATCTTCTCTAGAACAGGCATGTTTATCAGAAGTGCAAGACATCCTCTCAAGCAGCAGGAAGGAGTCTGACCGGGCCAAGTGGAACTGCTTTGCCTCCTGAGCCCAAAAGAAAGGGCTTTCCCCAGAACAGGTGGCGATTCCCCTTCTTTTGAATGATCTCCTGTTCTTGAAGGCATTGGTTCTCTCCCTCAACTCTCCCAAGGACCATCTAGCAGCAGTTAGCACCTTCCACCCTCCACCCCACCTCCAATGGAAGGACACTCCACATTTATACACCCGTTGACTGCTATGTTTTGGAAGGGCCTCATCAGAACCTTCCCGCCTGTACAACCTATTGTCCCCCAGTGGGACCTTAACCTAATTTCTGCTGGTACTAATGAAACAGCCCTTTGAGCTGTTAGCTTCCTGCTATATGTCCCTTTCCATGAAAGTCACCTTCCTTGTGGCTACCAGTTTGGCAAGAAGGGTAGGTTAACTTGGGGCCATGATGGCAGATCCGCCTTTCACCACTTTCCATAAGGATAAAGTCTCCCTGCATCTACATCCCAAGTTTCTGCCAAAGGTCTTATTCCAGTTTCATATCAATCAAACTGTCCTCTTACCTGCTTTCTTTCTGACGCTTCACACCTTGGAATAGGAATGACAGCTTCACTCCCTCGACAGCTGTCGGGCTTTGGCCTTCTACTTGCAGCAGACAAGACTGATCAGGAAATCTCCTAGATTGTTTATCACAATAGCCAAGAGGGTTAAGGGGCAGGCAGTCTCCACACAGAATCTCCATTGGGGTGTATTACACTATGCTATCAGTTGTCGGGAGTGCCTCCATCCCCTGGAGTGAGGGCCCATTTCACGAGAGCCCAGGCTTCAACCACAGCCACTCTCCATGATGTGCTGCTTTGCGACATATGTAGAGCAGCCATGTGGAGTTCAATATGTATCTTTGCCATGCATTATGCCTTGGTGCAGGACTCTGCGAAGGATGCCTTAATTGGTGCAGCTGTCCTCCGCTCAACCATTCCACCCTCATCTTTGCACCCTCCTCCAACTTAGGTACTGCTTGTTAATCGCCCTCAGTGGAATTCAGTAGGGACCATCACTTGAAGAAGAAGAGGAGATTACTTACCTGTAACTCAAGATTCTTCGAGATGTGTGTTCCGTATCTGTATTCCACTTCCCGCCTTCCTTGCTCTTGACTGCAGATCTCTTGGATTTGCAGTGGAATAGAACTGGAGATGTGGTCAGTCCACCCACCCTTTAGCACCTCTGATGAAACTATGAGGTGAGCCAAGGGTGCATGTGCGGACCAACGGACACTACTACTTGAAAAATCTCCAGCTCCGGATGCATGGTGCACATGCATAAACCCTCAGTGTAATACAGATAGGGACCACACATCTCAAAAAACCTCCAGTTAGAGGTAAGTAACCTCCTCTTGCCATTGAGAATGTTGAAATGCCAGTAGTGATCCTGGGCGACCCAGCCTACCCCTTGGTCCCCTGGCTCATGAAGCTGTACACTGGTCACCTTGACAGCACCAAGAAACGATTTAACTACCAGCTCAGCAGGCGAAGAATGACAGTTGAATGTGCTTTTGTAGCTTTAAGGGATGCTGGCATTGTTTACTCACAAGATTGGATCTCAATGAAAAAAATATCCCAATGGTTAAAGCTGCCTGCTGTGTCCTGCATAATATCTGTGAAGCAAAGGGGGGGAAATTGCTGCCGGGGTGGAGCGCAGAGGTGGAGTTGCTGTCTGCTGAGTTTGAACAGCCAGACACAAGGGCTATAAGAAGAGCTCAATATGGAGCTATACAGCTCAGGGAAGCTTTGAAAGAGAAGTTTAATAGCAAGCCACAGTAATGCGTTGAGGTGTGCTCTACCTGGCCCTACTGTTTTGAATTAAGAATTGTAGTTCTTGGTGTACATCTATAAATATGACACTGCCAATGCACCTTTTAATTTTGTGGTGCCTGGTGTACATTTATGATTATTCTACTGTGTTTTTGTCACTGATCCTATGAGTTATGTCACGTTGTACAATAGCAAGTTAGTCGGTGCTTTCAATATCACTAGGCACTCTGCAGAATATGTAGGGAACTAATAAAGATGAATTATTTTCCAACCAATAGAATTGTATTGAGTAACAAAAATGTTGCAAAAAATTCTGTGAATGTTAAAAGCAAATACATTAAAAACTTAATCGATTTATGAAACAGAGCTTAAGAAGGGGAAAGAACATTCATATCCATTTTAGCTATACTTACAGCAACTGTGGCTCTCCCAGGTCAGTGTATGTGAAGCTTTGGTTGTCCTTACTGTCCCATGGTGTAGAACAGTAGGGATAAGGATGTGGCTCCTGATGCTACATGGAATGTTGAGGGGGTTGTAGGGAGGTGCAAAATGGAGTCTCCATGGACTGCAAAGGGAGATGAGCCTGGGATTGTTGAGTCTGCAGCATCTGTGTTTGCTTCCAGAGAAGCCCCATTATGTCCTGTTACATCTCCCTTTCCTTTTCCTCCTGTGACTCCTGTCTGCTCTTTCGTTCTCCATAAATCTTCAGTATTCACCCTCCAAACCTTCTGCTCATGGTCTAATGCAGCACTAGTTTGCAGGATCTTGCTGAACATGTCATCCTGAGTCCTCTTCTTTCTCCTCCTTATCTGGCTCAAGCATTCTGCAAGTGTGGAGGGGGAACCTCTCAAGGCCCCAACGGCATCAGTTACAGATCAAAAACACAAAGGGACCATTGTTAGTAGATTTGCAATGGAAAATGAAAGTTAAGATTCAGAATTCCATTCCCTTGCTCTGCTAAAGCTTTAAACAAGACATGCTCATTGACACTTCTCCTTTGGAGTGTACACAGCACTACTCACACCACCAGCCATGGTGAGTATGGCCTGTCAGGAGCAAGGGAAATTAGAAGGAAATTTCCCACTTGCATGAAACTGTGAGTATAGGGAAATGGCACTGCATACTAGCACCATGTTCTAGAGACAGTGCTGATTTTAGCTGATATCTCTTCCTGAGGGTGAGAGAGGCACAGAGAGCACAGCTGCTACTAGCGTCCTGAAGCTGCATGGGCCTGAATGCTGCTAATCTGTTTACTACAATAGTGCCTGATGAAGTTATCAACACCTGGCATGGGAAAACATCCTACTGCAGGGGAAGAAATAAGGCTGCCATTCCTAGAAACCTTCCTGAAGAGTACTGCAGGGAACCCCCATGAACGTTTTATTGAGATCTCTCAGGAGGATTCAAGGGACATCCCTGAGTACATAAACTTATCCACGTGCCCCTCCCCTCCCCTCCACCCCCCATCTAGCTCTACAGGGGAATGGAAAGCAGATAACTCTACCTCTTGTTGTACTGCTACCTGCTCTAGTATGAGTAAATTAATTAGAAGTCAATAGCTGTGTCATGTGAAGTTGGGAGGCCCCACCAGTACATCATTGTAATGGGAAATACATTTACACACTTACCCAAGGTTCCTCCCCCTGCATTGGGCTCACCCCGATCAACTGCCAGGCCTGACTGGACTGCAGTAGAGTCTCAAACTGATCCTGTCTAGACTCCCTGGTTACATGCTTTCTATACTCCTCCTATTCCTTCTTGTCCTCGGAGGTATCCACAGTGGTGTGTAGGGTGGTGGTGGTGTCTCTGCCAAGTATGGCATGTAGCTCTTTGTAAAAGCAGCAAGCCTGTGGCTTGACACCGGATCCACTGTTGGCTCCCTGGATTTCACACAGCGCTGCTGCTGATCCCCATCTTACCCTTTCTCCTGCATCCCCAGTGCAAACTGCTCATAGATGTCCACATGTCTATGGCTGGTTTGTAGCTGTGCCTGCACAGTCTGTTCTGCCCACACACCCAAGAGATCCAAAATCTCCTGTCTACTCCAGGCTGGAGCACATCTTCAGTATGTAGCCAGCATGGTTGACGGGGCAGTTGCACACAACAGTGGAGAGTTGCTAGGTGTGTTCACCAAGCTGGACAATTAGGAAAAAATATTTAAAAAATTCTTGGGGTTTTAAATTGGGAGGGTTCTTCCAGTCTGCATGACCCATGGGCAGTGGAGTTCACAATTGTGAGCAGAGCAGTCAGTGTCGGGCATTGTGGGACAGCTGCTGGAGGACTGTTAGGGTCAACATAGGTAACACAGTGTCTACACTTGCACTGCATCAACCATGGCCCAGTGCTGCTTGGGGAGGTGGTGTTACTGTGTCACTGTAGCGGGATGCTTAGATCAGCTGGGGACAAATTTAAGTGTAGAAACATGCACAACTAAGTCAACGCAAGGCGGCTTAGGTCTACATAATTTTTAGTGTAGAACAGACATCAGACTCCCTTAGACCTGCTTATATCTACCAATTTATGAGTTTAAGGGAATGAAATTGATAATTTGTTCATCAGGAACCTGGAAGAAGGTATAAAAAGTTATCAATGAAAGTAAGAGATTATTTACTTTACCTAAGGGCTTTTCTACCTTGGACATTAGTGTTTGGCAGGTCAGGGTGTGGCAAACTCACTTGCCATGCATTAAAGTCCCACATGGACACTACTCATCATTGTGGATCTCCACAGATCATCCAGTCCCACAGAGTCCTTTGGAGCCAACACAAGATATTGTTCCAGGTCCAAAGTCTGATATCTCTCCTAGGAGGAAGAGAAATTGTTCTCCTTCCTCCCCTAGTCCTCCAAGGAAAAGGTTTCATAAGATGGACAGGAGCCATTCCAGGGCTTAGAGAAATTACTCCTCTTCTTCTAAGAGGGGCAAAGATCAGCACCGTGATTTCTCAGGTATGCAGGAAAAACCTGGGCCATCTAACCACTTTTTGGTATCAAGATGAGATCAGTTGGACACTGTACCATCAACTCTGCTACCATATGTGGGACACCTGTTGAGTTTGGTACCAATGACATTGTCATCAGCACTGACTGTTTTTATGCAAATGCTGTACTAGGAAGCACTGGAACATAAGAATGGCCCTACTGGGTCAGACCAAATGTTTATCTAGCCCAATATCCTGTCTTCTGACAGTGGCCAGTGCCAGGTGCCCCAGAGGGAATGAACAGAATAGGTAATGATCAAGTGATCCATCCCCTGTTGCTCATTCCCAGCTTCTGGCAAACAAAGAGTAGGGACACCATTCCTGCCCATCCTGGCTAATAGCCATTGATGGACCCATAGGCGCTGACTTCCCCTCTGCCCCGTAGGTACTTGACACCCCGTCCCGCCCACCCCTGTACCACCCTCAGCCCGCCCCAATTCCACCCCTTCCCCCAAGTTCCCGCCCCTGCCCCCAAGCGTGTTGCATCCCCACTCCTCCCCCTCCCTCCCGGAAAGTCCTAAGTGCTGCCAAACAGCTGTTAGGCAGCGGGTGGGAAGCGCTGGGAGGGGGAGGAGCGGGGACATGGCACGCTCGGGGAAGGAGGAAGCGAGGAGAGGGTGGGGGCGGAGGGAGCTTGTGCGTGGTGGGTGCGGAGCACCTGCTAATTTTTCCCCATGGGTGCTCCAGCGCTGCAGCACCCATAGAGTTGGCGCCTATGGATGGACCTATCCTCCATGAATTTATCTAGTTCTTTTTTTAACCCTGTTATGGTCTTGGCCTTCACAACATCCTCTGGCAAGGAGTTCCACAGGTTGACTGTGCGTTGTCTGAGGAAATACTTCCTTTCATTTGTTTTAAACCTGCTGCCTATTAATGTAATTTGGTGACCCCTAGTTCTTGTGTTATGAGAAGTAGTAAACAACACTTCCTTATCTACTTTCTCTACACCAGTCATAATTTTATAGACCTCAATCATATCTCTCCTTAACTATCTCTTTTCCAAGCTGAAAAGTCCCAGTCTTATTAATCTCTCCTCATACAGAAGCCGTTCCATACCCCTAATCATTTCTGTTGTCCTTTTCTGAACCTTTTCCAATTCCAGTATATCTTTGGATTTGCTCTTCCTCTCTGTTCCTGGCTCTCCAATAATTCAAGAGCATTCAGATGCCAAGAGTTTTTCTTCTGTGTCCTCAGCACCATGTGGACTGGTCACAGAGAGCAACCCTAGGCACGTGCTCACTGTGCCTAATTAGAAATCTGGCCCTGCTGCCCAGCACTCTGGGGCTGGGGGCACTGGGGCAGCCCGGGGCTGGGGGAATGGCAGCCATGGTGGCGTGCTCTGGGCTCTGGCAGGGGAGGGGAGTGAAAGAGGCAGGGCCTTGGGCAGAAGGGGAGAGACTGAGGGCTAGTCTTCCCCAATGGAAACACACCGCCCCTGAGGAAAGGGATTCTACTCATGGTATTTCCTGATCCCCAAGTCCAAGAGAGGGATGAGACCTATTCTTGACCTTTGAGGTCTCAACAAGAACATCAAATACATGAGATTCCACATAGTTACTCTAGCTAACATTCTCCCCGCTTTGAATCAGGACAACTGGTTTGCTGCTATCAGTCTTCAGGACACCCACTTCCTTGTGACAATTTTCCCAAGCCACAGGAAGTATCTGAGATTTGTAGTCTCAGGTCAGCATTACCAATACACAGTGCTCCCCTTTGACCTGTCATCAGCTCCATGTATTTTTACCAAGTGCATGACTGTAGTAGCAGCATATCTCAGGCATAGAGGAATATGTCTTTCCTCTCCCGGACAATTGGTTACTAAGGGGCAAGTCCTTTGTCGTATCCAGTTCTCTTCTGTAGTCTGGGTCTGATTTTAAACAAATGGATGTCAACTTTAGTGCCATCACAAAAAATCAAATTCATAGGGCCCTGCTAGGCTCTACAAGTTTGAGGGCATTTTTGCTGAATGAATGATTTCAAGCAGTTCGTCGCCTGTGTCTGTCTCTTCACTCTCACCCTTCAGCTACAATCTGTGTATGCCTGAAGTTGCTAGGTCATATGGCCGCATGCACTTATGTAGTCCAGTATGTGAGATTGCACCTTCGTTCTCTTAAGGGCTGGTTGAAGTTGGTATATCCCAAATTGAATGGCCTGGAGTGGTGGATGGATCAGATCTATGTCTGCGAAGGGGTTCCCTTTGCCCGTCCTCCACTGATCAGTTACTGATGCTTCCACAGGAGGTTGGGGAGCGCATCTGAGGACACTGAAAATTCAAGGTTTGTGAGAACAAGAGGCTTGCCTTCATAACAATGTCCTGGAGCTTTGAGCCATTTACAATGTGTGCAGGCTTTTCAGGTGCAGATCAAGGCTATGGCATTGCATATACTCACCAACACTCCTGCAATGTGAACAAACAGGGAGGATCCTGCTCCAACCAGCTTTGACAGGAGGCAGTCTTGGCAGTTTTGTATCAAGAAGAACAGAATTCCACCAGCTGCTCACTTACTGGGGGTCCAGAATCACTTGGTCGATCATCTCATGTTGGGATTCCCTCTGAGACCTTTTCACTCAGCTTATCCAGAATACCTTGTCCAGTTCTGGAAGACCATTTCGTCCAGTTCTCTGGGATCCAAAACACCCAGTTTGACTCTTGATTTCATCATTCGGGTTCCTTTATTTGGCATACAGCAAAGCTATCTGAGTTGATCAGACTCAAGCGTAGGATATAGCGCATATAACACATCTGAAGTTACACAGGCCTCTTCCTTTATGTATATTTACACATTGCATTGCATTTGCTGTACATTAAATCACACATTTTTGGATTGGCTTGGTTACTTTGCAGGAACCAATCTCTGTACAGCATGCTCTGTCCGTGTACTGGTCATGTCGAACCTGATCTTTACCTTTCAGGCTTATCTTGTCCATAGTCCCTAGCATCAGGCTGTTGCTGCTTATCTTAGATAGCACAGGCATCCTGACATGAGCATACTATTTTTCAAGCCCCTATTTACAACTTAACTTTCCATTCACCTTCCCAAGAAATGAGGCAAGTTACTTGTCCACTAAGAAATGAAGCAAGTTACTTGTGTCAAGCCAGGCCTACACCGCAGCAGGAATTTCTCCCAGAATCACTAGTGGTCTCTGAAGAGCGGTGTGCTGTGAACCATCTTCAGAGAATGAGGCATTCCAACTATCAACCTGTTCGCAACAAACAACAAGAATTGCCATCAATTTTGCTCTTGAGTGGGTCGCAGTCCAGGTTCCTTAAACAACACCTTCCATCCAAATTGGGGATTGGAACTGATGTATTCCTTCCCTCCAATCCCATTCATTTCTCGGGTTATTCTCAAACTGAAGCTGCCACATGGATTCACCAAGGGCAACTCATGCCTTCCATGATGAGATAACTGGCTCTGTGGATGAGGAGAAATCAGTGGATGTGTTATTCCTTGACTTTAGCAAAGCTTTTGATACGGTCTCCCACAGTATTCTTGCCAGCAAGTTAAAGAAGTATGGGCTGGATGAATGGACTACAAGGTGGATAGAAAGCTGGCTAGATTGTCGGGCTCAACGGGTAGTGATCAATGGCTCCATGTCTAGTTGGCAGCCAGTGTCAAGTGGAGTGCCCCAAGAGTCGGTCCTGGGGCTGGTTTTGTTCAATATCTTCATTAATGATCTGTTTCAGAGTAACAGCCGTGTTAGTCTGTATTTGCAAAAAGAAAAGGAGTACTTGTGGCACCTTAGAGACTAACCAATTTATTTGAGCATAAGCTTTCGTGAGCTACAGCTCACTTCATCGAATGCATACTGTGGAAAGTACAGAAGACGTTTTTATGGTTTGTGTGTATAAAAACGTCTTCTGTACTTTCCACAGTATGCATCCGATGAAGTGAGCTGTAGCTCACGAAAGCTTATGCTCAAATAAATTGGTTAGTCTCTAAGGTGCCACAAGTACTCCTTTTCTTTTATTAATGATCTGGAGGGTGGCGTGGATTGCATCCTCAGCAAGTTTGCAGATGACACCAAACTGGGAGGAGTGGTAGATGCGCTGGAGGATAGGGATAAGATACAGGGGGACCTAAGACAGATTAGGGGGTTGGGCCAAAAGAAGGCCCGGCTTGACAAAGCCCTGGCTGGGATGATTTAGTTGGGGTTGGTCCTGCTTTGAGCAGGGGGCTGGACTACATGACCTCCTGAGGTCCATTCCAACCCTGATATTCTATGATTCTGTGATCTCAACCTGCACTTTCTCAATTGGTTTCACAAGAGCCTATTCATTCTGGAGAAGTTTCAAAAGAGGACCTTCCTCAAGCTGGAGACACGGTTGGAACAACAGCTATATCATCCTCATTCCCAGATCAGGCTGTGATTCCCTCTGCCTCATTTCACCCAGATGATTTTTTAAAATATCAAATTTTGATCAGAAGAGTGGTTGAGCCATTACAGGTTTCCCTGGAGGAGGTTGAGGAATTCTTACATAAATTTGTCAATATACTTCATTCGACCATGCCAGGGGTAGATAGCACTCCCGATTAATGAAGCTCTCATGGATCCTGCCAGGAATTTATGGCACACATCCAGAATAGCTGTCCCCACATCAAAGAAGGTGGACAAGTAATAACAATGCCCCATCTGCAGGAGCAGATAACTGGCTTTTTAGTATATGTTTCAGCTAATGAGAACTGAAACAACAACACAGAATAACTCAAAGAGAACACAAACCAAATCATCTTGATTTATTTAGTCAGAAATACTATTCTTCAGCAAAACTTCAGTGTAGGATCTCAAACTACCAATCTCTGGTGATCCATTATGATTTTATGAACTATTACAAGTTTTCTTCTTTTGTTGACAAGCTACCTCCAGATAATAGGGAGGAGTTTTCAGCTTTATTTTCAGAAGGACAACTAGTTGTGAGAATGTCTGTCTGAGTGGCACTTGATGTGATCAACACTGCTTCTAGACCTGTGGCCATATTGGTGTTCATGAGAAGGGCATCCTAGCTTCCAAATTCCATTTTCTATTTGTAGTGCAGTCATGGACATCCCTTTTCAATTCCCAGATCTTTTTAGCTTAAAAACTGGTGATGACCTTCATTCTTTGAAGGATTCTTGTGTTATGCTGCGATTTCTTGGGGTATACACACATCTGCCCTTAAAAGAAAAGAGGGTTCATCGCTGTGACATAACAGGGATTTTCCCTTGTTATGTTGTATGTGAGTCTTACTGTTTTTGCATGAATGCATCCGATGAAGTGAGCTGTAGCTCACGAAAGCTTATGCTCAAATAAATTTGTTAGTCTCTAAGGTGCTACAAGAACTCCTTTGGGTATAAGGGTTTGTGACTTTTGCAGGGGTTGCTCCAGCTGCCTGCACGGAAGCTATGGCCACCCCTTCGTAACCTCAGACCCAGGAGGGGGATGTGACCAGGTGATTGTTGGCCCGGGAAGCGAGACAAAGGCTGGAGGAGGAGCAACAGGCAGGGCAGGGGCCAGGCAGCTGGAAATGAGTCAGTCTCGGCTGGCTTGGGGCACAGGGGGAGGACCAGAGCCCTGGCCCTGGGCTCTCCTCCCCGCAAGATGGACTTGGCTGAAAGTCACTGATTTCTGTGCTAACAAGTTCTGTCCCACGCTGTGTTCCTGTTGACTAATAAACCTTCTGTTTTACTGGCTGGCTGAGAGTCACGTCTGACTGTGGAGTTGGGGTGCAGGGCCCTCTGGCTTCCCCAGGAGCCCTGCCCAGGCGGACTCACTGCAGGAAGTGCACGGTGTGGAAGGGGATGCTGAATGCTCCGAGGTCAGACCCAGGAAGGTCGAAGCTGTGTAAGCTTCTTGCCCTGGAGACAGTATGCTCAGAGAGAGGAGGCATGCTCCCCCAGAGTCCTGACTGGTTTTGTAGGGAGTAGTTCCAGAGCATCGCCTCGGTGGCTCCGTGACAACTGGTGGTAGCCGTGGGATAAACTGCACCCCATGGACAGAGCATCCTGCAGTAAGTGACTGGGGAGCAGTAAAATGAAGGGGGATTAGCGAGAGATGGACGTGCTGAAGTCTCTGAGAGGTGCAGTTCCAGGAGATGGAGGAGCCTATGGCTTAACCCCGAGAGAGGGTGGACCCCCGAGAAGGGCTCTCGCACTGAAGGGGTTCCTCCTGGGAATCTTGGGGAGCTGAGAGAGCACAGGCCTGTGAGTCCATGACCACTAGGGAACAGCATGGAGATGGCCTATAACCGACTCTTAAGAAGGACATTGTAGAGCTGCACACAGAGAGAGGGCTGCACATTGGAAAGTTCACTAAAGCACAGCTGATTGCTCAGTTGGAAGAGGAGCCAGTTCCTGACCCAGCTGGAGCCACGAGAGAGGCTGGGAGCAGCCAGGCAGCCCCAGGGCCCGCATCAGTTCCTGACTCAGCTGGGGTCGCAAGAGACACTGGGAGCAGCCGGGTGTCCCAGAGACCCATGTCCCCAACCAGCAGGGGGTCTTCACCGGGTTCCCTTTTCGTGGATCTGAGATGGATGGAATTGGAGCTGAGATCAAAGGAGTCAGAGGACCATGAAAGACAGGAAAGGCATGAAGCAGAACAGCAGGAGAGATAGAGGCAGCATGACTGGCGATGGCTGAGCTGAGAGGCAGAAGGACCCGCCCAGGGGTGAGTAAGGATGGACCCCGGCGTGCCAGTTCTGCAGGGAACCTTGACACTAAATTGCTGTCCCAGGTTAAGGAGGGGTGAGATATAGATGCCTGTCTCATGGCCCTTGGGAAGGCTGGCAATTGGAACCAGGCTGGCCCTGCAGAAAGACTCTGGTGTCTAGCCCCCTTCCTGGGTCCCAAGGTCATAAAGCTGTTTAGCCAGATAGGCGGGGTGGCAGACTGGCTCTCACTCCTGGCCCCAGCACATATGTCTGCGTAGACTCTCCTAGGCTCAGGCCCCTTGGACCCCCCAGTGGGAGCGGAAGGTGGTGGTCAATGGGGAGACATTCCTGGGCTGGCGAGACCCTGGGACAGAGAGAACTATTGTCAGGCCCCGGGTGGTACAACCTCCCCAGATGCTGAGGGGCTGTGTGACCTGAGTGAAGGTCCCAGGGATGAAGCCCCTCGTCCTGCCTATGGCCCAGATCCCTGTGCAGATGTAACCCACACACCTTCTGGGTGTGGTGTTCTGTCCCATCTAATGGCACCGAGACCACTTAGAGAGAAAGATAAAATGAGTCTGCTCTACAGCCTTAGCTAACAGCCAGGTGGCTTTTAGCTCGTGCAGTAGAGGCTCATGCACTAAGCTCCAGAGATCCCCGGTTTGATCCTGCCTGCTGACGACCGGGGTCTATCAGCATTACACAGACACAGGAGGGGTTGGGCTGGCTGGTAGTTGGGGTTCTCCAAGATATCGGCTGTGACTTCCTGTTGGGGGATGGCTGTGTCTCTTTGGGACAGGATCCAGGCCCTGCTCCTGTAACAGCCGAGGAATTGAATTTGAATCCAGGGAACCAACCGGCTGAGACTGAAGCGGTCAGTGAAAATGCAAATGACCTGGCTGGCAGCGGGGAGGATCTGTTAAACTCAGAATATCTGCTTGTCTATAACCAGAGCCCTGGAGCTGAGTGGGACGGATACTTCCCATACTCCTGCACATGGGGGAGGTGGCTCACGGTGGCTCTGATTCTGTGAGCAAAGCAGTGGGCTCGCTGCCTGCCCTTACTGGCACACCAGGGGCAAAGCTGAGCCCAGGAGGATCAGAGACCACAGCTGAGTGTAGGGAACCACAGCCAGGGCGGGACAGCTGCCAGCCAGGGCTGCAAAAGGCCAGGGACAAGGGTAAAGCAGCCTTGAGACACCTGCCCGTCATAGAGGAGCCTTTTCAGAAGGTGGCCCTGGACTTGGTGAGGGATGAATGGGAGGGGAAGGCCTCCCCTACTGGAGAATCAGTGGTGGAGTATGTACTGACTTTTTGGGAAAAGCTCGCTGAGCTCATGGGTCTGGCCAGAGAGAACCTAGCCAGGGCCCAGGGGAGTCAGAAGATCTGGTACAACTGTTCAGCCTATGGCACCGGCGACCAGGTGATGGTTCTCACCCCAGTGAGGAAGAATAAGCTGCCTGGGATGGGCCCTTCAAAGTCATCAAGCGGCTGAATGAGGAGAACAATGTGGTGGAACCGCCCAACTGGACTCACAGCCACTGAGGGGACCAGGTCAACATGATGGATTCATACTGTGACAGGGAGAGGCTAGTACTGGCTGTGTGTGGCCAGTGGGAGAAGGGGGAAGATCCCTGGTGGGTCTCTTCCCTGAGACAGGAACTGGCCCCTGGCTGGAATCAATTCCCCTCTCTGACCAGCTAACCCCTGCCCAGCAGGCAGAGATCAGAGAGATGCTGTATTCGTACCAAAAGCTGTTTTCCAACCAGCCTGGGCTCACTAACCGAGCTGTCCACTGGGCGGAGACGGGAGCTGGCCCTCCCATCAGGTGTTCCCCATTCAGAGTAACTGGGAACACAGCCCAGGCCCTGGAGGGAGAGGTCAGAGACATACTGACTTTAGGGGTGATCCAGCCATATACCAGCTCCGGGGGCCCCTCCCGTGATGTTGGTCCCCAGAAAAGATGGGTCAATCTGATTCTGTGTGGCCTATCAGAATCTCAGTGCCATCACCCATGTCTTGTGCCTGCCCATACCTAGGCCTGTTGAGATCCTAGACAAGTTTGTGGGGACTGAGTACCCCATGACCAGGGATGTCACCAAAGGCTACTGGCAGATGCCTTTGGATCCAGATGCCAGGTTGAAACCTGCTTTTGTCACCCCTTTGGGGCTGTACAAGTCTCTGGTCCTACCTTTCGGGTTCAAGGAGGTGCCGGTCACCTACCAGCGCCAGGTGGATCAGCTACTGAGGGGGATGGAGAATTTTACCTTAGCGTACATTGATGATATTTGTGCCATTATCCAGACCTGGGAGGACCATGTGTCCTAGGTGAAGAGAGGGCTGAGTCATCTCCAGGATGCAGGCCTGACTGTAAAAGCTGGGACATGCAAGGTGGGGAAGGCAGAGGTGTCGTACCTGGGCCACAAGGTGGGGAGCGGCTGCCTAAAGCCAGAGCCAGCCAAGGTGGGGGCGATCAGAGACTGGCCTGCTCCCCAGACTAAGAAACAGGCCGAGGCCTTTATTCGGACGGTGGGGCACTACCACAGGTTTGTGCCCCACTTTAGCTCTGTGTCAACTCCTATCACTGAGCTATGCAAGAAGGGTAAGCCAGACAAGCTGGTCTAGACTGGGCAGTGCCAGAGGTCTCTCTGCATGCTGAAGGAGGATCTGGTCAAGGGCCCGGTGTTGGGAAATCCAGACTTTCACAAGTGGTGTTTACCAATGCACCAGACATAGGGTAGGGCGCGGTGCAGAGGCAGGCCAGTGCAAAGGGGGAGAGAAACCCCATCAAGTACCTGAGCAGGAAACTGCTGCCCCGGGAGCAGGGTTATGCAGCCATAGAGAAGGAATGCCTGACCATGGAGTGGGCTCTTAAAAGGCTGCAGCTGGATGTATTTGGGTGGTACTTCACTGTGTATCTGAACCACTCACCCTGCCATGGCTGCACCAGATGAGAGGGGCCAATGCCAAGCTCCTGAGGTGGAGTATGTCCTTCCAGGATTATGAGATGGAGGTGGTCCATGTGTTCCCCAGACTCCTGACTGGCTTCTTAGGGAGTAGTTCCAGAGCATTGCCCTGGTGACTCCATGACAATCACCTACTTATTAAAGACTGAGATCTGTGCCAAGTGCATTCTATTACAAAAGAGGAGTAGGGCCTCCCAGAAAGAGGCAGGATTTTCAGAAAAAGAGACTTTCTACATTAGTAACCCATACTCTCAGATTACATCAGCTCATAAACAACCATTTTGACAGGTTTGCAAGAATTGCAGTGCCACTTTTTAGGATCTAGACTTTTGCATCCTTACTTTCAGAAATCAGCTGAACTTCTTCCAAAATATATGGGCTTCAATTACACCAGACCACTGGGTACTAGAAATAGTATCAGTCAGATACTCAATCCAGTTTGAACTAAAAATCAGCAAAGAAAAGTCCAGACTGACACCAATACAAAGAATAGAATTTACAGGAGTTGTTATAGATTCTATCACAGCCAGAGCATATCTGCCTCAGGACATATTCAAGAACATGTCCACTGTCATATCGCAGATTCAGTCAAATCCAAACACCAAAGTGATGAAATCTTCGTGGATTTATGGCACCTTCCTTGCATGCAGGTTTGGCTAAAATCAGTTTATATTCAGAGCAGGCATTGCTTAGCTATGCCTCCTTTAGTACCATGAAATGTACTAATGTCCCTAGGGTGGTGGGAAGATTCCAAATGTGTGTGAAAGAGGCTAGAGTTTGCACCACACCTTCCATCCAGAACTATAGTGACAGACGCTTCCCTCTGGGGGGCACACATGGATCATTGCCGTGTGCAAGGCCTTTGGACTCCAGACAAATATCAACTGCATATATATGTGTTGCAGCTTAGAGCAGTTCACAGAGCCTGTATTCCTTCCATGTATTCAAAGACAATCAAATTCAAATCATGACAGACAACGTGACTGCCATCTTCTATATAAACAGACAGGGAGGTGCAAGATCATCTTTGTTGTGTCAGGAGGAAGTTTGACTTTGGAACTGTTGTATCCGTTCTCAGATATCCTTTACTGTGGTTTGCTTCCCAGGTCTGTAGAATATCTTGGCAGACAGGCTGAGCAAACATTTTTCGTCCAACCATGGATAGGAGGTCAAGGACTTGGTCATACACAGTATCTTCAGGGATTTTTTTTGAGGAAAAAATGTTTTGTCTGAAAAATTTTACTGAGCACTAGTCCTATGACATTTGGATTCTGCGATAGAGAAGGAACTGAGTGGCAGCTGGGCCACTCCATTCTTTATGCTCTCAGTACAGAGCACAAGGACACTCAAGGCACATGCACAGCCCCAACAGAAACTATTGACCAAAAAACCATGCACATGTGCATGCGCACTACCAGGAGTGGAATATGTACATAGACGACACATTTCAAAGAACTCCAGTTACTGTACAGAGAAGTAGCCTCTCTTTCTGTGATCTAATGACAACGTAGTTATGAAAGCTCTAATTTCTAGTTGCTTCTTGTAGTGTCCAAAAAGGTTTTGCCATCTGATTATTACTTGGTGGCCTATATGAAATGAATATGGTAGCCTGAGTCAAGTCTTTAGTGAACAAGTGTCAAATCATGAAATCACCACCACAATTGTCACTAATTGGCCCTTTAGTTAGCAATCTCATCACAGAAGATGAACAACAAATGGCCCAAGGAAACTGAATACCCTCTTACTTCTAGACATGGGGCCCTCATGTTCAGGGCTGAGCAAACTGGGAAAGCAGGATGGAGAAGCTTCCACTTCTACGCATGCTCTACCTAGTCCATGCACAAATTAGAGGATGTCATATCTACAGAGTTGCCAGTCTGGCACCTTTCACCACCATTAATTTCAATAAAAAATTGTTTTAAAGGTTTGGATAATTTTATTACCATAACAGGATATTACCATAACATAATAATTTTGCTTACAGTGTATATGCTGAAATAAGGCTAATCAAACCTCATGCTTTTGGGTGGAAACTAACTACTGCAAAGTTGGGAAAGCATTAGCTCTTCTCTCCCTTCATCAAGCATTATGCGATTGCTAAAATAGAGGATAGGTATTTTCCTCCTTTCTGTAAAGAATCAGGTAGTAATCTCTTCTGGTGATGTGATTCTGGACTTGATGAATCAATGGAAAGTCCTGTGTTCTTATGATCTTCTGTAGAGTCAAGAATGTGATTGGGTGCTTTATCATTTATCGAAGCAGGGCCCTTTCCATACTGATAAGGCAAAGCTTGAAGGGATATATGTAGCTTTCTGGTGGGTGAGATAGAACGTGCCCACAACATGTGAATAACAAAAAGGAATAAAGTAAATAACAGAATAACAAATTGTGAAAATATCTAGAACTCTAGCATGTTTCTTCTGTGTTCAATTTCCAGTGCATATAGAAAAGAATGACAAACGTGGAGGAGACGGTCTGGCTGATCCTCTTGTAAACAAAGTAAGAAATTAGTTTCTTCACTTCAGAGGTGATTAGTGTAGTGAATGGAATAAACTATGGAGTGGGCTCTTAAAAGGCTGCAGCTGGATGTATTTGGGTGGTACTTCACTGTGTATCTGGACCACTTGCCCTGCCATGGCTGCACCAGATGAGAGGGGCCAATGCCAAGCTCCTGAGATGGAGTCTGTCCTTCCAGGATTACGAGATGGAGGTGGCTTGAAGGAGTATTAAGGACTGTACAAAGTGAATTCCTCTTGCTGGGGATTCTTGGTGAATCTCCATGTGGGTGTTAATTTTATTTAGGGCTGTCAAGCGATTAAAAAAATTAATCGTGATTAATCGCATTGTTAAACAGTAATGGAATACCATTTATTTAAATATTTTTGGGTGTTTTCTACATTTTCAAATATATTGATTACATTTACAACACAGAATCAAAAGTGTATAGTGCTCACTTTATATTTACTTTTAATTACAAATATTTTCACTGTAATAAACAAAAGCATGCTCCACACCTCATCCCTCTAAGATTTTGGAAGGCACTTCTGATTCTTAAACCTTGGGTCGAGTGCTGTAGCTATTTTTAGAAATCTCACATTGGTATCTTCTTTGCATTTTGTCAAATCTGCTGTGAAAGTTCTTAAAACAAACGTGCTGGGTCATCATCTGAGACTGCTATAATATGAAATATAGGGCAGAATGAGGGTAAAACAGAGCCAAAGACATATAGTTCTCCTCCAAGGAGTTCAGTCACAAGTTTAATTAATGCATTATTTTTAACAAGCATCATCAGCATAGAAGCATATCCTCTGGAATGGTGGCCGAAGCATGAAGGGGCATATGAATGTTTAGCATATCTGGCACATAAATACCTTGCAATGCCAGCAACAAAAGTGTCATGCGAAAGCCTGTTCTCACTTTCAGGTGAGGTAAATAAGAAGCAGGCAGCAGCCTCTCCTGTAAATGTAAACAAACTTGTTTGTCTTAGTGATTGGCTGAACAAGAAGTAGGACTGACTAGACTTGTAGGCTCTAAAATTTTACATTGTTTTGTTTTTGAGAGCAGTTATGTAACAAAAAAAATCCTTTTGTAAGTTGCACTTTCATGGTAAAGAGATTGCACTACAGTACTTGTATGAGGTGAAGTGAAAAATACTATTTCTTTTGTTTATCATTTTTACAGTGCAAATATTTTTAATAAAAATAATAATATAAAGTGAGCACTGTACACTTCGTATTCTGTGTTGTAATAGAAATCAATGTACTTGAAAATGTAGAAAAACATCCAAAAACATTTAATAAATTTCATTGGTATTCTATTGTGTAACAGTGCAATGAATCGCAATTAATTTTGTTGAGTTAATCATGTGAGTTAACTGCGATTAATTGACAGCCCTAATTTTATTATATTTTGGGATAATACCATAAAGTCCAATAGCTTTAAAGTACTGTAAAATCAGCCTCTTGCAATTCTGCACTATCTAAGAAGGAGTGTGGAGGGGGCCTTCTTATGGCAATGCTGTGCTACTTACTGAGTGCAAGAGATTAATTTTAGAGTAAGAGCTTAAGAGAGATTGCCAAACTGTAGTCTCACTAACAGACTGTGTGGCTTGGCATCTTCACAAACATCTGTCTGCCGTTTAGCCCTAGATAAGTAAAGCCATGTTAAAGTGACTTCACAAGACCTGTCTGTAATTGCTTACAGCACTCAGAAGCGTATAACCTAACAATAGAAATATTTAGATTATGTTGATCATAAAGCAGTCAAAGGCAAAATCTTTTTGTCAATTTTTATTCTTACTAAAACATTGCCATATAGATTTATACATGTGCAGCTTTATGCAATTAACTATGATGCTGCACTGGGCACTGTCTGTTCTGTATTCTATTCTACCTCATGCTCCTCATTGTAGTTAAGTCAATGGAATAACATTCAGTTTAAAACAACTGAATACTAAAATATGGATTTTTTTGTTGTTTTGATGTACTTTGAGGTTAAACAACAGAGGTATGGCCCAGAGACAGATTTAGTGGAAATACAAAAGACTCAGCAGCGGCATTTGACAGACTGGAGTTTTGCTGAACATTATGAGCCACGTCTTCTTCTTCAGGTATTTATAAACTGGGATTCTCATAGGCACAATAGCTCTGGGGGCTGGTGCACAGAGGGCTAATAACAGGATACAGAGCATTTTACTGATAGGTCACTGATTCAGATTTGGCTCTGATAAATGGTTACCAAAAGCCATTATTCTTCAGCTGCTTTTTGGTGATTTTACTAAATGAGTTTGTCATTTTAATCTATATCGTAATTTTGCTCATGACTCAAAAAACAGCATTGCAATTGTCCTTTTTAGCCTTGGAGTCCAGACTGAACATGTGATAGAAGGGACTTGCTTCTTATCCCTAGGACTGGCTTTTCTGTGACATTGGCTGCAACAATGACATTGGCTGCAAGGTTTAGGAACGCTTCCCTGCATCCATTTTATGAATAAATGGAAGACTTTAGTCTTCATGACTGTCAGTAGAACAAAGGGTCCTGTCCTTCAAGTTCTCCAGGTGCATTACTCTCATGGATATGAGAGACTCATAATAGAAATAGGGTAATGACTGATATTTATCTTAAAGGAAAGAAAAAACAAGAATTGTAAAAGATGAATCAGAGTGCAGTACTGCAAATGCATTGTGGTCTGTTCTTTCCTCACTTACTCTAGGATTGTGCCTGTTAGGAATATCCTAGAGTTGTACTAACCCAGAGAGTATGAGGAGGTGTTCTGCCATGAACCTCAGGGGGCGTAGAGATGGAGCAGACCCTGTGCTCTGTTGACTTACAGGGGCTGTAGTTCTGCTTAGCTTTTTGTACTCTTCCCACCACACTGACCACACATGTAAGGGCCAGGTAGAATCTGGTCCTAAATTACGGTACATGGGAAATTCCTACTAATGCAATGGACCTTAATATCTATACCACTGATAGTAATTAATAGAGATGGTTATAAAATGTCCATGAAAACAAAATTTCAACCCAAAATGGAAACAAAAACTGGTCGAAACTGTTCCTTTTTCTCGTCAGCTCTAGAAAATAAATTTCTTCATTAAAATTGTCGCATACCATTTCATTTTCTATATGGAAAGCAATATACTCTCTGCCACACCTTTACATATCCTTTTGCATATTGCTGTTAATTAGTTTTCTTTTGTAAACTGAATATTCAATTAACTAGAATTTATTCATAAAATAGATTCAACCCAATAATTTATGATATATAAATGAATTTCAGTTCCATTTCAGCTCTAGCATTCTGCAAAAATGATAGCAGATAAAATGAGATTCATCATAGAGCCAGTACATGCATTAAAGAAAGATGCACAACACAGAATGGGCTAGAAAAATTTACTGGAAAGCAGTAAATCTGGAGAACACTAGCAGTGATAGCACAGTGAATTGGATACAATGTGAACTTGTAATGTGATATAGCCATAAAAGAAGTAAATTTATTTTCTTTCTGCATATATGTAGGCAAGGGGATGATACTTCTTTTCTGTACAGCTCCAGCCAAACCTGAAATATTGCATTCAGGTTGCATCCCAAAGAGATGGGGGTGGGGGGTAGGAGAAGATCAAGTTATAGTTCCTATGAAATTGCTAGTGGAGTTGGCTGACTGCATGGGTATAGCTAGTGGCACTTCTTAAATGCATGTGGTTATGGGAATACAGCTTCTACACGCCTGGGGACACTAGAGAGACTTTCTGTCTGCTGGAGGCAGAATGCCTTTTGGTGCTTCTGGTGTAGTGAGGCTCTGTGTCATCCCTTATTATGTGCCATCCCTACAAGGCACAATCAAGCCCTCTTGTAGGAGTTGGGGGTACCATTTGTCTGTATGGAGGATGTGTCTTAAGTATTAATTTCTTTTCATTTTCAGGTTTTACACAATGCAACCCAACAATACAGGTGTATTGATTCCTATTACCACACCCAAGATAACTCTCTGCTTATAGTCCTTCACAATCCAATGAACCAACACCGTCAGTGCAAGGAATCCTGGGATATTGCAATGCACTCTGATGTTGGATTCAGGTAATACATTTTTTGAGATGTTATCTTCAAACAGGCATTTTAGCTGAAAGCCTGGCAATGGAAAAGGGCCTTGACATAACAAGCACTTATGAAATATGGTGGCATCAGAAAAATCAATGGGCTAACTGTAATACCTGGCAATAAACTGTTCAAGAAGAAATTACTAAGTCATTAGGGGGAAGGGATTGGGGGCATAGTAGTAGCACTGTATCTAAAATATACCACAGACTCTACTGAGGTAAAAAAATTCTGAGTGACTAGAGCCACTCCATAGAATTTGTATGCTTACAAATCACAAGTCATAAGAATACAAATATGTTAATAGGGTTATACACTGGCCTCCATATCAGGAAAAAAGATATTGGGGGCACTATTTGGAGGGAACTCAAAGAGCCAACTAAGTTAATTAAACAAATCAGTTCCTTCAACTACCCATATATGAACTGGTCAAATGTCACAACAAGACAAGATTTACAGAAGCAATTTCACAATACCTTAAACAATTTCTTCTTGGAACAGCAAGTCATAGAGAATACAAACAAAGGGTCTATTTTTTGTCCCTGATTAGTTTCCACAACACCTGATTTTGGTGCTGTGGTTCAGGAATCAAAACAACAAAGTAGTCAGTGAAAAATTTGAGATTCTCTGGCACGGTTTGCAAGGATTTGTGGAGTCTTGTAAGGATAATCATACTATAAGTGCAACAGGAGGTACTCAGTGCCTATACAGAAAAAGTGTGAATTTTCTGTCCCAGCCCAACATGTATTTCTTTAAGGAAACAAGCAAAAGGAGCAGCAGCAGCTATTGAAATAAAATAAAATATGTCCATTTGTCCTGGTTTTTCAAGAAGAGTCTCTGTTTTCATATGATGTCTCACTATCCTTGGAGCATCTTTTGAAATAGCTGAAATGTCATAATTTTTAATTCTAGCAGTTAATTTTTTTTTATAACTACAAAATATTTGTTCACATTATATCACTATACCAAGCAAAACTTGCTCTGGGTTAATCAGGAACAGATCGTCCAATGGAATGAGTGTTCTTCAAACATTTCTCCGCACAGATCCTGTTGTAGGTGTGTGCACCCCACGTGCATGAACTCAGAATCTTTTAGCCAGTACTATCTGTTAAGGCTGCATATGCATCCTGCACACCATCAGGCTCCCTCTCTTGAGGCATAAAGGATGGAGAAGCCCCTACTGCTACTCAGTTCTTTCCTACCACCCATGGCAGCGTGTTGGAGAGGTACAGTGTCTATCTCCTTCCCCATAGCCTGTTACATTAGGTTTAGAGGTTAGTAGTGAGTTTGATCTTTTTTTTTTTTTTGTAATTCTTCATAACTAAGTTTCATACAAGCCCATTGACGAAAAAGAGAGAGAGACTTTTTATTTGTTTTGCGTTTCCACTTGGTACCGAAACATAGATCTGATGGATGAGATGTTGTCTCCAGGCTTTAAAATCTGTTCTGCCTGTGAGGCATCTATGCCTGCAAACAATAGACTAATACATGCCTTTTTTGTCAAGTGGAATCATAGATCCACAGCAAACATTCATTTTGCAAATCTTTCTCTAAGTGCATACAAAAAGCTCATGATGCCCATCAGAAATTATTTTTAATGGAAAGACTAGTGAAGTATGTCTCTGACTCTGGGTTCCCTCTTTGAAGGCAGTCTGCTGCTGCTGCTTCAAAACCAGTTTCTGTCAGTGCTTCAGCTACCAGAGATACTCTTCCAGGAGCTAAGAGGTCAACAGGCTCTAAGAGACCTCGTGCTTCTCAGAAACACACTGAACCTTCTCTTCAGATCAATCAGTGGATCCTGCTGCCCGTGGCAGAAAGGAGCAGAGATCTTTGGCTGGCACTTGGCACCAGTCACTGTCCCATGTACCACTGAATAAGAGATCTAATATTCCACACTTCTGATTTCTCCAAGCCTGCAAAATCTGATTGGTGTATAAGTCTTCAGGGATTGTGGAATTATGTTCTTCTGCTTCAATAACATATTTTCAATCCTCTCTGACTGATGCCTCTACCTCAGTACTGAGGATACTGGTACCATCTGTCACAGAATCTCCAGTAAAGTGTCCTGATAGGAATATTACATCTACTGAGACATCCGCATGATACTGTCTTCCTTAGAACCGCTTCCTACTTCAGCTCAGGCTACCTTTTCAACACCTGCAGATGTAATGGTCACTCCAGAGCCAGAATATCCTCTCTTGGACATTTCTCTACTGTCTGTGGTATCCAAGTCCCTTCCAGTACCAGAACCAAAGGTGTCAGTAATTAAAATCTCTCTGCAATCATCCTCTACAGTACCGGTATTGATATCTCAGAGACTGTTGCAATCCCTCAGAGATCTACACCACCTCTAGAAGAGTTCTTCTCATCTGCAGTTTCACCTTCTCATGACAGTTGAAGCCCTTCTCTTAGATTTTCTCCCACTCTCATGGAGTGACTCTTATAAGAGACCTTGGAAGGAGTCCTCTTCATCACAGGTCACATGATTTTGAGAGATCACAAGCACCTTGGTTTCCACCACTGTGGCATCATGTGCCTTTTCCTTGTGGGATGCAATCTTTGCTTTATTGGTCTATGTTTAATCCTCAGCCTCATTTTTCTGCTCCTTATTCATCTAGATCCAAATCTAGAAATAGGTCACCTCCTTCTAAGGCATCATCTAAGATAGTGCAGTCCTCAAACAGAGTGCTCCATCAGGAATTTGAGCAAGAACCTCATACTGAGGAGGGAGATCTTGTGAAGGAGTATGGGGGGCAACCTATCCCTTTGACTATTTCTTCCTGTGGCAAATTGCCGGTACGATTATGATGGGTCCCGCGCTTCCTCTTCTTGGGGGGGGGGGGGGGGTTTTCAGGGCACAGTTTCCTGCCCCTGAACTAGAGTATTTACTGTCCCACTAGTAACCCAGAGAAGGATAGTGGAGAGGGAGGGACCCGGGCCCGCCCTCTACTCCAGGCCCCGGTAAACCACTTGAACTAGTGCTTCCTTCCCTTGGGCTACTTCCCTCTCCTGCTCTTCAGCTTGTGGGGCTTCCTGCCCTCCCTCTCTGCACAAGCCGGGTGTCTCTTTACCTAGGGTCTTGGTCTTCTAGCCAGCCATGGCACTTCTCCAAACTCTCCTCTACTTCAATTCCTCCAAACTGCTCTCTGCTCCAATTCCAAACCACTCTCCTCCAACTCCTTCCCCTGGCTGACTGAAGCAGGCGGTTTTTATCAGGTGACTAGCTTCAGGTGCTCTAATTGGCTTCAGGTGCTTTTAATTAATCTATAGAAACCTTTCTTCCCTCTAAAGGGAATAAGGCTTCTCCTTATCCTGGGACTTACATATCTCTCCTCTATCACTCTTCTGCTGCCTTCTGGCCATGCTGTATCACATTCTTCATAACCTGATAAAGCTGTGGCACCATCTGCTTCTTCCACAGTTGATGACTCCAAGGATTTTAGGACCTTCTTAAAAGAATGGTGGTTACTCTGGAGATATCTGTAGAACTCATCCAGGAAAGGTCAGACAAGTTCTTTGATATTCCGCATCTGGTCTCTCATGGTCACTTGACCATTCCTATAAATTAGGGTATCCCTGAACCAGTCAAGGATTTGTGGTAAACCCCTGCATCCATTTCTGTTACATCAACAAGAGCAGATTGGAGATAACAATTTTCTCCTACAGGGTATGAGTACTTTTTTTTACCATTTTTTTACCAAACAGATCGCTGGGTCTTTTTTGTAGTGGTGGATCATGAAAAATCTAAGCAGCAGGCTTTGGAGGGCCAGTTGGTGGTGAAAATTGTATAACAGGCCTTTTTGGATGTTTCTGACACTGTGTCAGGATCAATGGCTACTGCAGTCACTGTGCACAGAACATCATGACTACAGTCATCAGACATTCCAGAAGAAGACCAGGGCACAACTGAGGGCCTTCCTTTTGAGGACTGTGTTTTTTAAATTCAAAGATTTATAAGATGCTTTATTCTTTTAAAAGACTCCAGGGCAACACTTCAGTTTCTGGGCCTACATACCCTGTTCCGTAAAGGAAACAAAGTAGACCTCAGTCCTTCTTGAGTGAAGGGCCTCCATCATCCTTGTATTCATGCCAACAAAAGGCTCCTGAATTTTACAAGAAAGGACCATATTTCCAAAGGAAAAATGGCCCTCCTTCATTTACTGTTACTGCATACTCATCATCGGGCAAAGGTTGCAGGTTTGATGCTGCAGTCGAGAGTCTTGGACCAGTTTGTGAAGATCTGTACCCTTTCTCCCCTCCATTTGACAACCTCCTTCCTTTTTCTGCAGATTCATGGATTGCAATTACTACCAACCAGTGTGTTTTAGAATATCCACAAAAAGGTACTTGTGGCACCTTAGAGACCAATTTATTTGAGCATAAGCTTTCGTGAGCTACAGCTCCCTTCATCGGATGCATTGGACGCATCGAAAGCTTATGCTCAAATAAATTTGTTAGTCTCTAAGGTACCACAAGTACTCCTTTTCTTTTTGCGGATACAGACTAACACGGCTGCTACTTTGAAACCTTAGAATATCCAGTAACAATATTCACTATAATTGCAATCTAGGCCAACTCCACACACCCTACCCGGTCCCTTTTCATGAACTCTTTGAATGGGAGCCTGCCTTGTATGGAGACAGACTCTTCTTCAGTGGGGTGTAATAAAGATGCTGCCACCAGCATTCTGCAACAAGGTGTTCTATTGCCATTGCTCCCTCATTCTGAAGAAGAAAGGGGGTTGGCATCTTATATTAGATCTCAAAGAAATCTCAACAAATTCATCCATCACTTCAAATTTGACTCCTTAGTCAATAATCCTTTTTCTAGAGCCCATGAAGTCATTCACAACATTTGATTTGCAGGATGCTTGCACATGTCAATCTATCCCGCCCACAGGAAATACCTACATTTCATGGTCAATGGCCTTCCGTATCAATTCAAAGTCCTACCGTTTGGTCTCTCAAACGCTCCAAAGGTGTTTACCAAATGACTCTCAGTGGTAGCAGTTCATCTGAAGAGACAAGGCCTTCACTTGTCCACATATGTTGATGACTGATTGATTTGGGGGCATGCATCACAATAGGTCACCAGAGTTGTTCACATGGTTCTCCAGCTGTTTTCCTGACTTGGCTTCAAGCTCAGTTGAGACAAATCTACTCTCACCCTTACTAAATTGATAGAATGTATAGGGGCAAGATTGGACACCTTCCTTGAGAGGTTTTGTATAATGAGTGATCTTATTTCAAACCTGCCTTACATGACCCCACAAGTCACCAAGACTGTGCTGTGTAAATTTTCCATTTATCTTACAGCAATTTAGTTCCGTCTTTTATGTATCTGTGTAAGTTTGATTAGAATTTGGTGCTTCAGATATGCAGAGGGTGGTTAAGTGAACATAAATGCTAAGGGGCAGTATAAATCAGGAGTAACTCTAGTGAAGTCAATGGAATTACAGTGGTTGTAAACCAGTAAGAGGGGAGAATCAAGATTTTGACTTTCTTACTGACCCTTGTTAAGTTGAATTAATCAATGGTGATTTGTGGCTAGCTGGATTTTTTTTTTTTTTTTGGCAAATGATGCTTTTGCAGAAAAGAGAACTCAAATGTTAAACATAAAATGTAGTGAGCAAAGATTAAAAAGACAAAGATAAAAATTCCCATACAGAAAAAAAAACCTGGTAAACTCTACCAACTCTTAAAGATTATGGCAAAGTGTTCAGATAGCAGCTAAAAAACCAAGACTGTCTCCAGTGAAAGGTAGAATGAAAAAGATATTGTTTGATCCAATATCATATCGTTTAATACAGTATTTTCACTGTTAATAGAAGTCATATGTTTCTTTTCAGAAACTATCTGGAGCTGGTGGCCAACTCAATTGAAGACTGGGTGACAAAGGAAGAAACCAAATATCAGGAAGAAAAAATGGCTAAGGAACTGGAGACCCTTAAACTAGCTAAAGCCATGACAGAGAGACCTCCTGAAGATAAACCTTCTGCCTCCACTAGCAAAAAAGCTGCATCTCCTAAGAAAACAAGAAGTTGGTATCTTTCCATATTTATCCCAGAAAACTGATTCCCAACCCTCAAAAGTTTGAGTTTTGCTGAACTCACCATTTTGCAATGGAACAACATACCACCAAACAACCTTAACTCTGCGTTAGCATAGGGTTTTGCCATTGAACTGTAATACAATTAAATAATAATTGTGAAACACCAGTGTATCTGTCCTTCTAACCTTCTGACCAGAGAAACAAGGATTTTAAACAGGGAATCCATCCTGGCCTTTGCACTGAGCCAGACTTATTTTACTTTATTTTGGCAACATATTTATTGTTCCCCTCTCATTTCTCAAAGGCAGTACATCAAGACTGGACAGTAAAGCAGAGGTCACACCGGAACTTCCAGAAAAAAATACTTTTGTCAGAGAAGGCTCCCTCAAGGTGAGACAAGAAAAACAAAAGTCCAACAGTCCTTCCCCAGTTGGTGGATTGGGTTGTGTGAGGGGGCCCTGGCCCAGATGGCAGGGAGGAGCAGGGTGGGTGAGAGGACCCTGGCCCAGCAGGCGGGGGGTATTGGGTCGTGTGTAAGGGGGCCATCTCTGGCTGAGAGGATGGGATAGACTGCCCCACAAACACCTGCTCATGCTTCAAGCTGTGGATCCTGGTCTCTCCCAAAGCCCCCTGCTGGGGCTGGGCCCCTTCAACCTTGATTCCTTCCCCCCTTCCCCCACAAGGTCAGGGGTATCATCCTCCTCCTCCCCTCTCACCCTCCCTCTCCCCCCCCCAGCACCTGCTAATGCTCCAAATGGCAGATCCCAATCTCAGCTCCTCGCCAGGCAATGCTGTGATGGCTTCCCTGAGCCTTCCAGGGGCTGCTGTGGGGGGCCAGGCTGGGGCTCCTAATCACCACATGTTGTAATCACTGCCCCCCTCTCCCCACTGGCCAGATAGAAAGCAGCAGCCAGGGCCAGGGCTGAGCGCGGATCAAGACAACCCCAAATCGTCTAGTCTGACCTCCTGTATAACACAGGCCATAGAATTTTTCCAAAATAATTCATAGAGCAGATCTTTTAGAAAAACATAACATCTTGATTTAAAAAGAGTCAGTGATGGAGAATCCACCACAACCCTTGGTAAGTTGTTCCAATGGTTAATTACTCTCATTGTTAAATATTGCCTTATTTCCAGTCTGAATCTGTCTAGCTTCAACTTTCAGCCATTGGACCATGTTATGCCTTTCTCTGCTAGGCTGAAGAGTCCATTGTTAAATATTTGTTCCCCAGGTAAATACCTATAGACTGTAATTGAGTCACCCCTTAACCTTCTCTTTGTTAGACTCGAAGAGCTCAATATATTTAGTTTATCACTATAAATTATGTTTCTAATCCTTTAATTATTCTCGTGGCTCTTCTCTGGAGGGATTCTCTCCAGTTTATCAACATCATTCTTGAATTGTGGGCACCAGAGCTGGACACAGTATTCCAGCAGCGGTCATACCAGTGTCAAATTCAAAGGCAAAATAACCTCTTTACTCTTTTTCAAGATTCTCCTGTTTACGCATCTAAGGTTTGCATTAGCCCGTTTTGCCACAGTATCACATTTGGAACTCATGTTCAGCTGATTATCCATCATGACCCCCAAATCTTTTTCAGAGCCACTGTTTCTCAAGATCTGGCCTACATTCTTTGTTATATACATGTACGTTTAGCCAATTAAAGTGTACATTGTTTGTTCACGCGCAGTTTACCAGGCAATTCATATTGCTCTGTATCAGTGACCTATATTCTTCCTTATCTACCACTCCCCCAATTTTGTGTCATCTGCAAATTTTATCACTGATGATCTTATGTTTTCTTCCAGGTCATTAATAGCAGTGTTAAATAGTGTAGGGCCAAGGATCAATCCTTGCAGAACCCCACTCGAAACACACCCGTTTGATGATGATTCCCCATTTACAGTTACATATTGAGACCTATCATTTAGCCAGTTTTTAATCCATCTGATGTGTGCCATGTTAATTTTGTATCTTTCTAGGATTTTTAAATCAAAATGTGGTACAGTACCAATCAAATACCTTACAGAAGTCTAAATATATTACATCAACACTTTTACCTTTATCAATCAAACTTGTAATCTCATCAAAACAAGCTATCAACCTATGTTAATTTGCATTAATTATATTACTCTCCTTTAATTCTTTATTAATCAAGTCTTGTATCAGCCACTCCATTATCTTGCCTGGGATCGAAGACTATCATTTCTATCTAGTGATGAACCAATACCATTTTTAAGATTCTTTTTGTTCCTAAAGTACTTAACAAACTCATTTTTATAGTCCTTAATTCTGTATGCCATGAATTTCCTATGTTCCTTTGCTTCCCTTCTCAATTTTCTATAATTCCTAGCTTCTGATTTGTATTCATTACTATCTGCTTCTCTTTTCTTCCATTTGTTATGTTATTTTTAATTTTTTTTACAGCTGCCTTCATTTTGCTTCTAAACCAGGTTGGTTTTTTTAACAAGTACAGACATCTTCTTCAGTTATGGGATTGTGGCTTTTTGGGCACCTAGTAAAGTGTTCTTAAACAATTCTGAATTACCACTCACATTTTTTCTGATTAAAATCTTCCTCCTAGCTGTTTTGGCTCATAATTGTTTTCAGCTTTGTGAAACTGGCCCTTTTAAAGCACTGAGTACATACATTATTGGTCTGGACTTTATTCTGTTTGCACATTATAAATGTAATAAATTCATGAAAACTTGTACCTCAGTTACTATTAATTTTTAGTTCTTTGATCAGTTCCTCTTTATTTGTTAGGACAAGGTCTAATATAGAATTCTCCCTTGTTAAATTCAACACTTTTTGAGTTAGGAAATTGTCATCTATACTGTCATCTATTTAGAAATTCCAAGGATGTTTTCCAAGGATGAAACCTCTAGCACATTGTCACTTAGATTCAATCTCCCATGATCTCGCAGCATTTTTTCCTACACATTATAGATAGGTGCGTAAGGAGCCGACCATTCTGTTCCCTAGTGTGATTTGGTGGTCCAAAGCAGACACCAACTAATACCCCATTTTATGCTTTATATGTTAGTACGTTGATTCATAAGCATTCAAGATCATTTTCTTCCGAGTGATCAGTGACTCTGATTCCATTTTCGACACCGTGCCACTTCCTGTTCCCTTTTGCACACTTGCTCCTTCTTAAATAGGTTATTACCATTGCTCTTAACTTTCCAATCATGGGAGACATCCCAACAGATTTCATTAATACCAACTTAATCAAATTTATGCTCATAAATGAGGAATTTCAATTCCTCTTATTTTTGACCCCTACCATTTGTGTATAGGCAACTGAAGAATTTCTTCTCTACATTTCTTTGGGTTCCTTGATTAATTTTGTTCCCACCATCCCAATTTTGTGCTAACTTAAAACTTATATCTTCCCTCTTTTTATCCATCCCTTTTGTTGTTAGTTTAATGCTCTCCTGACTACTCTAGCCAGCCTGCCCCTGAGGAGATTGATCCCTCTTCTACTGAGGTGGAGGCCATCCAAAATATACAGGTCCCTCTTCCCACAGAAGGCTGACTAATGTGCAAAACCAAAACCCTACACCACTCACCTAGCCAGGATTTCACTTCCAGAATCTTCTGCCTTCTTTTTCTCATGAGACACAAAGGATCTCAGACAAGATCGCTCGGACATTCTTCTTCTTCAGCATGCTTTTGAGTTTCCTGAAGTCATGTATTATCTGCAAGATGACATCAATGCGTGTCATATGACGTACAAACATTAACTAGTTAACTCATTTTCTTGGTGCCCAACTTGAGCAACCTGATGCATAATTTGCAGACGTTATGAGCACTCACAACTGCAGCTGAATTTGAGAGTTGTGCTTTGAACATATGAAGTGCTATAAAAATTCAAAATATTCTGAAGAATCCCATTGGCTTTGAAGTTACTTAGGTGTTTTTCAAAATTTTATTCTGTATCAGAATTCATAGCCATTTCAGGAGGCTGAATTAAAGTTGCAAAAAGAGTTTTTTATAGGACAGTAAGCATCTTTTGATAAAAACAAGACCATAGTTACCTAAATTCTTAACTTTTTGTAATAGGCTTGGAAGGAAGAGCATGATCGACTACTAGAGGAAGAACGACAAAGGGAAGAAAAGAAAGCAGAGATGAAAGGAAAGTCAGGTGGTAAAAATAAAGGACAGAGCAAGGATATACCAGTGCCTGATGACAGCAAAGGGTCCAAGACGAAATCTTCCAAGGAGAAGTCTAAAGATGAGATAGCAAAACCCCCTGAACTTGAGGAGCACAGTACTCCAGCACCACCCTCTGAGAAAGTTTATGAGGTGAGAAGTCACAGTACAGCATCATATTAGAAAAGGGTTAGGTGTTTAAACTGTCAAGACTCCATTAGAGCTATCGTCCAAGTGTGAAACTGGAATCAGGGACAAGTTAACCCTAATTGTGTCTTGTTTAACTCCGTCATTTAAACAGCTGACCCTTTTCTGACAGAGTTCTTTGTACTGTTTAGGCATCTCATCTTTTTACAACTGAACTGTTCTTTTTTCTTGTATTTCTTGGATTTTTTGTACATGTGGAATGAACATAAGTATTGGAAGGATTCCCCCTTCAAAGATATAGGCCTTGATGTGACAGAGTGGTGAGAAGGGACCCCCAGAGAGCCCGTTGCAGCTCCCTGATTCAGGGCTGCCTGGACATCGCTCAAGTTTGGGCTGTAGCCCTAACTTACAGCACTTACTCCACAGTGCAGGATAGGGCATAGAGGAGTTTCACTATGTCTCTTTTCCTACCGGTCTCAGTGCTGACCTGTCCTCAGAATTCCTTACACATATCCTCCTGCTGCATACACTGTCAGAGAGTTCTCTTGCAAATAGGGAATTCTCCACCAGTTAACTCTAGACAGCTTAAAACCCCCGTGTACTGCTTCTGCCTGCAGAATTTTACCCCCTCGATTCTTGGAGGGTAACAATTCTATTTATGTCACCACCTGAGTAATGGAACTGCAGAGCCACAAAACAGTACTTCAGAAAAATCTATAATATCTCAGTCTGAATTTGCTGGAGACCACTATTCTAATTCTTGGCAATTTGTGGCTGAGCATCTGATTGGAATGGCTTAACACTCTAAGAGTATGTCTATACAGTACACTAACCCTGACTCAGGTTTAAGCCCAAGCAGCACTTCCATCCACACAGAAATCAGTCTGATTTGGGCCAGGAATCCCTCTGGACTCAGGCCCATGGTGTCTGCAAGAGTGGTGGGTCAGAGCCCACTGTGACGTGGGTCAAAGCCCAGGCATTTTGCAGTTTGGACACAATTCAAGCCAGGTCACCAGACTCAGGTCTGGAGAGTCCTCCAACTCTAGCCCACAATCTTCAAGGACTGTGTTTCCCAACTCTTCCATCCCAAAACTTCTCACTCACTTCCAAGGAGCTCAAAGCAAACTCCTGGTTCAAATGCAACTGCTCAGCATTTAACCCTTCACTTCCATGTGGAATGCTTAGCTGGAAATACAGTTAACCCTCATATAAATTAACTATGACCAGCACTAAGAAGAAGTCCTGCATCGGGTGCTTCTAGCTGTCCAGAGGAACACAGATGGATTCTGATCCAAGGCAAGCAAGACATTCAATTTCAGTAAGAACACAGGAGATGTCTGGAAAGCTACATCCAAGTAGCTGACAGCGTTGGGTCTCAATCACACAGCTAAACAATGCAGAAAGCAAATCAAGCAGCTGAAGACAGACTACCTCAAGGTCAAAGATTCTAACAGCACCTCTGGGAACTCACGGTCTTCCTGCCTCTTTTACACTGAGGCCACTGTGGTGCAAGACAATCTGCTGAGCAGGGATGGCACCTTCATTACCACCACCCCCCCCCCAGTCACAGTCATCACTAGAGGAAAGCCAGTCATTCGGTGAAGGGCAAGAAGTTACCCTTGTGTTGAGGCTGGTAACCAAAGAGTTCATACTGCTGGAACAGCTACAGCACATCCTGGGTCGGTACTTGGAGAAGCTGTTGGGGACGGCCCTGAGTAGCAACCTGCTGCAGAACTGGCATCAGAGCAAGTGCAGAGCCTGGTAAGTTTCTGCCCTATATTTGTTGTTACTAATGTATGGATGGGAGGGATTTCTGGCTTATGGCCCTATTAAGTTATTAATGCAAGCCAAGATTTTGGTGTGCTTCCATTTAAGGTGGAACCCACATCATTTCTGTAGTGTTTGCCCCTCTTTCCACCAACACCACATGGAATTCAAAATGCACACCACAAAATGAGGAAAAATGTTAAACAAGCAGTTATCATGAAATTTTTACTAATTGCTCAATGATAGTTATAAGTATGGGTTGGGAGCTCCACAATTAACAGCCTCACATACCTCTCTGGTCTAATACAGTGCACCTTATAAATCAGTCACAGCCGCACTGTCCCAGACTGCCTGTAAACTGAGTCCCAGAAATCCTGGCTGTTATAGCTGGCTTAAATATATGAGCCCAAATTACAGCAGAAGGTGCCTGTCTGTCTGTGTTAGAGGAGTCCCCATGGCTGGCATTCAGTCAGACATGTGCATGGATGCATGGTGCTTGTAAGGAGGCTATACTGGGTCTCCATGCTAATTCAGCATCTTGTTGATTTTACCACAAATTTTCACAAATTGATGGCTGGTGATGAAAGCAAACTTCTCACAAAGGTGGAGCTCCAGGTGGCTGGTTATGTTCTGGAGCAAGGCATACTTATTAGGGCCATCTCTGTAACTCATGAGTAGAGTAACCAGATAGCAAGTGTGAAAAATTGGGACGAGGGGTGGGGGTAATAGGTGCCTATATAAGAAAAAGCCCCAAATATCGGGACTGTCCCTATAAAATTAGGACATCTGGTCACCCTACTCATGAGCCCCCTCCATTCCACAATGTGCTGGTCAGTCACTAGATGCCTAAGTATCTCCTTAGCATAGACAGATGGCTGTCTTCCGCTGGCCTGGGACAGAAGTTCACACTTCCACTCAGGGACCTCCCAAATATCAATGGTCTCCAGAGCTTGCCCTGCCTGAAAGGATTGAAAAACCGTAGCTAGTGATTAGACCCCTCATAAAGGCCCCCCCCTCCCAACATACCACCAAAAAAATGAAGAGGCTATAGAAATCAGTTCGGCTGAGTTTTGTATGTGTATCTTACCATGATTTGCAATGGCTTTCTGGGCTGCTCCAAAAGACATCCGAACTGACTAGTTTTTTTCTGTGAATAAAATAAAGCCCATTGATAAAAAGTATCATTTTTACCTTGAATTAAAGCAGCCAATAATGTGACATTCCATTTTCTTTTCAAGGCCCTTCCACCACTGCAGGACAAACACAAGAGCCTGGGGAAGTGAACCCATCTTCTGCAGGCAAGGAGAAAGAGAGTCTGAGATGAGTTGATGAAATGCTAGATAAAATAAATCAACAGATAGTTTTCCAGAAGGACCAGACTGAGTATCAGAAGAATAAGGATGCAAGAAGGGTGGAAAGAATGATGCTGCACACGCGAGGAGAGATTAGTTGAGAGATTCATGGAGTATGATCCCAGGTTGAGGGGGGAAGACAGGAGTAGCAGGAGGAGTTGTTCAAGCGATTACTTGCGCTTATGGCTACCAGACTGCAGGCTCCCCTGCCACTTATAACTCCTGCACCAGCCACACATCATGAATCTTCTCCATGGTATCGTGTGCTGCAGACTATGCAGCCTTGGAACAGTTCAGTGGTTGACTGGACCATCTCACAGACAATGAACAGTAGCACATGGAACAGACATTATACCCTGTGCATTCATCCACTCCAGTCCAGTTGCAGCCCTCACATGTAAAATGCACCAGAAAGGCCAAGGAGAATGGAGGGACAGGGAATACCCAGAAATAGCTGTCCATGTCATTTGGTAACATGCACCTTTCAGAGTTTTGGCAATGAGTTTGGTTATTGTATGGTACATTTTGATTGCGGCTGGTCTGCCTTTCTGGTTCTTATACTGGTATGTAAATAGATGTGTAAAATAAAGTGTTGAATTTTAACACAAGGCTACAGTAACAAGTTTTATTATATGTAATGTTAAAAGTGCGCAAACTAATAAATGTCATCACATGCTCATTCTCAATGCATTTAATAATAAACATTTTTCAAATATCATTTCATTCCCCCTCATGCAAGGGACCGTGCAAACCTATTATGCAGGCAAACAAAACATATCTGATTTCCATGCGCATCTGGATCCATCACCAGTCATGACAGGTGCACTATATAGCTGTGTGTACCAATTTTGAAACACATCAGTGACTTGAGTCCACTGCTGGCTAAAAGATTCCCCCTTGTCCTTGCAGACATTATGCAGAACACAGCAGGCCCCAATAATGCGGATTTCACTGATGACACTGGCATCCAAATGGTTTTGAAGGCACCATCAACAAAATCTGCCAAACGCATATTCCACCACCATCCTACAGCTACTGAGTGTGTAGCTGAAACTTCTTTTGCCAGGTCCTCTGAAATCAGGATAAGATTTCATAAGTCATGGCAACAGAGGGTAAGCAGCATTCCCTAGAATAACAGTAGGGACAGTGTCATTCAGTGGGAATAATATTCCAGCTTCTCCATGAAGGTAAAGTCCTGATCTGTGGAACTCCCTGACATCATACACCTTGCCAGTGTCCATGAATCTGCCCCTGCAGTTGACCAGGACCTGCATAATGTTGGAGTAGTACCCTTTGCAGTTAAGTATGCATGCTCTTTGCAGAAGGCAAACTGTAGGCACATGAATCCCATCAGTGGCCCCAGCACAGTTTGAAAACCCCATTTCCTCAAAGCTAGCAATTATTTCAGGAACATTTGTAATTCCCACCATCTTTGGGTACATCACATTCCTGATGGCCTCACAAACCTCTGCCACAACCCCCAGAGTTTATTTGCCAACTTCAAACTGGCTAGCCATGGACCCTGTAGCAGTTGGGGTAACCAGCTTCTAGATGGCTATAGTTACCCACTTCAGGATTTGTATGGCATCCCTCATGTGGGTGTCATGATGGTGGAACATCGGGGCAAGTGAACACAACCTCTAGGAACATCTGCTTCTTCATGCAAAAATTGTGTAGCCACTGCTGGTCATCCCAGGTGCACATGACAGTGTGATCTCACCAGTCTGTTTGTGGCCCTGCTCTGGAAGTGCCAGGCTACATATGTGAAATGTTCAGCTAAGGCAACAGGCATGAACAGTTCAGCTGGGTCATGGCTGGCATGTCAATACATGCCTCTGAGAGGTGCCTTTGGCAGGTCAAAAACTGCTGCTTAAATGTCCACCAGCATTTTGGAGATGCTCTGCCTCATTTCCGAAATAGGACTGACAAAGTGAGTAGGAGAAGTGTTGATAGCTCCATCTGCTGGGAGTGTGCAGACACAAAATGGTTTACCACCCAAAACACAGCTCCCACGGGATGAACAGATAAGTTTTCCCATAAGCAACTATGAACTAAGCCCTAGAGCAGCTACAGCTGGCGAGGGTGCTAGGAACCCTGGGATACAATGGCATAAACCCCAAGAAGCTGAAGTTATGACTTTGGTCTGCGTAGTGCAACATGGACATGCCAGCACGTTCATGAGGCCTGGGTTTCCAGTGCAGTGTGGATGCTGAAGTGTGAGCTTGGAAACACTGAGTCCATAAAAAGAAAAGGAGGACTTGTGGCACCTTAGAGACTAACCAAATTATTTGAGCATAAGCTTTCGTGAGCTACAGCTCATGAAAGCTTATGCTCAAATAATTTGGTTAGTCTCTAAGGTGCCACAAGTACTCCTTTTCTTTTTGCGAATACAGACTAACACGGCTGCTACTCTGAATTGAGTCCATAGGTGCAGGTCATACAGACCCAAGCTTACTATGCTGTGTAGACATACCCTAAGTATCAGATATTAAACGTCTAGAGCTCCTGCAAGCATAGGCTTAAATACCTTTAAGTCAATTTAGGCCTTCCACTGTGGATAAGTCAAGTTTTATGCCATTTAGTATTCTTGGATATTTTGGGTAAGACCTTGAAGACCAAAGTTCTGTCCGCTTCATCTGGATCTTAAAGATCCTATGGCTATTTTCATCAGAGTAATAGTTTCTCTCAGTGTGCTTGGCCAGAATTTCTCCTTCATCCCTATTACATGGTGAGCAAACAACCTATCTACCACTCTCTAACCCCAGGGATGGTTGCATATCAGTGAAGCAGTGATTTTATATGTTCATATAGGGCCAAATTCTGCTTTCCCTTGTAACCAGATACCCCCATTAATAATAATAGGGTTGTGTATCAGTGTAATAGAGAATAATTTTCCCCATAGTTTGTTAAAGTCATTTGAAAGTGGTATCAGTGTAAATAAGCTACTATTTCCTATGCCAATATCTAACAATTCTACATGTTAATCACTGTATAATAGCATTGAATGGTTGAACAAAAAAAAAAATAACCAGAAGAGAACAATCTTGCTTGTCTTCCATCTGCCTCCTTCATGCCTTCTGCCTTTCCAATCCACACATAGTCTGACATTTCTTTTTCCAGTTTCTTGGCTATAATGTTGGGGAGGATCTCATTCAAGTCTCAGGGACCAGTCAATATCTTTTCCCCACTGACGGAGGACAGATCCAAGCAGAAAAGATAAAATTTGAAAAAGGTGAGTCTTCCTTTCTTTATATTTCATTCCATTTTATTATTGATTGATGGGGTGCATGTGCAATTGAAAACAATATTCATGAAATAGGACACCATTTAAAAGTTCTCTTAACTTGAGAACTTTTTATAATTATTATGGTTGTAGAACTGATTAGATCATTGCTCTTCAGTATCAAAATTCTAAGACTACTTTCAGTTATAATAAAGTTCTTTTCACATCTCTGTATTAAATTAATGATTTCTTAGGCAACTTGGAGCATAGTTTCTAATTGCATTGTATTTCTGTATTATCATAATGTTGATATTTTGTTGTTATATTTAAACAATTGGTGGATAACCAGAGAATCTGAAAATTAGAACTGGAGACCAACTAGGTCCTATTTAGTCCATCCTTTAGCAACCAGTGCATGGTTGTTCCCTACATTACATGCTCCAGTGATTTGTCCAATCTGGATTTAAATGTCCCAAGAAATGGGGCTTCTACGACCTCCTTTGGAAGATTATTTCACATCCTAATAGATCTGACTGTCAGGAAGATTTTTCTGATATTCAATCTAAAATTTCCTGTTCTTAATTTTGTCCTACTACTCCTACTAAGCAATTTGGCGCACCTTAACTAATTTCTCTGTTTGACTTGTTGGCATCACCAATCTGTAATTGCAGGCACAAAAGCAAGCCATTTACAAATGGGTGTATTTCATTGTTTTCAGGGACAACTTTGGTAAAAATGAAGGTGGTAAAGGATCACCACAGTTTCTTCATTCATATCACAGACCCCAAGAAAAGCCTGATAGAAAGTGAAGGACAAGAAATGATCAACTCTTTGGAAGGGCAGCAGAGTGAGCCAGGTCAGTGGGTCACCATCACTGCTATAAAGAGTAATCATCTAAAATAGTCCAGTAATTAGATGCAAGGCATGACATGTTGCAAGTAATGAAATAATTATTTCAATTCTTATTTATAATACCAGGTAAATAAAGTTAGTTTAGTTGAAAACAGATAAATGTACTCTACTGAAGAATGGGAGGATGAACTCACTTTACTGGACATTATTTGAGAAGACTGGAAGGAAATCAAAGCCTGAGTGAACGTCTAGCTTCACTTTCTGTAAGATGCTGAATAGTTTACTTGCTATCATTGCCATTCATCAAGCGCAACAGAATAAGTAGAGTGAATGTGCTATGTTGTAGCTATTATTATTCTGACTGGTACTTTGCTTGAAATGTCATTGGGCTAATTCATGCCTATACTATATCCCATTTGGAGCCCAAAGAAGCTGTAGAGGTGCTCTTCAGTGATCCTCACTGGTGTAACAACCTTTAGGTGGCCATTAAAAACTGGCCTAAAGTAGAGCAGCCCTAAGTTTTCTTACAGGCTGAAGTGCTCCTGGCAGCTCTGGGATTCAGCGGAACACAAAGGTGGCATGCAGCAACCTTCCCTCACCCCCTCCGGTGTTCAGATCAGAGCTCTGGCACACTTGAGGATCTGGGCATGACTAACCACAGGTCCAGTTGGCTCGCTTGATCACCACCCACTTTGTTGTGCACAGAGGCAGAGAAGATGTTGTGGGAAGTAATTGTAACTAGGGCTGTCAAGCAATTAACAAAAATAATTATGATTAATTGCATGATTAAAAAAATAATTGTTATTAATCATACGATTAATCAAACTGTTAAACAATAATAGAATACCATTTATTTAAATATTTTTGGATGTTTTCTACATTTTCAAATATATTGATTTCAGTTATAACACAGAATACAAAGTTTACAGTGCTCACTTTATATTTATTTTTTATTACAAATATTTGCACTGTAAAAAACAAAAGAAATAGTATTTTTCAATTCACCTAATGTAAATTCATGAAAGTTGAATTTACAAATGTAGAATTATGTACAAAAAAAACTGCATTCAAAAATAAAATAATGTAAAACTTTAGAGCCTACAAGTCCACTCAGTCCTATTTCTTGTTCAGCCAATCACTCAAACAAGTTTGTTTACATTTTCAGGAGATAATGCTGCCTTCTTCTTGTTCACAATGTCACCGGAAGGTGAAAACAGGTGTTCTCATGGCACTGTTGTAGCCAGCGTCGCAAGATATTTACATGCCAGATGCGCTGAAGATTCATATGTCCCTTCATGCTTCAACCACTATTCCAAAGGACATGCGTCCATGCTGATGACAGGTTCTGCTCAATAACAATCCAAAGCAGTGCGAACCGGCACATGTTCATTTTCATCATCTGAGTCAGATGAGAGAAGAAGGTTGATTTTCTTTTTTTGTGGTTCGGATTCTGTAGTTTCCGCTTCGGAGTGTTGCTCTTTTAAGAATTCTGAAAGCATGCTCCACACCTCATCCCTCTCAGATTTTGGAAGGCACTTCAGATTCTTAAACCTTGGATCCAGTGCTGTAGCTATCTGTAGAAATCTCACACTGGTACCTTCTTTGCGTTTTGTGAAATCTGCAGTGAAAGTGTTCTTAAAATGAACATGTGCTAGGTCATCATCCGAGACTGCTATAACATGAAATATATGGCAGAATGCAGGTAAAACAGGGTAGGGGACATACAATTCTCTCCCAAGGAGTTCAGTCACAAATTTAATTAACGCATGTCCTCTGGAATGGTGGCTGAAGCATGAAGGGGCATACGAATGTTTAGCATATCTGGCATGTAAATACCTTGCAATGCTGGCTACAAAAGTGCCATGCAAATGCCTGTTCTCACTTTCTGGTGACACTGTAAATAAGAGCAGGCCAGCATTATCTCCTGTAGATGTAAACAAACTTGTTCGTTTTAGCGATAGGCTGAACAAGAAATAGGACTGAGTATACTTGTAGGCTCTGAAGTTTTACATTGTTTTGTTTTTGAGTGCAGTTATATAACACGAAAAATCTACATTTGTAAGTTGCACTTTCACAATAAAGAGATTGCACTACAGTACTTGTATGAGGTGAATTAAAAAATACTGTTTCTTTTGTTTATCATTTTCACAGTGCAAATATTTGTAATAAAAATAATAATATAAAGAGAGCAGTGTAAACTTGGTATTCTGTGTTGTAATTCAAATCAATATATTTGAAAATGTAGAAAAACATCCCCAAATATTAATAAATTTCAATTAGTATTCTGATGTTTAACAATGTGATTAAAACGCCGATTAATCACAATTAATTTTTTGAGTTAATCATGTGAGTTAACTGTGATTAATTGACAGCCCTAATTGTAACCCATACTATAGCTTCTGTTGCAGGGTGGAGGGGAAAGGAGGCACCCAGAGAGTGGGAAGAGGATCAGAGGTGGTGTCAACAGACAGAGAGGAGCTAAAGGTTAGGGACACTGGGAGAGGGTTGAAGGGAAAATAAGAGCATAAGGCAGAGGGGAAGACACCAGGGGGAAGGGGAATGGGTTAGAGGAGGACATACCAGGAGAAGTCTCATGATCATTGAGGCGTGAGAAGTTTTATATTTCTCCTTTGGTCTGTGTTGCTCACATAGTTGTGCAAATGAAACCATACAGAAGCCTACAACTCTGCAATAGTATCTAAATGTAGCCCCCTCCTCGGGCACTTGTAATCCCCAATGGAGATCCCCTAATTCCACTCTCGTTGTGAGCTCAGTGACCCAATTTAGGGCTAATGAGCCCCGGGATTTTTTGCAGTCAGTGCCTCCACCTAGTGGCCAGATGCATGAACTAATAGATAACAGCTCCCCCCTGCTGGAGCCTTTCACTGCTGTATATAGCTACACTCTTCAGGATGGATGCAGCCTGCTTTTCACTGTGGTGTGTGGCTACGTGTACCCTATATGATACCACAAGTGTAGACAATGCCTGTGTGAGTTACATAAATTTCAGCTCACATCTATGTAACCAAGGAACTGTCCCACACAATACTATTGCTTTATAGATTTGATTATTATAATTATATACAGTGCTTATTATATGTACACCATAACATGAACATAACCCATAAAAAACCCTAAGCACTAGAAAGCATGGGAAAGATCATTTAAGGTATTTTGAATAAGTATTGTTTTAACCTTTCAGTTCATACATTTGGTTAATGACAATATCAATATGTAAACATTCACTTTATATTTTTATTACACATTCAAAAATACATTAAAAGAACATTACTGAGAAAATTATTAAACACTGAAAAATTAGGAGATGCCAGAATTAAGGTTGCTGCTGCCTCATTCAGTGCACAAGATGAACAGTGTTCATTAATTCTGTTTTTTGTTTTCTACTTATTTTTCAGTGTGTGGCCCCAGGCCTTATTTACTATTCAAACCCTGCTCTGAAAACAGAATGATTAATTTCCTAATAGCATTTTCTATTACACTTATTGTTATAGTATCAGTATTTCACAAACATAAATGAATTTATGTTCACAGTGCTCCTGTTAGATGAGGAGGTGGTATTATCCTCGTTTTACAGATGGGAAACAGAGGCACAGAGAAATCAAGCTCAAAAATACCCACTAATTTGGGCACTCAATTAGAGACACCTAGGACCTGATTTTTCAGAGTACTTAGCAGTATACAGCACTTTATATTTTCAAAGCACAGCTCCCATTGACTTCAGGTGCACCTGGGAGTTGTAAGATTGAAAGGGGATCAATTTGTGAATTTGCCATGCATGGTGCCAGGTAGATTTTAAAGCTGAACTCTAACAAACTAGGTTTACCAATATATAATGGAATCAAATGGGATAACCCTTTTTTATTGCATCCAGAGAGCATTGGCTTATTAGTTGAACGCTGGGTTCTTGGCAGGTCAAATTTTAACTTGAACAGTATTTCTCAGATCAGGACCCTTGCTATTCTTTACCAACCAACAATGCATTAATTCATCCAGAACAATCAGTTGACCACACAAATGTAGATGAAACCCGTTGTGTGTACTACATGTACAATACATTCTCTCAAGTGATCATCACAGACTAAAGTTGAGGTTCAGCCGTTCTATCCAAGAATGAGGCAAATTCCCAAGATTTCTAATTACATTTACTTACAATTCTTAATACCTAACATATTTATCATACTTCCAAGGATGTATTTATCTTTAAGACACTTTGAAGAGTGTGATTAGTAAGTTGGAATGGATCAGTTCAAAAGGGACAGGTTTAGAATATTAAAAGCTATTGCTTAAAGTAATTGTTTTCAGTCTCTCTTAGGCCATTTTGTTTGGACTTATATAGGAGTTAGAATCTAAAATATGGTTACCTGACGTCTCACTAGAGCAGGGGTGGCCAACCTGAGCCTGAGAAGGAGCCAGAATTTACCAGTGAACATTGCCAAAGAGCCACAGTAATACGTCAGCAGCCCCTCATCTGCTAACCCCCTCCAGCCTCCAGCGCCTCCCGCCCACTGGCAGGCCCGCCGATCAGCGCCTCCCCCTCCCTCCTCACACCTCCTGCCCGCCGCAATCAATTGTTTTGCAGTGTGCAGGAGGCTCTGGTGGGGAGTGGGGAGGAGCGAGGTAAGGCAGGCTCGGGAGAAGGGGCAGGGGCCTTGGGGGAAGGGGTGGAGTGGTGGCAGGACCTGGGGTAGAGCAGGGGGTTGAGCAGTGAGCACCCCACACCACACTGGAAAGCTAGCATCTGTAGCTCCAGCCTCAGAGTCAGCGCCTATGCAAGGAGCTGCATATTAACTTCTGAAGAGCCGCATGCGGCTCTGGAGCCACAGGTTGGCCACTCCTGCACTAGAGTATAGATTCAGCAAGATAACTACGGTCCTTTATGTCAAAGAATAGAAAGGGAAATATAATCATTGAAATGAAATCTCACCACTTCCTGTTACCCTCTTAACCCTGGGACGGGGGAGAGTCCTTTCCACACATCTGGGACGGGCATCGGTCGCTTGCACTTAGGATTCTGCACTTTCTTGTGTTGGGTTCAGTCAGTTCTCTTCATCACATGGTGTCTTCAGTTTATATTCCCAAGTTTCAGGGCTCATAGGAGGGAGCCAACCACATATTGCTATTGGACCCATGCCAAGTGAGAGCTTAGTTTTAGCTCTTTCAGTTTCTTGCGGCTTCCATTGGTATCCAGTAGATGGCATTCATGTATAACAAATTTCTTTAATCCTTTTCATATGAGCAGCTTTTTAAATTTGGTTCATTTCAAGGATTGAATATCATTATTAGCTTCTACTATCAACTGGAATCTCCCCTTTTAAGCAATATCTCTTAATATCCCAAAGTTATACCCTGTTTTATATCTTTTAACATTTCTTCTTCCTTGTGCTAGACAATTCCTACTACTTCTAGAGTGCAACAATTATTTACAATGAAAGCAAACAAAATCAATATAATCTTCTAAATTTGGAGGACATACTCTATCACAGAAACATACACTTTAAGGTCAGAAGGGACCATTATGATCATCTAGTCTGACCTCCTGCACCATGCAGGCCACGGAATCTCACCCACCAACTCCTGTAACAAACCCCTAACTTATGTCTGAGCTATTGAAGTCCTCAAATTGTGGTTTAAAGACGTCAAGGTGCAGAGAATCTTCCAGCTAGTGACCCGTGCCCCATGCTGCAGAGGAAAGCAAAAAACCCCCAGGGCCTCTGCCAATCTCCCCTGGTGGAAAATTCCTTCCCGACCCCAAATATGGCGATCAGCTAAACCCTGAGCATGTGGGCAAGACTCACCAGCCAGACACCCAGGAAAGAATTCTTTGTAGTAATTCAGATCCCACCCCATCTAACATCCATCACAGGCCATTGGGCATGTCTACAGCGAGTAGTCGAAGATCAATTAATTGCCAAAATTAAACTATACCATCATATCATCTCCTCCATAAACTTATCAAGCTTTGTCTTGAAGCCAGATATGTCGTTTGCCCCCACTGCTTCCCTTGGAAGGCTGTTCCAGAACTTCACTCCCCTGATGGTTAGAAACCTTCATCTAATTTCAAGTCTAAACTTCCTGAAGGCCAGTTTATATCCATTTGTTCTTGTGTCACATTGGTACTGAGCTTAAATAATTCTTCTCCCTCCCTGGTATTTATCCTTCTGATATATTTATAGATAGCAATCACATTTCCTCTCAGCCTTCTTTTAGTTGGCTAAACAAGCCAAGCTCATTGAGTCTCCTTTCATAAGACAGGTTTTCCATTCCTCGGATCATCCTAGTAGCCCTTCTCTGTACCTGTTCCAGTTTGAATTCATCCTTCTTAAACATGGGAGACCAGAACTGCACACAATATTCCAGATGAGGTCTCACCAGTGCCTTGTATAATGGTACTAACACCTCCTTATCTCTACTGGAAATACCTCGCCTGATGCATCCCAAGACCGCATTAGTTTTTTTGATGGCCATATCACATTGGCGGCTCATAGTCATCCTGTGATCGACCAATACTCCGAGGTCCATCTCCTCCTCTGTTACTTCCAAGTAATGTGTCCCCAGTTTATAACAGAAATTCTTGTTATTAATCCCTAAATGCACTTCTCACTATTAAATTTTATCCTATTACTATTACTCCAGTTTACAATGTCATCCAGATCTTCCTGTATGATATCCCGGTCCTTATATTGGCAATACCTCCCAGCTTTTTGTCATCCGCAAACTTTATTAGCACATTCCCGCTTTTTGTGCCAAGGTCAGTAAGAAAAAGATTAAATAAGATTCGTCCCAAAACCGATCCCTGAGGAACTCCACTAGTAACCTCCTTCCAGTCTGACAGTTCACCCTTCAGCATGACCAGCTGTAGTCTTCCCTTTAACCAGTTCCTTATCCACCTTTCAATTTTCATATTGACCCCCATCTTTTCCAATTTAGCTAATAATTTTCCATGTGGAACCGTATTAAATGCTTTACTGAAATCGAGGTAAATTAGATCTACTGCGTTACCTTTGTCAAAAAAATCTGTTACTTTCTCAAAGAAGGAGATCAGGTTGGTTTGACATGATCTACCTTTTGTAAAGCCATGTTGTATTTTGTCCCAGTTACCATTGACCTCAATGTCCTTAGCTACTTTCTCCTTCAAAATTTTTTCCAAGACCTTGCATACTACAGATGTCAAACTAACAGGCCTGTAGTTACCCGGATCACATTTTTTACCTTTCTTAAAAATAGGAACTATGTTAGCAATTCTCCAGTCATACGGTACAACCCCTGAGTTTACAGATTCATTAAAAATTCTTGCTAACAGGCTTGCAATTTCATGTGCCAGTTCCTTTAATATTCTTGGATGAAGATTATCTGGGGGCCCTGATTTAACCCCATTAAGCTGTTCGAGTTTGGCTTCTACCTTGGATGTGGTAATATCTACCTCCATATCCTCTTTCCCATTTGTCGTCCTACCATTATCCCTACGCTCCTCATTAGCCTCGTTAAAGACTTAGGCAAAGTATTTGTTTAGATATTGGCCATGCCTAGATTATCCTTAATCTCTACTCCATCCTCAGTGTTAAGCGGTCCCACTTCTTCTTTCTTTGTTTTCTTCTTATTTATATGGCTATAGAACCTTTTACTGTTGCTTTTAATTCCCTTTGCAAGGTCCAACTCTACATGGCTTTTGGCCTTTCTCACTTTATCCCTACATGTTCTGACCTCGGTAAGGTAGCTTTCCTTGTTAATCCCGCCCATCTTCCACTCCTTGTAGGCTTTCTGCATTTTCTTAATCACCTCTCTGAGATGCTTGCTCATCCAGCTTGGTCTACAACTCCTGCCTATGAATTTGTTCCCCTTTCTTGGGATGCAGGCTTCTGATAGTTTCTGCAACTTTGACTTGAAGTAATCCCAGGCCTCCTCTGCCTTTAGATCCACAAGTTTTTCAATCCAATCCACTTCCCTAAATAATTCCCTTAATTTTTTAAAGTTAGCCTTTTTGAAATCAAAAACCCTAGTCACAGATCTATTTTTGTTTATCCTTCCATTTAGTTTGAACTGAATTAGCTCATGATCGCTCGAACCAAGGTTGTCCCCTACAATCATTTCTTCTATGAGGTCCTTACTGCTCACCAAAACCAAATCTAAAATTGCATCCTCTCTTGTCGGTTCAGCAACTACTTGGTGAAGGAATCTATCAGCTGTCGTATCCAGGAAAATCTGAGCCCTATTATTATTACTAGCACTTATCCTCCAGTCTATATCTGGGAAGTTAAGTCTCCCATGATCATACAATTCCCATTAGTATTTACTTCTTTAAAAACATTAAAGAGGTCTCTATCCATATCCACATCGGATCCTGGCGGTCTATAGCACACCCCAAGCACTATCCCAGGGCAGGCTCTAGTAGCTTTCTTCCCCAATGTGATTTTTGCCCAGACAGACTCTATCTTATCCATTCCATCACTTCTTATTCTTTACAGTCTACCTCATCATTGATATACAATGCTACTCCACCACTTTTGCCTTTATTTCTGTCTTTCCTAAACAGCACATACCCTTCAATACCAGTACTCCAGTCATGACTACTATTCCACCATGTTTCTGTTATCCCTATAATATCTGGTTTCACTTCCTGCACCAGTAACTCTAGTTCCTTCATTTTATTACCTAGGCTCCTCGCATTAGTGTACAAACATCTTAATTTTTGCCGTTTGGCTTTGCTCACATTCTTTACTCAGTTGGGCACAGACATTCTACCGCCAATATTACCTATTAGATTGGTATGTACAATGCCCTTCCGCCTTATGTCCATTCTCCTACCCAAGGTTGTATCCTTTCTTACTTCGTTTTCTTCCCTTTCAAAGAGAATAACTGGCGTGGAGATTGCCTGGACATCTCCCAACCATCTCCCCCAAATTTCTAGTTTAAAGCTCTCTTAATCAGTTCTGCCATCCTCCATCCTAGATGTCTATTTCCCTCCTTACTCAGGTGAAGTCCATCCCAAGAGAACAGTCGTCTGTCCATGAATGCTTCCCAGTGGCCATACATCCCAAAGCCCTCCTTATAGCACCACTGCCTGAGCCATCTGTTGAGCATCATAATCTTGTCACACCTTTGTTGCCCTTCTCCAGGAACAGGCAGAATCCCACTGAAGATCACCTGAGCCTCGATTTCCTTTAGCGTCTTCCCCAGCCTGGCATACTCTCCCTTGATATGTTCCAGCGAGAATCTACCCGTATCATTTGTTCCCACATGAAGGATAATCAATGGATTCTTTCCTGCTCCCGTTAGGATCCTCTTCAGTCTCAGGTCCACATCCCGTATCTTAGCACCCGGCAGACAGCATACCCTTCTGTTCTCTGGATCAGCTCTTGTTACGGGCCTGTCTGTTCTTCTCAGTAAGGAGTCCCCAGTCACGTAGACCTGCCTTTTCCTGGTGATGGTGCGATTCTCCAGTCTATCCCCTGTTCCATCTGGCCGCAAGTCCTCTCGATTCCTATTGTCCCTTGCAATCCTCTGCAACCCATCCCGTATCCTCCTGGGGCTCATATTTGGTGTTATCTCCATTGACTCTTGCCCTCTTCCAATAGAACTATCTGATCTTCTCTTTTTCCTTGCCCTCTCACCTTCAGTGACCAGCCGCTGTTCCCCTTCTTCATTTTCCAACTCTGCAAACCTGTTCCTGAGCTCTATTTCTCCTTCACTGCCCCATCTTTTCCTCTGCCTGGTTCTGCTAGTCACATGCTTCCACTGTCTACTTTCCTCACCCAGCAGTATCCCCTCAGAGTTCTTCAGTCCTGCTTCCATCTGCAAGTCTGAGCTTTTCCCTTCAGCCTTTGCATGTCTTTGCTCCATCATCTGCTCAAACCCCCTTCTAAACTCAAGCAGAGTCTCCCCTTGCATCTCCAATCCTAGGATCTTCTCTTCCATCAGCTCTATCAGGCGGCACTTCATGCAGACGAAATTAGTTACAGGTACCCCCTCCAGGATCATGTACATGCCACAGCTTCTACATCCATTTATCTTCATAGTGTCTTCCACTACTTGGGTCACTATCACTGCTGCCTCTGTGTCTGTCATAGCCTTCTCACTTAAGTCCTGTTAGTCTGGGAAACACAAACCAAACCAAAACACCCACCCACAGCAAAACAAACCCCCAACGAGCATGAAAACACTGCCAGAACACCACACACTCACTTCACTAGCCTGTCTGTTCCTCTGCCTGGCTCTCTTAGTCTTCCCCCCAAACTCCCCTTTCAGACTCCCACTCAAACTCCCATTTACAGCTCTGTTTGCTGGGTCCTGTGCTGTTGCAGCTGCCTACATATTCTTTGGTTATACATAAGCATTTTACAGTATTTAGAATTTACAATAGAACAAGAGATGTTTTCCACATACAGAAGGATGTAGATCTGACTCACAAGGCAAACAAAGGTGCAGTTTCTAATCTGGGATGAAAGACAGATTATCTCTGGTGTATTTGATTTACAAAGAAAATCACGTGTATATATATATGGTGCGGTATAGTCAACACCTGCCCCAGTGTTCAAGTCCTTGCTCCAGAGCATGGGAACGTTAGCGCTTCTCAACTAAAAGGTCACCAGAATTTTTTAACATAGGCAAAATAACTGCATTTTTCCCTAGCCTCACTCTCCAAAACAGCTGAACTGTTTGGCTGAAATGTTCCAAAAAAATTCAGCCTGAGTCAGACACTCAGAATGGAAAATTTCATTCCAAACAGTCAAAGGTTGACAGAGTTATAAGCAACTGAAAACAGAGTCTTATAATGGGAAGCACTGGGCAACTTTATAGGTGGCGCTGCCAGCTCCTCTGAAAAGGATCTCTGGTTTCCTTTACCTTTTCTTTTCTGGTTGTAATACAAGGTGACGGGTTTTGACATAAAGGGCCCTAAATTGTTTGGTAACCATCAGTTACCTCTCTCCATGTGAACATAGCAATTAAGATCAGCTGAGATGTTTGAGCTAGCAGGTTAATGGGTTGAACAGGAGGAGGTTGCTGGAAAGGTGGCATTCTTGATTCTGTTTTTCTCCTCTCTTGGTTTGACAGAATTTGGGTTTGTTGATCTTCAGTGATTGCTTATCTGTTTTTCCAGGATTTTAAGGAAAGGATGATTGGAAGGGTGTAAATGGGGACAAATGCTCAGTCCTTCTGTTTTGCATGGGTGGGGAATTTTTTAATCAGCTACTGTAGCTGTCTATAATTTTTGTAATAAAAGTAGACAACGTGCACCTATAAGCTAGGATAGGACCTTTTAAAAAAATCTAAATATATAACTAAAATAATAGAAGATTATTAAGCAAAACAATTACCAGAAAAACCTGACTGTTCCTGTCTTTTTAAAGTATCCCATTCTATGAGTGCACAGGGATGATTCAATTAAACAATGGTACTTACATTTAAAACACATTTTTAAAAATACTATTTAACATATTACATAATTCATCTTAATAAGAGGTTATAGGTTATATATTTCAGCTTCACTTTAAAAAGTGTTGGATAATTTTATGACAAATAATAATTATACATCCTGGTGTTTGATCACATTTCATGCTTCAGGACTTCAGCTAGTTGCTTCGGGGATTAGGAAGGAATTTTTATCATTAATATACAGCATTTTGCATCTAGCTAGAAGTATTTTTGATCTTGTTTTATTTTGTCTTTCTTTAAACCATCAAGTATAAGCCATGCTTAGATAATGGAGTAGATGAACCAATGGTCTGATCCAGTAGTGCAATTAAGGACAGCAAATCCTTTCTTTTTATTTATTCAGGCAAAAGACTCATTGAAGTCAGTGGAGCTGCTCCTTACTTATCCTGATATATATAAGGGTAGAATTTGGCCCTAAACTGTTTGCAAAAGGATCCTGTATGATAGGATGTAGGTTAATGAAGGATTTGGAAAAGTTTGTGAGGTTGATCCCTGAGGTGCTCTGCATGTTACACCATTCGTGAGGTAGCAAATCCATGCCTGCACATATAAAAATGAAATGGCTGTCAGCTAAACTGCATATGCAGAATAGGGGAAGGAACCGAGGATGTTTGGCTCCAGTAACACAAAGAGACTGGTTGTCACTATTAGTAGGGGGTTTACACAGTCCAACCACAAGTAGGTAGTGGTGCACATAGTAGCCAATAGATTACAGTTCAGCAATTCATATATGTATTTTTTTTTCCTCTTTAAATCCACATTTGTCTTCTTTTTTTTTTTAAGGAAAATTAATAAATCAAAAGAAAGCTGTGAGCAAGTTTGGATCTTTTTCAGCCACTTTGGAAAATGGAATCCAGCTGTCCTTGAGCTACTATGGAGCTACAGGAAAAGCAGCAGGTAAAGCAAGCAGACAATAGAAGATATTTGAGAGCCCACAGTGGGAGTTCTTATATCTTTCATACACCCCTTTCTTTCATACACCCCTCAATAATCTGTTGCATCCAGCCCTGACTTTTTGAACATAGTGGGGAATTTTCACCAGGAGTTGAGCTGAGGTTACATTGTCAAATATATGTTATGATTCAAATTTCAAAATGAAAGGAGGTCTCTGCACTTTTTTACTTATGTGAAAACAGACCAGTGTAGTAAGAAAATCCCGAGTATTTTTATTAACTAGCTTAGCAAAACCAGCAAATTAGTTTGAGCCAAAGAAAATGTGATTTGCTAAGGAATCTTCTTGGTTTTCCAAGAAATAATATTTTTCTTAATTTACATAGGTGATTATGGAAATTCTCATTTTGTGTCAAGCCATGTGTACACATAATGAGGAATTTCTGTCAGACTTTCAGTAAATATATTCACCAGCTGGAAGCAATTGCTTCATAACCTACAAAGAAAACACCAAGAGCTAATAAGAAAATCTTTTTTCATTTAAGACGTCACTGAAAATATCATACACCTGAAAGCGAAACCCCTCTCTGATCAGAAAATAATTTCAGCATTTTTCACCCTTTAAACTATGAAAACATTTAATCAGATGTTTCTCTGTGTGGGTTGTGGTAAGCCATTTGTCTGAGTATACATTCAGTTTCAGTTCTTCCAAGACATTTTCCCCAAGAATTACTAAAAATGTACTTCTTATCTTGTGCTAAAATAGTATCTATACTGTAGTGGACTGTGAAAATTCACATTACATCTTTAAAAAACAGAGAAGCATCTTATTAAACAATTAAATATTCTTTTGTATACATGATGGTAATTTTGATTGCGGTACAGCAGCCATTCCCAACCATAGGTCTGCATGCCATTTCTGGTGTTCAGGCTTCTGCGTCACATGCTCTAAAGTTCCCCACTCTACCTTAATGATAAGCCTCCCTGCTGAGTCTCAGGGTATGTCTACACTACGAAATAAGGTCGAATTTATAGAAGTCGGTTTTTTAGAAATCATTTTTATATAGTCAATTGTGTATGTCCCCACACAAAATGCTCTATGTGCATTAAGTGCATTAACTTGGCGGAGTGCTTCCACAGTACCGAGGCTAGCGTCGACTTCTGGAGCGTTGCACTGTGGGTAGCTATCCCACAGTTCCCACAGTCTCTGCCACCCATTGGAATTCTGGGTTGAGATCCCAATGCCTAATGGGGCAAAAACATTATCGCGGGTGGTTCTGGGTACATGTCGTCAGGCCCTCCCTCCGTGAAAGCAACAGCAGACAATCGTTTCGCACCTTTTTTCCTGAGTTACCTGTGCAGACGCCATACCACAGCAAGCTTGGAGCCCGCTCAGCTCACTGTCACCATACGTCTCCTGGCTGCTGTCAGACGCGGTACTGCATTGCTACACAGCAGCAACCCATTGCCTTGTGGCAGCAGACAGTGCAATAGGCCTGATAGCCATCGTCGTCATGTCCGAGGTGCTCCTGGCCGTCTCGGTAAGGTCAGTCAGGAGCGCCTGGGCAGACGTGGGCGCAGAGACTAAAATAGGAGTGACTCGACCTCTTTAGTCCTGCCGGCAGTCCTATTGTACCGTCTCATGGCGAGCAGGCAGGAGATGAGGATGGCTAGTAGTCCTATTGCACCGTCTTCTGCCGAGCAGCCAGGAGATGAGGATGGCGAACAGTCCTGCTGCACCGTCTGCTGCCAGCCAAAGATGTAAAAGATAGAGTGGATCAAAACAAGAAATACACAAGATTTGTTTTGTATTCATTTGCTCCCCCCTCCCTCCCTCCATGAAATCAACAGCCGAAAATCGTTTCGGTGAGATCTGTCAGGAGCACCTTGAAAAGTTTAATGAAGATTCAGTCCTGCCTGAAATACCAGGGGGAGGGATATCTCAGTGAGTTGAGCATTGGCCTGCTAAACCCAGGGTTTTGAGTTCAATCCTTGAGGGGGCCATTCTGTGTGACAGTTGTTTTTGTTTCTCCTTGATGTAAAGCCACCCCCTTTGTTGATTTTAATTCCCTGTAAGCCAGCCCTGTAAGCCATGTCGTCAGTCACCCCTCCCTCCATCAGAGCAACGGCAGACAATCGTTCCACACCTTTTTTCTGTGCAGACGCCATACCGCAGCAAGGATGGAGCCTGCTCAGATCACTTTGGCAATTAGGAGCACATTAAACACCACACACATTATCCAGCAGTATATGTAGCACCAGAACCTGGCAAAGTGAAACCGGGCGAGTAGGCGACGTCAGTGCAGTGACAAGAGTGATGAGGACATGGACACAGACTTCTCTCAAAGCACGGGCCCTGGCAATGTGGGCATCATGGTGCTAATGGGGCAGGTTCATGCGGTGGTACACCGATTCTGGGCCCAGGAAACAAGCACAGACTGGTGGGACCGCATAGTGTTGCAGGTCTGGGACGATTCCCAGTGGCTGCGAAACTTTCGCATGCGTAAGGGCACTTTCATGGAACTTTGTGACTTGCTTTCCCCTGCCCTGAGGCGCAAGGATACCAAGATGAGAGCAGCCCTCACATTTGAGAAGCGAGTGGCAATAGCCCTGTGGAAGGTTGCAACACCAGACAGCTACCGGTCAGTTGGGAATTTATTTGGAGTGGGCAAATCTACTGTGGGGGCTGCTGTGATGCAAGTAGCCAATGCAATGAAAGATCTGCTGATAGCAAGGGTAGTGACTCTGGGAAATGTGCAGGCCATAGTGGATGGCTTTGCTGCAATGGGATTCCCTACCTGTGGTGGGGCCATAGACGGAACCCATATCCCTATCTTCGCACCGGAGCACCAAGCCGGCGAGTACATAAACCGCAAGGGGTACTTTTCAATAGTGCTACAAGCACTGGTGGATCACAAGGGACATTTCACCAACATCAACGTGGAATGGCCGGGAAAGGTACATGACGCTCGCATCTTCAGGAACTCTGGCCTGTTTCAAAAGCTGCAGGAAGGGACTTTATTCCCAGACCAGAAAATAACCTTTGAGGAAGTTGAAATGCCTATAGTTATTCTTGGGGACCCATCCTACCCCTTAATGCCATGCCTCATGAAGCCATATACAGGCACCCTGGACAGTAGTCAGGAGCTGTTCAACTACAGGCTGAGCAAATGCAGAATGGTGGTAGAATGTGCATTTGGATGTTTAAAAGTGTGCTGGCGCAGTTTACTGACTCGGTTAGACCTCAGCGAAACCAATATTCCCACTGTTATTACTGCTTGCTGTGCGCTCCACAATTTCTGTGAGAGTAAGGGGGAGAAGTTAATGGCGGGGTGGGAGGTTGAGGCAAATCGCCTGGCCGCTGGTTAAGCGCAGCCAGACACCAGGGCAGTTAGAAGAGCACAGGAGGGTGCAGTGCGCATCAGAGAAGCTTTGAAAACCAGTTTCATGACTGGCCAGGCTATGGTGTGAAAGTTCTGTTTGTTTCTCCTTGATGAAACTCCTCTCCCCTTGGTTCACTCTACTTCCCTGTAAGCTAACCACCCTCTCCTCCTCCCTTCGATCACCGCTTGCAGAGGCAATAAAGTCATTGTTGCTTCACATTCATGCATTCTTTATTAACTCATCACAGAAATAGGGGGATAACTGCCAAGGTAGCCCGGGAGGGGTGGTGGAGGAGGGAAGGACAAGGCCACACAGCACTTTAAAAGTTTAAAATTTTAAAACTTATTGAATGCCAGCCTTCTGTTGCTTGGGCAATCCTCTGGGGTGGAGTGGCTGGGTGGCCGGAGGGGCCCCCCCCACTGCATTCTTGGGCGTCTCGGTGAGGAGGCTATGGAACTTGGGGAGGAGGGCGGTTGGTTACACGGAGGCTGTAGCGGTGGTCTGTGCTCCTGCTACCTTTCCTGCAGTTCAACCATACGCTGGCGCATATTAGTTTGATCCTCCAGCAGCCTCAGCATTGAATCCTGCCTCCTCTCATCATGCTGCCGCCACCTTTCAGTTTCAGCCCTCTCTTCAGCCCGCCACTTACTCTCTTCAGCCTACCACCTCTCCTCCCAGTCATTTTGTGCTTTCTTGCACTCTGACATTGTCTGCGTCCATGCATTCATCTGTGCTCTGTCAGTGTGGGAGGACAGCATGAGCTCAGAGAACATTTCATCACGAGTGCGTTTTTTTCACCTTCTAATCTTCGCTAGCCTCTGGGAAGGAGAAGATCCTGTGATCCTTGAAACACATGCAACTGGTGGAGGAAAAAAAAGGGACAGTAGTATTTAAAAAGACACATTTTATAGAACAATGGGTACGTTCTTTCACAGTAAACCTTGCTGTTAACATTACATACATAGCACATGTGCTTTCGTTACAAGGTCACATTTTGCCTCCCCCCACAACGTGGCTAGCCCCTCCCTCCTCCCCGTGTCTAACAGTGGGGAACATTTCTGTTCAGCCACAGGCAAACAGCCCAGCAGGAATGGCCACCTCTGAATGTCCCCTTAAGAAAAGCACTCTATTTCAACCAGGTGACCATGAATGATATCACTCTCCTGAGGATAACACAGAGAGATAAAAAACGGATGTTGTTTGAACGCCAGCAAACATACCCTGCAATGCTTTGTTCTGCAATGATTCCCGACTACGTGCTACTGGCCTGGCGTGGTAAAGTGTCCTACCATGGTGGACGGAATAAGGCTGCCCTCCCCAGAAACCTTTTGCAAAGCCTTTGGGAGTACATCCAGGAGAGCTTTATGGAGCTGTCCCTGGAGGATTTCCGCTCCATCCCCAGACACGTTAACAGACTTTTCCAGTAGCTTTACTGGCCGCGAATGCCAGGGCAAATTAATCATTAAACACCCTTGCTTTTAAACCATGTATACTATTGAAAAAGGTACACTCACCAGAGGTCCCTTCTCTACCTGGCGGGTCCGGGAGGCAGCCTTGGGTGGGTTCGGGGGGTACTGGCTCCAGGTCCAGGGTGAGAAACAGTTCCTGGCTGTTGGGAAAACTGGTTTATCCACTTGCTTGCTGTGAGCTATCTACAACCTCATCATCATCATCATCTTCCTCGTCCTCAAAACCTGCTTCCGTATTCCCTCCATCTCCATTGAAGGAATCAAACAACACGGTTGAGGTAGTGGTGGCTGAACCCCTAAAATGGCATGCAGCTCATCATAGAGCGGCATGTTTTGGGCTCTGACCTCTCTGGTTTTCTGGTAGGCTTGCCTCAGCTCCTTAAGTTTCACGTGGCACTGCTTCGGGTCCCTGTTATGGCCTCTGTCCTTCATGCCCTGGGAGATTTTGACAAATGTTTTGGCATTTCGAAAACTGGAACGGAGTTCGGATAGCACGCATTCCTCTCCACATACAATGATCAGATCCCATACCTCTCCTTCAGTCCATGCTGGAGCTCTTTTGAGATTCTGGGACTCCATCATGGTCACCTCTGCTGATGAGCTCTGCACTCACCGGCAGCTTGCCACACTGGCCAAACAGGAAGTGAAATTCAAAAGTTCGCGGGCCTTTTCCTGTCTGCCAGGCCAGTGCATCTGAGTTGAGAGTGCTGTCCAGAGCGGTCACAATGGAACACTCTGGGATAACTCCCGGAGGCCAATACCATCTAGTTGCATCCACAGTACCCCAAATTCAACCCAGCAAGGCCGATTTCAGCGCTAATCCCCTTGTCGGGGGTGGAGTAAGGAAATCAATTTTAAGAGCACTTTAAGTCGAAAAAAAGGGTTTCGTCGTGTGGATGGGTGCAGGGTTAAATCGATTTAACACTGCTAAATTCGACCTCAACTCCTAGTGTAGACCAGGGCTCAGTATGCCACTGTTGTCTGCCTTCCTTTCATTAGTGGAACTTGGGCTGACCAACACCCAAGTCTAACAATCACAAGAGCATCCCAAGCTCTATCCATATCAGGATAGAGTGTGCACAGCAGAATATTGTAATGGGAGGTAGGGCAATGGAAAACACATCTGGTCATTAGCCTGGCTCATCTGATGCTTTAGCCTAGTACACTGATATGGTAGCTCCAAAGTTTGAGAACTACTATTTTATTGCCTAATCATGTTCCCACTGAAGTTAGTAAGAGTTTTACCATTGACCTCAATAGCAGCAGGATCAGGTCCTTACGTAGTGTGTGGTTGGGGATGCAGAAAAGACAAAGGTGAAGTTGAAGGGGCTTCTTCTTTAACACATGACTGGGAACTGTGAATTGTCCAAAAGTGGAGGAGTCTTCCCGAGCCCCCTTTTCTGGCCTTCAAACAATCCCCCGCTCCCCAACACCTCATCATCAGAAGCAAGTTCCCCACAGACCAGGAAACACCAAATCAAAGCGGCACCAGACTCTGTTAGAACAATAAACCTGCAGACATATCTCCACTGCTACAATGAGCAATATCCCCCACAACACACCTTTCAAGATCAATGGGTCCTACACATGCCTATCACAACATGTGTTATACCTCACCCAGTGCACTAAATGCCCCAATAACAACTATGTGAGTGAAACCAAACAATCATTACACTCTTGAATGAACTCGCACAGAAAAATGATAAAAGACAAAAACACATATCACCCATGGGTGAATACTTTTCACAATACGATCAATCCATATATGACCTCTCAATCCTCGTCCTCAAAGGAAACATACACAACACCTTCAAAAGACAAACCTGGGAGCTTATTACAACAAACAGTAACCCACTAACTCCCCCTTTTTTGTCCTGTGACTGCAGAGGTGTTAACTGGCCACATCACCTTGAATGGTCTCTTACAATTAAGGCTCCATGTCTGACTTCTGCAGTGGCCTGTGCAGCTGGCTGTGGGGCTGCCCGAGCAGATCAGGCAGACCCTGGGCCTGTCGCGCCAGCTGCTGCTGGGACACTTTGGGTGTGGGAGGGGGTTCAGGGCTGGGGGTTGGGATGCGGGGTGGGGCTTACCTGGTGGGAGGTCGAGGTGAAAGTAGGCCGGTAGAGCGTACCGGTAAGAAGTGGCCGCCGATACCGGCACGTATGCAGCTGACCGGGGGGTGGGGGGTGGGGGTGGGATAAAAAGGGCAGCTGCCCTGGGGCCCAGCAATGTAAAAGGGCCTGTAAAAAGTGGCCAGAGCCCCAGACCCTTTAAAATCACTGCCGGAGCCCCTGGTGGTGTGGGCCAGGCAACACGGATAGGCTGACCCCCCCACCCCCGCCCCCTTTCTGCCTGAGGCCACGCCCATTCCACCCGAGGCCCCACCCCTTCCAGGGGCCTGGAGCCAGGTCCCCGTACTGGTAAGTCTTCTGTGTTACTTTCAGCTCTGTGAGGGGGACACCCCGGAACCAGCCGGCATGTCCCTAGATCTCCTAGGCGGAGGGACCAGGGGGAGCTGCATGGAGCCTGGTAGAGAGCCTGGCAGCCCCGCCAACCCTCCACCCCCAGCACCAGCAGTAGTCCCTGTCCGCATGCCACCGTCAGGTCCTGCCCCCCAGCACCAGCAGAGGTCCTGGGCCATGCGCTGCCCCCCACTTCTCCCCCCCAGCACCAGTGGGGGTCCCAGGCCACCCCCCCCACAGCATCCACGGCGCCCCCCCCCAGACCACTCTCCCAGAGCACCTGCAGTCCTGCAGCCCAAGTTTTAGCTAGGTATATGTAGTACAAATCATGAACAGGTCACGGGCCATGAATTTTTGTTTACTGCCAATGACCCGTCCGTGACTTTTACTGAAAATACCCAAAACAAAAACGTAGCCATACTTGCAATATATGTTAATTACTTATGCTAAACCATATGTTCCACATTTTATTTAGCTGTGACACTCTGGTCACCTTTCCCAGACCTGAAGAAGACCTTTGTGGAACTAAAAAGCTTGTCTCTTTCACCAACAGAAGTTGGTCTAATAAAAGATTACCTCACCCACCTGGTCTCTCCAATTGCTACTTTTCTCTGAAGTCAGGGCATCCATTCTTCTAATGATTGCACAAGTCCATTCCACTTCAGCTGTGTGCACCAGAGTGGGAGATTTTTCCCTTAGCAGCACCTGCTGGGATGGCGCATGCACCCTCTGCTGCCTCATGCCAATGTGTAATAACATAAAGGGTAGATCTGCCCCAGCCTCCCTCAGTTCCTTCTTACTGCTCATGTTGTAGCATGTTGACTTGCTTAGCAAATGTTCCCCTTTCTCCCTTTTTTGTATATAGTTAGTGTATTCATAATAGTTAGTTAGTTAGTAGAGCTTTACAGTAAGTTCCATTTCTTACTTAAAGTGTTGGTTCTCACATATTCTGGATACTGACTCCCAGTACCAGGGCATGCCTCAGTCTTTGGACTTTAAGGCATGCACTGGCTGCAATAAGTCAATGCCAAGGAGTGACCCTCACTCCAGGTTTCTGAAATGCCTTGGGGAGGGTCACTCCCCAAATACATGCTCTGTATGTGTGGACGTAGGGTTTACAACAGGAATAGAGATTCAAATTTTTTCGTATTATGCTGCTGCAAAAAAGGCAAATGTAATTCTGGGGTGTATTAACAGGAGTGTCATATGTAGGACATGGGAGGTAATTGTTCCACTCTAATTGACGCTTGCAAGGTCTCTGCTGGAGCACCAAAACCAGTTTTGGGCACCGCATTTTAAGATGTGGGCAAATTGAAGAGAGGAGGAGAGCAACAAAAATTATAAGAGGTTTAGAAAACCTGATCTATGAGGAAATGTTGAAAGAATTGAGCATGTTTAATCTATAGAAAAGAAGGCTGAAGGAGACTTGATAACAGTCTTCAAATATGTAAAAGGGTGTTATAAAGAGAAGTGTGATCAGTTGTTCTTCATATCCATTGAAGGTAGGACAAGAAGTAATGGGTTTAATCCAGAACAGAGATAATTTAGGATTGATATTAGGAAAAATTTTCTAGCTATAAAGATAGTGAAGCACTGGAACAGGTTACCTAGGGAGGTTGTGGAATCCCCATCACTGGAGGTTTTTAAGACCAGGTTAGCCAAACACTTGTCAGGGAAGGTCTAGTTATGTTAATCCTACCTCAACACAGGTGGGTGGAGTAGATGAACTCTTGAGGTCCCTTCCAGTCCTACAGTTCTATGATTCTATTAAATCTATCAGGTGTTTTTAAGTAAAAAGGACAGACCATCAGAACAGAACCTTTGCCATGGCAGAATAAAAGCATTATAACTCCAAACTACTGGAGTTAATGGTCAGTCCATGATGAAGTGTAACAACATCTATATTTTCCCGGATACTAGCTTCAGAACATGTCCAGCTATATGAATATTTCTTAGGTGAAGGAAAGTGGAAAGATTGTCTTTCCCATACATAATAGACTCCGACCTAGAGACATCTCAGAAGCTATGGGACACATCAGTCTTAACCTCTCTATGGCTAGAGTAGGCCATAGAAGGGGTTTGCGTTTGTTGTCATGAACCCAGCCCCTGGACCTGAGGTCTCTGTTTTTTGTCTTTTAAAAGGTAAAACTTGGTAACTCAAGTTTGTCAAACAAAACCTGATGCATGCATGTATGTGACTTCCGTCTATTGCATAAAAATGTTGCTTTCTCTCTCTCCCTCCCTCCCCGCCAGATGATACAGATCCTAATTTAGCAACAATTCTTAATATCCCCTCCATACATATTCCAACTGTTGCTCCTGCTGCTGTTGCTGCTTCCATTTCTTCAGGAAAAAGCAACAAGTCACTGAAACAAAAATCAATAAAATCTCTGCAGTCTGCCAAAGGGAGCCATGTCAAGTTAATCACTCCACCACCGGAAGAGTCTCCAAAGCAAGAAGAGAAAAAGGTGAGAGAATATTTCCCAGTAAGTACTGAATTTACCTCCTAGTGTAATCATAAGCCACAAATAGGTATAAATTGGTAGCATGACTCAGCAGAAAAGACAGTTGCAGTCAGCAAGGTTATTTTTTCAAATGTCAGTGTTTAAAACAAGGTGAAATCAATTAACATGATCAGAAATGTTAGCTGAGCCCAGTCACGATCTGAGACCACAGGGAAAGATAACTTTTTGTAATGTCTGCTACGATCTCAGAGGCTTGGCCATTTATTGACAACATAATCACAAATCTTGGGAGACAGGCCAGTCCTTTCCTACAGACAGCCCCCCAACCTGAAGCAAATACTCACCAGCAACTACATACCACACAACAGAACCACTAACCCAGGAACCTATCCTTGCAACAAAGCCCGTTGCCAACTGTGCCCACATATCTATTCAGGGGACACCATCACAGGGCCTAATAACATCAGCCACACTATCAAAGGCTCATTCACCTGCACATCCACCAATGTGATATATGCCATCATGTGCCAGCAATGCCCCTCTGCCATGTACATTGGTCAAACTGGACAGTCTCTACGTAAAAGAATAAATGGACACAAATCAGATGTCAAGAATTATAACATTCATAAACCAGTTGGAGAACACTTCAATCTCTCTGGTCATGCGATTACAGACATGAAAGTTGCTATATTACAACAAAAAAACTTCAAATCCAGACTCCAGCGAGAGACTGCTGAATTGGAATTCATTTGCAAATTGGATACAATTAACTTAGGCTTGAATAGAGACTGGGAGTGGCTAAGTCATTATGCAAGGTAACCTATTTCCCCTTGTTTTTTCCTACACCCCACCCCCCCAGACGTTCTTGTTAAACCCTGGATTTGTGCTGCAAATGGCCCACCTTGATTATCATACACATTGTAAGGAGAGTGGTCACTTTAGATAAGCTATTACCAACAGGAGAGTGGGTTTGTGGGGAGGGGGGGGAGTGGGGGGGGAGAGAAAACCTGGATTTGTGCTGCAAATGGCCCAACTTGATTATCATACACATTGTAAGGAGAGTGATCACTTTAGATAAGCTATTGCCAGCAGGAGAGTGGGGTGGGGGGAGGTATTTTTTCATGCTTTGTGTGTATAAAAGATCTTCTACACTTTCCACAGTATGCATCCGATGAAGTGAGCTGTAGCTCACGAAAGCTTATGCTCAAATAAATTGGTTAGTCTCTAAGGTGCCACAAGTACTCCTTTTCTTTTTGCGAATACAGACTAACACGGCTGTTACTCTGAAACATAATTAGAGTTGGTTAAAAACAAAGGAAAAATATAATAAAGATTATTCTAAATTTTCTCCCTTTTTTCAGAATTTCAAAATTCAAAAATCTTCTACCAGCTCTATAATTGGTTTAAAAATGGGAGGAAATGTTCACAATTTTTTTTCAAATGTTTTTCAAATTTTGTTAAAATTTTGACTACCTGTAACCATAAATTGGTTGACAGAGTGGACAACTGCAGTCTAGTATGCATTCACCTCATGTGACAAAGTCAGGCTGAATGGCTGCAAGAGGGTGTGGGAAGGCAGATATGTTAGCCCTAGAATGTTAAAGGCCCTCTTCCCTCTAAGCTGAGAAGGGGTTACCTCAGGTCAATTAGGAACACCTGGATCCAGTGAAGGGCTGCCTTAGACCTTTTGAAACCTCTACTCTGCTGAGAGAAAGGGAGGGAGAGGGAGAAAGAGACAAGCTGCTACCAGGCCAGTGGCAGCAGGGAAGTAAGCTTCTCCAGGAGGGGAGGCTGCACTCCTCCCCATAGGGGAAGCAGAGAAATCTGAGTGCCTGCTAGGGGAAGGACTGACACCACGGGGCAGACTACAGGGCGACACCCAGCTCCAGCGAGGAGGCAGGAGAAAGTATCACCCTTTATTTTTGTATTTATGGGACTATTTCCCTTTTGTTTGGTGGAGAATCACCCTATTCTCCACCAACGGCCTACCCAGGAAATACAGCCAAAGGAACACAGAAGGGGGGAGGACAAACGCTGTCCAGAGTGGGGTGGGGCCCCTCCCTCAATGTGAAGAGGACCATGCACACTTGTGGTAACCAAGCTGAGATTTTCCCCAGACACCTTAGTCAAACACACACTGGTTTGGATTAAAACATAACATAAATTTATTAACTACAAAAAGATAGATTTTAAGTGATTGCAAACAGATCAAAGCAGATTACCTAGTAAATAAACAAAAATGCAAACTAATCTTAACATATTAGATAGGTAGGTTATGAATTAGCAAATTCTCATCCCAAATGATAAATGGTGAGACCCCCAAGCCTTCATTCTTCCTGGCCTGACTTTCGGGAAGGCTTGCAAATAAACAGAGCCGTTTACAGTCAATTGTCCTAGATGATGGGAGCCATCAAGATACTAAACCACCATTAATGGCCCACACTTTGCATAACTACAATAGGATCTCAGAGTTATATTTTGTATTCCTAGTTTCAGATACAAGAATGACACGTTCATACAAATAGGATGAACACACTCAGAAGATTATAAGCATTGTAATGATACCTTACAAGAAACCTTTTGCATGAAGCATATTCCAGTTACATTCACACTCATTAGCATATTTTCATAAAATCATATGGAGTGCAACGTCACACCCTTCTCCTGAACTTACTGCCAGAGACTTGACAATGTCCATGGCGGAGGCAGTATACCTAAAATTCCTCTTTGGGCTCCCTCTGGGGCAGACACTCCTGTGGCCCCCAAAAGAGAAGGTGACCCTGATCCAGCTGTGGACTCACAGCTACCAGCTATGACAGACTCTTCACTGGCCAGCAAAATTCCCCACACACACACACTTCACTCAGGTTGGGCTTGCTTCCAGCTACAAAGTCCTTGGGGTCTGCTCCCACCGCAGCAGTCACCAGGACCCCAACTCTCACCTCCAGGATACATGTCTCTGTGCACCTCTTCCACTCCATTACAGCCAGTTAATGCTTCAGGGTCTCAATTTGTGCTTGTCTCTGGGCCTCAGTTTCTTTGTCTTTTAAGTCCAGGGTTTGCTGGTGGGTAGCCTTTTCTTTTTCCAGAGCAGCCTTTTACCGGGCAAATTATGCATCAATTTCCATTTGTCTTTCCTTGAGACCATCACTCGATGAGCTGGGATACCACAGAGAACCCCCTCCTGCCAGAACAGATCCCCTCCACTCCTGTCTTGCTGAGTTAGACACTCCAGTCAGCTTCAGCACAGACCCAGAGGTTGGGCCACACCCTTCTGCAGTTCACTGAAACAGATTCACTCAATTAAGAGAGACTTATCCAGCGCCCAGTGTTCATCCTTTCTGGGCAATTTGCAACTTGTGCAGTTCTAGCTTCTTCTGATCTTCACTCTTACTTATTTTGCTTACTTTTCTGTCCCTATTTCCCTTACCCGAAATAAGCAAAGAGAAAATAACAAAACAGTAACCACTTTGTCTGTTCTCCAGCCAGCACACTTAAAACTCACTTAAAATCACTACCAGCATTTCAAAGCAATCAGCTGTGCACAGATCCTGCCGACTACACCACTGTGACAGGTTGGGTCACAAAGACCCCCTTGGAACTGCCACCTGATGTGCTGAGACTATCTCTCAGCCTGTTTTCCCTGGCAGCTTGGGACTTCAGAACCCTGCCTTGTTGAGCCAGACATGCCAGTCTGGCTCCAACACAGACCCAGGGTCTGAACCACATGCCCCAAAGCTGCAGACTTAACTGAAAACAGCTTAAGAAGTGCTCCTGTCTCTAGTACCCAGACACCCAGTTCCCCCCAATGAGATCCATCCCCAAATATATCCATTTTACTCTGTATAAAGCTTATACAGGATAAACTCATAAATTGTTCACCCTCTGATAGAGATACTGATAGAGAGATATGCACAGCTGTTTGCTCCTCTAGGTATTAATTACTTGCTCTGGATTAATTAATAAGCAAAAAGTGATTTTATTAAATATAAAAAGTAGGATTTAAGTGGTTCCAAGTAATTGCAGACAGAACAAAGTAAGTTACCAAGCAAAATAAAACAAAAACATGCAAGTCTAAGCCTAATACATTTAAGAAACTGAATACAGGTAAATCTCACCCTTAGAGATGTTCCAATAAGCTTCTTTCACAGATAAGACTCCTTTCTAGTCTGGGCCCAATCCTTTTCCCTGGTACAGTCCCCTTGTATAGCTTTGGCACAAGGCAGGAACCTTTTGTCTCTCTGGGTCTCCACCCCTCCTTCTAACTGGAAAAGTGCTAGGTTTAAGATGGATTCCAGTACCGGGTGACCTGGTCACATGTTCTGTGAGACCCCAAGCCTTCATTCTTCCTGGCCTGACTCACAGGAAGGCTTGCAAGTAAACAGAGCCATTTACTGTCAATTGTCCTAGTTGATCGGAGCCATCAAGATTCTAAACCACCATTAATGGCCTACACTTTGCATAACTACAATAGGATCTCAGAGTTATATTTTATATTCCTAGTTTCAGATACAAGAATGATACATTTATACCAATAGGATGAACACACTCAGTAGATTATAAGTTTTGTAATGATACCTTACAAGAGACCTTTTGCATGAAGCATATTCCAGTTACATTATATTCACACTCATTAGCATATTTTCATAAAATCATACGGAGTTCAACGTCACACCCGCTCCCCCAATGCCCAGCCCACCTGCTACTCGCTCCTCTCCACCTCCCCCAAGTGCTTCCTGCCAGCCACTCATGGCTCCGCTGGCCGCCTTGGGAACCGCCGAACAGCTGATCGGCGGCCCGCTCTGGGACCCGCCAAACAGCTGATCTGCAGCCAGCCCCGGGGCCGCAGAACCACTGTGGCTGGTAGGTGCTGAGCACCCCCTTTTTTTCCCTGTGGCTGCTTGAGCCCCGGAGCGTCCACAGAGTCAGCACCTATGGAGGGACTGATTACAGATTAAATTATAACTCAACATTAATAAGGTAGGTAGCAGAATCAGACCTTAAGATACTAGCTCTACCAGAGCATATAACAAAACTAAACTTTATAAAATGCTTTTTGAAGTGTGTAATAAAACTAATCTGTGTTCTGTTCTCTAGGTAGAAATAGAACCACCAACACCTCAAACACAAGCGGTGCCAGATGTCCCTGTTTTCCAGACTTTGAATGCCTCCTGCCCCAACGGGCTGGTATTGACTTTCCTTGGTCAAAGTTCTATAGGTTAGTTTTGTGAATCACTGTGGACACAGGAGTGTTCTGCATAAAGTTAAAATCACAAAAGCCTTTTTTTTATGCAGAGATGGATTTAAACATAGTTACAGGAAAGTTCTGACATCTAATATTGAAAACAATTCCCTAAACATTATTATAGAAAACAACTGTATGAATTTCTTTCTGAAGATGAAAATGTCTGTGTAGCTGAGCAAGGCTCAGAGCAGTTCATCACCCACTTTCTGTGTCTGGCCTATTAGGCTACTGCAGTGATTCAACTTCCCACCGTTTTTGGACATTTGCACACCCATTCAACTGCACACTGTAGACTGCAGTGATACTTGGGTTGTCAGTAATCATAAGATTGAGGTTTGGAACAGTTTCATCTTCATTATTACTTTTAGTGTATATAAATGGCTAGAAGATGGATATTGGTGGTTCATAGAGCCTCAGCACAAAGGCTTATCATTATGGGAGAGAGTTGGATACTTCTGAGCCTGAGCCTGCCTAAGCCTTATGAGTCATCCCTGAGTGAGAGAGTATGACAAGTCATCAGAGGCAATTGCCTGCAGGTCTTGTGATAGGCCCCACACCATTCTACCAGGGTTCAGCCAATCCACAGGCAAGGACCCACTGAGGTCATCCCAAGGTAGCGTTACAGGCTTCTAAGGAAAGCAGTCTGTCCAGTCTGCTCAATGTTACTATCTGGCCAGGGCATTCCCGTTCCCAGTAGTTTCAGCAGGCTGCCCTTGCGCCTGCTCCTGCTCCAGCTGGCCCTTGCTTCTGTTCCTGCACTACCTGTGCCTGTTTCCACACTATCTGGCCCCTGCTCCCGCCTGCATCTGCTACTGCCTCAGCCAACCTGCCCATCAACTCTAACAGAGAGGGAGAACCTAGATTACTGGTCACATAACCCTGAATTACGAGAATAATAATCTTTTACCTTCAGGCCTCCATCCCACTCCCTTGTCAAAATATTTGTTCAAGGTATGTGAGGTCAGATTAGGTTAGCATTATATACAGTGAAGAGGATAGAGAGAGACTCAATATTAGATGTCAAAACAAAATAGTGTTCAGTACAGGAGTTTCAATTGGCACTACTAATCTCCTATAGGTGCGCAGCCTGTCTACACAATTGTCCACTACACTCAGTATACAATGAGCTCTACTGTCTGTGTCTAAGAATTTATTTATTGCAGAGACTGTGTCTACTTTTATGTTTGTAAAGCATCAACCAATGTGATGGCACTCACTAAATAATAATTTTCACCAATATTAAAGCTAAGATACAATAATGATGGGCTCCTTAGAATTGCTTAGATGACAACGGCTACTGCAGTACTGTTAATTAATATAGACTTTAATTTCAGATTTGAAAGCAGAGTCTAAGGAAGCTGAAGCCAAGGTAGATGAAGCCAACAAAAGTGAAACCACGGCAGATGAGGCCAAGGAAGATGAGGCCAAGGCAGAAAAAGCCAAGCAACCTACTCTGGAAATCCTAGTTAGGCAGAGTTATCCCCTAAGGGTGAAGCATTCCCAGCTGTACAAAGCAGTGAAGAAACCAGTAGAACAGGAAGTGTCCAGGGTCATTACCAGCCAAGGAACTGTCGTAAAGTACATGATTGATGGATCCACCCAGGTATAGTAAAGAGTTTGATTAGAAATGGGTTGAACTTGGTTTCATGGGCAAAGCAGGCAGTCCTGGCCTACAGTTTCTGCCTGTAGGCAGTCTGCACCATTGAGAAAATATATGTTTTTACATAATTTCTGGAAAGACCACAGCCAGAAGAATAGTCCTTTTGGAATGACAACACAGAGTTGGCCAGCCTGTGTTCTTTGAGACTACATGTCTGTGATGGGGTTATAAATCCCGCACTGACATGGACGGGGTTTGGGAGGCTGTGTGTGCTACGGTAGCCCTGCCTGGCCAGCCCTGCCAGTCATGCTTGGTAGGGTTGAGGGCTTTGAAGGGAGGAAGCTGCAGTACACAAGGCAGGAAGCCCTAAGAAGGAGGTGACTAGAGTGGCTCCTGAAATAGCAGGAGAAACCCTCATGCCAGAACTGCTCCCAGCTCTGCAAGGAGTCCAGCAAACTGCAGGGCAAGCCTAATAGGAAGCAACTGACTCAGCTAGCCAGCCATAAGGACTCCAACAAAGCTACTACTCAGACACCCCTGAGGTAAGGCTTTTTTGCCTTTTTATTGACCCCCCCAAGGGTTTTGGATTGTGTTGACCTGAACTTTTGCTTTTCCCTTACCCAGAAGGAAAGTGAGGAGGCCCACAAGGGTGGGGCACTACCAGCACTAAGAGGCTGTGGCCTGTACTAGACCATCCCAGTGGTGGAAACTGGGTATGGTGAGGGGCCCAGACCAGCTAGGGAGGTGCCCCAGAGAGACTCTTTTTACAATGTCATTTCAAGACTGCTTTTGATATTTCTGTAATACTAATAGTACAGTGCTTCCTTCCTGTCCAGATTCCATGTTGGATTGTTCAGTGGCTTGAGGGCTAGCCTAGGTGGTGGGAAACCTGGCTTGAATTCTCTAGTCCACCACAGACTTCCTGTGTGACCTTGGGCAAGTCACTTAGTCTTCCTGTACCTCCATTTCCCATCTGTAAAATGAGGATAATAGTATTTCCCTACCTCACAAGAGCATTGTGAGGATAATGCATTGAAGATGGTGAGGTGTTCAGATACTTCAGTAATGGAAGCCATATAAGTACTTAAGACAGTTCGATATATTCTGCCTATCTATAATCTCTTCTTTGAGTGGTTGCAGAGGCGTATTCCACTTGGGTGTGTTGACACCTAGCACACCGAGAGCTAGAGATTTTTTTCCTGCAGAAGTATCTGTTGGAGCAGTGCTCATGCCCCACACCTCCTTGTTACCCTCTGTGACGTTCCCCTCTGGTGTCATCCAGACGGTGATCTGCTAGGTCACTCCAATCCTTGAGTCTGGGAGCCAGCCAAACCCTGCTCTGCTGTGAGAACCCCCACTCCCTGGCTGTTCACACACAGCCTCTGGCATGTAAGCTGCTTCTTGGATTGTGCAATCGAATGACACTAGCCAATATCTCTGGTCCCAGACACAATCCTAGGAACCTCCATCCTGCAGTGTCCAGTTATGCCCGCTGGATGCTGCAAGCTTATATGAGTTCGTCAGTTTAACAAAGAAATGTATATGTACCAGGCTTGTTGTCCCAAGGGGAGTCTTTGACATGCTTCAAACCAAACCACTGCTTCAGATAGAATAAACAAACAGATTTATTAACTATAAAGATAGATTTTAAGTGATTATAAATCAAAATATAACAAGTCAGATTTGGTCAAATGAAATAAAAGCAAAACGCATTCTAAGCTGATCTTAACACTTTCAGTGCCCTTTCAAACTTAGATGCTTCTCACCATCGGCTGGCTGGTTGCTCTTCAGTCAGGCTCTCCCCTTTGCTCAGTGCTTCAGTCGCTTGGTGTGGTGTCTGTAGATGTAGGTGGAAGAGAGAGGAAGAGCATGGCAAACATCTCTCCCTTTTGACGTCCTTTCTTCCCTCTTGGCTTTGCCCCACCCCCTTTCAGAGTCAGGTGAACATTACCTCATCGTAGTCCTAAACTGACCAAAGGAAGGGGGGTGACTCACTCGAGAGTCCAACAGATCTTTTTGTTGCTGACTAGGCCAGCGTCTTTTGTTCCTGTGAGACTGGGCTGGGTTTGTCCCATACATGCCCTGATGAGGTGTGAACTGCCCCTCTGCTCTTGGAGTGTTTTTGCCTGGGCTTATTTTAAGCCATGAGGATACATTTTCAGCCTCATAATTACATACATGAAATTATAACCTATAACGTTACTATAACATTACTGCAACAACAATTACTATAACATCACTATAACAACCAGGCTCAGTGCATCATGAGCCTTCCGAAGACACCCAACATCACAGACTTTGCATTGGATACCACACAATCATTTTATAAAGATGAACGTGGGGGTGTAGGGTGTTCCCACAAGGTACAGAATGCCACACCCTCCTGAGACTATATAATGCTGGCAGCACTCCAACTGTCCTCAGTTCCTTCTTACCATCTACAACCTGAGTCTGAGTTCCCCATGCAGGTTTTCTCCTCACAGTTTTTCTACTGCATCAGCAGTTTGTATCTGAGACCTTAATAGTGTACATAGTTAGTACCTGTAGTTTAGTGTAGTTAGTGTAGTTCTGCTCAGCCCTGTAGGCTATGCAGTATTCCCTGGGCTTCAAAAATCGCCTGTCATGTGGGGTTTCTATCTCTCATAGTGACATTCACACACCCTGCTTATTGTGCCTTGGCGAAGGCCATACTAAAGAAAAGTGCAGTATTTGTCATTCTTTTAAGAAAAGAATGCAGATCACTATAGATGTCCGCCTGAAGCAACATCACAGGCAATGAGGCCTGTCTCGGCACCTGGACCTTTTTTGGATTCCTTTATCAACCGTCCTCAGATGGTCCTCTGCCTCTGCACTAGTTCTAGACAGACCCCAGAACTCTGATCTCCCTTTGATAAAGGACAGGGGTCATTCATCATCTCCACATGTCCCTCATAAGAGGACTCATAAAACAGACTGGAGCCATCCAAGACTGAAGAGGGATTCATCATCCTCTTCATTGAGAACAGGGCCTCAGCCTCAGCAAAACTCAGGAAGCCAGGATAGAGCCAGGGCATCAACCCATTTCTCTCCGGAACCAAGGTGAGAGGATCCTAGTACTGTACTGTCAACTCTGGAACCATCTATGGGACAGCCATTGAATTCAGTACCTATGTACATGACTGCTGCTCCATTACTGTCAGTGCTGTTGACCCTACACATTTACATGGTAGCATCAGACTTACTTTGTCTGTCTGTACAGGCATCCCCATTAACTCAGAATGTCGGGGCAGGGCCAGTGCTTCAGGCTAGTTCAAACCTTTTGTCCTCTTCAGCTTCACGGCAAAGATTGCCCTCAACTCCGGTACCAATGAAGAAGCAGGCACCATCCATGGCATCTATGCTGACGGGACTGGTACCGATGCATCCCCTGCCCTCAGCACTGTCTACATCATCAAGTTTACCATCAGCATTCTCAGTATCGGTGGGTTTCTCAGGGTGGGAACCAAATAGCTCCTCGGCACCAGTCCCTGCTGCACAGCCCTCTCAAGGTGCCTTTGCAGTGCCAACCATGGTTCTGCTTATGGTATTGACATTAACCTTACTCCACTGGGCAGTGGACAAATCAGGCTATCCTGTGGCCCCATCACAATAGTACATCTGGTGCCCACTGATTATTCAAACAGCACATCACACTCCATGATGGAGTCCTTCAGCTCTTCTCTAATCCTGCCTTGACTAAAGTGATCAAGACACCCATGTGGGGTAAACATTGGTACCGAGAGCAGAGTAATTCTCGTAGTAAAGACAAATCATCCTGTCCCACTGTGTGCTGGTCTCCTATTCCATACCCTATGTCTCAGTGGCCCCGTCGGGATCTCTGTGTGCTTTTCATTCCCACAGATCCCGATCTCCATACAGGTGGGGTATAAACCCCTTACCTGGAGGAGGCCCAAACCTCAGAGCAGCCTGTGACACAAGCACAGGATAACATCCATCCTCCTGAGCCACCTCCTTTGGAGGACCCTTTGCCAGAGGACCAGCATCCCGTTCTTGTCCTCTCTGGATGAAGCAATGGCCCTGAATGCAACTTCTCCTGTCCCAGATGATTTTATTTCCTGCCAGGAATTGCTCAGGAGAATGGCTGCAGCTCTTATACTCAAGCTGAACTAGTACAGGAAAGTAGTCACAAATTGGTGGACATCCTCTAGGCAACAAACTCAGGAAAGGGTTGCCTTCCTAATTAATTATGCCTTCTTGCAGCCAGCCAAAACTTTGTGGCACACTGTAGTGCAGTGGTTTTCAAACTTTTTTCCTGGGGACCCAGTTGAAGAAAATTGTTGATGCCCACTATCCAATGGAGCTGGGAAAGAGGGGTTCAGGGAGTGGGCTCTGGGCTGGGGCAGGGGTTGGAATGTGGTGGGGGTCAGGGATGAGGGGTTTGAGGTGCAGGAAGGGGTTCCGGGTTGGGGGGGCTCAGGGCTGGGGATGAGGGGTTTGGGGTGCAGGAGGGGCTCCAGATTTGGGGGGGCTCAGGGCTGGGGTAGGGGATTGGGGTGCAGGATTGGGGCACGGGACTGGGGCATGGACTTACCTCCCGTGGCTCCTAGTCAGCGGTGCAGCTGGGGTGCACCGCGGACGGCGCTGCGCCCCGGAAGCAGCCAGCAGCAGGTCTGGCTCCTAGGCCGAGATGCGCAACTCTCACTCACAGGCACCACCCCTCCCCCCCGCAGTTCCCATTAGCCAGTTGCTGGCCAATGGGAGTGTGGAGCTGGTGCTTGGGGCGGGGGCAGCGCCCAGAGTCCTGTGGCCCCGCAGCATAGAAGCCGGACCTGCTGCTGGCCACTTCCGGGGCACAGTGCGGTGTCAGAAAAGGTAGGCACTAGCCTACCTTAGCTGGGCAGCACCGCCGACGGGACTTTTAATGTCCCGATCGGTGGTGCTGACCAGAGCAAGGCGACCCAGCGCCTTACATGGCGCAACCCGGTAGTGGGTCGCACCCACGGTTTGAAAAACACTGCTGTAGTGGTCCCTCAGGCTCAGAATCGGAGGGAGGCCACTCTGTGTCACTGCATCAGGCAACAAACAGTCGATTAACAGTCTATGGCTCTGTCCTTCTGGTGTGCAGAGCAATAAGCAGTCCCTAGCCCAAGAGGCTTGGGCTGGGGCAATCACAGTCTGGGCTGTGACTCTCTGGGCAGGGCAGAGCATGGAGCAGGCTTTCACCTAAGCCTCCTGGCTAAGGCAGCCAGCAGACAAACAATCTGGGGCTCTGGCCCTCTGTACAGGGCAGGACAGAGCAGGGAGCAGGCTTTTGCCTAAGACTCCTGGCTAAGGCAGCCATCAGACAAGTCTGTGGTTCTGGCCCTCTGGGCGGGGCAAGCCACAAGGAAAGCCCAGGCCTTCTGGCCTTGGGATGAATAGCTACCCCAGTGGTGGGTTTTGCAGCAGGGGGTTGGGGACCTGGGCCGACCCTACTCCACTGGGTCCCAGCCCAGGGCCCTAGCAGTGACAAATGGTTCTACCACTGGGTCAGCAGGGATCCTACCGAAACAGGCTGACCTGTGCTCCCACAACAAAACCAGAATAAAATCTGGTTTCCCTGGACCACTTCCTACCACAGTCTGGACGGGGTTTCTGTAGTCCAGACTGGGTCCTCTGTCTCCTTGGGGTACACTGCAGATGGCAGTCCCAGCAACTCCTCTCCAGCGTCGGTCTCGTCGGGGGCAGGTGCTGCACAGCGCCAATTCAGCTCCAGAGTTCTGCAGCAGGCTGGAGACATCTGCCTCCTCCCGTCTTGGCTCTCGCTTGACTGATCTGCAGGTCCTGCCTTTTCTAATTCCTGTCATGCCCCTCTGCTTCCACAAACACACAACACATACTAATAATTAATAGGGGGCCCCTTGAGCTGCTTGAGACCCTAAGCAATTGCTTAGTCTGCTTATGCCTAGTGCCAGCTCTGGTTTCTACTCTCAGCCAGTACCATGGCTGCGAATGAGAGGTTGTGGCAAGGAACATTTACGTCTACCCTGAAGGACAAAGGATCTAAAAGATTGGACTCATTAGAGAGACAGATTTATTCTGCTGAATCACTCCAAATGGGAATTGCCAACCTGGTGGAGCATCCAGATCTGATGCTTCTTTTGGCAGAGTTGTCCTGCAATCTTTGTTTTAGTGGACTCTGAGCACCCACCTCTTTACATCATGATTCATGTCACTGTTTGTGAGTCACCAAGAGTGCATTATTTACGGACAAGCCCTTGAAGATGAAGAAACACTTAGTTACTTTACAGTAACTATGAGTCTTTGAAATGTGTTGTCTATAGATATTTTGTGACCTGCCCTATGAAGTCCCTAGAACACCTGGATTCTGTAGTGGCAAAGGAACTGAGTGGCAGTCGGGGCTCCCCTACTCTTTTTGCCTTCAGCATAGGGCACAAGGCCACTCAGGACACAAGTACAACCCAACAGAAACTGCTGGCCAAAATATTCCAATCTTGAGTTCATGGATAGGGTGACCATATGTCCCATTTTGGCCAGGACAGTCCCCTTTTTTAAGCCTTGTCCCAGACCTCCTGATTTTTTTTTATTTTTTTTTGGCAAAAATGGGCATTTGTACTGTTTGCTCATGCCAGTTACAAGTTGCTCTGATCAGTTGGCAAAAGCAAATGGAACAAATGCCCAGTTTTGCCAAAAAAGTGGGTAGTGCCCCCGTCAGGAACCTTTGAGGAGGACAGTGGCGACACGAGGTGCTGGGCATGAGGCTTGTGCAGTCAGCCTAGGGTGCTGTGGGGCTCAGGAGGTCAGCCACAGTCCTGTGTGGCGTGGGGCCCAGGCAAGTAGCAACGCCAAGTGGCTGGGGATGGCCCCATGTTGGGGGGGCCTCAGGTGAGCGGTCATGCCAAGCTGCTCAGGCCAGAGCCATGCCATGTCCTGATTTTACTTTTATAAATATGGTCACCCTACTCATGGAACATATGTGCATTGTCAGCATACACCTACCCCCATCTAATCTGTGCTTACACTTGCCACTGCCCCAGTTTCCCCTTTTGGCCTCCTCAATAACCCCACAAAGGGGCTGGTTTATTCACAGAAAGTTTAAAATTTAAAACAAAACTCCCTTTGGTGAGCTGGCTCTCTGAGCAGGTCCCTCAGAGTCCCAAATAATGTCTGTCACCACAAGACAAAGTTAATGTACTCAATTCTAGTATCTTGTGCCACTCCTGGGGCCCCTATTCAGTCCCAGCCTCTTGATTCTCTTCTATCCTCTTCTCATGATGCTGACTCACAGAGCAACCTTCCTTGAATCTTCCCCTGGTCTTTATCATGCAACCACTCCCGGGGCTTTTCCACATGGAGTCTTTCCCTGCTCTAGGGTTGCCACCTTTCTAATGGCTGGTAACCAGACCTTGAGGCCCTGCGCCCTGCTCCACCTCTTCTCCCCATGGCCCCTCTCCCGTCTCTTGCAGGGTCTTCACCAGTACAGCCAAGGCTGCTTTGTCCACCACCTGTGGGATCCGCAGGGCCACGTGCAGCAGCTTGGCCCCGGAGGCAGTGTCTGCAGTACTGCCTCCTTCCTTCTGCTTAGGATTGCCATCTTTTCCACGGATCAAAAAAAAATGGACATCAGGGCTTGTTAAACGGCACCCAGACACAGAAGCTGAAACCCAGACTGTCTAGGAGAAAACCAGATGGGTGGCAACCCTACCCTGCTTCGTCTCAAGCAGCAACTTGCAGGGCTTGCTACCTGAAGTCCTTCCTTTCTCCCAGGAAGAGATCCAAGACCTCCTGTCCCTGGGCAGGCCTCTGTCTGCCTTGTGACTCTCTCCTCTGTCTTGCGTGCCTTCATGAAGTCCCTCTTATCTATACTCCAGAGGCACATGACCCACCTGTCACATGGCAATCTTCATTCTCCACCTGGGGAGGCAAGTTAAGGGGACTGGGCCGATCTCCCTATAAAGAGGCCCGCCACCCTGTGACATGTACCAAGAGTGGAGGATATGTGGACAACCTATCATAAAGAACCACATTTACTGTGAGTATGTAACTTTTTCTTCCTCTATGAGCCACTGTCATGGCAAAAGCTAGATACTCCAGTGCTGGAAATGACCCATCCCTGAACAAAGACCAGTACAGTGAGACAAATGAGCTAGCAGGTCTGTAAAAAGTGGCATACAAAAACCTCAGGAAATATCAACAATTTAAATAGAATGGTCATTATTTTTTATGTTTATAATATCACCATGTAATTCAATAGAATTACTGTTTATTAGGAGCTTGTGCTGTTACAATTATTGATCCCCATTCATTAGCGATCTTTATTTCCTGTACTCTAAGGCTTCTTTCCTTCTTCACTATCTACTACTTTCATTTGAACATTTTCTCCGCTTTATATTCTTTTTGTTATTTGAAATTATTTTAACATAAAGAAACTGCTTTGTTTTCTCCCTAGGTTCTTTTTCCTGATGGAACGGTGATCAAGAGTCCCGATTCTGGCCCTGTTCTAGCACCATCTCCTGCAGTTAGTAAACGATCATCCATTGCTGAGAACAGCCTACAGACCCAACCATTGCCTTCTACTGAGATCAGCATGAAAAAAGGTAGCATTTTCAGTGTTAATCTCCAAATGCTTCAGCTGAAATTACGGCATTTTAGCAAGGTCAGACCCAGCAGAAAAAGTTTTTCTGTAGCCTGAAAGTTCTGCCAGTGTTGAGAATATGCCATTTTACCTGCACTTTAGTGTTGCAGTACGTCTCAAGTTTGTCACCTTTATAAGCATTAACATCTCCTCTTTCTCTCCAGCCCTTTCTTTTTCTTCAAATGTGGAAGAAAACACACAAATGAAAATATATATATGAGTTCACCTAGCAGAGTGACCCAATACAAAGTCTGTTAAAGTAAATCCTCAGACCTTTGGTAATACCAAATCCCCGAGATCTTATTCACCTTTTACTCTGTCCTTATTCAGGGACACTCCTATTGAAGTCAATGGGTATTTGGCTAAGTAAGAGCTGAGTAACAACTGAGTAGGGACCTCAGAGTACAGCTCAAAATAATTACCCATAATCATAACATTAACTTGTACTTTATTGGGGCCCTTATCTCATGAATAGAAATTTCTGACTGAGCTCATCATCAGTAAAAACCTGTAGAAAATCAACTCTGATTTCATCCTGCAGAGACAGAGAGAAGGCAAGTGAGACCACATTTCAGGATTTCTTGGCCTCAGTTGGGCCTCCAGCCTCACTTTACACATTACAGCAAGCTGTGGTTTTTATTTTGCAATGTCCTGTTTCGATATTCCAGGAAAGTTTATAGTTTACTGACACATCTTTTGAAGTTCTGTACTACATATTACACTGACCTAACCCATAGGTGTTTGTTTCTGTTCTTACAGGAAAGGGTGGCCACAAGGGTAGCACAGCACCAGGAGCCAAGTATGAGTTGCCTGATTCTGCTGTTCAGGAACCCCTGCCTACTCTGCTACAACACATAGACAACCAGATAGGCACCTGGATAACAACCACCCCATCAGGCATTCAAGTGGGCACTAAGGGAGCAAACAGAATGGATCTGAAGCCACTGTTAACTTATCAGGCAACTGACCCAGTTAATGGAATGGTACTGCTATTCTAATATCATAGTTCTATCCTACTGAGTTTAAAGATCTGGCTGATAGCATTTGCTCATTGGATGTTTCCTTAGATCTCTAATATTATACTCTTAAAGATACGAAGGTATTAGATTCGGAAAAACCTCTGAACTTTCAAACCACTGAGCTATATAAAATTGTGTTGTTTAGCTTTGTCAAATGTGCAGTGTCTTATCTTATCTATCTAATGTATTGATACTGCTGTCACAGTGGTATCTGAGAGCTAGTGGAAACCAGTATTCTTTTACCTTTCCAGGTTATGATAATGCGAGAAGACAAGGTGCTAATGATTCAGAAAAAGGATGATACCAAGATAGTGGATCATGCTGATGGTACTAGAATCACCACATTTTATCAAGATTATGAGGAACCTTTTGTATCTGAGGATAATGAAGAAATAGGTAAAAACAAAAAGGGAGCAATTCCCACTCCTGTGTCTTGTAAAACTGTGATCTTTCAACATAAACAATAAATTTTCCAACCGTGTTATATGTATAGCCTACACAACAAATCTGATATCTCAGTTGTCTAGGATGAGCTTCTTTGGAGAACTTTCTTTCTTCAGGAGTTGTTATAATACACTTCACTGTGGCAAAGAAAGGTAACAAGCAGGTCTTTCATCCATCCATCCATCAAGGTACTTATTTGACCCTTATCACTGTAGTAGTAGCTGCATACTTCTCATTATTTAAAAAAAAAATCCCCCTCTTTCTTTCCTGTCACCAACAAGCATACTGAGGGTGTTTGATTTTTAAATTACTGAATCTGTGAGAATGTCAATACTATTGTGAGAAAGCCTAGGTGCAAAGAGGTGCATTTTACATTTGTCTTTGAATGCAGTGAGGCTAATGGTCATTCGTATTCCTTCTGGCAGTATGTCCCTTTGGTCCAGTTGCTGTGCAGGTTCTGTCTCTCAGGGTCAGATGCCAACTCCTATTGGTTGACAGTGACATTGTTCTAGTGGAATGTAGTGGGAGGTTCTGGTCATGAAGGGAGAGATGGTTACTCAGGTAGGACTATGTAGGACTTTGAACTGGATTCTGTATTCAAATGGAAGCCAGTCCAGAGAATAGCATACCAGGATGGTGTGTTCCCTGTGACCTGTGTTGCTGAACAGATGGGCTGATACATTTCCTCACAGCATGGGGCTTCCTTCCCAGATATAAAGAATTTCCATAGTACAGCCTACATGTTACAAATGCATGGATTATTGTGGCTAGGTCTACATTTGATAGACTACACATAATCTTCTGACAAGCCGTATATGGTAGTGAGGATTTTCTGCTATGGTAGCTACTTGGATTTCCAAATACAGTGCAGAGTCTAAGAGAATCCCAAACCTACAGATTGCTTTGAGAATATAAGAGCAGGTGCCTTCAATTAAAGGAATTTTTATGCAGAAGAGTTCAACAAGGTGCCCTGTGCAAGAGCTGAAGGACCAACCCTATTAGAGATAAAGAAACTGAGACACAGATTTTCCCACAGTTCATGTCCTCCTGTTTGGTGTGGCTAACCTGTGTTCATTCTTAGGTGAATCCCCACAAACCATCAGAAGGAAAGTAAAATGCATACGAGTAGAGAATCCTGACTTTGCTACGGTTATAACAAACTGTGAAGACAGCACCTGTTGTACCATCTTTGGAGATGGGACATCTATTATAGCAAAGCCACAGGGAACGTATCAGGTGAGCATTAGTCTAAGATTATAATAGTGTAATGTATGTGTTTATGTGTTCTGAACTTCTCATTCCTGCCTTTGTCTCCTCTTACCCTAGCTATCATAACTCCCTTTCTATGGCCTTTCCACATCCTGTCCGGATTCCAACTGTGCAGAATGTGGCCACTCCACCTATACTCAAACTCCACAACTCTGTGGATTCCCATTTACTTCAGAAACCAATTCAAAATTGCTCTCATATTAAAAATGTTAATGTTTAAAATATTGCACAGACTAACATCTGCCTACGTTGTGGGCTTTGTCTTTCTCTGTTTCCCTCTCCACTCCCTCCAAACAGGATAATTAAATATTAAAGGTGTGGATTGGATTTTTCTTCCTGAATTCAACAGTTGCTCATTTTCATATTGCTTCTAAACTCAGGAGTCAACCATTGGCAGCTGAACCTCCTCTCCTCTTGTTATGCAGGTGTTACCCTCCAGTACCGGCTGCCTTTTCATTGATGACGATTGTTCAGCAGTTTATTCCCATGAGATTTTCAATAAAACTCAGCTTCTCTGCAAGCGTGAGGAGAAACGAGCAGGGAGATACGTTATGAAACACACCTCCAATGTTATCTGTGAGGTGCTGGATCCTGAAGGAAACCTTTTCAAGGTAAAATACAAAGAAAGAAGTGAGAGCTTGTATTTTGTGTTAAGTATTTATTTATTTATCCACTTTGTAAATGGAGAGCTTTGTAGCCCTGTAGTATTAATACTGTGGGTGGGCAGCTTAGCCAACCAAATGTCACAGCAGCCGGGCACTGGATATGGTACCTCAGAATAGAGTGGACTTCAGTCTGGAAGTGACTTTTGGAGCTCCTCCACCTTTAGAGGTAAGTAAGAAGTGTCACACAAAATGAGACCCTTGGTGTGCAGTTGCATCACATCTGTAAAGTTACACTGATTAATGTGCCTTGTTGCACTAATCTAGGCAAAGGAAGTAGCTATAAGAGTCGGGATCTGAAGAGGGGAAAGGATACTGATCATTTTCTTACAAAACCCCACCAAAAAATTTAACCCTAAACTACTCAGTAAAGCAAAACTAGATGTAAAAGGTATGATTCAGTCTCTAGAGTCACACTGCTTTGTGTTGTGGTCCTTTCTGATCTTAAAAGCTAGATGGGTTTGAGCTATTAGTTAGTACTGGGACGTAAGTCCATGAAGCAGCATCTAGGGGGTAGGAAGTCACGTTGGTTACTAATCAGGAGGTATTTTTTTCTGATTCAGTATTGTGCTCCCAGTGTGGTGCTAAGTGGTGGTGTGTTTCTACATGTAATCTCTTTCTTACCATAACTTCTTTATAGTTAGGTTTGCAACCAGCTTTCATTTTTCCAGCTTCCTTTGCTAGCTTAATTCAGCCTTGTGAAAGGGAACACTCACTGCCAGTGCCGCCTAGGGCTCAGGCAGGGATGTGGGAGGTTGTCTTACTCCCAGGTGTTCTACTTTCCTACTACAGCTCTGCCTGTGGTGATCTGTCCTCTCCATGACACAGCCCTCCAGCCAGGTCACACTTTCAAGTACATATAAAGAGTCTGATTATGGGACAGTCTTCAGAACTCAGCAGGGGATTTAGGGCTTTCCCCTTGGGTCAGGGTCATGTGGTCCAGACCTTCATACTTTCAGGGTCTCCCTACAACTAGGTTCCCCACCTAGGGTTGTCCCTCTTTAGGGGTTGGTAGGGAGCTCAGGCCCACCCTCACCACTGGGCTGTGGTCCAGGGCTCAATGGTACACGGCTAAGTCCTGCACCTTGGAAGACTATATGGCTTACTCCCTGGATCACTTCCTGCCGGTCCCCTCTCTTCCCCCAGGGTAAAGTAAATAACTTAAACACAAAGATACAGTCTCGACCTTCATAGAGTCACTGGTCCCTTCTTTGTAGACTTGGTCAGGTCTCTGTAGTCAGCCTCAGACAGCAAGAATTCCTGTGATGCTTCTTCCCAGGAGCTCAGAATGCAGGTCAACTCACATCCACTATCTGTGTCCCACTGAGCTACTCTGCTCCCCTTTTTAAGCTCCTCCTCCAGCCTGTGCAGGCTTTGCAGGTGCTGTGGGGTGGGGCTGCCTGACTCAAGAGTGGTACTTTAACCCCTTCCTTTCCAGTGTAAGGTTTGTGCACTCCATCACAATCACCCATGGGTATATGCATTATGATACAATCTTTAATTACATGATCACATACTGTTTTTTTTCACAGGGCCCCAGGGTCATTCAATGCACAAGTTGGACAGTGCTCACTAAATGAGCAGCAATGCAATAATTTGTTTTATTTTCATAGTTCAATGTATGGGCCCAGCCCTTATTTACTGCATGCTATTCAAACCTTGCTCTGAAGACAGAATTTTTAATTTCCTCTTGGGCTTTTCTATGGCACTTATCACTGTTGTAGCTAATATTTCACAAACATTAATTAATTTAACTTCACAACATCCCTGTGAGATGAGGTGGTATTAGTCCCATTTTACAGATGATAAATTGAGGTACAGAAAGATTAAGGTCAAAAGTTTCCACTAATTTTGTGTATCCAATCTAAGACACCTATGACCTGATTTCTCAGAGTATTTAGCATTATGTAGCATTTTACATGTTCAAAACACAGCTTCAGTTGACTTTACTTGCAGCCATGAATGCTCAGCACTTTTTCAGAACAGACCCCAAGGTTTCAAGTTGGGCACCCAGAAAATGAAAAATTAGTGATCACTTGTGACTCCAGCATCACACAGGCAGAGGCAGGTATAGAATACAGTTCTATAGAATACAGCATCATCAACTGCCAGAACCATGAGACCTTCTCCTCTCTTCCTGCAATCTCCTGCTTCATTCACAACATATCTTCAGATTTGTACAACAAATGATGTGTAGCATTTCCACAGACAACAACCTCCTTCATTTTGCACAATCCTGATTCACCTCAGAGTAGGTCTATCCTGTGCACTGAATGAGTCAGAGGTCATGTGGAAAAAATAATATGTGGTCATATAATTAAAGACTGTGTCATAATGTAAGGGGCAAGGGGCAAATCAAGATTGCACAGGCAACCTTAATTCTGGCATTTCCTGACTTTGGAGTGCTTGACTTTGCAACCTTAATAATGTATGTTTATGTAGTTTTTTGAGTGTGATTTCCTAGTTTTTAAAAAAAGCGAATAGAAAATCAGAAATTCTGTTATGTGGCATCATATTGATACCCATGTTCATCATGTAGCCTTTTATTTTATTTAAAGTGAATTTACTGATTACACTACCATGAGTTCAGCTCCAGTTGCTACAGTTTTAGATACAACAGAGTGAAATTGTCTCTGGTGCTCTTCTCAAATGTGGAGGTTCTAGGAACACACGAAGTCCATGGACAATGACCACAGACACAATCAGAAGTACAAAGTCTTATCTGTACTACAAGTTTTATTAAAGCAATAAGTAAAGTTACAATTACCCATGCATATAGATATCCTGCAAAAACCTATGCAATAATTATAACTGTATTTGTAATCATATCCTCAAAGATATTCTTGGGTCTGATGGACCACTCTATAGACGATAATTGCAAGAGGGATAGTTCCTGCTGGGGTTCTTGTGGGGTCATCCCTTGAGTCTTCCCACTTTTACCCAACCAGGCAACACTCTTTTGTATTGTAATTCTGGCCACACTTAACACCTTATACATATGCATGAAGGTGTTAGTTAGCCGCCTTTCCCATATCTGTACTTTCACACCCCATGAATATTGGTGTGCCCTGTTTTTCATAGGTTGTTTGTAGTTCCTCTTATTCTCATTAGCATTTATGCATGACCTGTATCCTGCAGTCAGGACAGACATTTAAATATGTTACAATCCGGTGTCTCATGGTCTCAGACAATATATTTGCAGTTTATTGCAATCCATTTTTCTGTAACCTCACCTATTGGCACATCTTATGCAGTAACCCTGTGACCTTACGAGCATAGGGTTATTCCTAGGTCATTCACTCATGTCAAACATTCTTAAACCTATGGCCTAGTATGGCTAAGCTAAAATCTTACAGGTCTCAGGCTGTAGGCCTTGTATTTGAGCCATGCTTTACTTATATACCTAATGCACACTCATCATTCCTAAATACTTATCAGTCCTATACTTCTATAATCCTACAACTTAAATCTATTTTGCAAGCATTGATTATATGGGAAATAGCATATGAGTTGACCATGACATCACATGGTACAATGATAAAAAAATGAACTAATTAGCTACAATCAGTAGGGTTGGAACTTTTAGATCCACCACACACAGACCTTAGCTACTTACTTGAGCAAAGGAGTAATTGATAATAGTAGTACGTTGTCATCCTCTCTGTGGGCCAACATTGGAAGGCGTGGGACACAGACTTTGCCAGTGGATTTCACAGAGGTTTGCTGACAGTAGAGGAATGATGAAACTCTAGAATCTAGAGCTCCATTCCAGGCTCTCAAGGGGAGTCTTCTCTAGTGGACACAGACTCTTTTGCCCATTCTCCCCAAGCTTGACTCCTTCTGCTCCATCCTTTCCAATGACCTATCTATTCCCCACCCCTAATTTGTTGTCTCTGTCCTGTATTCCTTGCCTAACCTGTTCCGGTCACCATTCTTCAGACTTTCCAGCCCAGTCCCAGTCTCCTTACACCACCAGTCCTAGTTTCAAACACTGGACTCACTGTCTGAATCCCAGTCTCCCCTCCACCCTTCCAAGCTCTCCCATCCCGCATCCAGTCTCAAACTGCTTACCCAGCCACTCACAGTTCCTCATCCAATATATCTCTCCCCTCCTCCCCCCACTGTCTTCCAGTACCAATCTCCCTCCCCGGACTCATAATCCAATGTCAATCCCTCCCCTTACCCACTTCCCAGCTTCTTGCCCCAGTCTCCACCCTCACTGGCTCCTAGTCCTAGTCTCTTTGTCCAGCCAGTCCCAGTTCTTCCCTTACTCCATGTTGATAGATGTTTGGCTGCATGTGTGTGTTCTTTCTGTGTGCTGTACTGACTCTGGCCAGATAGCCCTTACAGCAGGCTCCAATCGAACGGCCCAATAAATGCACAGACTCGGTTCATAGTGAAGGCATTTGGTCAGGTTTATTGTCAGCGAAGCACAGTCCTAATGTTCTGGCTCAATGGTTAAAGGTATACTCACACATGTATGCCCGTTGCAATGGACTAGCTCAGTTAATAGCAGTACTTTCCATTATCCCCTAGGGCAATCAAAAACAATCCCTCTGAGATATCTTTTTATACATTGATACAAACAAGTTACGCGCTGCCCCTCTGACGTAGTTAGTTGGCACCCTCTGACATAGCCAATTACTACCCAGCCCCTTGTACATCTCTAACCTTATCTTTAGAATGGGTCAGCATGTTCCTGTTATCTTTAAGGAATGTGTTGGTATTGAGGTGTTCTGGTACCAACCTTCTGGAATGCGTTTGCGTGAGTACTCTGTGCCTAGCTCCTCTTAGGAATATGTGTTTTTGCAATATCAGCCCAGTTCTTGCCAGATTCTATGAGAAGGGCCTGCCTCTAGCTCACAGCCTGATTTTGCTTTATATTAGCAAAGTTTTGACCACTACGTTAGCCCAGGCCTCAGGCCTCATACCAGGGCTCAGATACAAGGGCTTATGTTTCAGGCCCTCTTTCTACTACACACCATAGCTCTTTGTCACATCTGTCTCCCCTCCCCACTGCCCTTGTTTCCCCTCACCCCACTGGTATCTAGTCCCAGTCTCCTTGTCCAGGCATTCCTATTCTCACCACCACCACCACCCAGCACTGTGTCTGATATTTGTGTTCCTCACCAATCAACAAACTTCCAGTCTTCCCCCATTTCCCTCAGAATCTCCCAGTCACAGTCTCCTGTCTCAGCCAGTTATAGTCCCCATTTCTCCCTACCTCCAGTCCCAGTCTCACCAAACTCTTTGTCCCAATCTACTCCTTTCCCACCCCATGGGCTGGCTTTTGTCCCTTTGTATTTGAATCAGATGGACTAGTCCTTCGATGCTTGGGTGCCAGAAGGGTCACCGGGAGTCGAGCTCATCAGGAATTTTTCAATAAAACAGTTTTTTGCCAGAAAATGGTGATTCATCAAAACTGAAATGTTTTGCAAAAACTTTACAAAAGTAAATTCTGCACTGAAACAGAACAAATGTTGAAACCTGGAAAATTTTCATGAAACAGAATTCTTATTTTCCAGCCAGCCTTAACTGAGACCATAAGAGAGACAAGGCTCCTTGCTTTCTATTCTGGTGCTTGGCCCCACCACAGCTCAGAACAGCCATTATAGAAAAATTCTGGCTTCACCCTTGTAACCCTGGGCTGGAGTATGCTCGAACACTCTGTGAGGACAGCACACGCACAGTCTCATCAGAACTAGGAACTGTGAGGGGATGGAGCATGCTCAGAGTGGATGAAATCTTCAGAGATTTTAGCCGCTAAAATCGAAGAAGTCTCTCATGAGCATGTGCAAATTATGATTTTTTCAAAGGCTTTTAAGTTGGCCAGATTTGGGCAGACATTCGTGGAGACAGCAAAAGACACATTCCAGAAACAAAGGCTTTCCCTCTTCCAAATTTCAAGTCCCCAATGCAAAACATGAGGATGTAAGAGCTATTCAGAGAAAAGATCATTGGAAATTTTAAATTTAGACAAAACAGTTAAAGGCTGGCAAAGTTATATAAGCAACTGAAAACAGGGCCTTATTACAGGAAGTGTTGGGTAACCTTAATAATAGGTGATGAAACCTACAACTACATATAAAAAGCTACATTAAAAAAATCATAAGGTTGCAAAGTCAACCATTCAAAAGCCGGGAAATGGAAGAATTGAGGTTACTTGTGCAACCATAATCCAGGTCCCTTATGTATGTGTGCTGGGATATAGTCTTGCCCAGCATCACATCAGAAGTCTGTGGCAAAGTCTGGAATAGAATCCAGATTTCCTGGAGTCCATGCCAGCACCTGAACCCCAAGAGAATATCCTTTTACTTCTTGCAACTTTCTGATTCATTCACTGTCAATCTGGTGCACTAAATGAGGCCTGTAAAGCAGTCTCTCATGACATGATCATATATTACCATTTGAATTAAAGAAATAATTAGTAGTAATAATAGGGTGTTGTTCTGTATGTGAATAAGCTACAAAAGGGGGACACAAAACACATTTTGCTTACACGAGTTATTTGGTAGTCAGAGGGGAATGTTGGGAATAAGGGATCCTGATCCTATTCCTTGCTTTGGAAGGAAGTGTGGTCTGACAGTTACAGAGAGTATAGCTCAGTACCTAGAGCCGGCCCATTCGTTCTGAAAGGTAGTGTGGCTAAAGGGATAAGCCTTGGGTCTTTACCATATTAGAAACAGGGTTCTACTCTCAGTTCTAGCAGTGATCTTTTGCAACCACTCAGGTTTAAGCAGGTTCATGAGCCCTTGTCCAATAACAAGAGCTGGGAATTGCAAAGAATTATTAACACCAATCAATAGATGATCATTTGGCTCCCCCTCCAGCACACCTTCCCTAGGCCAAAGAGGTTTGCTGCTGCTGAACCAGTGTGTGACTACCGTGTAGGAAGTTGAGTGGAGCCTAGGAGCATACTCCTAGTATGCTGAAAAGCATGCTTTCCCATACTGAAAAGCACGCTGCAGCCACTTGCATACTGGGATAGCTACCACAATGCACTGCTCTTTGTGGCGTTGCACGGGCTGCTAATGTGACCATGCCAGTGCACTTGCAGCTGACAGTGTAAACACACAGCAGTGTTTTCCCTGCTGCAGTCTCTGAAGGCTGGTTTAACTCCCAGCGCTCTACATCTGCAAGTGTAGCCAAGCCCTCAGTTTATTTGGCATGTAGCAGCTTTGTAGGTCTGGAGAATAATCAGTGCAGACAGAGTTTTTAGAGATTGTAGCAGCAAGCCTACAGAAAGCTGTACCAAGCATATGCAAATGGAAATTGTCAGAAGCTTGTAACTCAGACAAATCTAGAAAGATTTTCCTAGGGACAAAAAAAGGCACCCCTCTGACTTCTGAAATATCCCCCAGTCAAATTTCAAGTTTTTGCTCCAAAGCATGGAGGTGCAAGAGCTCGTCAAAGAACTCATTGGGAAAATGTTTTACCATTGACAAAAATACCTATTTTTCATTAACCTCATTCCCAGAAACAGCTGAGCCATCTTTGCTGAAACTATCCAAATCCTTTAGCCTCAGGAAGAAAACTAGAATGGAAAATTTAAGCTCAAACAGTCTGGCAAAGTTATAAGTAATTGAAAACTATAGACAGTACTACAAGCTTCATGTATAATAGTAATAAACTATGGACAAGCTGAGGAAGCTGTTCCACAGTGAATATATATATATCCACTCACAGAGAGAGAGACCAAGGACCAGATTTGTAATGGTATTAAGCACCTAGTGGGATTTGCAGAAGTACCTAGGCATCAAGATCTCTTTGAAATCAATAGGTCCTAGGCACACAGCTGGTTTAGAAAATAGCCAAGATGTATTGGATTTTAACAGTTTTTTCAGTTGTTTCATACCTACAAGACCTTTCTACAGTGATCAACCAAGGTAATTTACCATCCCCCGGAATGCATCACAATTCTGTAATTCTTTGGTGCATTCAATTCTCAAATTGCTTTTACTTCCTCAGGGCTAGGACTGATTCCATCTTTGTTTATTGTGTGTCCCAAAGTGGTGTTGGTGGAAAATGCACTTTTCCTTGTTTAGCTTCAGTCCAGGCTGACTGATTAGGGTTAGGACTTCGTTGGGAGCTTTTTTATGTTCTTCCATCAAAGACCTATATATCAGAATATTACCCATGAAAGCTACAACTCCATTTCTGTTCATTAACAGTTCTGTCATCTTTCTTTGGAAAATTTCAGGTGCACTGGTAATCCCAAAAGGTAATCTTTGAAAGCAAAATCTCCCAATGGTTTTGATAAATGTAATCAGTTTAGCACTCTCTTTGGCTAAAGGAATTTGCCAGAATCTGTTTGAGGCATCCAGCCTGAAGAATACTATAGCTCCTTTCACTTTGGGGGGGGGAGTCATTAAGTGTTGGGATGCATTTTTCTCTCACAACTGCTTCATTAAGTCTTTTAAGATCCACATATATTCTTATTTTTCCATTTTTCTTTATAATCAGTGTCGCTGGGGCACACCAGACTATTGGCTCAGAGATTTTCTCAATGCCAATCTATTACATTCTCTCTAATTCAGTTTCTACTTTATGAAGCAATGGCATAGAAATCCTGCAAGATGTATGTATACTGTATGGTTCGGTGTTGTCTCAAGGTTATTTGTACCACATCTCCTTTCAGAAGTCCAGTGTCACCAAATATTCTGTTGAATTCTTCCACCTTTCTTACTAGGCCCATGGTGGCTGCCACACTGCAGCTGAGAGGGTCATTGTCTTTGATCCTTTGATCATATACACTCTGAATGCAAAGCTTTTCTCTGTGTAAGTTGTTTCTGTGGTGAACTGGCTCATGCAGTTCAGAATATCTCCAGGGTTAGTAAAGTCTGTGTCCGGTGATTTCAGTGCTGAAGCGGTCAAAGATGATTATAAGTCGCTTCTGAGATGACTGTGACATCTATTCTGAATGAATTTTAAAGTCAGTAGTCTTGCCATGAATATTCAGTTTCATTCTCCAGACTGGCTCTGTATCATCACCATATGACAGATCCCAGAAATAATGGCTCTTGATTGTCTGTAATATTAGTCAATTCCCTGACTGCCTTGGTATGGCAAACAGCTGCAGAATGTCTATATTTTGTGCATTTATTACACCTTGCACCTGTGGCTGGCCATGCATCATCTCTTGGGCTACGAATTTTTCCATGTCTTCTGCATTTAGGCTGAAAAGCTTTATTGTTTGCCTGGATTATGTCCCTTTTAGGCTTAGGGATCTTATGGTAATTACTTGTAGAACTCAAGCTGCATATTTTAACAGCTTCTGAACTAGTTTCTTGTTTTTCAGATGTGGCAAATTGCTCTAGGTTTTGCTGTTTCACCAGCTGAAATTGCTTTGCTATTTGAATAGCAGTGTATAAAGTTAAGCCTGTTCAGAATTGTAGTTTCTGTGAAAGATTTTTATGTGTTAATCCAGTAACCAGCCTGTCTCTATTTTCATTTTTGTAGTCCTGAAATCAGTTTTCAACCAATGCATACATAGCTCTTATAAAACATTCAAAATTCTCTCCAGGTTCTTGAATTCTCTGGTAAAAACCTGCATTTCATAAACCACATTTCTCTGAATATAAAGTATGAATCAAACATAACCAGAAACCTTGCATAGTTTTCTTTTTGACTCTCTTCAGTAAAGGTAAAAGATTTAAAGATATTCTCTGCCTGCTTCCCCCTAGCATAAATTAAAGAACATACGTGAATGTCTCCAGTTTCCATGTGAAGTTTGGTTGCAATGCAAAATCTTGCAAAATACTTTGTCCATTCTGAAGGTTTGTCAAAACTGAAGTTCTCTGGGGCATTAAAGAGTGGCATGGTGATGAGATCCATCCTACAACCTGTTTTTTCTTTGCTTTTTCTTTCCTTCTGTATTCAACCTTTGTTGCTTTGTTCCTTCTGTGTCTGTTCTCCTTTGGCACTAGTTTACTTCTGACACCATGTCATATACATCTTGTACACGGTAGATTGCAAGGCTGCTACTAGAAAGTCAGGCTTCTGTACCAGATATAGTCTAGCTACAGAGCCTCCTTCTCAGAGAGATACACCGTAAGATGTGTCTTCCATAAGATTCTTTAATGTACTGCCAGGTATGGCTGAGGTTAGTTTAAATAATAAGGTATGTTAAACACATTGCCACCTTGTGACTGAACAGTATAATAAAGTTTAGCATTGCATTACAGACCCAAAGGTGCCTAAGTTCCCTCCGATGGGCAAGTGCAAAGCCACCTAAATACTGATGCTGCCCCACAACTAATGAGCTTCTCTGAGCCTTCATTCATACCTAAACCCAGTGGGATTCTCAAACTAGTTGTTCCCCTGCCTAACTCACCTGTGGGTCCCAATTCAATGGGCATGTTCAGAGCACACCTAACTTGTACAAAAGAAAGTGGAGGGGGGGTGCGAACATGCAGTAGCCCACTGGGTAGGGATCTCACCTGGAAAGTGAGAAACCTGTTTTCAAATTTCTGTTCTGCCTGCTTTGGAGTTGGAACTTGAACAGAGGTCTCCCATATCTCTGCTACTGTAAGTGCATTGGACTGTAGAGTCAACATCTTGCTTTTTCTCACTTTCTGACCTAGTGAATATTTAATTATTTATAAAAAGTGGAACAGCTTCAAGAAGAGAGATTGCGAGAAATGCATGCCAGAATATGCTATAGGCTGGTGAATAGGACCCTCATCTAGAATGTGGGAGACCTGCTCCAAAGTAGGCAGAGCAGAGATTTGAAAACAGAGTTATAAGGGGATGGGTCTCTCTTTCTCAAAAAGGCTGACCTGGCTTAGGCACCTCCAGGAGAGGGTTCATGGCTGCGAATCCTGAGTAGAGTTAGGCATCAAAGTACCTCTGTGGATTAGGGCCCTCAGCCCCTTCCTGCACCCCGCATGTTAGTTGTGGCTAACTTAGGTAGCTCCTCTTTCAGTTTCTGCAAATCACTTTCTTAGGCACCTAACTCTCTATACAATGCAGGGGTTGTTTAAGTTAGGAGAAATTGATGATAGATTCAGGTATTTCTTTGATGCAATCCTCTTTATTTAGAAAAATGTACACAAAGCACTTGTCAAGGTTCCTCCCCCACTCTGAATGCTAGGGTACAGATGTGGGGACCTGCATGAAAACCTCCTAAGCTTATCTTTACCAGCTTAGGTCAAAAACTTCCCCAAGGTACAAAATATTCCACCCTTTGTCCTTGGATTGGCCGCTACCACCACCAAACAAATACTGGTTACTGGGGAAGAGCTGTTTGGAAACGTCTTTCCCCCCAAAATACTTCCCAAAACCTTGCACCCCACTTCCTGGACAAGGTTTGGTAAAAAGCCTCACCAATTTGCATAGGTGACCACAGACCCAAACCCTTGGATCTGAGAACAATGAAAAAGCATTCAGTTTTCTTACAAGAAGACTTTTAATAGAAATAGGAGTAAATAGAAGTAAAGAAATCCCCTCTGTAAAATCAGGATGGTAGATACCTTACAGGGTAATTAGATTCAAAACATAGAGAATCCCTCTAGGCAAAAACTTAAGTTACAAAAAAGATACACAGACGGAAATAGTTATTCTGTTCAGCACAATTCTTTTCTCAGCCATTTAAAGAAATCATTATCTAACACACACCTAGCTAGATTACTTACTAAAAGTTCTAAGACTCCATTCCTGGTCTATCCCCGGCAAAAGCAGCATATAGACAGACAGAGACCCTTTGTTTCTCTCCCTCCTCCCAGCTTTTGAAAGTATCTTGTCTCCTCATTGGTCATTTTGGTCAGGTGCCAGCGAGGTTACCTTTAGCTTCTTAACCCTTTACAGGTGAGAGGAGTTTCCCTCTGGCCAGGAGGGATTTTAAAGGGTTTTACCCTTCCCTTTATGTTTATGACAGCACTGTTTCTCTGAACACAGAGGAACATACACAGGGGGCAGTTTATTTGTTCACAGTTCCAGGTCTGTCAACACTCTGCCCAGAAAGCCCTTGACATTCTCTCAGGACCATACTAGTAGTGCTTTTCTTTCTGTGTCTTGCTTTCAAGCTGCTTGCTCTTGGCTTTCTTGGTGTTCTCTCTTCTCTGTCTCCCTGCATTCAGTCTAGTCTTTGGGCAGTGGTTTCCATTGTTTGAGCTATTACTAAACAAAGGTTTCAGAGTAGCAGCCATGTTAGTCTGCGTTCGCAAAAAGAAAAGGAGTACTTGTGGCACCTTAGAGACTAACAAATTTATTTGAGCATAAGCTTTCGTGAGCTACAGCTCACTTCATCGGATGCATTGAGCTGCATCTGATGAAGTGAGCTGTAGCTCACGAAAGCTTATGCTCAAATAAATTTGTTAGTCTCTAAGGTGCCACAAGTACTCCTTTTTTTTTTAACTAAACAAAGGGACATTTAATTGTTCTCTCAGTTAGCCTGAATGGAAAGTGGCTAGCACACCCATCAGCTTCACCAAATCTGAGGCTGCTTGTAGGTCAAAGACCCACCTGCTGGGAGTTACCCAACCTCCATCAAGGTATTTAATTAAAACCTAAATAGAAGTGGCCTGATTTTCAGTGAAGCTGAGCACCCCACAGCTGCCACTACCTTCAGTGGCTCAGCACCTCTGAATATGGAACCATACAAATGTTGATATCTAAATATGGATACACAAGCTTAACTTTACGTACCTAGTTTTGAAAACCTTGGACAGTATTTCTTACTTAACTATCTCACATTTACATGTATGTTTTAATTATTTAATAATTTAATTAAAATTCCTAATCATTATTATCATGGGGCTATCAGGAACTACATTTTGGAAAGTAGATGTCTACATTATGTTCACTATATATTTTCATGAAAATGCAAATAATACTCCTGGGGGAATTCTGCGCCACTGTGCATGTGCAGAATTTATGTCCCCTGCAAATTTCTTGGCTTCCCTGCAGAAAAATGACTTTCTGACAGGGTAGTATAGGGAAGTCACAAGAGCAGTCATGCACTATGTTTTGGGTGCACAGGGCAGCTGTCAGAGAGGTAAATCACTGTGGGGCAGGGGATAGGACTGGGGAAGACCTGGATGATGGCTCCTACCCTGCGCTGGGCTCAACTGCTAGTCCCAGCTGGGCTGGGGAGGATGGGACTTCCTTTTCCCCTGCACAGCATCAGGGACCAGGTCAGACCCACACCCAGATTTCTCCCCCAACTGCAGGAAGCTCTGTAGTCCCCCTCCCCCCCCGCCACACACACACACGTCCTGCACCCATTGCTCCTGAGCTGCAGGGGGAGGGATCCCTGTACAGGGAGCTGCTCACGCATCCGTGCAACCTGCATGCATCAGACCCCCTCATACCCAGACCCTCCCCGCCCCCGCACTCAGAACTCCCCCGATGAGCCCCACTACCCCTGCACCTGGTCCCCGCTGATGAGCCACCCACACCCGGACCCCACCCCACTGAGCCTCAACCAGCTGCACCTGGATCTTCACCCCACTGAGCCCCACTCCTTTAGCATCTGGACCCCCCACTGAGCCCTCAACCCTCCCTGCCTAGCTCTACACAGACATCTCCCCCCAACTGAGCCCCAACCACCTTCACCTGAACCCCCCCACAGAGTCCCATTACTGTAGCATCAAAAAAAACCCAACAAACTCCTGTGTATCCAGATCCTCCATGTAGCCGGATCTCCCAGATTGCCCCATACTTGGATCCCCCCCACACTAAGCCCCTCCACACTTGGATCCAGCCTTACTGAGCTTGCCTGCCCACACTTAGTGCACCTGGCACGGAGGGGCAGAGCCCTGGGGTGTTTCTGGGACAGGCCCAGTCCTTGTGCTGTGCCAAGGTTGGGTACAGCCTCACCACTGAGTCCATGTTCCAGGGGGAGCTGCACAGTGATCTTCAACCTCTGTGCAGCCAGTGGCCTTTGCTCCCCAAGGCCATGCTGGAGCCTCCACATTTATTTGACAAAGAAAATTTGCAGAATTTTAAAATATTATGCGCATCATTTTTATTTTTTTGGTGCAGAAAGCCCTCAGGAATAAAATAAATAATTGCATGAGTGTGTCAGTAATCATGTAAGTATGCAGTTTGCTGATTTGACCCGCAAATGTATACTTTGTATGCAGGTACCCATTTGTATGTGCAACTGCATATTGTAAAGGTGGAACTTAAACACTTTTCTTTGAAAATTTGGCCATAAATGTATACTTTAAAATCCCTGAGTATTACTTATGCATTGGCACTTAGGGTTAGGATTCTTGACATGGCATATTTAGCCAAAACATTTATTTTGTCTAGCTCTGCCACTCCTACTCCTATTACCCTGAACATTTAGCTACCCAGCACAAAACGATGACTTGGCTATAACTGTAATTGTGCTAGCTCACATCTGGACTTAGTAGCAAATTTCTGTTTTTAAAAGATTTCATAGCCCAAATGATTATGTGTGTTTTCCATCATAGGTCATGGCTGATGGCAGCACATCTGTCTTCATTCCCAGCATTGATTCTGATAGTGAGGAAGATGGATACTTAGTACCAATACCAAAAGAAGTTCATACTCCTGTCACATATGGTGAACATGCCCCCAGGTAAACCGAACATACCACACAGGGATTGGTTGTTCTATGGTATTTAACATCTTTATCCATGATCTGGAAGAAAACATAAAATCATCACTGGTAAAGTTTGCAGATGACACAAAAATTGGGGGAGTGCTAAATAATGAAGAGGACAGGTCACTGATTCAGAACGATCTAGATCGTTTGGCGAACTGTGCACAAGCAAACAGTATGTGTTTTAATACAGCTATATGTAAATGAGTACATCTAGGAACAAAAGAACGTAGGCCATATTTACAGGATGGGGGACTCTATCCTGGGAAGCAGTGACTCTGAAAAAGATTTGAGAGTGATAGATAATCAGCTGAAGATGAGATCCCAGTGTGATGCTGTGCCCAAAAGAGCTAATGCAATCCTGAGATGCATAAATAGGGGAATCTCGAGTAGGAGTAGAGAGGTTATTTTACCTCTATATTTGACACTGGTGCGACCCGTGCTGGACTGTGTATCCAGTTCTAGCGTCTTCAATTCAAGAAGGATGTTGATAAATTGGAGAGGGTTTAGAGAAGACCTATGAGAATGATTAAAGGATTCGATAACATACCTTATAGTGATAGACTGAAGGAGCTCAATCTGTTAAAAAAGGGAATGCGTGACTTAATTACAATCTAGTTTCAGAGTAGCAGCCATGTTAGTCTGTATTCGCAAAAAGAAAAGGAGTACTTGTGGCGCCTTAGAGACTAACAAATTTATTTGAGCATAAGCTTTCGTGAGCTACAGCTCACTTCATCAGATGCATGCAGTGGAAAAAAAAGTGGGGAGATTTTATATACACAGAGAACATGAAACAATGGGTGTTACCATACACACTGTAACGAGAGTGATCAGGTAAGGTGAGCTATTACCAGCAGGAGAGAAAAAAAACCTTTTGTAGTGATAGTCAAGGTGGGCCATTTCCAGCAGTTGACAAGACTGTGTGAGGAACAGTAGCAGGGCGGAGATAAACATGGGGAAATAGTTTTACTTTGTGTAATGACACATCCACTCCCAGTCTTTATTCAAGCCCAATGTAATGGTGTCCAGTTTGAAAATTAATTCCAATTCAGCAGTCTCTCGTTGGAGTCTGTTTCTGAAGTTTTTTTGTTGAAGAATTGCAACTTTTAGGTCTGTAATTGAGTGACCAGAGAGATTGAAGTGTTCTCCGACTGGTTTTTGAATGTTATAATTCCTGACATCTGATTTGTGTCCATTTATTCTTTTACAGTCTCTACGTCACTCTCGTTACAGTGTGTATGGTAACACCCATTGTTTCATGTTCTCTGTGTATATAAAATCTCCCCACTGTGTTTTCACTGCATGCATCTGATGAAGTGAGCTGTAGCTCACAAAAGCTTATGCTCAAATAAATTTGTTAGTCTCTAAGGTGCCACAAGTACTCTTTTTCTTTTTAATTACAGTCTGTAAGTCTGTACATGGGGAACAAATATTTAATAATGGGCTCTTCAGTCTAGCAGAGAAAAGTATAACCAAAGGCTAGAAGTTGATGCTGAACAAATTCTGAAGCTAGGAAATAAGGATTACATTTTTAATGGTGAGAGTTATTAATCAACGGAACAATTTACCAAGGGTCATAGTGGATTCTCCATTGCTGTCAATTGTTAAATCAAGATTGAATGTTGTTCTAAATCATATGCTCTAGGAATTATCTTGGGGACATGTTATGGACTGTACTGCACTGGAGGTCAGACTAGGTTATCATAATGGTCCCTTTTGGCCTTAGACTCTATGAATCTGTAGGCTCACATTTTCTTTATTCAGTAGCCTTTGTTTAGTTATTTGATACCACCATCTTGACCTTCCACTTTCTCATTATGCCATCACAATGTTCTTTCCTAGAAAAATGTGTGTGATTCTAATGTAAGCTGGAACTAATCAGATTTGTTTGGGTGATTGTTTAGGTTCTTCATTGTCTATGCTGATGGTTCAGGGACTGAACTCCTTCGGAATAGTGACATAGAAGAATACCTTGCTTTGGCATATGGTGATCCAGCTACTGCAGTCTTGCAGGAGCCAGTACAAGAATGTCCAGGTAGGGATATTTCATTTCCTTTTTGCCAACCCAGTTTAGAAATAATTAAAATAGTTGGAGCAGGACAATCAAAACTTTTATTTAGGTAGGAAAAATGAAAGTGCTCTTCCTCACTGTGCTCATACTCCAAATTTGCCACCCCGCCAGTCCCATAGTGGTGACTGCACTGCATCCTATTTCTGCCCAACTGTAACAGTGTATATGGGCTTCTTCTCCACAGAACATGAAAGTGGCAAGGAGTATGGAAGAAAGAACTTATAGAAAGACTGTGGGATGTAGTCAATCAACTAAATGACTGTTTGATTAAGGGGGAAGTTAACACATATTTGGTACACTTTTATCCTTTTATATACATGCAAATGGAAACAACTATTAAATACATCAATATTGGGAATTTATTTTGGGGTGAAGAAATCACCAAATGTCTCTTGTTAGTTTAACCATCCAACTGTATCTATGGAGTAAAATGATCACTATGAATGGTGGCTCTTTGCTATTTGGGAAGCCACCTCTATGCATTTGGTGTTAAGGACACTGAAAGATATAACTGGGACAGGAATTATTAATAGCATATGGGGCCTTCTACCTGTAGGTCCATGGAAGTAACTGAAAGTGATTACTCTCTGAAGGCTTGGAGTGGCTTGTGTGAAATGAATTACCAGGACTCAGTGCCAGTCCTTGTGAACAAGCTATGGGAAATGTCTGAAGGGGACAGACCTTCACTAAAGAAATAAATTGTAAACAAGCCATATAGAGAAACATATATAGTATCCCCTTAATGTGGAGAATATGATGACAAAATGACTGCTTTAAGTAGTACAATAACGGTGCAGTTCTCCCAATGGCTAATCTAGGGAGGAATTGAGAACAGCCATCACACTATTCTCTCTGTCAGGTTTTACACAATTTGAAGTGTTGCTTCTACCAGAAATAAATGGCTCCCCAGCAGATAAATTGAATAACATCAATAAAAGTGCCACTGGCATTGAAAAGAGGAAGAGGGAAAGAGAAAGGGGAACACATGAAAAGAACCAGGAGGGGAGAAGTGGGAAGTTCAGGAGGAATCCAGATTTACGATGCTTCTTCACACTTCAAACTTTTAGGGCCTTCCCACCACTAGCTTGGCTATTTTTGCTATATTGACAGTGGAGCTTTTCTGCTCTTATATTCATATGGAACATTGTATCATTGTGACAAAACATCTCATAGTGATGTAACTTTCTTCTGTAGTGTATGAGGCAGAATATAGGGCTCAGTGGATTTTTGGTCTGGTAGGAGAGGAAAACTTTAAGAAAGATCTGAAAACTGCATCACTCTTGAAGACTTGATAATTAAGATACCTGTAGGGTTTTTTTTTTAAAAGCTAGAGTTCATCAGAGAGTAGCAGTTCCAAGTAATTAATTACCTGAGGTCTGAAAGTGAAATGTAAAATAGGATCAGATGCAGCTCACAGCAATGCCTACACTGAATAGGTAAGTGTAGCCTCAGTAAGAAGTCCATATGCAGGCTCAAGATGGTGCAATGCTGTAGTTTTTTCATGGTCTGCAGCTCCTTACTCAATATGAGGTCATTTACACTGCACTCCATCATATGCAAATTAGATGTATCCCTGAGACTCCTGGCAAGTTGCAAATGCAATCTGTGGTTTGGCAAAGTTTTGGGTGATCCTAATCCAATATTTACCTATCTTGCAGTCACATTGTGATCCAGTCTTATCTCTAACCGTCAGTGGCACATTCTTGCATTCATTTCACAGCCTAGTAATAACATGCTTTACATTTACATACATTCTTTCATCTGAAGATTTCAAAACCCTTCATCAAATTCTCCATTCAATTTGGATGCAAAATTACTTTTATTTAAATGTCTTTGACCCAGGTGTTCTAAGTATTACTGTTCTCCGACCATTGACTGAAACTTCTCCCTGGGTAATGAAGAGAGAATCATCCAATATTGTTCCTCCTAGCCTCCAGTCCAGGAACTGGGATACATTTCCTCCATTTGAGGTATAAATCTTTCAAAACTCTTTTTTCTCCCTGTTTTGCTATTAGGCATTGATGTTACTCTATTATTAACTATTATATTTATTATTTGCACATAGCACTCGTAGATTGGATTCATAGATTATAAAGCCATAAGAAACCATTGTGATCTTGTGGTCTAACCTCTGCATAACACAGGATATCACTCTATCAATTTCTATTTGAGAATTTCCAAACACTTTATGTACTTAAATTAATTAAACCTCACAACATCTATGTGAGGTAAGTAAATATTATTATTCCCAATGTATAGATGGAAATCTGAAGCACAAAGATGTTAGCTGAGTTGACTAAGGTCACACATTGAGTCTAGCTCAGAGCCAGAAACAGAAACAGAACTTTAATTTCATCAGTCCCATGTTTTAGCCACAAAACCATGCTGTCTCTTTAAGACAATCCAGAGGGCATCCCCATCAGAAAATATTGATTAGATTAAATTAGGTTCAATTAGATTAGGATGGGTTAATGTAATAAGCATGCGACATGCAGGAATTCACTGTCCACTGACTTCACTGGTTACATTCATAATTAGATTAGGGTAGGGATCCAAACTTTGCACCTACTCCCATCTTTGTAAAGTAAAACTCTGAAATCCAAACACCACTGATCTTGAGGGATCCAAACTTCATGGCTTGGGACACGTTTCTACATTTCAGCATAACAGCTTGAGAGGATGCCATGTGAACTTGGTCATAACTATAGATCCTGGGCTGAGAAACACCCTAGCCTGAAATTCAGCCTCTGAGTTTATTTAGCCCAAGTTGCAATTCTTGCTTTGTGAGTAGGATGCATTTTCATGTAAGTATCTCTACAATCTTGCTTTCTGACTTGTTGAGAACCTTCCATGTCAGTATAATAAATAATCTCATGCTCGGTTTGCTCATTGTTGATTGTGTTCAGAGGAAGATTCCAGGTCCACCATTTGGCACGCATATTTGGAAAGGTCTGTGCATAGGATCCAAAGAGCTGACTGGCTCTCCAGCACCTGTACTGAAATGCCCTAATGTGCTACAGATCCGTCACCTGATCCAGTATGAGCCAGTCAGTGATGAGCTGAGACAGAAGCTGCAGCTGTCCCTCAAGGTAATGCAGGCATAGTAACTTCATTCTCTCAGTAAACAGAAATTTACTGACAAATCAAGTAGCGTATATTTCTCACACACCTCTGAGACGAGAGCTGTCAGTTACTTGGAATCCAATAATCCTTGTACAAATATAAATTTACATAAATATTTAATATTTTTATATAAATATTTTAATATATTTTAAAAAAATATATAAACGCCAGATAGGGAAGGGCGCTGACTTTGCGTAGTTTATTTCACAATAAAACTAAAGTGCCTTGTTTTCACTATTTCTTTTCCTCAGTATAGCTTACTCACATTAGTTATCCCAATTGTAAAACATTTTTTTTTTTAGCAGCAAAGACAAGGCTGTGTCAGGGCCGAGCCACATTGACACAAGGTGTGTTGTGAGAGAAGTTTTACTGCCGGTGCCTGTGCTGTACTTTTTTGGGGGATAAACAGTCTCTATGGCTGTCATTCAGACAATGCTTTCTACTAGGAAAAAATCACTTAAAGGAAACCACATAAAATTCATTTTAAAAAAAATCTTCCATCTATTATTAATAACAACATATATTGCCATTGACACAATGCTGAAAATCAAATAATTGTTTAGATTATTCCATAACTTTTCACATTTCACTCAGCTTCAGCAGCAGAACTACACTGGCCTGTTTCATTTTCATTTATACTCATGTTCTAGGTGCACAAATTGTTGTCATTTTTATTCACAATATCAAAGAGGAATGTGTGAATGCCAAAACAAACATTTTTAATTGGAATATTTTAAAATTCTATTCCTATTGGGGTTTTTTCATTCTTTAATTTGTTTTCCACTTACAAAATTTAAATTTTGGACCATGTGCCTATGAACACAGTGCAGCCCCTTTAACAAATAAAACAAAATCCTATACCCAGGGCCCCTTCTCACCCCAAATGTATGGGCTGAACTCCCCATCTCTGTTAATGAGACTCTTGCGTGCCTCTTGGTGTGAAAATAGACCTTATAGAATAGGTTAAATAATCTTAGAAAAGTTTACATTTCATGTGATCAGTTTTTATTTCAGATATTAATTAAAGGTGTCTTATGTCACAGATCTGGTTGAGCGCCCCCCGGACACTCACCAGACTGCTTTGAGGGGATCAGAAACACTGAATTCCACATGGCCTCAGCTTCCAAGGGCTGAGCACAGTTTAGGCTCTATCCCTGACTTTAAGACTCTTCAGGTGCAGACCTCATGTCTGATGCCTCTTGGCAGTGGGGGCCCCATAGTCCAATTACCTAGGCCCTGGAACTAATGCCATTCCCCCCAAGCCTCTGCAGCAGCTTTTGCATGTTCTGCAGAAGTCCCACCAAAGGTGTGAGCAATCGATTGTACAGTTTACCTCTTCAGGAGCATGCGATAGTGAAAGCCAGCAGACACATAGACAGACTTTGCACAGGATTCTAAAACACCATACTCTACTTAAGTAGCTCAAGAAATACACAGAGCTCCACACTGCTCTGGGCTTGGGTCGAGTCCTCTGGGGTATCTGGGATCCTTCTGCAGTTCATGGTTTCTCTTCAGAATCATGGTGCCTTCTCTAGGTCAGATAACTTTCCCTGCCCTTGGTTGGTCCCACAGTTAAACTGAACCCCCGTCTAAGAACGGCTGTCCATCTCTTCCTCTCTTCCAAAGCTTCCTGCTACAGTCTCAGTGAGACTCTTGTGTTTATATGTCCCCCTACCAACACCTGGTTCCTTTGTTCAGCTCCTGCTTTGGATTTTACACTTCCCCTCCTTTCAGAGGCCTTGGAGAGACTAGCTTCTCCTAACCTCAGCCAACCCATTGTCCAAAGAGAAAAGGAGTACTTGTGGCACCTTAGAGACTAACAAATTTATTTGAGCATAAGCTTTCGTGAGCTACAATGGGTACTCCTTTTCTTTTTGCGAATACAGACTAACACAGCTGCTACTCTGAAACCTAACATTGTCCAAAGGTGTTTCAACCTGAATAGGCAACCATTTAAGGTTTAATGGTTGTTGTCCCTGGTCTGGCACAGACATCAGCAAATGGTGGATTCCACCTCCACACAGAGGTGTTCCATGATTCAACAATTTTATAACAACAACTTCACAACATCAGCCAGAAATTACTAGTTGTGGATAGACCAGTTCCCCAAATTGTCCCACCTCATTACACTATGAACTGAGCTAATATAGAGTTTGAAGTCCCATTACCACATTCAATGTACGGAATAGGTGCCCTTAATCTCAGCAGTTAATCCAAGTTTTCTGAAGTGCAGACCATGGGTGAAAAGTGACCCATGGAGTTCTGAAATGCAACCTATTGGTTATCTTTATGAGTGAGGGGCAGCCCATCTATAGATTGACCTGAAAGATCCAGACTGCACCTTTAGTCTCCATGGGTCATGTCACAGTTACCAGGCTAACTGCACCTCTGACACCTCCTAGGTTCTCCAAGTGCAACCCCTCTCCATCTCAGGTTTCTAGTCATCACCTGTCTCTCAGAGTGGAATCACGCAATTCTCCCACTCTCAGTCTAGGCTCTGGGTTGCGGTCCCCTGTGTATCAATTCTGATTTACCTCAGCAAGTCTGATTTATGTCCATACCCTCTAAGGCAGTGACAGTGGTAAGCAGTGACCAACCAGCTTCCTTAAAACAAAGTATTTTTTATTTAAAACAAAAGCATTTCAGTGAAAACATTTAATTAAACAATAAAACAGACTGTATGCCTATCTAGCTTGTTTCTAAGACTTAGGAATCCCTAGTTTTGGGAAGTCCCGACTTCTTTAGACTCCTTCCACAGAGGCTTTCACGCTCTCCGTCAACCTGTCTCCCTAGAAACTCCATACTGACAAGTGGCAATGCCCCTTCATCCCCATGAGAAGCACTTTTTACTCTTTAGTGTTCCTCCGAGAATCGGGTTCCCAGGCTGAAAAACAAGTTTGCATCTTCCTTGGAGATAGGATCCTTGAAGCTAACAGCTTGGCTCATTGTCTTTCAAGTGCATGCTGGATTGTCATTATCTAGAACTGTTGTGTTGCTTTCTCATTTGCTCTTCCCAAAGCCCCCTGTTAAATTAAATCAGTGCGCTCATAGAGGAAATTCTAATAACCCTCCATAGTTATACTGTAACTTTACCTCACTGAGCGGTTCATTTACAGTATTCATAGCATTGTTAAACATCAGTATTCATATATCAATACATAGCAATTCCATGTCCATCACAGGTTGCATCTCCCAGGTGAAAATAGGCAAGCTTCAGTCTGTTTCATTTTATACAGATTAAGTGTGTTTCTTGGGATTATTTTATAATACTAAGCATGGTGTCATCACTTAACCAGTCAGCAAAAAAGCACTAAACATTGAGAAAAAATGTAAGAGAAAAATAAGCATTATACTTTTGTTTCTGACACAGAGAAAAAGAAACTCAGTCTAAAATGTCTATTTCTCCATTTCCTACTTGGTACATTTCACAGTACTCTATTTTAGAACACTATACAGAACTCCCACACTATACAGAACTCTCAAGTACCCTGGATTTGGAAGGGCATTCTGCATTTCAGCTGCATCAGGTAATGCTCCACAGACATGAGAGAGCTGCCCATTGAAATTCCCTTTAACATAGGGAAAGTCCACTGAAATGAAAGCTAGGAGATCAGGATATCCAGTCTCTCCTCCGCTGACTGCTCTATATACTTCCATGCACTTCATTCCACTCATTTGGTAAATAAGATAACTGGGAGGTTGCAGAGGATTACTGTAGTCAGAGGTGGGAATAGAATGCAGGTCTGTAATATGGTCCTGCCTGTCACAATTAATGTGCCAAATCTATGTGATTGGCCTTCCTGACTGTAACCACCACTCAAACCGCTAGATCACATTCCCCTCCTCCCTCCCCCCGCCACACACACACACACACACACACTTTCCCCAGAGCTAGAAATAAAACCCAGAATTCCTAATCTTCATCATTCTACTGTTCTCTATCAAATAGTTCTGGAACCCTCTGGCAAAATGTGTCACATCCCTCTTAAGTGAGTGGTCTATAAAAAGATGTAAGTTATCTGTCAAGTCCTAGTGTTCTTAGCTGGAGATCTGAAAATCCAAGGTTCAAACCCTGCTGTTGACCCATATCAGGGGATTAAAACTTTGGTTTCTTGGTTTTCTTTTTTAAATAACTGGCTTATTTAATTAAAACAGTGAAAACATCCTTAAAATAGATTTTATAATTAAAAAACATGATCATCTGTCAATTATGGCACAATGCACAACAAAACACAGGTGATTCACATTTCAATCATTCGTCACACATTTTATGTGACTGGTTTACACACTGGTAGGTTTGAAAGTTTGGAGATACGGCAATATGTGCTATGTGTAGAAGAGGAAGTACCCTAATGTAGTCACTTGATTTTTATAGTACATTTGAAAAAAGGTCTTGTTGCAATGAAGACCCACTGACTGCTTACATCGCTTACATATTTGGGATGCCATTCTAGCAGGACTCAGCTTTACTCATTTGCATTACATACATATACTGATTACATACTGGTCTTTTGGAAGCGGGCAAATTTTTAAACTTCTTATACCAAATTCCCAGGTTAGGCCTCTGCATTTAAAAGATTATAAAATAGGTCTGCAGATGGCCCTCAGAATAAGAAGGAACCCCTAGAAAGAAGCAGTGCAATTATGGGCATTCCAGAGACCTTTGTAATGATTATATTAACCAGAAATGTAACTCTGTCCATAGAAGTTGTTTATACATCAATACCAGTTCTATGGGTATTCCAGGAGTAAGTGACTTACAATGATCAGTAGAGAAAGATGAAGAGAGACATAACTGATACCACTAACAGCCACTAATACTTTGCGTGACTTCACAGACATGACAGAACTGCATTTGTGGGGTAGAACAGAAGACATGATCTTAAGTACACTTACAAAGACAGTATTTCTCCTTAGAAAGTTGCCTCTGTAGTTCCCTACTGTCAGTCATGAGAAGGTAGCTTGAAACTACTTACGTTAGAAGAAAACTTCTTTTGTTATAGAAGAATTTTTAAGCTAGAGACTCACTTGGTCAGAACCTAGCCAAGAGCTAGAGGAGGGGGCTCAAGCTTTCCCTTCTCCTTCCCCATTTCTTTGGAATTCAAAGAGGTATGGAAGAATGCCTGTTCATGAATCCTTGCATGTAGCTTGCCATCTGGATAGGGATGTGAGCCTAGCCCTACCCATGGTCCCTACTTTTCCATCTAACTGAGCTTCTAAGTATAAAGACTCGTCTGACAAATAGAACTCTACCATAGTTTCTTGACCCTGACGGTGTGAATCCTCAGAGGCAATATATACCTCACTTACTGATAGGTAAACTCTCCTCCATATGAATGTCCATTATGTTTACTTCCGTAACAAACAGTTGCATCTCCCATATCCTTTATTCACTGCTCCACTAGGAATACATAGACTACATCCTGAAGCAGGAAGATGAGATGCAAGAGATGATCATTAAAGAGCCAAGAACAGAGGAAGAGAAGGGTAATGCTGCTGACCTCCTCAAACTGGTTATGGTGAGAGAACTTCATTTTGAATTGTTTCTTTTCAATATCAGTTATTGAAACTCAGGGTCTGTTTACGCCAGGAGCAATATGACACTGTCACTTCTGTCAGCAACCATGCCAGGTGCTTGCCACGCCTCTAAAATACATCATATCCATTCACAAAATAACAAACAAAATCTTAGGATGTAATATAGCAGAACACCAGCTCTACTATAATTCAGGTTGAGCAGTGCTTTCTGTTTAAAAGTTGACTCTTCTAAGTGCTCTTAAAATCCATGTGCTTACTCAGATTGTCTTGAAATTTTCTGTACCTCATGGGGTTGCCTGGGTAGTGTTAGTTGTCCACATCTGGTGTCATTTGAGCAAAGGATTCCTGAGCAGAGCTGAGCAAAACTTTTCAGATGAAAAATGTAGAGTCGGTTGAGCTGAAACTATTTGTGAATTTGACATGAATTCACCAAATACTTTTGGCCAGACCACAAAAATTCAAGGCTAGATTCAAAAAACAGCTGCAATGGCTGCTGCTTGTGGTGATGGTGCCTGTTATATTTCTGGACCCAACAGAGAAGGAGATAGACACAGGGAGCTGACAGAAACACAGATGTCTGCTGTGCTCACTTTATTGTTCTAGCTGCAAAACTAAAACTAACATGAAAGTGAGGCTTTGCACTGGGGAAGGGAGAGTATTCAAACATTTAAAGAAACAGAATGTCACATTCCTCCATCCTACTTTAAAAAACTTTCCAAGCACATTCAATATCATGTGCATCATGAGAAGTGGGCCTGGGGCAGAGCGGGGGCAGACTGTGGGCAGCAGGCTGCAGACTAGCTCCCTGTCCCCCCTCTTCCGCCTGCAGCCCTTCCCACTGTCCGCCCCCGCTCTGCCCCAGGCCCTCCCCATCCCCCACTCGCCCACCACCACCACCACTCGCCACGTCCCCTCCTCTCCTCTACCCTCCTGCCCCCATGAGACTTCCCCTGCCGCCGCCTGTCCTTCCTCAGTCCGCCTCCCCCGTGAGACCCTCCCATGCCTGCCACATCCCTCCTCACTCCTCAGCCCTCATGAGACCCTCCCGCACCCACTGCAGCTTTCCACTCCTCCACCCCCTGCTCCCCCGAAGCCTCTGCCACTCACGCTTTCCACGTCCCTCCTCTCCTCCACCCCTTTCTCCTGTGGGGGTGGGCGGGTGATGAGGGACTTGGAGAGTGGAAAGTGGAGGGGAGTCTCTCATGGGCTGGAGGAGAGGAGGGATGTGGCAGACGGGGGAGATTTCATGGGGGAGGTGTGTGAGGAGGGAAGCAGTGAGTGGAGTGGAGGGAGGGCAAGGAGGGACTCACCAGGCAGTGGCAGGCAGTGGGGCCTCAGGGAAGGGGCAGAGCAGGGACAGGAAGAGACAGAGCGCAGGCAGGGCCACCACAGCCCAGGCCTCCGGTGGCAGGGTGGTGGCAGCTGTGTCGCTGGAGGCTTAGTGCCCCTGGCTTATTATACTCGCTGCCCATGATGTACATGGCTAACATGAAACATTATATAATCTAACTAAAAGTTGTGGGTAGATTACTGCAGACTCTTAAATTGCAAGGGATTATTCTGTCCTGGAATAGCAACTCACTAACTAAACAATTTATCAATTCATGCGCACATCTGGTTTTCACGCTATCTTGAAATAATGTGGGGAATGACAGTGCAGCTGTGTCCCGAACAACAGGAACAGTTGGTGGCAAGGAATCAACTGGCTCCCTGGATCTGGTACCAAATTTTCTGCCAACAAGTCACCAAATTTAGGAGTTGTAATGGAAGGAGGTTCAATTACAGAAGCAAAAAGTCCTGCTGGAACATCCCTAGACTCTGGTAGTTGTCAAGGCTGCAACTGGTCCACATGTCGTTTCTTTGCTTCCTTAAATGCACAATCACACTCTTTAGTCCATTTCCATTTTTTCTTTGCTTGTAACAATTCATGTAAAAGTGCCAATACCGTGGCTGGATTAGGCAGAAATTTACTGTAGTAGTTAAGCAGTCCTAAAAATGAACATAGCTGTGACATGTTCTCTGGTGATTCGAGAACCACCTTCTCTTTCTCTAGTGAGTTCCTGAAGCCTGTGGCATCAATTACACATCCAAGATATTCAGCTAAAGGTTTGAAAAACTCAGATTTGTCTTAATGAACTCTCAGCCCATGGTCTTCCAAATGTTGCAAGACAGCATCCAAATTTTGAAGATGATCCTCTTGATCCTTTCCTGTAATAAGGATGTCATCCAAATAACAATGAATTCCATTCAGTCCCTTCACAATTTCATTAATGGCTTTCTGGAACAGGGCAGGTGCCAATGTGATGCTGAAAGGCAATCAGCTGTAACAAAATAAGTGTTTTTGTATGTTGATTGTGAGATATTTGCGAGATGCCGGATCAGTCTCCATTTGTAGGTATGAATTGAGCCAATCCAATTTACTGAAACACTGTCCACCACTAAATGTAGCAAACAACTTCAGTATGAGGTAGTGGATACTAGTCTGCATATAAAACTGGATTCAGAGTCACTTCGAAATCTCCACAAATTCAGACGACGCCTTCCTTCTTGATCACTAGTACGATGAGTGTAGCCCACTCACTATGTGAAACTAAGGACAAGACTCTGATGTTCGCTAAATGGTCCAAATCAGCTTTCACAAGGCACAACTCTGGATATTTTGCAGTATTTTGGCTGGCTCTCAGACTTCACTGACACGTTGCTCATCTGTCCAAACTCTTTTTCAAAAACTTTGCCGTATCAAGTATTTCTTGAAGATTTCAGGGTGCTTTTGGTCCAAGTCACCTTAAGCTTCTCAAGCCAAGATCTGCCAAATATTGGTGGATGCTTTCCTTCAGTCACATACAAGGGTAAAGCAAGTGATTGTTCATCTAGTTGAACTTTGACTAAGAATATCCCTTTTGGGACTAACTTTTCTCCATTATAAGTCTTCAAAACCTTGGAGGTTTCTTCCAGAGGAACTTGTGACAAAATCTGGTGACAGGAAGATGCAGAAATCAGTGAGATGGCAGCTCTAGTATTAAGCTCCATTCTTGTAGGAACTCCTTCAATCAAGGGTATGATCCAGATGCCATCTCTGACTCCAGCTTCTGCTAACACATGCAGTGCTAGATCTTCATAAGTATCACTAGAATTCTTTTCTTTTTCTACATTATGAATTCCTGACTTCCATCTGTTCTTAAATTCAATCTCTATAGGTGTCTTCTGAGTATATTGGACCAGGCCTGACTTGTGCTCTGGCCACTAGATCAGACTGCCCATGTCCCAGTCGTGACAACTTCATATGAAATACTTAAATAGTCAGTAGGCCTGAGAAAGAGTGTGAGAATGATTCTCTAGCTCAGTGGTTGGGGCCTGCTCCTGGGAGGAAGAAGACTCAAGTCCCTGCTCCAATTAATATTTCATTATTTATATTTATAAAGTGGAACAATTTCAACAGGAGAGATTGAGAGTGCCGCACCCCAGAATAGCCTGTAACCTAGAGAAGATCCAATCCTGCCCTCTGAGCTGACACTGTCTGTTGTGATGGGATCCAACGAATGACTCCCATATGCTGCTTAGCTCCCTGAGCCTGGATAGTGACTGGTCACTATCCTAAGTTCTGGGTAACTCAGGTGCACTATCAGGTGCAGACTTCTATGCCTGACACCGGTCTTAAACAATGGGACCTGCAGCTTGGACCGTGGAACCAGTGCCTCAGCCTTCCCAAGCCCTCCGACCTCACCCCCATTGGTTAGATACATTTCCTCCAGAGACTACCTAGCTGTGGGAGCTCTGGTTTGTAGTTAACCTTTTCAGGGACAGTGTGGCAGTAAAGCAAGGAAATGCAGGCTTAGCGAAGGAATTTCTTATACACACACTTTGTTTTTAAAAAGCACAAGAGAGTCAGAGCTCTGTGGAAAACAACAAACTCCTGAACACAATCCCTCTGTGTCCTCACCACCTTGTGAATACTGGGTTTCGTCTGAGTCCTTGAGAGGAGGCAAAGTCCCCTCCACTCTCTCCTTCAGGGTCTTCTGTTTCTGGCAATGGAATTGTTTCCTTAGCTTAGAAAAAGCAGCTACCTTTCAAAGCAGTCACTGCCTCCGCTGGGTGAGGTGGCCGAGGAGAGAAACTACAGTTCTCCCAGCTGTGTGTTGAGACTGGAGGATTCCAGCCCTCTACTCCCAGACACACAGGTTTCTATGAAGAGTGTTCTTTCGAAGTCAGTGGGTCTGCTACCACTGGGATAAAGCCTTTCAATGTTCATAGCCATTTCATTGCTCTGACACAGCTTCCGAAACATAGTCTCTGCTTTAGGTGCCAGGTTCCTGCTACAGAAATAGCCATACAAAAGATTGCATTCAAAAAAAGAGGTAGAAATTACAACAGGCAATCACAAAACCAAAATGATATTCCTAAGTTGACACAGACATATCCCCAAACTGCCATAGAACATAATTACAACTAGGTAAAACTCCTCACATTGCCAAATACATCTCAACTCTCAAACAGAGCATATTGTGGTGTTCCAGTCACTTGTCTTCCCCCATTGCCCTGGAGGAGCTTACATTATATGCAGGCACTGTGGGTACAACTGGTGCAGTTGTACCAGTGGGGAACATAGGGAATTGGCTGAGGCAGAGGAACTATTCCAGAGCGACCTGCTCCTCCAGATTCTGCTCAGAGCATGTTTATCTCAGAATTCTAGGGGAAAGGCAGGGACATCCTTTACTGTGGGGCAAAGGAGCTAGTTGCCTCCCCCGACCTTGCTTTGTCCCTTTCCCCCAAGACATTGCCAGATATAATATAATCACATATAATGTTCTGTGTGCTGACACAACTGTGCCACTCCTCCCCAATTTTTCTAAAATGATGCCCATGGGGAAAGACACAAGAGATGGAAAGGAACTGTTAGTTCAGATCAAAAATAGGGCTCAAGGCTTCACATTTTTGCAGCAGCCAATGGGACTTCACTAAATAGAACATCAGCAAAAGTGTTGGTTTGTATCACATGAAAGAATACAACTTAGAAATATTCATTGTAACAAAGAAGTGACATACCTCCATCCAGACGTGGTAATGATCATCATACTACATCCCAGGACACCAGGACTACAGATCGTCAAGGAGAGGGAGAGAAGCGCTTTGGCCACTGAAAGGAGCATAAAGGCAGCGCACTGCAATACACATGTGCACAGATACTCAAGCAGAATTGACCCTCTTATTAGAAACAGTATTGCAGTAAACAATTGGGACTTTCAGTAGAAACCAACATAAGTGGAAAGTCCCAGGCAAAAAAATCCTTATCTGACCCAAGCCTTAACATACCAGTTTGGAGTAATGGGTTGGTTGGGGGTGGGACTTGTCTTGTAATTTAATGCATAAATGACAGAATGTGATTAGAGTCCTACTATAATTTTCTAATATTTTACATAATCTGCTCTAGAGAACTGTGCTGGAAAATGTGAGGGAGATTCCTCGGGAGGTCCCACAGTACACTGAAATGAAGGGAGTGCCACAGACTGGTTTTCAGTATGGATATGCTGTGCCATTGCAAGGTCAAAGTGCAACCAACACATATATGCACGTCTGCCTCTGCAAAACCACCCTTACCTAGCGGAAACAAACCATAAGGCAAATGCAGTCCTATCACTTTTAATTCTCTGTACACTGCAGGCTCATTAACATATTCTGAAGCAAAGTATTCTGAGGAATTAACTCATCACATATGAGAATCAGATTAAATTCACTCTCCATTAGTGACTCTCAGGTTTGTATACATTTCATCTGCTACTCTCTTGCTTACATTGCCAAGGGCCTGAGTCCCGTACTCATTTTCATGTGGCTGTGTCTACTGCATATCCCCCATTCCTTGGCTCCCATTGTTCTGTACTTTAGAGATATTTTGTTTCCTGGCTCACATTTCCAGGCACGCTGAGGGGACCCCATTTGTAGCCTCAGATTGACCTAACACTTGTTTGGGTATAAAAACTCTCTCAAAGGGTAGATACCGTTGTGCAAGGTCTTGTTTGTTACATATCCATAATTATTCTGTCTTCATTGCAGTCTTTCCCTAACTTGGAGAAATCATCTGAAGATCTCAACACTAGAGGTAGGAACAATTAAAACTCTGTATTTTAAACACTCCAATGGTTTTTAAACATAGCTGAAGTGATCTTTTTAAGGGCTTTACACATTAGTCTGTCTCTTCTGGTTTTTGATCCCTTTTTTACTTCTGTAATTTATAGCCATGTTGTGAAACCTGGGGAGATCTATAATTGGCAACCATTGTGGCAACAAAAGCGGCAATCCTATCTACTGTCACTAATTAGTCTGAGTGATAATCGTCACAGGTCTACGAAAAAATGGAACTTAAATCAAAATGGTCAAGCCAGGATGTCTAAACTTAGGCATTTAAGTCCATACACAGGCATCTAATTAAGTGGCCTGATTTTCACAGGTGATGAGCCCTAACAACTCCCATTAACTTCAGTAATTCAATACCTCTAAAAATCTGGTGACCTATTTAGTTGGCTAAATTTAGGCACCCACATTTATAACCTTTTTTGTCCTACATTTATGGAGTCTTGACACATTTGCCAACCATTGACACAACCCTAGGTAGTTAATTAGTATTACAAGAGTAGGAACATTCCAGCCACAATTTTTAAAGATAGGTGCCGAAGTTAGGCTTGTACTTCCATATTTATGCACCTAAAAAAAAGGCTGATTTTCAAAGAAGCAACTTCATTAACTTTAGTGCGAATTACTAGGAGTGGGGTCCACAAAAATATTTAGGTTCCTAATCTCGTTTTTATGCACCACTGTGATCCACAAAACTCCCACTCGGCTGTAGGTGCCTACGTTTCTGCCTTTGGGCATGCACACTGCTGCCTCACTCTAGGTGTCTGGGTGCCTAACTCCCACCTGAGCCCAAGAGCAATTCACAAACCATGAGAAGATAGGCATTCAGCCACCTAAATTGCATGCAGGGGCCCAATCTGGTAGACATGCTCAGAGGCTGCCTAATTCCACAAAATGCCTGGAGGAGGAGGAGGAGCTCCCTTATAACTTTTAACCTAATAGTTAGGGGATTCACCTGGGATTTGAGAAGACCTTAAGTTCAAGTCCCCCCTCCACCTGTTGAGGAGAGGAGATTTAAACAGGTCCTGGAATCATAGAATATCAGCGTTGGAAGGGACCTCAGGAGGTCATCTAGTCCAACCCCCTGCTCAAAGCAGGACCAATCCCCAATTTTTGCCCCAGATCCCTAAATGGCCCCCTCAAGGATTGAATTTACAACCCTGGGCTTAGCAGGCCAATGCTCAAACCACTGAGCTATCCCTCCCCCTCTCAGATAAGTGCCCTAACTGCCGATATGGTCCAATTTATATTTAATTATGCAATTATTTAATGAAAGTGGAACAACTTCAATAGGAGAGATTGAGGAAGACCCATATTGGACTATTCCATAGCCTAGTCGTGAGAGCACTCATCAGAGAGGTGGCAGAGCCCTGTTCAAATCCTTTCTCCTCATCAGGAAAGGGGGGACCTCAACTCAGGGTCTCCCACATCCTGCGTGAGTAGCCTAATGACAACACGTTATAAAGGAGGTGGCACTCCTTCCCCCACAGTTGTTTGGAGTTAAGCAGCCCTTGAGCATACCTATGAGATCACACTCTGCAACTGTAACTTAGGCAGTCAAATACCAATCTGCTCTTATCTTCATAAGCAGAGATACCTCCCCACAGGCTGGTTTTAGGCTCTGAACTCCGAGAGAAGGGTATGTGCTAAGCCCCACCCTTTTGTGGATCTGGGCGTAGGTATCTAGTACCTTTGAAAATCAGGCCACTTTTGAATGATTTAGAATCCTAACTTCAGGGACTTACCAGTGAAAACCTTAGCAAATGATGTTTAATAAGACCCAATGCAGAGAGAAGCTAATGTTGCAAATTCAGTGTTTATGGAGGCAGAGGTCCAATTTGATTTTTTGGGGATCCCTCACATTGGAGAGACAATGTCATTGTTTATAGATTTCAGAGTAACAGCCGTGTTAGTCTGTATTCGCAAAAAGAAAAGGAGTACTTGTGGCACCTTAGAGACTAACCAATTTATTTGAGCATAAGCTTTCGTACACACAAAGCATGAAAAAGCTTTCATAAGCTTTCATACACACAAAGCATGAAAAAATACCTCCCCCCACCCCACTCTCCTGCTGGCAATAGCTTATCTAAAGTGATCACTCTCCTTACAATGTGTATGATAATCAAGTTGGGCCATTTCCAGCACAAATCCAGGTTTTCTGGGGGGTGGGGGGAGGTATTTTTTCATGCTTTGTGTGTATAAAAGATCTTCTACACTTTCCACAGTATGCATCCGATGAAGTGAGCTGTAGCTCACAAAAGCTTATGCTCAAATAAATTGGTTAGTCTCTAAGGTGCCACAAGTACTCCTTTTCTTATTGTTTATAGAGACTGTGGAAGCCAGGGTACACAGACCTGGTAGGGTTGCTAACTTTGTAATATTTAAAAACCGGACACTCTAGCTGGAGTGCCAGAACCTCCCTCACCCCACCACTTCCCCCCTGAGGCCCCGCCTCTTCCCTACTGCTCCCCCAAAGGCTCCACCCCCATTGCTACACACACACACACACACACACACACACCCATCACTTGCTCCTTTTCCCCTCTCCCATTCCCCTCCCCCGCACCCCCCGGGGAACTTGCCTGCAGGCTGGGGTTGGGAGCTGGCAATGGCTGAGTAGGGGCTGGAGTGGGTGAGGACCTGGTGCCTCCCCACCTCCCCCACCCACAGTAACCAGACTTTGGTAGATCTGACTGGTCACTGTCAGGTCCCCTTTTCAACTGCACTTTCCGGTCAAAAACCAGACACCTCGGAAGCCTAAGACCTCGTATGTTGGGAGATGATGGCACAATTTAGTATTCATAACATATGAGTTTCTGTATATGAATTAATATGTTCCTCTGAGCATTTGTTAACATTTAAAAATACATAAAAATTAAATCAAAAAAGCATGTATTTATTTATTTTTAAAGTAATATCTCTGACTATTTGCTATCCCTGTGATGATGCCAGCTTTTAGAATGCTAATTATTCAGCCAGTCCAAGACTGCAGAGGTTAGTCTTCATAATTGGAGAATACTTTTCATGATCTTTCATATTTTTGAAGCTTAACCTGGGATTGCTGCAAGTAATGGTTTCCACACTGCATGATTTCCAGGCAAAAATGGAACTAAGTTTGTAAAGATGTATCACCAACACAGGGAAAAAATAATGTAAAAAAGAACTGGAGTTCAAAAAAAAAATTGACAAGACAGAAAAGTGAAAGTAAACTTCAAAACATAGGGAAAAAACTACAAAAAGTAAATTTTGTGAATCTAGCCCTAAGTGTTTTAGGAATGATTTCATTGTAAATTTCAAAGGAATGTGGGTGTATAACAGCCTCTTTAGGTACCTAAATCCAATATTTAAGTGCCACTGATATTCATAAAGTCACCACTCAGCTCCTGCCTAAATCCCCATAGATGCCTAAATTTCCACCAATGGGTATGCATAAACCCATCTAAGTCCTGGCACCACCCCACAGATGACTAGCTGCTCAAAGCCTTCACTCACACCTAAACACTGGAGGGATTCTCAAATGAGGCTGGGGAATACCCATCTTGCCTGCAGTAAGTGTGTTCAGAGCACACCTAACCTTCACAAAAAGGCAACTGGAGGCAAGCAGGTAAGGAATTTTGGGGGGGCAGGGTATTATGCATGTTCCATTATGTCTAATAGATGGGGGAGACCCATATTTGAATTCCCAACATGCCTGATTTGAAGCGTGGACTTGAACTTAAGTCTCCTACATCCCAGGTAGGAGTGGTGCCCTAACCTCTGTCTCTTCCCCCCAGGAGAAAGCTGACCTGTTTTAGGCACCTAATGCCAGGAGATGGTTCACAGCTGACAATCTCAGGCAGAGAAAGGTGCTTCTCTCCAGCCTTTGAGTCAGACACCTAAGGCCTAGATCAGTGCGGGTTAAGCACCTTTGTGAATCTGGGCCCTAAACATTTCCCCTTTCCTCTGCATTTCAGTCCTAGCTGGATTAACTGGCTTCCTGCTCAGTTTGCTGGCTTCTGAGAATCCCTTTTGAAAACAAACCAGTCAATGGCTGTTTAAAAACTCTTCTCTCCCCTTATCTTGCAGCTCAGATAGTAGAGTTATATGAGCAGGCTGTGGATTCTCAGCTCCAAAGTCCACCAAGGAAGACAGTATCAGAGCAACCTGAAGACTACTGGCAGAGTTTCAGGTAGGACAATCCAATAAGACCTGCTGTTAACAAAAATCATACAAAGAATGGTGAGAAGCAGAAATGAGAGACAGTATGCTTTAGTGGTTAGCACATGGGAGTGGAAAGGAAGAGTTCAAGTACTGTCTGACTCTCCCTATGAACACTTTGTCTCTGTCTCAGTTTCCCCTTCTGTAAAATGGGGCTAACAATACCTATCTCACAAGGGTGTTATGAAGATTTTTGAGTGTTTTAGATGTACAATGCTATAAAAGAGCAAAATGTAATTATTAACATGGTTGACCAATGAGTGTTGCAAACTATACTCGTAATCAATCCAGGTCAGAAGTCATCAGACACATGCTTTAATAAGAGAAATACGTTCTTTCATTAGTTATTTTGTGAACCATTCATGCTTATAAAATATTGTGCTATTTATCTCATTTTCATTTTTTTTTCTCCTTTCTCCCTCATGCAGCAAGGACAGATTAACGCAGGTATCTCACTGGCAGACAAAATTAGAGCAGTCCAGGTAATGGTGTTATTAGGAGAGAAAGTTAGGGCCTGATCCAAGACCCACTGAAGTCAATGGAAAGACTCCTACTGCTCTCATTGGGCTTTGGATCAGGCCCTTAATGTGATACAGCAGCAAAACAATGCTGTTGGAGCATTAGCTCTAATAGAAATGCTGAATGAATAGTTTGACTGTACCTCTGATACTTTTGCAAATGACAGATCAAAGCATAGGAATAGAGGCAATGAATATTACAAACAATTTAGAACAGGGGCTAGGAGTCAGAAAACCTAGGTTCTATTCCTGGCTCCAACTAGGCTGACCAGACAGCAAGTATTAAAAATCGGGACAGAGGGTTGGGGGTAGTAGGCACCTATATAAGACAAAGCCCCAAATATCAGGACTGTCCCTATAAAATCAGGACATCTGGTCACCCTAGCTCCAAACACCAGCTAGGAAAGTAATTTAGGTCAGCGTTTTCAAATTCTGGTTCTTAAATCCCCATGATAGACACTTAACAGAGGTGGCCTGATTTTCAGAGGTGATGAGCACCTGCTCAGTGCCCATGAAAATCTGGTCCCTTTGGTGCCAGATTTGAACATTTTGACCATAAATCTCCCTATCCTCCATTTTCCTATTTGTAAAATATTTATCTCCCTCACACAGGGATTGTAAGGAATCTTTAATGTTGATAAGCACATTCAGATCTTCAGATTAAAGGTGCTATGGAAGGGGAAAGCATTATAGGCTAAGCAGCAGTGAGAACTATAATTAAGGCTGAAACTCAGCTTTAATTCTAACCTCCTTATTTCACTTCCACTTAAATTTCTAAAAAAAAATTCCAGAAATTATCCCATAAGTAGGATTTTTATGAATATGACAGAGTGCTGTATTTTATGGCATTGTATAAAACTGTCCAAATCCAAATAATTGAAAAAATCTACATTAAATTAATGTCAAGTATGAAAACTTCAAGTATGAATGGGAAACACAAAAGTGAAGGTTCTCTCGCAGAAACATGCATGCACCCACAATGAACATAAATGACATGTGGATTACTATTTAAACTGTTCAGTGTTTGTCTTGATGTACAGAAGTATATACAGTGTAGATGAAATAATCTTGTGATGAGAAACTCGTGCTTTTCCTAATTTGTTTTTGTGAAAGACTGAAAATAGCAATTGAGCCAGGGTCTCCTGCATGGCATCAGAGCTAAGCTAATGCTCTCGACTTTGTAACTGACTTGTTTGAAATCATAAAATGCTTTAATTGCAGATGGAAGTTGGATTGCCTTAGTGCCACCTGATGGCAACACTTTATCTCACATTACATACTATGTAAAAAGTAACTTAAAATTAGGCTTGGTAGAATTTTATTTTTATTTTTTATAATTTCAATTTTTATTTATTTAAATTTTCTCAGTTATGCAAAATTATGGATATAAACAATTTTTATTTATTTATCAAGCAAAATTTGCACAGTTTCAGGAAATTATGGGGGCAGCAGACAATAGGGGATCAGACAATAAGTATCTAATACAGTAGATGTTAAGTTTCAAAAAGTTAAAACTTTATAAACCCATAAAACACAAATTGTCAGCATCACATGTCAAAATAGACAAAGTCAATAACCTTAAATTAACTCTAATACATTCACAAGCAACATTTTTCTTACTTTGCCTATCTGCAAATTTCAGTTATTATTGATGGAAATACTTATGTCAGTTTGTGTGTGTACAGTGAAATTAATGTTTACCAATAAAAATCTAAATCTACTTAAAATGGATATATTATGTCACCTGTCACTAAAAACCTGGTATGAAATTCCGACTCCATTAAAGTCAATGACAAAACTCATTGACTTCAAATTAGCCAGGGTTTCATGCCTGATTTTCTACTCATTTGCAATCAGGAGGAGTAACTCCCTTGAACTCAATGAAATTACAGCTGGTTTCAAGGAGTGGAAATCAGGCCCAAAATGTGTTGACTTAATGATTAAGACAGCATTCTGCTAAACCTCATCTTCATGAGTTCAGATGGCTGTATCTGGATGTCTGCAGAGCCATCAGTTTCTTCTTGTATAGGACAAAGCCCTTCAGGCAGGCAGATGTCTTCTTCATCTTCTATTCTGGCAAGAGCAAGGTCTCAAAGCATCTAAAATGACCATCTTTAGATGATTGTATAAGTGTTGTTTTACCCGTGTTGTTGGTCCCAGAATATTAGAGAGACAAGGTGGGTGAGGTAATAGCTTTTATTGGACCAATTCCTGTTGGTGAAAGAAACACGCTTTCAGGCTTATAGAAGGCCCTTCTTCAGGTCTGAGAAATGTACTCTGAGGGTATGTCTACACTGCAGTTAAAAACCCGTGGCTGGCCCGTGCCAGCTGACTCGAGCTAAGGGGCTGTTTAATTGTGGTATAAACAATCAGGCTCAGACTGAAACCTGAGCTCTAGGACCCTGTTGGGGGGAGGGTCCCAGAGCTTGGGCTGCCGCCTGAGCCTGAACATCTACAGCACAATTAAACAGCCCCTTAGCCCAAGTCTCTTCGCCCGAATCAACTGGCATGGGCCAAACACAGGTGTCTAATTGCAGTGTAGACATACGCTGAGTGTCACAGCTAAATACAAAGTGGAACAGATTGTTTAGCAGGTGTAGTTAACGTATATTTCAAGGGACTATTCAAGATGAAGTGGCCTGTTAACACCTCTCCAGTCACAGCAGAGAAAGGTAAAAGCTTGCGGGCAGAGATACAAGGGAGGGGGTTGGGTGGGTTATAGAATGTTGTAATAAGCCATAAATCCAATGTCTCTGTTCAATCCATGATTTAGTATCTAGCAAAGTTACAAATTTAAGATCCTGAGCTTGTCTTTTGGAGGTGTTGGGCAGGTTTCTTTGAGGATGAGAACTGAGAGGTCAGATACAGAGTGATCACTTTGTGAAAAGTGTTCACCCACAGGCAATAAGGTTTTTTTGTCTTTGGTCATTTTCCTGTGTGAATTCATTCGAGAGTGTAGTGATTGTCTGATTTCAGTTGTTATTGGGGCATTTAGTGCATTGGATGAGGTCCTATAAAGGATACTACCTAACCCACCTTATCATCTTCAGATGAGTCAGATCTGTTGATTTGAAAGGTGGAAAGACACCTTCAAGTCTCAGTGCATATTCACCAAGAACTGCCTCTAAATCTAGCGCAGGAAGAATTAGAGCATGTTTTGAAGAGATCTGCAGAGCAGCCACCTGGCAATCTCTTCATATTTTGATTAGATACTTCAAGTAGATCAGCCTCTGATGAAGACGCTGTCTTTGGATGTCAGGTCTTTTAGTCTCTCATTCTTCCTTGGTCCATCTCCTCCTTTCATTCTGTTCTTCCCCATCTCTTTTTCTGTTTGGATTACTTGCTTTCTCTGATCAGTCAGTCTCCAGACTTGAGAATTCCCTTGGTATATGTGAATACACAATTTGCATTTACTGCCCATATGCTTTCTCAAAGTAGAGAGATCATCTAAGCTGGAACTTGTTCCACCCTTGTATGTGTGTAGTTTTCTACAGTTTAAAGCTTTGGAAGTATCTCAGTTGGGGCTGTGGTGCAGCTCCAGGATTCATCTAGGGAGAGCTGAAAGTCTGAGATGCTTCTGGTGCTTTCTGGATGTGGTTAACTCATCAGTCTCCGGTCTAGAGGATTCTTCTGGTTTGCATAAATATATTTACAGTAAATTCATATTATTGTCTGCTGATTTCTGGGAACAGGATTGGGCTGTTAATAATTAGAGTATGCGTAACTAGAAGATGGTGGGTTTACATGAAGGCAACAGATCAGCCACCATTCATACAAACTTCAAATTGCTATCTAGAGCCCAGATGTGTAGAATGGGGCTCAGTAGCTGGTCCCTCTGCTTCTTGGAAATTTGGTAACTTTAAGAAAAAGTCAGTGGATTATAAGAATGACATTAGTAGATTTGGTTAGCAAAAAAAATGTCAGGGGCAACACTGGTAATATTTTCTTCTTTCTTTTCCTTACTATGTAGGCAGGAACTTGATGAAGGAAGGAAGTGCCTAATAGGAATAAGAAACAGAATAATTCCACCCTATTTTGAATCTGAACTCGGCAAGGAATTTCTCCTGAAAGAGGTAATGGAGCTCAGAGAAGCTGAATGAGGTGGTATTAATGCAAAGAATCTCTGTCTCAGTCCTACAAAGCATCTAAGGGCCTGGCTACACTTGCAGATGTAGAGCGCTGTGAGTTAAACCTGTCTTCGTAGAGCACAGTAGGGAAAGCCCTGCAGTCTCTCCACACTGACTGCTGCAAGCGCACTGGCAGGGCCACATTTGCAGCACTTGCAGCGGCATTGGGAGCAGTGAATTGTGGGCAGCTATCCCACAGAGCACCTCTTCCCATTCTGGCGCTGTGGCTTGTAGGAAGGGGGTGGGAGGGCGGGGCATTCTGGATCCTGTCCCAACATCCTGTGCTGCATTGGTTCACATCCCAGCATTCCCTTTGCTTCCGTCCTCATTTGGTGCCATCTTTCAACATTTTTTGTACTGCACGCTCTGTCTTCCCTTTCGGTCTGCGGGAATGGAGCCCGAACTGCTGAGGAAAATGCTGACGAGTCTCACCAGTGCGTCACGTTTGGCAGTCAAGTTATTCCTTAAGATCCAAAGTGACAGTGAGGACTCCGACGATGATATCAACACAAGTTTGCTTGTGCCATTCATTAATCGCATCCTGCTCAGAAGAACCATGACTCCGGGTAACGTGCATGACATTGTGGCTGGCTTTGCACAAATGTGTTTCCCTAACTGCGGAGGGGCGATAGATGGGACATATATTCCAGTTCTGGCACCAGCCCACCTAGCCTCCAAGTACGTTAATAGGAAGGGCTATTTCTCTATGGTTCTTCACGCGCTTGTGGATCACCGTGGGCATTTCATTGACATTAACGCAGGCTGGCCCGGAAATGTGCTTGATGCACGCATCTTTCGGAACACTGGCCTGTTCAGGAAGCTGCAAGCCGAGACTTTTTTCCCAGACCAGAAGATCACCACAGGGGATGCCGAAATGCCCATTGTGATCCTTGGAGACCCCGCTTACCCTTTGATGCCATGGCTCATGAAACCCTACACAGGGAGCCTTGACAGCAGCAAGGAGCGGTTCAACAACAGGCTGAGCTGGTGCAGAATGAATATGGAGTGTGCTTTTGGCCATTTAAAGGGTCGCTGGCGCTCTCTGTATGGGAAGCTGGACCTGGCTGATAACAGCATCCCTGCGGTTATATCTGCGTGCTGTACCCTCCATAACATTTGTGAAGGGAAGGGTAAAAGATTCACTCAAGCATGGAACTTGGAGGTTCAACACCTGAAGGCTGATTTTGAACAGCCAGAGAGCAGGGCTATTAGAGGGGCCCAGCACGGGGCTGCAAGGATTAGGGATGCCTTGAGGGAGCAATTGGAGGCTGAAAGCCAACAGTAATGTCTGGTGTGGTGCCCTGCACGGGAGTGAAGTGCGGTAGGAATCTGTGTTTGCTACGTATAATACACTGACTTGCAGTGCCTGTTGCTTTCCTGGGCTAAGGTTTCTTTTACGTTCTGCAATAATAAAGAATGTTTTCAAAGCCAAAAAATCAATTTATTGAAAAGAAACACAACACAACTGCTGGGGAAACACAAAGAGCAAGGGGGTGGGGTGGGGTGGGGAGGGGAATGGTACAATCACAGATTTGCATATGTCCTGTCTGGAGTGCTGTGCAATGCATGCTGCACTTCAGAATGGCTATACTGCATAGTGATGGGGGTTGAGTGCAGTGGGTAACGGTTGTAGTTTTCAGGGCTGGATGGTGAAGCTACAGGTGTTGGAGGCAGCGGGTGGCGGTAAGAACCCGGATGTTGGGGAAAGTGGTTTGGAGGTGACATGGTGGCACAAGGGGAAGAGTTTTGGGACAAGGGCTGCGGTGGGGGGGATGGGCGCGGTAGTGCTCCGCCTGCATGGCTACCAGTGCCTGGATCGAGTCCGCTTGGTGCTCCATGATGCTTATCAGCCGCTCTGTGCTTTGGTGCCGGCGATCTGCATTCTGCTGGCAGACCCTCCTTTCACTCTCCTGCCACTCCTGCACTTTTTAATTTTCATTAGTTGAATGCTGCATGACTTCATGCAGCATGTCCTCTTTGCTTCTATGTGGCCTCTTCCTGATTCTTTGCAGCCTCTCGGCCATTGATAACACGGATGGCTGAGATCTCAAGGTTGCATCTGTAAAGGCAAAATGCAACACTTAACAGAGGCAGCATTGTTCACACCAGACAGAGCAATGATTTCCCCCATACTCAAGGGCAAGCACAGTATACACAATAACATAATTTGCCTGTCCTAAAGCGAGCGCACATAACCCATGGGAGCCCCAAAATGGTGAGTAAGCACGGGGTCAAGCGTGACTGATTGTTTCACGGCTGTACTGTCCTCTGGGTTTCTGTGCTTTCGGGAGAGCCAACAGCGGAAGGGGGCCCCTATACTGAACACTGTCCCCACATTTTCCACAGGAGTTCGTCCTGGAAGATATCTCGCTGCTGAGGGTGACCTGGGAAGCAAGGGAGGGTCTTCTACTGCAATGTGGCTTCCGCCTTGGCCCATACGCGGCTTGCCTGTGTGCAGCAATGGTCCCCCCACCCCTCACGGCACAGTGGCGCGGACAAGTTAGCCTTACTGGGATGAGGACAACATTGGCTCTCCCAAAAAACCTACGCAAGCACATTGACCAAGTTCTGGATGAGACCTTTGAAGAGATCACTGAGGCCAGTTACCGCAATGTGACAGAGCACATCAACGCCCTATTCCGCATCTAGGCATGCATGCAGTCCTAACCCTCCTCGCCCCAAGAGCCCGCACCGAATAACTTCCTTCCCAAAATAAAAGCCGCTTACCGGGAACTCCTCTGGTGTTTGTCCTTCCCCAAGCACTGGCCGCCACGACTGGCTACCTTCCTCCTGGCTTGAGAATAGCTCCTGGCTGCATAAATCTAGGGATTCCGGGGTGTCTTCCTCCGCCTCAGCACCCTTGCTCCCACTTTGCTTCTCCTCCTCCTGCCTTGTTGAACTGGGCTCTGAGGTATCCATGGTGGTCCTCGGAATGGAGGTGGGGTTGCCCCGAAGTATCGCATCCAGCTCTTTGTAGAAATGGCAGGTCATGGGGGCAGCACCGGAGTGGCTGTTTGCCTCTCAGGCTTTGCGGTAGACATTCTGCAGCTCCTTCACTTTAACCCTGCACTGCAGTGCGTCCCAGTCATGGCCTCTTTCCAACATGGCCCTTGATATCTGCCCAAAGATATCGTAATTCTTGAGGCTGGAGTGCAGCTGGGACTGGACAGCTTCCTCCCCACAAGCACTGATGAGGTCCAGCACCTCACCATTGCTCCATACTGGTGATCGCCTGGCACGTGGAGGCATGGTCACCTGGAAAGATTCGCTGAGAGCACTCCACACCTGGCTGAGCAAACAGGAAGGGGATTTTCAAAATTCCCAGAGAATTTAAAGGGCGGGTCTGACAGTTGGTCACCTGAGGGCAGGGCAGTAGAGTTCAAAGTGATGATCAGAGTGGCTAGAACAGGCATTGTGGGATACTTCTGGAGGCCAATCACAGTGCAATAACAGACCAGGGCATCCACACTGGCGCCACGGCACTCCAGCAGTGGAGCAGCAAATGTTATTCCACTCTCCAAGGTGGAGTACCAGCAGCGCTGTAGCTGCGGAGACAGAGCGCTCTGCGTGCCCTGCCAGTGTGGACGGGGCGTGAGCTAAGGTGCCCGGGGCTCCTTTATTGCGCTGTAACTCGCAAGTGTAGCCAAGCCCTTAGATTGTTTTTTAATCATCTTAGTTATCTTGTAGACGGCACTTTTGAGTGACTGGACGCAGTTAACATTAATGACAGGTTTCAGAGTAACAGCCGTGTTAGTCTGTATTCGCAAAAAGAAAAGAAGTACTTGTGGCACCTTAGAGACTAACCAATTTATTTGAGCATAAGCTTTCGTGAGCTACAGCTCACTTCATCTGATGCATCCGATGAAGTGAGCTGTAGCTCACGAAAGCTTATGCTCAACAGATGAAGTGAGCTGTAGCTCACGAAAGCTTATGCTCAAATAAATTGGTTAGTCTCTAAGGTGCCACAAGTACTTCTTTTCTTTTTGTTAGCATTAATGGATGTTATGTACATGTGTCAAGTGCAGACCATACCTTTATAATCTTGCTTGATAAGTAGGCTGAAGTGCTTTTTTATAATGTATATAGAAGGAAGTATATTCTAGAATCACAGCTATATTTATTTTATAGTGTCAGTTTAATTGTTACTGGTTTAGTTCTACTTATTTGTTTTCTTTATGCCCTCTTTCATAGTGGCTATATATATATGGTTAGGAGACATGAGCACTTCTTGTCATTTTTATTTAAAAGTTCCCTGATCTGGATTCACTTTCTAAAGAACTTCCTCCATTTCTAAAGAAAGAGAGAGAGAAGCCACCGTTGGAGACAATCACAGAAATTTTTAGGAGTATTTCTGAGCTCGGTGCAGGTAATGTTTCAATATGGATCAAAATTCTCCATTGGCTTGTTGAGTTGCCTCATACTACTATTGCACTTAAATTCACGAGGGTGCCTTGGGGCAGTTACAGTTTCTGCAAAGGACTGAAAAAAGTCTCCATTAGTTTCTGATACCAATTAGCTGAATGAGTCGAACAATGAGTATGGAATAATTGATACCAGTGTGGATGCTACAAATAATACTTGAAAGGATTTTCAGTTCTAAACCTTATCATTCAACACCACATCTCCCAGATCTTGATCTTGACACTTGAACTGCTTGGGAACATTATAAGACTTCTTTGTGAGATATATTTAGGGGTCTTTGCAGACTTAAATGAACTGCAAAAACAGTGGGTTCTGGGTGCAAAAGTGAAAAGCTAGGAGTTGTCAGATGGCATTAGAGGCTGGGAGGAGGTGGAACAGCAACCAGGCAAACTTAACTGGGGGCAAGAGTGAGCAGGAATGGATAAGAAGGCAATGAGGGAGCGAAGGCTGGGGAAAGGGTGGATGAGTGTTGAGAAGGAGCTGGAAGACAAGGAGGATCTTGAAGTGAAGTGGGAGGAAAGGGTAAGGTGGAGTGGCAGTTTGGAGACCAGGGGTGGAAGAAGGGGTAGGTAGCATAAGAATTTGAGTGATGTTGGGTGGAGACAACTTGGAGAGAACAAAGGAGGGGTGGGCAGTGAACAAAGCATCTTAAACAGCTTGGATTCGAGAGGTTTACAGTGCTAACAGGAGTATTTTGATCCTTTGTTTAGAGAGCAGCCCTGGCAAGCATTGAACTGGCACATCAGGATGAAAGGCATTATACTGTACTGTTCATGACACAGCAAAGAACATATAATCAAAACAATCTTCCATGGGTCCCTATCAGAGCCCGGATCATTCTCATCTTTCCCCATTTTGCACTCCCTCAAGCCTCCTATATTGCAGCTATCTGGAGAACTAGACTGGATTGCTTGGTAGAGCTTCCCAGCTCACTTCTGAATCAGCCATTCTGCTGCAAAGCATTACAAGGCACTCCTGGCCATGACTCACCATGTGCCCTGTGCAGCATTTCCACTCCCTGCTGCCCCATGGAGCAAGTTGCTGGTGGCTATATTCACGTGGCAACACACAGCACTCATTACTCGGCCTGGCAGTACTTCAGAGAGTATATGACCTCCCTAATTGAGATGCTTAATACCCTCTGTATAGAAATGTAGTGTATTGATATAACCAGCATTTTGTCAATATACCTGTCTGTTTTTCTGTAAAATCTACAGGTCCGTTTGCCCCAACCAGTGATTCCCAACACTCACTGAAACCTCAGACACACAGTCCTTCAGCACAGACTGAAGTTTCCAGCAGAGCAGGTAAAGGAGCATTCCGGTTTGGCATCTAGGTACAGGTATAGGTTGAAGAGTGGTGGGGAGGGGAATAGGAGCCGAATGTAAGTCTGCTGTGCTAGTAATACGTTAACACTTCAGGGAAAATAATGAGCGGGATTCTCTCCTCTGCTATGGCCCTTGAAAATGGCTGCAGCAACATAAAAGAGCCATTAGGGCCGTAGATTTGGTCACAGAAGACTTCCCCCGGCACATGCTTTGCCCAAGGCAACTTATACTGCCCTACAAGGCCCCCAACCCAAGACCTGGTATAGGGGACTTGCTGGGGGCAGGGGCAAGAGCAGGAATGGTGTATTGAAGCCAGAAGGGGTGAGACCTCAGTGCATAGCCCTCTGCTGCAATAACTTAGACAGTGCTGGAGAACTGCCTAAGTTGTTCTGGGGGCCACACTGACTTCCACCACAGACCAGAATCAGCAGGTTTCAAAGGGGAGCTAAATCCACCTTGATCCCATATCCCTGGGCTGTAAGTTTTGTTCTGTGCCTCTGAAACCTTGTCTATAACTTAAAAGTTTTGCTGATATATCCAGTGATGAGCTGCCAAAATCTCAACAACCAGTTCCCTCCTCATCCCACGAGGGGGTCATGGCCCGCCCCCCGGGACTCCTGTCCTGCCCCCGCCCCCGGGACCCCTGCCCCATCCACCCCCCTCCCCTGTCCCCTGACTGCTCCTGGAACTGGGCAGGAGGGTCTCGTGGGCCACCATAGTGGGTGCCCACCCCGCCCTGCCCCTAAGAGCCAGAGGGACCTGCCAGGGGGCGAGGTGGGGAGACCCAGTGGTGTTTACCTGGGGCGGCTCCCAGGAAGCATCCAGCAGGTCCCTCTGGCTCCTAGGGGAGGGGTAGCGTAGCTAGTGGGGGAGCAGGGAGAGCGGCCGCTCCCCCACTGATCACATCAAAAGTGGCGCCTTAGGCACTGACTCCATGGGTGCTCTGGGGCTGGAGCACCCATGGGGAGAATTTGGTGAGAATTTGCCCACACCGGCAGCTCCCCGCCCCATGCCCGGCCCCAGCTCACCTCCCCTCCACCTCCACCTCCTCCCCTGAATGTGCCACCCCGCTCTGCTTCTTCGCTCCCCACCCCTCCCTGGCTTCCCGCGAATCAGCTGTTTACGCGGGAAGCCTGGGAGGGCTGAGAAGCAGGCAGCAGCTTCGCTCTCAGGCCCAGGGAGGCGGAGGCAGAGGTGAGCTGGGGCGGGGAGCGGTTCCCCTGTGCACCCCCTGGGTTACCTGCTGTGGTGCGGGCGGCCCTCCTCGCGCCCCCCCCGCCCCCAGCTCACCTCCGCTCCGCCTCCTTGGGCCTGAGCGCGAAGCCGCCGCTTCCTTCTCAGCTGTCCCAGGCTTCCAGCGCAAACAGCTGATTTGCGGGAAACTGGGGGGGGGCGGAGAAGCAGAGCGGGGCGGCGCATTTAGGGGAAGGGGGGGAAGGTGGAGACGGAGGGGAGGTGAGCTGGGGCCGGGCGTGGGGTGGGGAGCTGCCGGTGGGTGCTCTGCACCTAACAAATTTTCCCATGGGTGCTCCAGCCCCGGAGCACCCACAGAGCCCCGGAGCACCCACTTTTGGCCGGTTGTTAAATTTAGAAGTCCTTTTAGAACCAGTTGTCCCGCGAGGGACAACCGGTTCTAAAAGAGCTTCTAAATTTAACAACCGGTTCCAGCAAACCGGTGCGAACCGGCTCCAGCTCACCACTGGATATATCTATAGTGCTGTGTATAAATAAAAAGTCATTGGGAGAGTGTGAGAATGACTCTGTAGACCAATGCTTAGGACCCTCGCCTCTGATATGGGAGATTCAAGTTCAAGTCCAACTGCTCTAAGCCCTGAAGCCAGTGCTGAACCTCCCAAGCCTCCCCAGTTGCTTATGCAGATTTCCCCAGAGTTCCACCTCCGTGGGCTCTCTAGTTTATATTCAGCCCCTTAAGGGCCACATGACATGTAAAGCAAGGAACAGAGGCTTTGCACAGGATATTCTTAACCATAGTAACTTACTCTTAAAACGTGCAAGAGTCAAAATGCAAACACAGGTTGCTGTGCTAGCACGAGTGGTATCTATTTTTTTCTCCTCGATATTTCTAAAAAGAAAAGTCAGTAGGACTAAGAGACAGAAATCCCTTTTCTCTCCAGTGGCCCCAGGATATTTGTTTCCTGGTAGTAGATTTTAAAAAGGCCTTTCCACTCTTACATTGCTCTGTTAAATAAAAATACCGACCCTGATCCTACAGACATTATGCAGACCACATTCCTATGGAAGTTAGTAGGAGTTCTTTTTTGCACAAGAACTGCAGAGTTGGGCTCCCTTTGTGCAAAATTCAATGTCACTCTTTGAAATCTTGGCTTCTGAATAGAAGTGGAAATGGCTGTGTGCACATCTGGGATACCCTTCCAGTCTCGCACCCAGAGCTTGCTGGTGGATGCTGCGGGGCAGCCAAGAAAAGAGAAGGTGAAATTACCATTATCAATCCAGGGGTGCAAGCCAGAATCTGTACTCAATGAAAAGGTAAAATAAAATGTTCTTGGCTAATGTTTATCTCCCTTTGCACGTCTCTTTTGCACACCGTCGTTCAGTCACTCTGCTGGTCACTTTTTGGAATTTCTCTTTCCTGAAGCAATAGCACTTGCAATTTATCTGGGGCTGACTGTCCCAGAAACAACTTCTCCCTGAGTCATTAGTCCACAAACGTGGGTGCCTAAAGTGAAGCACCTAGGTCCATATTTAGGCACCTAAATAAAAGTACCCTGATTTTCAGGAGTGCTGAGTGCCCCCAATTCCCACTGACTTCAGTGGCTCAATACCTCTGAAAATAGGGCCACTTTTATCTAGATTCCTAAATATGGAGATAGGTAGCCTACTTTACTTTAGGACCCCAAATTTGAAAATGTTGGCCTTAGTCTTTAACAATCTTAGCTGCCCCATCATTTGTATTTAGCCATTTGCTTTTCCTTTCTTTCTCTCCCCCTTAAAAGTATGAGAAACTGTCTTGTGTCAAGAAGAAAAGGAGGACTTGTGGCACCTTAGAGACTAACAAATTTATTTGAGCATAAGGTTTCATGAGCCTCAGCTCACTTCATTAGTCTCTAAGGTGCCACAAGTCCTCCTTTTCTTTTTGCGAATACAGACTAATACGGCTGCTACTCTGAAACCTGTCTTGTGTCAGTATTTGGACCATAGCAGATAAGCCATTAACAGAAGTTGGCATCATTAAACTTGGCAGACAGCACTGTTATAGGAGGCGAGCTATAGTTTCTGTCCTTATAAGCACCTTCCTGTTATCTCGGGATAAGTTCTTTGTTGCCACCTACAGTCTTCTATGTGGTTTAGTTTTTAATTCCCTCCCTTATTGCCCATGTAATGTATTGATCTTGTTTGCAAAGGTAGAAGATCCTGTTGGGGGAAAAGTCAACACATCTTCTGTTGCAACAGCAACTCAGCATCTATGTGGATTCCATCTCATCCCACCTAAAGTGATATTTGGGGTGCTGAAGGAGGGTTATACTTACGCCGCGACAGTCACTCTGAAAAATGTTGGAGTGGACTTCATAAGGTTAGATCAAACTGTCTTTAAACCTGTTTTAAAACCATCACCTAACTCCATCTGCAGGCCAAATGTGCACCTCCTCTTAGCTGTGAACTCTTTGATAGTGTCACGAGGCTAATCAGACTCCAGGTGGCATTTGTATTTGGAATCCTCCATATTGGAATGATATTCTAAAACATCTGGCTTCAGAAAACACAATCATGGAAATAATAGGATTAAAATGTAATTAATGCTAGGCAGGAGAGAGAGAGCAGTAGCACAGAGTATGTAGAGGAATGACAGCAAATTCCTAGCACACAAGATTTAGCACTTCAAAGCAACCAGCACCAGGCTTTAGACAGGTGAGAGACAATATTTCCTAGCTGGGTCTGTGCTCCGCAGCACTCTCGCCTTTCAGTGTTAGTGGGGCTGCTCTTTCCAGAAAGGCAGCAGCTCAGCCGCTGTGGATGTATTTTGCTCCAAAAAGGAGCAAAGTTTTCATCTTACATTTTAAAAGCAAAATCATACCCACAGCATATGGCGACTGCCCCGCAGCAAACTGGCTTGGAGCTTGGGTAGCAGCCACCCCGCAACATGCCCGTTTGAGGCTTGCAGCAGCTGCCCTATCTGTTGGCGTGTATAGTGTAGTCAGGGCCCCACATATTACAAAACCACAGAATTTGCTGCATTATCCACTCCCTGCAGTGGGTTTGAATTCCACAACTGAACTTTTTTTTTAAACTACATTTTCTGGTCCTTATGGTTGTAAAGAAAATGTTCAAAATGTAACCTGAGTATAAATGATGCTGTGTTGGCTTCCTGAGTCTGCAAAGGGCCTAAAACAATAGCTCTAAGAGGTGTGAACTGCCCCATTCATCTCCATGATGTGTTAATGCTGAAAGCTAAAGATTACAGTTTAAGGCCTTGTCTACACTAACAGTTTTGTTGACAAAAGTCAGCTTTCATCAGCAAAACAGTGGAGGTGTACACATTACAATTCTCCTCCTGCCGATTTAATTCTGCTGCTTTGCCAACATAATAAAACCACTTTGACGAGATGCACAGATTTTGCAACAAAATTAGAGTGACCGTGTCAGTGCAGACATCACAATTGCTTATGACACCCTAAGTGGCCTCCAGGAGGTGTTCCACAACGCCCATTGTGACCGCTCTGGTCAGAAGTTTGAACTCCACTGCCCTGAAGCCAAGTGCACAGGCATGCAACCCTTCCCCTTTAAAGGCCTGGGGATTTTTGAAATTCCACTTCCTGTTTGCTCAGCGTGCACAGCTCACATAGCATCTTCCCAGATGACCATGCCAGCTCCCTGCAGTAAATGTGTTCCCGCCTGAAGTACTCCGGAGTTGTTGGATCTGCTGCGTCTGTGGGGAGAAGAGGCTGTGAAATCCCAGCTCCACTCCAGCCATAGGAACTCCGCGGGGAGGAACAGCTCAGTGGTTTGAGCCTTGGCCTGCTAAACCCAGGGTTGTGAGTTCAATCCTTGAGGGGCCATTTAGGGATCTGGGGCAAAATTGGGGATTGGTCCTGCTTTGAGCAGGGGGTTGGACTAGATGACCTCCTGAGGTCCCTTCCAACCCTGAGATTCTGTGATACTTACGGGAAGATTGCTCGTGGGAGAAGGGGCACGAAAGGGACACGCATCAGTGCTGTGCTAAGATCAAGAAGCTGAGAAAGTCATACCAGGAGGCAAACTGTCACTCTGGCACCGAAGACCTGCCACTTCTACAAGTAGCTGGATGCCACCCTTGGCGGCAACCCCATCTCCATCCCCAAGAGCCCCTGGGATACTTCTGGGGCGCTGGAGACAGCGGAGAGCAGAGTCAACCCCGAGGACGAAGTGGAGCTGGAGGAGGATGTGGGACAGGCAATAAGGTCGTCCAGTAGCATGGTGAGCCAGGACCTCTTTTTGACTGGAGTGGTCTACCCGGTCACAGCACTCCAGCTCTTGGTGCCTGAGGCAGGAGAAGGGAGCTCTGGTAAGTACTCATTTTGATTTGATACTTCACAGTGTCATGAGGTAGGGCTGTCCTTTATTTTGTTATATGTTAGAAGTGGGATAAGGGATAGAAATTAACAAGACTAGCACTGTCTCTGTCTGCTTCCCATTCCCCTGTGCAGTGGGAGCCCTGCAGAAAAGTTGATTAATGCAGACCAGGATTTCATGAGAATCCTCTATAATGAGCTCTAGGAAACTTTCCTGCAGGTACTCGGCAATCCTCTGCCAAAGGTTCCTTGGCAGAGCTGCTTTGTTCCTTCCCCCCACTGTAGGAAACTTTGCCACACCAACTGGCAATTACTGCTGCAGGAAACAAAGTGGCACACAAGTGAACTACATACGGACCAGGTCTGAAGCTGCATGCATGCAGGAGATGGACCCTTGCATCCTTGGTTACCCTGAGAAGTGCGATTATCAGCTTCAATCACCCCCGCCAGTGGAAAATGGTGCCAGAATTTACAATAGTACCCCTAGGGGCTTGTAGTGATCCCCTTTGTTAACCACCCAGACCCTTTTCCCCATCTTGCCCATTCCTCACGCCCCGACCGAATCACCATGTTTAGGGTACTCACCAAGCTGTGTGCTTGCCAAGGGACAGTGAGAAAAAGGTGTGTTTGACTGTTATGATTCAAGGCTGAGTGCACTCACAAAACTGTCTCTATTTCTCATTTCTTGTGCTGCTGCAGATGTGCCCTCTAGGGGTACCTCCTACACACAGGGGGAGTGCCTCTGCCAGCTAAGGAGGTGAACCAGGAGGACATATTTAAAGAAGTGCCACAATCATCTGATGCTGTAGATCGTGATCACAGGGCATGGAGAGAGATAATTAATGAAAAATTAAAAATGGATAGACCGGAGAGGAAACGGGCAGGAGCAGATGATCAAGCTGATAGAGGACCAAACAGAGATGCTGAGGTCCCTGATTACACTGCAGTCAGAACACAAGCATTCTCGACTCCCTCTGCAGCCAGGGCTGGTGCAACCACTAGGCGAACTAGGCGGTCGCCTAGGGCGCCAAGTGGTTGGGGGCGCCAAAAAGCGGTGCCCTGGCTCGGCAGGGAGGAGCCACCTTCCGGAGGCACTGGAGAGCCAGAGTGTCGGCTTGCGGGGGCAGCAAGCCCCAGCCATGGAGGAGCCGGCACAGCGCAGGGAGGCAGCAGCCCTGCAAAGGCGGCGGCACCGCTAGTGGGGCGCAGCCGCACCCCTGCCCCTCCTGCCCAGGCTGCGGCCCGGCACCCCTACCCCCCCCCCCCCCCCGGGCTCCTGCAGGCTGCAGCAGATGCATGCGGACGGCGGCCCCCGTGCACCCCCCCGGCGCCCCTCTCACTGCTCTCGGGCTCTGCGGCTCCCGGGCATGTGAGCTGCCACTGGGGCGTGGGGCCCTGAGCCTGCTCCGGGAGGGGCAGCGGCAGCTCACATGCCCGGGAGCCGCAGAGCCCAAGCGCGGCGAGGGGGGAGCCAGGGGACGCACAGGGGCCGCAGCCCGGGCATCTGCGGCTCCCGGGCGTGTGAGCCGCCGCTGCCCCTCCCGCTGCCTCAGCACTCTGTGCGGGAGGGGCTGTGCGCGCAGCAGCGTGTTTTGCCTCCACGTGGAGCCAGCGTCTGATCGGCATGGGCATGGTAAGGGGAGTCCCAGCCTGGGGACAGTCAGGAAGCCGGGGGAGGGTTGGATGGGTCGGGAGTTCTGGGGGGGCCCTGTCAGGGGAGAGGGGTGTGGAGAGGGATTGAAGCAGTCAGGGGACAGGGAGCAGGGGGGGTTAGATGGGTCGGGAGTTCTGGGGGTCCTGTCAGGGGCGGGGAGTGGTTGGATGGGCGTGGGAGTCCTTGGGGGTCTGTCTGGGGGGAGGGGTGTGGATAAGGGTTGGGGCAGTCAGGGGACAGGTAGAGTCCTAGGGGTCACAGGAGGGGGCAGTCAGGGGACAAGGAACAGGGAGGCTTAGGTAGGGGGGCAGTTAGGGGCAGGGGTCCCAGGAGGGGGCAGTCAGGGGACAAGGAGCGGGGTGGGGGGGATTGGGGATTCTGAGGGGGGCAGTCAGGGGGTGGGAAGTGGGAGGGAGTGGATGGGGGCAGGGCTGGGGCGGAGCTTCCCCCCACCCCCCGTCCTCTTTTTTGATTGTTGAAATATGGTAACCCTAGGTGAGGGGGGAGCCGGGGGGTGTCCGCATGCATCCGCTGCAGCCTGCAGGAGCCCCCGGGGTGCCAGGCCGCAGCTTGGGCAGGAGGGGCAGGGGGTGCAGCTGCTCCCTGCTAGCCGCACCGCCGCCTCTGCAGGGCTGCTGCCTCCCTGCGCCGCGCCGGCTCCTCCATGGCTGGGGCTCATGGGACAGTCTGGCTCTCCGGTGTCTCTGGAAGGCGGCTCCTCCCTGCCAAGCTGCTGCAGCAGCCCAAGCCCGGCAAAGCCAGTGAGTGGACTTGGGGTGGGGGCCACCGTGGTGGGGTGGGGAGGGCTCGCGGAGGGGCTGTGCACCCTCCAGGAGAGTTCAGGGGGCGGGGAGGGGGGAACCTGGTCTGGGGAGCAGCCCCTGGGCACAGCTGGCCCCTGGGCAGGCTGGCCCTGGGGTCTATAAAGGCTCGTTGGGATTTACCCCTCAATGTGCAGGGTGGGGCGCAAGGTGGAAGTTTTGCCGAGGGCACAAAATATCCTTGCACCGGCCCTGTCTGCAGCCCATACAGAACTGCGTTCCATGCCCTTCCCAAATTCCCCACACATATTCCTTGCAAGTTCCCAATCTGTCGCAGTACCCCTTGCACTCCACCCCTAGGGACAGGTTTCAGAATGACAGCTGGACTTACACACAGCTGTGAGAGCGTCAGTTCAGAGAGTGCTCCTCAGTGACATGTCCCTTGTAAGAAATGGAAATGATGTATTTCTGTGTAATAAAAGTTACTCTTTAAAATAAAATGAATCGTTATTTGTGTCCTACACACAGTGGTTGCTGCTGGAATTCATACACAGTGGCAATCAGCACATTTGCAGACTACAGTTAACACTCGGGCACCAATCGCTACAAGGGTCATTCAAGGTGGTAAATAAACAATGCCTGGAAGAATGCATTAGAGAAACACATATTACGGGGGGTCATTGTCAAAATGCTGCTTTAGAGCCTTCCTGATTCTGTTAGGATTATTGAGCCCCTCTAATAGCCCTGGTATCTGGCTGCTCAAGGTCAGCTGCCAGGCGATCCACTTCAACACTCCACCCCATGGAAACTTTTCCCCCTTAGAAAAAATTGACCTGAATCTGCTATAGAATTTCCAGTCTGATACTGTTACCAAAGTGATAAGCATGGTCTGACGACCTAGTCAGCAGGAGAGTGCTGCAAAACCACAGGGCCACAGTCCAAACAAGAGAAATTCTGTGTATATATTTTAGTTCATCATGCCACAGACCATAATGACTCCATGGGCTTGCCTGTCAATCTGTGTCAGCATCTCATCTTTGAGGACTTGCACATGTCCATTCCTCACTGGGGATGTGTGCACCCAGTGTGCTGAAGCTGGAGATGTTTGCCATAGCAGTACCCATCAGGGCAGCGCATGCACCTTGCATCGTCTTGTGCTCTTCACTGAGAATTAAAAAGGGTGAAGCTGCCCCAACGGCAAAGGTCCTTCTGTCTGCCCACAGTCAGTAGTTCAAGCATGCTGTATGCAGTTACACATTATTCCCTTTGCTCTGAAGCTAATTTAGTCTTTCATAATTAGTTATTAGCCTTAGATAGTTAATGGTACTCATTTTTTGATGGGTACCACTGTGAGGAAAAATCTCTAGCTTCTGTGCACGCACACACACCCCTAATGTGGAATGGACACATCTGGAAGAACACATGTTACAGAACAGATAAGTAAGAGGTTTTTAAATTGTGCTCATCACTGTGCTATTGAAGCACTCCTTCCCCAGGAAGCACTATCGAAGCTTTCCTCGCTCCCAACCCCCAGTGGCAAATCTCTGTTTCTTAGTAGGACATTGACACAAATGTATTTTAGGCCTGGTCCATATTAGCAAGGTTGCACCAGTGTAACTAAACCAATATTGAACTGATTTACTTAGTGCTTACTCTTAATGTAAATGCACTTGAACCGCTATGAACCTCTCTTAAATCAGTTTAGCTTCATTCAGTAACTGAGTTAACTCTTCCATTTTGTATGCTTCAGATAATGAACAGTGGTTGGGTCTGAGAGAGGGTTTTCTTGTATAAGTTCAGGTCTTGGCTACACAGGAAAGTTTTTTCAGTACATGTTTTTCTGCCATAATTATACAGGTCTAATTATATCTAAAGAGTATGTCCACACTGCATTGTTTATGCCAGATTAAACTACTTCCTCTATGAACCACTGTATCTACACAGCGCAGCGCAGCTCTCGTTTGAAATGACCACACAGCATTCTACGCAGCTATCCAAAGCTACGTTGTTCCTCCACTTAGCTCTTTGCATGCTGGGATTTTTCTCAAAGTGCATTGTATGATACCTACTGGACGTCTGGGACTTGGGCTCACACTAACAAACTCTCAGGATTCCTTTTGTGATATCCTATAATTCTTCTAGCTTTTGTGAACCAGCACCATTTTCAAACTACTGTCCATCAGCCTGGAGCAAAGATTGCTGAGTGCCACAAGCCTTTCATTCATTAATACGAACAGGCTGCTTCACATGTATTGGCAGTAATGCACCACAGGGATATTGTTGAAGAGGCGGAGCAGTTCCTTCAGCTAAAGTCTGCATGACATTTCCCTGGTGAGGCTTTATGTGGTGGAGTGCCCCTTCTGGTCGTGGCCAGCCTACAGGTCAAGCTAGTGTTGCAGACCTGGGATGATCTTCAGGTTGAGAAAGGCTAATTTCCTAGAGGTCTGTGCGGAGCGCACGCTGGTGTTGCTGCAGCAGACCACCACCATGCACGTTCCCCTCAGTATGGAGAAGTGTGAGCGTTGACATCTGGAAATTCACCAACCCCAATTGCTACAACAAAAAGGGGCCTTTCGTCATGGTGCTGCAAAGCCTGGTTGATAAATGTGGTAGGCTCACCAATAGTAATGTGGGGTGGACAGTTTGAAAGGTATCTCACCAGGGTCCCTGGTCAGCTGGGTGCCTTCCAAGCTGTCCACAACAACACAGGGTCCCGGGGTGGACTCCATGGCAAAAATCCTGTCCAGGTGCAGGCAGTGGGAACATTACAGGAGGGCTTGATTTTGTCCGTAGCATTATTATAATTCTGCTGGAACAGTGGCATGGCACTGAGCGATGTCCTGGAAGTGGCCCTTGACCCACATTTACTTCAGGATCTTTGCATTTTGGTGACTGATATAAAGGTGGGTCAGGCTTGCCTCTCCCTGGAGGGCAAGGTGAGCTGAATTACAGTGGTGTAAGAAACAACATAAATGAGAAAAAGATTTGTGTTTGTGACGACACAAGAGCATTTATGCCAGAAAGACTAACGTTATATTGAAAAAGCTGTTCCTGTATACACAAAGCATGGACGAGCATGTACTTTATTTTTTATTTTAAGGCTGTGAGCAGTGGTTTATGAGCTCTGTTGGGAGTTAGGTACCTTTGGTTCATTATTATGATGGTTGGTTTCCTTTGTTTTTGTTAAGAACTGTGTTAATGGAGCTTGGGCAGGAAGCCCAAAATGATTTCCACATTTAGGAACTGTGGACTCTCCACTTTCCTTTCAGTTGGCCCTACCTACCCTGAGTTGGTCCAGGTGGCAGACTGATTGTCTCTTTTCCCTGGCAGGTTTCGGGTGAAGCAGCCACCTCCCAGCACAGGACTGAGAGTGATTTACACACCGGGACCTGTAAGTCATGTGGAGCATGTTTATTGTTGGGCAGATGTACTTTGTTTTCAGGCAACTTCAGACTGGCCCTTAAGGCTCCCAGGAAATTTCCCAGCAAATCCCTCTAGCATCACTCTGGGGGATGGGCTGGCAGGGGCCCAGAACTGAAAACTCTTTGTATCTGTAGATTCTTGCAGCCCACTGATGAAGAAATGAGGGGGTGAGAGACATGGAACATGGGAGCCTGGGTGACCTATGCTGCCTCCTGTGTTTGAATGTAGCAGTTGTCATGAGATGCTCTTTGAACTTATCATGGTGACTACTCTATGCATTCTGGAGCATGATCTGATACTTGCCAAACACAAGTAGCAGCAGAAGGCAGCCGGCCCAGCCTGGAGAAGTGAAGTGACTTGCCCAATGTGTCAGTGACAGATCTGGGAGCTGAGTCTAGATCTCTTGAGTTCCAGTTCAGTGCCCTAACCTCCAGGTTCTTTCAAACCAATGACTGACCTTGGAAAAGATACTCTTCTTCTGTACAGTCCTCCTTTCCCCCTACTTCTCCAAGCCTATCTCTGGTTCTCCCCCAGCTGCAGCACACTGGTTCTCCTTTCCTTCTGCTAAGACTAAAGGGGAGGTTAACGGGGAAGAGGAAAGCAAGGGAGGAGGGACAAGGAAGGGAGGAAAGATTATAGATGAAAGAGGGAGAGGACATTTTGGGAAGGGAAGGAGGAAGTGAAATTAGACACTTGAAAGAGACAAATAAAAAATGCCCTTCTGTGTTTCCGTCTTCTCCGGTAAGTGGTAAAGAATAAAAAATGGAAACAGAAACAGGAAGCATAAACACAAGGGAGAGAATGAACAGTTTTAACATAATACGGGTTAGTTACAAGAGATAACAGGGATCATTTTGCAATTGTTAGGCCTTTTTTTACCACAGTTTAGTTCCCAAGTAATGACAAAATTCTCCTGCTCATCCCTGCAGCCCAATCTGAGAGGCTCCTGTACTCTAAGGGCCGTGGAGTCAGCAGGGAGGGGGAGAAGGGTATGAGAAAACAGGGAAAAGGGAAGTGCAGAATGTTGGGACTGAGGCTGGGGCGGAGGGACAGTTCCCTTTCCTTCCTCACTGAGCCTGGGATGCCACCACAACACAGGGCAAAAGTAAATTCACTTTGCTCCATTCCATGTTTGAATGGAGCAACAGAGACGAGAAAAGACGGGCTGGCAGTCTAAAAACAAACAGTACTCACCACCCCAGTTACAGCTCTTCTGGTAACTCTGTGCCTGCTGCACCTACTCCTTGGGGCTTGGTCTCTCATGTATTTTCCAAGGGATAAATCCACTTCAGGTTCTGACGGATGTAAGGTGAACTAACGCATTCTGCACAGACCTCAACAGTCTGAAAAGTCACCTGCTAAACAACCCTCCACACCAGGAATAAGCTGCTGGGTGTGGCTGAACTGGAGCCAACAGGCAGCAGTTGTGACCCAGGAAGCACAAATAAAGATGAGTGGGAGGGGGGACAAGGCATTTGGCAGTAGTGGGAAGGATTTCTCCATTGGTGGACCTAAGATCCCCCTTTCCTTGTATATTTTTTTATGTCACGTGTAAGGTACATGTCCAATTTTATACCTCTAACATGACTGCCTCTGGGTGACTCTGTCTCTTCCAGGTGGCAGCTGGGTTGCAGGCTGAACTGGAGATCGAGATTTATGCCATGGCAATTGGAGTGGAAGGTACCGAGGGCTCTGGAGAAATTTCCCACCGTATTGAAATTTTAACAGAGAGGGAGACGCTGTTCCTGCCTGTGAAGGCAAATATCCTTTGCTGCCTTCTGGTATAGACAGTCCAAGTAGCCTCAGGCCTGGAGACCATCCACAGCTGTACTCAGGCCTCCTTTCTGAGGCACACAGCTGAGCTGATGGAGGGACCCCAACTGTAAGTGATGTCAGTTGCACAGAATGGGAAGCCCAGACACACTGGAGGGGAGGAATGAGACCAGGAAGGCAGCCCCAAGACGTGGCTTTTGGGGATTGATTGGAAAGAGGGACAGGAGGGCTAGGGTGACCAGAAGTTGCAATTTTATAGGGACAGTCCTGATTCTGGGGCCTTTGCCTATATAGGTTCCTATTGCCCCCACCCCCATCCCAATTTTTCACACTTGCTGTCTGGTCACCTTAAGGAGGGCACACACACCCCAGTCAGGGGCTCAAAATCCTTATTAAACATTTAGATGATATTTAAGGAACTGGGCCTCACTGGCTAGACGCTGAACACACAGATGGGGACCATCCCTACCTCAGCAGGCTCATAGCGTGAAGGCATGGACCCAGAATAGGGGGCAGGGCTATAACCACACAAGCAGATGAATTAAGCCAGTTTGCTTCGTTAGGTTTTGTTGCTTGGCATTTTTTTTCTTTTCTTTGGGCTGTTTAACTGGGACTAGCGGTCTGGTGCCAGGGAAGAGCAACTTTAAGAAGCATTAGTCCCCTTTGCCTCAAGCCTCAGAAATATTCTGTTCTCACTGAATGACGGGCTGGTTGTCACAGGTTGGACAGGAGGGGGGTGTTTGGCTTTGAAGCAAATGCACTGCTGGTTAAAGGTGAGGGACTGCCAGAGCTGGTCGCGAAAGAGTCGGTACGAGGAGGAACAATGCAAGGCTACATGCACAGCTCTCCTAGCAGCACGTTAGGGACTCGTGTCCCTGGACTGAAGAGACCCCACCCCTCCCAGGTTGGAGAAGGGGTGGTGGCTCCTCTAAGGCTGACAAGGGGGCAGCTACTGCCAGTTAGGGTGGTGCTTCCTATATTGTGGACCCCGTCCTGTGGCAGCTAGACTGAGACCATCCTCAGCTAATTGACATTGACCCAAAATGCTCTTTGCTGGCCAATCCTATCAGTTATGGAGCTGGGCTAGACAAGGACTGGTGACAGAGCAGTGAAAGCCTCCTTACTTGACTCCCAGTCACCTGGTCCTGACTCCCACAGTGAACCATTGCTTTCCCCTTTCCATGTTTTCTCTTTTCCCCAACGCTCCCCTGCCCCCCAGCTCACTTTGGTGTTTGAGCTGGGTCAATGGTTTGGACTCAGGTCCTTTGAGGGCCTCTCATCTCCAGAGCGTGTTCAGGCCTCTACGCTCCCAGGTTTGTTTGTTTAAAAAAAAAAAAAAGTTTACACCCTTAACAAGTATCTCACCAGTGTTAACAGGTGAGATCTATGAGTGCAGGCCACAGGGCTACCCGGAGGGAGGCAAGGCAGCCATGGTCCAGCTGGTTTCTACAAGTCCTACCCCCAGGTTCAGGATTATACTACCCCACAAACTTCCTGGATAACGTAAGTGCCACAGATAAGTCATTGCAACTTCTAGCTGAAGAGTATTAGCTGAGCCTTGTCTTGGCTACTCACCCACCCCAGGATCAAGTCCTGCACCACCGACAGCAGGAGCCAGACACAGCGGAGTGCTTATGTATTAAAGGGATGCAATTGGATGATGGTAATGAAAGGACGTGGCTGCTAGAGATGTACAGGTTTTCTCAATCACTCAGTCCCAAAGGAGTCACTCCCAGCAGAGAGGCACAGTCTCTGCTTCTCATCTCCACATAAACCCCTTGGCAGCTACACTCTCCTCTCCCACAGGCTCCCCCATTTGCTGCACATCCACCCCCACAGCAATAAGGTAGCTCTCAGCAGAGGCAGAAAGTAGCAGCTTTTTAGGTGCAAATGGCTTTTTTGGTGTTCTGAGTTTCACCAGAGTCACTAGGGCTCTGCTTGTTGATGTCAAGACTATTCCATGAAACTCTATAATTGGTCAGAAGCAGCGTTCAGACGTTATACAGGCAAACACCATTGAGTTTAGCATAGGGCATCCTTTCACTCTGCCAAAAATATAGTCACACTATTTTCTTTCTGAATACCAAAAATATTTCTCAAAGTTTCTCTCCCAACACATGGCACGTGCCAACTACTGTATCTGGTTGTGTGGGTGAAAAGCTTTGAGAATTCAGTGTGGCCTTCCCAAATCTAAGCTCATATCTTTTAGGCCATGTCCACCTTCATTTATTATTTTTAAAGATCTTTGTGAAGTTTACACATGTGAAAATCCCTTTGCAGGCCAATGTTCCCTTCCAACAGCAGTAAGGCAGCCCGGCCCCACGGCTGGCAGGAGCAGCTGCAGTGCTTGTAGCACCTTTTGAGAGATGGCTGGAGACAATTAAGTGCTTCTATTGCAACAAGGGCAGATTTCTTTTTGCTTTTCTTTATTCTTGTTCATTTTCTTTGCTCTTTCATTACAGATCAGTCCAGGAGAGGTGACATCAAAAGCAGCAGCACTGAGAGACTGAGATTTTAGTCCGTTATTGTACAAATATTATCCCAGTAAATGTACTGACAAATCAATTCACATCAACTTGATTATTAAAGGGTTCTTTCCTCTCACCATCCTCCATTTAGGCTCATTTGTTTCATGCCTGTAACTTAATTGTCTGGCCCCTATCACATTCTTGACCAGCTTTCTCAAACCACTCATGGAGTAGTGGGAAATAAGGAAAAGGTCAGATGACTGGAACAGAGCGTTCTTCTTCGAGTGCTTGTTCATGTCAGTTCCAATCAGGCGTGTGCACCAGGGCCGTCCTTAAGATTTATGGGGCCCTACGCAAGTTACCTGAGGGGGAATATTAAGGGATGGGGGAGGAAGGCGGGGGCTCCACTGAAGGCAATCCCCAGCCGGTGTCGCTGACCACAGTGTGTCGAGGGGGCACTGCCACCATCTCCGCCCGCAAACCACCACCCCCCTCCCCCGGAACCTCTCCCCTGACCACCAGGCTTCTGCCAGGGCTCGGGGCTTCCCTCCACCGACCAGCACGGCTTTTGCTGGGGCTCAAGGCTTCCCTCCACCGACTGACTGACCGAGCGACCGACACAGTTTCTGCCAGGGCACCCAGGCTGTCTGCTTGGGTGCCCATTTTTCTGGGGGTCCCATATTGGCCAGGGGAGCCTCTGGGCACGTGCCCTGTTGGCCTGTATATTAATCTGTATGTCGGGGCGATGATGGAAGCTATGGCCAGGAGCTCTCCACGCACCCAGCTTAGGGAGGAGATGCCGCTCTCCAGCGTGCATGGCTCCCTCCCAGCACCCCCACGCCCACTCCTACCTTGTCAATCTCCCAGAGAGAGAAGAAGAGAGAGAAGCCCTCTGGCCAGCGAGTGCGCTGAAGGGAGGCAGCAGTAGGTGAAGGGGAGGGGCCAAGGGGCTTCTTCCACTTACCCCCTTTTTTTAAAATTTCTCCCTTGTGCTGCTAATTGGTTGCCCTGATTCACTCTGCACATGTGCAACAAGGAAGATGCCGAATGCAAACTGCACACAAGCAACCCCGGCCAGCCTGCCCATGGGTAGGGACAGCGAGTCAGAGCGCAGCACAAGCAGAACAGGCTGGGGCCCCGCAGCCCGGTGCTGCCCCAAATTTTTGGGTGCCCTACGCAGCTGTGGATGCCTAAAGACGGCCCTGGTGAGCGTGCCGCATTCATGACAGCTGCAAGATTTTCCCTTAGCAGTATCCCTAGGGTTGGCCTGCCACCCCCTGGAGTCGGGCCCTGTTTCTTTTGGAGGGGGGTCTTCCCCCCCCACAACATTTTTCCCTGGCACCGGGCTATGCCTTGGTTCCCAGGCTTTAAACCATGCTCGGACTATGGCAGATTTATGCCAAGGAGTGACCCACACTCGTCGTGCCTTAGGTGTCTGGGCGAGAGGCAGCTCAGAGACCACTGTAAGAGCTGTAAGGGTTTTCGCCCCAGGACCCTTAAGGACAGAGAGCGGCGCCTCTGAGTCCTACTGATGGAGGCGGCTCTTCAGCCCCAGTCCAAGCACACAGCACCTGACCCGGCCTCAAGCGCCACATCCGTGGTGCGCAGCACGCCGGCACCGTCAACGCGCAAACCGGTGCTGAGGAAGGACTCCGAGATCCTCCGCACCGCCACAGCTCCACCCACGGGCAGGCTTCAGTGAGGCACTGCTCTCACTGCCCGGTGCCCCGGAAGACGAAGGCCGACAGAGGGCACTCCCCAGCTAGGTCTAAGGACCACATAACAAGCCATCCCACATCGGGTGCTCAATCGGCCAGGATCCCGTCGACTCCTGCCCCAGGAGGGGTACAGTGAAGGCAGGAAACGCACCGCTCACTGGGCTGCCGCCGCAAGGACATAATTCCCCTCCATGAAAGAGGCATTCAAGGCTGCAGTGGCCTGATTGGCACTCACGGTGCTGCCCTCACCTCCTAGGGGGGAGAAGTTGCCAGCACCTGGTATATTCTGTGGACAAGCCAGCGATGATATCCACCATGGGCCATCCCCATTACATCAACCACTGGCACTGGGGGTTTCTGTGGGGGAATTGCTCCGGTCCCCAAGCTGGCATCGGTCCCCAGCACCAAGAGGCTCTGCTCCTCCCTGGTCATCACAATCAGAGACCTTGGCGTCAGAGTCCTCTTGCTCTAGCAGGAGCAGAAGATCCTTCTCCCACCTCGATAGTCATCCCTACCCAGCACCCTGACAGGGCCAGTGGCCCTTCTGGACTCCCATGGCCTATCATCGGCATCAGTGGTCTCAGACTGGGGCGCTCCACCAACAGCACCAGCTGCTGCACCGTCCCCAGCACTGACTCTGGCCCCAATCCCAGCGTCTACCATGGCACAGAACTGACAGCAGCACCAGCCGCGGCACTGTCGCTCCTTGCCCTGTGGGACCACAGCGTGGCTGAGGGCAGTGATCAGACCCCAGTGCCAGCTGCCTTATCCTCTTTGTCACCGGGTGAGGCGGTGGCGGCCACCTCAACGGCTCCAGCTTTAGAGGATACTAGGGTCCTTCAGCAGCTGCTAAGACAGGTGGCCCAGAACCAAAATATCAAAATGGAGGAGGTGGTGGAGGAAGCTGACCCAATGGTCGATATTCTCTCCCCACCCGGGCCATCCCGTATTGTGCTGCCGCTGATCAAAACAACTAGTGATGCCACCAAGACACTGTGGCAGACCCCGTCCTCGCTGCCGCCTACCAAGAGATACGAGCGGAGGTCCTTTGTTCCTTCGCATGGGTATGAACATTTGTACACCCACTCCCAGCCAGACTCCCTGGTAGTGGATGTTGCTAACCAGTGTGCGTGATAGGGCTACCAGGGGCCCTCTCCCAAGAGCCATGAGGCCAAAACATTGGAGCATTTTGGGAGGAAAAAAAACAAACACTCAACTGGGGATTTGCAGCTACATATCGCTAACCATCAGGCAGTGGTTAGCAGATACAATTATAACATCAGGACAGATCCCTGCAGGACCCCACTGGATATGCCTGTCCAGCTTGATTGTGAACTCTTGGAGTACGCTTTTCCAACCAGTTCTGCACCTACCTTACAGTAGCTCCATCTAGGCTATATTTCCCTAGTTTGTTTAGGAGAAGGTCATGGGAGACACTATTAAAAGCCTGACTAAAGTCAAGATATAACAGACTCTTCTGTCTTGGCGACAAAGATACAACATGATGCAGTGACTAGAAGCTGAAGCTAGACAAATTCAGACTAGATATAAGGCATACATTTTTAACAATGAAAGTAATTAACCATTGGAACAATTTACCTAAGGTGGATTCGCCATCGCTTGTAATTTTTAAACCAAGACACTTCTTTTTTTTCTTTTAAAATATGCTCTAGTTTAAAAGGGATTCTTTGGGGGGAAGTCCTTCAGCCTGTGTTATACAGGAGATCAGACTAAATGATCACAACCATCCCACCTGGACTTGGAATCTCTGACTCTATAACACTATATTCTGAGCTTGTGCTATAGCTTCCCAAAGAACAAGCAGTGTATTTCAGGTTGGCAGTGCACAGATTATATATTTCAACCTAGTTTATAAAATATATTCTGTGCCTTAAAACAAATAATGGATATTTAGCACTGAGAAGTCCCTGGTCAAGATTTTCAAAACTAGGACCCCTGAAGTTAGTCCCATAAATCCTTAGGTACCTGATTTTAAGTACTGACTACCCAGCAGATTCCAGGGGGATCTAGGGTGGTTGTCAGAGAACAGATACTAGACAAGACAGACCACTAGTCTGATTTGGTAATTGCTGTGTTCCTATTTTCAGAAAGTCATATGCATGTGCAAATCTAGCATTTGTATGCACAGTGCTAGTTATTTGGCCACACAATCACTTGGGCCCACACACCACAGGTATTCTGTGGGCACAAAGTTGGGTTTGGCAGAAATGGGGGTCAGGCTAAGACTCCTTGGAAGATTCCACTCTGAAAAGTGACCAATGTACAATTCCACATTTACCCTTCCACTAACTCCGAAGCACGTATGCTCAGTTTACATTCAGAAAGAATGGCTCTCTAACTGCTCTGTAAATTCAGTCTGGATCTGAGACTCAAGCTGGCTTCTCTCTAACGTGTGTAACCACCAGTAATAAGTTCTGCAAGCAAAATGCTGCCCCCAGGTACACTGGAGTAACCTTGTTGCCTTCAGTAGGGTGTCTTAGGAGTAACTGCAAAAAGAACAGGAGGACTTGTGACACCTTAGAGACTAACAAATTTATTTGAGCATAAGCTTTCGTGAGCTACAGCTCACTTCATCGGATGCATTCACGAAAGCTTATGCTCAAATAAATTTGTTAGTCTCTAAGGTGCCACAAAAGTCCTCCTGTTCTTTTTGCGGATACAGACTAACACGGCTGCTACTCTGAAACCTGTCATTAGGAGTAACTGAGCATCATGTAAAGACATTGGAGCTAATAAAGGGCTCCTCAATTGCAACTCCTTAAAAATCCAGTTGTTGTGTGAGCCAAGAGGGAGCCAGCTCGGGGCCCCAGGGTAGCATTGGTTCTGGAAGCCTGAAGCAGCATTTGGTTTTTCACCGAAGTACACAGACAACAGTGCAGCTCAGGGTGACTGGGGCCCCCCGCTAGCCTGTTTTATGGAAAGGATCCCACATATTCCAGACTACACAGACATCCTGACAGCAGCAGCAGCAGAGAATTGATCACTTCCGTTTATTTCAGCAACAAGCAGTGATTTAGCCAGTACATGACAAGTACAAAAATGGCATCAATTCTGGACAGTGGTAAATTCCTCATGAACTGGAGCTAGTGCAGCTGGGATTATCTGGGACACAGCGTGGTCTCCACGTGCTAACTGAACCTGGTAACTCTACAACACAGTGCAGGGCCCCTCCTCCAATCCTCTGTCCTCCAGAACGAGGCCTATCAGACTTCATAGCTGGCACCAAGGAAGTTACGAGGAGAGACAACACATTGCCTGACATCGAGCTCCAAGGAGCTGTTCTGACATTAAGGAACTGTTGTTTGTCTGTCTGTAGCACTTCAAAGGGCCAGGGACGGGGAGAGCCAGGCCTTGTATCAGTCCACGGGAATTCAGTCTGACCACACGGCCTGTGTCCCGGTAAGCCACTCCCTGTTGCAACATCAGCACAAAGTCCTGCCACCTGCCCCTTTGCACATTGGCAAGTTACAGGAGCAGTTTGCAAACTACACTCAGGGCTAGTCTACACTGGCAACGCTAAAGCGCGGCTTGTGTAGTCCCGGCAGAGCGCCGGGAGAGAGCTCTTCCACTGCTCTACAAAAGCCACCTCCACAAGAGGCGTAGCTCCCAGCGCAGCTCCCTACCCTGGCGCTTGACAGCGCTGACATGTGCTGCGCTCAGGGGGGTGTTTTTTCACACCCCTGAGTGAGAACGTTGCAGCGCTGCAAATTGCCAGCATAGACAAGCCCTCAGTTAAAACACTGAGAGCAAGTCATATCTTTATAGAGGAAGAAATCAAGCCATTTCTAATGGCTGCTGGTCTAAGGGATGGGCTGCCCCTTTGAGGCCAGCCTCAGATTCAGGATTCAAATGTAAACGTACCCAGCAGAGTACAGGAAGTTCCATCCAAGCCAGGGAATGGGACTCACTCCACCCTGGTTTGTGACATGCCCTGGAGGGAATTAACACACTCTCTGTGCACACAAGAGCAGGAGCAGATCTGCTGGAGTCCGCTTCAGTCACTGAATCAGAGACTTTCAGGGCCCACTAGCCCTCAGAAAGGCTCCCTCGCACACATGGAGGCTGCATGAGCCCCGCGCTCTGCCCTGCATTATGGACAGCAAAAGCTAAACCATCGCGAGAACCAGCTTCTCTTTTTTCTTCCTCTTCCTCCTCTTCTCCTCAAAACGGTCAGTCGCATCAGCAAAGAAAGTCACCTCATCCTTGGCCTCAATCTCTCTCTTCAGGAACTGCAGCCCAGCCATATTGAAGCCCAGCACATTCTGCAGAGACAGATGGTCAGTGCATTTCTGGGTATTCCTCACCCGTGCTAGTGCAGGGAGTCACCATCTCCCTAGCCCACATAGACACGAATGCTCTCACCATCTCCGGGAAAGGGGCAGCCAGATGCAGCCCCACGGATTTATGCAGTGCAGCTTACAGCCAACTTCATCAACACAGCAGAATGGGCAGACCCCAGCCACAGCCCACAACAAGAGGGAGCACTGCATTCGGGGAGTTGGAGTCTCTGTTCTCCACTCCTCTGTATTAAAGAGGAGGGAGCTACAACCCTCTTTCTGAAAGTTAGCTAGCAATTAGGTGACTCAGCCCCAGTAGGACACCACCTCCCCCACTCCGGGTTACTTGTAAATCACATCAGCCCATGGCAAAGGTGAAGATGGTTTCCCTTTCATGAGAGGTTTCAGTGTCCTGTGTACAAAGTACATTCATACTGGAGAGTAAAGTCTGAACAAACCACACAGCAAAATGAAAAGGGGATGGAGCCACTGTGTTATAGCCAGGAACCAGCCTGCTGCCCCCACATGCAGCAGAAATATGACGAAGGGCCAGGCTACTGGAAGGCTGGAAAGAGTCAGACGGGGACACTGGACTTTGAGACAAAAGCAATGCCTTCTGTAACCGTTTGTACAGTCACTATGCCAGAGTCTGGGCAGGGGGGTCACTGCAGATACTCACCCTGACCTCACTGACTTTGGAAATGGTGGTCTTCTTCAGATTCTCTATCACTGTCACGAGCAGCTGATTGCTTGTGATGCGCCCAAAGTGTATCCTGAAGAACAAGACAGGCAGAGAGAGCACCCCAGTTAGATGCAGCATCCCTTGCAAAGTGACATTCCGATAGGCCAAGGGATTTCAGTAGGAGAACAAAGTGAGGGCTTTTCTTAATTGTGTTTACGTGGTGCAGATCCCACCAAGTTGGGCACAGGAGACGGATCAGAGAGCAAACGAATGAGATCAATATTACAACAGAGGTGGACTGGAAAAGAAACGGGGGCTATTTCATAAAGTTTCTTTTTACAGCACAGCGGCTAAAGACCTAGGTGGCTGCTCTGGGTGAGCTGGATGTGAGATGGGCCATCGGCCAATGCTGGCATGAGGGAATGTCATTCCCAGCTTCATCAGCACTTCAGAGCTCTGAAATCTCAAACACTGACACTATAGCTGGCAGCCCCGTCTGGGCCATATTAGCCAGACCCATGTTCCCCTCCTGACCCAGCCTGGCTGCGCACACAGTCCTGACAACAGCCCCGTCACATATATTGAGAACGATGGGACATTTCCTCCAAAATACAGGGGACACAGGACCAACTCTGCCAGGCAGGACTCCAGGGGAAGAAGAGAAAGCTCAAGTACATTCTCCACAGGCCCAAATAAGAATGTACTTCATCCCGCAGTACCTCAGGGTCATCCAGACCTACCCCGCATGCCCATGTATCCCTTTCGAGCATGGCAGGTGCCCAGAGAAAGTAATGCACTCCTGCTACACAAGGAGAAGGGACAACAGGCATTCAGGTGAGCACAGCTGGGGGAAGTGCTGGCTCATAGCCCAGGAGATCAAAGGCCCCTCACTAGCTACAATGCAGGCAAGGAGCAGTGGGTCTGGCTGTCTACACACCACCCTGCTGCCATGTCTCAAACCAGAAGGGGCCACAGGGCATTTCAGGCCCAGACAGCCCACGGTCTCTCTGCAGAGCCTGTCTGCTAGCACTAACTGCCAGGGGGCTCGTCCACTAGGAACTGGACCAAGATACCCCTGCCTCCCTCCCCGTTTCATACATGCCACCACCCAGGCGTCAGATGCTGGTAAATGCTGGATTCAAACTAGTGAGTGAGGTGAGAGAACGACGCCTGACTCACCTGAGCAGAAAGAGGAGCGCACGGCAGAGGAGTTCCACCTCCGAGCCCCGCTGGATGTGCTCATTAAAGAGCACAAGCAGGTCAGGCACATACGAGAAGGGCAGCACCAGCAGAGACTCCTCCAACTCACTGAGGAGAGAGTGCAGAGACAGGGATGACCGACAGCAGCCATGGACAAACCACACTGCACCAACAGCCGCTGCTCTGCGGCAGAATGGGCCCCAGGGAGGCATGACATGCTGTGCAAAGCCGCTCAGCCTTGTCACGGTCCAACCTGGCAGCTCCCCTCTCTGAGGAAGGAGACTGGGAAGACTGACTGAAGAAAGCCAGGACCGTTTGGATGGAATACAGTTTCTTCGACATCACCCAGGGCAGGGAGCAAGCAGAGAGCATTTGGGTGGGAGACAGACAATCCTGCCCTGTGGGAAAGACGCTAGACAGCTCTGCCTGCCCGGAACATCTCACTGGCTTCCTTCCATTCCACTGAGTAAAAGAGCTCCTGGCCCACCTGCACGGCCAAGTTTCAGCCAACTCTCACCGCGGAGGAATGATTTTTACTCCCCACTTGCAGACACTCTACAGCCACAGCATGCACTCATTCCCAAAGAGGTGGCTTTCGTAACAGAATTAGCCATGAAATAAATTAAATGACTTCAAGTCTACCAGTGACATTCACACCAGTCTTTCTACCACTGCCCACCTCCAATATAAGTGGCCAATCCAAGACTCCAACCAGAGCCAGGCTTCATTGCTCAGTAGCAAACCCTGCTCAGCAAGAAGCCTCATGAGACTCACCTTGACCTGACTTTCTTGAAAACTTCTAGCACATACGCCGAGGGCTGTAACAGAAGGAAACGGCATCAGCTTGGCATGTCAGGAAGTGCCCCGAGGGGAGCACTAGATGAGGGGGTTTTCAAACTTTTTAGACCCTTTCCAAACAATGTAGTCTACTGCATACCCCCATCTGAGACAGGGTCATAATATTCCTATGATTAGATTACCATGTCTTACTTACAAATCTTCATGGCCTTGTCCGCCATTACAGGATTATTCTCCCATTCCCCCCGATGAGAGCTTGAGTCCCCCAGTTTGAAAACCACTGCACTAGATTGAATGAATCTCAAAGCATGTTACACCTCTACCCCGATATAACGCGGTAAAGCAGTGCTCCAAGGAGTGGGGCTGCTTTACCGCGTTATATCTGAATTCGTGTTACCGCAAGCAGTTCCTCTGCCCTCCCCTGAGCGCGCTGCAGCTCCGCTTCTCCTCCCTCCCAGGCTTGCCGCGCCGATCAGCCGACAAGCCTGGGAGGGGGGAGAAGCAGTGGCGGAGCGGAGGTGACCTGAGGTGGGGGGGGAGGTGGGGGGCTGCAGCAAGTAAGGGGGCGGGGGGCACAGAGGAACCGCTCCCCGCCCCAGCTCACCTCCTTGCCACCGCTGCTCCGCTTCTCCTCCCCGCCCCTTCCACACTTCCCGCGCCAAACAGCTGATTAGTGCAGGAAGCCTGGAAGGGAGCGGGGAAGAAGTGGGGCAGCAGCGGTGTGCTGGGGTGGGGAGCGGTTCCTCTCCCTACCCCGATATAACGCGGTCTCACCTATGAGACGCGAAGATTTTTTTGGTTCCCGATGACCGCGTTGTATCGGGGTAGAGGTGTAGTTATAAAAACACAGGAACATGCTTTTAAGAGGTGTTAAATACAATCAGAATGAACAGAGATACAGAAAGCCACCGCACTTCCCATCCGCTGACAGTTTGGGATACAAAGGGCTGCTCAGGAGATGAATGAAACAAGCTGCTTTCAAAAAACTTTAGTACTGGTGAGATTTTTGTAATAATTTAGCAGGTTGAATATAAAGTGTTTCTCCATTTTATACAAGTTCTGCAATTTAGTGGAACAAGTTTGATGCAATATGGATAAACACCATTTACACTTAAGCTGTTAAATTATATAAAAAACCTCACAAAAACTAGTTACCTAAAAAGTGTTACTAGCCCCAGCTCCTCTCATTCATCTGCTGAACAGCACCTCCTGGGTCACAAATTGCACAGCAGACTAGGCCTCCTGCAGGGAAGTAGCAGGAGAAAAAAAGGCAGCTCCATCTGAGAGAGAGATTCAAGCACCATCCACTGTCCAAAGAGAATGAAGGAGTGACAAGGGTTTCTAAAGGGTGCCTGAAAAATTCATTAGCGTGTATGTAGAGATCTTATAGACCTGTTTAACACAGGAGGAATAAATTAGGCAATGGCATAACAACTGGAATATAAATGTACACATAAGCTCAGAATGTTTCATTTCAATGCACTATTATAAACAAATACACACCTTCTAGTATCTAGAAGTGAAAATTGCCCACTGGGTTACACGAGCACATCAAATGCTGTAATAGTGACATTCTATACTTACATGGAATTTCAATTAAAATATCTTGAGAAGCCTAAACAAGAAGTGCAGAGTTTGAGTCCCACCAATCCTTTCAAAAGGAGTCTGCCTAAGGCAGAGCTCTGCATTCCACTCAGGGCCACCCCACCATGGCAAGAGCAGAAAAGCGGCTGTAGGAACTGGAACTTCCATGGGTCTCCTAAAGAAAAACTGGCTTCCAGCTACTGCTGTTACATGGTTCACAGCAACACAGCAGACAGGCCTCCAGTCAGCAAGAACACTTCAACAGAGAGCAGATACTGCGCCTGCCAAACCCACAGAGCATTTCTGAGCATGATCTGACCTCTCAAGTGCTCAGAGCTGACGGTCTGGGCCCAGATTCAGAGTTTGCCAGCACAATGTAATTTGCTTCTTGAACTCATGAGCGTGAATGGACACCCCAGGACCCAGACTCCCAAGAGCAGACTGTGCACAGCCCATGAATTGGGCATCCCACTTACTGAAATATTTCCATAGGCATGGAGGATGGGGTTGACAGGAAGGGGAACCTGCAGAAAGAGAACGGGTTAGAATAAGGCAGGTACATGCACACGCACACGGTTTCCAGTAAGAGACAAGCACACTGTCAGGCCTTTACCTGGAACTCCCCACACAGAGAGGTGGTTTTCAGTAGCCAGAGCAGTGTAATTCTCAGAACATACAGGGCATTTTGTCTTACACATCTCCATTCTTTCCCACCCAGCCAGCCATCAGCCTCCCATATAACTAGAAATAATGGGATGAAGGTAAGAACGAACAGCTAGGCTGGATGGTAGGGAAAACCTCCTGGCAGAGATTTCTATTAGGCAATAGAATAATCTCCCCAGGGGAAGTGGCAGAAGCCCCAGTGCAGTCCAAGACATTAAAAACCAGAAGAAAATGCACTGTTAATTGCGCACTAGGGAATGATGCCGCCCTTCTGCCAGGAGATGGATTAGCTGCCACAACTCTTTATTTGCCTGCTTAGCTTCCTCCCTGAGGAGATGGAGCTGGCTGGACACATTCACACTTCACTGGGTATATCCATGTCCAGGTGTCTTCACCTCTTTCCCAGCAGCTTTACATATGGCCTGGTGCTCCTTTAGTTTTGCAGTCTCTTCTCTGTACAGCTCGATGGCTTCCATGATCCGCTCAGCCTGTGCAGAACAAAAGCAGCACATCAGTCACATCAGGAGCTGAAAGGCCTGGCCAAAGCAGAGCTCATGTCCTGATTGGGAGGACGGGGAGCGGGGGTGGGGGAGCTCTTATTTATCAGCTTAAGAGCATTTCATGAGATTCCAAACATGGCACCACTGACCAGTTAGTATGTAGAAACCATGTGACCTGCACTAGCCAATCAATCAACATTCAGGATTCCCCAGCTTGCGGAGGTGCTGTTTCTCTCTCAAGGTGCTCCTCTGACATCTACAGGCAATTCCAGCCTGCTGTCCAGCAGTAACTCCTCAAAGCACTCTCTTTTCAAAAAGAATACTGGGCTGGTCAGTTTTGACCATATGTAGTTTTACTTGCTAAGGTAAGAGTAGCCAAGCCTCAGGCTGATTGCTGCAAGGGTCGGAGGGATCCCCAGGACTCCACCCTCCCACAGCATTGTACAATTGCCAAGGGGCATTATGAGACATTTCCACCTTCTTCTGAAGTATCGGGGATTGGCCAGGAGCAGGATGCCTGACTGGCTGGACCAACACATCCTGATCATGCACAGCAAAAATCTAAGCTTCTGGTGGAGAGTCCCATTACCACAGAGCATGCCTGCGGAGCCAACTGGCTTAAACAAAAGAATATGCAAAGCTTTTAATTCTGTGTTTACAAACAGGAAACAGATCCATTCACCCCTGATGCCTGCTGGCTGGGTGGGGAATGTCCCAGAGAGGGGAGATGGCCTCAGTACTGCCCTGGGAGGCACCAACCTGGCACGTTTCTGGACGGACACAAACTCCTTCTCTGGGCTGAGGTGACCCTGCTCTGCCTGATTAGGGAAAGTCTACTTCTGTGCCCTACATCTCAGATATCTGCTCCTCAGAGCATGAGCCCTTCCAGGGAGTCTGCTGGCCTATCAGTAACACTGGAGAACAAAGGAAAGAACCAGCAACACCCACACTAACTTACCGCTTTGACAGTTTCAATGGTCTTTTTTCCTGCTAATCCAGTCTCTCCCTGGGTCTCGCCAGCCACCTGCAAGACACAAGACATGTCTCAAGCTACAGTCCTTCCCACTAGGCAACAAAGCAGCTAATGAAGCCCCCAGGCAGCTCAACCCTCTTCCACAGTCTACATCCCCGCTGCATATTAAAGCTCAATGCCTTCCCCTGCCTCTCATGTTCTTGGCTTTCCATCAAGTTCCCTGTATTGGTGCTTTACACTGGTAATGGATTGATATAGAAATAAACTACTTTCAGCTCAGAGTCCCAAAGCACCGAACTAGTATTAACCCTCATGGCCCCATGAGAGAGGTGACTTTCTGGATAGGGAAAAATAGGCGAAGAGAGCTAACCAAGGTCACACAGTGAGGCTGTGACAAAGTCAGCAAAGGAACTCAAGCCTCCTGCCCTAATCACTAAACACGCTGCTTCCCATCCATTACACATAACAAAGGCACTGAAGAGCCAGGCCTCGGACACGGCTGACCTAGCGTGGATCTGAACTGGTGATGTACGAAATGGAGAGAAGGCAGGAACTGGGATTCACAGACTGTAGTTACTATACTGGAATAAGGCCAGGACCCCTCGCTCTTGCAAGAAGGGCCCAGAACGCCTTAATGAGTGCCTTGGCTTTCAGTCTCCTGTAAGCCAGCGTCTCCAGTGGCATGCTGCCCTGCGCTCCACACTGGGCCAGTACCAGTGAACTAGATCCTCCCAGCGTTCCTTACAGGTCTCACGTAAGTACAGATCCAGACGAGCTCATGAGCATTTTAGTCTGCTTAATATTCTGCTGGTGAGACAGCTCTACTCACCACAGGCTGATCTTCCTTAGCCACGCTCTCCTCGTATTCAGCTTCCCTTTGCTGCAGCGAAGGAGAAAGCAATACGTTAACATGGGCAGGGAGCGCAGGTAAAACAGCGAGAGTGAAAGCGTTCAGCTTCCTCCTAGGAACGCTGTGGCTTCGTGTGAACCTTGCCGCCCAATCTCAAATCTGGGACATCCCTGGCAGGGTGCCCAATGCAGGCTCCCAGGTTTGTTTTCCTCCAATGGCCCAGCATGAGCTCAAGATGCCCACACCAAGGGTTTGACTTGCACAATCACACCAGTGCTCACCACAGCAGGGCTGAGTGAGTGACGGCTCCGGCATCTGCTAGGCAGGCGGGGAACAAGTGTGCAGGCTGGGCACACGGGCAGCCCAAAGAGATCGCTAGCATCAGCTAGTCCAGCCGAAATTAAGACAATCCAGATACAGCTGCTCCCTCCTGAGACATCAGCCCATCCTGCAGGAAGGAGCAGTCCCAGCAGGGCACTGACTGGCACCTCGCACACTACCACGGCCCTAGCACTGTTTAATCCATCCTCTGGTGTCCAGAGCTGTGGCGTCCCCACGGAAGGGCCAACTCACTGTTCTGGATGCATGGAAGAGATGTATGATAAGCTCCCCTAAGAAAAGGGCATCTACCTCCCTTTGGCAGGTTTATATATCATCCTATAGCCATCAGCATTTCTAATAGGCAGTCCAGGGGTATTGAGGTCCTAAGGGTCACAGCAAAATCCCCACAGAAGAGTCAGGCCAGACATCACTGACTCTCAGGTTTCCTCCTCTGCACATGCTGACAGGCACTCTCTCCTCCACTGGCACTTTGGGGAGTGCTTTGATGAAGAGGTGAACCCTGAAGCACAAGTTCAAGAGGCAAGGTAGGCCTCTGCCAGCTCCCCTTAGCCATGGGCCTACTATTGAGAAGGTGCTGCCCTCAACTCTCTCAGTCCTGTGTCTGTTAGTTGCAGTGATGACCACAGCAGCCATGGCAGGCCCAGGTGGAGAGGAGCTTGCATGGGCCTCTCACACTAAGGAACGGAGCAACCTGTGCACACGACATCTAATTAACAAACTCCCCATTGCTGTCACTGATGGAAAGTGCCCCAAACACCAGGGAGGGTAGAAAGTTAAGAGGGGCCTGCAGGAAAAGACCTGAAGGAAAAAACAAAAGGAGAAGATGAAGCCAGTACTCCTGGGGAAAACAAAACATCTATTTGGAGGGAAACCTGGGGAGCAGCATAGCAGAGAGCACGTTAGCTAGGAGTCTGCAATGCAATCTAGCAGGGAAAGAGAAAAGAAAAGACAGCCAGTGCAATCTTGAGCCACCTGAAGATCATGCTGGAGACAACTGTGCCTTTCTCTGCAGTACCAGCAATCCCCCGGAATACTCCAGTCACTTCCGGACATCTCGCTCCCACACACAGGTAAACAGTGAGCTGAGATCTCTTAGGTGCGTAAGATCCTCTGAAGATTAAGAAGGGGCATTTAGTGGCTGAGGAGAAACTAGGGGTGGAATTGTCTCTTGTAGGAGACCACAAGGAAACATTAATGCTCTTACCATCTCCCTTTCCTCTTCCAGGATTAGTGGCTCCCTTGTCCTTTCCCAAAGGCGCAGGGATTTATCATGAGATGAAGACACGATGTAGTCTCCGCTCGGACTGAGTGCCAAGCACCACACCTCCTGGTGGTGTCCCTACAGGTCAGAGGGAAGAGATGAGACATGACCCCCACCAATTCTCCCAGTCATTAGGGGAAAAGAGCTGCCCAGGCCTCAGTCACTCTCTGAAACCCTTTACCTCCAGGGTCTGGATGTGCTCAAACTTATCCGCATCCCACTGCTTAATCTTGTGGTCCTTCCCAGCCGTGAAGAAGAGATGGGACTTGTGGACAAACTGGAGGGTCATCACACTGAAGAGTGAGAGAAAGGGATTGCCATCACACAGGCAGAAAAGGAGACAGTGAAATATCTGAAGCCAACACCCTTTCTACAGCAGCCCCCTCTCTGCCTGCCCCATGGCAGCACTCTCTGGGCATTGCAGGGACTCCAGGAGGTAGGGGGAAGAGATTTACCAGACTACGACATCAACTGTACCAGCCTCTGCTGCCTTCCGCTCTCCTGCGTGCTCTACCCCAGCGGAGCTCAGCCAAGCTCCACAGCAGGGCACAAGCACCAAACAATGAGCTGAAGAGCACCAAGGCTCAGCGCTGAGGAAGCGGGGAGAGCTAGAGCACCACAGACCAGTGCTTCAGAACCACTGCTCAGGAAGGTGCGCCTGTCTGCTCTGGTGCCTACGCAGTGCCACACACAGGAGACCAGGGGCCCACATCCCACCCCTGCAGGAGCACTGGAGAGATGTCACTGCCAGGGCAAAGATCAGTGGATCTGCAGGGAGGAGTCTACCGCCCACCACACCAGGGCCTACCTGTCATCGTGAGCAAAGAGAGACCGGTGACAGTCGCCGAAGTCCAAGCCCCAGATCTTCACATTCCTATCAGCAGAGCCAGTTGCAATTAGGGCCCCGTCCTACACCAAGCAAGGCAGAGAGAAGGGGCATGACTGACCCGGAAGGGATGACAATGATCTCTGAGCTGGCCACTAGGACTGAAAAGTACATGACTAATGAGCAGGGGCCCAAGAAACAAGTCTCCATCCACCAGGAAAGGACATACAGCTGTATTACATCCCAAAGCTGCCAATGGGGGACTGGGAAATGTTGGGGCGAACTCGACAGAAACTTTCCCCCACCCAAAATTCACTTGTGGGTTCTTGTCATGACCTAATCCCACAATCCTTTGCAGCCAACAAAGGACTGTTGAATGGGTGAGGATTAGTTTGGGTCCTATCAAGTTTGGGTGGATAGTTGGGTGGTTTTTAAGTCCAGCTGAGAATCGCCATTCTAGAGGGCCCTGCCTAGCTCTATTCCCAAGCAAGGCTGTGGTCAGTTTTTAAGGCCACAAACATCGGCAGAATTCCAGAAGATCTTTTGTGAGCAGCCCCACTTCACTCACATAGGAGATATCCATACAGAGCACCGGCAGCTTGTGTCCATACAGAGACAGGAAAAACTGGAAAGAAAGAGGAAATGGATCTATTTAGAAACACTGGGCACAGCACTTTGAAAGCCTGCTGCTCTGTCCCGAAATCCCCTACATTCAGAGGTGCCTGCGCTTCCAAACACCTTCACAGTGAAGGTTAGCAGCTGACCTATGATTACAGGGAAGATGGCAGGCAGCTGATACTGTTAGAAACAGTACCCAAGATCACTGACAGATCAGAGAGGAGAGAGCACCCGTTCCTTGGCTTCCTTTGTGTATTTGTCAGCATTTTATGTGCAGCTACTAACCATCATATGCTGGTCTGTTTCACTGTGGGAAAGTGTTTCACTGTTTCACAAGGACCATCTAACTGCCAGGCACTATTCACAAGAAGGGAGTGTGCTCTCACATGCAGGGAGGCTCTCCTTCCCACATTGGCTTCAGAGTTTGGCGTCCGTGTGTTGACTGGAGGAGAGCTGTAGCCCCACCCCCAAATCTCTTCACAGACACAGGGAGGAGGAGCAAGGAAAAGATGGGAAGGGGGCCCACAAGGCTCCTGCACTGAGTGGGGAGGGCACCACTGGCCTTGCCCTCCTGTGCAGCTGGATGTTTGTAGCCAGGGGAGGGCCTGATTCCACCCCCCCATTTAAATGCAGATTTCCCACTGAATTCTGGCCAGTGTTTGGTGGGATTCTGGTCAGTAAATAGGGACCAGAACCAGAAGTCAGCAGACTTCCCCATTTGTTATTACTGGCCAGCTAATTACTACATGTCCCCTCCAACTCTCCCCAGCCTTACATTACTGCTTCAGGTACCATTCCCATGTAACAACAGTGACTGCACCAGGTAAGCCTGTAGCTCTGCTCCAGCAACCAAGCCACACCTTTCCAGGCAGCTGCCTCACTACCCCCCACACCAACTCTCACCCCAACCCCTCCATGCAACCCAGGCAAGAGGCCACCTTCAACGTGTCAGTGTAGAATATTTTCACAGTGCAATCCAATAAGGAGATGGCCAGCAGCTTCTGGTTGGGGCTGTAACGCACACAGAGAACGTCCTCATCCAGCTGCAAGATGCGCGTCTGCTTCACGGAGAGCCTAGCAACGGCCAAGAGGAAAATAGCATCATTGTCCTTGCGCACAGAGCGCCAAGGACGCAAACGCAAACCCACAAGCTTATTCCAATACACAGCCACCTTCCTTGGCTCTTGGAATGAAGAAGGACTGAAATGAGCCACAAGCTGTGCATATATGGATTTCACTGCCCAATCTCTCACTCACCTATATGGAGAATCTGACTGAGAAGAAGTTACAGGGAAGCTGGAAACCAGTGACCCAAAAGTGACTTGAATTCAACATGGCAGGGAATAGATTCACAGAATGCAGCAAGCAGCACAAGGCCACTCAATCTCAGTTTGGGAAATTAAGGGAGTATGGTGCAATGAAATGAAGCAATTAAAATATGGAAGGGGGCTGGGGAATCCCATGAGAGATTGTGAGTAGGACTCAACAAATCCTCAGCAACACAAGACTGCAAAGAACATGGAAGCAGGGCTGGCAGGAAAACAACAATTCTGCTTCATGAAAAGTTTTGGGCTTTCAAAAATTTGTTTTCAGTCCGATGCAGAACGAAAACAAGAACGTGCAAAATTTCTCCTGAACAAATGAGAGAGACCCCTCCCCAGAACACCTCATTGCCTGGTCAGGGCACTCACCTGGGATGTGGGAAACCCAGGGTCAGATCCTACTCTGCCTGATCTGAAGCAGGGACTTTTAGTGACTCGCTCTAAAACCTAGCAGTTAGGTAATTCAAGCCTGGATCTCCCACATGCCAGGTAAGAGTGCTCTAAACGCTAGGCTGCAGAATGAATCACTGAGATGCTGTCTCACTCAGTACCATCCTGAACCTGAGAAACGTTCCCGATAAAGAAGTTTGCCAGAACAGATATTTGTTTCCACACATTTCAGTTTAGTCACACACACACACAGAGCACGTGTTACCAAAGGCATCCAGGAACAAAACTAAGGCCAAACCATCAAGCAGGGAGAAGGAATGCAGAGATGGAATGCTGCCTCCAGAGAGGCTTTTTTCTCTCACCTCTTTTGTGTGCCATTCTCGTCCTTCACCAGCTCAAACTCCCAAAACTTGACACATTTATCAGCACCTCCTGTTACAAAGCCACGCTGAAGGAGAAAGAAGTTTAAAATTTAAGCAAGTGAGAGCACCTTCACTGCACTCAGGAAGAATACACCCAAAGCAAGGTCCTTACACTTGAAGAGCCTTTAGCTCTTCAGTTCCAGACCAGAATTTAAGTTCATAAGACCTTAAGACCCAGCCTAGATCTTAAGTTCCTACAACATGAAGCTTAAGAGCAGATTACACTGACCATTGGTTCAGTTAGAACACAGAACTTTTATTTACTGTGCAGAAGACACAAACACATTTGGATTTCAAAGGCTTTGGCAGACGGGATTTTTTTCAGGTGGAATGAACTCAAGATGGTGGAGTGGGCAGGATAAATCAAGATGTAGCCTATACCAGCAGGTTGTCTAGTGTACTGACAACCTTCCGGAGCAACTTGACTGATTTGCTGTAGATAGTGGATGTGTGTGTATGATCGTTGGGTAGGGTGAAAACCCATTTGACCATATTATTGCACCTAGAACACTTTATCAACCACACAGAAATGGTCTGCTTGTAGAATCGCATTTCCAGGGGGCATATTTACACCCCTGGGATCAGTTATAAAGTCTTCCTAATGCTCTAGGATCTGCAGATGAGAAGTGTTCCAGAAAGACAATGAGCTGTCACTGTTTTGAAAACACAGAAAATGACATCCCACACTAGAACAGCAGAGGGCTATTGGTGTACTACCAAGACAGCTTCAGGTGTGCAGAACTGAACAGCAGAATGTTTTATAATGCCGAACAAAAGTGCGGAGGTGATAAACACCCCCCACATCAAAACCCTACAATGCCAACTTCTGCATCCTCAAAGCCACCCCTGAGACGCAGGCTTCCTAAGAGCAGCGCAGACCTACCACTAAAAGAAAGTTACCTGGTCGGGTGAAAGAGAGATGGACCACAGGGCCCCATCGTGCGCTGCAAGTGTCTCCAGCAGACTCCCAGAGGCCAAATCATACAGCTGCAGCTTCCCTGTCTGGGGAGACAAATTAACAGAGAGCAAGTCAGCAACTTTATTCTGTCTCTAGTACATGCCAAGACAGGTTGAGATGCAGTGAACAGGTCCAAAGCCCAGTCTGCAGGCCTGAGCCACAAACAAGGTGTGATAACTTGAAGCATAGAGTCCCAGAGACAGAAGGATTTGTGATTAAAGGAGCAAGGATCCCAGTGGAGAACAAGTTAGCCAGTAGGAGAGGAGCCCAGCTAAATTAAAGAGACATAACAGGGAGGGGGAACATGGGAGCTCTCAGATCAAAATGAAGCGTGAGAGGAACATCCTGGTGCCAAGGCAGAATCCTACTGGAGAAATGCACCAGCTCCATCTATGGACTCAGCACAGAGGACATATTTCTGACCTGCAGCATCCCCAGCTGTCCCTGGCCTGGAAACTCTACACGCAGCTCTACTGATACACCTCACTCCTGACCTGCTGCACTCCCGTCTCTGGCCCGCAAAGCAGTAAATGAGCACTAGACACAGCCAATCACCAGGGACCCTGTTTACACTAGGGACATTTTCAAAAACATCCCACCATTGCTAACACCAGCCAGCTCAACCCACACGAGCTACACCTAGGGCAGAAAGGGCACCAACTGCCACAGGCACTTTCAGCACTAAGTGAATCAGACATGCTCTGAAAAGGGCTACAGGGCAGTGGTAAGATCACCAGGGACAGCCCATTTTCATTAAGGCTGCCAGCGTTGCTAACACAAGTGGAGCTGAACCAGTACTAGCAATGGTGGAAGTTTTTAGGAAGGTTCCCTAGCCCAGTGGTTTTCAAACTTTTTTTCTAACGACCCAGTTGAAGAAAATTGTTGATCGCCACGACCCAACGGAGCTGGGGATGAGGGCTGCGGAGATGAGGAGTTTGGAGTGCAGGAGGGGGCTCTGAGTTTGGGGGGGCTCAGGGCTGGGGCAGGGGGTTGGGGTGCGGGGGGGGGGGTCAGGGCTCTGGGGTGGGGCCAGGGATGAGGGGTTTGGGGTACAGGAAGGGGCTCTGGGTTGGGGGGAGGAGGCTCAGGGCTGGGGCAGAGAGTTGGGGTGCCATCTTACCTCGGGCAGCTCCTAGGCAGCAGCGCAGCAGGGGTGCTAAGGCAGGCTTCCTTCCGGGAACCAGCCAATGGGAGTGCAGAGCCGGTGCTCAGGGCGGGGGCTGCGCACAAAGCCCCGTGGCCCCCCCATGTAGGAGCTGGACCTGCTGCTGGCTGCTTCCAGGGCGCAGTGCGGTGTCAGAACAGGTAGGGACTAGCCTGCCTTAGCTGGGCAGCACCGCCGACCGGGTCTTTTAATGGCCCGGTCAGTGGTAATGACCAGAGCCACCGTGACCCAGTGCCTTCCATTCCACGACCCAGTACTGGGTCGCGACCCACAGTTTGAAAACCACTAGCCTAGGCAGGGGCTGGGTCTCAAGGGGAGCTCCAGGGGGGAGCCAGTTACCTTAGTTCCTATGATGACCTGCCGATCTCCCGGGACGAAGAGTGAGCAGAGCGCATATTCGCACGCCATGGTCCGGATACACTGCAGGGTCGACCTGTGGGTACAAGCAGCATGCGAGATTCCATTGTTGTGTACAGACCTTGCCCCTTTAAATGAGCTGTGTTGCTAAAAGGCCTTTCATACCAATTGGCCTCTCTCTCATGCACTGTACAGGAGGCCAGAGATTACAACACCACTGAGGGGGACAAATCCATCTCAGAGCCTGGCCCTCCAGCTCGAATGCTGCTACCCCAGCACAGCACTGAAAAGGTTTCCCTATAAGCCAACTGGGAACACAGTCAGCCCCCAGCTCATTCTTGTCAAGAGGGACAGGAGAACAGCCCATGGCAGCAACAGGGTACTTCAGCCTGGAAGGAGTACCAAACTGTGGGGTATTATGAGCCTGGCAGGGCACATGCTGAGCCCAGCAGGCTTGTGAGAGATTGCACTGGCTGGGGTAGGACAAGTGCCACGTAGAATCAAAGCCTCAGTGCACAGTTTAGCCCATAGGAAGGTTAACTGCCCACCCAAGTACCTCTGTGATGCTACATCCAAACAGAAAATCTATGGGATCCCCAAACCTTCTCCCTATATCAGAGAGAGAACTGGGAGACGGCTACCTCTCCCTCACAAAATAACTGAAAACTGCTGGCTCAGAGGGGGGGAGCAGGGTGGGAGGAGTTCTCAGAGGATAGCCATGTCCCAGGGGAGTAGCATTTGAGGAGTCAGTGATGGTGAGGGAGCTCTGCAATAGCATTGTGGGTTAGAACAGTGACCCAAACAGTCCAATGTCCTTTCTCCAACAGTGGCTGGCATCAGATACTTCAGAGAAGGTACAAGAAAACCCAAGGCTATGTCCATGGGTAAAGTTTCTCCCTAGCCCCACACAGTTAGTGGTTGGTTTATGTCAGAAAACACAGGATTAGAATCCCACATGGAAAAATAATCAGCACATGTGATTTTTTTTCACCCCACAACTGGCAGGTACTCTATAAGAAAAAGCCCGGAATGGAAGGAAAACGGCACGTCAGCAACACCACTGCTAGCCCTTCTCTGCCTGCACCTCTTGGAACACTCCACGAGACAGGCATCCTGACCCCGGAAACTTCAACACAGGTTCTGGTCTTGACTTGCTGGGAATGCCGCCTGCATATCCCCACCAAAGAAAGCCAGGCAGGGAGAACCACCTGGTACGAGAAGTGTCTGTTGGTGGAGTCCCTCAGGAAGCTGGTAAAAGAGCTGCAAGAGGTGGCAAGGACTTCATCGACAGGATGCACACAGACACATCCAGGATGGAGGATGCTACACAACCTCAGATAACTACAGCAGCACCAGAAGAGGAAAGAGAACTGGCTATGCTACAGGAAGGAGAAATGCAACGGAAAGACTGCTGAGAATCATCCGTCCCTCTGACTACTAACCCATGCGGCTCATCCATCTGGGCCCTAATGATATTGCCAGGTATGACCCTGAGCAGATCAGCTTTGATTACAGTGCTTTGGGAGCAAGGGTGAAGGAGATGAGGTCCCAGAGGTTGTTCTTGTCCTTCTTCCCAGTTGAGGGTAAAGGCCCAGGCATGGACATGCACAGTCTGGAGAGGAATGCAGGGCTGTGCAGACGGTGTTTAGGGGAGGGCTTTGGCTTCCTTCACCATTGGATGCTGTTCCGGGGAGGAGCACTGCTGGGAAGAGATGGGGTCCACCTGACCCAAGAAGGGGAGAGTATCTCCACATGCTGACTCACCAATCTAGTAAGGAAGCCTTTAAACTAGGTTCAAAGGGGGCAGGTGACAATTGCCTACAGGTGAGCATAAAGAAGGGCAACCTTAAGAGGGCTGGATGTTGGGTGGGGAGACATGAAAAATTACAAAAAAGAGTCATAGGAGCAACAAGAGGGAAATCAGTGGGGGAATCTGTTCAACATCTTAGATGTCCTTACACAAATGCAAGGAGTATGGGGAATAAACAGGAAGAACTGAAAGTATTAATACATAAGCTAAATGATTACTTAATTGCATCACAGAGACTTGGTGGGATAAATCTTATCACTGCAATATTGGTATAGAAGGGTACAGCTTGTTCAGGAAGGACAGATGGGGGGGAAAAAAGGGAAGACTATGTCAATTATACATCAAGAATAAATACACTTGTTCTGAGGTCCAGAAGGAGGTGAGAGACAAAGTCTCTGGGTAAAGATAAAAGGGGGAAAAAAATAAGGGTGACTTAAAGGGCTCTACTTTAGACCACCAAATCTGGAAGAAGTGGATGAGACATTTCTAGAACAGAAATATCCAAAACACAAGATCTGGTAGTAATGGGGGACTTTAACTACCCAGATATCTGTTGGAGAAGTAATATGACAAAACACAAAATTTCCAAACAGCAGGTGGAATGTATAGGGGACAACTTTTTGTTTCAGAAAATGGAAGTAGTAACCAGAAGGGCAGCCATTTTAGACTTGATTCTGACCAACAAGGAGGAATTGATTGCAAATCTGAAGATGGAAGCCAATTTCAGTGAAAGTGATCGTGAAATAATAGATTATATTATTCCAAGGCAACGAATCACTGAGAGCAGCAGAACAAGGACAAAGCAGACTTGAACAGCCTCAGAGAGCTGGTAGGTAAGATGCCATGGGAAGAAAATCTAAGTAATAACAGAGTTTGGGAGAGTTAGCAGTTTCTCAAGGAAACAATATTAAAGGCACAACTGCAAACTCTCCCAATGCAAAGGATAAATAGGAAGAATAGTAGGAGGCCAATATGGCTCCATCAGTGACCTGAAAATCAAAAAGGAATCCTACAAAATGTGGAAATATGGATGAATTGCTAAGGAGTAGTACAAAAAGAACAGCACAAGCATGTAGGGACAAAATCAGAAAGTCTAAGGAACAAAATGAGTTACACCTAGTAAGGGACATAAAAGGCAATTAGAAGAGTTTCCTTAAATACATTAGGAACAAGAGAAAGATGAAAGAAAGTTTAGGTCTCCTACTTAGCAGGGCAGGGGAACTAATAACTGATGGCATTAAAAAGACTGAGGTGTTTAACACCTATTTTGCTTCACACTTCACTAAAAAGATTAATGGTGCCAGAATCTCAACACAATAAATATTAACAAGGGGAAATAAATGTAAACAAAATAGGCAAAGAATACATTAAAAATATTTAGAACATAAGAACGGCCATATGGGTTAGACCAATGGTCCATCTAGCCCAGTATGCTGTTTTAGATAAATAAAATGTATTCAAGTCAACAGTGCCTGATGAAATTCATTGTAGGGTACTTAAGGAACAAGCTGAAGCAATCTCTGAGAACTCATGAGGTCCCAGAGTACTGGAGAAGGGCCAATATAGTACTTATATTTAAAAGGGAATCCAGGGAATTATAGACCAGTCAGCATAAGTTTGATACCTGGAAAGATACTGGAACGAATTATTAAACAATCACATTTGTAAGCACTTACAGAATAATAGGGTTATAAAGAATAGCCAGCATGGATTTATCAAGAATAAATCATTCCAAACCACCCTAATTTCCTTCCCTGACAGGGTTACTGGCCTAGTGGATGGGGGGAAGCTATAGACATGACACAGCTGGATTTTAGTAATGCCTTTGATACAGTCCCACATGACATTTTCATAAGCAGACTAGTGACGTGGTCTAGATGAAATTAGTATAAGGTGGGTCCAAAACTGATCAGGCCAGGGAAGCTAATGATCCAATCACGGACTAAATTTGGTGATGGATACTGGTCATGTGCCACATGAAGAATGAAAATTGAAAGACCATACTCAGAGTAGTTATCAATGGTTGGCTATCAGACAGAGTATCTAGTGGAGTCCCACAGGGGTCAGTCCTATTCAATATTTTCATTAATGACTTGGATAATGGAATGGAGTGAACACCTATAAAATCTGCAGATGACACCAAACTAGGAGGGGCTGCAAGCACTCTGGAGGACAGGATTAGAATTCAAAACAACCTTAACAAATTAGAGAATTGGTCTGAAATCAACAAGATGAAATTCAACAAAGTACAAAGTACTACACTTAGGAAGGAAAAATCAAAATGGGGAATAACTAGCTAGGTGGTAGTACTGTTGAAAAGGATCTGAGGGTTATAGTGGTTCACAAATTAAATACGAGCCAACAATGTGATGCAGATGCGGAAAAGGCAAATGTCATTCTGGGCTGTATTAACAGGAGTGTTGTACGTAAGACATGGGAGCTAACTGTCCCCTCTACTTGACACTGGTGAGGCCTCAGCTGGAATCCTCTGTCTAGCTCTGGGCATCACATTTAAGGAAAGATGTGGATAAATTGGAAAAAGAGTCCAGAGGACAGCAATGAAAGCGATAAAAGCTTTCGACCTGACCTGTGAGGAAAGGTTAGAAAAAGCAGCCTGTTTTGTCTTGAGAAAAGACAACTGAAGGAGGACCTGATAACAGTCTTCAGATATGTCAAGCACTGTTATCGATTAAGATGGTGACCAATTGCTCTCCATGTCCACTGAAGGTAGGACAAGTAGTAATGGGCTTAATCTGCAGCAAGGGAGATTTTGGTTAAATATTAACCAAAAAAACCCCTTTCTAACAATAAAGGTCAGTAGGTTCTGGAACAAGCTTGCAAGGGAGATTGTAGAATCCTCATCACTGGAGGTTTTCAGGAACAGGCCGGACAAACACTTGTCAGGGATGGTCTAGGTTTACTTGGTCCTGGATCTACACAAAGGGCTGGACTTGATGACCTCTTGAGGTGACTTCTAGCCCTACATTTCTTTGATTCCATGACAGTAGATGTCCTCAATATCCAAAGAGCTGACCTTTTATATACCCCATTAAACTCTTAGCCTCATGATATCTAGTGGTAATGAGTTCCCCGGGTTAGAAATGCATTTTAATTTCTTGCCTTTCCGTTTCACGAAAGTAGTATCCCCTTGTCCTTGTATAATGAGAAAGAGTAAACAGAGTGCCCCATCTACCTTCTCTATTCCATTTATCACTTTGTATTCCTTGGGATCATTCCCCACTACCATTTCCCATTCTCCCCTCTTGCCTGAACAGCCACAACCTCTGGGAGAAGGACACTTGGCAGACAAAGAGGAATTTACAGAATCAGAACACGCACCTGTTCCAGATCTTAACAGATTCAGCAGCAGCCGAGAGGATGGCAATGTTGTCGGAGCTAAAAGCCAGTGTCCTGACATCACTGCGGTGACCTCCAATGGTTATCTTGGATGCACGGACAACTTGGGGGACCTGTGCTGATGGGGTCAGGATGTATGACTCAATGGTGTTGTTCTGGAGCAGTAAGGTGGCCTTCAGCTCTCCTTTCGGAGAGAGAATCAAGTCAAATGACCTGTTTAAATGGACACAGAGAAATCAGGGTCATAACTAGGAGACACAATATGAAACAAACTAAAGGAAAACACCAAGAACAACTTCTTGATAGGAGAGGCAGTCGGCAATGGAATAGTCTAACAAAGGCAGCAGTAGAAGCCCCATAGGACCGATCATTTAAAACTAGAGGAGGCAATCCCCTAGAGCAGGGGTTCTCAAACTGGGGGTCGGGACCCCTCAGGAGGTTGCGAGTTTATTACATGGGGGATTGCAAGCTGTCAGCCTCCACCCCAAACCCTGCTTTGCCTCCAGCATTTAATGGTGTTCAATATATTTAAAAGTGTTTTTAATTTATAAGAGGGCAGTCGCACTCAGAGGCTTGCTATGTGAAAGGGGTCACCAATACAAAAGTTTGGGAATCACGGTCCTAGAGAATCCCTTGCAGGGAACAATCTTGATGGAAGGGGTGTGAAGACATTATAGAGATATGGGGGTGGAAATGGACTAGCTGGGACCCTGCAGGCCTCTCCCCAGCTCTAAGTTCTATGGAGTCTCAGGTTCTCATCTTTGCAGAAGAGCCACCTTTGTAAAATACAAACTCTCCCTGAGTCATGGCCCCCGCACCGGGTGCCTGAGCTGCAGCAATGACCCCAGGACAGGGGTTTGCACTCACTTGATTTTAGCAGAAGCTTTGATGCTAGTGACTCGCTGAATCTCTTCTTGAAGACTCATCTCAACGCTTCCTTCAGGCTCCTCTTCCTCCTCCTCAGACTTCTGTCTAGAAAGGTCAGACAACCACTTGGAATCAAGTTACCAGTCACTGCCAGTCCAGTCACAGGCTAACACGGGGCAGAAATGTACAGACACATTCCACCCCACCCCCCCAAAAGAACGAACAAACTAACTGCAACCCCTCTACAAATGAAACTAGCTGGACCCTTATCCAGTGCTGACACAGACGTGCTCTTCTAGCGGAGGTGCACTGCTCTTCAGTGCAGACCTTGATGGCCAACAACGCTGCTGGCAGTCCTGAAGAAACCTCAGGACTCTTGTTGCAAAGTTAGAGAATAATGATCCTAAACCGTCTTATTAAGATGGCTATCAAACCACATCCTGCTATGAGAACTATTCAGTGAGGAGAATCCACCTACTCCAGTAAGGTGAAATTGTTTATTGGAGAACAACAAAAAGCCACAGGTTTAGGACAGGAAGTGCAAGAGAATACTCTAACAAACTGAAACCACAAGGGCAATTCAGGGAGGTAGAAAGTAGATATCACTGATGAAATTTGTTCAAGACACCAACTTAATTGCATCCATCCCCACCCGTGTACTTAGGGCTTGTCCACACATGGAGTTATTCCAGAATGGCTTCTGTGCTTTAAATTCACACCCTACCTTAATCCAAATTAACATTCAAGTGTAGACAAGCCAACAGGCTGAAAGCTCTCAGCAGCAGGGATCATTGTTTTGTTCCGTGTCTGTACATAGCTCAGAAAAATGGGGTCCTAACTCCTAATTCTGGCCCTTAGGCACTACCAAAATATAAATAGATGTATCCTGGGTGTGCCTCAGATTTCCCATGAAGTGAACTAACATTCACCTATCTCCCACGGCTATTGTGAGGAACGTGTTAGACACTAGGGGATGTATGAATGATGGACACTGGAGAAGCATAATATAGACTTATAATAAAAGGCTGTCTGCTAAAAGACAGTTTGCCCCAATCTGAACCTGGCACATACCACCCCGAGGCTCATGATCTGTAGATGTCAAAGTGACTCTGGTTACTCAGCCTAGCACCACCAGCTTTCACATCTCCTGAGTCATAGATGGTGATGTACACGTGGGGCTTTACCAGGAGAATTCTGTCTATTCCCTCATCCCATTCACTTCTTGCAAGAGAATCAGATGGAAGGTGATTTTCTCGCAATTACTGGGAACAGAGAACAACCTGGCTCACACCAGCACCAACCAGCCAGGAAGACAAACATGTTAACAGCAGACTAACTGCAAACGGTTCATGATTCATTCATTCCACCCTCTCACTGGATGGGCCTTTTGTCAAGTCTCAGCACGTGGACATCATCAACTTAGAAAAACAGAGCTTACTTGGTTTTTTTCTTTGCTTTTCTCATTTTCTTTTCCATTTTCTTGCAAATTTCATCCTCAGTAAGAACACAAAACACTTCCAGAACAGAGTCTGTTCCCTGGAGACAGATTCACAGCGTTAGTGCTAGCAGCAAGTCGCCTAAGAAGCTGCCGCAGTGGAGAGTCCCTGAGACGCACAACAGAGCCTCCTCTGTAGCCCACTAGCCAAAGGCCCCAAAGCATATTACTCACATGGCAGGCTAGGACCCTGCCTGTCCGGTCAGTGGCGAGAGTAACTACTCGGTCTCTTCCTTCCCGCATGATGGAGCCAGCTTTGTTGCACCTCAGGAGGCGCTACAAGGATACAGAAAGGGAAAACGATTGTAGTCTGAAAGGTCAAGCAAGTCTTTAGATACAACAATGAAAGAGCAGAGTCTACAACATCTGACTAGCATCCAAAAGAGACAAGGAATCTTCAGCAGCAAAGAGGGTGGGAACTAACAGCAAACAAACATTTGTGTCAGGCACAAATTTAACTTATGTTTCTTGCATTGTAGCTGAGAACCAACTTTCTTTCATGGACTGAAACATGCATCTCACTAACTGGAAGGGCATTTATCTGAACTTTTATAAAATTAAGGCACCAGCTTTTAGTTCCTGTTGCAGGAGAGAGATGAGGAAGGTGGGGGAGAGAGATCATTTAATTACCTGCTTAAAAATAGAGGCAGAGAAACTTCCTGAAGGAAGGACATAAGGAACAGTTGTTAAGGCTGCGTGTCTAGCTGTAACTGAATGAGTGAAGCTGAAATCTTCAAAGGATTCTGGAAGTGCCAGCAGGTGAGTAAGTGATCCAGAGAGGAGGAATTTAGTGAAAGGCTTTCAGGTGCGGATTGACCTAAGTGGAAGTGGCTTCCACAATAGGCGCTGATTCTAAACATGGCAGCACCACTCTCTGAGACCCTTATGACAAGGGATCCTCGAAATCCATTTCTCTCGGAAAAATGTGGAATTTGTGTTTTTACAGAGAATCTTTAGTTTTTACATTTTGTGAAAAAATAAAAACAAACATGTATGCATTAACTATTAATCAATGTTACTGAAAGTACCAGTGACACTTATTCAATGCCTGCAACTTCCCCCTCTTGTAGTTGATTTTTTGAATGCGCTTTAAATTTACAGTGGAACCGCATATAGCTGATCTAATTGGGACTGGGACCAGATAATCAAAAATTGGGATAACCAGGAGGATTGGCAAAGAGCTTTCTATCTCTTATTTTAAGGTGGGGCTCGGACCACAGGAGCCCTGCCGCAGGCTGCCCCTGATGGTTCACTTAATATGGAGAGCCAGATAACGGAGGCTTGGATAAACAGGATTCTACTGTATATCAATAAAACACTGTGTTCAACTGATACCTATATATATATCATGGCTAGGGAAACTAAAGTTCAGCATTCCATTTTAATTGTGGGGAAACGGAGATTTTTATGACAGGTTTCAGAGTAGCAGCCGTGTTAGTCTGTATCCGCAAAAAGAAAAGGAGTAAAACCAGTTGGAGAACACTTCAATCTCTTTGGTCACTCAATTACAGGCCTAAAAGTGGCAATTCTTCAATAAAAAAACTTCAAAAACAGACTCCAATGAGAGACTGCTGAATTGGAATTAATTTGCAAACTGGATACAATTAATTTAGGCTTGAATAAAGACTGGGAGTGGATGGGTCATTACACAAAGTAAAACTATTTCCCCATGTTTCTTCCCCCCTCCACACCGCACTGTTCCTCAGACGTTCTTGTCAACTGCTGGAAATGGCCCACCTTGATTATCACTACAAAAGGTTTTTTCCCCCCTGCCCTCCTGCTGATAATAGCTCACCTTACCTGATCACTCTCCTTACAGTGTGTATGGTATGTTTCATGTTCTCTGTGTATATAAATCTCCCCACTGTATTTTCCCCTGAATGCATCCGCTGAAGTGAGCTGTAGTTCACGAAAGCTTATGCTCAAATAAATTTGTTAGTCTCTAAGGTGCCACAAGTACTCTTTTTTCTTTTCTTTTTTTTGAGACTTTTATGGGGTTTTTTTTAATCACAGAAAACCAGGATACCTGGTTATGACATAGGGTACTGTTAATAAGTCTTAGGTGAATCAGTTTCAGCACTGAACGGAGGCAAGTGGAAAGTGACCATTTTACTGAGGTCCCTTTCCTACAAGGAAAGAGCTCTGCTAGCAACGCCAACCCTTTCTAGAGACCCACCAATATGCTTACATTGGGGATTTCTTTGGCACAGGTTACCAGCAAATACAAGCACAGGTTCCTGCTGCTATTTTGTGGGTATTTGGGGAAGTGTGAGAGATTGTTCCTCAGGAACGTAGAACACACTGGTGTGATTCCTTGATTATCGGTCATGGTGTCTTCTCTAGAAGTGCTGGAGATCATCCCCAGGGCACAAAGCCATCAGAGTGAGGCAAGTGTCAGCTAGGTAACCAGGTCTGTCCTCGAACCCCTATTTCATTATTTGAGCTGTGTATCTACCCTCACTGACAGCACAAAACCCTGTGAACCTGCACCACTTCACCAGGGTGGGGAAAAGGGTTACCTCCTCCAGTGTCTCATCCAGGTCTGAGGTCTCATCCACTTCCGAGGTCTCTTCTGCTTTAGCTGGAGACCCTTTGCTTTTCTTGGATTCTGGCTCATTAGGGTCTGTTGCCTGCTTGTAGCAGACAAAGGAAAGAAATATCCTTAGCACACCCTGGCTTCTCCCTCACCTACATCTCGATTCCTTCCAGCCATTTAACACTGTCACAGCTTTCATTCGGAACTGCTCAGGAGAACAGCCAGGATGAAAGATGCTCTATGAAATGAAGTCCTAACAGTGTAGACAGTAATCGAATGGAATCAGTCCATTTCAGAAGAGCTCCCACAATGCAGCCTGAAACAGGGCTCCCAAACGTTGCCCAGCCAAGGTCCCCATCAGCAACTGGCTGGGACACCGAGGGCTGCATGTACCTGGCACAAAATGAAGCCACCTGCAGACCATCCGTTCCAGCACATGTTGCACCACCCCAACCCAAGTGGCCTTCTCCTGAGACCACAGTGAAGCACTGGATGTCAAAACCTGTCCTCTCCACAAGCCACACCCAGGCGGTGAAGAGGAGGGTGACCACCAGTCATTTCATGCTTAATTGGCTACCCCCAATTTAAAGATAAGGAGTGGTCTGCAGTCACCATGCATATCCCCAGATAAGAATTTCCTCCAGCTTCTCACCCTGCCTGATCCCGCAGCAAGAAGTGCCCCATTCTTGGGACAAGCTCCCACACACGCACAAAGGCAGTCTGCACAGAACTACAACAGAGCTGGGAGCCAGTAGAAACATACAGTTAAAGCCATCAAACATACAGTTAAAGCCATCTCCACATTGAGAGTGTCCTGGACGGATATTGACCATGTCCCAGAAAGACACTCAGTCCTGCCATGTTCCAGTTCAATCCAGTCCCGAGCAAAGCAACCGAGATGATGCATTCAATTCTTACCTCCTGGATGTAGGTGATGTTCCACACCCTGAGCTCACTGTCTGCAGTGCCAGTGATGAGACGCTTCTCTTGTGACACAAAGGTTAGTCCCCACACCTGCCAAAGAGAAGACACCGAGAAGCGTCTTTATGTCTAGTTATATGGCCTCCCACCACCACAATATCAGCACGCCCCACCAACATCAGTGAATTTAGCCATACAACATCCCTCCAGGATAGAGATTTAGTGTTATCCCTTTGAAGGGGACTGGGGGATTTTGTCTTGTTTTTTGGTTTGATTGGGATTTTGTTTATTTGTGGAGAGTGTTGGGGGGTGGGGGCATGACAGGGGGAAAATATGGTCTCTCTCTATATACCTATTTAAAAAATAAAATAAAAACCCAGATTTTTCCTTTTTGCAGTTATACTGTCTTTCAGCTAAAAGGTTAACAAACAAAAGGAGGACTTGTGGCACCTTAGAGACTAACAAATTTATTTGAGCATGAGCTTTTGTGAGCTACAGCTCACTTCATCGCTTATGCTCAGATAAATTTGTTAGTCTCGAAGGTGCCACAAGTCCTCCTTTTCTTTTTGCCAATACAGACTAACACGGCTGCTACTCTGAAACCTGTCAGTATAACAAGCAATAGCCTATAATGTTCCTGCCCTAAGATGCCAATATACAAAGGGCAAAGTTAACAATGCTATTAGGGCTTTGGCCAAGGAATTCATCACATCAGTGGATTTCAGTCTCCTCATTAATGTTGTATGTAACAGGATTCTTGCACTGAATCTCTTTGATTTTTTTAAATTTAAATGGAAAAATGAGAACAGAGCTCAAGCTCTGCTACATAGGATACTGCACAAGGATATCTGGTTTGGAAACATCACTCCCAGCAAGAGCGATACAAGCCTCCTGAATAGACGAGGCTTCTCACCTGTCCCCTCTTCACAACAGCCAACCACAAATATTTCACAGGGGCTGTGATTACAACCTAAAAAAAATCCAATCCTGAGCAGTGTGGATGTAACAATGGAAGCTGCCTTGCAGCCAGTGTCCTGGGATACTTGTACTGAACTAACTCCCTCTCTCAATCTTTAATTTTACTTACCTCAGTACGGTGTCCAACCAGTGTTTTGAAGCAGTGCTGCGTATCCAAGTCCCACCATTTCACCAAGGTGTCTTTACCACTGAAAAAAACAAATGACATCACCCAGACATGAGGCAAGGTCACCAGAGTTCAGCCAAAACTGTGAGCTTTGAAGAGAGTAAGAAACACAAAAGGTAAAGCACACTGCAAGGTGTCAGAGGTCAGATTTATTTAGGCTAGGATCTCAGCAGGTCTCACAAGCTAAGCAGAGTCAGGATAAGAAATCCAGCAAAACACAGGCAATACAGAAATATGGGCTGGTGATCCATCAGGAGGCACCTCCTAGAGTCAGCATGGAAACCCCAGCCTAGTGTAATGGAGAAACCATTCTGCTTTCTTTAAGGGCAAGGGTATCAAGCCTGGTGCGCTAGCCAAATTCCAACACTGGGTCTCCCTAAATTCCCCCTGTATTTTCAGTTGATACAAAATTCTTCATTGCCTGTCCTAATGAACTGTATGATGATCTGTGCCAAATTAAATGCACCAGACAGAGCTGCATTTTAGCTTATCAGAGGTTTTAGGACTTTTCCATTTGCAAGGTGCTCAAAGAATCAAATACAGCTATCCCCTTCACATTCCGCAGATAATTAAATCTCCTTGAGGAGTCATGTTTCCAGCTTTACTTGAAGGAAACAGGGTGCAATAACAGGTTGTAATTAGGATTGTCAAGTGATTAAAAAAATTAATCATGCAATTAATCGTGCTGCTAAACAATAGAATACCATTTATTTTAATATTTTTGGACATTTTCTACATTTTAAAATGTATTGATTTCAATTACAACACAGAATACAAAGTGTACAGTGCTCGCTTTATTTCTTATTACAAATATTTGCGCTGTAAAAATCAAAAGAAATAGTATTTTTCAATTTACCTAAGTACTGTAGTGCAATCTCTATCATGAAAGTTCAACCTACAAATGTAGAATTATGTACAAAAAAAACCTGCATTCAAAAATAAAACAATGTAAAACTTTAGAGCCTACAAGTCCAATCAGTCCTACTTTTTGTTCAGCCAATTGCTCACACAAACAAGTTTGTTTACATTTGTAGAAGATAATGCTGCCCGCTTCTTGTTTATGTCACCTCAAAGTGAGAACAGACACATGCATGGCACTGTTGTAGCTAGCGTCACAAGATATTTTCATGCCAGATGCGCTAGAGATTCATATGTCCCTCCATGCTTCAAGCACCATTCCAGGGGAATACGCATCCATGCTGATGACGGGTTCTGCTTGATAACCATCCAAGCAATGTAGACCAACGCATGTTCATTTTCATCAGCATGAGTCAGATGCCACGAGCAGAAGGTTGATTTTATTGTTTGGTGGTTTGGGTTCTGTAGTTTCTGCATCAGCGTGTTGCTCTTTTTAAGACTTCTGAAAGTATGCTCCACATCTCATCCCTGATTCTGGAAGGCACTTCAGATTCTTAAATCTTGGGTTGAATGCTGTAGCTATCTTTAGAAATTTCACACTGGTATCTTTGCATTTTGTCAAAATTGCAATGAAAGTGTTCTTAAAAAGAACATGTGTTGGGTCATCATCCGAGACTGCTATAACATGAAATATATGGCAGAATGCGGGTAAAACAGAGCAGGAGACATACAATTCTCCCCCAAGGAGTTCAGTCACAAATTTAATTAACACATTTTTTAAACAAGCACCATCAGCATGGAAGCATGTCCTCTGGAACAATGGCTGAAGCATGAAGAGGCATATGAATCTTTAACACATCTGGCACATAAATATCTTGTGACGCCAGCTACAACAGTGCCATGCGAATGCCTGTTCTCACTTTCAGATGACACTGTAATTAAGAAGTGGGCAGCAATATCTCCCGTAAATGTAAACGAACGTATTTCTCTTAGCGATTGGCTGAACAAGAAGTAGGATGAGTGGACTTGTAGGCTCTAAAGTTTTATATTGTTTTATTTTTGAGTGCAGTTATGCAACAAAAACCCCTACATTTGTAAGTTACATTTCCATGATAAAGATATTGCACTACAGTACTTGTATGAGGTGAATTGAAAAATACAATTTCTTTTCTCTTTTTACAGTGCAAATATTTGTAATAAATATAAAATGAGCACTGTACACTTTGTATTGTGTTGTTATTGAAATAGATATATTTGAAAATATAGAAAAACATCCAAAATATTTACTAAATTTCAGTTGATATTCTATTGTTTAACAGTGCAATTAATCACGATTAATTTTTTTGAGTTAATCGCGTGAGTTAACGGCAATTAATCGACAGCCCTAGTTGTAATAAAGTAAAAAATTATTAGCAATTACTTTGTCTAATTCCAGGCCCAATTCTATTTTCACTAATATCAACGGGAGTTTTTTTGTCAAAACACCATCACATTAAAGGTTCTCCTTGGCACGGCTACCTCAGGGCACCTCTACCCTGTGATTGTAGCATGGGTAGATATACCTGTGGGTAACAGCTGTAATGATGATTTGGTAGCTTGGGCACCAGGAAGAGGCAGCAACACACATACAAGCCTGACAAGAAGCCTGGGTATACAGTCAGGTCGCTACATCTACACTGCTGTTATCCATGTTTGCTAGATTAAACGTACCTTCACTTGCAGTGTAGACATACCTTAAGCTGAGCCAGCACTAGTGTGTGTGCAGGGGAGCTGATGCATAAGCAAAGACATTGGGACCTTGCTTCTCCCTGCCCCCACATCTCCGCTTTCTCCCCCCCCCCCCCCCGGCACTCCACAGAGCTCCTCCAATACCAGAAAACACCAATATAGGGAACCGAGAGGACCACGGAAATGGCCATATGTGAGGAGATGTGCATGGGCTGGATGGAGAAGAAGAGTGCTGTTAAAGACCAGCATTGTGCAAAGACAGGATGCAGGGAGCCCCGTCCCTTGTGTCTGCACTTTAACCACCTCCTGCCTCAGTATGTAGTAGGGCCAAGGATGCAGCGTTATGGGGAGCCTTTCAAGCACAGATGCCCAAATGCAATCAGAATCTTTCAAAGCAACGACAGTTTTGGCCAAATAATCTACCAATGAGAACTTCTGACGTGTCCAATCACCCATCATACCAGTGACTCACTACAACCAACAGAATTGTAGCATGAAAATTAAGAAGGGTAGCAATTGATAGGGTTACTGCCAACATCATGATGACCCCAGTTAAAAGTAATCTGAGCTGTTGACCTGACTGTCTGTAGAGTAGAACAACAGTTAAAGACAAGAACTATTAATAACTATCTTAATTACAACCTAATGTCCCAACAAGTTTTAACAATATGAAAAGTTTTAAGTTACCATTCCATTTTTAAGATAATTCAGGATGAAAAAGGTCTGACTCCAAGCACTAAATTTCTTAAAGGACTTGTTTTTAAATTAGTTTTAACACAAACTATTACATGAGTTAAGTTTACTTGTAAATGGTCAAAAAAAATGCCGTACTCAGTAAACGCTGAACGATTGGGTAAGAATATACTGTAGTTTTCATAACAAAGAGGTCAAATCTCTGATGGAAAAATAAAAATCAGCCTTAAATAAGGAGTCACAGCTATGTTTAATGCTGATATTCCTTTTTGTTATGAGGAATAGGGCATATCTTGCCCAAGCATCTCCATAGAAATATAGCAACCCCTCCATCCTTATTTTAAAATTAAGAACTATTTACCAACATTAAAGAAAGTAATATTCAGAAAATTAAGCCATTTTATAAACTACCAACCAAGTGCATATGTCTTCACAACACAGCTTTAACTCTATCCCCAAATAAACAAGTAATCAGAGGGGTAGCCGCGCATCTGAAGAAGTGTTTTTTTACCCACGAAAGCTTATGCCCAAATAAATCTGTTAGTCTTTAAGGTGCCACCGGACTCCCCAAATAAACACTATTATTTCATCAATAATCTGAAAAATAAAAGTTACCGGCTTCCTTTTACCCTAAATTGATGTAATACACTTTTTCTATTGAACTGATACATAAATCTAATAAATAAAACATTCTTAAAAGAATTTCATCAAAGAATTCTCATGCCAAGCAACACCGTCATCTTTAAAGCTAGTGAATGTTAAGAGGGGTTAAAAGTCAGTTCAGGTACTACATGTACCCATGTCTCCCTATCGATTTCCATGGTTCTATAATCATTTGCCTATTTTTAAAATTTATTTTTCTGTCCTATTACTGTGTGAAAGATTCACAAGCAAAAGGGAATCCAATTGATTACACAGGGGAAAAAGCAAAAGTGACTTTATGCAAAGTACTGTCAAATGCATTCTGTAAACATACTGCTAATCTCATGGTACATCTACACTGCAGCTGGGAGCATATCTGAGCACAAACTCACCCAGACCCCCTGGGTATGTACTCAGGTGACTAGCCCAAGCCGCCAGCTGTGCTACATTGCTCTTTTTAGCATGCTAGCTCAAGCAGAGCTAGCACATCTGTCCAGCCATGATGGGATGCAGAACAGACATATCCTCTGTTATAGTAATCTCAGGTACCACATTTAACAGTAGATTAAAAACTATTCAGAGAATAATTATTTTTAAAGTGAGTGTCTCATTAGCTGGTATTTCCCACTTAATGGTATTCCTTAAAAACCATTTAGATATCAAGATAACAATTGTATTTTAAAAAGTCTCTGGCTCACAGTTAAGGTTGTGGTGTTATGATAAGGCTTTTTAAAAAAAGCTTATTAAGAATGCGTTCATTCTGAGAAAAGAGCACCATCTAGGAAATCTAACTTTTCACTTCTTTGTGTTAAGTCCATAAGTTTTGACATGACGCGATACATGAGTAAAGCCTTGAATCCTCAATTCAGCAAACTCAGCAGTGCAGTGTACCTGGTAACCAGGAGGTTCTTCTCTCTCAAGAAGAGTGCCTGTGTGACAGCATCCTTGTGCCCCCTCAGCCGGTACAACCCACTTTCATTGATGACATCCCACACAATGACGTCTGTGTCCTGAAAGGAAAGGGACATCACCAAAGGGTGGACATCAGCAGAAACTTCTGCCATGAGACCCAATACACTACCTTAGACAGGCAGAGTCTGCTTTCCCCTAAATTTGAGTTTTAGTACACACTGAAGGGCTCATAAAGCCAGGAGTTGTTCTCCCCGCACACATATATGCGCCTCTACAAATGCTCCTTAGTATTGGCATGAAGCAGCCCCTGCTGTTTCAGACCTAGCAAACCCCCTGTCTTCAACAGTTCTGCCCAAGTACTTCAGTCCCTGTCTGCAGCCCCCCTCCTATTTCAGTCCTGGGCTCTCTATGAACAGTTCTGCTGATGTACCTCACGCCCAACCTGCAGCACCCCCACCATTCCAGCTCTATACTCCCCCATGCACAGGTCTGCTAATTCACCTTAGTCCTGATCTACAGCACCCCTTCCTATTCCAGTCTTCGGCCCTTCAATAAAGATCTGTGATGCAACTCAGCTGTGAATCTGACCCAGATCCTCTCACTACCACTCCTCCAGCTATTCCAGTGCACCATCCACCCCTTCCCAGCCAGGCCTCTTAACTGTGGCCATGTCTACAAGTCATCTCCACAAAACAGCTAGTCCTCCCTGATTATGAAAGAACTGACCTCCAGACTTGGCTTCTCCTACCAACTCTCACCTTTGAGCCAGACACCAGTCTGCCTCCCAGATGATCATACTGCAGAGTCATAACTGCCGCCTTATGTCCATTGAAAGTGACATTCCCTTCACCACTTAGGAGGCTGAAGACACGGATTGATCCATCCTCATATCCAACAGCCAAATGCAACCCATCTGGGGATGGGCAGAGAGAAGTGACCTCCTGCTTGAGACCCTGAAGAATGAGAACCTGCAATTTTCAGAAGACAAGGTGTTTGTGACATGTCAGAGCTAGACACACCCACAGGGGACAGAAGGAAGAGAATACTTTGTCTATCAGGACTTCCATCTGAGGACCCCCAGTACTTTAGAAACTCATTCCTCACAATCTGCTACTGAAATGAAGGAATACCATTATCGTAGTTTTAAAAATGTGGAAACTGAGGCATGGAGGGGGGACATGACTTCACCAGGCCAAATAGCAAATCAGGGTGCAACGAGGACTAGAACCCAGAAGTCTAACAGCTAGACAGTGACTCCTCTTGCTTGCTAGTAAAAGAGGCATTCCAAATTTCTTCACAGGACAATTCCTTTCCATTCCAGCTCCTCTTAGGCATACAACTGAATTATTTTTTTTTCCATAGGGTGTACATGAGTTCAGCATTCCAAAAGACCCCTAAAGCACTGTGATAGTGTAGCTCTGGGTCTAATGTGTCATTTGAAGCAGTACTCTTCATGTCTCTTTGTGATGCTCTGCAATGTCAACAGTGGAGCTTCAAATCTCATACTCAACTCTAGGAGTAACAAGGAAGAATGGCTCAGTGGGACTGACTCATACTCCTTTCTATCTGAATAAATTATTTAAGATCAAAGGAAAGAATCAGGATCAGTTACGTTTTGTGTAGGAAAGGTCCCCCCACAGGGTACGCTAACAGGGAGTTTTGAGAGGTGAAGGAAGAGCAAATACGGGACCCTTGGGGTAAGTGGCTGTCTGTAGTGTGTGTTTGTGGGTTATATGCTGTGTGCTGAGCTTGTGTTTGTCTGTCTGTTTGAAGGACTGTGTGCCGTGGCCGTCAGTTGGAAGCTGTGAGCTTCTAAACAAGGTTTGAAATCTAGAAGCCTCTTCTCATTGGCTGAGCCTTAGTCGGGGGTGGGACTATCAGGAAGGTCAAAGCTTTATAAAGCAGTGAGCAACCAGGGATCACTAACAGGGAGTTCTGAGAGGGAGTTTGGAAGGGGAGTGGGAAGAGGCAAGGTACACTTGCCATTCTTTAAAACCTTTAAACTAAACTATAATCATAACTTCTTGATTTAAACAAAAATCCTATCATTAACCTAGGTAGCTGTAGGAGAGAATGCAGGCAGAAGCCCAGCAGCAGAGTGGGGGCTATCCTGTTTATTGTGCTCAGTACAGCATGTATGATTACCTGCCCTGTGGGCGTGTGGCATATGTGTGCATTCGGTGCAAGGAGCTCCTGGCCCTCAGAGACCACATACGGGCTTTGGAGGCCAGGGTGGTGAAACTGGAGGAGCTAAGGGAGGCAGAGAGGTATGCTGATGTGGCTTTCCGGGACACTGTAGATTTGTCCCACCTCCACTGTTAAGGAGGATGAAAGGCTCAGAGAAAGAGAGCCGTCAACCAGAACAGAGGGAAACCTTCCCATGGTTGGGGCCCTCCTTCCAGATGATGTTGGGGTATCCTCTTGCACTGAGGTTACCTCTCCAGGGGAGGGAACTCCAGTCATTAGGAAAAGACAGATGTTAGTAATGGGAGATTCGATCATTAGAAACATAGATAGCTGGGTTTGTGATGACCAGGAGAACCGTATGGTGACTTGCCTGCCTGGTGCGAAGGATGCGGATCTCTCGAGGCAGCTAGATAGACTTATGTGTAGTGCTGGGGAGGAGCCAGTGGTCATGATACATGTAGGTACCAATGACATAGGGAAGGGAAGGAGAGACGTCCTGGAGGCCAAATTTAGGCTGCTAGGAAAGAGACTGAAATCCAGGACCTCCGTGGTGGCATTCTCAGAAATGCTTCCAGTTCCACGCGCAGGGCCAGGCAGGCAGAGCTTCAGAGTCTCAATGGGTGGATGAGATGATAGTGTAGAGAGAAGGGCTTTCGATTTATTAGGAATTGGGGAAACTTTTGGGATAGGGGGAGCCTATACAAGAAGGATGGGCTCCAGATGGCTGGCACTTAACAATAAAAAGGTTGCAGAGCAGTTTTTAAACTAAGAGACGGGTGAATGCCAAGTGCTGCAGCAGAGCACGTGGATCAGACAAAGACTTCTCTGAAAGGCGAGTCTATTGATCAAGGTGGGCAAACAACGGCCCATGGGATTGCCCCCCATGGTGCTGCAGGCCCCACGCCACTCTCAGAAATGGCCGGCACCACGTCCCTGGGTCCCGGGGGGTGAGGGGCAAGCAGAGGGCTCCATGCATGGCTCTTGCCTCCAGGCACCGCCCCCCGCAGCTCCCATTGGCCGGGAACAGGGAACTGCGGCCAATGAGAGCTTCAGGGGAGGTACCTGGAGATGTGGCAAGGGCAGCGCACAGAGCCCTGTGCCCCCCCCACCCCCCCCATGGGCTGCGCAGGGACATGGTTCCAGTCACTTCCCAGAGGGGTGGGGCCAGGGCAGGCATGGAGGGAGCCTGCCCTGGCCCTGGTGCATGCCGCTGCCACCCCGGAGCTACTTTAGGTAAGCAGCACTGGGCTGGAGCCCAAACTCTTCCTGCACCCACCCCCCAACTCCCTGCCCTGAGCCCCGTCGTACTCCACACCCCAAATCCCTGCCCTGAGCCCCGTCGCACCCTGCCTGCACTCCAACCCCCTGCCCTGAGCTTCCTCCCGCAGTCCACACCCTCCTGCACCCCTCCCCTGAGCCCCCTCCTGCACTCCGCATCCCAACCCCCTTCCTTGAGCCTCCTCATACACCCCGCACCCTTCCTCTGCCCCAATCCCTTGCCCTGAGCCCATTCTTGCACACTGCACCCACTCCCACACGCCCTCCCGCACCCCAGCCCCCTGCCCTGCATACACTCAGGACCCCACTCAGATGTGGCCCTCGGCCCAAAAAGTTTGCCCACCCCTGCTATTGATAAAGATTCTCTAGGTTTTAGTCAGGAAAGGATGGAAGAGGATAAAGTACGGGCCAGATCAGACGAGAAACATTCACATAAAAAATAAATCTGACACATCAGAAAAGGGCAGACAAATAAACAGTGACAAGTTTTTAAAGTGCTTATACACAAATGCTAGAAGTCTAAATAATAAGATGGGTGAACTAGAGTGCCTCGTGTTAAAGGAGGATATTGATATACTAGGCACCACAGAAACCTGGTGGAGTGAGGATAATCAATGGGACACAATCATTCTGGGGTACAAAATATAGTGGAAGGACAGAGGCACTATATGTGAAAGAAAATGCAGAATCAAATCAAGTAAAAATCTTAAATGAATCCACATGTTCCACAGAATCTCTATGGATAGTAATTCCATGCTCTAATAAGAATATAATAGTATAATAGGGATCTATTATCGACCATCTGACCAGGACAGTGATAGTGATGATGAAATGCTACGGGAGATTAGAGAGGCTATCAAAATAAAGAACTCAGTAATAGTGGGGGATTTCAATTATCCCCATATTGACTGGGTACATGTCACCTCAGGATGAAATGCAGACACAAAATTTCTCAATATTTTAAATGACTACTTCTTGGAGCAGCTGGTACAGGAACCCACAAGGGGAGAGGCAATTCTCGATTTAGTCCTGAGTGGAGCACTGGATCTGGTCCAAGAGGTAACTAACAGGACCGCTTGGAAATAGTGACCATAATATAATAAACGTTTAACGTTCCTGCGATGGGAAGAACACCTCAACAGCCCAACGCTGTGGCTTTTAATTTCAGAAAGGGGAACTATGCAAAAATTAGGAGGTTAGTTAAACAGAAATTAAAAGGTACAGTGACTAGAGTGAAATCCCTGCAAGCTACATAGACACTTTTCAAAGACAACATAATAGAGGCCCAACTTAAATGTATACCCCAAATTAAAAACACAGTAAAAGAAATAAAAAAGAGCCACCGTGGCTTAACAACCATGTAAAAGAAGCAGTGAGAGATAAAAAGGCATCTTTTAAAAAGTGGAAGTCAAATCCTAGTGAGGTAAATAGAAAGGAGCATAAACACTGCCAAATTAAGTGTAAAAATGTAATAAGAAAAGTCAAAAGGGAGTTTGAAGAACAGCTAGCCAAAAACTCAAAAGGTAATAACAAAATGTTTTTAAGTACATCAGAAGCAGGAAGCCTACTAAACAACCAGTGGGGCCCCTGGATGATCGAGATACAAAAGGAGCACTTAAAGATGATAAAGTCATTGCAGAGAAACTAAATGAATTTTTTGCTTCAGTCTTCAAGGCTGAGGATGTTAGGGAGATTCCCAAACCTGAGCTGTCCTTTGTAGGTGAAAAATCTGAGGAATCGTCATAGATTGAAGTGTCACTAGAGGAAGTTTTGGAATTAATTGAGAAATTTAACAGTAACAAGTTACCGGGAACAGATCACATTTACCCAAGAGTTCTGAAAGAACTCAAATGTGAAATTGCGGAACTATTAACTATGGTTTGTAACCTGTCCTTTAAATCAGTTTCTGTACCCAATGACTGGAAGACAGCTAATGTAACACCAATATTTTAAAAGGGCTCTAGAGGAGATTCTGGCAATTACAGACCAGTAAGTCTAACATCAGTACTGGGCAAGTTAGTTGAAACAATAGTAAAGAATACAACTGTCAGACACATAGAAGAACATAAATTGTTGGGCAAAAGTCAGCATGGTTTCTGTAAAGGAAAATCATGTTTTACTAATCTATTAGAGTTCTTTGAAGAGGTCAACAAACATGTGGGCAAGGGGGATCCAGTGGACATAGTGTACTTAGATTTCCAGAAAGCCTTTGTCAAAGGCTCTTACATAAATTAAGTTGCCATGGGATAAGAGGGAAGATCCTTTCATGGACTGAGAACTGGTTAAAAGACAGGGAACAAAGGGTAGGAATAAATGGTAAATTTTCAGAATGGAGAGGGGTAACTAGTGGTGTTCCCCAAGGGTCAGTCCTAGGACCAATCCTATTCAACTTATTCATAAATGATCTGGAGAAAGGGGTAAGCAGTGAGGTGGCAAAGTCTGCAGATGATACTAAACTGGCATATTAGAAGCCACTATTTCTATGTTTATTTGATCTCTCTGCATGGGGAGCTCCCAGCAAAGATAACTCATGCAGCTACAGTTTTCTAGTCTCACTGCCATACAACACAGCAGTATCATCCCATTCTGGTTCACAATGGGGGAAAACAGCTCATCACCTTCTCGCCTTTCCGGGTGTCCCAGATGAAGACATGCTCACATGCTGGCACTGCCACATAGCGGCCCTTTTCACCCCGCAGGGTCACATAGACGATGTTGCCTTTCTGGCTAGCAATCACTCCAAACAATGCACTAGCTGTGTAGCGCAGATATTGCTTTGTGAGACCCATGGTGCAATTTCCAGACCCAGGTGGGAGCTGACCTGGATATAAACAGAAGACAAGAAACACTGAGAAGAATTTCATGTATAAAGAGAAATTAGGGCTGGAAAAGACCTGCTGTATGACATTAGAGGACAAGTGGACTCACAGAACTTTTTCTGGTATTATTTAAACTGGAGAAGACAAACATTAAAAACAAAGGGGTTCTCAACACTTCCCTTGGGAGACTACCCCACAGTGTGCCAGACTGCGCTAAGTTTTTCCATTATTCAGACTACATTTTTCTTTGCACAATTACTCCCATTACTCTTAATTATTCCCACTTTGGGAACTATAATTGCCACCCTACAAGTATTTACAGGGAATTACCATGCTCCTTCTTTGTCATCACACCATTGTTATACATATTTTGCTTTTAAATCTTTTCATAAACACCGAACCTAGAACCAAATGCAATATTCTAGATGAGGCCTCCCCCCTGCTCTCCCCTCCCTGATGCCTCTACACACACAGCTCAACGCTACCTTCGCTTTCCACCCGCCTTATCGCACTGCACAGTCACACCGACTCTGTGTTCCCTTCCCCCCCCGCCCCCACCATCGCTACTGCCCTGATTTCTCCTTCCCAGTAAACACTGCTGGGCTTGGGGTTATGTTTTCCTCCCAGAGGATTCAACAGCAGCCGCTCTGACCCGCCACGCTGCCCAAGCCGCGCCCCGCGGCTGAGGGGTCGCGCCTGGGCGCCGCCTATGCCGGGTCGCGAGCGGCAGGGCCCGGTTGCCGGGGCGGCAATGAGCAGGGGCGCGGGAACAATGTGCACAGTGCGGGGGGCAGCTGGGCGCCACTGAACCAAACTGTAAACCTGGCACAGGGACCGGAACCACTTCAAGCCCGGGGTGCGGCAGCGCCCCTAGCTCCGGCTCCTCTGGGATCGAGGCCCGGCAGCGCCGGCCAGACAGGGGCCACCGACCCCGCTGGGGAAGGGGCGAGCGGGCGGGGGAGGCGCTGCCACGCCGCGTTCGCCGAAAGACCCAAAGCCCGCCCCCGCCACGCGCCGGGCCCGCGCTCACCGCCCCCACGTGGCTCTGCAGGTCACTCGCGCGCAGACACCGTCTCTCGCGCCGCACGAGAGGACAACGGCCGGGCCGTTCAGCGTCCTGGCGGAAGTGACGTAGGATCTCACCTCACCCCGGCTGTTCGGTGCGGGATTGGTCGGTCTTGATCCGGAAGCGGAAGGGTGGGGGAGCCAGCCTCAGTGCCCATTTCCGGGGTGATGTTGCTGAGTCGACTGCTACCCCTGGGACCCTCTCGCCGGATGGGGGCAGCGGGGCCGGCCCGTGAGTGAGGGGTGATCCGCGGCGAGAGGGGCACGAGCGAGCGGTTGGGCCCGGGATGGCGCTGGGGCCTGTTGCTAAGGGGGAGGTCCCTGAGCGGACGTTGCTAGGCAGGGTGGGGTCGCTGTTCTGTGCTGAGGGGCCCGGGCGGGGCCGGTCGCTCTGTGACACCCCCCCACACCCCGCTGCAGCCGCGCGGCCTGGAACCGCTCCTCCGCGTCCGTTGGGTTGCGGGGCCCGTGTCCCTGCCGGCACGGGGGGAGGGGCGGGGGGAGTCTCTGTGTCTCTTGCTTTAGGGCGCTGAGAAAAGCTCCGAGCGTTTGTCCAGGAGCGTCCTTCGGTTCCTGCCAATTGCGCTCGGCGAGGCCCCTGGGGGAGGGATCCCTGCCCGGGGGCCGCGCCTGGGGCCGGCCCTTCTCTGGGGCACAGCCCCTGTTCTCGCCGGGGCAGCTGTTGTCCGTGCTCCGTCGCATCTCGGGAAAGGTCAAGACGCTTATTGGGGCGGGGGGGGTAGCCCCCCGAGGCAAATAGGTGTGAAGCTGCACGCAGACCGAAACAAAGGGATGGGCTCTCGGTCCGGAAGACCTTATCAGTCACTGACTTCACTTGCGTCTCGTGAAAGACTCTCCTAAGAGAGAAATGACCAGGGCTAATGTTTCCCATTATTCCGTCTAACTTTTCTGCTTTTGTTTTCCTCAAAGTTTTCCTATTTGCACCTTACGTATCACCTAACGCAATTTCTCTTCCTCCTTGCTTTGTATCGGTCTCACTGTTAGACTTATCATGCCCGCCACCCTAGTATTTATTGTTTTGCCAAACTATATATTTTCAACTTTCAATCTTTCCTTTCAAATATGTCCCTCTTCCCAGTAAGTGTTTCTGTTGCCTTTTTTCTGCTTCCCTTCTGGTTTTTATTAATCTTTCTGCTCGTGTGGAATGTACCACCTGCTTCAGTGACGCAACAAGTATGTATACTTGTGCAAAAAGAACAAACTTTGGATCTCAGTCAGAAACAGATACAAGTTTCTAAGGGCTTCAGTGCATTTGAGGTTTCATCCCAAGTGTCTGCCTTAATTCAATGGCAGACTGCCACATAGTATAGTACTATTTATTTTCTCATGGGGTTCTGAATAGTTTTTCTCACTGGTTCATGTTTGTCTCTCAGTTTCAACATGCCAGTCGCTGCTGTGGTGCTAGTTGCTCTGGTGTTTTGGTTTGGGTTTGCTTTGGGATTTTTATTTTAGTGTACATGCTGCTGTTTGTCTGTTAGAGAAGACAAGATCAAAGAAGTGCACCTTGCACTTGGAGCCGAAGAAAGTGATGTTTTGGAATGAGCCTTAGTTCCTGTGTTAGTTCATTCCACAGTCTGGGACTAGACCCCAAGAAACTGTCTTCTACACAACCAGCTTTACCCTTATTGAGTAGAGTTCCATTGTGTCTGAGGAGCAGAGTTATGAAACATGGCCTTCATCCCATAGTTTTAGGTACGCTGGGTCCAGGCCTTTAAAATACTTACTCTTGAGGGCATTCTGCACCAAAAATTAAAAATTCTGCTTACAATATTTTAAAATTCTGCAAATTTGTCAAGTAAACGTGGATGCTCCAGCATGGCATTGGGGAGCACAGGCCACTGGCTGCACAGAGATGGGAGATCACGATGTAGTTTCCTTCCCCCTTGGGACGCAGATTCAGTGGTGAAGCTGCACCCAACCCTGACCCAGAAACACCCCAGGGCCCTGCCTGTCTGTGCCAGGTGCACCAGGTGTGGGTAGGCAGGGTCAGCAAGGCAGGATCCAAGTGCGGAGGGGCTTGGTGTGGGGGGATCCAGGTGTGGGTTGAGAGGGTTCTGTTTGGGGCAATATGGGTGGGGATCTGGGTGCGGGAGGCATCTTGATGCACAGGGGCTTGTTGGGGGTTCTGGGTGTAATGGTAGTGGCACTTTGCAGGGAGGTCCAGGTGAAGATGGGGGGGGAGGTCTGGGTGTGTGGGGGATAGAGCTTGGCAGGGGGGGTCTGGGTGTGGGAAGCTCAGTTAGGGGGTCCAAATGCTGGGGGAGTAGGGCTCAGTGGGATGGGGATCCAGGTGCAGCTGGTTGGGGCTCAGTGCATGGAGATCCAGGTGTGGGTGGCTCGTTGGAGTGGTCCAGGTGCAGTGGGAGTGGGGCTCATTGGCGGGATGAGGCTCAGCAGGAGGGTTTGGTATGAGGGGGTCTGGATGCACAGGGGTTGGGCAGATAAGAGAGCAGCTCTACAGTGATCCTTCCCTCTACAGCTGAGGAGTGATGGGTGCAGGAAGCAGGGTGGTGAGGAGTTTGCAGAGCTTCCTACACCTGGGGGAGAAATGTTGGGGTGGGTCTGACATGGCCCCGGATGCTGTGCAGGGGAAGAGGAAGTCCTGTCCTCCCCAGCCCAGCCGGGACTAGCAACTGAGCCCAGTGCAGGGTAGGAGCCACCAGCCAGGTCTTCTCCAGTCTGTCCCCGCCCCACAGTGATTTACGTCTCTGCCGGCTGTCCTGGGCACCTGAAACATGCTTGGGGAGGATCACATGACCACTCTTGTCGCTTCCCTTTGCTTTCCTGTTAGAAAGTCATTTTTCTGAAGGGAAGCAAAGAAATCTGTGAGGGGCATAAATTCTGTGCATACGCAGTGGTGCAGAATTCCTCCAGGAGTAATTTACTTGAAGGTAAGGAACAAGACCTTGACCTTCGTATTCTGCTTGTGTTTTCAGTAGTGCAGGTTATTGAAGAGATGTGCTGTAGTTTTCTTTACTATTTGGAGTTTCCTGAGGGCTTTGTGTCCAGGTATATTGCATTGCTGTAGTCCAGACAGGAGTTGAAAAAGATGTGCATAATGGAGGCCAGGTGATCATTTGCTAGGATGAGGCAGATTTGCCTGCTCTATCAGATGATAGAAAGCATTATTTGAAAATGCTGCTGTATAAGAAATTAGTGTTAGTGATTAATCTAGGAGCACTACTAAACTGCATGCAAGTCGCTTTATCAATGTTTGTGGCTTTACAGAATGTCCAGGCTGATTCAGAGCAGGCCTGGGAAAATGCATCTTCTTTTTGACTACATGAGAAATAAGAGATTTTCAAAGTTGTTACCAATTAAATTAACCCAAAGTTAAAAATTAACTGAACAGTAGCTTAAGTGCTAAACTTCCCAAGCCTTTGGAGGGGGCATGGGAGAAATAGACCTTAATTTGTATTAGTGACTGACAGTCCACTAGGCGCTATTGATTTTTGCAAAATAGAGAGTAAGCAAATTTGACTGTTTTGTTTTTAAAGTGTTTAAATGTTACTAAAGCACTAAGGGCCTGATCCTAAGAGAAGCTAAGCACCCTTAACTCTAAATGACTTCAAGAGCACTTCATTTGCAGTGGAGGATGGAGGATTGGATGTAAAAGGTAGTCAGAAAAGAAAAATCTATCCTGATATGTATATATGTATGTAATTTTGTACTTTTTTGACTTAAAATGCTGAATCACTTTTCTTCAAATTTGATTTTTCTTTCTTAGGCTGAACCACAAATCTGCAAAATGTGGAGTTTATAAATTCAGCATTTTTTAAGGTTCAAGTTTACAAACCAATTGGAACAATTTTTTTTATAGTGCGGAAAATTAGGGGTTTTTTTCACCATTGGATAATTCAAAAACAGATTAATTATCTTAGCTCAGACTTTCCAAAACAATTCACCTTTGTACTGAGACCAAGCACAAACATTTTGAGATAAAAAAAATGAAACCATACAGAGGATAGGTTGTGAACAAAATAGCCTGTGAATCTTAACTACATTGCTACCTGCAAATGCTTTAATTGTTCGTCAGCTTTCCTTTATGAAAACTCTAACTCTTTTAGAATTGTTCTCAGTGAAAATCCAGGTCTGTGACCCTATTTTTTTCTCCTCTGAAGCACCAGAAAGACTCCAGTGAGAACTGGAGTGCTGAAGAGGTAGTGGAAAGAGGAGTTGCTGTTTCCATTCCATGGATCCCTTGGGTGCTCCTTCCCAATTTGTGGATATTGATTCTCTGCCAGCCTGGAATGACTACAGTGAGGCAGACCAACTGGACTCCCACAAAACTCAAGTTGAAAAACCCCAACTTGATGTTAGATCACCTTTCCCATACAGGAAAGACATCAATGCAAAAATAATATTGTGGTAAGTTCAAAATAGCTCTGACTTCTTAGATGCCACAGTAACGAATGCAGTGATGACAGAGTGCCTAGCAAAATGGTCATCGCCACAAAAAAAAGCTCTTCACGTGGTGTGGATTTTTTCTCCTTTTTTCTCTTGAGGTACAGCCATAGGTCAAGTCTGGGAGGAGAAAGGATAGGTAAAGTCTTAGATGAAGGCTAGTGGAGGGACCCAATGAGGTTCATCTCTGTACTACTTGCATGGGCATGTCCCTACAATATATATAATCACCTTTCTATTTAATGCAATTTTAAAACAAACAACTTATTGTTTTTTCTGGCACTTGTTTTACGTTCTGTGCTTCCTGGTTTTGCCTCACTTTGTATTCTCTGCATTCATATAATAGAATAATGGGGTATCTTTTCCTGTACTGTCCTTGGTGTCTGTTGGTTTTTTTTTCTTCTCTATCTCTCTGCCTCCATATACTTTCTTTGTTGTATTCTGTGTCCATATTCTTCTTCCACAATGTGTTTATCTCAACAGTGTTTCTCTGTGCTAACTTACCCCATCTATGTCGTCTCCTCTCCCTCGCCCACCCACTCTCGCTTATCAACACCTAATTTCCAGAGGACTACCCCTATCAGTAGAAGACAAGTATGAAAAGTGGGGGAAGCCCTCAGGGCCAGCAGTAAAGTGAAGAGCTATCCCCCTTTACCAACTGCTAAGAAGTGGGGTTGGGATTTCTCGGCTTTGCTCAAGTCTCTCTTTCATGTGACCCTCCAGATCCCAGGTGTCTGGTAAATTTGAAGATCAGCCCTTTCTCCAACCTCTTCTGGTTGCTGCACAGAAGAAGGATAAAGCCAGAGAGAGTGATCCCTGCCTGTTCACCCCAGATCCTCCTAGCTGTTGCAAGCATGGGTGGGTTGGGGCACTGCTGCTCTATCCTTCCCCCTCTGAGCCTCAGTTTCTTCCTTCAATTCCTGTCTCTGACCCTACTTAGAGCTTTCCCTTGAAGTATCAGAGTGCAAGTGACCAGATTCTTGTCATTTTCCCAGTTGCCCACAGGTTTTTTTTTAACAGTAGCAATGAAAACTCATCAGATTCTAGTCATCTTTAACTTTGCTGTAGCTTTTCAGTGTTCTGAGCAGCAGCAGCAGATAGATGCACTTAAGTTGACTGTGTGAAGACTAAGAGACAGCACTGTATTAGTAATAGCCTGTTCGTGATAGAAGGCTTTCTTTAAAATCAGAGCTCTGCAGGTTCAACAGAGGCTCCTCTGCTCTGAGGAGCGAAGGCTGGCCAACTGGATCAGATGCAGCATTTGACAGGCTCCAGAAACAGGGGTAATATCATACTGGCATTAGGGAGACTAGAGACAGACCCACCAGGCCTCCCAGATCTCACAAATATTCCCCCTCGCCCACCTCAAACATAATTGTTCCCTCCATATTCCCATTTGCCGTAGGGAAAGTCAGGGATGATTCCTTGCTCCCTTATCATACCACGATAAGACACTCATTGCTATATTAAAAATCCAGGAAATTCCATAAACAAAATATTAAGTAAAATTAGGTGCATGTAATATCTCCTCTATGTATTCTCAAAAGCAAGAAAATGTCAAGTTTGGGACCCTCTAAACTTTATCTTAATGCCTACACTGCACATTTCCAGTGACAGACTCCACATCATTGCAAGGAACTTTACTTCTACCTCCACATGATGATCAAACATGCTACACACAATACATTAATCTCCCTCACAGTTTAATATTGAACTTCTTTACAGCTCACTGCTTAAGTGAACAGTGTGTTGTTTATTGGGGAAGCATGAATTTGCAATTAAGGTTGTACTGTGAGGGAGAATTTTGGGTTGCCTGTAGTCTGTCTCCATACTAGTTGAAGGTAGAGTGAAGTTCACTGTGAAGATTCTGAGTCTGTGGATATGTGGTGCGTGGGCATTAGGGTATGGTTAAGAAATTCCCTTGAAACTTGACTTTTCATTGTTTAAGATTTCATTGTGAGAATGCAGTGTTTTACCAACCTTAATTTCTTCTAAACTAAGCTTCTGTTTATGGAACATATCTCACGAGCAGGGTGAGATAGAGGAGTACAGTGTATCATGAAGCAAGGCAAGAATAACCTTGCAGTAAAGAAGCACTTCTTCTATGGTGCCAAATTCGTGTATCTAACCTGCACTCAATGGCTTTGTTTCCTCAGGAAAGGAAATGTAGCATTATTGAACTGCACAGCCATAGTAAACACCAGCAATGAATCTCTCACAGATAAGAACGCGGTATCTGAGAGCATCTTCTTGCATGCCGGCCCCAACCTGAGGGATGAGCTCCAGAAACTCAAAGGTAAGGAGAATCCTGCTCTACAGCAATGCAGCTGCCACCATGTAGCACATAGCAGAAATATCTGGGTTTGAAGGCAAGGAAGGTGCAGAAAAGACACTTGGCTTTATTTCCTTGACCTGGTTTTAATGTGAAACATGGTCTGGCCAAAACTTTCCCCCTATGGTAGACAATTCCTCCATTTGTAATTCAGAATACAGACCCCCCTAGAAGCTTCTGGCAAGCCGTTCAAGTTGCTGAGCTCTTACTTTCAGACTATGACACAGTCGTCCCCTTAGTTAACTGAAGCAGATTGAAGTTGGAAGTTATCTAAAAGAGCAGTTATAAAAGTTCTTGCTGTAGAGACTGAACTTGTATGAATACTAATTTTGCTGTACTGCCCCTTTTTAAGGAGATGCTTGGAGAGTCTTGCAGTTCACCCCAACAGAAATCCAAACTCAACAAGAATTCATGTTGAGTAAGTTCTGTACAAGCTGCTAGCCTGCAGCCATGCAACCTAATCTTTTAGGAACCAATGTCTAGTAATGGGTAAAGTGTTGCTGCCCTGCATGATAAAATAGAGCCTCAGAGCGACCTCTTAGTCAGTTTTCATTTTTCCCTGTACTGATTCAAAAATAGTTCCATAAGCCAGTTTAATAATATTGTAAGAAGAGCCCTATTGGAAGGCTGGCAATTTTGCTTTTCTAGAGAGAAATATTCTTTGAATTATGGATTTTTCTTTATCTGGATACTTCTGTATCACCTATCTAGTATTTGAGCACCTTGCACAATCTAACCAAGTTAGACTGGAAGATGTAAGTCCTTCAACCCCCAGAACGAGGTTTTCCCTGTTCTTGCAAGTTCATGTCAGTCTTTAGATCAGGAGCCAGATCAAGCTCAGGGCTATTTATCCAAAAGTCCTTTCTTTTTCTGGTGGTCCCAGTTTGAACCAGGGTATATGAACCTCAGAAGGTGGTACCTTTCCGGAGGTGTTATAACCTGAGTGATTTGCCTTCATCATCCCCTACTGGTTTCCTTCCTGGAGGAGCTGTGGTAACGCTTTCCCCCATAGAGTGCATGCAGTCCCTGGCCCACAATGATATATAAACCATTCATTCACTTAAATACAGTATGATCTCCCAAAGATATTGCGGGATGTTTCACTATCTGTCACATCTTCTTCCCACCCATTTGTATCCACTTTCTCTAAGCCCTGAGAAAGAGTCATGCTTAAACCATGTGATACGCTGCTTCTGCTCAAGCCTGGAGGCACCAAGTGCTTTCTTTATGGCTCAGCTGACTCCTATGTCCCTGGGAACAGTCTGTTCAGCTTCCTCTAACCCAGAAATACTTCAGGGAGGGGCTCAGATTTCTAGAGGAATTGCTGTCAGTTTATCATCTTAGTCTACTGCATCTTAGACGGCAGTACAGTAACAGTCTTCCAAATGCTGTAAGGCTCTATTAGAAGGCTCTGTTTCTCTCCATAACATTCTTTAGATGGAAAAATCTGAGTCTTCCATCTAAAGTTTGGGAGAGGATGGTCTAAGGTCTAGACCAATGACTGGGTAAAATGAGATCTTGGCTCTGTTACTGATTTTGCCACCTGGTTACTGTTACCTTGGGCAACTCACTTTGCCACTGTGCCTTGCTCCTGATTTGTAAAGTAGGGGTAATACTTGTGACAGATATGACAAACACAGGCAGGTCTTGAGACTACCGTGTTTAACGTTCGTATTCTTATCTGTTTATTTGAGCCAGCCCTTGAAATCATGAAAATCTTCAGACTATTATTTTGTGATGGGCCACAATGTTCAGACCTTTGTATCAATAAGCATTATATGTATTTGTGTTTCTGGCTTGCTAAGTGGATTCCCTGTAGAATCGAGAATCACTAAGAGGTGATTAATATGCAAAATCCCAAGGTTGGCTATGCAGATACCCAACCTTTAAAGTCTTACCCAAGGTGGACAGGGGGACAGTAAGTGGTTTTACCTGTTCCAGGAGGCTTGGGAACAAAGAGCGTTTTTTGGTAGAAAGACCGAGTATGAACTGACTGAAAGGGAACTTCTTGAGCTACAAACTGGCGTGATTTGATAACCAAAAGAAGCAAAGCCTTGGAGAAGGATTTGAAAGGCTTTGGAACCCATCAGGGACTCCCATGAGGGCTGATGGGGTCCTGCTGATAAGCTTAAGTACACGTTTAGATCTTTTTATTGTTTTATGATTTCTTTGTATGTTTTTGTCCTTAAATAAAGATGCTTGCTTCAAAAGTTTTGCACAGGAAAAATGTTTGGGGAAGAATATCTCTTCCCTGGGCTGCTTCTGCTCACCCCATCAAACTGCTCGCATCCTGGATGAGTCTAAAACAGTGGTTCGCAAACTTCATTGCACCGTGAGCCCCCCCTTCTGACAACAAAACTTACTACATGATCCCAGGATGGGGGACCGAATCCAAAGCCCACCCCAGCCCCTCTGCTCCAGGAGGAAGGGGAAAAGCTGAAGCCCAGGGGCTTCGGCCCTGGTTGATGGGACTCGGGCTTTGGCTTCAGCCTAGGCCCCAGCAAGTCTAACACCAGCCGTGGCAACCCCATTAAAATGTTTGAGAACCCCTGGTCTAGAACAATGAGGGGAAAAATAGAGACTTCTGGTGGGATTCACAAAGGTACTTAAGTGCCTAAGTCCTGTTTTTAGGCAACATTGAGATCCACCAAACTCCCACTTGGCTGCCACCTAACCCTGTAGGTGCCTAAACTTCCTCAGTGCCTAAATTATTGCAGTAAAAATTCTCTAGGCACGTGTTTCTTTCTCTGGGCATGCAGACTGCTGCCTCATTCTAGGCATTTGGGTGCCTCTCTGTTGCCTAAGACCCCATGCAATACATGAATCACGGGAAGATAGGTGCTCCTCCACATAACACAAGTGTGGGGCCCAATCAAGTTGGCATGGTACAGAGGCCTCATAGCTCCACACAAAACGGGCAGGAGGAGGAACTCCCTTATAACCTTCAGCCCCGTGGTTAGGGTACTCACCCAGAGGGTGGGAGACCCTGGTTCAAGTCTCCCCTCTGCCTGATAAGAAGAGAATTTTAGTCAGGATCTGCTGCCTCTCAGCAGAGTGTTCTAAACTCTGGGATATGGATATTCTGATGTGGATCTCCCTTAATCTCTCCTCTTGAAGTTGTTCCATTTTCTAACCTGGAGTAGAGTAGTAGTAGAGTAGACCTCCCTATTCTGCTACTGGTTTCCATCTTGTTGTATTGAGAGCCAGGAGGAGCAGCAATCACCCTACTCAGTGTTTTCAGCACTCAACAAGGGGTGAGGGAAGGAGCAGCTGGGAGTGGGCTGGGACTGTTTTTGAGACAGAGCAAATGCTCCTTCTCAGTTCTGTGGTGCAGAACACAGGAAATACTCTTAGAGTTGCACAAAACAGATTTAAAAATTATATTAAAGCTAATGTTAACCTGTGTACTACATAATTTTTTTATTTTTTTTTATTAAACAAGAGAGTGTCTGTGCATCTGGGTATAGTGCTTAGATTATTCACAATACAAAGTTTGTTTTAAAAAATCATAAGATGCATATCTAATATAACTCTGTCACCAATGTGAGTAAATTCCTCTCCTTAAGTGGGGCTGGAATAGTTTAAGCCAGTCTTGTGCAGGTGGATTCTGAGAGTATTTCTCTCTCTTAAGGGGAGACTTGAGGAAAAAACATCTTGTAGCTCCTGGCTAGTACATTCGCTTTTCTATCTTGCCCTAAAGATGCAAGAAGTTTGGTCCAGTGGAATAGATTTGAGCCCAGATCACTCTCTGCAAAGTGCATAGTGTACTACTGGTTGTGAAATAGATGCTTATTAATGATCCCCAGAAGGCTACCAGTATGTGAGGGGGGGAAAATGGTTCCCAGAAGGCTACATGTATGTGAGGAAACACTTCGCTGTCTGTCGGAGACAAGTTGTCCAAGAGGAAAGGAATGAAATAGAACAATAGAAAATGTAGACAGAATACCCAGAAACCTTTCTGGACAGTGAGATCTGTTAGGCATCCCTGGAGACATTAAAAACTGGGCAGATGAAAATCTTGTGGAACAAACCACAAGGCACAACTGTGCTCCAATGTGATGTGGAGAAACATGGCGTTATGGCTTGTCCATCTCTAAAAGCTCTGCCAACCACAAGTTGGCTGATTAAAAGGACCATGTCCATCTCCTATACCAAGAAATTTAATCGAACAGCAGAGTCTCCCAAAACCAAAGCCTTTCAGAAGAGCCGAGTTTGTGTTTGTCTGCATAACACGTTCCTACTGCAACTGTCTCACCAAGTTAGTATACTGCTTTTGTGTGGTGGGGGAGGGGGAGCGCGGGGAGCTGCAGTCAAGTACACAGCCTCTCCAGTGACTTGGTGCTTCTGTTCTACTCCGTGAATGCTCAGCTTCTGAGAAGCAGACTGGAGATGGTACAGCTCACCGCATGTCCCCGGGCTGGCTGAGTGCTGCTGTAGCAGCTTGCCATCTTGTGGTGCAGGAACTAATGAGGGGGAAGTGAGTTGCTGCAAGGTGGGGTTTGGTGTGGGGATGAAAGGAAGTGAGGTGCTTTACTCCCTGCCCTACCAAGACTTAGGTGTCTTATCCTTTGTATGTTTCTTTAGGATGCCGGACGGGGGAGGCAAAACTGACTAAAGGATTTAACCTGGCTGCACGATTCATTATTCACACTGTGGGACCCAAATACAAGAGCAGATATCGCACAGCAGCCGAGAGCTCCCTGTATAGCTGCTACCGCAATGTCCTACAGCTTGCAAAGTAAGCACATGGCAATTTGGGCCAGGCTCTGTTACTCATAATACATGCTGCTTCTGGGTTACCTGATGTGGGCAGAGTCCAGGTGGGTATGAACGCCCATCAACAGTCTCAGACCTGGACAAAGTCTGGGACCACTCTGCTCCCTCACTTATGCGCTCCGGGAGCGTGAGTTGTCATTTTAAAGGGAGAATACACAAGCATAATTGACTTTGTTGTATCAGATAATCAGGCAGTATATCCCAGCCTGGCCAAGATGATACTGATTGCCCAGGGGAAAGGCAGATTTCTCTTCCCACTCCACCTTCCAAACAGTGCAGAAGGCCAGGAACGTAATGCTGTATGTTTGGAGACGGGAGGATCCATTCTGACTCCTGTGGTGAACAGCTGATCCCCTGAAGTCTGAGATGCAAGTATGCATGTCTTAGCAAGTATGCTACGCATGATGGCATTACCAATTATATAATTCAGTCCAATATGTGCCTCTAAGCCTCCTGTAGTGATAAGTGATTACAATGTGAAGAAGCACTTCCTTTTTATGGTGTTACTTATACCTTGCAGAAAATCCTATAAAATCTTCACTCTGTGAATCAGGGTGTTTCTAAATCCATAAATGATTAGTTTATGGCTTTTACCTTTTTTATCAATGGAGCTTTGTGGTTTCTCGGGAGAGAGGGAAAACAACTTTTCTAGATATTTGAAGATCTGTTTGTTACAGTGCAATGATAGTTGCTTCATAGTCAAGTTTACACCTGAGTTTCCATAATAAGGCCACTTTTTTCCAGAATCCCCCAATCTTCTCAAATCTATAGTTTTATGTGCCTTAAAACTGGTAGCTAGGTCTGGGCCTGAGGAGAACTTTCCTGCAAACTTTGAAGTGATTTGGACAAGAGGTTTCTGAGTTATGACACCCTGAAAATAGAGTTCAAGAAAGACTTAATTTTTCTATTACTGGGGTGAGGGATGGATTTTGGTATTAAGTAGCAAAGCAGGAAAACAACAAAACTTAGTTTGCTAGATGGCGTTAGGTGGCAGTCACCTTTCGAAAGTAACTAACTTTGGACTTTGTAAAGTTGGCAGTCACCAGCTTTGATCTTGGTATAGCATATTAAACAGTTGTTGGAGACCTGCACTTTTCACTTCTTAAAAAAAGGTCTTTGAGCTTGCCCTTGCTACAGGGAAAGGGCTGACAATGTAGTTGATCACTAAGAGCACTTGTCAGTGCAAAAATAACAATTATTATTCCACCAAGAGGGCAGTGTGGAGGACCCAAGAAGCTTCCTAAGATTTGTCATGGATTCTAGCCTCCAGCAGACCTAACAGGCCCCACAGGAAAGAGGGAATGCTCTCGTGGTTTCCTTCCCTCTGTTTTCACCAGCCCTCTGTTGTTTCCTCTGATTTGCAGCAGTGGAAATCTTTTTTGGCAAACAGGAGACTAGTTAAGTGGATAAGACATGGAAAAACTAGTGCCAGCCTGCCAGCACTCCAAAGAACCCATTCCCTGCGTCTCCTCTTCTGTTCCTGGAAGAGACCACCTGCAGACAGCAGTTTTCCAGTAGACTGGGTGGGGGAGCGGCTTATCGGGAGCTTGGTTTGAGATATGAGGAAGTGGTCCAAGTGGGAAGGGATGTTCAGGAACAAATCTGGAGAAAGTTGGGGGCAAGTAGTGTTTCTCTGCCTTCTCCACCTAGTGAACTCCTGTGGCTCATAAGCTGGGAATCCCTCTGCTGCAAACCAAAAGAGGTTCCTCAAGTAGAGAGGAGGGATGTGCTAGTGCTTATCCTGCCCACTGAGCTGCTTCTTGCCTCCCCCATACCTCCTGCCAATAGCTCACTCCCATATGAAGTTCTGTTTTCATGCCTGGGTTTCTTTTCTCCTCTTGACTTCAGGGAGCAGGCAATGTCCTCAGTGGGATTCTGTGTCATAAACTCTGTGAAAAGAGGCTACCCTTTGGAGGATGCAACCCACATAGCACTGCGTAAGTAGGTCTTGGAAGTTTGTTGCATCCTAACACTACACCAGCTGGAGCCCATGTTGTGCACGTTAGACTTAAATAAAAGCACGGTGTTGGAGCATTTGGGGTTGGGGTGTTAAGCAGCAGGATGTTGAGGCAGTAGTGGGGCCTTCCATTGGGTCAAAGTCAGTAGAGATGTATATGCAGGTGTAGACCTAGCAAATGCCTAGGTGTTTCAGTCAGCATTGTTTTGCCAGGAGCCTGCATTTCTACCAGAGGTAGAAACGCCCAGTGTTTGAAAATCTTCCTGTTTTAGCTGTATGTACCCAACAGATGGCTTGTGAATGGAGAAGAGCCTTCAAGGTGAAAAGGGGAGCTGGGAGAGACTTACGAAAGGAAGGTGGCTTTATGACTGACAGTGCTGTTCAACCACAGCAGTATTGGCCCCTGTGAGATTTTGCTGTGGTTTAACCCATTTACATGAAAATTTCACGTCAGGAAATGTTTGGAAATGCATCCTCTTTTTCTCCAAACTGCTGCTATTGCTTGAAAAGTCCTTCACTGATTTAATTTGTTTGGAATTGGTTCTCTAAACTGGTAACACCCCTTCCTTGCTGCTCTCAGTCTCTGCACATCCATACAATCCAACAATGTTCTGTGAAGTGCTGGCCTTTAGTTTCTTCCTGTCCAAATGACTAACTGATGAGAGCTGACAAGATCACAGCCTAAGGGCCCCATCTGCACCACGAGGACATCCCAATCTGGGGAACTGGTTACAAAACAGTTTTCCCCTGTTAGTGTTGATGGGAACTTGACCACATCTTGGGATAGCCCAAGAAAGCAGGAGAGAGGAAATACAGTAACTCCTCACTTAATGTTGTAGTTATGTTCCTGAAAAATGCGACTATAAGTGGAACGATGTTAAGCAAATCCAATTTCCCCATAAGAATTAATGTAAATAGGGGCGGGTTAGGTTCCAGGGAAATTTTTTTCACCAGACAAGACTATTTATTTATTTATTTATTTATTTATATATATATATGTATATATATATATAAAAATACACACACACTCTCTCTATAAGTTTTAAACAAACAATTTAATACTGTACACAGCGATGAGGATTGTGAAGCTTGGTTGAGGTGGTGAAGTCAGAGGGTGGGATATTTCCCAGAGAATGCCGTACTGCTAAATGATGACCTAGCACTTGGCTGAGCCCTCAGGGGTTAACCCGTTGTTGTTACTCTACAAGGCAGCACAAATGGAGAAAGGGGAGACAGCATGGCAGACAGAGAGACACACCCTGTGTAAGAGAGAGGGTTACAGCCCTGTGCCCCTTTAAGTATGCTGACCCCACTCTTAAGTAAACTATCTTAAGTAGATCAGCAAGTTGAGATAGCAGCTGCTGCTAGGAAACTCCCTCCATCCAGAGCCCTGTCGTGTGTCCCTCCATGGAGATGGGGTACGTGGGGGGGAGGGGGACACCCTGACATTAGCCCCCTTCTCTCCTTTCTCCCCCTCTGCCCCAGCAAGGAGGCGGCTCCCGGGAGCAGCTCCAAGGCAGTGGGGGGAGGGACAGCTGAACTGCCTGCAATATTGATAGCCTGCTGGGCGGCTGCCACACAGGGAACTTAGGGGAGCGGAGAGCTGATGGGCGGGGCTGCTGGTTCACATCTCTGCCACTCCTTCTCTCAGGAAATTTGCCAGGCTCCTCTACAGTTTACAGGCAATGTGCCCACAGGTTCAGTTGCTGACACCTTGTGATTGTTGTCCTACTTTTAGAGCCAATGTTTTTGTTTCTCATACCCATTTCCGGTTTACTGTAAAGGGAAGCTTGCATGGAGAGAAGATCTTTTGCCCTGTGTTGAGTGCCCCATTGTGCACTGTCCAATACCTAGAAAGTAACAAGGTCCCAGCCCCAAGAGACTTGCATTCTAAATGAGAGAAAATACAGTTGTCATCAGGTGAGGGTCTGTTATCAAAATGATAAGATGTTGGCTTTTTTGCACCTTGATTAATGTTGATGGGTCTTGCAGATGTGTGTAGAGAAGGATTTGGTTGGAGAGAGTGTGGTCATTCAGCATTTAAAGAGGAGATTGTTCCCAGCAAGAGTGGCAGAACGGAAGATCCAAAGATGAATGGAACAAGGATACTATCCAAAAGATGTGGAGAGGAGGGAGGCTTAACCAGAACAAAGGATGTGGGAGAGGGAGTAGAGAGAACTGGGAGCAGAATTTTAAGCAGGAGCAAAATTTGTGCAGAACCTTGAAGGTAAATTCCAGAAGCATGAATTTAGATGAACACTGTACCAGTGACGGGATTTGAATGAGTGTGACATGGTCAGAGGGTTGTAGTAGAAGACTTTCAGTGGATTGTTTGAAGGAAGGAGGTGAGAAGCCAGACGTTTTTGTCTGAGCTACTGCAGTCACTGCATGGACAAGTGGGCTGAGAGAAAAGGACAGCTTTTGAGAGATCCCATGAGGGAAGAAATGACCGCGTCAACAGTGTGTAGGCTAATATAATTCTGGTGTGTATTAAAGGAGTGTCGTATGTAAGACACAGGAGGTTATTGTCCCATTCTACTCAGCCCTGGTGTGGCCTCAGCTGGAGTGCTGTATTCACCTCTGGACACCATGCTTCAGGGAAGATGTGGACAAACTGGAGACACTCCCGAAGAGAAGAACAAAAATGATAAAAGGATTAGAAAACCTGACCTATGAGGAAAGGTTAAAAAACTGGGCATGTTTAGTTTTGAGAAGAAAAGACTGAGGGGGAGCCTTATAAGAGTCTTCGGATATGTTCAGGCTGTTATAAAGAAACTGTGATCAGCTGCTCTCCATGTCCACTGACGGTAGGACAAAAAGGAATAGTCGTAGGCTATGTCTACACTATTCAACTTTTAGCTGTGTCACTAAAAGCCGCGCAGCGTAGCCGCTGTTTGTCGGCTCTCCTGCGGACAAAACTTCCACCCCCAATGAGCGGCGTTAGCTTTGTCCGCGGGAGAGTGCTCCTGGCAACAAAGTGCTGTTCACACCAGCACTTGTCATTGGCAAAACTTTTGTCTTTCGGGGGGTGGGGGACGGGTTTAACACCTCTGAAAGACAAAAGTTTTGTCATTCAGTTGCTAGTGGAGACATAGTCTTAATCTGCAGCAAGGGAGATTTATGTTAAGTATTAGGAAAATCTTTCTAACTATAAGGGTAGTTCAGCTCTGAAATAGGCTTCCAAGGGATGTGGTGGAATGCCCATCACTGGAGGTTTTTAAAAACAGTTTGGACAAAACTGTCCAGAATGGTCTAGGTTTACGTGGTCCTGCCTCAGCATGGGGGGCTGGACTTGATGACTTTGCGAGATCCTTCCCCACCCTACATTTCTATGATATCTATGATTCTATCACTATGGATATTCTTAATATCTAGCAAGCTGTCTTTTTGTGTGTAGTGCTCTTAGCTACCCATTAGGTTCCTGTCTGTGGGGTGGGGGCCTTCCCCCGCTTGCAGAAGGAGGGGAGCATCTTTCGTATTTGCCTGTAGCTAGTGAGCGTCCCTGATCGTAGCTGAGACTGTAAATCTGTCTCCCTGTTTGCTCAATGTATTTAATTCTCTTGCTTGCAGGAACAGTCAGAAGGTTCCTGGAGATTCATGGGGAAACCCTGGAGAAGGTGGTGTTTGCAGTCTCTGAGCTTGAACAGGTATTTCTCACAATTGTTCATCCTGCCAAAGTTCTTAGGTATGCTCTAATTCTTAGGGCATTGTAGACTCTTGTTCCGTATGTTGTACTGTGAAGCTGAAGACCAGTTTCCCCATCCTCAAGTTTTTATATCTCTCTCTCATCATGACTGTTGGTTCCTTGCATCCCCTTTCAGCCTCCTCCCAGGTGTTTCACCAAAAGCACCTGTCCCAGGTCCTTCCTGCTCACATTCATAAAGCTGCAGATGCACTTCAAGCCACCCCACTTGTCACAAGTTCCCGACCCACCACTTGGGCACCGGCATGAGGGACTTGGGTTAGATGGGATACTTATGCAAGATGGTTTTCAGATGTAAGAAGGCAGAGCAAGTCACTACATTCAAAATTCCCACCTTACTTCCCTCCTGCTAAAAAATCCTCCCTGCTCCCCAGATTAGCATCCCCACAGATTCTCCCACAAACACCTAGAAAACTGATGTTTCAGACATTTCTGATCTCTAGTCTCTGATCCCAGCTTGACTCTGACCCTGACTCCTGGGGAAATTAGCTAACCATTGTTCTGTTTCCGAGACAAAAAGCCTTTGGCAGTTTGAGTATTGACATTCTTCCATGTCTTCTCACTGTATCTGTGTAGAGCGCCTCCTACTAATATGCGCATAACACAGCGAATCCAGTCAGTGTTCTTGGCACTGGGATCTGGAATATATCTTGTACTATCTTAAGAACAATCTGGGCTTTTAAATGGAAAGACTTTCTCCAAGTTCAGCTGCTAATCAGTAAGGAAAAAACAATGTGTCCCTTCCCTCATATTTCTCTATCAGAGATCATTCTCTACCCTTGCTTGGCCCTGGGGTGGCCAAAACATAGCCTGCAAGTGCTCTCTTCTTTAAAAGAGGTACAGTCTACAGAAATGACAGATCATGATGTGCAGTGCTTCAGCTTGATCCAAGCAGCCTTTGTTAGGATCTGTCATCCTTGCGGACTTTTTTTTTTATTTCAAGAAAAGGGGTGGCTGCAATCTACCCCAGTTGATGTAAATTAAAGGCAGCCCCCTCTCTAGGTCAGTTGCCAATGTGGCATGGGATTGGGCAATATTTGATTGCCCCTGCAAACAAGTCTCAACACTTAGGGTTTCAGGGTTCCTACCTTCCAATCAAGTTAATGTTTGCTGGCTTAGATTTGCCCGAGGTGAATCTTATTTTATCTCCTTACCAAGTTTCTTATCTCCTGAGACCCTGCTATATTTCTGTTTCCTCTGTTTTGCTTTCACCTGTGGAAATACAGACATAGATAACAATAATAACTTAAAGGAAAGAATCAAACTAAACACGAAGCTTTGGTTAAGCATCAGAGGATTATAAAGGTATAGCAATCTAGAAGTATGTGAAGGGAGTTAAATAGAGAAGGAGGAAGATTTCTTTAGGAAGGTATCACTAGAAATAATGAATTGAGAGGGAAAGTGTACGCTGATAATATCAGAAAAGATATACTGAAGGGGTGACCTGCAGTGATGGTATTGTCTCACAGGAGGGAAGTCCATTTCTCCAGATGCTAGTCTAGACACAACTTTAATGAAATATGCTCCAGGCACAAGACTGCCCTGACATAAGAACTGGAGTTAATGCTGCCCGCTTCGTGTTTACAATGCCACTTGAAAGTGAGAACAGGCATTCTCAGGGCACTGTTGTAGACGGCGTCGCAAGATATGTATGTGCCATATATGTTAAAGATTCATATGTCTATTCATGCTTCAACCACCATTCCAGAGGACATGCATCCATGCTGATGATGGGTTCTGCTCAATAACAATCCAAAGCAGTGCGGACCGATGCATGTTCACTTTAATTATCTGAGTCAGATGCCACCAGCAGAAGGCTGATTTTTTTTTTTTTTTTTTGGTGGTTTGAGTTCTGTAGTTTCCACTTCAGAGTGTTGCTCTTATAAGACTCCTGAAAGCATGCTCCACACGTCATCCCTCCCAGATTTCGGAAGGCACTTCAGATTCTTAAACCTTGGGTTGAGTGCTATAGCTATCTTTAATAATCTCACATTGGTACCTTCTTTGCATTTTGTCAAATCTGCAGCGAAAGTGTTTTTAAAATGAACAACATGTGCTGGGTCATCATCCAAGACTGCTATTACAAGCAGGGATTTGGAGCAATCAAATTTTGAATTGCTCCAATCCAGCTCCACTCCGGCACCAATAGTGACTTCTCCAGCTCTGCTCCAACTCCGCTACGCGCTCCAACTCAAATTAATTTTTAACTAAATAAAAAAGTACATACTGTAATTTTGAAAAAACATTATTTTTATTCAGACTTTTAAAACGATTTAAATGTCATCCACAATAATACAAACTAGAATCATTCATAATTCATTCTGTAAAAAGTTATTGCAGCAATCAAGTTGTCTTTCATAGCCTGCCGCACTGCCTACACTAGCTTGAGTTGTTGGCATGCTCGAAGCAATTCTAAAGGGAGCCTGAATGTGGTGTGGGTAGCTGTGAATGGTCTCAAAAACACTTAACTTTTAGCCTACCAATAGACTCCATTGCCTCACAATCTTCCCGAAAGTTTCTCTCAAATAATGCTTCATTACAATTTTGAATCGCAGAAATTCCCTTGCGTCTTTCTTATTTATCCAATTCCTTTTCAAAGGCATCCTCTTCTGAAGAATTGGTGCTCGAATTATCTCCATTTCCCTGTGATGGTTTAAGACTTCTTAGGGATGGACGCTCAAACAAATTCAGAGTGGAGACAGAAGTTTGAGAACACCCTGCTATTTCTGAAAGATGTGAACTTTCCGAAACCGTAAATTCGATTGTTGATGACTCCTTTTGATGTGTTTTGTTTTCTTCAACCTCTTTCGCCAAGTTCAAATGTAGCAATCAATTTTGTTTTTAGTTGTCGAGCACTATCAAGGAGCCCTTCCTTTGCCTTTGGTATTTCCCTTGAGGTAAGAAGAATCTGATACTGTGGGTCAACATAAACTCAAAGAGCTTCTCTTCGCGTTTCTGCATGGAGGATAGAATTCCTTTTGCAATTTGTCCACCATTTTCTTGCAAGAATTTTGACAGTTTTCGCCATTCCTTCATTAAAACTCCTGGGGTTACATCGACAGCTTGAAGATTCACAGTTGTTTTGGTTTGGCTTTGCCAAGAGGTCTCGCAGGTTCTTCACTTCGTCCCGTTCAGCTTTTGTTAACTTGAATTCTCTTGTTCCAGCAGCAGCCACTTGTTAACAGTAAGATTGAAAAACAAGAAGCCGATCAGTCATGGCAAATGTTGAACCCCAGCGAGTCACAGTATCCAATGATTGAGTTACCCCATGTAGATCAAGCAGAACACTTCAAATACTTGGGGTTCGTAGTTTGACAATGACTTGTCGAATTTTTGCCAGTAATTTCTTCACATGTTCTTTGTTCAGTCCATCCCAGATGGCCAACTGAAGAGTGTAGCCGCATAGTTTTTAGGATGGTTACATTTTACATGCCGCCAAAGGTTGAAACTTTTCACGGCACTTGCTTCGTTTGTCTTGAAGCTACATGGTTTGATCTCGCCATTCACTTCCTTTTCCATCTTGCACATTGCCGATTTCTTCTTTGCTTTTCCCAAAAGCCCAAATTTGGGCTTTTCAAATTCAAAGGTAAAGACATCGTGTTGATCCTTTTCTGTATATCGGCTATCAATCATGGAGGGCAGATTTGATTTATTTTTTGTTGTTGAAGCCATGACCAAATCTTCTTGTGCTGCTACCGCATCCAAACGTTTCTTGTTATGATCTTTGGAAAGCAATGAACAAAAGCATTACATTTTTTTTAATAATGTGATATCTTAACCACTTAAGGTACTTGGAATTTATTTGGATTTTCTGGACAAAAATGATCACATTTTCTTTTTACACAAAATTATTATTAAAGTATATTTTAACATGTTTCTTGCAGTTTTAATGAAGTAAGAAGTATTTTTAATATACATAATTAATATAAATTTTTATTTATAAATTGCAGGTTAGTTTTTCTTATGACATTTTGCAGTAAAAATATTCGAAATATTTTCCAAGTTTTTAATTAATACCTCAAAAATGCTTTAATATAGATATAGCAATGAAATTTGGTATGCGCCGTAGCATTAGTACGTGCTATTGCTGTTCTACAACATTAATTGTTGGGAAGTAACGGGCTACACGTTACAAAGTTGGAAATAAACTTTAACGGGAAACAGATTTCAGAGTAGCAGCCGTGTTAGTCTGAATCTGCAAAAAGAAAAAGGACTTGTGGCGTCTTAGAGACTAACCAATTTATTTGAGCATAAGCTTTTGTGAGCTACAGCTCACTTCATCGGATGCATTCAGTGGAAAATACAGTGAGCTGTAGCTCACAAAAGCTTATGCTCAAATAAATTGGTTAGTCTCTAAGGTGCCACAAGTACTCCTTTTCTTTTTGCGAATACAGACTAACACGGCTGCTACTCTGAAACCTATGGTTTAAATAATTTTGGATAATATAATATGGTAGCACATACTAACGCTAAGACACAGACATAATTTCATTACTTTATATTAAAGCGTTTTTGAGATATTAATCAGAAATTAACTTTTCATCACTTCCTTGAAGGGACTGTCGCTCCCTTAGGAAGAATTTTATGACACGTGTTCACAAACGTTTTTTCTTAAAATGACCTAAGGATTCACCCCCAAAGTTGTGTTGGACATTTTCCAATCACTCTGAATATATCCCAAAAATCATTCCTAATTTATGCAAAAATGTTTACTGTATATTTATATGCCTGCTGCACGTGACTTTTTCAGTAAATTTAAAATTACAAACAACGCTACCAAAAGACCGTTGAACAGATGACATATAAAATAAGTCCACCAGAGTGATACGGGAGCATGTACAAATGAACAAATGTACCAGTAACGGGAGCCCGTGTGAGAAATGAGCTTAAGTGGTTAATATCTCTTGCGATATCTTAATATATCCAGAAACAAAAACATTATTTTTTTTGCAATATACCGTTTTGTGATTTCTTAAATGTTGCGTCACACTTTTCCGTAATTGCAGCACTCAGCGCATCTCGTTGATCAACCCTTACAAAAGAAGTATCAGCACATGCATCCGATGAAGTGAGCTGTAGCTCACAAAAGCTTATGCTCAAATAAATTTGTTAGTCTCTAAGGTGCCACAAGTACTCCTTTTCTTTTTATCAACACATACTAATCTGACTGTCTAATCTACGCAAGTACGTACTCGCCTAACCTTGGCACAAGGATGGGAGCAGTCTGCAGTGTTGCCGGATGTCTGATAATTATCTGATTCTTTAATAAAACATATCTCCAAAAAACTTCGTAATTTTGTATCTGTATATTAAATCTTGATTTTGGCCGAAGTGAGAATAACTGACATTACGTAAAGCGGTAAAGTAGATGTTAATATCAATTGTTATACAATCTGAAACTTTCTGGCACCTTTAGGACTTTCTTGCTAAATATCATTCATTTTGGATTGAGAATGAAAAAAACATAGAGCAGTCAAGATTTTCTGTGCTCCGGCTCCGCTCCAGCTCCAGGCAAAAACCTGCAGCTCCACTGCTCCGCGCTCCAGCTCCTGGCTTCACTCCAAAGCCCTGATTACAAGGAAAATATGGCAGAATGCGGGTAAAACAGCAGGGGACATACAGTTCTCCCCCAAGGAGTTCAGTCATAAATTGAATTAACGCATTATTTTTTTAACAAGCGTCATCAGCATGGAAACATGTCCTCTGGAATGGTGGCCGAAGGGGCATATGCATGTTTAGCATATCTAGCATGTAAATATCTTGCAATGCCGGCTACAAAAGTGCCATGCGAATGTCTCTTCTCACTTTCAGGGGACATTGTAAATAAGAAGAGGACAGCATTAGCTCTTGTAAATATAAACAAACTTGTTTGTCTTTAGCGATTGGCTGAACAAGGACTTGAGTGGACTTGTAGGCTCTGAAGTTTTACATTGTTTTGTTTTTGAGTGCAATTATGTAACAAAACAATCTACATTTGTAAGTTGCACTTTCACAACAAAGAGATTGCACTACAGTACTTGTATGAGGTGAATTGAAAAATACTATTTCTTTTGTTTATCATTTTTGCAGTGCAAATATTTGTAATGAAAATCTATACTTTGATTTCACTTACAACACAGAATACAATATCTATTAAAATGTAAAAAAATATCCAAAATATTTCATAAATTTCAATTGGTATTCTATCGTTTAACAGTGCGATTAATCACAATTTTTTGAGTTAATCAGAATATATTTAAAACCCCTGTAAAGCTGAGGCTGACTCCTTTTTATCCTTTGGCAAAAGCTCAGTGGAAGAAAGGAAGAGTAATGCAACTGACTTGAAAGTACCTAGGAGAGCGATCCATTATCCCCCTGCCCCCTTTACAGAGTTACAGGTTTTTCTGTGGCTGTATAGAAAAGTAGTTTCTAGCTGTCTCTGAAGAATGGGGATGCCTGCAAGGCCTTCTCAAACTTTCTGTCATTTGTAGGCCACTTACCAGAAGCTGCTGCCTCTGTATTTTCCAAGGTCATTGGAAGAAGAATGTCATTCCTTACCGTGCCTTCCTGCAGATATTGGCAATTCAGAAGGGGAGCCAGTAGTACCAGAGCGACAGATCAGGATCAGCGAAAAACCAGGTGCTCCAGATGGTGAGTTATAATTCAACCTTGAAATATTGGCACAAAAGCCAAGGAAAACCAGGGAGCATGCACAGAGAATTATGAATCCCATATTTTAGATGTAGTGTACCCAATGGAGAGAATCTTCAGAATGAGATTTTTACCCTGCCTGTCCTGCTCAGGCAGCTGCCTGGATTCTACAGCAGTAACTTCTGCTTTCTCCCTTTGTATGTGGGAGGTGGTTGGAGGATGTGATGGAGAGACAGCTTTCCACCTTTTCTGTATGGTAGGAAGGGCCTGATGAACCTTGTGCAAAAAGAAACACAATCCTTGCAGGTCCTGTCTGGCTGAAACATACACAAGACATGGTTCCTGCCCCAAGGAATTTGGTTTAATTATGTTTGATACATCACACAGAAAAACAGTGCAGATAGAAGACAATGAGGAGGCTGTCCGTGAGGAAATGAGCATTGTGAAACAAAGTTGGTAGAGGTTCAGTGGAGGAAGCTCTTCATAAGGAGGGATTGGAAAGGACGGCAGCCTGGATGTCAGAGGTCGGAGAGGAGGAGGTGGAGATGATGATGGGTGGAAGGCTTGTGAAGTTTGACAATGGTAAAGAAAAGTCAGGGACACAAATAGAGTTTGAGTTAGCAACAAGACAGCCTGATGGGGATGAGACATTGAATGGTGGGTAATGAGGTAGAGTTGACTCCCATTCCTGCTGCAGATGGTTGTGGACAGTTTATCAGATGTTCTCACTCAGTCTGATCACTCAGAAGCATGACCGCTCTCTGCATCTCACCCCAGGTTCTCTGTCCTTTTTGACGTGGCTCCTGAATGAGCAGCAAGAAACTGCTTTAGTGACTCAGATAAAGGAACTGTCTTTTTCTTCTGTCACTTTTTCCCTCAAGCCTCTGACTAGAGGCAAGTACTGGTCATTACTGCTCATCAGAGTCAGTCATGCACCACCAGCTGCTGAGGCAGGGAAATAGTTAGCTTCTCTCCCTCTGAAAGTTCCCTCGAGTCATATTCTGGAAACATGGGCCTAAGAGTGGGAAGTCTGCTCTAAGTACGTACCTTTTGAGAAAAAAAATTGTTTGTTCCTTTCCGTCCCACTCCTTCAGAGTCCTCCAAGTCCTGGGAATTCCTCTTCCCCTCTCAACATCACACTTTTTCTGTCCAAAGAATAGGATGTGGCTGTCTCTGGGTCTAACCAACTGTCTAAGCAACTATCTCCACCTCTGCTGACACAGGAGCAAAAGGATGAGCCAGAGGCCTATGCTCAGATTTTCCCTCCCACCCTGCCAATGCCCCTCATTCTGATGCATTGCACTAGTCTGAGATGACTGGGAAATCGGCTCTCCTAGTAATTAAAATGGATAGGGTAGGGGTTGAGGAGGGGCTGGAAACTTCAACAGTCTCTCTCTTGAAATCACCTAAGTTCAGGCATTTTTTCCACCATCTCATGAAAGTCTGCTCTGATCAGGGTTAGGTGATGTGGTGGTAACATCCAAGCCCTGTCTATAATACAGCTTCCAGCATTATCATAGGTGGAGCTGCACCTAGTGGTGAATTACAGATCTGTTTGTTTTTTTTTGTTTTGTTTTTGGTTTTGTGTTGTGTTTGTGTTTGTTTTTTTTTTGTTGTCCCTTAGAGTAGACAAGGCCAAACCATCTGTTCCAAGGATGCATGTCTGCAGTCGCCATGGCATTCAGTTTATAGATTTGTAGATGCTAAGCCCAGAAGGAGGCTATTATCTAGGCTGACCTCTAGTTTAAGAGCTGGAGAAAATACTTTTAGCATATACAAAGCAAACGTATTTTCAAGACACTTTCTAAACATTGGGGTGACACTGGAAATAGTTCATTGTTATCATTCTACTGGTTGAGGCTAGGGGCAAGTGGGATTGATTTTGCCCAAGGTTGCAGACTAAGTCTAACAGAGCTAAGATTAGGTTTCAGGAGTTCCTTGTTCTCAACTCCATGCTAAATTCAATAGAGGTCATTGACCTGCCAAATGGAACCACAGAAAATTTGTGCATCATAACATGGTGTCTTTTTTTTTTTTTATTTTATTTTTTTTTTGTCGTGGCTACAGTCACCTTGTGACTTGGTTGTGTCTTTTTGATGCATTGTCATGATGAAACAGTCCCATGTTCATTATTGTGGTTCTCTTGTATGTAGTTTGAGCTCTGGCTTCCTTACAGCTTCCTCACCCACGCTTCCATTGCAGATAACTCGGATGAGGAGGGGCTGGAAGCAGATATTTCATTCATTGGTTCCCACGCATTTGCCCGCATGGAGGGAGATGTTGATAAGCAGAGGCGCCTCATTCTTCAGGGACAGTTGTCGGAGGCAGCACTGCAGAAACAGCATCAGAGAAAGTGAGAACATGTTGCCTGTTTCTCTATATGCATGTCTTAGCTAGGCCTGTGACTCTGGGAAAGATCCTTAATGACCTCTTTCCACGTCACACAAACTTGCAATCTGTTAGCAGGAAAGCATGGACAAGGCCTAGTTTCATTCTAGATCCCTGGAGTAGCCGAGGCCAGGGGCGGAAGCGGAGCAAAAGCCGGGCTGCAGTGGGGACGCCCCACGCTTTGGGGACCTCTGACCTAGACACATTGGAACAGTTGTACTGCCTGTTTACCACTAGATGGCACAGTTCCATCAAAGCTTTCAGTAACTGAGCCTAGTCTGTCTTTCTAAAACAGGCACACCTGTTTCACAACTCATGCCCTTTTGAATCCTGGGCACCTAATAAACTCTTTTTCCTCCTATGCTTTTGAAGTTGAAGGAAAGAGAATTTTGAGCAAAGTAACCAACAACATAACTAGACAACAGTCAATATTCCTTTATTTTCAAACACTCCCCATTGAAGCACTTTGGAAGCAACTTCCTTACTCAAAAGATTGCAATGTTGACCGTTCTATAACACTAAGTGTAGCAGATGCAGCTCCTCTGATTTTTCCAGGCTGATCTTCATGCTTTCTAACACAGATGAAAGAGACAGACCGCTCTGACCCAATGTGTGTGTTTGACTTTTCTAGTTACAATCGCTGGCTGTGTCAGGCAAGAGCTGAAGACCTGTCTGATGTTGCTTCTCTCAAAGCCTTGTATCAGACAGGTGAGTTCAAGATCCCAAAGGCTGTTTCTCATAGACTCACCAGTAGGAAAAGGAATGGCTATTTTCACCTTTGTGTGAAGGAAGGCTCATGGGATGAAGCCTGAGCAAGTGTTTTAATCTAATGACAGATTAAAAAGTCTGTCCTACTTCAGTGCCAGGCAGGCTACAGCCAAACAAGACTTCTGGCATATGGAAGCTAGAATGAGATGTGATGAACTGGGACCATAAGTAGAGCCCTACAGATCTGTGGATATCTGCGGACCATGTTTGTGGATTGGATGCAGATACAAATTCTGTATCCACACAGGCTCTAACCATAAGTAATTTGACATCCATCATAGAAAATCTGCATCTACAAATTCAAGTGGGTTCCTGAATGCAAAGATCTCTAAAGCCGAGCTCAAGAGCTGGCATCTGCTGTGTTTATTGGAGTATTAGTAATTGAGAGGGAAAATATGAGGGCTTAATATAAAAATATAAGGTGGGCAAAGAGCTAGCTGAAGTGGAGAAGGCAACAGGTTATGCTGAAATGAGAACTGTCAGTCTGGAGGGAAGTTACTAGTGAAGAGCCTCAAGGTTTATCTTGGGACCAATCTTCATTACTATTTTCATAGTGATCTTGTCAGAAAAGGTAGGAACGTGCTAATGAAGTTTGCTGATGACCATGTTGGAAGGCCTCATCAATGCAGAGGAGGGTTGGAGTATTATACAGGAAGAATTGGATGACCTTGAGGACCAGAGCAATAGAAATGGGGTGAAATTTAATACTACAAAGTGCAAGGTCATTCACTGAGGGACCAATAAGAATTTCTGCTATAAGCTGGGCGGCTCATCAGTTGGAAAAAACTGTAGAGGAGAAAGCCCTGGTGTATTAGTTATCACAGGATGATTGAGCCACCAATATAATGCAGCCATGAGAAGGGCAGGTATGATCCTACGATATATCAGGTGAGGTATTTCCAGTAAAGAGGGAGAAGTATTGATGCCATTTGTACAAAGTATTGGTAAGACCTCATCTGGAATACTGTGTACAATTCTGGTCACCATGTTTAAGAGAGGAATTCAGACTGGACCAAATGCAGAGAAGGGCTACTAGGATGATCAGAGAAATGCAGAGGAGACTCAAAGACCTTGGCTTGCCTAGTGTAGCAGAACAAAAGCCAAGAAGGGGAACTGATTGCTCTGTATAAATATCTCAGTGGAAAAACACGAGAGGGAGGAGAGCTGTTTAAACTAATGTACATTATTGGCACATTAACAAATGGGTTTAAGCTGGCCATGAATAAATTGGGACTGGAAGTTAGAAGGTTCCTGATCATCAGAGGAGCGAGTTCTGGAACAGTCTTCCAGTAGGAGTGGCGAGGTCAAACAACCTAACTGATTTTAAAATGGAACTTGATAAATCTATAAACAGGATTATATGATGGGGTTGCTGTGATATCAGGGGGACTGGACTCTGACCCAGGAGGTCCCTTGCAGGCCAATATCCTGTTTTCCAGCTTTTTAGCTCCAGTCACCATGCTCCTGGCCCTCTGTATTTGTTAGATGAGTGTCCTGGTTAGTGGTTACTAATTCTGTGAGGGGATGGTGGGAGTGTGAGATAATCCCAGAATTCAGAGTTCCCGGTGCTACTTGATGTTGAAAGGTGGGTAAGGAACAAATTTAAAGTAAGCAAGTAAAGCTCCAATGGACTTGAACTGTGCTTAATCTAAGGGAAATAAGGTTTAGACCATCCAGTCTTGTGCAGTCCAGTCCATCTTCCCATGCAAAGTTAGGGACAGTATGGTTTGCCTGGTTTCCATACCATGTCATAAATCTAGATCAATTAACCAAGAATCACAGATATGTCCACTTAATTACTATAGAGAAGGATTCCTCTTGTTCTGCCTTGAAAGCCTTCCTATATTGTACACTCCAAATCAGCTTCCTGGTAATGATCAGAGGGCAACAGCAGCAACAAACTGAGAAGAGGGAGTTGAGATGACAGGTTCAGTGAATGAATGTTATTTTTAGGGGGCAGGAAGCAATAATTCCCTGTTAGTATTTGGTAGGGATGTGGCAGATGAAATATAATTATTACACTTGTCAAAGTACAGGAACATTCTTGCTAGCAGCATTATTAGAGGTTTTGAATCTGTACAGTCATTGACTTAAGTCAATTATGTCTCACATACCAGATATTTAACCTGTAAAACTCCTTTAAAAGGTCAAATAACCTCCACCTATAGCTACAAAGAAGTGTACTCTTCTTACCAAAAAAAAAAACCAGTCCTAGTAGCTACTGATTAAAGTAACTTTCTAAATTATTTTACAATGTGCTTATATTTACACACAGGCTAGATGGCATTTGATTCCCCCCACCCTACACTCTGGTTTTCTAACTCTTCTTCCCCATGTATATATAAACATCATGGAGAAAACTCCCATCAAGGAAATCTACAATGTGTTCAGCTACCTGTTGGGGGGGGGGTGGGAGTGTATATTATACCTTTCAAGGAATTAATACCATGTTTCACATTGTAAACCTACTATCTAAATTAAGCAACTGTAGCTAAGTCGCTCATGTCTGCGTCAATAAGAACTTAAATATATGAAGCCCCTTTATGCTAATGTGATTGCAGTCGTTTGAGGATGTGGTACCTGTTATAGGTTATATGTCCAGAACAACACACCCTTTTGGTAGTGATAAAGCTGAAAGTGGAGCCTTCTAAACAGTAGGGGCTATGTCAGTAAATCGCTGGAACGTCCAGGGTTATTGATTGCAGCCTCCATCTTCAAGGAGTGCAACTCTGTATTAAAGACTACTATTTCCAGGTGCAAGGCATCCTTCTGTTTAGATCAAAATGAGTACTATGTAATGGGAGCAGTAGTCTCTGCACTCCATCTCCTATTAAGAATGCGAGTTAATGACATTGTAGAATGCTTGTAGTTAGCTGCCCCTGAGTTACAGGGAGAGTTTCAAAAACTCAGACTTCTTTATGAATGTTATTCAAAGATAAAAGCTTGTGGTGCTCATTTTATTCTGTAGGTGTGGATAATTGTGGTCGCACAGTGGTGGTGGTAGTTGGAAGGAATATTCCTGTAACTCTGATAGACATGGAAAAGGTAAAATCTTCGTATAAAATTACAGAGCTGTGGCAGTGATTCTTTAGTTAAGGTTGAAAGGCAGTTTCTATTAAGTACAACTATCTCATACTGTACCCTCAGCACTAACTTTAGCAGGATATCTCTAGAGGGGTGTGTCTATGCAGAAATCTTCCTACACAGCAGATTATGTACAAACTGCTTGCATAGATACTTTAACATGAAAATATATCCTATCTAAAACTTTGCATATGAAGATTTTCTGGTAGGAACTTTTCTAGGGAAGTGACTAGATTCTCTTTAGGGAAGCATTGGCGCCTGGCATTGGCCACTGCTGGAAGACAGGATACTGGGCTAGATGGACCATTGGTCTGACCCGGTATGGCCGTTCTTTAGCAGTGTAGCGTAGGGCGCGCGCCCCCACACACCCCCGCCCTTTCCTTCCCAAGAGATGTAAAGGTGCTTCTGTAGCTGGAGACTCTGAAGAAGTGAGGTGCAGTGAGCAAACTTGTTTCTTGCACATGTAAAATGCCAGGAATCCTGTTCCCCACACAAAGTATGTGGAGGTTAGGGGCATGGAGCAGAGTAAAGGTTGGTTGTAGAAATCACCAGACAATATTTTTGAGCCAGTGTTTAAGACTTCAGTGTTGCATCATGTTTTTATAATTAAAATATAATATCAGCTTGTCTTAAGGCTTTTGGTCTGAATAATATTAGTGTTAGAAGGAAATCTGTTAGCACAGAATGGGACTGTGACAGATTTTTCTGCTGAAAATATAAATGTCTTCCTCAGGCACTCTTGTACTTCATCCATGTCATGGACCATATTGCAGTGAAGGAGTATGTCATAGTATACTTCCACACGCTCACTAGTGATTACAATCACCTGGACTCCGACTTCCTGAAGAAACTGTATGACGTCGTTGACATCAAGTGAGTAGGAAGAGAAACCCTTCTCCTCTACTTCTCTCCCCATACAAGCCTTTAAGACAGACCGTTTATCCAGTTTGCTTCCATAGCTAAAGGATTGCTGGGAAGAATTTCACAGGGGCCAAGACCCAGGTGTCTAACAAAACCAGTAGAGATTAGGAAGAAAGGCCTGTTTCCTTTCCTGCTCTGAATCAAACCATTTAAACAAATTTCTAGGAATTTCTGTAATGCTTATTTTAACTTGTGAGTGCCTCAGTTCAACAGGAGATTAATTCTAGTTCTTGCATGCTTGTGTCATGTACTGGTCTCTGCAATCCCTGCCTGTTGCATATCGATCAATAGTGAAGGCAGGCGTGTTTGCGCCCATATATTTTATGTGAGCTCATTCCATCTCCCTCTAAAGGTTGTGTTTCCAAAAGATAGTATTGTCCACTGGGATGCTCCATCCATTTTGCTGGAGGAGACGTATAGTCCACACTAACAGTTGTAACTAATGTGTAACCCTCTTTGTCTGCACGATGGACTGGAGGATCTGATAGGATTTCTCTAGAGATGCAGGGAAACTTTTCACTTCCTTTGCCTTGCTTATTCTTAGGGCAGCTGCCCTTTGACCTGGATTTGAATGCTATGGGTCAGGGTTAGCACCACAAGCACTTGTGCACAAGTGGGCAAATGTCTCCAAACGCTTTAAGCTCTGGTTTTGGCTGAATTTAATAGGATGAGCTCATCACTTTTTTTTTTTTTTTTTAACAAGCGTCACTTTCTTCTTTAAACCAGGTACAAGAGAAATTTGAAGGCAGTGTACTTCGTCCACCCAACATTTCGCTCAAAGGTGAAGTATACTGTACCAAAGGCCAAGAATGCAGACTTCTGAAATAAAATAGGGCATAAAATTGTAGTGTAAGGGTAGAAGTCATGAGAGAGAGAGAGACTTCAAAACACTAGGCCATATCTGCTAGATAAGTGTTTTCCAAGAGCTAGTACACATTTGTGTACTATTATTTCTGGCTTATGTGGCTGCTACACTAGCCTTTCCCTTCCTACCTTAATGATGAGCCTCTGTGCTGGGCCCCTGTGTACCACTACTGCTCACTTCCCATTTTACTATGTGTGCTCTGACCTGCAGTGACGCTTCATCTCTCAGGTTGCTATTAAGCCACGTTGCATTGCTGGTTAGTGCACATGAATGAACAATGGCACAGAGCCTCATGATTAAGGTACTGAATGGATGCAGACATTAGCTGTTACAGCAGAGGTCCTAGTCTGATAAACTGGAATAGTTGTCTTGAAAGGCTGAGAATGAAGCTGATCAGTGTCACAGGTGGTTGGGGTACATGTCTTTGTGGTGTCCTCTAACAAAATTTAAAGCTTTGAGACCACATTTAATTCAAAGAAAAGAGGCATTAGTCCTTTCTCCTGCTCTCTGGCGTGAAATATGACATTCAGCTATGTGAACCCAGAAACCTGAATCTTTTTCTCTTTGTGGTTCACCACATGGGCATTTTTTACTCCCAAGGACAGTTATGGTACAAAAGCAGTGTCAGTGCAAGATTCACACACGTGCACCTCATCACCAGTGTGCCTCAAACCTGATCTGATGTGGGTATTCAAGAGGCAGAGGGGGAAAACTTGATTTCCATGGCCATTATTTGGCCTCCGCTGAGATTGCCTGCCTGCCTGCCTCCCCTCTTGTTGGCCTTAGGTCAGCTCAGGAACACACAGCACAGCTGATAGAGACCTAACCGTTAATTTCACATAGGCCACCAAATAGCCTTCATATTTGCTGTGGTAACTGCTTGCCTGGGTCACATTCAAACCCATTAACCTGTAGATGAGTCTCCCACTGCCTGTGTCCTGGTCTTTTCCAAAAAACTGAGTAGCAGTGATGAGCTAGCAATGGGCTCAGTTAGGATCCTGGTTTGTAATATAAAATAATAAGGTGGAAAAGGGAAGAAGAATTCCTTTTGGGGAGGCCTAAGCAAGGCTTCAACTTTTTATTTCCTGTGGATTTGTCTAACCTCTTCAAAAGGACATGTTACTGCTTTGCTCTATGGTCTCTAGAGGCAACCAGAAGGTGGTGCTGCTTCTCTTCCTTTTTCTCAGCTGTGGATCAAAACAGTAATCAGGGTATTCTGCTTGGAAGGCGCTAAAGTGGCAGCAGTGGCCCTAACTAACATCTTACATGCTTGCACTTTCGAATTAGATGTCAGACTACGGGCCTGACCTGCCATCTTCATTAGAGAGCCTTTGTCACTTTATGTAAAATAGGAGTAAGAGTAAGAGTGTGGTCCCCAAGGTCCAGGCCAGATTCCATCGCGAATGTGTTTTATTCTGCTTGGGTGCCTCCCTGCAATTTCAATAAGTTGAAACATGGTAGAGGAATGTAGGTGATTGTACTGAGGTTATGAGTTGGGCAAACAACTCTGGTGGTTCCTTGATTTCATTTTATTAATACCACCACCATTTATATAGTTCTTTACACTTGTCAAATATTGTACTAGAATGAACTTATTAATTCCATGCCAGTGTAGCCTTCAGCCCTTCTCTTCCCTCATTCATTTGGGTAGTTGTCCATCCCAAAGAGCAGCTTTTTGTAAAAGCCTCCATTCTGTACCACAAATTGCATGGATAGTCAGCCTTCTGACCATCGCTTCGTTAACATTCTGAAACCTCTGAGGTTTTGTTGTGGTGTTTTTTTTGTCCTTACTTGGGGATGAACACAAAGCGTATTGGGCTAATGGCGATGCCTGCTGACCAGAAGGTTGTCGTAGGTGGTTAATTCCATAGTTTGTGCTAATTAATGGTTTAGTTTGTGAACACTGAATAGGTTGCCATTTCCTGCAACAGTAAGACAGCACTCAGATATCCTGCTGATAAGAACAGTATGAATGTTTAGATTTAGGGTTTACAGCAGACATGGTCAGTGTGTGGCCTATGAGTGCCCCGTCTTTAATATGAAGATGTGCTCAGAGCAGACTGTGTCCCAGTATGCATTGTCCCATCTTGATCCCATCAGCGTTCCAGTCAGATTAATTTGCAGCATTGCATGTTTGGAACTGTAGTCCTTGCATCCCTGACATCTATGTTAAAAATAAAACTGGCTGACTCATCTGGTCATTTTATGATAGGTGGGGCTGATAGTGCTGCCTCCTATTAAGTTTGCCTGATACTTCCCTTTTAAAAAACCCTGTTTTCAGTTGCTTATAACTTTGCCAAACTTAAATCATTTGGGATGAAATTTTCCATGCCCCGTATCTGCCTCATGATTTGTTGGGTTTTTTGTTTGGTTGGTTTTGGGTGGTTGTTGGGTTTTTTTGTTTGGTTGGTTTTTGTTATTCGTTTGTTGAAAATTTCACCCAAAATGGTTCAACTGTTTGAGAATGAGGTTTGAAAAATCCATTGTTTTGCCCATATTTAAAACTTCTGGTTACCTTTTCTTTTAAAAGTTCTGAAAACTTTATGCTTTGGAGCAGGGATTGAAATTGAGCAGGGAGGTGTCCTTTGTGTCAGGGATGTACCTTTGCTGTCCCTATGAAAATTGGGCCACATAGGCCTTTGAAAAAGTGCAGTTCACATGCTCAGTAGAGACTTGTTAGATTTTTAGCAGATAAATTCCCTAAAGTGTCTGTCCACACTGGGCATGCTCCCTGCAGTTGTAGCTCTGGGCTACAGCAGGCCATTCTTATTCCAGGCATCTGAACAGAGTGCCACAATTCTGTGTCCTGTGCTTTCAATGAGCCTTGCTGAGCCTAAGCCACATGGAGGAAGAGGCTGCCTGAATCAAATGCAGGGCGGACCAGAGCTAGACTGGAGGGAGTAGATAGGGACAAGAAGCCTAAGTGCAGGGAGGTGGAGACTGGGACTGGCAGCCTGGAAGAGAAGCAGAAGAGGAGAAGCAGTGACTGACTGGGCAAGGAGACAGACTGGGCCTGAGAACTAGTGAGGCAGAGGAAGGAGGTGAGTGCAAAGGGAAGACAGATCTGATGATGATCCGTGGTACAGAGGGAAAACTGGGATTGGCTGGGCAAAGAGACAAGGCCAAGGAATTGGGGGTTCGGGAGAGGGATGCTGAGACTGGATGAGGAGTCTGGGGATGGTGGATTGGGGCTGGGAGCCACAGTGGGTGGTGGGTTGAGTGGAGGCCAGAGTTGTGGGGATAAAATGGATGAGGTGCTTTTTGGGTGGGGGAGCTAGGAATGGTGGGGCAAAGGAAACAAAGGACAAGTTGAGGGGTTGGTGACACTGGGACTGAAATGTAGAGTCCAGAGGGGTGAAACTAAGACTTGCTGGGGCAAGGAGACTGGAACTGATATGAGTAGCCTGAGGTGAAGAAAACAGGACTGGGATGAAGAACCAGGGGGTGGTAAAGAGACAGGACTGAGATAAATTGGAGGGAATAGGGCAAAAGGGGTCACGCTTCAGGTAAACAGGCAGAAGGGTCTGTGACCATGCAGGGTTCTCAACCTTTTTCTTTCTGAGGCCCCAGCCAACATGGTATAAAAATTTCCTGGCCCAGCTGTGCCACAACAACTGGCCAGTGTTAGCGGGTAGCAAGCAGGGCAGTTGTCTGGGGCCCCATGCCACAAAGGGCACCGCAAAGCTAAGTTGCTCAGGATTTGGCTTTAGACCTGGGTGGTGGGGCTCGGGGCCCTGGGCTGCAGTCTCACACAGCGGGGCTTTGCCTTTCTGCCCTGGGTACTAGCGAATCTAACGCTGGCCATGCTTGGCAGACCCCCTGAAACCTGCTCGTGTCCTCCCAGGGGGCCACAGACCCCTGGTTGAGAACCACTGTATTAGAGCACACTTCCTGCCCAAGCCTGTAGTGGAATGCAAGATCTCTGAATCTCACCATTACTCTGTCATCTATGAACTCTCCGGGCAAAGTGTCTCATTTCCCTTCTAGTGCTGGTCCTACTATTGCTATGAGTTGCTCTATTAGATCAAGTGGCAGAACTCTGAGCAGTGCATGTAAAGGGTGCAACCTGCTGATGAACCATGTCATTGTCAGTATGGTTCCACAAGATGGAATTCAATTTTTTCATATTGCTTTTTTAAAAAACTAGAAAATTGCACGTTTCAGAGTAGCAGCCATGTTAGTCTGTATCTGCAAAAAGAACAGGAGTACTTGTGGCACCTTAGAGACTAACCAATTTATTACAGCATAAGCTTTCGTGGGCTACAGTCCACTTCATCAGATGCGTAGAATGGAACATATAGTAAAAAGATAGAGAGAGAAATACATCCACACAGAGAGAGAGAAGGTGGAAGTTGCCATACAAACTGTAAGAGGCTAATTAATTACGATGAGCTATTATCAGCAGGAGAAAAAAACTTTTGTAGTGATAATCAAGATGGCCCATTTACATGCACACACAAAACTATTAAAAGACCATTATTAAGATTGCTAATTCAAGTACTTAAAAGTTAGGAAATCCCAGAATTAAGATTGTGTGCAACCTTAATTCAGCCTCCTGTGCATATGCATTATGATGCCATCTTTAATTACATGATCACGTACTATTTTTTCACACAGGACCCCTGCCTCAATCACTGCACAGGATGGACCTGCTGTAGGGATGAATCAGGGTTGTGTAGTAAAGAAGGCTGTTTGTAGAACTTCTGCCGTGAGGTAGTAGTACCAGGAAGGGTGGGTGTAGACCCGCCCCCTCAGCTAAGGGGGTGGAACCATTTAGTCCAGGCTACTAGTGATTTATGAGGACAACGAAAAAGAAAAACCGGATTGGGAAAGAGGTCAAAAATCCAGGGGGGACACCGAACAGAGAGTCCTAGACAGCACCCACTGCTCCTCAAAGGCAAGTAAGGAGTCAGTGGACACCGCCCAGAGAAACTCTGCTCAGAGGCATGATCGGATAAAGGAACAGAAATAGACCCCACTGCCGCAGAGCGCTCCCTCCCGTTCAGCTTCCTTCTCCTGGATAGATGGCTGGCCATCTTGGCCAGAACCAGGAGAAGATTGACAAGGCGGTCTCGTGACTTTGTAGCATAGTGTGGTAAACTGTTGTCAAGGAAGTGAATGTTGTGTGGCCTGTAGTCCTCTTTCCCTTTCAGACCTATCAGAATTCACGTGTAGAACAAAAAAAAAAAATCTAGAGGTTCCAAGTGGAAATAGCCATGCACAGATCTTGCTTGTGAAGTAAATAAAAAGCCTGCCCAAGTCTTTAGGTTTCTTGTCAGAGACTGCAGCAGAGTTCTGAAATAGCTACAAGCAGGACGAACATATTGGGGATTAGCATGCAGAGAAAAATGCCAAGTGTCCTCACTTGCTTCAAATTCCAGAATGTAGTTCTGCTACTTTAGGGGCCTTTCAGCCAGAGGAAATATAGGGAAGTAAAATGGAATTAAACAAAGATGGAATTTGACCAAGCTAGTATTCTAAGGCAGGGTTTCTCAACAATTGGATCACAAACCCCGAAGGGAGGGGGCACAAAAGACAATCCAGGGCCCTAAGGCAGCGAAATTTTTGTTACAATCTAAAACAAAGAAAATCTCACTCCCTTACCTATAAAGATCAAATTATTCTCAGTCAACCTCTCAAATCAGACACACAGTAATAATAATTGTGAAGTGCTTTCAGATCTGCAGATGAAAAGTGCCATATAAAGAGTTAGTTGATATTATTATATAGACTTATTGTTACATTTACTAGAGAATACCAATGACAAGACAGTAGTGACAATTTTTGCTTTGGTCACCAGCCAGACATCATAGAGAAACATTGCTGTAAGGAAAAAATGTTGTGGGATCTTTAATGATAATCAGAGCCTCAGTTTTGCAGGACATGCAAAAGATAATACCTCCAGCAGCACTGTCCCCACCCACAACATTGTGCAGAGGTTTTCAGTCTGTACTGACTTGGAAGGAAAATGCCCCCCTGTTGAACTACCAGCTCAACACCACTTCTTACATGAGTAAAGTTGAGCAGAGGTAAGGAGAACAGGGAGAAAACAATGGAGAAGAGCCAGGGCTGAATTTTCTGGAGGCTTCAGATCTGGTGTCCCAAGAATTCTGGAGATTCTGTTCTCATTGATATATGTTAAAGGAATGCTAATCATTTTATTGTCAATAGCTTTACCAATTTTCCCTTTACTTTTTCTTATGCTGGACGTCCAAGAAACCCCAGCCTTCAGGCCCTTCATCCTGGCAACCTGCCATGCACCTGAAGATATCTGGATAAAGTTCCCTCTGGAGCCTGTAAATGCCATTCCTCCAAGCAGAAGGTGTCATTAGAATGACACTGCTCTTTCACTGGCCTTAATCATATCTTCTGGGCTTCTTGTCTTTGACTTAAATGTTTTTTGGGGGGTGGTTTCTTCAGACACTAATCTGTTTTCATGTCTCTCCATTGTCTTCTACCTAATCTCCTTATCCCTCCCCAACTTTACTCCTGCAAGGAGAGCATTTGTTTACAAGAGAGAGCTCATGGGGCCTGCTGCTGGCTATTGAAGGAGAATGTATCTCCTTATGGAGTGTGAGATGAGACGCACAATAGGAAGTAGCCAGTAGGACATTGCTTGACTCACATGGTCTTTTAGTCTCTGAGCCAGGAGAGTCCCATAAGATCTAAATTGCTTAGATGCCTTCAGAAGTGCATGTTTCTCTCTGCTTTTGCTTTTCAGTGTTCCTGGGGTAGGACACTGTATTTCTCAAGCTCAAGAACAGGAGCTCTTTGCTTGTAAGCTTTCCCCCATCCCATCCCCTAGTGCCCTCCTCTTACACATCTCTGCATTGTATTTCAGTTCTTAAATCTGTAATGTAAATAATCAATGTTATTGCTGTACTGAATTCTGACATACTTAATGGCTGCCATCTGTTGTATTTCTGTACACTATTTCTGGGCCTGCTGGGCTCTAGAGGTTTTTATCATGCGTCTTGGCGGACCAGAGCTGTGCTTGTTTTGTGGGGGCCATGAACATGGTTTATTCTGCCAACCAACATTCTTTGTTTCATTTGAGAAGAGAAACTGTTTTAAATTATGTGCATTGTAAGGCTAGTGGCTTTTTATAGAACATGTTGCTCTAAACTAAGTTTGCAGATGTGAGAGCACAGCAGTGATCCCCAAAACAGAGGGTAATTAAAGCAGTGTGTGATTGGCTAATGCTGAGTAATCCATTGTACACAAAAAGGCAGCTAGACCAATCCTGTTTTCTTTATTCCTTCTCCGATGTGAGCATTCAGTGGTCTCCTCTCTCTCCAGTGCAGTCACCTTCCAGCAGCACCAGACTCTTGAGCAGAAGTCCTCTATTTATCCCCCCAAAATACTGTATTCCTGGGTAATATTTTATTGCTACCATTGCATTCAGTGTAATCAATTATGCTTCTGCATATTGACTGTCTGAACTTAACTTCATTGTTTCGATGCTCCATCCTCTCCTGTTGTGAGGGAGTGAAAATTACCATGGTGCAAGATTTGAAATCTGCTATATTCAGACCAGTGACACAAACACTTGGTTAGAGTGAGGGATCAAGTGCCAGTTTTCGGGTCAGAGGTCTCTCACCATCAGAACTAATAGCAAATCTGAATGTCAGTGGGAAAACTGGTCACCTCCGCTTTCTAGTAGTGTATACGCTCTGATTCTAGCCTTGGTACATCATAAAATATCAGTCTTAAAACACAGCTCATTCCAATTGCTTCTCCCTCCCACTACATGCACGCACACACTCAACCTCCCAATCTGGTTGTACTTTTTAAGGATGAGGACACTGTACTTTTCAAGGACGCTATTTGCTTCCCTCAGCTCAAATGTTGAGCTTCAACTAAAGATGATCTGTTTGGGACGGACATTTACATACGAAATATCTTTTTATTTTTAATCCACCATTCTGTCAGATTTTTTCCATTCCGTAAATCGCAGCAGCACTATACGAACTCACTCGTGCCACACCTCTGTGTTTCTGTTGACATGCTTGATGCCAGTGCAGTAAAAGAAAAGGAAACTCTGCTATAGTTCACGAAACAAAATGTGAAAGGAAAACCATTTTCAGGCTTCTCTCTCTACTCCCCCTCTTCCCCAACACAACTTAAAACAATCCAGGGCCTGCCGTAAGTTTGTTTGCGTTAGCAACTTCCAACTCTCATTAGAAATTGCTCTCTTCTCTCAATGCAAAGCTTTCAATTGCTGCCAAATTTTAGTTCTGTTCAATGTGCCTTCACATGATTTCCCCTGCTAGATCGAACAAACTGCATTTGCCACATTGGTGATCCTGACTTATATATTCTAAAGGTAGTTACTACGTGGGTTTTGTAGTCCAAAGGGAATTATGCTTTGTATTCAGTACATAGCTGAACAAGTGCAATGGCTGAGATATTGCAAGGTAAGGGACGAAATGGCCCCTGGACTACAAGTTTGAGACAGTGGTAAAAAATTCCCCAGAACAAATTACTGTATTCAGTAGTGTACATACACACAGATCTGTCTCCTCCAGTCAGCAGGGCCTGGACTTACTCTGTGTTGGGAAAATGGGATGTGCTGTGGTGTCCGAATGGGAAGATTGGTTGAAGCCAGTTTTACATTGTGCTCTAAAAGTGTGGTTTGAGATCATCCTCTTCTCCTCCCAGAAATAATTTCAATACATGTAGAGCAGTTGCCCACACTAATAGGCCTTAACAAACAACACCTGGCTGGTAATTCCCTATCTGATTTACGTGTGGGAAGACAAAGCTGAGTTACCTGCTCTACATTGTGTCCTGTTATAAAAAGATCTGAAGGAAACTCAAGGTTAGGACCTAAAATTAAGACTAGGGTTTTGGGCAACAGTTGTAAGTCGGTTCTGATGCCATTTGAGCAGATGTAGTGTATAGGAGAGAGGAAAACAAATACCCAGAACAGAGGATGTATCTATCAGTATCTATCTATTGGGACAACTGAAGGTCACTTTTTTTTCTAAATTGCCCTAGAAAAAATGGTGCTAACAGGCATTAAAACCAAGGCAAGGAAAGAGATTGATCTGACTAATCTGGAAGTGAAGAAACTAATTGTAATGTGCAGAGTTTTGGAAATAGCAGAATGGGAAGGAGTAAATAGACACCAATGCCATGCAGCAATATGGGCATGTAGAATTAAGAAAAATGTCAGTCTGGAGTTTGAAAGCACTACTCTGTAGTGCAAGTAACAGCTTGCTAGACTAGCAATTGGAGTGGACTATTCCTTATTGTTGTGTGCTCGCACTTACAATGCTGAAGCTTGGTTGGTTTATACGAGTACAAAATAATATGCTGAACTTGAAGACTCAGAAATGGCATCAGTTTAATTCTTTTCTTTTCTATGTTTAGGTCTCAACATGGTTTTTCACAACCTTTACCGTCTCAGGGCTAAAGGACAAAATCCACTATGTGGAAAACCTTCAGCAATTGTTCACAGCCATACCCCCAGAACAGATTGACTTCCCCCCTTTTGTCCTTGAATACGATGCCAGGGTAAGTGGCTTCAGGTGATAAGCATCTGTTTATGCTCCCAAGCACAGTTGTTGAATGTCTTACAGCTTTGTGAAGCAGACTGGAACAAGTCATCTTCACCCCTCTTAAAAGGAAGTCTAGATGGATTGCTGGGGAGACTAACAGCTCTTTTTGGACTTCATAGAAACAGTCAGTTGTCCCATGTTAGTCTTTTCTACATCAATCTCTGAGGAGAGGGTTTGGCCCAGAAGCAGCCCTTTATTCCAGTAGAGGCTTCTCTTATATTTTTTGTGTGTAAATTAGGGACACCACTCTTTGCCTAGCCGAGGACCACACCAAGTTTGTATTAAATGAAGACGATTTCAACCAACCTAATCAGTAACCAAATGGAGATGCAGCATGCAGTACTCCACATTGAGCTGAGCAGCCTGGATTGCAGACCTGTAGTCCTCATGGGCCCACACCTCCATAATGAAGATTAGGGTCACTATGGTCTGCTTTTCTTGGGGAAGAGCACTCTCTTTGATGAAGCAGATTGTGTCTATTAACTTGGATGTAGAGGTATGGCTGGTCTGCCTCTTCTTGAATCCTAGGTGCCCTACAGGTGCAGATCTTAGAAGTATTCACGTCTCTTATTCTCTCTGCTTGCTTCTCTCCCTCACCTTGCTTATCTCCTGACAGTCTCACTAAGCTTTCAGTTTTCCATGGCTTATCGATTAGCTATATGGTGCTATTAACAGTTTTCTGCAATATTCTGAGAAGTTAACTAACCTAAAACCTGACGCACAGAGGATTGTTGCTGTCTGCCGTCCCACTGTGTTGTCTTGTATTGTTTCATGGCCTTCAAATTTTGTTTCCTCTTCCCAGCCCCAAATTAACACACATTAGGGAAAGGGAGTGGAGAGGAGGAACTGCTCTTGGTTGTCTTAGTCCTTTCTTCCTCCTGGACTTCTCCCCAAAGTGCAGGACAAATGTGACTCAGTGTCATTTTGACCCACCTTTGCCCTCACTTTAAATACAGAGGAACAGACACTGCATGTGTCTGTAGGCAGTGTGCCATCTTGAGGGGTTTACTGACCACATTACATGCTGGCATTTGCAGTCTTGATAGGCCACGGCTTTGGATTTAGGCTAAAGCAGCTGTGATCTGCTATGTTCAAATCAGGAGCAAGCAATTTTCAGGCTCCCAGCAAGTTGCCAATGCAGTTCTCAGGTAGGTGAAGTTTGGATGGTACTGTACTAGGATATGAGGGGGTGGTCAAGAATGTTTATTTAATTATGCCTCCTTTTTATCCCTCAGTTGCAGGCACTTGAGAGTTGGGAGACACATTTCGTTAACTTCTCATTCCTTTATCACAGGAAAATGGGCCTTACTATTCTTACCCCTCATCCCCTGACCTGTGATCTACAGCTCTGCAATACTGCTGGTTTCCCATGGATCCTATGACCTGATGCCTGCCGATCCCATGTGCATTTGTCCATGTACAGAATTCAGAGAAAGGGTTTTGCCCCCAACTCTCTGGTATTTTTTTACTGATGAGATATTTTCAAGCACACAAGCAATCTGAGAACTTTATGCCACTGTGAATTGTACTACTATTTCAGATCTATTTATCCAAAGGAAAAGTTGATTTCAGGATCACTTGGTGAATTTTATTTTCTTCTTTTGGAAGGTATTGAGTTTTATGCTTGAATTGACTTTTTTGCTCTCCCAGAAGACCATCAGAGATACTTTAATCATGTTTTTACTTAATATTGCCTGGTTCCAGCTCCATTTATAATACCCTGTTTTACAAATGATATACAGTACCAGCCTGACACTGTTGCTCATCTTATGGTCTATGCTTCAGTTCCAATTATTTTCCCCTTCTATTAGTGCTGATTATTCTAGCGATGACCCTGCAACAGTAGCTGGAATCAGGAATATCACAACCACGGAGTGAGCAAAGTACTATGCCAAGTGAACTCTGTGGCAGTGTTTAGTACCATAAATGCTATAATCCCTGTCTGTTTTCCCTGGAAGATGTGATAAGTTCAGATGTTGTTGCTCTCCTGTTAAGAATAAAATTGAAAAATGTGTCTGAATCTCTCCTGTAATTCTAGGTATTTGTGGTCTCATATCTTTCAAATAGACAGATGCATAAATGTTGTAAATGAATGCCATCTGCTTGACATTGCAGCCAGCACCCTAATTACTCTTGTATGTATTAAAAGATTCAGTGATGTAGCTTCTATTTTCTTGAAAATAATCACGCTCTGGGAAAAGACTCTACACTCCCTTTCAAAGTGTAACAGGGACACTATCAAATAGCTCTGACAGCTCTGTCAAGTAAAGCTTTAAACGTTGACTTCCCAGGGGTGTAAGATTGGAGGTCCAGCGTAGCCCACACAATCCATGAAACATTTTCAAAAGTGGGGGGAGGATGCGATCTCATTAAATACATTTGAGATAACACCTTCCAAATCGCTGTACACCGTGACAGAGTCCCTGCTGGACATAGTTTGTGCACAAAAATTTGTTTCAGGAGGCGGTGTGGTTCTCTATTGCCTTCTTTGCACCAGTGAATAGAGGAAAGAAACCTAATTGTAACTGTTCCCAAGCCAAAACCATTTTGTATATTAAAAAGCAATTCCTCTTCCTGTCTTTTTGGACCCTCTCTCCTTTCAAGAAAACACAGGTATTGTGGTGTGGTGAAGTGTATGAGGTGGTTAGCTATTTATACTGCATTCTAAAATTCCCCTGCACATTGAGTACATATGAAACTGTCACTACTGAGCTAATGCAAGAGGTAGACTGCAGTCACCCTCATTGTTAGAGAGGGTAGATGAAGTGGATAGGGCTGTGGTAATTATCAATTCTGACATGTTTCACAGCCTTTAAGTTCCTCCAGTGGTACATTCTACTTGTGCCTCAGAGATGGACTTCCAGAGTGTGTGGGGGAGGGAAAGGGGGGAGATCTTAGGCTGCTCTTCCCTCCCTTCCCCGAAAATTCACCACCAGACATACACGAAGCATGGAAAATTTTAGTCTGTGCGATGGATATTTTACATATGTAGCGCATGTGAAAAATGGGGTTTTTATAGAGGAACCTACTTGGGAACATGAATGCCTTACTTGGAATCAGAATGAGCTCTGTAATATTATATAGCACTTAAATGATGCTTTCCAAACATTAAGGCCTGGTTCCACAAAGGGATTTAACCATTGCAATGCTGAACATTGTGGCACCTAGCTTTTAGGTTCCTAAAAAATGACAGGAACAACACTACAATCCATAAAGTCTGAGTTAGGTGCCTAGGCTCCAGTACAATGAGTGGGAAGAGATAGGCAGCTTACAATGTGATCTACAGAAGCCAGCATGCTAGGCAGAGTGCTCCATAAACTAACTAATGGGAGATGCTGACAACAGGGCTGTGTGCTAAGCCCCATTCCCCTCTTGGAAATTGGTACCTGTCTCTACTTAGCAATCCATGAACGGAACCTGCTGCCTGCAGTCAGGCAGCTTGGGCACCTAATTCATTTCTTGTGGGAATGAATTAGGTGCCTGCCTTGCTCCACGCAAATCAGCCAGAGGGAGGAGATGGAAGTAACGGTGGTGGTGCCCCCCTTTATGACTTCTAGTCCAGTGGTGGTTATTGAATTATTTATCCACAGTGGAGCAGTCACTAGGAGAGACTGAGGGAGCCCTACATCAGACTATCCCATAGCTCGGTGGTTAGAGCATGCACCTGAGAGGGAGGATTTGAACAGGGATCTCCCGTATTCTCCTCTAGCAGAGGAGGGAATTGAACCTGGGTCTCCCATATCCCATGTGAAGCTTCTAACCGCTGAGCTAAAAGTTACAAGATGGGCTTCTGCTAATGCCACCACCAGATTTTGAATGGGACCCAATCCAGCGGGTAGCCTTTGCTTACGCCTACCCCATCAGGTCCCACCTGCGCCTCAGGTGGCTGATCCCCTGTCTTCCCCTGGTTTGTGAATTGTTCTGGGGCTTAGGCAGGAAACAGGTGCCCAACACCTATCTTTTTCGCCCTCCTCTGCAGCATGGGTCACTTGCAGGTTTAAACTAGTGTAAATAGTGAATTCTCTGTAACTTGAAGTCTTTAAATCATAATTTGAGGGCTTCAGTAACTCAGCCAGAGGCTCCGAGTCTATTGCAGGAGTGGTGGGTGAGGCTCTGTGGCCTCAGTGTGGCAATCAGAGTAGATGATTGTGATGGTCCCTTCTGGCCTTAGAATCTATGAATCTGAGACACCTAGTGAGGCAGCAGTGCACACCCCCACAGGCAGAAACTTAGGGTATGTCTTCACCACCCACCGGCTCGGCAGGCAGCGATCGATCCAGTGGGGATCGATTTATCGTGTCTAGTCTAGACGTGATAAATCGACCCCTGAGTGCTCTCCAATCAACTCCTGTACTCCAGCACCGCGAGAGGTGCAGGCAAAGTTGAAGGGGGAGCAGCAGCAATCGACTCACCGCGGTGAAGACCCCACGGTAAGTCAATCTAAGTACATCGACTTCACCTACATTATTCATGTAGCTGAAGTTGCGTAACTTAGATCAATTCCCCCCCCCCCCAGTGTAGACCAGGGCTTAGGCCTGGTCTATATTTAAAATGTAAGTCAACGTGGCATAACCTCAAGCACCACAGCTACCCTAACCTCTCCAGTGTAGATGCAGCTAGGTCGAGGGAAGAGGGCTTCTTGGGGCAACAGAAAAAACGCTTCCATTGTTATTATTTATACTACGGGGTTATGCTAGTATAGCTACGATGCTATAGCTATAAGAAAAGGAGTACTTGGGGCACCTTAGAGACTAACCAATTTATTTGAGCATAAGCTTTCGTGAGCTACAGCTCACTTATGCTCAAATAAATTGGTTAGTCTCTAAGATGCCACAAGTACTCCTTTTCTTTTTGCGAATACAGACTAACACGGCTGTTACTCTGAAACCTGATGCTATAGCTATGCCATTCGAGTCCCTTTAATGTAGACATGGCCTTAGGTGTTTGTGGAACTTACTTAGATCCACTTAGGCATGGACTGAGTTCAGGCACCTGCAGGGTTTGGCACGAGTTTTGTGGATCACAGTGGAGCCCAAACTGGGACTTTGGGTGCCTAAACCAGTGACTTAAATGCCTAAGTGTGGAGTTTAGACACCTAAGTATCTCTGGGGCTCTGGGCCTAAGTACTTAATTCTCATACATGCATATGCCCATTGAGGTAGATAAATGCTATTATCCCCAGTTAACAAATGGGAATCTGAGACTGCAAGATGTGAAATGATTTAGGCAGACACAGCAAAGTCAAGATCAGAATTCAGGAATCCCCAGGTATCCTTTTGATGCAAGGACTGTGGCTTACCTTCAGGGGTGAGAGTAGGGCCAGAAAGGGCGGGGCCTCAGGCGGAAGGGGAGTGGCTGGAGGGGTCCGCCTCCCCCAGCCAACCCATCCATGCTGCCTGGCCAGGCAGCAGCCAGGAGCCCCAGGCCCTTTTAAATTGCCAGCCCCGGGGCAGCTGCCCTTTTGCCTCACCTGTCAGTGGCCCTGGCTGCTGACAGGGGAAGGGGCAACAACATTAAAGGGCTGCCAATGGGACAGGGACATTACAACACTTTAACGTGGGCTGCATACAGGCCGGTACCGGCTCACTTTCACCCCTGCTTACCTACCGCTTGTAGAGGTGGAACTATACTGCTGGTGCTCAATGAAAGAGCATGCTGTTGATGCTGCCCTGAGTCTCTTCCCTTGCTGTGTCCCTTTGGCTCATAGGCTGTGTTTATATCGTCCTCAGCATTTCAATACTTGTCTGTAACTGACAAAGATGTTCATTATCTGGGGATTGTTGGCACCACTTAATATGCAATTTCTGACTGGTATTTCAGTAATACTTAGTGTGCCTCAGGGCCTCTGCTTTTCCAGTGGCAAAACTGCTAAAATCCAGAAACTCTAGTGCAACAAAACTCTGCGAGTTAAGAAATGTCTTGCTGCCTGAGATATCCTTCCCTTGCAGCCCATTGAGCGATGCTTTTTTTATTCACTTTTCAATGATTGCGAAAAGCAGCAGTACTCTGATACACCTCAGCCACCATTGCCTGTGTGCACCCCATTCTTTGCCCCAGCTGTTTTACAGCTGCCCTCCCACAGCAGCTGTTTATAACAAGCAATGAATTTTCAGGGTCTCTAACAATTTGTGTATTTTTCCATCCCAGTCAACCATCTGCTGTTTTTCACACCCATATCTCTTTCAGGAGGGCTGTAACTCATCTCTGCTTAACAGGCAGATTTAAGGTAATTCATTCACATAAAGTGTTGTGAAAACAGAACTTTTTTCTGCTTCCGCAACTTAAAAACTCTTCCTATCCTCTTGGCTCACAGATGGCTTGGAGAGGTAAGGTAGGTGAGGTAATATGTTTTATTGGACCAGCTTCTGCTCGGAGTCATGCAGTCCTGTTCTGAAGGCTGCTGTATCTGCATGTTTCTCTAAAATTCTAGTTCGGTCAACTAAAAAATGACCCGACTCCACCAAACTCAAATCTGCCCCTGTAGCATTTGCTAACCAGAAAGAAGATCTTGGTAATATGCACCTCTTTGTGCATTTGTCCCTTGAAATACTTCATGTTTAAAAAAAAAAAAGTTTACTTGAGTCCTACAACCTTGTGTACTCCAGGTCAAGTGGGATCTAAATAGCACAGCACGAATATAGAATCATAGAATATTAGGGTTAGAAGAGACCTCAGGAGGTCATCTAGTCCAACCCCCTGCTCAAAGCAGGACCAACCCCAACTAAATCATCCCAGCCAGGGCTTTGTCAAGCCGGGCCGTAAAAACCTCTAACAACAGAGATTCCACCACCTCCCTAGGTAACCCATTCCAGTGCTTCACCACCCTCCTAATGAAATGTTTCAGAGTAGCAGCCGTGTTTAGTCTGTGTCCGCAAAAAGAAAAGAGTACTTGTGGCACCTTAGAGACGTAATAAATTTATTTGAGCATAAGCTTTCTTGAAAGCTTATGCTCAAATAAATTTGTTAGTCTCTAAGGTGCCACAAGTACTCCTTTTGTTTTTTCCTATTGAAATAGTGTTTCCTGATATCCAACCTAGACCTCCCCCACTCTAACTTGAGACCATTACTCCTTGTTCTGTTATCTGCCACCACTGAGAACAGCTGAGCTCCATCCTCTTTGGAACCCCCCATCAGGTAGTTGAAGGCTGCTATCAAATCCCCCCCTCACTCTTCTCTTCTGCAGACTAAATAACCCCAGTTCCCTCAGCCTCTACTCGTAAATCATGTGCCCCAGCCCCCTAATTATTTTCGTTGCCCTCTGCTGGACTCTCTCCAATTTGTCCACATCCCTTCTGTAGTAGGGGGACCAAAATTGGACGCAGTACTCCAGATGTGGCCTCACCAGTGTCGAATAGAGGGGAATAATCACTTCCCTCTATCTCCTGGCCATGCTCCTACTAATACAGCCCCATATGTTGTTGACCTTCTTGGCAATGAGGGCACACTGCTGACTCATATCCAGCTTCTCGTCCACTGTAATCCCCAGGTCCTTTTCTGCAGAACTGCTACTTAGCCAGTCGGTCCCCAGCCTGTAGCAGTGCATGGGATTCTTCCTTCCTAAGTGCAGGAATCTGTACTTGTCTTTGTTGAACCTCATCAGATTTCTTTTGGCCCAATCCTCCAATTTGTCTGGGTCACTCTGGACCCTATTCCTACCCTCCAGCGTATCTACCTCTCCCCCAAGCTTACTGTCATCTGCAAACTTGCTGAGGGTGCAATTAATCCCATCATCCAGATCCCTGATAAAGATGTTGAACAAAACCAGCCCCAGGACCGACCCCTGGGGCACTCCACTTGATACCGGCTGCCAACGAGACATCGAGCCATTGATCGCTACCCATTGAGCCAGACAATCCAGCCAGCTTTCTAGCCACCTTATAATCCATTCATCCAATCCATACTTTTTTAACTTGCTGGCAAGAATACTGTGGGAGACCGTATCAAACACTGCACTCTACCGTGGCAGGTTAAATATCGTGGCATTTTCAGATACTTCTTTTAAAATGGAGATTTATTTTATTGAATTAAACATGCTAATGAAATATCCAAACAGTAAAGTAGTCAGGGTGTTATTTGAGATTAAATTTACTTTTACACTTCCCTCAAGTTTTAAATTTTCCATGCGCACACACGCTTTTCTACTGAAAACAGCTTAATTGTAGATGCTGTCTGGGACTGGAGTGGGAGCTAGTATAAAATGGGCAGGGGGCAGATAATTTTTGACACCTAGGAAGGTGGGGGAGGCAGTTTAGGATTATGGAATAAGCATATTAGTTGGACGGTTCTGCTTCAAATTATCAGCAATGAAATAGTTTTGGAGTCAATGCCCTATTGAAGTCAATGAGGTAATTCATACTTCATACTTCATTAACTGTTTGTTTCATGCCTTCTGCAGATGCGTGGCATGGCTATATGGGGAAATTTACTGGCATAATTATACCGCTATAGTTATACTGGTATAGCTCCCTATATGACTCTAGCAGAATAATTTCCCTGTGTAGACAAACCCTTGGGAGACAGCATTGTGGCAGTTACACCTGAGTCATATCTGTAAGGTTTTTATCACAAACAAGTGCTGCAAACTGAATTATTTTAAATGAAACCTCAGATTTTGGAGCACATTTCTGTAGCAAGGAGTGGATTCTGCAGTCACAAAATCACAGAGTACATGGTGATCTGCTCATAAATGTTTATTAGCCATTGTCTACACATTTATTTACCCATTTAAATTTCCCATCCTAACTGGGTAGATATGATTTCCTTGATTATTATATCTTAAGAGCTCAGTGCTCTGTTCTCAGAAGGAAACTCCTAATATATAAGAACATAAGAACGGTTATAATGGGTCAGACCAATGGTCCATCTAGCTCAATATCCTGTCTCTGACAATGTCCAGTATCAGATGCCTCAGGCGGAATGAACAGAACAAGGCAATTATTGAGTGATCCACACCCTGTTGTCTAGTCCCAGCTTCTGGCAGTCTAGTTTCGGCACACTAAGCATGGGGTTGAGCCTTCTTGGCTAATAGCCATTGATGGACCTATCCTCCATGAACTTATCTAGTTCTTTTTTTAACCCAATTACACTTTTGGCCTTCACAACATCACCTGTCAATGAGTTCCACAGGTTGACTGCGTTGTGTGAATCATTATGTTTGTTTTAAAGCTGCCACCTATTAATTTAATTGGTTCTTGTGTTATGTGAAGGGGTAGATAGCACTTCCCCTATTCACTTTTCCACACCAGTCATGATTTTATAGACCTCTCTCATATCCCTCCATAGTTGTCTGTTTTCTAAACTGAAGAGTCCCAGTCTTTTTAATCCTCCTCACATGGCAGCTAATCATTTTTGTTGCCCTTCTCTGTACCTTTTCCAGTTCTAATATATCCTTTTTAAGATGGGGAGATTAGAACTGCACATGGTATTCAAGGTGTGGACATACCAGGGATTTATATAGTGGCATTATGAGATTTGCTTTTATCTATCCCTTTCTTAATGGTTCCTAACATTCTGTTAACTTTTTTGACTGCTGCTGCACTCTGAGCAGATGGTTTCAGAGAACTATCCACGGTGAACTATCCAAGATCTCCTCGTTGAGTGGTAACAGCTAATTTAGAATCCATCATTTTATAAGTATGGTTGGCATGTTTTCCAATGGACATTACTTTGCACTTACCAAGATTGAATTTCATCTGCCATTTTGTTGCCCACTCACCTAGTTTTGTGAGAGCCCTTTGCAACTCTTAGTTAAGTCCAAAGCTGACTGCAATCTTGAGTCATTTTATATTATCTGAAAACTTTGCCACCTCACTGTTTACCTTTTCCAGATCATTTGTCCACATTGAATAGCACTGGTCTCAGTACAGATCCTTGGAGACCCCACTATTAATTACTTTCCATTGTGGAAACTGACCTTTATTCCCACCCTTTATTTCCTCTCTTTTAACCACTTACTGATCCATGAGAGGAAGCTTCCCTCTTATCCCATGACTGCTTACCTTTCTTAGAAGCCTTTGGCAATCCCTGTTATTTCACTGGAGGGCCATAGCTAGGTAAGAGGGCCATTCTAATAGATCCGTATGGCACACTGTATGACACTTCTCATGCCTGGATCAGAAGATTGTTTTTAATTTCCACTCCCAGATGTGACCTGTATTCCAGTCATGACACCTTGATTAGGAAGGTTGTTGGGGGAGCAGGGCTCTTCTCTACCTGTGTCTTGATCAAGATCTCCTGTCACTGTTCAGAAAGATTAGGTGTCCTGGACTATATGGTGTTTTTATTCAAAGCAATTTGGACGCCTTTTGCTGCATGGCAATTGCTGAATGTAGAACTGCTATTTCACTTCTCTTTGCAGTCCCTATATTGCCAGTATTTAACTGGGTACTCTCAGATGCAGTAGACACCAGAAGGTGCTGGACAGAAACAAAATGTTCTTCTATACAGTAGAATTTTGGCATTTTAATACGGATTTGTCATTTAAACTAAATTCTCAGACTTCGGGTGTTCTCCACATTCATCTCCATTAAATATCTAGTACAGAGCACCTGACCTTTCTGACATCTGCTCCCATTTATCATCAGCCTAAGACTTTGGTTGTAGCCTGCCTCCCTTGCCTTATCTTCATCCTGAATTAGGGCTTAGCTCTGGTGTGTGAGCACCAAAGTGTCTGCAATGTTGCAAATGTCACATAAGGGATTAGCACCCAACTGCTGAGGCCAGGCACTCTACATGAAATTAATTTGGATGGCTCTGCTGTGACACAAGCTGAGGTCAACTGGTCCACTTTGCTGATTTAGAAAATGAGAGAACGGCAAGTTACTACCTTTCCCTGTTCTCCGTGGCATTCGGTCATGAATATCACTGGAGAGAGACAGGTCTTGATTCTGAGTTCACTTACATCATTTTAACTCTGTTAAGTACCATGCACCTACTCCTGATTCCCAGGGGTGTCAGTGATATCAGAATCAGGCCCAGTGACTTGTTAACAGGAAAGTATTATAGCATTAACCCTTCAGAGACTGGCTTGTGCCTAGGAAAAAGGACATGAGGAAACTATTTTCCCTAGGTCAGAGAGGAAGGTGGAGAGATGCTGGAGGCAGAAGGGTTTCCAGCAGTGATGAAGTGAGATGGGATGTTTGCCCAGTGTGAATCCTGCTGCTACTAGCCACCCTCACTAGTCTCTGGCCTACACTTCCAGAGTGACTGACTCTCAGCCTTTCTTTTGGGTCTCCCATGAAGGCGTCTCTGGGGAATCGATAATGTGGAGGGAATCAGTGTGGCTCTGGTGTGATCAGTAACTGAAAGCATGCAGGAGGCTGGGAGGACAGCAGCATCCATGTCAGATGAGGCCTTTGGAAAGGGGGTGGTTGTGTGGAGCTGTGCTGTTGAGTCAGGGTGGAAGTGGCAGGAGGATTAAGAGTTGCGGGGGAGGGACAGGAAGGTAAGGGCACTTTAAACATAAGTGGACTATCAAGAAAAGATGTCTAATGCTGATAAGTATCAGGATATGGAATTGTCTCCAAGCGGGGAGCTCTGTCACCTGGGAAACTTAAAACTAGGGGACTCCCTGGGGAACAATCTTGCATTAGCCTTCAGGCGATAGGGCTCCTCTTCCTTCTGTTAGAGGTGGAGAGGGTTAATCCACTGCACTGCAACTCCTAGAAAACACTGTGAACCCAGGCCCTCCACTAGCCAAAGTCCAGTTACTATGAGCACCAGGTGGTTTCCTGATCCCAGGAACTCAGCTACTCAAACTGTAAAATTCGGATGAAAATCCTTAAATCCAGACTCCAGCGAGAGACTGTTGAATTGGAATTCATTTGCAAATTGGATACAATTAACTTAGGCTTGAATAGAGACTGGGAGTGGCTAAGTCATTATGCAAGGTAGCCTATTTCCCCTTGTTTTTTCCTACCCCCCCCCCGACCCCAGACGTTCTTGTTAAACCCTGGATTTGTGCTGGAAATGGCCCAACTTGATTATCATACACATTGTAAGGAGAGTGATCACTTTAGATAAGCTATTACCAGCAGGAGAGTGGGGTGGGGGGAGAGCAAACCTTCTGTAGTGGTAAACACCCATTTTTTCATGCTTTGTGTGTATAAAAAGATCTTCTATACTTTCCACAGTATGCATCCGATGAAGTGAGCTGTAGCTCACGAAAGCTTATGCTCAAATAAATTGGTTAGTCTCTAAGGTGCCACAAGTCCTCCTTTTCTTTTTACGAATACAGACTAACACGGCTGTTACTCTGAAACCTATCCTTAAATGATAAACCATCCACAACATGTGAAACTGCTGAAAATGCCAAGATTCCTAATCCAGTGAAGACATAGCTATCGCAGGGGGGCCTCAGCTGGAAGAACACAGTGTTCAAGAAGGAGAGGAAGGGGATTGTATCAGATGATACACTATTAACTGCCATATGAACATATGTTTTTAATGTGCTAATCTGATCCCATTTGAAGCCTTTCTCAGCTGGGCTTCCTCTGAAAACCAGATTTCTCATTCCAAGGGGACAGAACTGGTTGCAATTAGGCTGCAGTTAGAACAGGAGGGTTATTAGTTTTGCTGCTGTCAAACTTCAGACACTTCACCAAAACACTGGGGAAAAAAGAGTAAGAGTCTCCTTGCCATAGAGAGGTCAATGGTGGCTTCCAGGCATAGGTTATCTGCTGCAAGATTTCACCATCCACTTTAGCATGGGTACTCACTCCCTCTGCCATGAGGTGCGCATAGTCTCTCTCTCCTGGTGTGGTGCTTGCACTCCCTTGCATGCTATTTGGGGTGCTGTGTACTCACCTCCTCCTATTTGGAGAAAGCTCAAATGCCCACCCCATCATTGACAATGAAGATCACCAAGAATAGCAAATACAGGCTCCTGGTGGCAGATCCATCCCAGTAGTTGAGAAGGCTGATGCAGCTGGAACTGTTTTAAGAACAAGTGACTGTGTGGTCAGCCAGCCATCAAGAGGGTAAGTATTAGCCTGGTCTTACAGTTGATCTGTCTACATTCTGAGATTTGAGACATGTGCAAGAGAGCCACAATGGACTAGTGGATGTAATGCAACTCTACCACTTCAGACTGGATCTGTGCCCTAGAAATGAACCAGTGTAAGTAGTAAAAGTGCAGTATGTCCACATTAGCCAGGCTGGGCCTGGTGCAGTTTTGCTGTGCATCCACACTGGCACTGTATTACACAACTGCAGTTACACTGCCTGCTGGATACTTCTGCAGTTTCCAGCACAACAACCTGGAGCAGTGCATTATGGAGAGATTTTGAAAGGCATTTGACAGCCAAAGGGAAGTTCGGGATAAGAGGTCAAATGCTCAGAAGCCTCTGACAAGTTTGTGTGATTCCCAGGCCCTGGCACTCTTTCCTAAGCCTTTTCTCAAAGCAGAGGTCAGGCTGACCACGTCACTCTTGCTGTTTGCTCAGCAAGCAAGGAAAAGTAGTTTCAAGGTAGCTGTGGCGAGGTGATGAAAACTGTTCAAACAGTAACATAGCAGAATCAGAGATCAAGTGAAACCAGCAATCAGTGGGCTTACTGCTGCAATTGCTATGGGAGGTGTGGGGCTGTTCTGCCTGGGGAGTGGAGGGAAGGAGGGGATAGGAGGAGACAGTCTTTCAGGATGTTTGCTAGATGAAGCATTGCTTTTGAGTCCAGGTTTCGACCACAAACTGGTAAGAGCAAGTTCAAGCTGCCTCGGTGACCTCTGAGGACCACCTCCAAGTGAGCTTCTAGGTGGGGGCAGGGAAATATGCATTGCCCCAGAATGGGATGGCCAGACTGCAGCACTCACTCTGTTCAAGCGTTATATATATAACTCCTGAGCTCGGCTACAGTGAATTGGTATCGCTGCTAGATTTCATTTTAGGCTTTTGGTGATTGGTTGGCAGCAGGGCACATTCTTATGTGTAGACCTGGTGTGTAAAAAGATGTGTGGGGAACCAAAACATGGTAAGATGCCTAGCTTCTTTAGGGTAGGTGTGGTTCCTGAGATCTGGCTTCTGTACCCTGCACTGCCATAAGTGTCCTCTGTGACCTTTGGCATGAGATTTCCGCTCTGATTTTCAGTTATCCTATCTATGCAGTTGGTTAATGACATGTCCCCTTCAGCTGTGGGATGAGGAATGGTGTTGCTCATTGCACGATGTTGAAATGCAGAGTTCTATCAAGGCTCTTCATTGGAACAGGTGATCCAAACCTAAAACCTTTGTACGCCTCACTTAGGTCAAGGGGCTGTTGGGGGCAGGAATACAGAAAGGAGGAGTTATTCTTCCAGATCTTGATGTGCCTCTTCACCTTTGAAAGGGAGCTGTGCTGCTTTGGAGGTCAGCCGTGACCATTTCTCCCTTTAGCGTGCTCAAGAATGAGTGTGCATGCACAATGTCTGCTCCTTCCAGTACAGGCTGGGGAAGCAGGGACAAAGCCTCTATTACAAAAGCAGAACTCTACAGTCCGTAGTGTGTGTGTGTGTGGTCTCCATTTTTAATTGACAGAGAAGTACCTCAAGCTTTCAAACAAAAGGCAACTTTTGTAAACACTTTACTTGGCCTGATCTTAAGTGCCTCTTGCCTGTGTCACCATTAAAATCTGTTTCTGTTTCCCATTTTGTGGTGTAATGCAAGTTCTTTTGGCAGAGGAATGCAAGAATCTACAGAACACCATTCTAACCAGTAATGTATGCACTTGGGGCTCTAGCGGGGGGCAATTTCTCAAAGATAAAAATAATTAGGAGAAAAAGTGATTAGGAGGAGAAATTAAACACAGAAGAGGGAAGACAAAGTGGAAGGCATTGTAAAAAATTTTTACTTGATGTCCAAATTCCTACACTTATTAGACAAAAAAAGGCTACTCAGTTTAAAAAAAAAAATCTTGCTTAAGAAAGGACATGAAAGCAACACAAAAAAATACAACAAATACAAAGAATGGGAGGTAAATCAAGTTAAGAGAAGCAAAGAGAATCAATGAATAGCTCTGGCCAATAGAGTTAAAGTGAACAAGATGAAAGGTTTTGACTAAATGGGGGGAAGAAAGGAGGGCCTAGCAATGGTATCGATCTGTTCGTAGACACAGGTGGCAAAATTGTCAGTATGATGCAAACAAGGCAAAAGTGTTCAATAAACATTCCTGTTCCATAGTTGGAACCAAGCTGGATAGGGCAGACATTTTCTTTTCCAAAAGTAACAAAGGAAGATATTTTACAGCATCTACTAAAGACGAACCTTTTCAAATGAGCAGGGCTGCATAATCTGACTTTTTAAGAAATTGGCTAAACTATTGATTTTAGTTTTAATAAATGTTGGTAAAGTTCCGGGGGATCAGGAAAAAAGTGAATGTATCAGTATTTTAAAAAGAACAAATCGGATCGCTCCAGTAACTAGGCTGGTTAGCTAGACGTCCATCCTGGGAAAAGCTGTGGGACAGCTGATACATGGGACTCCATCCATAAAGAGTTAAAGGATGGGATTATAATTAATCCCAGTTAATACGGTTTAATGGAAAACAGCTCTCATTCAATTTCATATTGTTCTGACAGATTAGCAGTCTGAGAAAACTTGCTGTGTTGCAAAATATAAGTTGTTTGATTTAGTACCATTCTCATTTAATGGTAACAGCAACACCAGTAGCATTGTCATTAAAACACCCAGCACTATATGAAATAGATGTACTACATGGTGACTTGATTAAAACGTCATAACTGATAGATCTCAAATTATTCTTGTAAAAGGTGAGTCTGTAACGGGGAGGGTATTTCTAGGGAGATCCTCCAGGGAGGGGTTCTTAGCCCAGCTCCAGGCGAGCTGGAATGGGGGGGAAAGGGAGCAGCTGGCTATGGCCCCACTGCTTTTAAAAGTGGGAGAGCATAGCCCTTTTTACCAGTCGTGAGGGCAAGCAACAGGGAGGAGGGGCTGGAGAGGAGCAAGTAGGGAGCGGAGCCTTGGAAGAAGGGGTGGCAACAGGGGCGGGGTCATATTTCAGGTGATGGTGGCCCCCTCACTTTTAGGGAGTTTCTGTAGCCCCTTTCTAGCTCTGTTCAATAATTTTATCAATGGTCTAAGAAGAAAATATAAAATCATTGCTAATAAAGTTTGCAGATGGCACAGACTGCTGGGTGGTAAATAATGACAAGGACAAGTCCCTGGTACAGAGTAATCTGGATCACTTGGTAAACTGGGGAACAATCAAACATGCATTTTAATACAGTCAAATGCAAGGTCATTAAACTAAAAATATATATTTGCGGGCAAGAAATGACTCTGATAAGGACTTGAGGTCATTGCTGATACCCAACTGAACATTTCCTCTCATTATGGTGATGTGCCAAAAAGAATTCACGTGACCCTTGGATCTATTAACAGAGGAACATTGAGCGGGAGGAAGAAGGCCCTGTTACCTCTGTACACGGTATTGGTGAGACCATACTGGAATACTGTGTCCGGGCCAGGCATGGGTGCTTTTAAAAAGACTTTGGAAATACTGGAGAGAACTCAGAAAAGAGCAACAAGAATTATCTGAGATCTGGAAAACCTGCCTTCTAGTGAAAGACCAAAGAAGTTCAATCTAGTTTATCTAAGAGGAGGTGTAATTGTGGTCGAGGACTATCTGCACAGGGAGAAGCTATCTGATGCCAGAGGCAGGGGCCTTTTAAATCTAGTAGTCAGACAAGTTCCAGTGACTGCAAGTTGAAGTCAATAAAGTTCAAACTGGAAATAAAATGCAAGCTTTTAACAGTGAGGGCAATTAATCACTGGGACAATTTACCAAGGGATATGGTGCATTCTCTGTCATGTGCAGTATGTAAGATTGGATGCCTTTCTAAAAGAGAGGGCCTAGCTCAGCAGCTAGCTAGCACATGATTAAGGCTAAGCTTTTGTCAGGGATATTTTTAGTAAAAGTCACGGACAGGTCAGGAGCTTCTGTGAGTTTTTCTTTAGTGCCCATGACCTGTCCGTGACTTTTACTAAAAATATCCCTGACAAAATGGGGAGCTCAGCTGCAGGGTCTCCCCGCCCCCGTGGCAGATGGGAGCTCCGGGGTACCCCCACCAGGTGGCCAGGGAACCCTGCAGCTCCCAGTCGCCACTGGCGGTGGGGGGACCTTGCAGCTCCCGACTGCTATGGGCTGAAGTCACAGAGGTCACTGGAAGTCACTGATACTGTGACTTCCGCAACCTCTGTGAAAAAATTGTAGCCTTACACATGATTAAAGAAAAGAAGCTGAAAGAAGGACCAGGCCTCACACTGCAAATCCTTGCTGCTATTTGAGGTAGAAGTAGGAATCTGCCCTTAGAAGCAGAGTTTGGCTTTGAGGAAAATGTTGACACCTCCCCCCACATCTTCCCCCACCCCATTAAAATCAGCATGTGTAGTGAAATGTAGAGATGTCAGGCTCTGAGTATGAAACTCATTGCCAACCTCTGCTGAAACTCACCTTATTAAAGGCATAAATCCTTTAGCGTTAGATTACACTTGGTTAACAAAAAAGACCTATTGTAAATTAACTTGGATTCAGCTACTGCTGTTGCTCTGTAACTTCCTAGCTTTATATTTATGAGAATTTGGTTAAGGCAGAAAACCCAAGCCCTACTTCCACCTCTCTCTGCTCTCTTGAGAGATTCTTGAGGAAATAAGAGAGCCATTACACTGGTATACTTTCCTGCTGAAGTGCATCTCCCCTGCAGGGTGTCCTGATGCAAAAATACAGATGTGCATTGGCTGCATTCTGAGAACAATGGGGTTGTTGCTGTGTCTTTGGAACAGATAAGAACTGCAGTTCTGGCACCAGCAGTTTAATTTTATCATAACCACAAAAAGTTATGAAAAAACAATTCCAGATGGTTCTGCAATGAGGCAGTAAACTTCAGTTCTCGAGAACTGAAAACTGGGCCAAGGCAGAGATCCAAATGCTTCCAAGCTGCTACCTTAAAAAAATCTCGTAACACTTCTTGAGTGCAAATCCTGTACTCCATCATGTGAGTTCTGCCATAGGACAGAAGAATTAGCTGTCTGATCCCATTGAGTATCCATAGTTGCCCTTAGTTGGTTACTGTCTGATTAGGACAAGAGGCTGAAGGAATGCATTATGGTTAACTATCCAGGCCCTTGTCTTTTTTGCTGTTCACACAACAAACATAATAAAGAAACAGCTGGGCACAGTGGGATTCAAATAACTGTGTTTACTGTATATACACAACATGAACATAAGAACAGCTATACTGGGTCAGAACGAAGGCCCATCTAGCCCAGGATCCTGTCTACCGACAGTGGCCAATGCCAGGTGCCCCAGAGGGAATGAACAGAACAGGTAATCATCAAGTGATCCATCCCCTGTCGCCCATTCCCAGCTTCTGGCAAACAGAGGCTATGGACACCATCCCTGCCCATCCTGGCTAATAGCCAACATGCAAGACTTTGCTGCTATACACACTGCTGCTCTGGCTAGATTTTGGTGACTTCTAAAACACAAAACACGGTGAGTGCCAGTAGAGGGCTTACAAGCTATTTAAAGGAACACTGCCCTATTCCAAATGACAGATTTCAGAGTAGCAGCCGTGTTAGTCTGTATCCGCAAAAAGAAAAGGAGTACTTGTGGCACCTTAGAGACTAACCAATTTATTTGAGCATAAGCTTTCGTGAGCTACAGCATCCGAGCTGTAGCTCACGAAAGCTTATGCTCAAATAAATGTGTTATTCTCTAAGGTGCCACAAGACCTCCTTTTCTTTTTGCCCTATTCCTATATGCTATAGTCATTATTGGCAGCCACTTGTATATTCTCCCTGTAGCTGCTGCAGCTTCTGCTTATAAGAGGGTTCTGTAACTTTCTACCATGGTTTCATAAAGATGCCTTCCCTCCTCTGACACCCTGCCAGGCCAGAGGGGTCTGAGACTCAAGTCAGCTTATCTGCAGGGGCAGGATTGGTGATTAGATGGGCCCAACAGTACCTGGGGCCTGTGTTCACTACCCATCAAGAGGAGGCATTCTGAGTGCTAACAGCAAACTGCCCCAGGGAATTGGGACAGGTTTTATTCTCCTTTTCTTTCTAGAAAAAAAGGAAGGTCTTGTATTACAGAGAATTATCCTTCTGCTACTATTGCAATGGGTATATGGTCTGGAAGTAAATTAATCCCTCCAGATTCATTTGCAGCTGAACTGCGGTTTTCCAATCTGTGTGGCGTGAGGAATGCCACATGGCTGTGCTACCCCAGAAGTAGCACAGGGATGGAATAATGGCTCAGAGAGGCACAAATTCCTTACCTGCTTCCCCGCACCCCACCCCACCCTTCTCCACAACAGGCTGAGGGGGAAATTGAGTTTGGGTCTCCTATATACTCTAATCACTGGGTATTGTTTTGTGTGGCGCCTGATCTGGTAGACAGCTTCTGAGCATGACTACCAGAGCAGGCCCTGCAGGCAAGATAGTGAAGGAAAGGCCTAGTTTGAGGCTCCTGCTGGGGCTTAGGCGTGAGATAGGCAGACGTGTACCTAGACTGAGTCAGCTTTGCACATGCTCACTGGCAGATATTTTAAGTGCCTAGGGAATGTAGGGGCCTACAGAGTTCGCTGAACCACTGAAGCAAGGTTTTGAGGCTACACATTTTGGATTGAGTCACATATAGTGGCAGTTAGGTGCCTAAATCCCTTTCTGGATCTAGCTCCAAGTTTCTTTAAAAGGCTAGCTTCTGACACTGAAAATAAATGAACAAAAAATGAATTTCAAAATAAATAGTTGGACTGAGTGCAATGTAATTACAAGCGTAAACAAAATTGCTGGTGACCACCAAGATTTGAGATTGAATACCAGGCATGTTATGGGGACAAAATGAGTTTTTGTGACCAAGCCACACTGCCATTACCTGTATGAGGGACAGATACCACTCAAGAGTTTGAAAGAGTGGAACAGGAAGAGTGGAACTGTGTGTGCTTGCAGATGATCAAATGGGTGTGTAACCTGTATACAGAACAGGATGGAAAATACATTACTAAAGAATTTGATGATGTGTTTATAAAACATAATTATTATAGCCTTCGTGCAACCCTGTCCATTAAACCCTAATGGGCTGCCAGAAATGCATGCACAAGCCATTAGCACTGAACAATAAAGTGAAAACTGAAATTGACCAGATGATCAAAATAAATTTTATTGAACGAAGAGCCCAGCAGACTGAGTTAACACTGGCCACTGTAATGAAACCAAGAAAGTTATGGAATGTTATGGATCCAAAAGATTTGAGTAAGACCATCAAACAAAAGTGCTATTTTATCCTATGAGAACAGCTAAGACGGTCATATCTAGACCTCAAAATGCAAGACTATTTTCAGTTTTTGATGTTAGCCAAGTGTTTTGTCAGGTCCAACTCAATAAAAAAAGGGCAAAATACTGGATTGTTTACTCCCCTTTTGGTAGCTATGTTTAGGTGACTACTCCTGGGGGGATTCTGTGCCAAAAAATTAAAATTCTGCATACTTTAGCTGTCAAAATAATGCAATATAATCACACCAGTTTCAATTGTTTTGGAACGTTATTTAAACTACAATACAGAAAAAAGTCACAAGAACTATTCAGCATTTCCTAAACACATGGAAGTTAAATTACAAACCCTTGGTAACTAAGACCCTGAATTCCAGTTATAATCCTAGATTTTCATTTAAATTACATGACAGAACACCAAACAGCCACCCAAAAAAAAAAAAAGTAGAATGTCATTTTAAATTGATCAGACTTTCATATATGAAAGTCAGACAGTTTTGCTAATCGTTGTCCTGGAGCTGGCTGGTTACTTTGGGAAGTGCCTGGTTCTGATTGTCCTGACATTTTATTCACTGTTTGGTAAATGTTTTATTTGCCCTCAAAGTCTTGTTTTTAAATGGGTAAGTAAAATAAATCCTGAGCTGTGATCTAACCCCATTGTGCCACTTTGGCACAGGAAAAAAGTGAGAAAGCGCATAGATCTTCCTAGCTGAGGATTCCCTCACTGTTATTTATAATAAGACTCCTTTACATCGCTCTGGCAATGTAGGGGCCTTAAAACTTTCACAGGTTTTATGCTCCTGGGGGAATTGACTGAGAATGGGAACAGTTAACTAACAATAGGAACATTAACAATGTTAGCAGGCTGCTACATTTCTGCCTCAGAGAATGAGATCAGTTAATTCAGGCAGGGCTGCTACATTTGTGCCCTAGCCTGCCTTGTGCATAATAAAAAGCCCTCCCCTTCCACACCAGTGAGCTGCAATAGCAAGGAAGAGGGACAGAGTCTCTAGCTTGTTGGCACGGACGTACACCCAGCCCCCCACCTCCTCGATGGTGATCATGTATGCAATCAGCCGAACCTGCGGACACGGCAGGTAAACAAACAGGCCGGCCCACCAGGGGCTTTCCCTGAACACGTGGCGGACCGGCTTTGAGAACTACTGGCCTAGAGGTTAAAACTTAAAGCATTAAACCCCTGTGTGGGTGTTCTCATTCGTCAGTAAAGTGTCCTTAGTCTGCTGTAGTTGGAGGATTACAGCAAACCAAGGCTTGAAGTCTGAATAGAATGTGCACACGGTGGTTTAATGTGTGTTAACTTATGCTCATAAACTTCACACCTTTGGCTGGTTCATCTTAACTCTCCTCAGTGTCCCCATGCAAACAAGCCCTCAGTAACATTCACAACTTGGTAAAGAAAAAGAGCTTTAAATTGAACAGGAACCAATGCCAGATCAGGTTGAATGAACGTCGTTACATAAATCACGGGCTCAGTGACCCAAGAAAGATGGAGAGAATTGTACAAATGGAATGACCCCCAAAGAAGTTCAGAGAGCTATTAATCATTTAATTTTGCTTGTCCAAATTAATCCCTGATTTGTCACAATTTAATTCCATTCAGCATGTTGCTTAATAAAGAATAACAGTGGGATGATTCGCAAGAGAAAAGCTTTTTGGAATTAAAAGGTTGCCCCAGAAGCACTGGTACTGAATATTTTGAGGCTAACAAAGAGCTTTAGATCTGAGTCAATATAAATTCATATGGGTTTGGGGGTGTTGCTCTGCAAGATGATCACCCCATGGCATATGCTTCCAAAATATTGACTAGAACACTACAGAGCTGTGCTCATATTTGAAAGGAAATACTGGGATTTGTTTTTGTTGTGAACTGTGTGAAGTCCCACAATGCCCCGAAAATGACTACCATGAGTTTCCAAGCACTGGCAACATAAGAACAGCCATTCTGAGTCTGACCAATGGTCCATCTAGCCCAGGATCCTGTCTCTGACAGTGGACATTACCAGAGCTTCAGGGGGAGCATATAGAACAGGGCAATTTTAGAGAGATCCACCCATCTTCCTCTTCCAGTTTTTGGCAGTCAGAGGTTGAAGGTCACCCTGAACAGAGGGTTGAATCCCTGACCATCTTGCTAATAGTGATTGATAGACCTATCCTCCATGAATTTATGTAGTTCTTTTTGAACCCAGTTTTACTTTTGGCCATCACAACATCCAATGGCAATGACTTTGCCAGTATAATTATACATTGTGCGAAAAAGTATTACCTCTTGTATGTATTAAACCTGCTGCCTGTTAATTTCATCAGGTGAACCCTGGTTTTTATATTGTGGGAAAAGGTAAATAAGACTTCTTTATTCACTTTTCCCCCACCACTCAGGATTTTATAAACTTCTATCATATCCCCCAATCATCTCTTTTCCAAAGTGAACAGCCCTAATCTTTTTAGTCTCTCCTTGTATGGAAACTGTTCCATACCCTTGATCGTCTTTGTTGCCCTTCTCTGAACCTTTTCCAGTTCCACTATATCCTTTTTGATATGGGGCAACCAGAACTGGACACTGTATTCAAGGTGTGGGTGTACCATGGCTTTATATAGTGCCATTATGATATTTTCTGTCTTGTTTTCTATCCCTTTCCTAACAGTTCCTAACATTCTGTTCACCTTTTTGACCACAGCAGCACACTGAGCTGATATTTACATAGAACTATGAATGATGACTTCAAGATCTCTTTCTTGAGTGGTAACAGCTAATTTAGAAACCATCATTATGTATGTGTAGTTGGGATTATTTTTTCCAATATACATAACTTCGCATTTATCAGTGTTGAATTTCATCTGCCATTTTGTTGCCCAGTCACCCAGTTCCATGAGATCGCTCTGTAACTCTTCACAGTCAGCTTTGGACTTAAGTATCTTGAGTAATTTTGTATCATCTGCAAACTTTGCCACTTCACTATTCATTCCCTGTGTACCACACCCATTGGACCACTGCAGATTTGGGAGGCTATGCTGCCCTGAGACTTCTGTTTCCAGCTATGTGTACTCCATACCCTCTAAACAGCACTGGATTGCTGACGCTGGAAAATCTGGAGCAAAGAGGGGATAGTCATTCAACTTTTCAGCAGTCCAGACCTCTATGTGATAGAGCAGTCAGAATGAATATCACAGAGAAAAATGTTCTCTTCTTTTGGCAGAGTAACTAGCTCTCATGAGAAGCAGCCCCACCCAAGCTTCTGAACAATGCATTCATCAGGCGACTCCAACGTTTTGATCAGCCCCCCCAGCCATCCCATCCACTGATGGGAAATAGTAAACTGGGACATGCAAGTTATTTTCCTAGATCAAGTTGGGTAACCATATGTCCCTCCTGTCAGTCCCTTCCTGTTTTGTCCTGATTTTGTAAATCCAGCTGATTATCTACCTGAGAGACCCACTAGCCAGCTGTGCAGATGCAACTGAGAGCAAGCACATATATTCTGCACGGACTACCCCCAGGTCTAGGATACAATAATGTTCCCATTATGGCCTCCTGGAAGCTTCCCAGTGAGCAGCTCCCTCAAACCAGGCCTTCCTTAACCATGGCTTCTCACAGATTGTTACCGAAGTGACATGGGCAGCTTTTTAAGATTGGCCAGAAAATACTTCATAGTAACAGCCGTGTTAGTCTGTATTCGCAAAAAGAAAAGGACTTGTGGCACCTTAGAGACTAAGCATCTGATGAAATGAGCTGTAGCTCACGAAAGCTTATGCTCAAATAAATTGGTTAGTCTCTAAGGTGCCACAAGTACTCCTTTTCTTTTTTCCAGAAAATACTATCACCTTCTCTTTGTTTTCTTAATGAAAAATTATCTTTCTCATCCAGGAGGTTTGTTTGGGGTCCAAGGTGCTTGTTAAGCATTTAAGTCAAGTCTTCAGAGTCCATCTCACCTGGACCTTCAGGAAACCATGTCTTTGTAGGACTGCAAACAACTGATTTCTAACCGGGGGTAGGAAAATTTAGCTTTTTTCTTCTACATTGTCTTTGGTATCATAGGCATACACATACTACTATGGCTTTTGTACAGAAAGTTCAAACACCTCTCCCATATCATCGAAGTAGAAACCATCTTCTTGTTTTCCCTCCATCCATGGCCTTTTTCACCTTTCTTTATACCTACTTGCTCTTCTTTTCCTTTAACCTCCTCCTTCCTGTTGCTTCACTGATCACTTCACTGTTTCAAAGGATCCCATCCTCATCACCAGTGATTTTCTTGATGTCTCCAGATCCATAAGCCAATCTTGTGTTTAATTGACCCCCACATAGAACTGTGGCCTGGTGACCACTGTTCCCTCTAAGCTGTGCGCGTGTGCGCATGCACACAGATCCTAAACCCCGCGCACATGGCGAAACACCGCGCGCACAAAAATTTGCACAGAAGCACAATTTGCACAGAAGAAATTTTTTGCGCACACGGCCTGTCAAAAATTTGCACAGAAGAAATTTTTTGCGCACATGGCCTGTCAAAAATTAGAGGGAACATTGCTGGTGACCCTAAGTGCCATTGTAAAAAAAAAATTAATTATGGTCACTTTGACTGGACACAAATTGTAACCGGAAAATAGAACAAGAACCACATGAACTGAGCTAACAGTGCGAGTGTTTCTTGTAAGCTACATCCAGCTCCATTTTGGTTTGAAGTTCAGGCTCTAACCAGCTCGAGCTGCACTCAGCTGAAAAGTCGTTATGAGCTATGGTGCTGTTCTTGATTTCATTTTCTCGGTATTGCACCTTTAATGTTGACAGCGTCTGCCTGCCTGCCTGCAGGAGCAGCTGCCATTTATGAGCCAGAGTTATGCTTGTGCACTGTGCTCTCTTGGTCACTGACCGTATCCAGATTCTTTTTGTGTATGAAAAACATAGCAGGGGGAAGTTTAAATCGTCTCTTGTTTCAGCCAAATCAGTTCTTCTTCGAGTGCTTGTTCATGTCGCTTCCACATTAGGTGTGTGCGCCCTGCGTGCATGAGCATCGGAAACTTTTTCCCTTAGCAGCTCCGGTCGGGCCGGCGGGGCCCCCTGCGTGGCGCCACTGCACCGTGCATATATACCCCTGCCAGCCCGACCCCCTCCACTTCCTTCTTACCGTCTGTGGCGGTGCTGGAACAACCTCTCTCTCTCTCTCTCTCTCTCTCTCTCTCTCTCTCTCATAGAAGAGCAGTCCCTTACCCTTTAGAGTAGCTGTTATCAGTTCGTTAACATACCTATTGTGGACACTTAAGTCATTAAGTGCTTGGAGGCTTCCAGCACCCACCCCAGGCCACGGGGCATGCCGCAGGCCCACGGCTTCAAGGCTTGCGCCACATGCCACAAACCTATGCCAGTTAGTGACCCCCATGACTTGTGTCTACGTTGCCTGGGGGATGGACATCAAACTGAACAGTGTAGGATTTGCAAGGCGTTTAAGCCAAGAACAAGGAAAGAAAGAGACTTTTGTCTAAAACAGCTGTTGATGGAGGCCGCATTGCAGCCGCCAGGCCTGGAGCGCCCGACGCAGGCTCAGACTTCCTCGATGCGTAGAGCCCCGGCGCCAGCTAAGCACCGTAAACTGTCGGCCCCAGAGCACCAGGCTAGGCCCCGGCACCGCTTGTCCTCCTCGGTGCGGCCCCCGGCACAGCCAAAAGGAAGGCACGGTCATTCCTCGCACAGGAGGCCGGCGCCTCCCAAGGCCCCGAATGCCGATAAGAGCGGGAAGGTCGTGGTACCGGCGCTGACACCGGCGGTCCCAGCAGCACAAGCCCCATTGAGCCCAGACCTAAGTGAGCTCAGTGCGGACGATGGGCTCGAGCGCATAACGGATCAGCCCTCCACACCTGGCACCTTTGAGGCTGCAAAGGACCTCATTGAGCTGTGGCGGCGAGCCCCCTCCCGTATGGGGAGAACCCTCTGGCACCCATGCCTCGGGTGCCATCGAGGGGTAAGCCGGCAATGGTGTGCCGCTCGAGGACACCGTCCCAGCACCGCTCTCCTTGTTGGTCCGGGTCGAGCTCCGACTCCGCGGACTCACATTTGCCAGTGGCCCAGAAGGAGGCAGTGGGTCAGCGCGAGGAAGCACTGGAAAGGGCACGCCGCTCTCTGGCACCACCCAGAGACCAGCACTGGGAAGAGTTGAGATGGCCTTTGCCAGAGGACTCCCAAAGACGGTCCTGGTCCAGGGAACGCTGGCACTGGTCCCAGTCCCAGGCCAGATCCCGGTCCCAGTCCCGGGGATACTGGTACCACTCCCGCTCCCGCTCAGCCAGGAGCCGCTCGTTCTCCCGCTGACACAGATCGTTGGCACCGCCATGGCCTTCGCGATCGGCATTGCTGCAATCCGGCACCGACTCTGGCCGCTGTAGCTACCCACATCGGGCCCCGGACAGCAGGGACCCTCAGGTGGGCTGGCAACTCCAATGGGGGCCGCCAGGCCATTGGCCCTTCTGGACCCCCTGGGCCTATCAGGAGCACCAAGGGGCCCCATCCAGGGCAAGTTACTTGGTGCAGCGGTCCCAGTCTCCGCACCGACGCCAGACGGTGCCAGAGTCTACAGTATCCAGGCCTCCAGTATCCCCCCAGGATAAACGGGAGTCCGAGTCCGGTGCCATCCCATGGACTCCTGCCCTGGCCTGAGCCGGAGGCCCCTCCCACGGGAGAAGGGGAGCAGGAGGACGAACCGGAGGGGGTCGAGCAGCAGCAGTCTTTCCTGGATGAGGTGGTGGCGGGTACAGAGGTGTCCGGCCCTCTACCGATAGACCATAGAGCCCACCAGGAATTGCTGTGCAGGGTCGCCCAGGACTTGGGCTGGCAGGCCGAGGAGATGGTTGAACAGGAGGACCCCAGGGTGGACATTTTGAGCTCCAAAGGTCCATCCAGAATAGCGCTCCCGCTCATTAAGACCATTCAGTCCAACTATAAGACTATATGGCAGACCCCAGCCTCCAGGGCTCCAACGGCCAAGGGAGTGCAGCGTAAATACTTTGCCCCATCTAAGGGCTATGAGTTCCTGTTCTGCCACCTGAGTCCATGCTCCCTAGTGATCTCAGCAGTAAATGAAAGGGAGCGCCATGGACAGCAGGCCCCGGCCCCTAAGGCCAAGGAGACGAAACGCCTGGACCTTTTTGGCAGAAAGGTGTACTCATCTGGGGGCCTTCAGTTGAGGATTGCGAACTAGCAGGCCATCCTCAACAGGCCCAATTTCAACTCCTGGGCGGCGGTGGGGAAGTTTAAGGACAACCTCCCACAAGGTTCCCAACAGGAGTTCACGGTCCTGGTGGACAAGGGCAAGGCAGTAGCCAAAATCTCTCTCCAGGCCTCCCTGAATTCGGCAGACACAGCAGCTAGAACAATCGCATTGGGGTGGTCATGAGGCACTTGGCGTGGCTCCAGGAGCTGCCCGAGGTCCAGAATACACTCCAGGACCTCCCCTTTGAAGGGTCCGGGCTCTTCTCGGACCAGATAGACACGAGCTGCACAGCCTCAAGGACTCGCGAGCTATGCTCAAGTCACTGGATTTGCACACCCCGGCGACCCAGAGGAAGCCCTTTAAGCCACAGCCTCCCCATAGGCATGAGACTTACCATAGGCGAGGCAGGGATAACAGGCAATGACGCAACAACAATAGTAACAATAATGCGCCAGGCCAAGACCAAGGCCAGCACAAACCCCAGCCGGGCACCAAGCCAGGCTTTTGAAGGTGCGCTCGAGGACAGCATACCAGACCTATCACCGGATCCGTCCCTTTGTTTCCGGAACAGCCTTTCCCGTTTCTCCCGTGCATGGTCCACTATTACGTCAGACCGCTGGGTCGTACGCATGGTGCGGAACGGGTACTCGCTGTAATTCGCCTCCCTCCCCCCCCCCCCCACTCCCCTTCCCCGTCCCTCTTCAGGGATCCCTCTCCCAAGCATCTCCTAGAGAAGGAAGTCCGCTCGCTGCTAGAGGCGGGGGTGGTAGAGGCGATGCGACACAGCCTAAGGGGGAAGGGGTTCTACTCCCGGTACTTCCTCATCCCCAAGGCCAAAGGGGGCCTTCGCCCCATCCTCGACCTGCGCGGGCTCAACAAGTTCCTGGTCAAGGCTCGGTTCCGCATGGTCTCTCTGGGCACCATCATCCCTTCCCTGGATCTGGGGGACTGGTACGCTGCCCTTGACATGAAGGGCGCGTACTTTCATATCACCATCCACCCAGCACATCCGCGGTTCCTACGCTTCACCGTGGGCCAAGAACATTACCAGTTTGCGGTCCTCCCGTTCAGTCTGGCTGTGCCCCAAGGGTGTTCATGAAGTGCATGGCGGTGGTGGCGGCCTTCTTACAGAGGCAGAGAATCCGGGTGTACCCATACCTCGACAACTGGCTCCTGGAGGGCCAATCCGAGGCGGAAGTGCAGGGCCATGTGGAGGTGGCCCTGAGATTGTTCCGCGAGCTATGGCTCCTGGTCAACATCCCCAAGTCCACGCTCGTACCCACACAGAGAGTGCAATTCATAGGGGCGGTCCTGGATGTGGTGCAGGCCAGGGCAAGTCTTCCAGTATCCCGATTCTGGGCTATCCAGCAAGCAGTAGCCTATCTGCGCCAGTTTCCAATGACAACGGCCAGGTGCTGCCTGTGGCTGCTGGGCCACACATGGCAGCATGCACGCACATGGTCAGGCATGCCAGACTGAGGCTCAGGACTCTGCAGGCGTGGCTCGCTCGGGTGTACGGCCCAGGCAGGACTTGGACTTGGTAGTGACAGCCCCAGGGGATGTGCTGGACTCCCTGCTGTGGTGGCAGCTCCAGCCTGTGGTTTGCGAAGGCATCCCCTTTGCCGCCCCACAACCGGACCTGACGCTGGTGACGGACGCGTCAGACTCACCCGGGAGACCTCATGACACAGGGATTGTGGTCTGGAGCAGAGCAGTCGCTCCATATCAATTTGAAGGAACTCAGGGCGATTTGTCTCGCCTGCCAGACCTTTCATGCCACTCTGAGTGGTCACAGCGTGACAGTTCTGACAAACAACACTACTGCCATGTTTTATATAAACAAACAGGGCAGGGCTTGTTCCTCGCCACTCTGTCGCGAGGCTCTCCTCCCCTGGGACCTTTGCATAGCCCATGCAATTCACCTCGAGGTGTCCTATCTCCCAGGGGTACGAAACGAGCTGGCGGACTCTCTCAGCAGGTCGTACTGCAAGCATGAGTAGACGCTCAGGGCGGATGTTGTGCTTTCGCTCTTCCGCAGGTGGGGGTTTCCCTGGGTAGACCTGTTTGCCAGCAGGGCCAATGCCCAGTGTCCGTGGTTCTGCTTGTTCCAGGGCCACAGCTCGGGCTCACTCGCAGACGTGTTTGCGATCCCGTGGAGAGGGGGCTTGATGTATGCCTTCCCCCCGCTCCCTTTGGTGCACAAGGTCCTGCTCAAGGTGCACAGGGACAGGGTGGCGGTGATCCTCATCACCCCAGCCTGGGCCCGCCAGCACTGGTACACATCGCTCCTAGAGCTGTTGGTGGAGACCCCACTAGTCCTGCCCCTACACCGGGACTTCATTACACAGGACAGCGGGCGGCTTCACCACCCCGACCTGCAGTCGCTGCACCTGACGGCATGGAGGCTCTGTGGCTAAACGCCCTGGAGAGCCAGTGCTCCCTTCCTGTGCAGCAGATTCTGCTTGGCAGTAGAAAGCCCTCTACCAGGGCGGCCTATATGGCCAAATGGAAAAGGTTCTCGTGTTGGTGTGAGCCCCGACAGGTGCGGCCGTGCCAGGCCCCGGTGCAGGCCATCCTGGAGTACCTCCTGCACCTCAAGCAGCAAGGGCTAGCCCCATCCTCACTCAGAGTGCACTTGTCAGCCATCTCCACCTTCCATCCAGGGTTCTCGGGGGGCTTGGTGTTTTCCCACCCAATGGTGGGACGGTTCCTTAAAGGGTTGGAGAGGGTGTTTCCATACTCCCGTCCCCCAGTCCCTCTAAACTCATGGAACCTTAACCTGGTCCTCTCTAAACTCATGGGACCCCCTTTCGAGCCCCTCGGTTCCTGTTCTCTCCTCAACCTTTCCTGGAAGGTGGCATTTCTGGTTGTCATTACCTCAGCCAGAAGGGTGTCCGAACTGAGGGCCCTCACCTCTGAGCCACCATATACAGTATTTCACAAGGACAAGGTGCAGCTCTAGCCGCACCCCAAGTTCCTCCCTAAGGTGGTCTCCCAATTCCATTTGGGCCAGGACATTTGTCTGCCAGTGTTTTCCCAAAACCCCATACAGACCCGAGTCACCGCAGCTTGCACACCCTGGATGTGCGTCGAGCACTGGCATTCTATTTGGAGCGCACCAAGCCCTTTCGCAAATCCACGCAGCTGTTTGTGGCTGTAGCCAAGAGGATGAAAGACCTCCCAGTGTCGGCGCAGCGGATTTCGTCTTGGATTACAAGCTGCATCTGGGCAGTGCTATGAGCTTGCAGGTGTTCCGGCCCCAGCGATCATGGCCCACTCGACCAGGGCACAAGCGACTTCCACAGCATTCCTGGCACAGGTCCCGATCCAGGAGATCTGCAGAGCAGCCACCTGGTCCTTGGTGCACACCTTCACGACCCACTACGCGGTGAACCAGTAGGCCAGAGAGGACGTGGCGGTTGGCAGAGTGGTCCTCCGAGCAGTTGTTCTGTGACTCCTACCCTCCTCCAGAGGTAAGCTTGTGATTCACCTAATGTGGAATGGATGTGTACAAGCACTCAAAGAAGAAAAAACGGTTACCTACTTTCTCGTAACTGTTGTTCTTCGAGATGTGTTGTTCACGTCCATTCCACCACCCACCCTCCTACCCCTCTGTTGGAGTGCCAGCAAGAATGAACTAGAGGGGGTCAGGCCAGCAGGGGTATATATGCATGGCGCAGTGGTCCCACTCAGGGGGCCCCACCGGCCTGATGGGAGCCACTAAGGGAAAAAGTTTCCGACGCTCATGCACGCGGCGCGCGCACACCTAATGTGGCATGGACGTGAACAACACATCTCAAAGAACAACAGTTACGAGAAAGTAAGTAACCATTTTTTCCCCTGCCCAATAGCACATAACATTGTCATTTAAGGGACTGCTACACTTAACAGTGGCATGTAGAGTACAGACGCTGCACACCCAGCTAGCACCAGTATAAACAGCAGTGTAGAAAGTGAGGCACTGCTCAGGTGAGTAAAGTAGAGTAGAGCACCCTACCTGCTTGAGCCCCCAGGGCATATCTCCTGCAGGGCTTTCTACATGCCCAGGCACAGCGTCCCATGTGTACACTGCTATTTTTAGCAGTCTAGTGCCCTGCTGCCTTCCTGCTGCCAGAGCCTTTCCTCACTGCCGGAGCCTTTTACTGCCGCATGTAGCTACAGTGACAAGTGTAGTGCCCATGCTCTACACACCGCCATCATGGTAGACGTAGCCTTAGTGTATGTCTCCACTTCAAGCTGGAGGTGTCAATTACAGCCCAAGGAGACGTGCCTGTGCTATCTAATCAAGCTAGTGCACTAAAAAGAGAGTGTAACTGTGTTGGCACAAGCAGCAGGAGGGTCCAAGATGCTACGTACTTACTCAGGCGTCAGGTGTCTTGTCCTCTCCTGCCACTTACACTGCAGTGGCTACACTTCTGTTTTTAGCATGCCAGCTCAAAGTGTAGCCAGACCCTTGTGGCCAAACATACTCTGAGCCCTCAATATTTGCTTTGCTTCTTTTGTTTTCTGCTCTGGCTCCCTTTCAGTTCGTGCACACAGTTAGCACCAGGCATGACAACTTCTTGAGACTGTCTCTAAAGGAAGCCGTGATGTGGTCTGAAGAATGGAAAGGTACACACCGACTGCACCGGCTGCTGCGTGACACCAGATGGTCTGCTGACCAAAACGTTCAAATAAACCCTATTCATTCTAAACAAAACAATCCCAGCTCTAAGACTGGCAGGAAGTCAAACAGCTGCTTCAGGCCAAACTTTTTAAGAGGTGGTTCTGATATAAATGACGCTGAATGGCTTCCATAATCTTGCATAGTGAACTGTTGTCAGTCTCTCTTTTGGGCTCTTTTCGTTTGTGCTTTTCCTCAGGGATGAATTATGGGGAACAGCAGGAACACTTTATTCCTGCAGCCAAGCTTTTGATCGACTGTTTCTCAAAGCTCACCCAAACTCAGTTTCTTCAGTAAGACCCCAGCTCTGCTTTGAGAGTGATAGGGTATTGCTGAGTTCTGATAGCGTGTTGTCCTGAGCGGGTGTTGCTGATCTCTGCGTATTCAAAGGCTACACATGCAGGAGCGTCTTTAAGAGATTTTCAATCTTCCCCAAGCTATAAAACACCACACTTAAAAAGAAATGGCCTCCCAAAAGCAGAGAAATACCAACTCCTGTGGAGTGACAGCTGTTGAGGTAGAGCAGTAAAGTTGTGGTGACAGTCACTTAAGGCCTATGAGAAATTATAAGGACAACAAGGAAGCAGAAGTAGGTAATGGTGCCAAAGGATAAAGACAGCTTGCAAAGAGGGAGGGAAATGGATTGGGGGGGGTCTTTTTTTTCTTTATGTTGTACAAAGAAGGCCTAGAAGCGTTTTAGATGTCCCTTTTTTTTTAATCTTGCCCGATATTTCTAATATTCTAGCATCTTCCCTGTTACTGCCAGAGCATTCCTTGAAATAGCAGAGAAGCCAAATGGAAGCGATCTCATTTGCTGAGTGAAGAGAACACACAGCTGAATTTGCCACAGAGAGCTTTTCTTCCAACTGTTTGTCAAACATTTGAGTTAAATAGGTGTTCATAGAGATATAGGACTGAAAAAGACCTTGAGAAGTCATCAAGTTCATTTCCCTGCACTGGGGCAGGGCCAAGTAAACCAAGACCATTCCTGATAGGTGTTTAACAACCTCTTTTGGAAGCCTATTTCAGAGCTGAACTCCCCTTATAATTAGAACATTTTTCCTAATATTTAACCTAAATCTCCCTTGCTGCATATTAAGCCCCTTACTTCTTGTTCCTACCTTCAGTGGACCTGGAGAACATTTGATCACCATCCTCTTTATAACAGCCCTTAACATATTTGAAGACTGTTATCAGGTCCCCACCTCAGACATCTTTTCTCACAACTCAATATGCCTGTGATGACCTGCTCGCCCCAGTAAGCAGCTGCCCCATATACACCGATACACTTGGTGATTCTTTATCTTGTGCCTCTGCTGCCATGCTCCAGTATTCACTCCTTGTCTCTTTTAGATTTAGAGTTAAAAGGTTTTAGTCTTTTCTCCCCAGGAACTGGAAACCCAGAGATACTCTCTAGCATGTGGTAATTATTATATAGCATCGCTTTGAGAAGCGACAGTCAGGAGTCTAATAATTTAGGAGCACATATCAGGCTTAGCCTTAGAGTTAGTGAAAATAAAGTGTCTTATTTACTACACTAAAAACAAATATAATCTAACATGGAACTGGAAGTATTAAATAAATAGCTTTATATGCAGAAACCACTCATCTTACCAGTTTATTGTGCTGCGAGCTGTCCATATCCAGTGTCACCTCTCAGCACCACCTCTTGCAGCTGGGTTATTGGGATGGCTTTGGGAGCCCCTCACTTTCTCTCAGGAATTTCTCCCCTCCAAAACCCACCATACCTATGTGGGGAGCTTCTGGGGCCTGAGATACCAAGCTCCCTTCAGCCTCTTCCAGTTCCCTCCTCAGGGCTCTATAAACCCTTCTTCAGGTAGCCCAGCTCTCCAGGCCAGTCTAGCCAGGCCTTCCATCTGACCCTCCCCGTTCCCAGTTCCCAGTTCCCTGCCACCATTCCTAGATCCCCCTCTCTCAAGATCCACTCTCCGGCTGTCACCTTGACTAACCTCCCCAAAGGCTCCATCCCCTCTGGTGATGTCACTGATGATGATGTTACTAGCCTCAGCAGTTCCTTCCCAATGCCCAACTTTTTTAACTTGCCTCATAGGTCAGGTTTGTTGCTCTTTCCTGGACTCTCTCCAGTTTGTCCACATCTTTCCTAAAGCATGGTGCCCAGAATTGGACGCACTACTCCAGCTGAGGCCTCACTAGTGTTGAGTGGAGTGGGATAATTACCTCCCATGTCTGACATATGACACTTGACCCAGAATATTAGCTTTTTTTCACAACTGCATCACATTGCTGGCTCATATTCAATTTTTGAACCACTATAACCCTCAGATCCTTTCAGTAATACTACTACCTTCCCAGTCATTCCCCATTTTTATTGAATTTCATCTTATTAATTTCAGACCAATTCTCTAATTTGTCGAAGTTGTTTTGAATTCTAATCCTGCCCTCCATCATGCTTGCAACCCAACCCAGCTTGGTGTCATCTGCAAATTTTATAAGCCTACTTTCTACCCCATTATCCAAGTCATTAAAGAACATATTGACTAGTGCCAGACCCAGGACTGACCTTTGCAGGAATCCACTAGATACGCCCTCCCAGTTTGACAGCCAAGCATTGATAACTACTCTTTGAGTGTAGGCTTTCAACCAGCTGTTTCCCCACCTTCTACTAATTTCATCTAGACCACATGTCACTAGTCTGCTTATGAGGCTGTCATGTGGGATGGTATCAAAAGCCCTACTAAAATCAAGATATGTCATGTCTACAGCTTTCCCCCATCCACTAGGCCAGTAACCCCATTAAAGCAGGAAATTAGCTTGGTTTGGCATAGTTTGTTCATGGAAAATCCATGTTGGCTATCCCTTATTATCCTATTATCATGTGGGTGTTTACAAACTGATTATTTAATAATTTGTTCCATATCTTTCCAGATATTGAAGTTAGGCTGACTGAGCTATAATTCCCTGAGTCTTCTTTGTTCCCCTTTTCAAAGATAGGTACAATCTGTGATGGTTCCCAGGAGTACCCATGACTCTGAGGCATCTCACTACTACCTACCTCATACTTACCTGTACTACCATGGGTCAGCTCCCCAACTCCTCCCGCCATGGGCAACACAGGCACTCCCCTTCAGGCCTCACAGGCCCTGCTGTCACTCTGCAGGGTGTTAGCAGTAAGCATGCTCCAGCCCTCGTGCCCTCAGAGCACCTCCCTGGAATGTCCAGCCCCTTGCCCACTCACAGAATTCACTGCTTCTCTCTTCTATAGAAGCAGTATATCCCAGCTTACCAATTCCACCTCAGATCACTGCTCTGCTTATCTTACAGCACTCAGATATGTTTATAGTAAAATCAAATATAAGTTTATTTAATAAACCACAAAGATTCAAGTAGCAGCAAGCAGAAGTATTGGATACAAATGGTTGCATACAAAATAAAATCATGACATGCAGCTTATCACAGTGGGCAGGAGGCACTGGGAGGGAGGGGGAGTATTGATCGGTGGGGCCGCCAGCAGGCCAGAGGGCTAGGGGGGAGTGAGGAGTTGGCTGCTGGTGGCTACTAAGCACCCGGAGCATCCAAGGAGTTGGCGCCTAAGCTCCTTTTTAAGAAAACCAACTGAAAACAAACTGTTTCAGACAATCTGATTAAAAAACTTTTCTTCTCTCAGTTGCTCAGGTTTTTCTCTCTTGGTTTGGGTTATATCATAATCCTCTTAGTTTTCCAGTATCCACAGAGTCTTCCAGGAAAAACAGAGTAGACACAGCCTAGATTTCTAATGTGAAAAACAAAGTCTTTGTAGGTCTTTTTTAGTTATCACATTTTTTTTCCTATGCAGGGGAATGAGGAAGGCTTTTACAAATGAAAACAGACAGATAGTAGTTCCTGTTTTCCCAATGATTTGCAGCCAATATTGTTAATAAATGTTATACCTAAATTTAAAAAAGGACCTAGGGGAAAGCTGGTAAATTACAGACCAGTAAGCCTTACATCAATACCTGCAAATTGATGGAGGTAATAATTAAAATTAGAATAACACACCTAGAAGGCCATACTATGATAGGGTCTAACCAGTATATGCCTTCTGCGAAGTAAAGTCATTCATTGCTAATGTATTAGAATTTTTTGAATGAGTCAATAAACTTGTGGATAAAGGAGAACTAGTTGGCATTTATTTGTTCATTCAAAAGGCCTTTGATAATGTCCCTTGCAAGAGGATAATAAAGAAACTTATGTCTGGTCAACACACAGTTTTTGTACCACTTTAGCTATATTGACTTAAAACTTATCAGTTATAAGCTGAATTAATGTAAGCATCTTCATACCAGTATAAATGCCTAAAAACTAGGGGGTAACAGCAGTACAAAACTGTGATTTAATCAGTATTATTTAATATGTTTATGAATGATCTCAAAAAGGGGGGGAGCAATGTCATGCCAAAATTTGCAGATGATGAAATTATTTAGCATAGTCAAGAGCAGAGGAAGACTTTAAGGAATTTCAGCTATGTGACTGGGTAGATAAAATTCACTTTTAACAAATGCAAAATAAGGCACATTGAGGGAATAATTTGAGTGAGTTCTAATGCAAGTGTACCAATGAAGGAAAAAGAGCTGGGCATCACCAGAGATAGCTCAGTGAAGTCCTCTGTTGCAGGTGCAGCAGTGATCACAAAAGTTAAACAGTGTTAGGCTGCATAAAGAATGGGGATCGAGAATAATACAGAAAATATTATAATACCATTATATAAACCACTGGTTTGCCCTCACCTGAAATACAGTGTTCCATTCTGGTCACTGCGTTTCAGAAAGCACATTAAGTAATACTCACTGCAGAAACAGTCTCTTCAGTGATCTGGTCTTAACCCAACATAATTCCAGCTAGAGTTTTTGTGTTTTTTTTTAACTTATTATTGTAAGGTACAGCAGGGAGAGAATAAAACGTTTGCCTTATTTATATTACTCATGGTCCTTGAAAGGTCTGATCAGTTGCCATACAAATTTAGTTGCAGAAAAGACACAACATTACCTGTCTTGGGGTATGACTGAAACTTGCCTTCCAGCTGACACAATTAATAGTGATAAAATTCATACTCAGCTCTCATATAGCAATGTTCATCTGTAGCTCTCAAAGCACTTTACAAAACAGAGTAAGTGCAGCATCACTGTCTCTCTGACCACTCTGTCTTGTAGGTGATCCCAGTGCCATTGTAGTCTCCTATTTCTTAATCTTTGATTTATCCTGACATGAAATTTTTCATATTCCTGCAAGGCAGGAAGGATGAAATATCTCCAGAGCCATCTACTGACCTTTTATTAAAACACACCCTTACTTCATAGTACACAAGTTCGGCCCAGCACCTCAAAATTGCTTCCTCATTTCCCTCTGCTGCGTGTTGCTGTTGTTGAGCTCTTCCAACATTAAAGACTTGAGTCCCAGACCAGTCTAACGATACATTTCTTAGCTTCATCTCAAGTTCTTGCCCCAAATTGTTGTTCTTAATGTTTCCCTTGTCTGTCTTGTCAGCTTTGTTTATACTCTTGGAAGTGACTTGCAATCCTGCATAAGATGGCCATTTGCACAAAAAATATTAGTGACTCCTGCACTTCTCAAACAATGTTTCTCCAAGTTCAGGCCTGAAGAGTGACATTCTTCAGCTCTAAGCAAGGCTTGCAGTGTGGGCTGATGGAGTGGGAACAGACTTTTCCAAGTGCCTGGGCACTTGTTTTGATGTTAGGCACAATGTCCAGGAAGCAGAGTGTATTCGAACAGCTGTGTTCTACTGCCTCACCCAGGAAAGGGACCCAAAAATGAGCTGAATTTTTAAAAAAAAATTAATGAATTTCAACTACCAGTACCAACCCTAGGGGCTCATTGTGTTTTTTCTTACTCCTATCTTTGTTCCTGGGTATGGAATCACCCGAGAGAATGTGGGAATTCTCCCTGCTTGCGTTCCCCCATCTTTCAGGAGTAAACTAGCAGACTATGAAAACAGCAAGTCTTACACAGGAGGAAGCTTTGCCTAGTGACTGTTGCCAGAGAAATGATACTGGCCTTGATAGTTCACCTAGTACTGTCGATACTTAGGAAAGGGAGCTCTCCCCTCAAGGTCACTCTGGGATCTGTTCCTCCAGGACTTACTATCAACAACCTTGAAAACAGCCAACATTTAGTCTAGTCTCACAGTTATGTCTCCGACTCAGTGGTGTGTTCCCTTGGTCACTGAGTCTCAGGCATTCTGTATTATGAGCTCTTAGACAGTGACTCAGCTAAAGCATCACAGCACGTCATTAACACCAGCCACATCTTTTCTATGAAGCTGACAGCATTGCCCCAGAGTGGCAGCTTCTGGATTCTTGCACACTGACACCATGCCACACATTGGAGATCTGTCCTGCTGCATGATACAGCTCAGAGCTTATAAAAGGCAATGTGGTTACAGGATACAGCATGGTTACCTTCCACAGTAGCTAATCGGTGTTAAAAATCCTGCCTTATTATAGCAAGGATCTTCTTTCCGTGGAAATATAGATCAGCAGAAAAACAACTAACTAATATTACTTGTTTCTTCCATGGCACTTTAATTCTTCAAGACACTGCCCAGGTATTTCTGAACGAACCCTCCAAAACCCTCGCTGAGACAGGAATTATATACAATTGCTCTGCATTGACATGGCAACAAATGCCTTGTGGGAGCAGAAACACTAGTCCATACTTTGATCTTCACAGCTGTTAATGGGATTGGACTGTGAATATCTCAGAAATTTTCTGTCCCTGTGTGACTGACCTACTGTGGCAGCTGTCCTCCCCAGGGACATCAGAGCTGACTCTAGGTAGCTAGCTTGGGGTTTCCTACAGCCGCTTTCACCATAATATCTAAGTGCTGGGTGAAACTCACAAGTGGAGATGCTCAGTCCCTTCTCAGCCACTTGATCACAGCTATGGAGCTCTCCTCCGTAATGGACAAACATGATCTCTGATCCTATCACCTCTCTCCCTCAGCAACTACCAAGGGGCCAGAGGAGGAAAACAGCTTTGCCACTTGCATTTCCTCAGTTTGGCATGACAGATGGGTGTGTATAGATTGGATACTTTTTTATTTAATATCTTCATTAGGGATCTGGAGAAGGTTGTAAATTGTGTATTAGTAAAAGTTATAGGTGATACTAAATTTCGGAGGAGACTGGGAGGACAAAGTAGGGTACACGCTCGGTTACTCTGTTATGTACAGTCAATGTGGGCAGAGGCAGTCAGCTGTAGTATACTGTGTGCAGCTCCGTGGACCATTGAGTATAGCAGTTGTAGTGCATACTCTGTTACAGTACACTGCATACCGTTACTATAGAATGCATACAGTCACCGTGCAGACAGTACATTCTGGAGCAGAGCATGCAGCTAGGTACTGTCTGATCCATAGTCTGTTTATGGTATGGTATGTACAGTCAGTTGCTCTGAATGTAGGTTCCAATGTGGTGGTAGAGTTGGTGGTTCATACAGTAATTTATAGCACACAATCAGTCACTGGGCAGTGTGTTCAGTCAGTTGCTGAAGGGTTGATACAATCTGTAGACTGGGCTTGATGTCTAGCTCTGATCAGACACACTGTCTCACTGAAGAAGTGGAGTGGGGGTTGAAAAAGACTCATAAAATTCTAATACCTTCATAATAAAATATTAACACAGGGAAGTGGGCATCTGCCTAGTGCCCCTTGCTGAATGTGGCCCTGCCCTTTCCTTTGGCTGATGGAGCCCGGAAGGCCTGTGGAGGCAGGATCCTCAGTCTCTGTGAGTATGTCTTCACTGCAATGTGAGCCCAGGGTTAGTGGAACTTGTGTCAGCAGATCCTGGGTTAGAGAACCCAAGGCTTGAGCTTCTACACTGATTGTCAACCCTAGGTTAAGAATCTTCTAACCTGGGCCCGCACCCAGGGCTCCAGCGTCCACACAGCAGTACATAGGCCTGAGTCAAACCAACCATATCCAAGATTTCCTAGCGCCCTCTAGCCCTTTGTTCTTGGTGCAGTGTGGGAAAACTTGACTGTCCACCCCACACGTTACTGGACGTTTGAACAGCTGCCAACACAACCTGCCAAGCCATCATTCTAGTCTGTACGCTCCCAGCTACCAGAGCCAGCAACATGGAAGAGGCACCAAATGAAGAACTTTTCTCATTTGCTTTTGATTCCTGTTTTAGGAAATGAGCAGAGCTTTGGTGATATGCTGGTGGACATTTCAGTGGCGTTTTTTGACCCACTGAAGGCCTGACAGAGCTAATAATGAAGCAGGAGGAGGAGGAAGACACAGACATGGAACACGCAAACTGGCTGATGCTGCTTATGACACTCGATACAGCCACTGATGCCCTCTACGTAGACTGGGGCTTCTGCAACAGGACCACAAGCACAGACTAGTGGGATCACATTGTCTTGCAGACCTAGGATGACCAGCAGTGGGTCCAGAACTTTCACGTGAAGAAAGCTACATTTCTGGAACTCCATGAAGAAAGCTACATTTCTGGAGCTCTGTGAGCAGCTTGCCCTGACCCTTCAGGGTAAAGACACACGCATTAGGGTGGCCATGCCGGTCCAGAAGCAGGTCGCTATAGCCGTCTGGAAACTGGCTACCCCAGACTGGTACAGGTCTGTTGACAGCCAGTTTGGTGTTGGAAAGTGAATAAGGAGGTGTTATTTACTCCTTCACATAACACAAGAACTAGGGATCATCAAATGAAATTAATAGGCAGCAGGTTTAGAAGAAAGAAAAGGAAGTACTTCTTCACACAACGCACAGTCAACCCATGGAAGTCATTGCTGGGGATGTTATGAAGGCCAAAACTATAATGGGGTTCGAAAAAGAATTAGCTATGTTCATGGAGGATAGGTCCATTAATGGCTATTAGCCAAGATGGTCAGAGATGCAAACCCATGCTCTGGGTGTCCCTAAACCTCTCACTGCCAGAAACTGGGCGTGGATGACAGGGGATAGATCTTATGTTCTTATGGAAAGTTGACTGTGTGTAAAGTGGTGGTGGAGGTTTCTGAGGCAATCAGGAGTGTGATTTACCCCAAGGAGATGGGCATAAAAAGATATTCCTGAAGTCACTGCTGGCTTTGAGAGAATGGGGTTTCCAAACTGCACCAGGACCATTGATGGGACTCATGTGCCCATAGTTTGCCCTTCTCAAGGAGCACATGAGTACCTAAATCACACAGAGTATTGCTCTATTGTTATACAGGTCTCATGGACCACAGAGGCCAATTTATGAACATCAACATGGGCTGCACTGGAAAAGTTCATGATGCCATGGTTTTGCGCCAATTGGGAGACTACATTCTCCAGTCTCCCTTTGATCTTGGTCACTTTGATAAGTGCAGGCCAGGATACAGCTGGTTCTGTCTTTCTGTTTGGGCAGTAGAAGGAGGCTTGATTTCTTACTGCCTTCCCACCAAATGTGTTGCTGGCACCTGGGATGCTAATAAAACTTCTGCACACGCTGCACCCAGGGCTCTGGCTGAACCCCTATTTAGCTGCTCTGCATTGCACCTTTTCTAAGTTCCTGTTTTAAAGCAGAAAGAAACACCTGGCAAGATGCTATTCAGAGTCATGAGCATATTGTATTTTTCAGGACAAAGAACAGCTGGCTCAAGCTGAACCCAGACAAGACTGAAGTGAAGCTGGTTGGAAAAGAGAAACACTTCGAAGAGCTGACCAAGACATTGTCTCCACCTTCATCAGCTGTGTGAAGCCTTGGGTGATGAGGCAGCCTCCGTTTCCAAAAAAGCCACCTTTTCCTCCAGCTCACTAGGAAACTTTATTCCTTCTTTCTGGATGTGGAGCTGACCATAGTGATCCACGCATTTGTCACCCCAAGGCTGTATTTCTGTAATTCACTGAATCTGAAGCTGAATTTGAAGATGATGTGCAGGCATCAGTTGGTTCAGAATCCAGCTGCCTGCCTTCTCCATGGTTCAGGCTGCCGTGAGCACATCAGGCTTGTGTTCAAGCCCCTCCACTGGCTCCTAGTCAGTTTCTAATGCCAGTTTAAGGTCTTGGTCCTAATCTTGCAAGCAATTAATGAATCAAGCCCCGACTACATCAGAGATGGAATTCCAGTCTATGGACCACAACAGCAGAGCTCCTCTGGGACAATGCAGATTTCAAAGCCCAGGACGAAGCACATGAGAGCTGGGGACAAAGCATTCTCTGTCAAGGGGATCCAGGGGGATCCAGCTATGGAACAATCTTCCAGAGAAGATCAGGCAAATCCAGGAAAAACTGCAAAATTGTCTTTGAAAAGACTTCGTCCCCAATAGCCAGAATGAGACTTGCAATGTAGAAACCCCTCCTACTCGTCACCCAGCCCCCCAACCAACAAACAAAAACCCTGACAGAAAATCAACCTTAAAAAAACCTCTGAAAGTAAATCAATAAATTAAACAAAAACCCCAAACCCCTCACTCCAAGCAGAGAGGAGACGATAAAGACTCTAGGAAGTTCATTGGGGACTTTGCTATTGCTATTGCATCAAGGTGTAAGGCATTCAGATACCATGGGGCTGGATAGTGAGAGCTGTGAAGTGTCCCATTGTTATTTACTGTAGCTCACTGTGGGAGAGGTGATTTGGCATAACTGGACAATCCTAATATTGCATTAACATTGGGGGCGGGATGCATGTAATGAGCCAATTCACCCGAGCAGGTGTCAGGAAGAATAAGTTACCGCTCCTCGCACCACGCCAGGGGTCTACACCCCAAGGGAGGACAAAGGCACTGTTGTTGTCATGACCTGATTAGGGTTCATGACATGATCAGAGGGGCCGGGGGAGGGAGCTTTAACTTTCTCCATA